>NC_140592.1:711840438-714489799 GCF_964204655.1 Triturus cristatus
GAGAAGCCTCCTGAGAGATCCTTCTCCTATTATGTACTAGCACAGTAACACCACCACACCGGACTCAAGGAGGTTGTCTCAAGATGAGCAATTCTTTATCAGCACTTTAAAAGGTTACAGGTTCAATATTACACAAAAAGGGGATCGAGGGATCCGCAAAAGTCTCAGTGTCTCTTTTAGGCGGGAAGGGGTAGCGGGACAGTCTTAGGCAGGAGCTTGGTACGAGGGTACCTGGGGCCCAGTTCTTATCCTCAAGCTGGAGGACCTCCGGGTCTCGGAGGGGTCGAGCCGCGACGGTGTCAGCAGGGCTCTGGCGTTCAGTTCGTGGAGAGCCGCGACCAGGTCAGCAGGGCTCTCAAGATGGTTTCTGCTCAGCTCGAGCCGCGACGTCGTCAGCAGGGCTCCGAGGGAGGTTTCAGCGAGGTTGGGCCGCGACAGCGTCAGCAGGGCCCCGATGTTCCGGGGGGCTTCAAGGTTTCAGCAAGAAGGAGCCGCGACGCAGTCTGCAGGGCTCGTGGTGGTTTCAAGCAAGAGTTCTTCTCCGTAGGGTCGGCCGCGATTCAATCAGCAGGGCTCTCGACTCCGGGATACAACTGCCGGTCTGTGGCGGGGTCGCCCCAGATATAGGTCTGGAGCCCTTTGATGTCCGGACCCTTGCGCCCGGGGGGCGGAGAGGCCGGGTTGGGAGTGGCCAGACGCCCAGCAGGAGAGGCGCCCGGCCCAGGAGAGATGGAGGCCGATCGCACCTTGGTGTGTGGGGACGGTTGGGGGTCCCATCGATACCGCCCTCCGCCAGGGCGATGAGGTGTTCACGTGACACCCCCTGGCCAGTTCTTGGTGCCTCAATGTCTGGGCCTGGCTGGGGCCGAGGCCGGGTTGAGCGGAGTCAGGAGGACTGGTGTGCAGGGTCACGTGGCAGGCAACAAAATGGTGGAGCCCCGAGGTGTATGTGACCTCGTGCGGCCCGAACGGGTAGCTCGTGGAGGCTAGGGCGGGGAACGGTCCCAACCCCCGGGAAGTCAGGACCACGCCACGAGGCCGGGTCCAACAGGCGTCCCCCCCAGCCGAAGGCGGAGAGAGTCACCCATCTTCTTGGGGATTCTCCTCGTCAAGGCGGAAGAAGCGGGACAGGCCGTCCGCGTTGGCGTGGTCATTGCCGGGTCGGTGCTCAACCGAAAAGTCCATCCCTTGCAGGGCAATGGACCACCGCAGCAGCTTGGGATTCTCGCCTCTCATTTGCATTAACCACCGCAAGGGCCGGTGGTCGGTCTGGACCCGAAAGTGGGTACCGAAGAGATAGGGCCGGAGCTTCTTAAGGGCCCACACTACGGCGAAGGCCTCGCGCTCGATGGTGCTCCATCGTTGCTCCCGGGGCAGCAGCCGTCGGCTGATGAAGGCCACCGGGCGGTCGAGTCCCTTCTCATCAACCTGAGACAGGACGGCCCCGATCCCATATTCGGAGGCGTCTGTCTGTACGATGAACTCTTTACTGTAGTCAGGGGCCTGGAGTACAGGGGCAGTGCACATCGCTGCCTTGAGAGTCTCGAAAGCGGACTGGCAGCGGGGAGTCCAGCGCACCTTCTTGGGTTGTTTCTTCGAGGTGAGCTCTGTGAGAGGCCCAACAATGCTCCCATAGTCCCGGATGAACCGCCGGTAGTATCCAGTGAGGCCCAGGAAGGCCCGCACAGAGGTCTGGGTAGTGGGGGGCTCCCATGCCTGGATGGCATCGACTTTTGGCTGGAGAGGGGCCACCTGACCGCTCCCCACCTGATGGCCCAGGTAGGTCACTGATCCTTGGCCGATCTGGCATTTGCTGGCCTTGATCGTGAGCCCGGCCCTTTGGAGGGCGGCCAGGACGGCTTTGAGGTGAATTAGGTGCTCAGCCCAGTGGTTGCTGTACACGGCAATGTCATCCAAATAGGCCGCGCTGAAGGCCTCGAGCCCGGCCAGAACCTTGTTTACCAGTCTCTGAAAAGTGGCCGGGGCGTTCTTCATGCCGAAGGGCATCATCCGAAAGTGGTAATGCCCATCAGGGGTAGAAAAGGCGGATCTTTCTCAGGCGCCGGGGGTGAGCTGGATCTGCCAGTACCCGGAGGTGAGGTCCAGCGTGCTCAGGTAGCGGGCGGACCCCAAGCGGTCGATGAGTTCGTCGGCCCGGGGTATAGGATGGGCGTCCGTCTTGGTCACAGCATTCAGGGCTCGGTAGTCTACGCAAAATCGTAACTCCGGGGGATGGCCGGGGGCTGCGGCCTTTGGTACCAGGACGACAGGGCTGGCCCACGGGCTGTCGGAGGGCTCGATGACCCCAAGGGCCAACATTTTCGCTACTTCGGCCTGGATGCATGCCCGTACTCGGTCGGGTACCCTGTAGGCTCGGTGTCGCACGGGGGGGCTGTCCCCGGTGTCGACGTCATAGACGCACCAGTGGGTCACCCCCGGGGTGAGGGAGAAGAGGGCTGCGCAGTCCTGCAGCAGTTGTTGACAGTCGATACGCTGTTCCGGGGTCAGGGAAGCGGCGAGTTGGACACCTTTGATGGATCCGTCGTGGACGTTGTTCTGCAAGAGGTCGGGTAGGGGCTCGGAGTCGTCCTCGCCCCCCTCGTCGGTCGCCAGCAGCAGGCTCCGTTCGGTCCGGGCAAAGTGGGGTTTGAGCCTGTTAGCATGTAGAACCCGGAGGGGGTTCCGGGGGGACTCTAGGTCGACTAGGTAGGTGACGGGGCTTTTCTTCTCCACCACCTTGAAGGGCCCGGTCCACTTGTCCTGGAGGGCGCAGGGCTCAACAGGGGCCATGACCCAGACTCTCTGGCCTGGCTCGAACTCGATGGTAGAGGTGTTCCGATCGTACCACCGCTTCATGTCCTCCTGGCTGGCCTCGAGGTTGGCTTCGGCCATGGCTCGGAACTTGCGGGTCTGGTTTCGTAGGGTCAGTAGGTATCGGTAGACGTCAGGAGGAGCGCCTTGGAGCTTCGTCTCCCAGCCCTCCTTGACCAGGCTGAGCGGTCCGCGGACCGGATGTCCGTACAATAGTTCAAACGGGCTGAACCCCAGGGACTTCTGCGGGACCTCCCGATAGGTGAACAGGAGGCATGGTAGTAGGACATCCCATCTCCGCCGGAGGGGCTCTTCCAAGCCCTGAATCATCCCCTTCAGGGTTCTGTTAAAGCGCTCGACCAGCCCGTTCCCCTGAGGGTGATAGGGGGTTGTGAATTTGTACGTGACCCCGCACTGCTGCCACAGGGACCGCATGTACTTGGAGATGAAGTTTGTGCACCTGTCGCTCACCACTTCGCGGGGAAATCCCACTCGGGAGAAGATCCCCATCAAGGCCCGGCCTACCACGGGGGCCGTTACAGTTCTTAGCGGGACCGCCTCTGGGTACCTGGTGGCGTGGTCCACGAGGACCAGGATGAAGCGGTGGCCCAGGGCGGTCCGGGGGTCCAGGGGCCCCACAATGTCGATCCCGACCCGTTCGAACGGGGTGCTGACGGCTGGAAAGGGCTGGAGGGGGGCCTTGACCCGACCCCCGTCTTCCCGCTGGCTTGGCAGGTCTGGCAGGACCGGCAGTGGTTGTCCACGTCTCTCCGCATCCGGGGCCAGTAGAAGTGGGTCACCAGACGGCTGTAAGTTTTGTCTTGCCCTAGGTGTCCGGCGAGGGGCACGTCATGTGCCAGGTTGAGAAGGAACTCCCGGAAGCGGAGGGGGACCACCAACACGCGGCTGGCCCCGAGTTCTGCCACTTTCTGTTCACTGTACAACAGGCCCTCGGCCCAGTAGACCCAGTGGGTGCCGGTCTGGTCCCCGTTGGCTTGTGCGGATGCTTGTTGTCGGACGCCTTCGAGAGAGGGACAGGACTGCTGTTCTTGCTGGAACTGCTCACGGGTGGGGCCCCCTTCGTGGCGCCATTGTGCAAGTTCTGGTAGGGCGCCGAGGGAAGCAATCTCTTCGGAGGAGGGTTCAGTAGGTCCAGTGTCGGTGTCCGCCTCCCCCTCGCTGCCGGTGGGGGGTGGTGCGAGCCCCTCGGGCTGGGCGGCACCGGGGGCCAAGGACGAGCGGGGGGCCTGGGCGGTCATGGACCGGGTGATGGCGCAGGCCCATTCGGATAGTCCCAGCATTCGGAGGTGCTCTCGTCGCTCCACTTGAGCCCAGGGGGAACTCTCCAGGTCGTTCCCCAGGAGGCAGTCTACTGGTGCGTCGTCGCGGACAGTCACTTTTAGTAGGCCTGTCACCCCTCCCCACTCGAAGGGGACCAGTGCCATCTGGCACAGGCTTTCGCTGTTGTCGGCCGTCCGGACGGGGCACAGCACATTGGGTAGGATCTGTTCGGGGGTCACCAGGTGGCAGCGGACAGCAGTGACACTGGCGCCGGTGTCACGAAGGGCTTCGGCCCGTTGTCCGTTGACGGTAACCTGCTGCCGGTACTTCTGGGTGTTGCTTGGGATGGGGGTGCGGGGCACCATTTCTCGGCTGCCCAGGCAGACCAGGGACATGGCCGCCGGCTCCCATTCGGTGGTTCCTCGGTCGAGGGTTTCTTCTTCTTCTTCTCCTTCCCCCAGGGCGGCGGCCGCCAGCTGTCGGGGCGGGGGCCTGCCGGCCCCGCTTCTTCGGTTCAGGGGGCAGACCGGATCGCTGGCATAGTGTCCGGTTTGTTGGCAGCCGTAGCATGTTACTGGGGGCCGTGGTCCGGTTCTGGCTGGGGTCGCCCCTCTTCGGGCTAGGCTCGGGGAGAGGGGTTGCTGCGGTGGCCCTCGAGGTGGGCTCCTGGGGGCCCCGGCGGGGGGGTCCCGGTTCCTGTTCGGCCCTCCCCCTCCACCGCGTTGGCGAGGAGGTCCGGTGGGGTTCCTCTGGTACACCCCCATCGAGTTCCGGGGGACTCGGGTGTTGACCCATCGATCGGCCTCGACGGCGAGTTTTCGTGGGTCGGTCATCTTGCTGTCGAGGAGGTGTTGCCTTAGCTCCACGAAGCAATTGTTGGAGAGATGTTCCCAAACAATGAGGTCGACCAGCTGCCCGTAGGTGGTGACTTTGCTACCCTTGATCCATCCTTCTAGGGCCCGGCTGAAAAAGTCCACATATTCCACCCAGGTGGTACCCGGGATCTTCTTGCAGTCTCTGAACCGCTGGCGGTACATTTCCGCGGTTAGCCCGTAGCGGGTGAGCAGGGCCTCCTTCATGTGGTCGTAGGAGGTCATCACCTCCTCTGGCAGCTGGAGCAGGGTGTCTCGACCTTCACTCAGGAACCGACCCCACAGGCCGGCGCCCCAGTCCTTTCAGGGCACCCGATGGGAGGTCATGGCCACCTCGTATGCCTTGAACCATTGTTGGATGTCGTCATTCTTGTAGTACTCCTTGACGACATCTTTCGGGATATGTACCTTGGCCTCGGCAGGCGGTAGGGTGTCTCTATTGCTGGGGGTGTCGGTCCCCCCGTTCTTTGCCTTGATTTCGAGCTCTTTGAGACTTCGCTCGTGCTCAAGGGTCAGTTTTTTTTCCTCCAACTCTCGGTGCCGTCTCTTCTCTTCTATCTCCTCTTGTAGCCGTAGCTGCTCTAGGGCCAGTTTCTTTTCCGCCAGCTGGAGTTCGCCGTCCAGCCGCAGTCGTGCGAGCTCTAGTTCGTGATTCCGGACCTTCTCCCGCTCTCGTATCTCCTCTTCGGAGAGGCCGGTTTCTAGGCTCTTTCTTCCTCCGGTTGCCGGAGTCGGTGCGGTTGATGTGGCCACAGTCAGGGGCAGGGGACCTTCTTCCTGGGAGTGGCCTGCCTCGGCCTCCAGCCAGGTCCTCAGGGCTTTCTGCATCTCCTCTTTGGTACCTAGGCCGGTGGTTGCAATGCCTTTGTCCTTGCAGAACTGTTTCAATTCTTTGTGCGTATATTCCTCCAACCGTTCGGGCTGGAACTCCGTAGTCGCGTTATTTTCTTGGTTGCTCATGACTTCTGTTTGTCTGGATGGGTGGCTAGTGGGTTACTGGCTGGTACGTACTGCGTTCGGCTCGGATCCTGTCGCTGGCCACCAAATGTTGGAAGGCGGACCCCGAGGAGTCGGCGAGACCACTCAGGGGGGGGGCCCCCACACTGTACGAAGTAGCCGAGCGCTGCAGAGAAGCCTCCTGAGAGATCCTTCTCCTATTATGTACACCACCACACCGGACTCAAGGAGGTTGTCTCAAGATGAGCAATTCTTTATCAGCACTTTAAAAGGTTACGGGTTCAATATTACACAAAAAGGGGATCGAGGGATCCGCAAAAGTCTCAGTGTCTCTTTTAGGCGGGAAGGGGTAGCGGGACAGTCTTAGGCAGGAGCTTGGTACGAGGGTACCTGGGGCCCAGTTCTTATCCTCAAGCTGGAGGACCTCCGGGTCTCGGAGGGGTCGAGCCGCGACGGTGTCAGCAGGGCTCTGGCGTTCAGTTCGTGGAGAGCCGCGACCAGGTCAGCAGGGCTCTCAAAATGGTTTCTGCTCAGCTCGAGCCGCGACGTCGTCAGCAGGGCTCCGAGGGAGGTTTCAGCGAGGTTGGGCCGCGACAGCGTCAGCAGGGCCCCGATGTTCCGGGGGGCTTCAAGGTTTCAGCAAGAAGGAGCCGTGACGCAGTCTGCAGGGCTCGTGGTGGTTTCAAGCAAGAGTTCTTCTCCGTAGGGTCGGCCACGATTCAATCAGCAGGGCTCTCGACTCCGGGATACAACTGCCGGTCTGTGGCGGGGTCGCCCCAGATATAGGTCTGGAGCCCTTTGATGTCCGGACCCTTGCGCCCGGGGGGCGGAGAGGCCGGGTTGGGAGCGGCCAGACGCCCAGCAGGAGAGGCACCCGGCCCAGGAGAGATGGAGGCCGATTGCACCTTGGTGTGTGGGGACGGTTGGGGGTCCCATCGATACAGCCCTCCGCCAGGGCGATGAGGTGTTCACGTGACACCCCCTGGCCAGTTCTTGGTGCCTCAATGTCTGGGCCTGGCTGGGGCCGAGGCCGGGTTGAGCGGAGTCAGGAGGACTGGTGTGCAGGGTCACGTGGCAGGCAACAAAATGGTGGAGCCCCGAGGTGTATGTGACCTCGTGCGGCCCGAACGGGTAGCTCGTGGAGGCTAGGGCGGGGAACGGTCCCAACCCCCGGGAAGTCAGGACCACGCCACGAGGCCGGGTCCAACAATGTCTCAAGAGGCCCCCATGACATTTTAAATCGTGGGAACATATTAAGACTTTTTATATCATTCCCGGATCTGAGCGCCTTGCAGTCCAATGACATAACTGCCATTCAATTTCTTCCATCATTAGGAACCAAAGCGGGCGAAATAACTCAACTAACGCTCGCATCTTCAGCAATTCGAGAACTGGTCCACTCAAAAACTGATCAATTTAAAGATTGGGGCATAATAATGTCAACATTCAGCGCCCACCATTATCCATCAATTTTGGGAAATAACCAGGCCCAGGCTCTTGGTGCTAGCTCAATTCCCTTCTCAGTATTAAAGTCAGCAAGAAGTCGCTCGCCTACAGCAACTCTGGAGCACATACCAAATCAGCAAAACCCCAAAAAGGCAGACTGGTCATGGCTCCCAGGGGCCCTAGTAAGAGACCGGAAAGATTGAAACACTTCCAACTCTGGTCTATCATTATGTGCCTGGAACATCAACGGTCTCGAACATAAAATTCAATCAGCAGCCACCTGTGGTTTTTTAAAGGATCATGATATTATTCTACTGCAGGAAACCTGGGCACAAGACAATATTCCTATTGAAGGCTACCTTGAATTTTCAACTTTTGCAATAAGACAGTTCAAGTTTGGCAGGCTGAGTGGTGGCCTGGCGATTTATGTGTCAAATAAACTATCCCAGGGTATTAAGCAGCTAAAATTTGAGGAAGACTGGCTCTCTGGAATAGTTATGGGAAGTCAACAGATTGATAGCCAGCTGCTTCTTCTTAATGTTTACATATCCTCACGCACCATTGAGAACAAATCTAAACTGGATGGTCTGACCAACACCGTTTGCAACCTGCTTAGTGAGTATGGTAGTATACCAAGTATAATCACAGGAGATTTTAACACCAACCTCTACTGCAACCTCTTTGAGGATCCAGAGATTGCTCCCTTAATGGTTCCACAACATCTTGCCACACAGTCAATTCCCGTAGGAAACAGACCATCAAAATTGGGGGGGGTACGCAGTTACTCAGCTAATCAGTGTAGGTTATACCGTACTGAACGGTCGTTTCCATACGGATACCCCTCCAGCTTGGACACGATCCAATGGCCAAACCTTCTCCTTTGTGGACTTTTCCCTAGGTAACACAGAAATTCTCCCTCTGATTGAGAGTTATTACATTGCACCACAAGGTGATAGTGACCATCGGCTTCAAATAATAACAATTCTCGTCAATACTCCGCGTCACCTGGAGCATGCCTATACCCATGCAAGTTGCCACATGGAGAACTTAAAATGAATGAAATGGTCAGACAATGCTGCACCCCTCTTGATGGAAACATGCAGAGCATTGTTAATCCAACTATCAGATACTGATTCCTCTGCTATTAGCAGCTGGGCTAGCTTTATTAATCAACTACAAGAAGTAGTTCCACTTAAGAGGAGTACTGGGCAGTACGTATTTCGACCTCATATTTCACCAGCAATAAAAACAAATTAAGTTATGCAGAAATCGAGCCCTTCGGCAATCAAGGAAGAGCCCAGATAATAAAATTAAATTTAACAACTACAAGCAAGCTCAAGCAGCTCTCAAGTATGCAGTACGCAGGGAAAAACAAGTGACCTCGGATCAATTTTGGCTGATGCTCCTCTACAAAAGTTAGAAACCAAATTCAAAGCAATTCTTGTCTCTTGTAAATAGGGGTCAGCGAGGCGGAAGTGGTTATGGCAGCGCAAATATCAGTGATAACGAATTAACCCAATTTTTAATCATCTCATTTCAAGATAAGTAACAACAAAGTCGATTGTCCCAAACTCCCCAGCATAGCCAACACAAAGATACTATCCCTGGAGGCTGCGAACTCAACACAGCCGGACCTCAGCTTTTCATCCATTAGTACATTCGAAGAACCCGTAAAGGTGGTTTGTGGGAATAACATCGATTCTGTTGGAAGGCGGACCTCGGGGAGTCGGAGAGACCACCCAGAGGGGCCCCCACACTGTACGAAGTAGCCGAGCGCTGCTGAGAAGCCTCCGGGGAGATCCTTCTCCTATCATGTACTAGCACAGTAACACCACCACACAGGACTCAAGGAGGTTGTCCCAAGACGAGCAATTCTTTATCAGCACTTAAAGGTTACGGGATCAATATTTACACGAAAGGGATCAAGGGATCCACAAAAGTCTCAGTGTCTCTTTAGAAGGGAAGGGGTAGCGGGACAGTCTTAGGCAGGGGCTTGGTACGAGGGTACCTGGGGCCCAGTTCTTATCCTCAAGCTGGGGGGCCTCCGGATCTCGGAGGGGTCGAGCCGCGACGGCGTCAGCAGGGCTCTGTCGTTCAGTTCGTGGAGAGCCGCGACCAGGTCAGCGGGGCTCTCAAGATGGTTTCTGCTCGGCTCGAGCCGCGACGTCGTCAGCAGGGCTCCGAGGGAGGTTTCAGCGAGGTTGGGCCGTGACAGCGTCAGCAGGGCCCCGATGTTCCGGGGGGCTTCAAGGTTTCAGCAAGAAGGAGCCGCGACGCAGTCTGCAGGGCTCGTGGTGGTTTCAAGCAAGAGTTCTTCTCCGTAGGGTCGGCCGCGATTCGATCAGCAGGGCTCTCGACTCCGGGATACAACTGCCGGTCTGTTGCGGGGTCGCCCCAGATATAGGTCCGGGGTCCTTTGATGTCCGGACCGTTGTGCCCGGGGGGCGGAGAGGCCGGGTTGGGAGCGGCCAGACGCCCAGCAGGAGAGGCGCCCGGCCCAGGAGAGATGGAGTCCGATCGCACCTCGGTGGGTAGGGACGGTTGGGGGTCCCATCGATACCGCCCTCCACCAGGGGCGAGGAAGTGTACACGTGATACCCCCTGGCCAGTTCTTGGTGCCTCGATGTCTGGGCCTTGCTGGGGCCGAGGCCGGGTTGAGCGGGGTCATGTGGACTGGTGCGCAGGGTCACGTGGCAAGCAACAAAATGGTGGAGCCCCGAGGTGTAGGTGACCTCGTGCGGCTCGAACGGGTGGCCTGTGGAGGCCAGGGCAGGGAACAGGCCCGATCCCAGGGAAGTCAGGACCACGCCAGGAGGCCGGGTCCAACAGGCGTCCCCCCAGACGAAGGCAAGGAGAGTCACCCATCTCCTTGGGGATTCTCCTCGTCAAGGCGGAAGAAGCGGGATAGGCCGTCAGCGTTGGCGTGGTCGTTGCCGGGCCGGTGCTCAACAGAGAAGTCAATCCCTTGCAGGGCAATGGACCACCGCAGCAGCTTGGGATTCTCGCCTCTCATTTGCATTAACCACCGCAAGGGCCGGTGGTCGGTCTGGACCCGAAAGTGGGTACCGAAGAGATAGGGCCGGAGCTTCTTAAGGGCCCACACTACTGCGAAGGCCTCGCGCTCGATGGTGCTCCAGCGTTGCTCCCGGGGCAGCAGCCGTCGGCTGATGAAGGCCACTGGTCGGTCGAGTCCCTTCTCATCCACCTGAGACAGGACGGCCCCGATCCCATATTCGGAGGCGTCTGTCTGCACGATAAACTCTTTACTGTAGTCAGGGGCCTGGAGCACAGGGGCAGTGCACATCGCTGCTTTGAGGGTCTCGAAAGCTGATTGGCAGCGGGGAGTCCAGTGCACTTTCTTGGGCTGTTTCTTTGAGGTGAGCTCCGTGAGCGGCCCAACAATGCTCCCATAGTCCCGGATGAACCGCCGGTAGTATCCGGTGAGGCCCAGGAAGGCCCGTACAGCGGTCTGGGTAGTGGGGGGTTCCCACGCCTGGATGGCATCGACTTTTGGCTGGAGGGGAGCCACCTGACCGCTTCCCACCTGATTGCCCAGGTAGGTAACCGATCCCTGGCCGATCTGGCATTTGCTGGCCTTGATCGTGAGCCCGGCCCTCTGTAGGGCGGCCAGGACTGCTTTGAGGTGACCCAGGTGCTCAGCCCAGTGGTTGCTGTATACGGCAATGTCATCCAAATAGGCCGCACTGAAGGCCTCGAACCCGGCCAAAACCTTGTTTACGAGTCTTTGAAAGGTGGCCGGGGTATTCTTCATGCCGAAGGGCATCACCCGGAAGTGGTAATGCCCATCAGGGGTGGAAAAGGCGGATCTTTCTTGAGCGCCGGGGGTGAGCTGGATCTGCCAGTACCCGGCGGTGAGGTCCAGCGTGCTTAGGTAGTGGGCGGACCCCAAGCGGTCGATGAGTTCGTCGGCCCGGGGTATCGGATGGGCGTCCGTCTTGGTCACAGCATTCAGGGCTCGGTAGTCTACACAAAATCGTAACTCCGGGGGATGGCCTGGTGCGGCGGCCTTCGGTACCAGGACGACAGGGCTGGCCCACGGGCTGTCGGAGGGCTCGATGACCCCGAGGGCCAACATCTTCGTTACCTCGGCCTGGATGCATGTCCGTACTCGGTCGGGTACCCTGTAGGCTCGGTGTCGCACGGGGAGACTGTCCCCGGTGTCGACGTCATGGACGCACCAGTGGGTCACCCCCGGGGTGAGGGAGAAGAGGGCTGCGTAGTCCTGCAGCAGTTGTTGACAGTCGTCACGCTGTTCCGGGGTCAGGGAGGAGGCGAGTTGGACACCCTTGATGGATCCTTCGTGGACGTCGCTCTGCAAGAGGTCGGGTAGGGGCTCGGAGTCATCCTCGCCCCCCTCGTCGGTCGCCAGTAGCAGGCTCAGTTCGGTCCGGGCAAAGTGGGGTTTGAGCCGGTTAGCGTGTAGGACCCGGAGGGGGTTCAGGGGAGACTCCAGGTCGACTAGGTAGGTGACGGGGCTCTTCTTCTCCACCACCTTGAAGGGCTCGGTCCACTTGTCCTGGAGGGCGCAGGGCTCAACAGGGGCCATGACCCAGACTCTCTGGCCTGGCTCGAACTCGATTGTAGAGGTGTTCCGATCGTACCACCGCTTCATGTCCTCCTGGCTGGCCTCGAGGTTGGCTTCGGCCATGGCTCGGAACTTGCGGGTCTGGTTTCGTAGGGTCAGGAGGTATCGGTAGACGTCAGGGGGGGTGCCTTGGAGCTTCGTCTCCCAGCCCTCCTTGACCAGGCTGAGGGGTCCGCGGACCGGATGCCCGTACAACAGTTCAAACGGGCTGAACCCCAGGGACTTCTGCGTGACCTCCCGATAAGCGAACAGGAGGCAGGGTAGGAGGACATCCCATCTCCGCTGGAGGGGCTCTTCCAGGCCCTGAATCATCCCCTTTAGAGTTCTGTTAAAGCGCTCGACCAGTCCGTTCCCCTGAGGGTGATAGGGGGTGGTGAATTTGTACGTGACCCCGCACTGTTGCCACAGGGACCGCATGTACTTGGAGATGAAGTTCGTGCCCCGGTCGCTCACCACTTCGCGGGGAAATCCCACTCTTGAGAAGATTCCCATTAAGGCCCGGCCCACCACGGGGGCCGTTACAGTTCTCAGTGGGACAGCCTCCGGGTACCTGGTGGCGTGGTCCACGAGGACCAGGATGAAGCGGTGGCCCAGGGCGGTCCGGGGGTCCAGGGGCCCCACGATGTCGATCCCGACCCGTTCGAACGGGGTGCTGACGGCTGGAAAGGGCTGGAGGGGGGCCTTGACCCGACCCCCCGTCTTCCCGCTGGCTTGGCAGGTCTGGCAGGACCGGCAGTGGTTGTCCACGTCTCTCCGCATCCGGGGCCAGTAGAAGTGGGTCACCAGACGGCTGTAAGTTTTGTCTTGCCCTAAGTGTCCGGCGAGGGGCACGTCATGTGCCAGGTTGAGAAGGAACTCCCGGAAGCGGAGGGGGACCACCAACACGAGGCTGGCCCCGAGTTCTGCCACTTTCTGTTCACTGTACAACAGGCCCTCGGCCCTGTAGACCCAGTGGGTGCCGGTCTGGTCACCGTTGGCTTGCGCGGACGCCTGTTGTCGGACCCCTTCGAGAGAGGGACAGGACTGCTGTTCTTGCTGGAACTGCTCTCGGGTGGGGCCCCCTTCGTGGCGCCATTGCGCAAGTTCTGGTAGGGCGCCGAGGGAAGCGATCTCTTCGGGGGAGGGCTCCGTAGGTCCAGTGTCGGCGTCCGCCTCCCCTTCGCTGCAGGCGGGGGGCGGTGCGAGCCCCGCGGGCTTGGCGGAACCGGCGGCCAGGGACGAGCGGGGGGCCTGGGCGGCCATAGACCGGGTGATGGCGCAGGCCCATTCGGATAGTCCCAGCATGCGGAGGTGCTCTCGTCGCTCCACTTGAGCCCAGGGGGAACTCTCTAGGTCGTTCCCCAGGAGACAGTCCACTGGTGCGTCGTCGCGGACAGTCACTTTTAGTAGGCCTGTCACCCCGCCCCACTCGAAGGGGACCAGGGCCATCTGGCACAGGCTTTCGCTGTTGTCGGCCGTCCGGACGGGACACAGCACATTGGGTAGGATTTGTTCGGGGGTCACCAGGTGGCAGCGGACAGCGGTGACACTGGCGCCGGTGTCGCGCAGGGCTTCGGCACGTCGTCCATTGATGGAGACCTGCTGCTGGTATTTCTGGGTGTTGCTTGGGATGGGTGTGCGGGGCACCATTTCTCGGCTGCCCAGGCAGACCAGGGACATGGCCGCCGGCTCCCACTCGGTGGTTCCTCGGTCGAGGGGTTCTTCCTCCTCCTCTCCTTCCCCCAGGGCGGCGGCCGCCAGCTGTCGGGGCGGGGGCCCGCCGGCCCCGTTTCTTCGGTTCATAGGGCAGACCGGGTCGCTGGCATAGTGCCCGGTTTGTTGACAGCCGTAGCAGGTTATTGGGGGCCGTGGTCCGGTTCTGGCTGGGGCCGCTCCTCTTCGGGCTAGGCTCGGGGAGAGGTGTTGCTGAGGCGGCCCTTGAGGTGGGCTCCGGGGGGCCCCGGCGGGGGGGTCCCGGTTCCGGTTTGGCCCTCCCCCTCCACCGCGTTGGCGGGGGGGTCCGGTGGGGTTCCTCTGGTACTCCCCCATCGAGTTCCGGGGGACTCGGGTGTTGACCCATCGATCGGCCTCGACGGCGAGTTTTCGGGGGTCGGTCATCTTGCTGTCGAGGAGGTGTTGCCTTAGTTCCACGAAACAGTTGTTGGAGAGATGCTCCCAAACAATGAGGTCGACCAGCTGCCCGTAGGTGGTGACCTTGCTACCCTTGATCCACCCTTCTAGGGCCCGGCTGAAAAAGTCCACATATTCCACCCAGGTGGTACCAGGGATCTTCTTGCAGTCTCTGGACCGCTGGCGGTACATTTCCGCGGTGAGCCCGTAGCGGGTGAGCAGGGCCTCCTTCATGTGGTCGTAGGAGGTCATCACCTCTTCTGGCAGCTGGAGCAGTGTGTCTCGACCTTCACTAAGGAACCGACCCCACAGGCCGGCAACCCAGTCCTTTCGGGGCACCCGGTGGGAGGTCATGGCCACCTCGTATGCCTTAAACCATTGTTGGATGTCGTCATTTTTATAGTACTCCTTGACGACATCTTTAGGGATATGTACCTTGGCTTCGGCAGGTGGTAGGGTGTCTCTATTACTGGGGGTGTCGGTCCCCCCTTTCTTTGCCTTGAGCTCGAGTTCTTTGAGACTTCGCTCGTGTTCCAGGGTCAGTCTCTTTTCTTCCAACTCACGATGCCGTCTTTTCTCTTCTATCTCCTCTTGGAGCCGTAGTTGTTCTAGGGCCAGTTTTTTTTCCGCCAGCTGGAGTTCGCCGTCCAGCCGCAGTCGTGCGAGCTCTAGTTCGTGGTTCCGGACCTTCTCCCATTCTCGTATCTCCTCTTCGGAGAGGCCGGTTTCTAGGCTGTTTCTTCCTCCGGTTGCCGGAGTCGGTGCGGTTGATGTGGCCACCGTCAGGGGCAGGGGACCCTCGTCCTGGGAGGGGCCTGCCTCGGCCTCTAGCCAGGTCCTCAGGGCTTTCTGCATCTCTTCTTTGGTACCTAGGCCGGTGGTCGCAATGCCCTTGTCCTTACAGAACTGTTTCAATTCTTTGTGCGTGTATTCCTCCAACCGTTCGGGCTGGAACTCCGTGGTCGCGTTGTTTCCTTGGTTGCTCATGACTTTCGTTTGTCTGGATGGGTAGCTAGTGGGTTACTGGCTTGTACGTACTGCGTTCGGCTCGGATCCCACCGCTGCCACCAAATGTTGGAAGGCGGACCTCGGGGAGTCGGAGAGACCACCCAGAGGGGCCCCCACACTGTACGAAGTAGCCGAGCGCTGCTGAGAAGCCTCCGGGGAGATCCTTCTCCTATCATGTACTAGCACAGTAACACCACCACACAGGACTCAAGGAGGTTGTCCCAAGACGAGCAATTCTTTATCAGCACTTAAAGGTTACGGGATCAATATTTACACGAAAGGGATCAAGGGATCCACAAAAGTCTCAGTGTCTCTTTAGAAGGGAAGGGGTAGCGGGACAGTCTTAGGCAGGGGCTTGGTACGAGGGTACCTGGGGCCCAGTTCTTATCCTCAAGCTGGGGGGCCTCCGGATCTCGGAGGGGTCGAGCCGCGACGGCGTCAGCAGGGCTCTGGCGTTCAGTTCGTGGAGAGCCGCGACCAGGTCAGCGGGGCTCTCAAGATGGTTTCTGCTCGGCTCGAGCCGCGACGTCGTCAGCAGGGCTCCGAGGGAGGTTTCAGCGAGGTTGGGCCGCGACAGCGTCAGCAGGGCCCCGATGTTCCGGGGGGCTTCAAGGTTTCAGCAAGAAGGAGCCGCGACGCAGTCTGCAGGGCTCGTGGTGGTTTCAAGCAAGAGTTCTTCTCCGTAGGGTCGGCCGCGATTCGATCAGCAGGGCTCTCGACTCCGGGATACAACTGCCGGTCTGTTGCGGGGTCGCCCCAGATATAGGTCCGGGGTCCTTTGATGTCCGGACCCTTGTGCCCGGGGGGCGGAGAGGCTGGGTTGGGAGCGGCCAGACGCCCAGCAGGAGAGGCGCCCGGCCCAGGAGAGATGGAGGCCGATTGCACCTCGGTGGGTAGGGACGGTTGGGGGTCCCATCGATACCGCCCTCCACCAGGGGCGAGGAAGTGTACACGTGATACCCCCTGGCCAGTTCTTGGTGCCTCGATGTCTGGACCTTGCTGGGGCCGAGGCCGGGTTGAGCGGGGTCATGTGGGCTGGTGCGCAGGGTCACGTGGCAAGCAACAAAATGGTGGAGCCCCGAGGTGTAGGTGACCTCGTGCGGCTCGAACGGGTGGCCTGTGGAGGCCAGGGCGGGGAACAGGCCCGATCCCAGGGAAGTCAGGACCACGCCACGAGGCCGGGTCCAACAGATTCATTTCCAGAGACAACAGTGACACCAGAAGAACTAAAATATAAGATTCTACGTTCAATAAAGAAAGCTAGGTCCGAGGATGCCCCTGGGCCAAACGGTCTTCCCCAGGCTATGTTTAAATCAAAAGCCGAATTCTGGTCAGTCCATCTGACCTCCTTGTTTTTTTATTGTAGGTTAAACAACTCTGGGGCATATTATCAAGCCAGGCGATAAAATTATCGCCGCTTTACATCTAACATGGGCTTCAATTGGAATTCCATAGAGCATATTATCAAGCCCATTATCGCCGTTTTAGCGGCAGTTTTCTGCCGCTAAAGCGGCGATAATTTTATCGCCTGTCTTGATAATGTGCCCCATAGTTCCCGAATCTTGGAGAGGTGCCATCATTCATCCCATGTATAAGAGAGAGAAGAGAAACGATCCCAGTAATTATCGAATTATAGCACTCCTAGATGTTGAGTCTAAATACTATGCCAGCATTTTACTGGAAGATCTGCTGGCCTGGGCCAACGAAACAAATCGCCTCCCGTTCAATCAGATGGGTTTCGTGGCTAATTCTGGCACAACAACCAATTTACTAATCCTATCTGTTTTGATAGAGAAAGCAACAGTTCAACAAGCTCAAGTGCACTGTTGCTTTGTAGATTTAAAGCGGCCTTCGACCGAGTGCCCCAGGGCTTACTGTGGCAAAAATTAAAGGCCTGGGGTGTACCCCGGTCTTTACTACTCGCAATAGTTCAACTCCATTATGAAACATGGATAAGAATCAAGCTGGGTGAAGGCTCTCATGTTCCTAGGAAGATCGAGACCCGAAGCAAAGTAAAACAAGGCTGCGTGGTGGCTCCACTCCTTTTTAACCTGTTTACATCAGATCTCTCGCCAATTCTCGACAGTGTTAACTGCCATCCCCCCAACTAGATGGATCACGTGTCAGCAACCTCTTATACGCCGATGACCTGGTGCTGCTTAGCCATACGAAAGTGGGCCTACAGAGGCTACTTGATGAACTCCTGCCTTATACTACAAGCAACTTCTTAGAGTTGAATCTATCAAAAACCAAAAAATTTCCTTTGGGAAGCTAAAGAAGATGCATGAAGGGTGGCACTTTAATGATGTAAAAATCGATTCAACACCTCATTACAAATATCTGGGAATATGTCTTGACACTAGAAGCTCATTTGTCAAGCAGAAAGAAGCACTGAAGACCAAAGCTCTGGCATTAGAGGTCGCTGCTACGAAATTGTCCAAAAAGCTACTTGGTCCTAGTTTGATCCCAATGTTGAAAGTGATGAAGGCGAAGATAACCAACTCGTTGACGTACGGCCATGAGATCACGAAAGGTACCACAAATACTCTTTTAAACAAACTAATAATCAAAATTTGTAAAAGTGCGTTTCATTTGCCAAAGTCAGCATCGCCAGCATAAGTTCACCTCGAACTAGGTCTATTTGACCATCATGGCGTAGACTCTGGTGCATTTATAAGGTTTTGCAATGGACTGCGTCACGCCTGGGAGGGTTCTTTGGAGGCCAGACTCTGGCACGAAATCCTGAAAAGTCATGCCAGTCATAAATATCAGTTTCACCTGAATCATAGTTTACAACTACTTGGTGTCAAGGAATTCTGGGGAACAAACCCCTCCCAGCTGGCATTAAAAGCAGTTATTAAGAAGAGCGTCAGGTTGTGGTCCTTTCATTTGGATAGAGCAATATTGTTGAAAAGGAAACACGCCTGGGCAGTGATCACTGATTTTAAACCAGGAGTTGTACCCCTTCATTTATCAAGCACCTTCGCACTTTATTGGAAACAAAAGTTCCTGGCTCTAAGGATGGGTGAATAGCCTTTTTTAAAGAACCTCCCAGAATGACACCACCCAGATAATCATATCCAATGTAGGTTGTGCGGCTACCACCCTGAAGGAATGGAACATATAGTTTGTCTATGCCCCGCAATACTTACTGTTAGATGATTTTTACTGCGAGAAGAATGGATTTGGCTCGGAATTCGATCACCGACAACACGAAGCTGAATATTGGGTTAACAAAATTTGTCACCAAGGCAATAAAACTGTTGGAAGTCATCGGCGCTGCAAACCACTCCCCACTATAGCAGCGCGGAATTCCATCTTTGGGTTCAGTAACAGTTTTTCAAACCACCAATAAACTGCTGACCCGAACTTGATCTTCGAGTCGAACATTAACTGCCAAGAAGCTCTGCAGAGTTTTAAGTCAAATGTTAATTTTGTGACCTTCTGTAATTTTATTTTGTGTTTCTTTTAGGAATTTGCTGCAAGTGTTTTTATATTGTAAGGGTTTTAATTAACCAACAATAAAAGTTCTTACCACTCCACTGAGTGGGTGTGTCAGTGTATGAGTGGTCTGGGAGTACATGTGTGAGTATATGAGTGGGTCTGTGAGAAGGTGATGGAGTCTCTGAGTGGGTCTGCCAGTTTTTTACTGAGTCTGTGAGTGGGTGTGTCAGTTTCTGAGTCAGTCTATGATAGTGCATGAGTGTCTGTGTAGGTCTGTGACTGGTTGTGTTAGTGTCTGATTGGGTCGGTCAGTGGGTGCATTTATTTTGATTGTGTTGGAAGGCGGACCCCGAGGAGTCAGCGAGACCACCAAGGGGGGCCCTCACACTGTACGAAGTAGCCGAGCGCTGCCGAGAAGTCTCCTGAGAGATCCTTCTCCTATCACGTACTAGCCCAGTAACACCACCACACAGGACTCAAGGAGGTTGTCTTACGACAAGCAATTCTTTATCAGCAATAAAAAGGTTACGAGGTCAATATTTACACGAAGGGATCGAGGGATCCACCAAAAGTCTCAGTGTCTCTTTGGAAGGGTAGGGGTAGCGGGACAGTCTTTGGCAGGAGTGCGGTACGAGGGTACCTGGGGCCCAGTTCTTATCCTCAAGCTGGAGGACCTCCGGATCTCGGAGGGGTCGAGCCGCGACGGCGTCAGCAGTGCTCCGGCGTACAGTTCGTGGAGAGCCGCGATCCAATCAGCAGGGCTCTCAAGATGGTTTCTGCTCAGCTCGAGCCGCGACGTCGTCAGCAGGGCTCCGAGGGAGGTTTCAGCGAGGTTGGGCCGCGACAGCGTCAGCAGGGCTCCGATGTTCCAGGTGGTTCAAAGTGTTCACAAGAAGGAGCCGCGACGCAGTCAGCAGGGCTCGTGATGGTTCCGACAAGAGTTCTTCTCCGTAGGGTCAGCCGCGATTCAATCAGCAGGGCTCTCGACTCCGGGATACAACTGCCGATCTGTGGCGGGGTCGCCCCAGATATAGGTCTGGAGCCCTTTGATGTCCGGACGCAGGCGCCCGGGGGGGGGCGGAGAGGCCGGGTGGAGGTGGCCAGACGCCCAGCAGGAGAGGCGCCAGGCCCAAGGGAGTTGCAGGGCGATCACACCTCGAGAGGGGAGGACAGTTGGGGGTCCCATCGATACTGTCCTCCGCCGGGGGCGATGAATGGTTCCTGCGACACCCCCTGGCCAGTTCGTGGTGCCTCGATGTCGGGGCTTCGCTGGGGTCGAGGCCGGGTTGAGCGGGGTCGCACTGGCTGGTGCACAGAGTCACGTGGATGCCAACAAGATGGCGGAGCCACGAGGGGTATGCGACTTCGTGCAGCTCTGGATGAAGGGCCTCGGTGCAGTTCAGAAGGGTGGCCCGTGAAGGCCGGGGCGGGGAACGGGCACAATCCACGGGGTTAAGGACCACGCCACGAGGCCGGGTCCAACAGGCGTCCCCCCCAGCCGAAGGCATGGAGAGTCACCCATCTCCTTGGGGATTCTCCTCGTCAAGGCGGAAGAAGCGGGACAGGCCGTCGGCGTTGGCGTGGTCATTGCCGGGCCGGTGTTCAACGTCAAAGTCCATCCCTTGTAGCGAGATGGACCACCGCAGCAGCTTGGGGTTCTCGCCCCGCATTTGCATTAACCACCGCAGGGGCCGGTGGTCGGTCTGGACCCGGAAGTGGGTACCAAAGAGGTAGGGCCGGAGCTTCTTGAGGGCCCACACTACAGCGAAGGCCTCACGCTCAATGGTGCTCCATCGTTGCTCTCGGGGCAGTAGCCGTCGGCTGATGAAGGCCACTGGTCGGTTGAGCCCCTTTTCATCGGCTTGGGACAGGACGGCCCCGATCCCATACTCGGAGGCGTCCGTCTGCACCACGAACTCCTTATTGTAGTCAGGGGCCTGCAGCACCGGGGCAGTACACATTGCTGTCTTTAGGGTGTCGAAGGCTGCTTGGCAGCGGGGTGTCCAGTGCACCTTCTTGGGCTGCTTTTTGGACGTTAGCTCTGTGAGGGGGCCAACAATGCTCCCATAGTCCCGGATAAACCGCCGGTAGTATCCGGTGAGACCCAGGAAGGCCCGGACAGCGGTCTGGGTAGTGGGGGGTTCCCAGGCCTGGATGGCATCTATTTTCGGTTGGAGAGGGGCCACCTGCCCGCTCCCCACTTGATGGCCCAGGTAGGTCACGGATCCGTGGCCGATCTGGCATTTGCTGGCCTTGATTGTGAGCCCGGCCCGCTGGAGGGCGGCCAGGACGGCTTTAATGTGAAGGAGGTGCTCTGCCCAGTGGTTGCTGTACACGGCAATGTCATCTAGGTAGGCCGCGCTGAAGGCCTCAAGCCCGGCCAAAACCTTGTTCACCAGTCTTTGGAAGGTGGCCGGGGCGTTCTTCATTCCGAAGGGCATCACCCGAAAGTGGTAATGCCCATCCGGGGTCGAAAAGGCGGATCTTTCTTGGGCGCCGGGGGTGAGCTGGATTTGCCAGTACCCGGCGGTGAGGTCCAGCGTGCTCAAGTAGCGAGCGGCCCCTAGGCGGTCGATGAGTTCGTCGGCCCGGGGTATAGGGTGGGCGTCTGTCTTGGTCATTGCATTCAGGGCTTGGTAGTCCACGCAGAATCGCAACTCTGGGGGGTGGCCGGGAGCTGCGGCCTTGGGCACCAGGACGACAGGGCTGGCCCACGGGCTGTCGGAGGGTTCGATGACCCCCAGGGCCAGCATCTTCGTTACTTCGGCCTGGATGCAGGCCCGCACTCGGTCGGGTACCCGGTAGGCTCTGTGTCGCACGGGGGGGGCTCTCCCCGGTGTCGACGTCGTGGACGCACCAGTGGGTCACCCCCGGGGTGAGGGAGAAGAGGGCTGCGTAGTCCCGCAGCAGTTGCTGGCAGTCGTTGCGCTGTTCCGGAGTCAGGGAAGAGGCGAGTTGGACACCTTTGATCGATCCATCATGGACGTTGGACTGCAAGAGGTCGGGCAGGGGCTCGGAGTCGTCCTCGCCCCCCTCGTCGGTCGCCAGCAGCATGCTCAGTTCGGTCCGGGCAAAGTGGGGTTTTAGCCTGTTAGCATGTAGGACCCGGAGGGGGTTCCGGGGGGACTCCAGGTCGACCAGGTAGGTGACGGGACTTTTCTTCTCCACTACCTTGAAGGGCCTGGTCCACTTGTCCTGGAGGGCGCCGGGTTCAACCGGGGCCATGACCCATACTTTCTGACCTGGCTCGAATTCTATGGTAGATGAGTTCCGATCGTACCACCGCTTCATGTCCTCCTGGCTGGCCTCGAGGTTGGCTTCGGCCATGGCTCGGAACTTGCGGGTCTGGTTTCGGAGGGTCAGGAGGTATCGGTAGACGTCAGGAGGGGCGCCTTGGGGCTTCATCTCCCAGCCCTCCTTGACCAGGCTGAGCGGTCCGCGGACCGGGTGTCCATACAATAGTTCAAACGGGCTGAACCCCAGGGACTTCTGCGGGACCTCCCGATAGGCAAACAGGAGGCACGGCAGCAGGACATCCCATCCCCGCCTGAGGGGCTCTTCCAGGCCCTGGATCATTCCCTTTAATGTTCTGTTGAACCGCTCAACCAGTCCGTTCCCCTGAGGGTGATAGGGGGTCGTGAACTTGTATGTGACCCCGCACTGCTGCCACAGGGACCGCATGTATCTGGAAATAAAGTTCGTGTCGCGGTCGCTCACCACTTCGTGGGGAAATCCCACTCGGGAGAAGATCCCCATTAAGGCCCGGCCTACCACGGGGGCCGTTATAGTTCTTAGCGGGACCGCCTCCGGGTACCTGGTGGCGTGGTCTATGAGGACCAGGATGAAGCGGTGGCCCAGGGCGGTCTGGGGGTCCAGGGGACCCACAATATCGATTCCGACCCGTTCGAACGGGGTGCTGACGGCTGGAAAGGGCTGGAGGGGGGCCTTGACCCGACCCCCCGTCTTCCCGCTGGCTTGGCAGGTCTGGCAGGACCGGCAGTGGTTGTCCACGTCTCTCCGCATCCGGGGCCAGTAGAAGTGGGTCACCAGACGGCTGTACGTTTTGTCTTGCCCCAAGTGTCCGGCGAGGGGCTCATCATGTGCCAGGTTGAGCAGGAACTCCCGGAAGCGGAGGGGGACCACCAACACTCGGCTGGCCCCGAGTTCTGCCACTTTTTGCTCACTGTATAGCAGGCCCTCGGCCCAGTAGACCCAGTGGGTGCCGGTCTGGTCCCCGTTGGTTTGGGCGGACGCTTGTTGGCGGACCCCATCGAGAGTGGGGCAGGACTGCTGCTCTTGTTGGAACTGCTCCCGGGTGGGGCCCCCTTCGTGTCGCCATTGTGTCAGCTCTGGTAGGGCGCACGGGGAAGCCATCTCTTCGGGGGAGGATTCACTAGGTCCAGGGTCGGTGTCCGCCTCCTCCTCGCTGCTGGCGGGAGGGGGTATGAGCCCCTCGGGCTGGGCGGCCCCGGAGGCCGAGGATGAGCGGGGGGCCCGGGCGGTCATGGACCGGGTGATGGCGCAGGCCCAGTCAGCCAGTCCCAGCATTCGGTGGTGCTCTCGTCGCTCTACTTGAGCCCAGGGGGAACTCTCCAAGTCGTTCCCCAGGAGGCAGTCGACAGGGGCGTCGTCGCGTACCGTCACCTTCAGCAGGCCCGTCACCCCTCCCCACTCGAAGGGGACCAGGGCCATCTGGCACAGGCTTTCACTGTTGTCGGCCGTCCGGACGGGGCACAGCACATTCGGTAGAATCTGTTCAAGGGTCACCAGGTGGCAGCGGACAGCGGTGACACTGGCGCCGGTGTCACGAAGGGCTTCGGCCCGTTGTCCATTGACCGTGACCTGTTGCCGGTACTTCTGGGTGTTGCTTGGGATGGGGGTGCAGGGTACCATTTCTCGGCTACCCAGGCAGACCAGGGACATGGCTGCCGGCTCCCACTCAGTGGTCCCTCGGTCGAGGGTCTCCTCTTCCTCTTCTCCTTCTCCCAGGGCGGCGGCCGCCAGCTGTCGGGGCAGGGGCCCGCCGGCCCCGTTTCTTCGGTTCAGGGGGCAGACCGGATCGCTGGCATAGTGTCCGGTTTGTTGGCAGCCGTAGCACATTACTGGTGGCCGTGGTCCGGGTCTGGCCGGGGGGGCCCCCCTTCGGGCTAGGCTCGGGGAGAGTTGTTGCTGCGGTGGCCCTCGAGGGGGGCTCCTGGGGGCCCCGGCGGGAGGGTCTCGGTTCCTGTTCGGCCCTCCCCCTCCACTGCGCTGGCGGGGGGGTCCGGTGGGGTTCCTCTGGTACTCCCCCATTGAGTTCCGGGGGACCCGGGAGTTGACCCATCGATCGGCCTCGACGGCGAGTTTTCGCGGGTCGGTCATTTTGCTGTCGAGGAGGTGCTGTCTCAGTTCCACGAAGCAATTGTTGTAGAGATGTTCCCACACGATGAGGTCGACCAGCTGCCCGTAGGTGGTTACTTTGCTCCCTTTGATCCACCCTTCTAGGGCCCGACTGAAAAAGTCCACATATTCCACCCATGTGGTACCCGGGATTTTCTTGCAGTCTCTGAACCGCTGGCGGTACATTTCCGCGGTTAGCCCGTAGCGGGTGAGCAGGGCCTCCTTCATGTGATCGTAGGAGGTCATCACCTCCTCCGGCAGCTGGAGCAGCGTGTCTCGACCCTCACTCAGGAACCGCCCCCACAGGCCCGCGCCCCAGTCTTTTCGGGGCACCCGATGAGAGGTCATGGCCACCTCGTAGGCCTTGAACCATTGTTGGATGCCGTCATTCTTGTAATACTCCTTGACGACCTCTTTCGGGATATGTACCTTGGTCTCGGAAGGTGGTAGAGTGTCTCTAGTACTGGGGGTGTTGGTCCCTCCGTTCTTGGCCTTGATCTCGAGCTCCTTGAGACTGCGCTCGTGCTCAAGGGTCAGTTTCTTTTCCTCCAACTCCCGGTGTCGTCTCTTCTCCTCTATCTCCTCTTGAAGCCGTAGCTGCTCTAGGGCCAGTTTCTTTTCTGCCAGCTGGAGTTCGCCGTCCAGCCGCAGTCGTGCGAGCTCTAGCTCGTGGTTCCGGACCTTCTCCCGCTCTCGTATTTCTTCTTCGGAGAGGCCGGTTTCTAGGCTCTTTCTTCCTCCGGTTGCCGGAGTCAGTGCGGTTGATGTGGTCTCAGTCAGGGGCAAGGGACCTTCTTCCTGGGAGGGGCCTGCCCCGGCCTCCAGCCATGACCTCAGAGCTTTCTGCATCTCCTCTTTGGTACCTAGGCCGGTGGTTGCAATGCCTTTGTCTTTGCAGAACTGTTTTAACTCTTTGTGCGTATATTCCTCCAGCCGTTCTGGCTGGAACTCCATTGTCGCGTTGTTTTCCTGGCTGCTCATGATGCTGTTCGTTTGGATGGGTAGCTAGTGGGTACTGGCTGGTACGTACTGCGTTCGGCTCGGATCCCGTCGCTGGCCACCAAATGTTGGAAGGCGGACCCCGAGGAGTCAGCGAGACCACCAAGGGGGGCCCTCACACTGTACGAAGTAGCCGAGCGCTGCCGAGAAGTCTCCTGAGAGATCCTTCTCCTATCACGTACTAGCCCAGTAACACCACCACACAGGACTCAAGGAGGTTGTCTTACGACAAGCAATTCTTTATCAGCAATAAAAAGGTTACGAGGTCAATATTTACAGGAAGGGATCGAGGGATCCACCAAAAGTCTCAGTGTCTCTTTGGAAGGGTAGGGGTAGCGGGACAGTCTTTGGCAGGAGTGCGGTACGAGGGTACCTGGGGCCTAGTTCTTATCCTCAAGCTGGAGGACCTCCGGATCTCGGAGGGGTCGAGCCGCGACGGCGTCAGCAGGGCTCCGGCGTACAGTTCGTGGAGAGCCGCGATCCAATCAGCAGGGCTCTCAAGATGGTTTCTGCTCAGCTCGAGCCGCGACGTCGTCAGCAGGGCTCCGAGGGAGGTTTCAGCGAGGTTGGGCCGCGACAGCGTCAGCAGGGCTCCGATGTTCCAGGTGGTTCAAAGTGTTCACAAGAAGGAGCCGCGACGCAGTCAGCAGGGCTCGTGATGGTTCCGACAAGAGTTCTTCTCCGTAGGGTCAGCCGCGATTCAATCAGCAGGGCTCTCGACTCCGGGATACAACTGCCGATCTGTGGCGGGGTCGCCCCAGATATAGGTCTGGAGCCCTTTGATGTCCGGACCCAGGCGCCCGGGGGGGGCGGAGAGGCCAGGTGGAGGTGGCCAGACGCCCAGCAGGAGAGGCGCCAGGGCCAAGGGAGTTGCAGGGCGATCACACCTCGAGAGGGGAGGACAGTTGGGGGTCCCATCGATACTGTCCTCCGCCGGGGGCGATGAATGGTTCCTGTGGCACCCCCTGGCCAGTTCGTGGTGCCTCGATGTCGGGGCTTCGCTGGGGTCGAGGCCGGGTTGAGCGGGGTCGCACTGGCTGGTGCACAGAGTCACGTGGATGCCAACAAGATGGCGGAGCCACGAGGGGTATGCGACTTCGTGCAGCTCTGGATGAAGGGCCTCGGTGCAGTTCAGAAGGGTGGCCCGTGAAGGCCGGGGCGGGGAACGGGCACAATCCACGGGGTTAAGGACCACGCCACGAGGCCGGGTCCAACAGATTGGATCTGTGAGTGGGTGCATGAGTCTCTGAGTTGGTCTGTGAGTGGGTATGTGAGTGTCTGAGTACATCTCTGAGTCAGTATATGAGTGTCTGAGTGAGTCTCTCACTGGGTTCATAAGTGTCTGAGTCGGTGTATAAATGTCTGAGTAGGTCTGTGACTGAGAACATGAGTGTCTGTGTATGTCTGTGACTGGTTGTGTTAGTGTCTGATTGGGTCTGTGAGTGAGTGAGTAAGTTGATGTATCGGTGTCTGAGTGTGTTTGTGATTGGGTGTGTGATTGTATGAGTGGGTTATTTAGTGGATGCATAAGTGTCTGAGCCAGTCCGTTAGTGGGTGTGTTAGTGTTTTAGTGGGTCTGTGAGTAGATATATCAGTGTCTGTGTGGGTCTGTGAGTGGCTGTATTAGAGTCTGAGTGCATCTGTGAGTGGGTACATCAGTGTCTGAGTGGGAGTGTATGAGTAGGTCTATGAGAGGGTGCTTGAGTGTCTGAGTGAGTCTGTGAGTGGGTACACCAGTGTTTTAGTGAGTCTGTGAGTGGGTACATCAGTGTCTGAGTGGGTCTGTGAGTGGGTGTGTAAGTGTTTTAGTGGGTCTGTGAGTGGGTGCATCAGTGTCTGAGTGGGTCTATGAGTGGGTGAATAAGTGCTTGTGTTGGTCTATGAGAGGGTGCATGAGTGTGTGAGTGAGTCAGTGTGTGGGTTCATGAGTGTCTGAGTGTATCTGTGAGTTTGTGCATCAGTGTCTAAGTGGGTGTGTGAGTGACTGTGTCCATGTCTTAGTGGATCTGCGAGTGGTTGCACAAGTTGTTGAGTGGAGCTGTGAGTGGGTGCATAGTTGTCTGAACTGGTACATCAATATCTGAATGGGTGCATGAGTGACTGAATGCATCAATGAGTGGGGGCATCAGTGTTTGAGTGGGTCTGTGAGTGAGGGAGTGTGATTATATGAGTGGGTCTGTAAGAGGGTGCATGAGTCTCTGAGTGGGTCACTTTAGTGGGTCAGTGAGTAGGTGTATCAGTGTCTGAGTGGGTTTATGAGTGGGTATATCAGTGTCTAAGTGGGGCTGTGAGTGGGTGCATGAGTGTCTGAGTGGGTTTGTGAGTGGGTGTGTGAATCTATGAGTAAGTCTGTCAGTGGGTGCATAAGTGTTTAGTCAGTCAGTCAGTGGATGCAACAGTGTGTGTATGGGTCTGTGACTGGGTGCATGAGTGTCTGAATGGGTTTGTGAGTGGGTGCATGAGTGTTTGAGTGGATCTGTCAGTGGGTTCAACAGTGTCTGAGTAGTTGTGTGATTGGCAGCATGAGTGTCTGAGTGCATCTCTGTGTAGGTGTGTCAGTGCCTGAGTGGGTTTGTGAGTAGCCATGTGAGTGTTTGGGTAGGTCAGGGAGAGGGTACCCCAGTGTTTTAGGTGGTCTGTGAGTGGGTGCATCAGTGATTTAGTGGATCTGTCAGTGAGTGCAACAATGTCTGAGTAGGTGTGTGACTAGGTACATGAGTGTCTGAATGGGTTTGTGAGAGGGTGCATAAGTGCTTGAGTTGGTTTGTGAGTGGGTGCATAGGTCTCTTAAGTGGGTCTGTGAGTAGGTGCATAATTCTCTGAGTGGGTCTGTGAGTGGGCCCATGAGTGTCTAAGTCGGTATATGAGTGGGTGCATCAGTGTCTGAGTAGGTCTGTGAGTTGGTGCATAACTCTCTGAGTGGGTCTGTGAGTGGCCCCATGATTGTTTGAGTGGGTCTGTGAGTGGATGCATGAGTGTCTAAGTGCATCTGTAAGTGGGTGCATCAGTGCCTGAGTGGGTCTATGAGTGGGTGAATAAGTGCCTGTGTTGGTCTATGAGAGGGTGCATGAGTGTGTGAGTGGGTCAGTGCGTGGGTTCATGAGTGTCTGAGTGTATCTGTGAGTATGTGCATCAGTGTCTAAGTAGGTGTGTGAGTGACTGTGTCCGTGTCTTAGTGGATCTGCGAGTGGTTGCACAAGTTGCTGAGTGGATCTGTGAGTGGGTGCATAGTTGTCTGAACGGGTCTTCAAGTTGATACATCAATATCTGAATGGGTGCATGAGTGACTGAGTGCATCAATGAGTGGGTGCATCAGTGATTGAGTGGGTCTGTGAGTGAGTGAGTGAGTGTGTGGTTATATGAGTGGGTCTGTAAGAGGGTGCATGAGTCTCTGAGTGGGTCACTTTAGTGGGTCAGTGAGTAGGTGTATCAGTGTCTGAGTGGGTTCATGAGTGGGTGTATCAGTGTCTGAGGGGGTCTGTGAGTGGGTGCATGAGTGTCTGAGTGGGTTTGTGAGTGGGTGTGTGAATCTATGAGTAAGTCTGTCAGTGGGTGCATCAGTCAGTGGGTGCAACAGTGTGTGTATGGGTCTGTGTGGGTTTGTGAGTGGGTGCATGAGTGTTTGAGTGGATCTGTCAGTGGGTTCAGCAGTGTCTGAGTAGTTGTGTGATTGGCAGCATGAGTGTCGGAGTGCATCTCTGTGTGGGTGTGTCAGTGTCTGAGTGGGTTTGTGAGTAGCCGTGTGAGTGTTTGGGTAGGTCAGGGAGAGGGTACCCTATTGTTTTAGGTGGTCTGTGAGTGGGTGCATCAGTGATTTAGTGGATCTGTCAGTGAGTGCAACAGTGTCTGAGTAGGTGTGTGACTAGGTACATAAGTGTCTGAGTGGGTTTGTGAGAGGGTGCATAAGTGCTTGAGTTGGTCTGTGAGTGGGTGCATAGGTCTCTTAAGTGGGTCTGTGAGTGGGTGCATAATTCTCTGAGTGGGTCTGGCACCCTGGCAACTGTATTTTTAATGTCAGTCATGTGATTCCTGAAGTTTAAAAGGCACACAGAAATGTACTTGCACTTAATGACCCTCACCTGTGATCAAGGCAGTACAACGCCAAAACGCGTAAGGACATGGGGAACCCTTTGTGCTGCTCTGCCAGTGAATAAAATGCCTGCAACTCCAGTATTGGCCCTCTGTGTGGTGTGTAATGGATTGTTTGACGGGCTGCTCCGTGCCCGTTGTTAGAGGCCACCCTGAAGGGTCGGAGGCTCCATGCTCATAGGTTGTTTGTTGGATTTTATCATGGGAGCAAGACTCACTCGCCATTTCAAGCCGAAGCAGGGCAATGCTACTTCAGCAAAAATTAGATGGCAGAGGAAGGGATTCAGAGTGGGATGACCTTTCACTCTGATCGTGCTGGAGCTGGGGTTTTGTTCACAAGGCTGCCATGAAATGTGAGCACATGCCATTAATCAACAAAAATAACATGAAGGCGTGAGTAAACTTTAGACACTTTAATTTTGGGTGCTTGAACTGAAAAAGGAAAATGAATTTAATTGAAAAAGAACTTGGACTCACTAAGACTCTGGGAAACATATTCGTATTACCAGTGAAATGCACCTTGGGAACTGTATTTTTAATGTCAGTCATGTGATTCCTGAAGTTTAAAAGATCATGTTGCCGCCTTGGGTTTGGTTCTTTACTTGCAACATCACCCATTGTTGCTCGGTTTCTTGTTTACCTTTGTTTTGGCGCCTTCTGTGCCTTTTTTCGCGTCGCCTTTTATTTCTCCTCTGTTTGCTTTGAGATTTGGGTTCCTCGTGCGCAAGGTCTGGCGCCTTTCCTCCCTTAAAAAATTGAGCTCCTCAGCCAATGTATGTTTTTGTGACTGGGATTGGCTTCCTCCGGTTGCCCCAAGGTTGTCCTCTGACTCCGACTCAGTTTCAACAGACAAGCTTAGGTCCAACATTGATAATGCAGTTTGTAATTCTCTGCTGGGACCAGCTACAGCCCCCACGTCACTCCTGTTTTTACTTCCTTTATGTGCTGCTCTTGCTGCATCGTACTTACGAGCGAAGGTGAATATCTGGCCCTGATCGTAATCGTTTTTATCCCGTTGGAATTTAAATGTTTTACGTTTGTTTATAATGTCCTCCTCTTTCTTAAGGTGTGTGATCATGTCTTCCCTGAGTATGGTATTGCCTTCACTGCCTTCGCTGGTCTCAATCTGTAGGTTTAGTTGATCTATTCATTTCTGTGAATCAACTCTGTCTATTTCTGCATATTTGATTAGTATTTTCATCAGTTTTCTTGACGATTCTAGAATGCATTCGCCTCAGTCCCTTAGCATGTTGGGATTGGGGTTGACGTAGCTCGGAGCGAGCATAATGCGCAGTCCCCGGGGAACCCATCCCACCTCCAAATATTTAGAGAGGGACTGGTGCTCCCACCACTTGGCCTGCTCTGACCTCATAAGCTTCTCCAGTCTTTTGTACAATTCCATTATATTGGAGACGGTTCTACCATCGTTGTTGCTTTGCGTGTGTATCTGAACGCTAGCAAACTCGGTAAACATCTCCTCCGCTGCCTCTTCTCTACCACGTAGCACATCTGCGGCCATTGTTTAACACTTTAAATCTTATTAGCAAGAATCTGCCACAACTTCACCGGCACTTGCCATGCACACCTCTCACCGGACACTGATGGATGTTCCTACCTCCTGAGCTTCCGCCTGTTCTCTGCGTCCTCCAACCCAGGTCCCACTGCTTTGCCACAGTCAGTAGGTGTTTTCCGCCGTCCAGGGGAAATGCAGCCTTCTGCTCCAAGAGAACTTCCTGTTCCGGTTTACACCGGATTTGGCTTCCTGCTGCTTAGCCCTGAACAAGAGGTGGGCCGTTTTCGTCCAAGGAAGCTGCCTTGGACCAATATTCAACACTCCTTTTCTCAACAATCCCTTGCCCCTGAAACCAGAAAGGAAACAGACACCTCTTATTTTGTGCCTTGATCACATGTCGTGCTACCGTCTCTTCCCTCAAATTTAAAGTGCCACGTGCTATTAGGTATGGAAAACAGACTGCCCGTCTGTTTTCCCCTGCCCTTATACAAACTTTCAGCATATTAGTACATTTGATTATGGTGACCAATACCTGTGCAAAATACGCAAAATGACTGTTTAAATACATTTGAGTAATACACATGATGAAAAACATTATAAAAAGCCTAATGCTTAAAACTCAATTTTCCTTTCATATGTGGCATATGAAAACAATAATATGTACAAAACCTAAATTCTAATTCCATGTGTGTGTGTTAGTGTGTGGGCACGCGCGTGTGTGTGTGTGTGTGTGTGTTAATTGACTCAGTTAAAATAGTAATCTGTTCATCTGTTCACACATAATGGGAGATAGAGTGCAAAAACTCATAAGTTTATTTTCAGCATAACAGCCATGACAGGCTTTTGGCCTTGATCAATTTATTGACACTACTTTGTAAATCAGTGAGTCCCGAGTCTCTAGTCCTAGTCCACTTCCCTGAGTCAGTCTTGCACCTCTTGCCTCACTATCCAGAGACTCAAGTGCTAAAAAGGTACATCAAGGAAAAAGGGGTGAGTAGCCTATGTCCAGCGCTCGATGCTCTCTAAATGAGAGTTACACAACTATCATTACACATGCAACTATCTCAAAAATCCCAGAAGAGGCACACTATCCTATTTGAAGCCACGTTATATTATTAGTTGGTGAGAATCTCAATAATATAAAAGTGTTTTTTGCTGGCACTGGCTGCTGGCCAATCGATTTGTTGACACTACTCTGTGAGTCACTGAGTTCTGAGTCTCTAGTTGCACCCAATTTCCGCGAACGACTCATGCAGTGCTTGCCTCGCTACCCCGAGATTCAAGTGCTGAAGGGCTGTACTTGGCGCTCAGTCTTCACAGCCCTAGTAGGTCAGACCTGCGACACTAGAGGAGAACTGACGCAACCACCTCATTTGACACCTGATAGCATCTGCATGATCAGTGGCTTCCAAAGGGGTTCTGACACGCGCTCTTGTCGAGTCATCTTGACACAACTGGGCGTAGCCTGCCTAGCAATGGAAGGCCAGCCTATGTGATTGTCAATGCTAATGCACCGGCAACTGGCAAGTTCCAATCTGACCTGTCATTCGGATGTTGATGGAGTTGTGCTCTTAATTACCAGATACACAGCCAGCAGCTTTCAAACGCGAAAAGGGGGAGGAGTGCAGGACGTAAGTGGACACGTATCCACAGATAATGAAGTGTTCGTGCTCGGTGCATGCATTCAATGCACGTGTCAGCCACTCAGAGTTTCGGGTAAAGTGTTAAAAAAAAGTGCATTCAGAGTGTTCCTTCAATTGTTCATTTCAAGAGCCGGGGTACCACACTAGCCAAACAGTCATCAGCTTTCATTCATTAGCCGGTCGTCATTAGAGACCTGAAAGAGGAAACGTAGAAAATTGTAGTAGTTTCCCTTTTCTGTATTCTCCCTAGAGTTATGCAGTGACAGGGTTAAACAAACTAAAACTGCAGAAAGATTCCTTTTTGAGGGGTGGCCTGACCTCTAGACTTTAGATTGAGGCCTAGGGTTGGTATGGTAGGGTAGATTTAGGTTGCACTGTCTTGGAGGAGATACATAACCTGACAACAAAAGGATACATATCTTACATCCACCCACAGGATCTGTCCATTACCTCAATAAACCGAGGGTAAAAAGATTTGCATCTCTTGCCTGTTAAACAGAAGGAAGAATAACTGATAAAGACAAGCGGTATGGTTTATTTTAATGCTGTGACAAAATTGTTAGTATGGTGGTGTAGAGTGGTATACCTGCCAACCTGAACAAAAATCTTACAGTGTGAGGAGGGGGCGGGGCCTTAGAGGGGGCGGAACCTCGTGCCGTAAAGTATATAAGAGCCCCCTGCCCCCCCCCAAAGAAAAGCTTGTTGAGGCTGGTGTTGATGTCTTGGGGTGTTTTCACACCCCTTAATGGATATCGGCTGCTCAAAGCGTCGTAAAATGAGCTGAAAACTGTAGCGCGGTGGGGCCTGTGTCGCAGTTAGCGGTATCAATGTGGAATAACGGACACAGGACCACCGTTTACTTCTCGTGGCCGGAAGACCCCGAGCGGTCTTTGGCCTCGTTTATTTATACCCTCGGGACGAGACCGCCCCGAGGGGTGCATGAATGCGTGTGAGAATGCAACATTGTAGGAGAGAGCCCGGATGGCTCTCTACATCCCTCCTTCCTTTCAGTTCAGGACCATCAAGTTCTCCCCGGTCATGGGGAAGTATATACAAAGTCCTTCAGCCTCTGACTCGGGACCGGGTTCGGCCGGAGACCATACTTCTGGCTCCGTACACAGGGCTCCGGGTATATGCCCAACGGGACACTCCCGGACGCCTCGGCGGCAGTGTCCTGGCAGGTTGGCCGTACATTGTCAGCGTGGCCCTGACTGACTCGTTGAGTGGTGATCGGTGAGGTGATCCTCTCACTGGGAGACACAGGGGAAGAGCGGTTCAAAGGTGATTCTTGATAGCCGGACCCATCTCGATCCGTATCCGCCTCCGAGATCTATACGTTCCTTGTGATGGATTGCTGTCCCCTTTTAGCCGTGACCATGGTCCCTTGAACACCGACCACGGTCCACACCTCAGGCTCATAGGGGGTCCGGAACTTCCATCCGGGGTGTCGGTCCTTGATCACCACGTGATCTCCCACTCTCAGCTGCGGTTCTTGGGCCCTTTGGGCCTCACTGGCCTTCCGATTGGTTGTTTCTCTCCTCGCTTGGAAGGCTGCGTCATCCCGCTCAGCAGGTACCCACACCGGATCTGACGGAATACTGTCCCGTCGGGCTCTTTTGAATAGAAGGTGGGTCGGAGCACACTTGGTGGTGCTGTGTGGAGTCTGGCGGTATGCACCGAGGAACTGATCAAGAGCTGCTTCCGCATCTTCTCCATTCTCCACGGCGATGCGCAGCGCTCGGTTGATTGTTCTCATTAGTCGTTCCACTTCCCCGTTTGCTTGGGGCCATAGTGGGGTAATCTTCCTGTGGCATACCGCTAGACGTTCAAGGTATTCCTGGAATTCTCGCCCCTGGAAGGGTGGTCCGTTGTCCGACCTGACCTCTTCGGGCAACACCATCATTGCGAACACTCGGTCCAGGACCCTCTTCACATGAGTGAACGCTGTCGACGCTATCACCTCAACGATAGGGAATTTCGAGAACGAGTCGACCATGACCAGCATGTGACGACCGTCTGGAAAGCTCCCAAAGTCCACACTGAGATGCGTCCACGGAGTCCTGCTTGATTCTTCGGTGATTCCTGGGGCTGGTGCAGGGTCCCCTCCGGTGATGGCACAGGTGTGGCATTGTCAGACCATCTCCTCTACTTTGGAGTCCATTGCTGGGAACCAGACTTTGTCGCGCAGCCTGGCTTTGGTTTTGGCCATCCCTTTATGGCCCACATGTGCCAGCGCAAAGACTCTTCTCTGTAGGCTTTCCGGAACCACTATGAGGTGTACCCTTAGGACGACTCCTTCTTCCCCCACACTGAGTTCGCTCCGGACGTGCCACAATTGTTGGCGAGCATAGCTGACCGCTTGCCGTAGGGCGCGGGATCCATCCATGAAATGCGCCCATCCATTATTCTCCAGTGCTCTTCGAACACATGAGAGAGTGGGGTCCTCTCGAGTTGCTCGACCCATTTCTTCCAGCGTCATGGCCGTGGGACATGCCCCTTGCGACACCATGTTGACGAACGCTTCAGTGCTGCAGGTGTCCCCCGATGGGGCAGATGGCACCGCCGACTCCGGATGACGGGACAGATAATCCGCTGGGTTGTGAGCCCCAGGACGGTAGATTACTTTGAAGTTGTAGGCTTGCAACTGCACCGCCCATCTTTCGATCCTCGGTGGCGCTAGAATGGATGAACCAGCAAACAGCGGGAGCAACGGTTTGTGGTCCGTCACGACATGAAATTCTTGTCCACACAGATACAGGTGGAAATGTTGACAGGCCCATTTGATGGCCAGCGCCTCCCTTTCGATCTGGGCATACCTCGTCTCGGTATCCGTGAGAGCTTTTCTGGCATATGCGACGGGCTTCCACACTTCTGGGCCATGTTCCTGCAGGAGGACCGCTCCTAGGCCCACCGGGCTGACATCAACGACTAGTTCTGTTCGCCGTCTGCAGTGGAAGTACGCCATGACCATCTTGTCTAGTAGTCCTGTTTTGATGCTTTGGAACGCCTTGTGGCAGCTGGCGTCCATTCCCACTTGTGGTCATGATGCGTGAGGGTGCGTAGCAGCTCCGACATGGCTGCAAGATTGGGAATGAACCGTCCACAGTAAGTGGCCACGCTGAGGAAGCTCCTCACTTCGGTGGGACTTTGAGGTGTGCTGGCCGCCCTGATAGCTTCAGCCTTCTTCGGGTCTACCAGGAGTCCTTCACGAGTGAAAGTGTACCCAAAGAAGACTACGCTTACTTGATAAAAGGAGCACTTGGATTTGTGTAGAGTCAGTCCACAATCCACCAGCCTCTTGAGTGTGGCCCGGAGGAGTGATGTTCCTCGAGCGTTGTGGAGAACACAAGGATATCGTCACTGAGGTTAATCACCCCTTGCAGCCCTGACAGTGCTTCGCGGATTGCATTTTGGAAGACCTCGGCGGCTGATGATACTGCGAAGCTGAGCCTTTTGTACCTCCGGAGGCCAACATGGGTTGAAAAGGTGGTGATGTACCGGATTTCCGGGTCCAGTTCCAGCTGGTGGTAGCCGGCATTCAGGTCCAGCTTTGAGAACCACTTCGCCCCGTTAAGGTCTGCCACAATGTCGTCCATCGTGGGGGTGATGTGACATTCCCTCTTCACCGCTGTGTTGGGCAGTCGCATGTCGACACAGAGTCTGATGGTCCCCGGTTGTTTGGGCTTGGGCGCCACGACCAGCGGGGACACCCAGGGAGTGGGGACCGAGACCTTCTCGATTACGTCCAGCTCTTCAAGCTTTCGCATCTCCTCCTCCACTTGTGGGCGTAAGTTGAAGGGCACCCTCCGGTGTCTGAGATCTACCGGCCATACTGAGGGGTCTATGTGGAGCTTGAACCTCTTGCCCTTGAGTTTCCCCAGGCTGGTGAAGAGTGCTGGGAATTCCTTTAGTATTGCCTCCGCATGTGAGTCGTGGACCTGATTGGCAAAGAAGACAAGTCCTAAATCCTCTGCTGTGTGGCAGCTGAGTAGAGTTCCTTTCCTGCCTTCGGTGGCGTGGAACTGTGCCTCGGTAGAGTAGCTCCCACTAGCGATGGTGGCTCGAATGATGCCACGGAGAGGGAGAGGATCAGTGCCTCCATACGTGTATATTTGCGCCGTGGATGGTGCAAGGGGATGTCACGGTGACAGACGGTCATACTGATCGGAGTCCATCACATTGACAGATGCACCGGTGTCAATGAGGGCCTGTAACTCTGTGCCTTCAACTGAAACTGAGCACATGGGAGGTGGTCTTCGCCAGGAGCCTGTCCGGCTGACATACGACCCTACGAACACATCATCGTCTTCGTCCTCGTATATCGGGTATCGTGCCTGTGGCTGGTCTTCCGAGATTGGCGGCGGGTGAACGAGGGAGATCTGGCGAACCTGCTGTGGCCCGAACCTAGGTCTTGACAATGGCTGCCGGAACCGCCCACCGCGGCACACTCTGGCATAGTGGTTTTGCCTTCCACAGCGGGAGCACGTTTTTCCTTTCACCCCGCAGACGGCTTTTGCTGAGTGATCTTCGCCACAGTACCCATACGACCCACCTGGTGGTGGTTTGAACGCCTGGCGAGGCGCTGTGGGATGCCTCTGGATGGCCTCCGCCTTTTCTTCTTTGATGTGCGGGGTCCTAGGCACCGATCCCGTGCAAACGAAGTGTGTAAAGCCGCTTCCATCTCTTCTGTCCGGGCGTCCGATAGTTCATGAGAGCGGGCTAGGACCAGGATCTTGTCTAGCGAGATTCCAGGCTGTCGGAGGATCAGCTTTCGCAGGAGCTTTGAGCGGCAGCCTAAGATGATCTGGTACCGGATTTCCTCCCTCTGGTCTGTGAAGGGGCATGTGCTAGCCAGCTGGCGTAGCCGTGCGCAGAACATGTCGACCGATTCGGTTGCGGTCTGCCACGCCCTCCGGAACTTGAATTTTTCGAAGTCGGGGTTAAGCTGTGGGTCGAAGTGTCTGTTGAGCACGGTGACCACCGCATCGTAGTCGTCATCATTCCCTGTGTTAGGGAGCATTTCAAACAGGTCATAAATCTCTGCTCCTCCATAGTAGATAAGGAGTGATCGTTTTACTGTTCCATCGGTTTCACGTGTCCCCTTGAAATAATGATTCAGCCGTCCTACCCAAGCCTTCCATCTTGGCGCAGCAGTGGCGGGAACCGAAGCCTCGCTGAACGGGGGTAGCGGTGCGACTGCGTTGTGGGAGACCACTGGTGGTGGTGGGTTGGCACCAGCGACTGGATTGCGCACTCCATGTTGCTGGGCGGCCGCGCCTGCGGCAGGTGCGGTGTTCATCGCGGCCAGGCAGGGGCGCGCCGGTATAAGGGCACGGCTTGTGCGTCAGCGTGTAGCTCTGGGGCGTGTGCTCTGTCCTTTCACCTGGTCGAGGACGCCCATGTGGCATAGTCCTGCAGGCGATGCCTGCTGCCCCCGACTACCCCACACTGCCCTGTGGATGAAGGCTAACGATGTATGTTTGAATGGGCGAATGCGTGTTTTGCACGGAGTAATTACCGAGGGCTTGTGTGTCTGGACGTGTCTCTTGGATGCTGCCAATGCTTGTTGACACTGGGCCCACGTTAATGTTCCTGGGTTGACCTTCTCCCCTTTTATTTTCTTCTTTGATTCCCTTTTCTCCTTTTTTTTCTTTTTTTTTAAGGCAGCAGAGAGGGCAGCCCTGTTGAGGCCCCCACAGCACACCGGCTGATGTAGACTGGGAGCCAGCGCCAGGCGGAGCAGGAGCGGGGACATCACGCGATGAACTGCTGCAGTGCTCGGGGCCACTCCACTTACCCCACACAGCGTGCAGAAGCGCCGCCAGCTGAACGCACTTCCGTCATTGAGGGAGACGCGTGGGCGGGCGCAGCACGGTCGGGCGGAGAAGCACGGGAAATAGTAGGCGGGTCCGCCGCGCAGTCCAGGTGGCCTGAGCGGAGCGGTGCGGGTGGGCTCCGCGAGCTTCAGGAGGAAGATCAAGTAGGCAGCGGGAGAGTGGGCACTGCGGGTGGGCTCCGCACGCTCTCCGGAGGGAGCCGCAGGGACCGGAAGGCACGCGTGAGGGCGCGACCGGCCTCGTCGCCAATGTAGAGTGGCGGGGTCTGTGTCGCAGTTAGCGGTATCAACGTGGAATAACGGACACAGGACCAGCGTTTACTTCTCGTTGCCGGAAGACCCCGAGCGGTCTTCAACCTCGTTTATTTATACCCTTGGGACGAGCCCGCCCGAGGGGTGCATGAATGCGTGTGAGAATGCAGCATTGTAGGGGAGAGCCCGGATGGCTCTCTACAAAAACCACTATTTACAGTGGTTTCAGCTCGTTTTCCTGCCACCGTGTGATATTGGTTCCCCTCGGGGTGACCGTGGGATGGGAGCCGATATTGTGTGCTACACGGTGGCACCATGTGAGTTGTCAGGTATGGGGTGGTAGAGCAATTCTGTGGTGGTGCTTTGCACTGGTAGAAAAGTAATGTTAGTGGTAGTGTAGTACAGATAGGAATAATGTGGTGCTTTGGTGGTGGTGAAAAGGTTTTTGTAGGGTACTGGTGTGAGAGTGCAGTGGGAGATGAGTTGTGTCTACAGACGTGCTCATGGATGGCAGTGTAGGATACTAATGCCTTATGGGAGTCTTAGGGCTGGGCCCAAGGTTGGTGTGCAGTGCTGGGTTGGAAGTGTAAGCTAGGGTTATTAGTGGTGAGTTGGGTGGAAGTGTGGTGCTGTGAAGTCTCAGCACAGTCTTGTGGGTGGTTATGGTGCAGCAGGAAAGTAGTTTAACTCTGTGGGTGGTACCCCCATGCGTTCATATGGTAGCATGGTAGGGAATGGTGGTCCTTAAGTGGTGAATGCCAGTGTAGTGGTGGAACATGTAGAGCAGCGTTGTGTAACAGAAAGGCAGATGTAGTGTGATAGAGAGAGCAGGTGAAGCATGGGGAGAGTGCTAGTGTGATAATGTGAGGTTGTGGTGCTGTGCTGAAGTCATAGTCTTGGATTGAGTGAGTGGAAGTGGTGCCTGTCCACTGCGTGGGGCAGGTAGACGCCATGCTCATGGGTTATCTGCAAAAGGTTCAACTCAGTAATGTCAGTCACTCTGGCTTACCCACTGTGAACAGTGCAGTGGACATGGTCTTCTGTTGATATTCCACCAAATAGCATGCAGGTAAGTTAACGTAGGTAGTAAGCACATGTTGGAGGGAGGACTACCGGGGAGTCGGGGGGACTACTCCGGGGCACCTTCCTACCGCAAAGTTATAGCCGAGTGCCGCCGAGAAGCCTCCTAGGAGAGGTCCTTCTCCTGTGATCGTACTAGGCCCAGTAACACCACTACACAGGACTCCGTATCAGTTGCTTATCTTGGTACTTTATCAATGGTAGCACATTCAATATATTTACAGGGGGACCGATTGATCCAGAAGAGTCTCAATGTCTTTGTGGGGGTAGGGTAGCGGGACAGTCTTAGTACCAGCCTGGTACGGGGAGGCCCTGTGCCAGACCTTGCGTGCTGGTCTCAAAGCAGCTCGGACGGGGGGAGCCGCGACGGTGTCTGCAGGGCTCGGGTGGTAGTTCCGCTTGGGTCGAGCCGCGACACAGTCAGCAGGGCTCCGGTGGTAGGTCCGCTTCGGTCGAGCTGCGACGAGGTCAGCTGGGCTCTGATGGTAAGTTCAACAAGGTCGGGCCGCGACAGCGTCAGCAGGGCCCCAAAGGTTCGTGAAGGTCTTTTAAGCACGATGGAGCCGCGACGTTGTCAGCAGGGCTCAGAGTGTAGTTTCAGGATGAGTCTTTCTCCGTAGGGTCAGCCGCAATCCGATCAGCAGGGCTCTGGACTCTGGGATACAACTGCCGTCTTGTTGCCGGGTCGCCCCAGATATAGGTCTGGAGCCCTTTGATGTCCGGACCCTTGCGCCCGGGGGGGGCGGAGAGGCCGGGTCGGGAGCGGCCAGACGCCCAGCAGGAGAGGCGCCAGGCCCAAGAGAGCTGTGGGGCGATCGCACCTAGGTGTGGAAGGACGGTTGGGGGTCCCATCGATAATGCCCTCCGCCGGGAGTGGGGAGGTGTTCACGTGGTATCCCCCTGGCCAGGGGTTGGCGCCCTGATGTCGGGCCTCGCTGGGACCGAGGCCGGGTGGAGCGGGGTCACGTAGGTGGTTACGTAGAGTCACGTACAATCCAAAATGGAGGAGCCCCGAGGTGCATGGGACCTCGTGCGGCTTAGCGAGGGGGAACAGGACCACGCCACGAGGCCGGCTCCAACACGCGTCCCCCCCAGCTGAAGGCAGGGAGAGTCACCCATCTCCTTGGGGGTTCTCCTCGCCGAGGCGGAAGAATCTGGACAGGCCGTCGGCATTGGCGTGGTCGTTGCCGGGCCGGTGCTCCACAGTGAAGTCCATCCCTTGCAGCGAGATGGACCATCGCAACAACTTGGGGTTCTCGCCCCGCATTTGCATTAGCCACCGCAAGGGCTGGTGGTCAGTTTGGACTCTGAAGTGGGTGCCGAAAAGGTAGGGCCGGAGCTTCTTGAGAGCCCATACCACGGCGAAGGCTTCCCGCTCGATGGTGCTCCACCTCTGTTCTCGTGGCAGCAGTCGGCGGCTGATGAAGGCCACAGGTCGGTCGTGGCCCTCGGTGTCCATCTGGGAGAGGACCGCCCCGACCCCGTACTCCGAGGCATCGGTCTGAACCACAAATTCCTTACTGTAGTCAGGGGCCTGTAGCACAGGGGCAGCACAAATGGCCGCCTTGAGGGCTTCAAAAGCGGTCTGACAGCGGGGCGTCCAGTGCACCGCCTTGGGCTGTTTCTTGGAAGTGAGCTCTGTGAGGGGCCCCACAATACTGCCATAATCCTTAATAAATCGCCGGTAGTAGCCTGTGAGGCCTAAGAAGGCCCGGACAGCGGTTTGGGTTGCGGGGGGCTCCCACGCCTGGATGGCATCGACCTTTAACTGGAGGGGCGCCACCTGGCCACTCCCCACTTGGTGGCCCAGATAGGTCACAGATCCTTGACCGATCTGGCACTTGCTGGCCTTAATCGTGAGCCCGGCCCTTTGGAGAGCGGCCAGGACTTCTCCGAGGTGTCCTAGGTGCGCGGCCCAGTGGTTGCTGAAGACGGCAATGTCGTCGAGGTAGGCCGCGCTGAAAGCTTCTAGCCCGGCCAGGACCTTGTTCACCAGCCTCTGGAAGGTCGCTGGGTAGTGCCCATCGGGGGTGGAAAAAGCGGATCGTTCCTGGGCGCCGGGGGTGAGCTTGATCTGCCAGTACCCAGCGGTGAGATCAAAGGTGCTTAGGTAGCGGGCGGCCCCTAAGCGATCGATCAGCTCGTCTGCCCGTGGCAGGGGGTGGGCATCGGTCTTGGTGAATGCGTTCAGGCCCCGGTAGTCTACACAAAATCTGAGTTCCAGGGGGGTGCCGGGGGCGGCGGCCTTCGGCACCAAGACCACAGGGCTGGCCTACGGGCTGTCGGATGGCTCGATGACTCCGAGGGCGAGCATCTTGGAGACCTCGGTCTGTATGCAGGCTCGGACTCGGTCGGGTACTCTGTAGGTGCGGTGTCGCACAGGGGGGCTGTCCCCGGTGTCCACGTCGTGGACGCACCAGGGGGTCACCCCGGGCGTGAGAGAGAAGAGGGCAGCGAAGGGTTGCAGCAGCTTTCGGCAGTCATGGCGCTGTTCCGGTGTCAGGGTGGCGGAGAGGTGGACGCCCTCCAAGGAGCCGTCTTGGCCCGAGGACCCCAGGAGGTCTGGTAGGGGCTCGGAGTCGCTTTCGCCCCCATCATCGGTAGCCAGCAGCAGGCTTAGTTCAGTTCGGGCAAAGTGGGGCTTGAGCCGGTTGGCGTGTAGGACCCGGAGGGGGTTCCTCGGGGACTCCATGTCGACCAGGTAGGTGACGGGGCTCTTCCTCTCGACCACCTTGAAGGGCCCGGTCCACTTGTCCTGCAGGGCGCAGGGGTCCACGGGTGACATGACCCAGACTTGCTGGCCCGGCTCGAACTCGATGGTCAAGGCATTTTCGTCATACCAGCGTTTCATGTCTTCTTGGCTGGCTTCGAGGTTGGCTTCTGCCAGGGCCCGGAACTTCCGAGTCTGGTTCCGCAGGGTCAGGAGGTACCGGTAGACGTCGGGGGGGGCATCTTGGACGTTCGCCTCCCAGCCCTCCTTGACCAGGCTGAGGGGTCCTTGGACGGGGTGCCCATACAATAGTTCGAAGGGGCTGAAGCCCAGGGATTTCTGTGGTACCTCTCGATAGGCGAACAGGAGGCAGGGCAGCAGAACGTCCCATCTCCTCCTCAGGGGCTCCTCCAGGCCCTTGATCATCCCCTTCAAGGTTCTGTTGAACCGCTCGACCAGTCCGTTCCCCTGGGGGTGGTAAGGGGTGGTGAATTTGTAGGTGACCCCACATTGTTGCCAGAGGGATCTCATGTACTTCGAAATAAAGTTTGTACCCCTGTCGCTCACCACTTCTCGGGGGAACCCCACCCTGGAGAAGATGCCCATCAGGGCCCGGCCCACCACTGGAGCTGTCACAGTGCGGAGTGGGATGGCCTCAGGGTATCGGGTGGCGTGGTCGACCAGTACCAGGATGAAGCGGTGTCCCAGGGCGGTTCGGGGGTCAAGGGGCCCCACGATGTCGATCCCTACTCGTTCGAACGGGGCGTGGACGGCTGGAAACGGTTGGAGTGGGGCCTTGACTCGACCCCCAGTCTTTCCGCTAGCTTGGCAGGTCGGGCAGGACCGGCAGTGGTGGTCCACGTCTCTCCGCATTCGGGGCCAATAGAAATGGGTCACTAGGCGGCTGTAAGTTTTGTCTCGCCCGAGGTGTCCGGCGAGGGGCACGTCATGCGCCAGGTTCAGGAGGAACTCTCGGAATCGGAGGGGAACCACCAACACCCGGCCGGCTCCCAGTTCGGCGACTTTCTGCTCGCTATACAATAAGTCATTGTCCCAATAGATCCAGTGGGTTCCCGTGGGGTCCCCCGAGGCCTGGGCGGCCGCTTGCTGTCGGGCCCCCTCGAGGGACGGGCAGGCCTTCTGCTCTTGCTGGAATTGTTCGCGGGTGGGGCCCCCGTCGTGGCGCCACTGGGCCAGCTCGGGGATCTCGCTGAGGGAGGCGGCCTCATCGGGGGAAAGTTCGGAGGGTCCGGCCTCATCGTCAGGTTCCTCCGTGCCGGATGAGGGTGGCAGTTCTTGACCCGTAGGCTCGTCGGGGGCCGCGGCAGCGGCTGGTTGGGCGGTCATGGACCAGGTGGTGGCGCAGGCCCACTCGGGCAGCCCTAGCATCCCCAGATGCTCTCGGCGCTCCACCTGGGCCCAGGGGGAGCTCTCTAGGTCGTTTCCCAGGAGGCAGTCCACCGGGGCGTCGTCGTGGACAGTTACTTTTAGAGTGCCTGACACTCCTCCCCACTTGAAGGGGATCCTGGCCATCTGGCACATGCTTTCGGTGTTGTCCGCGGTCCGGACAGGGCATAGGACATGCGGCAGGATTTGTTCGGGGGTCACCAGGTGGCAGCGGACAGAGGTCACACTGGCCCCAGTGTCCCGGAGGGCTTCGGCCCGTTGTCCATTGATGGTGACCCACTGCTGGTACTTCTGGGTGTTGCTTGGGATGGCAGCTCGGGGCACCATTTCTCGGGGGCCCAGGCATACAAGCGACATGGCAGCTGGTTCCCACTCGGGGGACCCGTCCTCGTGGTTTTCCTCCTCGTCTTCTCCCTCCCCCAGGGCTGCGGCGGCTATTTGTCGGGGAGGGGGCCCAGCGGTCCCGTTCCGTCGGTTCACGGGGCAGGCTGGGTCGCTCGCATAGTGGCCTGTCTGTTGGCAGCCGAAGCAGGTCACTGTTGGTCGGGGTCCAGGCCTGGCGATGGGGGTCCCTCTTCGGACCATGGTCGGGGACGTGTGGTTGGCGGCTTGGCCTCGTGGCGGGCTTCTGGGCGGCCCGGCCGGGAATTCTCGACTGCGGTGGGACCCCCCTCCTCCGCCCGCTGGCGAGGAGGTCCCGTGGTACTCCGTTGGTAGTCCCCCACGGGGTTCCGGGGGACCCGGGTGTTGACCCATCAGTCGGCTTCGGCGGCGAGCTTCCGGGGCTCGGTCAGCTTACTGACCAGGAGGTGTTGCCTTAGTTCCACAAAGCAGTTGTTGGCGAGGTGCTCCCAGACAATGAGGTCGAACAGTTCGTTGTACGAGGTGACCTTGCTCCCTTTTATCCACCCTTCAAAGGCCCGGCTGAAGAAGTCCACGTATTCGACCCATGTGGTACCGGGGAGCTTCTTGCAGTCCCGGAAGCGCTGCCGGTACATCTCGGCTGATAGTCCGTAGCGTGTGAGTAGGGCTTCTTTCATGTGGTCGTATGATGTCATCACCGTGTCGGGGAGTTGCAGCAGGGTATCCCGGCCCTCGCTGAGGAACCTCCCCCATAGGCCGGCACCCCAATCCTTCCGGGGTACCCGATGGGAGGTCATGGCTACCTCGTAGGCTCGAAACCACTGCTGGATGTCGTCGTTTTTGTAGTATTCCTTGACGACATCCTTGGGGATATGAACCTTTGGTTCGGTCAGTGGCAGAGCGTCCCGTGCCCCGGGGGTGCTGGTCTCCCCCGTTTTGGATTTTAGTTTGAGTTCCTTGAGGCCCCTCTCGTGCTCGAGGGTTAGCCGTTTCTCTTCTAGTTCTCGATGCCGTTTCTTTTCTTCGATTTCCTCCTGCAGCCGTAGTTGCTCCAAGGCTAGTTTCTTCTCCGCTAGCAGGAGTTCACCGTCCAGCCGGAGTCGTGCGAGGTCCATTTCGTGTGTCCGGACCCTCTCCCGTTCTTGCATTTCTTCGTGGGATAGGCCGGCTTCCGGGATGCTTCGCCCCCCATCTGTCGGCGTCATGGTCGGTGGCAGGTTTCCGTCCCGGGCCGAGGTCCCTTCGGCTCGGGGTGGAGTGGTCTCGGATTCTGCCCAGGCTTTCAGGGCTTTCTGCATTTCTTACTTGGTGCCCAATCCTGTGGTTGGGATCCCTTTGTCCTTGCAGAATTGTTTCAGTTCTTTGTGGGTGTATTCTTCCAGCCTTTCCGGCTGGAAGGTTGCGGCCACGGTTGCTTCTTGGCCGTTCATGGTTCCCTTCTTTCCGTCTGGGTAGGTAATAGGTGCGTTACTTGCCTGTACGATTGCGTCTGGCTCGGATCCCGTCGCTGGCCACCAAATGTTGGAGGGAGGACCACCAGGGAGTCGGGGGGACTACTCCGGGGCACCTTCCTACCGCAAAGTTATAGCCGAGCGCCGCCGAGAAGCCTCCTAGGAGAGGTCCTTCTCCTGTGATCGTACTAGGCCCAGTAACACCACTACACAGGACTCCGTATCAGTTGCTTATCTTGGTACTTTATCAATGGTAGCACATTCAATATATTTACAGGGGGACCGATTGATCCAGAAGAGTCTCAATGTCTTTGTGGGGGTAGGGTAGCGGGACAGTCTTAGTACCAGCCTGGTACGGGGAGGCCCTGCGCCAGACCTTGCGTGCTGGTCTCAAAGCAGCTCGGACGGGGGGAGCCGCGACGGTGTCTGCAGGGCTCGGGTGGTAGTTCCGCTTGGGTCGAGCCGCGACACAGTCAGCAGGGCTCCGGTGGTAGGTCCGCTTCGGTCGAGCCGCGACGAGGTCAGCTGGGCTCTGATGGTAAGTTCAACAAGGTCGGGCCGCGACAGCGTGAGCAGGGCCCCAAAGGTTCGTGAAGGTCTTTTAAGCACGATGGAGCCGCGACGTCGTCAGCAGGGCTCAGAGTGTAGTTTCAGGATGAGTCTTTCTCCGTAGGGTCAGCCGCGATCCGATCAGCAGGGCTCTGGACTCCGGGATACAACTGCCGTCTTGTTGCCGGGTCGCTCCAGATATAGGTCTGGAGCCCTTTGATTTCCGGAACCTTGCGCCCGGGGGGGGCGGAGAGGCCGGGTCGGGAGCGGCCAGACGCCAGCAGGAGAGGCGCCAGGCCCAAGAGAGCTGTGGGGCGATCGCACCTAGGTGTGGAAGGACGGTTGGGGTTCCCATCGATACTGCCCTCCGCCGGGAGTGGGGAGGTGTTCACGTGGTATCCCCCTGGCCAGGGGTTGGCGCCCTGATGTCGGGCCTCGCTGGGACCGAGGCCGGGTGGAGCGGGGTCACGTAGGTGGTTACGTAGAGTCACGTACAATCCAAAATGGAGGAGCCCCGAGGTGCATGGGACCTCGTGCGGCTTAGCGAGGGGGAACAGGACCACGCCACGAGGCCGGCTCCAACAGCACAGATTTACTATACTTAACTGCACATATATATACTATGACAAAGTATGCAGCTGTGAATTTAAAAATAGTGGGGCAGATTTACAATAACTGGCGCATCCCTGCATATCAGCAGGGATGCGCCAATTATTTTGCGTGATGTTAGGAACCCCTTGGGCCAACATGGCTGCGCCGCATGACAATGCAGCACCCCATGGCGCAAGGAGAAACAGATGCGTGACGCATCTGTCAGCATATAGGTGATGCAGTGCTGGAGTCGTGTCCCAAGCGCGACGCAACTCCAGCACTGCTCAGGGGCATCCTATACTTGCAATGCTGCGTCACTCCTTACACCTGCTACAAGCAGGCGTAAGGTTTTGACGCAGCATGGACGTAAAAGTGACTCAGTGAAATCTTGTAGATTTCACAGCGTCACTTTTACGGGGCTTCCTTGCGACGGAACGCCCACCCTGCATACATTATACCTGACGCAGGTATAATGTAGCGCAGGACTTTACAACATGACGCATCTCACTAGATGCGTCACTTTGTAAATCTGTCGCATATTGGCGCATGGTTTACGCATGGTTTACGATGCTGCTGCGTCACAGAAGTGACACAGTGGCGTTGTAAACATGACGCAAGGGGCTTGTAAATCTGCCCCACCGAATCTTCGCTTACCTATATACACTTACCATCTCTATATTTCAGTCCTTGATACTTTTGCCACAATATTTTGATCACTCGATATTTTTGTCCTCGATTTTCTATCATACCACACTTCTGTTTTGCGGGTGCGCACACAGTTTGACGTTCATTCCCAGTAAACAAAGAGCCATGGTGCAGTGGACAAATGAAAAGACAACTGTTGCTCACTGAACAGCAGAGTCCATCTAAATGTACTAGAAACGCTTAGTGCCTCGCCCCTAAAGCTCTCAAAAGCCAAACCTTGCAAAAGAAAACGTCTAAAAATCATCTTACCGCATGATAATGTTATAACAATAAAAATGGATTCATATCATGTGTTGCATGTCATATTATGAATGGGATGTGGAAACAATCTGAGCACGCCAAAGGCACTTTCCTGCAAGAGTCTCCCTAAAGAATGAACATAGGCTTTGGGCATGCAGCATATCATTCTCACCGACATAAGTCACAAACTTAGACCTGTTTTTTAAACGAGTGTGTTTCCAACCATTTTCTAAAAAAAAAAGCCCAGCTGTTTGGCGAACCAGTTATGGGCTCTTCTTAATTTGAGGATCTCAGTCACAGGTTTAAATCAAGCGGTGTGGCACCAGAGCTGTGCTGCTCACGTGGAAAACAGGGAAACCCACCGGTGGGCTGAGGAACAAAGTGCCACCTCCAGGACCGGTCTAGCTGGGAGACCCTTAGACCACATGTCACCAGTGGTCGAAGTGGGGGAAAAAAGTAGGGGAACTGTGGGCAGAGAATCAGAGGATGGGAATAACCCAAGGATTGGCTCAGTGGACGGAGCCAGAGGTGTGGCCAGAATGCGCAAATATCCCAATTTTTAGTATTTGTTTGGCATTTCACTGCCCAGTTTAATCAACCAATGGATACACATGATTATATAAGGTTATAATGAGTTATTGACATTAAAACACATTCACAAAGTAGGATATGCTTCTAAACACAGAATGTCCCAAATACGATAAAAGTGGAAGCACAAGCCATTTGTCTCTGAGCCATGGAGTTTGTCATTAGCACTTCTCCCTTTTTCCACAACAGCAGTTCAAACATGAGTGGCAAAATATCCTAGTTTGCAAATGTTTTCTATATAATTATGGCTCTGCCATATTTGCCTCATAATGCAGGATCTGCTGCATGATCTGACCATTTAAACTAATAAATTGTTTATAGCTCAAACGTATCTAAAGTTAATAAAAAATGTGACTTGTTTTGCTGCGGAGTGGATGGTTTATTGCAAAGGTTGACTGATCACCTTTCTCACTGCTGCATTTGTATGTTACACTGGTACTAATGAGGCAAAATATTTCCAGAGACTGTTAGCATATGTACAAATGTCAAAATAATAAAATATCAGAAAATATACTGCATTACGCTGCAGCCTTTTTTTAAATGCATAATTTAGTCAACACTGTGGCATAATTTTGTCCTCCTTTGCTGCATATTTAATTCCAGTGGCCCCACACCAAGCAGCACATGTTAAAAGCGCTTGCGAATGAAGCAGAGAGACTGTGAAGTTTGTGAACTTAGTTTGGTGTGCGTGCAAATTCTGCATTGCCAATCCCTGGTGAGTTGCAGCTACTACTTCTGAAACAAGGCCAATGGAGCTATCTATGGGTGAAGCAGACTGGCCTCAAGGGCAGGGCCGGTCTTAGCACTGGTGGTGCCCTTTGCATTAATGTTTGGTATTGCCCCCCAATGACTACCTCTGCCATGGATTCCCCCACTACCACCCTTTAACAGTGCACCTCAAGTCTCCATAACCACACTCTCTCAGATGCATTTAATTTGATTTACAGCGCCACTCATACCAGTGTAGGGTGTCAGAGCACTTTACATCACACACATTAATCAGAGACAATCAATATGTGTGTAAATCACTGTATAGAAAATACTACACAAGACTAAGGACTACAAGGTGTAGGAGTCACATGACAACCATACTACTAGGCCGTATAGTTTAATAGTGATTGGTCTGGAGAAACATAAACTCAGAATTTTAAAACGTAATACCATGGTTGGGGGTTCTCTTTAACAATCAGAATTGATTTATGTCCAAAAGAACACTTTTTGCAAGATTAGGATAATCAAAGACTGGGGGGAAAAACATAACGCTCTAATTTATACCTTGCAGTTTGTATGCAGCTCTTAGATGAAAGTTAATAGCTCACTGTTGTATGTTAGGATTTTAACTTATAAACTGCAAGTAACAAAAGTATCTCTCTGACAAAAACAGTAGCCCACTGACCTATTTACATTATGTGCACTTTGTGATCTGTGTAGGAAGGTGGAATCTGACTGCATGGTTGCCCGCACTTTTTTCCTGGTGTTTTGCTGGTATTCGACTTAGTCTGGCTGGGATCCTGCTATTCAGGACCCCAGCCTATCTGCTTTCTCCCTTAAATTGATTACAAGTACTATAGGTACACTCCATATTGGATTCCGGGGTACCCTTATAAGTCCCTAGTATATGGTATACTATGTACCAAGGGCATAGGTATCCCAGAGGCCTACCAGGGGCTGCAGCATGTATTGTGCCACCCCTGAGAAGCCTTCAAAAATGACACTAAAGGTCTGCTACTGCAGCCTGGGTAAGGTGGTGCATGCACCCCTTACTGAGATATAGGTTCACTATATCTATCCATATCACTGCACATATAAACCTATCAGTCACCCCTATGGCAGGCCTTACCAATCCTGAAGGCAGGGTGCTGGGTTTTATGTGAGAGGGTGCCCATGCATGAGCAGAGCCCCTCTGCAGCCTTCAGAACCTTTATTCTGGGGTTGTTTGTGATGCAGCCAAACCATACACTCTTAAGTGCATTATAACCAAATGGTAAATGCTAACTTTGGGATGGCTGCACGGAAACATGTCGTATTTGGTGTCAAACACTTTGGAATCATACCCCCACACCAGTAACTGGTGTGGGAGTATGATCCCACCGTTCTAGAGGGAGAGACATGACAGCACCGGTAAACCCGGTACCAGCTAACAGAGCCCTGGCATCACAAAATGGATGCTGCCAGCCACAGATACGAGTCTGCCCTCCTGCTGCTAGACGAAACTCTTGCAGGGGAGGCCTGGACAATAGGTTTCCTGTCACAGGGAGGTGTCACCACCTCCCAGAATTACTTTAGTGTATTGGGGCTGAGTGGGTGCACTCCAAGAGTGCTTTGAAGTTCAGCACTGGGGGCTTATTTGGTGTCCCCGTGCATAGTCCAGCTCAAACCGGTTGCAGGGGCTACCAGTCTCTTCTCTGGCGTGAAACTGGACAAAGGAAATGGGTGTAGCCACCCCTCTTTCCTGACCCTCCCATAGGTGGGTCCCTAGAGTTTGTCCCACCCCTTCCTTGGGTATAAGAAAGGTACCCCTGGCTACAGGACTTTAGATTACACCTGGACGAAACTCTGATACTGAATCCTGGAACTTCAACGATCTACATTGAACTAAATGAGTGAAGAATCTCCCTTGGAGTAAAGGAGTTACTCCCCTGCAAGGCAGGCACCAAAGACACATCTGACCGGTTTGCAGCTCCAAAGCTCCCGCCAGCCTCCGAACAATTTTGCAACACAGGAGGTGGGTTTCCATGGTCTTAGAGGTTGATCAGTGCCCACAGCAAGTCTGAGGCCCGTATCCCTTGTGGCGACCGTGCAAATCGAACGCCTGGACACCACGTCACTTTGCAGAAGCATCAGCTTTCCAACAACTCCTGCAGCTGAGCTTTGGATTACTTATAGCCCTGACCCCGAGCAGCATTTTCACTGAAGATTGCCCGTCTACACTCCACGAGTGTTCCGTGAGCTGGCCCTTTGTGTTTCCTCTCGAGGTCTCTTCGCGATCCCTAGTCCGTCGACTGGTGGGTCCCTGTGAAGGCAACTTTACCTCTAATTAGGCTTACCTGATTGCTCTAGACGTGCCCTGTCTCTCCATTGCTTAGGGAGTCCCCAGGAACGTGCTGGTCCTCACCGAAGCATCTTTTCTCTTCCTGCGTGGGTTGCTGTTGCCAAGGCTTGTTGTGTTCAATACAAGCACCGACACCGCAGCACTCGACATCCTATATGGGACAGCTCAAATCCAGCTTCTGGTTGTCATCAACGCCTCCTGGTCCTCGTGGCTGCAGAGTCCAGCTTCGCCTCTTCGCACCTGAATCACCCAACATTGGTGGGCTTTCGTCTACCGTGCCCCTGGTCACTGGCAAGTGACCCAGACTCTGTCCCCTCTGCTTTCAGGTTCTCTGATCTTCGATCCAGGCTTGGATCACACCGGACACTTTCCTCCTTCCCGGCAGCAGCACTTTGCAGCAGATCGCCATTGAAATCAACGACGATCCCCGACACCATTTGACACCTATGCACCCGGCTTCCATGGGTGAGGTAACTCGAGTACTCCAGTGCTCCCGTGGGTGCTGGCCCTAGAACCCCCGAAGTCTAAAGGGGTTTGCTCAAAGTCCTCTCCTAAGTGTCCTTAACTTCTAAAATTCCAACCGCGACTTTCCCATAAAATAGTACGGGTCTCGCGCCTGTGTTCTCACACTGCACGCGTCCCCCGTGGGTCTCCTGTGTCACTACCTTGGGGGGTTCCTTGGGGTACCAGCAATTCTATGTGCTTTAGGCACTGTGTCTAGTCAAGTTGTGGTTCTTATACCACTTTCTTAATATATGGTTTGGTCCGCCCCTAGGGCCAATTGTATATTGTGCTATTTACTGTTGTTTTAGAACTGTATTATTGTGTATCTTGGGCTCTAATCTCATAAAGAGATTAGTAGTGAGTGTTTAGAAATAAATACATATTTTATCTATACCTTGTGTGGATCTCCTTTCATTTAGTAATTCAAGAGGTTATAATCTGGTAAACCAAGCTGCTTTACACTCCTTCAAGACTTAGCCTGAAGGCTTCTCTCCATAGCTACCACTAGGATAGCTTTCAATAAAGGTTGTCTTTAAACCTATCATCAATAAGGGTTGTTTGGACTGGTACAAGGTGCCCACTATAACTAGTGGACAGCATATACCAGGCCAACTTCTCACAATCTGTATGGTACTTGTTCTTTGCAGCAGGCACATTAACCCTCTGAGCTACCTTTCCATGAATCAAAACTTCCACTAGACAAAATGATCTCTCTCTAGGAAGAACATTAAACACCAGAGTCATCATGACATTTTTATTGTTGCCGAAAATTGCTGGAGGCCAGGAAGGAGGCAGCAAGCACTTTTAAAACCTTAATATACTTGCAAATATAATGCCTCCACCCAAAGTCAGTGCCCGGTCACACTGCCCTAGAGCTGGCCCTTCTCAAGGGTCCTGTGACCTCAGTGACAGAGTCACTGTTGTTCTTGGCTGTGCTGCTTCATAGGCCTGCCCACAAGACTGGAGGTGAACTTCAGTATGGATTGTGGTGGACAAACCTTGAAGGTTAACCCAGACTTGCCAGTGCTAGGGTCCACCTGCTGGTGCTAAGACACCAGCGCTTCTAAGGTCTTGCGCAGCCTTCTAAGGTCTAGCATGGGATTGTGCTCTCTCAGGAGAGTCGTCTGGTGGACTGGTTATTAAGGCTGAACCTGGTTCCCCAGTTACAAATTCAGTAGCTCTGGCCATAGTGCCACATCCTCTCCCCTGCTGAACACCATACTGCCCCACTGAGAAAAACTCACACTGCCTTCAACTACAACCCAATTGCTGCGGGCTATAAACACCTGGATGTGGCTCAATTTAAATGACGCACTAGACAAGAGCAATATGCGGCCTACATAAAAAAGTAACAACAGCCTGGAAAAAGCAAACCCTCATAGGGAATGTAAAATTTAGCAAACCATGTGAAATGTAAGCAGGAACAACATGGTTACCTTAATGCGTTTACACTCACTATTCAGAAATCAGTGAGTGCTTTTGCCTGAAAAGTTAAGGACATGACTACAGGGCTCTGAATGGACCCATTTCAATGTTCATAGCTTATATCCTTACAAAACGTAAGCAGCATGGTAAAAAGACCACATCCCTGGACGCAGAGCCGCAGTACACATTTTGTTTTCCAATCCACACTTTGCAGTACCTCCAGGACTGGTGCACTAGTTGCAAGCCCAGGGAAAACAAAGACAAGAAAACAAAAATAGCGCTTCACTGGCAAACTCTGTAAAAGTGGCGCTAATGTGTTTGGCTGTGAATAAAATCAATCTGGTCAGTTTGCCACCACTCTGTCTTACTTTATTTAGTTATTTTTCCTATTTTGAACCTTTTATTCTAGATGCTGCACTTTGGAATTAAAATACAACATTTCCAGCAAAAATTATTTTCTTTTTTGGATCCATTTCACAGGGGAGAAAATAAAAGAAAGGAGAGGAAAGAGTGTGAAAACCCCGTCTTGAAATCTCGGTTTTCTGTAAGAGAAGAACTGCTAGACAGAAAGAGAGGGAAGAAGGAAAGCGTGGGGGGGGGGCTACTGAAGCGACAGAGCAGAAGTGGACACTGTATTTTTCTTCTCTGGGTAAGAAGGAAAAGACAGAGTCCTGTTACTTCTCTGCCGCCCGTCCTCGAACGCCAGGAACGCCGAGCTTTAATTATAGGCGATGGTGATTTCTTGCGTCCCGGGACGCATTTTCAAAATAAAAAAGTAGGGGAACGGAATCCCTGGAATTCAAGAAGTAGGGGCACGCCGTGCCCTGCCTTTCCCTCCCACTTCGACCACTGCATGTCACCTAAAAGCCACCTTGAGGGAACTCCTTCTATGGGCGCATAAAAGATTTTCTGCTGCACAGGAAGTGAGGGCAAATGAGGCTGTGTCCCAGGTATTAGTCCTGTGCTGACCACCAAAGCTGTTGAATCTGCTTGGAGGTGGCACAGGAAAACACGGACACTATACATGGCCACACACATTAATTTGTCCATGTACCTTTCACTGCAAAGCACTACTGTTTGTTTACAAATGCTTACATCTGACTTTGTAGGTATTTGTATATATATCTATATACACACATACACAGTCAGATTAACGTTTCAAGCAAAAACACACATGTGTACATATATATATATTTAGGGCGTTTGTTTGAAAATAATTTGTCACGGGGGTCTTTACCGTGCAGGACAGCACCATCTTTTAATCTTAAAAGGCTGTGGAGGGAAACTAATTCCAATCCGAATATACAGCACAGTGCGCCCAAATGAAAATTGTCTTGCTTTTACGATGCTGGATCCTACTAAGGAATTAATTGATGTCTTATTTATTTTGCACAGGGAAACCTACTAAGGAATTGAACTTTGCTCAAAGGACTAAACTACATGTCCCAACATGCAGCATGAACTTGCAATCAACTAGCAAGGCCCACTGGGGGCTGTGAACCAATTGAAGGCATGTATATAAAGGAGCCAGATTCTCTGCGCAAATGACAATGGGCCTCTGAGGAAGTGGCGTTCTAGCTACGAAACGCGTCAGGCCGCAATCAATGTACCAGATGGTAAAGGCAAGCTGATAATTTAAGCCTAAAGGCAGGCAAGCTGTTGTGTGCGTCCTGGAAGCTCAAGGGCATTTGTTTGAAAATGTATATATATATATATATATATATATATGCGCAAACGAGGTCAGCTCTTCCTGGGGATCTCGCCCGTGGTTGGGTGGCGCGTGAAGCCGGTAGAGCTACCGCCGGCAATAGTAATCCAAAAATCCATGCAAATAAGCCACGCACTCTCGGTAGCAGTAACGAGTTTAATAAACACTGTTACGCGTTTCGGGAGTCGCGCTCCCTTGGTCACACAGTGAATGTTACGAACACAATCCTCTATAAATGCATACATGGTGGTAGACATAGTCATAGGACTCAGGATCTTAGTCATGTGTAAGCAAAAGTGACTTTGGCGGCCATCTTAGAGTGGGTACATTTTTGCAATGCAAAGGGAGACAAACTCGTTCCTTATAGTCCATTTCTTTCAAAGGACACAATCATTTAGCAAAATTGAGTATAGGAATAACACGGTAACATTATTCATAGACGCGAGCTTGTACTATCAAAAAATACTATTTACGTCATAGTGACTTATAGCCAGTACATATTCACCCTGTACATTGGTAATAACAGTTTCCAATGCCGTAAATAGATAGATAGATAGATAGATAGATAGATAGATAGATAGATAGATAGATAGATAGATAGATAGATAGATAGATAGATAGATAGATAGATAGATAGATAGATAGATAGATAGATAGATAGATAGATAGATAGATAGATAGATAGATAGATAGTAAAAACAAAAGTTAAATTAATGATGCAATTAGGCGTTGAAATAAACAAAAGAAACACGTTTAAAAATAAAAAATTCCCTGAAATTCACCGGTTATACTTTACACAGCTATCCATAACTTGCGTCCCGTTATGCATTGTTTATGACCTCACAAATTAGATCACTCATGACAAGTTAAATGATACCATTGATGACATCCCTAATGACATCTCACACTTAATTATTTATGACATCAGTGATGACATCATCCAGTCATTTTACCAGTGTCCTATATAGTTTGTGGACTTGAAGTAATTCAATATGCTACACAAATGTTGCCAACTTTCTATTCACCCTAATGGAATTACCTTCCTAAAGACTTCATATGGCCTACAATTTTAGGTCAAGAGTTTGACAGGTATGCATTAGCCACTGAAGAGACACATTTTGCCAGGTTCTATGGACAACCCTCAGTAATTTGCTAAATACGCTATACACATACCTGAAATGGTACAATGCCATAAAATCTTGGAAGCATGCTTACCTTTCAGATGTGAGATAGGCCACGTCCAGTTGGGGCACCTCTACATTCTACATTATTCAACAACCTGCAATGCCTCTCCAAATTTCTCAACATGAACATCCACACTTTATACATTTTCCTGCTACATAAAACTTGTCCATAGCACTGTATTACAACAGTTTAACATGGGCACCTGGTCAGATGTCCACGATGGATAATTCATTGTCTACAGAAGCTTTTACCTTTCTCACAGATTTTTTAAAACAAGCTTTAGATTTAAGTTGGCCTGGGAGGAGTTCTCGGAGTTCTGAAATCTCAGCCATGCTACGCAAAGTTTGGCAAGCAACGGACTGCATTAGGTTGCACCATTTTCGCAGATTTTTAGCTGTGGGTGTTTGTCCCGCGCTGGAAAAAACAGCGTGAACTGCACCATGCGCAGTGCAAGAGGGTGCTGCTTCTTTCTGACGCTCGAGTAGATTTTCTACTTTAACTGCAGTTTCCTCAATGTGAACGGATGATTTCTCAACACAAGCGGTTGCAACCATCCGTGTGGAGAAATCATCCTGGGAAGTGGTCTAGCTTTGGATTTTCCTTGCTCGCCAACTTACCATTGGCAAGCATGAGTGAGGAAAAAACTCTGCTCCGTTAGCGGAGCAGAGTTTTTCAGAACCTTGTGGGCTTCAAGGAGCGTGGAGTGTGGAAAACTCTGCAAACACCACGAACGGAGTGGAGTTCACCGCCCAGGCATAGATTTGAGCCTCAACCTACATTCAAACATAACTCTAACACCCACATCAGGTGCACTCAGCTTTTACCTTGTTTAACATGGAGTAATATTTACCCTGGGCGGAGTATTCGGATTGGTGCTCCGTGGAGTTCCAGGGAGTTAAAAATAAACTCAGTGGAGCTCCGCTCCACTCTGCACCAGCCCCACAATTTTGTTTTTTCAAACCCAATTACCTTCTCTTCTGTCATCTGTGGGCCACCCTCCTCCTCACCGCGGTGTCTCCTTCACGCCGTAGTCCTCCTCCTCGTGTCCCCCTACGTATTACGCCTTGAGTGAACTGCCCATGCAAACCTGTATCATGTAAACTCAAAATAGGCAAGTGCCACAATAAATTTTCTTACCTACTTTCTACATTTGACAGCGGCTTCAAATTGTTCTGCAATTTCAGCATGGGCAAGTATTCCCAAAACGCACTCTAATGTCTCCCGATGTGTACTAAACCACTAGCTGTTTTTAAAGCGTAATATCAAATTATATGCACTCGCAACCATTCTTATTAACACATACAAGAGTAACAAGGTGCAGTTCTCTCTACTCTCCACTGGTATGAGATATCGAACTGTTCACTTGGGCAACCGCTGGTGCGAGTGGATGGCTGTAAGTTCACGGTATCCTTTTCTGGCTGTTTGAACGTTTACTTGCTATTTTGCACATCGCGGCACTTGCCTCTTTTAATCTTTTAAATTCAAGCATTTTTCTGCTACACTGTACTGTGCTTAAATATCCTACCTTGTGGGCGCTGCTGAAGCCTGGTTCGCCGGTCTTTACCGCCTCGGACCTGGTGAGCGGCGGCCATCTTTGAGTTAGCGCTCTAGTCGCACTACAGTCGCTCATGATACAAATACTCGCCCTGAAGCGACCGCGCAGCAGTGATTGCCTGGAGGGTTGTGTTCAATACCCTCCAGGTGCGTGTGTGAATTGACCGCTGGTGCGAGTGGATGGCTGTAAGTTCACGGTATCCTTTTCTGGCTGTTTGAACGTTTACTTGCTATTTTGCACATTGCGGCACTTGCCTCTTTTAATCTTTTAAATTCAAGCATTTTTCTGCTACACTGCACTGTGCTTAAATATCCTACCTTGTGGGCGCTGCTGAACCCTGGTTCGCCGGTCTTTACCGCCTCGGACCTGGCGAGCGGCGGCCATCTTTGAGTTAGCGCTCTAGTCGCGCTACAGTCGCTCATGATACAAATACACGCCCTGAAGCGACCGCGCAGCAGTGATTGCCTGGAGGGTTGTGTTCAATACCCTCCAGGTGCGTGTGTGAATTTACCGCTGGTGCGAGTGGATGGCTGTAAGTTCACGGTATCCTTTTCTGGCTGTTTGAACGTTTACTTGCTATTTTGCACATCGCGGCACATGCCTCTTTTAATCTTTTAAATTCAAGCATTTTTCTGCTACACTGTACTGTGCTTAAATATCCTACCTTGTGGGCGCTGCTGAAGCCTGGTTCGCCGGTCTTTACCGCCTCGGACCTGGTGAGCGGCGGCCATCTCTGAGTTAGCGCTCTAGTCGCGCTACAGTCGCTCATGATACAAATACACGCCCTGAAGCGACCGCGCAGCAGTGATTGCCTGGAGGGTTGTGTTCAATACCCTCCAGGTGCGTGTGTGAATTGACCGCTGGTGCGAGTGGATGGCTGTAAGTTCACGGTATCCTTTTCTGGCTGTTTGAACGTTTACTTGCTATTTTGCACATCGCGGCACTTGCCTCTTTTAATCTTTTAAATTCAAGCATTTTTCTGCTACACTGTACTGTGCTTAAATAACCTACCTTGTGGGCGCTGCTGAAGCCTGGTTCGCCGGTCTTTACCGCCTCGGACCTGGTGAGCGGCAGCCATCTTTGAGTTAGCGCTCTAGTCGCGCTACAGTCGCTCATGATACAAATACACGCCCTGAAGCGACCGCGCAGTGGACGCGCGCAGCGGGCGCGCCTCCGGCGCGCTGAAGGCGCGCCAAAGTCAAGCCCTTCTGCGCCCGTCCGCGCTCGTGCCGGGCTCAGGGCGACGACCCCGGCCTCCACGCAAGGATTACGCATATCCTACGCTAGGGAAAATCTCTTACGGCTCAATCCCGCCATAGATCTACTACCCTGCCCCAGATTCTCCCCCTCGATACAAGTTGACACGTTGCCCCATTACTGTGCTAACTGCTCTGGTAAACTTCCTTTAATTCTTGCTGCACCCACCAAAATTCTTTCACATGGCTACCTAAGACCTGAGCCACCTAGGAAGGCATCTCCTTTCAAGTGTCTCCTCGTTAACGCTCGGTCGCTAGTGAAGCATAGCTTAGAATGCTCCATCCTGATTGAAGATCCGGAGGTCAAAATGGCCTTTATTACCGAAGCGTGGACAGACAATGCGTCGGGTCCAGATCTGGTTAAAGCCTCGCCACCGGACTTTCTTAGCTATAGTCTGGACCGCCCTCTGAGAAGAGGGGGAGGCCTGGCGGTGATCTATCACAAAAGCCTTAGCCCCACGTTTGAGGACGCGTCCAACAATTCCTGCGAAGCTCTCTCTATTAATGTGCGGTATGGCCCCCATGATTCTCTTAAAGTGATGCTCATTTACCGCCCCCCAGGCTCCAAAGCAGCTTTTCTAGACTCGATAGGCCTTCTGTTGGAAGATGGCCTCTGTGCCAATTCCTTTACCGCCTTAGGCGATTTCAATTTTCATTTAAATGATTCATCGGATCCTGATACGACCCGACTGTTGGACACATTGAGTGCCGTCGACCTCCACCAACTAGTATCTGGTCCCACCCACAGGGCCGGCCATACCCTGGATGGTATCTTCACTAACTCACCCTCTCTTTCTATCTCGGCAACCCTGTCTTTACCTTGGACCGACCACTCGGCTATTCTCTTTGAGATTGCCCAGTCAACCCCTCATCGAGCCTTTCGAACTCCCAGTGACAGGTTAGCTATCCGGGCTTGGAAAAACATCAATCCAGTTAATTTTAATGAAATATTGCCCAACTCAGTCCCGGACCTAACGTCTAGTATAGAAGACGCTTCTACAGCCTATACTAACTGGATTAAATCAGCTTGTTGTCTCCTCGCACCGGTCAAATGGTGCATCCCCAAACGTAGAACCCCATCGGCCCCTTGGTTCACGCAGAGCCTTCAAAAGCTCAAATCAGAATGTAAACACTTGGAGCGTTAATGGAGGAACGGCTACAACTCCATTAATAAAGACAGGTATAGATCCCGCCTCCTCGATTACAAAAACTCTTTGCTCACCGAGAAAAAGGCCTTCTTTTCTAAAAAAAATTATTGAAGCTAAATCCTCTGCTAAAGAACTTTTTAAAACGGTCACTGCCCTGCTTGCCCCCCCTAAACCTAACCCGGCCAGCAGCCTTGAGCTCTGCAATGATCTTGCACAATTTTTTCTGTCTAAAGTTGATGCCATCTTCTCTTCTTTTAACATGCCCGCAGGACACCTCATGGATGTTAGCACCAACGTGTCACCGTCTAACAACCTCCCCACCTTCGATAATTTTTTGCCATTGTCTAATCAGGTGGTGGTTAACCTGCTGCTGGGTTGTAATTCCGGTTCTCCGAATGACCCTTGCCCTGCCTCTATTATCAAAATGGCTCCTGATACCATCGCCAATACTCTCACTCCTCTTCTTAATCAGATCTTGGCCACTGGGCAATACCCCTTGTCATGGAAAACCGCTTCTATTTTACCCCTCCTAAAAAAAAACAACCTTGATCCAAAAGTCCCTAACAGCTACAGACCCATTTACCGTCTTCCCCTACCAGCTAAGGTATTGGAGAAGGCGATGAACTCGCAGCTTAGTCTTTTCCTTGACACCAACACTCTGCTGGACCACTCCCAGTATGGGTTTCGGGCCGGGCACAGCACCGAAACAGCTCTGTTGAAAGCAACCGAAGGGATAAGGGAAGCCGTCGACCAGGGAGGTTCAGCTATCATGATCTTACTGGACCTGTCGGCGGCTTTCGACACGGTTCACCATGCTGTCTTAACAGAGCGACTTTCAGAGGTCGGCATTCAGGGCACCGCCCTTACCTTCTTAAGTCCTTCTTGTCCAACAGAACCCAAAACGTGGATATGGGCACCTTCTCTTCCAAATCATTTGTCCTTCCCTGTGGAGTGCCTCAGGGGTCTTCGTTGAGCCCGACGCTCTTTAATGTCTATGTTAAACCTCTGGGACCCCTTATACGATCCTACGGCCTTAGGCCAACCTCCTATGCCGATGACACCCAGATCGTGATCTCCCTTAATAAGGGGACGGAAGTAATTAAAGCTTCTACCTGTCAAGACTATATGTCTGCTATCACCAGCTGGATGGTGGCCAACTGTTTAAAGCTTAATGCGGGCAAAACAGAGGTCATCCTGTTCGGGAACAGGCCCTGTCTCTGGTCCCCAGACTGGTGGCCCAGTGACTTGGGCTCTCCCCCCTCCCGCCTTGAAGGTTAAAGACTTGAGGGTGATCGTAGACAATAAACTCTCTTTTGAAAAACAGGTTAATAAAGTCACATCCACGTGCTTCTTGACTATTAGGATGCTGAGAAAAATAAAGCCCTACCTGACCACTGACAGCTTCAGGTCTGCTGTTTCTGCCCTAGTTCTGTCCCATCTGGACTACTGCAATAGCCTCTTTCTCACAGTTCACAACAAACATCTTAACAGACTCCAGATGGCACAGAATGCGGCAGCCAGGCTGCTAACAAACACCCCCAAATTTGTGTCCGTTAGTAAAGGACTACGTGATTTGCACTGGCTCCCCATGAAACAGCGGGTTCTTTTCAAATCTCTCTGTATAGTTCACAAATCTCTTCATGGAACCGGCCCTCTGGACCTGAGAAATCGTATCCAGTGGTACATTCCCGGGAGATCTCTACGCTCCAGTGATGCCAAACTGGCATTAGTAACCAGGGCCAAAAAATCAAACTGGGGTGGAAGGAGCTTTGTACGCAAGGCGGCCCGGGCCTGGAACGAGCTCCCTGCATTTCTTAGGTCCTCCTTCGATCTCCTCTCCTTCAGAAGAGGTCTAAAGACCTGGCTTTTCCCAGTTTAGACTTCCTCCTCGCCTCTGGTTATGGTTTGTTCATGGCCCCTCCAGACTTTCTGCTACAGTGACAGGACACCTACGGGTATTAGAGCACTCTATAAGTTGGCATAACATAACATAACATACAACCGCGACTATTCCTATCAAACCAACCAAAGGGAAGCAATACATATTTGAATGCACATAACTCTACAATGCATTATAAGACGATAAAGATTAAATCACCAATGCAGTATTAGCAGAACCTTTTTCTTTAATGTGCTCAGTTGGCTTGAGCTGTATAAAGGATAAAAAGTATTTATTTGTAAATCCTCACGCACTACAAGAGATCGCACACACAGCACGTTTTACAGAACATATGCTATTCTGTATTAAATTTTTTTTAAATAATATGTTTGAGACTGGAAGTATTCAATACTACTTTGCATATGTAACTTGTTGTCCAAGCCTCCTATAAGCAGGCATCCTTTATTATTTCACATATGTGCACCAGGAGAGGCTTGAATATTAACAAATGAGACCTTCTCCATTCACAATTTATACTCAACGGATAACAGTACGTGAGCCTCTGTATACTTTACCTGGCATAGGTTCCGGCCTAATAGAACTCCCTACCTGCCTACGATGTGGCAACAGTGACAGTACCTTTAGCAGTAGCGGTCCGTGGAGGGAGTTTGGTGGGGCAGTGAGGCGGGGCGGGGGAGGGGCAGGGTGGGAAATGTAAACACCGGAATATGGATGAACGGAGGTAAGTACACATTTAATTAAATAAAACGAATTCCTATGCGTGCGCTGCATCGCAAAATGCTATGCAGCGTGCACAACGAAATTCGTTTTATTTATGTAAATGTGTACTTACCTCCGTTCATCCATATTCCGGTGTTTACATTTCCCCACCCTGCCCCTCCCCCGCCCCGCCTCACTTCCCCACCGAACTCCCTCCACGGACCGCTACTGACCTTTAGGCATATGATTTGGCTGTGTAGTGCGCTCACTAGGTTTTGGGGGGGGTCATGACGTGCCTCTCCGAAGTGTTGGCCTGGGATCTCCCCATGTCAGCAAGATTGGTCTTATTACACATCACAGATGAGATTGGGGCAATAGGTATAAATGACACTTGCTGTTCTTGGGCCTCACTTTGGCAAAACGGGGTATCGGCAGACTATGGAAGGCTACATCCCCCCCTCTGCTGGGCATATGGAAAAGGGTATGGACTTTTGCATGGGCATGGAAGTACCTATATTTAAAGCTAGAGGATGCCCACAGTAACACCCAAAAATCTATCAGCGATGGGCAGACTACACTGGCCTTTATCTGGAGCCTCTGACCCCGATGGCAATAGTTGTAGAAAATGAGGGTCGTTATGATGCTAGCACATACAATACTGCATGATTTAATTGTTCTGGAGATATTGAGGTGTGGATGGGTGAAAGCTGGGGAGTATTGGAGGGACCTAGCACATTTTGTTGTAATATGGAATGTTACTTTGTTTTTGGAAAGCACTGACGTTGATACTACTGCTGTACTTATATATTGCTGTGAACCTGGCCAGATAGGCCATAGGTGTATGTCAGCACAATTAAAAATTGAAAAATATATATATATATATATATATATATATATATATATATATATATATATATATATATATATATATATATATATATATATATATATATATATATATATATATATATATATATATATATATATATATATATATATTAAATATCCGATTGTTTCTTTCCAGAAAAATATGTCAGCACAATTAAAAATTTAAAATATATATGTATATATATATATATATATATATATATATATATATATATATATAGTTTTGAATTTTGGACACAGGGGCTGTCACCCTGTGTTCCCCCACAAGTGCGATTAGGTAAGAGTGTCCCTACCCTACCCCTTTATATATATATTTTTAAAACCTTTCGGGACATCGAGTGGGTATAGGAAGATTCTTCCTCTCACTTCAAAAAGAGCCCAAGAGCAATGGAGACGTGGCCCACAGCAGAAAAGAAAGTTTTCAGGACTTACTGCATCTCTTCGAAGAAGAAGGGTGGGCCACACTGAATAAATACTTTAGGACTCTCTCAGGGCCGTATCAAACCAGATTATCTTAGTCAGAATATTGGACACAAATTGAATGTCCTAAATATTCACAAAATGTTGCTACATTAAAGTTAATATGCGAAATTCTTATCACAGTAGGACGATATTTTTGTACTATATATTTAGCACACAATATTTCTGATTATGACATTCTGACATGGTCATTGGGGCTCTTTATATCAGATATTCCTCTGCGTTGAGCAAACGTACTGTTGTGTCTATACATGTTCGAAATGACCATGCCATCTATTTCAATATTTTAAATATTTAAACTGATTGAAATTGTATGCCTATATTTGGCTTGAATGTACAGATTCTCAGACAGTAGCACAACCTTTACATTGGGGACTGTGTGGAATATCCACATGTCCTCCATTAGCTGTCAAATATTAGATTTAGTTTGTCTGATTATCCCATTGCTGGTCACATTTTCTGTTTTAGGTCTAGTCTGGTGATTTTCAAATGGGATTAGAAATCAATATCCATGGATGATGCGCATTCAATAAATTTTTCAGGAATATAGTGGCATAATTATTTTGTTGCATTAGCTGGAATGTTGAATGAATATACAATGTCTTGGTGGAAACGCAGGAATTCATATCCGGAAGCTGCGGAACTTGTTCGCCAACTCCAAGAAGGATCCCGTCCACGTCCCGTGCATTGTTTTCAGAAGTAGCTAGAAGACCTCAGATCCGCTCAGGCCTGCAAAATTCTTTGCTTACTGAAGTTAACCTTGGAATTTGGCCTACTGTCGGCTCATACTCTACACATGAGTGTTACCTTCGTCACCTGTAAACAATTGGCTCACATGCTTTGGGAGCAGGTAATTAGAGCTTGATATTCTTCCTTGTGTGGGCGTGTGCTTCCAACCCATTGTTCCCAGAGCTGGGAGCCGTGCTATATAAACGCTTTCGAAGGACAGCAACTAACAACTTACCAGGAGCCGGCTTCTCCTCGAAACATCGGGCTGAACGTGAACAGGTATGTGTTGGTGGATCCCAATCTTCTTTGGCGAGGGCGAGACTGTCTTTATCTGTGGTTGAGAATCATTTTGGAAACTTGGCTGAGATTGACTATTCCTTTGCTGGAGGAAGACCAATCTATCTTTCACCACTGGCAGCAAATTTACTTCAATTGGATAATACCCTTAAGTTCTGAGTATTCAATGGCAGAAGGGCAATGAAAAATGTAGCGTTACTGTGGGATTGTAAAACCTATGCAAACATTGATCACTGAGATTTAGAACAGCAGTAAAAAAAAGTCTTCCTGTATTTTTCTGTATTTAGGAAGATGTTTGTTATCAAGGGATTCACACACTTTAAAATGCTACTTTAGGAAGTCCAGTGACAGATCTGTTCTGATATGTCTTGGGTAACTGACCCATAAGACCATCAGTAGTGGGGTGGACATGGACTTACAATCACTGCAAATTAAAGACCATAGGATACATAATTGCTTGATCGAAGGTTAAAAGTCTGCATTATTTTGGCACTATGCAATCCGAACTCAGTATTTTGTGTTTAGAGCCTGTGTTTATTGACAATGCCAGCCTTAGGGGCCAGAAACTATACTTCCTTGTGTTTACATTTCTTATTGTAAAGTGAGACGTACCAGACTGTGGTTTCTGGTTGGGGGAAAAAGTTGCACAGCATCTTCCGAAATAATCTCATTTTGTTGTACTAATTGTTATTTTTAGATCAAATCGGTAATTGTAGCTTCTCTAATTTGTTCTCTTGCCTGATCTTAACAAGGCCATTTTTAGGTCTCGCCTGACCCAGCGCATGCGCTGGTCTGGCGAGACTTATTGAGAGGGCTCTAAAAATTGCTACCAGGCCAGCCTAGAGCTACAGTGCATGTGCGCGGGCGCCCGCACGGCGCTTTACCGCGAGTACTTTACTTTCGCGGCCGCTTTGATGTTTGATTGCGATCACTTTCACTTTCGCGGCCGCACGGCCGCTTTGCATAGCGCAATAGGTCTCGCTTTTTGGACCTTATATGTATTTAGTTATGCAACTGTTGCATGGCTAAACACTTATAAGGTCCCAAAGGCGAGACCTATTGGCTATGCCAATGCTTGTTTAAATCTGTAGTAGCATGAGCAGAAGGAAACACATTTAAATACATGAATTCAGGGAAAAGGAAAGGGAGAAAAAAGTAATTTACAGAGGAACTTTAGGAGAGAGAGGAGCAACAAATGCGTGAGAAAAAAAGTGAAAAATGGACAGAGAACCAGAAGGACACCTTCTAACATATTTTTGGTGCTCACTGAATTTCCCATGATGTGGAAAGTGGTAGAGGCTTAGGGCAGTAGATGAAGATTCACAGCACGAAAAAGGTAACAAGTGCAGCCCTGCCACGTTTCTAAGGTGCAAGAGTAACTAGCTGCTCCTCTTCAAGTTTTTGTTTTTAATTCTGGAACTTGTAGACTTTTTTATTGCATTATCAAAACCAGGGCCACAAGTCCCAGGTTTCAAAGAAAAAAAACCTGGACTGGAGTAGTTCATCATCAATGGACCCGGGAAACTTGGCAGCTATAGGAAGTGGGACTTAATGTCAAAATGTCAGTGTCTTTATCATTGGGACAGCTTCGCGAAGAGAAGGGGAAGAACTAAAGGATTTTTAGAGGAACCTAAAGAAAAAAATGGCCAATGAGCAGATTTGGGAAAGAGGGGGAGTTAGGGGTTAAAGGACAAAATGGTGGCCTGGAAAAACAAAACAAACGGAAAATGAAGACCTCAAACAAGGGGCAGCGTTTTGGATACCAAGATTGCTCAAATAATTTAGTCACAATGGTATTCAGTCATTGGTGTTCTCTGTGGAGCCCCATTGCTTAAGAGAACTAGTCTCATGGACAGTGGAAACCCCATGATTGTTATTTCTAGAGCACACTGTGTATCAGATGAACTATCCCACAACTACAAAAATACCCCAATTAGATCTTCTTCATGTTTTGTCTCTGAGAACTTAGAACGTCTGCAAGTTTGACATACTAATTTGTTTGGAATTTTCACAGAGATCAACTTCTTGAAAAATACCAGGCAATCTGTTAAAAAGGAAGTCTCTCCTGAGCTGCATCGAACATCCCAAATTAAATTAGTGAGAGCAAAAGAAGGGAACCATGACTCAAGACAGAGCGCAGCAAGAGTGCCAGGTATGTACCAGATTATTTTTTTTCTAAAAAAAAAGTGCTAACATTTTGACAAAAATACTAGACAATAGCAGAAAAGTTGAATGCAGGTTTGGCCATGTAAAAGGGAAAAGGGTAAAGCTGTACTGTCTAGCACGTCGCTCTCTATGCTTATTCGGTTTTTGCAAATTTAGTGACCAGTCAAAGAAGTTCACCAATGTTCTCCAAATGTTTTATAAATGTTTAAGTACCTAAAATCACAGACACAGTACTGTCTAGAAATGTCAGGATATGGAGTTCTTGGGTAGAGGGGTCATATAAATATCAAACTACAGCCACAATCTACCACATCTATGCTGAATTCCTGTCTGTTTCCTTTAGGAACCATCGGTCAACCAGCTATTGTGCTGCGCATCCAAATGTATGAGTAAGTATTTCCTTATGTTCATTTGACAGTGTTTTGCATGATGCTAGATCAGAAGGACAGGGATGACTGAACCAGAGACTATCAGTCCTGTGTTGTCTTCTGGGATCAAATTCTGCAACAGCCTGGTAGACTTCTTGGAGGGCATTGATATTTGCACACTGTTAAAGGTCTGCGTGGATGTACGAGGTTACAACGCGAATTTTTACAACGCGTACCGTTACATCGCGGTCGTTACAACAACTGCGATGTTACCACGCCATGCCTTTACAACGCAAGTCTTTACATCGACTTGCACTAGATGGCGTGCTAACATTAGAAAAGCGTAATTTACTATTCCAACTCCAGTCCACTTAACAGTAGGGAAGGTGTTGGGATAGTAAACTACACTATTTGTAATGTTAGCACGCCATCTAGCGCAAGTCGATGTAAAGACTTGCGTTGTAATGGCATGGCGTGGTAACATCGCAGTCGTTGTAACGATTGCGATGTAACTGCATCGCGGTGTACTAACCGCGATGTTATGGATGTTCCCCGTCTGGGTAGCAGTGATGCCCACCAGAGGAGGAACTGGGAGCTCATTCTTTTCCCCGCTTTAAATTTTGACCTCAGTCAATGGGTTTCCACTAGGCTGGGTGAAATTTTCAAATTATCCTTGTGAAATTTCCTAAAATGTGTGATATGCAAATTCTCGAAACATAATGAAATTTCACATTGTCTAATTTTCCCAGGGTACACTAGTTTGCTCAGAAAACCTCTTGCTGAGACACATTTTCTGTCCGGACCAGTCTCCTGCTGGAATCACGCAGTACTTTTTTAATGAGAGGTGCCCATTCCCTTCAAGAAGTCAAGCAAGATATCAGCAAACCACATTTGGCTTATAAAGTCTGATTTTGCGTAATTTGGTTAGATTTTCATGGAAGTTCATGACATTTCAGAGAAAAAATGATGCGGTTTTTCCCATCCTTAGTTACAACTACGGATGGGAAGAATGCTCAATCGCCATGTTTGCCCCATCCCTGGCTTCCTGGGAGTGTGAGTTTTGAATACCACCTGCTTTTGCTTTGCATGATTGTACTATTTAATTTTTCATTTACAATAGAAGAGCAAAACTACAAGTACCATAATGCAAAGAGTTAGCACAACAAGAATAACTGCTGGTGGGGTAATGTGACTACATGAGAGCCCTGTCTTTGTGTAAGCTGTCAGCACAGATGGTCAGTGCTGTTGAAACTAGCCTGTGGTCCCTGATGGTTCATTGGAAGATCAGAAGCTTAACTCCTAGACTGTCCTGGGCGTGGCCTATTTGGCAATAGTCTCACCCACTTGGTGCCAGGTCGCTGAAGTTGCTGATGGGAACATTTAAGGTTTCAGCGACTGTGCCTGTAGGTTGCGCGAGTCCATCAAGACATGAGGAAGAAATCATAGGACACAGTTAAATTGGAGGTCCGTTGGGCCTCCATCTGGTGCGCAAGATCATTGGCAGGTATCAGTAGCTACAGACCAAGCTGGTCCTTGCTAATAAAAGGCATTGGTAAAGCCAATACATCTGGTGAGAATTATGTAAAGCTCTTTGGGGAGATACCCAGGGAAAGTCACCAAGCAAAAGGCAACCTACAGCAAAGGGGGGGCTGGAACAGACCAGCTAATAGGGCCGCAAGCCTTCTGTATGAGGCCCCTGCCAGAGCCGGAGAAGCTGCTTCGGGTGCTGACAGATCTGCACTGTGCGTACAATAAGGAACTACTCACCTAGCCACTACATAAAGGTAACACCACCGCGTAACCATCCGCAAAGGACATGAATTGATCACACAAGTACTTGGAACACACTACCAAAGCTGTAGCTAGATGCTAAAAGGTTGGTCTGCTAAGGGGGGGCTCATTCTGCATGTGTAACCTTGCTGAAAGTGTATTTTTATGTTTCAGAGATTTTGGTGTGCCTCATTTCACTGGTCTGGATAGCGCTGGCCATTGCTGAAATCGTCATAGGTAAGAAAAGACAATTGCGCACCCTTTCCTTTGGTTTATTCTCAATCTACGTCGCAGTCCTATTCTCTCTGATGACCCTAAATTTTGGGACATACTAAGGGAGTGAACCTTCCTTTTTTTTAATGAAGTTAAGGAAACGTGTTTTTGTTTTCGAATTATGAAGCAAACGGGCAAACTTTGTAATATAGTGGGTTCATGCACTTTGGGCGATGTATTTTGTATTAGATTTGGACGCTGGCTTTGTTTTTATACGGACCTCCTGCCACAGTCCAAAAATGTGTGTGTGGTGTGGACGGCCAAGTCACGCAACTCAAAAGACTCCTAAAGCAGCCCATCTGGGGCCCATGATCACCTCTCTCAATGCCTTCTTTGCCACAGTACCTCTGTGCCGGCAGTCCTGTGTTCCCAGTCTCAAGAGCAGCACTACAGGTACCACAATGCACTGGGACAGTAGGTTGAAAAAACAGGTTGCAGCGAGGGTTTTATGCCTACATCGCCCATGAGAAAAAAGCGCTTGGGGCAGAGATATCCTCTTTGGTATGGCTGTGGAGCTGGCCGTCTGGGTCAATGTTTGTGACTCGTTAGCTCTTGCTGCGTCACGCTGACCCCTCCCCTGGGCCTTGGAATGACTGGGAGTTCCCTCGCGGGCTCCACATACCACGCTAGCGTGTCGAGGTTTGTTTTTTTGCCCTCAATAGGAAGGCGCGGCCAATGACGCGTGCCTATTTTGCATAATCTGGGTGATGTTTATGTTAAACTGAACCGCCGGGGCGAGATTCCAAGAAAACATGAAGAGTAGATTTTGGGACATCACTGGATGATGATTAAGAGATTGTTAGCGCCGCCAGTCGCCAATTAGCAAGCAGGGCGTCTTGTTCATTCCAGAGCCTCGGCGGTGTCCCAGATATCTGTGTCGCAGTTCCACAGTAATCACGATAATTATACACTGCCGGTGACACATCGTGTATGTATGCTTGGCTGATGTATGGAGTGGAGTATGACTCCTCTGGGTCTCTTCAGGATGCTCTGGGACGCCTCCCTTTCCTTGAAGTGACACCCTACTCCCCACAATCACAACAGATATTCCCTCTCGGCTTTAGTGGGGACATTAATGAGTACTACATACAGAGAAACGTTTACAAAACCAGTGGGTCTGGCTTTTACATAGTAGAAGCGCAACACAGAGACTAATGTTCACATACTACCCTATCCTTCTGCTATCCTTCTGAATCCAAATTATTATTATTATTAAATGAAATTTGTAGAGCGCACTGACACCATGGGTTTCCTGGTGCTATAGGACAAAGGTGATACACAATCTGGGGTTAATGCAGGGTTAGCAGGGTGGGGGAAAGAGAGAGGTTTTGAGCAGCTTCCTAAAATGAAGGAGGGAGCTGCTCGATTTGATGATCAGGGGAAGGGAGTTCCAGAACTTCAGTGCCAAAAGGGCGAACCTTCGTCCACCAAATTTGTTGGTTCTGGTTTTGGGTATGACAAGTGATTTAAAATGAGCAGAGCGAAGATTGCAATTTGGACAGTAGGGAGTGATGAGGGAAGTCAGGAAAGCAGGGCTGGGGCAGTGGAGGGCTTTGAACGTGAGGCAGCCCAACTTGAAGGCCACCCTCTGTTCTATGGGCAACCAATGTAGTTTATGCATCAGAGGTTTGGCAGATTGCCATTTTGGAGATTTGAAGATGATACGAGCTGCCTGGTTTTGGACCACCTGAAGGCGGTGGAGAAGGGTTTTGGGAAGTCCGTGGTAGATGCAGTTGGAAAAGTCCAAGCGGGAGAGCACAAGAGATATGATTACTTGAATCAGAGCAAGTGGGGGGAGCAGGTGACTGACCTTCCGGATCTTTCTGAGTTGGAAGGAACAGGATGAAATCACGGAGCCGACATGAGGTCGGAGAGAGAGTTCGGCGTCAATAGTCACGCCGAGACTTTTTACAGAGATCGAAGGGGTCGGTGGGAGGCCCAGTTCAAATAACTGACTAACATATCCACCACTCAAATTACTTTCATATTTCAATATACTAATTCAACACTCATCCGTTATGGGTTCCGGAGTAGCGTGCTACTCACCGAAAAAGCATTTCGACGCCTCGTCAGGGGTAGTAAGCGCTATATAAATGCAATTACAGTACAATACAATACCAGAAAGTGCAAGATAGGTACAGGCGCGGTGCACATTCAGACCAACACACTTACAGGCAACCACTGATAACTACAAAAGCCAGCACCAGCATGAGGTGAAGTAAACAAAAAGCCCAGCGAGACAGTGGCTTAGACGTCTGGTTCTAGAAAGACAGCCCGAGCAGAGGTAGAAAGCCCAGTGTTCCAGGTCAGCGGTCACAGGCTTGTGCGGACCATGTATTTGTGATACTTTGGGTCTACATCCTAGGTATTTCGATAATAAACATTAGAACTACAAATCCCAAAATGCAGTTCAGTGGAAATAAAACATAGAAGGGGGCCGACAGGTCAACCTGTTGGCATCCTCCAGCAAGCATTGGCAAAACCAATAGAGCTGGCTTTAATGTGCTAACACATGCAAACCCATTCATGAAAAATGCACATTTATGCATGCAGGTGTGTGTATGTATTAGCACCAGAACATCTTTATTTTATACGTTTATATCTTTGAGCTAATGTCTCCGCTTCTGCCTTTCACACGAATTTCTACCAAGGCAAATTCTAGCATTGAAAACATTCAATTATGCTATGTTGAAGACCATTATTTACACCCCATAGTATACCCCTCACTCTAAATACCAGAATTAAATACAGAAAGAATTTTGGATCAAGATAAATGTTAAAAACTATTTAGTTTGTAGGTGTATTGCTATTATGAATTATTATTAGTGCAGTGAGGTCAGTGTTGTAAACATAAGTCAGCTAACAAACATGTATTTGTTGTCTTCTTCCTCCAGTACATTTTGGCAGATCTGATCTCCCTACATTTGCCTGTGGAACATTTTAGGCGTGCTATGATGGGCATACAACTCACAGTTACTGTATATTTTGCAACAGGAGATAAAGCACCTGCAGAATTCAACATGTCACTACTGATGAGGGCCTTGGCAGTGCCAGTGTGTGCAAATACTTTTAAACATTTCACAGAAGCCAAAACTATACTTTAGAGTAACCCTGACAAACACATAGAGGCAATTTAGTGCACGGTGAGCTCTTTGTAAAAAAGTGCCCCCTCTCCTATGATGGTTGATTGGGGGGTACTGGCATGTCCGACTTTGGCTTGTGGAGTTAGCAAATACCAAGTACTTGGTATGAAAAGTTTAAAATGCCAGTACCCATTTAAAAAGAGTAGCTCAGGGCTCTCCATCTATTTGACTGATGAACCCCTCAAAACAAGATATTTCTTGAGGGGTGCAGAGGATAGGACCCCGCATCATTCCTATTTAAACAGTGCTTCTTCCCTACTGGTGAACATCCCCCCCCCCCGCCCGCAGGTTTCCTTGCGCGCCCCTACTGACGCAGCACGGCTAGAGAACTTCCCTCATCTTCCCACCCCCAAGTTCTGGGTTATCCCCAGTGCCCTTTTTCTTTTACCTACTTGGAGTTTCCCCGTTGGCGCCACCAGATCCCTTGTCAGTTTACTGTTCGGTAGGATTAGCCTTATCCCTAGATGACACTCCCCCACTAACGCTGAGGACTGATCTCCCAAGGGGACCTGGCATACTTTAACAACCCGGCTCATATATAATCACCCTATTTCCAGCATACATGGAGCCTCTTCCCTTAAGTTTTGTAGACTGTTGATTATCAACTATCTCATAATTCCCCTTGGGCCAAATTTCCTCTTCACCCCGCCTCTTCGACTGTTAACCGACTGTTCTGTGTGCCCTGGGGAGAGACTGCTGTCACCTATGGTACTCTACTGCAATTGTAGGCCACAGCTTGATTATGTACTGACACTGAGATCTAGCTTCTATTGTCCTGTTTCTGTTCTGTTCTGTTCTGTTCTGTACCGCTTGTTGAAAATCTAATAAACAGATTCTGAGTTAACAAAAAAGTAGCTACTCTACCACTGAAAGACACCCCCTGACAGGTATTTGTATAGCTCAAAACCAACGAAAGGGTAGCGGACCATGCGGGAGTAGCATTGACAGCTGAGAAATTCTCTTACTCTAACAATTACAGTCAAACTTCCTCCACTGAGGAAATGTTGGTACTCTCGCCTTGAACGTCCTCTCCTCGCCTAGGCAGAGATGACGTTAGCTCTTGCACAAGTAGGAGTAATAACATTTTCAATAATTGCTTTTATATTTAAATGCAGCATTTCCATATGAAGCATTTGTACCAGGAACACTGTTATGTATTTCTAGAAAACGGCTCTGTAGGTTGCTAACCCATCTGCTCAAGGGTTGTATTATCTTGCAACTCAGACTCCCACAGCATCATTCATTGCCCCTTCATTGCAGTGCATGGACATTTCACTGTTCGTACACTGCAGTGGAACAATTTAAGAAAATAACAGAACTGCTGCTCATTCAAATGTTTAGGAGAAGATCAAAGTAGGGATGAAGCCAAAGGCCTTTTTTTCAATACTGATTTTTCATTATTTTCGGTGATCGCACGCGCTCTTGCAGACAGCTAATGCATTTTCTAAGAAGACCTAAGAAAAGCATAGAGGGAGAGATGTACAACCCTTTTTTTGCAGCCGCAAACGGGAGATCCTTCCGTTTGTGACCTCAAAAAAGGGTAATGGCATGTACAAATGCTATTTTGCGAGTCACTGACTCGCAAAATAGCATTTGCGACTCTCGCTATTAGGAAGGGGCGTCACTTCCTAATAGCGAGTCACCATGCCATGTACGTTTGTTTTGGACCGCATTTGCAGCTGCAAAACACTCGCAGTTTACCACCTACTTCAAGTGGGTGGTAAACCACTCGCAAACGGGAAGGGGTCCCCATGGGACCACTTCCCCTTTGTGAGTATGTGAGAAAATATTTTTAAGAGCAGACAGTGGTCCCAGGGACCACCCTTCCTGCCCTTAAAAAAATAAAAATGAAAAGTTTCCTTATTCTTTTTTAAATGCATCCTATTTTCCTATTAAAAAAGCAGTCACAGACATGGTGGTCTGCTGACCCCAGCAGGCCACCATCCCGGTGAGTGCTAGCCATTCCTAATGGGGTCGCAAATTGTGCCTACCTCATTAATATTATTGAGGCATGCAATTTGATTCCCCATTAGGAATCGCAAACAGTGTCTGAGACACTGTTGTTCATCCCAATTTGCGAGTGGCAAATTGTGAGTCGCATATTGGTGGGTTGTACATCTTGGCCAGAGTCTATATCTTTCTGGAATAGTAGATTCATTTATATTGCAGGACTCAAGTATATATCTAACGGTCTTGACTTCTGTTTGTGCTGATACTTAACATGAGGACCCTTACAAGTATGCTACAGCAGTGTGTTTTTTTTACACTCACAGGTTCTGTGTATTTGAATAACTGTTCGAATCAATACCTCATCCCCATCTATCTCATCGTCAATGGAGTCACCGTGATCCTTATCTCCATCCTGTCCATGGTTGCTGGATTCAAGGGCAACAAATTTGTCATGTGTTTGCTGGCACTGCTGAGTCTCTTCTGGTTTGCTTGGCTGATCACAGGTAAAGAATTATCTTTTGTGTGATTAAGTGGAATGGAAGTTAACACTGAACTTTCTCTATAAACTGGGTTAAATGTTTATGGGCTGATTTAGAGTTTTGCTTGTGTAATATCTATGCGATTGGGTAGCAGATTAGGGTTCTCGTCAGACTTCTGGTGCAAATTCCACCATAGTGGCAGAAGTTGCACCATCAAAAAGGCTGCCACAGCATCACCGAGATGGGGGAATCTTTGGCAGAAATTTTCCAATTCTTCTATAAGATGATTGAATGTGAACATTAAAAATGTACCTCCAATGTGGCTCTAGACTAGAAATGTGGCCTAGTGGCTAAACAGGCGATTTAGCCTCATCTCAACATCCTGTGATTCTGTGCAAATCACTTAACCTCCTTGTGCCCCCCCAATCACTTTTAAAAAGAAAGTGCAACATCGGGCTCACAGTTACTATGTCTGGTTCGCATGTAAAGCGCCCTAATGCCATTCGACCAAGTGCATGCTATATACAAACTGCAAAAATAAATAATTAAATATACAGTGTGTCTATCACCCAATGGTGTGGGGTTTGAATGCAGGGTTGGCGCACTTCAATCCCCCTTTACTTACAGACTAAAATTGAAGAAATAATAAATAGGTTGGTAACCTTTGGGGCAGATGAAGCCCAGCACTGATTCCTTCTCTCTCACGGTCTAAGAAAAAGGAGGTGGGGGGGTGTCCTAGCCGTTCACATTCAAATGCTGCTAAACCAAATTAACAAATTAAAGGCCATCAATTCAATTGATATGGGCTTGAAGCATTTATTTGCTATTTTGTTATGTACACTTTACTCCACATTTAATCATGGATCAGGTAAGTGTGGATACGTTTCAATCAAGAGCAAATTATACATACTAAGGCAACAAATAAAACAAAGACATACAGACTTTATGATGAAGTAATGTGATGTAACAAACAATACATGAAGCGTGATACATAACAATAAATTATCTAAACATTATATCACCAGTCTTAGTTCACAAATGGAGCAGCTACTAGGACAACCTTTAGCATCCACATTGTGTATCAAATTCAAGAAGCTGCTACCCACAGGAAAAAGAGACATTATGCCCAGTAGTAAGAAAATTCAAATAACATTTCTACCGGGGAAAATCTAATTAAAAGCGAAAGTCCCCGCGTTGTGTAATGCCGACCCGTTTCGATTCACAAGGTGATTTGTGGGATTCTCTTCAGGGCGTGGACTGGTTTATCTGATTGAATAGAGAAATAGATTTGCACGTTGCAGGCGAGAAGAGGCAGGTTAAAATGTGGATGGCACGATTTGCGCCAGACGGGCGGTGCTTTTACAAAAGGTATAAGAATGCTTGCTGTCGATTAAATGGAAACCTAGTTGTACTCATGGTTGGCACTGCCTGACCATTCCCTCTGTGGTTTCTTTTGAGTGGAGGCATGGCACGGAGGGGCATTGGATGAACCTAAAATGCTGGTAGAGCAGAATCTGAAGTGAGGCAACCTCAAAGCACAAATGAATTCATGTCCCTCCTCCTAATCTTTTTTCCTGTCTCCCCTTTGTTCCTGCAGGAAGCGTTTGGACCTTCCCCCTTTACCCCAACTTTGAGCCTTGCAACAGAGTCGTCTACCTGTTTACATTCTCCATCCTCATCATCCAGTGGATTATCCTGGGCCTCTCTCTCCCAATGGTTATTATCAAACTTTTCTCCATGTGTTCTTCTTGTTCGTCTTGCTCCCGCTGCTTTTCCTGCGGCTGCTGCTCCTTCCTAACTAAATACTGAGGAGACTGGACACTGACTAACCTCAACGACAGCTGAAGAGAGAAGTCCGAAAAGCCATTGACCGAAGAAAGACACGACTATTTGGCCAAAGCAAACATACCCATGGCATGACTTTATTCTCCCTGAGTGGACCATTTCTTTTAATAGAGGTTCTACCCACCAAAATGCAAGGCAATGAGTTGATTATTAACCGGCCCACCCGTAAGTAAAGGTGACCCATGCTGGTTCTCCTGATGGCCAAAGACACCAATCCAGTTCTGCACCTAAACGAAGTCAAGAATCACATCGAAACATCGCACATAGTAAAGAGATCTGTTGCTCGATGACAGTTTTAAACTGAAATCTCTGTCGACAGAATTATCAAACTTAATTCTCAGGATGAAGCAAGCACAGTTGTTATTTTATTTATTCATTTAATGAAGAAAATGTCAGCCACCACATGCAGCATGCATGTTTTTGAAGACTAAAATGTAGACATAGTTCACAACAATAGAACGTCAACTTTCCTTCTATATAAAGTTGGATGGGATAGCCGGCACGTTTGTGATGGAGTAGCCATTCGCCAAACTCCAAATCGGGCGCTTAGTTCGCTGATGATGAAAGCCCAGACTGTCTCTTTCAGAAAGAGTAAATGAAGCATCCGTGAAGGTATGACGTCTGAAGGGTCATCAATTTCCAATTCCAATGGCTCCATTTGCTTTTTTTGTGTTCAGACAACTGTGAAAAATAAGTGGCAGCTGGCTAGCAAGAGACAATGTTTACTGCTTTGATCACCAGTCTTAGTGGTCCAGTGCCCTCTCTGAAACCCCTGTTTCTACTTTAACTGAGTCCCAAATTGATGGAAACTGAGCAGGATAATTTGGAGCAATGTGGGGTATCTTCAGCATTACCAACATGGTGGCAGAACTCTCGAGCTCACTAATTTTATCATGGTGATATGATTGATGACCAATAAATTTGTTTTTAAAAGTCTAACATGCTTGAGCTACAAACAGACTGATTCCAAAAATGGGAGATTCTTGTTCGAAATGAACACAAATTATTCTGTTATGTCTACATTTAGGAGCTGAAATACAGATTTTTATTATTTAGAAGCTTAAATTAAACCACAGCGCACTTTATCGAGGGCACTGCTGAACACAATGCCTATCACAAAATGTTTTACAAGCATCCAGCAGTCAGACGTATTCGAAAGTTCACAATAAAGAATCACTAAATTGCCCTTCCCAGAACTCAAAAGATGTTATGGGCAGAAAATAATAGGACATGGATGCTGCAGGTGAACTGTAGAGAATGCTTTGGCCCCAATGAAGAAACAGATGTTAGTGTCTTTCCTTAAACACATGCAACTGTTTAATGTATAAATTAAGGATTATACGTGCCATTCCTACAGCACAACCATTTTCAACCTATCTGAGTAGATTTTACGCATTTGGAGACGGGTATCTATATGTAATTATATACTGATAGAGAGATGACAACTCTTATTTATTTCTTATGGATCCTTGTATTATTATTAATATGATTATTACCTACTATTATTATTTTCCCTTGTCTCTCTCTATCTTTTAGAGTTACCACTGTGACTACTTTACCTGTTTTCCATATTGATGAGTGACTTGTAATGCTTCAGTATTGTCAACATCATTTTGAAATGTCCCTAATAAATCACTTTGACTGGATTTGTGGTAGTCTGCGATCTGTTTTGGCTTCTCTTGTTGCAACACATGTAATATTTTGTTACACAGCACTTACGCCGCACAGCACCCGCCATCTTCGCAAAGAGACCCCGAACTGGCAGTGCGAGAGTTCTTATCTGCCATGCAGTGCTTTAAATGAAAAAATAGAAGTGCAGGTACTCTGTAACAGAGTACCTGCTTGTTTCTGACATGTGCCAGTAATCTCCAATTAAAAGTATTACATTTCTCTCGAGAAGTGCCAGTACACCCCCAATCAAAATAAAAAAGTCCTGGTACACAGTACCGGACAGTACCGCCCCATTTAAAGCACTGCTGAAATGAGTTGCACTATGGTAGAAGCCACATTGGGGAGTTTAGTCTTGCAACCTTTGGGTGTCACTGCAGTGGTTGCCCAGCAGCAGGCTCGGGAAGTGCAGTCTTCTTCAACATTTTTCAGCTACAGGTGTCTCTCTATCCCACTAGCCATGTTTATCTGACCCTGGCCAGGTAGCCACGCCCATTCCTCTCTGCTAAAGGGCACTTGTCCATGTCTCCATACTATGGTAGCTGTGTCCCCATCTTCCTATTTCAGTGTTGATAATGTTTTGAAATATAAGGTCAACGTTTTCATTGCCACAATATTTAACCCCTAAAGCCAGAAACGAGCCATCAAGAAGCCATACTTAATACTCATTCTTGAAGTGGGTGCTATGTCTGGATTAGGAAGGGGACACAATGCGCTTTCCCTGAGAAACAATAAAAAAAGAAAAAGCATTAGTAAAGACAATAGGTCTAGCTTTGATGTGTTAAGTCATGTAAATACAGGCATGCACAAATGCATGTATTCTATATCTTCCAAGTCTGATACAGAAGCTGTCACTCTTTCCTACGAACTGCTGCTAGTTGCCTCGCACTTGTGCACTTTAGATTCCTACAAAGGACAGGGTTTATGCGTATGCGGTATGCGATGACGCCTGCTGCGGGTGTGCGTTGTTAGGTAGCTACAATGACTATCTGATGACAGTACACACATCGACGGTGTATGCAGAGCAATCTCTCTGTATCAAAATTTCACATACATTAGTGTTATCACAGTAAATTACACATGAAGAAGAACATTCAGGAGGATTAATTGTTCTTCTTTTCTATTTCTGAAAGGTTGCCCAGCCAACACGTGTTTCGTCTTGGGAATACCCCACGACTTCTTCAGGGCTTATTAGGCAAGATGAAACACTGTAACACTAACCTAAGTGAAGTTTTGATACAGAGATTGCTGTGCATATACCGTCGACGTGTGCACAATCCCATTGTCACTTTAGATTCCTGTTGCTTTTTCTTTTTTTTTAAATCTCTTTATTAACAGTTTCATTTAACGCAAGCAGGGAACAGCAAATATATAACAGAAACAAAAAACAAAACACAAAAAAAAAAAGCAACTCACGCCCTCAGTGCAAGTTGTGATATTTCATCCAGAGTGATAATGTCAGATGAAATTCCACAGCTCGGAATTGCAAGTCTCTCCACATCCAGGAATATTAGGGTCAGCAAAGTCCGGTCCTGGTAATAGTGCGCTCACAACGTGCAAGCCTCTGCACCCCCCTCCAAACGACTCTCAAAGAGAGAGAGACAACAGCAATTAAAGTGATTCATCCAAGGCGTAGCCTTTTAGTCGCATATACATGTAGAGCCATAGTTAAGCAAATATTGTTGTTATGAGAATAGAGGATGACAGATCAGAAAAAACAGCTAAAGGGTTGTGCAAGCAACACCGCGATTGTCACAGCTTTCCATTGCAGCGCAACACTCAGGATGCAAAGTGGCAGGAGGCCCCTTTCCCATAACCATCACCCATGCCCTCAACCAAGGGCATCCGGGTGAATATTGGTAAGCATACCTTAGTAGAAACGTCCCTCCATCACACAGAGGGATAGGCAGTACCCTCAGTTCCATACCAACACATACCTCAGGGCAGTGCCTAGCGCTCCATCCCTGCCGGGGCACCTGTCACTAGGCAAATCCCATCAGAATGTTCAACTCCAGGCATCCCGGGGTAGGGCAGACCAGGACCCCCAGCAGGCCAGTACCCCCTTCTTGCCTGCCCAATGCCCACCCAAATCAACACCCCTCCAAGGGGTCAGTTTAGTAAATCTGTCCAATCCTTTGGGTAGCCCCCTTGTTCTGCTGCTAGAAATTCTGCCAGAGGACAATGAGGTCCTTGGTGTGTTCTCCCCCAACACTGCTGGAAGGCTCCGGTACTGGTCCCTAAGCCAATGCGACTGCTGAATGAAGAGCCTGCACCTCAGATGACAAAGCTCTCTATCCCCAATAACCCCACTGCTTGGGTGCTTCTGCATATACCTCTGCCCCACATTTCCCCAGTGAGTACACCAGCGGGCTGACCATATCAGCACCGTCCAACTGTATGCCATGCCAGCAACTTAATGTGTACTGGCCCGCCACCCTAGCTACCTATATCGATTCAATCTGGCCATGTGATTCCACCAAATCTTAGCTTCCTCCACACTAAGAGATTAACTTTCCCCCGCTCAACCCCCTTCATTTCAGGATATTCTCTTCTGTGCCCTTTTGGTGTCTGCATAGCGTACCTGGGACTCCATCCAACAGATGCACCTTGACATTGGCATATTGCTCTGCCTCCTTGAACCCAGAGGCAATCCTTCGGCCGCCAGTACAAATGCAGCCAGGCCCTGTCTCGCTAATTTCATCCTGTACCTTGAGGCTTGCACCCTTTGGCAAGTTTACACCAGGTTAGCTCCCACTGATCCTAGTTTCATTCCAGATGTTAGCTTATCCATTCTTGGTAGCACCTCGGAAAATCCTCCCCGGCCACCCCCTTATGTAAAACTGATGTTCATAAACGTTTGCGCCCCATCTACTAAAGACTCTCAGGACAAAACTGGGAGCTCCCCAAACATTAAACAGACGGTAAGTTTGGTACATCCCTGGACCTCTACACACAGGAGCCATTACCGTTCCACGCAAGGGCACTCAATGAACCTTTGTACCCTGAATAAGACTTCTGAGCCACGAGTCCTTTGTAGCCTGAAGCAAGGCCACTGATCCTGGAATGACATCGTCTACCTGCAATTACTCTTGTCTACTTACTTCCTTCCCCTTTTCTAGACCCACCCCCATCTAGGGACAATAGCGGACTAGAATATGTACCCTCTGTAGATACCCTAACTAGACCAGTTATCTAAAACTGAGAGGCCTACCCCGATAGAGTCTGTTAGAAGGCGACCTCAGAGGGGCCCGGAGGGGGCCCTGACTGCCCTGAGACCCACCCTCGAGGTATCGTAGCCGGGCAATGGCGGGAGACTCCTCAGGGGAGGAACCTCGCATCTAGGATCGCACACTCGGCACCACACGACAGAGAGACACCACACGAGGAGTTCTTACGAGCAAATCTTTATCAGATTGGAGTGGTAGGATCTTTATGATCAGCACGGCAAATATATACAAGCAGAGCGTGGGCTCTCAGAGTCTTGGAGGGGAGTAGGAGGTAGCGGGACAGTCTTTGGGGATATGGATCAAATGCAGGAGCGTACCCGTCGCACAGCTCACAATCCTCGAGCTGGGGGATACGCTTGTCGTCGTTGGGTCCGGTGGGACCAAGGGAGTCTGTGGGAGCCGCGAGTCACTCAGCGGGGCTCGGTTACAAGTTCGGTGGTCTTACGATCTTCGAGGAGCCGCGAGTCTCTCAGCAAGGCTCAAACACAAGTTCGGAGGTCTTACGATCTTCAGGGAGCCGCGAGTCACTCAGCAGGGCTCAAGCATAAGTTCGGAGGTCTTACGATCTTCAGGGAGCCGCGAGTCGCTCAGCAGGGCTCAAGCATAAGTTCGGAGGTCTAACGATCTTCAGGGAGCCGCGAGTCGCTCAGCAGGGCTCAAGCACAAGTTCGGAGGTCTTACGATCTTCAGGGAGCCGCGAGTCACTCAGCAGGGCTCAGGTGTTCCAAGGCGAATCTGCCGGACAGTCCCAGAGCACCCCTTGTTATAGGGCGACTCCTCTTTGATGTCCGGAGTCTGTGCAGGCAGGGGTCTTGTCACCTGGGGGTCGCTTGTTGGGGTTTCCTGCCATTGTCTTTTGATCCTTTCAGGGCCGGGTCGGGAGGAGTCCCAGACACCCAGCAGGCGTGGAGCCAGCCCTCGGGGAGGCCGGCAGGTCGATCGAAACCCACCGTCCCAGGGAAGCGCAGAGGTGTGATAGAAACTGCTCCTCCCTCTCTCATCCCAAGGGGAGCGTGATGTCCTCCAGCCGGAGTGGCGCCCCTAGGCCAGGGTCGCGCTGGGGCCGGGCGGCCATCTTGTTGCATGAAGTGGGCACGCGGGCCCGGTGTGGCCGAAGGGCAGAAGGCCACGGACGGGGAAGTCCGGGTTGGGTGCGTGCGAGTTCCGGTGGGAAGGATCGGCTAGGCCGTGGGTTTGGGGGCTGGTGTGAGGTGCAGGGGTCAGGTCTAGCTATGTTACGAGGGCCGGGTCTAACAGGCGTCCCCCCCAGCTGAAAGCCGGAGAGAACTACCCATCTTCTTGGGGGTTCTCTTCGCTGAGGCGGAAGAACCGGGAGAGGCCATCGGCGTTGGCGTGGTCAGTCCCAGGGCGATGTTCCACGGTGAAATCCATCCCCTGGAGGGAGATTGACCACCGCAGTAGCTTGGGGTTTTCTCCTCGCATCTGCATGAGCCATCGCAAGGGGCGATGGTCGGTTTGGACCTTGAAATGGGTGCCGAACAGGTAAGGGCGTAGTTTCTTGAGGGCCCAGACTACGGCGAATGCCTCTCGCTCGATGGTGCTCCATCTCTGTTCCCTGGGCAATAGCCTTCGGCTGAGGAAGGCTACGGGCTGGTCTAGGCCTTGGTCATTCACCTGGGAGAGGACTGCCCCGATGCCATGCTCGGAGGCATCAGTTTGTACCACAAACTCTTTGGAGTAGTCGGGGGCCTGGAGGACGGGGGCAGTACACATGGCCGCTTTCAGGGCCTCAAACTCCTCTTGGCAGGCAGGGGACCATTGCACCTTCTTGGGCTGCTTTTTGGACGTGAGTCCCGTGAGGGGACCGACCAGGCTGCCGTAATTCCGGATGAATCTCCGGTAGTAGCCCGTGAGGCCCAGAAAGGCTCGGACCTCCGTTTGGGTAGTGGGGGGTTCCCAGGCTAGGATGGCGTCGATTTTGGGCTGTAGAGGGGCGACCTGCCCGCTTCCGACCTGGTGCCCCAGGTAGGTTACCGAACCTTGCCCAATCTGGCACTTGCTGGCTTTCACAGTGAGGCCTACCTGGCGCAGGGCGGTCAGCACCCTCCGAAGGTGCTGGAGGTGCTCACTCCACTCAGAGCTAAAAACTGCGATATCGTCGAGATATGCGGCACTGAATTTTTCCTGCCGGCCAGGACTCTATTTACCAGTCGCTGGAAGGTGGCCGGGGCATTTTTCATCCCGAAGGGCATCACGCGAAAGCGATAGTGCCCATCCGGGGTGGAGAAGGTGGACCGCTCCTTGGCTCCTTCTGTGAGCACAATTTGCCAGTAGCCGCAGGTGAGATCGAAGGTGCTGAGGAACCGAGCAGCCCCGAGCCGGTCAATGAGCTCGTCGGCTCGGGGAATGGGGTGGGCATCGGCTCGGGTGACTTCATTGAGTCCCCGGTAGTCCACGCAGAAGCGGAGTTCTGGTGCGACCCCGGGGGCAGCTGCTTTTGGGACCAGGACCACGGGGCTGGCCCAGGGGCTGTCTGAGGGTTCGATCACGCCTAGGGTCAACATTTTCGAGACTTCGGCTTGGATACAGGACCGGACCCGATCAGGGACTCGGTAGGCTCGGTGTCTCACTGGTGGGCTGTCCCCGGTATCCACATCATGGACACACCAGTCGGTGACCTTGGGGACCAGGGAGAAAAGGTCCGGAAACTGCCCTAGGAGCTGGCGGCAATCCTCACGCTGTTGGGGAGTGAGAGACGGGGAGAGGCTCACTCCCTCTACGGAGCCGTCCTTCTCTTTGGTGCACAGGAGATCGGGGAGAGGATCTGACTCCTCCTCGGACCCATCATCAGTGGCCAGTTGGAGGCTCAGCTCCGTTCGCACAAAGTGGGGCTTGAGGCGGTTCACGTGGAGGACCCGGAGGGGGTCCCGGGGGGACTGGACGTCCACCAAGTACGTGACCTGGCTCTTCCGCTCAACCACTTTGAAGGGCCCGGTCCATTTATCCTGGAGGGCGCAGGGTTTCACGGGGGCCATGACCCATACCTGCTGGCCCGGCTGAAACTCGACCAGAGTGGCGTTCTGGTCGTACCAGCGCTTCATCTCCTCCTGACTCGCCTCCAGGTTGGCCTCGGCCATCTCTCGGAACCTTCTAGTCTGATTTCGGAGGGTCAGGACGTAACGGAACACATCTCGGGGGGGGCCTCGAGGCGCCGCCTCCCAGCCTTCCTTGACCAGGCTGAGGGGCCCCCTGACGGGGTGCCCATAGAGTAACTCAAAGGGGCTGAACCCCAAGGATTTCTGGGGTACTTCGCGGTATGCGAATAGGAGGCAGGGGAGCAGGATGTCCCACTTACGCCGGAGGGGCTCTTCCAGGCCCGTGATCATCCCCTTCAGAGTCCGGTTAAACCGCTCTACCAAGCCGTTTCCTTGGGGGTGGTACGGGGTGGTGAACTTATAGGACACCCCGCATTGTTGCCATAAGGACTTCATGTATCGGGAGATAAAGTTGGTACCGCGATCGCTCACGACCTCGCGGGGGAAACCCATGCGGGAGAAGATTCCCATCAACGCCCGGCCCACCACGGGGGCCGTGATGGTGCGCAGGGGGATGGCCTCAGGGTAACGGGTGGCATGGTCCACCAGGACGAGGATGAACTGGTGCCCTTGGGAAGTTCGGGGGTCCAGGGGCCCTACAATGTTGATCCCGACCCGCTCAAAAGGGGTACTGACGACAGGGAAGGGTTGGAGGGGAGCCTTGCTCTTCCCTCTGCTCTTACCACTGGCCTGGCACGTGGGACAGGACTTGCAGTGGGCTCCTACATCTGCTTTCATTCTGGGCCAGTAGAAGTGGGTCACGAGGCGACTGTACGTTTTGTCCTGGCCCAAGTGGCCTGCGAGGGGGACATCGTGGGCCAAGCCCAGGAGGAGGTTTCGGAAGCGTAGGGGTACCACCAGCACCCGGCCGGACCCTAGCTCCACCGACTTCTTTTCGCTGTACAGGAGGTCATTCTCCCAATACACCCGGTGCGTCCCCATCTGGTCGCCTGCGGCCTGGGCCTCTGCCTGTTGCCGGGGCCCGTCCAGGGAGGGACAGGTAGCCTGCTCTCGGCAGAACTCTTCTCGGGAGGGGCCCCCTTCGTGGCGCCACTGGGCTAATTCGGGCAGATCGCCGAACTCGGTGACTGGGGTGGAGTCGGAAGGCGGGGGTTCGTCACTGGCGATCGACTCTTCTGGTGGGGTAATGGGGGGACCCTCGGCTGGGACCATCCTATCTTCAGGGGTCGGGGCGTCGTCGACTTCCCTCAGGGGGGTCAGTCGAGCCACCATGGATCGAGTGGTGGCGCACACCCACGCAGGGAGGCCCATCATCCCTAGGTGGGTCTTGCGCTCAACTTGTCCCCAGGGGGAACTTTCCAGGTCGTTCCCCAGGAGACAGTCGACGGGCTGGGAGGTTCTCACTGCAACCTTCAGTTTACCGACCACCCCTCCCCACTCAAAGGGCACCAGGGCTACCTTACATAGGCTTTCTGTGTTGTCGGCTGAAATGACAGGGCAAAAGACGTTGGGGAGGACCTGGTCTTCGTGTACTAAATGGCTAAGGACACCGGTGATGCTGGCCCCGGTGTCACGGAGGGCTTCTACTTGGTGGCCATTGATTGTTACGAGCTGCCCATATTTCTTTGTGTTAGAGGGCAGGAAGCTCCCAGGGACCATCTCTCTATCTCCTAAGGATACTAGGGCCATAGCGGCGGGTTCCCACTCCTCGGCCTCCTCAACCTCCTCCCCCAGGGCTACATTGGCTATCTGTCTAGCAGGGGGTGCTGCCTGGGTGGTGCGTGGGGCCATGGGGCATTCAGGGTCGTTGGCGTAATGCCCGGGCTTCTGGCAACGGAAACAAGTGATGGTTACCCGGTGCCCCCGTCTAAGGGGGGGGCGGATACAGCTGGTGGGGGTGCCGGGAAAGGTGGAGGTTGGGACTTCGGGGGACTAGCCTGGGACTCTCTCTGTCCTCCCTGGTTTCCCCCCCTCTCTGGCGAGGTGGTCCCTGACTGGCTCGGGGGTACTCTCCTACAGGGCCCCGGGAGACCCGGGTGTTGGTCCAGCGATCCGCCTCGACAGCCAGCTTTCTTGGGTCCGTGAGCTTGCTGTCGAGCAGATGCTGGCGGAGTTCCACAAAGCAGTTGGCCGCCAGGTGTTCCCACAGCATAAGGTCTGTTAGTTCTTCCAGGGTGGTTACCTTGCTGCCCTTGATCCATCCATCGAAGGCGCGGCTGAAGAAATTCACATATTCCACCCAGGTGGTACCCGGGATCTTCCTGCAGTCCCGGAACCGCTGGCGGTACATCTCCGGGGTGAGGCCGTACCTTGTGAGGAGGGCCGCTTTCATGTGTTCATAGGATGTTTGCATGGAAGTGGGTAGGTCGAGCAGGGTGTCTCTCCCTTCGCTCAGGAATCGTCCCCATAACCCAGCCCCCCAATCCTTCTGTGGGACCCGATGGGAGGTCATGGCGACCTCGTAGGCCCGGAACCACTGCTGAATGTCATCATTTTTGTAATATTCTTTGACCACATCCTTCGGGATGTGGACCTTCTGTTCCGTCGGGGCGGCCGCCTCCCGGTTCCCCGGGGGCCGCGTTTCTTCGCTTCTTGCTTTCAGTTCTATTTCCTTCAGGCTGCGTTCATGTTCCAGTTTAAGTCTCTTTCCCTCGTGTTCTCGTTGGAGTTTCTTCTCTTCTAGTTCTCCTTGTACTCGCAACTGTTCTACTGCTAGCTTTTTCTCGGCTAATTTCAGCTCGCCCTCAATTTTGAGTTTGGCTAATTCGAGCTTGTGATGGCGACTTTTTTCTCTGTCTACGAGTTCCTCCGGGGATAGGCCCCCATCTGGTACGAAGCCTCGCACCTGGTTGCTGCTGCGTTCTCCTTGGGAGGGTCCAGCTTCGTCGTGGGGCTCCCCCGCTCCTTCTGGCCGGGAGGCTCCAGAATCCACCCAAGCTTTCAGTGCCTTTTGCATATCTTCTTAGGTGTTGAGACCAGTGGTAGCGATTCTGAGTTCCTTACAGAATTGTTTTAGTTCTTTGTGAGTGTACTCTTCCAGCTGTTCCACCTGGAACACGGTACTGGCGTCGTCTTCTATGAGAACCACGGCGTTTCCTTCTGCCATCTTTGTCGGTAGTGCGTCAACCGTTCACTGTACGATCTCTAGATTATGGGCCCGAATCCCACCGCTGCCACCAATGTTAGAAGGCGACCTCAGAGGGGCCCGGAGGGGGCCCTGACTGCCCTGAGACCCACCCTCGAGGTATCGTAGCCGGGCACTGGCGGGAGACTCCTCAGGGGAGGAACCTCGTATCTAGGATCGCACACTCGGCACCACACGACAGAGAGATACCACACGAGGAGTTCTTACGAGCAAATCTTTATCAGATTGGAGTGGTAGGATCTTTATGATCAGCACGGCAAATATATACAAGCAGAGCGTGGGCTCTCAGAGTCTTGGAGGGGAGTAGGAGGTAGCGGGACAGTCTTTGGGGATATGGATCAAATGCAGGAGGGTACCCGTCGCACAGCTCACAATCCTCGAGCTGGGGGATACGCTTGTCGTCGTTGGGTCCGGCGGGACCAAGGGAGTCTGTGGGAGCCGCGAGTCACTCAGCGGGGCTCGGTTACAAGTTCGGTGGTCTTACGATCTTCGAGGAGCCGCGAGTCACTCAGCAAGGCTCAAACACAAGTTCGGAGGTCTTACGATCTTCAGGGAGCCGCGAGTCACTCAGCAGGGCTCAAGCATAAGTTCGGAGGTCTTACGATCTTCAGGGAGCCGCGAGTCGCTCAGCAGGTCTCAAGCATAAGTTCGGAGGTCTTACGATCTTCAGGGAGCCGCGAGTCGCTCAGCAGGGCTCAAGCACAAGTTCGGAGGTCTTACGATCTTCAGGGAGCCGCGAGTCACTCAGCAGGGCTCAGGTGTTCCAACGCGAATCTGCCGGACAGTCCCAGAGCACCCCTTGTTATAGGGCGACTCCTCTTTGATGTCCGGAGTCTGTGCAGGCAGGGGTCTTGTCACCTGGGGGTCGCTTGTTGGGGTTTCCTGCCATTGTCTTTTGATCCTTTCAGGGCCGGGTCGGGAGGAGTCCCAGACACCCAGCAGGCGTGGAGCCAGCCCTCGGGGAGGCCGGCAGGTCGATCGAAACCCACCGTCCCAGGGAAGCGCAGAGGTGTGATAGAAACTGCTCCTCCCTCTCTCATCCCAAGGGGAGCGTGATGTCCTCCAGCTGGAGTGGCGCCTCTAGGCCAGGGTCGCGCTGGGGCCGGGCGGCCATCTTGTTGCATGAAGTGGGCACGCGGGCCCGGTGTGGCCGAAGGGCAGAAGGCCACGGACGGGGAAGTCCGGGTTGGGTGCGTGCGAGTTCTGGTGGGAAGGATCGGCTAGGCCGTGGGTTTGGGGGCTGGTGTGAGGTGCAGGGGTCAGGTCTAGCCATGTTACGAGGGCCGGGTCTAACAGAGTCAGTCAAGAAAACAGGTATTTTCTTAGCAGATATCCTTTAGTAGGTAAAAAACATACAAGGAGGTAGAATGGTGCACTAGCAAATAACAGATTTTGCCTTTCAAGGAGCAACAAAAACACCTTGACATGTGACCGGCTGTGTGCCATGTACCAGAAGGTCGCAACTTGTGATGCCTCTCGAGGTACACCCAGAGCATCCATGCATAAGTATAAGAAGGTTTTACAGGCACACATTTGAACCAACTTATCCACATCCCATCCATCCCAGAGAGGTAACAGAAAAGTCAACTCCTAGGGCACCGCATAGTGCACCAGCCCTGCCGGTGTACCGGCACACAGTGGCTACACACCAATGGGTCAAGCAAAGCATTGTGGGGCAAGGCTGTGTAGTCCCAAGACCACTGGGCGCCCCTCCAGCCCGCCTGCTGTCCACACAAAATAACACCCCATCCAGGGGTCTATCTCATCTTAGAATCCACTTTTGCACCATGCGTGATAGAAGATGACACACGGAGGACCGCCTTCTCCACCCACTAGCATCCCAGAAGGGTACCACAAACTCAAATTCAGGGCACCGCAGAGTGCACCAGCCCTTCCAGGGTACATGAACACAAGCGCAGTCCCCACAGTTCAAACCAGGCATTCTGGGGTAGGGTAGGAGAGTTCCAGAACCACCGTAAGGTCGCAACCCCCACCACCAGCCCTTTGCCCAACCTTTCCATCCTCCCTTCATCTCAGAGGGGTACCACATACTCAAAACCGGGGCCCTGCATAGCGCAGCAGCCCTGTCAGGGCACCTGAACTCAGACGCAGCACCCCCATTTTAAACCAGGCATTGCAGAGTAGGGCAGGAGAGTTCCAGGACCTTCAGAAGGTCAGCCCCCCCCGCGCCAGCATGTTGCTTGCACGAATAACACCCCATCCAGAGGCTAGACCGGTCCCAGAATCCCATTCTGCACCAGGCACAATGGGAGGGACACAGGGATCACATTGGCACACCTTGGTTCCAACTTCTCCACCATCCCCCCATCCCACAGGGGCACCATAAAAACTCAAATCCAGGGCACCGCATAGTGTACCAGCCCTGCTGGGGTACCTGAACACAGGCACAGCCCCCACCGGACATCCTGGGGTTGAGCAGGAGAGATCCAGGACCACTGTGAGGTCAGCCCCCCCCTTTCGCCAGCCCGTTGTCCACAGAATAGCACCACGCCCGGGGCCAGTCCAGCCCCCTAATCCAAACCTGCACCAGGCGAGATAGCAGGGACCAGAGGACCCCAATGGCACACATTGGTACCAACGTCTCCGCATCCCCACTCTCCAGAGGGGTACCACAAAGATGCAATGTCGTACATAAACAAACCGTCGTAAGCTGCCTCAAAGGCCCTGCTTGGCTGTCTTAACCCCTTCAGTGCCACGCCCTTTCCCCCTGCTGTGCCGGGCGTTGCACTAGTGGGTGGGGTTCATGACGAGATAGTCTCTTCATGGGCACAGCGCAACCGTGCTCCATGACGAGACTATCTCGTCATGGGCACTGAAGAGGTTAATACATGTATACAAATATTGAAAAACATGTGCCCAAGTCACCAAGTAAACATCACATTAGACCCAGACCCTTAGCAGTTAAGGGAGTTATACATTATCCACTGAAAAAAGGCATTCCCAAACTACCAAGGACACCCGCAACATGTTAATGCCAGAGTGCGTGCTACCTTCGGGGAAAGGTAGAATTGTACACAATAATCAGATAAATTAAGGGTGCCAGGTGCCGTTCTAGGATAGAATGCGTATTTGTAGGTTGGCCTACCCATGTGGGTATGGTGACAAGCTGGGATCGAACCTGAGTAGTTTGTATGCTAAAGGTTTCTGTTTAACCTTACCCTCTCGTGACGCTGCCCACGGATCAGGTAGTTCCTTCAGGCCGTTATGTACCCCTTCTGTTACAAAATATGAAGGCTACCTATGACTGTAGCAATCAACAGGGCGGGCGAAAGGCATGGGCAGTGTGGGCAGCTGCCCAGGGCCTCGCACTCAGCCTACCAGCATGGGGCCCGCACAAGTGCAACACACCACCGGTGCTCAGGTACCCCTGCCGATCCAATTGAAAAAAAAGTGTCTCGTAACACTTGGGCCCATGGTAGCCGAACCTCTCCCCCCCCACCCCCCAACCTGGGCCCCTCAGGGATGGCATGAATATGCTTAGGGGAGGGGGACACTTTCTCTTGTCCCAGTTGCAAGGAAACACATTTTGCAGGTGTGCCCTGCAATTAGGCCTTTTGCTGGGCTGCCCATTCAGAGACACTGCAGGACGTCCACTGTCAGCACTTTAACGTCCCTGCAATTTTAACTCTCAGCCCCCAAGCAATTCTCACACCATCAGCCCAGTGCTTAATTTGAGCAGGAGCTTTCCGGTGCTAGGCACCGGCACCTAATTTACCAATTGTCAACATCACACTTAGGGCAGACTGCCACAAGGTGGCGCTGCTCATGTAATCTAGTAATGAGCAGTATAACAGTTGTTTAGGAAAGCAATATACATTAAAAAAAATTCTAAAATCTGCCTCCCCAGCCATTCCTTTAGCTTTGGGGACCTGGAATAATCTGAAGTGTCGCATTTACATGCGAGAGGGATGGTTAGTGGTTGTTTTGGCAGCGATGACTGGGGCGATGGGTGGTGCAAGCTGCAGTGGCCTCCTGGTCAGAGCCCTGTCACTTAAAATTTTACAAATTAAGCATTGCATCAGCCCAATATGAGCTGTAAAAGAGGTGCTCGTTGGAGGCTGAGAGGAGGAGCTGAGGCCCAGGAGAAGTTTCCACAAAGAGGTTTCTGCACCCCAGAAGGTGTCACTTATATAAATTAGAGGGGCACTGCATATTCCCCTTCCCCAGGGCCCCAAAAATCCTAGAACCGGCCCTGGCAATCAAACTAATGGACTTTATTGATGGAGAAACCCATGTCTGTGAAGCCCTCATGTTGGTTGACACCTACTGGCCACATTCCTTTGATCCCACTATAGTGAACTGGCTCCACTAGCCGACTAGAAAGGGGCCCCTCTCTCAGCTGCTCCCCATCAAACCAACAACGAACCTAATTACCTAATTTCCCGACAGCCAGACTTTCTTGACTCTTATGGTAGAAGCTGGCATCCCCCAAAGTAAATCCCCACTGCTATTTTTTATGGCCAACTGCACAAATTAAATGTGCGGCAAATACATTCTAATTTGCTCTTATCAATCATAGCAGCAACTCATTGGATCTCGTTCCAAAAATATGGGCAAGTGCGCACTCTGGTGTTTAATTGTGGTCATAGCAAATCTAAATAAAATCATACCAACAAGTCAGCAGCAATCTGAAAGGGATGAGTAAGAAGTGTTTTGACTTTCAAGTTCTTTGATTTTTTTATTTTTTGTTAACGAAATATGCATGGGCAGGAGCTGTGGGCAGTAACACGCCCTACCCAACCCTGTGCAGTAGCAAGGGTGGATAGGACAACACTACCCTCAAACAGACCGAAGAATGCCCAGATTCACCTGTCTCCCATCCATTCTTTTTCCTCCCTCGCCCTCATGGCAGTCCCCCTGACACTTTCCGTCTGTTTTATGGGCAGTTAAACCCCGAATTGAGAAAAGTGCCCTAAGAAGGACCTGGTGTTAACTGGGTCCGAGCAGTTACTCCCCATTTCAGGAAAAGCAATCTAACTGTTATACTAAGGAGCAATAGTAGGGCAATGAAAAGCAATCTACACAGGTGCTTCTCCCAGCAAAAGAAGTTAATGAAGAATCACCCATAATGGTAGTATGTATTTTAGGTGAGCTTATTCCTGGCTCCTCGGAAAAAAGATAAATGTACTTTTGAGGAAAAGAGGAACTTTATTTTTGAATTGAGAAAGTGGCAATATTCAAAGTCTCCACTATAATAAAGTTCAGAAGCAAATGGGATAACATTCTTGTATATAGATTGTCATTCAGTAAAACAAAACGTACAGGATTAAACATTTAGGGCCTGATTATGAGTTTGGGGGTCTTCCTGCGGGCCACCATCCCAGCACCCTGCAGGAAGAGCGCCAAACCCATAGTCAGACCGCTCGCCGGTTTACAGATTCCTGGAGGTGGTCCCTCGGCGGTGCCTTCCTAAGGCTCAAAGGGGAGCCTCAGAAAGGCACTGCCGTGGTAGCGCTGCAACGTTCCTGCACTGGTAGAAATGCACCATAACATGCATTTCTTCCCGTGCAAGAGCAGGGGTGCAGAAATACATGGGGGCACACCATGTACCCTCCTGCATGCACCCCCATGCACAGAGGCAACAGGGGGGCCCTGTAAGGGCCCCTTAGTTTCCTCACTGCCACCCTTTTCATGGTGTGCTCACCGCTATACGACTATACCATGACCAAGAAGGGCAGTGAGGAAACTCGTAATATGCTCGGCAGTGCCCCAGCGGCACTGCCAGCATATTACTTCCTCTGACCGCTGCGCCACTGCAGCAGGATCATGGATCCCCAGCGGGAGCAGCGGTCCAGTGGCAGTCCACCCTCCTTAGTTGTAATATGGTGAGTGGACTGCCCGTCTGGTGGTCCATGGACCACCCCGCAACTACGGCGGTCCAATGGACTTCCATAGTCGTAATCAGCCCTTAGTAATTATAGCAGAAAGCTGTAAGCCGTCTCTCACGATCTACAATGCAGACTGTGACATCTGACAATTTTAAAAGTTAAACATATGTGAAATAGCATAGGTTACTCTATTATGTTTGTGTTACATTATACAGGAGATGGTATAGTTGGACTACACTGAAGTTTGTTCTCCTGTGGAAATGTACCTAGTCTATTCTAGAGTGTAATTGTTTTATGCTTGGGCATAGTCAGGTTTGGGTCTATATAGTGCACACTGTGTGTGAACAACCACTCGACCACTAGATGTGAATTGATATTTTATTGCCACATTTCTATTCTGAAGGAATTGTTTTCATGCCTAATGCCATTGCAAGATCTGCTAGCAGCAGATTAGCTTCACATAGTTGAGATGTAGGGTCTGCTGGATGACTATCTAAGATGGTCTTAAAAAAGTGCAGGTCCATATGGAGCCGAAAAATGTTTTTAGGTGTCACGAGGCAGGCTTTGCGCTGTCCCTGTGAGACATGCTGCATTCAGGATATGGGCTTTTAAAGCTCCGCCCATTTTCAAGGACTGCCCCAGTTACACGTGTTGTTACTCAGAGCTTGTGAGCACTATTTCTTTCTTTAAGCTAAAGCACTCGAGACCAGTGCTTATGGTTTACAGAGCTTTGTTGTAAACAGGGCTGTAAATCTTGCTCTTATCTTGACACATTTGCTGTGCATTCAAAGGTAGAGGTCCATATTGGCTGCAGCTGCCTCCTCCTCTCTCCTGCTTTTGAAATGCAGGGCCTGGTGTCACGGTCCCTGCCTTCCTATGGCTGCTGCCGCCTCAGGGCCACCAATTTCGTAACTTTCACCACTTTGAAACTTTTCCAAAAGTGTTTTAGATGAAATGCTGAGTTTTGTATAAAACACATTTCCCCATCTCAACCTTTAAACATTCTACATTTTAGAAACAAGAGAAACGAGGAACAAGCTTGAGACATTTGCTCAGGATCACATCACGTGCCACGATTCTGCAATTGCCCTTGCTACTTCTAATGCTAATTCAAAAACCAGCATGTTTCTTTCAGCAGCTGCCTTTTCTGGATATCTAGCTTGTTTTCTGCCTTGCTTCCTTCTAAACGCAGAGACTGATGCCCTTTGTGATCGGATGAAAACAACTTCAAAGAAATAAATAAACATGTCTTGCCCCGGCTGCATAGCTAAAGGCCCAGTGGGGAAAATACGCTTTGGGAAGAGTTTGTAATACTCTGCAAATGGATTTCTGTTGAACTAATTTCCTTTTATCTTGTAAGATGAGTATTTGCAATGCAATAGGTCTTGCATTTGCAAGAGCTTGAGCTATTGGCATTGTAAATGACAATGCCTTTTATTTATGTGTTTTGAAAACCTGCAAGCAGTGTGTAAATGACAATGCCTTTTATTTATGTGTTTTAAAAACCTGCAAGCAGTGCTTAAACGCACTTTGTACTCAGAGTCCTTGCTTAGGAGAAGCAAGGCTGGCAGTAAAAGAGGTGCAGTTACTGCCAGCCTTTCTTCTCGTAAGCAATGACTATAAGTACAAAGTGCGTGTTTATGCACTGCTTGCAGCTTTTCAAAGCACATGAATTAAAGACATTATAATTCACAATGCCAATAGCTCAAACTCTAGCAAATGCTAGAACTACTGCATTGCAAATGCTTGTTAATGTTGGAAGTGATCTATTCCCACAATGGAAAGATCAATTACAGTAAATACCATATGTTAAAGACTGCCTGGAGATTCATTACAATTTCGTATTCATCTAATGGTATTGGTTTGAAACATCAACTTTATTGACTTTGCACTCCATCAGACGTATTTGCTGGTTATTAGAGACCACAAATATCATAAATGTTCCTTAACTTCATGTCGCCACTAGCAGCCAAGACTATTACTTTGTTGGACTTTGTTGCTGAATCAGCGTAATTTTAGCTCCACCCTTACATGTCACAAGTAGGGAATATATATATATATATATATATATATATTACCTACTGGCGGTCGCCAGAATGTAGTTATAGTTAGGACCTATTTTCCATAGGAAATCCGCAACATTCTATTCCCAATAAGTCTGGCGCCGGTTGACGAATCTTCTCAAAATTTTCCAAACTTTTGGCCAGCTCCGGTCCGCTCCTATCCTGAAAGTTTCATGGTGATTCGTCAAGCGGGGGCTGAGAAAAAGGGGGATCCCAAAACGCGTTTTCCCCGTGCAATTTCCCATAGGACCTGTTGACGCAGCTACAGCCCGAACTGCTGAACGGAATTACACCAAATTTGGCAGAAAGGTAGACCTTGGTTCAGAGTCGTGCCTTTTGCTTAAATGGTGTAAATCCGTCCAGTAGTTCCTGAGAAAATCAAAAGTAAAATCACATATATATCTGGGCGGAGCCTAACCACACATCTCATCGTGAGATCTGATTGGCTGTCAGCACTTCATCCAAGAAGTGTTGGCAGCCATCTTGGGACCAATATACATGATAGCACCTCATTAAAATAAAAAGCATTGCAGTTAATAGAAGGTTTTAAGACTTTAGTTACATTTTAAATCATTTGTTGATGGTACCATACTAATTTTAGGAATTGTGGTATGTTCTAAGGTGATTTTACCATGTGAAAAAGCCTTCTGCTGGGATATCATGAATCACGTTTGAGAGAAAACTATTTTCACATGCTTTTCCCACAGAGCTTTGGAAGGTGATCTATAAGCTAAACTGAGAGCATATTTTCTGTAAATTCACATTATCTTTCTTAGTCATGTGAGAATGAAGTCTGACATTCTCAGTAAACATGTACATCCAACAAGGGCAGAGACTGTCATTTGATTCCTTTGTGTTCTACTGCAGCTTCCCAGAGTGTTCCAAAGAACAACTAGAGCGCTGACACTCCTACTTATGATAAATGTATGGCACACCTGAAGCCATCTTGATTGGAATAAAGTGGTAACACTTAAAACATTCAATTTGCAAAGGAACAAAATGAGGGGGTTCATTTTGCCATAGAAATTATGATTAGTGCTGCAGAAAGAAAAATTAGGGCACATTTTGACTTCTCAAATCCTCTTCTATTTCATTAAAAAGTTCTGACATGCAGACTGAAACATGCACTTTGAACACCAGCAGCAGACTTCCCTGGTGAGCAGTAGCTTTACTACAGTGATCTAATGAGGAACTAGAGTGCTACCATTCAGAATGTATGGCAAATGTGTCACATCTGAATGCCTTCTTGATGGAACCAAAGTAAACAAGCATTGAAAATGCAATAGGTCCCGCCCGCGTTTAAGTTAAAGCAATTCTGTTTTTAATTAGGTGGCTTTTTAGCTTTGCTTTTATTAGTGTTTTTCAAAATTTCATGTACATAACATGCATATATGTATATGTATGCATGCATTTATATTTGTATTTATATAGATATGCAGATTATATATATGTTTATATATGTATGTATATATATATATACACATACATATATAAATGCATATGTATATATGTGCATATGTGTGCGTGCGTGTAGAGAGAGGTAGAGAGGTAGAGGTGTAGAGGTAGAGACGTAGAGGTAGAGAGGTAAAGTTACAGAGGTAGAGAGTAGTAGAGAGAGAGGTAGAGAGGTAGAGAGTGGAGGATGAGTAATAGAGAGTAGAGAGCAGAGAGAGAGTAGTAGAGAGTAGTAGAGAGAGTAGCAGAGAGTGAGTAGGAGAGAGTAGTAGAGTGAGTAGTAGAGAGTGAATAGTAGAGAGTAGTAGAGAGTGAGAAGTAGAGAGTAGTAGAGAGTAGTAAAGAGTGAGTAGTAGAGTGAGTAGTAGAGAGTAGTAGAGAGTGAGTAGTAGAGAGTGGGTATTAGAGAGTGAGTAGTAGAGAGTGGTAGAGAGTGAGTAGTGGAGACTGAGTAGCAGAGAGAGAGTAGTAGAGAATGAGTAGTAGAGAATGAGTAGTAGAGTGAGTAGTAGAGAGTAGTAGAGAGAGAGTAGTAGAGAGTGAGTAGTAGAGAGTAGTAGAGAGTGAGTAGTAGAGAGTAGTAGAGAGAGAGTAGTAGAGAGTGAGTAGTAGAGTGTAGTAGAGAGTGAGTAGTAGAGAGTGAGTAGTAGAGAGAGAGTAGTAGAGAGTGAGTAGTAGAGAGTAGTAGAGAGTGAGTAGTAGAGTGTAGTACAGAGTGAGTAGTAGAGAGTGATTAGTAGAGAATAGTGGAGTAGTAGAGAGTGAGTAGTAGAGAGTAGTAGACAGTGAGTAGTAGAGTCAGTAGTAGGGAGTAGTAGAGAGTGAGTAGTAGAGTGAGTAGTAGAGTGAGTAGTAGAGAGCAAGTAGTAGAGAGTGTGTAGTAGAGAGAGTAGTAGAGAGTAGTAGAGAGTGAGTAGTAGAGAGTGAGTAGTAGAGTGAGTAGTAGAGAGTAGTAGAGAGTGAGTAGTAGAGAGTGATTAGTAGAGAGTAGTAGAGAGTGAGTAGCAGAGAGAGTAGTAGAGAGTCGTAGAGTAGTAGAGAGTGAGTAGTAGAGTGAGTAGTAGAGAGTAGTAGAGAGCGAGTAGTAGAGAGTGAGTAGTGGAGAGTGAGTAGTAGAGTAGTAGAGAGTGAGTAGTAGAGAGTGAGTAGTAGAGAGAGAGAGTAGTAGAGAGTAGTAGAGTGAGTAGTAGAGAGTGAGTAATAGAGAGAGAGTAGTAGAGAGTGAGTAGTAAAGTAGTAGAGAGTGAGTGGTAGAGAGTAGTAGAGTGAGTAGTAGAGAGTAGTAGAGAGTGAGTAGTAGAGAGAGTAGTAGAGAGTGAGTAGTTGAGAGTGAGTAGTAGAGAGAGAGTAGTAGAGAGTAGTAGAGAGTGAGTAGTAGAGTAGTAGTAGAGAGTAGTAGAGTAGTAGAGAGTGAGTAGTAGAGAGGGAGTAGTAGAGAGAGAGAGTAGTAGAGAGTAGCAGAGAGTGAGTAGTAGAGTAGTATACAGAGAGTGGTAGAGAGTAGTAGAGAGCATTAGAGTGAGTAGTAGAGAGTAGTAGAGAGTGAGTAGTAGAGAGTGAGTAGTAGAGAGTGAGTAGTAGAGAGTAGTAGAGAGAGAGTAGTAGAGAGTGAGTAGTAGAAAGTAGCAGCGAGTGAGTAGTAGAGAGTGAGTAGTTTAATTTAAAAGGAACACAATGAGGAGGTTAATTTTGCCATAGAAATTATGATTAGTGCGGAAAAAAGAAAATTAGGGCACATTTTGAGTGATTTCTCAAATCATCTTCTATTTCATTAAAAAATTCATTCTGACATGCAGGCTGAAACATGCACTTTCAATACCAGCAGCAGACTTCCCTGGTGAGCAGTAGCTTTACTACAGTGATCTAATAAGCAACTAGAGTGCTAACATTCCGAATTTATGGCAAATGTGTGACACATCTGAATGCCTTCTTGATGGAATGAAAGTAAAAAAACTGAAAGTATTTCCTACTGAGGAGACTGTTGTAAATGAGGAAATTAGGAAACTTCAAAACAAATAAGTCTCCCAAGATGGCCACCAGAGACAAAAGAGCCCAAATGTAGCACAAATATCACCGAGATGTAGCCCAAGTATAGCCCAATGACAGAATGTCCCAGAGTGTTTTAAAGAACAACTAAAGCGCTAACAGTCTTACTTATGAAAAAAGTATGGCACACCTGATGCCATCTTGATTGGAATAAAGTGGTAACACTTAAAACATTTATGAGGGGGTTCCTTTTGCCATAGAAATTATGATTAGTGCTGCAGAAAGAAAGATTAGGGCACATTTTGACTTCTCAAATCCTCTTCCATTTCATTAAAAAATTCTGACATGCAGACTGAAACATACACTTTGAATGCCAGCAGCATACTTCCCTGGTGAGCAGTAGCTTTACTACAGTGATCTAATGAGCAACTAGAGTGCTACCATTCAGAATTTATGGAAAATGTGTGACACATCTGAATGCCTTCTTGATGGAATCACAGTAAACAAGCATTGAAAATGCAATAGGTCTCGCACTCGTTTAAGTTAAAGCAATTCTGTTTGTAATTAGGTGGCTTTTTAGCTTTGCTTGTATTAGAGTTTTTCAAACTTTCATGTACATACCATGCATATGTATGCATATATGTATATGTATATGTTTGCATGCATTTATATTTATATAGATATGCAGATTATATTTATATGTTTATATATGTATATATATATACACATACATATATATAAATGCATATGCATATATATGCATATATATATGTGCATATGTGTGCATGTACAGAGAGGTGGAGAGGTAGAGGTGTATAGGTAGAGGTGTAGAGGTAGAGAGGTAGAGGTGGAGAGGTAGAGAGTAGTAGAGAGAGAGGTAGAGAGAGGTAGAGAGATAGAGAGTAGAGAGCGAGTAATAGAGAGTAGAGAGTGAGTAGTAGAGAGTAGTAGAGAAAGTATCAGAGAGTGAGTAGTAGAGAGTAGTAGAGTGAGTAGTAGAGAGTGAGTAGTAGAGAGTGAGTATTAGAGAGTGAGTAGTAGAGAGTAGTAGAGAGTGAGTAGTTGAGAGTGAGTATTAGAGAGTAGTATAGAGTGACTAGCAGAGTGAGTAGTAGAGAGTAGTAGAGAGAGAGTAGTAGAGAGTGAGTAGTAGAGTGAGTAGTAGAGAGTAGTAGAGAGTAGTAGAGAGTGAGTAGAAGAGAGTAGTAGAGAGTGAGCAGTAGAGAGTGAGTAGTAGAGAGTAGTAGAGAGTGAGTAGCAGAGAGAGAGTATTAGAGAGTAGTATAGAGTGACTAGCAGAGTGAGTAGTAGAGAGTAGTAGAGAGAGTAGTAGAGAGTGAGTAGTAGAGAGTAGTAGAGAGTGAGTAGTAGAGAGTAGTAGAGAGAGAGTAGTAGAGAGTGAGTAGTAGAGAGTAGTAGAGAGTGAGTAGTAGAGAGTAGTAGAGAGAGTAGTAGAGAGTGAGTAATAGAGAGTGAGTAGTAGAGAGAGAGTAGTAGAGAGTAGTAGAGTAGTATAGAGTGAGTAGTAGAGAGTGAGAAGTGAGTAGTAGAGAGTAGTGGAGTAGTAGAGAGTAGTAGAGAGTGAGTAGTAGAGTGAGTACTGAGTAGTAGAGAGAGACTAGTAGAGAGTGAGAAGTAGAGAGAATAGTAAAGTAGTAGAGAGTGAGTAGTAGAGTGAGTAGTAGAGAGTAGTTGAGAGCGAGTAGCAGAGAATGAGTAGTGGAGAGTGAGCAGTCGAGAGTGAGTAGTACAGAGTGAGTAGTACAGAGCGAGTAGTAGAGAGTAGTAGAGAGTGAGTAGTAGAGAGTAGTAGAGTGAGTGGTAGAGAGTAGGAGAGAGTAGTAGAGCAGTAGAGAGTGAGTAGTAGAGTGAGTAGTAGAGAGTAGTTGAGAGCGAGTAGTAGAGAATGAGTAGTGGAGAGTGAGCAGTAGAGAGTGAGTAGTAGAGAGTGAGTAGTAGAGAGTGAGTAGTAGAGAGAGAGTAGTAGAGAGTGAGTAGTAGAGTAGTAGAGAGTGAGTGGTAGAGAGTAGGAGAGAGTAGTAGAGTGAGTAGTAGAGAATAGTAGAGAGTAGTAGAGCGAGTAGTAGAGAGTAGTAGAGTAGTAGAGAGTGAGTAGTAGAGAGTGAGTAGCAGAGAGAGTAGAAGAGAGTAGTGGAGAGTGAGAAGTAGAGAGTGAGTAGTAGAGAGTAGTAGAGAGCGAGTAGTAGAGAGCGAGTAGTGGAGAGCGAGTAGTGGAGAGTGAGTAGTAGAGAGCGAGTAGTTGAGAGTGAGTAGTAGAGAGTAAATAGTAGAGAGTGAGTAGTAGAGAGAGAGTAGTATAGAGTGAGTAGTAGAGAGTAGTAGAGTGAGTAGTAGAGAGAGAGTAGTAGAGAGTAGTAGAGAGAGAGTAGTAGAGAGTGAGTAGTAGACAGAGAGTAGTAGAGTAGTAGAGAGTGAGTGGTAGAGAGCAGCAGAGAGTAGTAGAGTGAGTAGTAGAGAGTAGTAGAGAGTGAGTAGTAGAGAGTGAATAGTAGAGAGTATTAGTAGAGAGAGAGTAGTAGAGAGTGAGTAGTAGAGAATAGTAGCAAGTGAGTAGTAGAGAGTAGTAGAGAGTGAGTAGTAGAGTAGTAGAGAGTGAGTGGTAGAGAGTAGTAGAAAGTAGTAGAGTGAGTAATAGAGAGTGAGCAGTAGAGAGTGAATAGTAGAGAGTAGTAGATAGTGAGTAGTACAGAGAGTAGTAGTAGACAGTGAGTAGTAGAGAGTAGCAGCGCGTGAGTAGTAGAGAGTGAGTAGTAGAGAGTGAGTAGTAGAGAGTAGTAGCGAGTGAGTAGTAGAGAGTGAGTAGTAGAGTAGTAGAGAGTGAGTAGTTGAGAGTGAGTAGTAGAGAGTGAGTAGTAGAGAGTAGTAGAGTGGTAGAGAGTGAGTAGTAGAGAGTGAGTAGTAGAGAGAGAATAGTAGAGAGTAGTAGAGAGTCAGTAGTAGAGTAGTAGAGAGTAGTCAGTCAGTGTCAGTCGGTGTCAGTCAGTGTCAGTCAGAGTCAGTCAGTCAGTGTCAGTCAGTCAGTCAGTGTCAGTCAATCAGTGTCAGTCAGTCAGTGTCAGTCAGTCAGTGTCAGTCAATCAGTGCCAGTCAGTGTCAGTGTCAGTCAATCTGTGTCAGTCAGTGTCAATCAGTCAGTGTCAGTCAGTCAGTGGCAGCTAGAGCAGCTCTGCTGACCTGGTTCTCTGGCTCTAAAGCAGCTCTGCTGACCTGGTTCCCTCTCTCTAAAGCAGCTCTGCTGACCTGGTTTCTCTGGCTCTACAGCAGGTCTGCTGCCCTGGTTCTCTGGCTCTAGAGCAGCTCTGCTGACCTAGTTCTTATGCTACAGAGCAGCTCTGCTGATCTAGTTCTCTGGCTCTACAACAGCTCTGCTGACCTGGTTCTCTGGTTCTAAAGCAGCTCCGCTGACCCAGTTCTATGGCTCTGAAGCAGTTCTGCTGACATGGTTCTCTGGCTCTAGAGCAGCTCTGCTGACCTGGTTCTCTCCCTCTAAAGCAGCTCTACTGACCTGGTTTCTCTGGCTCTGCAGCAGCTCTGCAGACCTGGTTCTCTGGCTCTAGAGCAGCTCTGTTGACCTGGTTCTTAGGCTCTAGAGCAGCTCTACTGACCTGGTTCTCTGGCTCTAAAGCAGCTCTGCTGACCTGGTTCTATGGCTCTAAAGCAGCTCTGCTGATTTGGTTCTCTGGCTCTAGAGTAGCTCTGCTGACCTGGTTCTCTGGCTCTAAAGCAGCTCTGCTAACCTGGTTCTCTGACTCTAAAGCAACTCTGCTGGCCTGGTTCTCTGGCTCTAAAGCAGCTCTGCTGACCTGGTTCTCTCCCTCTAAAGCAGCTCTGCTGACCTGGTTTCTCTGGCTCTACAGCAGCTCTGCTGACCTGGTTCTCTGGCTCTAGAGCAGCTCTGCTGACCTAGTTCTTAGGCTCTAGAGCAGCTCTGCTGACCTGATTCTCTGGCTCTACAGCAGCTCTGCTGACCTGGTTTTCTGCACTCACGATGCACGCACCCGACTTCGCGAAAATATATTTAAAAATAATATAAGTTTATTATAAGTACAAATATATTATTTTGATGAATATCTTACATAATCTCTTGCCTTAATATGTATATTAAAGACGCATACATATCATTTTGGAGAATAATTTTTTTTTGCGGGAGTCGCGCACCCAGCGCGCCCCAGCACATATATGATGTCACGCGGGACCCGCAACCGCGCAAACATCTCATACCGTAATGTGCATGTGTCGCGAATGCACGGGAGCAGGAGTCGCAGACTGGTCGCATACCAATTGCGCATATCACGTGATATTAAATGTATATGATGTAACTGAAAAACACGCAGCCGTCGCACACCATACGCGGATCCTTCATGAGTTTTCTAAAATGGCGGCTAGAATGCGCGCTTCCACCATGATGTGTACACTTTGAGTGCGCGACTCCGAAATTTATATCATCAGTGATGTCATTTGAGATGTCATCAGTGATGTCATCAGTGATGTCACTGACCATGTCATGAGTGATGTAATATGTGACGTCATCAGCAGTGCATTGCGGGGGCGTGAGTTATAGTTAGCTGCACTAACTATAAAGGGGAATTTCTAGGGTTTTGTACGAGGGAAATGTCAAGCTAACTATAAGTGAATTTCTAAGGTTTTTTAAATGCCAATTCCTAACTATAACGCCCCTGAAACCTTTGGTTTTTTCAGTGAATTTCAAAGGTTTTTTAAATGCCAATTCCTAACTATAACGTGCATGAAACCTATGGTTTTTTCAGTGAATTTCAAAGGTTTTTTAAATGCTAATTCCTATATTTAACTTATCTCTGAAGATATCATGTTTAATGATTTTGATTGGATTTCTATATTTTTCAAATTCAGTGTCTCATTTCATTTATTACATTTTTGTTAAAATACTTTTTTATCACCATTTTTAAATGTATTTTTTTAATTAATTCTTTTAAAAATTAAAAAATATTATTTGAACTTAATGGGTTTTTCAAACATATATTTTTTATATTTCTCAAAATATTTTATTAACTATATGTGCAAAACTTTAATTTATATTTTTTTAAAAAAGTTTTTGGATCCGCGCACCCTTAGCGCACCGTTCTCGATCCCTACGCGATAGCATCTGCGCATGGTTTGCGGCGGGTACGTGGTTAGTGCGCGATTTCAATGCGACCGGTACGCGACTCCTAGCCTATACGCGACACGTTCGATGCCCGTAATGCGATGTTTACGCGCTTCCGCGATGCGTCATATGCGTCTATGACGCGGTGGGTGCGCGGATCCCGCGAAGTATTTAACATTTAAAAACATATTTATGTATTGCATGTGAATATTAATTGCAGACAAACTCTAAACTAGTCTTAAAACTAATATATTTTGACATCTAATCCTATATTTCTTTTTAATTCAATTTCGCGGATGCGCACTGGGTGTGTGCTGCGTAAGCGCACGGTGCGCGGATCCCATGTGACCTGCAAAAAAAGAGATTTGATTCGTTCATTACACTTCCTGTTCTAACTACTGAAAGACCCCACCCATTTCAATCATTCTTCTTTGAGCTTCTTTGGAGAACCACCTCTTTGGAGAGAAGAACATTTTTTAGACTAAGTTTACACTTAGCTCTAATTTTTTTCAACCATAAATGGCTTCAGGGCATCAGGCATCACCTGCATCACCTCAAACCTCTGAGGATGAATTTTTGCCGGAGTTACTACGCAAAGAATGTTTCTCTTCAGTGGTATGGAAATGTTTTACTTTTCCCGAGGGGCAGAATAAAACCAATGCCACCTTGGTCACATGCAAGATTTGCAAAAGAGTCCTATCGAGAGGGGATCCTAACAAGAAATACTCTTGCGGCACGGCAAGTATGATGAAGCACATGAGGACCCTTCATCCAAACAATCTTGCAAAAGAAGAGTGCCGACAGATGAGAAACACTCCTGCTCCTGCGCCATCCACCTCATCGCAGCCGAGCACATCAAGAGTGCATCCATCAGACCAAACCTTGGACATCCGTCCTCAATTTCAATTTTTAAATGTGCTCTGCACTAAGTGCAATAAGACTTTGTGCTATGGCGAGCAGTCAATCGATCTGATCTGCCGCCGCCAAGAAAGTCATATTTGCTGTTTTTTTTATTTTTTTTATTTATTGTTCCCTGAAGTTCATTCTTTGGTTTCTCCTGTTTTGTTTTTTGTTTTTCTGAAAAATAAAAAAAAACACAAAATTGTTTAGAAAACCCCCCAAAAAATATAAAAGAAGAAAGAAGAAAAAAAATGTTCTTGTAAGAACTAACTTTCCTGGTTTAAAAAAAGAGCTAAATTTCTTTGTTAGTGAGTGAAAGTTTACATGAATGTATGTGTAGTACGTAATTGACTGAATGAATGCATTAGTAGCATATGGTGAATGTATAAGTGCAGAACTATAAGGAAGTGCTGCAGCATCACACAGTAACCTCTTTAGCTGCAGTGTGCTGTAGTACTTCCGAAGCACAGGGATGCAACATATGTACATAAATATGTTGCACATCTATGATTCTGTCTGCACGGCTGCTTAAACTGCAGCCATGTGGTGACACAGGCACCCTTGCACAATAGTGCAAGGATATCTGTGTCATGTGCTGTTTGTTTTTCTAAAGGAAGACACACCTTCCTGTACAAAAACAATGAGAAAATGCATTTTTCTCCTTCAATGTATGCTGAACATTTCAGCATGCATTAAAGATATAAAAATGTGGAGAAATTAAAACAATTCTCTTTGTTGTGCTTTCCTACACAAATTGTAGAATGGTGCACCATTCACACACATATCGAGATTTATGATTTCTGATAAATCTAAACATGTGTCTTGTTCTATGAGTATTAAGTGCAATCATGCACAACAACACTTATAGAACACCCTTTCAACACAAAGTGGTCTAAATGATGAGGTTGTATTTACATGGAGTATAAAAAGTGCACAGAGTGCCTTTTCCTCTCTTTGTAAATATAAAAGAGTGTCTTGCACAATAACTATGTTCCAAAAAGTGACATATTTCCGTTTTTAAATTTCCTTGCGAATGATAAAAGTAAGCACAGAGTTTTGTCTGCAAAGATGTTCAAAGAAGAATGATTGAAATGATTGCGGTCCTTCAACAGCTAAAAACGTGAAATATTATGAACCCCTCAAATCTCGTTTTTTGCAGGTCACATGATATCTGATTATGGTCAGATTTCAAAACTACATAAACAGAGTGTTTTTAGAAACGTGTTTCAACTTTGTAGCTTCTTGCAGGCCTCTTCATTCTGCATATTGAGACTTAGTTAAACTTACCTTCACAGTAATAGGATTAGAAAATGGTATTCATTTTTTGCTGTTTTTCATTCAAATAAAAATTGTTAAAAATTGCTTATTTTAAAATTTGGATCTGTGAAAGAAAAAAAAGAACAATTATAACATATAATAATACATTTTTTACAACACAACATAATTTCCACAAAGTAATTTGTTTGCCTTTTTTGCTGTTCTCAAAATATATAGAATTTCACTAGAAATAGTGATTTCAATGGTACTCATCACTTAACAGCAGGCAAAAAAAAAAACAATCAGAAAGATTGTTAAAAAAACCAACATACTATTCTCAGTAAAATACCAGAAAATACAAATCATACATATATGAAATGCTTACAGATTACAAAATTTTATAACTTTAACTTATAAAAACTGTAAATGTTGCCGCATTAAAATAATCACCGAATAAATGACCACCAAAAAGTCCATAATTCAAAAATATACCTTTCCTTGAGGCCAAATGGTATTTTTGCACTTCTTCTTTATGTAAATTGTCCAATGGTAGTCCTATTAAATTATAATAATAAATTCCTCAGAGACTGAATTATCTTCCTAAAACTTTGGCTTTAAAAATATTAGGTAGGAATTTTGTAATTCCCTAGGCAAACGTTGTTTGAAAACCAACTGGGCATCATTATTACAAAGTGTCCAGCCTTTGTCACATTTTAGAAAGGCAGTATAATTTCCAGATGTGGTGGAAGGACCATAATGGAAAATTATTGCAATTGCTACATAAGTCCTTCCTGATATTGATACTTGTGTTGCTACAAACTGCTTTATTAAAGTATCCAATTTTCTTCCATCAGCTGTACAACGTTGCATCATTAAAATTATGTATTTTCCATATTTTGTTAAGAATAATGTGGATAACATTTCTGATTTACATTTGATACACTCCATGTTTTGAATTGCACCTTTCACTAATTTATTGAAAAACACTGATTTACAGTCTGGTAATGTTAAATACAGAAATCTCTCAGTGTCTACATTGGTGCTACATGTATACATGCAATTTTCACAATAATGTTCCCATTTGTAAGAAAGGCCAAAAATATTTTCTATTTCTACACCTTCATTTTCAAAAATGGTAAGCATATACATTAAAAATTCCTGAGCATCTTGTTGGATATTTTGTGTAAATTGTGTAGAACCAGAAGACACATCCAAAAGATTACGAACATCTGAAACAGATTGTATTTTACTTCTATCTGTTGTCAATTTTTCATAAACAGAATGCAACAGAGAACAAAATCTTTTTTCCAGATTCTGCATAATTTGTTCTTGCAAACCTTCAAGATAAAAAACAACATTGACCACTACATTAGCATAGCAGTTGACACCAGAACTATTTTCAAACTGATAACCAACAATCTCTTCAACAGTGACCAATTTCTTTGTTCCTGCAATCACAACATTATCTTGTTCTTTTCCCTTCTTGGCATCTTCAGTACAGATATTCTCTAACCTTCTTTTTCGACTAACCATACGCTTTTCAAATACAGGATATTGACCTAAATTTGGAGCATACACCCTGCTTAACCTATTATACTCTTTTACACAGTTTGCATCTGCAGTAACCTTTGTCTCATCAAAATCAATCAAAAACAAACCAGATAATGTTCTAACTCGCGACAAAGCAACATATGCCATACCCTCTTTAAATACAGTAGATACAATGTTCACCAATGCACTGTCTACACTTAATCTTTGAGATTTATGAATTGTCACTGCATATGGCAAAACCAAAGGAAATGATGGACGGAGTGTTGAACATTGCAAGCACTCACCCCCAGTCAACTGATCTGGGTTTAATCCATCACCGTTCTTTAGCCCACTCTGCCACCCGAGTTCAGACATGGCCATATGCAAATCAGTCTGACCCTGTGCCTCATGGGAACAGTCCAGCCCGAACTGCCAAGCCATGTCTTCCCTGGACCGGAAACAAGCATCCTAGGACCGGTTTCTGGCATTTCAGCCGTCTTCAGCCAGGCTTGCTTGAATCCAGTGGCCAAGTGAGCAAGGGACTCACGTCTGAGCATACCCTGCCAACTTATGGCGAACAAAGCAAAACCAAAGGAAATGATGGACGGAGTGTTGAACATTGCAAGCACTCACCCCCAGTCAACTGATCTGGGTTTAATCCATCACCGTTCTTTAGCCCACTCTGCCACCCCAGTTCAGACATGGCCATATGCAAATCAGTCTGACCCTGTGCCTCATGGGAACAGTCCAGCCCGAATTGCCAAGCCATGTCTTCCCTGGACCGGATCAGTTGACTGGGGGTGAGTGCTTGAAATGTTCAACACTCCGTCCATCATTTCCTTTGGTTTTTGCTCTAGTCACTGCATATGCCAGAGAAAATGGAAATTGTTTCCTACGGACATATAAATCTTTAACAAGCAAAAAACTATCTGAACAACGACCAATTTCTTTAACTTCATCAATCTGATCAAATTTAATTTTTAAAAATTCAATTCCTTCTTTTTTCTGATAATTCACAAAATCCACCACTTTTCCCATTCCACCATTAACTAAACCTTTCTCTACATCCAAATTACGCCTTCAATTTACCCGACAGTTTACACACACATACAGTGTCTTTTCCAAACCAGCAGTTTTAGATATTTTTTTTTCTAAACTATCTAGTTTTGATCTCAACTTACCCGTCAAAATAATAGTGATTCCTTCATGTAGTATTTTATCGATGGCTTCCATTTTAACAATTTCTTCATTTTCCAATTTTAATAATTCTTCGTTAAATATTGAACACTCACGCAGTGTCGGCAATAAGCAAATCACTGACTTATTTTTAGCAATTTCCACGTACACTTTTGCAGCAACTGCATTTTCATTTGGAAAGACATTGCAAAGTAATCGACTCTCCAAAGCTTCTTTCCCTTTTTTTGAAAGAATTCCAATTCTTATATCTTGAAGAATACTTCCATATTCAGCATCATTTGCCTGTCGCATATTTGTTGTCAGTTCTTTGTATTCAAAATGACTCCAAATATTCACATTAGCAACACTGCCAAGAGACTTTCTGGTATCTTCATGGGCAAGTGTTTTAAATACCGGTTGTCCTTTTACCGGTGTCAGTTGCAGTAGATCTCCAAAAACTATGACGTGTTTTCCTCCAAATAACACGTCATACTCTGTTTTAAGAATTTGCTGCATTCTTAAATGCACAAAGGCAAGCATCACGTTTGAAACCATGCTCACCTCATCAATAATGAGAAGTTTCATTTTCTTCAGCACTCTTGAAACTTCACAACAAGCTTCTCCAGATAGCTTGTGGTATTCCAATTTGTTCTCATGCTCTACTGGCAGCATTAGTAAAAGATGTAAAGTAATTCCTTTAATGTTATGTGCTGCCAACCCAGTTGGAGCAGTGACAACACAAGACAAATGCGACTCAGTTGTTTTTTTCAGATAACTTGTAATTACTTTAATTAAGAAACTTTTTCCTGTTCCAGCTTGACCACTTACATACATTCGGATAGGTTGAAATGATGTACATGAGCACACTCTCTTTTCATGAAGTAATCCATGGTCAATCTGCTCTTTCACTTGCTGATATATTTGTTTCTGTTCAACATTTAGTTGCTCTTCCAAGTTTCCTAACTGTATTGCATCTTCTTGTGCTTGATACATTGCTGTTTCCACCTCATTCATTGCAATCGCTGCTTCATTTTCAACAATTGGTTGTCCAAGTGGATCTTGACTCAGTGCAGCAGAACTTTGACTGTCTTGAGAACTGTCTCTAGCAATCTCAGCTGCAATTGTAGCTTCTTGATCAATTTCATCATTCAACATTTTCACATAATTTGCGAAAGCACTGCATTGTATGTTATCTTTACAAGCATTAAATGAATATTCATAGCTGGGAAAATCTCCAAGTAATTCCAGTTCAGAACGCCATGGTTTGAACATTTGCAAAAGGGCTAAATAGTAAAATTCCCTTTTGTCAGCAGTGTCGCAACTCAGTTTTCTGTGATTAATTAAATTTCCTTACCTTTGTTTCACCAGACATCCTTCAGAACCAATCACTCCATATTTTCCATCGTTGATGTTCTCTGTAATATTCTGTTTAAAAGTGTAGTTTTGCAGCACTTCATAGAGACACATGTTCTCAAGATGATGACTTCTCTTTGGATAGTATGTGTCCAACATATTGGTTTTCAAAATATCTGTACTTTCAGGGTCATTTTCTGCTAAATATTCAATTTCTTGAACAGATTTCAGTACCCGATTTCGCATTCCTGCAAGACCTAGACTCACCCAAATGATTCTTCTACTTTTGGAATATAGACTTGCAGATGATAACCGATCTAAACATTCATATGCTCCAATTTCACGATGCGATAACATCTTCAAACTGAAACTGTATAATTTCTTACTTAGACTCTTCTCGTGAGAAATCTCTTCCCACATTTCTTTCAATTCAGTCTTTTCTGATTTAGTAATGTAAGACGTTACATATCGAGCAACAGCAATGGAATTGTCCGCAACATACTGAATATCCATGTTAGTGTTCCACATGGATAAAATAACTGGATTGTGGTCATTTATGTATTTCGATTTTTCGCTTCTTCTTAAGTTGTAGGTGTTTTTTGGAGACTTTCTTGTGATGGTATGTCGTACAGCTGACATAAAACTGTCCACTCTTCCTTTGGCTAATACAGGACGTGGAAATCCAAAACGACATTTGGTATAGAACTTATCCTTTGACTTGTACTTTCGTCGACAGTATTTTCCACACCTGTGACTTTGAAATCGTAAGACTTGTTGTTTTAAGTTTTTCTCTTCTCTGCTATTTGGAAGAGCACATGTAGCATAATCTTCAATGAAAGACAAAACAGTTTCATCTGAATCTGTTGCAAATTTGGGGGCGTCCTTGACCCATAACAACATATGTATGTGAGGAGCACCTCTTGCTTGATACTCCTTTCTCCAAAAGAAATCCACAACTTCTCCAAGAGGAGGATTCTTTTTATTGCAGATGAAAGACATCATAGCTTCAAATCTATGATTGAAATATTTGCATACATTGACAGGATCCAAGGAGCACAATTCTTCAAGTGTCTTGTATTCAATATTTTTTATATTGGAATTTGCCTCTCGAAGAAATTCAAGTAAATCATCCCAGGCGTACTCAGCACAGCTTAGGGTAAGAAACCACGTAGGAGTTCCCAAGTTCCGTAGCATACATTTCAGTTCTCCATGTCGACGGTACCAATATTCATTAGTCCCACGCTGACATGCCATCAGATTAATCAACTGAGATTCTAAATGATCATCTCTCTGATGCACTTTATCCATAAAATCCTTTGCAGTTACATTTTGCAGATGCATTCCAGTTTTTTAAAATGTGATTTACTCCATATGAAAGTCCAGACAAGTCACTTTCAAACAAAAGATGAAACATATAAGGGATACATTGTTGAAAGCTTGAAACTTCTGCATATAATCTTGTTGTCCGATATTCAGATGCAGGAATCTGCACAGGACGTTCATCATATCGTCCACCTTTTCCTGTTGGAAACCACTGCGGGAAACAACACGCTTCTAAGCTCTCTTCCCATACACTCATGGGACTTCCTGTTGCTTTTTTCATTTGAAACAACTCAATTGTATTCCCCATCACCTCTTTGGAATGAAGTGGATGTACACTGTAATGTTCATAGATCTCTTCACATCTGGACATGTCCACTTTTTCAATTTGTCCACTTAATGTTTCACTATCTTCTGCTAAATCTATTTCTTCTTCTCCAACAAACACATTTCTATAGTACTCATTATTTTTTATCAGATACAATGATTCCTTTTGCACTTTTCTAACATCCACTAACTCTTGCCAGATTTTCTTATTCTTAGTAGGAACACCATTAACTAGAATGACTAGTGGCTCATTTTCTGCATGATCTACACCAATAGTTTCAACATTTTTCCTTAAATCTAATGGTAAATACACAACTCTTCCTTTCAATCCTCTTTGCAACTCTGATGGAGGTAATTTACTTGTTTTGGGCTCCATACGAACAATAGCCTGAAACGGGTGAACACATTGTATCAGAATAGACTCATACGTATTTAGATCAATCAGCTCTGGAGTAATAGCAACCAACTCTAGATTATTATGAACAGCTCTAGCAGGCATTTTATTATCATTTAATTCATTATAACAATATTTGCAAATACGCTGCTCACATCCCAAATCAAAACAATCCTCTACCAACAAATAAGTTGCAAATTCCATCCACTTATCATTATCTTCTATTTCACTTTTTAAATACAGATTGACACCCCTAGTCTGATTTTTATAGTGATTTCGCCGACAACAAATACAAGAAACATTTGGTCTTTCACCTGAAATTACCTTAAACTTTGTGATTTCATCCTCAAATTTTTCTGTATTTACAGGTTCTACATTGTCTTCAACATTTTGTTCTACTAATGTGTCAATTTCTTCACTCTCTTGCTGAGGCCCAAAGTAACAAAACTCAATATCCTCACAAACCTTCTTCACATCTGAAACTGACCCACGTAAAAGAGCACTGTTCAACTCACTTAACTTTAGTGCTGGACTTTTTGCATAATACAACCTTCTCACTAACTTCCGCATTTGAGTATGATGAACTGCCAGCATTCTGAAATGGTGAAAAACACTTTCACAAACTTTCCTAGAAGGACAAGCCAGAGAATGACCTTGCAAACCAGTATGTTTTCTCACTCTGCAAGGGTCTAGTCCTTGCAACAGCTTAATCTTTTGTTTTACACTTTTTTTAGTATAGACTCGTAAAAAACTACATAATTTTTCAATAGATTCCTGTTGTACACTACAAACACTACTGCAATCCCAAGTGTACACAGGGTTTTTAGCACGTCTCCCTAAAACTTCATCAGCTATCACTTCTTCTGCATTTCTTTCAATCATTTTCTCTTTCTCCATTGGACAACCATCACTAACCTCATAACCTCTACCAGTGGTGTCAACTGCATACAATAATTTTTCACTTAGTGAATAACTCTCTTCATTAAATAAAGGCTATGAACTAGAACTGTGTTTCCATTCTCCCAAAAAAAATCACAACATTTTTTTTTATTAATAACTCTTTTCCTCCTACTTTTGGCCTTCATTACAAATATTGGTTTATCTAGTGATCGAATTCTGTTTAACAGTAAAATAAACAGTTTCCTTTTTACTTCAAAAGCCTTTTCCACAATGCTTTCAATATGCTTCTTCTTTTTATAAAATAAAGCTCTCTTTTTATATTTCTTCACATCTTTCAGCAAATTATGCACTACTCTCTTGTAAAATATTGTTTTACGTAATTCCTTATACTGATTTTGTCTTCTTTTACCATACTTTATCTCCTTTGACTGAACATTTGCTTTTCTACTTTTCCTCTTATTTTGATTTTTTTTCTTACTTAAAATTTTTTCTGAAGTTGCAGCATTCTCTACATTCTGTTTGCTCCTACAAACATTTTTAATAAATTGCTTTGTGATCTTACCGGAATTTTTTTTCCTTTTAGCCACATTATCTTGTTCATTCAATACTTGTGGTTGATGTTTCTTCAAATAATCCTCCTGTCTCTGTTCTTTTCTTTTTCTTATTTTTCTGGCATAATTTCTCAATTTTTTTTTTTTTTTTTTTTGAAAAACCTTTATTGACATTTCAATCAGTAACAAGTATGGGCCTACAACCCCCCAGGGCCGGCCGCTAAGCAGTCAGAGCAACAGAGATCAAATGTTAACACAGGCAGCACCTCGGGGAGCAGAATCTTCATGCTAATATAGTCTGGCCAGTGAACAGCGCAGGTAGGACACCAGGATAAAAAAGGTTTTTCATTTTATAATGGAAAAAGACAGAAGGATCAGGTGCCGAACAATTTCCCAACAGCGATAAGAGGCAGGCAGAATAATAAACATAAGCAATAAACAGCAATCTATTGGTTCAATGGCGCAGACACAGGAAATTCAGGATGGGGAAGAATATCATGCCCAGCTGCGCCTGCAGTCCCCTGCCCTAAAGCCCAGAGAACACCCCGGAAATTGTGGCACACATGAAAAGGCAACGATTCACAACAAAGGAGGTGTACCACGCTGATCCCAGAAAAGAAAAAACAAGAAGAATCAGAGAAGAAAAAGGAGGCCATGGAAAAAAGAGATTAAAGACTAAAGAATCCCCTCCCCCAACCCCCCACCCTGCACCTCTGCAGATGAGTACGGCCCCCCCCCCCCCAGCAGTGTGCCTGTCGCCCTGGAACCAGACCCGAAATATAGAAGAAACAGGGAAAAAGGAGTAAGAAAAGAACCCCACCAGAAGGGGGGGTAGAGAGAGTATTAATAAACTGGAGGAGGGCCTTCAAAACATGCCCCCGGCTTCTCCCTCCCGCACATTATGTTTCCCCCAAAGCAAACAGTAAGCAACACAAAATCGACCATGTCAAAGAAAGATGGGGAGCATTTTGCACCTACTACACCGACAGTTATACCATGAGAGCACGCAACCCCGAGCCCGCCCGCCTATTAGCCGACTACCTCTGGAAGATCATTCTTATCCTTGGCCACTCTTGGCAAATCCGCCCATGCATACCCCTCGACCCGGCGCCATGTCCAATGCTACACGGTAAAGGAGCGTCCAAAAACGACCAGGAAGCGACGCACCCCGGTGGGGTGGGAGTCTCTGAGTACCAACCCAGTCAGCATTATGGAGGAACGTCTTTCCCAGTGCTGCCCCAGGATCTGCACCGCACACAAGGTCCAGGAAGGCGGAATCAGCCAGAGTAGACAACCGTTGCTTGAGTTTTCCCCGGGTCGCCGGAGGCCGCGCACCGGACAAGGCCACCCCCCCCCACTCAGGTCCAATACCTCCGGGACAGATCAGACCCACAGCCAGCCGATCACACGATAGTAGACTGTCCGGAGTTTCCAGCTGGTCACTAGTCACAGGGGTGGCCACGAAATTGTCGTCCTGAGTGCAGTGCAGGAAGTCCCTGTGTATCTGAGGACAGGCAGGCCGCAACTGTCCCAACGCTGATGCCACACCATCAAGCCTACTCCCCAATACCCAAACGCCATGAAGCAAGGTGGAATGAAGGGCACCGAGAGCCTCGAGAAGGTCACAGTACCCCAGCACAGCTCTCTGCGATCGCTCCGCTACGCTCCCCAGAATCGCACACTCCCGATCCTGCTGTGACCTGGTGTACAGGATGGTAGACTTCATCGTGACAAGATGGCCGCCGGATAGGTCCAACCCGTATTGGGACCGGGACCCAGGGGCAAGCGCATCAAGGTCCATGTCGCTGGCAAACAGAGTTCCGGAGGCAGACAAAAATGTATCACAGGCAACAGTCGTCCCCACTACGGACCAGCGCCCGCGAAAATCCGGGAGCAGCCCACAGGAATCAGGGCGAGTTACGGGCGGCGTTCGGGCAGCGCACCGTCGAAGGCAGAGGCAATCACCGGAGAGTCGTGGAACTGCCACCCCGGGCATGCACTTGTTCCGCTCCGCTTAGTGGTAGGAAGCGACCACGGCGAAATGTAGGCCGATAGTCGCACCGATCCGGCAGTCCGACTCCACCCAGTCACCAAAGGCCGCTGTTGTTAAACTGCCACCCGGCCAAGGTGTCCACTCGAGGTCCCGGCTCCAGGGCCGCACAGGCCGCAAATTGCAAATACCCGTTTCTCCGGCGGTACAGCCGCCAGAAACTTCGGAGTCACTCGATCGGTTGCCGCTCTTATTCACAAACACGGGCGCATGGCGCAGGCTGAGGATCTAATGCAGGATATCCGTGCGGGATACGGAGGTTCACGGAGCCGGGAGTCTACGCTGCCGTCCCGGTCGCCATCTTGGCTCCTCTAATTTCTCAATTTTAACGTTGAAAAACAGTATCTGCAAAAAAGAATCACAAATAAATGTATATTAATAACTTTCAAATTTACAGTATTCCATTACTGTACATACACATTTTATATAAAAACAGACTAAGAAACTATAGCCCTGAACCACAAGTGTGACGATGATTAAACCACTACATACATAGTGCATACTACTTTGAAGCAGTTCGTGCCTTAAAGCCTACCTCACTAAAAGACTACATGCTAAGTGACTGAATGATTACACTACTAAAAGGAGACACCCTGGGTGAGTACCAGGGTGTTTGCTAGAAGTATATGAATACTAACTGGGGAATTGAAGTTGCAAAAGACAACTGTGTAGCTGATTAGAGAACTGAATGCATACTGCATATGCATTTAAAGCAGTCCATGTGCTAAGGCCTGGCTCACTGCATGAGTACTTCGGTACTGACTGAATGATTAGACTACAGCAAGGAGACTGCCTGGATGAATTTATAAGTGGTTGGGTTGTCGCACAGGGAATGGATTAGTACTTGGTACTGAATGGGTCACTAGAAGAGTGCAAAGGGAGTGACAGGATGTTTGCTGGACTATATGGATACTGACTAGGGAATTGAAAGTGTAAAAGACAAGTCTGTAGGTGGTTAGAAAACTACATGCATAGTGCATAGGGGTTTGAAGCAGTCCATGTGCTAAGGCCTGGCTCAGTGCATGAATACTTAGACAGTGACTGAATCATTACTGTACTGTAAACAGAGTGTCTTAGTGAATTTATAAATGTTTGCGTTTTGGCACAGTGAATGGATTACTACATGGTGCTGAATGGGTCACTAGAAGACTGCAAAGGGACTGACAGGGTGTTTCCTAGAAGTGTATGGATGCTGACTAGGGAATTGAAGGTGTGAAAACAACTGTATAGGTGGTTAGAGAACTACATGCATACTGCATAGACATTTGAAGCAGTCTATTTGGTAATGGTTGGTTCACAACATAAGTACTTAGAAACTGACTAAATCATCAGACTACTTCTAGGACAGTGCCTGGGTAAAATTTTTAAATTTTCAGCTCTGGTGCAGTGAAGACAAAACTACATGGTACTGCACTTTAGTGTCAAATCATGACTCATTTTAACAACACATAAGCAAAGACTGGCTTCTAATGCTACTAAAAGTTGACAACATGACAGGTTTTATAACAGTTATCTGTCAGCAAATACACAATCTAACCAAACGCTTCTCTCACAGTGGTTCCCAAATGTACACAGATTCACATTGTGATTCTAGACAAGCACCACTATCCCTAGGAGTTTACCAAAACTCATTCACTACAGTGGAAGAGATAAGGGAACTGCACACAATCTACATATTTCACGATTGCACTTTAGTGTCAATGCCTGACTCATTTAATCAACACATAAGTAAAGACTGGCTTCTAATGCTACTAAAACTTGAGAACATGACATGTTTTAAAACAGTTATCTGTCAGCAAATACACAATGTTACCGAACGCTTCTCTCACAGTGGTTCCCAAATGTACACAGACTCACAGTGTGATTCTAGACAAGCACCACTATCCCTAGGAGTTTACCAAAACTCATTCACTACACTGGAAGTGGTAAGGGAAGTGCACACAATCTACATATTTCACGACTACACTTTACTGTCAATACCTAACTCATTTAATGGAAGCATAAGCCATAACTGTCTTCTAATGCTACTAAAACTTGACAACATGACATGTTTTAAAACAGTTATCTGTCAGCAAATACACAATGTTACCAAACGCTTCTCTCACAGTGGTTCCCAAATGTACACAGACTCACAGTGTGATTCTAGACAAGCACCACTATCCCTAAGAGTTTACCAAAACTCATTCACTCAATCAATCAATCAATCAATCAAAGACATTTATAGAGCGCACTACTTACCCGTAGGGTCTCAAGGCGCTGGGGGAAGGGGGGTGCCGTTACTGCTCGAACAGCCAGGTCTTCAGCTTCTTCCTGAAGGAGAGGTGGTCTTGGGTCAGGCGCAGGTCGGACGGGAGGGAGTTCCAGGTCTTGGCGGCCAGGTAGGAGAAGGACCTTCCTCCTGTCGTCGCTCTTCGGATGCGGGGGACGGCGGCGAGGGCGTGGTTGGCTGATCGGAGGTGGCGTTTGGGAGCGTAGAAGTTGATTCGGTTGTTGAGGTAGCTCGGGCCTTGGTCGTGTAGGGCTTTGTGAGCGTGGGTGAGGAGGAGGAAGGTGATTCTTTTGTTGACGGGGAGCCAATACAGCTCTCTCAGATGTCCGGAGATGTGGCTGGTTCGTGGGATGTCGAGGATGAGTCTGACTGAGGCGTTCTGGATCCGCTGGAGTCTCTTCTGTAGCTTGGCGGTGGTACCGGCGTAGAGGCCGTTGCCGTAGTCCAGTCGGCTGGTGACGAGGGCCTGGGTGACGGTCTTCCTGGTCTCGGTGGGGATCCACCAGAAGATATTTCGTAGCATGCGTAGGATGTTGAAGCATGCCGAGGAGACGTTGTTGACTTGCCTGGTCATGGAGAGGGAGGAGTCCAGGATGAAGCCCAGGTTGCGTGCGTGGTCTGTCGGTTTGGGTGCGGTGCCCAGGGCTGGAGGCCACCAGGAGTCGTCCCAGGCGGAGGGGGAAGAGCCCAGGATGAGGACCTCCGTCTTGTCTGAGTTCAATTTCAAGCGGCTGGTCGTCATCCACTCGGCTACCTCTTTCATCCCTTCGTGCAGGTTGGCTCTGGCGGCGGCGGGGTCGTTGGTCAGGGAGAGGATCAGTTGGGTGTCGTCGGCGTAGGAGATTATGTTCAGGTTGTGTTGGCGTGCGATGGCCGCGAGGGGGCTCATGTAGACGTTGAAGAGGGTGGGGCTCAGCGAGGATCCTTGAGGGACGCCGCAGATGACTTCGGTGGCCTCTGACTTGTACGGTGGTAGGCGGACTCTCTGTGTTCTTCCGTCGAGGTAGGAGATGATCCATTCCAGAGCCTTCTCCTGGATTCCGACGTTGCTGAGGCGCTGAACTAGGGTGCGGTGGCAGACAGTGTCGAATGCCGCAGAGAGGTCCAGGAGGATGAGGGCCGCTGTTTCTCCGTTGTCCATCAGGGTTCGGATGTCATCGGTGGCAGCGATTAGGGCGGTCTCGGTGCTGTGGTTGGCTCGGAAGCCAGACTGTGAGGGGTCGAGGGATCCATTCGTCTCAAGGAAGGCGGCCAGCTGCTTGTTGACGGTCTTCTCGATGACTTTGGCAGGAAACGGGAGGAGCGAGATGGGGCGATAATTCTTGAGTTCGGTGGGGTCCGCTGTGGGTTTCTTGAGTAGAGCGCTGAGTTCGGCGTTCTTCCAGCTCTCAGGGAAGGTGGCGGTGTCGAAGGATGTGTTGATGATGTCTCGCAGGTGGGGTGCGATGACAGCGTCGGCTTTGTTGAAGACGTGGTGGGGACAAGGGTCGGTCGGAGATCCGGAGTGGATGGAGTTCATCGTGCGGATGGTGTCTTCGGTGCTGATCGGAGTCCAGGCGTGGAGGGTGATGGTGGGGGGTGGTGGTTCGGTCGTGGTGTGCGTTGGTTGGTTGTTGAAGCTGTTGTGTATGTCTGCGATCTTGTTGTGGAAGTATGAGGCGAGGGAGTCGCAGAGGTCTTGCGATGGGGTGATGTCGTTGTTTCCTGCGCTGGGGTTGGATAGCTCTTTCACGATGTTGAAGAGTTCCTTGCAGTTGTGTGCGTTGTTGTCCAGCCGGTCCTTGAATGCAGTTTTCTTGGCGGCGCGGATCAGCTGGTGGTGCTTCCGGGTGGCAAGCTTGAAGGTGGTCATGTTGTCCGGCGTTGGTTCCCTTCTCCAGACTTTCTCGAGGGCTCGGCAGTTCTTCTTGGAGCTCTTGAGTTCGTTGGTGCACCATGGGGCTTTCTTGCTGCCGAATCCGCTGGGCGGGGTCCTCAGCGGGGCGAGCTCGTCCGCGCAGTTGCTGATCCACTTCGTGAGGTTGTCGGCGGCCTGGCTGGGGTTCGCCGAGCTGGCAGGAGGGTGCTGGCTCAGGGAGGTGGCGAGCTGGTCGGCTGTGATCTTGTTCCAGCTTCTGCGGGCAGCCTGTTGCTGGTGGTGGTGGGACGTCGTTCTTTTGAAGGTGAAGTGGACGCAGCTGTGGTCCGTCCATTGAAGCTGTGTGGCGTGGCTGAAGGCGATGCGTCGAGTGTGTGTCCGACGAGGTGGGTGGGGGTGGACACCAGCTGCTTGAGTCCAAGATTGGCGAGGTTGTCGAGCAGGGTGTTGGTGTTGCGGTCGTTGTTGTTCTCCAGGTGGAAGTTGAGGTCTCCCAGGAGGATGTAGTCAGCGGAGGCGAGGGCGTGCGGGCTGACGAAGTCGGCGATGTCCTCGCTGAATTGGGTGCGTGGTCCCGGAGGTCGGTAGATCAGAGTGCCTCTGAGGGTGGTCTTCGGGTCGGTGTGGATCTGGAAGTGCAGGTGTTCGGCGGTGGTCAGGGTGTTGTCGGTGCTGGTCGAGATACGGATGGTGTTCCTGTGGATGATGGCGATGCCTCCTCCCACCTGGTTGGCGGTGCGGTCCCTCCGGGTGATCTTGTAGCCCTCTGGGATGGCGATGGCGATGTCGGGCGCTGAGGAGGCGTTCATCCAGGTCTCCGTGAGGAAGGCCACGTCAGGGGCTGTGGTGTCGAGGAGGTTCCAGAGTTCGATGGCGTGTCTGTGGACGGAGCGGGTGTTGAGCAGGATGCACTTGAGGTGGGTGCTGCTGGAGTTCGACTTGGCGGGTGCTGGTGCGATGCAGGTCCGGAGGCAGGTGAACTTGCAGGCGTGGCAGCTGAAGGGTCCGTGGGTGTGTTTCGGAGTCGCTCGGTAGCATCCCTGGGTCCCGCCGGTGTTGAGTGCGATGAGTGTTGCGGCGTCGTAGGACTGTCGGGTCGTCTTCCGTCGGTGGGGTCCAGGGGTCCTGGCACTGGGCGCGGTCCAGGCGCGGACGGGCGTAGACAGGCTTGCCTTTGGCGCGCCTTCGGCGCACAATCGGCGCGCCCGCTGCGCGTGACCGCTGCGCGTTCGCACGGTCGCCATATATGGCGAAGTGCGCGGGGGGGCGGAGCAGCTGGGAGGCGGGAGCAGGGAGGGTACAGAAGGCAAAAGGGGCGGGGTTAGCGACGGTGGCGGGAAGCGGGGAGCGGGGAGGGGGGACGAAGGGGCTAGCGCAACGAGCAGTACAGTACAATACAGAAGGAAAAAGAACACCAAAATACAGGGAGACAGGCAACAATATCAGCAAACAGTAAACACAGCAAAACTACGGGGGCAGGTCGCGGACCACGCTGCTAGAAGGCAGGGGGCGTGGCCACGCGGCGGAGCTCGGCTGTCGAGGCAGAGGCAGGGAACACGCACACAGCAGCTGGTGGCCGTGCGGCGCGGGGGTGTCCCAGAGCTAGGACACACTCACCTGCGTCGCACGGTCGCCATATATGGCCAAGTGCGCGGGGGTGTCCCAGACTACAGTGCAAGTGGTAAGGGAACTGCACACAATCTTTTTTTTTTTTACTTTTTTATTAAAATCAGGGCAAAAGGTCAAATCAACAAAGTATTTAAAATTACAAGACAAATTATAAATTAAAGTATCAGATAAATCGAGCAGAGCAAAAGTACATAAGTCAAAATTAGAAATCAAAGAAACATTGCTTATGCAAGAGCAGGTACAGAAAGCATTAATCGAGAGAGAAAAAAAAAATTCTTTCTCTTTTTTTTTCCTCTTTCCCCTTTAAGGAATGCAAAGCTTCAATCCTTCCCTCGTCGCCCTCCTCTGCCGCCTCTCTAACAAGTATCATTTGCTCGTTTGAGCCCCCCTACCCATCTAAAACTCCTTCAAGTGAATGAAGACCCCCAGATTCTATCTATCTTTTGTAGAGATTTAACACCTCTGATATTAGCAAGAGAAAATTCCATAATATAGATTTCTTTAACAAGAAGCCACCACTCCATCTCATGTGGTGGGTTTCTTGAGATCCATGTCCGTGCGATAATCAGTCTAGCACATCCGATCAGGATATTAATAAGATCTACTTGTAAAGCGGCTATCGGGGTTCCGAGCAGTACGTTAGTTACACTAAGTGTTATTGGTTGTGACAAAATCTGAGCCATACCTTGACTTATTTTAAGCCAAAATTCAGTAAGTCTAGGGCACGTAAACAGCATGTCTTCTAGACTTGCAGCTAGAAGGTCACATTTAGGACAGCTTGACCGTTCGGTATTAGAGCTATTGTTGGACCATTTTGAGATTCTTTCTGGAGTATAATATAACTGGCATATTGTTTTATATTGCTGTAATCTCAAACTAGAAGAGTGAACAGAGCGATTTATGCTGCAGAGCGAAGAAGAGATTTGATTAGCAGTGATATTTAAACCCAATCGAGAGCTCCATTTTTCCGCTATTTTCCCACAGTCGTCTAGTTTGAAAGAGATTAAAACACTATACCCAAAACTAATGAGTGATCTGACCTTGCTGGAATAGAAGCATTTCCAAATATCTGAATCTGATATATTTGATAGCTTCATTTTACGTATTAAGTAGTCATGTATTTGAATTTATTTGAAACGTGAAGTTTCAGACAGTTTATAAAGAATTCTTAGTGTCTCAAATGCCAGAAAACCATCATTGCCGTATAAATCACTAAGTGTCTCTATTCCAGCAGCTTTCCACAGTAAAAATGTCCCATCATGGAATATCCCTGGAAGACCAGGATTAGCCCATAAAGATAATTGAGGATGAAAAAATGTCGTATTACACTTAGTCAAGATGAGTTGCCATATTTTGACACTGTCTCTAATGGTCTTAAATTTTACCCGCTTGAAGTAGTTTGGGTCATTCACTTTTGCTAAGAACATATTAGAGTCCTCTCCCAATGAGAATTGGTAACAATAATACAATTGTTTGTTGCGAATGAACAAGCTGCGAAGACGACTGAGAAAAGCTGAAAAATAGTATAGTCTGAAGTCGGGGAAGTTGAGACCGCCTTGGTTAAGAGGTAGTTTAAGCAAAGTAATTGATCGGCGAGCCTTCTTGTAACCTCATATATAACTACTAAAAATCCCGTCTAAACGTTTAAAGTACATGTTATTAACGAAGAGTGGTATGGACCTAAATAAGTATAAAAATTTAGGTAGTATACTCATTTTAATTAAATTGATCCTACCAGTAATACTGAGAGGAACCTTATGCCACTTTTTTAAAGTTATGACAGTTTCTTTAATAAGAGCCTCATAATTAAGTTTGATTATTTCGTTAATTTCAGAAGAAATTTTAATACCGAGATAAGTGGCTGTTCTACAAGTGCCTATGATCGGGGCTGGCGGTTTATAATTCATAATAATTTGTGTTTTATGTGAATTAAGTTTATAGCCGGAGACGGACCCGAATTTATCAGCCTCCTCGGTAATACCCAATATGGCTTCCGGTATGTTAGTTGAATAGACAGCTATGTCGTCGTCATAGGCTGTGATTTTTAACAAATTCTGACCATGTTTAAAAGGAATGATATTGGGGTGAACTTGTAAGGCTGCAAGGAAAGGTTCCAACGATAACGCAAATAGCAAGGGTGATAATGGACACCCTTGCTGTGTACCTCGGTTAATTGGAAAGCTAGTCGAGGTTAACCCAGCATAGCAGAGTTTAGCCGTTGGATGATCATACAGAGCCTGTAGCCATTTAAGATATTGGCCATGAAAGCCCAAAGTGGTCATTGTTGACCAAAGATAGTCCCACCCCACTCGGTCAAACGCCTTTTCGGCGTCCAGGAGTATCACACCGAGTGGGATGGGACCGAGCCTGGCCACATCGAATGCAGTAATGGCCATATTGATATGGGCAGTAGTATCTCTCCCCAAGACAAAGCCATGTTGTTGAGGGGTCACCAACTGAGGTATAAGTGGAGCTAATCGAGTAGCTAGTACCTTAGCAAAAAAAAATTTTTGCGTCTACATTGATAAGTGAGATGGGTCTATATGACCCACACTGATCTCCTGGTTTACCCTTTTTAAAAAAAAACAATCCTGGTTGTATTCCAAGATTCTGGTGCCTTCCCGGTAGTTCCAATATTGCTTATCACATTAGATAATAGTGGTGACAGTTCCTCCGAGCATAGTTTATAAATGTCTAATGGGATAGTATCCTCTCCAGCAGCTTTGCCTAAGGGGAGCGAAGTGACAGCCTTTCTAATCTCTGATTCAGTGATGTTATCAGAGAGAAGCGCAATTTCTTCAGTCTGCTTTCCCTTAGTTAGATTAGTGTCCAGGAACTGCACACAATCTACATATTTCATGACTGCACTTTAGTGTCAATGCCTGACTCATTTAATCAACGCATGACTGGCTTATAATACTACTAAAACTTGACAACATGACAGGATTTAAAATAGTTATCTGTCAGCAAATAAACAATGTTACCATATGCTTCTCTCACATTGGTTCCCAAATGCACACAGACTCACAGTGTGATTCTAGACAAACAACACTATCCCTTGCACTATACCAAAACACATTTCTTCATCTACAAGGAGTACTACATTTTACTGCAGAAACATCACTCATTTCACAAATTCATAAACAATGACTGGTTAGTTATCTGTCTACAAACACATGAAAAAAACAAATCCTTTTGGTTTCTACATTCACACACACTGTAGAGAAAAAAAGTACTCCCTACACTTTAGCAGAAGAAATACATTAGTCTGATTAAAATAAAAATAGTCTACATACACCCCCTCACAATTAAATAACTCACCTTTCAAGTTGTTTTGTATATTAAGAAGTATATCAGTCACACACACCAGATTTTCTTGTACAGAATCTCTGCACTGTGCACCTGTCAGCAGAACCAAAGAATGGCAAAGTTTCCCTCTCATTTTCCACACATATACATGTAAACATCAAATCACATTCCTTCTCACATAAATTCAAAAGCAAACACACATTTCTATTGGTTAAACATTTCAACCCTTTCCAAATGACATAAACTTCAACCCTTCCCCCAATCTGCCTTCTGCCCATTACCATAGAAACAGGTCATGGAACACTGTACTGAGTACACAGGTCACAAGTGCAGCACACACAATGTTGCTAATCAAAACAGCAAGTGTACTTGACTTCTCAACATATCAGCTTATCATATATAATGTTCCTTACAATCAGTTTTTGTTAACCAATAAGAATCATGCGTTTAAAAAACAGAAATATGCACCCTACCTTTCAGTGTAGAAGGTTGTCGAACAACCAATGATTTCTTGTCTTTTTTCAAAATTGCATCTTAGCCACCATTTTAGAAACATCTTACTTTCCAAACTCCCATTTCATTTACAGAGACCATCTGAGTGCATCCAGACCTCCTTACAAGATGCTTACAGTGTCGATTGTGGGACACAGCTACATTTTCTGGAGCCAAAGGTATGCAGAAAAAAAAGGCATTCACAAAGACCTAGGTTTGCCAAATGTAGACATTAAATGGATTGGACAGAGAGGGTTAAAGTGGCACCAATTGATGCCATTGGTGAAATCCTTCATGCAAATCCAACACCCTGACCTCATAATAGTGCACAGTGGTGGCAATGACCTAGGCACTTTGACTGGGGTAGGTCTGGAAATGCTTATGAAGGACACCTTTGCAGAACTGATTTCACTTTTCCTTTAAAAGTGCCTTTGTGTACTCTAACATATGCCAAAGGCAGAAATGGAACTGGTCCGATCATTTCTGTCCACAGATTGAGAAAGCTAGGAAACATGTGAATAAATCTGTTTCTGCTTTTCTCCGAGACTACAGAATGGGGTCCATTTACAATAACAATCTGCGATTTCATATGCAAGAGATGTATAGGAGAGATGGAGTACACTTTACTGATGAAGGAAACAGAGTCTTCCTCAACAACTTTAGACTCTGTACAGGTACTTACTTATAAGTACCAAAAACTCTCAATGAACACAACGGCTCTTTTTAGAGCCACTCAAGAACAAAACCCTTAAGTTAATCTTTATCTCCCAACAATTTCATTTTTTTCCCTTGGATCCGCGAACCCACCGCGAGAGGATCCGTGCATCCAACGCGATAGGATGCGCGCACCGTGCACGCATTTCGCTGTTTGTTTTAAAAAAAGGGGGCCCCAGGGGGTCCTTCTGGGACCCCATAAGCACCTCTAGAGGGTCAGAGTATTTCCACTCTGCCCCTTTATATGTTTTAAACACTTATTCCCCTTGCTTCTTCAGCCTCGCTTCTACCGAGACAGAAAATGGCCGCCAACAGTTCCTGGTTTCGAATGTAGAGAGACACTCGACAGCCAATTAGCATTCAGCGCGCTCGGTTCGAGGAGTGAGCGCTTACGGTGCGGGTACGGTCCGCAGATCCTCCGCGGCCATAGATATCACTAACTTTTTTACCCTAGTTTTCTCAGGAACTACTGAACAGATTCACACAATATATGCAAAAGGCATGAGTCCGAACTGAGGACTACCTCTTTGCCAAATTTGGTGTCATTCCGTTCAGTGGTTCGGGCTGTAGCTGCGACAACAGATCCTATGGGAAATTGCATGGGGAAAACGCGTTTTGGGACCCGAACTGCTGAACGGCATTGCGGCATTACGCCAAATTTGGCAAAAAGGTAGCCCTTGGTTCAGAGTTGTGCCTTTTGGTGTAAATGGTGTAAATCTGTTCAGTTGTTCCTGAGAGAATCAAAAGTAAAATCATAGATATATCTATGGGCGCGGTAGATCCGCGCACCCTGACGAGCACGAGCTGTATGCTAATTGGCTGTCAACACTCCAAACCAGGAAGTGTTGGCAGCCATCTTGTGCCTCGGTAGAACCGAGGCACAAGAAAACAGAAGAAAAAACGCGCAGAACGCAAAAAGGGGGCAGGGTAGAAGCACCCTGACCCCTTAGGCCTACTCAGGGGGTCCCACAAGGACCCCCAAGGCCCCAAATTTTTATTTACTTATTTAAATCGGCAAAATCCGCGCTGGGTGCGTGGATCCTGCCGATGGGGAAAAAAAACGAAGCGCGATCTCCCGTACTTCTTTGTTAATTAGCCCCCGGGGGGGCCAAGTCCCGTGGGCAATTTCATAACTTTTACCTCTTTGAAACTTTCCCAGAAGTGTTTTAGATGAAATGCTCAGTTTTGTATAAAACACATTTCCCCATCTCAACCTTTAAGCATTCTACATTTTAGAAACAAGAGAAACGAGGAATGAGCTCGAGACATTTGCTCACGATCACATCACGTGCCACGATTCTGCAATTGCCCTTGCTACTTCTAATGCTAATTCAAAAACCAGCATGTTTCTTTCAGCAGCTGCCTTTTCTGGATATCTAGCTTGTTTTCTGCCTTGCTTCCTTCTGCACGCAGAGACTTGATGCTCTTTGTGATCGGATGAAAAAAACTTCAAAGAAATAAACAAACACATCTTGTCCCGGCTGCATAGTTAGAGGCCCATTGGGGAAAAGAAGCTTTGGGAAGAGTTTGTAATACTCTGCAAATGGATTTCTGGTGAACTAATTTCCTTTTACCTTGTAAGATGAGCATTTGCAATGCAATAGGTCTTGCATTTGCAAGAACTTGAGCTACTGGCATTGTAAATGACAAGGCCTTTTATTTATGTGTTTTGAAAACCTGCAAGCAGTGTGTAAATGACAATGCCTTTTATTTATGTGTTTTAAAAACCTGCAAGCAGTGCGTAAACGCACTTTGTACTTAGAGTCCTTGCTTAGGAGAAGCAAGGTTGGCAGTAAAACAGGTGCAGTTACTGCCAGCCTTTCTTCTCGTAAGCAACGACTATAAGTACAAAGTGCGTGTTTATGCACTGCTTGCAGGTTTTCAAAGCACATAAATAAAAGACATTATAATTTACAATGCCAATAGCTCAAAATCTAGCAAATGCTAGAACTACTGCATTGCAAATGCTTGTTAATGTTGGAAGTGATCTATTCCCACAATGGAAAGATCAATTACAGTAAATACCATATGTTAAAGACTGCCTGGAGATTCATTACAATTTCGTATTCATCTAATGGTATTGGTTTGAAATATCAACTTTATTGACTTTGCACTCCATCAGACGTATTTGCTGGTTATTAGAGACCACAAATATCATAAATGTTCCTTAACTTCATGTCGCCACTAGCAGCCAAGAGTATTACTTTGTCGGACTATGTTGCTGAAACAGCGTAATTTTAGCTCCACCCTTACATGTCACAAGCAGCCGCGGTGCGTCCATTGGGGCGTAGGGGCGTAGCCCCACCAGCCCTGCTGCTTGGACCCGCGGCTGCCGTACCGTAAAATAATTAAAATAAATGTTTTACCATTTACTTAGTTAGCAGCACCAAAATTAATCCGGCGCCGCCGGGCAGCACCCGACTGAATCGGGAGTGTGCGGGGGGGGCGGGCTGGCTGGTCATTGAATGATTGACACACACTGAGGTCTTAGTTTTTTTCCCCGCATGTATGCTTCGGGCAGCAACTTGCCCGAGCATGCGCACCCAGGCCGGCCCCATTAGCTAGTAGGGGGGGGGGGGGGGTGCAGGTTTATGCTGGCGGCAGCCCTGGCAGCAAAAGGGCGACAGGGCGAGCAGTTAGTGTGCCCTCCAAGCCAATCCTGGCGCTGCATGCAGCGCCAGGATTGGCCGGTCACCGCGCAGCCCAGCAGGGGCAATCCATATTGGATGCCGAGTGTGGGTGGCTCAGCCGCCCTGCACAATGGCCAATCACTGTCTCTGACTTAATGTAGTCATGCAGTGATTGGCCATTTGCGGCGCGCGGCGCTGCAGTGTCGTTGCGTGCGTTGGATCCGGTAACGGTTCACTCGCGTCGCCTCGTGGACGGTGTGTGGACACGCATCGGGCCTGCTGCTCCGTCTCCATCACTTCACGCCTGGGGGGACACACAGGTATTATGCCGGATGCGTCTTCGTTTTCCAAGGCGCCAATCTCAGCGGGAGCACCCGCTCTCAACAGATTTCATTCCTTAGAAGCCTGTAGCGCCACCCAGCCAGGTCCGAGCGCACTCCGGCCTCAGCGTGATCCTAGGCCTCAGCTCCGATCTGAGCCTCAGTCGTATGCCGGGTGCACCAGCAGCGCCCCAGCTGTGGCTCCAGGGCTCTCCTGTATTTGCAATTACTTGGCACACGATATCATGGGAGCTTGCCCCGGGCTGCGATGTCGTCAGAGCAGGCCTCAATGGTGACGTGGCCCACTACACAAAGCGCGCAGGGTCAGTTAGCACCTCACCACATGCCAGCCTGTTGCTTCTGTTTGGAAGCCACCCAATCCCGATCCTAGGCTTACTCGGGCAGTAGATAGCTAACACTTTGCTTCTGGGCCCCTAGCATCTGCCCCGAGCTGGACATCACCGATTTTCCTGGTTGAAAGGAGGTGGAAAGCAAAGTGGAGTAGGGATGAGCGCGCAGGGGTTTGTCTATGTTTGTATTTATTTGTGTATTTGCCGCCAGAGAGCCTTAGTCATATTTCATAACCAATAAAAAAAATGTTTAAACAAATGTTGAACATTTGCTTGAAAAGTCTTATTGAAGGCGACGGCCCTAGGAGACAGTGACATTTATCAGTTCCTTAGAAAGCATCCACCTTCCAGAGTTTCTGGGATTTAAAAGTTTTCTTGTGTAACTTAATTTGCTTGCTGCTAAAAATAAGGAATGAAGGCTTTGTGTTTTTCCAATTGCGGTTCATGTTGTAGGTTACTATGCTGCTCATAGGGTTTACATACCGTGACTGAGAGCCTCACTTCACTCTTCATTAGTCTATCAGATGATTGGACTCATGCTCCAGGTCATGCTACACGCATGTGCGTGCTGCTCCGCTACTGTTCCCATAGTGGATTTATCGGTACGGTCAATATTAACACTTGCGCAATATTTTCTCTGAGAACCGAGTGGACAAATGACCCCAGGGGTGTGGTGCAGTTTGAGTCCATCATGTGAAACAGCAAAAGCCACACAGCTGACTACACCACCACCCCCCAAACACGTAAGATGAGTTAATGCTTCACTCCACGCGGACCTCTGGTGATCACACTTGATTCATTTCATTCCATTCCAGAGAGTGATGGAGTTGGAAGAGATTGACAGAGCAGAGAGGGTGGCGGGAGACGGAAGAGAGAGTGACAGAGCTGAGAGTGAGGGGCAAGAGCTGGCAGTGAGTAACAGAAGCCGAGAATGAGGGGCAAGAGTTGGAGAGAGTGACAACGATGAGAGTGAGGCTTGAGTGAGTGATAAGAGTTAGAAGAGAGTGACAGAGCTGAGTGTGAGGGGCAAGAGACGGAAGAGAGTGACAGAGCAGAGAATGAGGGGCACGAGTAGGAGTGACAACCGTGAGAGTGAGGGATAAGTGGGAGATAAGAGTTGGAAAGAGTGACAGAGCTGAGAGTGAGGGGCAAGAGATAAAAGTGAAGGGTAGCTGCCGATAGAGGCAAGGACTGAAAGTGGGGAGGCGGGGAGCAAGAGTGGCATCTGGGTAAGACGACAAGTTACTGAGGGTGAGAGACAGGGGCTAAAAGGAAAGGTACTTGCGAGCTGCATGTAAAAGACAAGAACTGGAAATGACGGGTAACACATACGGGGAAGGCAAACAAAAATAAGAATGCCAAGATCTGAGTGATGGAAAGGATAAAAGAGTGAGCGAGAGGAACTGAGAGTGACCTACAGGGGCCCAGCGAGATGAAAGGGAACTGAAGGAGACCGAAAAGAGGAGCGAGCGAGGGAAAGGGACTGAAGGTGTCCTAAAAGAGGAGCTAGAGGGGTGAAAGGAACTGAATGTGATGTTAAAGAGCAGCGAGTGAGGGAAATAACTGGGGGTGGTGTAAAAGAGAAGGCAGAGAGGGAAAGGTTACAAATGCTTAATGTATGTACAAACGCCTTTCCTGACCATTTGTTATGTATTAATGACCATTTGTTATGTATTAATTGGTGATCTGTTTAACACCACATGCTGATATGTGACATTCTTTTTAACTTTATTGTTTATATGGAGCTACCAGGGAGGGAGGGCCAAGCACTTTGCCAGGGCCGGTTTTGGTTTCCAGTTCGGCCCTGCACCTAACACATATAAGCTTTAATTCAAACATCTCTCCTCCGGAATAGCTCAAATAATCTCCTGCGCTTTTAAGATGTGTACCTCAGATATATGGAAGGACTCCCCTATTCTCCTGTTCGTAACTATTTTCTCGGGGGTTCCCAAATATCTTTTGGTCTGGCCTGACGTGGCAGGAGTAGCGAATAAGACTCTGATGCTTCATTGCAGAGTATTGAATCCTTCTTCTAGGGCTCCATGGTTGGGCTGTGGCCTCTATAGCAACACATTTCTACTGTATTTTAGCCAACTTCGTTGCAAGTGCTATAAATTGCCAACTCCATTGCAAGAGCTGTAAAGCACCTTTCCGTTGATGAGATCTACTTACCATGCCCCAGTGATGCTATCAATGGGGTGGGGAGATGCTTGATTTCTGTCATACTGCAGATCTTAACGAAAATCATTTCTCGTCTGAGTGTTCCCAGGCCAAAAGTATGAAATCTGCCTGTGGTTAGGAACATCTTGCAGACTTAGCATCTAGTCACAGCTGGAATTCATATAGCCTGACCAGTGAGTAGTAGAACCACTCTAGGAATTTGAAATGTATCATTTTGTGTTCTATTGAAAGATATCGGCTTAATTTGTGAACTGAAGTATCCCCATTGTTGGTCTGTGTACCCCCAGGTTATCTACCCATTGCCTCGTAACAATTTCGATTGCCACAGCCTCATTGTACATTTTTGTAATTGTCTTCATTTTCTTTTATATGGGTAAGAGCCACCAGCTCCAATGGGAAATCTTCTAATTGTCCCTGCAGTGCATGGCGGATTCTGAAACATAAGAGGATTCGGGGACATTTCCTTCCTGGCACATAAATACAGAATCAGTGAGGGAGAATGGATGCATTGATCCTAATCTACCAGGGACAGGACTAGGAGAAGCAGGCTTCAGTTAGGAAGTGGTCCCAGAAGGGAGGGCACCGGAGGTGAGGGGGTACGGCCTCTTATTGGTGCACTGCGGGTGGGTGGGATAAAGAACTCTGGGTGCTTCCAGTTATAGAGAGAGAGCATTTCATGTGAGTGAAAGAAAGCTGTGGGCCAGCAACGCTGTAAACGTCTGTATTCTCTCTGATCCTTTGTAGGAGATTGGCGAAATCCTGAGCCAAAAACTAAGAAACATTTACCATTCCATACAAAGTATTCCTGCTTTTATATCATAGAAATACCATTCAAACCCACCTTGAAAAAGAGCATTTACCCATTAGAGCTTGCTAGGGAAGCATAGCTTGGTCCAAATGTAGGTAAGGGAGTCAATTCTGGCTTTGTCACATGGCTCAGATTCTTAGAGCGATGAATACATTATAAAAAGCTGAAAGAAGAACTCCAGGCGGTGGGAGTTTTAAGTGGTTAGCATTTTATGTGAAGCGCAATCAATCCACCAACATCTTTTTTGCCCTCTTAAATGCCTGTTTTCTGGCACTCAGAGTAGGAATCCGAATTTACAGAAATAATGGACGTGAAGTGAATGTGACTAGAGGCAAAGGAATGCATATTCGGGGAACAGGAGTGTAAAAGTCTTTCTTCCCTTCCCACAGAGGTGATTCAGGGCAGCCTATTTATCTTTGCTGAGGATTAGGCGGCTATAAAAACAAGCAATTGCAATGCAATAGGTCTCGCATTTGCAAGAGTTTGAGCTATTTACAATGCCTTTTATTTATGTGTTTTGAAAACCTGAAAGCGGTGAGTAAATAAGCACTTTGTACTTGTAGTCCTTGCTTACGACAAGCAAGTCTGGCAGTAAACGAGGCGCAGTTACTGCCAGCCTTGGTTCTCGTAAGCAACGCCGAAAAGTAGAAAAGTGCGTGTTTACAACCACTTGCAAGTGTTTACAACACATACATAAAATACATGCCCGATCCGATGTCTCGGGTCTACTTCGCTATATAAAACAAAAAATAGAAACATCAGTTGTTGGCCTATATATGTAGGAGCGTTGGCAGTCTGCCAGACTATGTTTGTGGTGGCCCACCGTCCCAGTAGTGAACTAGCAGCAGGCGGCAGCGCAGAAGCTTAATGTGCCTGCTGCAAAGAACATATATACCTGATGCAGATCACAAAATGCATATGATGTAAATAGGTCAGTGAGGCACTGCTTTTGTCAGAGAGATCCTTTTGGTACTTGCAGTTTCTAAGTTAAAATCCTAACATACAACAGACTCTCAGAGAGCTATTAACTGTCATCTAAGAGCTGGATGCAAACTGCAAGGAAAAAATTGGAGCGTTATGTTTTTTCCCCACAGTCTTTGTTTCATTACCCTACTGTTTCAAAAATAAATTGTGTTATCTTTTCATTTTCAGCACCTGACAACCTGAAACATTACCGCATTTTGGGGCAATTTTCCAGCAAACAACAAGAGGACCCCAACCTCCTTTGCTGCTCTCTCACCCGACCCCGGCTACGACCCAGCAAACACCAGTGTTAAAGGTAAGGAAACTGATGCTATATATTTTTTTACATGGGAGTTAGGGCTATGTATGTGGTCACTCTCAAGGCCCTCAAGCAGTGTCTTTCAGTGCCTCCAGCAACCACTATGGCACAGAGAGGCAGGAGGCAGTACGGCTCTATTTTTAGCAGTCATTTGAGATGTATTAGGATAATGCACAAGATATATGTATAATGTATTTATACTGAAATTTGATATTATTGTACTGCACCTTATACGTTGTACTTTGATTATTGACAGGTTTCTTAAATATATATATATTGGTAAGGCCAGCAACACACCATCATGAATACAGTACAAGAGCTGATTACAAAGTCATTCCAGTCATGGCCACTTGAACAAAAACTACAGATAAAACAATTAGGACCTCATCAGCCTGAAATAAACCTACAGCAAACTACCCAGGACAGAGGAAAAATGTCAAAACATACATTCTCAAATGCCTGGTACACAAAAGCTGATTGGCTTACAGGGTGCCCTATAAGAAATTCTCTGTTCTGCTTCCCCTGCTTGCTGTTTGGCGGTGACTTTTCTTGGACACGGCAAGGAATGGTCGACCTGAAACACATCGCTGAAAAAATAAAGAAGCATGTGCTCACAAGAAATCATCTGGAAAACCTGACAAGACTGGGAATGTTGGGGGAAGACGCACCAATTGAGCAGCAGATAAATGATGCGTATCGCAAATCCATTCAAAAACACAATGAAGCTGTTGATAAGAACAGACAAAATCTATCCAAGATCATTGATTGCATTCGTTTCTGTGGTGCTTTCGAACTGGCATTGCGAGGCCATGACGAATCAGAAACTTCCTCAAAACCTGGGATCTTCCGAGGCCTAGTGGATTTAATGTCAACCATAGACCAGGATTTGGAAAGACATTTAGCACATGCTACAGTCTTTAAGGGCACCTCTAATACAATACAAAATGAACTCCTTGACTGTATGCTCGAAATTATAAGAAGCCATATTGTGCAAGAGTTGCGAAACACAGACTTTGTGGCTTTTCAGGCTGATGACACCACTGATGTGTCCACTCAAACACAGTCTGTGTTAGTGTTTCGGTACCTTGACAGTGACAGAAACGTTGTGGAAAGATTTTATGGCTTCACGCATTTAAGTGACTCTAGTGCAGCAACCATCACTGAAGCAGTACTGTGTCAACTGGACTTAATTTTCCCGGACCTGCCTCAAAAACAAAAACTTATCGCACAAAGCTATGATGGTGCGTCCGTAATGAGTGGAAGCCTTAGTGGAGTACAGAAACGAATTCGAGATGTGTACCCTAATGCTCATTTTGTGCACTGTTACGCCCACCAACTCAATCATATTATGCAACAGGCGGTATCAAAGATCAGAGAGACACAAGTTTTCTTTCAGGATATCGGAGGCATAGCAGCATTCTTCACACGTTCCCCCAAAAGAACAGAAGCCCTTCATGAGATTGTGGACAAAAGCGTACCAAGGGGATCCTCAACTCGTTCGAACTTTCACATTCGTACAGTCAACTTAATCTTTGAACAGAGGGAGGGCCTTGAGAAATGTTTTGTCGCTATAGCATCCAGAGCAGACTTTGATCACACAAGTCAGAGTGAAGCCCATGGCTTTATTAGAACACTACAAGACAAAGAGTTTCAGTTCTTACTGTTTTTATTTCATGACATAATGATTCCTGTTGATGTGTTATACGATCAGTTGCAAAGAAAAGGCCTAGATACTGTCTCTGTGAAAGCCAACACATCTGCATTTGTACAACAGATTATGAAAGTGAGAGATGGGGTTGAAGATTTAGAGAGCAAACTGCCGGAGCATTCTATTTTTGCAAACCGCAGACAAAACATCACCTCTCTGGTTCGAATTGGAAAGGAGATATGTGACATTGTAATTGTGCAGGCAAAAGAACGTTTTTCATTCACAAAACATTTGGTGAGCGCAACTTTATTGCAAAGTAAAGAGTTTGCACAATATGATGAATCCTTCCCTGAGCGTGCTCTGAATCAGGCTGTGGAAGCATATCCTATGCTCAAAAAAGAGCAGCTGAGAACTGAGTTAACTGTACTCTACGGAATGCCTGTGTACCGGAAGGCCACAAGCGCCTTGACTTTGCTGAGTTTAATTCATAAACTGCATATGGAAAACTCACTTACAGAGACAGTGACTTTACTAAAAATTGTGATTACGACTCCAATGACAACAGTAGAAGCTGAACGATGTTTTTCAGCCTTAAAGCGCATAAAGACATTCCTCAGGAACACCATGCTAGAGGAAAGACTAAATGCTTTGGCGATGCTATCTGTAGAGAGCAAGCTAGTCCAAAAGATACCGGACTTCAACATGAAAGGAATTGACAAGTTTGCTACACTGAAAGACAGACGTGCGGATTTCATTTACAAAAAGTGAATGCTGCTACTTGTTTGTTGAATACAAAAAATTCTGATTGAGGTAAGAAATGCATTGTTATCTCTGTTTTTAAAAGTTTTGTAGTGTTTGTTCTATTTGGAGACTACACAGATTTGCTCAACTTTGTTCACTGGCCGGACCTGTCTCCCGCAGGGTGAACGATTCGTTGCTTGTGTTGCCTATCAAACCTTTCCCCTTGGCAAATTGCGAAAACCTTTATACCATTTATATTTGGGGTACTTGCGTGGACCTATGTGAAGTGTGTGTACAAAGCTCAGCTCAACCAGAATCACGGTAACAGCGCATTGCGCTGCCTCTTTTATATTCAGTATATTGTAAGACTGTTTTTCTTCCCCCGCCTTTCCTTGTTTTGTTTCCCTGTTTTCCCCTTGCTTGCCATTCGTTACTCTAGAGTCTAATATTCAGTATGTTGTAAGACTGTTTTTCTTCCCCCGCCTTTCCTTGTTTTGTTTCCCTGTTTTCCCCTTGCGTGCCATTCGTTACTCTAGAGTCTAATAGAGTCGGAAGGCTGTAGGGGAAGACTGTGGACTTTTCTTCAAGTTCCTGACGCTCCTGCGGAACGAGCCTGGAAACCATTACACTGCTGTGCAACTTCTTCTACTCTTAGAACTGAGATTTCCATGAGTCTTATAGTCTGAATTCAGCACCTGAGCATAATAGGACAGAATGTATGAAGCTCTGTGGTAATACTGAATAAGCATCTACCTATGTTATGCCATCTATTAATGTAATAACTGCACTTTCACAATTGCTTTATTAACCTTCCTGCTTTCTCAAATTTGCTTGAAAATGCACGATTTATTTTCTTTTTTTTCAAAATTTTCTTGGGGGGGTAACCCCCCCAAAACCCCCTTTTGGGGTTCGGGCTCGCTCGCTGCGCTCGCTCGCTATGGTGCTGTATGCTAGTTCATTTCCGCCCCACCACTTTAAAATCTCACCCACGCCCCTGGTCACAAGTAGGGAATATATATCTATATATATATTCACTGAAAAAACCATAGGTTTCACACATGTTATAGTTAGCGGAAATTTTACTGATAAAAAACCAATGAAATTGCCCCGTTATAGTTAGTGCTGGCAACTATAACTCACGCGACCGCAATCCTCTGCTGATGCTAATACTGTATTTAGACACTTATTTGCCCATGTCTTCTTCCATACATTTTTAGCTATACATATATTACAAATATTTTTTTTTATAAAGACACATATGTCATCAGCAGAAGATTGCGGTCGCGTGAGTTATAGTTGCCAGCACTAACTATAACGGGGCAATTTCATTGGTTTTTTATCAGTAAAATTTCCGCTAACTATAACATGTGTGAAACCTATGGTTTTTTCAGTGAATTTGCAAGGTTTTTTAAATGCTAATTCCTAACTATAACGTGTGTGAAACCTATGGTTTTTTCAGTGAATTTGTACGGTTTTTTAAATGCTAAGTTACTTTACGCCATTCGAGGCGTGCGCGCCCACTTAACGCAGTGCGTTCCGTGCACGGTTTTTATCAACTTTACTAAGCCCTGTACATTTGGTGGCCTTCGGCCACCAAAAGCACAGGGGGTGGGGTCAATGTGGATAGTGTTTTTTTTATTTCGATTTTATAATTTCATGTTGCCAAAATATAGTTTTTTTACTGATGTAAAAAGCCCTGTATATTTGGTGGCCTACGCCCACCAAAAGCACAGGGGGTGGGGTAAGTGTGGATAGTGTTTTTTTTATTTCTATTTTTTACCGTACGCTTACGGTAAGCGTACGGTAAGCGTACTCGGCGAAATTGCCGAAAAAAAAATAAAACCGTTTTTGCTCTTGGGGGATGTTTGGGGACTCCCTCAACATGACTATGTGGGAGGGAGTTGTCAAAACAGCCCCGTAACATGTTTTTGGGCATCATGTTTGATAAATAACACTCAGTGCGAGAGACAAAATGGCGGACGCCGCTTCCTGGTTTCGGCCGATTCGAATGTTTACTAAGATCTAAGAGCCAATCAGAATCGCGCTCGCGCACGCCACCGTACGCGTACGGTAAGCATACGGTAAGCGTACCGTAAGCGGGCTCAGATATATATATTGATTTAAAGGCTATTTTCTCAGAATCTACTGAACAGATTTACACCAAACCTACAAAAGGCACTTCCTTGACATAGGGACTACCTCTCTGCCAAATTTCTAGTAATTCTGTTCAGCCGTTCGGGCTGTAGCTCTGTCTAAAGGTCCTATGGAAAAATGCATGGGAAAAACGCGTTTTGGGACCCCCCTTTTATCTCAGCCCCCGCTTGACGAATCCCCCCGAGACTTTCAGGGTAGGAGCGGAGCATAGCGCCCCACCTATTTTGAGAAATTCGCGAGGATTCATTGACCGGCGCCAAAGTTATTCAAAATAGAATGTTGCGGATTTCCTATGGAAAAGGGGTCCTAACTATAACTACCTACTGGCGACCGCCAGTAGGTAATATATATATATATATATATTCACTGAAAAAACCATAGGTTTCACACACGTTATAGTTACGAATTAGCATTTAAAAAACCTTGCAAATTCACTTAAAAAACCATAGGTTTCACACATGTTATAGTTAGCTGGACATTTCACTCGTAAAAAAACAATGAAATTCCCCCGTTATAGTTACTGCAGGCAACTATAACTCACGCGACCCCAATCCTCTGCTGATGACGTCAGATATTACATCACTGTATTTAGACACTTATTTACCCATGTCTTCTTCCATTAATCTTTAGCTATACATATATTACAAATATTTATTTTTCAGAAAGACACATATGTCATCAGTGATGTAATATCTGACGTCATCAGCAGAGGATTGCGGTCGCGTGAGTTATAGTTGCCTGCAGTAACTATAACGGGGGAATTTCATTGGTTTTTTACGAGTGAAATGTCCAGCTAACTATAACATGTGTGAAACCTATGGTTTTTTAAGTGAATTTGCAAGGTTTTTTAAATGGTAATTCGTAACTATAACGTGTGTGAAACCTATGGTTTTTTCAGTGAATTTGTACGTTTTTTTAAATGCTAAGTTATGTTTTTATTATTATTTTTTTTTTCAGATTTTTCACCGTGCGCGCACCGAGCGCCCACGGTTCGCTCACCTCGCGATTTAAAAAAAATAATTGTTTTTTTCTCCCTTGGGGGTCCTTCTGTGACCCCCTGACGAAGGCTAGGGGGTCAGGAACTGTCCACTCTGCCCCCTTTTCACGTTCTCCACCTCTGTTTTTCACCCCCTCAGACTACGAGAGACAAAATGGCGGCCAACACTTTCTGGTTTCGACCGATTCGAATGTTTACCGACATCTAACAACCAATCAGAATTGCGCCTCCGCACGGCAGGGTGCGCGCACTGTGCGCGCACGGTGCGCGCGTATAGATATTGATATGCTTTTAAATGCTATTTTCTCAGGAAATACTGAACAGATTTACACCAGACCTGCAAAAGGCACTTCCTTGACCTTATGGCTACCTCTCTGCCAAATTCCACGTTTTTCTGTTCAGCCGTTCGGGCTGTAGCTGCGACTAAAGGTCCTATGGAAAAATGCATGGGGAAAACGCGTTTTGGGACCCCCCCTTTTTCTCGGCCCCCGCTTGACGAATCACCCCGAGACTTTCAGGGTAGGAGCTGAACGGAGCGCCCCATTAGTTTTGAAAAGTTCGCGAGGATTCATCAACCGGCGCCAAAGTTATTCAAAATAGAATTTTGAGATTTCCTATGGAAACTAGGTTGTAACTATAACTATCTACTGGCGACCGCCAGTAGATAATATATATATTACCTACTGGCGGTATAGTTATGACCTATTATCCATTGGAAATACGCAACATTCTATTTGAAATAACTTTGGCGCCGGTTGACGAATCTTCGCGAAATTTTCAAAACTGGTGGGCGCTCCGGTCCACTCCTATCCTCAAAGTCTCGGGGTGATTCGACAAGCGGTGGCCGAGAATAAAGGGGGGTCCCAAAACGTGTTTTCCCCATGCAAATTTCCATAGGAACCGTTAATCGCAGCTACAGCCCGAACTGCTGAACGGAATTACACCAAATTTGGCAAAAAGGTAGCCCTTGGTTCAGAGTCGTGCCTTTTGGTTAAATGGTGTAAATCCGTTCAGTAGTTCCTGAGAAAATCAAAAGTAAAATCATAGATATATCTATGGGCGCGGTAGATCCGCGCACCCTGCCGAGCACGAGTTGTATGCTAATTGGCTGTCAACACTTCAAACCAGGAAGTGTTGGCAGCCATCTTGTGCCTCGGTAGAACCGAGGCACAAGAAAACAGAAGAAAAAACACACAGAACGCAAAAAGGGGGCAGGGTAGAAACACCCTGACCCCCTAGGCCGGCTCAGGGGGTCCCACAAGGACCCCAAGGCCCCAAATTTGTATTTATTTTTTTAAATCGGCAAAATCCGCGCTGGGTGCGTGGATCCTGCCGATGGAAAAAAAAAAAAACGAAGCGCGGTCTCCCGCGCTTCTTTCTTAATTTGCCCCGGGGGCCAATTTCATAACTTTCACCACTTTGAAACTTTCCCAGAAGTGTTTTAGATGAAATGCTCAGTTTTGTATAAAACACATTTCCCCATCTCAACCTTTAAGCATTCTACATTATAGAAACAAGAGAAACGAGGAACGAGCTCGAGACATTTGCTCAGGATCACATCACGTGCCACGATTCTGCAATTGCCCTTGCTACTTCTAATGCTAATTAAAAAAACAGCATGTTTCTTTCAGCAGCTGCCTTTTCTGGATATCTAGCTTGTTTTCTGCCTTGCTTCCTTCTGCACGCAGAGACTTGATGCACTTTGTGATCGGATGAAAACAACTTCAAAGAAATAAACAAACACATCTTGTCCCGGCTGCATAGTTAGAGGCCCATTGGGGAAAAGAAGCTTTGGGAAGAGTTTGTAATACTCTGCAAATGGATTTCTGTTGAACTAATTTCCTTTTACCTTGTAAAATGAGCATTTGCAATGCACTAGGTCTTGCATTTGCAAGAACTTGAGCTATTGGCATTGTAAATGACAATGCCTTTTATTTATGTGTTTTGAAAACCTGCAAGCAGTGTGTAAATGACAATGCCTTTTATTTATGTGTTTTAAAAACCTGCAAGCAGTGCGTAAACGCACTTTGTACTTAGAGTCCTTGCTTAGGAGAAGCAAGGCAGGCAGTAAAAGTGGTGCAGTTACTGCCAGCCTTTCTTCTCGTAAGCAACGACTATAAGTACAAAGTGCGTGTTTATGCACTGCTTGCAGGTTTTCAAAGCACATGAATAAAAGACATTATAATTTACAATGCCAATAGCTCAAACTCTAGCAAATGCTAGAACTACTGCATTGCAAATGCTTGTTAATGTTAGAAGTGACCTATTCCCACAATGGAAAGATCAATTACAGTAAATACCATATGTTAAAGACTGCCTGGAGATTCATTACAATTTCGTATTCATCTAATGGTATTGGTTTGAAATATCAACTTTATTGACTTTGCACTCCATCAGACGTATTTGCTGGTTATTAGAGACCACAAATATCATAAATGTTCCTTAACTTCATGTCGCCACTAGCAGCCAAGAGTATTACTTTGTCGGACTATGTTGCTGAAACAGCGTAATTTTTGCTCCACCCTTACATGTCACAAGTAGGTAATATATATATATATATATATATATATATATATATATATACACAACATTATATATATATAATATGAACAAGGCTCTCCCGAGCCGAAACGCGTATCGACGACTTCTGGACAATAAACACTGCAAGCACTTACTTCGGGTCTGTGTCCATCCCTTGGTTCTCGTTTATTGGAGCCGTGTTGGATGAAAAGGATATATATATATATATATATATATATATTACCTACTGGCAGTCGCCAGTAGGTAGTTATAGTTAGGACCTATTTTCCATAGGAAATCCGCAACATTCTATTTGGAATAACGTTGGCGCAGATTGGCGAATCTTTGCGAAATTTTCCAAACTTTTGGCCAGCTCCGGTCCGCTCCTATCCTGAAAATTTCACGGTGATTCATCAAGCGGGGCTGAGAAAAAAGGGGGGGTCCCAAAACGCGTTTTCCCCATGCATTTTCCCATAGGACCAGTTGACGCAGCTACAACCCGAACTGCTGAACGGAATTACACCAAATTTGGCAAAGAGGTAGTCCTCAGTTCAGACTCGTGCCTTTTGCTTAAATGGTGTAAATTTGTTCAGTAGTTCCTGAGAAAATTAGAGTTAAAAAGATAGATATATCTGGGCGTAGCCTAACCACACATCTCATCGTGAGATCTGATTGGCTGTCAGTACTTCATCCAAGAAGTGTTGGCAGCCATCTTGGGACCAATATACATGATAGCACCTCATTAAAAAGCATTGCAGTTAATAAAAGATTTTAAGACTTTAGTTACATTATAAATCATTTGTTGATGGTACCATACTCATTTTAGGAATTGTGGTGTGTTCTAAGGTGATTTTACCATGTGAAAAAGCCTTCTGCTGTGATATCATGAATCATGTTTGAGAGAAAACTATTTTCTCATGTTTTTCCCACAGAGGTTTGGAAGGTGATCTATAAGCTAAACTGAGAGCATATTTTCAGTAAATTCACATTATCTTTCTCAGTCATGTGAGAATGAAGTCTGACATTCTCAGTAAAACATGTACATCCAACAAGGGCAGAGACTGTCAGTTGATTCCTTTGTGTTCTACTGCAGACAAACGTATTGCACACCTGAAGCCATCTTGATTGGAATAAAGTGGTAACTCTTAAAACATTTAATTTAAAAAGGAACAAAATGAGGGGGCTCATTTTGCCATAGAAAGTATGATTAGTGCTGCAGAAAAATCAGGGCACATTTTGAGTGACTTCTCAAATCCTCTTCTATTTCATTAAAATATTCTGACATGCAGACTGAAACATGCGCTTTCAATACCAACAGCAGACTTCCATGGTGAGCAGTAGCTTTACAACAGTTATCTAATAAGCAACTAGAGTGCTAACATTCTGAATTTATGGCAAATGTGTGACACATCTGAATGCCTTCTTGATGAAATCAAAGTAAAAAACTGAAAGTATTTCCTACCGAGGAGACTGTAGTAAATGAGGAAATTAGGAAACTTCATAACAAATAAGTCTCCCAAAATGGCCACCAGAGACAAAAGAGCCCAAATGTAGCCCAAATATCACCCAGATGTAGCCCAAGTATAGCCCAATGACAGAATGTCCCAGAGTGTTCTATCGAACAACTAGAGCGCTAACAGTCTTACTTATGACAAAAGTATGGCACACCTGAAGCCATCTTGATTGGAATAAAGTGGTAACACTTAAAACATTTAATTTACAAAGGAACAGAATGAGGGGGTTCATTTTGCCATAGAAATTATGATTAGTACTGAAGAAAGAAAAATTAGGGCACATTTTGAGTGACTTCTCAAATCCTCTTCTATTTCATTAAAAAATTCTGATATGCAGACTGAAACATGCACTTTTAATACCAGCAGCAGACTCCCGTGGTGAGCAGTAGCTTTACTACAGTGATCTAATGAGCAACTAGAGTGTTAACATTCAGAATTTATGGCAAATGTGTGACATATCTGAATACCTTCTTGATGGAATCAAAGTAAAAAACTGAAAGCATTTCCTACTGAGGAGACTGCAGTAAATGAGGAAATTAGGAAACTTCATAACAAATACATCTCCCAAGATGGCCACCAGAGACAAAAGAGCCCAAATGCAGCACAAATATCACCCAGATGTAGCCCACATGTAGCCCAATGACAGAAGTGTGCAAAACACTTATTTTTTGTGTATTTGCAGTTTTATATAGTGCAGACTTGTCAGGTATTGGAGTGCTTTACATGAGCATTGGTTACATCACACAAGATCAAATTCATTTTGGTTGTAGACATGGGGAGATTAAGTGATTTGACCAGAATCACAGAATGTTGAGCTGAAGCAGAAACTCCAACCTGGTTCCCCAGTTGCAAAGTCTGCAGCTCTGGAAGTAACACCACATCCTCTCCCCTAGGTGCAACATTTAATCAAGTGGTCAACTGGATAAAAAAAACATAAAGATTGCAAATAATTTAAAAGTTCTTTGTCGCTATTTGAAAACTCAGAAAATATGTCTTCATTTTAGTTTTTTAGAGCACTAACCATAATGTAGACCCTCTCATATATGTAATTTCTAAAGGAAATGCTCTAGGTATTACAGTTTTGATTACATCAAGATGACGTCAGGCGTTCCACACTTTTGTAATAAATATAGAATGTTAGCAATCTAGTTGTTCATTGGGATGCTGTTGAGAGGCAGAGGCCAGGGGCACGGACTCTGAAAATTGAAGGTAGGTAGGAGAGTGCAGAGGCAACAATTTGACCACACTGGGCAGGCAGGAAGGGCAGTGGCAGCACAACAGACTATGGAGGGCAGTGGAAAGGGGGGCAGGGGCAACAAACCAACAATACAGGACTGGCAAGAGAGGCTGTGGAAATATAATAGACCATTGTGGGCAGAAGGAAGAGGCTGTGGTAGTACAACCATACATGCCAACAGACCTGTTTCAGCCAGGAAACGTCCAATGTTTTTAAGCTCAAATGGGCTTTATTTGATCTGTCTCCTGTCTACAATCTCCTCTTTTTCAATGTAACTCAAAGGGGAAAATCAATACCCTGTTTTGTTTTCAAAATCTACCTCTTACCAAGTTCAAAATGTTCGCAAGTATGGTACATTGGATCATGGTAGGCAGGAGGAATTGGGGTAGGGACATGGACTCGGATAACAGAGGACAGGAGGGACATGGAGAGGTGCACCAAACTGACCCTACAAGGCAGGCATCAGGGTTTGCAGCAGCACAATACACCACACAGGGCATGCGGGACGGGAGTGCAGCACAACAATCCATAGAAAGCAATAGAGAGGGGACAGGACCATGCACAGAGAACAGAGGGGAAAGAGGTAATGGTAGCTAGCTGACCATAATGGACAGACAGGAGAGAAAGCTGCAGCATAACAGACCATAAAGGGCAGGAGGGACGGATCAGGGGCATTACAATGGAAGAGACAAGTCAGGAGGGAGGGAATAGGGGTCTGCATATGGAAACAGAGGGCTAGGGGCAAGGGGGCAGGGCAGGAGCAGCAAGATGACCATGGAGGTCAGGCAGGATGGGCACTAGAAACAAGACACACCATGGAGAGCAACAATGAGACTATGATGGCATACACACAGACCATGGAGGGAAGGTGGGAGGGGGTCAGGGGCAGCTAGCTGACCACACAGGGAAGGTTGGAGGGGTCATGGCAGCACAGAAGACCATGCATGGCAAGCGGGAGGGTTAGTGGCAGCACAATGGCTATGATGGGCAAGAAGGAGGGTGCAGGGGCATGCACAAAGGACCATGGAAGATAGAAGGGAGGGTCAGGACCTGGGCACAGACAAGAGAGTTCAGGGGAAGGGGCCTCACAACAGACCGTGCGGGGCAACTAGGAGGAGCAGTTGCAGCACAACAGACCAGGGAGGGCAGAAGGGTGTGGCAGTAAAATGGATCATGGAGGACAGGAGGAAGGGGATAGGGGCATGGCATGTGGACAGTCAGCGTGGAGGTGGCAGGGACAGATTACAGTCATCTAACAATGCTAGGCAGGTGTGAGGGGAGTGGCAGCTCAACAGAATACTCAGAGTAGATAGGAGTGGCAAGTCCATGGAACATGGTGGGCAAAAAGGATGGAGCAGGGGCATGCACAAAGACATCGTAGGGCAGGGGGAAGGAGAATAGGGGCAGCAAGCTAAGCACAGAGGCTAAGCAGGAGGTCAATGATGGTCCATAGAATTGGGCAATGGAGGGCAGGAGGAGTGGACTGGTACATCATGCTAAATGGAGGGCAGTGGCAGCACATCAGACCATGCATGGCAGGAGGGAGGAGGCTAGTCCATGGATTCAGACAACAGAGGATAGGGAGGAGGTGGATGGGGCAGCAAGCTAACTGTTCAGAGAAGGTGGGCATTAGGAACTTTATTGATTTTAAAATGTGTGCCTGTGCGAACTACTTAAAATATTAACAAGTATGCAGCATAATCTCACTTTTATTCAGGGAGAAGAGGACGTTTGTGACTGTGACTCCGGGCTCACTTGGCAGAAACACCCCCTCGCAAAATATAATGCCCGTGAAAAGGGTAGGTTGACACAGTGTTATATAGAACATAGTCCTGAGAGCACGATTGAAAATAAAAACTAGATATAGTATATGGTATAAACTATGCACCAAAAAGTGTGAGATAAGATGAACCGGGGCGTGAAATATAATATGCAATACATTGTGCGCATTGACAGATTAATTGGAGAGCGCGAGATAGCACAGGCACTAGCGCGAGCTATGCGATATGCGCCTTGGAGTGTAATATGCACAGGGCAGTGTTGTGTAACCTAACTAGTCTCTAAAGTTGTAATATAAAATATGTGCTGGGGAGTGTAACATTGCATATGCACTGTGACAAAGATATGGATCCCAGATTGTAATATGTATGGCATAGCGCTGTGCGTTATAACATAGGCATCGAGGAAGGCACGTTAGATTGGGCAATATAACCAGTGCGAAGGCAAGTGTGGCATGACATATTCACGGGGTGGTGTTACAGTGCACATGGGCTAGAGAGTGTCATAGCATACGCACTAGCTGGTGGAATACAACACAGAGGTGTGTGGCACTCGGCGGGCACTGGTGGGTGTAACACAGCATTGGGCTCAGCCAGGAGCACGCTGTGACTCTCAAGTGAGGTTCGACTCCTTTCGAGAGAGTAAAATAAAAAGTATTACTCATCCGGCGGTGGAGGTGTGTTTTATTAACCGTGAGGGGGGTTTCTTGCATAGTTTGGTCGAATTTTTGTCGAATCCCCTTTGAATGGCTTGGTGTGCATGTGTATTAAATGTGCCAGTCAATAGCTACCCATGTTTGTATAAATAAACAACAAGGGTGTCTACTTGGAGAGTGCCCACCGGTGGGGGTGCCGGGATTAGGCACGGTAGGGCATCAGACACGTCAGAGCTTCACTAGCGTGTACATACATTCCACGTGGATTCATTGTATGCATAGTTGTCTTTTAATGAATATCACGCAAATCGTCAAGGTGATAGGTACATACGGTTTGTCCAGCATGTCCTAGGTGTTTCTATAAATATATATGTTTTTTAAAATAATAAAAAACAAAGGCCGGCCCCGGGGGATGGGGTCCCCGGGGCCATAAGTGGCCTGAGGAGGGGGGCAACGCAGCCCCCCTCCTAAAGAATAAAAAAAAAAAAATGCCATGACCCGGGGGTTGGGGTCCCCGGGGCCGATTAAGGCCTTGGGAGGGACACATTTATTTTTTTCAACAAAAAAAATTAGGGTGCAGGGTGCAGGCCCTTGGGCATGGGGTCCCCAGGGCCAATAAATTAGAAAAAAAAGGGGGGCCACACAGCCCTCCTTCTTAAAAAAATTAAATAAATAAAAGACCGGCATCGTGCCGGAGGCCATGCCCCCTCCTTGCAGCACTCTGCAAACGCGCCCCCTGGCCAGTTGTAAGTTGGGGAATTAATTCTCCTTCAATATTGAGGGTCCCTGAGGGCCAACTAGCCCAACAGGTATATCCAGTATGCGCCAGGGAGCTGCGTTGCAGACAGGTGTTCTGAGGCCACACCCCTTTTTACAACTCTATGCAACACAGCTCTGTGGCGCTTACTGGAGGTACCTAGTGGGCTAGTTTGATACTAGGGACCCTTAGGATTCAAGGGGACTTAATCTCTCAACTTAGAACGGCCACAGGGCGTGTTTACACAGTGGTGAAGGGAGGGGATGGGGCCTGAGGTGACATGTGCAAACACGCCCTGTGGCGCGTTTTAAGTTGGGGAAATAATTCCCTTTCAATCCTGAGGGACCCTGGGGGCCAACTAGCCCACCAGGTGCTTCCAGTAAGCGCCACTGCTCTGCGTTGCAGAGAGGTGGTGCAGGCCATGCCCCTTTTTACATCTCTCTGCAATGGTGCTTACTGGACGTACCTTGTGGGCTATTTTGCCCCTAGGGAGCCTCAGGATTCAAATGAACTTAATCTCCCAACTAAAAACGGCCACAGGGCATGTTTACACAGTGGTGAAGGAAGGGGACGGGGCCTGAGTTAACGTGTGCAAACATGCCCTGTGGCGCATTTTAAGTTGGGGAAATAATTCCCCTTCAATCCTTAGGGACCCTGGGGGCCAACTAGCCCACCAGGTGCTTCCAGTAAGCACCACTGCGCTGCGTTGCAGAGAGGTGGTCTAGGCCGTGCCCCTTTTTACATCTCTTTGCAACGCAGCTCTGTGGCGCTTACTGGAGGTACCTAGTGGTCTAGTTGGACCCTAGGGACCCTCAGGATTCAAGGGGACGTAATCTCCCAACTTAAAACGGCCACAGGGCGTGTTTACACAGTGGGGAAGGGAGGGGACGGGGCCTGAGGTGACGTGTGCAAACACGCCCTGTGGCGCGTTTTAAGAGGTAGTTTTAATCCCCTGCCCTATTATTTACTAGGGGCTTACAGAGGAGGTCATGCTAATCACAGGGGGACCCCAACGTGTTCCCTAGTGTATGTAGGTGTTTTCACTGTATTCTGAGTGTCTTTTAACATAGCACTGGCTCTAGGACTGGTTAGTCAGACTCAGTTACCACCAGTATCCGTCTGAAAAAGTTGAGGGTACAGGATGATTTTGCAACAAGGCTTCTTTCTGCTCTTCTGTTTGTTCTTTCTGCACGTTATCCTTCTTCCTGCAATTTTCTTCGTCTTTGAGGACTTATGTTGCTTTTATCTGGATTTCTTTTTTTTCTTTCTGTGCGTTTTTTCGTCTTTCTTCACATGTCCTATCTCTGTAGGCATAGTTTGAAAATAGCATTTAAAAAACCTTTTAAATTCACTGAAAAAACCATAGGTTTTAGGCCCGTTATAGTTAGGAATTAGCATTTAAAAAACCTTAGAATTTCACTGAAAAAACCATAGGTTTCAGGGGCGTTATAGTTAGCTGGACTTTTCACTCGTACAAAATCATTGAAATTCCCCCGTTATAGTTAGTTCAGCTAACTATAACTCGCACGCCCGCAATGCACTGCTGATGACATATTACATCACTCATGACATGGTCAGTGACATCACTGATGACATCACTGATGACATCACTGATGACATATGCGTTTCATAAGCTTAACATCGCTTGGCCCCCCAGGAACACCAAGAACACCTTGAGACTGGCACTGATGAAGCCGTTTGAAGGCTGAAACGCGTATGCTGAGCGTTTCAGGGACAGAATCTCTTTGCGCATGGAAAAATCATTAAAGCCATTTTTTATTCCCCGGAGTTGTGTCGCGCTGTCTACTTACTTGGAAGAGAGCATGGACTGTATGTTTTAACCAGCAAGCAGGCGCTGGGTGGCGATGCGCCCTCTCGATCTGGAGCAACGCGATGAGCCTGCACTTGGAGTGTTTATGTTTACACGGAGCCCCCCCCAGCATGTCAAAACCACTTGGTGTGATTCTGGATGCGAGGGGAGAGAGGAGGCTACATTGTGTGCCTGATAAGGGGACAAAGGAATGGCCGGACTTCCCAGTAACCAGGGGTGGTGTTGATACCTGCAGCCAATTGTTATTGGGGTACCACATGGTGCAAGGAATGCCCTGTTACTCACTGGGCCTCCTCAACGGACTATCAAGACCAGAATGCACCTCGCTAGGGAATGTACGCAAAGCAGCTGTACATCATTGAGCGGAGGAGGGGCGAGAGACCACCTGACTGGGTGTGGTCTCGGGAACAGCATTACATCGGTTGGCCCCCCAGGAACACCAAGAACACCTTGAGACTGGCACTGATGAAGCCGTTTGAAGGCTGAAACGCATATGCCGAGCGTTTCAGGGACAGAATCTCTTTGCGCATGGAAAAATCATTCAAGCCATTTGTTATTCCCCGGAGTTGTGTCGCGCTGTCTACTTACTTGGAAGAGAGCATGGACTGTATGTTTTAACCAGCAAGCAGGCGCTGGGTGGCGATGCGCCCTCTCGATCTGGAGCAACGCGGTGAGCCTGCACTTGGAGTGTTTATGTTTGCGCAGAGCCCCCCCAGCATGTCAATACCACTTGGTGTGATTCTGGATGCGAGGGGAGAGAGGAGGCAACATTGTATGCCTGATAAGGGGACAAAGGAATGGCCGGACTTCCCAGTAACCAGGGGTGGTGTTGATACCTGCAGCCAATTGTTATTGGGGTACCACATGTTTCAAGACCAGAATGCACCTGGCTGGGGAATGTAAGCAAAGCAGCTGTACATCATTGAGCGGAGGAGGGGCGAGAGACCACCTGACTGGGTGTGGTTTCGGGAACAGCATAACATCGCTTGGCCCCCCAGGAACACCAAGAACACCTTGAGACTGGCACTGATGAAGCCGTTTGAAGGCTGAAACGCGTATGCCGAGCGTTTCAGGGACAGAATCTCTTTGCGCATGGAAAAATCATTAAAGCCATTTGTTATTCCCCGGAGTTGTGTCGCGCTGTCTACTTACTTGGAAGAGAGCATGGACTGTATGTTTTAACCAGCAAGCAGGCGCTGGGTGGCGATGCGCCCTCTCGATCTGGAGCAGCGCGGTTAGCCTGCACTTGGAGTGTTTATGTTTACGCAGAGCCCCCCCAGCATCTCAAAACCACTTGGTGTGATTCTGGATGCGAGGGGAGAGAGGAGGCAACATTGTGTGCCTGATAAGGGGACAAAGGAATGGCCGGACTTCCCAGTAACCAGGGGTGGTGTTGATACCTGCAGCCAATTGTTATTGGGGTTCCACATGGTGCAAGGAATGCCCTGTTACATAATGGGCCTCCTCAACGGACTATCAAGACCAGAATGCACCTGGCTGGGGAATGTAAGCAAAGCAGCTGTACATCATTGAGCGGAGGAGGGGCGAGAGACCACCTGACTGGGTGTGGACTCGGGAACAGCATAACATCGCTTGGCCCCCCAGGAACACCAAGAACACCTTGAGACTTATGCCGAGCGTTTCAGGGACAGAATCTCTTTGCACATGGAAAAATCATTAAAGCCATTTTCTATTCCCCGGAGTTGTGTCGCACTGTCTACTTACTTGGAAGAGAGCATGGACTGTATATATATACATATATATATATATATATATATATATATATATATATATATATATATATATATATATATATATATATATAACCTACTGGCGGTATAGTTAGGACCTATTATCCTTTGGAAATCAGCAACATTGTATTTGAAATAACTTTGGCGCCGGTTGACGAATCTTCGCGAAAGTTTCAAAACTGGTGGGGCGCTTCGGTCCACTCCTATCCTGAAAGTCTTGGGGTGATTCGTCAAGCGGGGGCTGAGAAAAAAGGGGGTCCCAAAACATGTTTTCCCCATGCAATTTTCCATATGAACCGTTAATCGCAGCTACAGCCCGAACTGCTGAACGGAATTACACCAAATTTGGCAAAAAGGTAGCCCTTGGTTCAGAGTCGGGCCTTTTGGTTAAATGGTGTAAATCTGTTCAGTAGTTCCTGAGAAAATCAAAAGTAAAATCATAGATATATCTATGGGCGCGGTAGATCCGCGCACCCTGTCAAGCACGAGTTGTATGCTAATCGGCTGTCAACACTCCAAACCAGGAAGTGTTGGCAGACATCTTGTGCCTCGGTAGAACTGAGGCACAAGGAAACAGAAGCAAAACGCAAAAAGGGGGCAGGGTAGAAACACCCTGACCCCCTAGGCCTGCTCAGGGGGTCCCACAAGGACGCCCAAGGCCCCAATTTATTAAGTTTTTTTAAATCGGCAAAATCCGCGCTGGGTGCGCGGATCCTGCAGATGGAAAAAAAAAATGAAGCGCGGTCTCCCGCACTTCTTTGTTAATTAGCCCCCGGGGGTCCAAGTCCCGGGGGCATGATCAAAAAAGGTGTAGGGGGGCCCAATCCCCCCACACTGCCCTGGGGACCGCCACCCCGGGGCTTTATCATAATATAGGTGGGGGCTCATGGCCCCCCCGCAGCCCCAGGGACCGCCACCCTCCGGGGCTTCTTTAAATTAGGTTTGGGGGGCACTCAGACCCCCCCAGCCCCGGGGACCGCAACCACCTGGGGCTTCTTAAAATTAGTTGCGGGGGCTCTCAGTCCCCCCCAGCCCCGGGGACCACCACCCCCTGGGGCTTTGTAAAATATGGGAGGGGGACCGCACGGCCCCCCTCCTGGAGACTTGTCGAGGCCCTGGGGACCGCCGCCCCCCAGGGCCGGCTCCTGCAGTGTCCCAGGGTGCCCACCCGGGACACTGTAGTTTGCTATGGCAGGGCGGGAGCCTCGCGGCTCCCACCCTGTCATTGCAAACTGCTTTGCTATTTGGAAGAGAGAGCAGGAAACCTGCTCTCTCTTCCAAATAGCAAAGCAGATTGCTTTTCCACAGGGGGAGCAGCATGTTAGCTGCTCCCCATGTGGAAAAGCAACGCCGGCTCCCGCAGGACGCGGGAAGCCAGCTGGGACCGTGCGGGGACTGGGGCCCCCCCACGATCCCCAATGGAGAGGGCCAGCCCCGTGGAATGGGGTCCCCGGGGCTATTAGTAGGCCGGGAGGGGTCACGCAGCCCTCCTTCTCAAATTGAAAAAAATATATATATATTTAAAAAAAACAAAGGCGGGCCCTGGGGGATGGGGTCCCCGGGGCCATAAGTGACCACAGGAGGGGGGCAAGGCAGCCCCCCTCCAAAATAATAATAATTTTAAAAAAGGGCCATGCCCCGGGGGATGGGGTCCCCGGGGCAAATTATGGCCTCGGGAGGGGGGCCAAGTGGCCCCATTCCCAATTTCTACTTTAAAAAAAAAAATTGCGAGCAGGCACTGGGGGATGGTGTCCCCAGGGCCAATACATTAGAAAGAGAATTTTTTTTTTTTAAACGGGATTCCACAAAAGGCCACGCCCCCTCCTTGCAGATGGGGAATGAATTCCCCTTGAATGCTGGGGGTCCCTGGGGGCCAACTATCCCACAAGGAACCTCCAGTATGCACCAGGGGGCTGCGTTGCAGAGAGGTGTTCTGAGGCCACGCCCCTTTTTACACCTCTCTGCAACGCAGCTCCGTGGTGCTTACTGGAGGTTCCTAGTGGGCTAGTTGGACCCTAGGGACCCTCAGGATTCAAGGGGACTTAATATCCCAACTTAAAACGGACACAGGGCGGGTTTACACAGGGGCGAAGGGAGAAAGAGGGATAGCTATTGGAAAATAATCTTGTTGTAATACAAGGGGCAAAAATAGAATATTTAGCAGAACTGTTATGTTGAAATTGCACTTTTTATTGGAGATTTGATACAAAAAAATGTCTTTTACTTTAGATTCGATGAAACTTTTTAGTCCTGAAGAAGGTGGAAATATTACAGAAATCACCGAAACGCTGCGGCAACTTTTTAACAATAATAATAATTAGTTTTATCTGAAATCCGTAGAGAGAAGATTGTAACCCATTTTTGGGAGGTATTGTGTTCATAAACTGTGTTTTTAAGTATAATTAATGATTTATGAGCTAAATATAATGTTTTTAACAATACTGTTTTTAAAAAAAATGTGTTGGAATCAAGAATCTGGTTTATATACAATACAGGGTGATTGTATGATAGATTAAAGTGCAGAAAGTTTTGAGAATAGACAACAGTTATTAAGGCATACTAACTGCCTCCTTTATGATAATTTGATACTCTTATTAACCATTGACACTTGGTCCAGGGTGATAGTGCTTGCCCTTTTTATTTTAAGTGTAGGGACTTTTGTGTTGTTGACAACTAAGATAGGGACATTTACCTTTGCATGAGAGTAAGGTGTAGTTGTTTTAGTGGATCCTAGTGCACAAAGAGAAACTGTATCAATCCGAGTGATCCCATTGGTCTAGGTTTAATTCTCGTGTGTATCTGAGTAGTTCGGAAAGTGTTGTTCCAAACCATTTCTTGTGTGATTGAATACTACCAATTTCTTTAGTGGAGCAGACAAAGTTATTTATGAATTGCTTTTGCATTTGTAATGCATGCCTAATGCTGAGAAGCGTGCATCTGTAGAAAAATTGTGAAGGAAGTTGAACTGCTGCGAGGAGTGAGACTGATGTCACAGTGTGCAACACTGGGAATGGTCGGTTGGAGTAAAGCCATGCTGATATATGTTGACTATATCACAGAGTGTTGCACTGCTTTGGTTGTTGACACCAAACGAGAACTGTGGGCAAGAGAAATTATTTCCTAGTTTGAGACGAAAAGATCTTTGTAATTGTTGAATTTAGTGTTGAAGAATGAAATTCTATAAGATTGTGCGAGAAATGTTTAGGGGAGATGTACCTGTTTGAGAGGGAGAAGAGGCCCACCTGAGAATACACCAGGTTATTATAAGACTATAAATGTAGGACTCCATACATGTATTTGGTTTAACCAATGGCATAAGATCACTGAGAAAGAAGCTGTGTTGATGTTTCCACGCTATGGCACATTTAATTTGAGAATCATTGGAAATTTGAGGAGAGTACTGTATGAAATGAGACTGCCTCCTAGACCCGCACAGTATGCAGCACTTGAGTCTTGGGAGTGAACAGCTCATGATAGGCAGAATGAAAAATATCAGGGGAAAGCCAGAGAGGTAGTGCGTAGGTATGCTGATGCTAGGTGGAATGTAGAACAAATGAAGCGAAGAACCGATATAATAGAGGGGACTAGACTGTACATTAACAAACAAAGAGACAGAGACAGGAAAGGAAGAGAAGAGTAGAAGATAAAGGGGGAAATACCAAAAATGCAGAGAGTGAGGATGAAGCCTTTCATAGCGACTCAAGTGATGATCTCTTACATGCATTATTGTCGACCTTTCCACTCACATATAATGAAGTTCACCAGGGAGGAATGAGTGGTGCAGGTGTCATTGGAATTTCTGGAGTAGCTACCGCACCAGTGAATACAAGTCCTAATGTTATGGGAGGAAATACAGGGATCAGTGCCCCGTCAAACGAATTGCTTTGAACGCCTCAGATGCATTTACTGTTCTGGCCACTATAAGTGCTGTTGTCACGCTGTATAACCCTGGATCGACACGGAACGCAACACACACTTTGGTAGTTCCTACTGGAATGAGTGCAATAGGTAACACCCCTATGGACCTGAGAATGGGAAAAGCATTACCAACTCCTTTAGTCCTAACTCAATATAATACCCCTTGTGCTGCAAGCGCAGATCCGACTATGAACTAGACAGTGTAGTGTTGTTCCTATAGTACCTCTGCTGGACCTGCGCTTTTGGATAACATACACTGTGGGCCTGGTGGCAGACTGATTCTGAGCACCCCCACCGTGTATGTTAGCCTTGTTTGCATTAGCTAGCTCACAGTGCCACTACAATCTCCTTTTATCAGAAAGATTAGTTTTTGGCAACCTCAGAACACAACAACCCTGATTCCTCAGACTCGTGGAAACAATGTACTACTTTTTGCCCAGTCACTCGTGCTTGCTCATTTGGTCTCAGATAGTTACACATAAGAAACAGTCGAGCATGTTTACAATAAGAATTTATTGCACAGTTGTTCTTCTGATGGAAAATATATGTGCTGCGACAACTGTTAAACAGTAGCATACATATATGATCAGCAGTACAGTGAATAAAAAGGAATAGTACAGTTCTACCATTTTGCAATATCCATGAACATATACATGAATATAAAATGCATTTATAAAATAAAGCGCATACTCCTACGATGCCTGTCTAGATGTACCTAAGTGTACCTAGCATGTGAGTAGGTGTGAAAGAGCCAAGAATACCGCTAGGATTTAGTCAACCCCATTGCTTGAATAATGAGAGTGTTGGACCTCGTCCTAGTCTCGAGTTGGACACGCCGCAAGGGATGGTTAGACCACTGTCTGCTGGAGCGACTGCATGCAGGAGCCTCAGCGCTTCTGATCAGTGTGTCTGCCTGGAAGTCTCGGTTCCCTCTAACTACTGATAGCAAGAGGCGCTGTATTTATGCAGAAAAGTATGGAGTCCCTTTGTCCTTTGTGTCTTGTGTTAGCCATTGTTGGGGTTTGAAGATGACGTATGGGATGAACCGTTTACGTAGATGTTTATGCTGGTGGATTGTAGCCCCTGCCTGGTTTCCATGAGCTCTCATGAATATTTAATCATACTGGATGAGCACATCGAAGATGGTATATGAGGTCATTGTTCGGGAAAAACCTTCCTTCTGTACCCAAACCACAGTCTAGATAAGGTTCGACCCTCAGCGCCCGTTATTGTGGAGAATATGGAACTAATGTAGGTGAAAGATTATGCCTATATTAGGGCATCTCAAACCATGCCTATATTAGGGCATCTATATGAAACATAACAACAGGATTCATCCCTCCAAGTGGGATTGTTGTGGAATCACTAATTCTGATATGTCTCTGTATAGTACTCCCATGAGCGTTAATCAAAGTAGGTCCAGACAAGGGATAGTATCTATCTACTGTCCCTGTAAGGCAGGCTGGTCCAAGTGTCCAGGAATTTGATAAGTGGCTCCAAAGGTTAGCTGAACACCAAGGAGAAGGTACAAGTTCAGGTGTGACCAGAGGGGCAATTCAGTCCTCAGTAGGAGACAATACAGGTATATAGGGAACCTTGATATTTCTCGACTAGATACCTACCGAGAGAGTGAACTTGTGCTCATGTGTAAGGATGTTACCAGATATGCAGGAAAGATTTATGAAAGGTTATTAGAACTATCCCAGAAGTACGAGGTTAGTTTGACTAGGGCCAAGTCTTTGCAGAAAATTTACAGTGTGGGCTTTGGTGAGGATGACATAGCTAGCATGAGAACATCAGGAATTAAACTACAGATTAAGGAATTTGTTGTCTGTATTGAAAAATGGAGTGAACTAGACAAGTGGGAGGCAGATAGGTGAAAAAGAAGGACAATAGGAAATCAGGAGGAACGCTGCCTCTGTCAGCTATGGAGGGAGAAGGTACCTCAGCTTCTCATTTGAAGGAAGTGCCAGGTGGAGGTAAAATCCATGTGCCTTAGAGCAAAAGGGATCTTGCATCATTCACTAATGATTTTCCAAAATTGAGAGACAAAACAGCAGAGTGGAATACTCAGGTTGAACAATTTGTGAAAATTGTAAAGGTCCTGTGGATAGATTTGAATACCTTCTCTGACAATGTGGTACCAAGTGATTTGTGGGCAGTATGTAAAGTGTCTATGAATTGGCCAGAGAGGGAGTCTCCAAGAAATCCAATGACGAAGGCCATGTCTGAGTTGGTGATGAGAAAATATCAGCAGGTGATAACCTTTTTGAAAGGAATGGTATCAGCTAAAGATATTGGTTGGGTTAAGATTGACAGAACATCCCAAGAGCTTAAAGAGTCACTGCACTCTTATTATGAAAGATTGTTGCAGGTGTTTACACAGTGTAGCGGAACCTAGAACCTTGAGCGGAAAGATATGAGAAACTTTGTGTTTCGATTGTGTCAGGATTGAGAAGTGAGGTTACCTTGATGATTAACCATCATTTGATTTGTTGGCAGAATAAACTCATCAATGAGATCCAGCGGTACGCAAAGTACTGTAGTGATGAGATTAAGATGAGGCCGAAGCAGTTGATTGAGAAATTGATGGTGGCACAGATGAGAGCCACACAAAGAGGAAATACGAGTCACCAATCTTTAGGGAATGTTGGTCCTATTCAAGGAGTATATCAACAGGGAGCTCCTGCGAAGCAGGGTGGAAATGGATTTCCACAGCAAGGTAGGGGTTGCGGTGTTTCAATTGACCCGAGTACTAGAATTGATGTAGCAACTTTGAAAAGAATAAACCTGTGCCATTACTGTAATAAGTTGGGTCATCAGAAACAGGAATGTTGTCTTAATTGAAGTAGCAGGATGAATGAAAATCAGGTTCAGAACTCAGGATTCACACAACCTAAGGATGATAACCCTGTACAGTCACAAAATGTGGAGAAACCTGGGGTGCAAAACTTTACTGTGTCCCAAGCCTGGTGATGCAAGTTCCACAAGTCTGATGCAACAGCAGAATGTAAATGTTCCCAGGTTTAACCAAAATAAAAGCCCACATTTTAATCAGAATCCTTTTCTGAATTAGGGGACGCTTCAACAGTACCCTATGATTGAAATGTCTGATGATTGTGGCTCTGACTTGTCTCAATGACCTTGACTGAGGGGGGAGGAGATTGCGGGCTTGCCACAGTCTTAGAGGTAAACCAGAATGGTCCATTCGTAGAAGTTGAAGTGAATGGCCAACCCATATCAATCTTCATTGATACTGGTGCCACCGGTTCCACTGTTAGAACAGCAGAAGTTCCAGACCTACCCCTTTCGGGAAAAAGAGTCTAAGTTGCAGGAGTTGCAGCAAACAAACAAATGACAAGCCCAGTGATGAAAGAGGTACATTTTAGGATAGGGTCCTCGTAAGAAAATCATCAGTTTGTGGTATGTGATTCGAATCTCGTAAATCTGTTAGGACAAGACCTGTTGTGCAAACTGAACGCTCCATTTATTACACCCCAAAGGGTGTAGCGTTCCAGACTCATGATAGGACGTTGCCTTTAGATCGGCAAAACATGGTCCTGACATTGGATTGTTTCCTATGATGACAAATGATGATTTGCCCCAGATCTTAAAGATATTGTGGAACCAGAAGTCTAGGACATTTCAGGAAAGGGCATAGGTACCATCAAAGGAGTTGAGCCTGTCCGCAATAATGTAATGCCAAATACTGAGTAACCGAGAACCCCACAACATAATTTGACCCCTGAAACAACTGATGGAATTACGACAGTGATTGAGTCAATGATACAACAAGGCTTTTTGAAGGAGAAAATGGGAAGTTCATGTAACTCACCGATTATGGGGTGCCGAAGCCTAGCAGCAAGTACCGCATAGTGCCCGACCTGAGAAGGATTAATAGCATAGTCATTCCTTGGTGTCCTGCGGTACCGAATTCAGCTGTGTTTAATTCTAAATTCAATGTGAAGCTGAGTGGTTCACTGTTGTTGATTTGTGCCAGGCAGTCTTTTCCATACCTTTGCATTAGGACAGTCAGTTCCTTTTTGCATTTCAGCTGCAGAACCGTGTTTTAGCATGGTGCCAAGTCCCACAAGCATATACGAAGAGTCCCTCAATCTTCAACCAGATCCTTAAAAAGAATCTTGAGTCTTTGGTTATGCCCTGTAATTCAGTTCTAGTCCAGAACACTGACGACCTGTTGGTTGTGTCAAAAACACAGGATGTGTGCAAACAAAACACTGTTTTGCTATTTAAACATTTGGTTGAGAATGGACATAAAGTGTCCCTAAACAAGTTGCAGTACTGTCTGAAAGAAGTCCTGTATCTCAGACATCATATTGAGAAGAGAGCAAGGAAGGTGTCACAAAAAAGAATCACAGCGATTATGAAAATGAACCCATCAACTAATCAGAAAGAAATCAGGACGTTTTGGGGAATGGTGAGCCACTGTCGGCAGTGGATCTCCAACGTATCCCTAGTGGTCAAGCCTCTACAGAGGCTTATACACAAAGATGTATCTGATCTAGAACCTTGGGCTTACAACTGTTTGGAAATGCCTGATTACAATAAAGCCTTTTTGCTCTTCTGCAGTGAGGGCTGCGCTCTTTCAGTGCATAGAGAGTTAAATGACAATAGTCGAAGACCCATTGCCTATTTTTCATCTACCTTTGATCCCATAACTGCAGCACTGCCTGGATGCCTTAAGGCCATAGCTGCTGCTGGTGTCAGCATTGAACGTTGTGAAAGCATTGTCATGGGTCAATCTTTGACCGTTTTTGTCCTCCATTCTGTTGAAATACTGTTAATGCGTGTTAGCACTCAGCATCTTACCAACAGCCATTGACCAGGTATGAACAAGTCATCCTGGTGGCAGATAATACCATAGTAAAACTCTGTACTGCTTTAAATCTGACTACACTATTGCCCTTCCCTGATGTTGAAAATGATGATGGAGAAGTTGATCATGACTGTCTTGATGTTACTGAACTATGCACCAAGTCAAGACTTGATATACAAGTTAAAATACTGTCAGAAAATTATCTCATACTGTTTGTTAATGGCTCTTGCCTGCATGACAATGAGAGAAGTCTAAGAACTGGGTATGCTGTATGAACAGTCTCATGTGTAATTGAAGCCTCCTGGCTTCAAGGAGTAACATCCACACAAGTAGCTGAACTGATCGCTCTTATTAGGGTGTGCTGTGTTTCTGAACAGCTGAAATTGATGATTTTCACTAGTAGTCAGTATGGCTTTGATGTGGTCTATGACTTCGGATGGTTGTGGTCACAGACGGGATTCATGATGTCTTCTGGTTCCCCCATCTGAAATAGTGAGGTTGTCATGAAGCTTCTTGAAACTTTACAGTTGCGTGACCAGATCACAGTGGAAAGTGCTCTGCACACCACAACGGAAATTACTACGTAATAGTCGGTAACAGATATACAGATGAGGACGCACATTATTGTGCATTCAATGCTTGTTAAATTCAATAGAGAGTATTGCAACAAGGGTGCAGATGAGATCAATTACAACCTCTTGTTAACAACAGTTGATACATGGGAGGTTACAGGAAAAAATGTCAGAAACAGAACTGATGGATAAGAGCAGGTTGTGTAAAGAGACATAATGACATTTGGGTTTCAGTTGATGGAAGACCCGTGTTATCAGACAGTTTGTTGCCCCAATTGCTAGACATTACCATGGCCCCACTAATGTAGGGAGGGATGTCATGCTCCGTTAGTTCAGGCAAACATGGTTTAACCCCAGATTCAGGTTGATGGCTGAGGAATCGTGCCACAGACATGTTGTGTGTCAACCAATGAATGTAGGGAAAAGAACGGCAATAACAATGAGTCAGATCAGGAGGTCCATTCAACAGGATGCAATTTAGCTTTATTGAGATGCCTGTGTGCAACGGGCTGAGATATAACCTGGTGATTGTGTGCATCTTTTCATAGTGGGTTGAAGTTTACCCAACCAGAAGGAATTACAGTCTCACAGTAGCAAAGTTGTTGTTGAGGGAGTTAATACACAGATTCGGGTTCCTGACTTCTCTGGAGTCAGACCGAGGAACTAATTTCACTAATGAGGTTCTGAAAATGTTGTGTGCAGCTTTACAAGTGGGGCAAAGACTGCATTGTAGCTATTGACCTGAGGCTTCAGGTATCATGGAACAGGTCAATGGGATGCTGAAATCCAGACTGTCTAAAGCGTGTGCCTCAACGTTTTGAAATGGCTTGATGCGTTGCCACTTGTGCTGATGAGTATTCGCAGTATTCCTGATCGGAGGACAGGATTATCTCCTCATGAGATAATCATGGGCAGAGCAACAAGATTGACAGCTGTACCTGGAAATGTGCTTGTGAACATTACAGATGACATGATTCTCGATTACTGAAAAGGACTGGCTGACGTGGCGTTTGTGTCTCATCAGGTTGCAGCTGCCACTGCCTCACTCATCAGGAGCAGTGCCAGGACCTCAGTCACAGAGACTGGGTTCTGGTGAAAAAGCATGTTAGGAAAATGTGCCTGGAACCTCGTTGGCATGGCTTTTACCAAGTTATTTTTGTCACCACTACTGCTGTCAAGTGTGTCAGTCTCCCCAACTGGGTGCGTTCGCCCATACTTGCAGAGTTGAGAGTCCCCTTGATGATGTGACTGCACCTCTCCCAGAAGTGCTGGTGATAACAGAGAGAAGCCGGGAGAAGGTTAGACAAGCTGTTGGGGGCCTGCAAGAATCTGACACAGCACACTCTTGGCTTGAGGGGGTCTTCATGCATCAAGAGTTGAAACTGCGACAGGAGAACCTCACCCTGTGGCACTGACTCAGCCAGATGCAGACCCTGACAAAGGGCTTAGGGCTGTGGTAACGCGAGTGAGAACTGAAGAACATTGGCCAAGATGGTAGGAGAGACAGAGACTGAGTCCTTTAACCCCCCACTATTCCAGAGGGTACTGAGGATAATGATCTGAGTGACAGAAAAGAAAAGCTTTAAAGACCTGGCTTTTTTTCACAAGACTAGCAGACACCTAAGCTCAACAAGAAGCCTCCCTTTTCAACTGATCTGCTTCAGACCTGCCTCTGACAGTGCCAAGATGCCCTCGGGCATAAGTTCGTGCTCTATAAATTACTTTTACATTGCATTACATTACAGTGAAGAAGGATGGCCTGCGCTCAGGTTATCAAAGAGATCTAGAGTACCCTGTCTGAGGTTTTCTTCACCTGAATGGACATACCTTACAACAAATTCCCAAGAGAAAGAGTTTTGGTACTTGGAGGGTCAAAGTGCAAATCCAGCTGAACCTCTGTGAATACATACTGAACCGTGTTTTAACTTTACTTTGCCACAGAACAGACTGGCCCAAATTGTCCTTAATTTGATTTGATTTCTAGATTGAACATTAAAACAGGCTTTTGAACAGAGAAAATGTAAACAGACCTTGCAAAAAGAATGAAGAAGAGTACCGAGGCAGGTGAAGGAGCGTAAGGTTGTCATTTAGAAGAACACAGAGGGCTAAGGAAGACTCATGAAGACTTGTAAATATTTTCATTGCACATTACTTTTGCCATTTGCACAGGTGGAAATTGACTGAGAAAATACTCTGTAGCTACTATTTTCCATCCAAAGGTCTGATTCTAGAAAAGTTATGGAACCTAATAATAACACTAATAGATGTAGGTACATATTAGCAGATGTGTTGATAACTATAATTGCAGTACTTATTATGTTGCTTCTGGTATTGTACTCACCCACCCCACCTAGTTTAGAGCATACTAAGACTATAATTACCCCTATGGCCCCACTTTCTACTGATGAAAGTATGCACTCACTACATGTGAAGGACTTGGATATAGATGCTTCTAGGGGAGACCTTCCTTCAAATGTTTATCACAAATTACTTTATCAGTGCATTGACACTATGGATGCTAGGGATTGCTACGTTTGTACACAAAACCTGCATCGGCTGAAGAGGTATCACATACCATCACATTTCTTTGACATGAGTTACTTGCAGCGTGTTAATCAGTCTTCTGTATAGGCAGAGTCATTTCCGGTATTATTTTTCAAATTAGGATTTGATTTTTTGGGAAGTTCCCATACATAAGCATTTGAATCGTCATCCTGAAACTAAAAATATAGAGAGAAGCTGAAGGATTTTTAAACTCCACCATGATGACACTAGACACTGTTCATATACATTGTAACAATTTGACTTCTATCTTAACCAATGTGGAGAAGAGCTTTATAATTTCAGTTGATTACAGTAGGAGAGGGATGGAATCTAAATCAAAGAAAATTAAAATTGTATCCAATGAGCAAGATAAGAAATTGAGCATCAAGTAGCAGGAATTCATCTGCATTAAGAGTTTAGATTGGAGACACAAACAGCAATTATGCATATTTAGAGGAAAGTCCACAGCTGACGCAAAATTTGTGAGAAAAAGTGAGTGTGAAGTGAACACACATTTGAAACTAAAGGACATTGGGAGTAATCATTAGCAGTGAAAAATCCAGCTGTTCCTGACGTTTATGATGTTTGTGCAGCACATGCATATTTTAGATTGCCAAAAGCATGGTATGGTATATGTTATTTAGGCATAGTTTTTCCAAAGATTTATCATGTGGAACATTTTGATGATCCTGTGTGGGAGCAGAAGCCTAGACCCAAAAGAGGAATTAGTGATGGAGAAGTAGTGGGAGATATTGTTGGTGCAATCATTCCATCTCTAGGTGTGATTTTGAATGACATCAAAATTAGAAAATTGTCTACATTTGCAGATAAGTTGTCTACCAGTACAGCAGGTGCTTTATTAGTTGTAGATACTAAAATGGTAGCTGTGAGATCCATGTTTTGCAGAACTGCCTTGTGTTAGACATCCTTCTCACAAAGGAGGGCGGAGTCTGTCAGATGTTAAAAGTTCAACAATGTTGCTCTTACATCTCTCACAAAAGTAACGTCTTGCAGAAGATTATCTAAAACATCACTGATCTGAAAGATTTGAAGGAGTTAGAAGGAACAGGTGCTTGGGAAATAATCGGAAATGGATTTGCTTCTGCATGTAGATGGTTTGGAAATTTGGGAAGTGGATTAGTGGGATATATCTTGAAACCCCTTAAGATAATTGTGCGTTGTGCAATATTCCTTGTTTTGGTCTTTAAGGGATACAAGAGGATACAAGCAAAGAAGGGAGTAGAAAGAAGGACTGCAGAGATAGAACTAGAGGAGAGACAGAGTAGATACTATGATGATATGAAACATCTGGAGGAGTCAGATGAGCATGTATGAAACCCATGAGCTTTTGACTGCTCCATCTGATGAGAGATCTTGATTGTGATGGCTTGACTCACCATCAGATGGTGGATTGGAGCAGCCTACTTTTAACTCCACTCTTACACATCACAAGTACGCAATATATCTGTGCACTGAACACCACATACTTTGTGAGTGCTAATGTTATTAATATAAAGTGGTGCGCTTGAATCTAAAACTGAAGTGCATACACTGTAGAAACTAGAGATTCCGAAACCTTTAAAGTGACGAGAGGAACGAGGCAGGGTTGCCCCTGCTCCCCATTGCTTTTTGCTATTTTTATAGATCCCTTCATTCGGAGGTTAGAATCAAATCTAGCAATAATACCAGTGAGGACCCCCAATGGAGACACCAAAACACTCGCGTACGCTGATGACATTGCCCTAACCATAACCAACCCTAGTGATGATATAAAATTAATTTAAACAGAGGCTAATCGCTTTGGCGAAGTATCAGGCTATAAACTAAACCAAAATAAAACTCAAATTGTCATCAATAACCAAATTAGCTGTGCTGATAAAAGGATTGTTGAAAACGCGACCTACCTAGGGATAAATATCACTTCTAATCTCAACAATCTAGTCAGGTTAAATATGAATCCACTCTTGAAACAAACGGACTTATCACTGAAGAGATTACATAATTTACATCTAACAATTTTTGGCAGGAGCAATCTAATAAAAATGATATTCTTTCCTAAATTTTTATATTTTTTCAGAAGTATCTGTTTAAATATTGATCAACATATCTTTACAGAACTGAATCGTATCTTCTCTCGTTTTATCTGGGGGTATAGCAGATCGAGTAGAGCCATGAGGTTTATTAACTTACCCAAAGACAGAGGTGGACTTGCCCTACCCAACTCTAAAGCTTACTGGTGGGCTAGTACACTGAACTATCGTAGATTGCTCTTAAATTCAAATCTCGCATTAAATCCAGCAGGAAGGGTTCCAACCCCACAAGAACTTACTCTTGGGGCAGCAATGGGAGATCATCTTTGGCGCTTGATTTATGATTGTCATTTTAAAAAAGTCCGGTTTCAAACCCTTAAAGGAATTTATAACGTCTGGGGTAATGTCCGCAAACTACTGGGGATTGGTAGATTTTCATACTACACGACTATCAATTGTAATCAAAATCTCCCCGCAATCTTTTCAGATTCATGCATGAAACGCTGGGTTACGTTAGGAATCACAAAACTTGGTGTATTTTTCAATCAAACCGGGTTTAATACATTTGAATCCCTAAAGAAAAAATTTGCACTAGAACATTGTGATTTTTACAAGTATTTGCAAGTAAGAGACTTTATACTGAAAAAAGGGGGTGGTAACAGAGCCTTTCAGAAAATACAGATTATAGATATGATTAGAAAAGATAAAACATTTAAAATTGGTGAAATCTACAATAATTTAATCACTAACTTTCCTGATGACCTTGATAAACACTTTCAGATATGGCAGGACAAATTAGAAATTTCCGAAAATTCTGTTAAAAATGCATTCAATCTATCGCAATCAATTTTATTATCAACCAAACTACAAGTACAATTTTACAAGACCTTTTTTCAGTTATACTACACTCCTAAAAAATAGCAAAATGGAGCAATGGCAAGGGGACGAGATGTCCAAAATGCGCACTTCCCGAAGTGGATCTAACGCATATGTTTGCTACTTGCAAGGAACTCTATGCCATTAGAGGGGATATTTCTATCTTTCTTTCTAAAATCCTCAAAACCGATATTGTAATAACAACAGCAGAAATTGTTTTGGGGGTAGAAGGGGATTCTCGACCAATTCAAATGAGGGGATTAATATTTATTGCAATGGCAATTTTTAGAATTTGTTTAGCGTCGGCCTGGTTGGATTTATATCCACCTTATTTCAACAATGGCGATCACGCTTACTTGCAACTTATAGCTTTGAAACAGCCATATATAGACGTAAAGGCTTGAATAAGAAAAAGAAAGGCCTAGCTATCTGGGATTCACTCAGAGTATGGATAGAAGATATTGAATAACCAAAATAGCCTGCTAAAATGTCAAAATCCACAAGTGGCTTTGTTATCATTTTTTTTTTTCTTCTTTTTTTGAAATGTATATATACAAATCAATTGTAATGCCTGTAAGCTGGCGGGTGGTGGGGGATGGGGGGGGGGGGATTGGGTAATGTAAAATATGTCAAAAACTTAATAAAGATTTGTTTTAAAAAAAAAAGAAACTAGAGATTCATAAAGGTGTGCATATTATTGTTTAGCCTAATTGTGAAGAAATGTACATTTTTTACATTTACACTTGTGTTTCAAGTTATGTTTCACACAAATAAAAAGGTGTATCACACGTGTAATCATGATTTTAGTATTCATCTTTTATTTTGAAATAGCATGTGCACCTATATTCATATAACTGAAGTGCACCATGAAGATTGTTTATCTTGACTATAGTAGGCCTGAACTTCTAAATGTATTTTTCTGCTTGCTTTGCATATTCTCTCCTCTGCAGGTGCAGTCCCAAGGCTTCATTAGTTAGAAAAAGGAGTGACTATGTATTAGAGATAGAGATGACTGGGAAGGAAATGTGGCAGAAAGTGTGGAGAAGCTATTTATTTAATCATAGCCCAACAATTGAGGTGCCCAAGGACATGGGAGCACCTAGGTTTCATTAGATGGGAGAAAATGCCAATGTTGCTAAAATAGCGAAAGGTTCACCATCATTGGTCCAAGGAAAGGTGGCGTGACGATTAGATCATGATATTGTATCTGTATGCTTTAATTAACATATATGCTGTTAGACTGTAAGCCAGATATTTTCAGACTTAGAGAGGTGCAGACCTCTCTGCTTGCCCCATTGCTTTCTGCAAGTGTGTGGCTATTGGCAAAACACATGTCCTTCTAGAGGTTTTCTATTGAAATCCTCACAATGCTGACACCTTCCTGCATTCTTAAATTCCCCACTGCCCATCCTTAATGACCCATCTATAGGTAGATTCTAATTTAGGCGAAGTTATTTTTGGATTATTCACGTTTAGAAGGGAGGAACAAAGCTTCTTAGAGGAGCATCGATCTCTAGTCTTTTGTACTTGGATTGTCCTGAATGTAGATTAATTGGATTTCTGCTTGACAGGAAGAGCCTGCGCCATCAGCCATGCCCATTGTGAACAGCCCAACTTCGCCGTACAGAATCCCGAACAAGGAGCGCCAGAGGAGAGGGCACTCGCTGCGCTGCTGAAAACTGTCATACCGCTGGAGCAGGTTATACTGGCACCAGGCCTGTGGGGCACCAGGGGATTCACTGCTGAAGGTGCTGTGGCACCACTTGCTGTGGCACCACTGACACTTTTGACTGAAAGCCTTACAAGTGAAACGGGAACTCTGGAGTACGGCCTAATAGTTTGCATTCCCTTATGCTGCCACTAGTGAATGGGGAATATCACTGGACATGTTACACGAAGGAGGACGGACAGGGACTTGTCTGACAACTACTAGAGCACTGACCTCAAGAGGGATTGTGTTGTTGCTTATGAATATTGTATTGCTTTACATGTGTAGGATTGTTAAATACAAATATTTCTTATAAACAGCAAGTATTTGACTGGACGTAGATTTATTGTTTGTACTGTTTGCATTTTGAGGTATGAGTCATGTGTACTGATCTGGATCAACATCCCCCCATGGGAATCCTGACTCTTCGATCAAAGCTACCACTGAGAGTCAAGTGCAGAAGGGGTACTTGGTCCAGTTGCGCAGGATCCATAGTAGGTCGGGCCCCAGGACATAAGGAGTAAAAGGCCTCAGCCACAACAATTGGGCCCAGTAGCCCCTGCATGCCCCTTGACAGGGGTTCTAACAATTGGTGGCGGTGGTTGGATGCCTAACTTTCATTAGCTAAAGACACAGAAGTGGCATTGTCCATTTCCAATTTGCATCAGAGGAGTTGGGGAGAGTGGGGAGAGGAGTTGGCCTAACGGCTAGGGCGGTCGACCTCGAATCTGGGGACCTGGGTTTGAGTCTCGGCAATGACGCTGAATATCCTGTGATTCTGGGCAGATCACTTAATCTCCCGAGCCTAACAAATATGAATGTGTCCTCATGTAATGCAACTGGTGCTATGTAAAGCGCTCTGATACCCGATTCGGGTCAAGTTTGCGCTATATAAAACTTTGTAAAATAAAAAAATAAAAATAAAATCAGTGTGGTAATGAGTCCAGTTTTATTTTTCTTCTACACACTAAGGTGGCATGCATAGGCAATGGAGAACACAGGTCTGTAAATTGATCCCAACATCATGACTACAGATCAAATGAAGGATTTATGTAAGGACAGAGGGTGGAGGATTCCCAGGAGTACGGACAAAGAGGTCCTTGCTAGTTTCATTAAGGACCATTTTGGTAAACTGGGCGAAAGGGAGGAGGCTGTAACTTACTCTGGGGAGGAAACCATGGTAGGAACCCAGGAAAAGAGTGCTCTGGATCAGGCCCTAGGATCTCCTTAGTACAGGTATATCCAGAACACATGCTGTGTGTGTCTCTTAATGCAGTTTCCAGAGTTTCACCAAGACATTCACAACCTTTAGTTTCTAGACTATCTCAGATGTGTAGACCACCTCAAATTTCTAGGGTACCACTGTCACCAATTCCAGGAGTAAACAACTTGGGTGCGTTCAGTCTAGCATAGACCCTGAGCTTGCAGTTGGCACTTTAGAAATCTAAGGATGAGGAAGATGAAAAAGCCAGAGAGTTTGAGAGGGAGAAGCTAAGACTAGCTCATCGGGAACAAGAGGAGAGGAGGAGGGAGAAGCAGGAGGAATAGGCCCGAAAGGTACATTGTGAGAGAAAAAGGAGAAACAGAGAGAGTAAGATGAGAAACAGAAAGAAAAGGAAAGAGAGCTGGAAAGGGTAAGAATAGACCTTGAGAGAGAAACTTAGGATGGCAGCACTGACAACTCCATTTGGGATAATTGACTCTACTCCCAATGTAGGACAGGTTGAGGGCAAGGTTCCCAAACATGTTGTGCATGGGTATATGGAAGTTCAGGATACCTTTGAATGGTTTGTGAGCTTTGAGGTTGCTTATAAAGGGAAGGTTTTAGATAAGGTGCCTAAGAAAGCTGCCTTAATGGAGCACATACCTTTGGAAGGGGCAGCCGTCATTTGGGAGGATGTCTGTGTTAGACCAGATGGTCTGTGAGTGAATAAAGGAATCTCTCATTAGGAGGTTTGGGCTGAAGGCAGCTCAGTACCTTAAGCGATTTTGTGACTGCAAGAGGGCAGATCGTGTTCTGTCTGAGACTTGGATTCATGGTAAATTGCTTGATTGGAATGAGTGGCTAAGAGGAATGGAGGCCAAGGAATTTAAGCCCCTCAACCAGTTGATGGTGACAGAGCGACTCAAGGAGGAGTGCCCTACCCCACATAGGCAATACTTGTCTGATCTAACAGAGAGGTATCCAACAAAACATCCAGTGTTTACTGATAAGTGGTTGGATAACTGGATTAACAGCAGGGTTGTAAACCAAAGGGGGTGAAGTACTCTCCACAGACTGTTTCCAAACCAGAGGGTAATGGCCAGGGTAATTCGCATGAGACTTAAGCAGGGACATAGGAATGGTAATCTTGTGTCCGGGAAGGAGAATCATGAGAAGTGAAGGCAAAGAGGCCCTTCTAAATCCAATGTGGTGGCTTGTTTTAAGTACCACAAGGTGAGACACTACATGAGAGACTGTCAAGTGAAGGAGGAGGTTGACACATCGCCACTCGTGATAGCAAGCATTTTACATGTGGGTGAAGGTACCTGAAAGAGACCGGTTGTACTCAACCTAGTAGATATGAACATTTGGGTGAGGGACCCAGATGCTCTGAAGTACATCTATCCTAATATAATGGGGTTTGTGCAGGAAGTTAGTATCAATGGGAGGGAAATGCCTTCCCTGAGGCATACTTTAGTCTTTCAAACTATGGTTGAGAGGAAGTTCTTAAGTCTGAGGAGAGACTCCCTAAAGTGAAGGATACTTGATTGGTAACCAGTGGAGAGGGCATGAAGTATCCACTTGGCAGGGTCTGGATTTAATTCAGTAGTAAGGTGGCTGTGATTACTGTTAGGGTGAAGAAAAAGCTAGGAGCTAGATGTCTCTCAGGGCAATTATTTGATTGCCCCAGGCTTGGTACCAGGACCAGAAGCCTCTGTGGCTTGGACAACATCAGCTGTGTTGACCAGAGCACAGACTGCACAGCAGTCTCAGAGTGAGGTTGGGATCATCTCTGATTTGCAGGGACAAGGACAAGGTAGTTTGCAAGAAAGGGGAGACTCGAGTAATTAAGAGCCATTGAGATAATCACTTCTGCTCCAGAAGGAGAGGAGCATGAGGTTCCCAAAGCTGACCATTTGCTTGAATCTAGGTTGCTTCTGGAGTTGCAAGGTTTGTTATCTGCTGGAGGACCTACTGGGGCAGATTTCCACAAGGCACAGGAGGAGTGCCATACACTTGTGGGACTTCAAAAGGAAGTCCAGAATCAGGTCAGCAAAGGATTAGTCTGAAACCACTATGTTGGATGGAAGAATGGTCTCCTCTATAGTAAACCGGTGAATTCTGAGCCAGGTAGTAGCAATAGGCAAGTGGTTCCATTAGTGCACGGGACATATTTGTTGTCACTGACCCATGAAGCGCCCTTAGCAGGATACTTAGGGATTAGAAAAACCCAGAATAGGTTGGACCCTCTATTCTACTGGCCAGGAATTCACAGAGATACAGAGAGGTTCTGTAAAACCTGTCTAGCTTGCTAGATGAGTGTAAAATCAGGAGGGAAGACAAAGGCACTGTTAGAGCCTCTGCCAGATGTAGGTGTTCCATTTGAGCGGGTGGAAATAGACATTGTTGGTCCATTTGATCCTCCTTCACATTCAGGCAACAAGAAAAACTTGGCTGTGGTGGATCATGGCATCGGGTACCCTGAAACTGTACGTCTGAGGAGTATGACTGCAAAGTTGGTAGTGATAGCTTTCCTGGGATTTTTTCTAGGGTTGAATTTCCGACCAGGGACCCAACTGCATCTCTTCCTATATGAGAGAGATGTGGTATTGAGCTGGTGTGGCATACCACATCTCCACGGCATACCACCCACAAACCAATGGTTTGGTGAAGCAGCTAAACAAGACACTAAGGCGCATGATGGGAACTCTGCCAGAGAACCTCAGGAGGAAGTGAGTTCTTCTCCTGCCATGTCTCTTGTTTGCCTATCGAGAGATTCTGCAGAAGGAAGTAGGGTTAAGTCCCTTTGAACTTCTGTATAGTAACCAGGTGCCGGGTCTACTCACCTTAGTAAGAAAAGTGGGAAGGAGCCTCAAAGTCTCCACGGAAGGATGTAGTACTATGACATTGGCCTCAGTTAGTTGATGGTGCAATACACAAACCGGGCAAAGGAAATCCATCAGGCTAGCCAAGCACTGATGAAGGAATGGTATTACCAGAAAGCTACACAGACTGGGTATCAGGACATGGTTGTGTTAAAGCCTATTTGTCCCAAGGCTTTGGAGTACTAATGGCGTGGGCCATACAAGGTTCAGAAGTTGACTGAGGTGAACTACTTGATGGACACAGGTGTCACAAGGGAGCCCAAGCCGGTGGTCAATGTGAACAGATTGAAGCCGTAACTCCGGGGAGACTACACAGTGAATGTCATGGCTATGGCAGAGGAAGTTGAGGAAGGCAGTGAGCCTTTTCCTGACTTCCAACATAGTGACATGAAGGATGGCATTGTAAAAAGAATTCAGCTAGCACCTGAGTTAATACCTGAGCAGCAGAGAGAGTGAGGAGAGGTGCTGGGATGGTGTGCCAACCTCTTCTCGCTGACTCCAGATGTGACACCTGTCTGTGTGCATGGTATAGACAGAAGTGACAATCTGCCAGTGAAAGGAAGAATGTACAGAATGTCTGACCAGGCTCAGGGATGCATTAAGGTAGAAGTTGCCAAAATGTTGGAACCTTGGAGCCATTGAGAGATCTCGTAGTCCTTTGTCTAGTCTTGTGGTTCTAGTACAGAAGCAAGGGTCTATTGACTTGAGGTTTTGTGTGGACTACCGAGCTCTCAATGATGTAGCCAAAACGGATGCCCATTTAATTCCCAGACAGGGATGAGGTTGTGGATCGGCTGTGTGCTGCAAAGTACTTGAGCACCTTGGATCAGACCAGTGGATATGGGCAGATCACTTTGGTACCAAATGTTCAGGAGTAAAATACATTTTCTATGCCAGAGGGGCTGTATCAATATAAAGTGATGCTCTTTGGGTTGAAGAATGCTCCTGACACTTTTCAATGCCAGGAGAACCTTATTCTTGTAGGGGTTAGAGGAGTTCTGTGAGGCCTTCTTGGATGATATTCTAGTATTCAGCAATTCATGCAAGGACCACCAGAGGCACGATGGGCAGGTGTTGGCAAGGATACAAGAGGTAAAACTGACCATCAAGACAACTAAGTATCAGGTGGGGGTACTTAGCCCAGTTGAGCAGGATCCATAGTAGATTAGGCCCCAGGACATCAGGAGTAGAAGGACTCAAACACCACGGTTGGGCCAGTAGCCTCTGCGTGCACCACAGCCCTCTGAAGGGGGTTCTGAAAAGAAATTATCCAGAACTGGGGATTTGCTTGTGGGACAGGTTGCCATAGAATATGGCAGAGAAGACCCAGAGGTTGTAGATCTTTGGTGGCTGGGGCATCAGGGTCCTCACCGGTGGAAGTCAAGAGGAGAGACTTGTAGGTTATGAGAGGTAGCAGGACTTTATAAAAGTTCACTGGCAATACAAAGGCAATAAAAAGGAGCCAATACAACATGGCAACTTTTCCATGTTGTATTGGCTCCTTCTCTTTCACTTAGTTCATTCACCATTGTTGTGCTCATCACCTTTGTTGTATTGTTCCCTTCATGGTCCCCTCCATTCATGACCTTCTTGCCTAAATTCTAACCTCCTTTCTGGATTCCGATTTGGTACAGTTTGCTGAATATTGCCTGGATTGTGATTTGGTTGCCTTTGCATAAGAAAAACAGAGAACAGCGATGTCTGAACTGACGAGCTCAAGCTGCAGACATGACATACACACGCATATTGAGTTTATTATGTTAGACCTTACTACTACCTTAGCTGATGGCAAACACAGCAGGGCAAGGTAGGATTAAGGGGTAATGGAGCTATTAATGGTATCCACTCTTATGACTTGTAGTTGACTCGGGCACAAGTTACGAGAATATTGAAATATTTCCCTTGGACAAAATCGGCACACACAGGGTTAATTTCCTAAGACTCTTGATGTCGGAAAACCTCCCGACTAGACTACAATGATGACACTACGCCGCCGTACCCACGTGACGGTAAATGATTGCACTCCGGCCAGGTTGCATTTAACGTTAGTCAGAAGGCCACCCGAACATCTCCGGGATCTCCTGACTGAGCCAGAATAGGTGAGAGATATGGGCGGCTGACATTGACGAAGTAAGTAGAAACCTGCACTTAACCTGCCGCCTAAACTGCACAGCCTCTTGCCTTTTTACATGGTCCACTTTAAACTCCTTTTATCAATCGGTGGGGTTTGACAATAAGACAGCGCCCCCCCCCCCCCCCCCCCCCCCCCAGTGGAGATCCATGAGGTGTCGGGAAATTGCGATAACTGTAAAATACTATTTTTGAGTCCTTGACAACTCTCTACTGCCTCGCACAAAACCCGGGGAAAAGGGGTGTTAACTGTTTTTATGCAACTTGATCACACTTAATTCTTAATACTCAATTCTAAAGCACGCACAAGCATTGGGCACTTCAGAAGAAGCGGCGTATTCAGCTGCTTCTCCGATTTTGTTTCACTTAAAAGTTGTAACAATAGTGTTAAAAAATGCTATTTATGCACGCACACAGCTTCGAAGTCCTTTTTGGGGAAGAGCACAATGACATACGCCGTCGTCATTATAGCAAATGGCGTAATGGAGACACTAACAAACCCGGCATGCAAGTGATGTTAGTGTTCACACAAAATGGGCATAACATAGTCCTTGTACATATTACTGCATTGTAGGGATTCTCAAAAATAACTGTACCCTGTAATAATCTCATGAATTTTGTTTTACAGCTTATACGCATCTAGCTCAGCCGTACGTTTTCGGTTAACTACTTACTACTAAATACATCTTAGCGTGTTTATTTGCTTCACTGGTCCTGAAGAAAGCCTAGCTAATAAGTGCTGTAGGCTTAAACATGAATACCAACACAGTGATGTTTTGAGATCAATCAAATCTTGCATAACATCCGTTCTTTATCCTTTTAATCTTGCCCTACGACCCCACTTATATAAAGTATTAGGTTACCCTAACACAGAAGGGGGATCTTACAGGCAATATTAATTCTAATCACCTGTTCACTTACTGACACTGCACAAAAATCTCGCTCCCCTTTAATTCAGCCATCAAAGCTCACCTGGGAGGCACTCGGCGTCCCAGGTAGGAACCTGATGATGAAGCATACCCCCAACTAGTTTGGTGGGTGAGGGTTCTTTTAATAAATAGAATTATTTACCTGCAATCCTGTAGTTTTCTCCAAATCAGTAATTGTAAGTACAGAACTGTTCCTTTTTTTGTTTCGTTTTTTCACCAGCCTTGTTGGAGTGATGGAAATTTCTACGCTTAGGTGTTGCAGTATGACCTATGGATGGGCCGGACGCTCCGTATGGATGGCTTTAGGGAGTATAGCACTGTTATTCGATGTATATTATTTTCTCTCCTCTGCCTGGAAGAGTCCAGTCAGGAATGTCACCAATTCTTGCTCTGAAATGTTTGCACTCCCCAGGCAGGTTTTTCCATTAGTTTGCCTGTTTACTAATGCCCAAAACTTTCTTGAATTCCGGCTCTTACTTGCACAATAAAGAGTACACTAAAATTGTTAGAGATTATGTTGTTTGTTGTTTTGGTATGGCCCTCTGTAGTTTGTGCAATTTTATAGTTGAGCAATAACTCTTCATATTCAGGATGCCTCCTAGCTGCCCTGAGGGTGACATTTCTGGGTTTCTTTAGCAGCATTGTTTGAGTGGAAAGAGGGTTCTGTTTATTACTAGGGCCAACACAATGTCGCAGCGGTATTCGGAATTGACTTAAAAGTTGAGAACAAAAATGTATCCAGTCAGCTATTGGAGAAGCGGTCCATGGATTACAACGTATGGTGAGTTGCTCGCACTGTTTCATGATCTTTGTACTGATATCATCATTTAATCTTAAACATTTTAGATTTTTGGAGTGGACTCCTATATATTAAATTTTGGCTGTGTCGTGCGTAGTGAGCTGAATTTTGGGTGATACTAATAACTCGTGGGCCCTCTCAGAGGGCCTTATGTAGGTGGGCTGGCATTTACCACTTCATAAATACCGAATCATACCGATTCGGTATTTATGAAGTGGTAAATGCAATGTAGGTAATGAGTCGGTAAATATTATCGATTCGGAAAAATTCGGTAATTACCGAATCGGTATTTACCGATTCGGTAATGAGGCATACCTTCCCATTGATGGGAAGGTATGCCTCATTACCGAATCGGTAAATACCGATTCGGTAATGGGGGAGCACATGCAAGGGTGGCAGGGTGTCACATTGACACCCTGTTGCACCCCTGATTCGGCCATGTGTGCATATGTGGCGCACATACATGCCCTAAAGTCTGCCACATTGCACACTTAAACGTGCACAAAAATGCTTTTATTCACCTATTCGTCATTTACCACCAACCTTTAGTTGGTGGTAAATAACGAATCCCCACACCCACCACACACTCCCCCTACATCTCATTTCATGATTCGGTATTTACCGAATCGGTAATATTACCGATTCGGTAATTTTACCGATTCGGTAAATACCGAATCATGAAATTCTCCCCCTACATCTCAAAAGCCAAAATACCGGTCGGTAACGGTATAATTACCGAAAATCGTCCGTTACCGACCGGTATTTGGCTTCCTACATGAGGCCCAGAACGCGCTATGATGCTGTAGTTTTCTATGTATGGAAGCATGTCTGTGTTGCAGATCATATAGTCTAGGTAAGAAAGCTTTCAGCCGTTTCTCCACAACCAATTTGGTGAGATGTCCTGTGGGAATCTACCCTTCATTATAATGAAACCCGCACTATAAAGTTGTAGAACCCTGTGTTCCCCTAGGCTGCAACGCAATTGGGATTTGGGTTTTACCTGTACCTTCAATTCTGGTGGTGGGGATAAAAGGAGACTTTCTGAGTCCTCCGGGGTCCCTTGAAAGAGGTTGATGTTGACGTCCCCCGTGAGGAGACAGTCTGCGTGTGTGAAATCCACGGCCAGGTCACACAGATCTGCAAATAGTCAGTTTAACTGAGACCTTTTTGTTTGAGCGCTCGGATTAATGTAGCCGTTAAGAAATAACAGGGGACGCTTCTGTCTCCACAATTCAAATTTGATTCCACGCAACCAGTTCTCCTGAAAATGTAGTGGTTCAATGATTCCATTTAGGCTACATGAAGTATATATTATAGACAGTCTCCCCTTAGGCCAGCCAAACTTCCGATCCCTTACAGCTGGCTTCCAGTGTTCAATGTATCCAGTTAAGGGGCAGTTGGGAGAGGCCCATGTTTCCTGAAAGGCGTGGAGGTCGTGTCAGGAGAGAAAATTGCGTGTCTCTGAGGTGTTTATTTTATGTTGAAGGCCACTGATATTCCAGGAGCATAAGGCTGAGGAGGACTGCAGCTGCAATTTGGTTAAAATTATACATTGTGATTGAAGCTCCATTTTGCTTTCGCTGTCGTGGTAGCTGTTCATCTGGTCAGGTTGAGCCTTTGTTGGACAAGGCTAATGGCAGCCATTCGCAGTCTGGCTCAATATTTGTAGTTAGAGCCGTGGTTCGTGATTTATCTTTTGTGACTGTGTGGCCTTGGGCATTTTTTAAGATTGAGTATGGCTTGTTTCTATCCCTGTCTGGTATCCACCAGGAGCTTTGCTGTGTGATTGGTAGGTTTGCCAACGCAGCTGGGTAACCTGGTTTAAGATATGGGTGGATTTTGATTCCCCATGACCGGAGAGTTTCTGTGCTGGCTAAGAGGGCTTGGGCCCAAGTAGGGGATTTAAACGTTACCAGTGTAGCTTCTGAGTGTTGTGTGCCTCTTGGAGGAAGGTATTCAACGTACTCAATATCTCTGGATGCCAATGTGTCAAACCCCAGGATTGCTTTTAGTAATTTGATGATGTTCCTCCTATTAAGAACATCATGTTGGCCTTTCGACTGATACTCAGGTATAAGTAGTATCTTGGTATCTTTGTGTTTTTGGGGTCATGGGCGGCGTCCTGTTGCCGATTGTGTGGCCAGGCTGGGACAGATATTTCTGCTGAGGGTCCTGATGTGGTTCCTGAACTGTGCATGCTGTTTTCTTGGGTATCAAACTGTTTAATTGGGAGTTCTCCTGGTGATGAGTGTGTGTTTTTGATAGTTACTTTTGAATAGTTCTCTCCAACATTGGGGGTAGTGCTATGAGGTTGATAATCTATGGAATGTAGTACTGGGGAGGTTATTTTAATTATAAATTTTGTTTCAACTTGCTGTTGTCCATTTGATTTTTCCATTCCTTTGGGGGTCCCTTTCGTTTTTTTCCAATAATTTCTTTAATAATAACCATGTCGTGGAGATTTAGTGACTGTCTCCTCGGACTAAGAGAGCGGGAATATTGGACCTGCTACTGTGGGTTGGTGGACTGTTGGCCACTTGATATTGAATTTACAGAAGAAGCTTGCTGTTCGTGATTGGGAATGCTCTCCTTGTGTGGACAGTTGTTAGCGTTAGGGGTGATTGTAGTCTGCATGTGCCGGTTCCCAACCTTCGCCTTGTTGATGTTTGAAACCTGTTCAGCTGTTTTTGATGTTTCGTGGGCACTTGTTTTCTGTGTTCATTATTGCCCCACCCACCCTCCCTGGATTGGTGCTTGGAATTTGTTCGATATTTAATATTGTGAACAAAGGGTACAATTTAAGGTTTTCAGCCGTAGTGTTTGTTATTAGTTTGTTTCTTTGCTTATGCTGTCTTTTCTTTTCTCTTTTACTGAACAGGTGTGATTGTGTGTGGACTTTAGAGTGTTGTGCCTGCATTTAATTTGAATTGGCGTTATTTAGAAGTAAAGCAGAAAATGGATCCTTACAACGTCTTCTTCAAGGCTTGCTCCAGGCAGGCTGGGTTTGTGTCGAGTGCCTCAATTAATAGACTAACGTATTAAATAATAGTATGACAAGAATATTGTATTCAACTGTTTTGCAGTGCATTGTATGGGTATCTACATGACACTTTCCGTACCCATTGCAAGGTTTAATTAAAGCACTTACACTATCATTGTAAACGGATCTCCTGAGAAATGCCTGAGAAGAAACAATTTAAGTTAATCAAAAAGTTCTAAATGAAGAAAATCTGAATGCAGAGAGGACACTTTGGTGCCGATCACGATCCGGCAAAAACCGGGTACGAACCGTCGGACGGAGCATATTCTCCGTCCGACGCGTACCCGGTCGTCAAAATATACAAACATGGAATTACGATTCGCACGGGTACACCATTACCGTACGAATCGTAAAAAAGACCGACCGAACAAAAAACACCTACCAATGCGATCCGGGAAAGCGCCGACCTGACGTCGGGACGCACGCAGCCAGCCATTCACGACCCAGGAATCACGATTCGCACCGACGTCACCCCGCACGGTCAATATTTTGCGGCACCCAAAAACTGCCGGGAAATCAGGACGACGCGAACAAGGACCACCAGTACGCGACGGACAGACGGCGACGCGAACAAGGAGGACCAGTACGTGACGGACACACAGGACGACGCCACCAAGGAGGACCCGTACGCGACAGGACGACGCGATCAAGGAGGACCCGTACGCGACAGGACGACGCGAGCAAGGAGTACCAGTACGCGACGGACAGACATGGACCCGAACCTACGAGTCATCCCTGCCCTCATAGCAGTACACCTCCTCTACAGGTTACGACGCAGACGCCGCAGAAGGTCAGAATAACTAAGGGAGGGGGGAAAGTGGGGTGGGGTGGGGGTGGCACGACCAGGGCAGGCCACAAAACAACCACATGAGTGACACACTACACATGGCCTGGACATACCTGACTCCCATGCCCTGGTCACCACGAGGGGGTGGGGGCGTGTCCTGAATAGCCAGCGACCGCCACAACGGAAGTCCGTCACCACGCGAACCGGCAACACAACCAGACAGGTACGTCCCGTACCCACGCCTGAAGAGCGTGGGTACGAGTCGGACCACGCCCACACACGTCACCCCAACAATGGCGGGACGGATCGCACCCACGTGGCAAAGGCCTGGGTACGGGCCGCACAAACATCACATAGCGTGGGGACGGATATGTACGGACCCTACCCCCACCCCGTATGCAAGGAGCGTACCCCCCAGCCCAACAGTGCAAGTACGACCCGTACCCCCACCCGCGTATGCAAGGAGCGTACCCCCCATGCCAACAGTGTAAGTACGACCCGTACCCCCACCCGCGGACGTACGGAGCGTACCCCCAGCCCAACAGTGTAAGTACGACCCGTACCCCCACCCGCGGACGTACGGAGCGTACCCCCCATGCCAACAGTGTAAGTACGACTCGAACCCCCACCCACGAATGCAAGGAGCGTACCCCCCAGCCCAACAGTGTAAGTACGACCCGTACCCCCACCCGCGGACGCACGGAGCGTACCCCCAGCCCAACAGTGTAAGTACGACCCGTACCCCCACCCGCGGACGTACGGAGCGTACCCCCAGCCCAACAGTGTAAGTACGACCCGTACCCCCACCCGCGGACGTACGGAGCGTACCCCCACCACACCAGTGTCAGTAGACTCGTACCCTCACCTCTAATGCAGTGTGCGTAACCCCACCGTGTATGTGCCAAGCGCACATATCCAGAAATCGGAGGTGTGTGTGCAGACTCCACCCAGCAGTGCCCTGAGACAGGAGGGGTGGGTGCCCATCACTCCCAGCAGTGCCCAGAGACAGGAGGGGTGTGTGCAGAGTCCTCCCAGCAGTGCCCTGAGACAGGAGGGGTGGGTGTGGAGTCCTCCCAGCAGTGCCCTGACACAGGAGGGGTGGGTGCAGAGTCCTCCCAGCAGTGTCCAGACCCAGGAGGGGTGGGTGCAGAGTCCTCCCAGCAGTGCCCAGAGACAGGAGGGGTGTGTGCAGAGTCCTCCCAGCAGTGCCCAGAGACAGGAGGGGTGTGTGCAGAGTCCTCCCAGCAGTGCCCTGAGACAGGAGGGGTGGGTGTGGAGTCCTCCCAGCAGTGCCCTGAGACAGGAGGGGTGGGTGCAGAGTCCTCCCAGCAGTGCCCTGAGACAGGAGGGGTGGGTGTGGAGTCCTCCCAGCAGTGCCCTGACACAGGAGGGGTGGGTGCAGAGTCCTCCCAGCAGTGTCCAGACCCAGGAGGGGTGGGTGCAGAGTCCTCCCAGCAGTGCCCAGAGACAGGAGGGGTGTGTGCAGAGTCCTCCCAGCAGTGCCCAGAGACAGGAGGGGTGTGTGCAGAGTCCTCCCAGCAGTGCCCTGAGACAGGAGGGGTGGGTGTGGAGTCCTCCCAGCAGTGCCCTGAGACAGGAGGGGTGGGTGCAGAGTCCTCCCAGCAGTGCCCTGAGACAGGAGGGGTGTGTGCAGAGTCCTCCCAGCAGTGCCCAGAGACAGGAGGGGTGTGTGCAGAGTCCTCCCAGCAGTGCCCTGAGACAGGAGGGGTGGGTGTGGAGTCCTCCCAGCAGTGCCCTGAGACAGGAGGGGTGGGTGCAGAGTCCTCCCAGCAGTGCCCTGAGACAGGAGGGGTGGGTGTGGAGTCCTCCCAGCAGTGCCCTGACACAGGAGGGGTGTGTGCAGAGTCCTCCCAGCAGTGCCCAGAGACAGGAGGGGTGTGTGCAGAGTCCTCCCAGCAGTGCCCTGAGACAGGAGGGGTGGGTGTGGAGTCCTCCCAGCAGTGCCCTGAGACAGGAGGGGTGGGTGCAGAGTCCTCCCAGCAGTGTCCAGACCCAGGAGGGGTGGGTGCAGAGTCCTCCCAGCAGTGTCCAGACCCAGGAGGAGTGGGTGCAGAGTCCTCCCAGCAGTGTCCACACCCAGGAGGGGTGTAACACATGTGTGTGATGCCACAATTACCCACATCCATACTGCCTACAAGGGAACATGTCCCCATGAACTCATGTCAACTGACTCCACACACAAGTACAGTGATCAGCAAGGATGCCACGATTGTTGCAGGTGGAGACATGGCCATGCATGCATGGCCAAAGTAGAAGGGCTCCGTCACACACACAGCTCATGTAGACACAGCTCTGCGCTAAACATTGGGAACACCCTGCAGGGAAGAAACTGGGTACACAGAGGAAGGAATACACCCTGGGACAATTGAACCATGCAGTAACTGCTGACATGACCTAAGGAAGTTAGCCAACACCTTGTGATGGCACACAGATCCTAGGGTGGCCCCAAAGAGCAGAACACTACTACAAATCCCACACACCCAAAGCCTTAAACACCACCCAAAACAATGTAGCAGCCCCACCAACACCAATACCACCATAGCAGGAGTGTGATAATGAAAAAAAAAATAAAGCTTTAATCAGCATGAGCACAATGTCCGTGGATCAACGGCAGTTCAAAGTCAACAAAGGCCATAGGGCAGTCAATTATTCCCAGCTGCATGGGGGACACAGTGGGATGTGTGTCCCCTACCTTGCCTGCACAGTCAAATGCCATCGTCTTCCATACTGGTGAGGGCATCAGGGGGGGGGGAAGCAACAGGCACCGCAGGGACATCAGGGCAAAGGGGCGGCGTTGTGGGTGCAGGGATGGAGGACTCAACCACAGGGGGTGTGTCATGGCCAAAGGCGGAGGCCAGGATGGCACTACACACCTTAGCAAGGTCCTCCAGGGACTCCCCTGCACCCGAAGGGACCTCAGGCCCCAAGGAGGGGGGGGGTTCAGAGGGATGGGTTGCAGCGCCACCGGGGGAGGGTGGAGACAGGGGGGGAGACTCAACCACCCTGACCGAGGACTTCCTTGACCGCTTGCGTGGTGGCGTAACTGTGGGGCTCAAGGACAGAGCGGCCATGAAGGAGTCCTTGGGGGAGATGTGGCCAGGAGAGCTGAGGGGAGGGGATTTGGAGGGAGTGGATTGTGTGGAATGCGGACTCCCACTCTGGCTGCGTGTCACACGTTTGCCCCCCGACCCAGTGGGTGTGCCTATCTCACCCTGTGTGTGCGTGTCAGGAGGAGTGCGGTGGATCTTCCCTGCTGGTGTGGTGCCTGTGTCTGTTGTGGTGGGTGCATGCCGACGTCTGGGTGTACGTGGGACAGGCATGGAAGTGGGAAGTGTGGATGGGGCAGGGGTAGGTGGGGGGAGGTCGCGCTGCAGGAGACCCACTGCTGCAGTCAGTGTGGAGTCTAGGGACCTCAGCAAGTTGCGTTGGTCAGCCTGCAAAGAATGAATGCCCTCCAAGAATGCCTCGATGTTGCTGAGGGTTTTCCCGTGGGAATGGAGGACATTCAGGATCGCAGCCTGACCAACCTGCATTTGCCGCTGGATGTCCATAGACTCAGCATTGGCGGCAGCAGTGGAGACAGGGGCAGGGGGTGCGGTGCCTGGCAGGAAGGAGACATGCGGTGACCGGGCACGCTGGGAAGGGACACGAGCAAGTGGGAGGCGGTTGGTGGGAACTGAGGGGGCGGTGGCAGGTGTTGTTCCACTGTCAGCTGCTGGTGCAGCCTCCGCCAACTCTGAGACATCCTCCTCGGACCTGTCAGCTTCGTAGTCTGATGTGCCAGTCGACAGGTCCTCGGCCACACTATCCTCCGCCTCTGTCCCACTCGATGTGCCAGCCCCGATGTCACGGCTGCCACTGGTGCTCGGTCCATCCGCCTGGTCCGTGTCCATGTCTCCCTCTGTGTCCCCCGACGATGCTGTGGGCAGGGTGGAGAGACAGAAATTAATCAGACACCTGTACACATCTGTCACATGAGTCCAATCTACATAGTCAACATTGCATAGCCTGAAGAGGCAGATCCCTAACATCTGCAAAACAAGGTACCGATGTAGGGCATGAAACACAGTTGGTTGAGCCACCATGCCACTGAAATACCATGGAGAGCATGAGACAATAGCTGATGACAGGAAACGGAGTCTGACATAGCACCCAGGCCCTGGGGACAATCCTGCACTGCCTCTGCACCACACAGCGTTTGTGAAAATACCTATGACCAGGGACAATATCCATGAACTTGAGACACATGCTGCATAGGTAATGCTGCAAACATGCCCAACATAACTCGGTCACTGCACCTTGCGTGTGTGTCCAGTAACATCACACACTGTCCAGACCCAGCAATTAGGAATCAGGATTTGACACATAGGCATTGCCCGCCCCAAGCAACCCCCACACGATGCTAATTGCTGAGACACAGGTGGCACCAACATCTCATAGTCTGGGTGATAAACACAGTGGCAGGCAAAAGGCAAGATTGGACGCAAATCAGCAAAGGTGCGCCTGTACAAATAATGAGGTACCAGTGCCCATCCTCAGATGAGTATAACAAGACACACAGGCACTGGCAACTGTGAGTATGAAGAGGGACAATCAGGTCAGGCTGCACAGTGGACACCTGTACATAATAGCACGTCTATATACATGGTGACAGGGGACAATGGCACAGAGCACAACCTACGCTGTAGACAGTGAGAGTGTCCACGTTGATGATGACACAAACAACACTGAGGATAAGGTGCCCCAGGGGACAGTATTGGGCACGCAACTACATGCTACTGAATGGCTGAATGGGAATGACTGCTACACACGTCACCATCCCTGCACTATGCGTAGCGCACACTCATGCACATCATGTCACAGGCCACTACATAGGACATGCGCGCTGTAAGGCATGACACATGAGAGACCAACTCCCATGTCTGGAGCCAGCATCAGTGCCAACTGACATGGAACCCACATGCAGTGAACTTGACAGTTCACAGGCAAGGTCCCACAACCTGTTACCCACCACTACCACCCATGATGCTACAGTCATTGTTCTCGTGGACAAAGCGCCAGCCTACATTACCTTGTGAAGGAGTGACTACACACAGACCAGGGAACACATTGCAAGGAGGGGAAGGGTGGCAGGGGCGCAGCGCTACACTTGGGCAAACTGGATGGGCACAGCACCTTTAAACCCTGCCAGTGAATGAATGCCACTGTGCCCTTACAAATGCCGGTGACACACAACAAACGCACATGTACCTACCCCCGTCCGCCTGCTGCATCGCCTGTAAGCGCCTCTCCAGGTCTGGAAAGACCACCGGCAGCACACGCCTGTGGAGGTGGGTCAGACGGCGGCGGCCGCGGTTCTTGTGGCTCTCAGGTGAGTCCCCCAGCAGGAGCCGTGCAATCCTCCGCGTCCAGCACCGGATATCCTGCCAGCGTTTCCTCACCTGGGACAGGCTCCGCCTCCGACCATCCACACGCCTCACGGCACTGACGGCGGTCAGCCAGATCTGCTCCTTGGCAGAGGCGCCTACCTGTGAGGAAGTACAAGTGACACCACATCAATACACCAGCCACATGTCACAGAGAGACATATGTGAACATAATAGCTGGTTACTACATGGCATGTAATGCAGCCAACGCATTGCACCTCTGTCATAGGGACATCATCCTCTGGTGAGGGAAAAGGCAGTACGTGCCATAGTGGGTACTCAGGTGGAATGATGGCAATGTCACAATCAATGATCAAGGCTCACACTGTGCATCACACCCACCCCTCCTGTCTCAGGGCACTGCTGGGAGGACTCCACACCCACCCCTCCTGTCTCAGGGCACTGCTGGAAGGACTCCACACCCACCCCTCCTGTCTCAGGGCACTGCTGTGAGGTATAGGCCCCCACCCCTCCTGTCTCAGGGCACTGCTGGAAGGACTCCACACCCACCCCTCCTGTCTCAGGGCACTGCTGGGTGGACTCTGCACACACACCTCCTGTCTCAGGGCACTGCTGGGAGGACTCTGCACACACCCCTCCTGTCTCAGGGCACTGCTGGGTGGACTCTGCACACACACCTCCTTTCTCAGGGCACTGCTGGGAGGACTCTGCACACACCCCTCCTGTCTCAGGGCACTGCTGGGAGACATCAGGCACCCCCCCCCTGGTACCCCCCCGACAGTACATGGCATGTGTGTCACACCGGGTCACAATGCCTGAAGACACAGTCACAACATAGGGACAGTCTGTGGCAGTGGCCTATGCACTCACCTGATACCCTGGTCGCCCATACAGCATGGGGTACTGTGGGAGGATCACATCCAGCAGAGCCATGTTCTCCTCCAGGGTGAATGGCTGTGTCCTCTCCACAGCCCTTGACATGTTTCCAGGGAATCAGTAGCAGCAGCTTGGTCGACAAATGCAAAGATGTGCAGGCAAGTAATCCCTCATGGGACCTGGCTGCCTTATATGTGGCCTTCTGCCCAGTCTCATGCACAGGAGTACAGAGTGATTGGTCACTCACATTTGCATCCTATGTTTCCACCAATCCCTTCAAACCTAGCAGTCTGTGGGTTCTCTATCGGTTTCATTCTCCTGCATGATGTCAGCCCCACAAACACATTGCAACAAAGTAGAAGAATTCCAACTGACTTCTGCTGTGCACCTTCCAGAACAAAATCGAAATTTGAACCTGGTCGCCATGACAACCAGCATGCATGTAGGCCTTAATACTTGTCCCCTATGTAATTAGGAGAATCACACACAGGTACTGTGCGTTTCCGGGCCCTAGGGCACCCCAAAAGCATGGCAACGGCCCGTACATGCATGCCTACGTTCAAAATCACTATGGGTCTGCACGCGTATGCGTACACGTAGTGGTACGGACCGTACACACGCATGTACGCTCACTATCACTATGGGTCTGCACGCGTATGCGTACACGTAGTGGTACGGACCGTACACACGCATGTACGCTCACTATCACTATGGGTCTGCACGCGTATGCGTACACGTAGTGGTACGGACCGTACACTCGCATGTACGCTCACTATCACTACGGGTACACAGACCCGTAGTGATAGTGAGCGTACATGCGAGTGTACGGTCCGTACCACTACGTGTACGCATACGCGTGCAGACCCATAGTGATAGTGAGCGTAGATGCGAGTGTACGGTCCGTACCACTACGTGTACGCATACGCGTGCAGAACCATAGTGATAGTGAGCGTAGATGCGAGTGTACGGTCCGTACCACTACGTGTACGCATACGCGTGCAGAACCATAGTGATAGTGAGCGTAGATGCGAGTGTACGGTCCGTACCACTACGTGTACGCATACGCGTGCAGAACCATAGTGATAGTGAGCGTACAGGCATTTGTACGGTCCGTACCACAACGAGTACGCATACGCGTGCAGACCCATAGTGAGAGGGCCGTACACTCGCATGTACGCTCACTATCACTATGGGTCTGTGTACCCGTAGTGATAGTGAGCGTACATGCGAGTGTACGGCCCTCTCACTATGGGTCTGCACGCGTATGCGTACTCGTTGTGGTACGGACCGTACAAATGCCTGTACACTCGCCATCACGATGGGTACACATACGGCAGCACTCCCACAGTGATTGGGGAACATACACAGGCCCTCTTAGCAGCAGTACGCCGGTTTGTACACATCACTGTGGTGATAGTCGACACACAGGTAGGAATAGGGCGGACATACTTGTCCATGGATGGACATACTTGTCCAGGAATGGACATCTAGGCATCGTCTGTGCATTACTACATGTGTGGGGCACAGGTGTGACAGGCTGTGATGTGGAACATGCCTCCTGAGTGGAGAAGGCACCAGATGTATGATGAGATGGGTACAGGTGTACTGTGTGAGGGTGCAATGTGTGCCAGGCATGCCCTTGACTCCTTTGACATGTGTGCATGTCGTACTGCGCACTTGGGGTGAGCGTCACTGGCATGGCACGGACACCAACACACGGAAGTGTCCCATGATGGCCGGTACAGGGGTCATGAAACCTGACTTGTCACTACCCACAGTGCACAATGTGACTATGTCATTTATGTGTCCGGGATTTACATCAGGTTGATGTTGTAGCACCCTCAAAAGCTGCAGCCGTTGCAGCAACCAACATGTGTCTGTGTGTAGATTATCATTGCACACTGTTCCGCACACCATGCCACATGTGGTGTCTGATGTGAGGTGCACATGTATGCATGGGACACGGAGTAGCGTGACAAGGCCATGTCAGCATCCTCACAAGGAATGTGTGGTGAGTCATGACATGTGCACCTTCATGGCATGGTGTGTGGGCAGGCCTAGTGTAATGTCATGTGACCTGTGGCTCAAGTGTTCCGCTGCCAGTCTCTGCAATCAGCATCACACTTCTGCTGATGTGTGGGTGTATGTCACTTCTGTCTTGCGTCGGGCTGTTCACTTGCACTGGGACACAGCTATTCCCATGGCGTGGCATGGGGAGGTTCTCAATCACCGTGTGTGGCTGGGTCTTGGAAGGAGTGTCACCTTGCATCCATACGTGTCCTGGGCATGTAGCACATGCCTGACTCCCTATGTGGCATGTGTGTATTGGCTGATTTACATGTGCTCAGTAGACATGAGTTGTTCTCGTAGTGCACTCACTCTTCCTTGTCACTTCCAAATTACTGCAGAGCGCCTCCTGTTGCCCGAAGAATTCCAGACTTGGCCACCATGCAGGAGAATGACAGGATCCGGCTCTACCGCTTCACCCAACCGTTGATTCTGGAGCTGACGGCGAGACTGGCACCACACCTGCAACCGCAGCACAGGTATCCTACGGCACTGACACCCCAGCTGAAGGTAATGGCTGCCCTACATTTCCTTGCCACGGGTACCTTCCAAAATACCATAGCTCATGTTGGTGGCATGTCCCAGAGCATGTTCAGCGGTGTGCTGCATGATTTCTTGGAGGCCATGTTGATTCACCTGGATGACTTCATCAAGTTCCCAACCCCTGAACAGATGACTGAGGTCAAGCGTGGATTCTATGCCCTGGGAGGGATGCCCCATGTCATTGGGTCCATAGATGGGACACATGTAGGTTTGGTACCACCACACGCACGGGAGGTGGCGTACCGCAATCGGAAGCACTACCACTCCATCAATGCCCTTGTGGTGTGTCTGTCCAACATGGTGATTTCACATGTCTGTGCTCGTTTTCCAGGATCAGCACACGATGCCTACATCATGAGGCGTAGCGGGATGCCTGATATGATGATGCAGCTGCGCAACGAACGTGCATGTGTTGTTGGTGGGTACAGTCTGTCTGTCCTGTATTCTGTTTGGCCGAGCAGCACTACCGCTTCGCCTGTTCTAACGATATCCATGTGCTTTCCATTTAGGGGACGCTGGCTATCCCAACATGCCTTGGCTGCTGACACCTCTCCGCAACCCCATCACGCCGGCCCAGCTCCGCTACAACACCGCCCATGGCCGGACAAGGCGAGTGATAGAGAGGACGTTTGGCATGCTGAAGAGCCGATTCCGGTGCCTCCACAAGACCGGCGGCGCACTCCCATATGCCCCGGCGAAGGTCTGCAAGATCTTCATGGTCTGCTGCATGCTGCACAACATGGCAGTTGAAAGAGCTGTGCCCCTCATCCTGGATCAAGATGACGAGGACCATCCACCCGTGGAGGACGAAGGGCTTGGCAATGGGGCTAGTGATGTGGAGGATGTGGAGCCGCAAGAGGACATCCGGACTCGGCTCATACGCGACTTCTTTGCTTAGTGGTGAGTACCAGGGTCTGAGTGTGCACGCATTGGTCCCCGTGTGGCATGCGTTGTGATGTGTGTCTCCACCTGCATGTATGGCACGTGGGTCAGAGGTGTGTGTGGGTGTGTCACTGGAGTGATGGTGGCAGTGATGGTAGTATTTCCCCAGACATAATTGTGACATAGCATGTTGTCATACATACATGTGTCGAGTACATGCACATGCAAGTGGCTGTGCTTCTTGTGGCTGACTTCTTGTGTGTCTCTCTTCCCCAGGTACCTGCGCATGCCGTTTGCTGGTTGCATTGTTGTGGCACTGCTATTCCTCATGGACATGGCATCGTGGGCTGACTCAGCGTTACAGGCACGGACACGTTTGGAAGTCTCCATGGGGTAAGGGATGCATCTGGGGTGTATTGGGTGTGGCAGTTGTTCACGATGTGTGCACACTGCCCCGGTCGGGGTTTGGGTCCTCTGCAGACATGTGGCATCCCCATGGGACACGACATGCAGCTGGGTACACCTGAATAGATGGGCTGCCTGGTTGTCAGTCATCAGTGATGGGATGGTGGATTGTGATGAAGGCATCAATGTGTGTGACACTGCCCTCGGACACATCCGGTTAACATTGTCTTGACATGGCGTGGGACTTCCACATCAGCGGATGTATGGTGTATGGCAGGCTCTCCGTGAGCAGCTGTGGGTATTTAGCTATTATCCGACACTTGTGTGCCAGTTCCATGGCTATCACGCATTTGTGCTGCAGAAGGGGGGTGCCAGTGTTGGAGCCACATGTTACTCCACATGATGTGTTCATGTGTACTTCAAGTTGCCTCTGCAATCCCAAACACATGACTATTAAAGGTGTCCCTATGCCTCCAAGGTGCCTCTTCTCAGTCAATGCTGGTGTGTTGGCACGGTGCATCCTGCATGTCTGGCATGGTATTCCCTGATTGTGGCTATGTGTCAATGTGTCGAGTGGCAAGATGCAAGCTGTGTGTGTGTGCTGAGACTGTGTAATGGGCATGATGTCCATGACTGTGTGGGTATTGTGACATGTGCCATCCCCATGCATCCAACGTTATCCATGACCCCATTCTCTGCATCCACCGGACTCAAGCTTGCAGGACATGGTTCTGCCACCTGTCTACACGTACCTGGGTGCCCCCCAGGACACGGGCCAGGATCCCTGACCTCTGCGCATGACTGTTGCTGTACTCAATGTGTCTGTCAGCACGGTTGTTCGGCCACCCCCTCAGCTGGTTCTGACCATCACGGGTGTGTATGGTGCTCCATGTCTGTCTTGCCTAGAAAACTGTGACCCATGTGTCCTGTGCCAGACTCAGGCCCCAGGGTGTGGATGGTTGAAGTGAACAGATGACTCAGGCATGTTTAGACTGTACAAGACACATGTTAGGTAATAATGCTACCAGCAGGCATCTACTCTTAATAGTGTGATTTATTATTGGGGGGGGGGGGCCAAGTGAGGGCCTTTCCGGGATTAGGGAATCCAAAGTTCAGTAGGGGAGTTGGTGTCCTTGCCATTGGAAATCCTCAGAGTCCATGCCACAGTCTTTGTCAACATTGGTCAGCCAGTGACCAGCAGGGCCATGTGGCAGAGAATGTCTCTTGATGCTGTGATGCTGTTGCTCCAGTGGGCCAGGTGCCAGGCCAGGTGTCCTGGGAGATGGTGATGTAGCAGCCACCCTCACGGTCCTTTCCGTGGACGACCCGGCTTCCTGCGGGGAACCTCAGCAGCAGGCCGTGACGACGTCTGGGATGCTCCGTCGGATGTTTCCTCCTCCTCCTCATGATCCCTCCCTGTGGGTGGTGATGTTCTCCGCCTTCTGGCACAGGGAGGGTCGGCCATGGTGTCGGCCATCCGACGGAGTTCAGCGTGAATCCCCTGGGACGCCGTCACTTGCTCAGCCTGTCTGTCCTCCATCCTCCGTTGGTGTAGCTGTAGACAGGCTATTAGCTCCGCATGTTGCTGGGCCTGCTGGACCTTGATCCCCTCGAGGACGGACACAACCTGGGCCATGCCCGTGGTGTCCTGCCGGTATGAGTCCAGGATGTTACGGACATGGGAAAATACCGGATCCCCAGCCAACTGGTCAGGCTCGCGCCTCCGCCGCTCTCCACTCCCACCACCCCTGCCCACTTGCGTCTGGCCTGCACTTGTGGGCACATGGGGTCTCCGGGACCCCTGAGGGGTGGCATTGGCGTTGTCGCCTGCCTCCTCCTGGGTGCCCGGGACACCGTGTCCCTCCTGGCGAGCCTGGCTGCATTGTGGTGTTGGGGCAGGGATCCTGGGTGTCTCCTGGGATGTGGCAGGAGTGGGGGTGGTGGTTGGCACGGTTGTACCTGACGCAGGTGCTGCAGGTGGTTGGACACCAGAGGGGCCAGGTCGGTCGGGGTCGTCCGCAGAGTGCTGAGAGTGGTCGCTGCCGGTGGGATCGGTCTCCTGCAGATCCGGGTCCTGTGAGTGTTCCCCCCCAGTGTTGGGGGGTGCAGCACGACGTCGACCTGTGTGTGAGAGAGACAATGTTACTTTTGATCCATGCAACATCCATGTTGCATCCGTTACAAAGTTGGCACATTTCCTCTTGGAATTAGGATCTGTCTTGCATTCCACTCACAGTGCACTTGTGCATGTGTGTGTCCCTTGGGCACCAATTTGTCCCCTTTAACTATGTGTGGCACAGTCTTACTTGCTGCGTCAAGTGTGACTGCAGTCAGCAGTGGAGTGTGCATGTGTGCCGAGCTATGCGTTTGCGCCTTCCTTGTAGCACTGTACATGTGCACATGGAGTGGATCCACACACTTATATGATGCAGGTGGCTGTCCTTGTGCTCGTGTACAGGTTGTAACATGGCCCTGCGTTTTGCCATGATGAAGAGGGGGGGTTCTGGCACTGGCCACCCTTGTCTACATGCACGCAGTCCACCTGCTGACGAGCAGACATTCCCACACACCAAAGGACTGATTTGTTCTCCCTGTGTCTCCCTCCTTCTCTGATCCCCTCTCCCTCCCTCTCTGTCCCCCTCTCCCTCCCTCCGTGTGTCAGCCTCCTCCCTCTGTCCGTCTCCCTCCCTCTCAGTCCCCCTCTCCCTCCCTCTCTGTCCCCCTCTCCCTCCCTCTCTGTCCCCCTCTCCCTCCCTCTGTGTCCCCCTCTCCCTCCCTCTCTGTCCCCCTCTCCCTCCCTCTCTGTCCCCCTCTCCCTCCCTCTGTGTCCCCCTCTCCCTCCCTCTGTGTCCCCCTCTCCCTCCCTCTGTGTGTCAGCCTCCTCCCTCTGTCCATCTTCCTGTGTCTCCCTCCCTCTGTGTCCCCCTCTCCCTCCCTCTGTGTGTCAGCCTCCTCCCTCTGTCCATCTTCCTGTGTCTCCCTCCCTCTCAGTCCCCCTCTCCCTCCCTCTGTGTGTCAGCCTCCTCCCTCTGTCCATCTTCCTGTGTCTCCCTCCCTCTCAGTCCCCCTCTCCCTCCCTCTGTGTCCCCCTCTCCCTCCCTCCGTGTGTCACCCTCTGTCACCTTGGCCCAGCTTCCTGGGCACACACTGTTAGCAGATCTTTGAGTGGCCCTTGGCCTGTTGATGTGAGTTTGTTTCTGATCTCCAGGCACCCATTTTGTCTGCTGTGTGTCTGTGCGCTGCTGCTGTGGTGGTGTGTGCTGCCACTCTTTCACACTGTTGGCTGTTCATTAGCTGCTGGCATGTGCAAAACAGTGCCTTCACCCCCATGTGTTGATGCAAGGCATCCGCCATTTGCTGGCAAGTCATTCCTGTGTTGGGACACAGTGTTTGTCTGGCTGTGACCTAGGCCATATGGGCAGAGGGCATTGTTGTCTGCTTTGGAGTCGCACTATGTGATTCTTGGTGCCCAGCCTCCCGCCATCCGGGTTACCGTGTCATGTGTTGTTGTCTTCTGTGGCCTGTGACTTGACATTGTCCAGCTGTGTGCATGGGGCATGGTGGCAGCAGTGGCATGTGCCTGCTCATGGAGTGTGGTTGAGTAATGCGATGGCTTGTGGTGGTTGCGTGCCTGTTAGTAATTTTGTTTGTGGTTGCAGTTCCCCCCATGTGACGTGCGTTGTTTGTGTACTCACCCGGGTCTCGGAGTCCTTCTACTCCTTCAACTGCCTCCACCGGCAGTATGGCCATCACCCTCTCCTCCCAGGGATGGTACTGTACGGGTCTGCGGGAGGGCCCTCCTCCGGTGGCGTTGGCCTGGTCGTGTTCCTCCTGTCTCTTGGCTCTGACCCTCCTCCGCAGATCGTACCACCTGTTCTGGCAATCCTGCTTGGTCCTCCTGGTGTCCGCAACAGCATTCACAGCATCGACGATGGTCTGCCACATGGCTGTTTTGGCTGCCTGGCTGGTGCTTCTGACCAATGTTCCAAAGATCTGTGGCTCGACTCTGAGGATTTGATCAACAAGGACCTCCAACTCTCGGTGACTGAACTTTGGATTCTTGGTAGTGGGCATGGTGAGGGGTGTGGGTGGGGATGGTGTGGGTGTGGGGGGTGTGTGGATGTTGGGGGGGGGTGTGGATGGTTGTGTGTGTGTGTGAATGTGATGAGAGGGTGTTTGTGAGGGTGGTCGTGTGAAGGTGTGCAAGTGTAAGATGTGGTGTCGCTTGTAGTCTGGTTCTGTGGTGTCTGGCAGCAGTGGGTCTGTTGCAAAGGCTCATGGTTTGTGTGTGTGGGCCCTTTTTATTGGTCCATGGGTGGGTGTGGCAGTGTTTGAATTTTGGGTGGGTGTGTTATAAGGAGTGGTGGTGTATTGGGCCTCTGTTTGTTTTTGACAGTTGCAGGTCAGTGATTGTGTTATTTTAGTGGTTGTTGGCCATGTTTAGTGGCTGTGTGCCTTTCGAATGGTGTATTGTTGAGTTGTTTTGTTTTGTCCTTGTTGTGTACGTGCGTTTTGAGCGTGTGTACGGTGTGTACATGGGCCATTTGGTTGTACGATTTGGTCCTTGTGTGTGGCTTTGCACGACTCGTACATGCGGTTGTGATGTTGGGGCATGGGGTGCGCTCCGTACTTAGGAGGTTGTGTTGGGGGTGCGCCAGGAACGTACTGGGGTGGGGGTACGACTGGAACGTACTGGGGTGTACATGGACGGTGGTACGACACGTACAGGGGTGGGGGGGTGTACATTGACGGTGGTACGACACGTACTGGGGTGGGGGGGTTTACATTGACGGTGGTACGACACGTACAGGGGTGGGGGGGTGTACATTGACGGTGGTACGACACGTACTGGGGTGGGGGTACGACTGGAACGTACTGGGGTGTACATGGACGGTGGTACGACACGTACAGGGGTGGGGGGGTTTACATTGACGGTGGTACGACACGTACAGGGGTGGGGGGGTTTACATTGACGGTGGTACGACACGTACAGGGGTGGGGGGGGGTACATTGATGGTGGTACGACACGTACAGGGGTGGGGGGGTGTACATTGACGGTGGTACGACACGTACTGGGGTGGGGGTACGACTGGAACGTACTGGGGTGTACATGGACGGTGGTACGACACGTACAGGGGTGGGGGGGTTTACATTGACGGTGGTACGACACGTACAGGGGTGGGGGGGTTTACATTGACGGTGGTACGACACGTACAGGGGTGGGGGGGGGTACATTGACGGTGGTACGACACGTACTGGGGTGGGGGTACGACTGGAACGTACTGGGGTGTACATGGACGGTGGTACGACACGTACAGGGGTGGGGGGGTGTACATTGACGGTGGTACGACACGTACAGGGGTGGGGGGGTGTACATTGACGGTGGTACGACACGTACTGGGGTGGGGGTACGACTGGAACGTACTGGGGTGTACATGGACGGTGGTACGACACGTACAGGGGTGGGGGGGTGTACATTGACGGTGGTACGACACGTACTGGGGTGGGGGTGTGGCTCGAACGTACTGGGGTGTAGGTACACGGGGGGTACGACACGTACTGGGGTGGGGGTGCGACTGGAACGTACTGGGGTGTACATAGACGGTGGTACGACACGTACAGGGGTGGGGGGGTTTACATTGACGGTGGTACGACACGTACTGGGGTGGGGGTACGACTGGAACGTACTGGGGTGTACATAGACGGGTGGGGGTATACATATACGGGGGGTACGTGTCGGACGTACGGGGGCTGGGGGGAGTGTTGGGCGCGTATGCGGGCACATGTCTCCATGGTTGCTATTGGTGTTCGGTGCGGACGGTGTTTTTTCCATACGGTTGTAGGCTCGGACGCACGGGATGGATCGTGATTCCTCGGTCGGACTTGGATTTTTACGTTTGTAAGGTAAATCGTCCGAGGACGTGTCGGACTCATTTTCCGACCCGAGGACGTGTGGGGAATGATTCCCGGTGCGGGTCGTATGGACTTTTTACCATGCGAATCGTGATTGCCAGTTCGTACGGCATTTGTACGATTCGTACGGTAAAAAGACCCGATACGAGTCGCACGGGGAAATTTTTTGCCGGATCGTGATCGGCACCTATGAAGACATTTTCTCAACATGAGATCCTGGATCAGATGGTATCAGACTGATATACCCAAAGATAGATAGCTTCTCTAACAGGGAGCAAAAGAACAAAGCTTACATGAGCAACCTTCACTTTCATGACAGGTGCCCAAGTGCAGACTTCCAAAGGGAAAGGATGCCTCTTGGAGGAGGGTAACCAATGTGTTAATTTAACTGGAAGAGAAAGTTGCAAGGCAAAATATGCACCTTAGGGAGAGCCCTGGCTATGGCTTGTGCATTGCTGGGTCATGGAACCATTTGATGTCATGTGGACTGTAGTGTGCAGCTGGGAGAGATCATTTGGAGGAAGCAGCTGTTCTGTCTGGATCTTGGTGGTCGCTCTTGTTCAATTAATACCAACCTGTTACTACTGCAATGTGTAGAACGTACTCTTGGATGAATGTGAATGCATTAAGCATTGATGAGTTACTCGCTTGTGCAGGGGACAAGCCTTCACCACCACCACCACCCCCTGAAACTCCTACCAGCTAGACCATCGGGACACCTAGACTGTACACCGAAGCAGCAGTTACTGTTTGCGCTTGACTGTAAAAAATATAAACTCATTGCAAGCCTTCCACGTGGAGGTTCTAATGAGGTACGACACTGAGATTCTCAGTGATTTGTAGCGCAGGTTCAGGTGAGGATCCCTATATGCAGGGGCGAGTTACTTGTACACAAAGTGACACAGTGATGCGGGTCATATATGTGCAGCATCCATATCTGTTTAGCTTTGTAGATCACTTGCCTCACATTGCTTCCTCATCACATTAGGTACTTAACAGAAGTGTGAGTGTTGATATTGACTTTGCACTAAACAAACATTAATATGCAGAGCTTCAATAAGTGTGAACAGTTTGGAAAATATACTGTATGGCACAATTATTTATATCCACTTACCAGGAGGTACACTTAGCAGTAAATGCTGGATTCAATATTTTATGATAATGACGTTACTTCCTCCTAATTGTTCCCTCCTTTCTTTTTGGGGTTTTGTCATCAGTTTCTCAGTATTGTATTCAAATTTACAATGAAAGTTATTCTTATTTTCTATTTCACAGGCTTTGTTTCTATCATTTTCATTGCAGCAGCATGCATGTTCCAGCCTCTCCTGTTACTCTTTGAGGCTGGTGAACTCTTGCTTCCATGGAAACTCTGTAAAAAAACTCTTTGATTCTTATTTAATGGCTACTGGTGGTGTACATTTTTCATCAGCCAGAAAGCAAGAAGTGTGGTAAAAAAATATGAGAATCTAGAGGAGGGACATATATGGAAGTTGCTTCTATAACATATCAAGGTTAAAATATTGCAATATAAAAATATTGAAGACAAAAAAATCAACTTTACATGCTTACTGTGTAAAGAACACTTATGACAACTGCAAGAATATTGTGAACAGAAAATATGTATGTAAGTATATATAGTATATATATAATCTCATGCGATCACTTGCCGGTACTACTTGAATTGGTTATCCGACTGGAAATCAAATTCCATTCACATGGAAACGAAACTCAAGCGCTTTATTAGATCCAGTATTTTGGGATGAGGTTAGATTAGACATTACAGAATAGTTTGCAATTAACACTGATACGGTGACCAGCATTAATACTCTTTGGGAATCCTACAAGTTCGTAGTGAGAGGGGCATATATTGGGATGTCATCTTGTTGTATCAATCCTCTATTCTTCGGACAATGGATCCTTTAGACATTCCTGCAGAGGCCTTACCAAGAGTACAGGTGTAAGAAGATGCATGATACCATATAGCTCTGAAGTGATCTGTAGGGTCAACTGATGAGAGGGATCGTGAGATAATTATATTTGAGGATTATGCATAGCGTGACCGTTGAATGCTATACCATTCTGACCTGTGTGTGTCTAGGAATCGTCCTACAAACTGAATGAGTTGTACTGAAATGATTGTGGATTTGTCAAAGTTCATTTAAAGTCCCAATTTGGCATGGAAAATTCCAACACCTTCTAATGTCAGTTAGATTTGACCAATTTGATTGACCGGACAGAGGTAGATTGATATCCTTTCGACATTGCTCCCACAACCATTCACTTGGAAGGCACACATAAAACTGATCCTGCAAATGGGGTGTAGCAGAAGCATGTGGAACATTTCCATTTTGATCAATTTTTTTGCAATCTTTCGAACTGATACAGGCCGAACTCATTTCTGAGGGGCATTACCTGCTGCCAAGAGGAATGGCAGAACGCTAAGTCCGCTCCTCTGATCGCCATGGAATAACCCTGAGATATCCGTCATCATCCGCTCTAATTTTTACTCCCTCTTCAAGGTTTACGAGCGGGGAACAAGTGAGAGGGTAGGTGGGGCCCGCCACTGTAAATAAGACACTTGAAAGAAGATTGAAGTGCCCTGACTAGACTGCAGCCGCTGGCTAAATGGCGACACCCACTCTTGGCCTTCTGGAACGATTGGTGCACTGACACCGGAGGAGATGGGGCAGTCGATGAGGCCCCACACACCAGACTAACTTCTTGGGCACCGGCTGTATGCTGGAGGCTCCCATTCACTAACGGCCCAGGCAGGTGTGGCCTAGAGTTGAAGGTGAAGGTGCAGGACGACAGCGAGACCGTAGCGGCCTACCTGGGCTGCTATTACACAGAGCGCTGCGGAATCCTCGCCCGGCCCCCCTGGCTGACTAGAGCTCTGCAGAGCAGAGTGGTGAGAGGAGGCCCTGCCCGGCGGATATCCTTCGTGGGTGCTGAACGCTCACCTGCAATTCTCGGGCTGGGTGGAAGCTGGGGCTCCAGAGGCGCCTGGCGTGAGGCTGCTGGCTCCGGAGGAAACATGTACTCCTGGCAAACCAAAGCCGAGGCCCGCTGGATTTTCGGAGGTAACTGGGTATTGACACTTGGGTGAATTGGCCTCCACTGTGTGGTGAACGAGTAACACAGGAGTGATCTCCATAGTGGACCTGCATAAAGGGGACAGGCTGGGCTGACCGGGGAGTGGTGAAAGAAATAACCTCACACAGCAGGTGCGCTGAGTAGATGGGGCTGATTTGGAGGGTGAGGGGTTGACATTCCTCTCCCTTCCTGCAGTGACAATTTAGTGTGGTTTGGTGGCCACCATCCTCAAGACTTGATTCACGGCTGCCCAGCCCATGCTGTCTATGGCACTTGCCAAGAGCGAAGACTACTAAAGCGAATAAGGCCCAGCAGTCACTTGAATGGGCTGAGACCTGTGAAGGCTAGCTTCAGAGCAGAAGCAGCTCACACACTAGTCAGGTATTTGACCTGGGAGACTGGGATGGCAATCTGAATCTAGGTGAAGAAGCAGTCAACACCGCTGGGACAATCAAGTGGATTTGTCCAATGAGACATCAAACCAAGGGATACCGGCCTAAGCTCCACTCCTGATCAAGCATGGTGCGTACTAATGGCCCACACATGGGACAAACTAACCAGATAGATAAATAGATCATCCCCCTTGGGGCGACAGAGGAGACGGAGGACACTAAACATCCAAGGGTGTCTGGAGCACCGTATCAAAAACCGGACCCCACGCTCTGATACATCATGAAAGCAATTAGAGACCTGAGAAATACATTGGAACCGAAGCTAGATGTGGCGACTGAAGAGCTAAACCTACTCAGAGATGATTTACGAGGAATGGCAGAGAAAGTGGCAGTGGCAGAAACAAATATAGGTGGCCTGCAATCCAAAACAAAACGCTCAGAAGAACAAGTGACTAAACTGACGAAACAGCAAGGAGAGGTATTGTCACGGTTTGAAGATCAAGAAGGGAGATCGCGGCGGAATAATATCTGAGTGGTGGTGGTACCAGAAGGGGCAGTGGGGCAGTCTGCTGACTTATTCATGGAAGACCTGATACTTTACACACTCCGCCCGAAAAGACTCTCAAATTTTTTCTCAGTGGCGAGAGCGCATAGGGCGCTGGGACCACCACCGTGCCGTGGGGCCCCCCACTGTCAATCATAGTTCATATCCTCAACTTCAGGAACCGTGATGCTATATTGCAAGCGGCCAAGTCACATGGGAACCTACAATATGAAAAAGCAACAATCAGGTTTTTTCCAGACATCACTCTCCAGGTTCAGCTCCAATGCTGAACCTTCGACTCTAGAAATAAGGCACTCAGAGAGAAGAATGTAAAATAAATGATGATGTACCCAGCCAAGCTGCGGATAATCGCTGAGGGCAAATCGCACCTTTTTGTGACTCCGTAAGAAGTATGGGACTAGATGGAGGGCTGAAACAGAGTGGAATGCAGATGAAATACAAAGAATAATTCTGGACTAGGAGAGGCCGCAGACTTGCAAAACTCAGGATACCCGCCCAGCCCTCGGGACCAGAGAAGATCTGACCAGGATTGACTATGAACAATAGCTGATGCATGCTGGTGCTCCCCTGAGTGAGCGGGAGGAGTTGGTTTAGTAAGCTGGGCAGCATTTGATCAAAGTGGCATAATTAAGCGATGTCTGTGGTTTAACCTCCCCTGCAGTAAGGGGGATGAGGGGCGAGCCTGCACAGAAGTAAGTGTAATGTTAATGTTCTATTGTAAAGGGGTGACTAGATTCAACAAGTTTTGATTCAAATAAGTTCCATGCCCAAGGTGACAGGTACCCTGCAGGTTGGGGAAGTTCATAACTCACTAAGCAGGGAGGCAGGACAGGGGGAACTGTTGGGTGCATTTGCAGATATTGAAAAGTTATTTGGCTATGCTCATCTGAAACACACATCAAGGGTAGTGGGGGCAGAGAGATCGCTGGTACATATGTGTTCCGCCTACACTTTGGGCATTAAGCTAGGTCAATGCTGATAGAGAGGTTCAAACGAATACACATAGGTACTTTGAACGTGAATGGGCTAGGAAACAAGATCAAACATACCATAGTCCCTCAGCATATTAAGCATCACTCCCCGGATTTTGTTCTGCTCCAGGAGACACACCTGAGAAGCAATCACTATAAGGCACTGGACCACTTTGGTGTGGTGGCCCAGAGGTGCAACAAGGATTGTGATTGTATCAGCACAATTTGCGATCTCTAGCTTTTGATACCGCAAGGTCCTATGCTCTGGCCACACAGCGCCGTCTCTATGATGGTGGAGACAAGGCCTCCAAATTACTGGACTGGTTAGATAAAAGTGATAAAGACAGGACATGGGTAGTGGGGGTCAAGGACAGGGCAGGTGTTCAACAAACAACGAGTGCCAATATAGCTAACACCTTTGCTCCTACTACGCCGACTTATATACTCTGAACAGCGTCAGAAAAAGAGCAGACTGTGATGAGTTTCTAAAAGACTTCTCCATCCGGACTCTTCCCACTGAGAGGTAAACAACCTTTACAACGCAACTTTTACAACGCAATGCTATTACAACGCATTTTTTACAACGCAAAAGCTTTTACAACGCATGCATTAACAACGCATGCTTTTATATGGTAAGTACTTTTACAACGCATAGACCTTTACAACGCAAGTATATTAATTAAAAAAAAATAATTAAAGAATTTTTAAAATAAATAATGATTAATAATTGAGTATTTATAGAGTATTTATTTAAAATGTAAGTAATAATATTAATAATTTAAAAATATGATTGACTAATTTTTGAGTATTAAAAAATAATAAAGATAATGTAAAATACTTGAGTATTAGCAACAAAAAAGTAATTACAATAAATTTATTAATAATAAAAAAAAAATTAAATACATATTTATTATATGTATTATGTTAGGTCTATATCAAATATAATACAACAAGTTTTTAGTTTTACTGTACTAATAATGAATATAAACAAAATATATATAAGTAGGATAAATAAATAAAAAATAAAAAAAAAGTAGTATTGATACAAGATATTAATATTAAAAAGATTATGTTAAAAAATAAATTTATTGAAATATTAAAAAAAATATAATTAAAAAACTAATGATTTAAAATAGGAAATAATTTAAATATTATTATTTGAGTATTAAAAAAAAAGATTACTTTTAATAATTAAAAAAAAAAATGAAAAAGGAAAATAGAACATACTTGCAAAAAATTCCCACGCTTTTGTATTGAAGTCTATGAGAATAATTGTCCTTCATTTATTTTGGCAGCTTAAGAAGATACAACCCGCGGAACAAGAAAGGAAGGAGTGAAAAAAGACGAAAAGTAAAGTTTGGAAGAAAAAAGGAAGTAGAGTCGAGGTAAGGATGAAATTTAGTAAATTTAGAAATTATAATATATATATAACATGTTTAAATAACAAAATAATAATAAATACACATAAACAAAGAAGGTGTAAAAAATAATTCTTTATTTAAAAAAGCATAGGAATAACATTAAGGTTTTATTCTTTTTTATAACATAATGTACATATTTTTAAAATATATCACATTATTTATTAATAATTTTAAACATATATTTAATGAAAAAATAAATTAAATAGTCCCTTTTTATCATTGCAGCACGCGATGACGTCATGACGTGAACGTAAACGTAAGGCGCCATTTTGGAGAGCATCGGAGGAGGAAGCAGCAGGAAGCTGATCTGCGTCCAGGTAGGAAACTTTTTTACATTTATTTATAGATATAAAGTTAAAAATGGATACATATATAGTAAATAAACAATAAGGAGAGGTTGCGGAATAACTAATTGATGTTTTAAATGTAAATAAGCATGTCCACGTTCATGTCATTAGTGTATGCCTATGTAGGGTCGATGAAAGTTAATTGTAAAAAAAAAAAGTCGTGTTTCAGTGTTACATTAATTAAAGTTTGTTAAAAAATGTTCATTAAATCACTTTGTTTGAAATTGAAACGATTTTAAACTTTGTTTAGAAAAAAAAAACGTTTTGCCTTTTCGGCATTTGTGAAAAATTGAATGTATTTTTACTGTTGATTATGCTTCATTGAGCATTTTGATTCAGGGTTTCACATTGGGATATTTGAAGAGGTGGAGACATTTTGGCTTTTTTGGTGGTAGTAATTAAGGATGTTTACCAGTAATTACTATCTTGAATTTGATAATTGGAAAATGGGAAACATATTCAAGGGAATTTGTTTTTGATACTTTGGTTGTTTGGAAAAAAAGGAGATTACAAATGAAAAAGTAAAAAATAAGTAGACCAGACTAGTAATTTGGAAAAAATGTTTGTGAAAAATTTGTATGCCAATTGTAATTAATGGTTATTTAAATTTTATGCAAAGCAGGAAAGTAAGTAGATATCTATATTTAAAAAGAAAGAATGTTAGCAAGATTTTCGAGGTAGTCTAGAGCCACACACAACGTAAATTGTTGTAAAATACCCAATAGTCTCTCAGACATTTCCTTTGTTTTTAGAGTTACTCGTGGGTTTAGACTACCAGCTAGTGTTTGGGAAAGTCTCATTTCTTGAAAACTTTGCTCCTTCTTCAAAGTTTCCAAGAAAGAGTAGAAATTAGGATGTGGTTTGCCAATTGTATGGTTGAAGGAGTTATGCCATCCCTCAATGGCATTATTTGTTTTCCCTTCTCCCTCTAAACAGCTCGTGTAACAGTTCCACCACTCCACATGGAATCGTGGCTTCCTCCTGCGACCCGATCTGCTTACGTGCCCAATCCATGTGTCTTCGAAATAATTTAAAATGGGTGCCAATTTTTCTTCATTACTTGTAAAATAATCAGATTCTGTAATAGCAGTGTAGTACTCGTCCACACTATCGGGAGGAACAAAACAAAGTGCTGTTAATTTTTTTAATTCAAACTGTAGTTTGCTATCTCGACAGTATTCTGCAACTAGGGATGTTTTTTGTAACTTACGCCAGAATGCCTAGGAAAAATGGAAAAAACATCCCTGAATTTGGGTATCCATGTACGTTTTAGTGATCACATTGATCATGCTCAATTCAAAATCTACTATTATTTTCCTAGGACTTTTGGAAGTTTTATTTTTAATAACTGATAAAAGTTCAGAGTATGTTGCAGAAGTCTTATCAGGTAGCAAACTATATACTAAGGGTATTACATTAGTGTTAATTTTTGCATGTATAGTGTAAATTTGAGTGAAAGGATGGGGTGTACTTTTAAACGTCCCATCCATCATCCAAATTTCACTATTTTCTAACTTAGCAAGGTTACGTGGGGTACTAAAAATAAGAATTCGTTTTTGAGGGTTTTCGTTATCATGCAGAAGGAAAGGTTCATCAGCAAAAGAAATAGAAAGATCATGTGGAATTCTAATATCAGAAAATGTATGTGGTGTAGTTAATTGGATGTTACTTGCCTGCTTTTGTCTTTGAATAATTCGTCTCAAATTAGGAATTATAGGCATATTACTAGCAACATGACTGGGGACATGCTGTGCAACCTCTCTTAAAATGGATCCTGTAGAATCATTGGAGGTGCTTGCAATGGCTTTCATTTCATTTAATGTTTCTCTTATTTCTACCTCCATTGCAGAGGCAGAGTGGTTATGTTCTGTTGTTTTTACAACTAAATTATCAAGTGTAACCGCTCTGCCACTGCAATGGGAAGAGTAGTATTGCACACACCTCCAATGATTTCTAGGAAAACTTATTCTTTCTTTACTATATATGTATCCTGCATGGTTCAGTAAATGTTTCCCTTTCCTAGATTTAATATATTTTGCAGCTTCAAGAGTAGACATTATCTGTGAAGAGAAGAGAAGAAAAATAAATTAGTCTATAAAAGTAAATACACTATCTCTAATGCTGCACCTTCCTGGAGTTAGAATAGTAATTGTTACTCCTTACACCATCCCACACTTTCCCTACTGCTGCACCTTCCTGGAGTTAGAATAGTAATTGTTACCCCTACACCATCCCACACTTTCCCTACTGTTGCACCTTCCTGGAGTTACAATAGTAATTGTTACCCCTACACCATCCCACACTTTCCCTACTGCTGCACCTACCTGGAGCTAGAATAGTAATTGTTACCCCTACACCATCACACACTTTCCCTACTGCTGCACCTACCTGGAGTTAGAATAGTAATTGTTACCCCTACCCCATCCCACACTTTCCCTACTGCTGCACCTACCTGGAGTTAGAATAGTAATTGTTACCCCTACACCATCCCACACTTTCCCTACTGCTGCACCTTCCTGGAGTTAGAATAGTAATTGTTACACATACACCATCCCACACTTTCTATACTGCTGCACCTTCCTGGAGTTAGAATAGTAATTGTTACCCCTACACCATCCTTCACTTTCCCTACTGCTGCACCTTCCTGGAGTTAGAATAGTAATTGTTATTCCTACTACAACCCACACTTTCCCTACTTCTGCACCTTCCTGGAGTTAGAATAGTAATTGAAACCTCTACACCATCCCACACTTTCTCAACTGTTGCACCTTCCTGGAGTTAGAATAGTAATTTTTACCCCTACACCATCCCACAGTTTCCCTACTGTTGCACCTTCCTGGAGTTAGAATAGTAATTGTTACCCCTACACCATCCTACACTTTCTCAACTGTTGCACCTTCCTGGAGTTAGAATAGTAATTGTTACCCCTACACCATCCCACACTTTCCCTACTGCTGCACCTACCTGGAGTTAGAATAGTAATTGTTACCCCTACACCATCCCACACTTTCTCAACTGTTGCACCTTCCTGGAGTTAGAATAGTAATTGTTACACATACACCATCCCACACTTTCTATACTGCTGCACCTTCCTGGAGTTAGAATAGTAATTGTTACCCCTACACCATCCTTCACTTTCCCTACTGCTGCACCTTCCTGGAGTTAGAATAGTAATTGTTATTCCTACTACAACCCACACTTTCCCTACTGCTGCACCTTCCTGGAGTTAGAATAGTAATTGTTATTCCTACTACAACCCACACTTTCCCTACTTCTGCACGTTCCTGGAGTTAGAATAGTAATTGAAACCTCTACACCATCCCACACTTTCTCAACTGTTGCACCTTCCTGGAGTTAGAATAGTAATTGTTACACATACACCATCCCACACTTTCTATACTGCTGCACCTTCCTGGAGTTAGAATAGTAATTGTTACCCCTACACCATCCTTCACTTTCCCTACTGCTGCACCTTCCTGGAGTTAGAATAGTAATTGTTATTCCTACTACAACCCACACTTTCCCTACTTCTGCACCTTCCTGGAGTTAGAATAGTAATTGAAACCTCTACACCATCCCACACTTTCTCAACTGTTGCACCTTCCTGGAGTTAGAATAGTAATGTTTACCCCTACACCATCCCACAGTTTCCCTACTGCTGAATCTACTTGGAGTTAGAATAGTAATTGATATTCCTACTACAACCCATAGTTTATGTATTGTGGCAGCTTATTTTAATTATTAAAAAAAAGGTTAGTCTATAATATTGTTGGATTTATAAGAGTGTTTATTTAAAATACCTTTTGCTTTTTGAGTTTTTTTCTTGGTTTTGCTTCTGGTATGGTTTTTCCCTGCTGGCTGGAGTTTTGGGTGTCTGGTCTTCTGTTTTTTGACTTTGTTGACAAAGTTGCAAAGATTTATCTGAGAAACAGAAAGAAAAACCAATTCACAAATGGAAAACTTTGTCAATGTTGGCAAAAATTGCAAATTTTGAAAACATCTGTGTATATTTGACATTTTATTTAAGTCTAACTACATCACATAACACACATTCCCTGATGCTGCACCTATCTTGAGTTACATTAATATTTGTTAACCCCACCACATTCACACACTTTCTGTGCTGCTGCACCTAACTGGAGTTAGAATAGTAATTGGTGCCCCTACACCATCCCACACTTTCCCTACTGCTGCACCTTCCTGGAGTAAGAATAGTAATTGTTACCCCTGCACCATCCCACACTTTCCTTAATGCTGCACCTACCTGGAGTTAGAATAGTAATTGTTACCCCTACACCATCCCACACTTTCCCTACTGCTGCACCTTCCTGGAGTTAGAATAGTAATTTTTACCCCTACACCATCCCTCACTTTCCCTACTGCTGCACTTTCCTTGAGTTAGAATAGTAATTGTTATTCCTACTACAACCTATAGTTTCTGTATTGTGGCAGCTTATTTTAATTATTAAATAAAAGGTTTGACTATTATATTGTTGGATTTATAAGAGTGTTTATTTAAAATACCTTTTGTTTTTTGTGTTTCTTTCTTGGTTTTGCTTCTGCTATGTTTTTTGCCTGCTGGCTGGAGTTTTTGGGTGTCTGGTCTTCTGTTTTTTGACTTTTTCGACAAAGTTGCAAAGATTTATCTGAGAAAAAGAAAGAAAAAACAATTAAGAAATGAACAACTTTGACAACGTTGGAGAAAATTGCAAAATTTGAAAACTTCTGTGTAAATGTGACATTTTATTTAAGTCTAACTACATCACATATCACACATTCCCTGCTGCTGCACCTATCTTGAGTTAGATTAATAATTTCTACCCCTAAACCATCCCAAACTTTCCATACTGCTGCACCTTCCTGGAGTTAGAATAGTAATGGATACCCCTACAACATCTCTCACTTTCCCTACAGCTGCACCTTCCTGGAGTTAGAATAGTAATGGATACCCCTACACCATCCCACACTTTCCCTACTGTTTCACCTTCCTGGAGTTAGAATAGTAATTGTTACCCCTACACCATCCTACAATTTCCCTACTGCTGCACCTACCTGGAGTAAGAATACTAATTGTTACACATACACCATGCTACACTTTCTATACTGCTGCACCTTCCTGGAGTTACATTAGGAATTGTTACTCCTGCACCATCCCACACTTTCCTTACTGAAGCACCTTCCTGGAGTAAAAAAAGTAATTGTTACCCCTACACCATCCAACACTTTTCCTACTGGTAAAGTTCATGTTTTTATTTACAAAATTAAAATTATTAGAAGTATTAAGTAATTTACCTTCACATTAATAAAGGTGAGTCGTGTAGCTTGTGTTGGAAAAATTTTTTGAAAACGATTTGTTGGTTGTCATAGAAAAACAAATTCCTGTTTTAGGTAATAAAAAAAAGATTTTATAAGTTCGTATACATAAAAATTACTTAACAAAAAAATATTGTTTAGAGTACATTTTAAAAAATATTTAAATTATATTTGCTGCACTGTTTGGATGGAAATGAAACATGAATTATGAGAAAACATGGTGTTTTAATATAATAGTAACTTACTTGTAGTAGGAAAGAAAGAATGCTTCTCCAATGGATTGCAGTGTTCTCTCAGTGTAGGAGTCAGAGGGTCAGGTTTTTGCGTCTGGTGTCTCTGGGAGTTGATAATCAACTGATTGTAAAATGGTGTCTTGCTGGTATTTATAAGTTTTAGTCAGTGTCATTATTAATTTTTTAAAAAACAGCGTTCGTTGTGTTTTTTAGTATACTTTTATTTGCTGTGGAAAATGATAATTTAAAAAAGCATTAAAAGATGTGTTGTTTTCACTTATTCGCTCCGTTTTGGCATCCATTTTGGAACATGATTTTTGCTATTGTTTTCATAGAAAGTGTTGTAGGACAAGTTTTAGAAGTGGGATGGTTAAAATGGCGACTATGTGTATGTGTTTTAATCCGTTTACTTATTTTGTGATATAATCATGATTTGCATGTATATGAACTGTTGTTTAATTATTCGTTATTTGTGTAAAACGTTTAAATTTGTTACACCGGATTTTTTTTGGTAATAAGAGTATTAATTTTTTTACTCGAGTATTAATTTTAATACTCGAGTATTAATTTTGTAATGCATTTCAGTTAATTTACGTTCAGTTTTTGTCCACACCCAAAAACCCCCAAAACCCCAAATTTCCCTGCATCCCGTGCCAGATTTTATTGTACTTTAAAAAAAATATATATATTTTGGCGTTGTAATGGTATGCGTTGTAATTGTTTTCGTTGTAATTGCACTTTTAAGTAATTTACTCACTTTTGCGTTGTAACAGTATTCGTTGTAAAATAATGCGTTGTAACAGTGTTTGCGTTGTAAAAAATGCGTTGTCATGGCTTGCGTTGTAATAGTATGCGTTGTAACGTCATACATCCCCACTGAGATGATGGAGACTCTTTAGGCTGATCTTATGGCCTGGGAGGTGACAGGGGCCCTTAGCACTCTTCAATCCGAAAGGCAGTAGGGCCGAATGGGCTGCCAGTGGAGCTTTTTAGGAGTATGACTGAGACAGTTTCCCATCCAATGCTAGAAATGTTTAGGGCTGCTAAGGAACTGGAATGATTGCCAGAGGATCTACGTACTGCCCCAATTGTGGTAATTCACAAAGTGGGCAAGCCTCAGGAAAATTGCAATTCATATAGGCCAATTTCTCTGCTTAACGTGGAGGCAAAGGTTTTGGCCAAGGCGTTGGGGCGAAACTGACCCCGGTCCTCTCCATGCTGAGTCATATAGACCAGGCAGGTTTTATGCCCCCGCAGAAGCACCAGCCATAATCTACAGAGACTGTACGGAATCCTACACATGACGGCTCCGCTGCAGGCATCACAGTCGGCGCTGCTGGCGCTAGATGTGTCAATGGGATTCGATGGTATAGAGTGGCCGAACCTATTTGACGTCCTGGTGAGACTGGGCTTAGGCCCAAAGTTTTGTGCGTGGAGAAGGTTACTATACCAAGCCCCCCTGGCAAGAGTAAAGGTAAACAGAGCCTTATCCAGTCCCTTTCCGCTATGATGAGGCACAAGGCAGGGATGCCCACTGTCACCTTTGATTTTTGCCCTAGCACTAGAACCTCTGGCGGCGTGGATCAGGGACGATCCAGTGGTGTGGGGGATCCCTTCGAAAGGTGGGTGGGAGGAGCGCATCTCCCTATATGCCGGAGATATTTTGTATGTTTCTCAGCCATACTTTTCGATAGCCCGTATCCTACACATCTTCGACTTGTTTGGGAGCTATTCAGGATATCTAATTAATTGGGCTAAGTCAGTAGTCTTCAACCTGTCAGGCACCATCCTAGGCTGTTAACACAATGCGAGGACCCGTTTCAATTAGTAGGCTTCGGATACCATGGGATATTCATGACAAGAGATCAGCCCCTCTTCCTAGAATGGAAACTCACCCCTCAACTAGAACAGCTCTGGTCAGATGTGTTACATTGGCATACTCTTCATTTATCTTTACCGGGTAGAGCAGCTCTATATAAGATGATATATCCCTGAAGTTTCTCTATATTTTGCAAAACTCTCCTTACCTCATCTGATTTTCTTCAAACAGGTAGAGCAAGAGCTCTGTACCATATTAAGGCAGAGAGGTGCACCCCGAATTGCCCTCAAGAACCTCTAGAGAGGGATCTATGATGGGGGTTTGGAAATCCCAGATTTCAAATTGTACTATTGGGCCTCACAACTTTTGATGAATAAAGGGGTCGGTATACGCAGGCTGAGACAAACCTGCCTATAGAGTAGATAGAGAGGAAATGCTAAATAAAAATTATAAAAACCATTCTACACACTCGAAAAGGGAGGGAGGGCCTTCCTACACATACTGCCATAGTGGTGAGCTGTTGGACCGAAGCAGAGAGACATGTGGGAGAACAAGAAGCACTGACGGCCATGACCCCCCTCTGGCATAGTGATAGACTGGCAGAGTTTTCCAGCCTGACCAGCTTCTCAAGGTGGGCAAAGATAGGAATTGAGCATCTTGGGGATATATGGAGAAATGGGGCCTTTATCTCCTTTGAGACCTTAAGACAGGAATTTGACTTGGCCACCTCCCATGCACCCATTACTACCAGCTAGGACACACCCTTAGGGCTCACATCTAAGAGGGAATTACCCTGCTGGACTCCTCCCTTCTGGAAGACCCCAAGTTGGATGACCCGATCCCAGAAGTGAGGGGGGGGGTTCAGTGATTTACAAAAAAATTATAAATAACTCCCCAGACCCACTGTACCCCCTAAGGGCAGCCTGGACAGATGAATTGGGGAACATGACAGATGAGGAATGGGTGGAGGCACTGCAAGGCCCCCGGGACATAGTGATTTCAGTACTATTTAGGCTTATATAACTTAAGATCCTCCATAGAACATACTACCCTCGCGCTTTACTTCACAAAATGGGAACAGTGGGAGTGCCCCTGTGCATAAGGGGGTGTGGACAGATAGGCTCCTTCTACCACATCCTAAGTGAGTGCCCACTAATACGCAGATACTGGAATGCTATAGCCGCTGTCATGTCAAGTGCGCTCTTAGTTGAAGTCCCACTTGAAGCGAAACGGTTGGTGGTGATAATACAGGGGGAGACGGACTGGCGCAGACACGCCCGAATATGTTTGGCATTGGCAGCGGGGTGCCTAAATGGAATATTGCAAGGAGATGGGGGATGCGGCTACCACCAACGGTGGTGAACTGGGGAAAAGATCAAGATTGATGCCAGAGGGCGGAGGAAGTGGTGTATCGTAGCCGGAGATGCCCCAAGAAATGGAAGAAAATATGGAGCCCATGAGAAATGGGTAGAGGGATAGACCTGACTGCACACTAATTTCCGGCTTGATGATATTTCTCATGGGGGGAGACTAGGGAGTAAATAAAGGGCGTACCCACATTTTGTTGTGTACTCCGTTTTAATAGAACGGCTAGACCCTACATGTATAGGTAGAACCTATTTCTTCTATAAGGTCATACTACGAAGTATCTCTGCACCTGCTTTGTACTGTTTATTCTTGCATTATGTGATGAGCGTATTTATTAAAAAGGTTTTTCTTTAACTCATTTATGAACCCTGTTTTCTCACTAAAACCTATTGCGATAAACCACCTTTATTTTCTGATGCTTTTTATGTTTGCCGTTTTTGTTAGGTTTTGCAGTGCCTATGCCAGCAGTTCGAAATATTTTCAACATCACTCGTGGAATATTGGCTGAGGGCTCAAAATGATTGGTTCCCCCCATTATTGCTCATTTGTTTGTGGACACTCAACTTCAATCTTGTAATGGGCCAGATATTCCCTACATCCAGAGTTACTGGTACCCTCTGCATCGGCATCTCTAAAGGTGGTGAAAATCCAGCCCATTTACCAGGCCACTCAAAATGAGGCCTTAGATGAGAATTTATCCAGTGGCCAATTAGACCTTCACATCACCACCTCTTCTCCCTCATTTTGTTCCAAAGAACAGAGGTGCGTTGGTAACCTGTAATGAATACTGAGCTATTAATAGAGTAACAGTTAAGTACTTTCCATCACATTTAATATCTGTTCTGTGAGACCAGGTTAGGCTAGATTGAAGGGGAACTTATCATCTAGTCACTGTCTGCAAGGGCGATAAGTGGAAAACACTGTTTTGCAGAAAACGTAGATTGTTTGAATACCAGATCATGCCTATTGAACTCTGTAATGCTCATGTTTGTGCTGCCTTCCTGTACCTTATAGAGGAAGTTTTAGGAGGCTACTTAGCATTAGCATTAGCATTGATGAGGAGAAGAGTGTCAGCGATAGTTCAGTGGCCATAAAAAGTTTCTGGGTATTGCCATTCTTTATGGAGAATTTATGCATCAGTTCTCAGAAATGATAAAACCCTTACCACACTGTAAAGAAAGGGGCAACTTTAGTATGGTGCATAGAAGTTGTAGGAGCTTGTTGCCATTTGAAGAAGTTATTTTGCCAGTGCACTCATTTTGCGACATCCTGATATAGAATTTCCATTACTTGTTGAAAGTAATGCTTCTAATCAAGCCATGGGGAACTGTGGGGTTGGCTGCAAAGAAAAAAGGTGTTTCGAAAAATGGTGGTCACTCCCAATTGAGAGCAAAAAGACAGTAGATATTCTTACTGTTCATAGAAACTTGCAATATTCAAAATGAGCTACAACATTGGTGCCTACACTGTTCAGATGGATCATGTTCTTTCTGATAATGATTTAGTAATAAAAAAATAGATCAGGTCCACATAAAGCAGGTGTTTAATCTAGAAATAATAAATAGAAAAATGAGAAGAACTTGATGAATGAATGACCCATACCTGTGCTACTAAAACCTTAATTAATAATGTTACACAATTGGTTAATGTAACATTGCTCTTGACTCAAGAACCTACAAAAATACAGTATACAGATAAGGGAGCTTGAATTAAGGAAGATGAAAACAGAAGTGAAAGGATGAACTAGTTTTTTAAAAGAAGTCAATGTATTTATCAACTGTTCAATTTAGGCAGTAAGCTATGAATTAGCTTCATGGTCATTAGGCTGCTTGGCACCCAATATAGCTTAGACTTTGGCAGATGTTACAGGATATCTTTAGTTTCTAACTTTATTTACTGATGTTAAGCAGTATGTACTGGTATGTTCCATTTGGCTCAAATTAAAAGTTCTCTTATAAAATTGTTGGTCTGAACAGACTATTACCTGTACCACCTAGACCCTAGAATGTTGATGGGCTTTAAATTTGAATTACCTGATAGTCAGAACTGTACAGTTATTGTAGTAGTTGTGGCCCATTTCACTAAGATGGCCATTGTATTGGTAAAGTTACCTACATCTAAAGGGCTGGCTCTGCAATTTTTACAATAGATTATTTGCTTACATGGTATTCCACAAGTTATAGCCACTGATCAGTCTTATTAGACCTCAAAGGTTTGAACTGCTTTGTGAAAGGAAGTGCATAAGGTGGTTAGATCGTCTACGAGTTATCATCTACAGTCAGATGGGAAGACTCAGAGAATAAATCGCTGTGTTGAGCAATATATGAGAATCTAAACCCTACACCAAGAAGAGGATTGGAGTAAGATTTTGGTTAGTAGAATTAACCTATAACAATATTCAACACGTATCATTTGCAATGCAATACTTCATTTGCATGTAGAGACACTGTACCAGAATATTCTGTTTAGATACGTATTTGTCCACTTTAGCCCATCCTGTACAACTGCATAAAACTGAATTAAATGAAATCCAAGAATCTTCACACAAAGCTTTAAAAAGGCAAAGGATACATATAAGGTATGTGTCGATCACCTAAATACATGATAGGAGATAAAGTATAGATACCTACTAAGAATTTGCATTGAAACAGGTTTGTTATGTGAATTTTATTCTAAATATCCAGGTAAGCCAGGAGCACTCCAGCTGAGACATTGGTTGTGGAGGGGGAGCACTGACATGGGCAATGGCTTATTTCTCTGTATTGTCCACCCATAGCAACAGACATTGAGTTCTATCTTGTTAGTTTCAGTTAAAGTGAGTGAATCCTGGAGCTGGATGACGAATGCTGGCACCATTTTACTATAGGCTTTGAGTTTTGTCATGGTTCACAGCATTCTCCCTAGGCAATCAATACACTTTTTTTCTGCATGCTGTATCTTGCTGTGTGAAACCCATACCAACTTGAGGAGAGTTGTTGCACAGAACCCTTGCATTTTAGAACACGTAACTGTGTTCAGAAAAGTATTCTATGGATTAAATTGTATTAATTAGGTCATTTTGTACACTCAGACACTCTTATATCTGACAATTCATGAACTAGTAACAACATTTTGACTACAATTTTAAAGAATTTCTGAATTATTGTTTCATAGTGTGTTTGGATCCATATTACGTGAAGTTCACAGGTGTGATCCTTACAGCTCAAGATGTTCATGGTGTACATATTTGTGTAAAGGTATTGATAATTCAAGGTTACCAGTTATGGTATAAACAAGATGGCACGATATTGATTCATATTGTATATTTCAGTTTAGAGAAGTCAGAAACTAAAATTCATATTACGGGTATCAAGAGTTAAAAGTGTAACTACAGTTAAAGGCAGCCATTTTTATGATGATCGGGTTCTGAATACTTAAGATAGTAATTAAACTCTTATATTGGATCTTGCACTTCACAAGAGAATCAGAAATAAAGAGATAATCTGAAGTAATGTTATTGCCCATATACCTATATGTCTAGAACTAGATGCAATATCATTTATGACCATTAATAGTTTTATATATTTTAGACAAACACCAAGAAGGGTTGAAGCCCATGTTCAGCAGAACTGATAAATCAGAGTGACAATCTCAGGAGATGTCTCAGTTTTCTCTTATCCCATTCCTCTTTCCCTGGGTAAACTGCTAATTAATTGATTGCAATTATATTGGGTAGGTGACGGATAGGACGAAGTCTGAAGGTATACTTTGTGTCTGTTGTGTCAAACCAAACAATGTTAGTGCTATTTGGCACCTTCTTCTAAGATTTGTTTGATCTATTCTGCTGAAATCTTGGCGGGCCGATACGTTATACGCAATTTACATAACAATGATTCCAGTCGTCTTGCTCTTCCTATACATGACTGGGTAAGTTGAATTTAGGTGAGTGCTCGTTCTAGGTTTAGTTTTGGTTATGGAATGGTTAGGTTAAGGGAAGGTTAAAGACACACTGGCGTAAGAGATGGCATAAGAAGAAACTATGGAAGAAGGTGTGGGAGAAGTGTGAATTGTGCCAAGATGGGAGATTGTGGATATGGGTGGGTAGCAGACACTTTTTCTAACAATGATCTATCTGAGAGGTGTGGACACAATTAGAATGAAGTGGTAAGTAGAGGTTAGGGACCAGGCTTGTGGGAAAGGAAGAAAGAACAAGTTAATAAATGCACCATTTGTCATTAACAGAGGAAATTTCACCAGTAGCCACTTCCGATCCCACTCAGTGTCTGGTCCTCCTCTTCCTCCAGGGGTGGGGCTCCGAAAAAAAGGTGCCATTTAGTAGCATCACCACTAGCTACAGTACCAGCACATGTAAGAAAAAAGGGAAAACCTGAGGAAATTTAAATTATTGCTATTCAAAGCATAACTCTGAAAGATTCCATTCCCTTTTACATCTTGAAAATACAAATAGTCAAAGAAATTCATTGCAGTGAAAATCTTGAAAAAAGGCATAAATGGCTAAGAAACTATCAGACAACTAGAAAGAGAAGAGAGAAAAGGAGAGGAGAAATCTAAAAGAGGGTAAGTGAGAGGTTGTCACAGTGAGCAAAAAGGGAGAAGAGAAAAGGACAACAAATGGAGAGAGGAGGAAATGATAAAATGTTGTGAGTAAAATGAAGGGAAAGTAAAAGAAAACAAAGGAAGGTAGACAGGTGTAAGGCTAACAGACAAAAGCTGATAGAAGGTAAACTATGGAAAAATTAAGAAAGTTGAGAAAAATGCTATAGAGGAAAGAAGATAGATTAACAATTATAAAGAAACAAATAAACATGCAATATCATGAGCAGCTATGTCTGTAACACTTGAGGTGGCAGTGCTGAGGCTAGTTTTGTTATTCCTTTTCTTATTGTTCCCACTCTTGTCCTGGTCTTCTTTAGTTGTCCTGAAAAAAACAAAGAAAAAGAAGACACTGATTAGAAGCACTGACCACTGTAAGCAAAGGTGAAAATAAATAGTCATCAGACCTATTGCATCTGTAATCAACCATGTCCCCACCTTTATCCTAACCATAAGATTCTTGTATCCCTTGTCTGAAAAATACTTACAAATGATAGTCTTCATCCCAGATGTTCTTACATTTTCAGTAAAGCATCACACTAACGCTATCAGCACATTTACAAAGCTTGCACCTCATGGATTCCATTGGTGATCCACCTCTCACTGTTCCAAAAATTGTTTAAACCCTAATATGTGGCATCAACTCTTGAATCTTGAAAGTCTCCCTGACATGACCCTATAGTGTCTGGAACAGCCTTCTCCACCAACTCCCTAACTCTGCTCTTATTTTAAAAATGAGTTGCTGTCAACCATGGCCAACTGTAGAAATCATGTTGGCAATGTGAGTGTATCTATCTATCTATCTATATATCTATCTATCTATCTATCTATCTATCTATCTATCTATCTATCTATCTATCTATCTATCTATCTATCTATCTATCTAGCTAGCTAGCTAGCTAGCTAGCTAGCTAGCTAGCTATCTACAGCTGGCTGAGATGTGAATAACCACCAAAATTTCCCAGTTATTGTTACCACCGCACATAATACACTCAAGTTTCTCACTATGTTGTTCCTTTGATACCTCATTTTCTTTGATACTGTGCCATCAGTAAACTGGTATTTTGAGCAAGGTGTGTGGAAGAAGTATTTTTGTATACTTTTGTATATCTCCTATATTTAAAACCATGATTATGAAAACTGTGATGCCGCCCAATCACATTAAATTGTTTTTCAAATGTGATTGGCTGGTGAAAGGAATTTATTTTTTCAGCCATCTTAAAAATTGCACAGCTAGAAAAATATCCTCAGCTTGGAAGTGCCTGACCAAAAAGGCATGTTGCGGGCACTCAGAGACTGGTAAAATGTAAAAAAGGGTGCAGCAATAAAATCATGATTTTCATGAAAATCAGTCACACTTCTGCCATTTTATAATTAGCAAACCTTTTTTGGCCCAAAAAAAGGAATATAATTATACCACAAAAACGTATTTAAAAAATGGGAAAAGAACCTCTGCTGTATGCAGCCAAGGAATGTGCGCAGCAGGGTGTAGCCTGTCACAAGTATTGTGCTTTGGAAAACCCCAGCAGCGCACAGCAGCCAGTCGGAAGGTGGTTATGAGCTGAGGGATAGTCGCCCACAGTCATCCGTTAGCTGGGTATCGAAAGGTTGGAAGCCAAAAGCTAGGCCCTCTAGTCAATCTCTCCTACATATGACCATAGGCTGCCCTCAGCAGAGATTGGAGCAGGTCCTGTGCCCAACCCACTTCTGAAGGCCAGGGCATGCAGGCAATACTTGCTGCTCACGCTGCACTGGAAGGGTGGGCCTTTAACGGTGGGTTTGCTGAAGTACATAATCAATAAATGTCATGGAAATTCACTGGAAAAAAACAGTTAAAGGTTAGGTGTGGCTCAGTGAATTCAAACACAAAACATGAAACTGACCAGATATGGTTTGCAACAGCAACAAAGCATGTTATAACCCATGCTGACCCTGTGCCTATTAAAGCACTTTTTTGGGCTGTACAAAGGCTAGCTCTTTGTACCTTGGCAACACTAATAAAGTGTCACCTCTGACCCCTTCAACTAAAACACTGTTGTGACATACTTCAACAGCTTTTACAGGTTCCCTGAACTTGGACAAGCATTTCTTTTGAAGAACAGGTTCTTTAATTCTTACAAGATCCCCAACCACAATTTGTGGCACCCTCAATTTGAGCAAAGATTCACAGACCAGTCTAGTATCATTCTTGGTTTTGGTCTCTTACCAAATTTCTTTCAAGGGTAAAATGCTGGGTTTAAACTTAAATAGCTAGTTTGGAGTTAAATCTGAAACTGCTTTTCTATCACCCATTCTTTCAAAAGGACAGTGGTTGGTGGAAACTTGAACTGTTGTTCTGTAAGACCATAACAGTTCTCGCACAGCTTCTACAAAATCATGTTTCATTCTTATAGCACTTTGGACACACTCAACTAGAATGCGGCTAAAGCATCCCATCCCATTACTTTGGGGACGGTAAAGTGGCTTTCTTAAATGACTGACCCACTTTTCTTCAGGAATTCACACATAATGGTGGAAGTAAATTGCACTCCATTGTCAATTAAAATACATTCTGGTTTACTTTCTTTGATAAAAGTTTCTCTAAAAACACTTACGAGAGCACTAGTGGATGGTACCTTTGAAATTTAACTTCAACCCACCTAGACAAATGTCAATTAGTACAATTATGTATTGACACTATGCAGGCAAAATATGAAAAGACCCTAAGAAGTCGAGCCCAATTTTCTCCCAAACTCTGGAAGGAGCAGCTACAGGAGTTTCAGTAAGTGAGCAACCGTTTGTCAGAAATAAAGCATTGGGTATATGCATTGATGAATATCTCTACCTCTCTGTCTATCCTGGGCCACCAATCTCCTTCCTGACATTTCTTTTAGTAAGGGTTACCTACCCCTAGATGTCCACTACGAGCAGGTTTGATAATTTTTTCCCAAAGACCATTTCGCAGGACTACCTTCTCACCTCTGAATAACAAACCTTCAACCTCAGGCAACTTGTGAGCTATCTTCCAGTATGGTTGTATTTCTGGTTTCAACAAGTTTTCTCTTGGCCACCCACTGATAGATTACCTAGGTACTTCTTGCATACAATTGCCCTGAAGCATCTTGTTTCTCCATTCCTCTACACTGGTGCAAACAGTCACTGAACTTACATCCTGCAATTACACATGCCTTAAAATGATCATTCTCCTCATTACAATCTTCAACAATGGGCAATCTGGATAGACAATCTGTCTGGACATTCTTCCCACCAGTAATATACTCAACCTTAAAATTAAAATTCTAACAATTTTGTGACCAATCTTGAAAACCTAGCTGTAGTTTATTTGACTTGAACTCCTAAAAGAATGTCTACCTAAGGTTGATAGTCGGTTCTGATGATAAATGGCCTACCCCACACATAAGCTACTAAATTTCTCCACACACCATGCACAGACCAACATCTCTTTTTTCAATCACAGAGTATTGCTTTCTAAGAGTGCGCTTGTGTTAAAACTGCTCCCAATTGATATGCACTTGCATCAACTATGATGCAAGTATTGTGTCCTTAAACAGGTTGAAGAGCAGGAGCCTGTGAGATGAAGATTTTATTCTTTCAAACGCACTTCTAAATTCATACACTGAATTATTTTTAAATAGAATGTGAACACTCTCGTGAGATCTGCAAACCCCTTGATGAATTTGGAGTACAATTCACACATTCCCAAGAATGATTTTAATTGTTCTCAATCTATGGCTATCAGGGTATGGGTAATGGCATCAACCAATCCCGCTTTTGGTTTAAATCGAGAACCTGTAAGAACATGTCCTAGATATTCTTTCTCTCTGGTTCTGAAAACACACATGTTCTTTCTTAATGTAACTTTCAAGATATTAACAACAATCTCATTAGGTTCTTGGACCGAGTCATTAAACACAAGTATCTCATCTTAAATGCTACGGCTTTGGGAATGTCCTTCAAGATCTCAGAAATCTTCCTCTGAAAAGCCAAAGCAGCTGAGGCTAATCCAAAGGGTAACCTGCAAAACTGGAAAGTCCCCTTGAGGTGATAAAAGTAGTAACATAACGTGAATCAGAGTGTGGAATTATCTGATAATAAGCTGTTTTCATGTCTAATTTGGTAAACCATGATGACTTCCCAACTTTAGTCAAAAGGTCCTCAATCTGAGGTAGAGGAAAATTGTATACCCAAATTGCATCATTCGAACTTCTCAGATCAATACACACACACACAACTCACCAGACCTTTTTGGTGCTAGGACCACTGGCGACAACCACAGAGTCGCGGCCACAGGCTCAATGATACCTTGAAGGAATACATTTAGCATATGGTCATGTAAAACCTTTATTACAACAAAAGGGGCATTGCAGAGCTTGTGGTTCACTGGTGGATATTGCTCTTTTATGTTAATTATACTTGTTCAGATCCTTGAATTGTGCCAGGCCTGTCACAGAAAACATATTTAATCTCAGTTTATCAAGAATGAACAACATCATTTTCTAATATAGAAATTTGTACCTTTCTATCTGGGGTTAGGATAATTTCCAAATCCGCCTCATGCCACCATCCTAATATGTTAAGCCCCTTTTTAGCTACATAGACTTTACAGATCATGGATCTATTTTTAAAACCAATTTCAGCCATAAAGAAACCTGTAAATTCTATCCTACTGCCTCAAATGCCACAGGAGTGATGTCCGAAGGCAATAAGAATGTGTGTTTCCAAAATAGCTCGTAGTTTTCAGTTGAAATTATGGTGATATTTGCACCAGAGTCTATTTTTCATGTTTCCCATCAATACACATATCAGCTAGAGGGTCTGCACACCTCTTATTAGACTCTGAAGTACAGTTACCTAACACATCTAACATCAGTACAAACACATCCACCTTATTTACTAGTAAATCAGTGTTGTCCTCATGGTAGCTTTCATCAGTAACACTCCTCACCCATATTCTCTTCATACTACAACATACTTTGCCAAAATGGCCAGGTTTCCCACATTTCTTACAAACTAGATTAGCGGCAGAAGTAGTCATAGAAAATAGACCGCACTAGGATCAATACTTCGATGTAGAAAACTAGCACTCAACCTTCTGTGATTCCACTGCTCAGGAGCCACCAAACAGAAACAGAAAACCAATACAAGAGAGGGAATGCTCAATAAGTTCAAGAATTTTACTGAAAGTTCAATAGTTCAAATGTTCATTGTTGCTGGAATGAAAAATAATTATTTCTTCTTTTCAGTCCATCATGAAGAAGGAGCCATAATACGGTATACAAAATAGTTTTCGTAATGTTCATCAAACATTGCACTCCAGCCCAGCCAATGAGTTTTGTAGTGATGAGAATTTCTTCAGGGTTTGCAAAGTCTTATATTGTTTTTCTGGATTTAGGATAGACCAGAATAAATAAAGCAATTGTGGAGATGTCACTCCCAAGTGGGTTCTGCCGAGTGTAGCAGAGATGCACGCAATGGCACCGACATAACACCTTCTTGTTTAGCAGCAGTACAATTACAGAAATTGGACAAATGTTTGCACAACCCACATTTGAAACATACATTTGTTTTGTAATGCCTTTCATTGTAACTTCGTCTAAACTCTGCAGTTTATATTTTGATGCAGTTGCACCATGTTGAGTGGGTTAGCATTTTGAACTGGCATCTTTTGGGTACGAGGAGCTAGTGAAGTGTTCTGAGTTGAGGGGTGATATGGGCCGGCCTCGGGGGGTTTAGGACGAGCGTGGCTGCAGACTTCTGAATGGTCTGAAGTCTATTTAGCAGATGTGAGGTTATTCCAATGTAGATGGTGTTTCCATAGTCTAGCAGCTGGTGACAAGGGCTTGGGTGATGGTGACTGTGGTGCTGGTGAGTAGACACCTGAAGATTTTCAGGAGCATGCAGAGAGTGAGGAAGCAAGGCTGAGGTTACTGCATTTATCTTTTTTTCCATGGTGAGTTTTCTAGGTTCCTGTCATGTTTTGTGGGTGTTGGTGTGGGTGAGGGTCCCAGTTCTGCTGGCCACCAGGAGTCATCCCAAGGGAAGGTGTTATTCCCGAAGATGAGTACCTCTATTTTGTCAGTGTTGAGTTTGAGGTAGTTGTTGAGCCTCCAGCTGCCAACGCTGGTCCTGCACAGGTGGAAGTTGGACTTAGTGATTCTAGGGTCTGCAGACAGGGAGAGGATGAGCTGAGTACTGTCAGCGTATGTTATGATGTTCCTAAGTTAGGTCCTGACCAAGGTGGCCAGATTGGCCATATAGGCGTTTAACTGGGTGGGGCTCAGTAATGCATGTATACAAAGACAGACTGCCCAAATGGCTTTTCAAGTCTGAACGTTCCCCATTGGCTGCTTTACTTGATCAGTCATTTACAGACACCGAGCACTTACACTTTATGCATACACGTATCTGAACAGTTGAAATATTTCTACAGTCAAGAATACCACTACCAGGTAGGCAGCATGTACTTTGGTATAATGAGCACTTCAGGTCAAATTTAGAATTTGGCAGAGGGATCATCATTCTTCCATCATGGTAGATTAGATCCATCCCATTTGTCACACTGGCGGTTATCCATCCTCCACATTATGGTTTGGCCTGATGGGCAGCTATCCGCCATGATGGAAGCCAGCCTGTTGGCTGTCCAACAGTTCTCCTTTGTTGGTCCACATCAACAGACAGCACTCTGTCAATGTTGTTGCCCCTTGTCACAGTGGTACAGAGGGATCCACATGGCAGAAGAAAGAAATGGCTGACCGTATTTCCAATGGCCTATGCGTCAGTCAACATTGAAAGGCACTTCCGTCAATACACACCTGATTAAAATTTCTTCAAAAACACCTGCAGCTTGAACTACAAAAGACACTCGTCTAACCACACAAACCATTTACCACTCACAACACAAACCATCAGCAGCAGATCTATGTCTTCATTATTTGTAATCCAGATTCTCAGAAAATGAGTTGGTGACTGTGATGATGGATGAGGTAATTAGGGTTGAAGCCTAGTTATTTCGAGCACTGGTACAGACAACAACCATGAGTCAGAGAAGGGAAATGTTGTCCAAAATCTGGGATAAGATGAATGCTGTCTCCAATACCAGATTTTTTGAGGAGGACATCCGCAAGCAATGCAACAACCCATTGAGGAGAGTCTGTCACCTTTCTTGCATGATATATTAGGAGGCCACGGCAACTGGTGGGTAGTCTTCCAGGCCCCTAAACCTCATGCCCAGAGAGTAGAGGGTGTTATCCATACCTCACACTGAGGACATCATGGGAATTGCAGGCAGAGGGGAGACTGATAAGTAACAGCACTACCTCTCACGCAATCACTCACATAACATACATCATCACTAATTCACCAACTCCGCACTAGCATACCCTTAATACCTTACACAAATATGTACACTAATGACAAACTATTCACACAAATTGGCAATATGATGTCTTTTACAACGCACTACATTCTCTATGTTTTCATAATCTACCATTAACCCGTTCTGGTAAAACATTCTTCTGAACACAACAAATGCAGGAAAGACAATCAAACATCTTATATTTGGACAACAAATGACATTAGCCTACCCCTTGCACCAACTACATCTATGAAGTTACTCATAAGAATTAGGCCTGGGCAGAGTCGACGTAGTGGAACACTAGGAAGTGACTGAAAAATACGGCCACGCTACACGACCTTCCATGAGTGTGTTGAGTTGCTCTGTACGCGTTGATTATTTGTGCCGGGTGTTTGTCCCGTGCTGGAAAATTAGCGCAAACGGCACCATGCGCAGCGCAAGAAGGCGTTGCTTCTTTCTGATGCTCGAGTAGATTTTCTACTTGAGCGGTAGCTTCTTCAACGTGACTGGATAGTTTCTCAACGCGAGCGGTAACGGCCATCTGTGACAGCTCGCATAGAGAAATCTCGCTGGAAGGTACTCTAGCATTAGGTTTTCCTCACTCGCGCTTGCCAACTTAACGAACAGGAGCATGAATAAGGAAAGAACTACGCTCTGCTTCGCGGAATGGAGTTTTTCAGAACTCTGCGTGCTGCGCAGAGCGCGGATGGCGGAAAACTCTATAAACTCCACAAATGGAGCGTCGTATACTGCCCAGGCCTAATAACAAATGTGAAGTCTACCCCCTCTTATGAAATTTACCTAACATATACCGGCTCTCTTAATATGATATAATTTAAAAATAATAATTTATGGTAGTACAAGTCGAAACAGATGAATCAAGGGGACCAGGCCTAAAATGTTTCAGCTTTGGTTTTGAAATTATCATGTCCCTGCATTCTGGGATTTTATTTTTATTCTGTTATTTGGATGATTGAACAAACATGATGATATGTAAAAGCTAAGGAATGGAAAAGTGAAGTCATAGAGAAGTTATCCCATTATGTTTACTAAGTAACATTCGACTTTGACACACATTACCATCACAAACAACATTCAGTAGGGTGGAAAGTTCAGAGACTACTCATTTTTATTTTAAAAGCAATCACACTTCCATGGGCCGATCTACATTACAGAGTAGATTCAGTGATGTATATATACATCATTCAAAAGCACTGGACAGTATTCTGTGTCTGCTGACCAGAGTGGTTCAGCTGTGGTCTCGCTCAACTGTGACACAACATCCGCTAACAATAGGTTGTCAGTGGATGGTATATGTAAAACAATGAATTGTTAATTGGGATGGATTGAAGTCCACCACAGGTAGTAAAGTCACTAACCTGTAAGGTCTAGTCAAATGTTTCAGTTATGTAAAATTGAATGCATAGCATGATGGCTGTGGCACAGAGCACACAATCTTAACTTAAACAAAATGTGTAAAGCATTTAGAAGTACCAAAACAGTTGAAAAAACACTCCAATGTATAAAATAGAGACAAATGTGAAGAGCAAAATGACATTAATATGACCAAAATCCAAAAAAGGCAATCCGAGATATGCAATATTACGTTTTTAAGGTTAAAAAAAAACTCCAAGAAGAATAAAGCACCCAATAAAAGCTGATGAGCTTTGGAAATGCACTTGTGTGCCTGTGAGTGGTACTGTGACCTGAGTGAAACTTCGCAGCATTTCCAGCAAGCCCAGATGATTTTTCTTTGCTCTCTAGTACTGCTCTCTACTGATGATGGGCTCAACCCAGAAACACGTGTCTAGAGATATACAGCAATGTCTGCACCAACTTAGGTGAAAAACTCCAGCTAATTTTGAAGTAAGTTTGAACTGTGTACTGCATTTACCAGGATGCTGGGACTGTGAGGCAGTGTGCTCCCAACCCCCATTCTGTTTAAAAGGCTCCCTTAAGCCAGCAAGCTGACGAGCTTTGGAGGTGCACCTGTGTGCCTGTGAGTGGTACTGTGACCTAAGAGAAACTTAGCAGCATTTCCAGCAACCCCAGATGGTTTTTCTTTGCTCTCTAATACTGCTGCTCTCTACTGATGATGGGTTCAACCCAGAAACACGTGTCTAGAGATATACAGCAATGTCTGCACCAACTTTGTCGAAAACTCCGGCTAATTTTGAAGTATGTTTGAACTGTGTACTGCATTTACCAGGATGCAAAGGGGCGAACTGTGCTGGGACTGTGAGGCAGTGTTCTCCCAACCCCCATTCTGTTTAAAAGGCTCCCTTGAGCCAGCAAGCTGACAAGCTTAGGAGATGCACCTGTGTGCCTGTGAGTGGTACTGTGACCTGAGTGAAACTTGGCAGCATTTCCAGCAACCCCAGATGATTTTTCTTTGCTCTCTAATACTGCTGCTCTCTACTGATGATGGGCTCAGCCCAGAAACATGTGTCTAGAGATACACAGCAATGTCTGCACCAACTTTGGTGAAAAACTCCAGCTAATTTTGAAGTAAGTTTGAACTGTGCACTGAATTTACTAGGATGCAAAGGGGCGAACTGTGCTGGGACTGTGAGGCAGTGTGCTCCCAACTCCCATTCAATAAAAGTAATGGTTGTGGTAGACCAGGGCCAAGGTGCAATTTTATGCCGACCTCAATAGGGTGGGATACACCAAATGGATTGTTCTAGGTGAACATCTTGAATTCAAAAAGTCCTAAAAGTTTTCGAGTGGGTTCTCACTGAAATAGTAGCTGCCACGTAGGTACTGAAGCTCAGATACCTAAAACAGGTTGGTCCCACTGATGCACTGGAGCTTTGGAGATATGTTTCTGAGTATTCCAACAAAGAATGGAGCATAGGTGGGGACCTTTTAAAGGACAAAGCTGAAATCCAATCTGATGCTGAGGAACTACCAATCAGATACTTCTTCCAGCAGGTCCCGCTTTGGTGCTCTGGAGAAGTTTTTTTTCAAATGTTTCTAAACTTTCTGCTGGTGCCCAAACAACCTCGGGTGTGCTCTCCTAAACCCCACAGATACTTAAAGGTGGCCCTCAGAGATTCCCAGAGTGTCAGAAAGAGGTTACCATCACGGTCCACTTTCTACTAGTCAGCTGAGCACTTCAGGGAAAAGGACTCCAGTATGTTGAGTTCCTGAGCCACACAGGGGGACAGCCAGCTGACCCTTGGAATCCAAGAGTTTGTCCTGTGTACAAGTAAGAGCAGGTCCAGCCCTTTAAATCTCCTCATAGGTCTCAAACAACAGATACAGCTTCTCTTTTGTTCTTTGACAGGTCCTGAGAGTGTTCTAAGGCTGGTACCCTGGGGTGCCACATTTTTGCCTGGTACCAACTAGATGGTGAGGGTGACTCCTGGCACTTCCCTAACCAATGGGGATAAAAGCTCTCAGGGAACCCCCACCCACTTTTGCAGCAGTTTTTGCACTACTGCATACAATCTCACAGCACCTTCGCAAAGTATTCTCAAATTCCAAGCCTGTGTGACCAGCCAGTGATATGGTCAAAATAATGAGCAGCCCACCTGTGGTCACTCAGAACCAGTTCTGGGGATAGCTTTCTTCCCACTGGGTTTGATGCCAGCTTGGCTATTGGTACAAAGGCTGGGCCTTTCAAGGTTTTACCTAACATTTACTTGCAGCAGTGGAGGCCCTTTTCAAGGTAATTAATTTCCTGGGCCCACCTAAACAGGTCTACCTTCCATTGGATGAACCCCCCCCCCCCAACTCCCATGGCATTTTCCCTACTCAGAGAGCAGTTTTCACACCTCATTTAAGTCAAGCACTTGATTGACTGCTGCTTGAGAGAAAATATAAAGTAGCCTCCAGGACCTTCAGGCAGGGAAAATATAACTTTGTAAAAGTGTAATTTACTCAATATTTATCAAAAATCCAACTTCACCATTAATTTGGGCTTTTAATGAATATTAAAAAGAATGGTTGAATTATTTTTCTAGCCGGACCCAAACTTTTATAAAGTAGAATAAATCATTTAATCTGTACTGTAGTTTTCCTTATTGGGCAGCTAGAGCCTGCCACAGTGAAGCTAGCTTTTGGGGCCTCGTCAGTGTAGGGACTCGGTGACATTACATTTTCACATCTTCCACTTTAAAATATCATGCACCCTGATTCGTTGGCTACAAGGCCTATATAATGGTTACTTATTTATATTTTAAAGGAAGGTTCTTCCCTGTCAAAAATGTGTTTTTTTTCACAAATCAGGATGTAGGTTTAAACTGCAGCAGTCAGCCTACACTGGTAGAACTGAAGTCATGTTTTCTGTGTTGCAATAGCGGATGACCTAATAACTGCTGCAGTCCACATCTGACATTAAAGTTTCCATCTCATTAACATATTTCTGTACCATATACGATATTATTATTAGAAGGGTAAAAGTGACAGTCAGAGATTGCCAATTTGTACATGTTTTATGGATTAGTGCACATACCCTGGGCCCTGGACTATGGGTCCAGGGCTATCCTTGCAGCCTGTGTGGGCAGTTTTAAACTGCACTTTCGACCTGGCAAAATAAACATTTTTGCCAGGCCTAAATCTTCCTTTGTAGTACTTATAAGGCACCCTTAAGGTAGGCACTAAATGCCCATAGGGCAAGGTGCATGATGTTTAAAAGGTGTGACATGCCAATTTAAAATTTTACAAAGTCATTTTTCAATATGGCAAGGGGGCCCACCCATTAAACAGCACTGGGTTACACTATAACAACATATAATGCTGAATTTCAGTTTGAAAGATGTTAGAAAGATGATTAAATGACTAATTTCAAAAGCAATTTTAAATTCAACGTAAGGTAAAGTCAGATTTCTTTTACCTATTTTTGAAAATTACACTTTTAGAAAATGGTCATTTTTGTGCCTTACCCAAATCTGCTTTTCTGCAGGTGTCCAGGGTCACCTGACTGTTGAATGGCTCCCCTTAGTTGAAATGTGGGTTGCACACAGACAGTGGAAAAAAGGCTTGGGTGTGGTTTGGTGTTTTTCTTCCTTGAGTAGTATGGCCTAGGGGGGCTTTGCCCAGCCCCTTCCTAAGCTTCAGAGAATGCCTGCCCTGTCACTGGCAAAAGTAGCTCACACCTAGCTGGCATCCCTTTGTCTTTCCAGTGAGCCCCAAATCTGGTTTTGAGTGACCACAAAGGAAGGTTTGCTCATTATCCTATTCACCCCTCTGGGTGGGCACAGGTCTGACCATGAGAAGAAGCGGATTAACATGTTGGATTTAGGTAGAGATGGGTTCTGTGGAATAGCTTATAGTAAAATACACAATAAGTGCTACAAAAAATGTGTATGGTCACCCCTTGGAAGCTTTTACCCAATTGATTAGGGAATGACCAGACGTTTCCCCCACCCACAGGCTGGCACTAGGCATGAATGTAGCCTCCCCAATACCTAATATCAACAAGAGAGAGAGGGAAAATTGCTTAAGGAGCACTCTTGGTCCCCCAACTAAGGTAATGAAAACAACAAAAGAGTGTACCTTCTTAGGATAAGAGCAGGCATGAAGAATCTGACTTCATTCTTTAGAAAGCCCTCACTCACCAACCTAGTTAGTGACATACTTCATCATCGGGCCCCACCAGGAGAGGCCGAATGCCTCCCCGGTGTGCTTCAACACCAGAATTACTACAGAGCAGGTTTATTTGTTTGGGTGACAAGTGAAAGTGAAAGTGTAGTGGTTAAAAATGACTAGATTGTGTCCAAAAATGATTTATTAGTTGGTCAATCAGACACACTTAAAAACAGGGTGTGGGATGTAAAACCTGGATAGATTGTTCAGCTATATCCCATTGTGCGAGGTTGCCATGTTTCTGCATATACAATGCTTTTTGCCAGGCATTCCTCAGGACCAAATTGTGTACCTCGGCGGTATGGGCGCACTAAGGCCCACCCTAACCAGAGGGCATAAATGTGAAAAATTAAAAATCCTAGTAGTCAGGGGTTGCTCTATTTAGAGAAACCAATTTGCACCTGTAGCAGGAAAAACGAACAATGACAAACACACAAAGAGAAAACAAATAATAATTATTCATGTTGCGCGTTTGTTATGACAAAATTCTCATGCTCTGGTGCTCTTCAAAGTGCACTTAAACAGTAACTCAGAGAGCAAAGGTGTACTATGGTGAACAGTAACGTGCATTTCATTTCACAATTATCGATAAAGCCATCTTAAATTGTGAAGGTACCTTAAGTAAAGCGCTATTTTCAATTCCAGCGTTTGCCATTTTAACTTCGCATACCAAGGTCCTCAATCTTGAGCCAGGAAAAACATGGACTCAGCATGCCCACACTAACTGCAACTCCGCGAATGTGGTATACCTGATCACATGTCCTTGCGGGTTGCAGTATGTGGGCATGACTACACGTAAGGTGAAACAAAGGCTGTGTGAACATAGAAGCAATATAAGATGTGGTAGAGCCACGACTAAACTGAGTGAACACTTCCTCCAACATAATCACACAACGAACAATTTGAGGTGGACAATTATCGAACAGGTTAGATCAGGGAAAAACATACAACAGATCCTGTTCGAAAAGGAACAAAGGTGGGTCTAACACTTGGACACGCACACACAAGGACTTAATAACAATATTCCTTGGGGCACAGTATTACAATGCTAATATCCCGTTCCTTTGATACCTCACTCTTCCCGTTTCTTTACGAATATTCACTACCATGTCTCTTGCCCCCTGACTTACAAATTCTGGAGATGAAATTATGACAGGTCTTTTTATCACATGACTTGTCATTTTTAACCCCCCTCCCTGTTGCACTGACAGCTTTTCCTTTCACCCCCGTTCTTTAGGCATTTGCAATTGATCCATGCCTTTCCTTTCTTTAGGACCGTCTTTTAACCGACGACGGCCTTCTGGTTGCTAACTACCACTTGGGAGTTTTCTTCAAGTGGAGTCACATTGTTAATCTATTGATGTGGGATTAACATCGCACGTCAATAAAGTTTTTTCAACTAAGACCTGTAAGTTAACGGTCTAGTTGTTCTTAGCCGTCTGCCGAGTACGAGATTCTGCTCAACACATCTGTTGGCCGTGCTTTTCCTGTGACCTAAAACAAGACCCAGGATTGGCCGAGTCAGATGCAGCGTCCCGCATGCATACGCATGGATGCGCATAGACACGCCTACGGTCCCGCCTGGGTGGCGTCCCACAGCTTTGCTCACTCCTTTATAACACCATAAAGAAGACTGGATCAGCCATCCACGGGGTCCGGTTTACAAGGGTTGCAGCAGGTACCGAGCGGGTGCCTGGCGCTGACGGCGTGAGTGAATAACTCGCATCTACACGAAATAAGTAACCTGCTTGCAGCTGGGATACAGTATTGATTTCCCTATTTCCTTCTCCTTCTTTCTACTTACAGGGTGTGCCAACTTGCCACCACCCCCTTCCGAGAACCATGGTGTGATAAGTCGTTACACCTCATGTGAGACATTTTGTGTTTTGTGTGCAGAACACTTGCCAAGTCACACTGGCTTGTTCCTTAAATACAGAATAGCGTTTTCCACAATAATGATTAATACCGGTAACGCCCGAGTAGGCGTGCAGGTGAAATAGCGCTTTACTTAAGGAATCTTCACAATTTAAGCTGGCTTTATCGATAATTGTGAAATGAAGTGCACGTTACTATTCACCATAGTACACCGTTGCTCTGTGAGTTACTGTTTAAGTGCACTTTGAAGAGCACCAGAGCATGAGAATTTTGTGATAACAAATGCGCAACATGAATAATTATTATTTGTTTTCTCTTTGTGTGTTTGTCATTGTTCGTTTTTCCTGTTACAGGTGCAAATTGGTTTCTCTAAATAGAGCAACCCCTGACTAATAGGATTTTTAATTTTTCACATTTATGTCCTCTGGTTAGGGTGGGCCTTAGCGCGCCCATAGCGCCGAGGTACACACTTTGGTCCTGAGGAATGCCTGGCAAATAGCATCATATAGGCAGAAACATGTCAACCTCGCACAATGGGCAATAGCTGAACAATCTATCCAGTTTTTACATCCCACACCCTGTTTTTAAGTGTGTCTGATTGGCCAACTAATCAATCATTTTTGGACACAATCTAGGCATTTTTAACCACTACACTTTCACTTGTCACCCAAACAAATAAACCTGCTCCGCAATAATTCTGGCGTTGAAGCACACCGGGGAGGCATTCGGCCTCTCCTGCTGGGACCCGATGATGAACCTTGTCACCAACTATGTTGGTGAGGGCTTTCTAAAGAATCAAGTCAGATTCTTCATGCCTGCTCATCGCCTAAGAAGGTGCACACTTTTTTTGTTTTCATTTCCTCCCAAAACCCCCCACACAGAACACACCTGTACCTGTGAAGATCAGAAAAAGGATTACCCTGCTGTCTGGATACTTAAGGGGGACTGGACCTATTTGCCTCAAACCCAGGACCCTAGAAGTGACTCCAAGGGTCAGTTGGCCGACCTCCTGTTTGAACTGCGGGGAAACAAGATTCCAAAGACCTTTTTATGTCAATGCTCAGCTGACCAGTACCACATGGACCAGCCGTGGACCCTGCTGCGGGCCTTTGTTGGACTGTGTCCTACCCCTCCAAGCACTGCCCACTAGGTCCTGGAAGCTCAGCTGAGGTTAGAGTTTAATCCTCCTTTCCCCATATTGCAAGATCTGGGACTCAGAAACATTTTTCCAACTTTCTGCATGGAGAAACATCGGATACCTGGACCTCCATTGAAACCTCAGCATTCAAAGGTGAGTCACTGGTCAGCCTCAGACTGCTGGTTTGCCCTGTTGAAGGAGGTCCAACTTTCACCTCTGAGGTAGGGCATGAACAGTCCATAGGGCAGGGTGCATTATATTTAAAAAGTGGGAGATGTTGTTTAAGTTTTCATGTCCTGGTTGTGAAAACTAACACATTCGTTTTTCACCACTGCGAGGCCTACCTCTCCCATAGGAGAACATTGGGTTACCTTATTACATTTAATAATGGATAACTTTTGTTGGGGAACAGATAGGGATGTCAAGTTTGAGGTCTAAAGAATTGAAATTTAGAATCTTGTTTTACGGTAAAGTGGGTTATTAAGTCACAATTCTGAAAATGCCAATTTTAGAGAGTTGGCATTTTCTTGGCCTAACCATTTGATGCTTGCAGCTTGTATCCTGGGTCAAATGACCAGATGTATTTGGCAGTCGACCTTTGTGTATTCCTACCAGACAGTCACACAAAGGGGGACTAGGTGTTGGCAGGATGGGCCATCCTGACAGTATAGGAGGGGCGGAACAGTGCACAGCCCCACTTACATTTCATAGGACCTGCCTAAGCACATGTACAAAGCACTTCACACTAGCCTTTTGTCACACCTGAGATCCTGGGACCAGGGCAGGAGGAAGGAAATTCCAGAACCATCTGTGGGGGAAACTCTAGTAGGTTCCTCTGGTACACAGCTGGCACCTAGTATAAAAATAGGACCTTCAAACCCCCTGCTGTCAGGGTACTGCCCTGGTGCTTGAAGCCTGTTCTGCTCTCCAAGAAGGAAGACTCAACCTGCTCCCTTCATTAAAGCAGAGTGACTCCAAGTGTCAGCTAGATGAGCTCCTGTTCTGAGTTTCAAGGAGACAACAAGCTCCAGAGGCGTCTCTGCAACTGCCCACCTGACCTGCTGCAACTGGACCTGAAAGTGGACTTGCCTGAGACATGCTGGCCTCTACCAAAGTGAGTCGTTGATCACCCAGAGGTGCCTTCCCAGGGCCTAGGCCCTTGGTTGGCATCAGAGTCCACTCCTCCGAAGAAAAGGGAGATATCCTGAAGTTTTGGACATTGTGACCACAAACGGGCCATTCACACCAAGATCACACCACCTGCAATGACCGCCAAAGTGAAGCCTCAGTGGTCCCACCTGTTTGCACTACAGGGTCTGACAGCAACGACCGGTAACGTGAGATCTGCACTTGAAGCTACAGCATCGACAGCCCACAGTGACTGCCAATGCAACGCTCCAACAATGACTATCTGCGATGCCCATCTGATTCTCTGCTCTACAACAAGGTCCTTCTGTGATGCCCGGGCTGCTCTTCGCACTACAGCAATGACCATCCGCAATGCTCTCTATCCTCCTCTTTGCCTCCTCCACTGCAAACTGCACATTTAGCACCAGACTTTAAGGAGGTAACTTTTTCAGTTGGACAAATCTGGTCCCTGTATTCGTCACACACTTCATCGTGGTTGGCCTGAACCGGTGACTTTCCACCGGTCTAGCATGACCAGATGACTGCGAGTGGCGCTTTGCGCTTTTTGGCGCTAAACTTCTCTAAAATCTTTGAAATTGCATGTCTACAACTCTACTGATTAGATTTGTGTTGCTTTGGTCTCTTTTTTATTTATTCGATTTTACTCTATTTTTCTAAGCTGGTGTGGAATTGTTCTTGTGTGGTATTTTCACATCATAACTATTTGTGAGCTGCATAAATACTTTACACATTACCTCAAAGTTAAGCCTGACTGTTTTTGTGGCTAGCTTAACTTAGTGACTTTGTGTGGTTCACCCTCAAAGGGTTTGTGGTTGCTGCTTGCATAAGGTTTACACCCTCCCAAACGAATAACCCAATTTCTTGGAGTAGGAGTATGGTAAGTCACTTGATACTCTGACCCTAATATATTAAATGCCACTTCCGCCATTTGAAAACTTGTCCATAGCACAATGATCAGGTAATTTGTGCTTTACAAAACCACAATTACTATCTTCCCTCTGTGTCTACAATTTGAGTTTGATTACTATATTTTATATATGTTTTACTGAGAAATATTAAAAACACAGCACCTGGAGTGACTGTCCTGCTTATAGGAATAAAAGCCAGTTTCTGACCAAAAACGAACATTTATATTTTTTCTTTCACATAGTTATGCCTGTAACATAATTTATAATAATAATAATTTTTGGGACTGGGTAATATTTTTGTAAATCAAATATATCAGAATGTTGTCCTTAATGTTGTCCACAAACAATAATGATGGTGAGTCACAGTACTTTACCAGCTAGGTATGTTGTGATAAAAAAAAAGGTTAGACATTGGTGATGGCATGCAGACCTCCCCTTTAGCATGGAGACGTTGTGTGCTCAACCAAAGCAACAACAATCAGAGTGACACAATAATTAACAAACAGTGTGTCACTAAGCATGTCATGATATAGGTCTTGGCACTATGTGAGCCAAGTGAGGTTCTGACTGTGGAAGTTACCTTTATAACTGCCAAGTCAAGCAATGTGTGGCATTCTTTGGATAATTATATGGATTTGTCTGCTCAGAGTTTGGCAACTCAACATCCTTTTGGGTCCCTCTCTTGATTTTCTCATCATATGAGTGGCAGATGTCCCATTGCTTCCTTCTCCCCACCAATATCCTTCCTATTCTTTCTGGCTCTCTTCTAATTTCATCCCCTTGCTGATATCCCCTATTTACCAAGCGATGCACTTTTTGCCATACATGACTTTACTGCGCTATATGGTGATCTTTCACCTGATCCTTCTACCTTGGGATGATATTTACTATTTTATGATTTTGAAACACCTACTCTCTGTCAAGACATGTATATGGTCATCTTTATATGATCGTTTTTCTACCATTAGCATCCTAAGTGCAGGAACTGTTTGTCATGTAACTCTTTTAAACTTTTTAGCTTTTTACATGTATGCATCAATGTTTGTTATTTATGTATCGCTGTTGCTTTGAAACTGTATTTCTCTTTATCCAAATACAATAAAATATTTTAACACAAAAAGAAATAACTGTCAAGCCAATGGGGACTCTTGCTTTAATTATATCACAGCACACTTGACTGTAAAGGTGACATTGATAATGTTTTTGTGGATGTGTAATCCCAGGCATTCAGTCACACAGCTTTATTCGATCTTTTGTAACCATAAAAGCAGAAATCATCCTAAAATTTACAACCCAAATATATAAGCGTGTATACAAAGTTAAAAAGCAAATTAAACAGATTTGCCATGATCAAGGTAATGAATTCACATAAAAACATTTAAAATCAGTTAAAAATTAATATTAGTCATTACTACTAAGGTGTCGTCTCACCATTTTCCTCTTTCTAAAACAGGCCCACAAAAATGGAGCTACAGAAAAGCATGCAAATGGATCCGATAGGGCCTTTAAAAAATACATAGCCACCCGATACTGTTCGAATTTATGATACTTCAGGATTGGGAAGATGAAAATGTTTTTCTTTCATCTGAGTTGTTTTTACAGAATAGTAATATGTGTAAATCTGACTGCACGGCGTATTTATTACAGGGACAGCGTGACAGATCTGCCAATTTGTATCTCTTTTCAGGATATCCCCAGAGTAACGGAATCATATTCAATCGAAAACGCAGTAGAATAAATCTATGCTACGCATTATTAATGCGAGAGAGATAAAAAAAAACTTCGCCTGGTCTTGGTGAAACTATATCATAGGCAATAGAGGAGTGATGAATACATTTATTTTCCCTTCGGGCATAATTTGCTCTATGAATAAATAAGTCTGTAATTCTTTTCTTTGTAAACCTTTCACAGGAATCAGGGTCCTGGAATAATTCTCCCAGCCCTAGGGCATTCAGTTTGACCTCTACATAATTTAACCACTCAATCCTCTTGTAATAATCCAATTTACAGCAATCCCTGATGATGGTTTGGGTCAGGACCACCGTAGACCTCTGCCATATTGAGAGCCACAGCAAGACTGGTGCAAGTCTTATGCAATCGCTCAGATGAAGGAGCCCCAATTCGAGATGTAAAATATAATTTGAGGCTGATTGGGGTAAGGACACTCGATTTTTGAAGAAGCTGTCTTCCTCTTGCTGTAACGGTTCAACGTTAGTCATCCCCCAAACTCCTGTCCCATATGTTGCAGCAGACTTTGTTTTTGCCAAATAGATATTTTGAATTATGTCAAGGGGGCTACCTCCCAGCTTCTTTGCGAATCTTTTGACAGCATTAAGGCTCCTTTGCATACTCTGGGCTCTTGCCGCCACTAGGTTAGACCATGAGTGATCCTTATCAAAAATAACTCCCAGATATGAAAAGGAGTCAACCACCTTGATTTTCTTTCCTGCCAGCTGGAAATTAGGATATTTCTCTCCTCTGGGAGCTCCTGCCACAATTATAAAGGATTTAGTTGCATTTGCTTTTAGGTCAATGGAGGCCATGAAGGTGGAGCAGTGCCTTAAATGGGCCGGGACTCACCGGTACTGAGTACCGGCACTTCCTAAATTTATCACTGTGAGTACCAGCACTTCTCTGCTGCCTTGGAGAGTACCGTTACTCATGACAAGGTAGATTTAGTGGCTGTGAGTGCTGGTGAGCAGGAGTGGAACTTGTCTCTGGCAGCAAAGGCGCCGCTTCTGTCTCCCGTCTCCGATCTGAGCCCCAGCTGAGCTATTCAGCAGGGCGCAGTTGAATAATGTTCAGTGCTCACCATTACGCTGTGCTTGACAAAGCAGGGTTGAGATTCCTTTTACCTGCTAGTGTGCACGTGTGATTTTCAAAGTACAGCACTTCAGGTAGGGTAAAGTCCGTGCAGGGTAATACTTTAAGCATAAACATTTTATCAGGGGCAAGGGCGGATTCTCACACTTCCAGTTCTTTCTCTGGATCAGAGGGTTCATGCCCAGACAATGCGATCGAAGAGGCCCCTGGAGCGCTAATCTATCTGCTTCCAGCAGTGAGGCACCTACCTTTCTAACGCCACATGCCTGAATTACTGGGTCTGTGCATAGAAGGCTTTCTTATGCCAAAGAAGCTGAAAACTAGCGCCGCCAACCCTGTGTTTTCCACACATTCCTAACACTTTCCTTTAGATGCGCCTGGCTCCCTTCTTGCTCTGTCACACTGTTGTGGAGGAGCCATGTCCGGTCGGCGCCCAGGCTGTGGCAGGATGTTGCATTTCCTGCCTGCCAGCCGGGGCCCAGGGCACCCAGGAATTCCCCTGCTACATGAAGTTAAAGGAGGAAGCCGCTGTTCCAGAATCGATCACCTGCTCACCTCCTCCTGACCTGGACTGTGCTATTGCTGTGCCCAGCAGAGCCCAACTTCTGCCCCAGACTCACCACGCCAGCGCTACCTTTTGTCTAAACTAGCAGTTTTGCTGATTTACTAGTAGTGCCAAGTGTTTAACATCCCTGCTTGACAGTGACACTACGAAGCAGCACCCTTTATTTTCTCAGCATAGTTAGACTTGCTAAGTCAGAGATAAGTTGTGTGATTATTGTTCCCGCGGGAGAGAGGTCAGAGTTTTCTCTACTGGCAGTTTTCACTCTGACCATTAAGTAGCGTAGAGGGTTAATATGCCTCCTTCAAAAAAAGCATATTGTATTGTACTGTATTGTTTGTGGATAGCTCAGTGGGTTGCTGCTTTTGTCACAGAGAGCCCTTCGTTACATGTGGTTCAGCCGCACCTGAAGCTGAGGTTGGGGTGGAGGGCGCTGATTTTTTTTAGAAATTGAATAATAGCTTCAAAAGAACCTACTGCAGAGTTTGACTTCCTTGTTGCTTAAATGAGTGTGATTTCTGATATTTGTCTATTTCCATTGACTTCATACCATGATTATGCTCGCAAGAAAGTGCCACTCTAAGTGTTACACATCTAGTTGTTGCCTGACTCTCGTAAATCCACTGAATCTATGAAAATGTCACACATAAGCAATCTGAAACATTAGCAGCTATACTCAAATGGATGTCTTTTCTGATATTTATATGATTCCCTCGTCTTCATTGCTTAATTTTGCTAGTGAGAAAGTGTCACTCATAGTCGTTGAAATGTCACTCATAATTGCAATGAAAATATGAAAATGTCACACAAAGCAAACTGAAACCTTGGCAGCTATTGGGCTCATTCAGGCCCTGTGCTGTCAACCACATTCACACTATCCTCTACATTTGCACAAACACAGCAATCAAGGCAGTCCCTCGGCAGTGGCAATTAAAAAAGCCATGGTGAAGAGTATAACATGGCTTTTAACATACCGGAGTCTTTTGTGTGTCTGCTTATGTTTGTGTATTTGCCTACATTTGTATGCCTGTTTTTTGTAAGAAAAATGGGTGGCACTTTGTGTGTACATGTCTGCTCGGTGACAAAGGTTAATATATAACGTAGTAGAGAGGGTTAGTGGGTGAGTGAGTGAGTGGATAGATGAGTAAGCAAGGGTGGATGTATGAATGGATGGATGAGTGGATGGATGAGTGAGTGAATGGATGGATATGTGAAAGAGGGTGGATGATTGGATAAAAGGGCGGCTATAGGTGGATAAGTGAAAGATTGGATGGATGAATAAAGGGAGGGGGAAGGATGAAAAGGTGGATGATGGATGAGTGAAAGGAGGGATTGAGTAAAAGGGTGGATGGAATGAAAGGGTGGATGGTATAAAGGAGTGAAAGGGTTGATGGATAGATGAGAGAAAGGATTGATGGATGAGCGAAAGGGTGGCTAAAGAGATGTATGAGTGAAATGATGAATGGATAGGTCTAAAGATGGATGGATAGATTTGGATATGAAGGTTGGACAGACGGAATGGTGAAAAACTGAATGATGGATGAAAAACTGAATAGACAACAGAATGTAAAGAGTAAATGGTGGACATCAGCAGGTAAATGGTAGGATGAAAGGATGAATGGATAGATCGATGGAAGAGACAAGAGATATCTTCTGGGGAGGGTCATGATGATTTGCTTCATTTGCTTGGTGCCATTAGAAGTGGGGTTATTTTCAGTTTCTTCCTACTCACATGCCCAAAAATATATAGTATTGTGCCAAACAACAGCATTTAACAGTATGGCATTAAGAAGGTGTAACTATTGCAAAAAAAGGAAATGTTAACATATTATCGCATTTCTCTTTCATTTTGTGTAATGAGTTAACCTGCTTTGTTTCTACACACACAATTATGTGTTTTGTTGTGTGCTTCAACTATTATAAAAGTCGTTAAGTATCATTTTGTCTTGCCCTTAGCCCCGTCCCTGGCCCCGCCCACTCACTACACCTCTAGCTCATTTTAATGAGTACCTGCACTTATTTTTTCCCATTGAAAGCACTGAGGTGGAGTAAGCCAAAATTAGCGATTGTAAGGCTAACCTCGATCTAGCCATCAGTACTGCATTGTCAGCGTACACCAAGATTGGAAGAGGGGTATGATCGAATTTAGGCATGTCCACGGGTAAAGCAGACAGGTAGGACTCTACCCCGTTTGTGTAGATGGAAAAGAGAAACAGGGTGAGAACAAACCCCTGTCTTAATCCCTTTTTGATTTTAAAGAGACGTGTACACTCCGCCTTCCTGCCATACCGAACACAAGCGTTGGCGTTGGCGTACAACTGACGAATAAAACCAATTATTGGTGGATCAATGCCCATCCCCTCCATCATAGACCACAGCCTCAGATGGGAAACACAGTCAAAGGCTGCGGTCAAATCCATAAAGGCCATATAGATCTTTCCGCCTTTTTCCTTAGTATATTACCCTATGGATAAGGAGAGGTTTAGGCACTGATCGACCATCCCCATTCCTCTACAGAATCCATATTGTGCTTTCATGAAAATATTATGGGTTTCGGCCCAAACCTCCAATCTGGCCAAGAGAACCTGTCCCATAAGTTTGGCAGTGGTATCGAGGAGAGATATAGGGCGATAGTTCTTTGGGGACCCCCTCTCCCCTTTTTTATAGATAGGCACAATTACACTCTGATTCCAGGATAAAGGGGGACCTACTATCTGAATGCTATTAAAAATATTTGTTAGTAGAGGGACCCACATATCATAATTATCCTGGAAGAGACGAATTGGGACCCCTTCGGGCCCCGGCGCCTTACCGGGAATACAGGCTTCCAGTGGCTTTCTGACCTCCAATATAGAGAAAATTAGCCCACCATGAGGTAGAAGTTCTGAACTAGGTAATGATGGTTTTGAGGAGGTTAGTACACCAAATATTTTTTCAAAATATCTCACCCATGCCTCTTCATCTACATGTACGTCTAAAGAAGGATCGCTGGGATCTTTAAAGTGCAGGGCATTCACTATTTTCCAGAAGTCTTTGCTAGTGCCCGAGATGGCTGCTTGCTCAAAATCTTCCCATGCCTGCACCCTGAGATCCTTCTCTCTGGCCCTCCTCGCTAGTTTGTAGTCATTACGTAATGCGCGAATCTTGGTGGGATCTGTTGGGTAAGTTTTTAAGGCGTTTACGAGGGTTTTTTTTGCTGTAGAGCAGGCTGTGTCAAACCACCCAATATTAGCGGTAGCGTTTGGCGACTTAAACCGAGTAAGTGCTACTTTTATTTTTGCCCGAAGGTAACCAAGAATGAAGGGGGTGAATTTTCTCCCAGGCATAATAATATTTCTTCCTTGGTATGGATTAAAATTTCAGGGACTAAATTTAACTTATGGGCCTGTGACCATTTCAGTTGATAACCATTTTTCCTGGTCAGGTTCACACCTTCAACAACCTGGTTATGATCTTTAACATTGGAAAGGATACTTAAGTGAATAGATAAAACGGCATGGTCACTATGGCGAGAAAATCGAGTACTCATGTGCACCACTTTCCCATATAGGTGTGCCGGCGCTAGAATAAATTCAATAGTTGACTCTTGAATGCCCCTTCTAAATGTAGTCCCTTGCCCTCCCTCTTTCACTTCATTTCTTATACCCAAATTACACTTGTGTAATAAGCTATTTAGGATTTCACCATACTCATTATGTAGAAAGTGTGAGAGGGGGTTTCCATGGGAGTCTTCTAATCCACATACCCTGGTCCCGATAAACTTGCAGAGATGAATATTAAAGTCCCCCGCCCATATGAGGTTTGCACTGCCCCCGTTTTTTGCCATATTAAGTTTCTCAATCTCCATTGCTAGGGCATCTGCCACGACCTTCATATTTCTCCCAAACTCGTTGTTGTAGAAGTTGACAATTGTCCAAGTGTCCTGGTTCCTGTGGCCCAGCTGAAAGATCTAAAAATGGCTATGTATAGGACCAACCTGCCTTAATTGAAGGGGCATCGTATTTGAAATTAGGGTTAATAGGCCCCCCTTCGCCTTCCAAAAGAATTGCCGGAGAGTGAAAGGTGAGGAACCCAGGGAAAAAGACTCGATCTTTGGCCCAAGTCTCCTGAAAGAATACTATCTCCATAGATTGCCACTTATTTGTCCAGTGGTGGTTTCCTATTTTAGAGGCTATACCTGCCATGTTCCAAAATATCATGTTAGTCCTAATTCCCTCTATATCAGTCATGCAAGATAGGGGGGTCTGCACATGTTCCTGAGTACTGGGTACAAGAGTTACAACTACAGGGGCGTTCTCAGAGGGTTGTATAGTAGATGGGGTCTCCAATAGACTAATCTCGACTGGGGTCGGGGTAATTGCCTTGGCTAGTAATGAAGAGGGTAGAGGAGATAGTCAGTCACAGGCTTCCAGGTTCGACAGGGCTGCAAATCTATTATGTAGTCTAATCCCGCAGTTTGTGATGGAACCCTCATTCCCTCTCACACCAGAGAGTGGTGAAGTTTTTCTAACCCTATAATCCCTTCCCGCTATTGTAGCATGGCCAATATAAAAGTACTCCAATGATAAGGGTATTATCTGTGAATTTCTTAGGGAAAAGCTATGGAAGTTGGCTAGGAGATTAGGAACCGTGTGAGCATTTTTAAATTGATAACCACACAGTCGCCCACTCTCCTGGCCATGATCATTTTGTTGGCCAATTGCTTCCTCCCCCTCTCTGTTACAGAATATATTATCGAATAGCATCTGCTCACCCTGCCATTCCGCAGCTTGAATACAAATAATTCAGAGCCAATGCAGACCCACCTTTCAGTTGCAGTGGTGGTGCTGTCGACAGGACTGCCGCTTTAAACATCCAAACCAAGTTTGTCCACAAGTTTGAAGATGCACTCCCAGGCAGGTGTTGTGTGTAATGAGGCTCAAAAATGCCCACTGGAGGGCTATGAATTATGGAAATGATTTTATATGGCAGTGCACACCTACTAAAGGAAATAAAAAAGACTGCTATCACTACGAATCCCAGCATGCCCTGCAAAGTTTGAAGCTCACTTGGGAGCCCACTAGAGGGCAATACTGATAATTAACATGCTAATAGGAGGTGCTGTAGGAATGTTTATGCAAAGCTGTATTTCTGCCTGAGACCAAGGACCAAGGAAGGTCTGAAACGCGTTAGGCTAAAGAAAGGAACTTTAGTGCAAAATGTTGTTTTTTAGCCTCATTACACACAACACCTGCTGGGAGTGCATCTTCAAACTTGTTGACAAACTTGGTTTGGATATATATAGTTAAAATAGTTAATAATATAAATTCATAAGACACACACTGGTTTTACAAAATGGTGGATAAGCACATGGCTTGTCAACGAAGGCTTGGAGGAAATCAAAGATAAAATGGTCACTTATCAGACACTCTGATTGCACAAGGTGTTTGACCAAAATATTAAGCTGAAAATGTTGTTGCGCAAGAATATTGCTGCCTTTATATCGTGACAAACATCGTTGTCAGGAACACTGCAGTGTAAAAAGTAGTTTTAGTGTTATTTTTAAATATACTTTTAAACATAACATTATATAGAATTTCGTTGTATATAATATTTTTAATATAATTGAACTGTTATAAATGTGAAAAGTTTTTCAATTTTTTTAAATTCAGGATTTTTATATAGCGCTGGCTAGACCCGAAGGTATCAGAGTGCTTTACATGAGGTTCCACATTGTTACAAAGTTACATCAGTTCCAAGTTACAATCATTGCTAGAAACATTTAAAGAGCATGGAGAACAAGATAAAAGGAGCGAAGAAGGGCAAGGAAAAAGGGCAGGAGAGAGATACGGTGGAGAGACGAAGGAAAGTCTGCCCAAAGTCCAGCTGGCTAGGTGACGGCCTAGGGGGAAGTCCACAGCCCATCTCCTCTATAGCTACCAAGGTAACTCCACTGGGCATCAGCCAATATGCAAGGTCTCAACGGTCAGGTGGCAAGTTCAAATAATATTTGTCTTGATGAGTGAGCCAGATGTGGGATAAACTCGAGGGCTGGTCGAAGTCCAATTTTAGACCAAGAGTAGTAGCTCATCGAGGAGAAAATAAATGAGGAAAAGTCTTCACATGGAGGAAAAAACAGCGGAGAAAAAAACGACAAGACTTATGTCCGAGGTCCAGCTGGGTAGGTGACGCCCAAAGCGTTGCGCCGGAGCCAATCTCCCCTAAAGCTATTGATGCAGCTTCACCGGAAATCGGCCATGTTAATCGAGCTCCGCTGGATTATAATGAAGATCCTGATGTGATCGAAGGTCTCGGGACCAGAAACGGGGAGATGGAGGTGACGAGGAAAGTGGTATGGGATCGGATATGGAGCTTATCGGCCATCTTAAAGTCAGGCAAGTTGAGTCTGTGGATCTCCGAGACTTTGCGTAGGGTAATGCCGCTAGTACTGCATTTCTTTTACTCTGTTAAGCTTTATATCCACAATGTGGCTCCTTCAACTAAAGGGAACATCCTCCCTCTTCGGTGGTATTACCCTGGCGGGCGTCATTTTGGGGACAGGCTCGTCGGATCTGTATTAGAAGAGTTTTTATGGGGGTATGATTCAGGTGCCATCTGATCATCTAAACTTCCATTGGGATCGCCGGAGGATATTCTCCACTCCCCCACTGACTGCCTCTTAAGCACGTCAGATGTAGCATGCGGGACCCACGCGTCACCAGGGCAGTCTCCCTTGGACTCCCGAGAAGGTCTTTAGAGCAGTTGCCATCTTAAGGTCAGGCAGGGTTGGGAGCTGGATCGATCTTCTAAACAAATAGGGCTCACAGAGGCCAATGTACTATTGGGTTTGTTGGGGGATTGGGTGAGTAGTATTTATTTTTTTATATTTCCTGTACTTATTTGAAGTATTATTGTACTGTGTTTAGGTAATATTTTAGAGTTATGTGTTTTAGTGGTGGTCAGGATATAGGGTTTATAGGAGCACATTCTGGGGAGTTTATTAGTGAGAGTTATTTTTTTTAACAAAATGGAAAGTAAATGTTAATTATATATTTAAAAGAAATATATAATCAATTATTGATTTGAAATCTTGACCATGCTTCAAAAATATGTTGTATTTTATTTTTAATTCAATATTTTTATCTTCTTTAATGTTGTTTTGAAAATTATAATGTTTTCATTTTATGTTTATTTAGTTTATTATAAATAACTATTTGACATTTTACACAAAAAGTTGAAAAAATAAGTACATTTAAAAATTAATACATATGTAAAGTTTTTTTAGTATAACAATCATGTTTTTATTTTTAAAAAAACTATTAGCTAGTAGTAAATATTGCAAAAACAAATTAACAATTTAGATATTATTTTACAAGTTTGAAATATTTTATAGTTGTTTAAAAAATGTAAACATTTTCTTTATTATTTCACCATTATTTTACCATTATGTACATATAAATATTCATTTTTTAGCTGTTGTGTAACAGAGAATGGTTTCCACCCCGTTCACGGAAGCACCCACCGTGAGTTCAGCAGTCCGGGTGGGATTATGTGAATGAAACTATTTTGGATCGCCTGAACCGCCGATGCCAGACTCTTTTGCCCAAGGAAGGCTGTGGATTATGTAAATCCAGGGTGCCCAGTAATGTGACAGACATCTGCGGAGAATCTGAGTACAAATAATATCCATCGTCAGGCGAGGGGCACAGGCACGGTGTTTGGGCTCGAATGGCAAGATCGGCAATTTAACAAAGCAGAAATTGAACTTGGGCACTGTGAGCGGCATATCATAGCTCATGGGAGAGTAATATAAATATTGGACACTAAGGCCAAAATATCAATACGTATATCATTATTGAGGCCGCAATCTTACCATCCATATGTATAACCGGAACAACCAGTGCTCAGTTGCTTGCTCATTGGCTGAGCTTAACCAATGGGAACAACAGATGGAGGTTTTAAAAGAACCACACACTGTGCATGTTTCAAAATGACATGGCTGCACGGAAGAAGGCATAACGCCGAAACGTGTCTGCAATTAAAGTCATGCAAATTACCCCGTGAGTGCCCTGAATCGTTTTTTAGCTGTTGTGTAACAGAGAACGGTTTCCACCCCGTTCACGGAAGCACCCGCCATGAGTTCAGCAGTCCGGGTGGGATCGTGTGAATGATTATATATATATACTACTGAAAGCCAACAACATGGGGCGGGAGCAAATAATGCGCAACCTGATTTAACCTCTGCATCTGTATTAAGTTCAGCCGTAGAAAGTGGGTCTGAAGCTGAATCCTGCACAAAATCTAAACAACAAGCAGCACGCAGACATTCACTTACAGAGGAAGTAGATTTTTTATGTCGAGAACGCCTCCAATCACTCAGACCAAGAAAACAACAAGCGAATCCAAAGCGAGGCGAAACAACAAACGAAGGGAGAGAAGGAAAGCAAATAGACGAAAAAACAAACAAGAGGCCACCAAGACGCCAGCAGAAGAAATTCTGGAAAAAATAGGGGCCATTGATCCAGCGGCAACCAGTGATAAGACTGTGATCAATTTAACTGATATAGTCCTCAACACTGCTGAAAAACAGTTGCTTGCTTTGGGTCTATCCTTCTGCCCTGAAAGTGCATTCAACTATGCTAAATCACGTGTGGATATATATAAGAGTGTTAGAAAACTCAAGCTCCTAAAATATCATGCGCAATCTAAAAATATGGAAAAAAATGCTGGCACAGAGACCAATATCAACAACCAACCTACAAAAATTGTTCCCATGGAATCCACCCAAAATGAATCCTGCAATTTGGTGGACACCCTATATGACTTAATTCATGAGGATGATGATTTAGAAGACAATGCTATTGGCGAAACAGTGATAACCAACACCAAACTATGCCAGACACCTTTCAAGCCACCATCCAAATTTTATCCACTCATGATGAAGGATACAATAGACAGTTTCCAAGAACAAGTCATTAAAGACTTAAAACAACTAAACAAAGCCACACTCAAGGAAAAAAACAATACTGTCAAAAACAATAAAGAACTTCAATATCATCAACTAATGACGAAAATACAAAATAATAAGGAAGTAGTCATTAGAAATGCGGATAAAGGCGGCAACGTCGTGTTGTGGAAAAGAGAGGATTATCTGACAGAAGCAATGCCCAACTTAATGACAAAACATGCTATGGCATTAGCAACAAATTGATTTTCAGTTCAGTACAAACGGCGTTCAAAATAAAGCTGATGGGGTGGCGTGACACTGGACAGCTAACCTCTGATGAATACAAATATCTATGGAATGCCAATCCAACTATCCCCATTATGTATTTCATCCCTAAAGTACACAAGAATGAAAGAAACCCTCCAGGTAGACCAATTATATCGGCAAGGAACAGTATTTTTGAAAACACCTCAATCTACGTTGACTTTTTCCTACAGGAACATGTTCAGAAACTAGCCTCCTACATTAAAGACACTGGGGATTTTTTGGCCAAAATGACAAATTTTTCTTGGCACGATGACTATTTATTGATCACTCTTCATGTGGCCTCGTTATACACTTCAATCAAGCACAGGGATGGTTTACGAGCTCTACGATATTATCTGTTGAAAAAAGGGATTCAATATTCTGACCATACTAAGATGTTAGTTAATATGGTAGAAATGTGTTTGTTGAACAACATTTTCATGTTCCAAAATACCATGTTTCAACAGTTGCAGGGAGTAGCCATGGGAGCCAGCTTTTCCCCCAGCTATGCCTGCCTACACATGGGCTGGTGGGAGGAGCTGGTTCTCAAGGACAAATAATTGGACACCCTAAACATCCACGTAAAATGTTGGTGGAGATTCAGTGATGACCTTTTCTTGGTATGGCAGGGCACAGAGGAGGCAGCATTGAAATGTATTGAATCTATCAACATCAATGATCTAAATCTAAGCTTCACCGCTAACATTAGCAAAACCAATGTGGTGTTCTTAGATGTAGAGCTCATTGTCAATCAGGACAAATTAGACACCAGACTACATAGGAAACCCACGGCAGGAAATGCCATCCTTCATGCAAGTAGTGCACACCCAAAGCACTTAGTGCAGAGCATTCCATACGGGGAACTACTGCGCATTAAACGCATCTGCAGTAATGACAAAGATTTGGAATTAGCACAATTGGAATGCTTAACTAGATTCAGAGAAAGAGGCTACAGTAAAAAATGCTTAGTCAAAGCATTAAATAAAAGCGATCTGAAAACAAGGGAAAACCTGTTAAAACCTAAAGCGCAAGTAACTGAGCTAGGCATACCACCTAGTAAATTCAGATTTATTTTGGAATTTAATCAGCAAGCGTCATCAGTACGTAAGATCATTAACAAAAACTGGTATCTGATTAAACAGGACCCAATAATAGGCATATCAGTTTCTAAGAAACCTTCTATAACATACAGGAGAAACACTTCAATGAAGGACACCTTGGTGGACAATGACCCCTGTGGCCTTACAGCTAAGGGGTCATGGTTAGCTCAAAGAATCGGATTTTACAAATGCAAAACATGCAAGGCTTGTCAGTTTGGAGTAACAACCACCGAATATTCAACCCCTTTCGGAGGACCAAATAGACAAATCACTAAGGCCTTAAATTGCAAAACCGAATATGTGATATATTTATTGGAATGTCCTTGCAAACTGAGATAAATCGGCAGTACTATCTTGCAAGGACATAAACGAATACTCCAACACATACGGGCTATTAAAAATCATGACCAGGCTTATCCTGTGGCACGTCACTTTCATGAACAACACGACGGTGATCCAAAGGATCTTAAATATTTCCTATTGGATTCTGTCCCCAGAAACAAGCGAGGAGGCAATAGGGAAAGGACCCTTCGTATCTTGGAAATGAATTATATTCTAAACCTAGATACCAAACAACCTAATGGATTAAACAGCTCTGAAGAATTACATGCCAGTTTGTAATAATTATGGTCCACCAGCATAAGTACCAAATGAATTTTAATAATACCTTTAGAAGTACATTTTGTAATTTTAAAGTGAGAACATAATATCAAACACAAAGAAAACTGCGATAGCCTCAATAGATAGCTTCTGTAACAAATGTATTGGTGATTCAAGCACCAGAAAACCAATTTGAAGTTATTGTAAATGTTAAGACTAATTAGCCACCAAAACCTTCCTTTTCATTTAAATCTTTTTAATCACTTTTTTTATATAAATTTTAGGCACTTAGCACTTTTTTTATAAGCACTTATTTTTGCACATTAATGAGGGAGGAGTATAAAACATAAACAAAAAATAAAAAGTTTAGTAAGTGAAGACACAGGATATTACTTAGAGTTCAGTTTCGAATTTTTGGTCAGATCATCAACCTATTAAATAAACAATATTTTCCAGATTACCGGTATTAGAACATACAAAAATAAGGTAGTCTGGTGAATGTAAACGATAAAAACCTAGAAATTAAAATACGATCAGCCTATACTCTACATAAACACTATTTCAGTAAGGATGAGAGCATTTGGGCAGCATAAACGATTTTGGATTTATCCTTTTATACAGATTTTATGTATTTATTTGTTTATAAGGCTTTTTTAAATAATGCAATGTATTTAACTAACTTATATGATACTGTTTTTACTACTTTTATGGCTGTATTTAAACAGGAATCATCTAGGATCTGTACATAATTATTCAATTATTTATTTAACTATTTATTTATTTAATTGCAAATTTGTACATAGTGACTTGCACCTGAAAAGTAGCTACAGGATCAATTTTGAAACCGAGTCTGAATTGACCAAGTCTAAGCTTACAACAACCAATATCAGTCCTATGTTGATGACTTTAACTTGCTCTCAATGTTGGTATGGATGTCTTTAAAATTTAATCAGGTGGTGTTTACACACAAAGCACAACCACAAACAAATAAAGATAAGGGACAATCACACAAAAAAAGTACGAAAAAAAGAAGGAAAAAGAAAAAAGTGTGTAACCTATAAAAAGCATTCCTATTTGTAAATGCGCGTCATGTGATCAAGTCCCCAGGGAGGGACGAAACGCGTAATGGCTGCCGTTCCTGTTTGTGAGATGCGTCAAATAAACTGAGCGGAATTTTAAAGGATTTTGTGGTCCGTGCTCTTTGTATCCAGTATCCGAGAAAAAGGAGAAGTGGTGGAAGAGTGTTGAAGCGATATATATATATATATATAAATTCAAAGCCCAAGATAGATCCAATTCGACGTCGGCGCTCTCCTGATGTAGCACGGTGCGTGTCTATTTGGCAGGATCCAGCCGATATATATTCACAAAAATAGGACTAAAGAACAACGCACTCACTCGTATGTTTTATAAAGACTTACAGCGGCTTTATTTTCTTGTCAGACCCAACGCGTTTCACCTCTTCCAAAGGCTTGATCACGGGATCAAGCCTTTGGAAGAGGTGAAACGCGTTGGGTTTATATGAAATACGCACTCACAGGTTTCTTCTTTCCCCAAGCTTTATAATGTACAATTCACATCAGGATTGAGGAGACAACCGACGCGTTTCGCTATACACGATAGCTTTATCACGGTTCAAACAGGTTACATTTGATTCAACCAATAAAAACAAGTTTACAGAGTCATGTGAGTCGTAACAGTGATCAGTATGTACACAATGTGTTCTGGGAGATGTCGTTTGTTTGTTTAAACTTCCCCTTTCACATTTTTTTGTGTATTTATTTAAAAGTGGGGTTTCTCTAAGTTCATGTAACGCCCTGAACGTCTCAGGATCGTTTAACAGACACGATAATGAGAACGCAACCACTTGTGAAGGTTTAGTTATTTTAATGAAGGCAAAAATAATACAAGGAATAAACAAAGGTTATAGTCACTGGAATCCTCCAGGCTAAGTACGTTACCAGCCCACAGCACGGATGGTCCTAACCGTCCTCTGCATATACGCCGATCCCGGCGTATGCCAACAGAGGGCAGAAATGAAATGGCCGACAATGCCAATCGGTAGGCTGTGAGGGGCACGAAGAGTGTTGGGGAGAATCGAGGAGTCAGGGAAACACCCAGCCGGGGTCTCTACCTGAAGGGAGCAGCCGCTCAACCTCTTCCTCAGACTGCACCGGGACGCGGAGTCACCTCCTGGTGATACGTCACCGATACCCCAATCACAAGCAAAGAAGACTGAACCGAGAGCAGCCGCTCGATCGATCCCGTGGACTTCCGAGTCTGTAACGCGGCAAACACCTCCTGGTGTGCGTTACAGCTGGCAGTCCCTGTATCTCTGGTCGGGCTGGGAGTTACGACTCCAACCAGCAAAAGCGCCACAGCGCTTTGACTCAGCCGAGTCAAAAAGCGAAGCTCAATGGTTATCCGGTAGAGCTTCCGGGTCCTTCACAGGTGACGATGGGGCAAGACACGGCCCAGGGAGTAACGACTCGACCTACCTCCGTTCTTGCCTTACTGGAGCACCACTCCGGAACACTGCTCTTCACTAAGCAGGTACGTCGGTGTAACCACAATATCCGACAGCGTTGTACCTCCCGGTTCCTCCCTTTATAGGGCGTGTTTTCCTTGAGTTATGCAACAGCTCTCCTGTTTACATAACCTCTCAACCGCTAAGCATCCTGGGAGATGTAGTCCGTTTTCGCTGGTTACCGTTTTCCTCCCCTCGCATGACAGGAATTCTTGACAGTTCATTTTTAATTTTTATATATTTTTATGTTTTATTTTATGTTACAGTGCCCAATTGATTATACTGTTAGTGATTATACCCGTATACATTCTACCTTGTCACTTCAATTTTTATATATTTATCTCACAACCCCCCGGAAAGATGATCGATTTTATTTCACTCTACTCCTTGCTTAAACGTAATTTCGGGACTTATATTGAGACATTTTAATGCTTGTTTTGTTGGGAACCCGGTTACTCTGTTTCCCAAATCCTATTTGCAATATATTTTCTATTAGCCCGGTGAAACCCACGTGCACGTAGTTATTGAAGTTTTAAGCTTTACATCTATGCCTTATTTCCTAGTGTATGGATTATTCCCCATAATAATATTATTCACCATGTTAACTCTTGAATTTTATATTCTCAGCATGTATTAATTCATTCCATTATTTTTTGCACTATTTTTACCAAATTATGCCCACCAATGGGCTTAAGTATGGTTATTTCCCGCTATATTCCCAATTTCATTGAAACCTATTTCCTGTCTTCCATTAGGTTCATTGTTGTTATACGGCTTAAAGTCGGGGCGGATTTTTATATGTATAATTCTTTTTATTCTTTATGGCTCGGTAATTTATCTGATTATGCGGGTGTGTACGTGTCTCATTGTGATGCATATTAATATATGCTTTTTTCATTTATCAACATCAAGGGAAAATAAATCTTTAAAGAACTCTATTATTTCACACAAAAATCAACTATAAATGAATATACAATTCTTCACTTTGATTCAGACCAAAGGGAGTAAATGTCCTAAAGTTCAAAATTTGTCATGACTCTCTTTGTCTCAGTTGTTTCTCTCTGTTCCCCCCTCTTTCACTGAGAGGTACCATTTTGAGTGCACAGAAAGTCAAAAGTTTCCAATCTCCTTCATGTTCCATCTCCATGTGCTTCGCGATTGCATTGCTACGGTCCTTATTCACCGTTGCACGTACATGCTCCAAAATTCTATTCTTGAGTTCACAAATTGTGCTCCCTATATATTTTAGGGAACACAGACACTCTTTCAAGTAAACCACAAATTGACTTTTGCAAGTTATCAGATCCCTAATTTGTCATATTTTGTTATTCTGTTATTCTACTTGATTCGTATTTCTTGCGATCTGACATACCTTGCAGTTGTGACATTTTCTGAAACCCTTGGTTTTCAACCATTGTGTTCCTTTTGATTTATTAGATGTTTGATGATGACTGTGTATTAGTTTGTCCTTAAGGTTCAGTGTTCTTCGGAAAGTTATATTCAGATGATTTCCCATTATCCTTCCTACTGTTGGATCCAGTTGTAGCAATTTCCATTTTTTCCTCATCACTTGGACAATTTGTTTTGATTCACAGCAAAAATCCATAATCAATCTGACAGGTTCTTTACTCAGTTGTTCAGTAATTTGTGGTTTTGATTTTATCTTTAGTGTGTCCTGTCTCCTTTTTTGGTTCGCCCTTATCCATCCTTTTTTGATGATATGATCTTTATATCCACGATGTATAAATCTTGCTGCAGTATTCTTGCTATGTCCTTGCCATTCTGATTCTTCAGAACATATTCTGCGGATTCTTAGGAATTCCCCATATGGGATATTTTCAATGATTGAGGACTTGTGAAAACTAGTAGCGTGTAGAGTGGCATTTGTAGATGTCTCCTTGCGGTGTAACGTGGTTTACAATTCGTTATTATGTACATAAATCTCAGTATCCAGAAATACTACCCTTTCTTTGCTGATGGTATAAGTAAATCTGATTTTTGCATCTGTAGAGTTTAGAATGTCAAAATACTCCTTAAACTCTGCAGCTGTACCATCCCACACAATTAGAAGGTCATCTATGTACCGTAGCCATTTTGTGATCTTATTAACATACTTGTCATTGTTGGGGTGCCATGCCAATTGATGTTCCCACCACCCCATTACAAGACATGCATATGCCGGGCTGAAGGAAAACCCAATTGCACAACCTTTTATTTGTTGGTAGATTTCTTCACCAAATGAGAAGACATTCTGTGTTGGACACATCTCAATCATGTCCATCAACATCTGATTATGTTGAGTGTACTGTATATTACGTTCCTTCAAAAAGAAACTGCAGGCAAGAAGACCAATGTTATTCTCGATGTTAGTATATAAGGATATGACATCCATTGTTATCAGCATGTAAGAGTCCTGCCATGTTAATTCCTGGAGATGTCTCAGGAGATCGGTAGTGTCCTTTATGTAGAAATTAAGGTTCATTACAAATGGCATTAGGAAAACGTCAATATAGCTTGCCATGGATTCTAATAATGATCCTTTCGCTGACACTATTGGTCGCCCAGGTGGTTTTAGTGGGTTTTTGTGTAGTTTAGGTAAAAAATAAATAGTGGCTGTAGTTGGATAATCAATAGTTAGGAACTTTGTTTCCTCCTCATCTATCAGATTCTGTGATAGCCATTGTAAGATTTTTTTGTCCAGCTGTTCTTTATACATTTTAGTCGGGTTCTTTTCCAACATCCGATAGTACTCACGGTTTTTTAATTGTGAGTGTGCCTCATTTTCATAGTCCGACGTGTTTAAAATGACAACATTGCCACCTTTATCCGCCATTTTTATGGTGATTGTTTTGTCTTCCATTAGATTTTTTAAGGCAGTTCTTTCTTCTTTTGTCAAGTTGTCACGATAGTTGGTTCTCTTTATTTTGTAAAGATCTTGAATAACAGCCTTGAAAATGTCCGCGAGCGTAATTCTGATTGATGGTTAGATGTCAGTCAACATTCCAATCGGTCGAAATCAGGAAGTGTCGGACGCCATTTTGTGTGTGACAGTGAAAAAGAAAGGTGGAGAACGTGAAAAGGGGGCAGGGTAGAGAGTTCCTGACCCCCTAGCCTTTGTCAGGGGGTCCCTGAAGGACCCCGAAGGGTGAAAAAAACCATGCGCGCACGGTGAAAAACCCTTAAAAAACAAAAAAAACATTTTAAACTGTTTATAAGTTTATAGAAGATATTAACTATGCTGTTCACCTTTATCCAAATAAAAAAAAAAAGAGCTGAGCCATTCCATATTACAGGATACAGTCAATCTATAACTATATACATAGGTAGTTTATTGTAAAATAAATATATAAAAAATATAATAATACATACATAAATTAGCATTTAAAAAACCTTACAAATTAACTAAAAAAACCATAGGTTTCACACACGTTATAGTTAGAAATTAGCATTTAAAAAACCTTGCAAATTCACTGAAAAAACCATAGGTTTCACACATGTTATAGTTAGCTGGACATTTCACTCGTAAAAAACCATTGAAATTCCCCCGTTATAGTTAGTTCAGCTAAGTATAACTCGCGCGACCGCAATCCACTGCTGATGACGTCACATATTACATCACTCATGACATGGTCAGTGACATCACTCATGACATCACTGATGACATCTCAAATGACATCACTGATGACATCACTGATGACATCATCCAGTGAATATGTGTCTTTCTGAAAAATAAATATTTTTTTATATATGTATATCTAAAGGTTAATGGAAGAATAAATGGGTAAATAAGTGTCTAAATGGATGTTTTTTTTGGTAAAATTAATTGTATAACTGACTTATTAACAGTATCTTAGTGAATACAGTGATTTAATATGTGACGTCATCAGCAGTGGATTGCGGTCGCGCGAGTTATAGTTAGCTGAACTAACTATAACGGGGGAATTTCAATGGTTTTTTACGAGTGAAATGTCCAGCTAACTATAACACGTGTGAAACCTATGGTTTTTTCAGTGAATTTGCAAGATTTCTTAAATGCTAATTCCTAACTATAACGTGTGTGAAACCTATGGTTTTTTAAGTGAATATATATATATATGTATATATACATAATCAAAAGTTACTCTTTGTGAGAAAGCTCTCACGCAAACATATGCAATACAGCGAGATCAGCAGCAGGCTACTGTTCTCCATAAAACATTGTAAAAAACTCTTGGGCTGACGCGTTTCGGAGTTTATCCTTCTTCTAGAGCCCCAAACAGGTAAGACAACGACAAACATGGTTCAGAACACCTGCATTTATTTGAACGGAGTCCCGCCATTCACAGCGAATTCTCCCGCCCTCCTCGGCGTTTGCTGCATAGCACCATGGTATTTGCAGTCCGAGCCATAATGAAACTTCAGTGGGTGCTGCCGCTGTAAATCTGTGGAAATAACTTCTCAGGTGCGTTAATGTCTTTAAGAAGTTCTGTGTCTGCTGCCATAAGCAGAACTCTCGCTGGCGAGCGTTTGTCGTCCCTTAAGCGTGCCGTAAAATCACAGCATCGCAGGTCTGCATTGAAGCAGCAGGGCTTTCTGGCGACTTGGGCCAAGCTACTATAAATTTATAATCAAAAGCTACCCTTTGTGAGAAAGCCCTCACGCAAACATATCCCATACAGTGAGGTCAGAAGCAGGCTACTATTCTCCATAAAACATTGTAAAAAATTCTTGGACTGACGCGCTTCGGAGTATATCCTTCTTCTAGAGCCCCAAACAGGTAAGACAATGACAAACATGGTTCAGAATACCTGCATTTATTTGAATGGAGTCCCGCCATTCACAGCGAATTCTCCCGCCCTCCTGGGCGTGTGCTGCATAGCACCATGGTATTTGCAGTCCGAGCCATAATGAAACCCCAGTGGGTGCTGCAAAACTGTGGAAATAACTTCTCAGGTGAGTCAATGTCTTTAAGAAGTTCTGTGCCTGCTGCTATAAGCAGAATTCTTTCCACAGAACTCTTTCCACAGTTTTACAGCGGCAGCACCCACTGGGGTTTCATTATGGCTCGGACTGCAAATACCATGGTGCTATGCAACACACGCCCAGGAGGGCGGGAGAATTCGCTGTGAATGGCTGGACTCCGTTCAAATAAATACAGGTGTTCTGAACCATGTTTGTCGTTGTCTTACCTGTTTGGGGCTCTAGAAGAAGGATCAACTGCGAAACGCGTCAGCCCAACAATTTTTTACAATCTTTTATGGAGAACAGTAGCCTGCTGCTGACCTCGCTGTATGGGATGTGTTTGCGTGAGGGCTTTCTCACAAAGGGTAACTTTGATTATGGATATATATATATATATATATATATATATATATATATATATATATATATATATATATATATATATATATATATATATATATATATGTATATATATATATATATATATATATATAGAGAGAGAGATAGACAGACAGACAGACAGATAGACAGATAGACAGATAGATAGATAGATAGATAGATAGATAGATAGATAGATAGATAGATAGATAGATAGATAGATAGATAGATAGATAGATAGATAGATAGATAGATAGATAGATAGATAGATAGATAGATAGATAGATAGATAGATAGATAGATAGATAGATAGATAGATAGATAGATAGATAGATAGATAGATAGCTATATATCAAACATGTCGCTTACTTTAAACAACATCATGCACACTCAGAAAGATCGTACCATAAAGTTTATTTTTACAAATACCACCAGCCCCTGCATTTCGGCCATGACAGCCTTGCTCACGCATAGTGGGTCACATGATACCATACCTTTTCAAACAGACTTACAAGTGCAAAACAACAAAAATGGACTAGTGTGGGAGGTCACAAAAGCAGATGCCATCTTGAAATATACCCTTGTAGTACTGTCATATATACAAATCTATATCTAAAACATTAAAAGCAATCAAATAAAGTTCTGAATGGTTACAAAGGCAGTCTGCAGTATAGCCACAGTCAATGTTCATCATCATTTTATCGAGTATGCCTGAAAACAAATAGTCACTTGTCAACAACATAAGTTATATGCTGCCATAAATACAAAACTTGTTGGGGGAACATATACAGTTTAGAGCAAGTAAGTGCAGAGTGAAATAGCCAACACACAGTACAAAACGGGTAGTACCATTCCATAAATTATACCTCAAGCACACCCTGCACCCAATTGCACAATTCTGCCCCTATGATGAAATAGGGTCTCCTCAATAATATCATGCGGGCAGCATCCAATCTAAAAGGGAACTAAAACCCCCAACAGAGTCCAGTTTAGATGGGCATTAGCACCCCTAGCAGAGTCATAGTCTTAACATTGCTGTAAAAGATTGTGCAAAAAATAAATATACCAGACAATATTATCAAATAGTTGCAGTGTAATCAGACAGAACATATCATCACAGATGACAACATGAAAGTGCCCACAATTGGGCACGCATCATACTGCTAGTCTTAAAACAAATATACCAATCAATGTGTGCATAAAACAGTGACAACAAAGTGAATAAAAGAGATAACAGCCCGTGGTCATCCACTGTAAGGCCAATGGAGAGTGGAGTAGGGTACCTCCTTCACGGCATCCTCTTATAACCCTAGCAATTAGAGAGTCCCCCCTCTCCTGCCTAAAATAAAACAAAACGCATCATCAGACACATTAAAATGATCTTACAGTAAAAGTAGATATCGTAGGAACCAAAAGGACATATCTACCAATCATATAAGTATCATCAAAAACTATTCTAGTCCAAATTGACATGTAACTCTCCGTCAGAGTTGAGATTATTAGGGGATTTCGTATTCAGATCCATGATCAAGCAGGATTCTCTTTTCTGCAACCTCATTACTCTGTCGCCTCCCCTGGGGTCTGCCTCAATTCTCTTTATGCCAAAGAAAGTCACATTTTTACAGTCACTGAAGTGATGTTTTTCAAACTGACAGGCCACCGGATAATGTTGATCCTGGTTTGTAATGGCCCTCATGTGCTTTAATATCCTTTTATGTACAAGATGTATGGTTCTCCCAACATATTTCAGACCACAGGGACATTGTAGCACATAGATAACAAAGCTGGTACTGCATGAGATGAATTGTGTGATTTCACTTTGCTGTGAGGTATGTGGGTTATCATATTAATTACCATTTCTTGAGTATCAACCTGCTTTACATTTCCCACAGGGTAAAAACCTTTCAGGTCATGTACAGTGTTAAGTGCTCTGTGAGTCGCAATTTCATTCTTAATCAAGGTATCCCTTAGCAACCTGCTTCTGCGGTATGTAACCAAAGGTTTGCTCCTTACAAAGTGACCTATCACCGGGTCACATTGTGTCAGGATCCAGCAGCAGTTGCCAAAAGCAAGGCCTAAAACTGTGAATGTAATTCTTACTAAACAGTTCATATCTAAAAGGAGAATGAAATCCAATAAATGGAAAGCAAATTGGAGATTGCTAAATTCCAAGATGGCTGCTGATGTGCCTTTCCCTAGTGTTTCAAGTGCAGGCTTAGAATAGAATGTGCAGCACGTGCTTCTTTCAAACTGCGCACTTCACTGAGGAAATTTCCCTATGAACAGTTTTTACCTCAGCCCTCCATTGTGAAAGTCAGTTTAGGGTAGTGACTTCAATTTTTAGGCTTCGTACTAGGTCTCCATGTTTTCTCCAGTTTTCGTAGGAACGCCATTGGCCAAATAAAAGCTAGCAGTGTCTCTGCTTTGAATTTGCCAGTTTTTTTTTAAAGAGACTGTTAGAAGCGTCTCTGTAACGTGCTACCTCCTGAGAGGAATTAGTGTCTCTGTTTTGAGCCTGGAATTTGAAGCATTTTTCTGAGACAAACAACTATAAGATAGAACATTCATAGGATATGTTTTCAGGCAGCAGCTCTTTGAGAAGAAGCTGGACAGGATAATAGCCAAGTGACAATTCTATTTATGATATTTATGGTCAAATGCCTTGCAAGTAGAGTGAAGGCAAAAGCTCTCGGTGTAAACGTTAAACTGGTGACTGTGGTGTAGTTTCTAAAATGAAAGTCAGGAGAACGAATTAATTAAGATTTTTAAAAAAAACTCTTACCTAAGGAAACCGAGGAGTCTTAATCTCCTTTCATCTCTTCATGGCACACACAAATGAAATATGATAAAAAATTGCTAAGGTTACTAACAATGACAATAGCACATCAATGAGAAGCGACTTATAAGCAAAAGGTTACATGAAGGTTGAGTGATGTGTAATTGAAAAGAACAAATTTACAACAGAATTTAATAAGATTGTTGCAAGAAGAATACAGATTAGAAGAGGAGCAATAGCCTTATGCACTTGGGGTATGTAGCATATATAACTTTTTTTTTTTTTTTTTTTTTTTACTTTGATAGCTTTATTTCGGTCAATGACCATAAAAGCACAGATAAAATATTTACACAGCATAAAATACATAAATAATCACCATTAGGATAAAAAGTTATTAAACAACAGTTATCAAAGTAGCGACAATGAACAGTAAACATATACAATCATTAAGAAGGACCCAATGCCTTTAAGATGCGGTTCCGTGTATGCCAGACATTAGTAAGAAATTGTGTTAGCGCATAGACAGTTGGACCGGAGACATCACATTTCAAAATCCTATACATAGGTGCATATTCCCTGCAGCCCATATTCCTTATCAGCGGAAGAAGCCAGTATTTTCGTGCTGCCTTGTAGGCTGGGCAGAAGAAAGCCACATGCAGGTCAGTTTCCTCCTTAGCATCGCAAGCCGGGCACTGCTTTATAGTGGGCGCCGTTGACCATGTGCATGTGAAGGACCGAAAAGGCAGTGTGCCGTATCTCCATTGGAGGAACAGCTTCCGCGCCAGTACAGGGGAAATGGGATCTAATGCTTTCTCGAACCTATAGGAATCCTTGCTTTGCAAAAACGCAAAGGATAAGGACCCGTGTGCATGGGTGGCTTGGATCCTGGCTATTTTGTGTTCATGGTATACATTAGCCAGGGACTTTTTGGAAATTTTTAGTGCGGCTTTCGCTGGATCAAACTATAAATCTGGGAACCCTATTTCCATACAGGTGGCTTGGATATTTTTGACCCACGGGATATTAAGCACTTTTGGGTGGTTCAAGAGTTCGACCAATTCCGCCCGATATTCTGCAAGATCATTACTGCTCCACAACCTACGCCAGAATGCTATGGGTCTCAGACTTATTTCATCTGCTAACGGTCGTAGGCCCAAATCCAGCCTCAGGGGAAGGAGCGGGGTGCTGGGGGGGAGTGCGGTTATCTGTCTTATGAACTTATTTTCCGTTATTGAGAGACTCCCACAAGGCGTATGGCCCCATATTTCCGCCCCGTACATTATCGCTCCCCTGGCCTGGGCCTTGTATATCTGTATTAGTGCCCCCAATGGACGGTATGACGAACCAGTCATTATCCGGGTGATACCCCCAGTAGTTTGCGTGAGTTTAAGGTTGGCCCTACTCTGATGGGATCCCCAGGTCATCGTTTCGTTGAGGGTCACACCGAGATATTCGAAGGTGGCCACTCTCTCGAGCCGTACAGCTCCCAATTGTGGATTTGGTCGCAATTTTTGTCTCGGGTTCAAAACCATGAATTTGGTTTTTGCCGCATTAATTTCCAGCCCCCTGTCGGTGCAAAAGGCCACAAAGGAGTCGAGAATCCTCTGTATACCCATAGGGGTTTTAGATAGCAGCAGGGTGTCATCCGCAAACATAATTGCGGGCACCCTGCTGCCATTTAATTTCGGGGCGTCGGTGTATTTAGTGGCATTCAGATGGGCGATTACCCCGTTGACGAAGAGGCAAAACAGGGTCGGTGCTAACACACAGCCCTGTCTTACCCCCCGGCCAACGGGGAATCTATCGGTCAATTCCCCCGACCGCCCACACCTCACTCGGGCGTAGTTATTGTGATGCAGCCTCTGTAAGATCATTAGGATGTCCGGGGGAAGACCCATCTCCGCCAGGACGCTCCAAAGTTTCCCCCTGGGCACCAAATCGAAGGCGGCCCGTAGGTCCACAAAAATTGTGTACAGACTACCGCCCTCGAATTTTGCTACCCTCCAATAGATCAGGTTCAATCTAAAAACCTGGTCCACGGTGGACACTCCCCTCTTGAATCCCGCCTGGTAGGGACTAAGGGCTCCCACCTCCTCCATCCAATCCTGGAGCCTGTTCAGCAACACCCTACCAAACAGCTTCTGTGCCACGTCTATCAGGCTGATTGGTCTGTAGTTGGCTGGGAGGAGAGGCGAGCCCTTTTTAAAGATGGGGACCACCTCTGCCCCCAGCCAAGTACTAGGGATTTCCATGCCTCCAAGAACTCCATTGAAAAGGGCGGTAAGGTAAGGTGCCCAGACTCTGGGCTCCTGTTTAAACATATCGCCTGGTAATCCATCCAGTCCTGGCGCCTTTCCAGAAGCCAGTCCTGAGATGGCAGCAGTAACCTCGCCCAACGTTATTGGATCCCCCGCATATTCCGGCCAGCCCACCTCAACAGAAGGTAAAGATTCTCCCGGCTCAGAACTGTATAGGGTCTGGAAATGGGCCTGCCACACCCCTGGGGCGATATTGGGCTCTAGTGCCGATTTTAAATTCCCCGACTCGCCGTTCACAATCCTCCAAAACAAGCGAGAGTTTTGGGTCGCTAGGGCCTCGGTAAGTTTTTCCCACTGGTTTTCCTCCCATTCTACCTTTGCGTGGGCAATAAGTTTCTTATATGCTTGCCTACTTTTTTTAATGCTATCCCCCCCTATACCCTCCTTAATTGTTCTAAGGAGTTCTGTTTTTGCCCTTCTGCAAGCTAGGTTGTACCATAGTGTTTTGCCTTGACGTCTCCCTTTTATTGTTTGTGGACTACAAGTAAAATGAGGTACCGCAGCTTTTATCAGGTCCTCATGAGCCTTAAACAATGTACTCTGGGAATCTTTATTGTTAGCCTCAGTGTCAATGCACCCCACAGTTTCTAAGATTGGAATTAACCCATCATAAAGCGCGGGGAGTTTATTCTTACTTGTGACCAAGTGCTCCCACCTAATCCTTCTCCTATTATTGTCAAGGAGAAGCACAGGGTTATTCCCTTGCTCATTATTCGCGGGAGATTGAGGGCCAGGGTGATCAAGGTCAAGTTCAAGCGCGTTATGATCGCTATCGGTCCTTTCCGTTACCCTGAAATCCTGGATTTTCGGCCACTTCACTATTTGAACCAAGACATAATCCAGACGGGACTCTCTTCCCAGTCTGTTGTAGGTGGTTTTGCTTGGCATATCAGATTTCATTCGGCCATTGCAAGCTCTGATACCGAATTTTAGGGTAAGGGACGTAATTTGTAGTGCAAGTGGGGTCCAAGCCTTCGGAGGCGGAGCCTCCACTAAAGGCACTGCCCATCTGGCCTCTTCGTCCGAAGATAACCCGTCTAGAAGGCCAGGGAGTGGCTCAAAATGAGAGTTAAAGTCCCCTCCCACTACATAGAATGAATCACTCGATAAATCAGATATAAAGTTAGAGAGTTCATCTATGGTCGGTGATTCCTTAGCAATCCCCATTGGCCTAGAATAAATGTTAATAAACACAAGTTTAACTTGGTTGGGCCATAAAAGGGAAATCGCAAGGATATCTTCAGAGTTAACCGGTAAGCGCATGGCCACACAGCCCAGATGAGATGCGACCCAAGTCGTAAGCCCTCCTGACGGACGGCCTCTGCCTTCCCACCTTGCTGGAATGAAGAATGACATGTAGCCTTGGTGACCATAGTCTTTTCTGGCCCAGGTTTCCTGGAACATACATATGTCTCCCGACTCAATATAATTTGCCCAGTCCGGGTCAGCCAGTTTATTAGCCAACCCGGCAACATTCCAGCAAATCAGCCTCAGATGATTAGAAGTTTTAGATGCCATACCTGGCGGGTTAGAGGAGATGGTCCCAGACTCACATGCAATCGGGAGTTCTAACGCATTACCAACACTAGGGAACGAGGGTTCGGAGAGTCCACTAGGGCCGTTCTCCACATGTGTTGGCTCGTTCAAAATTCCAAGGGCATTAACAACATTGTGGGCAGATAGATCATCCATGAGCACTGAGTTGTTTAGTGACTCATGCATTTTGCCAATAATCGGGGGAGGTGGCTTAGAGGGACTACAGAAACCACAATCTTGGATCATTGGCACATAAGCTGAGAGTCAATCAACCCCATCCAGATCAGTCAAACAATTAAAGCGGTTGAAATGAAAATAGGGTGCGTCCTGCATTTGGGTATTTGGGCGTTGTACATGGTCCTTGTGTCTACGTCTGTGCTCCACCCTTATCCACTCATCCTGTAATGGAACGTGGTGCGTGCGATTGGGTGGGAAAAAGAAGGATACTGGAAGGGTCTGGATAGTAGAGTCCAGTGACCTATTTGTTCCTTCACAGATGTGCAAGACAGTGCCCGGATCCTTAAAGCTTACCAAAATGCAGTCCCCTATTATTGTTTTTCTGGTCTTCCCTAGCCAAGATGATCTCATTGTTAAAACGGGGTGGTAGGGGTCGGTTCAAATTTAGCCATTTAATGACCTTTTTCTTTAGAGATTGGTAGTCCTCATTTTCCCCTGGTCTTAACTGGGGGGCACCTGCTAGGACCACCGTTAGACTATTAGCCTCTGGCGGCAGATCTGGTCTACGTGGTCTTGGAGTTTGCCGGGTCGGGGACTTTAAAAGAGCGCTACCAGATTCTTGTTGGCCTCCGTTAGTCCCTATCTGAAAACTTTGGGGAGCATAATCTATTAGTTGAGGAGGCCTATGGTTTAAGTTACTACGCGATGCCTGGACTGAAATAGCCATTAGTGGCTGCAAGGGGGGGACAGTGGGGACGCTCTGGGAGGGAACCTTATTAGCACCCTGTGGGATTCCCGTTTTGGGAGTGTCACCCACAGGGAGATGAGGTCCCATATTTTTGGATTGCTTACTAACTAAGGTGTTCAAGGTAGTAAGGGATGTCTCTAATAGAGTGAGCCTAATCTCCACTTTTTTCAGGCTATCGCTAATAGGCTGCAGGAGGGAACAAAGTATGGATTTTATACTCGCTATGGATATGATGGGGGGATTTATGCTAGGTGTAATATCCACTGGGCCGTTATTAACAACAGCTATATTGCAGCCAGGGGACTTGGAGGGAGAAGCAGTAGGCACAGTCTCAGCGACCCTCCCAGATTGAAGTATGTTTGTGTTTTTTTTGCCAAAGTCTAGATGGATTTATTTGGCTTTCCCCCTCCCCCCCCATTGACTTCCTGCTACGTTTACTTGGTGGGGGCCTATGTAGTTCCCGCACAACACTTTGCTTTTGCTTGCTTTTCTTATTTGCATTCCCAAGGGGCGTTTGAGTAACCAAGTTGACGGGGGTGGTACATATCTTGGGAGAAGTTGTGGCTGTGATCTTACCAGGGATCATCCCGGGGGAACTTGGAATTTCCCGGAGTAAAAGGGGGAAGTCCTCGAAGGTCGGAGGATTTAAACTATTGGGGGGCGTACCTTCCTCCTGGGACAAAGGATGCGGGATAATCTCCGCCAAGGGTCTGCTCCTCATAGATTCAATGGAGCGTCGCCGCACCGCCCTTCGTCTCTCCAGGGAATTTTCTTTGTCTGCGTCCCCTTTGGCAGATTTAAAATAGTTATCCAGTGGCCCAGTATTACTACCCCCCTCCCTTGATGGAGTATCACGCGGACCTGGTGAGGACATCAGCTTGGTCAGATGGGAAAGTTAGATGTAAGGGGTATGGCCCGGCCCGGCCTCCTTTGGCCCCTGACGGCCACAGACGGCCCGCCCTTTGCCCGGGCTTAGCCCCGGGCGCTCCCGCGCGCTCCCGCGCAGCGGGAAGAGTGGCCGGCTATAAGCTGTAGCGTGGGCGGGGCAGGCAGGGAGAGCGACCCAGGTGTTGCGGGTCAGGACCTCGCGCAGGGACTCCTGGTACACTGAGTCCCTGCGGGTCAGCTCGCAGCCCTGCAGTCCTGTTTGTGCGTGCGCAGTCACGCCAGCTGCACCGCCGCAGGTCCGTGGGAGGCACAGGAGGCAGACAAGCCCAGCCGCAGTCACAGAGGCACAGCAGATGTCCAGGAGTCAGAGGCAGCGAAGCGGGACCCGCGAAGCGGGTCCGGCGAGGAGTAGCGGCAGGGAGGTGTGTCCGGTGAGTCTCCGCTCTTGACAAAGCAAATGTTAGTCCCAGGGATTTCCACCGAAGCGCCCTCTCTTAATGTCTGAAGCGTGGGCGGGGCAGGCAGGGAGAGCGACCCAGGTGTTGCGGGTCAGGACCTCACGCAGGGACTCCTGGTACACTGAGTCCCTGCGGGTCAGCTCGCAGCCCTGCAGTCCTGTTTGTGCGTGCGCAGTCACGCCAGCTGCACCGCCGCAGGTCCGTGGGAGGCACAGGAGGCAGACAAGCCCAGCCGCAGTCACAGAGGCACAGCAGATGTCCAGGAGTCAGAGGCAGCGAAGCGGGACCCGCGAAGCGGGTCCGGCGAGGAGTAGCAGCAGGGAGGTGTGTCCGGTGAGTCTCCGCTCTTGACAAAGCAAATGTTAGTCCCAGGGATTTCCACCGAAGCGCCCTCTCTTAATGTCTGAAGCGTGGCCGGGGCAGGCAGGGAGAGCGACCCAGGTGTTGCGGGTCAGGACCTCGCGCAGGGACTCCTGGTACACTGAGTCCCTGCGGGTCAGCTCGCAGCCCTGCAGTCCTGTTTGTGCGTGCGCAGTCACGCCAGCTGCACCGCCGCAGGTCCGTGGGAGGCACAGGAGGCAGACAAGCCCAGCCGCAGTCACAGAGGCACAGCGGATGTCCAGGAGTCAGAGGCAGCGAAGCGGGTCCGGCGAGGAGTAGCGGCAGGGAGGTGTGTCCGGTGAGTCTCCGCTCTTGACAAAGCAAATGTTTAGTATTTTTAGTTGAGTTAGAGATAAAAGCTAATGGAAGATTAAAAAGGAAGTGTAATGTATATTGTGTTCTTTTGCAGTTTCTTACTCTCTTGCAAGGAAACATATTTTAGCAAACACGCAGTGCCAACTTGCACAGCGAATAGAAATATCCCAGACGAGAGAAGGAACTGAAGAAAGTCAAGGCTGTCTCTTCTTTTCTCCCCATCCTCTTTCCCCCCTTGGGTCACTCTTGTCATCCAGTGAATTGAAGGCCTGAGACATTACGAGTAGGGCATTGGGAACAGTCTTCCTTCTACTCCTGTGGAAATCATAGGTCAGAGTTTCTGACACATTGTAGTAGGCTCCAGTTCTTAGTTAGAATACTATTTACTGTACTCGACTCACTGTTAAAAGTCTTCATTATTCTAATGGAACCCTCCTCTACATCATCGGTTTTGCTTTTGGGGAAGTCCAAAATCTCAGTTCTGGATAGTGTACTGATTCAGTGTAATACTTTCTCTTGGAACTATATGGGGGAACCCTGCTAAGAAAATCTGTCTAACGTGATCCTGTGTTCTACTAAGAAATGGAATTCATTGCTGAGATTACTTTTGGAACAAATGAGTTCCCCATAGGGGATTCTCTATTTAAGCTGGTTCAGGTGATTACGTCTTAAAGCATGAAGCTAACTGTCACCACAGTGGATTTCTTATGTAATCTCGATGTTACCTAGTTATTAGACATCACAATATCCAAATCCAGAAACACAATACCTGTTACAAGTGAATTCCACTCAGGCTAGCCAATAAGGCGAGAGCAGCTGGAAGGGTGGATGTTGGCTTACAGAAAAGAAGGTTTAATAGATTATTTTCTGTGATAGTTATTATAAATCTAACAGTGGCACACTGTTGGATTTAACATTACTATCATTTTAAGTCCTTGAATTATATTTTCAGCACTGTATAATATGTATGCATGCAGGCCTGAAGACCAACAACTCCCAAGGGCAGACAATTTCAATTAAAAGTGGGGGCGCCCACTTCCCCCGCAGCTCCAAGGACCGTCAGCCCCCAAGGCACTATATATTATGTATGTGGACAGGCCCACTGGGCCTGCCCATGACCCAGGGACCACCACCTTCCTGAGTAAACAATGTAAAATACATGCGGGGTCCCACATGGCCCTCCCGCAGCCCTGGGGACTGCCACATCACTGGGGTGCAAAGAAAAAAATAAAGTGGGTCCATTGCAGATCCCTGGCCCCGGGGACCACCACCTCTCTGAGGCTTAAATAATCATTGGGGGCCGCGTGACCCCCCTTGTAGAGCCATGGATGGCCCTAGAGACCGCCACCACCCAGGGCCAGCTCCTGCTACGTCCTGAGGTGCCTACCATTGGGAGGTAGCTGTTTAATTTTGCTTCCTCCCACCAAGCAAAACTCCAGTTTCTGCAAGCCGGATCTGTCAAACAGATCCGACTTGCAAAATGTGGAGTTTTCATCTGTTTCCCTGCATGCAAATATGCGTGCAGTGAAACAAATGAAAACATTGCTACCGCAAGCTGGGAGCTGCTATTTCAAGCATCTCCCTGCTTGCGGTAGCAAGTCGAGAGCCAGCTGAGACCGCAGGTGCCCGGGGAAAGAGGAGTAAGATGAAAAATAAAGGTCAGAAAAAAGCAGAAAGTGGCAGAATAAAGGTCAGAAACAAGCAGTAAGAGGCAGAACAAAAGTTAGCAATGAGCATAAAGATGCAAGATAAAGGTCAGAAATGAGCAGAAAGAGCCTGAATAAAGGTGAGAAACGAGCAGAAAGAGGCTGAATAAAGGTAGGAAACGAGCCGAAAGAGGCATAATAAAGGTCAGAAAGAGGCAAAATAGAGGTAAAAAATGAGCAACAAGAGGCAGAATGAAGGACAGAAACAAGCAGAAAGAGGGATAATAAAGGTCAGCAATGAGCAAAAAGAGGCAACATAGAGGCCAGAAAGGAGCAGAAAGAGGCAAAATAGAGATCAGCAATGAGCAGGAAGAGGCAAGATAAAGGTGACAAATGAGCAGAAAGAAGCAGAATAAAGGTCAGAAACTATCAGAAAGAGGCAAAATAGAGGTCAGAAACGAGCAGCAAGTGGCAGAATGAAGGTCAGAAACTAGCAGAAAGAGGAAAAATAGAGATCTAAAACAGGAAGCAAGAGGTCAGCAATGTGCAGAAAGACACAGTCAGTCAGTCAGTCAAATTCACTTTATTCGGTTAATTAAAACCATAAAAGCATACTACAAAATACACATTAAAATTATATACAGAAATATTACAAAATCACATTCATCACAAGATATCCAAGACAAGATCTAATTCATCAATATGCACATTCCAAAAAAGAAAAATTCATGAGATTTTTAACAAAGATGCTCATTATTTACAAATCTTCCTTTCCTCCTCAGCCTGACAGCTGCGGTTAGAAAGCTAGCTATGCTAAAAAATTCCCAAACATTGTTTAACATTTGTAAATAAATGAAAGCCGGTCTAGCCTGGGTAAAACCTATGCCTTTTAAAATGGATAATATAAACCGATTTCGGATGTGCAAAAAATGACCGCACAATAGTACAAAATGCATAGAGTCCTGAGTGGAAAAGTTATCACAAGTACATACTTTCAGGTCCTCCAGCTTTTTCCATCCTATGGGTTCTGCGAGGAGCAAATATAAATGATTCAATCTGAATCGTACCAAAAGAAAACGATGATCTTATTTTGTCACTATTGTTAGATATGTCTCAATCCTATATGATGTGCATAACAACTGGTGTGCCCGCACGAGGGGCTTACTTAATTCCTTGGGCTCTCTATCACTTTGTGATATCTGAGTGTACATACTTTTGACCCAAAGCCTGTCCGCTTTTAGGAGTTTCTCCGGGGAACTGAATAGCTTAGGTATCCCCAAATAGATTGCAGTCCTTTTTACATAATTTAACCATGGGATACTGCTAGCTAGATCAAGAGTTAAACAATCGCGAATAATAATGCGGTTCATTTCGAGCTCCAGATTCGTCCAAATAGCTATCCATTTGAGTAAAGGAGCCATTCCTATAATGTCCGATATAAAACCTATACCCAATTCTTGATGTATAATGTAAGTAGAGGTAGATGACGGCACAGATAGCAAGTTTCTTAGGAATTTGTTTTCCACTATTTGGATATCCCCGGCATCCCTATATCCCCAGAGATCAGAGCCATAACTAGCAATAGCAAAGCATTTAGCCCTGTAGATATTTAACATTGCAGGTATAGGCTTCGATCCCAATCTACGGGCAAAATCTAGGACTGCAATAGTTGATCTGGCCATTACTTTTCTTTTGGCTTTCATTTATGGGATCCATGAGCCCCTTTCGTCAAATAATACTCCTAAATATAAAAATGACGCCACCTGTGTAAGTTCATTCCCCTCACAGTAATGGGTCTTACATTTCTTCGGCTTAGCCCCCAACATCATAATGTGGGACTTAGAAAATGTTACATCTAAGTCCAAGGACTTCATAAAAGTGGCAAAGGTTGATAAAAGATGCTGTAGGCCGTTCGCTGTTCTGGCTAGTAAAGTTGCATCATCCGCGTATAGGAGAGCTGGAATTAGTCTCTCTCCTATATGGGGAATGTCCAAACTAGCACCCGATAAAACTGTTTCAAGATCATTAATGTATAGGGTGAATAAAACTGGGGCAAGGATGCAACCCTGTCTCACCTCTTTGATAATACGGATGCTACGTGTTAGGTTACCTTTCTGGTCAAATCTTAATGTGGCTCCAAGGTCTTGATGCAGATCCGCCAAGAAGTATGCAATATTTTCATCCAGTCCTAACTTCAGTAGAAGATGCCATAACTTAGATCTATTGACATGGTCGAAGGCCGAAGAAAGGTCCATAAATGCCAGATGGAGAGAGCCCTTCTTCGCGATCGTGTATCACCCGGCCAACAGAAGTAAATTTAGGCACTGGTCCGTAGTGCCTCTCCCTTTTCGAAATCCATACTGAAGATTTGAGAGGATGTTAGCGTCATCCAGCCACTCTGTAAGTTTGACCAAAACCACTCTACCTAGAACCTTCACGGCTGAATCTATCAGAGAAATTGGCCTATAGCAGCGCGGGTCACTTCTAGTGCCCTTTTTAAAAACCGGTACTATTACTGATCGTGACCAGGATTGCGGTAGACCCACTTCACAGGCTTTATTAAAAACATTAGCTAGTAATTTAGACAAAAGGGGTATATTAGTTATGAAGAGATCAGCAGGGACCACGTCCGGACCGGGGGCTTTATTTTTAGACATTTGGGCTATGGCCAATGCTATTTCCCTATCTGTAAAAGTTAGAGAATATTTTTTGCCCACAAAGGTAGGACTCATGGGTTCAGTATCTCCCTGATCCCCATATATAACTGTAAAATGGTTGAACCAATCGTCTTCTGGGATGTTACACTCCAATATACTACCCTAGTTATCAGAGAAGAAAGGTCTGTTCACAACATTCCAGAATTTGGCACTGTTCTTCAACACATCAGTTGACATTAGTTCATTAAAGGCATCATTTTTGATCTCCGCCTTAAGGGTGTTAGTTGCCAGTTTATACTCTTTCCTACAGGCAGCGATCTGGATCTTATCTTGTGGTCTATTTTTTAAAGCACCCATTAATTTTTGGTGCGCCACTGAACATCTATGGTCAAACCACCTTTCTCCTTTATATGCATGTTCTTTACGAGAGTACAAAAGATCTTGTGCTACCTGCTTACACATTTTATCATATGCAGTTAAAACCCTGTTATCACTGGCCTCACTGTTGCAACACAGCTCCATTTCTGGCCCTACTTTGTTAACTAATTCATTACAAAAATCGTCCGGGATAACCATACACCATTTCAGTCTACGGCCCTGATCTGTATTCTTAACTATTGCTGTGGGAGCTCATTTATTAACTTCCAAGATGAGGCCAATACCCCACCCCCCGTAAATCAAATATATGGGATTGTGGTCGCTAATTTGTGACCACAGTGCTGAATAGTCCTTAATATATAGTTCAAGGGTGGTGTTTATAAAAATGTAGTCAATGGTCGTGTGGTTTCCCCTTCCTTTAAAGGTTGGGATAACATCCATATCACAAGGATTAGTTGGATATAAAAGACCCAGATCTGCTAAAATTTGCTCAAGAAATACGCCCTGTGGAGTGTGTTCAAAGTGTGTATCTGGGAACCGGTCAGACCCTAAACTATCAGTGACACAACAACTCTTATAACATAAATGTATATTAAAATCCCCAAAAATAATAACCGAATAAGGTGTGAGATGATCATCCTTATAGCCCTCTAGGTAGGTTTTAAGGCTACACAAGTGTTCGGTGACTGTATTTCTATCGAATGAATTATAAAAATTAACAATTAAAACTCTAATTGAATTTACAGGTGTAACCTCAACAACTAGACAGTTTACTAAGCCTGTTTCTAGTTTACGATGGCTCGCAGAAATCTTTAAAGCGATCAAGGTAATCAAGCCTCCTTTCGATCTACCTATAGCAGATGGTCTAGCAGGTTCAAAGTAGGAAGTAAAACCGTCTATCCATAATGAGCTATCTATTTCCCATGATTCCTGGAGCGCAACAATATCATAATCTTTCAGAAAGGTAATCCAGTTAGCATCCTCTATTTTATTTCTTAACCCAGCAATATTCCAGCTGAGTATTTTTACTAGTCCAACCTCATATGCCATACATGGTTGGGCCAAATCAATTGTCTGCTTCCTCTGTGTATCCTCCTCCTGCTCCTGGGTTGGTGGAACAGTAGTTAGTCAGTCATTACCATCTAGCTGGGATAGTGAGTCAAATCTATTTGAAGTTTCCCCCCCCCCCCCCCCACTGGTTACCGGGCCAACTCCCCTGGTACCCCACGAAGTTAAAGGAATTTGGTGATTCCACTAACTAAGTGGTAATCCTCAGTGTAAGTGGGTCTGTTGTCCAATCTTTGTCCAGTCACTCTTGGTTGTGGCCCTAAAGATGTCAATCGATTGTTGGATCCTTCAAATATTTTAGGTGGGTAAAACACCCCAAGGGGAAATGCTCCCCCCTTGTCACCAAGCTGTTTGTCCCCGAAAAGCCATCCTGCTACATCCTTCTTACCAAAATTCACCACCACACAGTCTCCCTCAATATTCTTAGGACAGTGGCCAACCCAACCAACACGTCTAGCCATTATAATATGGAGTGACGCCATTGAGCCTCCCTCAGAGTGTCTTGAGCACCAAAATTTAACTTCACAAATTAGCTCTTCTGTGTTTTCCCTGGTGTTCACCTTAAGGGGAGTACCCCAGTGAGAACTGCAACTAGTGGGGTGGCTTCTGGAGGCAGATGGAGCCTACCTTGGCTTACCGGGCCACTCAACTTGGACAAGTTATCCATTGGGTTAGTGTCAACTCTCCTCTCGGATTCTATATTAATCTTCTGATTGGGGTCTCTGCTACTTTCCTGGGGGAGCTCAATAGGTTTCCGGGTGCCAGGACCAGAAATGCTGGTGCATTCTTCTCCTGCGCCAGACCCTCTACCCATATTTACATTACTATTCCTGTGGTATGGATTACACTGACCATTATCACTCTTATCATTCTCATTCTCTTTTGTAATGGTGTTCAAACGGGCTGCCCCCGCCCAATAATTCTCAAGATATGACAATTTCTTCATGATTCCATCCACCCCATATTTCATACAGTTAATCAATTCCAATCTTAATGTCTCAAATAAGGTGTCAATATGAGTCAAAATAATGTCCATAGAGGTATCCGTGGATGTAGCTCCAGAGTGAGTGGGATGCCTTTCTGCGACATTTAAGTGGCTACCCGGCACCGCACGGGGGACAGAAACTTTTTTAGTGGTGCCTCCCTTGGCTCCCTTAGCGCCTTTCCTTCTTTTTTTCTTTGGAGACATTGGGAATTAATCCGATGGAGAGATCGCGGGTGTATTGTTTATAATCCCCAGTGGTTGTTCCTGGCATGAGTGCAACATAGTTTCTTTCCCTTGAAAAGAGTCCTGGGCCCCCGCTAAGGTATTTGTAGCAGTATCAGATACTGAGGTACAGGGGGCTAACAATGGTGGAATATTAACAGCCTCGTTCTCAACACCCATCCCCATCCCCAACTGGGCCTCAACATTGTGAATCTCAGTAGTGATTGCCCCAACAGCACTAGTTAAATAAGACATTATAGAGATGCAGTTGCGGGGGATTTTCGCTTTAGTCTTTGGCAAGTCATTTGAACATGTTGTTTTACGCTTACCCATGCTGGCTTTCGGATGTCAGAGGGGTTGCTCAGCCCAGCCTCTGTCAGGCGCTGACGGGCGCAGACGGGCCCGCCCGTGCGCGTCCCTTGCTGCGGGAGGCTCTGGAAGCTTTCCAAAGCGCCTCCTGGCACACAGGCAACGCTGGCAGCAGCGCAACGGCGCTACAACCAGCAAAGGACACCGGGAAATGGAGTCCTTGCTCCCGGTCCTATCCGCACACCACTGTTGTCTTCCGGTCCGTGGCCCCCAGCAGGGGGTGAAGCAGGCTGCAATTAGGCATCCCACGCTGCGGGAGGCTCTGGAAGCTTTTCAAAGCGCCTCCTGGCGCACAGGCAACGCTGGCAGCAGCACGACGGCGCTACAACCAGTAAAGGACACTGGGAAATGGAGACCTTGCTCCCGGTCCGCTCCGCACACCACCGCTGTCTCCCGGTCCGTGGCCCCCAGCAAGGAGTGAAGCAGGCTGCAATTAGGTGTCCCGTGCTGTGGAAGGCTCTGGAAGCTTTTTAAAGTGCCTCCTGGCGCACAGGCAACGCTGGAAGCAGCGCGACGGCGCTACAACCAGCAAAGGACACTGGGAAATGGAGACCTTGCTCCCGGTCCGATTCGCACACCACCGCTGTCTCCCGGTCCGTGGCCCCCAGCAGGGGGTGAAGGAGGCTGCAATTAGGTGTCCCAGAAAGACACAAAATAAAGGTCTGCAACAAGCAGAAAGAGGCAAGATAAAGGTTAGAAACGAGCAGGAAGAGGCATAATAAATGTCAGTAATGAGCAGAAAGAGGCAGAATAAAGGTCAACAATGAACAGAACGAGGCAGAATAAAGGTCAGAAACAAGCCTAAAGAGGCAGAGGAAAGGTCAGAAATGAGCAGAAAGAGGGAAAATAAAGGACAGCAATGAGCAGAAAGAGGCAAAATAGAGATCAGCAACAAGCAGAAAGAGGCAAAATAAAGATCAGAAGCGTGCAGAAAGAGGCAAAATAGAGATCAGCAATTAGCAGAAAGAGGCAAAATATGGTGAGAAACGAGCAGAAAGAGGCAAAATAAAGTCCAGCAATGAGCAAAAAGACGCAGAATAAAGGTCAGCAATGAGCTGAAAGAGGCAAAATAGAGGCCAGAAATTATCAGCCAGAGGCGGAATGAAGGTGAGAAATGAGCCGAAAGAGGCAGAATAAAGATCAGCAATGAGCAGAAAGCGGCAAAATAGAGGTCACAACCGAGCAGCAAGAGGCAGAATGAAGGTTAGAAATGAGCAGAAAGAGACAGAATAAAGGTCAGAAAAGATCAGAAGAGGGCAAATTAAAGGTCAGAAATTGCTGACTCCTCATCTGAGGCACCACCTCTTTCTCAACCACTCTGCACAGGGGCCCCCTGGGGTACTACTGGTTGGGAAATGAATTCCCCTTGGCTTCTGAGGGTTGTTGGGGGGGGGGCAAGAACCCCAATTGTTGCAATATCTAAGTACACCACAGCCAGATTATTGATATGTCGTCAGATCCCCCCCCTCTTTTCTGAACCACTCTGTAGAGGGGCCACCTGACATACTAATGTCTGGGAGATTAACTTCCTTTGGCTGCTGATGGTCGTTAGGGGCCAAGAACCCTTATTGTTCCGATGATCAAGTCCCCAAACCCAGATTGCTGAGATGTTGTTGGAGGCCCACCCCCTTTCTCAACCACCCTCTGCCAGGACCTCCTGGTGTACTACTGGTTGGGCGATGAATTCCCCTTGGCTGCTGAGGGTTGTTGGGGGCCAAGAACCCGTATTGTTGCGATAAGTAAGTCCCCCACAGCACCGGAGGCCCGACCCCTTTCTCAACAACTCTGCACAGGTGCCTCCAGGCATACTACTGGTTGGGAGATGAACTCCCCTTGGCTGTTGAGGGTCATTGGGGGGCAAGAACCCCTATTGATGTGATAACTAACCTCTGAACCAACCTGCCTTAATGAAGTGTGACGTAGCCTTCCAGAGATACAATTGGTTTCCTTTGGGAGGAGATCTGAAACTGTAGAAGCAGCAGGCAGGAGGGAGAAGGGGTGGCCAAACTGGTCTTCAAAGAGAGAATGGCACTTTAGGACAGCACATGCTCACCCCCACATCCTCCCACCCAGCCACACAGAAGCCCTGGTAACTTGTTTAAGGAGAGGGATGGAAGGGGAGTGTTAGGTAATCTTAGACACACCAGTGGGTTGGCTTAGCCTGGTCTAACCTCCAAGGAGAGAATTCCTCCATGTTGGATTTTGAGACTAGTGCTTTCTGGGACAAGAATATGTCACACTTTGAAGGAAGGGGTCATACACCTGGGTGGCACCCTGCATCTCATTGGTCAGGGGTGCCCCCCTGATTGAAACCCAGAAACTGTGAATAAATATGGAAGAGCTGCATTGTAACTCTGATCTGCTGCCTGAAACTACAAGGAGAAGAAGGACTGCCCTGCTGGAACCCTGGCCTGCACCTTCAAATGATTGCACGCATACATGCAAATGAGGGAACGCCCCCTGAAGATAGCGCTGGTGCTTTATGTGTGCCAGTGCTCTCGACATTACACAAGGGGCCGCACAAGCATCTGCAGCCCCGCCCGTAATACCAAAGTGCCCCGGGGCGCGCAAATAGGGCACAAACATCAGTTGTGCCACCGGATCACTGTGTGTAATACACCCCAGATGTAAATACAGTTGCCTTATAGTATCAAACCATATCACTGGTGATTAAAGATAATCACGTTTTTCACATGAGAAGTGTGGCAAATATCTGGGAAATGTATTTTAAGTAAGTGAATCAAGGTTGTACCAACTGGAGGGGGGGCGTGTAGGAGATACGCAAATGTTAATTCATTTAGAGGGGGTATTTGCAAAACTATTGCTTTCCCTATGATTTTGTCAGTTAGGCGTGTTTTAAATTGGCTGTTTTAGAGTTTAAAGACATATATTGGTAATATTCTGGATATTGTTCATATTGTAATTATTTCAAACGTGATAATGTATTTTTTGTATTCACTCTTGGTATTGCAAAGACTTTATATAATACATTGTGATGGGAATTGGGACTGACTGAGATTTGATAGCCTTTCTAGTGTTTTGTCGTTGACTCTCTGAATCAGAGCCTTTCTGCCGAGTCACTCTATTAAAATGAAGCTGTCACCCGCGTGAGTGAAACTGCAGTCCATAATGTCACTGGCACGAAGCGTGCACGTTCCACTGTGCAGTCGTGAGTCATGCTGTTACGTTTTTCTGGCTGATAACCAGATGGGATGTTATTAGGACTACCAAGAGAATGTGAGAGCATCCGATAACAAACAGAAACGGGAGTGATATCTAAGCCTGCGAAACCAAGTCCATTCACAAGGGTAGCATTCTGACTCAGCAGCAGAATATTTCAGACATGTTAGTATTCCTTTCTATATTTATAAGCAGTTTTTTCATAGCGCTGACTAATCCCAGAGTGTGACAAAGCGCTTTGTGCAAATGCATATTACATTTACCGTTGACCAGAGTAATAACATACAATTTGATAGAGTAAATAAAGGCATAATGTTGGGAATTACAAAAGTTTAAAAAGGAGTGACATCAGGGCGCAGGCACCATGCAAAACAGTTAAGTTATAACCACTAAACAAAGCCATATGAAACAGTTAAAATAGGGTGGCATGTACACACAAGGGCAGAACTCTGAAAATGATGTAACTGTATGTCAGTCTTAGGGCCTGATTTAGAGTTTGGGGTGCAGGGTATTCCCTCACAAACTGAGGGATCACTGTGCCTTCCAACCCCTCAATCTGCCTGCTCTGTTCTAAGTCATGTGGGCCACTGGCTCTGCCATTGGAAAACTAACTCCAATAATCTGACAGAGCAGGAGACAAATACTTTTCCTTTGTTCCCAAAGAATGTTTTTTTTCTGTTTACCACGTGAAATCCACGTGGTGCTCCACAAAACCTTTTGATCCGGGCCCCACAAAAGATTACAGCAAGGAAAACCCTTGTAATGTCTCTTGGAGCAGACATCCCCAGAAATGAGCTTCATCAGCCTAAAGGCTGGATGCAGTTCCAGACTGAGGGAGGAGGGCAGCCCTTTCACATACAGATTCAAGAGCTTGATAAAACCTTGCCAAATTCTATGACGGCTCATGTTCTGTGTGTTTAGAAAGAGATTTGACAATGTTACCTTTTTCACATGTTTTCTCAATGTATGACAAGAACCATTTTCTGAGTGTAAATTCGTTTTCTGGAATGTGAGGAATATCTTTGGGTGCCAAAGAGCATTTGAGTATATCCAAAGAAGCCATAGTTCTACTAAAGGATATCCAAAAATGAAAGATGTGTTTTGCTTGAAGCATTTGTAAGCCTCGTCTCCATGCCAAAGGGATTTAGCTGAGCTTATTCAGATAGTAGACACTGGTCTAGGAATGAGTAAGATACTGTTCTGGAGGCCACTCGCCTTGTGACTGTGGTCTAAGGCAAGTGTTACCACACACGGCAAGACATTTTGCCCTAATATTGCAGTGGGTGAAATGCACCAAGTTCAGAGCATTGCTCTCTTTGCTCGAGCCCTTCTTGGTACTATGTGTTTGTCCCCAGCCACCTGAGGGCAGTGACTCAGCGCTATAATACTTAGAAATAGAATATATGCCTGAGGTAATGGTTTGCCTAAATACTATGTGGCATCCTAATATCCTCTGGGGAACATGGGTTCATACAACAAACCATAAAGTGCAGTATTTATGTGCATTATTTCAACATGAAGCAAGGGCAGATATAGAAAACTTATGGGGCTATTCACAAAGGTAAATTTACACACGAGTATGTCTACACCTGCAAGTTTACTCTTTTGGAGTAATTTTACTACTTTCTAGTAGTGTAAAGTTACTAAAAAGTGTAGATTGTCCCCGCTCCCTGAAACAGTGGGTTTGGTCAATAAAAACATCATTCGTGACCCAAACGTTTCTACTGTTAATGAGTTTACAGCCATATTTTACGTTCCGCACACTTGGTGGATACTTCTGCAACTGAAATCTCTGTATGGTAAAGTCTTGGGAAAATGATAAAAGTTAAAATAGTTTAAAACAAATATAGTTAAAATATTTTATGTTAAATATTGATGTTAATTAAAGTTAATTATTTCTTCTAAATGTAGTACAAATTAAAATTCATTCTGCAGCACTTTAAACTTAATTTTGAATGAATATTTAATTAGTTTAAGTATATAAAATACAATTAAAATTATTTTTCAAAGATTTGTTTAAAAACCCACAAAAAATTAAAATGTTTATATTCATCTATTAAGTTATTGAAAGGTATGTATAACATTAATTTTAAATAATGTAATTATTGTTTTAAAAAATACATTTGCATTCATTTTTAAATTAAAAAAGATCTATTTACAATTTAAATAATTTTTTAAATATTAAGTAAGGAAGTATAGGAACAGGCTTGCATCCTAGCCAGTAAGATGAGGATACACGGTCCTCATAGTACAGCTTAGAGCCTCTAGAGTGGGTAGCACAAACCATTGAGTTTTCTTATGTTCTTTTTCATACAGCATTAGCCATGATTGAAACTCGTCCAAGGCTGTTGATCACAAGCGCTGTGAATTAGGAGGCTCTAACTTTACTGCTGGCAGGTTCATTCATGAAAAGTGTGATTTATAGAGACAAAGCACCAGATGTACTAAGCATTTTGACAGTCACAAAACCTCTGATGTAGTGTTTACAGCTGTTATAATGCCTTCTTCAATCAGGGGTTTATAAAGCGCGCTACTCACCCATGAGGGTCTCAAGGCGCATTGGGTGCAGCTCCGGATCAGTCGAAGTCGAAGAGCCAGGTCTTGAGGCTCTTCCTGAAGGTGTGCAGAGTGGGGGAGCGTCTGAGGTTGACTGGGAGCCCGTTTCAGGTCTGTGATGTAGGAGAAGGCCCTTCCGCCTGCTCTGGTTCTGCGCACGCGTGGGGTCTCTGCCAGGGCGAGGTCGGCGGAGCACAGGTTCCTTTTGGGTACGTGGAAGGAGACTCTTTCGTTGAGGTATTTGGGTCCGATGTTGTGGAGAGATTTGTAGGCGTGGGTGAGTAGCTTGAAGGTTACTCGCTTCTCGATGGGGAGCTAGTGGAGGTCTCGTAGGTCCTGGGACATGTGTTCGTGTTATGGAGTTCCGAGGACGAGTCTGGCTGCGGGGTTCTGGATGGTTTGGAGTTTGTGTAGCAGGTTTTTGTTGATTCATGCGTAGAGGGCGTTCCCATATTCCAGTCTGCTGGTTATGAGTGAGTGGGTGATGGTCTTTCTGCATTCAGGGGGATCCACTTGAAGATCTTGCGGAGGAAAGGAGGGAGTTGAAGCAGGTGGAGGAAGCGGCGTTGATCTGGTGAGTCATGGTGCGGGCGGAGTCTAGAATAATGCCGAGGTTCCAGGTGTGGTCCATTGGGGTGGGTGGGTTTCTGAGGGCAGGGGGCCACCAGGAGCTGTCCCAGGCCATGGGGGAAAGTCTAAGGACGAGGACCTCTGTCTTCTACTAGTTTAGTTTTAGGCAGCTGTTGTTCATCCAGGCTGCGATGTCTTTCATTCCTTCTTGGAAGCGAAGTCTGGTGTCTTCGGGGTTCTTCGTGAGGGAGAGGATGAGCTGGGTGTCATCGGCGTAAGATACTATGCTGAGCCCATGTCGTCTGACGATGGTGGCGAGAGGGGCCATGTAGATGTTGAAGAGCATGGGGCTGAGCAAGGATCCTTGGGGTACTCCACAGTTGATCTCTGTAGGTTCGAAGAGGAAGGGAAGGAGTCTGATCCTTTGGGTTCTGCTGGAGAGAAAGGAGCAGATCCAGTCAAGGGCGGTTCCTCGTATACTGGCGTCGGGGAGTATGGCTGCGAGAGTGCGGTGTGAGACGGTGTCGAAGGCATGCGGAGAGGTCTAGTAGGATGAGGGCCGGAGTGTGGCATTGTTTTAGAGGTATGCGGATGTCATCGGTGGCGGCGAGGAGGGCGTTCTCGGTGCTGTGGTTGCTGCGAAAACCGTACTGGGAGGAGTTGAGGATGGCGTTCTCTTCGATAAAGGTGGTCAGCTGGGCGTTGATGAATCTCTCAGTGACTTTGGCTGCAAAGGGAAGGAGGGAGATGGGCCGGTAGTTTTTCAGGTCCGTTGGGTCGGCCGAGGGTTTCCTGAGGAGGGGCTTGACCTCTGCTCGCTTCCAGTCGATGGGGAAAATGTCGGATTCGAGGGAGGCGTTGATGGTTCGGCCTAGTTTGGGTGGTATGGCAGTAGCAGCTCTGTGGTAGATGTGCGGCAGGCAGGGGTCCGAGGGGGCCCCTGAGTGGTTGTTCTTCATGGTCGTGGTGGTGTCTTCAGTGGTGGCAGGTTAGGTAGTGATGGTCGGCTCGTTGTCGGTGGTGGAGAGGGGGGTGGTGTCCGGAGTCTGTTCACTGAAGTTGTCGTAGAGGGCCTTGATGTTTAGGTGGAAGCAGGAGCTTACGTAAAAGACCAATTTAGGAGTCAGAAGAGTTGTTTAGACTCCTAAAATGGAATTCAGAATGGATACAGATCTGTTATCTGGATGAGGCGTGTTGTAGGCATCTCTTCCAAATACAGAATCAGTATTTTATGTATGGACACTGTGCAAAAACATATGGTGAATATAAAAAAAGTTTGTTGATGAGTAGACAGTGGTACAAGGGACCTCAGCCAACTCTAAATGAACGTTAAAAAAGACATGTTTTTTTTAAAAAAACAGCCCCTTTTCCATTAAAGTTTGCTTTATTTAAAATCAATCACAGAGATTGTGGCCTGCTGACCCATGCATGCCACCATCCCTGTAATGGTGGCTGATTGGATTGGGTCACAATTTGTGACCTAACTAATGAACAAATGAATGAATAGATCTCCAAAATACTGGTTGCAAATTGTGACCCATAAATAGTACACCTGACCCAAAGTCCATATTAGGAATTCTGGTGAGAAGTAAATATAATAATCCAGTCCGAAGGGGACCAACGCTTTAACTGTTCAATAGTAGTGAACCTCAGGGATGACATTTTTCATTACCTACAACAGGCTTAGCAGGTGTAGAGCATCATTAGCTATGATTTTCCTATGCTCTTGAAGTTGAAACCTCTCGTCCACCAATTTCAAATGTCTGATCCAGTGAAGAGAAAATAACAGTTTGCTTCCCCAGTCCTCCACTCTAAATGTCACCAAGAACAGGAATTCCAGAATGTTCCGTCTCTTGGGGTGTTGAGTCATATTGTGTCTTCAATCACCGGATTGCCAATTGTAATGATATTTAAATGATTTTCATTAAATATAAGATAAAACAAATTTTGGAAATATCTGTTTTAAAGAATACACATGCCAGATAAATCCAAAGCCTGTACAACTGAAAAAAGGGCACAACTCAACCCATTTCAGCAAACAATTTTTACATACGAGAAATGTCACCACAGTTAATCTCTTGAACTGCCTACTTTATAGGGGAAGAAGAAGGGAACATGGATAACACTTAATCTATTACAATCCAAAACTAAACGCGTATGTCAGTGTGAATAGTCTCTGTATCCAGGAAAAAAGACGAACATTATCAGGCAGACGTGACACTTAACGTGAGTGAAGCAAGCTTGTACCAATATAGTGTAATAAGCTGTTGAGACCCCGCCCCACGTTCCACTCAAAATGTGGGATTTAAAAAAACTCTCAAGATGCTGTCTGATGAGTGAACTAGAAGATCTCCTCCTCATCCTTTATCCGCAGATATGATGGAACCACAGCGATGCCTTGTTGTCTTTAGAGATCATCTTTTTTTTGAGCACCTACAGGTCTTCTCTCCTCAATAAAATTAATATAAGTGATGAAGTAGCCCCCGTTGTACCGTATAAGGATATTGCAAGTCACTATGGACTTCTATAACCATATAGAGGAATGAGGCCATTGGCTGCGATCCTTTATAAGGGTAAGGATCTCCGAGATGACTTGCAATATCCATATCATGTACACCAGGGGGTACTGTATCTCTATAATAATACATGGTCACACTATTACCTTTCACACAAACAACTTAAAATCTTGGTGCGTAACTCTTTCATATGAAAGAGTGAGCATATTTACAAAAATAAACAATAAACATTGACCTCTAGTGCAAAACTAAACAAATCAAAAACGTGTTAGTGATTTGTTGCAAAGACATATTAGAAATGTAGTGTAAAAAAAGCTGCACGAGTTTGGAATACATAGGAACATGCAGAAAGATTCTAGTTTTTCTCTAATTATCTAAGGAGTGTACAATATAAGCATGTTCTCTCTGCTTGTCATTGTAAGCTAAAGAGAAGAACCGAAGAAAGAAAAGTAGCATTCTGTTTTGGTTGCTTTAAACAGCTGCTTCAGTTATGCTCCTTGAACTGACCTGCCTTTCACTCGGCAACTGGCTTTAGAAGTAGGAATTGTGAAGTCAGAACTCAACTGTAATAACCTCGTAATAGTAATAACCTCGTAATAGTTGAGTTATGGCCTCTCTTTTTTATTATGGTGCATCACAAGTCACCGATTATAAAGAAATTAGATCGCGTTTATACAGGGATTACAGAATCCCATGTATTAAAAGGTTAATACATGCAACTTTCTGCCATGAAAATGGAGGTTGAGCTTCCTGAGTCCTGCTATCATCACCATCTATCTCTGACTGGAGTAAGACAACTTCACCCACATGCTGATGTGACTCTGGTGTACTAGACCTCCCGTGGGTGTGGGTCCTAAGCCCCTTAAGTGCCATACAAGAAAGTGTGAGTGCTCAATTTATAGCCGCATGTTAAATCAGACCCCAAAATAAGAGTAAAATATACTAATATTTGGCATGACATGTCTCCTGCCTGTCATCATTAAAAAATGAAAGCCAAGGAAGTGACCAAAATCAATGAAGCGGTCAAAGGCTATATTCCTTCATAAGGTCAGGAGACTATTTTGTGACTTTCCTTATCCTGAGTTTGTGGTGGCCTTGACTTATGGTGGACTTGAATAACCTAATTGCATATCATGCTTGAAGTACTTTCCCGCAAGCCTACACATGACTGTGCTCTGCTTTGTTCACCCTACGTTGGCAGGGTATGTCCAGACGTGGGTCCCTTGCTCACTTTGCCACTGGGTTCAAGCTAGCCGGGCTGATGAGGAGTGTTACCCTGAAATCGGTCCCAGGATCCTTGTTTCTGGTCCAGGAAAGAGCAGGCTTGGCAGTTCGGGCTAGACTGTTCCGATGAGGCACAGGGTCAAGACTGATTTGCATATGGCTGGGTCTGAACTGGGGTGGCGAAGTGAGCTAAAGAATGATGATGGATTCAACCCAAATCTGTGACTGGGGTGAGTGTCTGAAAAGTTTCAGCGCTCCATCCATCATCTCCTTGTGTTTGCTTTGTTCCTACCAGATGGCCACACACTATAGAGAGCTTAGGTGTGCCTGCATCGGCCATCACTGACAAGATGGGAGAGCGGAACAGGGTACAGCCCTGCTTACACTTGAATAGGCTGTGTCCTGCCCCCACACAAAGGGCTGCAACCCCATGTAGTTAGGCAGGAGCCAGGACAGGGAAGGTAGGATGACTGGGAATTTCAAATGAAAACCTCTTGAAGCTTCTCCCACTTCAAAGTAAGGCCCAGGTAAAAATATTGGACCTCTGATACCAACCCTTCAATATGTTTTTGGTCCTGTGAATACTCTGCTAGGAAGAAGGACTGCTGTGTTGCTGATACTACTGCCACTCTGCTGGAATGCTGCTGTGAAGGACTACTGCCCCGCCGTGCTGCCCTGTTGCCTGTGTGAGAAGACTGGACCTGCATCTGTTGAAGCCAGGACCCCAAAGTGAATCCAAGGGCTAGTTGGCTGGCCTCCTGACTAGAGCTTCAGGGGCAAATGCTTCAACAACCTTGAACCCACTCATGGACCCATCAAAGTGAGCCTGGGGGAGACCTCCCCAAGCCCATCTATGGAGTCAGCAGAACTGATGCATCTCATCCGCGGTGCGGCACAACAACAGCACACCCGGAGCATCGCCTTTGCTGTTCGACACATCACTTTCAGAACTGATGCATCACTTCTGCTTTGAGGGATCTCCTGATACAAGGGACATGCATCAACCCTGCAGCCTGCATCGGAACTGTCACTAGTTCGAACCATTCCCAACACAGGCCCTGGCACCACAAACCCCTCGTCGACAGCAGCCTCGATGGCGACACAGGTTCTTGCATCACAGCTTCATAGCTCTTCATAACCCACAAATCCCCTTCAATAACGCATCTTCTACGCCAGACTTCTCCATCCCAAGCCCTTGCCGAGAGGATCCTCAACAACGATGCAGGACCTCACATCGCAGCTTCGCTTCTCAGAACCAATGCATCATTTTGCCTGAGTGATGCATCTTCTGAGCGGGACATCGCTACACTCCATAAAGCAGGATTTAAGATACTCTTTTTCAGTGGGCTTACCTGGGTCCTTATAGCCGGTCCATGCTCCCATCACGGTCGGCCTGAACATGTGGCTTTGTCCCAGACCGGTGCGACCAGATATCCACAGTTGTCACTTTGGGCTTTTTGGTGCTATTTTTACTGAAGTCCTTAAACTTGCATATCTCTAGTTCTACTGATTGGATTTTTGCCCGTTTGGTCTTGATTTCTTAATTACTCCTTTTTTAATCTGGTGTGGAATCCTTTTTGTGTGGTGTTTTCCACTGTATTACTCTTTGAAGTGCTGCACAAATACTTTGCACATTGCCTTTAAGTCGGACTGCTCCATGCCAACTACTAGAGGGTGCAGCACAGATTATGTTGGGATTTGCTTGTAACTTCACCTTGACAAGGATTGTGGTTTCAGCTTGATGAGAATTTCACGCCCCTCAACCAATAACCCAATTTCTTACAGGCTGTTTTTAGTTTAATGAAAAAAGGTAGTATCAAATTTACAGCCAATAGTTGTCATGCCCTTGTGCTAAAAAAAGACTCCACTCATGCCAATTTGATGTCTGAAAATATGTATTAAATAAAGAAAATAGTCTGTGAATCATAGAGCTGGGTTACAAGGGCATCTCCGGGAAACTGTAGCATAAAGCTAAAGCACACTAGTACAGAATTGAAAAGTATGTGTTTTCATACACAGGGATCTACTAGATATCACATCATGCAACTGAAACAAAAAGCTGTGCAGATGCAGAAACTGAAAAATGAAAACTTTCAGAGCTGACCAAACAATTCAAGTATTGTGTTGCTAATTCGAGCTGATCTGCAAAAGGTGACGACCTGTAATTTTTAAGAAATCAAGGGATCTGTACAATCGGCCCGGGTCTTATTGGAGGCCTACAAGACGGTGGTTAGAAGCCAGGGGGTTTCTTTGATCACCATCCATAAAGAAGCAAAACGGAAACAGTTGGAAGACATAGAAGGAGAAATCTAAAAATTAGAGTCTGAACTGCTACTGCAGAACAATCAGATGCACAACATAGGCTATGAATTAAAAAAAAAGAATATAGAGATATTGCTGAGGATGCGTCAAGAGGCAAACACCAAGCGACCTTACATCGCTTGTACGAGGTGGGGACAGAGTGGGCAAGCTGCTGGTGTGGTTGGGCAAGAGAGAAGAATCTTCTATATGGGTATTTGAGATCAATCTAGATGGGGGAATACAGTGAGGGATCGGCAGGGAATAGAAGACACTTTCGCAACCTACTATAGGCAATTATATACGCCATCGGCTCGCTTCACCCAAAATGAAGCGATAGAACTATTAGCAACTCTGAATATGCCCTCACTGGAGGCAGCAGACAAGGATCTTTTAGAATCACACCTTACAGACTGTGAATTAGTGCAGGCTATCCGATCATCATTAAAAGCTGGAAAGCAATGGGCCCGAACGGCTTACCGATTGAACTATACAAACTGACAGCATCCAAAACTGCCTCATACTTAGTAAAGATGTACCAGGAAAGTCTTAAAATCGGGAAATTACCCGAAAACCAAAGGCCCGCAAATATAGTAGTGATTCACAAGACCAGGAAACCACCGGGGAGTTGTGCCTCTTACAGACCAATGTCCCTGCTGAACGCAATGGTCAAGATTTTAGAGAAAGTGTTAGCAACCCAATTGACTACAATGCTACACAAGTTAATCCACCCCGACCAATTTGGCTTTATGCCAGTTAGAAGTACTGCACTTAACTAGCTGCATCTTCAAGGAGTACTGGGGAGAGCTGACAGCATTCAAGAAGAGGCGTTGTGGTGTCCTTGGGTGCATTTGATATGATAGAATGGCCCTTCCTGTTTTCTGTCCTCAAGAGACTAGGGTTTGGGGGAAAGTTCTTAGCATGGGTCCGACTGCTGTATGAGGAACCTTTAGCACAAGTGACGGAAAATTGGGGGCGTTGGGCTGTTTTTAAATTGTAAAGAGGGATGAAACACGGATGTCCCCTTTCTCCTTTGATATTCGCGCTTGGCCCGGGCGCCACTAAAGGTGTGGAAACGGGGTGACCCGCTTATTAGGGGACTTAGATGGACTGCAGATTGGGAGGATAGGACCTCCCTTTATGCAGACGACATCCTTTTCTACTTGGGGAAACCCTACTCCTCCCTACACAGGGTGCTCCATATGTTGATCCTGTATCAAAATTACTCCAGTTACACCATAAACTGGGATAAATTGCTGATATACGTCCTCTTTGGGCCAAGACTAAAACTTCTCAGAACGTGCACAGCAAGAGTTGTAACAAAAGGATTCCAATATCTGGGAACTTATGTCACCAGAGACCCTGTGGTCTTTTATGAACACAACTTAGACCCCCACTAAGTCGGCTTTGGGAAGATGTACATCATTGGAGGGCTTTTCCCTTGTTGGTGATAGGTAGGGCCTCCTTCTACAAAATGATGGCGCTTCACCGACTTTTATACATTTTGCAAAATATGCCCTACTTAGTCTCTCCCACATACTTGAGCAGTTGAAGCGGAGGTACAGACACTCCTCTGTGATAGAGGGACTCCACGAATACAGTTAAATAAATTGACTAAGGGATGGTACAATGGAGGGATCGCTCTGAAGGCGCTTCAATATTATTACTGGGCAGCGCAGCTTCTAGTGATCAATCTGTGGATACATACAGCACATGAAGAACTGGCATATAGGATGGATAGACACAATATGGGATCAAGGGGATTCCTTAGGGTCATCTATGGGGGCAAGCGAGGAACACAAGCAGCAAACACCAACATCAAGCTCAATCAAGATACGGCATACAGCGTCAGCGGCTCTAGGGTGGCGTGAGAAAATTACCCAAGCCACTCCCCTATCAGATAAGGTGCAGTTGGGATTTCTAGCAAACTACCCAGGTTTTGATAAATGGGACCTTATTGGCCTCTCAAGGGTAGGTGACATGTGGGTGAACCTCCAGAGGGACTACGAGTTGGTGTCGTAAAAAACCTTCCGCTATAGTCAGATAACGCATGCTCTACAACTTGCCATTCCAAAGGGTACCGATCTCCCGGTCTCCTCCCCTCAGGAGGATAGGTTGCTAGATTACTATCTGAAAGAAAAATCAATGTCTTTAACCTATTGAAAAATACTAAACAATTCCCCCAACGTCTTGGAGAAAGTCCGGGGCAAATGGGTGGGGAATCTGGGGGACCTGAGTGATGAGGAGTGGCTGGAGGCACTTGCGTCCCCCTGGTGGGTGACCATACGGTCACAATTCTGATTGGTCCAACTAAAGATCTTACACAGGACATATTATTCATGCACAACACTAGTAAAAATGGGCAAACTAGAGTCAACACAATGTCTTAGGAACTGCGGCCAGGAGAGCACATTTTTACACCTGTGTGTGAATTGCCCAATGATTTAGATGTACCGGAAGGCGATTGTAACACGTTTGATGATATTGTGTGGGGAATAGGCAGAGGCTTCTTCTCAATGGTGTTTATTAAATATTTGGGAGACAACAAATCCAACAGCCGGGCAATGACTGTGGGTCACCTTAGGCCTCATGGTCGCCAAACGTAACATAGCTAGAAAATGGAGGGCGGAAGTGGGGTCCACATCCTGGGATTGGGAAACTGACATGGATTAGTGCATGCAGGCAGAGAAGGTGGCTTACAAAGGGAGAGGTTGCCCACACAAATGGATACAAATGTGGGGAGGCTGTAATGAAAGTAGAAGGATGCTCTGTCAGCCGGTTGGAAAACCTCCCAGTTTTGAAGGAACTGAGGATTACGTACAAATGCAATATTGTTGAGATCTGAAAAGGGAGAAATGGGTGAGCAACGCATCAAAACTTGGAGATGAATGTCCTGATATTTATAAGACATAAAATTGTGATCTGATGCTGGGTGTGATAACCACTGCTTTCAGGTGTCCTTTTGTCCTTTTTCTTTTTCCTTTTACAATAAAAAGATGTTAAAAAACAATTGTGTGGCTACGGTGCCAGACATAAGAGACAGGTTTACATGTCAGAGAAAGGCAGAACTTGGCAGAGCCGGTTAGCAATGAATGAAAAAAAATGGCTGCAGTTATTACAGTTGTGCTAAGGCAATGTTTTATGTTCTAAAATCACCAAGTCTAACCTTTGAACTTTAGGCACTCAAATGATTGCACCTAAGCAGTAATATTATGTTCGTCTTGCATGTGTCATAAATTGTGCAGAGTGAAACCCCAGGCTGCACACCCTCTGACAACTGATATTACTGAAGTGGAGACAAGAATTCTCACAGTAATACTGATCACGAGAGAGTCTAGAAGGTAGCGCCATTCATGCCTTGGAAATAAGAGTGCTCCCCGATTTACATACCGCAAGAAAATGAGAGAACTCACTTTGCGCATGCGCATACTCCTAGTAAAGCAGCATTCAAATGTGCAAGGAGGACGGGGAGAGAAAATCTAGACACTGATCACCCATACATCGCCAACATCCTAGTGTGACTGTGGGGTGCCCCTAAAGACCCTCCCCTCACATGGATGCAGTCGCTGCCTACCTCTACCTCTGTCTTTTTGCCCAGTGTCATCTTAAGGATTTTTTAGGTATCCAGAAAGGAATACTTCAACCTTTTTTGTGCAAAACCCGTTTCCAAAGGTTTACTTGGCTCCATATAGGCTACAATTAGCACAAACGTAGGTAATTAAATTCAAAGTTGTAACAAACAGGGGCCCCAAAATATTTCTGACCCGGGGCCCCAAACATTCTTAAGACAACACTGCTGGCCACAGGGGCACTGAGTCTGTGAGTACTTTTTGGACTGTGCACACAGTACATAGGCACCCACAACTCAGTCTCTGATGGAGCTTGAGGGGGTCCAGAGGGTGAGGATCAGTCTAGGCCAGCACCCTCCCTAACCCTAAGTTACTCCTAAAACATAAGGACTTGGGTAAACATGGCGCTCTCCTGTATGATCATCTCCCATATCCCCCCTTTCAAAGGAGGCGAGGCATTGGGAAGCACACTCTTCTCTCTATGGTGTTATTGACGACCACCATAACTGAGTAGGCACTCCATGACAGTATCAGAATTAGTGGCGATACCACCTCTTGTCTGAACCAAGGACATTGTTTGTAGGTTTTAAATGGGAATTACAGTCTCCAGTGCACTACGGTGTAATAAATGGCATTACATGGGCACCTCAGAAGGAAGAAAATAGACCCCCAAGATCGACACATCTATAGAACCCCTGATCACCCTGCTTCTTTGCTAAAAGCCTTCATGTCACAGCTGGTTCTATGTCGCTCTCAAAGTGTGGACCAGAAAGTACAGAATTCGAATTTAGCCCTTGCTTGAGAGGTACGAATGTGCTGCTCATGCTTCACGTGTCGGTGGGTGATGTATTTAAGAATCCATTGTTTCTAGGATTTTTTTGTACCTAATCAATTTGCGGAATTTGTCCTGGTCGGGCTGATAGTATAAACGTGACTTTCCTCTTTAACATTCCTAATTCAGTAGCCAACATGTTTCATTGTTTCCTAGCAGGTGATGAATATTCATGAGCTTTCGTGTCGGGTGTGAGCCGTTAATTACATACTAGTCAATGTGGCAGCGGTGCTATAAAACCTCTTTCGAGGCACACACATTTACCAGCACTTGGACAGCCCGGCACCTTCTCTGCCAACAATCCTCAGACTCACAGGACGGTAAGTGCTTGAATGCGCGCTCTTTATTTGCGGAGGGTAGGGTGGCTTCCATGTTGGGATTTGAAGCTGCTGTAAGATCGCGACTGTTTTTAGTTTTCAACAAACTACATTTGGAATGTGTACTATTGAATTTTCCTGAGAGTGTGAGTAAAACGCCCTTTCTCTTATTGATCTGTAATATTTATAGATGCACGTGCTATTTAAGTGTTTGGGGGATATTACTGTGAATTTTTATTCCAAGTTTTTTTACTCCCGGTGAAAGCAGTTCACATCAATCTCTCGGGTAGGATTAGTTCAGAGCTAGGACTAGTGTGTCTAGAAAAGTGACCAGTGAACTATATACTCAGTGTCCGTAAAGACATGCAGGGGAATCTAAGAAAGTCGGCAGGTTCTCAGTGTACCCTAGTGTATCAACCCTGAAGCAAAACTATACAGACAATTCTTTCCCACGGTTTGAGGTGGTTTGTATTCTAACTGAGTCAGTCATTTCATTTCATTTTGGTACTTTATTTCGGTCATAGACCATTAAAGTAACAATTCATCAGTGCAAGTACAAATACATCATACCATAAAAAGATAAAAACAATTCAGGATGTGTTACATCAGTAATAGCACTAGATTGATAAAAACATTAAAACCAAACAGTACAATGTTATACTTTGATATCTAGAGTCAAAAAACAATTCATTTAAGACGGATGAATTATGAACTCAAAAACAGCACCAGTTAAGTAAAAACAATAAAACCGTACCATACATTAAAGTACATTTGTGTCTGACCAGTCAGAGGACCTAGGTACTGCCTACCAAGGGTCCGCCAGGTTGTTTGAAATGGGGCCAGAGAGGATTTTGCTTCGAATGGGTCATATACTCTCGAGATACTTGCCTACAGAGAAACTTTAACAGAGGACGTATCTGCTCTACAGATCCTCGAGGCTGTCTTATACTGGCGGGCTCCTAGATAGTGACGTAGGGGAGCTAGCCAGTTTTTCAGCGGTTTGTAGTTAGGGCAAAAAAACAGGAGATGATCGGACGTTTCTTCACCCTAGCCACATAAAGGACACATTTTGGATCCACCTTGGTCAGGTTTCCATTTGAATGTGAGTGTAGCAAGAGGGAGTGAACCTAGCCTGAACCTTAAATAAAGTGCTTTCATTAATAGAGGATCTGTCTCATCCATGTAATTCTCAAACAGTGGTACTAGCTTGAACTCAAGGAAGCTTTCAGTCAGGTGCCCCAGGCCTATCTGGTTACATAATTTAACCTCCTTGCTCTCCCAGCTTGGATCTAGTCAATACTCATGCAAACCCCTGGAGCTGAGAAGCTGCTTCACATAAGCCAATCACCGGATTTTTCGTCCAGCCCTATGATCTGTTCAAGACATCATTAAACCTACCCTGTAGTGTTCCAATTCAGGAGTGGATCATACACAACACCAATAAAGGATTGGCTTTAGGCTGGTTACGGACACTATAGACCATAACCTTAAGTCTGGCTTAAAGGCTAATGGAGTACTTAGGGGTAATTTGAGGGTGTCTCTCAGCAAATTATTATCGGCTTTTTCCATGCCATTTAGATTTCTTTGGCCCCAGAGCTCTGCACCAAATGTAGCAGCAGCCACGGCTTGGGCCCTCCAGACTTCAAGATGGGTGGAGACTGGGTGCAAGTTTGTCTTACTTGCAAATTTGAAAGAGCGTTTTTTACAAAGTAGTTTACCCAGGTGTTGCAGCTGGATAAGCGTATGCCAAGATAGTCAAAGTCTGACACTCACTTTAGTTCCACCCCCTCAAGGGGTATATTCCCTCTAAAGCCTCTGTAGGGGTGGATGGCCATAAACTTAGTTTTGCTTTCATTGATTGCTAGGCCATGGTCTGAGTAAACTAAATTGAAGTTATTCAGGAGAGTCTCCAGGCCTTTGGGATCTTAAATGCCAACAATGTATCATCTGTGAACAACAAAGCTGGTTTCTTGGTTCCTCCTAGTACCGGGCAATTATTGTCACAGGCCAGTAGATAGTCAATACAATCATTACCGAACAGCAAAAGCAGCATGGGAGCAAGTCCACAGCCTTGCCTTACCCGCTTATCTATCCCAAAATCATCAGTGATTCCCCATTGGCCTCTCTACGGATTTGGGCAGAATTAACTTCAGTGGAGCTAAATAATGATATTAAGAAGGGGGCCAGGGAGTCCCAGGTCTCTAAGAATTCTCTAGGGACCATGTCGAATGCCGCCTTAAGGTCAACAAAAGCGATATAAAGACTGTCCCCATATAAGTCGACCTCCTTCCAACTTATTAGTTGGAAGCTGAAAATCTGGTCGACCATACTAGTTTCGGTGTGGAATCCGGCTTGAAATGATGTCAGAATCTTGGTTTCATCGATCTAGAGTAACAATCGGTGTAGTATTAGCTTATTTGTTTTTACGTGAGTCAATGAGACTAATTGGGAGATACTTTGCCATGTCTTTCTTTAGGCCTTTTTTGTGGATAGAGTTTATTTCTGCACCTTTCCAAGATGTAGGAATGTCTGCTCCCACCATGATAGCGTTAGCGACAAGGGTGAGGCATGGTGAACAAATAGTGGATTCAGAGATTAACAGGCCCACCGGAATTCAATGCTGCCAAGGGGCTTTCCCAGATGTCTGCGATTTAATGGCATTACAGATTTCCAACAGTGTGAAAAATTCTTCATATCTGGAGGTGTCAGAGTTGTAGACAATGAAACCGAGTGTTGTAGCTGGTAAGGGGCCATAGTTATCATGCGTCTCCAGATTTGGGTGGGAGGGGGAAGTGGAGTATAGGGTTTTAAAGTGGGTTACCCAGTCCTGGGGAACAATGCTAGATTCAGGTTTCACCCTCACTGTCTTGGAGCCTTGTGAGATGACATGCCAGAAGGCTGCCTGATTCCCTGAATACACAGCGGTCAACATTTCGATCCAAATGGCCATATCTCAGTTTGATTTAGCAAAAAAAAATTTTGACTGCTTTGTAGCTGGCTCTATCAGACTGGATGTTGTTTGGCAGCCCTCCCTTGATGGCACAGAGATGGTGGCTCTTTGCTAGTCTCCAAATTCTGTTAAACCGCGAGTGTGATGCAGTCACAGTAGAGTTCTTATTTGAGTAGGGTTTAGTAAAAAAGCCTGATTCTTAACTCCTCGAACCATTTACCATGGATGTCCATTACCCTATCGGAAGGCACATCAGGATGAGCTAATAGGAGCAAGAAGGGGGGGCCAGGCCCTAGTATATGTGGGCAAATGTACTCTCATTATTCAATACAGTCTCCCATCTTACCTTCCTTCAAGGTAATCAAGGGGCCCTATTTGCCCTGTCCGTATTGTCATGCAGTGTAAGAAACAGAGGAAAATGTAGGATCTCCATATCTATATTGAGTTCCCAGAATCGGAGATCCACAGTAATATAATCAATACAACTCTGGCTGAAATTTCTTTTAAAGTTGGGCGCCTCTCTACATAGGATTTCACTCTGCCATTGAAGGCCCTCAGATGACAACATATACAGAGGTCCAGAAACTGCAGGGCTATCTTTGAGGTGAACTTTAGACAAGGACCCGCACTCTGGGGAATGCCCCAGTACTGATCTTCGTCACCGGTTAATTCCCTTTAGAGGGTGGTATGTTCAAAACATGTTAAAACTCCCGGCTACAATTACTATTACCTCTCACTTGGATTTTGAGTTAGTAATATCACTCAGTTCGTCCACAATAGAAGACTATGCTTATTTGGGAATGCTCCTGCTATAAACATTAAAAAAGCACTAGCGTTACATTTTCCTGAAGGGCAACCTCGAGGCCAAGTAGATCCGGTGAATCGATTGGCAGTTGCTTAACGTGGTATCCCGGAGAGATCTTAACCCATGTGGATAAACCGCCTGAGAGTCTACCGGGTTTGGGTTTGCGAGCAGGCACATACAATGTCTAATATGCTTGTCTATGGGTTGGGACAACCTCCCAGGACTCTTTAAACATAATAATATTGGCTATGTATATAAAGGGCCCTGAGTCCCCCTGGGCAAACTTACTCCCCAGTGCCGCAATGTTCCAAGATATGATACAAAAATCATTAGACTTGCACGTCTAGAGAGTAGAAAAATTGTTCACTGTGCAAGATGCAAGAACTAGTTGGAGGAACCTACACTTGGGGCTGCTCTCGGTCATGACTACCATTTGATGAAGGATTCACAGGACAATCCAGTCAATCCACACAAAAAAGAGAAGATATGGTTTGAGGGTGCTCCTGGCTCTGCAGCAGGGGGACCCTTGTTTTCAACGGTATCTGGGGGTTATTGGGGGTAGAGGTTCATGCCTGTAATGACAATAGACCATTCACAAAAGCATAATGTGAGAAATGTAAACTAATGCAGTCAAAGGAGTCAGAGTGTGAAATACGACTCGCACTAATTGTGTCAGAATGTATTACAGTGTAGCATTTCCTCACGTCTCTAATCCAGTGCATCACTTTATTTATCATGGAAGCGTCATCTTCTTCGACACACAAGGGCAACTTGGCATACCAGTTATATATAACATACAACTGTGGTAAAAAGCGTTATGGTTAGTATTAGACAATAGACAATTGGACACTAGGGTGAGGCAGTATAGGTGTAGGAGTAAAATCAGGGTAAAGTAATGGAACCTGGTTATGTGAATCCTTGCAACCGTCAACCTGGCTTGTCGATGGGTTTTCACAGTGTTGGTATTTCGGCGAGGATTGTAACTCATCACCTAGGGCCTTAATCTCAGCCCTTAAAGAATTAATGACTTCCCATAGTTCTTTGATTTGGGCACAGGTGTCATCCGCTACATCTTACCATTGTGGGGGGATCAGGAAGCGCTCCGGAGTCATTTGGCGGCATATCATTAGAAACAGTTTGCAGCTACACAGTGCTGCAAGCCCAATCGCACAGCTTTACTTTAAAGAGTCAACTGACAACTTGTTCATTTTCATCATGTTTATTCCACATTATTCCAATTTAATCCAATTTAACTTTCTTAATCACGATGATGCTGACCGAAGGCCCATTTGCTTCACATGAGGCAGTTGTGCCCATCCAGGCCTCTTACCACATCACGTATGGACTCTAATTAATATTTACAGCTTAAAATCTCATTCCCAATGCATTTCGGGCTATTTTTATGCCCTTCGTCAGGGGTGCCTGTTTGAATCTAAAAATAACATAAAAACCCATGTTAATCTTCTGTTTTTCAACACTATCATGAGAGGTGTGGCTCACTGGTTAGAGGCGGCAGACCCGTAAGCAGAGAATCGGCCAGAGACCAGGGCTCAATTCCCGACGCGGCAGGGTCGTGGACCAGGTTCAAAACGGACTCGATAATTCTCGCCTCGGTACCTACTCTAACCAGGAACACACTCGGCAACTCTGGGCATTAAGCTTGCCTCATCTCTACAACGGCCCCCCACAGACGCCGGGGATGCCTGGTTTCACCTTGGAGATACCCAGAAAGGGACCATCTCACAGGGATAGCCAGGACGGGTTCCCCAGCGGTCTACAGCGCCGGGACGCCCCGTTGCTGGGGCAGCTGTGCGCTTTACAAGTCTACAACATTTACATTTACATTTACATACATTCATCCATGGTGCAATCGATACAATCGATACATTGAACATAACACTACCCAATTCCCACTGAATGGTTTCAAAAAATAAAAAAACAAAATAGTTTCAAAAATGACAAAACAAACAATCAAACAAGGCATATCATTAGAGGCCAAAACAGAAAAATGATTAGAGCATGTAACCACAGGTTCTAGTGGAATATGAGATTTTGATGAATTAGAAGAAATACACAACAGAGAACTGCTGATAGTGGACTCGCCTGGGAATTTCTTATTGAGCTAATTGCCATGAAAGGAGACCATTTGCACTTTCCAACTTTTTAGAACTACCGGGCAATTTGTGTCCACCAGAAGCATCAGGTTGAAGGAAATGATATTCCTCCTCTACAAGATGGTCTATACCTTGTAGGGTACTGCTGTGGGATGGACAGGCTACTGCTTATTCCCTGGTTGATTCACCAGTGAGTTTTTCGGTGCTTTTCCTTTTCCCCAAAGGTCGACAGGTTAAATATCACTCTCTAGGTATTTCAACTAAATAGTCATACTACATATAACAGCCTTCCCTCCAACAACCACAAACAGTTGGCCAGGCTGCAAGCTTACGTGGGAAAACCACGAGGGGTTAATATTATTTTAAATGCCTCATACCGCTTGGCTCGGTGGAGGAGACTATTCGATGATGAGTATTGGATCTGGTCTTTGGCATACAAGGTCTCGGTCTGAAAGGACAACCAAACAGGCACCAAAAAAGTCAGTAGATATATGTTCGTAAGAGTTGACATTATTTAGAATGGGGATTTGCAATTCGGCCACAAGACCAAGGGGGGTGGCCTGCCCCTCCTCTTCGTGGCAGAGGCAGGGTTCCCCGAAAACGTTAATTCGATTGTCATGGTGATTTCCTGTCTGCAAGTCTGCAAACAAAATGCTACTAAATATTATTAGGTAAAAAATGGACATAGTGGTTTGGTAGGTGGGTTGACATTCATAGCAAAATAAACAGAGACATTATGAAAAGATTAAAATAAGGGAAAGACACAGAGAGGGTGGAATAAAAAGGTGAGCATGAGAAAGAATAGTAAGAAAGAACAAAATAAGGATGAGAGACATAAACATGGGTAGATGGAATGAGAGAGGAAAGAGCTGGTGTTCAAAGGAAGGTTGCAAGAAAGGAAGTAAATGTTGAAAGATATAATGAAGAAAAGGTGAAAAGTAGGATGGAAGGGTGAAAGACTGAATGGATGGAAGCATGAAAGATTGGGTAGATGGAAGGACACAAGGATAGATGGAAGAGTGAAAAGATCAACATATAAAAGGGGAAATGGGAATGTTGAAGAATGGGCAGATGGGAAAGATTGTAAGGAACGATGGTGAAAGGAAGGAAGGCAGGATGGATGGATGGATGGATGGATGATTGGATTAATATATAAATGGGGAAAGCATGAATTGATGAATTGACGGAAGGAGCATAAGGTAAACAAAATTCTCCTAAGGGCAGGTTTACTCACTTGGCATGCTGGTTGTGATCAGAGTTATGGTTAAAGTGGAGGTATTTTCATTTTCTACCTCCTCCCTGGAACCTACCTCCACAATATTTTGGCAGTAGATGTTTTTTGTTACAACATTCTTGCAGCATGATATTTCTTTGGTCGATATTCTGACATACAAGTGAAAGGAAAAGTGAGCAAGAAAAGTAAAGCAAGCTAATGAGTGACAGAAAGAGGCAGCATAAAACAGGGAAAGAAGCACTGACAACAAAGAAAACTAGTTCAAGGCAGTCAGGAGTGAGGTGGCAAGGGAGAAAAATAGAAAGAAAGAGTGGAATTGAGATGAACAAAATATGTCAAACAAAGTTCTGCATTTGGGATTATCAAACTAATTAATCCAAACTGTTCTGCAGGTTGGCCAACAAGAAGAACGGCCAATCATCGGCTCATAAGGACATCCTTGGTGTGCCGTGGGACTGAATACGAAGAAAACCAACAAGCAACAGAGTCATGGCCCAAGACAGAGTGCACCAGGACTGCCAGGTAAATAGACAGATGTAAAAAACATAGAAACATAAAAAAATATCAATATGGAATCAATAAGGGCTTCTACTATATTTGAAAGAGAAGATTGGAAGTTTGGTTCGCTTTCACTTCTACAACATTCTTTCTTGGATGTGCAAGCACATATGCAATGCTCACAAATGCTACTATGAAACACAAAGAGGACCTGTGGTACAGCATGAGCACACACACATCTCTCAATGGAAAATTCAACTCATTCTTTACTGTCTTTTTTAATTAGCATTTGTATAGTGCACCATTATTGAGGCTTCGTAGCGCATTTCATGGTTAAAGGCAGCATCCAGGCACGCCTACCACAGCTCCCTGCTGGTACAAAGCAGACCCAAAGCTGCTCAATGCCCAGCTTGAACTCAGTTCTAATGCAATCACTGTCTTATGTCTGCACAGGACACATCAGTCAAGAGTTGCTGTTGCTATGCCACTCAGTGTTTCAGTGAGTATTTGGTTATTTTACTGCATTTGAGTTAACTAAGTTTATCATTTTATTCTGGGACTTTCTTGGTGTTGGAGAGTTCTTGGTGTTTGATGGTTGCGTTCCTCTGGAAATGAAAATCATTTTATTCAGAAAAATAAGTTTCCAGTCACTGCTTTTCTCACAAATTCACATAAATTAGTTACACCTTTATGCCTAGTCACTGCTGAGCTTTTCCATGAATGGATCACCGATGGAGACTTCACCCTCATCTCCATTCATGCCTTGACATACCATCCGGCACAAACATCTTCACAGATGGCAGGTCATTGCAGTCTCCAGGTCCCTGTGGTTTGGAGACCTGGAGTCGTATTACAAAAGTGCCTTAGGGGTGCAAAGGGCATGTGTGGCAGCTTTGTGCACCCGCGAGACACTTTGGTATTACAGAAGAGCCCTCAGATGCTTCTATGGCCCAGTCTGTATTACAGAGGGTGTTTCCTCATTTGCACACAGGCGTGAGCCCATGCATTTTGCCTCTGCGCCTGCGCCCTATTTTGGATGCAGACATGACTTCAGGAGGCGCCTGCTAAAGGCAGCCTTCTAGAGGGGAGAAAGGGGGTCCCATGGACCTCACAGATATCCCCTTGTGGGCGGGTGCAGTCACTCACTGCATCAGTGGCGTAACGAAAGTTGAAGGGGCCCCCCTGCAAGGTACACAGAGGGGCCCCCACTCCGGATTTAATCTGGAGCTCTCCAGCGTGAGTACAGTGCTGAGGGGGCCCCATGCAGCTAGGGGCCCCTCTGCACTGCGGGGGATGTGGGGGCCTGTGTTACGCCCCTGCACTGCATCCACCTGCAAGGGGATTTCTCACCCCTCTTGAAAGTGCAAGCAGGTGCCACCTGCACAGTGAAACACAGAGCAGCTTTGAAACAACTGTGCCGTATTTATCTGGAATGCGCTGTCCCCAGGGCAGCACTGGTTCGCGGCTGCCCTAGGGGCAGAGCATTCATGGTAATATTGCCCTCTTTCCCTGTTTGCACACGGCGCAACTATTTAAAGGTGCACCATTGCACAAAGAGGGAAAGCCACCATATTTGTTACACGGCTCCAGATGTACTATGGGCTGAATCGCAGGCCAGTTGGTGTTTGTACACACCGAACACCTTGTTACCATACCTTCCTTTTCGACTGTGATAGAGATATTACTCTTGAGCACAAAATGAACATTCAGTAGGATTTGCAGAATCCTGTCCTATTAACATCAATGATGCAGGTTTCTGTCTGCGAATGGTGCAGAATGGTAGGGACGGAGGACTGCAAGGGGCAGCGGACCTCATCCCTGCCTTTGCATTCTTAAACAACATTTTATTTTATCATTCCACTTCCTGTGCTTTATAGGAACAGGAACTCCAATAAAAAATAGAATACGCATTTGGCAAATGCCTCGCTGGGTGCATGCAGCAGTACTTTGGAACTCTGGCGGATCCCCATTCCCAATAGCCCACATTTGCAAATTGGAAGCTGTCCCTCAGACGCTACTTCTTCTTATGAGAATGGATACCACAGCGTTGGGTGTTAGTATTCAATCAATGATTTACAGCAGTTATTTGTTGAAGCTGTGGCCTGGAAAGAAGGTCGTTTTCAGCTGGTTAGCTAGATTTGCTTGAATAGATCACTTACTAAATGATATAAAACGTTTTGAACGTAATGCAGAATGGGGTTGGGAGCTACAGAGGAGCCCTGAAGATAGGGATGATGTGGTCACACTGAGGCAGGTGGCTGTATGGAGAATGGCCTTCTTGGGGTGATGGAGGAGTCCACTATGGGCCAGATGTACAAACATTGGGAATATTAATTTCCTAATTGCGATTTCCTGCAAATCGCAATTATTAGATCACTATTCCTAAGGTACGAAACTTTTTGAGTTTCAATTAGCGATTCCTAATGGGTCGTAAATTGACCTACCTCATAAATATTCATGAGATAGGTCGCAGTTTGCGACCCATTAGGAATCATAGCTATCACAGGGATGGTGGCCTGCTAGGGTCCGCAGACCACCTTGTCTGTGATTGCTTTTGATTAAAGCAACACTTTTTACTTTAAAATGCAGCCGTTTAACTTTCATGAAAAACTGAATGTTTAAAAAGAAAAAAATGAAATGCTTAAAAGTACATTTTTAAGAGTAGGCAGTGGTCTTTGGGACCACTGCCCACTCTTAAAAAATATTTGTGTTACATTCTCAAAGGGAAAGTGGTCCCATGGTATTCATTCCTATTTTGAATGGGTTACCACCAACTTTGAATTGGTGGTACAATATTTACGTTTTGTGAACAAAATTTGGTCCCAAAATATTAATACATACCACTGGGAATCACTGTTTGGAAGGGATGCCCTAAACACTCCCCTTCCAAATGCCAAATCGCAGAACAATCTTGCGATTCAGTAACAACTTTGAGGGATCTGAGGTTTCCTTCGATATATTCTTAGAACGAAAGGCACATATTGAGTCGGATGCTTGCCTTTAGAGCGCACACAGGTAATGAAACCTAGAGTGAAACGCGTGCTGGCAAAAAAGATTTTACATGAGTTCTTAACTTACAAAGTAGAGTAACAGTATGGCATGAACTTATTTTGCAATTGGAAATTATAATTTACTGCTTAAAATAGGAAAGAACAATAAATATGCAAAAAATATGTTTGAAATGAACTAAAAATAAAAATCACTTGCTCTGTGATTTGAAACATGTTTCGCCGAGAACTACAAGAAGTAAAGGGCTGAGAATTATAAGACAGGAAGAGATGAGAATTATAGAAATAAGAGGGGTCCGATCGCCCTTTAAATCAGCTCTGTTTTTGATGCTAACCTGTTGTTGGCGAGAAGGTGAGGTGGTTAGGGACGGAACGTTTAATTTGAATGTTGGTTTTTGTTTACTTAACTTTTCTAAATAGCTTCTACCTTTAGTATCACAGATGAGTAGCAGTAGGCATTTCAGAGATTGATATGTTTTCTTCTTTTTCAGAATGGCTTCTTGGTCTAATGTCACTTGTTTGGATAGCACTGAGCATCGCTGAGATTGTCATTGGTAAGATCAAAGGATCTCATTGCCTCTTTGTACTCCTTCGTCTCCCCTCTACCCTGACATATGCATCCCTTTTTCTATCCTCTTTTCATCCCTTTTTCCAGTTCACCTCATGGGATTAGGAGATACCACCCCTGGAAAGTTTTTTTATGCTGAATGGATACATACTTATAACCCGTTGACTAGTAATGCCTTATTTGGTGTACGTCATGCGATTTGGGATCTACCTCATTAACGAGGACGTGGTTGATCTTTGTGCATCTCTTTTATGAAAGATTTTGTTAGTACTCGAGCAGAACTGCTGTGACACTTTGGTTTGTGGTAGATCATTAAGTCCATACTACACCCCACCAAGGGGTTGTCTCCGGCAACAGGCCCACCTCAACCTCTCCACTCAACTAAGGCATCCTTAATTTCACCCTATAAAGTAGCTATCTCTGGAATGTTGGCCATTTGCAATGTTTTCAAACTCAATAAATACAAGTAAAGTAGTCTCAGTTGGAAACAGGCCCAAACAACATCTCTGGATAGTTCTTTTTTAAAATACCTCTTTAGGCCAAAACCCTAATGCTACTCGCCCTTCTGCACTTTTTTTTCTTTTGGAAGAACAGAACTGCAAGCACCAAAATTCACTGAGACAAATGTCTGAGTAGCCGGAAGGGACTCAAATGTTTCCCCACAGTCTAAAGAGAGCTGTCATAGTGAATTAATTGAGTGTCTCTTAAAAACAGTTCTCAACTCTCCGACTGTAATCCAAGGGCAAGAGGTTGAGGGAACCTCTGCCAATATTCAGGATGTGACTCACCTCACGAAATTATTGCAGGTAACTCATCGGAAAGGAATCACATTGGTTTCTGTGTTTAGATTCAACCAACCTAAGCATACACTCTACAATTTTCATAGGATAGGATTTCCTTAACATTCTTGCTATGACACTGCTGAGAAGCATGAGCTCTTTCATGTCACATTTTTGTGAGAGCTCTGAGGTGTGACTGCAGGTGTTATATAATGCCTCACAACTTACAATTGAGTCAGTAGTATAAGTCATGGATCGTCACGTGATCCCAAAATGATCCGATGAGTTATAAGGAAAGCATGTAAAATACAATTAAAATAATAGATTGAAAGAGTTAGCTAGACCATGAAACTGAGCGGTAGGAAGAGAGAGTGAGAATGTAAATGGGAGAAGGAGAGAGTGAGAGACAGGTAGAGAAAGAAAGAGAAAGAGAGGGTCCAATAGAAATGATTGATTGGAAGAGGGCTAGAATGAGAGGAAAAGAACAAAGCAAAGGTGGGGATGAGGATTGGAGAAAGGGAGGTGAAAAGAAGGAGAAAAATAAGGTGACAAGGCACAGGTGGTTTAAAAAGAAAACCAGAGTCAAGTCAGGAGGTATGTTAAATCATTTGTTTTTGAGCTAAACTGCTTTAGGCCCCCATTTCAAGTTCATGGCTAAATTCTGATCTCTGTGTAAAGTAAGGGATTCTGAGTTGTGTGATAAACATACCCTCACAGTTTTACCTATTGGAATAAATTAAGGAAAATGCCTTTAGAAATGCCAAATTATGTGGAATTGTGTGTGCATACAAAACAGTGATGAATGGAATGCTTGAATTATTCTCAGCCACTGGTAATCACTCAGGCCGCATCCCAATCCATCGTTATTTGGCACACAATGACGACTCAGTTTGGACCCAGCTTTACGCAAATCAACCTCGACCCTGCTCCAATAGGAACAGTCCAGCCCGAACTGCCAAGCCAGGTCCTTCCTGAACCGAAACACACACAAACCAGAATTTGGTGTGCTACCATAATAATTGTACATGTTATGTCTCAGTTGCAAGATGAAAACAAGTAGAGGAGGCGTTTACCATAACTGGGGTAGTAAATACCGCATCCTAGGGTAATGTCATTACCAAGTGCCTTCACTGACCTAACTTGTAATGAGGTCCATAGTCTTTCAAGAACAAACCACACAACTGCAAATCCCAGCATGTGCTTAGTGTCCTGGAGATCTGAAGCCATACTGTCTGCATTCTATACATTTTAATAAGACTAGTTCCTCCTATCAGGCGAGTCTGGAGTATCTGGCAACGTGTTATTTACTGGTAGAAGATCAAACTAAATATCAGCCACCCTACTGAAGATTTCTTTGGCAATTTTTCATTGCTCTGTAATGCAACACCTAATGTAGTTATTTCTCTGATCTGTTGTTTTCATACTTACAGGTTCTGTTTATCTACATGAATGCCCAGCACAACGCTTCATCCCTATCTACCTCATCGTCAATGGCGTCACCATCATCGTCATGTCCCTCCTCTCTATTGTGGCTGGACTGAGGCCAAATAAGCTCATCTATGGCATCCTTGCGCTGTTGAGCCTCTTTTGGTTTGCTTGGCTTATCACAGGTAATACCTTTACTTATGTCGTACAGTTCAAGGGAAAGTTATCATCAACAATTGCAGTCCATTTGCAAGATAATTTATAAACACAAATTGCCATCCATAAGATGGTGGATGAAGAAAGGGCTTTAAAATGAAAGCACACAGCACAACAAGCCAGTTACAAGTTAGTGAATGAGCATGAAGTGGTGGGTATATTGATTATCAGTCTCAGTATACTTACAGTTTCAGTTTAACTTTATTCGGATTCAGTAAAGATCCATAAAAGTACAACATCATTGTAAACATATGACATACATTCTTCACTCGAGAAAAATAAAACATAAAGAATAAAAATAAATGTCATGAAGCAAATACATAGCGAAAAAGAAAAAAGGCGATTTTTTTAAAAGGGAGAAATGGGTTTAACCAGTAATATGTACGTTGTCCATCAATCAGGCTGTGCAAAGACGCAAGATGTAAACTTTTAGACTCTGTGCAAATAAGCAAATTGTAAACATCCAACGATAGAATCAGAATTTTGTCATTGTAGACCCTGTATACTATAGTCTTATTGAATAAAAATAGGCGATAATGTATCTAAAATAAGCTGTAGAGAAAACCTCATCATTACTGTGCAAAATGGCAAGCATGTAGACATAGTTATAGTACAGATGGATAATTACAATGACTTGTTTAAACAAAATAAATATATTTTGGTTAGCCATAGTCAGCGCCTTTTAATAGTTAATAACATTTATCATCAGGAAAGCATAGAAGCTCTAGATTTTATGGCTGCTGATAAAAAGGAGCTAACACGAAAAATCATATCATCACTGCCCAATTGTAGTATTTCTTCATATGCAGAGATATAATTAGTCGTCCCATGAGCTTTAAAGTGGGGGATGAGGTAATGCTTAGTATACCTTACATAAAATCCGCAGAAAAACAAAAAATGTAGTAAGGTTTGTTTGCAACCATTGCCACATGGGCAGACTGTATCCTCCAGATTTTTGTTGTAGCCGATAGGGAAACATAGGAAATATTTTACACTGTTGTCCCTAAGGCGAAAGAGCAGACGCCTGTTCCATCTCCCAATAATTTTCCTTAAATATTCCTGTGGTTTTGAATAGTTAGTGTCGACTGTACTCGGGATGGACATATATCTAATGATAGAAGGTTTACTAAACTCTGCCTTTGCTCTATCAGTACGATATAGGGCATATAGTGCATCCCTTGCTGATTTTAAGATTATGTTTTCGGCAGCAAGGGGAAGGGAAAAGCTATGTTCTAGATGTATACTGGACAAGCTTTTGTGAACGGCGTTAAGCCAGGGTATATGTTTGCCCCTATCGCAACTCAAGCAGTCCATTATAATTCGTTGATTGATGGACAACGTACATATTACTGGTTAAACCCATTTCTCCCTTTTAAAAAAATCGCCTTTTTTCTTTTTCGCTATGTATTTGCTTCATGACATTTATTTTTATTCTTTATGTTTTATTTTTCTCGAGTGAAGAATGTATGTCATATGTTTACAATGATGTTGTACTTTTATGGATCTTTACTGAATCCGAATAAAGTTAAACTGAAACTGAGTATACTTACAGATAAAGTGACCTGATAGGCTCCTGTTTCTTAATGGCTAGTTGTACAATTTATTAACATTACCACAGAAAAAACCCACCAGGATTTTAATTTTTGGGCAAGGTAAGAAAAGTGATACATTCTATTTCTGAGTAAAAAAACTCAGATTCATTGTGTACTTTTTATTTAAGAGCACTTAAAGTGGTTGCTAAAATTGGGCTGGATGTAATTTTTTGAAGCATTGTTTAAAATATGATATATTTGTCCGAAGTCAAATTTCCCGTGTCAGCTTGTTCCATAAATTGATTCTAAATACCTATATTTTCCTGCCTCCAGATCTCTTATTTTTTATATTTTATTGGCGATATTTGTATTGGGTTGATGTAGCCCCAGAGGTTATCACAGCGCTTTACATGGGCAGATATTTTGTACTGACAGATGCAGCTTTAAAAAAAGGTCTGGTTTACCTACAAATTGGGTGTGGACAGGTAAAATCCATGTGAGAAAAATCATTGACATCTTCATAAACTGATAGGAGGTGTTGTGGATTGGCCAGGAGAGGACTTTGGGTAGGGAGAGAAGTAAATGGAGAAGGCGAAGAGTTTCAGTTCTTTCGTGGAGACAAGGGCAGTGGAGTTTGACACCTGTCTGTTTCTCGAATCTTGAAACCCTCAATCAGTTATTATTCATTGGTCTATAAAGGGAGACAGGCACATATTCATTTACCCCTTTGACTAGAATGGATGAACCCAGCATCAATCACAACTCAAACATAAGCACAAGACATGTAGGGCCCGATTCACAGAACTAACTTAAGACAAAATCCTGAACTTACTACCATTTTGGTATTCACAGAAGGCACTTACTCATTTTGGTATTCACAGAAGGCACTTACTCATTTCGGTATTCACAGAAGTTAGGAGTCCTAACTTTAGGACTCCTAAATGCCTTCTGTGAATACCGAAAGTCTTAAAGTTAGGATTTTTCTCAGTTTAGGAGTAGTAAAGTTAGGACTCCTAACTTTAGGACTCCTAAACTGAGAAAAATCCTAACTTTAAGACTTTTGGTATTCACAGAAAGCATTTAGGAGTCCTAAAATTTGGAGTCCTAACTTTACTACTCCTAAACTGAGAAAAATCCTAACTTTAAGACTTTCGGTATTCACAGAAGGCATTTAGGAGTCCTAAAGTTAGGACTCCTAACTTCTTTGAATAACGAAATGATTAAGTACTTTCTGTGAATACCAAAATGAGTAATTGCCTTCTGTGAATACCAAAACGGTAGTAAGTTTAGGATTTTGTATTAAGTTAGTTCTGTGAATCGGGCCCGAAGTTTCTCTGCAGTTCCTTGCTGTGGGTGGGCCAGATTTTGCGCAGGGGTCGGAATTCCGAGTTGTATGGAGTTTACATCACCCACTAATTACCAGGGGCAATATAGTCCACACCGTTCATGAAATTTTGGCGAGACAGAATTGACAGATTTAACAGTAGAAAAGTACATTATTTATTATGAGATGCAGATTGTAGTGTGTTAAGCAAGAAGGCCAACGTGATCTACTGAACTAGAGTGGGTTTGTTTTCTTAAAACAATTGGACCAGGTCTATACCATACTGGCTGAACCTTCCAAGCAGCTTTTCCAGCACGGAAATGAAAATTATATTCTAAGAGGTAAACTGGAGTTTACCATCAGTTGTAGGCGGAGCTCGACGATAAAGGGAAAAAATATGTATCCTACTCAAAAAGTATTTCAAACGGAGCCTTACCATACTCACCTCTGATAAAAAGCCATTTTAACATAAAAAATAACCTTAGAGTTTCGAACTTTTATCAGTGGGGTCAGAGATGGCCCCAGTGAGTGAAAACACCTGAAGAAGGGACTTCGGAGAGATTTTCTTTAATCTGCGCCACATCTCACTCAGTACCGCTAAGGTGCAACCAGTTTTACTGTAGCCATCCCATAACTGCTTCCTGGGACTTCCTGATTGCGAATAATTTCTCCTCCAAAAAGGTTAATCTGTCTAAATGCATCCTCATGCTTTCTGTTTTTTCCATGGTAAATATTTAAAGTGAAAATGTACACGTATATACTGTGATATTTAATGTTATGGTCTTCTAATCCCCCCTCCCCCGTGCATTAGAGGGCTTTGGTCAAATTGTTTCATGTAAATTGAATATACAGTGTCTTCAAGCTTATATTATATAACTGCTTAACTGTAAGATTCATAATGTTATCATTGATATCAATGTACCTTCAGGGGATTACATTTTAAGCCAAGAAAAGGGAGTTATCCACATAACTAGAGTTTTAAGTGACACATGGTGGCTGTTGCACTCATGGGTTTTGTGGAAAAAATGTAGGATTATTTTAAAGATTGATTTACACAACAGATGGGTCAGCAAGGATCCGAGATCAGTGTGGGTGATATGCTAAATCTCAGTTTTTTCACCCAACAGGGAGCGTCTGGACTTTCCCGCTGTACCCCAACTACACGAACTGCAACAGAACTGTCTACCTATTTACGTTCTCCATCTTGATCATCCAGTGGATCGTCCTGGCCCTGTCTCTCCCCGCGATCATTGTCAAACTTTTCTCCTCTTTCCTCGCTTGTTCTTCTTGTTCCTCTTGCTGTCTTTGTTCTCAGTGCTCCTCTTGCGTTTCCTGTGTTACTAAATGATGAACCTTAGGCCCCAAAATCCTTACATTTTGTCAGAAAACTTGCAGTTCCTTCGACTATTTGCACAACATTGACTCAAGAAATTGGTTATTTTGTAAATTCATAATTGCTAATAGATGGTTTTTGTTGCACTGTCAATTAGGGACCACCTTTCCTCCTGACTGACACATCATCTAGACACCAGGATGATGGCCCAACACTATTATTATTAGGCACGTCGTTTAACAATAAGGACCACATGTTAACCAAAGGTGTAGTGTATCCTGATTTTGCACAAAGGCTGGACACATGAAGGGGTCAAAGGTAAAACTTGGCAATGAGAGAGGGTCACTGACAAGCGGCCCATGTATTTCGCCAACGGAAAACATAGCATGATCTCAGCCGCGGCCCGTGGAGGTAAGAGCAGTGGGGCGTTGGGGCCGAGTGGGGGAGAAGAGGTATTTTGAAAGATGAAGACGATGAGAAAATAATTTTTTAATTTTCCCTCTTGGTCGGGAACTTAATTTGATACAGAAACATAATAAAATAGCTCAGTAAATAAGAGGCAGAATCCGTGGTATTAGAGGTTCGGAATGGGCTTTATTCCAATGGTCGATTATAATCGGTTGCTCCAAGTTCCATCACCACGAAGGTTCAGGAAGTGAAGTACATACGTTATTGACAATCAATTACTTTTATACAATAGGCATTACAGTGAGGCCAATGCAAGAGGCGTAACAATTGATAGCAAAGATAACATTTCACATGTGTAGCAAAAATAGGCGTAACTGGGAGTGATTTAAAGAACGTCATCAGATGTGATGTCATAAGAGGGCGGTTACATGAAAGAATTTCGCAATGTCAGCAGAAATACTTGACAGAAATGCGCGCGCAGCAGCATGACGTGTGATTGACGTGCAACTAGGGGGTGAAGGGGACTTGACATTTAACTCTACATGTGGCGACAGATGTCTGGAGGGTCAAGTCAACCTAATCCCAAATCATATCTAACATCCTATGTTTAAAGAACTATGTTATCCAAAAGAGAGGTCTCTCAGAGTAGAATCTTATTCTATACTGACTATACTGAATGTTAGTGCGTGTACAAGCGTCTAAGTGTCTACACTAGATGCGAGGGCAGGAGTCTTCCATAGTAACAGGGCTATGAATTACTTGCATGAAGACAGAGAAGCCGGGCCTTTGCTCGGTAGCTGGCAGAATGTTTACTTAAACTACTAGACAGGAATGCATTGAGCAGGAAGCGGAGCAGATAATTTTCGAAGGTGAAATACAGTTCTTGGCAGGCAGCAAGCTGATGTCGGGCATCGTGAGCCGCGCAGAGGATGAGACAAAGTTCATGGTCACAGATGCAGGCTCGGACTGGAGCTTCAGAGACAGAAAGCAAGGAAAGCTTGATGACAGAATCAGGGCCTACTTGCCTGGACTGAAAAAATGGCATAAGTGAACCATATAAAGGCGGTGGCCTTTTGTACTTAGGAATGGAATATCCGGCCTATTCATGGCGGATCTGAAAGAGGACATGTTAACGGTGGACGCACATGTATTTGCGTCTTCATAACTGGAACTGGAGGGAACATACATGTACTTGTAACATGTACATAGAACCGTTGGGGTCCAAGATAGGGGACATAACTGACCAGAAAAATCCATATTTCCACATTCCCTCCTTGTCCCCTACTTGCCCGTCAAGAGATATCAATCTTCATTAATCCATTGATCTGTTCATATAGCATCATTTGTTCTTCTTTCTTCTTCCGGGATCTTGAATGAAAATCTTGATGTGGAATGCACGATGTGGCACACAGACCACAAATCGCTGGTCCACATTGCAGGCATAAGCAGCAACTGAATAGTATGAGAAGGCCAATACCTAGGAAGGATAGAACCTTCCATCCAAAGGTAGATAATACACTCCAAAACCAACCGGACCAAGTCCAGGTGCCTGGGTTCTGGTGTATCTGGCTTACAATCTTATGAAGGCGGGTTATAGCTTTATATACAGATGGCGAATTTTCTGGTATGAATATGCAACAGCTGGATCCGATGACCCTACAAGCTCCGCCCCTATCGGCCAGGATGACGTCAAGGACAAGACGATTTTGAAGCACAACAATCCGCATGGCAGACTGCTCTTCTGTTAAATTGCCTAGGGCGGAAATAGTTTCGTTCACTACTGCTTCAAGGGTTCTGGTTAATCTACGTATCAGCTTACTATTAGTAACGGTACCTATATAGGGAAAGAGACCTTTATTGAAATCTGTGTATTTTTCCCATGCTGTTTCAGTGTAGTCGACTATTGGGAGATCTCTCCTTTCTCTATTGTGTACTAAACGAGTATTTCTGTGATAATCAGGAGGAGCTAGAAAAACAGGTGGCAAAAGGAATCCAATGTAGCAGGTACCATCCCAATCTAGAGGCAAACGTACATATGCCGTCTGACCACATATAAAATAGGAATGGCGGGAAGCTCTAAATGTCGACTTGCCTTGATCACTGAATTCTATTACAGTGGTGCATCTACTATGGCCCATATGTATGGAACCATTCTTTCTTACACATAGTTCACCTTTTACTGGAAATATTGACATAGCGGGCAAAATTGGAGTAGCTTCGGATTCGACATTTAGGATCATAAGATTAAGCGTAAAATTACCTAATCCATATACTTCATTTTCTAGATCAGTTCCTGTTCTTTTGGGAAGTCCCTCCTTGTTGGGGTGGCAGACTTTAAGTAAAACTAAGTTCAGATTTCCCCATACCCAGTTGTCTTGATAAACTGCAGAATTTGAATCTAAGGAATTGATTAAGCTAAACCATGCTCCACAGGAGCCATTGTGTGTGAACGGGTATGGAAAAAGAGGTAGAATTCCTTTATAGTTCTGATAGGGAGGGAGTCGGCCACATATCCAACAATTTGTAGCATTGCTAACCTGATGGGAATGATGTAACATACTAATAAAAGTGTTATTGCGCAGCGCAAATCTGTATGATGATTCAAACGGAGGTAATTCACTAAAAGAATGTTCAGCAGTAACATTGTAAACATGTCTAGAAATAGGATAATATATGTGCAACAATATACTTGTAGTAATTAAAAAAAGACTTAAGAAAAACAAAATTATTAATGTCACTATGCAATAACTACGCAGTGATTTACAGTACGCCTGTCGTTTCAACATTTTTCGGGTGTTTTCTCTATTCAGGTCCAAGGGATACATGTCAGAGACAATTCAACCGCTTCACCTTGGAGAGGACTTAAACAATCAAATTGCTCGACTGATTGGACCTGAGTTTCAGTTTATAATGTTCAGAATTACTTCTTTCAACAAGAGGAAGTTTTGAGTCAATGGGTGAAGACACACGAGGTGTGGTATTCACATCTGCTGGTAGTCCATGAAATTTCTTGATATGACTTGAATGAATCCAGCCTTTCCTGCCTTCGATCTTCACGGCTGTCCTCGTCGTTAATAACACGAGCTGAGGCGACCTCCACCTAGGATCCAGCTGAGTCTTTCGATCAAAGTTCCTAACTAAAACGAGATCCCCCGGAATTACGTCATGGGGTTTCACTTCAGTGTTGTCAGGAAAAGCTGCAGCTACCTGTGAACGACAAGATTGTAGTGCAGACATCAAGGAAGCCAAATAATCTGTCAGCATATTACAGTCAATATCAGTTATTTTACGTGGTATAGGCGTCCCCCACATATTTGGTGGTCTGCCGAAGATCACTTCATACGGGGATAGCCCCGTTCGAGAGTGTGCTACCATTCTCATGTAAAAGAGTGCAACTGGTAATGCTACTACCCAGTCGACACCTTTCTCCCTGCATACTTTGGACAATCTGATTTTCAAAGTTTGATTATGTCGTTCCACGAGACCTGCTGCCTCGGGGTGTCGGACACAATGAAACTTCCACTGATATCCTAGCAAAAGTGAAACGTGTTTCATTAATTCGGAGGAGAACGGCTGGCCGTTATCTGAGTGAACAACACGTGGTAAACCGTATCGTGGGAAGAATTCTCGAACCAACTGTTTGGCAGTAGTCAGGGCAGTGTAATCTGAAACCGGGTATGCCTCCGTCCAACGGGAAAGAGCACAAACAACTACGAGAACATATTTGAATCCTCGACATCGTTCCATCTGGATATAATCCATCTGGAGGACTTCAAAAGGGTGATCAGGAGGCTGAAATCCACCCTGCTCTACGGGAATGCTTTTTCCTGGGTTGAACTGACAACAGATCATACAGGTACGAACTTTTTGTTTCGCTGCTGCTCGTAAATGTTTGTTGAACCAAATATGTTGAATGCTGTCTAGCATAGCTTTCTCTCCTAGATGCGCTGGACTATGGACAGTGTTAATAATGACTTGGATCATTGAATCAGGAAGGAACCACACAGATTTTTCCTTCGTCATCCATCCTTGATCTGTTTGGATCCCTCCTAACTCAGTCCATTTCCTTATTTCGTCTGGAGTAGCATGTGTCTGTATATCAATTACGTCAAGAGTAGGATCTTTAACCGTCATACAATGTGTTGGCGTCGGGACTATTGTCTTTGTCATGTCGGATGTTTGAGTTTGAGCAGTCTGTTTAGCTGTTCTGTCAGCTAAATCATTGCCTTGAGAAATGATATCAGTAACTTTCGTATGTGCTTTGCATTTCATAATCGATATTGCAATGGGTAAATGTATTGCATCTAATAAGGCATGAATGAGGGGTCCGTGCTGAATGTGGGCACCGTGAGAAGTTAAATAACCTCTCTCTCGCCACAGCACGCCGAAGTCATGTACAACTCCGAATGCATAACGTGAATCAGTGTATATGTTGACTTTTTTATTTGTGGCTTGAATACAGGCTTGTGTCAGAGCGACGAGCTCTGCTGCTTGAGCGGACAAGGTATTTATGCAATTTGTTTCAATAATTTCAGTATCTGTTGTGACTGCGTAAGCGGCCACTAACTCTCCTGTACTTGTTCTCATACATGAACCATCTACATACAACGTCAGGTCTGGGTCTGACAATGGGACATCTGTCAAGTCTTGTCTGGGTTTCGTCGTGATTGTAATAACATCACTACAGTCATGAGCTAGTGGGTCTGTTCCATTTACAGGTAAAAGTGTGGCAGGATTCAATGTGTTACAACGTCTGATTTCTATATGTGGCTGAAACAGTGTTAACTCGTACCCTGTAAGTCGCGCTATCGTCAAGTGTTGTGTTTGCGTTCTATTCACAAGAACCTCTACTGCATGTGGTACTTGTACTGTCAATGGATGTCCTAACACTATGGCATCGCTTTGTCTGATTGCTAAAGCTGTCGCTGCCACTGATTTCAGGCACGCAGGCAGAGCCTGAGCTACGGGATCTAATGTACTAGAAAAATAAGCACACGGTTTGTGTGATCCTGCTTGTTCCTGTGTGAGTACTGACAAGGCAGTACCTTCTCGTTCTGTAACAAAAAGTGTAAAATGTTTTCTGTAACATGGTGTTGCTAAAACCGGTGCTTGACATAAGGCTGTCTTTAAGCTTTCAAAAGCTTGTGTATGTTCCTGAGTCCAAGGGAGGACAGTCGATGTGGCTGCCTCCTGTGTTGTCAACTGAATGAGTGGTTTTGCTAGAAATGCATACTGAGGGATCCACTGTCTACAATATGAAGTAAGGCCTATGAACGCCCGCACCTCCTTTTGTGTCTTGGGTATTGGCATGTTAGCTATTAACTGAATGCGGTCGGGTGTAAGCTGCCTTCCCTCCTTGGACAGCGAGTGACCAAGGTAAATAACTCGCTGGACACAGAATTGCAGCTTAGAAGGAGACACCTTGTGCCCTTTTTCGGCTAGAAATTGTAAAACCGTCAGTGATGCTTTCTCACATTCGGGTTCGCTTCTCGCGGTGATCAGCAGATCATCGACATATTGAAGCAAAGCAGTGTTAACTGGCATGTGGATACTGTCGAGTTCTCGTTTCAGTGCTTGGCTATAGATGCTGGGGCTTTCTGTAAATCCTTGAGGTGCGCGTGAGAATTTAAAGCTACGTCCATTTAAACTAAATCCGAACAAATAGTGGCTTTCCGGATCTATTGGGACGCTGAAAAATGCATTCTTGAGATCAATTACAGTAAAGAATGTTGCTTCGGAATCAATAGCTGTCAGTAATGAAGAGATGTCTGGAACTACGGGGTATTGTGGTACAATACATTTATTTAATTCGCGCAGATCAATAACCAATCGATATACCGGCGGGGCCTTCGGATCTGTTCGTTTAAGAATCGGGATTATCGGTGAATTACATACATTGGAGTCTGTTTCCACAACCACTCCTTGGGCAATAAGTTCGTCAATGATTTGCAGTAATGCCACTACAGCATCTGGGGGTAACTTGTATTGTCGCATTCGTGGTAGTACCACTCCTGCCTTTAGTGTGACTCGATATGGTGTAATATTCATGCAACCAACATCAGTAGGGCCTTGTGCCCATAGATGTGTAGGTAAAGTCTGCAGTCGGGAATCCATGTCTCTAGACACATAATGACCTTTAAAATCACGTAAAAACAATCTTACTCCTTCCGGAGAACAACATATTATAGCTCCTAGAGCTTTCAGTGTTTTGATTCCTAACAAGTTTTCTGGACATGATTTAGTAAGCAATAAATCTGTAGTTCGGGTCAAAGGTCCTATCGTAAGTGGAAGAGGCTGTGACACTTCATTAACAATAGGTTTTCCTGAAAAACCAAGGGAAATATTCTGTGAGCCTGAGAGGGGTGCCCCTGGAACTTCACTACGTTTTATGGTTGTTCGACTTGCCCCTGTATCGAGTAAAAATTTTCTATCTTGGCCTAATAATTCACTATGTACATAAGGTCCTTCTTGGTCTACAGGGACCTCAATAAGGGGTAAGTCAACTTCCCTCTCTAGGCTGTTTCATGCATATCGTTGATAATCAGGATAGTCATACTGTGCGGTCTGGTACAGCTGTCGTGTCGTGGTTTGTGTGGCAGCAACAGGCAGCGCTGGTGCAGCTGGCACAAACTGTATAGACTGTGGTGGAGCTGGCATGGCTTGTGCATGTTGCGGAGCTCCTTGTTCATTCTGATCCTGTCTGGGTGGCCGTGGTCTTTCTTTTGTATTACCTATGGCGATATTATGTTTTAAAACTGGACAATCGTGTACGTAATGACCTGGCCTTTTACAGTAATTGCATGTCCCTTTTACAGGTCCTGTTGAATCACCGGAATGTGTCGTACCCTTTTTATGTCCTTCAGCTGGAACTGTCTGAGAGACTAGCATTTTCATTTTCGTGTCTTTCATGCGTCTCTGTTCATGTTCTTGTTCTTCTCTAATTCTATTGTAATGGTACTGTAACATTTGTAACATTTGTGATGGGGTATTACCTTGCCATGTACTCTCGAATTTTAATACTCTATTCTTCACTTGGGGCAAAGAATTTTCAACTAATTTTGTCACAAACAGATGTGGGTATGACTCGCTACTTGCTTTTATACCACTATTTATACCAAAACATTTTTCGAATCGGGCATAGAAATCACTAGTGTCTTCATCTTGCTTTTGTTTACAGGCTGAAATTGCACCCCAGTCTTCCTTTTTCGTAGTTAATAAACGTGGCAGCACCTGTACTAATAAACCTGGTAATGCTTTAGTTTTGTCCCCAAGCCCCGAACCTGGACCTCGGGCCCTTTCCTCGTTTTCTAATGCTGTCCAATCTATCTTTTGGTCTCCTACCTCCCACTCTTTTTCCTTGAGTTTTTCATAAATGCCAGCAGGCATTAATACCTTCAATATTGTCATAATGTCGGGATAGGTATACTCTCCCATGAGTAACATGTCTTTAATTTCTCGGTGGAAACCCGCTGGGTCTTTGTCATGACTGGGTACCACTTTCTTCATTTCTAACAATTCTATTTTTGATATGGGCGTATATACATATACACGTTTAAACTGATTGTCCTCGCCCCTTATTGGGTGTACTTCTCGTAAGGGATTCTGTCTGTCCATGTAATACATCGGTCTTTCCTTGATGGGCAATGAAACATGTTCTGGACATACAAAAAGAATGTACTGTCTTCTGGATTCTAGTATTTCCTTAATTAACTTAGTACCTGAACCTTTCCATCTATTCGTGAGTAATTCAGTCAATATATCAGGTAAGGGACCAGGATCTGAATGTTGGCTTTTATATAGTATAAGAAGTTGTTGAATCATATAAATCCCAGCTAAACGCTGTTCATCTGGGGTGAGGTTCAAAAATGTGTGTGCTATTGTATCATCATCATATTTTCCGGGACTGTCAATCCAATGAACGGCTGACCTGGCTAATTCTTGTTCATCCATAGAATCGAGAAAATGATAACCCCTCCGTTCTCGGAGTAATTTGTCAGCGGTTTGGAACGAATGCTCGGAGGACCTTATATTTATTATAGGTGTATGAGAATTTCTGTTATTTTCTAGACATATCGGACGTATCGGGTCAGTAAGACATCTGGTACTATTACAAGATCTTCCTCTACCTACATAGGCTATGGTTTCTGACTGTCCTGTGGGCAGTCCTGATCCTTCCTCCTCATTTTGTTCAAACTGGTCTACCGCTAATCTCTCTTCGTGTAGGCGTTCTATTTCTTTACGGATCTTTCGGCACATGGCTATTATACAGTTTTGCTTATCATGTCTCCCTTCTGATATATTCTGACTCCATCTGGTAAGAATTTGCATTGCTTCCGGGTCTACCCCCGGTCGGTCTTGATTTCTGATCACACAATTTATAAGGAAACGTAACAGTTCCCCCTGTATTTCCACTTTCTGGTATTCCATAGCTCTGTTAATACATTCTGAATCTCGCCCTGTTTGGACAAAATGGTATATATTATCTAGATGCGCAGCCATTCCTGGTAACTTCCCTAAATACACTGCGGCTCGTCTGATACGTAATGATGCCATGATCATTTCGTCCTCTTTGCCAGGCACAGGGTCATATCTACAATCTACAAGAAGTTCCTTAAGCGTACGGGCATTTATGAGTTTGGGGGTACGTGAATGTGCTGACTCTTGAAAAGTAAGTTTATTTATTCTAGGTGGCGTAGAAAAGATATTGGTAGCACCTCCGGTAGCCCCGTCTGGGGTATCGGGTGTGAAAGGATTCGTTGAACGTGATACAGCAACTATAGGTGTGGATACAGCTATAGAAGTAGCTGTAGGAACAGATGCAGAAACAGATGTGCTTGCCGGAACTTGTGTCAGAACTTGTTGCTGTAGGGATACGGGTACTGGATCTTGGCGTTGAACCTCCCTGGCAGGCGGTCTATGTGGGGCGGGATTAGCATACTCGGGAGCTGCGTCATCTAAATATGAGGAAAGAAAAACATCTTCTGCGGTTCTAGGATGCCCCTTAGAATGTACTTTTATTGGAAATAATGGGGGTGGCAAGTCTTTTGGTATCCCCGCAGTAGCCTTAGGTAATCCCTCGGCCAGAAGGGGATACATACCCTTCATAAGGGCATGTCTTTGTCTGTCTACTTGTTCTGATTTCACTCGTGCACCTTCTTCAATTAATAGATTTTCTCGGACTTCATTTGAATTCTCTTTACTCTTCTCTTCCTGTCTACGTGCTTTTTCTGTACGTCTATACGATTCTTTACGCCATAATTCAATGGCGTCTTTCTGTGATTGTCTAGCTTTCTTTTTCCATAATTCTTCCTCTACTTTCACGATGCACTCTGCATCCCAGGTCCCAGCTGCGGGCCACCTCTGACTTTCTGGTAATTCCTTAGTGTAGTCTACCCATAAATCAAGAAATAATATAGCGTCTAAGCCATGTTTATGATACATGAAGTACCCTGGAGTGTCCCTAGGAGGAATAGGAACGGCTTCTTCGAGTACCCCTTTTCTTGTCGTGATCTGTCTTAATTTCGAAAAGAGCGGCATATTGAAAACTGATCTGATACTTGATTTTGAACAAACTTAATACAGTAATCACAATAATGAACAGTCATTCACACCACAATATGCAGAACGTACTTAAAACATTTAACATTTAACATTTAACTGAGCAACAATGATGATGACGATTAAGAAAACTTAATCACTAAACATAATACTCGACTTTAACTGAATTATTCTGAATTCATATACTTGACATACTAGATATACTGCTAAACAGTACAGATACACTGCTGAAACAGTGCAGACCGGATTTGTGTACCCAAATCCGTCTTGACCGGCACAACCTATGTGCACGTCAGAACGCCTCCCCAGTAATGGTACTCACCGGGTAGCTCGGAAACGGAAGGCCTCGGAAACTGAACTGAACTTGAACCAGACTGGACTCGACTTGAACACTTCGGAAGCCGAACTTGACTTGGGACTTCGGAAACTGGTGGGCCTCTGTATACCTCGGATCTTGCTCTCTCAGCTAGGCTCTGGTCGGGATACTTCGCACTTCTCACCGCCTCGTCTGGGTGTTGATCGCAGCCTCAGTCGCCCCCGCTTGACCGGAGGGAGATACAGGAAATCCTGCTGGTACGCGTTATTGTCCGTCCAGCTGTGGCAGGAGACCGGGCCTGCAACGCACCGCCGGCGCGTGAGATGAGAAAGTGTCCCTATTCGGGCGCCATTCATGTGGTAAATAATTTAATTACCGGGACTTAATTTGATACAGAAACATAATAAAATAGCTCAGTAAATAAGAGGCAGAATCCGTGGTATTAGAGGTTCGGAATGGGCTTTATTCCAATGGTCGATTATAATCGGTTGCTCCAAGTTCCATCACCACGAAGGTTCAGGAAGTGAAGTACATACGTTATTGACAATCAATTACTTTTATACAATAGGCATTACAGTGAGGCCAATGCAAGAGGCGTAACAATTGATAGCAAAGATAACATTTCACATGTGTAGCAAAAATAGGCGTAACTGGGAGTGATTTAAAGAACGTCATCAGATGTGATGTCATAAGAGGGCGGTTACATGAAAGAATTTCGCAATGTCAGCAGAAATACTTGACAGAAATGCGCGCGCAGCAGCATGACGTGTGATTGACGTGCAACTAGGGGGTGAAGGGGACTTGACATTTAACTCTACATGTGGCGACAGATGTCTGGAGGGTCAAGTCAACCTAATCCCAAATCATATCTAACATCCTATGTTTAAAGAACTATGTTATCCAAAAGAGAGGTCTCTCAGAGTAGAATCTTATTCTATACTGACTATACTGAATGTTAGTGCGTGTACAAGCGTCTAAGTGTCTACACTAGATGCGAGGGCAGGAGTCTTCCATAGTAACAGGGCTATGAATTACTTGCATGAAGACAGAGAAGCCGGGCCTTTGCTCGGTAGCTGGCAGAATGTTTACTTAAACTACTAGACAGGAATGCATTGAGCAGGAAGCGGAGCAGATAATTTTCGAAGGTGAAATACAGTTCTTGGCAGGCAGCAAGCTGATGTCGGGCATCGTGAGCCGCGCAGAGGATGAGACAAAGTTCATGGTCACAGATGCAGGCTCGGACTGGAGCTTCAGAGACAGAAAGCAAGGAAAGCTTGATGACAGAATCAGGGCCTACTTGCCTGGACTGAAAAAATGGCATAAGTGAACCATATAAAGGCGGTGGCCTTTTGTACTTAGGAATGGAATATCCGGCCTATTCATGGCGGATCTGAAAGAGGACATGTTAACGGTGGACGCACATGTATTTGCGTCTTCATAACTGGAACTGGAGGGAACATACATGTACTTGTAACATGTACATAGAACCGTTGGGGTCCAAGATAGGGGACATAACTGACCAGAAAAATCCATATTTCCACAGTTTGTCGAATCCCCCCCAACTTGGCCCAACCACCCCACCACACTTACCTGCACGGGCTGCAGCTGCATGAACTGTTTTTCCACTTAAGCAATTAACTGTATTTTGAACATCCTAGTGACACAGAACTAATAGATTTACTTGGTTTGCTGTTGATCCTTTTAGAGGGTATGTATTTCAGCAATTCGGACTGCACTCTTCCTATTGAAGGAGGGTTAATAAAAGATTTCCACCTACGGCTCACAACACAGGTTTTTTTCAGATCATTTTGATGACCCTAGACAGCCAACATTTCTGGGAATTGAGAAAATGGAGCCACACTGTTGAAATAGTGTTAGATGAAAGCGTTTGTTGGAAAGAGAAGGCGGCCGAGGTTTACTAAGGCTTCAAGCCTGTGCAAGCATCCACAAAGTGGCGCATGCTATTCACTATTCAGAGCAAAATCTATGTTCCAATGGGAAGGTGAACGTTACAGATCACACAAACTGTTGCTTGAAGGTGGCATTACTAGGGTGGATCAACGCAAGCATGCACAGGTTCTGACGCAAAGCCGGCTCTATGAAGCATGGCAAGACCAGGCTTTGCCTAGCAGAAGAAGGCTCAAGCAAGGTAAAAACTTTTTTTCTTTTTAAATCATTAAATTCCATATGGGATGCAGCGCACAACACATATCCCATGCACTGGAGCCTTCTGAGTTTGTTTACACGTAGGAATTAGTTCTGGAATGGTATGTCTCCAGCATAAACCCTATGCTAGACAGTGAACACTCACAGATGTACCATGATGCCAGTGCCTTTGAGATTTATCAGATGGAGCAACACAGGTTTAAGGCCATTCTTGGTTGATTCGAAAATAATGTGGGTGCCATGCTGCACTGGGTGAAAAATATGTAAATCCGGGCCTGCATGTGTATTTCAAATGAGAAAGGTATAAGTATAGATTTAATATTGAAATGAATGTGTCCTTGTGTGATGTAACTGGTGCTGATACCTGATACCTTCGGGTCAAGTTCGTGCTATATGAAACTTATTTTTTTTTTTTAAAGTAATGAAGTATCTCACAGGCAAATTGCTGAATGCTATAAGTTATACATTTCTGTATTTAAAACAATTGTATTTATTTTATATGAGTGATTATTTGGTGCTTCTCCTTTCAGTATATTATCATAATGTGAAAAGTCAAAATGAAAAACATTTGGGCGTCATGGAATCACAGGTGTCTAATGCCTTTGAAACAAGTTAATAACTGACAGATCTTTAGAGGAAAATTTGACTGTTAACACATTCAAAATCATATATGAAGATATGATTATTATTTGTTGTCGTTGTTATTGTGCTTCAATAAAGAAATTTGTTTGGAATCCTGGCATCCTTTAAATAATTTGCGCCTAGATATGAATGGGATGAACAAATATAATTAAAAGATTGTGTTTTACAGAAACTGTCGCATTTTTGTTCTTGAATGTTCTTTTGTGTTCTTGGACGTTATACTTCCTGAGCAGAACACTTGCTAATGTACCAGATATGCCATTGCATTTTTGGAAGTCGATCATTTTTACAAACCATTAATACATATTGTTTTAGGTAAACAGAGCATATAAATGTACTCTCCGCTTTATAATATCACCATTTCTTACATAACCCCACTGGCCTTCAAGTGATGGAATTTCCCAAAATGTGATCAGCTTCTTAAGAATCATAGTTAATCATATGTAAATAAGGTAGACGGATTCTTTATTACATTTCCATTTGGAGTTGGAAGAATAGTTGATGATCATGCAGAGTTGCATCATCTACTGAGTTGGGCGCAAGGGGTTACAGGCGCTCATATAGAAAGTGCAAAAGTAAATATTAATCAGTCCTAAACAAATAGTATCTTAGCGGTGTGTTCAGAAAGGGGAGATGCACCCTGCTTCCCCAACCATCAATCTGAGATTGAAAATGACAATTTACACTGTTCAAAGCACACGCAATTCAGATGAAATCATAGTATAGTACACATGAGTAATGTCAAAAACAATGATATAGACTCAGTATCTTCTTTGGTGCTTTAATTCCACCCACTCCTTTTAGCCAACAACGTTTCGTTGCTTAGGGGTGTCACCCCTACGACTTCCTCAGGGCTAAAAGTAATACAAATGCCAATTTTGTAATACACGCAGAAGTTACATATTTAAAGAACACAAAGAATGCCATCTGTTTTGCCTGTGCAAGAAAACAAAAAAATAATGTGCTCCTCATGTGCACTATCTGGTAGCAAGCAATAACATATTCAGAAAATTCAAATTCAAGTCTTCAGTCCATTGACCGCTATACAGCTCAATGAAAGCATGCCCAGATTTGAAAAACATATGGTGACATATCCTTTTAAATTTTAGAAAATAGACAGATCTCGTAATGAGTAGTTGCAACGCCCCAACGGTGTTGTGATATTTAATTTTAACCATAGCTTGTGATAGTTTTAAATTACTAATCACAGTTGAGTAATACACACTCCCAAGGTATTCAAAAAAGACACAGGAGGCGTGCTTTACCTTAGAGTATCAAATAAGTTCAGATATCATGACATAAGGTGCAATGTATCATAAGCAATCTCTTAAATCAAAGATTGCAATATTTCAAGGATTAATGCCAGAGGTTGGGATTACCTCCTAAAGCATAAATTCTGCTAAGAGGCCTTGTGTCCAAAATATGTCAGTGAAATCCAAGAGCAAAGTTATAACCAATCCAAAAGGGTTGCCAATACGTGCCAATATCAATCAAAAAGCTTGCCAATACATGCCAAAATTTAGAATATAATCGTCAAACATCATAAATTAACTGGTTCCCCATGCGTTCCTTTGGATATCTCTAGAATAGACCAAAGTAAGTGTTTACCACAACGCAAGTCAGTGAGTTTCAAAATCCCTTGGGAGACCGTTAAGCTCCTGTGTTTAGAACAGGTCCCTAAAGTATGGGGAAATACCTGTGTGAATCAAAAAAAATATCAATTGGGTCGTGGCCTGCAGCCGCGGAAGATGGCCACTTGCTGTGTAAGCTGCGCTAGCGGTCAGCGATCAGGCCCAAAATCCGTCATCATACGTGGGGCAGTTGAAGCGCCAGTTGGTGTCAGCCCATGTGTGAGGGAAGCGGCGAGCGGATCGGACCTGAGGCGCTCTCCCTGCGGTGCCCCGGACTGTGAAAATGGCACAAAGACGACGCTTCACTAGACGCGCCTAAAATGGCGCCAGCCTGAGATGAGAGCAGCAGCAGTCGAAGCCATCCTCCTGTGGTGGCGTATTGTGGTGCGGAGGCAGCCCCCTGCTTTGCAGATCAGCAGCGCGAGACAGCGGAGGCGCGGCAGGCTGTAAGAAGCGGAAATCTCACGTGAGCGGCGATTGATTGCGGACGCTGCGGGGCTGGGGCCCATATCGTGCGGCGCTCCTCTTCTCCAGACTGCCGGTGAGTGCGTGAGTGAGGCGGCGCACCCGGTGACTGGCCGCCGCATGACGAACACAGCACTGGCCTGTGGAACAGCGCGGACCCCCCGAGACTCTTGCCCAGACTGCTGACGGGGTTTGGTGCCAACACAATGCCATTCTAACATCAGGTGGCTGATTGCGGAACGGAGGTGGCCCCGTGCTTTGCTGATCGGTAGCGCAAGACCACGAAGGTGCGGTCGGCTGTGAGGAGCGGTGACTGCACCTGAACGGCGACTGACACAGCACACCGCGGGGGTGGGGCCCACATCCTGCGTCGCTCCTCTCCTCCAGATAGCCGGTGAGTGCGAGTGTGAAGCACCACGCCCTGTGATAGGCTGCTGCATGCCACACACAGCGCTTGTCTACAGAACAGCGCAGACCCTCTGAGTCTCTAGCCCAGACTGCTGACAGGGCTTGGTCCCCACACAATGCTACCCCACCACGGGGATGGCCGTCTGAAGACTGAGCAGGAGCCGGATCTGGCGGTGTGGTGTGGGGGAGAAGGTGGCAAGACAGACACATCGGCCAGGGGACCGCCTGCCAAACAAGCCTTACTATTCTCCTAAGTGGGACCTACAGGGGTGATCGGACCTGCGTCGTTGGATCCCTGGTACACCGGATATAGCCCACTCTTGGCCCCCTACGCCCGATCGCGGGCCATGGAAAATACAGGGACTGTGGGAGACAACAGTCTGCTGTGCCCGGACCGGACTTGGCAGCGGGCACGTCCCAAGCCATGGGCCGGAACAGACCAACTGGCCCGGGTCAGTCCAATCAAATAGACAAATACGCAGTGGCCATGGGGAGAGAGGATGGAGCTGCGGGTGGGAGTCAACATGAGGATCCCAGCGACGGTGGCCCGACCCCTCCTTGAGAGACATTATGGCAGCCATTCGTGAGCTCCGCGGAACCCTGGAACCCAAACTAGACTGTGTAACCAAGGAAGTCAATCTGCTGCGCGCAGACTTCTGGAAGATGTCGGAGAAAGTGGCAGCGGCCGAAATGGGCATTGGTAGCCTCCAATCAAAAACAAAAAGGCTTGAAGAACAGGTCGCCGCACTCACTAAAAACCAGACCAATATCTTCGCTCGCCTCGAGGACCAGGAGGGGTGGGCAAGACACAACAACATCCGCATGGTGTAGGTCCCGAAGGGTATGGAGGGGCCCTCCAAGGACTGGTTTATCGAAGACCTGATATTGAACCATTTGAAACCCAAGCATTTGTCCAACTTCTTCTCAGTCGGACTGGCCCATCGAGCGCTTGGGGGCAAGCCTAAGCCTGGGGCCCCCCGCGTACTATCATCGCCCGCATTCTGAATTTCAGAGATCGGGATGCCATCCTGCATGCGGCGCGGATGTCTGGCGATCTTTGGCTTGAAAATTCTACAATCCGCTTCTTTACGGACTTCACTCTCCATGTACAGCGTCAGAGAAGGTCCTTTGACGGTGTGAAGAGGGCTCTCTGTGAGCAAGGGGTGAAATATATGATGCTCTTCCCTGCCCGACTCAAGATCCTGGACGGCGGCAAGGCGTACTTCTTCGAAACACCGGAAGAGGCCAGTGACTGGCTGGAGGGTTGGCGGACAGTGGGCAGTAGAGGTGGGTCAAACGGAGCCGAAAAGCACCGAAATGAGCGGGACTCTGTGAGTGTGGAGCGATCTACACCTGGCAGCCAGAGACATGAGCAGAGAGTGATTAAGTGATCTGGGGATGGTCTTGAGATTGAGCTGCTTTCTCTCCTGAATGTTTTAAGGACCGCCCAGGCTCCGATCTTTGGGTGGGGAACACTGTCCGGAGGAGCCTCTCAGGTCTTGGGACTGAACCCGTTTCCACAGATTTGCAAAATCGTAACGTTTTCGTTGTGGTTGGCACAAGCCAGTAATGGTTGGGGGGGATGAGACCTCGGGGTTGGCGCTGGGTTGCCGTAACACAGTTATTAAAATGGGTGGGACAATCGTCTGTTTTGCATAATTCTGATGGCTGGCTGCGGGTTCCTGTCTCCACGCTGTCAAGAATTCCTGTCATGCGAGGGGAGGAAAACACGCCCTTATGTAAACAGGAGAGCTGTTACATAACTCAAGGAAAGCACGCCCTTATGTAAACAGGAGAGCTGTTACATAACTCAAGGAAAACACGCCCTTATGTAAACAGGAGAGCTGTTACATAACTCAAGGAAAGCACGCCCTTATGTAAACAGGAGAGCTGTTACATAACTCAAGGAAAACACGCCCTATAAAGGGAGGAACCGGGAGGTACAACGCTGTCGGATATTGTGTTTACACCGACGTACCTGCTTCGTGAAGAGCAGTGTTCCGGAGTGGAGCTCCAGTAAGGCAAGAACGGAGGTAGGTCGAGTCGTTACTCCCTGGGCCGTGTCTTGCCCCATCGTCACCAGTGAAGGACCCGGAGGCTCTACCGGTCAACCATTGAGCTTCGCTTTTTGACTCGGCTGAGTCAAAGCGCAGTGGCGCTTTTGCTGGTTGGAGTCGTAACTCCCAGCCCGACCAGAGATACAGGGACTGCCAGCTGTAACGCACACCAGGAGGTGTTTGCCGCGTTACAGACTCGGAAGTCCACAGGATCGATCGAGCGGCTGCTCTCGGTTCAGTCTTCTTGGTATTGATTGGGGTATCGGTGACGCATCACCAGGAGGTGACTCCGCGTCCCGGTGCAGTCTGAGGAAGAGGTTGAGCGGCTGCTTCCTTCAGGTAGAGACCCCGGCTGGGTGTTTCCCTGACTCCTCGATTCTCCCCAACACTCTTCGTGCCCCTCACAGCCTACCGATTGGTATTGTCGGCCGTTTCATTTCTGCCCTCTGTTGGCATACGCCGGGACCGGCGTATATGCAGAGGACGGTTAGGACCACCCGTGCTGTGGGCTGGTAACGTACTTAGCCTGGAGGATTCCAGTGACTATAACTTTTGTTTCTTCTTTGTGTTATTTTTGCCTTCATTAAAATAACTAACCCTTCACAAGTGGTTGCGTCCTCATTATCGTGTCTGTTAAACGATCCCGAGACGTTCAGGGCGTTACAAAATATCCGACCTTAAATAACACTAACTGTCTCCCGGTCGATAACAGACATGGCAACACTTGATGATGTGCTGGCTGCTTTAGCGACCGTGCAAGCTGAAGTGGCTGCCTCTAGGCAAGAAACAGCCGATGTAAAAGCCAGACTGGATGCTATCCAATTGGACCCGCTCACGCCCAGCACCTCCCTCACGAACCCGACCCCTGCGGTAGTAGTGGAAATGCCGGTAGCCATCCCCTTGGCAACACCAGAGAGGTACAGTGGGGATCCTAACACAGTGCAGGTATTCCTCACACAAGTGGCGCTACATTTAACGTGCAAACCAAGGGCGTTCCCCACGAGTCAGGCTCGTGTGGCTTTCCTTATTTCCTATTTGGCTGGAAACGCGGCACAATGGGCCGTACCTCTGGTAAGCAGGGACGACCCCATCTTATGTGATTGGGGTGCTTTTCGCGAGGAATTCCTGAAGGTGTTCGACAGAAGGGCTGACTCGTACACGGCGGACCGTGAAATGCTTGAGTTGAGACAGGGATCCAACGACCTGGTGCAGTATCTCAACGCGTTCCGAAGGCTGGTTGCGGAAACCAAGTGGCCTGTTGCTAAACAGACGGCGCTCTTCTATCAAGGGCTGTGTGATGAGCTCAAGGACGCCGTGGCTCATATTGACCCTCAACCCAAGACATGTGAGGGCCTTATCAACCTGGTATTACGGCTGGAACATAGGCTAAGTGAAAGAAAGGGGGATCATGGGAGAAAAGGAAAATCCCTTCCATCCTATGTGACGGTGGGAAGTCCTGAAACTTCCACCGCATCCAAGGGAGAACCCATGGACATCGGCGCAATACGAGCGAGCCTCACAGCCACGGAGAAAGAGTCACGCCGTAAACAAGGATTGTGCCTATATTGTGGCAAAAAAGGCCACTACGTACGTGAATGCCCTGCCAAACCGAAGACGTCACGTTATCGGGCCAACCGGTCGGTAACAGCCGTGGTGGACATACCGGCGGAAAACTAGAGGACTCCCAGACCAAAGAAGGGGCATCTCAGAGTCACTCATCCATCCCTTCACTTTCCAACTCGGTCACTAAGGGACAACGACACCTGTTTCTCACGGTGCACGTGGGAGTGCATGACCAGTGGATACCCGTTGTGGCCATGGTGGATTCAGGGGCCACTGGCATGTTTATGGACCACAACGAGGCATGCAGGCTAGGGCTAGTGCTTCTTCCCAAAGCTGTACCCGAAGACGTCTATGCTGTAGACGGAAGGCGATTGGTGACGGGGCCCATCGGGCAGCACACGGGGGTCCTTCCGATGAGATATGGGAGGAACCATTTGGAACAAATCGATTTTAACATCATCCGAGCGCCCCAATATGGCGTCATATTGGGATTGCCGTGGCTACAGAAACACAACCCCTCTGTGGATTGGCCAACACATCGCCTCGAAATGACGTCACCGTATTGCATCCTGCATTGTGGAATAAGAACGGAATCCCTTGACGCAGATGAGAGCGGGAGTCAGACGGTGGCTACAGCGGCAGAAAAAGATGTGGCTCTCCCCCAGGCTTATCACAGTTTTGAGGATGTATTTGATGAGGTGAAGGCGGAAGTGCTACCACCACATAGACAGTTTGACTGCCAGATCGACCTGGTGCCAGGGGCCAGCGTTCCCAGCGGCAGGCTGTATGCCCTGACGGAGCCTGAAAACGTGCATCTCCGGGGGTACCTGGATAAACTCCTCAAGCTAGGATTCATCCGCCCGTCCAAGTCTCCGGCCGCCTCGCCACTCTTCTTCATCCCGAAGGCTAACGGGGAGCTGAGAGCCTGTGTGGACTTTAGGGCATTGAATGCGATAACCATAAAAAATCGGTACCCCTTGCCTCTCATCAGTGTACTTCTGGAACAGGTCAAGAAAGCTCGTATCTACACCAAGTTGGATTTGAAAGGGGCATACCATCTGGTGCGCATGAGGGACGGAGACGAGTGGAAGACCGCCTTTAAGACCAGGTTTGGCCTTTTTGAGTACCTCGTCATGCCGTTCGGACTGTGCAACGCCCCGGCAGCCTTTCAGTACTTTTTGAATGAGGTATTCAGAGAGGAGTTGGATATCTACGTGGTCGTGTATATCGACGACATCCTCATCTATTCGTCCAGTGAGGAGGAGCACGTACACCACGTCACAGCTGTGCTCCACAAGCTGAGGGAAAACATGCTGTTTTGTAAACTCAGCAAGTGTGACTTCCACGTCACATCCGTGGAATTCCTCGGAGTGATGCTGAGTCCAGAGGGACAGGAGATGGCAGAACGAAAGATCAAGGCGGTGAAAGAATGGCCGGTGCCCCAAAGCGTGAAGGACGTCCAAAGTTTCATTGGCTTCGCCAACTTTTACAGGCGGTTTATAGATGGATTTTCAGGATTGGTGGCCCCAATCACACAGCTACTGAGGAAGTCCAAGGAGTTTGTCTGGTCCCCTGAGGCGAACAAAGCCTTTGAGGCCCTGAAAAGCGCCTTTGGTAAGGCGCCGGTGTTGGCTCACCCCGATCCGGATCTCCCCTACGTGGTGGAAGCGGACGCATCGGATGTGGCGCTGGGGGCTATCTTGTCCCAACGCAACCACGACACAGGGGTGCTTCATCCCGTTGCGTACATGTCCCGCAAACTCAACGACGCCGAACGCAACTACCAAATTGCGGAGAAGGAGCTTCTCGCAATCAAGGACGCCTTCACCGAATGGAGGCATTGGTTGATGGGGGCAAGACATGTGGTATCGGTGTACACGGACCATCGGAACCTGCAGTTCATGACGGCCACAAGACACCTTTCTCCCAGGCAGCTGCGGTGGATGATCTTCTTTGCGGGGTTCAACTTCCGCATTACATATCGGCCGGGGACGGAAAACCGGAAGGCGGACGCCCTGTCCCGTCAATCTGCAGTTAAGGAACCATTGCCTGCGACCGAGCGTTCCATCATTTCCCCGAGGATGGTATTGGGGGTTATCCAACCGGATACTTTCCTGAGGGGAATAAAGAGAGGGATCAGGTCGTTCGCATGGCGGAGGTGGCTCCTCAGTCACAGAGAATGGCAGCTGAAGGACGGGATACCCCTGAAGGGCAGGTGCCTATTGATACCCACGCCTAGGCTAAGGAAAAAGCATTCATCTGGTGCCATGACTCTCCATGCGCAGGTCATTTGGGCTTTGAAAAAACGGTGGCTAGCATGGGACGGCATTTCTGGTGGCCAACCATGAGAGTGGATGTCAGGAGGTGGGGACAGGAGTGTCCTACGTGTGCTACCATGAAGGCCGACCATGGCCGAACCCAAGGGCTCTTACATCCACTTCCGACCCCGGATAGACCATGGGATAGCATATCACTGGACTTCGTGGTGGGCCTACCGGTAGACCAGGGGATGACGGCGATACTGGTGGTGGTGGATTACTTGACGAAAATGGGGCACTTCATCCCCTGCAAGAGAGTCCCTACGGCCGGGGAATTGCCGTCACTACTCCTAAAGAATGTGGTACGACTGCATGGATTACCGGGGGTGATCGTGTCGGACCGGGGGTCGCAGTTTACTGCGCAATTCTGGAAGACTTGGTGCACTGCGCTGCATGTTAAGACCGCCCTGTCCACCAGCTACCACCCTCAAACGGACGGCCAAACCGAGCGCCTAAACCAAACGCTCAAACAGTATCTGCGATGTTTTGTGGACCAGGGCAGGGAAGAATGGGTCGACTTGCTATGGGTTGCAGAGATAGCCTATAACAACGCCACTCACAGCTCCACACAGTCATCTCCGTTCTATAGCAACTATGGCCAACATCCCAGGTTCTTGCCATTTCTACATCCGTTCAGAAAGGACAGGATTCCCGCCACAGCGGACAGGGTGGCACACATAAAAGACACGTTGATGCGCTCAAGGGCTGTCCTAATTGAGGCCAAGAGAAGATACAAGGCTGCGGCAGACAGGAAGAGAAGGCCCGGGCCACTGTACCGCACTGGAGACTACGTCTGGATATCCACAAGAAACATGAGGTTTCGAAAGAACAGTGTGTTCCATCCCAAGTACATGGGCCCCTATCGAATTACCAAGTGTATGGGTCCCGTGAACGTGAAGGTGTGCTTGCCCCAGTCATTGCGGATACACCCTGTCTTTCATGTATCATTGCTCAAACCAGCACCCTCCAAGCCGTCTGGGACACCTAGGCCGGTATGCGTGGAGTCGGAGGTGGAGTATGAAGTGTCGGGCATACGGGCGTCCAAATGGCGCAGGGGGAAGCTGTGGTACCTGGTGGCGTGGAAAGGCTATGGCCCGGAGGAGCAATCATGGGAACCGGTTGAAGGGGTTCATGCTCCGCGCTTTGTCTCCTTGTTCCATCGGCGTTTTCCTGCCTGCGCTGGACCCGTGGGGAGCCGCTGAGAGGGAGGATGTACTGTCAAGAATTCCTGTCATGCGAGGGGAGGAAAACACGCCCTTATGTAAACAGGAGAGCTGTTACATAACTCAAGGAAAGCACGCCCTTATGTAAACAGGAGAGCTGTTACATAACTCAAGGAAAACACGCCCTTATGTAAACAGGAGAGCTGTTACATAACTCAAGGAAAGCACGCCCTTATGTAAACAGGAGAGCTGTTACATAACTCAAGGAAAACACGCCCTTATGTAAACAGGAGAGCTGTTACATAACTCAAGGAAAACACGCCCTATAAAGGGAGGAACCGGGAGGTACAACGCTGTCGGATATTGTGTTTACACCGACGTACCTGCTTCGTGAAGAGCAGTGTTCCGGAGTGGAGCTCCAGTAAGGCAAGAACGGAGGTAGGTCGAGTCGTTACTCCCTGGGCCGTGTCTTGCCCCATCGTCACCAGTGAAGGACCCGGAAGCTCTACCGGTCAACCATTGAGCTTCGCTTTTTGACTCGGCTGAGTCAAAGCGCAGTGGCGCTTTTGCTGGTTGGAGTCGTAACTCCCAGCCCGACCAGAGATACAGGGACTGCCAGCTGTAACGCACACCAGGAGGTGTTTGCCGCGTTACAGACTCGGAAGTCCACAGGATCGATCGAGCGGCTGCTCTCGGTTCAGTCTTCTTGGTATTGATTGGGGTATCGGTGACGCATCACCAGGAGGTGACTCCGCGTCCCGGTGCAGTCTGAGGAAGAGGTTGAGCGGCTGCTCCCTTCAGGTAGAGACCCCGGCTGGGTGTTTCCCTGACTCCTCGATTCTCCCCAACACTCTTCGTGCCCCTCACAGCCTACCGATTGGTATTGTCGGCTGTTTCATTTCTGCCCTCTGTTGGCATACGCCGGGACCGGCGTATATGCAGAGGACGGTTAGGACCACCCGTGCTGTGGGCTGGTAACGTACTTAGCCTGGAGGATTCCAGTGACTATAACTTTTGTTTCTTCTTTGTGTTATTTTTGCCTTCATTAAAATAACTAACCCTTCACAAGTGGTTGCGTCCTCATTATCGTGTCTGTTAAACGATCCCGAGACGTTCAGGGCGTTACACACGCTAAGTTTGACTTTGGGGCTGATGGGGCAACAGGCACTCTGCAAGTTTGTAAGGTGGGAGGTTGGGGACTCACCGGGCAGGGAGGCAGGGAGGGGGGAGTTGGGTGGTGGGGGGGAGGTCTGTGAGTATCCGGGGAAGGGACGTCTGTTTGACAGGAATGGGTGTTGCGGCTAACATAGTAATATGGACATGGAACGTGAATGGGGTCGGCAATAAAATTAAACGCACATTGATTTTACAGCACCTTAAAAGGCACTCGCCTGATGTGGTCTTAATTTAGGAGTCACATCTGAGGGGTAACAGGTGTAAGGCTCTGAACCGCTTTGGATATCGCATGGTGGCCCATTCGAGGTTTACGTCAGGTTCATGGGGGGTGAGCATCCTGGTCCACAACACACTACCCATGACAATCTCAGGCAAATGGTCTGACGATGCGGGCTGCATGGCAGCAATAGTGGGTAAATGGGAGGGGCGTACTGTGGTGCTCTGCTCCTGCTATATCCCGCCAGGCCTGCACTCCTCGACCTTCCCGCGGCTGGGATCATTCTTAGCCCATCTCCCCTAGGGGATCCTTCTGATTGGGGGCGACACTAATGCAGTTATTGATGCAGACCTGGACCGTCCTAGTACCGGGTTGGGCTGCAGGGGAGAGAGGTGTCTGGACTGCTTTGTTACGGCCATGGGGCTTAGTGACCTGTGGCAACCATAACCCTTCACGCAGACAATACACGTTCTATTCAGCCCGACACGGGTCCTTCTCACGACTGGACTATCTATTCACCCGCACTGACCAGGTGGGAGACTTTGACGCACCCCAGATTATGGCCCGTGCGATATCCAACCGCTCACCAGTCAGCGCCACTTTGAGGGGCCCGGCGACCAACAGGCCATCCTTCCCACGGATAGATTTGTGGCGCCTGCGGGACCAGACCCTCGGGGATAAGCTCCGGGAAGGTTTCCGTCTTTATTTTGAGGAAAACAGGGGCTCGTTGACTCTCACAGAACATTGTGGGAAGCTTACAAGGCAGTGCTGCAAGGACAGGCTCAGGCACTGATCGGGGCCCAGAAGAAGGAGGAATCCATACAGATTACTCAACTGGAAAAAGATATTGAACAGATGGAACGTGAGGTTAGCATCGCCTTATCTGTTGACCTCCGCCACAGATTGTTACTCAAACAGCGGGAGCTTTGAGCCCTGGCTGAGGGGGAGGCAAGGGCCCACGCCCTCGCCACACAATATCAGATATATGACGTGGGTGACAAGGCCTTGAAACTCTTGGCGTGGCTTGAGCGGCGGGACAGGGAGCGCTCCTGGGTAGCTGAGGTGCGCGATGAGTCAGGGTCCCTGGTATCCACAAGCACGGGCATAGCGGAAGCCTTTGCGACCCACTTTGAAAGGGTATATTCCCCGGTTTGCACCAGGATGGAAAATGACTGCACGGAGTTCCTACGGGACTTTGTACTGCCTACGCTATCTCAAGACCAAAGAGACCACCTGGATGCGGACCTCACGGGGGAGGAACTGGGGAGGGCTCTCAACTCCCCCCAATCTGGGAAAGCGCCGGGACCCAACGGGCTTCCAGTGGAAATATACAAACGACACGTGAACATCGTCATCAACCCCCTCCTCCAGATGTACTCGGAGGTGCGCGATCGTGGATTCATAAAACGGAGGAGCTGGTGGACCAATGCTCTTCGTATCCTCCTATCTCACTCATCAATGTTGAGGCCAAACTTCTGGCCAAGGCTCTGGCGGACAGACTGGTGACTGTTCTCCCGGACTTGGTGCATGATGACCAGTCAGGATTTATGCCCCGTAGGAGCACCCGCCACAACTTGAGACGTCTGTTCGGGGTACTTTATATGACCGAAGACATGGGGTGCACGCAGACTGCATTGATGGCATTGAACGCCTCTATGGCGTTTGATAGCATTGAATGGCCCTATCGGTTTATGATGCTCCAGAAATTAGACTTTGACCCGATCTTCTGTAGCTTGGTGCATCTGCTCTATGAGCAACTTACGGCCCGGGTGAGGGTCAATGGAGCTGTGTCCAGAGTCTTCTCTCACAGGAGGGGCACCAGACAGGGTTGCCCTCTGTCCCCCCTCTTTTTCACCCTGGCCCTGAAGCCATTGTCTCACTGGATCAGGAGGGACAGATCATTCTGGGGCTTGGCGCTCGTGACGAGTACGAGGAGCGTATTTCTTGTTACGCTGACGATATTGTGCTCTACATGGCCAGACCATACAACTCGATAGCGCAAGCGCTATACCTCTTCGAGCTATTCGGCAGCCATTCTGGCTACACAATCAATTGGGCGAAATCCGTGATCTTCCCATTGTCGGGCCCTCCCCCTCGGATCCCCACTAGGTGTCCCGTGTCCGTGGTGACCGACGGTTTCAAATATTTGGGGATCTATATCACTAGAGACAAGGATGAATTCTTGGCCAGAAATCTAGATCCCCAACTGGCTCACCTTGGGACCGACGTGAGTCACTGGAGATCTTTGCCTCTTTCCCTCATGGGCCGGGCGGCATTATTTAAGATGCTCGCGCTGCCGCGGCTCTTGTATATCCTGCAGAACACTCCATACCCCATCCCTCCGAGTGTTTTCACACAAATATCGCAGGCGGTGTGGACGCTGCTGTGGCATGGGGGCAACCCAAGAATAGCGCTGCCCAAGCTCACTAGAGGGGTATATGATGGTGGACTGACGCTTCCAGACATCAAACTATATTATTTGGCCTCACAGCTCCAAGTTGTCAATGACTGGGTATACACGGACGGTTCTGAACCGGCCTACAGTGTCGATAGACTGAGCATGCCTCGGGGAAATTGGGAGCCCCTTCTCTATGCCCGGAAAGTGCGGAAGGAGTGGCCTGTAAACACGAGGGTGGGGGTTCAATGCTGGAGGGAGGCAAACAGATTCCTGGGATGGACAGATATGCTGACTGGTAGGACCCCCTCTCTGGCTCGGAGATCAACTGAGAGAAGTGACACAGTTGACGGGCTTCAAGGGGTGGAAGCTAATAGGTATCGAATACTTAGGTGACGTTTGGAAAGGGACGGCCCCTCGATCCTTCGCATACCTCCAGAAGGAATATGACCTCCACGACGCACAGCACTACCATTACATACGTCTTCTGCATGCCCTGCGGTCACACATAAACAAAGACGCTTCACTCCCAGAATATTCCCCCATGGAAGATAGACTGCTATTAAACCCCATTCTAGAAAAGCCCACATCCACCATCTATCGTAAGCTTATCAACAACATGCCGGACCCTCTGTTGGCGCTTTGAGCAACTTGGGCCCGGGACATTGGCACCATAGACGATGACTGGCAAGATGCCATACAGTGTCCGCGTGAAATTGCAATTCGCTCCAGGTTCCGATTAGTACAGCTAAAGATATTACATCGCATTTACTATCCCCGCACACACCTCCACGCATGGGGTAGGAGTCAGTCGGCCCTCTGCCTGAGGGGTTGCCAAGGGGAGGGCCCCTTTTATCACATACTGTGGGAATGCCCAAGCTAGTTCCCTTCTGGACTAAGGTCATGGACACTATGTCTGCGGTGGTGGGAGACACGGTCCCGATGGAGCCAAAGTGGCTGTTGCTCATGATCAAAGGGGATACTGGCTGGTCCAGATATGTAGAGCTTTGGCTAGCTTTGGCAGCGGGGGTAGCGAAAAGAAACATCGCCAGGGGTTGGGGGTCACGGACACCTCTGCTATGGGAACAGTGGAGGCGAGACCTTGATTGGTGCCGACGGGCCAAAGAGACTATATACAAAAGTAGGGGCTGCATTAAGAAATGGAGGAAAGTGTGGAAGCCCTGGTCAAAATACAGAGAATCAGAGGGGGTGTTGGGGGTTTGACTACAGTAATGGCGTATCCCACTGGTGTCCTCCGGTGTCTTTATTGGTTAAATGTACAGCTACTCCCTGTCATGCCCTATGGATACTATCTGTCTTTGTATGGTCTTATGAACTATGTTAATAAAAAGATTTATATAAAAGTATATCAATCAGTAACAAGATAGAATCATTGTCCAAGTGTGAGCGCCAGCTTTGAAAAGTATCACTAACCTTGAGGTTTTGAGGTATTGGTTTCCATTATGTGTAATGAGTTAGTGATACTTTTCAAAGATGGTGCTCACGCTTGGATAATGAAGCGTGAACTCTGTTTTTAATTTCCATGATTCGATACCTTAAAACAAACGCGGGCGGGCAGTCACGTTAGATGTATTCTGGAATTGAGACAAGAAGGCAACAGGCACGTTATAACACACATTAACCGATACATTGGGTTTATCTGGACGACGATTCTATCTTGGTAATGCATGATATATATTTTTTAGGGAGTAAAATGTTAAAAGGTAGACTGAGAGAGACTTATTTGTTTTGTTTGCTTTCCTTAAAAAAAAAAAACATATCTCTGACTATTTATTTTCACATTTTTCACACTTAAAGTTCAAAAAGAAAAACTATGTAAAAAGAAAAAATGACAGACATGTAGTTTATTGAAACATTACATATTTTTTAATAATCTATAATAGTAACTATTTTATTATTTGCATTATTGAAATAAACATCAGATTAAAATTATTTGCAATTTTTGGAGAAAGATGATAGATCTGTGTTATAGTGGCAAGAGTGATGCGCAAATTTGGTTTTATTCCCGTGTCTTATGCTGACGACACGCAGCTCCTCTTCCCTTTCAAAACCCTCACGACGGAAATTAAGAACTCTTTCTCGGCAGGCATGAAGGCTGTAGGACAATGGATGTCCTCTAATTACCTACAATGCAATGTCAGCAAAACAGAGATTATGTTGTTTGGAGGAGCCAAGGTACTGTGGTCCCCCGATTGGTGGCCCCCCGATCTGGGTATGGTTCCTGAACCGAAGCAGGTTGTTAAAAATCTGGGGATACGTCTTGACCAGGATTTAGTGTTAAGGCAGCATACCAATTATATCACAGGTATATGCTTCCACACTATTGGCCTGTTGCGTAAGATTCTTCCTTTGTTGCCGGATTCTTCCAGAAGGACCCTGGTGCAGGCTCTTGTCCTAAGTCGGCTGGATTACTGTAATGGCCTGCTCCTCTCAGCAAATGAGGGAGTGTTGGCCAAACTACAGGTGATCCAAAATACAGCAGCTCGACTGGTCCTTAATGCCCCTCCTAGAACAGCGTCTAAACCTCTTTTGGAAAAACTGCATTGGCTGTCAATCCGTCAACGGACTAAATTTAAAATCTGTTGCCTGATCCACAAAAGTATAAATGGCCAAGGTCCCCTGTACTTGGAAAACAAATTCATTCCTTACACTCCTACTAGGACCTTGAGATCCAGCAATGGTTATCTGCTGGTAGTGCCCCGTGCCAAAAAAGCTAGACATGGGGGTAAAGCATTGTCAGTCGTGGGACCTACACTGTGGAACAGTCTACCACAAACTTTAAGACTATGTCCCGAACACTTGCAATTCAGGAAACAGCTTAAAACTTTGTTGTTTAAAAGTGACATCTAAGCCGGCTCTCCCTGTCTACTAATGATCAGCTGAAACCCGATCCAAAGCGCAGAGATACTCCATTGGAGTCGATTCTAGCGCTATATAAACCCGCAAATAAATAAATAAATAAATATATAGGGTGTTGGGTGCAGAGGGGGGTTTGGCTGCCTGGGGGGGTCATCTGCAGTGGCCAACTATAACTTGCACAATCTCCATGCATTGATTATACCCTTGCTTATTACATGACTTATAGCATGTGAAATCATAGCATCAACAGCATTTACGACATCTCAAATGACATCATTTCTGAGAGCACAGTGCATGGTATAGTAGCGGGTTATAGTTAATGTATGGTGAGTGACAAGAGAACGTGTATTATATCAAATTGAAGGTGGTGTGTAAATTAAAAATTTTAGTCATGACTATTCCTTTAGAATCTCTAATCTTAGTTTAAATTGGGGTTGAAAAGAAAGAAAAAATAAAATGTTCTCAACTATAACTTATCTTTAACTTTAAGTTTTTCATTCAATGTAACCAATTTTTCTTTTTTAATAAAAATGTGTTTCAGATAGTAGTGCTGATTGTTATTCAGTTGAATGTTGTTAAGTGGGGGATTGTAGAGTATAGTCGCGGATGGCATCATACAGTTTACTGTCATTGAATCTAGTGTTGTACAGTGGAATAGAATGGAGTAGAGTGGAGTGGAGTGGAGTGGAGTGGAGTGGCGTACCATACAATGGAGAAAAGTGTTATACAGTGGAGTGGCGAGGTGTGTCATATAGTGGAGTGGAGCATTGTAGAGTGGAATGGCGTGTTTTACAGTGGAATGGCATGTTGTACAGTATAGTTAAGTATCTTACAGTGGAGTGTGTCGCCTGCAATATCATGAATTCGAGTGTCATGAAGTGGAGTGTCATGGAGCTGAGTGTTGTACAGTGAAATAGAGTGTAGCAGAGTGTTGTACAATGTAGTGGCATCATAGACTGGTCGTACAGTTCAGTTTTGTGGAGTAGAGTGGCAGAGAGTCTTGTAAAGTGTAGTGTTGTACTGTGGAGTGTTGTACAGTGGTATGTTGTACAGTGGAGTGTGGTACAGTGTTGTACAGTGGAGGAGAGTGTTGTAGAATGGAGTGGCTTGTCATATAGTGGAGTGACATGTCATAGAGAGGAGTGGTGTGTGCTAGAGTATCATACAGTATTGTACAGTAACAAAAAGTTAATGGTCATAAAGTGAAATAGAGTGGCATAGAGTGTATTAGGGTCTTGGAGAGTGAAGTTGCATAGAGTACAGTAGGGTGTCGTACATTGGAACGGCGTAGAGTGGATTGTCATACAGTGGTGGAGAGTGAGGTAAAGTGTCATGCAGTAGAGTAGACTGGAGTGGAGTGGTGTAAAATAGTGTTGAGTAAAGGCTAATAGAGTGGGTTCCCTTGTCGTACAGTAGAGTGGAATGGTGTAGCGCAAAGTGCAGCAAAATGTCATAAATTAAACTGGCGACAGGAGTGTGTGAAAAGCTACAATGAACAGCCATCTTGTTGTCTCAATCCTCTGTTCTCTGGTACAACGGATCCTATAGACATTCCTGCAGAGATCTCACCAAGAGCACAGGTCTAGAAGATTCATGATGCCATATAGCTCTGAAGTGATCTGTAGGGTTAACTGATGCGAGGGTTCGTGAGATAATTATATTTGAGGATTATGCACAGCGTGACTGTTGAATGATATACCTTTCTGACCTGTGTGTGACCAGGAATCGTCCTCTAAACTGAATGAGTTGTGCTGAAATGATTGTGGATTTGTCAAAGTTCATTTAAAGTCCCAATTTGGCATGGAAAATTCCACCACCTTCTAATGTCAGTTGGATTTGAGCAATTTGTTGCCCGAATATAGGTAGATTGAGATCCTTTCGTTGTTGCTCCCACAACCATTTACCTGGAAGGCACACATAAAACTGATCCTGCAAATGGGGTGCTGCACAAGCATGTGGAACATTTCCGTTTTGATCCATTTTTTTGCAGTCTTTACAACTAATATAGGCCAGAACTAATTTCTGTATGTCGTGGACTGCTGTCGAGTGGAATGGCTGCACACTGAGTCGGCTCCTCTGATCGCCATGGAATAACCCTGAGATATCCGTCATCATATGCTCTAAATTCTACTCCCCCTTTGAGGGTTATGAGGGGGGAACAAGTGAGAGGGTAGGTGGGGGCCGTCGACTGTAAATAAGACACTTGAAAGAAGATTGAAGTACCCTGACTGGACTGCAGCAGCTGGCAAAATGGTGACACCCACTCTTGGCCTTCTGAACCGATTGGTGCACTGACATCGGAGGAACAGGGTCAGTCGATGAGGTCCCACACACCAGACAAACTCCTCGGGCACCGGGTGCGTGCTGGAGGCTCCCGGTCACTAACGGCCCTGGCAGGTGTGGCCTAGAGTAGAAGGAGAAGGTGCAGGACGAGAGTGGGACCGGAGCAGTCTACCCGGGCTGCTATTACACACAGCACTGCAGAACCCTCTCCCTGCCCCCCTGGCCCCACAGGGTGACTAGAGCCCTGCATCAGCAGAGCAGAGTGGTGAGAGGAGGCCCTGCCCGGTGGTGCCGAACACTCACCTGCAGTGCTTGGGTGGTGGCTGCTCCCGGCTGTGTAGAAGCTGGGGCTCCAAAGGCGCCTGACAGACCAGCCCAAGACCAGAAAATATCTGACCAGTATTGACTATGAACAATATCTGATGCATGCTGGTGCTCACCTGGGTGAGCAGGAGCAGTTGGATTAGTAAGCTGGGCAGCATTTGATCAAAGTGGCATAGTTATGCAATGTCTGTGGTTTAACTTCCCATGGAGTAAGAGGGATGAGCGGCGAGCCTGCACAGAAGTAAGTGTAATGTTGATGTTCTATTGTAAAGGGTTGACTAGATTCGACAAGTTTTGATTCGTATCAGTTGGCGCCTGAGGCAACGCTCTCCCACCATGCACAAGGTGACAGGCATTCAGCAGGTTGGGGCAGTGGGAAGTTTAAAACTCACTAAGCAGGGAGGCAGGGCGGGGGGAATTGTTGGGTGGGTTTGCAGTTATTGAAAAGTTATTTGGCTATGCTCATCTGAAACACACATCAAGAGTAGCAGAGGTGGACAGATCACTGTTACATATCTGTTCTGCTGATGCTTTAAGCATTAAGCTAGGTCAATGACGATAAAGAGGTTCAAACGAATACACATAGGGACTTGGAACGTGAATGGGCTAGGCAACAAGATCCAACATAGCATATTAAGCGTCACTCCCCGGATTTTGTTCTGCTTCCAGGAGTCACACCTGAAGGCAATTATTATAAGGCACTGGACAGCTTTAGTTATAAACCCTTGGCTCACGCTGGCTACTCCACTGACTCATGGGGGTGGGCATTCTAGTCAAGACTTTGTTACCCTTTGTAGCATCTAAGATGTGGTGTGATGCCTAGGGTTGCTATGCTGTCATTACAGTGTGGGAAAGTCGCACCTTGAACATATGCTCTGTATATATACCATCCCAGACTTCATATGGGGGTCCTCCCCAGATTGGGAGCTCTCCTTTTTGAGCTCCCAATAGGGACACTACTGATGGGGGGTGATATGAATATCGTAATGGACCCCGCCCAGGATAGTTTGGGGGTATCACAAGGCCACCCAGATGGGAAAGTTCCTCCAGACCTTTGTATCAGCAAAGGGGATGACAGATCTTTGGAGACTCCATAACCCCCACCAGTGTCAGTATACTTTATTTCTGCCCCCCATGGCTCCCTCCCACGTCTGAACTACCTCTTTGCCTGCCATGATCAGGTGGGATGTTTTACAGATGCTAGGCATTATGCACGAGGAATATCCGATCATTCGCCAGTAGGAGTCACTTTCAAAGGCCCAGATAAAAGTAGGATTGCCTTTCCCAGACTTGACCCTTTGCATCTCCAAGATGAAGAGATAAGAGACAAGCTGTGTATGTCTGCAGAAATATATTTTTTAGAAAATCAGGGATAAGTCTAATTCCCAGGCATATTCTGGGAAGCATATAAGGCTGTGATCCGTGGCCAGGCACAGGCCCTGATTGGGGGGGAAGAAGAGAGAGTCTGCGATTGAGTGTCGAACCATTGAGCAAGATATCCTGGTCCTTGAAACAGAGCTGGCGAGGGGTGGTGGCCCAGAGGTGCGACACAGATTGCGATTGCGTCAACACAATTTGCGATCTCTAGCGTATAATGCCACGAGGTCCTATGGTCTGGCCACACTGCGCCGTCTCTATGATGTTGGAGACAAGGCCTCCAAATTATTGGCCAGGCTAGAGAAAAGGGATAAAGATAGGATATGGGTAGTGGGGGTCAAGTACAGGTCAGGTGTACGACAAACAACGGGTGCCAATGTAGCTAACACTTTTGCTCCTACTACGGCGACTTCCACACTCCGAACAGCGCCAGAAAATGAGCAGACTGTGATGAGTTTCTAAAAGAATTCTCCCTCTGGACTCTTCCCACTAAAATGATGGAGACTCTTGAGGCTTATCTTACGGCCGGGAAGGTGACAGGGGCCCTTAGTGCTCTTCAATCCAGGAAGACAGTAGGGCTGAATGAGCTGCTGGGGGAGCTTTTTAGGACTGAGACGGTTTCCTGTCCAATGCTAGGAATGTTTAGGGCTGCTTAGGAACTTGGGCGGTTGCCGGAGGATCAATGTACTGCCACAATTGTGGTAATTCACAGACCGGGCAAGCCTCAGGAAGAGTGCAATTCATATAGGCCAATTTCTCTGCTTAACATGGAGGCAAAGGTTTTGGCCAAGGCATTGGGAGCGAAACTGACCCAGGTCCTCCCCACGCTGAGTCATATAGACCAGTCAGGCTCAATGCCCCGCAGAAGCACCCACCATAATCTAGGGTGACTGTACAGAGTCCTCCACATGACGGCTCCGCCGCTGGTATCATAGTCGGCGCTGCTGGCATTCGATAGTATAGAGTGGCCAAACCTATTTCACGTCCTGGCGAGACTGGGCTTTGGCCCGAAGTTTTCAATTCAATTCACCCTTCCATAAAAGTACATGCATTTAAAACAATAATTACGTCAACATAGGTACATTGTCGTGTTAGTATAAATCAGATAAAAACATATTTATACATAATAATATATATTAAAACAAAGATTAATAACATAAAATAGCAGCAGGTTGTTATAATAGTAAAGTGTCACGTGCCCTCACAGCATATCTTAACAATGAGGCTACATGTAAACATGTTTCACTATCAAACAGTTGAAAAATTTATGAAAACATTGCTCCACTCAGTCTAATGTCGCAATATCTCCTTTTAAAAAGTGGAAGCAAAAATAGCCTTGTGTACAATTCATAAAATATACAAAACAGTAAAAAATGTATCATGATTTGGCCTGACTTATTATTACACTGGCAGGGGGTAACAGCAAGATTTGGTTGGTACCCAGAAGGAAAACACAATAAATATTTTACCGTATCAGCATGAAACCTAAATAGCAGGGAAAGCTCCCATCTCCCACAAGACTGTTCTAAATAAACGAATGGTAACACTGAAATGCTCTGGGACAAATATGCGGTTATCAATAGTTTCCCTTATGCACTATTAAGACTATTTTCATGTGCTAGGTTATAAAAAGCTAAGGATACTTCCCTTTTATTACAAGTAGGGCATGAATCTCTTGTTGTAAAAGCTCACTCCATAACTATTTTCCCAAATTCCGATTTAATATATGCCAGCCATGGAATTTGAAGGCCATTATAGCAAGAGATACAGTCATTTATTATATCTCTTGTGAGCAATGCCTGGTCATTACTCTAAATAGATAACCAAAGTAACAGTGGCCTTACTCTGATAAAACTGGATGTGTATAGAAAATGTAACTCTTTATGGCTGATGAAATGGTGGGAAGAAAGTGCTACACTCAACAGTCGCCGACAGAACCTATTTTGCTCAGATTGTATGGTTATGCAATACACACACCCCCAAATGTCGGAACCATAGGTGGCAATTGAGACACATTGAGACTCATATACTTGTAATATTGCTTTCAACTGCCCTCCTCCACGAGGTTGAGGAAGGGAAAGTATTGATCCAATTGACTTTGAAAATAACATTCTACTGTGTGCAACATCAGGTGACCAAGCTCCAGAGGGCGAGAACAGAACTCCTAGGTAAGGGAAGTGCTTAACACTGGTTAAGGAGTTATTGCTTACTTGCATTGAAGACAATTGAATGCAATGTGGCCCACATGCCATAATATGAGATTTTGCAAAATGTGTTCAAAGATCAAGATTAGACATAAAATCAGTAAATGCTGACACTAGAAGACGTAATGCCCTGGGGGTCCAAACCATTAAACTGCGTCATTTGCATATAAAAGTGTAGGAAGGGGTTTCCTTTTGACAGATGGAACATCACTGCTTATGGGAGATTGGGATGGATGGAGATCGTTAATGTATAGTATGAACAGGAGTGGGGCTAACACACACCCCTGTCGAACTCCCCTACCAATCTCATTACCCTTGGATACAGTCCCATTATTGTTTATTCTGACTTTGGCTCTCAAGTCTCTATGAAGAAAAGCACGCAAATGAACAAGGTGGGCTTCCAGGCCCTTAAGTATCAACACGTGCCATAATTTCGACCGATTCACATGGTCGAAAGCGGCGCTTAAATCCATAAATTCCATGTGTAGGGGCACATGCTTAACAACTGTGTACTTACCTATTATTAGGTTCAGGTTGGCACATTGCTCGATTGTCCCTACCTTACTTATGAATCCATATTGGGCAAGATACAAAACCGACTTTATTTGGGCCCAATCCTGGATCCTGTTCTAAATAACACGCTCCAGAACTTTTACAGTTGTATTAATTAGCTATATTGGTCTGTAACAACTGGGGTCTTCTCAGTTGCCTTTCTTGAATATAGGGACAATGATGGAGGTGTGCCAGGAGTCCGGTATATCTGTATGGGGTAATTTACTAAACACATTAGTTTGAATTGCAGCCCAAAGTTTAGTATTGATTTTGAATAGATCCATTGGTACTCCATTTGGCCCAGGCGCTTTACCGCCCATACTACTACTCTACTGTAATTCTCACATCTATTAGCTTACTATTATCTACAGTAAAACTATCTACATTAGGGGGGGAAACATATACCTTGCTAAAATGATCTTCCCAAGACTCACTAGTAATAGGGCAAGAGACTGAGGAGACTGTCACATTTTTACGTTTCATACCAGAAACTGTGGCCCTTTAAGTGCTTGCTATCCTTCGTATTAGCTGCTTGTGCTGGTGTCTCCCATTGTTCAGTGAGAACCTGCTGCCAGCGTGTTAGACCTGGCACCTTGGCGTGAGTCTCCCTCCCTCTTTTTGTCGCTGTGCCTCATGTGTTTTTATGGTGTTGGCCGCTCAGCGCGCTGTGACACTGTCAACCAGTGTCGCGGTGCGAGTGCTCCCTATGTAAATTGTATATGTTGGTTGGATTCCATGGTTGGATTGTTTGATTTACTGTCAGACCCCAGTAAAGTGCGCCAGGAGCGCCGGGGCAAGTAAAGGCAAACACCGCTGGTGGGCTTGCAGCACTGGTTGTGCCACCCACAGAAGCGGCCGGTAAAATATGTCTAAGGTCTGCCATCGCAGAACCTGCGTGCAGTCTGGTACTGACATGCTGACTGGCAAGTGCCCACACTTGCCGGTCCCTAAAACCTTCCCTTAGCTGCATGTTAGTCACCCCTCTGGTAGGCCCACGGGCAGGGTGCGTTGTGAGCATAAGGTAGGACAAGCCTAGATGCGTGGCATGTCCTAGTAGTGAATTACCGCCATCTTGTTGTTCACTACTGCAAGGCTACCCTGTTCCCATAGGCCAGTATGGGCGGCTTGGATTGTTACACCCTATGATCCTAACCGACCCAGGGAACATGGTAGAAGATCGAGTTTAGTATGCCTGAACTCGGAATAATAAGGTACATCTTTTCCCAAGGTTTATTTTAATATTCCGGGTTTGCAAATGCCGCTTTTAGAAAGCTGGCCTTTGCTTGCCTAAACATTTCAGCCCGCCTCTGCGTGATGTGTATCTGATGTCTGGCTGGTATGAGTGACAGGGCTGGGGGAACCCAGATGGGCAGGGCTAGGTAGCCTGGTGGTGAATAGGACGATCGACAGGTAGATGGGGGGGGAGGAGTACTCCTAGGCTCTGAATAGGACAGTGCTCTGCCACCTCAATGCCGGCTCCGCCCCCTGTGGAGCGTATGAGGACTCTGCCCTGCACTCTGAAAGAAGAAGCCTGCATCGCGTAAACAAAGTGCTCAGAAACCGGACTGGACTAGGCAAGGGCCCCCCTGACCTGGGAGAACAAAAGATTTGCTGTATAAATGTAGGAGCCCTGCTCCTAAGAAACTAGATCCGCTTTTGACCAAGAAGAATCTCTGCCTGAGGAGGAGGCACCGGGAAAGCTGTAGGAGGAAGACTGTCCCTGTCCTGGGGGATTGGCCTGCAGTGGTGACCTTGCTACCGAAGGGGAGAAGAGAAACTGTTGCTGAAGACTTTGCTTTATTTTTACTTTCAAGACTTGTGCTTTCCAAAACGATCTCCAAGGGCTTGGAACTGAGCTTGCCCCCTGAACGGAGCCCCAGGACCATTGGGCTCTACCTGATCTTCACTCGCCTGCCGCTGGACTGTGGTGTCATTTCCCTCGCCGGAGCTGTGACCCTCGTGCCCCAGTCCCTCCCTGAGCCGTGACCAGGACTGCTTAGCCGCCCCCGCCTTGGGAAGAGCCTCGCTCGATCAGAGCCGCTCCCCCTACGCTGTGCTGGGCTGCCCCTGTCACCTCGCTCGCCGGAGGCTCGCTGTGCACCTTCACCCTCCCGCCGGAATCGGCGTTGTGAGCATCTCCAAGCCTCAGACGGCCCGGACGTAACCTGCGTGCCCGGCTGCCCCGCTTTGTTCACCCGCCACCTGCAACACCCCGCTCTTGCCGTGAGCCTGAAGATTAGACCCCCATCGTGAAGTGTGGGAGCCCCGGACGCCGCCTCGCCCTTCTGCCGAAGAGCCGCTGAAATCCCGCATCCGCCTTCGCGTCAAGAAACAAGGTACTGTACTTACGAACTCGACCGCGAGCTCGCATCGGATCCAGGGTCCGCAACGTTCTGATTTCCCTGTCATCTGCCGTGTGCGTCCCGGGCGCCGCCTCAGCACGAAGTGCGCTGAGGCCCACAGTTACCTTGTGCCCGCCTAAAGAACTTTCCGTAACAAAGAGACTTTACCGTATTTCCAAGAGTTGTGGCCCCATCAGTTCAACGTTACTGGGCCTTGTATTTGAATCTGCTGCATCTACATAAAAGCTTACTTTTATATACTTCCTAATTGGTGTCCGTTTGTGGTGCATGCAAGGGGTTTACTGTATGTGTAATTGCATTTGCTTAACCGTGTACGCCTGAGACTTAGCCTAGACTGCTCGCGCCACGCACCTAGAGGGTGAGCAGGGGTAATTCTGGGGAGTCATCCTTCGCCCTGACAAGAAGTAAAGGGTCCCTGCTTGTTGTGGGTACATACCTGCGTCAACCAGAGCCCCCTCATTTCTAACACAGCGCTTAGATGTAACAGCCTTATAATGCTTCCTCAGAGCAGTGATTAGTACCTTATTTCTAGGCTTCTTCCCTAGGGACTTCCTTAGTTCTTGATTGGCTGCTTGACAATCTTGGTCAAACCAGCTGTGTAACTTATTGGATGGGTATGTTGGTCTGAGAAGGGTGTTTTTTATGCCTAGACAAAGTTCCTTAAAGGCATCCACTATAATAATGGCACTATCCTCTTCAGATAGACAGGCCTCCACTGAGCTCCTATTTTCTATCACAATTTTCTCTAAGGTTTGTGCAGGATCGCGCATTCTCCAAACCAGTTTTAAAATATCTGTTGTGGGTTGAGGATTGCTAGCCCCTATCTGCCACTCATACACTTGCCTTGAGGCCATTAGGAGCACAGCCTCAAGTGGGTTGTGATCCCTAAAGGTGGATTCAACAATTGATCCATAAAGGAGGATTTGTTCAAGGCTCCGGGTAATAAATATAAAATCAATCGTAGAAGGAGACCCTCTTCCTTTATAGGTTGGGGAATGATTACATATTTCCCTACAGTTGCCATAGTGTCTACTAGGTCATGGGATTCCACTATTAACCCCAACTCCTGGCTTCTATGACCTGACCCCCGTATATTCCCCATTGTGTTTCTATCATTTGTAAGGTGTGCATTAAAATCACCTGCGAGGCATAAATGTAATCCCTGGCCCTGAGAAATAACCTTATCAGACAACTTGGTGAGAAAAATGGTTAATTCTAAAAATGTTGGGTTGGGTACATTATCAAAATCATTATTATAAAAATTAACCAAATAGAAATTAAAATGGGGTTTCCAACAAAGCACTTGGAAGCTAGTACTAGCTGTTTCCAAGAAAGCTACGTGACCGCCCAAGGTAATATTCAACCATACTGACAATCCCCCTGATGTACGAAAGAACGGTAACTAATAGCAGGAATATTATAGCGCTGGTACCCATCTGATATAGTGGGTACCACATCCCACATCTCCTGCAACATAACTATATCATATTTTTTAATGAAAGAAAGTCATTCTGGGACAAATATCTTGGAACAGATTCCTGCAACATTCCAACTCATAATGCGCAGCCTATTGCCCAGAATAGGCAGCCCAGTGGAAATATGGATAGGTTTCTTTGCAAAATTAGGCAAGGGGTGTGCTGGGGCGGTAGCCACTGTGATTCATTCTATGTCTTCCAAAGTGCTTAGAACTTCAAATCCATTATTACAATTCAGTAATGGTGCTACTCTAATAGGGGGACTGCGGATAGTTGGTAAAATTACTGGCTTGTAAAAATAGCTGAGGGGAAGTACCACAATTTGTGTTTTAGTGTGTAACACAAATTCACCATATTTTAAAAGATTATGTACATAGATTGAAGCTCTTAAATTAACAACAATCCAATCACCTGGAATCTCCTTACGCCCCTATCCCACCCGTCCAACTCTCCTTATCATGATAATTAAATTTGCATTCTCAAACTCAAACTGCTTATGTTTATTCAACCAGTGTACAGTTTTGTTTTTTATTTGTCACCAAGTCTCAACTGAACCCTTTTTCAATGGCGGTACACAAGCCAATATCAAAACATATGGACAAGCAGCTGGAGGGAGACTCAGTTAGTTTTTCATTGGGGTGGACACTTCATTAACTCCGCCGGAAGGATCAGGTTGATTTGGTCTCAGGGGTGGTATCTCTCTGGCAGAATTGATGTGATAGTAGGGACAGCTGTTTGTGGGACCAGGTTCCTTCTGGGTAGTGTTTCCTCGTAAGAAGAAGAATCCCTTTGGGGCTTGCTTATTAATTCAGTACCACTGGTCAGCCTTGTCTGCAATTGGGTGGGGTAGGTTGGAGTTGAATATGAGTTAGAACGTCCAATGGGCCTGTCCTTGGTTGCATTGTTTAGGTCACAGGAATTAGCTAGGGATTTCTCAATTAATAACGTTACTATACCAAGCCCCCCTGGCAAGAGTGAAGGTAAATGGAGCCTTATCTTGTCCTTTTCCGCTAAGACAAGGCACAAGGCAAGGATGCCCGCTGTCGCCTCTGATTTTTGCCCTAGCACTAGAACCTCTGGTGGCATGGATCAGGGCTGATCCAATGTTGTGGGGGATCCCTTTAGAAGGCAAGTGGGAGGAGCGCATCTCTCTATATGCCGATTATATTCTGTTGTGTTTTTCAGCCATACTTTTCGGTAGCTCGTATCCTACACATCTTCAACTTGTTTGGGAGCTATTCAGGATATCAAATTAATTGGGCTAAGTCAGTAGTCTTCCACCTGTTCGGCCCCCTCCTAGGCTTCCAACACGATGTGAGGCCGCAATTGGATTAGTAGGCCTCAGAAACCATGGTATATTCATGACAAGAGATCAGCCCCTCTTCCTAGATCTGAACCTCACCCCCTCAACTAGAACGGCTCAGATCGGATGTGTTACATTGGCATAGTCTTCCTTTATCCTTACCTGGGAGAGCAGCTCTTTATAAGATGATATCTCTCCCGAGGTTTCTCTATATTTTGCAAAACTCACCTCATCTCATCCCAGCGATTTTCATCAAACAGGTAGAGCAAGAGCTCTGTACACTACTATGGCAGAGAGGGGCACCCCAAATTGCCCTCACGAAACTCTATCTATGATGGGGTTTTGGAAAGTGCTATATATCAAATTGTCCTATTGGGCCTCACAATTTTTGATGAATAATGAGTGGGTGTACACAAGCTGAGATGAACCTGCCTATAGAGGAGATGGATAGGAAATGCCAAATAACGATTATGAAAACAATTCTAAACACTCGAAAAGGGAGGGAGGGCATTCCTACACATACTGCCATATTGATGAGCAGTTGGACCGAAGCCAAGTGACATGTGGGAGAACGAGAAGCACTGACGGCCATGACCCCCCTCTGGCATAGTAATAGACTGGCAGATGTCTCCAGCCTGACAGGCTTCTCAAAGTGGGCAAAGATAGGAATTGAGCATCCTTCGAGACCTTAAGACAAGGTTTTGACTTGGCCACCTCCCAGACACCCATTACATCCAGTTGGGACACACCCTTAGGGCTAACATCCAAGAGGGAATGACCCTTCTGGACTCCTCCCTCTGGAAGACTGCCTGTTGGAAGACCCGATCCCACAAGGGTGGGGTTTCAGTGATTTACAAAAAATGAATGAATAACTCCCCTGACCCACTCCGCCCCTTTTAGGCAGCCTGGACAGAGGACTTTGGGGATATAACAGATGAGGAATGGGTGGAGACACTGCAAGGCTCCTGGAACATAGCGATTTGAATACTTTTTAGGCTTATTCAACTTAAGATCCTCCGCAGAACATATTACCCTTGCACTTTACTTCACAAAATGGGAGCTGTGGGAGAGCCCTTGCGCATAAGGTAGTGTGGACAGATAGGCTCCTTCTACCACATACTATGGGAGCGCCCACTAATACGCAGGTACTGGAATGCTATAGCTGCTGTTATGTCAAATGTACTCTCAGTTGAAGTCCTACTTGAAGCAAAATGGTTGGTGTTGATGATACAGGGGTAGACGGACTGGCCCAGATAAGCCGGATATGGTTGGCATTGGCAGCGGGGGTGGCTAAATGGAGGAGATGGGGGATGTGGCTCCCACCAACGGTGGCGCACTGGGAAAAAGATCTAGATTGGTGTCAGAGGGCAGAGGAAGTGGTGTATCGCGAGCAGGGAATGCCCCAAGAAATGGGAGAAAAAATGGGGACTTGGCAAATGTATCGAGGGATAGACCTAACTGCACACTAATTTCGGGCTTGCTAATATTTCTAATGGGGGGAGACTAGGGAGTAAATAAAGGGCATACCCACATTTTGTGGTGTACTCCATTTTACAAGAAAGGCTAGACACTACATGTATAGCGAGAACCTATTTCTTTTATAAGGTCATACTATGAAGTATCTCTGCACCTGCTATGTACTGTTTACTCTTGCATTATGTGATGAGCTTGTTTAATAAAAAGATTTTTTCTTAAAAGAGCTCATTTCTGAACCCTGTTTTTTCACTACAACCTATTGCGATAATCTACCTTCATCTTCTGATGTTTTTAAGCTTTTTACGTTTCCCTTTTTTGTTAAGTTTTGCATCGACTATAACAGCTGTCCATAATAGTTTCAACATCACTCATGGAATACTAGCCTAGGGCTCAAAATGATTGGTTCCCCCATTATTGCTCATTTGTTTGCGGGCCCTCAAAGTCAATCTTGTAATGGGCCAGATATTCCCTACATCCAGAGTTACTGGTACCCTCCACATCGGTATCTCTAGAGGTGGTGAAAATCCAGCCCATTCACCAGGCCCCTCACAATTTGGCCTTAGATGAGAATTTATCCAGTGGACCAATTAGAACTTCACATCACCACCTCTTCTCCCTCATTTTGTTCCAAAGAACAGAGGTGAGTTGGTATCCTGTAATGATTACTGAGCTATTAATAGAGTCACAATTAAGTATTTTCCATCACCTTTAATATCTGTTCTATTAGACCAGGTTAGGCTAGATCGAAGGGGAATTTATAATATAGTCAGAGTCTGCAAGGGCCATAAGTGGAAAACTCTGTTTTGCAGAAAATATGGATTGTTTGAATACCGCATCATGCCTATTGAACTCTGTAATGGTCATGCTTGTGCTGCCTTCCTGTACCTTATAGAGGAAGTTTTAGGAGGCTACATGGATGTGTTCTATACAGTTTATCAGTATGACACGTTGATCTACTCAGACTCCTTAGAATCACACATATCAAATGTTATAGCAGGCCTAGGGACCATCACCTTTTTGCTAAGTTAGATAAGTCTGCCTTTCATGATACTTCAGTAGAACATTTAGGTTAAATAACCACACCTAAAAGCATTATCATTGATGAGGAAAAGAGGACCAGCAATAGTTCAGTGGCCATACAAAGTTTCTGGGTATAGCCACTTTTAATGGAGTGTTTATGCATCAGTTCTCAGAAATGATAAAACCCTTACCACACTGTTAAAAAAAGGGGCAACTTTAGTGTGGTGCATGGAAGTTGAAGGAGTTTTGTGCCATTTGAAGAAGTTATTTAGCCAGTGCACTCATTTTGGGACATTCTGATGTAGAATTGCCATTACTTGTTGAAATGAATGCTTCTAATCAAGCCATGGGGGACAGTGGGGTTGGTTGCAAAGAAACCCAGATACTTTTCGTGGTTAAAAGGTGTTTCAAAAAGTGGAGGCCACTGCCAATTGAAAGCAAAAAGACAGTAGGCGTTCTTACTAATCATAGAAACTTGCAGTATTCAAAATGGCTCCAACATTGGTACCTGCACTGTTCAGATGTATTTTGTTCGTTCTGATAAGGATTTAGTAATGAAAAAAATAGATCAGGTCCACATAAAGCAGATGTTTAATCTAGAAATAATAAATGGGAAAATGAGAAGAACTTGATGAATGAATGACCCACACCTTTGTCACTAAAACCTTAATTGATAATTTTACACAATTGGCTAATGTAACATCGCTCTTGACACAAGTGCCTACAAAAAAACAGTATAAAGATAAGGGAGCTTGAATTAGGAAGATGAAAACAGAAGTGAAGGGATAAATTAGTATTTTAAAAGAAGTCAATGTATTTATCAACTGTTCAATTTAGGCAGTAAGCTATGAATTAGCCTCATGTTTATTAGGCCGCTTGACACCCAATACAGCTAAGACTTTGGCAGATGTTACAGGATATTGTTAGTGTCCAACTTGTACTGATGCTAAGCAGTATGTACTAGAATGTTCCCTTTGTCTCAAATTAAAAGTTCTCTTATAAAATTGTTGGTCTTATCAGACTATTACCTGCACCACCGAGACTCTAGCACACAATGTTGATGGGCTTTAAATTAGGATTACCTGATAGTCAGAACTATACAGTTATTGTAGTAGTTGTGGCCCATTTCACTAAAATGGCCATTGTTTTGGTAAAGTTACCTACGTCTAAAGGGCTGGGTCTGTCATTTCTACAAAACAGTATTTGCTTACATGGTGTTCCACAAGTTATAGCTACTGATCAGTCTTATTAGACCTCAAAGGTTTGAACTGCTTTGTGTCAGGGAGTGCATAAGGTGGTTAGATTGTCTATGAGTTGGTTCAGTGACTAAATATCAAGGGACATAATATAGAATGCCCAAAATATCGACTCCAAAATATAGAAGTACAGAATATAGAATCCCTATCTACAAACAGGTAAGTACTAAAATATTGATTCCAAAATATAGAAGGTTAAAATACAGTTAGCTAAAATATCGATTTTTTAAAATGTATTAAAAATAATATAAAAGTTATTAAATATTAAAAACAATTAAATAACACATGCTTAAAATAATATAAAAAAGCTTAAAATGTAAAAATAATAAATGTAATGTAAAAAAAAGTAGAGATTTTGTTGGATAGTGAGAGCGTAAAAATTACTATTCCAACTCCAGGGAGTGCAACAGTAGGGAAAACGTTGGATAGCGTAGGGGTAAAAATTACTATTCCCACTCCAAAGAGTGCAACAGTAGGGAAAGCGTTGGATAGCGGGAGGGTAAAAATTATTATTCCCACTCCAGAGAGTGCAACAGTAGGGAAAGCGTTGGATAGCGGGAACGGAAAATTACTATTCCCACTCCCGTGAGTGCTACAGTAGGGAAAGCGTTGGATAGTGTAGGGGTAAAAATTACTATTCCCACTCCAGTGAGTGCAACAGTAGGGAAAACATTGGATAGCGTAGGGGTAAAAATTACTATTCCCACTCCAAAGAGTGCAACAGTAGGGAAAGCGTTGGATAGCGGGAGGGTAAAAATTACTATTCCCACTCTAGAGAGTGCAACAGTAGGGAAAGCGTTGGATAGCGGGAAGGGAAAATTACTATTCCCACTCCAGTGAGTGCAACAGTAGGGAAAGCGTTGGATAGTGTAGAGGTAAAATTTACTATTCCCACTCCAGTGAGTGCAACAGTAGGGAAAACATTGGATAGCGTAGGGGTAAAAATTACTATTCCCACTCCATAGAGTGCAACAGTATGGAAAGCGTTGAATAGCGGGAGGATAAAAATTACTATTCCCACTCCAGTGAGTGCAACAGTAGGGAAAGCGTTGGATAGCGGGAGGGTTAAAATTACTATTCCCACTCCAGAGAGTGCAACCGTAGGGAAAGCGTTGGATAGCGGGAAGGTAAAAATTACTATTCCCACTCCAGTGAGTGCAACAGTAGGGAAAACGTTGGATAGCAGGAGGGTAAAAATTACTATTCACACTACAAAGAGTGCAACAGTAGGGAAAGCGTTGGATAGCGGGAGGGTAAAAATTACTATTCCCACTCCAGAGAGTGCAACAGTAGGGAAAGCGTTTGATAGCCGGAAGGTAAAAATTACTATTCCCACTCCAGTGAGTGCAACAGTAGGGACAGCATTGGATAGCATAGGGGTAAAAATTACTATTCCCACTCCAGTGAGTGCAACAGTAGGAAAAGCGTTGGATAGCAGGAGGGTAACAATTACTATTCCCACTCCAGTGAGTGCAACAGTAGGGAAAGCGTTGGATAGCGGGAGGGTAAAAATTACTATTCCCACTCCAGTGAGTGCAACAGTAGGGAAAGTGTTGGATAGCGGGAGGGTAAAAATTACTAATCCCACTCCTGAGAGTGCAACAGTAGGGAAAGTAATGGTTTAATATTAAAATAGGATTAAATTAATTATCAATACCAATAAAAAAGTTAATTAAAAATAATAACCAATTAATAAAAATTAATTACCATTGAAAAAAAAATCATGCCCAATTAATACAAATTAATTACCAATTAATAATTAATTATCAATACATATAAATAAAGATTAATATTTACTTTATTACAATTAATTTACTTCCCACCCTATTCCCCTATAAACCCACAACCCACTCCCAATGATAAAAAATACAATTAACATTATTATCAATTAATCAATTAATACAAATTAATTACCAATGAATAAAAATTAATTACCAATTAATAAAAATGAATTACCAATTAATAATTATCAATCAATTAATTATCAATACATGTAAATAACAATTAATATTTAATTTACTATGATTAAATTACTTCCCACCCTATTCCCCTATAAACCCACAACCTGCTACGGAATTAAATTGCTCAAAAATTAAATTACATAACATTCATTACTTTAAAAAAATTAATCATACATTACAAAAATAATACATAATTTTAACACATATACTACCATACATAACACTAAAAAAGAAATTGATATTATTGAAATCTGTATTTTTAAATTCGATATTATGGAAATCGATATTTCATACCCCAATTTCGATATTCTGTCCTATTTATATTTTGGTAATTCGATATTCTGTGCTATCTATATTTTAGGGTCGATATTCTGCCCTGTCTATATTTTGGATTCTATATTTTGGTCGTTTACCCTATGAGCTATCATCCACAGTCAGATGGGAAGACTAAGAGATTAAATCACTGTGTTGAGCAATATATGAGATGCAAAACCCTACACCAATAATAGGATTGGAGTAAGATATTGTGGTTAGTAGAATTGACCTATAACAATATTTAACAAGTATCATTTGCAATGCAATACTTCATTTGCATGTAGAGACACTGTCCCAGAATATTCTGTCTGGATACATTTTTTGTCTACTTTAGCCCATCCTGTACAAATGCATAAAACTGAATTAAATTAAATCCAAGAATCTTCACACAAAGCTTTAAAAAGGCAAAGGATTCATATAAGGTTTGTGCCGAATAAATACTTAAGATAGTAAATAAACTCTTATATTGGATCTTGCTCTTCACAAGAGAATCAGAAACAAAAAGATAATCTAAAGTCATGTTATTGCCTATACACCTATATGTCTAGAACTAGATGTAATATCATTTATGGCCATTAATAGTTTTATATATTTTAGGAAAACACCAAGACTAGATGAAGCCCATGTCCAGCAGAACTGATAAGTCAGAGTGACAATCTCAGGAGATGTGTCAGTTTTCTCCTATCCCAATCCTCTTTCCCTGGTAAACTACTAATTAATTTATTGCAATTATTTTGGGTTAGTGACAGATAGGGTGAAGTCTGAAGGTATACTTTGTGACTGCTGGATCAGAACAACAAAGTTAGTGCTATTTAACACCTTCTTCTACCATTTGTTCGATCTATTGTGCTGAAATCTAGTTCTGCCATCAACAAATCTCCCACTTGGTGGGGCTGATATGTCATAAGCAATGTACATAACAATGATTCCAGTGGTCTTGTTCTTCCTATACCCGACTCCCAACCTATACCGCACCATCTACCTAATTTATTACCAGTAAAACAAATACTGATGATGGGTTAGGGGGTGAGTTGGTATTGGGTTAGTTGAATTTAGGTGAATGCTCATTCTAGATTTACTTTTGGTTATGGAAGGTTAAGGGAAGGTTGAAGACACACTGTCATAAGAGATGGCATAAGAAGAAACTATGGAAGAAGGTGGGGGAGAAGTGTGAATTGTGCCAAGATGGGAGATTGTAGATATGGGTGAGTAGCAGACCCTTTTTCTACCCATAATATAGCTGAGAGGAATGGACATAATTAGAGTGAAGTGTTTAATAGGGGTTGGGGACCAGACTTGTGGGTAAGGAAGAAAGAATAGGTTAATAAATGCACCATTTGTCATTAACAGAGGAATTTTCACCAGTAGCCACTTCCTATCCCAGTCAGTGCCTGGTCCTCCTCTTCGTCCAGGGTTGGGGGTCAGAACAAAGGTGCCATTTAGTAGTAGCATCACCACTAACCACAGTACGAGCACATGTAAAAACAAGCATTTGCAATGCAATAGGTCTCGCATTTGTGAGAGTTTGAACTATTGGTGTTGTAAATGACAATGTCTTATACTCATGTGTTTTGGTTTGAAATGGAGTAGATGTATGAGGTTTGGAGTGGAATTATGTGTGTTGGATTGGAATGGTTAGTAGTGGAAATAAATTTGGTGGAATTGTGTTGTGAGTAGTGTATTTGTGTAGTGGAATTATGCGGCATGGTGAATAGATAGGGGAGAGATCTGCACAGAATAGTTAGAAAGGAAGACAGAGAGGGATAGGTAGTTTGTGCATGAAGTGGTGAATGAACTGCAAATAGAGGAGCAGAAGGAGTGTGTGAGAACAAGATAAAGAAGTGGAGAGCAGGCCACAGACTCAAAGAGGGAGTGCCTGTGTATGCAGCAGACACCACAAGATGAGGAGAGAGTGGGTTTGAAGGAGGGCAACCTTGGAAAGGCACAGGAAAGAAACTGTGCTCGAAGACCTGAAGTGAACCACATGAGAGAGGCGGAAAGTGTGTGTGAGAGAGCGAGAGAAGGTGTAAGAGATGGTACAAGAGAGAGGAACGAGTGGGAGGAGCACCTAGAGGGGGAGGAGGTTAGAGGTGGACCAGTGCATAGCATGAGGAGGAACAGGAAGGTAACAGTTTATAGAAGCCCAAAGTGTGAAACATTTAAAAGATTGTTGTGAATTTCACACCAATGACTAACCAATTAAATAAATATGAAATTATTCAGGGCAACCTTGTGAAAAGTTTGCTTCACACACCTGTCTGCAGAACGTGTGCTTTCAATGCAGAGCTAAGATTGAGCATGCAAGTGATTATTGGTGGGCACAGTTGGCACCTAACTCCGGCACCCCTCTCGCCTGCCATGGAAAGCTGCAGTGAGCTGACTGGGATGGAGCAAAGAAACATGGACCAGCACATGCCTGGTAGGAGTTGGAAATCCATAACCTTTTCAGAAAAATCCGCCTCAAGGCCTACTTCGGCGAACAACCGATTTCACAACCTTCGGATACTGGTTTACGAAAACCATCTACTTTCACTCCTACTACCAGCATGGTCCCATCAGAAATTCTCACCTTTGAAAAAGCAGTACTTAAAGAAATTTCCAACAAACGCCACACTTCGAATTTTGTAAATATGACCAATGAGGAGGCCCTGGCTATAAAAACACTAGCCAACGACGCTGCCATAACGATCAAGGAAGCAGACAAAGGTGGTGCAATAGTGATTATGGCTAGCACAGACTACAGATTGGAATGTCTACGCCAATTACAAAACACCAATTACTACACACCACTTACTACTGACCCCACGCCCCGTCTGTCTACCAAAATAAACTCCATGGTTACAGCGGCAAGGAACCAAGGATGGATCTCAAAAAATGAAGCCGAATTTTTAGTGAACACCAAACCAAAAATACCCTATTTTTATACACTGCCAAAAATCCACAAAGGGGTATCTCCTCCCCCTGGAAGACCAATTGTGTCTGGCATAGGGTCCCTTTTGGAACCACTTTCTAAATTTTGCGATCATTTCTTGCGACCATTAGTGCGCACCACCCCCACTTTCTTACAAGACACCAGAGACGTCCTCAAATTGATTGAACATACCAACTTGGAGGGCCCACATCCAGATGTACTTCTTACGCTGGATGTTGAGGCCCTCTACACCAACATCCCTCAACTCAACACCCTTGAGGTGGTTGAGACGATCTTGCTAAACACGACCTGGGACTCACCTACCCCCGTGAGTTTCGTCATGGAATGTGCAAGCATCGCTCTGACCGAAAACTTTTTTCAATTCGAGGAACTCATGTTCCATCAAACCCAAGGAACTTCGATGGGCAGTACCTTTGCCCCAAGTCTGGCATGCCTCTATATGTCAGACTTTGAGGCAAGGTATGTGCTCACGGACACTAACCCTTTTTTGAGTAACGTTCTCCAATGGAAGCGTTACATCGATGATATTTTAATTTTTTGGAAGGGCCACATGGAAGACATCCCTAATTTCATGACATGGATCAATGATCTCAACCCCTTTTTAAAATTCACAGCTAATTGTTCCACTCAGGAACTTCCGTTCCTTGACCCAACCATTATCAACCAGATGGGCCATTTGGATACAATCACATACAAAAAGCCCACCGACAGCCACTGCCCCTTACTATGCAATAGTTTCCATCCAAAAGCACTAAAGGACAACCTTCCGTACGGGCAGTTCCTGCGCATTCGCAGGAACTGTAGCCAAATGGAAAACTATAAAAGACAAGCTTCTGAACTCAGTACGAGTCTAGCTCAGAGACAATACCCTACCCGCATCATTGACAATGCACAGAAACGAGCACGCAACACTCACAGATCTACCCTTTTGGAGTCAAAAACGAAATCTGAATCAGATCTGATCACATGTGTCACTACTTTTACCACAGAATCCAACATGTTAAAAAGGGTCATTAATAAACATTGGCGTATCCTAGACTCAGGTGAATTGACCATTCCTAAACCGAGATTTGCCTTCAAACGTACGTCAAACCTTAAGGACCTCCTTATTAACACCAGACCAAAAAAGACAAACCCTGCAGCTCGAACCACCCTATGGAACCTTCCTCCGGTCTGTGGTCACTACCCGTGCGGTCAATGTGTGATTTGTCCTTTAACTCGAGCCTCCAAAACGGTTCAACTGACTAGCAACTGGTGTTGGACCCAGAAAAGACATACTAATTGCAACACCCGTAACTGCATCTATCTGATCACGTGTCCATGTCCCCTACAATACATTGGGATGACCACCCGTCAAGTCAAAACTAGACTAATTGAACACAGAAGCAACGTACGTTGCAAAAAGACCAATACAAAAATGTGTTCACATTTTGCAGAAAACAACCACACGCCCAATGATCTAAATTGGACTATTCTAGAGGCATTCCCAAACATCACGAAAGAAGCCCTGTTTAGGAAAGAACAATGCTGGGTTTTAAAGTTGGGCTCTCATATCAGGGGTTTAAATGATGATATACCCTGGGCAGAACTAAACAATAATTAGAGATTTCAGGGTTCCACTGGCCTTTCGTCATCTCTTAACAATTAATGGCACCCTTTGGTTGTAATACCAAATTTTTAGCTGTACTCACAACAATGACATGCCCATGATGATTGTTTTTAGCTGCCAACACATACTCCGAGGTGGACTCTCCAGGCACTCTACACTCCATGAGCACTTGGTGACACTCTAATTCCCAAATGTTATTTAACCTCCCCGTTGATGCACCATATCGTATCAAGTCTGGGTATGATTGAGATTCAAATAGGTATAGGATTAAGGGCCATCACCCGATTAGACAGGTTACACTCCTTAGACATCTGTCACACTCCAATATGGCCGCCGCGATACGACGGCGGAGAACACTCCCGGAAAATGATCCTGGTTGGTTTCGCCTTGCAAGCCCAACCCAAGATGGCCGCCACGTTTAGATACGGTCACCAAAAAGCGCTACTTAAGCGCGTCACGCAAGCGTCTCCTCACGGGGCCCAGAGCGAGGGTAGGACACCGGCGAAGTTGCTTGTCTACCACCGTGAGTACTACTAATGGTCTTTCTCCAAAATACGGTAAGCCTGCCTTGCACACCGCTTTTAAATATTTTGCTGTAACAGGACCTGTCCTTGTTTCCTTGTTTCTTTTGTTTACTTTGCCCTTAGACTCCGGAGCAACTGTAGTGCTCTGTACTTCCCCGTCAGCCCGAATTAGGCCATTGGGGGTGAGTTTCCTACCTATGCCCATCACCGGTTTTAAAAGCAGTTGTATAAGCAGTTTTCACACTATGCATGATTTTTGTAAATTAGTCCAGTCCTTGCCATCATTGCTTTCTCAACTAGCTCTACTCACTGTTTTTATCTTATTATCCGGCGAATCCCGGTCTGTTGTAGGGGTCAATTGCTAAATGTAATGGTCTATTAAGATGTTGCTTATTTAGACGCTCGTGACTGGTTAATGCCATAACTATTCTAGCTCTCCCCTCCATTGAACCACTTAAGATCGCACACCATAATGGTCACTCGCCTTTTCTATATATATGTGTTGTTTACCTCCGTTCGACAATCTCGGATTACCAAACACTGGTTCCCTCACGACTCTACGACCTAGTCTATCAGCACTATATAGTCAGGTTGGAGTCTTTTAGCCACTTGTAGTTCACAATGTGTTCTGCACCTCAATACCTGTACAGCTGGTTATTTGGCAGGTCTAACTGCTGGTCTTATTCTTATTTTTACCCCCCCCCCCTTCTTTTATCTTGTCCTTTTCTCCCACAGGTTTTGGTACACCCAATGTACCAACTCTTCACTTACCTCCTTCTGCCGGTATCAGCAAACTACTGCGATACGGCGGTGCACTCACCTCTCTATTTTTCGGTCCTGACGAAGTGCCATTGACCCCTTCTGGGGCAGATGGGGCACGAAACATGTTGACCACACTCACTCAAGCTTAGCCCTTAGGGAACATTATTTCCTACACAGGGCTTCTTCACAATTTTAATAAGGTTGGAGCTACCTCATGAATTAAAATTGTAATTGGCAGGATTGCTCTTATACCTTTTTTATCCACCTCACCCCTAGTGCACCTACTCGCCCTCACACCCACACGCACCCATACGGCTTCTTCAAAAGATCCCCGACAAAGAGCCCCGGTTTCGGGAGCCCGTCAGGCATTGCAGCGCCGGCCAGACGAGGGGCAAATGCCCATATGATGAAGCATGACATCCCTTGGGGTGTGTGAGGGCATTACGAAGAAACACCTGTGCTTCCCCTCCCCCCCTTTTCCCCTGTCCTAGACAGCACCCCCAGGAACTGCTCATTCTTTATTTACTGGTAGGAGTTTCACACAGTTGAAAAATGGCTTATTTCATTATATCACTTCAAGCTGGCAGCCCAGCATGTTCCTAAACACTCCTAGTTATTAAGCCCGACAAAGGGTGCACACACTGCGATCAATGCCCTACCCTTTGCGGGCAAGATTAAAAGTAATGGAAAACACGCTCACTCAACCACAACCCGTACCTCTTCTGCAGCAGCATAGCACCAGAAAGTGTCCCTAAAGGTCACAAATGAGCGCTCTCTAAAGCTCCAGAAAAAACAAAGAGCTGGATGGTCTCCTAAAGTACACTCGAAAATGCGCTACCCACATTAATCCCTTTATATCTTTCACAACGGCGCAGAACAGGCTTTTAGCAAGCAGCAAGAAAGTTCTTGTTCGAAGCAGTGCTAACTGTGCCGTTTTGAATAAAACAAATAAAACCAAAATATACGGATCCCTAGAGAGAGCTCCTTGTTGATGTAACCATGCTATGCTTTAGTAAACGTGAGAAGAATAATGTTTGGAACAGGGAGTACACACAATAGGTTCTGTTTAGGCAGCACATAGAATAGTTAAAAGGACAACGACTTCAAATCGGGATGAAGATAGCTTTTGTTGAGCATTAGAGATTGTTTTTTTTTTAAGAGGTCAGTATGGTCAAACAAAATGAAATTCGGATAGGATGACTGTAACAATCTACTGAGATATTTTTAACATGGTACATATATTTTTTATATTACAAGGAAACGATCTTAGAGAATAAAGTGGCGTACGTAGCCACTTTGCCGCCAGGCAAATGCATGGAAGAGCGGGGGTGGGTGGGAAGGGTGACGCAGCCAGGGGCGAACTGCCCCCCCCTTGCTACGCCACTGAGAAAATGACTATTTTGTAGGGGGCGGGAAGCACAGAACATTAGGCAAGAGTTCTACATTAACGCTTTTGGAAACTGGAAACTTGCGGGAAACTGAGGTGGTACTGTTGTGGCCTTGTGCCTTTTCCCCTGACGGAATGATTCTTAAGATGTATTATTCTTTCAGAGAACCAAAGCCACAATCCGGGCAGTGTTCCTCCCTTTGTATATATGACTGACACTTTCCTTTCAACCAATGTGTTGCACAAAACTACCCAGGCAATGCTGCGAAATTCCATTACTGTGCAATATGCCGAATAAAAGCACACTAGTTTTCTCTCAAAGTATCGTAACACCTGCAAAACTCTTTCAACATACCGGTTGCGGGACCACTGTCTTGGAACAGTGTAGCAAGTGGCACCAGAAAACCATGTGTGATCCTGAGCATCGGCTGCCAAACTTTGCAGCTGTTTGCAAGGACTGGTGATCACTTGAAGAGATATTGCTCCATCATGGGCAGCAATTTCATAATAAAACTAGATGACAGTGATACGTTACGGGTGAGCAGTTTCTACAGCAATAGTAAAAATCGAACGGTCTATGCACGTAAATCTGTGAAAAACATAGATTTCAGCATGCGAAAAAGTCTCTACTTTAGGGTGAAGGTTTAGCTGCAGCTCAAGTGTTTTCCCCAATGGAAACAAATCTCTTCCCTGCACTCTGCAAACTATTGTGGAGTAAGGGATTTTTTCATACCTAATTTGCACACCCCAGACTTTTTGGCACTACACTTCGGAGCACACAATGGTTGAGGAAACCGCTGGGGAACATCCCATCATATGTTTGAATTTTCCGATGTTCATCGCTTTGCCAATGACCACCTCTCACCATTAAAAACATGCATTTAGAACAGATACAATAACATAACTGCCGAAAATCGGGCCTATTTACACAGCTAAAAGAAACAAGCGGAACTGAAAGTGATCGCGAAAGCGATCGCTATTGTAAAAAAAAAAACACGCCCGCTAGTGGTGCGCTTGCGCACCCCACAGTGAGCCATATGTTTTCAATTATCGCGCCCGTGTCTGGGCATTATAATTGAAACCACATGGGATTTGGTGAACGTAACAGACACAAATAGGCCATGGGCGGAGCTATGCACCCGCCATTGGCCTATTGCGCACTCAAAGCCCAATAACGGAAGCCAAAACTAAAAACACACGCACGAGCGCGTACAATTCCAGGGTCCGTTTCGGAACCCCAGACAAAAAGGACTCTTGCTGCACGAGCAGTGCTGCGCACAGCATCGCTAGGCGCCAGACCTAAAAAGGGACTAACTACGGAAATGTAAATTATTGCTATTCAAAGTATCACTCTTGAAAATCCAAATAGTCAAAGATATTAAGCGCAGTGAATGTTTTGAAAAAAGGCATAAATGGCTAAGAAACTATCAGACAACTAGAAAGAGAAGAGAGAATAGATGAGGAGAGGAGAAATCTAAAAGAGGGTACGTGAGAGGTTGTCACGGTGAGCAAAAAGGGAGAAAAGAAAATGAAAACAAATGGAGACATGAAAATTAAGAGAAAGCAAAAGAAAACAAAGGGAGGTAGACAGGTGAGGCTAACAGACCAAATCAAATAGAAGGTAAAATGTAGAAAAATTAAGAAAGTTGAGAAAAAATGCTATAGAGGAAAGAAGATAGATTAACTATTGTAAAAGAAATAATAAACATGCAATATCAGTAGCAGGTATGTCCGTAGTACTTGAGTTGGCAGTGCTGGGGCTAGTTTTGTCATTCCTTTTCTTATTGTTCCCTCTCTTGTCCTGGTCTTCTTTGGTTGTCCTGAAAAAAAACCAAAGAAAAAGAAGATACTGATTAGTAGCATTGACCTCTATAAGCACAGGTGAAAATAAATAGTCAACAGATCTATTGCTCCTGTGATCAATCATGTCCCCATCTTCATCCTAACCATAATAGACTTGTGTCCCTTGTCTGGCACTAAAGCTATATGCAGATTTACAAACCTTGCACCTCACTTCCTGCCAATCAACGTAAGTCTAAGAATACACATACCTGGATTCCATAGGTGATCTACCTCTCGATATTCCAAAAATTGTTTAAACCCTAATATGTGGCATCGACTCTTGAATCTTGACAGTCTCCCTGACATGACCCTCTAATGCCTTGAACAGCCATCTCCACCAACTGCCTAACTCTGCTCTTACTTTCACAATGAGTTGCTGTCAACCATGGTCAACTGTAGAAATCGTGTTCGCATTGTGAGAGTATATCTATCTATCTATCTATCTATCTATCTATCTATCTATCTATCGATCGATCGATCGATCGATCGATCGATCGATCGATCTATCTATCTAGCTAGCTAGCTATCTATCAATCTACAGCTGGCTGAGATGTGAATAACCACCGAAAGTGCCAGTTATTGTTACCACCACACATAATACACTGCCATTGTTCACTATGTTGTTCCTTTGATGCCTCCTTTTCTTTGATACTATGCCATCAGTAAACTGGTGTTTTCAGCTAGGTGTGTGGAAGAAGTACTTTTGTATATCTCTTATATTTAAAAGCATGATAATGAAAACTGTGATGCCTGTCAATCACATTTGAAAAACAATTTAATAAAAGGAATGTATTTTTTCAGCCATCTTAAAAATTGCACAGCTAGAAAAATGTCCTCAGCTTTGAGGTGCCTGGCCAAAAAAGGCAAGTTGGGGACACTCAGAGACTGGGAAAATGCAAAAAAGGGTGCAGCAGTAAAATCATGATTTTCATGCAAATCAGTCACACTTCTGCCATTTTATAATCAGCAAACCTTTTTTGCCCCCCAAAAAAGGAATATAATTTTACCCCAAAAACGTTTTTTAAAAATGGGAAAAGAACTTCTGCTGTATGCAGCCAAGGAATGTGAGCAGCAGGGTGTAGCCTGTCACAAGTATTGTGCTTTGGAAAACCCCAGCAGCACAAAGCAGCCAGTCTTAAGATGGTCATGAGCTGAGGGGTAGGCACCCACAGTCATCCGTTAGCTGGACATCGAAAGGTTGGAGGCCAAAGGCTAGGCCCTCTACTCAACCTTTCTTGCATATGGCCATAGGCTGCTCTCAGCAGAGATTGGACTAGGTCCTATGCCCAGCCCACTTCTAAATGCCAGGGCATGCAGGCAATACTTGCTGCTCACGCTGCGCTGGAAGGGTGTGCCTTCAACGGTGGGTTTACTGGAGTACATAATAAATAAATGTTACAGAAATTCACTAGAAAAAACAGTTAAAGGTTAGGTGTGGCTCAGTGAATTCAAACACAAAACCTTAAACTGACCAGATATGGTTTGCAACAGTAACAAAGCATGTTATAACGCATGCTGACCCATAACTAACTTTAACTGGGATTTTTCACCAGTGAGCGATAGCTAGATCAATAGATAAGTTGATAGATAGTCACTTCGATGCCAAGGCAGTCATTTTCCTGGTAGCACAATACCTGTGTGGCTTGTATGACAGAATAATAACCACCAAAGTATCACAATACAAAAATATTGCAGACAAATATTGAGGTAAAACTATTGACTTTGGATTATGAATTTAAAAAAAGGATTATTCTATTAATGATAAAATACAATATTCATGAAAATAAATACTGGGTGTGTGGCCAAGTTGGCGGCACAGTGGTCCACTGAAGCAGCCATTAAACTTGACCTGTCCAATTATCCTTGAAAGGACACCCACAATCAGACCATCGGGGGTAACTGGTTGCCTGATTGAGCGGCGGTGGTCTGCAACTCGTCCCAGATGAGCCCTCAGCAAGCCAGAGCTCTGAGCACTGAAGCGGGCAAGATGGTGGCTGCCTGTTTTTGACTGCTCTGACACCTGACGCATATTATTATTATTATTATCATTATTATTATTATTATTATTATTATTATTATATATACAAATCCTCTGCACACGTTTAAAGAAAATACATTAAGTTTCATAAAATATCCCAATGATGCTTGTCTTTGTATTTTCAGATGTCTTTAATTCAAGATCTTAAGCCTTTTGGGCCAACACGTGTTTCGTCGCTGTTACAAGGGATTACCCCGCGACCTAGTTCCTGTGATAATTCCAACCTAGAAGGGGTTCCCATAATTTCTGCGCATGGAGAGGTAGACTATTTAGTCTTGTGTCCGAATATATTTATGTGCTTCCAAGTGTAAGGGAGTTTCTTTTAGAAGAACTGCCCCATCCAGCAGCATTAGGTAGAACCCCTTGGATCTCCAGGCCATGGCGTATTCGCCATGCAAATCAGCAGTCTTCTGAAGGAAATTCCCTTTTGAATCTATATTAAAACTATTTTTAGTTTTAAATATAACTGAAAGTGCAATTAATTGATGATTTCAAAATTAACATAATGAAGTAACTCACTCACTGTAATAAATAATATAAAATACATTATAAAGTTGTGACAGAGTACAACAACAGTCACCAGAAGAACTCCCTAGCAGCTCAGTCCAACTGCTGCTTGTTCTAATGAGCATTCAGTATGACATCAGCTGTGACATTGATGTATTCCACTCATGACATGTCAGATCACCATCACATATTGATGGACTTGTAGTGCAATTAAGACAGATTGCAAAAATTGAGAAGTTCACAAGCACAGAAAGAATAGGAAACAATAACAAATAGGAATGAATAACAACAGCAAACAACTAAATATGTCATGAGGGCAACAAACAGAATTAAACATTTAGTGAAATGAGAAAGCAATCCGAATAAATATTCTGATAACAGAGTCAACGTGTAATGTCATTTCATGGACAGTCTACTTTTCAACAGTTCTACTTTTCTAAAACCACCAATTTGAAATTTACTTTCCTTTGTCAAAAGCTAGGACATATAACAAGATCAGAACCAGTAGCACTGTTGTTATTACTTTGCCCATAATCTGGTGTATTATTGTTATCACTGTGCCTATTAAAGCAATTTATTGGGACTGTACAATGTCTAGCTCTTTGTACCTTGGCAACACTACGAAAGTGTCACCTCTGACCCCCTTCAACTAAAACACTGTTGTGACATACTTAAACAACTTTTACAGGTTAGTTGAACTTGGATAAGCCTTTCTTTTGAAAAACAGGTTCTTTAATTCTTACAAGATCCCCAACCACAATTTGTGGCGCACTCAATGTGAGCAAAGATTCACAGACCAGTCTAGTATCATTCTTGGTTTTGGTCTCTTACCAAATTTCTTCCAAGGGTACAATGCGGGTTTTAAACTTAAATAGCCAGTTTGGAGTTAAACCTGAAACTGCTTTTCTATCACCCATTCTTTCAAAAGGACAGTGGTTGGTGGAAACATGAACTGTTGTTCTGTAAGACCATAAAGGTCTCGCACAGCTCATGTTTCATTCTAACAGCACTTTGGACACACTCAACTAGAATGCGGCTAAAGCATCCCATCCCATTACTTTGGGGATGGTAAAGTGGCTTCCTCAAATGCCTGACCCCACTTTTCTTCAGGAATTCACACATAATGGTGGAAGTAAATTGCACTCCATTGTCAATTAAAATACATTCCGCTATATTTTCTTTGATGAAAGTTTCTCTAAGAACACTTACGAGAGCACTAGTCGATGGTACCTTTGACATTTAACTTCAACCCACCTAGACAAATTTCAATTAGTACAATTATGTATTGACACTGTGCAGGCAAAATATGAAAAGATCCTAAGAAGTCTAGCTCAATTTTCTCCCAATCTCTGGAAGGAGCAGCTACAGGAGTTTCAGTAAGTGAGCATGTCACCAACCGTTTGTCAGAAATAAAGAATTGGGTACATTCATTGATGAGTATCTCTACCTCTCTGTCTATTCTGGGCCACCAGTACTCCTTCCTGACATGTCTTTTAGTAAGGGTTACCCCTAGATGCCCATTATGAGCAAATTTGATAATTTTTTCCCAAAGCCCATTTCGCGGGACTACCTTCTCACCTCTGAATAATAAACCTTCATCCTCAGGCAACTTGTGAGCTATCTTCCAGTATGGTTGTATTTCTGGTTTCAACAAGTTTTCTCTTGGCCACCCACTGATAGATTACCTGGGTACTTCTTGTATACAATTGCCCTGAAACATCTAATTTGTCTATTCCTCTACACTGGTGCAAACAGAGTCACTGAACTTACATCCTGCAATTACACATTCCTTAAAATGATCATTCTCCGCTTTACAATCTTCAACAATAGGCAATCTGGATAGGCAATCTGTCTGGACATTCTTCCCAACAGGAAAAAACTCAACCTTAAAATTGAATTCTAACAACTTTGTGACCAATCTTGAAAACCTAGCTGTAGTTTATTTCACATGAACTCCTAATGACCTACTCCACACATAAGCTAGTAAATTTCTCCACACATCATGCACAGCCCAACATCTCTTTTTCAATCACAGAGTATTGCTTTCTATGAGTGCGCTTGTGTTAAACCTGCTCCCAATTGATATGCACTTGTATCAACTGTGATGCAAGTATTGTGTCCTTAAACAGGTTGAAGAGCAGGAGCCTGTGAGATGAAGATTTTATTCTTTCAAACGCACTTCTAAATTCATCATTCTATTCATACACTGAATTACTTTTAAGTAGAATGTGAAAATAAATTCTCAGTGAGATCTGCAAACCCCTTGATGAATTTTGAGTACAATTCACATATTCCCAAGAATGATTTTATTTGTTCTCAATCTTTGGGTATAAGGGTATGGGTAATGGCATCTACCAATCCCACTTTTGGTTTAAATTCAGAACCTGTAAGAACATGTCCTAGATATTCTATCTCTCTGGTTCTGAAAACACACATATTCTTTCTTGATGTAACTGATTTATATTTCAAAACTTTCAAGATATTAACAACAATCTCATCATGTTCTTGGACCGAGTCAGCAAACACAAGTATATCATCTTAAATGCTACGGCTTTGGGAATGTCCTTCAAGATCTCAGACAACTTCCTCTAAAAAGCCAAAGCAGCTGAGGATAATCCAAAGGGTAACCTGCAAAACTGGAAAGTCCCCTTGGGGTGATAAAAGTGGTAATATAAAGTGAATCAGAGTGTGAAATTATCGGGATTTTGGCCATTTTCATGTCTAATTTGGTAAACCATGATGACTGCCCAACTTTAGTCAAAAAGTCCTCAATCTGAGGTAGAGGAAAATTGTATACCCAAATTGCATTATTCGAACTTCTCAGATCAATACACACACACAACTCACTAGACCTCTTTGGTGCTAGGACCACTGGCGACAACCACAGAGTCGCAGGCACAGGCTCAATGATACCTTTAAGGAATACATTAAGTATATGGTCATATAAATCCTTTATTACATTAAAAGGGGCATTGAAGAGCTTGTGGTTCACTGGTGGATATTGCTCTTTTATTTTAATTATACTTGTTCAGATCCTTGAATTGTGTCAGGCCTGTCACAGAAAACATCTTTAATCTCAGTTTATCAAGCATGAACAACATCATTTTCTACTACAGAATTTGTACATTTCTATCTGGGGTTAGGATAATTTCCAAATCCGCCTGATGCCACCATCCTCATATGATAAGCCCCTTTATAGCTAAATGAACTTCACAGTAGATGGATCTATTATCAAAACCAATTTCAGCCATTAAGAAACCTGTAAATTCTATCCTACTGCCCTCAAATGCCATAGGAGTGATGTCTGAAGGCAATAAGAATGTATGTTTCCATAATAGCTCATAGGTTTCAGTTGGAATTATGTTGATTTTTGCAGCAGAGTCTATTTTTCATGTTTCCCATCAATAAACATATCAGCTAGAGGGTCTGCACACCTCTTGTTAGACTCTGGAGTACAGTTACCTAACACACCTAACATCAGTCCCAAGTCATCCACCTTATGTTCTAGTAAATCAGTGTTGTCCTCATGGTAGCTTTCATCAGTAACACTCCTCACCCCTATTCTCTTCACACTACAATATACTTGGCCAAAATGGCCAGGGTTCCCACATTTCTTACAAACTAGATTAGCGGCAGACGTAGTCACAGAAAATAGACCACACTAGGGTCAATACTTTGATGTAGAAAACTACCACTCAACCTCCTGTGATTCCACTGCTCAGGAACCGCCAAACAGAAACAGAAAACCAATACAAGAGAGGGAATGCTCAATAAGTTCAAGAATTTTCACTGAAAGTTCAATAGTTCAAACGTTCATCATAGCTGGAATGACAAATAATTATTTCTTCTTTTCAGTCCATCATGAAGAAGGAGCCATAATACGGTATACAAAATAGTTTTCGTAATGTTCATCAAACATTGCACTCCAGCCCAGCCAATGAGTTTTGTACTGAGGAGAATTTCTTCAGGGTTTGCAAAGTCTCATATTGTTTTTCTGGATTTAGGATAGACCAGAATAAATAAGGCAATTGTGGATAAGTCACTCCCAAGTGGGTACTGCAGAGTATAGCAGAGATGCACACAAAGGCACCAACATGAAACCTTCTTGTTTAGCAGCAGTACAATTACGGACATTGGAAAAATGTTTGTACAACCCACATTTGAAACATACATTTTTTTTGTCATGCCTTTCATTGTAACTTCGTCTTTACTCTGTAGTTTATATTTTGTTGCAGTTGCACCATGTTGAGTGGGTTAGTATTTTGAACTGGCATCTTTTGGGTACGAGGAGCCAGTGAAATGTTCTGAGTTGAGGGGCGATATGGGCCCGCCTGGGGGGGTTGAGGACGAGCCTGGCTGCAGACTTCTGAATGGTCTTAAGCCTATTTAGCAGATGTGAGGTCATTCCTATGTAGATGGTGTTTCCGTAGTCTAGCAGCTGGTGACAAGGGCTTGAGTGATGGTGCATATGGTGCTGGTGAGTAGACAATTGAAGATTTTCGGGAGCATGCAGAGAGTGAGGAAGCAGGCTGAAGTTACTGCATTTATCTGTATTTCCATGGTGGGTTTGCTAGGTTCCTGTTGTGTTCTGTGGGTGTTGGTGTGGGTGAGGGTCCCAGTTCTGCTGGCCACCAGGAGTCATCCCGAGGTGATGTGTTGTTCCCGAAGATGAGTACCTCTGTTTTGTCAGTGTTGAGTTTGAGGTAGTTGTTGAGCCTCCAGCTGGTCATACACAGGTGGAAGTTGTACTTAGTGATTGTGGGGTCTGCACACAGGGAGAGGATGAGCTGAGAGCCGTAGCGTATGTTATGATGTTCCTAAGTTAGGTCCTGACCAAGGTGGCCAGATTGGCCGTATAGGTGTTGAACAGGGTGGGGCTCAGTGATGCATGTATACAAAGACAGACTGCCCAAATGGCTTCTCCAGGCTGACCGTTCCCCATCTGCTGCTTTACTTGATCAGTCATTTACACACTCCAAGCACTTACACTTTATGCATACACGTATCTGAACTGTTGAAATATTTCTACAGTCAAGAGTACCACTACCAGGAAGGCAGCATGTACTTTGGCATAATGAGCACTTCGGGTCTAATTTAGAATTTGGCAGGGGGATCATCATTCTTCCATGATGGTAGATTAGATCCATCCCATCTGTTCCACTGGCGGCCGGTTTTGTTACAGGGCCCTGTAACAAATTCGGCCGAAAACCGGCCCTTGCAAAGAGCTCGGGGGGGGGTGTAGGGGCAGCCGAGCACTTTGCCAGGGCTGGTTTTGGTTCCCAGTCCTGCCCTGCACACATCCATAGCGTGGGTACGGTCCGTATCACTATTGTAGTGGTGATGTAGGAGTACGTGCGGTACGGGCCGTACACACACTCTCAGAGCGTGTGTACGGCCCGTACCACGCATACTCCTATGTCACCACTACAATAGTGATACGCACTGTACCCACACATCCATAGCGTGGGTACGGTCCGTATCACTATTGTAGTGGTGACTTAGGAGTACGCGTGGTACGGGCCGTACACACGCTCTCAGAGCAGGTGTACGGCCCGTACCACTATTGGCTGTCCAACAGTTCTCCTTTGTTGGTCCACATCAACAGACAGCACTCTGTCAATGTTGTTGCCCCTTGTCACAGTGCTACAGAGGGATCCACATGGCAGAAGAAAGAAATGGCTGACCGTATTTCCAATGGCTTATGCGTCAGTCAACATTGACAGGCACCTCCGTCAATACACAGCTGATTACAATTTCCTCAAAAACACCTGCAGCTTGAACTACAAAAGTCACTCGTCTAACCACACAAACCATTTACCACTCACACCACAAACCATCAGCAGAAGATCTATGTCTTCATTATTTGTAAAAAAGTCTGGAAGAATAAAATACAGATTCTCAGAAAATGAGTTGGTGACTGTACTGATGGATGAGGTAATTAGGGTTGAAGCCTAGTTATTTCGAGCACTGGTACAGACAACAACCATGAGTCACAGAAGGGAAATGTCCAAAATCTGGGATAAGATGAATGCTGTTTCCAATACCAGATTTTTTGAGGAGGACATCCGCAAGCAATGCAACAACCCATTGAGGAGAGTCTGTCACCTTTCTTGCATGATATATTAGGAGGCCACAGCAACTGGTGGGTAGTCTCCCAGGCCCCTGAACCTCATGCCCAGAGAGTAGAGGGTGTTGCCCATACCTCACACTGAAGACATCATGGGAATTGCAGGCAGAGGGAAGACTGACAAGTAACACCACTACCTCTCAGTAATTCACCCTCTCCACACTAGCATACCCTTAATACCTAGCACAAATATGTACACTAATGACAAACTATTCACACAAATTGGCAAAATGATGTCTTTTACAATGCACTACATTCTCTATGTTTTCATAATCTACCATTTACCCATTCTGGTAAAACATTCTTCTGAGCACAACAAATGCGGGAAAGACAATCAAACATTTCACATTTTACATTTGGACAACAAATTACATCAGCCTACCCCTTGTATCAACTACATCTATGAAGTTACTCATAAGAATTAGGCCTGGGCAGAGTGACTGAAAAACTCCACCATGCTACGCGGCCTTCAATGAGTGCGTGCCGTTGAGTTACTCTGTTCGCGTTGATTTTTTGTGCAGGGTGTTTCAAACAGCACCATACGTAAAACAATGAATAGTTAATTGGGATGGATTGTAGTCCGCCATAGGTAGTAAAGTCACTAACCTGTTAGGTCTAGTCAAATGTTTCAGTTATGTAAATGCATGATGGCTGTGGCACAGAGTAGGCAATCTTAACTTAAACAAAATGTGTTAAGCATTTAGAAGTACCAAAACAGTTGAAAAGTCACACTCCAATGTATAAAATAGAGAAAAATGTAAAAAGCAAAATTACATTAAAATGACCAAAATCCAATAAAGGCATTCAGAGATATGTAATATTATGTTTTTAATGTTAAAAAAACTCAAAGAAAAATAAAGCACCCAATAAAAGTAATGGTTTTGGTAGACCAGGGCCAAGGTGCAATTTCATGCCAACCTCGATAGGATGGAATACAGCAAATTGATTGGTGTGAGTGAAAATCTTGAATTCAAAAAGTCCTAAAAGTTTTCGACTGGGTTGTCACTGAAATAGTAGCTACCACGTAGGTAAGTTCAGATACCTAAAACAGGTTGGTCCCGCTGATGCACTGGAGCTTTGGAGATTTGTTTCTGAAAATTCCAACAAAGAATGGAGCATAGGTGGGGACCTTTTAAAGGACAAAGCTGAAATCCAATCTGATGCTGAGGAACTACCAATCAGATACTTCTTCCAGGAGGTCCCGCTCAATCTTTGGTGCTCTGGAGAATTTCTTTTCAAATGTTTCCAAACTTTCTGATGGTGCCCAAACAATCTCAGGAGTGCACTTCTAAGCCCCACAGATACTTAAAGGGGGTCTTCAGAGATTCCCAGGGTGTCAGAAAGAGGTTACTTCAGGGAAAAGGACTCCATATTTGTTAAGTTTCTGAGCCACACAGTGGGACAGCCAGCTGACTCTTGGAATTCAAGCGTTTGTCCTTTGTACAAGTAGGAGCAGGTCCAGCCCTTTAAATCTCCTCATATGTCTTCAACAACAGATGCAGCTTCTCTTTTGTTCTTTGACAGGTCCTGAGAGTGTTCTAAGGCTGGTGCCCTGGGGTGCCACATTTTTGCCTGGTACCAACTAGGTGGTGAGGGTGACTCCTGGTACTTCCCTAACCAATGGGGATTAAAACTCTCAGGGAACCCCCACCCACTTTTGCCGCAGTTTTTGCCCAACTGCATACAATCTAATAGCACCTTCTCAATGTATTCTCCAATTCCAAGCCTGTGTGACCAGACAGTGATATGGTCAAGATAATGAGCAGCGCACCTGTGGTCACTCAAAACCAGTTCTGGGGATAGCTTTCTTCCCACTGGGTTTGGTGCCAACTTGACTATTGGGACAAAGGCTGGGCCTTTCAAGGTTTTACCTATCAGTTACTTGTAACAGAGTAGGCCATTTTCAAGGTAAATAATTTCATGGGCCCAGCTAAACAGGTCGACCTTCCATTGGATGAACACCCCCCCGACTCCCAGGGCATTTTTCCTACTCTGGGTGCAGTTTTCACACCTCATTTAAGTCAAGTACTTGATTGACTGCTCCTGGAGAGAAAATACAAAGTAGCCTCCAGGATCTTCAGGCAGGGAAAATATAACTTTCTAAAAGTGTAATTTCCTCAATATTTATCAAAAATCGAACTTCAATATCAAGGTGCCTATTCCAATCCTGTAAAACCCGGGTACGAATGGTCGTACGGAGCGTATTCTCCGTACGACTCGTACCCGGGAAATCCACCTTGCAAACCAGCAAATACGATTCGTACAGAAATACCATTTCCGTACGAATCGTACAAAACTACGTACGGCTAAAAAATAACAACTAGTCTGATCCGGGACAGCGCGTACGTGACGTCCGTGTGGCATTAGGCAGCGTTTTATGGACCAGCAAGTACGATTCGTGCCTACGTCACTCCGCACGGCTTATTTTTTACGGCAGCCAAAAACTCCCGGGAAATTGAGTACAACGCAAATAAGGGGCCTCGGTACGCGACGGACAGCCATGGACCCCATCCTACGTGTCATCCCGGCCCTCCTAGCCTACGACCTGGTGCACCGAAACCGCCGCGCACGCCGCAGAAGGTCAGAACAACACCCAGGGGCAAAGGGGGGGCGAGGGGCAGGAAACATAACCCCTACCTGTTGGACCCGGCCTCGTAGTATGGCCCTACGTGCCCCTGCACCACCGAAACCTGGTACCTGCAGCCCCAAGCACACGGCCCAGCCGACCCTCCCCACCAGGACACACGCACCCGACCCGGACCTCCCCATCCATGGCCTCTCTCCTTTCGGCCACCCCGGGCCCGCGTGCCCACTTCATGCACCAAGATGGCCGCCCGGCCCCAGCGCGACCCGGGCCTAGAGGCGCCACTCCGGCTGGAGGACATCACGCTTCCAGGGGATGAGAGAGGGGGGAGCAGTTTCTATCGCACCTCTGAACTCCCCTGGGACGATGGGTTTCGATCGGCCCTCCATGCCTGCTGGGTGTCTGGGACTCCTCCCGACCCGGCCCTGAAAGGATCAAAAGACAATGACAGGAAATCCCGACAAGCGACCCCCAGGTGACAAGACCCCTGCCTGCACAGACTCCGGACATCAAAGAGGGGTCGACCTATAACAAGGGGTGCTCTGGGTCTGTCCGGTAGATTCGACGCTGGAACAACGAGAGCCTGCCGACGTGGTCGCGGCTCCTGGAACTTGGACCCTCCTGAGCCCTGCTGAGTGACTCGCGGCTCTCTGAAGATCGTAAGACCTCCGAACTTGTACCTGAGCCTGCTGAGTGACTCGCGGCTCCTTGAAGATCGTAAGACCTCCGAACTTGTACCTGAGCCTGCTGAGTGACTCGCGGCTCCTTGAAGATCGTAAGACCTCCGAACTTGTACCTGAGCCCGCTGAGTGACTCGCGGCTCCGACTGACTCTCACGGTCCCGCCGGACCCCGACTACAACAACGTATCCCCCAGCTCGAGGATTGTGAGCTGTGCGCCGGATACGTCCCTGCCTTGAACCTTTGCCAGAGACTGTCCCGCTACCCCCTACCCCTTCCGAGACTCATTGAGCCCGTGCTCTCCTTGTACATATTTGCAGTGATAACCTACTTGATAAAGATTGATTTCTAAGAACACGGTGTGGTCACTCTGTGTCGTGTGGTGCCAGAAGTACGATCCTAGATACGAGATTCCTCCCCCTGGGGAGTCTCCCGCCAGTGCCCGGCTACGATACTTCGAGGGTGGGTCTCAGGGTAGTCAGGACCCCTTTCCGGGCTCCTCTGAGGTCGCCGTCTAACACTATCCAATTGAAAAACTACTATATTCTGTACATACATTACCTCCAGGGTCTGGTCACTTCGGGGGGGCGTGTCCAACAATCCCTGCGTCCCGCAACAATGGAAGTGGACGTGGACGCGTACCCCTATGTCACCACTAGATTATTGATACGCACCGTACCCACACATCCAGGGCCAGACTGGCCGTAGCGGGCACCGGGCAATCCCCCGGTGCGCCGCACGGGTGGGGGCCGGTTTTGTTACAGGGCCCTGTAACAAATTCGGCCGAAAACCGGCCCTTGCAAAGAGCTCGGGGGGGGGGGGTGGAGGGGCAGCCGAGCACTTTGCCAGGGCTGGTTTTGGTTCCCAGTCTTGCCCTGCACACATCCAGAGCGTGGGTACGGTCCGTATCACTATTGTAGTGGTGACGTAGGAGTACGTGCGGTACGGGCCGTACACACACTCTCAGAGCGTGTGTACGGCCCGTACCACGCATACTCCTATGTCACCACTACAATAGTGATACGCACTGTACCCACACATCCATAGCGTGGGTACGGTCCGTATCACTATTGTAGTGGTGACTTAGGAGTACGCGTGGTACGGGCCGTACACACACTCTCAGAGCAGGTGTACGGCCCGTACCACTATTGGATTGGGGCCTTAGGGGTACGCGTGGTACGTCAGTACACACCCTCTGAACGCGGGGGTATGGTCCGTATCACACTTACCCCTACGGCACCAGTACACTTGGGATACAAGGCGTACACACGCCACGAATGGTGTTGTATGGCCTGGTGCAGCATATCACCATTATATTGGTGTGTTTGGAGGTCAAGGAGAGCAGTGTACAGCACCAAGGGGGTTGGTGGGTGTGTGTGTTGCTGCATAGGATTCCCAGCAGTGGCCAGAGACATGGTGGTGGGTGCACATCACTACCAGCAGTGGACAGACATATATGGGTGGGTGCACATCACTACCAGCAGTGGACAGAGACATGGGGGTGGGTGCATATCACTACCAGCAGTGGACTGACATATATGGGTGGGTGTATATGACTCCCAGCAGTGGACAGACATTCGAGGGGTGGGTGTATATGACTCCCAGCAGTGGCCTGCATTATGAGGGGTGGGTGCAGAGGACTCCCAGCAGTGGACAGACATATATGGGTGGGTGCACCTCACTCCCAGCAGTGGACAGACATATATGGGTGGGTGCAGAGGACTCCCAGCAGTGGACAGACATATATGGGTGGGTGTATATGACTCCCAGCAGTGGCCTGCAATATGAGGGGTGGGTGCAGAGGACTTCCAGCAGTGGACTGACATATATGGGTGGGTGCACCTCACTCCCAGCAGTGGACAGACATATATGGGTGGGTGCAGAGGACTCCCAGCAGTGGACAGACATATATGGGTGGGTGTATATGACTCCCAGCAGTGGACAGACATTCGAGGGGTGGGTGTATATGACTCCCAGCAGTGGCCTGCATTATGAGGGGTGGGTGCAGAGGACTCCCAGCAGTGGACAGACATATATGGGTGGGTGCACCTCACTCCCAGCAGTGGACAGACATATATGGGTGGGTGCAGAGGACTCCCAGCAGTGGACAGACATATATGGGTGGGTGTATATGACTCCCAGCAGTGGCCTGCAATATGAGGGGTGGGTGCAGAGGACTTCCAGCAGTGGACTGACATATATGGGTGGGTGCACCTCACTCCCAGCAGTGGACAGACATATATGGGTGGGTGCAGAGGACTCCCAGCAGTGGACAGACATATATGGGTGGGTGTATATGACTCCCAGCAGTGGACAGACATTCGAGGGGTGGGTGTATATGACTCCCAGCAGTGGCCTGCATTATGAGGGGTGGGTGCAGAGGACTCCCAGCAGTGGACAGACATATATGGGTGGGTGCACCTCACTCCCAGCAGTGGACAGACATATATGGGTGGGTGCAGAGGACTCCCAGCAGTGGACAGACATATATGGGTGGGTGTATATGACTCCCAGCAGTGGCCTGCAATATGAGGGGTGGGTGCAGAGGACTTCCAGCAGTGGACCGACATATGTGGGTGAGTGTATATGACTCCCAGCAGTGGCCTGCAATATGAGGGGTGGGTGCAGAGGACTCCCAGCAGTGCCCAGACATTTGAAGGGTGGGTGCAGAGGACTCCCAGCAGTGCCCAGACATATGAGGGGTGGGTGCAGAGGACTCCCAGCAGTGCCCAGACATATAAGGGGTGGGTGCAGAGGACTCCCAGCAGTGCCCAGACATATGAGGGGTGGGTGCAGAGGACTCCCAGCAGTGGACAGACATATGTGGGTGGGTGCATATCACTACCAGCAGTGGACAGACATATATGGGTGGGTGTATATGACTTCCAGCAGTGGACATACATATATGGGTGGGTGCAGAGGACTCCCAGCAGTGGACAGACATATATGGGTGGGTGTAGATGACTCCCAGCAGTGGCCTGCAATATGAGGGGTGGGTGCAGAGGACTTCCAGCAGTGGACCGACATATGTGGGTGGGTGTATATGACTCCCAGCAGTGGCATGCAATATGAGGGGTGGGTGCAGAGGACTCCCAGCAGTGGACAGACATATGTGGGTGGGTGTATATGACTCCCAGCAGTGGGCTGCAATATGAGGGGTGGGTGCAGAGGACTCCCAGCAGTGGACAGACATATGTGGGTGGGTGTATATGACTCCCAGCAGTGGGCTGCAATATGAGGGGTGGGTGAAGAGGACTCCCTGCAGTGGACAGACATATGTGGGTGGGTGCACATCACTACCAGCAGTGGACAGAGACATGGGGGTGGGTGCAGAGGACTCCCAGCAGTGGACATAGACATGGGGGTGTGTACATCATTAGCATATGCCCACGACTCCATGGGTGTATGTACGCATCCCTGAGTTTTGACTATGATGATAGTGCCATAACAACACATCACTGACAGCAGTGTCCCACTCCCAGGAGGATGGCTGTCTTTCCCCCACTGCATTACACACCACATATGGGTGTGAGGACAAATGACACATGCATACCCACCCCTGGCAGATGCAGCACAATACACACACTGAGATCATGCCACAAGACTGAATAGTCATGTCACTGCCTACTAAAGTAAGAGAGCCAAACGGAACACACATTGTCACGCACATCCCAGGAATGATAGGAATATACAGGTGCTGGGCCAGCCACCAAGATGTCGTCTCTCATGGAAGGAATAGGGTGGAGTTTCCACAGATACAATGCCCACAATTGTGAGTCACGTGCCCAAATACCCTGCAGAACAAGTACCAGATGTGTGCTAGGCCTGGATTACACACATGCATAGTGCTGAAAAGGGAGGATTTCCACATGAAGGCATTTCAACATACTCAATACACAAGTACAGTGACTAGCAAGGATGGCACAGACGATGCAGCCGGAGACATTGCTGAGCAGGCATGGCCATAGTTGAAGGGATCCGTCACCAACAAAGGAAATGTAGACACAGGTCAGCACAACAATTGGGCGACTCTTTGCAGGGAAGATGTCAGGTGCCACAGAGGAAGGAACACTCCTTGGGACAATGTCTCAAAACCATCATAACACACACTACAAATGATACTTGGCAGAGACCTTGTGATGGCATGCAGATACCATGGTCAACCTCATCACCATCAGACTCGAACATTTCTCAGAACAATAACACATTACCACAACCCCAACTCCTGGAGCCTCAGCACCAACATCAATACCTGAAATGCAATAGTGTTCAAATGAAAAATAAAATGCTTTATTCAGCATTAAACAAAAGGAAGTAATAAGACTATATACAAAGGCCAATGGCCAGTCCATCATATAAGTCCTTGGGGGGACACTGGGGCACATGTCTCCCCTAGCTTGCCTGCACACTGGAACCCTCAGGTTCATCGACCGGGGGGGGCATCATGTGGGGAAGGACCAGGCACCTCAGGGACAGAAGAGGGAAGGGTAGGTGGAGTGGGTGCAGGGGTGGACGTGTCCACCACAGGGGGTGGGGCAGCACCAAAGGTGGTGGTGAGCTCGGCGCTGCACACTTTTGCAAGGGCGGACAGAGTAAGCCCTGCCCCGGAAGAAAACCCAGGGACAACAGAGGGGGGGGTGCAGGGATGGGTTTCAGCGCTCCTGGGGGAGGGGGTGGACATGGGGGTGGACTCAACTCCCCTGCCCGGGGACTTCCTTGACCGCTTGCGGGGTGGTGACACAGTGGGGGCAGGGAAGCCAAGGGGAGTGCTGGTGGAGGGACTGGGTTGTGAGGCATGCATACTCAGACTGTGGCTGCATGTATGGCTTTGTGCCCCAGACCCAGTGGGTGTGCCTATCTCCCCCTGAGTGTGCGTGTCAGGATGTGTGCGCTTGACCTTTCTTGGTGGTGTGCTGGATGTGTCTGGTGTGGTGCATGCGTGGAAAGGTCTGTGTGTGCATGGGACAGGTATGGGAGAGGGAATTGTGGATGGGGCTGGGGTAGAGGGGGGACGAAGCGCTGCAGGAGAGACACTGCTACCGTCAGTGAAGAGTCCATGGACTGCAGAAACCGGCGTTGCTCAGACATCGCTGATGACATGCCGTCCATGAAGGGCACCATCTGTGTCAGCAGTCTGGTGTGGCCATAGAGGACATTCAGCATCGATGCCTGGCCAACCTGCAACTGCCGCTGTATGTCCACAGACTCAGCACTGAGGGCAGCAGGGGTGACAGGGGCAGGGGGTGCGGTGCCTGGACCGAAGGAGACATGGTGGTGGTCAGCACGGACAGAAGGGACCGGAGCAACTGGGAGGGCGGTGATGGGAATGGAGGAGGTGGGACCAGATGTTGGGCTGCTGCAAGGTGTAGTGGCAGCCTCCGCCCCCTCGATGAGGTCAGCCTCGGACCCGTCTGCTTCCTAGTTGCTGTTACCATCAGACAGGTCCTCTGACTGACTTCCCTCGCCCTCCGTGCCACTGGCCCCCGATGACTCACCAGCACTGGTGCCACTGGTGCTGGGTCCCTCCTCAAGGTCCGTGCTGGTGTCTCCCTCGGTTACCGTTGATGATGCTGTGGGCAAGATGAACATACAGAAAAACATCAGTCACCTGTATACATCTGACACATGAGTACCAAAACAATAGGTCACAGTGCATATCAGGCAATGCTTAATGAGTAACAGCTAGATTACTCCGCACATATGTAAGCCCTGTACTCCCCAGTTGGTAGACCCACCATGACACTTGGACACAAGGAAAAATAGGACACACCATCCCAAAACTAGACTGAGAAATATACTGAGAAGCTAATGATTGGGAACAGGTGAGCACAGCAATACAATGAAGTCATGCCACCTCTTGTTTACCCTGAAAGAAACATGAGTGGTGCACCCAAGGCAAACTAACACACCTCAATACTTAAGGTGCCCCCACACTCAGAGCCTTGTAAGTAATTTCAAACAGTAACCCCAAAAACTTTAGTCCCTTGGGAATAACAATACTTCACACATTCGACATGTCAATAATGTGGGAATGTTCCATTTTGTGAACAGAACACACATGCGCCTGTATAAAAGATGTCTCCAAAGGAGGTGCACACCAAACCACATTTACCCAGTCATTGAAGAAGCTGGCAGCCTTATCCACAGGACCCACTGTCCAAAAGAAATGGTGTTGCAGAAAGTACATATACATGGGCCCACAGAGGTCATGATGACTTGACACTCGTAAGTTGGTAACAACCAAGTACTTACCCAAATTCCACAACACTCTGGGAACAAGTATATGTATAATCAGCTAAACAGTCTGATGAGGACAGTGGCTTCTTTTAAAAAGTGCCAGCGTGTTCCATGAAAGTGTAAAGGTGGTTTGTTGTGAACTTCCTTGGGAGACATCTGTCATGCATGCACATTATATTTTCTTCACACAAAAACATCAAACTAAAGCATTGAAAACTGGAAGACATGTTGACAAGTGTAGTGAGTGCCAAGGTACAAGACTCTTTTGACTAACAACTTTTAATTATACCAGTTGTCACATGGCCATCCGTTCCCTGATGACACAGTTGGCAACACATCTGACCCACTGCCTGTCATGTGGAGTGGCACACGTCCAAACACAGGACAATGCAAAAGCTGCGGGGCCTGCAATTGGGTCGTAAAAAGGCACACCTGCACTGAGCAGACACCCTCATGGCAATCCAGAATGTCCACACAGATGTCAGCACACAAAGACAAAACTACGTAGCATCTGGACCACACACTGGTGCCAAAAATGTATGACCAGGAATCATGTATTTAAACTATTGACACATGCTGCAATGCACAAACATTAAACACCGCACAACATGACTGGGTCACTGCACGTTGAGTCTCTGTCAAGACAATTATTGCACACAGGTCAGAGCTGGCAAGGAGACATAAGGTTTGGCCATGTAGGCCTCGCCCGCACAAACCCCCCATACCTGGGACAATGTGATTGAGACAGATCAAGAACTGACACCTCTTAATCAGTGTTTTCTAAACTTTGCTCAAATATTCCCAAAATTTACTCAACATCACCTCGTGAGGCTGCCAACACATATATGTGACAAACAACCATCAACAGATAGTTGTGAATAGCCACACAGGCACTGCCCAGTGTGAGTATGCAAAAGCCAAATGGGGTCTCCCTGTCCAGTGAACACATGTAGCACACTTCGGATAAATAATGATAAGGTCAGGGAACAATGCCACAGAGGAAAACCAATGCTGAACACACAGAGAATGGGCACAGTGTTGGATGACACACCTGATTACGAGGCAAGGGTGTCTCAGGGGACTGTAGTGTACACACTGCTCCTTGTTCCTGGAATGATCTGACTGTAACATGAGCAACCGTCCTGGCACCATGCATATCTCCCACTCATGCACATCATGTCTGAGGCCACAACATCGGTCATGCATGCTGCAAGTGTGTTCACTGGAAACCTCACACTCCTATGGTGAGACTCATCATCAGTGCAAACCAATATGGACCCCCAACTGAGTGAAGAGGACAGGGCACAGGCAAGATACCAACACATGTCACAGACCACCCTCACACATGATGCATAAAGCAATGTGCACTTGGATTAACTGGCAGCCCAGATGACCATGTGCAATAGTGATTACACACAGACCAGGGTACACATGTCAAGGAGGGGAAGGGATGAATAAGAGCACCGTTTGACTTTGGGGAACAGAATATGCACTGCACATATGAACCCTGGCAGTGTATCCAGGCGACAGAGCACTTTGAAAGGCTGGTGACACACAACACAACAAACACACATGTACCTACCCCCTCCTTGCTGCTGTATCTCCTGGAACTGCCTATCCAGGTCACGGAAGACCACCGCCAGGACACGCTGCATGTGGGGGGCATGCGTCAGTGCCCGCCGTGTTTGCGTGGAGGTGATAGTTTCAGCTGGACCCGGGCGATCCGCCGGGTCCAGCACCGGATGTCCTGCCAGCGTTTCCGGACTTGAGCCAGGCGCCGCCTGCGATCCCCCGCCGTCCTCACGGCCTTGACGATCCTCTTCCAGATGACCCCCTTCTCGTAGGCAGTTACCTGTGAGGATGACAAAGTGAGACAACATCACTACACATGCTCCATGTCACAGAGACACACATTTGAACATCTTTGACATGTTGGACAGGGCATCGGATGCTGCCAATGAATTTATTATTTCACATATGCCCATTGGCCTCTGTGGAATCCCCAATGCACTACATGCCATTGAAAGTACACAGGTGGCAGGAGGGGTGCCACACAATCCCTGATCATGGCACACACTGTGCATCACATGCAACACCAGGCTGATGGACAGCACCTCTAAACAGTTACGTGCCCTAGGCCACTGACGCAACCTCAGCAGAGTACACAGACACACACAGGCACAGAACAATCACCTGCCATTGGCAACAGCGGATACATACATCACTCTGCACATGTGCCACTTGCCTGTGGGGTGTCACAGGTGTCGGGCTACCTCATCAAGTCAGACACACAGCACGGCTTACTTCTCACATCAGATGGTTAGAGCAGTTGCCTCCTCCATGCAGCTGTGGTGCAACACTTCACATACACACTCACCCACATGACAAGGAACATTCACACACATCAATGTCCATGGGGCGTACACATCACTTGGACACTCTCACCACAGCTCCACTCAACTCACACACATCTGTGGGTACAGTCACCTGTCACACCTGGGGGACCACTGAATCACCTCAGGACAATAGACAAAATAGGGAACAAAGGATTTGCCAGGCTGAATGTGTCATGCACTACGCAGTGAATGTCACAGTAAGCACAATGCAAGTGAGTAGTGCACACCTGAACTACATCCTGCTCAGAATGAGAGACATAAGCCTTTCCCCCCCCCTGGGACCCACTGTAAACAACATTGCATGTCTGTCACACCTGCACACAATGGCAGAAGTGACAGTCACAAAAAAGGTGCACAGTCAAAGGTAGTGGAGTCAGCATTCACCTGTTGCCCTGGTCTCCCATACAGGCTGGGGTACTGTGGGAGGAGCACATCCAGCAGGGCCTCATTCTCCTCCAGGGTGAATGGCTGTGCCCTCTCCACAGTCCTTGACATGGTGCCAGAGCAAACACACACAGCAGCAGTGGTCGACAGGAATGTTGTGCAGGCAAGTGCCCTCTCATGGGTTCAGCCTGACTTATATCTGTCTTGCTGGGGGCTTTCATTTACAGGAGTACAGAGTGATTGGTCAGACTCATTTGCATCCTACGTTTCCTCGAATCCATTTAAACATACACCAATGACAGGATTTTGCATGGTTCGAAATTTGAGCATCATAGCAAGGTAAACACAACTTTGCAACATTGTAATTTTTGGCCCAACTGACTTTTCCAGCCCACATGATGTGCACATTGCAACAGAAATCTCGGTATCCATGACAACCTGCATGCATTTTGGGCCTAATACTTCTCCACTATGTATTTTTTGAGTCAAAAACACAACTACGGTGCGTTTCACACATACCCGTACACGTACGGCACCACTACAATAGTGATACGGACCGTACACAGGCTCTCAGAGCGTGTGTACGGTCCGTATCACTATAGGAGTGGTGCCGTACACACACGCGTACTCCTACGGCACTAGTCCTATAGTGATATGGACCGTACACACGCTCTGAGAGCATGTGTACAGTCTGTATCACTAGAGGAGTGGTGCTGTAGGAGTACGCATGTGTGTACGGAGCGTACACACATGCGTACTCCTACGGCACTACTCCTATAGTGAAACGGACCGTACACACGCTCTCAGAGCGTGTGTACGGTCCGCATCACTATAGGAGTGGTGCCGTAGGAGTACGCGTATGTGTGCAGAGCGTACACACATGTGTACTCCTACGGCACTACTCCTATAGTGATACGGACCGTACACACGCTCTGAGAGCGTGTGTGCGGTCCGTATCACTATAGGAGTGGTGCCGTAGGAGTACGCGTGTGTGTACGGAGCGTACACACACGCGTACTCCTACGGCACTACTCCTATAGTGATACGGACCGTACACAAGCTCTCAGAGCGTGTTTACGGTGCGTTTCACACGCTTACACTGCTGATAGGATGCGCACACGAAAGGAATGGAGGTATCAGACTCGCACAAGGCTGTACATCAAGTCATTGCAGACTTATGTGTGCATGGCCTAGGTGTGTCAGGCAGTGAAATTGCACATGTCTCCTCATTTATTTGCACAATTGATGTGTGATGACCTGTGTACACATGTCATGTGTGATGGGGCACTATGTGGCACACTTCCCCTTCACACTTTGCACATGTGTGCCTGTACTCCACACCTGTCACGCACAGCATCACTGGCATGGCACAGTCACCACCACCCGCAACTGTCCCCTGATGTCATGGACAGGGACACTACCAACTGACATTTCACGGTCAGCGTGCCCCGATGTGACTATGTCATGTGTGTGTCATGTGTTCCCATGAGCTTGCTGTTTTTGTTCCGTCAACTACATCTGCTGTTGCTGCATCCAACATGTGTCTGTGTGGAGATGGGCATGGCACACATCTGTGCACACCATTCCACATGTGGATTCCCACGTAAGCATGGTCTGTATGCATTGGACATGACATTTTCACATGAGGACATATCTGCGTCGTATCAATGTCTGTGGTTTCTGTTTTCACGTGTACCCCTTCATTGCAATGTGTTGAATCTGTACATTTGACATTCCATGTGACCTGTGCGTCGAGCTTGCCGTCAGCTCTCTGTATGAGATGACATCCTTTAAATGCAGCTATGTGGATGTATGTCACTCCTGTGATGTCTCTGGCTGTTCACTCAGACTGGCCCCCAGCTCATTTCAGGGCATGTCATGTCGACTTGCCAATCAAGAGATTTATCTTGGTTTTTGTAGGAGTCTCACCAAGCTGGCATAAGTGTCCTGGATGTATTGCACAGACCAGACTCTGTTTTCATCTGATGTGTAGTAGCAGTTTAGCATGTGCTCTGTTCATTGACATTGATGATGTCATGCTCAAAATCTTCGGTATTCAATTCAATTTGCTGCAGGGCACCGCCTGTCCCCCGACCAATGCCAGACTTGGGTGCCATGAGTGAACGTGACTGCATCCGACGGTACAGATTCACACCACAGTTGATTGAGGACTTGACCGCCAAGCTGGAACCACACCTCCAACCGCGACACAGGTATCCCACTGCGCTGACCCCCAAGATGAAGGTGATGGCAGCCCTACATTTTTTTGCCACGGTACGTTTCAATTCACCATAGCTGATGTTGATGGCATGTCCCAGACAATGTTCAGCCGTGTCCTGCGTGATGTTTTGGCAGCCATGTTGGTGCACCTTGATGAATTCATCCATTTCCCTACTCCTGAGGAGTTGACAGGTGTCACGGGTGATTTCTATGCCCTGGGAGGGATGCCCCATGTCATTGGGTCCACTGATGGGACACATGTAACTTTGGTACCACCACAGGCACAGGAGGTAGCCTATCGCAACCGTAAACATTACCACTCTATTAATGCCCTTGTGGTGTGTCTTGCTAACATTCTGATTTCCTATGTCTGTGCACGGTTTCCAGTGTCAGCACACGATGCCTACATCATGAGGTGTAGCAGGGTGCCACAAATGATGCTGCAGCTGCACAACGAACGAGCATGTCTTGTTGGTGGGTATACTCTGTTTGGCCTGTGTGTTGCGGTACCGATGCGCTTACGGCATCTCCTGACCCACTTTTTTGCATGATGTTTCCATGTAGGTGACTCAGGATATCCCAACATGCCATGGCTGATGACACCTCTCCGCAAACCAAGATCAGCTGCAGATCACCGCTACAAGAATGCACACGGGCAGACAAGGCGAGTGATTGAGAGAACTTTTGGCCTCCTGAAGAGCCGATTCTGGTGCCTTCACAAGACAGGCGGGTCCTTCCCATATGCACTGGTGAAGGTCTGCAATATCTTCCTCGTGTGCTGCATGCTGCACAACATGGCAGTGGAGAAGGCAGTGCCACTCATTCTGGCTCCTGATGAGCAGGAACATCCACCCGTGGAGGATGAAGGGCTTGGTCACGAGGCAAGTGACGAGGAGGATATCCGGAGTCAGCTCATACGCAACTTCTTCTCATAATGGTGAGTCACTGGGTCTGAGGGTGCACGCTTGTATCCTTGGGTGGCATGTGTTGCAATGTGTGTGTCCAGCTGACTGTATGCTAAGTGACTGAGATGTGTGTTCTGATGTGTCACTCGAGTGAGGATGTCATTCCACACATTTTCCCAGAAACACTGTCTTTTAAATTAGCATGGGACAACATTGTTCAGGTTTAGTAAATGACCATGTATGCATAGAAAACTCTTTGCGCTGACTTCTTGTGTGTCTGTCATTCCCAGGTACTTGCGCATGTTGTCTGCTCGTGTCATCGTTGTCCTCCTGCTATTCCTCATGAGTATTGCAACGCGTGGTGAATCAGCATTCCATGCACAGACACGGGGAAGGTCATTTTGGGTAAGGATTGAAGCAAGCCAATGTTTGGAGTGGTACGTGTTTGGAATGTGTGGGTACTGCTCCTGTGCATGTTGTGTTCCCATGCATACATGTCGACTCACCATGGGGCACATAACATGTAGCATGACTCCCATGAATTGATAGTCACCCTTCCTGACAGTCATCTGTAATGGGTGTAGGATTCAGGTGAAGGCATCATTGTGTGTAAAAATTCCCTCTGAAACCTATGGGATGCTACGGGTGGACATAGTGTGGGACATCCCTATGACAGGCTCAATGGGGAATTGCAGCCTCTCCGTGTGCAGCAGGAGGTGTTTGGCTCCTCCCCTTAACTTGTGTGCCAGTTCATTTGGATTTACAACATCCGTGTTGTGAAGGGGGTGTGCAGCGTAGGTCCCACATGTTCAGTCAATTGACCTGTGAGTCTGTGCACATAGATGCATTTCCCTTAGTGTGAGTGTGAGTAATAAAGGTGTTCCTCACACTCATTAGTGTCTCATATCTGTCAATGCTGATCTCTTGCCACTTTGCATGCGTCATCTCTGGCATAGTTGTCAAAGATTGTGCTTAGGAGTGTATGTGTATTTCATCAACATGCATGCATTTCTTTATGGATAATGATCTCTATTGTGCATGTGGTCCATGGCTGTGTACGTTTTGTCCCGGTTGCTCACCCCAACGGGCCGGACACGCCTGCTGAGGGTGTGTCTCCTGTGCGCAGATCGGCATTCTGTTACCTGATCCTGTGTCAGTCATCTTTGGTGATTGTTCAGCCATTTTCTCTGGGTGACCCATGACTAACCTGACACTCCTTCCTTTACGTACGCCTGTTGCAATTGTTGTCCTTTCTGACCTCCTTGTCTTTGTGTGCTACTTTCAGCCTAGTTTCCAGTACATGCCGCCTGCTGCTGCGGGCCCTGCGGCAAGGGCCCACCAAGTTACCGGATTCTGCAACCCACACGCCTCCAAGATGCTCCTCCCTTCCTCCCTCCACCCATTCATTGGGCTGTCATCAGCTTGTCTGTGCCACTGTTGCCGCCACGCGGTGCCAAAGACAGGTCCGTCAGTGCATGCAACGTGCACATTGCACAACACTCATGTCTTTGCATGACCCACATCACACAACAGTCTCATGTTGCAGCCACCCCCCAAGTAATGTGCAACCAAAATTCAACCACATGCTCTCAGCCATACCCTAAGCGCGCACACGACCCCTTCGCATGCTGAGTGTGCAACTCCAACTGCCTACACAGCGCTGCCCCGCCTTCCAGGCCCGGGCACACCATCCAGGTCATGTCCCTCCAACTCCACACCGGCTCCGTCCAACAGCACACCATTGGACTCTGTTACCTCCTCAACACAACAGGACCAAACATCACCTTCATGACAGTGACGTGGATAAAAGCATCCGCAGCACACAACTTCTTAATTGCCATCTCTGACGGCTACAAGAGCAGCCGCAGGGACAACATTAACAATCCCGGGGGATGAATTGATATCTATTCCCAAGTACGCACTCAGGGTCACTAATCGGGTTTGGCACAAACCCCCTGCAATCCATCAGCGCAACACTCATCTACAGATCTTCAAGCCTACATCCACAATTCAACAAAGCCATCAACACGTCCATCTTCACGCACGCACTCACATCCACAGGATACATGTGGCTGTGGGCCCAGAACTTCTGGCTGGATGAGAACCACACCAGCAACCATCATTGGTCCATCCACATTGTCATCCACGTTTCTGACAAGCAACACACTGCCACACACCCCGCTACCAAACCCCCACAGATGCTTGATGTAAGTCAACACAGACATGCTGTGTGGGGCACTGGAACAAACACCACCGCCACACCCTGCAACCTCACACACTGGATCAGCAACTGATCCAACAATCTAGCCACGTTGACGGACTTTCCTGTGACGCACATAAAGAATTACGCCACCTATGACCAGGCACAGCTAGTGGACTCATACACGTCTAGCAGGACTATTGTGCACAGCTTGCAACACAAATAACCATCAGTGGCCTTACAAGCAGGGCAAACGGCACACACAGCCATCACCATGTCATCATCAAGGACAATTGGAGATCCTTCAGAAGGTGCAGAGGTAAACACAGCGCACAACATCAAGGAGCTCTTCTGCATTGTGAGTGCACTGACATCAGCTCTCCATCCACAAGACAGCCCACCCTTGCAAGGCTGAGCCAATCCCTTTCTACTTTCTACCACTGCAAGCACATGCACATACACGCAAGCCTTGGCACACAGAGGCAGAACGCACTATTATACGCGGGACCAACCCCCCTTTAAGTTTAGCACTTCCATCATCAGGAGATACAACAAACCGGCTCATGTGCAACATCCACTGGGGATCTCCATCAGGCCGCTTCCCACACAACATCTCAACCACATCATTCCCCATCCTTGTAGCCCCCGTCCAGCACATCATGTATGTATCATTGGAGTTAGCCACATTCCATGGTAGATAGATGCATGCAGTGACTCAGGCCCTTCTTAGACAACGGACGGCAGGAACGCAGGCTCTCAAGGAACATCACCGTGCTTACCTAGCCTGCAAATGTCATCAGGGAAACAGGCAACGAGCAGCTGACAAACTTCCTCCACGCAAAGAGCTCCAGGCATCCTGCACAAGGCCATCTTCCACTGTAATCACCCCACTGCAAACGTCATCATTACCAACAACAACAACAACTTTGCCCTGCTCCACAATGGTGAGGCCACCCCCCTTGACCACTCCACAGCATTAGACATGATGTGCTCACACACTGTCAGCTCACACATCTCCAACACTGGTATCCCGGGTATGGACCCTGATGAAATCACCTAGTAGCTCACCAGCAAGGCCATGGGAGTGGGACTCAAGCCTTAAGCATGTAGTACAGTGGCCTCATCTGGAACATGGCCAAGGGCTCATCTCTCAGTGTGTCAATCTTCAATGTGTCCATGACCCCCCTCTCCACCATCACATGCGCACACAATCTCATCATCATCTCGTATGCCATTGACAGCCAGCTGCTCCTCACCCTCACCAAAGACACAGCCATTGCAGGTTCCAACCTTCAAGTAGGCATGAGGTCCGTTGATGACTGTGTGAGCATCAGCCACATGAGGCTGGACTTGGCAAGGACTGAGGTTATAATCTGAGGATTGTCCCCTTACAGCTGGGTCAACTCCTTGTATCCCACCCGCCAGGGCACTGCACCAGCACCCAGTGACCACGCACACAAGATGGTGTGCATCCTGTACTCGACCCTCACAATTACCATGCTACTCACCAGCATCTGTACCTCATGCTGCAACACCCTCCGCATGATGCACATGATCCACAGATAGATCCACTCCAAGGCAAGACAGACCATCCCCAAGGTCCACAACACCAGCTGTGTCAACTACAGCCCCGCACCCTACAGAGCAAGTACAGCCAAACTCCCGGCAAACTTGTCCACATCCAGGGTGCATCTGCACACCTCAGCTTCAACATCCCGTGCACCAGCCACATCAACGTCCACCTGAGATAGCTGCAAGGGATCACTGTGTGCTGCAGGATGACCTTCACACTCCTCACACACACTCAGGAGGCAGTCAACAACCCCAGACCGCAAAATCAACCTTGTACGTCTGTCATCCAAGACCCCGTTGGGCCAACTCTATGCATCCAAACTTGCCCTGGCCACCATTCTTCACATCCACAAAACTCCAGCATGAAGGAGATGGTTCTCCCACCTGGCCAAACATACCTGGGACTCCCTCCCCGGGAACCTCCACATGAGCCATGACCTCTAGGCCTTCATCATCCTCTTCCTGATTGGTCTGTCCGCACAGTATTGCAAGCCCCCCTCAGCAGCTTGAGGCCATCACGGGTGAGTATTGGGCTCCCAGTCGGTATTGGGTGATACATTGTGACCCATGTGTGTCCTGTACCGGACTCAGATCCCAGAGTATGGATGGCTGGAGATAGTTCAACACTCAGGCAAAGTTTGACATTTACCCACACGTATGTTGTGGAATAATGCAAAATGACTACAACATCTAATTATAACAAATTAGTTTTATTCTCGGTGGGGTGCGTGTTGTGTTAGAAATAAATAAGGTGCTCTACCGGGTGCATAGAATCCAAAGTTCACAGGGGGAGATGGGATCCTTGGCATTTGAAGTCATCAGAGTCCAGACCACAGTGTTGGTCATCATTGGTCAGACTGTGACCAGCAAGTCCATGTGGCAGAGAATGTCAGTGAATGAGGTGATGCTGTTGCGCATGAAGGCCAGGTGCCATGCCAGGTGACCTGGGAGATGTGGATGGTCCGCTGCCTCTCACGGTCTTTTCCGTGGACGACCCACCTTCCTCCGGGGACCCTCAGACGCAGGCCTTGACGATGCTTGGGACGCTCCGTCGGACGAATCCTCCTCCTCCTCCTCCCTCCCTGTGGCTGGTGGTGGTCTTCGCCTGGTGGCACAGGGAGGGTTGCCCATGTTGTCGGCGATCCGACGGAGTGAACGGCTTATGTCCGTTTGCACCGCCAGGAGCTCAGCCAGTCTTGCCTCCATCCGTCCTTGGTGTTGTTGTTGACTGGCGTGTTGCTCGGCCTGCTGATTCTTAATGTCTGTGAGGGTCGCCACTACCTGACTGATGGCCCTGGTGTCATGCCGGTATGCCTCCATGATGTTGCGTACGTGTGGCATACCGGTCCCTTCAGCTGGCTGGTCAGGTTCTCGCCTCCGCCTGCCTCCACTCCCACCACCCCTGCCCACACGAGCCTGGCCTGCCGTTGTGGGCACATCGGGTCTACGGGACCCCTGAGGGATGGCAGTTGCGGGGTTGTCTGCCTCCTCCTAGGTGCCCGGCGAACCTTGTCCCTCCAGGTCAGACTGGCTCAGTTGTTCAGTGTGGGCAGGGCTCCTGGGTGTCTCCTGGGATGTGCAGTAATGGGGGTGGTGGTTGGCACAGATGTACCTGAAGCAGGTGCTGCAGGGGCTTGGACACCAGAGGGGCCAGGTGGGTTGGGGTCATCCGCGGAGTGTTGTGAGGTGTCGCTGCCGGTGGGATCAGGTTCCTCCCGAGCCTGGGACTGTGGTACTTCCCCCCCATTGTTGGGGGGAGATCCATGACGTTGCCCTGTGTGTGAGAGAGAGACAATGTTAATGCTGTTTAATGCGACATCCATGTTTCATACATATTCTAGTTGCCACAGTTCATCCAGGTAGTTGTGCCTAGCATTCACATCAATGTTCACTTGTGGATGGGTATGTTGCAGGGGACTGATTGAAATGTTCTCCAGAGTGTTTGACATGTCGAATTTGGGCTTGGATGCTTCTTTGGCTGTGGCTTGATCTTGTTGTGTCACATGTCCCTTGTGAGAGTGGGTAACTCCATTGGCTGCCCCGGGGGTGTGTGCTTGTGTAAGGGGTGTGTGATCATACCTCAGCCCGATGCTGTTCAACATCCACATGGCCCCCCTCACACAAGTGGCCCGCCACAACAACCTCAACATCATCTCCTATGCCGACGACACCCAGCTCATCCTCTCCCTCACCATGGACGCTCACACCGCCAAAACAAACATCCACGAGGGTATGAAGGCCATCGCCGACTGGATGAGGAGCAGCCATCTGAAACTGAACTCGTACAAGACGGAGGTCCTCATCCTCGGACCCACACCCTCAGACTGGGACGACTCCTGGTGGCCAACCGCTCTGGGGACAGCACCGACACCCACCAACCACGCACGCAACCTAGGATTGATCCTCGCATCCTCCCTCTCCATGTCCAAACAGGTCAACGCCGTCTCCTCCTCCTGCTGCAACACCCTACGCACGCTCCGCCGGATCTACAGGTGGATCCCGACTGAAACAAGTAGAACAGTGACACAGGCCCTCGTCAGCAGCAGACTGGACTACGGCAATGCACTCTACACAGGACTCCCATCCAAACACCAACGGCGGCTACAACGCTTCCAAAACGCCTCCGCACGACTGATCGTCAATGCCCCCCGCCACAGCCACATCACCCCCCTCCTGAGAGACCTGCACTGGCTCCCTATCGACAAGAGGATCACCTTCAAGCTCCTCACCCACGCACACAAGGCACTCCACAACGCCGGACCAGCCTACCTGAACATCAGACTCAGCTTCAACACCCCCACCCGCCAGCTCCGCTCCGGCAGCCTCGCCCTCGCAGCTGTCCCCCGTATCCAACGTACGACTGCCTGTGGCAGATCCTTCTCCTACCTCGCCGCCAAGACCTGGAACACCCTCCCAACCCACCTATGACTTACCCAAGACCTACTTGCCTTCAGAAGACTCCTCAAGACCTGGCTCTTCGAGCAGTAGTGGAATCCCCCCCTCAGTGTCTTGAGACCCTCATGGGTAAGTAGCGCACCTTACAAGTACCCTGATCGATTGATTGATTGATTGACGGTGTCTGCTGGTGGGTGTAGTGTGATTTGGCAGTGGGTCTCCCAGGTGATGTATCTGTCCCCCCATGGAGCATGCTGCCATGTCAGTGAGTGTGAGTTCCTGTCCTAGATATCTGAGCTTGTTGTGTTTGAGTTTGCAGTGGTCACAGGAGGGCCTTGTGCTGCCTACAGCAGGGCCAAGTGTCAGCTACCTTGTCAGTACTTTGTCAGTCCCTGTGCATTGAGCATGGTGCATGGGTATGTACCTGGGCCATATGGGCTGAGGGCAATGGTGTCTGTTTCTGAGTTGTACAATGTGTTTTGTGATCCTCACCCTCCCAGCATCCCGGACATCCAGTCTTGGGTTTGTGGTTTGTGTAGCCTGGGACATGGCATGGCCTTGCTTTGTGAATGGGGCATACACATGTTAGTGGCATGAGCGTTGTTTTTGAGTGTGGTTGTGTCTGGTGAGGGCTTGGAGGTAGGTGAGTGCATTTGTTGTAGTTGGGGTGTGGATGCCATTACCTCCATGTTACGTAAGGTGTTTGTGTACTCACCAGGCTCGGCAACTCCTTCGACTCCGTGTACTCCCACCGGTGGAAGCAGGGCCATCACCTTCTCCTCCCAGGGATGGTAATGTACCGGTCTGCGGGGCAGCCCACCTCCAGTGATGTTGCTCTGGGCGTAGTCCTCGTTCATTTTGCGCTTGACTGCCCTCCACAGATCGTACCACCTGGCTTGGCATTCATTCCTGGTCCTTCTGATGGGCGCAACAGCATTCACCCGATGGACGATCCTCTGCCACATGCGTATTTTTTCGGCTATGCTGGTCTGTCTGACCAATGTTCCAAAGAGCTGTGGCTCGACTCTGATGACTTCGTTGACAAGGATGTCCAGCTCCTCCCTTGTGAACTTTGGATTCTTGTCTGTGGGCATGGTGTGGGGTGAGGGTGTGGATGGTTGTGGGTGTGTGGGTGTGAATGTGAAGGTGTGTGTGGGAATGTGGAGAGGGGGTATGTGTGAAGGAGTGTGTTTGAATGTGAATATGTAAAGGTGTATGGGTGCAGTTGTTGTGGTGTTCTCTGTATCTGCAGTGAGTCTGTTGGTAAGGCTCATGGTTTGTGTGTGAGGGCACTTTTTATTGGTCCATTTGTGGTTGTGCCTGAGTTTGAAATTTGGGTGGGTGTGTTATAAGAGGTTGTTGTGAGTTTGGGCCTCTGTTTGCCTGTTTGAATGTGCCAGGTCAGTCATTTTGATGTATTTTCTCTGTGTTTTGTGGTGTTGTGCGAGTCGAATTGACCCTCCTTGTGCTGTTTTACAGTGTCCTGGTTCAGTACGAATGGTTTTAGCGTATGTACGGAGCGTACAGGCGCGATGCTGGTGTACGGGGCTGGGGTACGGTGCGTCCAAGTACGGGGCTGGGGTACGGCGCGTCCAAGTATGGGGCTGGGGTACGGGGCTGGGGTATGGCGCTTCCAAGTACGGGGCTGGGGTACAGGGCTGGGGTACGGCACGTCCAAGTACGGGGCTGGGGTACGGCCCGTCCAAGTACGGGGCTGGGGTACGGGGCTGGGGTATGGTGCATCCAAGTACGGGGCTGGGGTACGGCGCGTCCAAATACGGGGCTGGGGTATGGTGCATCCAAGTACGGGGCTGGGGTACGGGGCTGGGGTACGGCGCATCAAAGTACGGGGCTGAGGTACGGCACGTCCCAGTACGGGGCTTGGGTATGGCGTGTACAAGTATGGGGCTGGGGTACGGGGCTGGGGTACGGCGCGTACAAGTACGGGGCTGGGGTACGAGGCTGGGGTACGGCACATACAAGTAGGGGGCTGGGGTAGGGGCTGGGGCACGGCACGTACAAGTAGGGGGCTGGGGTACGGGGCTGGGGTACGGCGCATCCGAGTACGGGGCTGGGGTACGGCACGTACAAGTAGGGGGCTGGTGTACGGGGCTGGGGTATGGGGCTTGGGTACGGCGCGTACAAGAACGGGGCTGGGGTACGGGGCTGGGGTACGGCGCGTCCAAGTACGGGGCTGGGGTACGGCGCGTACAAGTAGGGGGCTAGTGTATGGGGCTGGGGTACGAGGCTGGGGTCCGGCGCGTACAAGAACGGGGGTGGGGTACGGGGATGGGGTACAGTGCGTCCAAGTACGGGGCTGTGGTACGGCGCGTACAAGTAGGGGGCTGGTGTACGGGGCTGGGGTATGGGGCTGGGGTAAGGCACGTCCAAGTACGGGGCTGGGGTACGGCACGTCCAAGTACGGGGCTGGGGTACGGCGCGTACAAGTAGGGGGCTGGTGTACGGGGCTGGGGTACGGTGCGTCCATGTACGGGGCTGGGGTCCGGTGCAGTAATGGGGGGGTACGGTGCTGACATACGGGGGGTACGGTGCAGACATACGGGGTACCTGCAGCCATACGCGGGGGGGGCTGTACGACTCGTATCCCGGGCACAGGTTTACCCGGGATACGAGTGGTACGGAGCTCGCTTCGCACGGGACTTTTTACATACGCTTGTGTATTGGGAAGGGCGGTACGGATCGTACTTGTCCGCTTGGACTTCATTTTTACGAGTTGTACGTAAAACATTACGACGACGTCTCGTAGACATTTTCCTGATACGAGTCGTATGTATTTTACATGTACGAATCGTACTTCACCGGTGGGACGGCACTTGTACGACTTGTACGTAAAAAAATACGGATACGAGTTGTACGGTAATTTGTTTTAACGGATCGGAATCGGCACCCAAGTTGGGCTTTTAATAATTATTAAAAAGAATGGTTGAATTATTTTTCTAGCTGGGCCCAAACTTGATAAAGTAGAATAAATAATTTAATCTGTACTGTAATTTTCCTTAATGGGCAGCTAGGGCCTGCCACTGTGAAACTAGCTTTTGGGGCCTCGTCAGGGTAGGGACTCGGAGACATTACATTTTCACATGTTCCACTTTAAAATATGATGCACCCTGATTTGTTGGCTACAAGGCCTATATAATGGTGACTTATTTATATATTAAATGGAGGTTTTTTCCTGTCAAAAATGTTTTTTTCACAAATCAGGATGTAGGTTTAAACTGCAGCAGTCAGCCTGCACTGGCAGGACTGAAGTCATGTTTTCCGTGTTACAATAGTGGTTGGCCTAATAACTGCTGCAGTCCACATCTAACATTTAACTTTCCATCTGATTAACATATTTCTGTATTATATACGATATTATTATTGGAAGGGTAAAAGTGACAGTTAGAGATTGGCCAATTTGTATATGTTTTATTAGTGCACATACCCTGGGCCCTGGACTACGGGTCCAGGACTATCCCTGCAGCCTGTGTGGATAGTTTTAAACTGCACTTTCGATCTGGCAAAATAAACATTCTTGCCAGGCCTACATCTTCTTTTTTAGTACTTATAAGACACCCTTAAGGTAAGCCCTAAATGCCCATAGGCAGGGTGCATGATATTTAAAAGGTATGACATGCCAAATTAAAGTTTTACAAAGTAATTTTTCACTGTGGCAAGGGGGCCCTCCATTAAACAGCACTGGGTTACACTATAACAACTCATAATGCTTAATTTCAGTTTGAAAGATGCTAGAAAGATGATTAAATGACTCATTTCAAAAGCAATTTTAAATTCAACGTAATGGTAAAGTAAGATTTCTTTTACCTATTTTTGAAAATTACACTTTTAGAAAATGGTCATTTTTGTGCCTTACTCAAATCTGCTTTTCTGCTGGTGACCAGTGTCACCTGACTGTTAAATGGCTCCCCTGAGTTGGAAAGTGGGTTGGCACAGACACTGGAAAAAAGGCTTGGGTGTGGTTTGGTTTTTTCTTCCTTGAGTAGGGTGGCCTAGGGGTGCTTTGCCCAGCCCCTTCCTAAGCTTCAAAGAATGCCTGCCCTGTCACTGGCAAACGTAGATCACAGCTAGCTGGCCTCCCTTTGTCTTTCTAGTGAGCCCCAAATCTGGTTTTGAGTGACCACAAAGGAAGGTTTGCTCATTATCTTAGCCACCACTCTGGGTGGGCACAGCTCTGACCATGAGAAGAAGCGGATTGACATGTTGGATTTAGGAAGAGAGGGGTTCTGTTGAATAGCTTATTGTAAAATACACAATAAGTGCTACAGAAAGTGTGTAAGGTCACCACTGGAAGCTTTAACCCAATTGATTAGGGAATGACCAGACGTTTCCCCCATCCACAGGCTGGCACTGGGCATAAATATAGCCTCCCCAATACCCCTCACAAAACACACCTGCACCTGTGAAGATCAGAAGAAGGATTACCCTGCTGCCTGGATACTTAAGGGGGACTGGACCTATTTGCCTCAAACCCAGGACCCTAGAGGTGACTCCAAGGCTCAGTTGGCTGACCTCCTGTTTGAACTGCAGGGACACAACAAGATTCCAAAGACCTTTTTCTGCCAATGCTCAGCTGACCAGTACCACATGGACCAGCCCTGGATCCTGCTGTGGGCCTCTGTTGAACTGTGTCCTACCCCCACAAGCTGTGCCCCCTAGGTCCTGGACCCTCATCTGTGGTTGGAGTTTAATCCTCCTTCCCCCATACTGCAAGATCTGGGACTCAGAAACATTTTTCCAACTTTCTGCATGGAGAAACATCGAATACCTGGATCTCGACTGAAACCTCAGCATTCAAAGTTGAGTCACTAGTCAGCCTCAGACTGCTGGTTTGCCCTGCTGAAGGAGGTCCAACTTTCACCTCTGAGGTAGGGCATGAACGGTCCATAGGGCAGGGCCCATTATATTTAAAAAGTGGGAGATGTTGTTTAAGTTTGCATGTCCTGGTTGTGAAAACTAACTAATGTGTTTTTCACGACTGTGAGGCCTACCTCTCCTATAGGAGAACATTGGGTTACCTTTTTACATTTAATAATGGATAACTTTTGTTGGGGAACAGATGGGGATATCAGGTTTGAGGTCTAAAGAATTGAAATTTAGAATCTTTTTTTACGGTAAAGTGGGATATTAAGTCACAATTCTGAAAATGCCACTTTTAGACAGTTGGCATTTTCTTGACCTAATCATTTGATGCTTGCAGCTTGTATCATGGGTCAACTGACCAGATGTATTTGGCATTTCACCTTTGTGTATTCCTCCCAGACAGTCACACAAAGGGGGACTAGGTGTTGGCAGGATGGGCCATCCTGACAGTATGGAGGGACGGGGCAGTGCACAGCCCCACTTATATTTTAAAGGACTTGCCTCAGCACATGTACAAAAGCACTTCAAACTAGCTTTTTGTCACATCAGACATCCTGGGACCAGGGCAGAAGGAACGAAATTCTAGACCCATCTGTGGGGGGAAACTCCAGAAGTTTCCTCCTGTACACAGCTGGTACCTAGTATAAAAATAGGACCCTCAAAACCCCTCTTCAGTATACTCCTGGACCTGTGGATACTATAAAAGAAGGATTGCCCTGATGCCAGGGGACTGCCCTGGTGCTTGAAGCCTGTTCTGCTCTCTAAGAAGGAAGACTCAACCTTCTGCCTTCATTAAAGCAAAGTGACTCCAAGGGTCAGCTGGATGAGCTCCTGTTCTGAGTTTCAGGGAAACAACAAGCTCCAGAGGCCTCTCTGCAACTGCCCACCTGACCTGCTGCAACTGGACCTGAAAGTGGACCTGCCTGAGTCATGCTGGCCTCTACGAAAGTGAGTTGTTGATCACCAAGAGGTGCCTTACCAGGCCCTAGGCCCTTGGTTGGCATCAGAGTGCACTCCTCTGAAGAAAAGGGAGATAGAGATATCCTGAAGTTGTGGACACTTTGTGACCACAAACCGGCCATTCACACAAAAATCTCACCACCTGCAATGACTGCCAAAGTGAAGCCTCGGTGGTCCCACCTGTTTGCACTACGCGACTGGCAGCAACGACCAGTAACGTGAGATCTGTACTTCAAGCTACAGCATTTACAGCCCACAGTGACTGTCAATGCAATGCTCCAACAACGACTATCCGCGATGCCCATCTGATTCTCTGCTCTACAACAAGGTCCTTCCGTGATGCCTGCGCTGCTCTTCGCAGCAATGACCATCCACAATGCTCTCCCTCCTCCTCTTTGCCTCCTCCACTTCAAACTGCCCATTTAGCAACAGACTTTGAGAAGGGAACTTTTTCAGTGAGACAAATCGGGTCCCTGCATTTGTCACACACTCCATCGTGGTTGGCCTGAACTGGTGACTTTCCCTCGGTCTAGCATGACCAGATGACTGTGAGTGGCGCTTTGCGCTTTTTGGCGCTATACTTATCTAAAATCTTTGAAATTGCATGTCCACAATTCTACTGAATAGATTTATGTTGCTTTGGTCTCTTTTTATTTATTCGATTTTACTCAATTTTCCTAAACTGGTGTGAAATTGTTCTTGTGTGGTATTTTCACATCATAACTATTTGTGAGCTGCATAATGCACAATGCATGGAGGTAACAGTACTTAATAGTGTATGTGATATGTCCATACACTGAGTGCAACTGTGCCTGTAATGGTACATTACATGGAAGATCCTGGGTTCTGTTTTGTGAAGCCCAGGCCTACTTGGTGAAGACATGAGGAGGAGAGGACAGACCGATTTCTATATTGTTGTATTCCTGTGAGCTGAGTGGGACACAGTGGAAGAAGGGAGAGACTCCACCTGTACACTTCAAAAGGGTCCTCTTTGATTCAGTGATAGAGCACAAGGAAAAGACTTGGACTCATCTCAGGAACAAGATGGGGCTGATAAGGGAATCATCTAGTCACTGCCATGGACTGTGTTGTGGGACTATCAGCTTTGCAGTATCTCCTGATGTGATAGCCAGCCTTTCAAGAGGATGAAGAGAGAGAAAAATGTATACTTCAAGAGAAGCAGAACCCCAACAAAAGAATCCAAAGACTCAGACCCTAAATCACATTTGGTGTCTGGAAATGGACTAAAAGAAGAGGAGGTTGAGACCACAAAATGTGTCACCTGCCAAGCAGTCAGATGGACTGTGTGAGGTGGGGAAGTTTGGCAAGAATTCTGCCTGTGACCTGGACAGAGGGCCAAGGCCTGCTAGTCTCCCTGTGGAGTGGGTGACATCACCAAGGGAAACCAAGACAACTTCTCTGGAGTTCCCAGCACAAGTGCCTGCCTGCTTGCCAAGACCAGTGTGCCCTATGAGGGTGGGAAGAGAGTTGAAGGGAGGGGGTCCAGAAGGGAGCCTAACAAAGCAAATTCCCAGTGTGGGTGTGAGGAGATGGCTGCAGCAATGATCAGGTTGTTGCCCATATGCAGATTCCATTCGGCAACCCCTGTATACTAAGAGGGGGCATCCATGACGATAGCAGTGAACAGAGAGCTGTGCGGGACAAGTGAAGCCTTGCAGCATCTCTAGTAGTGACCCTGATTTCCAGGAAGGGCTGCTATGGTAAGGACTGCCATGTGGTGAGTGCTTGCACCTTGGCAGGAAGTGCTAAGGCAACCTCGTATGCCAGGAGGGGGTGCCGAAACTGAAATGATTACGAGGATCGGGCCGCCACCCGAGAAATGCGAACCATGGTCTGTAGGTCACCATGAAGCAACAAGGATTGAGCCAGAGTTGCCCCCATGAAACTGAGGTTGATGGCATGTGTGTGTTTTACCACATCACCGGGACCCCAAGCTGGGAGCCTAGGATTCCAATTCCCTCCCATCCCCAGTGTTGGAAACACAAGTCAATCAGTACAGGAGGTGTACCAGAGCACCTCTGATCACTACTGGAGCCGGCTGTTTATGCCTCGGAGAGAGCCCTGTGCAGCTGACTCTATGAACAGGACAAAAGCGATGTGACTGCCTGTGGTCATGGCACTCGCTGGAACATTGCAAGCCTTCTCGCTGCTGGAGCAGGTAAGACTGGCCTATTGGGTCCCAAGGGACTCGCTGCTGAAAGCGCTGCTGCACCAATACACTTGACTATTTTATAAAGACCCAGATTGGACTGTTGAGTTAAGGCCTGATATTGAGCCACCAGTGAATGGAGAATAAACTCTACCACATCACAAAGAGTGTGTTCACTGACTTCTATTCACACTTCCACCTCAAGTGATTCCTGGTCTGCTCAACCATAGCTACCACTGAGAGTCAAGTGCAGATGGGATACATGGACAAATGCTCACGATACATAGCAGGTGGGGTCCCTGGGGCATCAGGAGTAAAAGGCATCATCCCCTATGGTTGGTCCAAGTAACCCGTGTGTGCTCTGTGGCCCTCTAAAAGAGGTTCAGACAGATGGGAATCTAAAGATCACAGAATAGCAACAAATGGGTAAGTTTATTCACTTGAAAACTATGTATGATGTTTGTAAGTCTTCTTTACAGTTTTCAGATTGCAATATAGTGTATAAAGATTCACAAATGTAATGAATTTAGTATTACAAGTGCCATAGGTTATAATAATAGACTTTGGCCCTGATTTAGAGTTTGGTGGACAGCTGCTGCAGGCATCCGTCTGCCTTCATGCAAATGCCATTTGATATATTGTACTTGTAATAAGGCAGACAGGACATCCGTCACATTTATAGCTCAGTAACACATCAAACTATGAATCAAAGTAATCTGAAATTGTGCATTTGTAACTGTGTAGATGGGATGTCTGTGGTATTACTGATGGAGTATGCTAAAGAAAAACCAACCTGCCCTCTCATTAACTGGTTAATGGGACTCACACTCCTGTGGTGCACGTAAAAATTATTTTGCATGCTCATATCTATATTAAACATGTGTTGCCACTACTGTGCTATTAATAATATTCCGTGACATGGATTATTATCCCTTGGTCACAGAGTAAGATTGTAATTTTGTACTGGATACATAGTACCTGGCCAAATGTATGAAAACACTATTGGTCCAAAGGTGGCCAAGGCTCTCACACACAAACAGGTTTAGTTTGAGCTTAGGAAAACTTAGGCAGACTTAGTTGTGTAAGTTTGATAGCAGATATGCACAATATGGGGTTATTTGCAGTTGTATGCAGTGCAAACTCAGCCTAAGGGTATTGGAGGCAAACATTGATACAATTTTAACAATCATAACCATGGACTATACAGACAACAATGAGCACAATGAAAGGAACAATATATATATATATATATATATATATATATATATGAGGAGAACTTCGTCAACTGCTGCCACATTCACTGGAAGGACGAAAACGGACCCAGATCAATTCAGTGCAAGGTAATTTTATTTAACCATAGGTGCACCACGTACCACCATGACACGTTTCGGCCTCAACACGGAGGCCTTGATCACATGACGCATGTGGTAGAAGCCAAAACATTTAAAGTGCAAGTGATTACATCACGTGATAAACGGGCCAATAGATATGGAAAAAATATATATAGGTATATATATATATAGCCATGAGATCTTGAAACTCGGTAATTACAAGGATTTACAATATGTGCAAAAACCAATTGTGCAAAATTGCAAAATACATAATATGCCAAGTTCAACAAGATTGAAAGTCCATGTGGACAAACAATGGTATTCTGTTGGGATAGTGATACTAGGTGTCTAATACATGATACTATTTAGTTAATTCACAGACTGTGCAAAATGCAACATGACAATTACTCAGCGTAATAGCAGCAATATTAAGCAAATGTGCAAACTGGGCAATGTGCAAATTTCCACAAGTGCAAAATGTGGGCATGTTGGAGATGTTCCCCATAATGAGGTAACAACTCAATAATATATAACATGCTAAAGTGCAATGCAATCACATCTTATGCCAAACAGTTTGCCACAACATTAATCCTCATAAAGCAACAACATCACCACACTTATTGTTCTCAGTGACCCCAATATTGACACACAATTTATAAAGATTGTCATCAAAGTATCTAACCAATAAATTCATCGCACTTAAAAGAATAGAAGAGACCATACATTGAATAATGACAGTTTTCCTACGTCTCCCCACATACTAGATCTAGAAACTTTTACTAGACGAAAATTGATATCTGCCATCTTAATTATAAAATGTATGGAACTTTCTAATTGAAAGAACTAGATTACTGAGTCTTTGGGAGAGCATTGCTAAATATCTATTATTTCATAAATATTTAAAAATGTAACCATAAAAAAGCTGCGATTATGCGATACCAAAAACCTTGTTGACCACACATCTAATCTGCCCTGAAAAATCACGAATCAATGAAGTGTATATACAAAGGGGGAGGGGAGGAGTGAAATAATAAAAAAATAGAGACAACTAAGATACTAGTAATCTGTGCTATAAATCTATACAGAAACAAGCGGCAGAAAAGGACAACCCAAGCTTAAACCATATGTAGTAGCGGGATATGACCCAATTCTAAAGATGTCGTGCCGTTACAGTCAACTGCCTGAAGGGGTACTGAATACTATTATAGACAGGTAAAAAGATCCTCGCTTGAATTGAGGCCATTGGGGGTTCTGGAGTCCAACTCAAGAATGTACCTGTTCTCCAACTGCCTAAGCAGGGACTCACGGTCACCCCCCCCGGCATAGCCGTGGGACTGCATCCACTGCAAAATAACTTTAAAAGTCTAAACAGCTACCATGGATCTCTTTGAAATGTCTAGCAACTGGGTACGCTACATCGTTGTTACTGATAGCCCGCATGTGCTGAAGAATGCGTTTGTGAACCTGCAACTTGGTGCTACCAACATATTGCAGGCCACACGCACACTCCAGCACATACACAGCATATTCAGTTTTGCACGTTAGTTTTTTCGATATCAAGACAGGAACATCACTAAAAGGAATTTTGTTAGATGTCTTTTTTCTACCAAATTTGCAAGCTTTACAACTAGCACACTTGATAAAACCTTATGAGCTCTGTATCCATGAGTTGCTTGTGTTGATCTCTGGGCTACTTGTCACCAGCATATCATTCATGGAACGAGCCCTACGAAATGTGATAGCCGGGGATTTAGGCAATAGATCACCCAGTATTGGATCGTTACGAACAACCGGCCAATTTCTATTGAAGATCATATGCAATTTATTGTGTTGCCGGTTGTAGGTGGTGATTAGCCTCGGTGGCTCTAGATTGGAGCTAGAGGATTCAGGTGATGCAGTAGAAACAGAACTGCGTTCTAGTGCTGCAGAGCGAGAGATGGAGTTAGCTTTCTTCATCGCTATGTCAAGCATTTTAGCTGTGTATCCTCTGTCCATGAAGCGCTGCCTTCTTTTCAATTGAGCCTCCACATAATCAGTGTCCCTACTACAGATCCGTCTGATGCGCAGCATTTCCCCATAGGGGATACTGCGTATCAGATGGTCAGGGTGATGGCTGGAGGCATGCAGAACTGTATTACCTGCCGTGACCTTGCGATGTAGTTTGGTCTCTAGGTGATTATCTTTGATAAACACTTCTACATCTAAAAAATTCACAGAGACTTTGCTCACATGTGCCGTGAATTCTAGATTCAGGTTGTTCACATTGATTTCTTCAATGAACACATTGGCTGCTGTTTCAGACCCTCTCCAAATTACAAACAAGTCGTCAATGTAACGACACCAGGCTACTATATGATTGTCCATAGCATAGCCGAAGCGGGCCCTGAGGACCTGCTCCTCCCACAGTCCCATGTGTAAACAGGCGTAACTGGGGGAGATGCAAGCCCCCATAGCCACGCCTCTCATTTGTTGAAATACCTGGCTTTGGAAAAGAAAGTAGTTGTTATTCAAACAGATCTGAATCATATCAATCAGCATTTTACTGTGTTGCAACATGTGAACAGATTTAGTCCGTAAATAGTGCTCTACTGCCCTGATTCCATCCAAGTGATGGATGCTGGTATATAGGGCAGTAACATCCAGCGTTATTAGTAGATAGTCATCCTGCCAGGTTACAGTTCCTATTTTCCTCAAGAAAACCCCCGTATCTTGCAAATAGGAGGGTAGGCTCTTGACATGTTCCTGGAGGAAATAATCAATATATCGTGAAACATTTTCCATCATGCTATTTCTTGCGGAGATAATAGGTCTCCCCGGAGGTTTGGCTGAGTCTTTGTGCACTTTAGGAATCAAATAAAAAACAGGGATGACCGGGTGGTTGGTTTTTAAAAACTTTAACTCATCACTGCTGAGTAAACCCATGCTCTTCCATGATAACAACTTGGCATTAAGTTCATTCCAAGCTCGATTGACTGCTTGCCAATCGCCGCGTCTATAACATTGACGGTCATTTAAATGATGGAGAACCTTTGCCATGTACATCGATTTGGGCCAGAGGACAATATTGCCCCCCTTGTCCGATTGTCGAATTACCACATTATCATTGCTTTGCAATTTTTTCATTAAACTACCAAAGCAGTTGTTCTGTCTCTGACATTTCTGTTGAGCCTGCAAGGTCGAAATATGCAGTTTTTTAAGTTGGGTAATTACCAAATCATTATAGATGTCAATGTTGTCATGTACCATGATAGGATTGAATTTGGACTTGGGTTTGAAACCGGAACATCCAGGCATATCCAGTCTTGGCTGTAAATTGTATTCAAAAGGTGTTTCATCTAATGTGCCTTCCCTATGTAAGTCCTGTAAGTCACAAAGTAACTCATATTCCCTACTGTTGAGCAAGATGGACTAAAATTAGCAGCTGTAGTTGCATCTGGAGTTGCGCGTTTGGGTGTGTTCAGTAGGTGGAACTTCCAGAGTTTTAATTTGCGAATGTACTTGTACAGATAGATGCGGGTCTGCGTGTAGTTGAAATTGTTGGGTGGACAGAAGGATAAACCTAAAGATAGGATTTTGTTTTCAGAGATAGTGCGGTGCATATCGGAGAGATTGATGATGGAAAGAGGGTCATTGACCAGAGGACTCATTTCCGATTCCATTTCCTTTGTGACTTCTTGAAGTTTGATTTGCCGCCGTTGTCTGTTCTTGCGGCATTCTCTGCGCTCACGACATTTGAGGTTTGCTCTTTGTCTACTTTTCGGTTCGACACCCGAGGTCTGAGAGTCTGTCTGCGATCTTGGCGCAAACAGTCCAGCTCTTGGCCCAGGGGAAATTTTGTAAACCCCAATCGTGAGCTTGTGGTAGCTTGTTCATTCTCAGATTCCCTGCCAGGTACAGAGCTTAAATCCGATATAGAGGAAGATGACTGGACTGTAGGATTTACATTTTGTGGCACTAGCTGCAAATGTGCCGATGCGTTGGTCTTTTTGAAAGAATCAAACTTTTTAGCAAATGTAAAAACCTGTCCATTTTGATAGTCCATCTTATCCCTCTGAAATTTAAATGCTTTGCGCTTTTTTCTAATGTCCTCTTCCTTAGCCAAACGTATATGCATCTCTTCACGAAATCTCTTCTCTGATTCCAAATCTCCCATTCAGTCCCGCAATCTTGATCTGTGCAGCAAACATATCGCTCTCCGCATACTTAACTAGTATTCTCACTAGTCTGCAAGATGAATCAAGATTGCACTCGGCCCACTCAGATAACATATTAGGGTCGGAGTTCTCGTAGCTTGGAGCTAACATTATGCGGAGACCACGCGGAATGCGCCCCACCTCCAAATACCGTGAGAGAGACTTGTGCTCCCAACATTTGGATTGCTCCGTACGCATCGCTTTCTCCAGCTGTCTAAAAGTGTCTTTTAATTCAGTACCCCCAGATTTAGCAGCATCTATAGACACCGTATTCAATACCTCGGTGACTGGGGCATCATCAAACATCTGAGCTGCCGCCTCCTCACGGCTTCTCACAGCCTCGGCGGCCATGGTGCACTCACAAACGGTAACGTTGAAAAAACGGCAAACGGCTGACCACACGCTGAAATAGCGGTGACAGCCGAGCCGTGCACACTCCTTCACCGGCAAATAGATCCTCAACGCCTACCTTTGCAGACTTCAGGGATGGGTACAATCACCCGACTTCTCCCCGCAGCTGACGGTAGGGGTGAATCCGTCTGACCGGGGGCTGCCACGGCTGATCCACACAGGTACCCAAGGATGCTTCCGGGTTAGCAGAGGCTGGCTTCATGCCGCTCGGCCCTTGGGAAGGAGGGGTCCGTTGAACACCGAGGAAGCGTATCGGTGTATTCAACAAGAGGAGAACTTCGTCAACTGCTGCCGCATTCACTGGAAGGACGAAAACGTACCCAGATCAATTCAGTGCAAGGTAATTTTATTTAACCATAGGTGCACCACGTACCACCATGCCGCGTTTCGGCCTCAACACGGAGGCCTTGATCACATGACGCATGTGGTAGAAGCCAAAACATTTAAAGTGCAAGTGATTACATCACGTGATAAACGGGCCAATAGATATGGAAAAAATATATATAGGTATATATATAGCCATGAGAACTTGAAACCGGACTCGGTAATTGCAAGGATTTACAATATGTTCAAAAACCAATTGTGCAAAATTGCAAAATACATAATATGCCAAGTTCAACAAGATTGAAAGTCCATGTGGACAAACAATTCTGTTGGGATAGTGATACTAGGTGTCTAATACATTATACTATTTAGTTAATGCATAGACTGTGCAAAATGCAACATAACAATGTGCAAATTTCCGCAAGTGCAAAATGTGGACATGTTGGTCAATGAGATGCGGCCTGGCGCGTTTCGATAAACATCTTTCTCAAAGGCTGTTAATGCGTGTAACACGGCGTCTTGCGCCACACCTTTATTTAGATTGCTGCCTCCTGATAGGTTCATTGTCAGCAGTCTTCCCAGGCATTCTGGCAAATGTAGTGTAGCGCTTTAATAAAACCCTTGGATGGGTGCCGTTTTGTCACACACACTCACAGATGCCAACCCTGGATGGGCCTCAAATTCTGCTGAGTCTTTATTTCCAGTGCTGGTCACTTCGGTAACACTGGGCACAATTTCCCAGCGATCGACCCGCATTTCTCTTGCGGTGGTGCACCCCCCGCGGCAAGGGCCGCATCTCATTGACTGGAGAGTCTAGTTGGTATAGTTGGCCCCGGAGTGCATCGCCAAAGCTGTTGGGCAACTTGGAGCATTATCTATACACGCGGCAGGCCCTTGCCGCGGGGGGGTGCACCACCGCAAGAGAATGCGGGTCGATCGCTGGGACATTGTGCCCAGTGTTACCGAAGGGACCAAACAACATTTGGCACTGAAGTTCCTTTCTTTCGCCTAAAGCGTTTCAGACCTTTCTTGGTCACAGGCAGAAATACAGCTTTGCAAAGACACTCCTGCAGCACCTCCTATTAGCATGTTAATTAGCAGTATTGCCCTCTGGTGGGCTCCCAAGTGAGCTTCAAACTTTAGATAGCATCCTGGGATTCATTGTGCTAACAGTTTTTTATTTAATTTAGTAGGTCTGCACTGCCATATAAAATCATTTCCTTAATTCACAGCCCTCTAATATCCATCGGCAGGCGAGGGGCACAGGCACGGTGTTTTGGCTCGAATGGCAAGATCGGCAATTTAACAAAGTGGAAATTGAACTTGGGGACTGTGAGCGGCATATCATAGCTAATTGGATAGTAATATACAAATTGGACATTAAGGGCAAAATATCAATACGTACATCATTATTGAGGCCGCAGTCTTACCCATCTGTATGTATAACAGGAACAACCAGGGCTCTGCTGCTTGCTCATTGGCTGAGCTTAACCAATGGGAACAACAGATGGAGGTTTAAAAAGAACCACACACTGTGCGTGTTTCAAAATGACATGGCTGCACAGAAGAAGGCATAACGCCCAAACGCGTCTGCAATTTAAGTCATGCAAATTACGCCGTGAGTGCGCCGAATCTTTTTAGTTGTTGTGTAACAGAGAATGGTTTCCACCCCGTTCAGCAGTCCGGGTGGGATGAATATATATACTATATATATATATATATATATAGAGAGAGAGAGAGAGAGAGAGAGAGAGAGAGAGAGAGAGCGAGAGGGAGAGAGAGATAGATATAGATATATAGATATATACAGATATATATTCAAACATGCCGCTTGCTTTATGCAAAGTCACGCACACTCAGGATGATCGTACCATAAAGTTTATTGTTCCAAATACCACCAGCCCCTGCATTTCGGCCATGACAGCCTTGCTCACGCATAGTGGGTCACATGATACCATACCGTTTCAAACAGACTTACAAGTGCAAAACAACAAAAATTGACTAGTGTGGGAGGTCACAAAAGTAGACGCCATTTTAAAATGTACGCTCGTAGTACCCTCGTACTACAGTCATATATGCAAATCTATACCCAAGACATTAAAAGCAATGAAATAAAGTTCTAAATGGTTACAAAGGCAGTCTGCAGTATAGCAACAGTCAATGTTCATCATTGTTTTGTCGAGTTTGCCTGAAAACAAATAGTCACTTGTCAACAACATAAGTTATATGCTGCCATAAATACAAAACTTGTTGGGGAAACATATATAGTTTAGAGCAAGTAAGTGCAGAGTGAAATAGTCAACACTCTGTACAAAACGGGTAGTATCATCCCATAAATTATACTACAAGCGCACCCTGCACCCAATTGCACAATTCTGCCCCTATGATGAAATAGGGTCCCCTCAGTAATATCATGCGGGCAGCATCCAATCTAAAAGGGAACTAAAACCCCCAACAGAGTCCAGTTTAGATGGGCATTAGCACCCCTGGCAGAGTCATAGTCTCAACATTGTTGTAAAAGATTGTGCAAGAAATAAATATACCAGACAATATTATCAAATAGTTGCAGTGTAATCAGATAGAACATATCATCACAGATGGCAACGTGAAACTGCACACAAGTGGTCACGCGTCATCCTGCTAGTCTTAAAACAAATACACTAATCAATGTGTGCATAAAACAGTGACAACCAAGTGAATAAAAGAGATCTCAGCCAGTGGTCATCCACTGTAAGGCCAACGGAGAGTAGGGTAGGGTGCCTACTCCAAGGCATCCTCCTGTAACCCTAGCATTTAGAGAGTCCCCCACTCTCCTGCCAAAAATAAAACAAAACAAATCATCAGACACATTAAAATGCTCTTGTACTAAAATCAGATATCATAGGAACCACAAGGACATATCTACCAATCATATAAGTATAACCAAAAACTATTCTAGTCCAAATTGACATGTAACTCTCCGTCAGAGTTGAGACCATTGGGGGATTTTGTATTCAGATCCATGATCAAGCAGGATTCTCTTTTCTGCAACCTCATTACTCTGTTGCCTCCCCTGGGATCTGCCTCAATTCTCTTTATGTCAAAGAAAGTCAAATTTGTACAGTCACTGAAGTGATGTTTTTTAAACTGAAAAGTCACTGGATAATGTTGATCATGGTTTGTAATGGCCCGCATGTGCCTTAATATCCTTTTATGTACAGTATGTATGGTGCTCCAAGCATATTTCAGACCACAGGGACATTATAGCACATAGATAACAAAGCTGGTACTGCATGAGATGAATTTCCCTTTGCTGTGAGGTATGTGGGTTATCATATTAATTACCATTTCTTGAGTATCAACCTGCTTTACATTTCCCGCAGGGTAAAAACCTTTCAGGTCATGTATAGTGATAACTGCTGTGTGAGTCGGAATTTCATTCTTAATCAAGGTATCCCTTAGCGACCTGCTACTGTGGTATGTAACAGAAAGCTTGTTCCTTACAAAGTAACCCATCACCGGGTCACATTGTGTCAGGATCCAGCAGCAGTTGCCAATAGCAAGGCCTAAAACTGTAAATGTAATTCTTGCTAAACAGTTCAAATCTAAAAGAAGAATCAAATCCAATAATTGGAAAGCAAATTGGAGATTGCGGAATTCCAAGATGGCTGCTGATGTGCCTTTCCTTGGTGTTTCAAGTGCAGGCTTAGAATAGAATGTGCAGCATGTGCTACTTTCAAACTATGCACTTCACTGAGGAAATTTCCCCATCTGCAGCATTTGCCTCAGCCCTCCATCGTGAAAGTCAGTTTAGGGTAGTGACTTCGATTTTTAGGCTTCGTACTAGTTCTCCATGTTTTCTCCAGTTTTCGCAGGAATGCCATTGGCCAAATAAAGGCTAGCAGTGTCTCTTCTTTGAATTTGCCACTTTTTTTTAAAGAGACTGTGAGAAGCGTCTCTGTAACATGCTACCTCCTGAGAGGAATTAGTGTTTCTGCTTTGAGCCTGGAATTTGAAGCATTTTTCTGAGGCAAACAACTATAAGATAGAACATTTATAGGAAATGTTGTCAGGCTGCAACTCCTTTAGAACATGCTAGACAGGGTAATAGCTAAGTGACAATTCTAATTATAATATTTATGGTTAAATGCCTTGCAAGTGAAGGCAAAAGCTCTCAGTGTAAACGTTTAACTGGTGACTGTGGTGTAGTTTCTAAAACAAAAGCCAGGAGAGCGAATGAATTAAGAATTTACAAAAAAACTCTTACCTAAGGAAACTGAGGAGTCTTAATTTCTTTTCATCTCTTCATGGCACACACAAATTAAATATGAAAAGAAAAGGAATCTATTGCAAAGGTTACTAACAATGATAATAGCACATCAAAGAGAAGCAACTTATGAGCAAAAGGTTAAATAAAGGTTGAGTGGTGTGTAATTGAAAAGTACAAATTTACTACAGAATTGAATAAGATTGTTGCAAGAAGAATACAGATTAGAAGAGGATCAATAGCCTTAGACACTTTGGGTATGTAGCATATACAACTATTTAGTATTTTTAATTGAGTTATAGATAAAAGCTAATGGAAGATTAAAAAGGAAGTGTAATGTATATTGGGTTCTTTTGCAGTTTCTTACACTCTCGCAAAGAAACATACTTTAGCAAACAGGCAGTGCCAACTCGCACAGCGAATAGAAATATCCTAGACGAGAGAAGGAACTGAAGGAAGTCATGGCTGTCTCTTCTTTTCTCACCATCCTCTTTCCCCCCTTGGGTTACGAGTAGGGCATTGGGAACAGTCTTCATTCTACTCCTGTAGAAATCATAGGTCAGAGTCACTGACACATTGTAGTAGGCTCCAGTTCTTAGAATACTATTTACTGTACTCGACTCACTGTTAAAAGTCGTCATTATTGTAATAGGACCCTCCTCTACATTACCCGTTTTACTTTTGGGGCAGTCCAAAATCTCAGTTCTGGATCGTGTACTGATTCTGTGTAGTGCTTTCTCCAGGAACTATATGGGGTAACCTCGCTAAGAAAATCTTTCTACCGTGATCCTATGTTCTACTAAGAAATTTAATTAATTGCTGAAATTACTTTTGACACAAATTAGTTCTCCTTAGGGGATTCTCCATTTAAGCTGGTTCGAGTAATTACTTAATGCATGAAGTTAACTGCCACCATAGTGGGTTTCTTATGTAATCTCGATGTTACCTGGTTATTACACATCAGAATTTCCACATCTAGAAACACAATACATTCCCTGCTCCTGTTACAAGTGAATTGCACTCAGGCTAGCCAATCAGGAGAGAGCAGCCGGAAGGCTGATTTTGGCTTACAAAAAAGAAAGTTTAATAACTTCTTTTCTGTGATAGTTATTATAAATCTAACAGTGGCAAATTGTTGGATTTATCATAACTATCATTTTTAAGTCCTTGAATGATATTTTCAGCACTGTATATTATGTATGCATGAGGGTTCGGGGACCAACACCTCCCAAGAGCAAACAATTAAATGTGGAGACGCCCACTCCCTCCGCAGCTCCAAGGACTGTCATCCCCCGGGCACTATATAATATGTATTTGGGCGGGCCCACTGGGCCTGCCCATGACCCAGGGACCGCCAACTCCCTGAGTAAACAATGTAAAATACATGTGGGGGTACAGCATGGCCCTCCAGCAGCCCTGGGGACTGCCACATCACTGGGGCGCAAAGAAAATAATAAAATGGGTCCATTGTGGATCCCTGGCCCTGGGGACCACCACCTCCCCGGGGCTTAAATAAACATGGGGGGGCCGTGCTCCCCCCTTGTGGTTCCATGGATGGCCCTGGGGACCGCCACCACCCAGGACCAGCTCCTGCTAAGTCCTGGGGTACCTACCATCGGGAGGTAGCTGTTTAATGTTGCTTCCTCCCACCAAGCAAAAGCAAACATAACTCCACTTTCTGCAAGCCGGAGCTGTCAAACAGATCTGACTTGTAAAAAGCGGAGTTTTCATCTGTTTCCTTGCATGCAAATTTGAGTGCAGTAAAACAGATAAAAACAGCTCCCTGATTGCGGTAGCAGTGTCGGATCCCGCAGGAGTCGGGAGCCAGCTGGGACCGCAGGTGCCTGGGGAAAGAGAAGAAAGACGAAAAATAAAGGTCAGAGACAAGCAGAAAGTGGCAGAATAAAGGTCAGAAACAAGCAGTAAGAGGCAAAATTAAAGTTAGCAATGAGCATAAAGATGCAAGATAAAAATGAGAAATGAGCAGAAAGAGGTTGAATAAAGGTGAGAAATGAGCAGAAAGAGGCAGAAAAAGGTAGGAAACAAGACGAAAATGCAGAATAAAGGCCAGAAAGAGGCAAAATAGAGGTCAGAAACAGCAACAAGTGACAGAATGAAGGTCAGAAACAAGCAGAAAGAGGCAGAATAAAGGTCAGCAACGAGCAGGAAGAGGGAAATAGAGGTCAGAAACGAACAGCAAGATGCAAGATAAAGGTCAGAAATGAACAGAAAGAGGCAAAATAAAGGGCAGACAAGAGCAAAAAGAGAAAAATAAAGGTCAGCAAAGAGCAGAAAGAGGCAAAATAGAGATCAGCAACCAGCAGGAAGAGGCAGAATGAAGGTCAGAAACGAGCACCAGAAGGCAGAGTAATGGTCAGCACCAACCAGAAAGAGAGAAAAAATAGAGGTCTAAAACGAGCAACAAGAGGTCAACAATGAGCAGAAAGAGACAAAATAAAGGTCTGCAAAAAGCAGAAAGAGGCAAGATAAAGGTTAGAAAGAAGCAGAAAGAGGCAAGGTAAACGTTAGAAATGAGCAGAAAGAGGCATAATAAAGGTCAGTAACGAACAGAAAGAGGCAAAAGAAAGGTCAGCAACGAGCAGAAAGAGGCAGGATAAAGGTCAGAAACAAGCGGAAAGAGGCTGGGGAAAGGTCAGGAATGAGCAGAAAGAGGCAAAATAAAGATCAGAAGCATGCATGAAGAGGCAAAATAGAGATCAGCAATTTGCAGAAAGAGGCAAAATAAAGTCCAGCAATGAGCAAAATAGAGGCCAGGAACGATCAGCAAGAGGCAGAATGAAGGTGAGAAACGAGCCAAAAAAGGCAGAATAAAGGTCAGCAATGAGCAGAAGGAAGCAAAATAGAGTTCAGAAGCGAGAAGTAAGAGGCAGAATGTAGGTTAGAAATGAGCATAAAGAGACAGAATAAAGGTCAGAAAAGATCAGAAAAGGGCAATTAAAGGTCAGAAAAGAGCTTGCTGAGAATTGCTGACTCCTCATCTGAGGCCCTACCCCTTTCTCAACCATTCTGCACAGGAGCCCACTGGAGTACTACTGGTTGGGAAACGAACTCCCCTTGGCTGCTTAGGGTCGTTGGGGGCCAAGAATTCCAATTGTTGCGAGACTAAGTACACCACAGCCAGATTATTGATATGTCGTCAGAGGCTCGCCCCCTTTCTGAACCACTATGTAGAGGGGCCGCCTGGGATACTAATGTTTGGGAGATGAACTTCCTCTGGCTGCTGATGGTCGTTGGGGGCCAAGAACCCTTATTGTTGTGATAACTAAGTTCCCAACAACTGGATTGCTGAGCTGATGTTGGAGGCCCACCCCCTTTCTTAGCCACTCTCAGCCAGGACCTCCTGGTGTACTACTGGTTGGATGATGAATTCCCATTGGCTGCTGAAGGTTGTTGGGGGCCAAGAACTCCTATTGTTGCAATAAGTAAGTCCCCCACAGCTGGATTGCTGAGACGGCAGCAGAGGCCCGCCCCCTTTCTCAACAACTCTGCACAGGGGCCTCCAGTCATACTACTGGTTGGGGGATGAACTCCCCTTGGCTGTTGATGGTCAATGGGGGCTAAGAACCCTTATTGTTGTGATAAGTAAGTCCCCCACAGCTCGATTGCTTAGACGGCATTGGAGGCCCCACCCTCTTTCTCAACCACTCTACACAGGTGTCTCCTGTCGTACTACTGGTTGGGGTATGAACTCCCCTTGGCTGCTGAAGGTCGTTGGGGGCCAATAAAACCCTAATGATGCGATAACTAACCTCTGAACCAAGCTGTCTTAATGAGGTGTGATGTAGCCTTCCAGAGAGACAATGGGTTAACTTTGGGAGGAGAACTGAAACTGTAGAAGCAGTTGGCAGGAAGGAGGAGGGGTGGCCAAACTGGTCTTCAAAGAGAGAATGACACTTTAGGACAACACATGCTCACCCCCACATCCTGCCACCCCAGCCACGCAGAAGCCCCGGTAATTAGTTTAAGGAGAGCGATGGAAGCGGAGAGTTAGGTAATCTTAGACACACCAGTGGGCTGGCTTAGACTGGTCTAACCTCCAAGGAGAGAATTCCTCCATGTTGGATTTTGAGACCAGTGCTTTCTGAGACATGAACATGTCATACTTTGGAGGAAGGGGGTCATACACCTGGGTGGCACCCTAAATCTCACTGGTCAGAGATGCCCCCCGCTTGACACCCAGAAACTGTGAATAAATATGGGAGAGCTGCATTGCAACTCAGATCTGCTGCCTGAAACTACAAGGAGAAGAAGGACTGCCCTGCTGGAACCCTGGCCTGCATCTCAAAGGATTGCACGCTCCCATGCAAATGAAGGAACCCTCCCTGAAGATAGTGCTGGGTGCTTTATGTGCGCCATCGCTATCGGCATTACAGAAGGGGCCGCAGACGCATCTGCAGCCCCGTCTGTAATGCCTCGGGCGCGTAAATTGGGCGCAAACGCCCATTGCGCCACCGGAGCACTTTGTGTAATACGGCCCAAGATGTAAACACAGTTGCCTTATAGTATCAAACCATATCACTGGTGATTAAAGATAGTCCAGTTTTTCAAATAAGAAGCGTGCCAAATATCTGGGAAATGTATTTCAATTAAGTGAGTCAAGGTTGTACCAACTGCAGGGGAGGGCGTGTAGGAGATATGCAAATGTTTATTCATTTAGTGGAGGTATTTGCAAAACTATTGCTTTCCCTATGATTTTGTCAGTTAGGCGTGTCTTAAATTGTTTGTTTTAGGGTTTAATAACATAGATTGGTAACATTCTGGATATTTTTCATATTGCAATTATTTCGAACGTGATAATTGTATTTTTTTGTAGAATGTTTTGTATTTACTTTTGGTATTGCAAAGACTTTATATAATACATTGTGATGGGAATTGGGACGGACTGAGATTTGATAGTCTTTCTAGTGTTGTGTCGTTGACTCTCTGAATCAGAGACAATCTGCCAAGTCACTCTATTAAAATGAAGATGTCACCCGCGTGAGTGAAACTGCAGCCCATGATGTCACTGGCACGAAGCGTGCACGTTCCACTGTGCAGTCGTGAGTCATGCTGTTACGTTTTTCTGGCTGATAACCAGATGGGATGTTATTCGGACTACCAAGAGAATGTGAGAGCATTCTATAAGAAAACAGAAATGGGAGTGATATCTAAGCCTGCGAAACCAAGTCCATTCACAAGGGTAGTATTCTGACTCAGCAGAAGAATATTCCAGACATGTTAGTATTTCTTTCTACATTTATAAGCAGTTTTTCATAGCGCTGACTAACCCCAGAGTGTGACAAAGCGCTTTAATCAAAGGCATATTACCGTTTACCAGAGTAATAACATACAATTTGATAGAGTAAATAAAGGCATAATGTTGGGAATTACAAAACTTTAAAAAGGAGTGACATCAGGGCGCAAACACCATGCAAAACAGTTAAGTTATAACCACTAAACAAAGACATATGAAACAGTTAAAATAGGGTGGCATGTACACACAAGGGCAGAACTCTAAACATGATGTAACTGTATGTCAGTCTTAGGGCCTCATTTAGAGTTTGGGGTGCAGGGTAATCCCTCACAAACTGAGGGATTACTGTGTCTTCCAACCCGTCAATCTGCCTGCTCTGTTCTAAATCATGTGGGCCACTGGCTCTGCCATTGGAAAACTAACTCTAATAATCTGACAGAGCAGGAGACAAATACTTTTCCTTTGTTCCCAAAGAATGTTTTTTTTCTGTTTACCGGGTGAAATCCACGTGGTGCCCCACAAAACCTTTCGACCCGGGCTCCACAAAAGATTACAGCAAGGACAACCCTTGTAATGTCTTTTGGAGCAGACATCCCCAGAAATGAGCTTCATCAGCTTAAAGGCTGGATGCAGTTCCAGACTGAGGGGGGAGGGCAGCCCTTTCACAAACAGATTCAAGAGCTTGCGTCAGGGATAAAACCTTGCCAAATTCTTCGAAGGCTGGTGTTCTGAATGTTACCTTTATCACATGTTTTCTCAATGTATGACAAGAACCATTTTCTGAGTGTAAATTCGTTTTCTGGAATGTGAGGAATATCTTTGGGTGCTAAAGAGCATTTGGGGATATCCAAACAAGCCATAGTTCTACTGAAGGATATCCAAAAATGAAAGATGTGTTTTACTTGAAGCATTTGTAAGCCGCATCTTCATGCCAAAGGGATTTAGCTGAGCTTATTCAGATAGTAGACACTGGTCTAGGAATGAGTAAGATACTGTTCTGGAGGCCACTCGCCTTGTGACTGTGGTCTAAGGCAAGTGTTACCACACAAGGCAAGACATTTTGCCCTAATATTGCAGTGGGTGAAATGCACCAAGTTCAGAGTATTGCTCTCTTTGCTCGAGCCCTTCTTGGTACTATGTGTTTGTCCCCAGCCACCTGAGGGCAGTGACTCTGCGCTATAATACTTAGAAATAGAATTTATGCCTGAGGTAATGGTTTGCCTAAATACTACATGGCATCCTAATATCCTCTGGGGAACATGGGTACATACAACAAACCATAAAGTGCAGTATTTATGTGCATTATATCAACAGGAAGCAAGGGCAGATATACAAAACATATGGGGCTATTCACAAAGGTAAACCTACACCCGAGTATGTTTACACCTGCAAGTTTACTCTTACTCTTTTGGAGTGATTTTACTACTTTTGGCTAACCACCATTTCCAAGTCTAAAGTTACTCAAAAGTGTAGATTGTCCCCACTCCCTGAAACAGTGGGTTGGGTCAATAAAAACGTCATTCATGACCCAAACATTTCTACTGTTAATGAGTTTACAGCCGTATTTTATGTTCCGCACCCTTGGTGGATACCTCTGCAACTGGAGTAGCGATCTCTATATGGTAAAGTCTTGGGAAAATAATAACAGTTAAAATAGTTTAAAACAAATATAGTTAAAATATTTTATGTTAAATATTAATGTTAATGTTATATATTTCTTCTAGTACACATTAAAATTAATTCTACAGCACTTTAAAATTAATTTTGAATGAATATTTAATTAGTTTAAGTATATTAAATACAATTAAAATTATTTGCAAAGATTTATTTAAAAACCTACATAAATTAAAATGTTTACTTTTATCTATTAAGTTATTAAAAGTTATGTATACAATTATTTTAAAATTTTAAATAATGTAATTATTGTTTTAAAACATACATTTGCATTTATTTTTAAATTAAAAAATATCTATTTACAATGTATATATTTTTTTAACATTCAGTAAGGAAGTAGAGGAAGGGGCTTGAATCCTAGCCAGTAAAATGAGGATACACAGTCCTCATAATACAGCTTAAAGCCTCTAGAATGGGTAGCACAAACCATTGAGTTTTCTTATGTTCTTTTTCAAACAGCAGTAGCCATGATTGAAACTCAGGTTCATTCATGAATAGTGTGATTTAAAGAGACAAAGCACCAGATGTACTAAGCATTTTGAGAGTCGCAAAACCTCTGATGTAGTGTTTGCAGCTGTTATAATGCCTTCTTTGACGTAATAAGCCCAATTTAGGAGTTAGAAGAGTTCTTTAGGCTCCTAAAATGGAATTCTGAATGGATACAGATCCGTTATCTGGATGAGGAGTGTTGTAGGCGTCCCTTCCAAATACCGAATCGGTATTTTATATATGAAATGAATGCTGTGCCAACAGAATATGGTGAATATAAAAAAAGTATGTTGATGAGTAGACAGTGGTCCAAGGGACCTCAACCAACTCTAAATAAACTTTAAAAAAGAAAAAAGAAAATAACGCAGCCCCTTTTCCTTTAAAGTTTGCTTTATTTAAAATCAATCACAGAGATTGTGACCATCCCTGTAATAGTGGCTGATTGGATTAACCTAACTAATGAACAAATACATGAATTGATCTCCAAAATACTGTTTGCAAATGGCGACCAATAAAACGTAAATAGTACATCTCACCCAAATTCCATATTAGAAATTGTGGTGAGAAGTAAATATAATAATCCAGTCAGAAGCAGTGAACCTCAGGGATAACATTTGTCATGCCCGTCAGAAGTCTAAGCTTGTGTAGAGCATCATTGGTTATGTTTTTCCCATATTCTTGAAGTTGAAACCTCTCGTCCACCAATTTCAAATGTTCGATCCAGTGAAGAGAAAATAACAGTTCGCTTCCCCAGTCCTCCATTTCTAAATGTCACCAAGAGCAGGAATTCTAGAATGTTCCGTCTGTTGGGGTGTTGAGTCATGTTGTGTCTTCATTCACCGGATTACCAATTGGAATGATTTTTAAATTATTTTCATGAAATATAAAATAAAGCAAATTTTGGAAACATCTGTTTTAAAGAATACACATACCAGATAAATCGTAAGCCTGTACAACTGAAAAAAGGGCACAACTCAACCCATTTCAGCGAACAATATTTACATATGGGAAATGTCACCACAGTTATTCTCTTGAACTGCCTACTTTGATAGGGGAAGAAGAAGGGAACATGAAAAACACTGGATCTATTACGATCCAAAACTAAACGCATATGTCAGTTTGAATAGTCTCTGTATCCAGGAAAAAAGACAACAATTATCAGCCAGACGTGACACTTAAGGTGAGTAAAGCAAGCTCATACCAATATAGTGTAATGAATATATCCCTATTAGCTGTTGAGACGCCCCCCTCCATCCACTCAAAATGTGGGATTTAAAAAAAACTCTCAAGATGCTGTCTGATGAGTGAACTAGAAGATCTTCTCCTCATCCTTTATCCGCAGATGTGATGGAACCACAGCGATGCCTTGATGTCTTTAGAGATCATCTCTTTTTTGAGCGCCTACAGGTCCTCTCTCCTCAATAAAATTAATATAAGTGATGAAGTACCCCCCGCTGTACCGTATAAGGATATTGCAAGTCACCAAGGACTTCTATAACCATATAGAGGAATGAGGCCACTGACTGAGATCCTTTATAAGGTTAAGGAACTCCGAGATGACTTGCAATATCCTTATCATGTACACCAGGGGGTACTTTATCTCCATAATAATACAGGGTCACACCATTACCTTTCACACAAATAACTTAAAATCTTCGTGTGTAACTCTATCATATGAAAGAGTGAGCATATTTACAAAAATAAAGAATAAAAATTGTCCTCTAGTGCAAAATTAAACAAATCAAAAACTTGTTAGTTGTTGTTGCAAAGACATATTAGAAATCTAGTTTTAAAAAAAAAAGCTGCTGCACAAGTTTGGAATGCGTAGAAGCATGCAGAAAAATTCTAGTTTTTCTCTAATTATCTAAGGAGTGTACAATATAAACATGTTCTCTCTGCTTGTCTGCTAAAGAGTAGAGCGGAAGAAAGAAAAGTAGCATGCTGTTTCTAGTTGCTTTAAACAGCTGCTTCAGTTATGATCCGTGAACTGACCTGCCTTTCACAGCGGCTACTGCCTTTAGAAGTAGGAATTGTGAAATCAGGACTCAACTGTAATAACCTCGTTATAGTAATAACTACGTAATAGTTGAGTTATGGCCTCTCTTTTTTATAATGGTGCATCACAAGTCACCAATTATAAAGAAATTAGATCACGTTTATACAGGGATTACAGAATCCCATGTATTAAAAAGTTAATACATGCAACTTTCTGCCATTAAAATGGAGGCTGAGCTTCCTGAGTGCTACCATCATATCCATTTATCTCTGACTGGAGTAAGACAACTCCACCAACAGTGAGCCCGACCTCACCATACTGCCTTCTGGGCCCAGCCCAGGAAGCTTTGAGACCCTGAGTATTTCAATCTCAAATGCAGAGTCGGTCCCTAGCACCTTGTTGTCGAAGAACTGTTATGTCTTGGATGTCTTCGCCCTCTGTAGATTCAAGGGGAGCCAGTGTCCTCAAAATAAACCTTTTACTGTATTCTCCAGCATTTCTACTTTAGTCTGTAAATGAGTGATGGAGGAAATGGCACATCATTGAAAATGGCCCCTGTGATGTGACAGTGTTCTTCACCCTGCTCCTCTCTCTACTCGAAGATGAAAACGTATTTGTTGATGCACTTATTATCTTCCCTTATCTATAGGTAGATCTTCTATTCGGAAAGTGCTCCTGCATGGGGTCATTTTCTCCTCATTCTGGCTGCAGGGCTTTCAGAGACACTGCAGCACTGCCATCATTATGGCATCATTTATGCCTGGTATCAATACTGCACTTAACTAGTGGCATCTTCAAGGAGTACTGGGGAGAACTGACAGCATTCAAGAAGAGGCGTTGTGGTGTCCTTGGGTGCCAAGATGGCATTTGATATGATAGAATGGCCCTTCCTGTTCACTGTCCTCGAGAGACTAGGGTTTGGGGGGAAGTTCTTAGCATGGGTCCGACTGCTGTTTGAGGAACCTTTAGCACAAGTGACGGCAAATTGGGGGCATTGGGCTGTTTTTTAATTGCAAAGAGGGATCAGACAGGGATGTCCCCTTTCTCCTTTGATATTCGCGTTTGGACCAGGCACCACTAACGGTGTGGAAATGGGGTGACACGCTTATTAGGGGACTTAGATGGACTGCAGATTGGGAGGATAGGACCTCCCTTTATGCAGACGACATCCTTTTCTACTTGGGGAAACCCTACTCCTCCCTACACAGGGTGCTCCATATCTTGATCCTGTATCAAAATTACTCCAGTTACACCATAAACTGGGATAAATTGCTGATATATGTCCTCTTTGGCCCAAGACTCAAACTTCCCAGAACGTGCATAGCAAGAGTTGTAACAGAAGGATTCCAATATCTGGGAACTTATGTCACCAGAGACCCTGTGGTCTTTTATGAACGCAACTTAGACCCCCACTAAGTCGGCTTCGGGAAGATGTACATCATTGGAGGTCATTTCCCTTGTCGCTGATAGGTAGGGCCTCCTACAAAATTATGGCGCTTCCCAGCTTTTTATACATTTTGCAAAATACGCCCTACTTAGTCTCTCCCACATACTTGAGCAGTTGAAGCGGAGGTACAGACACTCCTCTGTGATGGAGAGACTCCACGAATAGTGTTAAATAAATTGACTAAGAGATGGTACGATGGAGGGATCGCTCTGAAGGCGCTTCAATATTATTACTAGGCAGCGCAGCTTCTAGTGATCAATCAGTGGGTACATACAGCACATGAAGAACCGACCTATAGGGTGGATAAACACAATATGGGATCGAGGGGATTCCTTAGGGCCATCTATGGGGGAAAACGAGGATCACAATTAGCAAACACCAACATCAAGCTCAATCAAGATATGGCATACAGCGTCAGCGGCCCTAGGGCGGCGTGAGAAAATTACCCAAGCCACTCCCCTATCAGATACGGTGCAGTTGGGATTTCTAGCAAACCACCCAGGTTTTGATAAATGGGTCCTTATTGGTCTCTCAAGGGTAGGTGACATGTGGGTGAACCTCCATAGGGATTACAAGTTGGTGTCATAAAAAACCTTCCGCTATAGTCAGATAACGCATGCTCTACAACTTGCCATTCCAAAGGGTACCGATCTCCCGGTCTCCTCCCCTCAGTAGGATAGGTTGCTAGATTACTATCTGAAAGAAAAAGCAATGTCTTTAACCTATTGAAAAATACTAAACAATTCCCCCAACAACTTGGAGAAAGTCCTGGGCAAATGGGTGGAGGATATGGGGGAGCTGAGTGATGAGGAGTGGCTGGAGGCACCTGAGTCCCCCTGGTGGGTGACCATATGGTCACAATTCAGATTGGTCCAACTAAAGATCTTACACAGGACATATTATTCATGCACAACACTAGTAAAAATGGGCAAACTTGAGTGAACATAATGTCCTAGGAACTGCGGCCAGGAGGGCACATTTTTACACATGTGGGGGAACTGTCCAATGATTCAGATGTGCCGGAAGGCGATTGTAACACGTTTGATGATATTGTGTGGGGAATAGGCAGAGGCTTCTTCTCAATGGTATTTATTAAATATTTAGGAGACAACAAATCCAACAGCCGGGCAATGACTGTGGGTCACCTTAGGCCTCATGGTGGTCAAACGTAACATAGCTAGAAAATGGAGGGTGGAAGTGGGGTCCACATCCTGGGATTGGGAAACTGACATGAACTAGTGCATGCAGGCAGAGAAGGTGGCTTACAAAGGGAGAGGTTGCCCACACAAATGGACACAAATTTGGGGAGGCTGGAATGAAAGTAGAGGGATGCTCTGTCAGACGGTTGTTAGCCCTCCCAGTTTTGAAGGGACTGAGGATTACGTACAAATGCAATATTATTGAGATCTGAAAAGGGAGAAATGGGTGAGCAACGCATCAAAACTTGGAGATCAATGTCCTGATATTTATAAGACATAAAATTGTGACCTGACACTGTCTGTGATAACCACTACTTTCATGTGTCCTTTTGTCCTTTTTCTTTTCCCTTTTACAATAAAAAGATGTTAAAAAAAAGAATTTTGTGGCTACGGTGCCAGACATATGAGACAGGTTTACATGTCAGAGAAAGGCAGAACTTGGCAGAGTCGGTTAGCAATGAATGAAAAATATGGCTGCAGTTATTACAGTTGTGCTAAGGCAATGTTTTATGTTCTAAAATCACCAAGTCTAACCTTTGAACTTTAGGCACTCAAATGATTGCACCTAAGCAGTAATATTATGTTCGTCTTGCATGTGTCATAAATTGTGCAGAGTGAAACCCCAGGTTGCACACCCTCTGACAACTGATATCACTGACGTGGAGACAAGAATTCTCACAGTAATACTGATCACGAGAGAGTCTAGAAGGTGGCGCCATTCATGCCTTGGAAATAAGAGTGCTCCCCGATTTACATACCGCAAGAAAATGAGAGAATACACTTTGCGCATATTCCTAGTAAAGCAGCATTCAAATGTGCAAGGAGGACGGGGAGAGAAAATCTAGACACTGATCACCCATACATCGCCAACATCCTAGTGTGACTGTGGGGTGCTCCTAAAGACCCTCCCCTCACATAGATGCAGTCGCATCCAATGCCTGGCCACCAGAGACGTTTTAAGGCATGGGCAAAGTGGGCAATTTCCCAGGGCCCTCACCTTCCATGGGGACCCCAGGGGAAGGAAATTTGATCTCTCTTTCAATCTCGCCTCTGTCTTTTCCTATATCTGAACCTCTCTTCTTTTCTCTGTCTCTTTGCCCAGTGTCATCTTAAGGATTTTTTAGGTCCCCAGAAAGGAATACTTCAACCTTTTTTGCGCGAAACCCGTTTCCAAAGGTTTGTTTGGCACCATATAGGCTACATTTAGCACAAACATAGGTAATTAAATTCAAAGTTGTAACAAACAGGGGCCCCGAAATATTTCTGACCCGGGACCCCAAACATTCTTAAGACAACACTGCTGGCCACAGGGGCACTGAGTCTGTGAGTACTTTTTGGACAGTACATAGGCACCCACAGCTCAGTCTCTGAGGGAGCTTGAGGGCCTCCAGAAAGTGAGGATCAGTCTAGGCCAGCACCCTCCCTAACCCTAAGTTACTCCTAAAACATAAGGACTTGGGAAAACATGGCGCTCTCCTGTATGATCTCCCATATCCCCACTTTCAAAGGAGGCGATGCATTGGGAAGCACACTCGTCTGTCTATGGTTTTATTGACGACCACCATAACTGAGTAGGCACTCCATGACAGTATCAGAATTAGTGGCGATACCACCACTTGTCTGAACCAAGGACATTGTTTGTAGGCTTTAAATGGGAATTACAGTCTCCAGTGCACTACTGTGTAATAAATGGCATTACATGGGCAACCTCAGAAGGAATAAAATATACACACAAGATCGACAAGTATACAGAACCCCTGATCACCCTGCTTCTTTGCTAAAAGCCTTCATGTCACAGCTGGTTCTATGTCACTCTCAAAGTGTCGACCAGAAAGTACAGAATTCGAATTTAGCCCTTGCTTGAGAGGTACGAATGTGCTGCTCATGCTTCACGTGTCGGTGGGTGATGTATTTAAGCATCCATTGTTTCTAGGATTTTTTTGTACCTAATCAATTTGCGGAATTTGTCCTGGTCGAGCTGATAGTATAAACGTGACTTTCCTCTTTAACATTCCTAATTCAGTAGCCCACATGTTTCATTGTTTCCTAGCAGGTGATGAATATTCATGAGCTTTCGTGTCGGGTGTGTGCCGTTAATTACATACTAGTCAATGTGGCAGCGGTGCTATAAAACCTCTTTCGAGGCACACACATTTACCAGCACTTGGACAGCCCGGCACCTTCTCTGCCAACAATCCTCAGACTCACAGGAAGGTAAGTGCTTGAATGCGCGCTCTTTATTTGCGGAGGGTACGGTTGCTGCCATGTTGGGATTTGAAGCTGCTGTAACATAGCGACTGTTTTTAGTTTTCAACAAACTACATTTGGAATGTGTACTATTGAATTTTCCTGAGAGTGTGAGTAAAGCGCCCTTTCTCTTATTGATCTGTAATATTCATAGATGCACGTGCTATTTAAGTGTTTGGGGGATATTCCTGTGAATTTTTATTCCAAGGTTTTTTATTCCCGGTGAAAGCAGTTCATATCAATCTCTCGGGTAGGATTAGTTCGGAGCTAGGACTAGTGTGTCTAGAAAAGTGACCAGTGAACTATATACTCAGTGTCCGTAAAGACATGCAGGGGAATCTAAGAAAGTCGGCAGGTTCTCAGTGTACCCTAGTGTCTCAACCCTGAAGCAGGAGTATACAGGCAATTATTTTCCACGATTTGAGGTGGTTTGTATTCTAACTGAGTCAGTCATTTCATTTCATTTTGGTACTTTATTTCGGTAATAGACCATTAAAGTAACAATTCTTCAGTGCAAGTACAAATACATCATACCATAAAAAGATAAAAACAATTCAGGATGTGTTACATACTCAGTAATAGCACTTTATTTGATAAAAACAGTAAAACCAAACAGTACAATGTTATACTTTGATATCTATAGAGTAAAAACAATTCATTTAAGATGGATGAATTATGTACTGAAAAATAGCACCAGTTAAGTAAAATCAATGAAACCGTACCATACATTAAAGTACATTTGTGTCTGACCAGTCAGAGGCCTAGGTAATGCCTACCAAGGGTCCGCCAGGTTGTTTGAAGTGGGACAGAGAGGATTGTGTTCCGATTGGGCCAAATACTCTTGAGATCCTTGCCGACAGAGAAACTTTAAAAGAGGACGTATCTGCTCTACATATCCTCGAGGCTATCTTATGGTGGCGGGCTCCTAGATAGCGACGTAGGGGAGCTAGCCAGCTTTTCCTCTGTTTGTAGGTAGGGCAAAAGAACAGGAGATGGTCGGACGTTTCTTCACCCTAGCCACATAAAGGACACATTTTGGATCCACCTTGGTCAGGATTCCATTTGAATGTGAGTGTAGCAAGAGGGAGTGAACCTAGCCTGAACCTTAAATAAAGTGCTTTCATTAATAGAGGATCTATCTCAGTCATGTAATTCTCAAACAGTGGTACTGGTTTGAACTCAAGGAAGCTTTCAGTCTGGTGCCCAGGCCTATCTGGTTACATAGTTTAACCTCCCTGCTCTCCCAGTAGGCAAACGTCAGCTTTTTACAGCGAGGGGAGTGATAGAGCTTGGATCTAGTCAATGCTCATGCAAACCCCTGGAGCTGAGAAACTGCATCACAGAAGACAACCACCAGATTTTTCGTCCCGCCCGGTGATCTGTTCAAGAAATCACTCAAACCGTCCCTGTAATGTTCAGATTCAGGAGTGGATCATACACAACACCTACAAAGGATTGGCTTTATGCGGGTTACAGAAACTATAGACCATAACCCTAAGTCTTGCTTAAAGGCTAATGGAGTACTTAGTGGTAATTTGAGGGCTGCTCTCAGGAAATGATTCTCGTCTTTTTTCATTCCATTTCGATTTCTTTGGCCCCAGAGCTCTTCCCCATATGTAGCAGCAGCTACGGCTTGGGACCTCCAGACAACAAGAAGGGTGGAGACTGGGTGCGAGTTGGTCTTAATTGCACATTTTAAAATAGGAGATTCCCAGTGTTTAAAAATGAGAGTGCTTTTTACAAAGTGACCCAGGTGTTGCAGCTGGATAAGTGTATGCCAAGGGAGTCAAAGTCTGTCACTCACTCTAGTTCCACCCCCTCAAGGGATATATTCCCTATAAAGCCTCTATAGGGGTGGATGGCCCTAAACTTAGTTTTGCTTTCATTGATTGCTAGGCCATGGTCTGAGTAAACTAAATTGAAGTTATTCTGGAGAGTCTCCAGGCTTTTGGGAGTCTTAAATGCCAACAACGTATCGTCTGAGAACAACAAAGCAGGTTTCTTGGTTTCTCCTTGTACCGGGGAATCATTGTCGCAGGCCAGTAGATAGTCAATACCCCATTAACAAACAGCAAAAGCAGCATGGGAGCAAGTTTACAGCCTTGCCTTACCCCCTTATCTATCCCTAAAGCATCAGTAGTTTCGCCATTGGCTCCTCAACGAATTTGGGCAGAATTAACTTCAGTGGAGCCAAATAATTATATTAAGAAGGGGGCCAGGGAGTCCCAGGTCTCTGAGGATACACCATAGTTTATCTCTAGGGACCATATCGAATTCCGCCTTAAGGTCTACAAAAGCGATATAAAGACTAGCCCCATTTAAGTCGACCTCCGTCTAACTTATTGGTCGGTACCTAAAAATCTGGTCGACCACACTAGTTTTGGTGTGGAATCTGGCTTGAAAGGATGTCAAAATCTTGGTTTCATCGAACCAGAGTAACAATCGGTGTAGTATTAGCTTATTTGTTTTGACTGGAGTCAATGAGTCTAATTGGGAGATACTTTGCCGGGTCTGTCTTTGGGCCTTTTTTAAGGTTAGAGATTCTTTCCACACCTTTCCAAGATGTTGGGAGGTCTGCTCCTGCCATGACGGTGTTATCGAGCCGGGTAAGGTATGGTGAACAAATAGTGGATTCGGAGATGAACAGGCCCCCTGGAATTCAATGCTGCCAAGGGCTTTCCCCAAACTTCTGTGATTTAATGGCATTACAGATTTGCGACACAGTGAAAAATACTTCATTTCTGGAGGTGTCAGAGTTGTAGATAATGAAACCGAGTGTTGTGGCTTGTAAGGGACCATAGTTATCTTGGGTCTCCGGATTGGGGTGGGAGGGGGAAGAGGAGTATAGGGTTTTAAAGTGGGTTACCCAGTCCTGGGGAGCAATATTAGATTCAGGTTTCGCCAACACTGTCTTGGAGCCTTGTGAGATGACATGCAGAAGGCTGCCTGATTCCCTGAGTACACAGCGTTCAACATTTCGGTCCAAATGGCCATATCCCAGTTTGATTTTGCACATTTTTTGACAGCTTAGCAGTCTGGATGTTGTTTGGCAGCCCTCCCTAGATGGCACGGAGGAGGTGGCTATTTGCTATTCTCCAATTTCTGTTAAACCGCGAGTGTGATGCAGTCACAGTAGAGTTCTTATTTGAGTAGGGTTTGGTAAAAAAGCCTGATTCCTAACTCCGCGAACCATTTAGCATGGACGTCCATTACCCTATCGGAAGGCAGCTCAGGATGAACTAATAGGAGCAAGATGTAGGGCAGGCCCTGGTGTATGTGGGCGTATGTATTCTCATTATTCAATACAGTCTCCATTCCTACCTTCCTTCAATCATTGCTTACTTATATATCATCACAAGGTAATCAAGGGTCCTTATTTGACCTGTCCGTTTTGTCATGCAGTGTAAGAAACAGAGGAAAATGATCACTCTCCGTCCCATATAAACCTCCATATCTATAATGAGTTCCCAGAATCGGAGGTCCACAAGAAAATAATCAATACAACTCTGGCTGAAATGTTTTTTAAAGTTGGGCGCCTCTCTACATAGGATTTCACCCTGCCATTGCAGGTCCTCAGATGACAACATATATAGAGGTCCAGCAACTGCAGGTCTACTTTTGATGTGAACTTTAGACAAGGACCCGCAATCTGGGGAATACCCCAGGATTGATCTTCATCACCGATTATTTCCCTTTGGAAAGTGGTAGGTTTGAAACGTGTTAAAACTCCCAGCTACAATTACTACTACCTCCCACTTGGATTTAGAGTTAGTAATATCACTCAGTTGGTCTAGAATGGAAGACTCTGCTTACTTGGGAATGCTCCTGCTATAAACATTAAAATAACAGTAGTGTTATTTTACCTAAAGGGCAACCTCGAGGCCAAGTAGATCCATTGAATTGATTGGCAGTTGCTTAACGTGGTCTCCCGGAGGGATCTTAATCCATGTGGATAAACCACTTGAAAGTCTAACGGGTTTGGGTTTGCGAGCAGGCACATGACATTTCTTATACCCTTGTCTATGGGTTGGGACAACCTCCCAGGACTCTTTAAACATAATAATATTGGCTGTGTATATAAAGGGCCCTGATCCCCCCTGGGCAAACTTACTCCCCAGTCCCGCAAAGTTCCAAGAGATGATACAAAAATCATTAGACCTGCATGTCTAGAGAGTGGAAAAATTGTTCACTGTGCAAGATGCAAGAACTAGTTGGAGGAACCTACACTCGGGGCTGCTCTCGGTCATGACTACCAATTGATTAAGGATTCCAGTCAATCCACACAAGAAGGAGAAGATGTGGTCTGAGGGTGCTCCTGGCTCTAAAGTAGGGGGACCCTTGTTTTGAACGGTATCTGGGAGTTATTGGGGGTAGAGGTTTGTAGACCATTCACAAAAGCTTAATGTGAGAACTGTAAACTAATGCAGTCAAAGGTGTCAGAGTGTGAAATACAACTCGCACTAATTATGTCAGAATGTATTACAGTGTAGCATTTTCTCACGTCTCTAATCCAGTGCATCACTTTATGTATCAGGGAAGCGTCATCTTCTTCGACACACAAGGGCACCTTGGGATACCAGTCATATATAACATACAGCTGTGGGAAAAAGCATTTAGGGTTAGTTTTAGACAATAGACAATTGGAAACTAGGGTGAGGCAGTATAGGTTTAGGAGTAAAATCAGGGTAAAGTAATGGAACCTGGTTATGTGAATCCTTGTAACCATCAACCTGGCTTGTCGATGAGTTTTCAAGGTGCTGGTATTTCGGCGAGGACTGTAACTCATCACATAGGGCCTTAATCTCAGCCCATGAAGAATTAGTAACTACCCATAGTTCTTTGATTGGGGCGCAGGTATCATCCGCTACATCTGACCGTTGTGGGGGGATTAGCAAGCACTCTGGAGTCATTTGGCAGCGTATCATTAGAGGCCAAAACAGAAACATTATTAGATCATGTAACCACAGGTTCTAGTGGAATGTGGGATTTAGAGGAATTAGAAGAAATACACAACGGAGAACTGCCGATAGTGGACTCCCCCGGGGCATTTCTTATTGAGCTAATTGCCATGAAAGGAGACCATTTGCCCTTTCCAACTTTTTTAAACAACTGGGCAACTTGTGTCTTTTTTGGCTTAGCACCAGAAGCATCAGGTTGAAGGATTTGATCTACCTCCTCTACAAGATGGTCTGTATCTTGTAGGGTACTGCTGTGGGATGGGCAGTCTACTGCTTTTTTCCCCGTCGATTCACCAGTGAGTTTTTCGGTGCTTTTCCTTTTCCCCGACGGTTGACAGGTTAAATATCACTCTGCAGGTATTTTAACTAAATAGTCACACTACAAATAACAGTCTTCCCTCCAAAAAACACTAAAAATTGGCCAGGCTACAAGCTTATGTGGGAAAACCATGAGGGGTTACTATTATTTTAAATGCCTAATACCGCTTGCCTCAGTGGGGGAGACTGTTTGATGATGAGTCCTGGATCCGGTCTTTGACATATTTGGTCTCAGTCTGAAAGGACAGCCAAACAGGCACCACAAAAGTCAGTAGGAATATGTTCGTAAGAGTTGACCTTATTTAGCATGGGGATTTGCAACTCGGCTGCAAGGCCAAGGGGGGTAGCCTGCCCTCCCACTTCCTGTCGCTGACGTGTGCAGGGCGGTACCGCCACTGGCCCGGGCATGGCCCATGTGGCGGGACTGCTCGCCACGCTTAATACCGCTTGGTAGATCAGGTGAGGGAGAAGACCAGGGACCGCCTCCTGGGGTCCTGGTGATGCTGGACTGTGTAGTACCCTCTGAAATGCCGCCAATTTCACCCGTGCAGCCAGACTCCTCGCCGTGCTTTATAGCGCTTGGTAGATCAGGTGAAGGGAAGACCAGGGACCTCCTCCTGGTGCCCTGGTGATGTTGGACCATGTAGTCTCCTCTGCAATGCCACCAACTTCATCCGTGGAGTGGGACTCCTCGTCGCGCTTTATTGCATTTGGTAGATCACGTGAGGGGAAAGACCAGGGACTGCCTCCTGTGGCCATGGTGATGCTGGACCATGTAGCCCCTCTAAAACGCCCCCAACTTCTGTCCTTTATTGTATGAATTCACCTACTTAGGCAAACTCCCACTCTCTGAAGTATCACGGATTTTCCTGAATGGACGAGATGGTGTGATTAAAGTACTAATTACGTTTAGACGGAACTGAGGGATTTGGTTCAGATAAGAACATGTACTCAGTAGTTATCAGCAAGCCTGGTCAACATTTCTAATACACCGGTGCAACATGCGTATTTTTATGAATTTTGCTTTACAATTGTTATGTGAAATTCCCAAAACTAATCCCAGAGAGCACGGGAATAACACAAACCACCTGAATATAAGTAGCTTTTGTTCATGCCTCTTGCGTTTTCGCTCTATGTTTAAGTGCAAAATGCATTCTCACACCTAAAACGGACAGTTTCCACATTATTAAATGTGGCATATTATAATGGGTATGCGTGGAGTGGAAAAATGGATAAACACATAAGAGAAAACAGGTGGGAGGCTTATAAATAATGAAAAGTAGAGAAATAATCCCGAGAGAAAGGCTAGGAATAGTGACAGTTAAATGACTTTTGGGCCAGATGTACGACCCTTTTTTGCATCCGCAAACTGGAGATCCTCCCGTTTGCGGACGCAGAAAAGTGTAATAGCATGTACAAATGCTATCTTGCGAGTCACTGACTCGCAAAATAGCATTTGCCACTCTCGCTGTTAGGAAGGGGCGTCCCTTCCTAATAGCGAATCAACATGCTATGTACTAATGTTTTGCAGCCGCATTTGCGGCAGCAAAACACTTGCCGTTTACCACCTACTTCAAGTAGGTGGTAAACCAATCGCAAAGGGGAAGGGGTCCCCAGGACCCCTTCCCCTTTGTGAGTATGTGGGGAAATATTTTTTAAGAGCAGGCAGTGGTCCCAGAGACCACCGCCTGCCCTTAAAAAAATGAAACTGAAAAGTTTCATTTTTCTTTTTTAAATGCATCCTGTTTTCCTTTAAGGAAAACAGACTGCATTAAAGAAAAAGAAAACTGCTTTATTAAAAAAGCAGTCACAGACATGGTGGCCTGCTGACCCCAGCAGGCCATCATCCCTGTGAATGCTAGCCATTCCTAAAGGGGTCGCAAATTGCGCCTGCCTCATTCATATTAATGAGGCATGCAATTTGCGATCCCATTAGGAATCACAAACAGTGTCTGAGACATTGTTGTGCATTCCAATGACCGAGTCGCAAATGCGACGCAATTTGCGACTCGCTAATTGGCGGGTCGTACATCTGGCCCTTTGTCTAATATCAGATAGTGTTTTGGAAATGGAAACTGAAAGTCATGACGTCATTGGGCTTCTTAACCGTCATTGGTACACTCTTAACTGCCTAATAGAAATGGGGGAGGAGGATGGTGATGAAATATCAAGTGTAACTGTCACACTACAAAAATATCATATCAACAATACTGACAACCAAAATATCAGCTAGGTCAGTAATTGTTTGCTGTACTTATCACTACATATATGTCTCTTGTCCAAAAATTGATTTTTAAAGTATGTAGATGTCAAGTTAAAATAGTAAATCTATACTTACCAATATACACGTAACCAGTGATGCAGTGAACCACCCCCTTAAGCAGCATAAGCGGGGGTTGCTCATTGGGTGAACGAGCGGGGTAACTGGGTCCCCCGAAAACGGTAATTCGATTTGTATGGTGCTTTCCTGTCTGCAAACCAAATGCTAATAAATACGATTAGTTAAAAAATGAACATAGAGGTTTGGTAGGTGGGTTGACATTCATTGCAAAATAAACAGAGACATGATGAAATGTTTAAAGTAGGGGAAATGCTCAGAGAGGGTGAAATAAAAAAGTGAGCATGAGAAAGAATAGTAGGAAAGAACAAAATAAGGATGAGAGACATAAACATGGGTAGATGGAAAGAGAGAGGAAAGAGCTGGTGGTCAAAGGAAGGTTGCAAGAAAGGAAGTACATGTCGTAAGATATAATGAAGAAAAGGTGTAAAGTAGGATGGAAGGGTGAAAGAATGAATGGATGGAAGCATGAAAGATTGGGTAGATGGAAGGACACAAGGATAGATGGAAGAGTGAAATGATCAACAGATAAAAGGGTGAATGGCAGGAAGAATGAAGAATTGGCAGATGGGTAAGATTGTAAGGAACGATGGTGAAAGGAAGAAAGGAAGGAAGGATGGATGGATGGATGGATGGATGGATGGATGGATGGATGGATGGATGGATGGATGAATGGATTAATATATAAATGGGGAAAGCATAAATGTATGAATTGATGGAAGGAGGATGAGAAGGTAAACAAAATTCTCCTAGGCGCAGGTTTGCTCACTTGGCATGCTGGGTGTGATCAGAGTTATGGTTAAAGTGAAGGTATTTTTATTTTCTTCCTTCTCCCTGGAACCTACCTCCACAATATTTTGGCAGTAGATGTTTTTTGTTACAACATTCTTGCAGCACGATATTTCTTTGGTCGATATTCTGACATACAAGTGAAAGGATCAGTGAGCAAGAAAGGTAAAGCAAGCTAATGAGTGAAAGAAAGAGTCAGATTGCAGCATAAAACAGGGAAAGAAGCACTGACAACAAAGAAAAAGAGTTCAAGGCAGTCAGGAGTGAGATGGCAAGGGAGACCAATAGAAAGAAAGAGTGGAGTTGAGAGGAACAAACTATATCAAACAAAGTTGTGCATTTGGGATTATCGAACTAACTAATCCTAAATTTTCTGCAGGTCGGCCAACAAGAAAAACGCCCATCATTGGCTCATAAGAACATCCTTGGTGAGCCGTGGGACTGAATCCGAAGAAAACCGACAAGCAACAGAGTCATGGCCCAAGACAGAGTGCATCAGGACTGCCAGGTAAATAGACAGATGTAAAAAACGTAGAAACATCAACAAATATCAATATGGAATCAATAAGGGCTTCTACTATACTTGAAAGAGAAGATTGGAAGTGTGGTTCTCTTTCACTTCTAGAACATTCTTTGTTGGCTGTGGAAGGACAGATGTGATGCTCACAAATGCCACTATGAAACACAAAGAGGACCTATGGTACAGCATGGGCACACACACATATCTCAATGGAAAATTAATCTCGTTCTTTACTGTCATTTTTACTTAGCATTTGTATAGCGCACCCTTATTGAGGCTTCGTAGCGCATTTCATGGTTGAAGGCAGCATCAAGGCACGCCTGCCACAGCTCCCTGCTGTTACAAAGCAGACCCAAAGCTGCTCAATGCCCAGCTTGATCTCAGTTCTAATGCAATCACTGTCTTATGTCTGCACAGGACACATCAGTCAAGAGTTGCTGTTGCTGTGCCACTCAGTGTTTCAGTGAGTATTTGGTTATTTTACTTCATTTAAATTAACTAAGATTATCATTTTATTCTGGGACTTTCTTGGTGTTGGAGAGCTCTTGGTGTTTGATGATTGAGTTTCCCTGGAAATGGAAATCATTTTATTCGGAAAAATAAGTTTCCAGTCACTGCTTTTCTCACAAATGCACATGAATTAGTTCCACCTTTGTGCCTAGTCACTGCTGAGCTTTTCCATGAATGGCTCACTGATGGAGTCTTCACCCTCATCTCCATTCATGCCTTGACATACCATCCGGCACAAACATCTGCACAGATGACAGGTCATTGCAGTCTCCAGGTCCCTGTGGTTTTGGGGACCTGGAGCCGTACTACACAGAAAACCTCAGGGGTGCAAAGGGCATGTGCGCCCGCTCTGTGCACCCCTGGGACACATTGGTATTACAGAAGGGGCCTCAGAGGCTTCTACGGCCCACTCTGTGTTACAGATAGCTCTGGCGCACGTGGAACACCAGCGCTATCATCAGAGGGTGTTTCTTCATTTGCACAGAGGCGTCAGCCCATGCACTTTGCCTCTGCGCCTGTGCCCTATTTTGGACGCAGACATGACTAAAGGCAGCCTTCTAGAGGGGAGAAAGGGGGTCCCATGGACCTCACAGACATCCCCTTGTGGGCGGGTGCAGTCACTCACTGCATCCACCTGCAAGGGGATTTCTCACCCCTCTTGAAAGTGCAAGTGGGTGCCACCTGCACAGTGAAACACGGAGCAGCTTTAAAGCAGCTGCGCCGTATTTATCTGGAATGCGCTGCCCCCAGGGCAGCACTGGTTCGCGGCTGCCCTAGGGGCAGAGCATTCATGTAATATTGCGCTCTTTCCCTGTTTGCGCACTGCACACCTATTTAATGGTGCACCATTGCACAAAGAGGGAAAGCCACCATATTTGTTATACGGCCTCAGATGTACTATGGGCTGAATCGCAATTCAGTTGGTGTTTGTACACACCGGACGCCTTGTTACCATACCTTCCTTTTCGACTGTGATAGAGATATTACTCTTGAGCACAAAATGAACATTCAGTAGGATTTGCAGAATCCTGTCCTATTAACATCAATGATGCAGGTTTCTGTCTGCGAATGGTGCAGAATGGTAGGGACAGAGGACTGCAAGGGGCAGCGGACCTCATCCCTGCCTTTGCATTCTTAAACAACATTTTATTTTATCATTCCACTTCCTGTGCTTTATAGGAACAGGAACTCCAATAAAAAATAGAATACGCATTTGGCAAATGCCTCGCTGGGTGCATGCAGCAGTACTTTGGAACTCTGGCGGATCCCCATTCCCAATAGCCCACATTTGCAAAGTGGAAGCTGTCCCTCAGACGCTACTTCTTCTTATGAGAATGGATACCACAGCGTTGGGTGTTAGTATTCAATCAATGATTTACAGCAGTTATTTGTTGAGGCTGGGGCCTGGAAAGAAGGTTGTTTTCAGCTGGCTAGCTAGATTTGCTTGAATAGATCACCTACTAAATGATACAAAACGTTTTGAACTTAATGCATAATGGGGTTGGGAGCTACAGAGGAGCCCTGAAGATAGAGATGATGTGGTCTTACTGAGGCTGGTGGTTGTATGGAGAATGCCCTTCTTTTGGGGTGATGGTGGAGTCAACTATGGGCCAGATGTACAAACATTGGGAAGAGTGATTTCCTAATTGCGATTTCCTGCAAATCGCAATTATTAAATCACTATTCCTAAGGTATGAAACTTGTTGAGTTTCAATTAGTGATTCCTAATGGGTCGTAAATTGACCTACCTCATAAATATTCATGAAATAGGTCGCAGTTTGCGACCCATTAGAAATCATAGCCATCACAGGGATGGTGGCCTGCTAGGGTCCACAGACCACCTTGTCTGTGATTGCTTTGGATTAAAGCAACGCTTTTTACTTTAAAATGCAGCCGTTTAACTTTCATGAAAAACTGAATGTTTAAAAAGAAAAAAATGAAATGCTTAAAAGTAAATTTTTAAGAGTAGGCAGTGATCTTTGGGACCACTGCCCGCACGTAAAAAATATTTGTGTTACATTCTCAAAGGGAAAGTGGTCCCATGGTATTCATTCCTATTTTGAATGGGTTACCACCAACTTTGAATTGGTGGTACAATATTTATGTTTTGTGAATGAAATTTGGTCCCAAAACATTAATACATACCACTGCGAATCGCTGTTTGGAAGGGATGCCCTAAACACTCCCCTTCCAAATACCGAATCGCAAACCAATCTTGCGATTCAGTAACAACTTAGAAGAGGGATCTGAGGTTTCCTTCAATATATTCTTAGAACGAAAGGCACATATTGAGTCGGATGCCAATACTTGCCTTCAGAGAGCACACAGGTAATGAAACCTAGAGTGAAACACGTGCTGGCAAAAAAGATTTTACATGAGTTCTTAACTTACAAAGTAGAGTAACAGTATGGCATGAACTTATTTTGCAATTGGAAATTATAATTCACTGCTTAAAATAGGAAAGAACAATAAATATGCAAAAAATATGTTTGAAATGAACTAAAAAAAAAATCACTTGCTGTGTGCCTTGAAACATGTTTTGTTGAGAATTACAAGATGTAAAGGGCTGAGAATTATACGACAGGACGAGAAGAGAATTATAGAAATAAGTGGGGTCCGGATGGCCTTTAAATCAGCTCTGTTTTCGATGTTAACCTGTTGCTGGCGAGAAGGTGAGGTGGTTAGGGACTGAACGTTTAATTTGAAAGTTGTTTTTTGTTTATTTAACCTTTCTAAATTGCTTCTACCTTTACTATCACAGATGAGTAGCAGTAGGCATTTCAGAAATTGATATGTTTTCTTTTTTTTCAGAATGGCTTCTTGGTCTAATGTCACTTGTTTGGATAGCACTGAGCATCGCTGAGATTGTCATTGGTAAGATCAAAGGATCTCATTGCCTCTTTGTACTCTTTCTTCTCCTCTCCACCCTGACATATGCATCCCTTTTTCTATCCTCTTTTCATCCCTTTTTCCAGTTCACCTCATGAGATTAGGAGATACCATCCCTGGAACGTTTTTTTTTAATGCTGAATGGATACATACTTATAACCTGTTGACTAGTAATGCCTTATTTGGTGTACGACATGTGATTTGGTATCTACCTCATTAACGAGGACGTCGTCGATCTTTGTCCATCTCTTTTAAGAAAGATTTTGTTAGTACTCGAGCAGAACTTCTGTGACACTTTGGTTTGTGGTAGATCATTAAGCCCATACTACACCTCACCAAGGGGCTGTCTCCGGCGACAGGCCCACCCCCACCTCTCCACTCAACTAAGGCATCCTTAATTTCACCCTATAAAGGAGCTTTCTCTGGACTGTTGGCCATTTGCAATGTTTTGAAACTCAATAAATACATGTAAAGTAGTCTCTGTTGGAAACAGTCCCAAACAACATCTCTGGATAGTTCTTTTTTAAATACATATTTTGGCCAAAACCCTAATGCTACTCACTCTTCAGCATTTTTTTTTCTTTTGGAAGAACAGAACTGCAAGCACCAAAATGCACTGAGACAAATGTCTGAGTAGCCGTGAGGGACTCAAATGTTTCCCTAAAGAGAGCTGTCATAGTAAATTAATTGAGTGCCTCTTAAAAATAGTTCTCACCTCCCCGACTGTAATCCAAGGGCAAGAGGTTGAGGGAACCTCTGCCAATATTCAGGATGTGACTCACCTCACTTCTTGAAATTATTGCAGGTAACTCATCCGAAGGGAATTTCTGTGTTTAGATTCAACCAACCTAAGCATACACTCTACAATTTTCATAGGATAGGATTTCATTAACATTCTTGCTATGACACTGCTCATAAGCATGATCTCTTTTGTCTCACATTTTTGTGAGAGCTCTGAGGTGTGACTGCGGGTGTTATATAATGCCTCACAACTTACAATTGAGTTAGTAGTGTAAGTCATGGATTGTCATGTGATCCCAAAATGATCCGATGAGCTATAAGAAAAGCATTTAAAATACAATTAAAATAATAGATTGAAAGAATTAGCTAGAACATGAAACTGACCGGTAGGAAGAGAGAGTGAGAATGTGAGTGAGAGAGTGAGAGACAGAGAGAGAAAGAAAGAGAAAGAGAGGGTCCAATAAAAATGATTGATTGGAAGATGGCTAGAATTAGAGCAAAAGAACAAAGCAAAGGAGGAGATGAGGATTGGAGAAAGGGAGGAGAAAAGAATGAGAAAAAGAAGTTGACAAGGCACAGGTGGTTTAAAAAGAAAACCAGAGTCAAGTCAGGCGGTGTGTTAAATCATGTGTTTTTAAGCTAAACTGCTTTAGGCCCCCATTTCAAGTTCAGGGCTAAATGCTGATCTCTGTGTAAACTAAGGGATGGGGATTCTGAGTTGTTTGATAAACATACCCTCACAGTTTTCCCTGATGGAATAAATTAAGGTAAAGGCCAATAGGAATGCCAAAATATGTGGAACTTGGTGTGTATACAAAACAGTGAGGGATGGAATGCTTGAATTAATCTAAGACACTGGTAATCACTCAGGCCGCATCCCAATCCATCATTATTTGGCACACAATGCCGACTCATTTTGGACCCAGCTTTATGCAAATCAACCTTGACCCTGCTCCAATAGGAATAGTCCAGCCCGAACTGCCAAGCCAGGACCTTCCTGAACCGAAAAACACACAAACCAGAATTTGGTGTGCTACCTTAATAATTGTACATGTTATGTCTCAGTTGCAAGATGAAAACTAGGAAGAGGAGGCATTTACCATAACTGGGGTGGTAAATACCTCATTCTGTGGTAATGGTATTACCAAGTGTGGTAAAAGCCTTCACTGACCTAACTCGGAATGAGGTCCATTGTCTTTCAACAACAAAACACACAACTGCATATCCCAAGATGGTTTTGTCTAGGAATGTGCTTAGTGGCCTGGAGATTTGAGGCCATACTGTCTGCATTCTATACATTTTAATAAGACTAGTTCCTCCTATCAGGTGAGTCTGGAGTATCTGGCAACGTGTTATTTCCTGGTAGAAGATAAAACTAAATATCAGCCACCCTACTGAAGATTTCTTTGGCAACATTTCATTGCTCTGTAATGCAACACCTATTGTAGTTATTTCACTGGTCTGTTGTTTTCATACTTACAGGTTCTGTTTATCTGCATGAATGCCCAGCACAACGCTTCATCCCTATCTACCTCATCGTCAATGGCGTCACCGTCATCATCATGTCCCTCCTCTCTATTGTGGCTGGACTGAGGCCAAATAAGCTCGTCTATGGCATCCTTGCGCTGTTGAGCCTCTTTTGGTTTGCTTGGCTTATCACAGGTAATACCTTTACTTATGTCGTACAGTTCTAGGGAAAGTTATCATCAACGATTGGAAGCTATCAATCACGAGATAACGAATGAAATTAGCAGTCCATTTGCAACATAATTTATAAACACAAAGTGCCATCCATAGGATGGTGGATGAAGAAAGGGCTTTAAAATGAGACAACAAGCCATTTACAAGATAGTGAATGAGCATGAAGTGGTGGGTATATTGATTATCATTATCAATATACTTACAGATAAAGTGATCAGATATGCTCCTTTTTCTGAATGGCTAGTTGTACAATTTATTAACATCACAACAGAAAATACCCACCACAATGTACATTTTTGGGCAAGGTAAGACAAGTGATACATTCTATTTCTTAGTAAAATACTAAGATTCTTTGTGTATTTTTGTATTTAAGAGCACTTATAGTGGTTGCTAAAATTGGTCTGAATGTAATTTTTGAAGCATCATTTAAAATATGATATATTTGTCCCAAGTCAAATTTCCCGCGGCAGCTTGTTCCATAGATTGATTCCAAATACCTATATTTTCCTGCCTCCAGATCTCTTATTTGTTGCATTTTATTGGCGATATTTATATTGGGTTGATGTAGCCCCAGAGGTTATCACAGTGCTTTACATCGGCAGATATTTTGTACTGACAGATGCAGCTTAAAAAAAATGTCTGGTTAACTTACAAACTGGGTGTGGCCAGGTAAAATTCATATAAGAACAATCATTGACATCTGCATAAATTGATAGGAGGTGCTGTGGATTGGCCAAGAGGGGACATTGGGTAGGGAGAGAAGTAAACGGAGAAGGTGAAATGTTTCAGTTCTTTCGTGGAGATACGGGCAGGGGAGTTTGGCACCTGTCTGTTTCTCAAATCTTGACACCCTCATTCAATTATTATTCAATGGTCTGTAAAGGGAGACAGGTACATATTTATTTACGCCTTGACTAGAATGGAGGAACCCAGCATCAATCACAACTCAAACATAAGCACAAGACATGTAGTTCCTCCGCAGGCCCTGCCTGTGAGCAGGCCAGAGTTTGCGCAGGGGTCGGAATTTCATGTTGTATGGAGTTTACAGCACCCACTAATTACCAGGGGCAATATAGTCCACACCGTTCATAAAATTTGGGCAACCCAGAATTGCCAGATTTGACAGTTGAAAAGTACATTGTTTATCATGAGATGCAGATTGTGGTGTGTTAAGCAATAAGGCCTACCTGATCTACTGGGCTAGAGTGGGTTTATTTTCTTAAAACAGTTGGACCAGGTCTTTACCATCTTGGTTGAAGCTTCCAAGCAGCTTTTCCAGCACAGAAATGAAAATTATATTCTAAGTGGTAAACTGGATTTTACCATCAGTTGTAGGCTGAGCTCTATGATAAAGGGAAAAAATATATATCCTACTCAAAAAGTATTTCAAACAGAGCCTTACCTTACTCACCACTGATAGAAAGCCATTTTAACATAAAAAATAACCTTAAAGTTTCAAACTTTTATCAGTGGGGGTCAGAGATTGCCCCACTGAGTGAAAACACCTGAAGTAGGGACTTCGGAGAGATTTTCCTTAATCTGCGACACATCTCACTTAGTACCGCTAAGGTCCACCCAGTTTTACTGTAGCCCCCCAATGACTGCTTCCTGATTGCAAATAATTTCTTCTCCAAAAAGGTTACGCTATCTAAATGCATCTCTGTTATTTCCATGGTAAATATTGAAAGTGAAATTTTACACTTATCTTTTGTGATATTTAATGTTATTAGTCCTCTAATCCCCCCCTCATGCGTTAGAGAGCTTTGGCCGAATTGTTTAATATAAATCGAATATACAGTGTCTTTAAGCTTATATTATAGAACTGTTTAACTGAAAGATTCATAGTTTTATCATTGGTATCAATGTACCTTCTGGAGATTACATCTTATGCCAGGAAAAGGGAGTTATACGTATAAGTAGAGTTTTAAGTGACACATGGTGGCTGTTGCACTCATGGGTTTTGTAGAAATGTGGGTGAGTAAAAAATGTAGGATTATTTTAAAGATGGTCCGGCAAGGATCTGAGATCAGTGCTGGGGATATGATAAACCTCTGTTTTTTCACCCAACAGGGAGCGTCTGGACTTTCCCGCTGTACCCCAACTACACGAACTGCAACAGAACCGTCTACCTATTTACGTTCTCCATCTTGATCATCCAGTGGATCGTCCTGGCGCTGTCCCTCCCCGCGATCATTGTCAAACTTTTCTCCTCTTTCCTCGCTTGTTCTTCTTGTTCCTCATGCTGTCTTTGTTCTCAGTGCTCCTCTTGCGTTTCCTGTGTTACTAAATGATGAACTTAAGGCTCCAAAATCCTTACATTTTGTTAGAAAACTTGCAGTTCCATGGACTATTTGCACAACGGTGCCTCAAGAAAGAAATTGGTTATTTTGTAAATTCATAATTGCTAATGGATGGTTTTGTTGCACAGACAAATAGGGACCACCTTTCCTCCTGACTGACACATCATCTACACACCAGGATGATGGCCCAACCCTATTATTATTAGGCATGTAGTTTAACAATAAAGACCACATGATAACCAAAGGTGTAGTGTATCCTGATTTTGCACAAAGGCAGAACACATGACGGGACCAAAGGTAAAACTTGGCTATGAGAGAGGGTCACTGACAAGTGGCCCATGTATAGCGCCAATGGAAAACATGGCATGAACTCAGCCGCGGCCGGTGTAGGTAAGACCAGTGGGGCATCGGAGCCGAGTGGGGGAGAAGGGGTATTTTGAAAGATGAAGACGATGAGATGTCGAATCCCCCCCTACTTGGCCCCACCACACTGCACAGGCTGCAGCTGCATGAACTGTTTTTCTACTTAGGTAATTAACTGTATTTTGAACATCCTAGTGACACAGAACTAATAGATTTACTGGGTTTGCTGTTGTTCCTTTTAGAGGGTATGTATTTCAGCAATTCGGACTGCATTCTTCCTATTGAAGGAGGGTTAATATTGATTCATATAAGGTTGCTCGCTGTCACAAAAAAGTAACAGGTGTTGCGATTCGAGTTATTTTACAGGCTACAAAATCAGTAAACTCTTAGCCAAGATTTGCACAGGAAATCATTTTTCTAGAATAGTTTTGTTAATTGCCTGGTACAGCACACAACAACGAGCACAATTTGGTGCACCAGCGAACTATCATGGTAAATAATAAAAGATTACCACCTACGGCTCACAACAAAGGTTTTTTTCAGATCATTATGATGACCCTAGACAGCCAACATTTCTGGGAATTGAGAAAATTGAGCCACACTGTTGAAATAGTGTAAGATGGAAGCGTGTGTTGGAAAGAGAAGGCGGCCGAGGTTTACTAAGGCTTCATGCCTGTGCAGGCAGCCACAAAGTGGCGCATGCTATTCACTATTAACAGCACAATCTATGTTCCAATGGGAAGGTGAACGTTACAGATCACACAAACTGTTGCTTGAAGGTGGCATTACTAGGGTGGATCAACGCAAGCATGCACAGGTTCTGACGCAAAGCCGGCTCTATGAAGCATGGCAAGACCAGGCCTTGCTAGTAGAAGAAGGCTCAAGAAAAGTACATTTTATTTTTTATTCATTCCATATGGGATGCAGTGCACAACACATATCCCATGCACTGGAGCCTTCTGAGTTTGTTTACAAATAGAAATTAGTTCTGGAATGGTATGTCTCCAGCATAAACCCTATGTTAGACAGTGAACACTCACAGATGTACCATGATGCCAGCGCCTTTGTGATTTATCAGACGGAGCAACACCAGTTTAAGGTCAATCTTGGTAGATTCGAAAATAATGTGGGTGCCATGCTGAGCTGGGTGAAATATGTGTACATCTGGGCCTGCATGTGTATTTCAAATAAGAAAGGTATACATATAGACCTAATTTGAAATGAATGTTTCCTTGTGTAATGTAACTGGTGCTCGTGTAAAGCGCTCCGATACCTGATACCTTCGGGTCAAGCTCGCGCTATATAAAACTAAAAATAAAAAGTGATAAAGTACCTCTAAGGCGAATTGCTGAATGCCATAAGTTATACATTTCTCTATTTAAAACAATAGTAGTTATTTTATGTGAGTGATTATTTGGTGCTTCTCCTTTCAGTATTTTATCTTAATGTGACAAGTCAAAATGAAAAACATTTGAGGGTCATGGAATCACAGGTGTAACGCCTTTGCGACAGGGTAATGACTGACATACAACTTTAGAGGTAGAAAAATGCATAGCGAATAGTTTTTTCCAGTACACCACTACTTCTTACTAATGAAGAAAATGTGACTGTTAACACATTCAAAATCATGTATGAATATATGATTATTATTTGTTGTCGTTGTTATTGTGCTTCAATAAATTAATTTGTTTGGAATCCTGGAATCCTTTAAATAATTCACACCTAGATATGAATGGGATGCACAAATACAATTAAAAGATTGTGTTTTAAAGACACTGTCGCATTTTTGTTCTTGAATGTTCTTTTGTGTTCTTCGGCATTTTCCTTCCTGAGCAGAACACTTGCTAATGTACCAGATATGCCATTGCATTTTTCAGTTCAGTTCAGTTCATAATCTTTATTTGAAAAGACAATCACAACAATACACACAACATTTCCATTAGAGGATAGGTACACCCTATTATCATAGTAGTTTGTATGTATACAAAATTATTTAACATTGCTATTCAAGGATTTCAGAACCGTATAAAAGTTAAGAAGTTCACTAAAAGCGTAAGACCATTGTATTCATTAATAAACCGCACATATTGTTCTAAAATGCTTGAAAATGTTGATTTCCATAAAAATATCAGTCAGTCAGTCAGAATATCTTTATTCGACTTATTACAAGTCATACAAAGAACAAAAAAATATAATTACTTTGCAATGCAATGCCTACTATACATCTATTTACATTTCCCACACAAAAAAACCTAATAAACAAACAGAAGAAAAATTTTAGACATGGATAAAATATTTCTATACAAATCTATCACGTAAACATGCTCAAACAACAAGAGAAGTATTAAAGTAAGCTATGGCTAACAGGTTTCGCCCGCATTGCGGCTACCAGAAAGTTTGCCATACAAAAAGTAACATGTATGTTAGGTAGTAGTTGTAGAAAGAGCAGGGCTGGTCTTACTTGGACAAAACCAGCTTTTTTCAAAATAGGCAACAAATATTTCTTTCTCTGCTCATGGTATATACTACAAAACATAACAAAGTGCAGAGTATCCTGCACCGAAAAATTGTCGCAGCAGCACGGTGGGGCCTGCTCAGGCTTCTGCCAGGTCTTAAATGAACCTAGATAAAAATGTATCAAATTAAATCGGAACTTTGATAATAAAAACCTGTGATATGGGAATGTGACAAAGTTCAAGTAGGGGGCGAGTGAGGGTGTACAAACCAGGAGGTTATGTGCCCTTACTGCGGGTTTCAACACTTCGAGATCCTCCCTCCGTGCTTCCTGCCTATCCCTAAATAACTCTTTGATGGTTACTATGTCCTGTCTCCTAATATTTTCCGGATATGAAAAAAGATCTGGGCGACCCAGATCTGCAAGGGTTTTAGCTACATATGCCAACCAAGGGATACTGGTGTATTTATCCAAGGATAAGACATCGTGCAAAATCTTGTGGTTCAGAGGTAGGTCATCATTTGTCCACAATTTCAGCCACAAAGTTAGCGGAGCAAGGCTCAGGGTATCAGACAGATACCCTGAGTTTTACAGACACTGTCGCATTTTTGTTCTTGAATGTTCTTTTGTGTTCTTCGGCATTTTCCTTCCTGAGCAGAACACTTGCTAATGTACCAGATATGCCATTGCATTTTTCAGTTCAGTTCAGAATCTTTATTTCGATCACTGAGACCACAAAAGACAATCACAACAATACACACAACATTTCCAATAGGGGATAGGTACACCCTATTATCATAGTAGTTTGTATGTATACAAAATTATTTAACATTGCTATTCAAGGATTTCAGAACCGTATAAAAGTTAAGAAGTTCACTAAAAGCGTAAGACCATTGTATTCATTAATAAACCGCACATATTGTTCTAAAATGCTTGAAAATGTTGATTTCCATAAAAATATCATAAAAGTGAACAATTGATAAGAAAAAAATATATATACATCCTCGAATAGCCGTAAAGAGATCAACATAAGAACTGTCAATGATGCGTCAGTATATGAAACACTAATATGAGCATAAAATTCTATGCCCATGATTGGAGCTATGCCAAACAGAAGTTTGCATTAGACGTTACTCTTCGGGCTGCCAGAGTAATGTTATCCTAACCGTTTGTACGTCGGCTTACTCAGTTTGCTAATCACTAGGTTGGATGGGCTTGGGACCCTTAGTCATTTTTTCACTTATCAACCACTTCCAGCTTAGGAATTTAGCAGTTGCTATTACACTAGATTTGATTGTATTGGTCAGCTGTATTCTCATTCAACGGAGCTACACCTGGTACCCATGTTTCTACATAAGGCTTTCAACCATTTGCTCCGGGGTGCCTTATGTATATATGATTATTATTCGTTGTCGTTGTTATTGTGGTTCAATAAATTAATTTGTTTCGAAAACTGGCATCGTTTAAATGATTCACACCTGGACATGAATGGGATGAACAAATACAATCAAAATATTCTGTTTTACATACACTGTCGCATTTTTGTTCTTGAATGTTCTTGTGTGCTCTGGGACGTTTTACTTCCTGAGCAGAACACTTGCTAATGTACCAGATATGTCATTGCATTTTTGCAAGACGATCATTTATACAAACCATTAATGCATATTGTTTTAGGTAAACAGACTATATAAATGTACTCTCTGCTTTATAATATCACCATTTCTTACATAACCCCACTGGCCTTCAAGTGATGGAATTACACAAAATTTGATCAGCTTCTTAACCCCTTCAGTGCCCATGACGAGATGGTCTCGTCATGAAGCGCGGTTGCGCTGTGCCCATGACGAGACTGAACCCCGCCCGCTAATGCAACGCCCGGCACAGGGCGGGGAAAGGGCGGGGCACTGAAGAGGTTAAGAACCATGGTTAATCATATGTAAATAAGGAAGCAGTATTCTTTATTACATTTACATTTGAAGTTGAAAGACTAGTTGATGATCATGCAGAGTTGCATCATGCTCGACTTGTAGGTTTGGTGCTGGTCTGGATAATTGTTACAGTCTGAAGTGCGCCTGAGTGTAGCTGGTTTTGCCTTCTGAACCTTCGTCAGTGATTTAACCAGTGCAACAAGAAAGAGAAACATGGTTGCAATGTCAAGGAAATATACTATGTTTGTGTGTGCACCTGTTTGAATGAGCATAGTTGATGCGGTGCCATTCTTTACAGGTTAAACAGAGAGCGGAGAAAACCCTATGAGCTGTTGCAGGAGACCGGATGTGATGTCTGCTGCATTAGGGGATTCCACCACTCACACCCGTCAGTACAAAGGGAAAACAAATGTTGCCACAGTCCTGCAGACAACAGCAATAGAGTGAGGCCAGGATGCCAGTGTCCTTTGAATTTATTAATACTGCAGGACACAATTCATATCTGGTACTGATGGAAGTGCCAGACCTTATATGATCACAAATTAATACGCAGAAAGACGTTGACAACTGTATATTGTCAGAGATTAGTCGGACCACTTGTATACAAAGAGGCAGCCCTTTCTTAGCAGTGAACATCTAGTGCTACACCCCCCAACTCCCAATGTTCAGGACTTTTTACAGGTTTTCCACATACACTCAGGAGCATAGCTTAGTCAGTGAGATTCGGAGAGGTATGAATCGTCAAATCTCTCCGACCTGATTGAGGGACTCCAATATCAGAAGGGGGAGCCCTAGGAGCCAGAACCCCAGGATCTTCATCCTCCCCAATAATTTGGAGAGGAGTTGGGTCTGGTGTAACCTTGTCTGAGCCACCGTATAATGGTCAATCGGATTGTATTTCTTCTGCCATGTACGAGGAGTGCAAGGAGTCGACCTCTGGGCCCAGGAGAAGGACTAATGATGATGATGATAAGCATGTTAAGCCTGAACGAACCAAAAAGACCAATTCCCTGGGAAATGTTTCTGATTTTGCCCAACAATTGTCAATGTGGAATCTCCTTTCCCTAATGCAAACAACCTTTCAGGGAAGGTTAAAGGCACTGGTTTTGAGCATTACTCGAAATGTTAAGCTTATCCACCTACTCAAAAGTATTAGTAAATCACTAAAGGATGGTTCATGGGAGGACATTTTAGAAGGAGGTTTAAATGGTGTTATCACTGATCCTAGTTCTCCTCTCCTATAGAGGGGGTCCCTTCATCTACTCGCACCATAAATTATGAGATATATGTTTCTAGATGTCCCTTTCTTATTTAAAAAAAAAAGGGTAGTGTATTTGGGAAACAAAGGGTCTTATCTAAGTGTAGCCTCACTATGTTTTTTTGAGACTTGGGGTGAGAAGGAGAGCTCAGGAAGGGAGGGTAGGTAGAAAGCATAGGAGCTGTTTAAGGCTACATGGAATGGAGTCCCTGAGTCAGACTCCTAGATCCTCCCAAGCTGCCAGCTCCAAGTGTTACCCCTAAGATGTGTAAACAACTAACCACTAAGGGCAAGCCGGGCAGAAAAAGGCACAGTGAGGTTAGGAAAACTTCCAGAGAATGGGAGTGGGAAAATTTAGGAAATCAAGAAAAGTTGAAAGGTGGCAAAAAAGGTTTCTGGGGACAAAAATAAGAAAATACACAACAAAATACTCAAAGTATTAAAATTTGGAAGGAGAGATCGTTCCCTAACCCTTATGTTGGAGTAGTGATTTGACCAAAGAAAATCCTGTCTTGATACAAACAATTTCTCCCTATTTCAGGCAGGAGGTGCTTGTAAGCAATTGGCACCGCCATTGATATTCCCAATTATGCAATCTAAAAGGAAAATGCAGCATTCAGTTTGTCACCCTCTAGATAGATCCAGGCTGCTAAGTGACTTTTGCCAATATTAAAAGATTTAGGAAGATCTCCTCAAAGGACTTGTCCCTGGTTGGTTTAAGGAAGGTTGCAGGGGAAGTACTGACCAGAGTACTGTTTGTTTCAGAGGAGACAGGGAACATAGTGGTGTCCTCAGGCTCAGTCTTGGTGAGAAATTGCATTAGTCTCTGTGATGGAAGTGAGGCTATATGTGCACCCGCTGGCAAATCAGGGGAGGGCTCTTATACTGAATTTCCCACATTTCTAAATGAACATGGAGGGCTAAAATGTAACCAGGTTTTTCTTTGCGTCCCACGGGTGCAGGCCAGAGAATAGGCGCTAGAAGGAGTTGGTGGGTGCAACACCGTTCGTAAGACAGAATAGTTACAATAAAGTTACATAATGATAGAGCCCTCATTGTAAAGAGTCAAAGGTGATCCCATCGTCCTCACCACTCTCAGTTAGATCAACATAGGAGGGAAAGAGGATAGGGTGGCCATTGGTTTATCCCCCATAGAACAGAGATGCACCTCCTCAAAAACTTCGAGGATCACTCCATTTCTGCTTGGAGTGGGGTGGCTGATGAAATTGATTGGTAAGGGTCAGGGCATCCGCTGCCGGGACGTGTCCTGGTTTGGAACATTCATGGGTTTAAATCGTTTATAGAAATGGAAAAGCACAGAGAGGTCTTAACAAATTACCCTATATTGTTCCTCCAGGATACCTGGTTGTTGGGGTGCCCAGCAGTGGAGGGGTTTGTTGCCTTAGGTCAAAATGCCAAGGTCTCGAAAAGAGGGAGAGCAGTGGGTTGACTGCTCATATTGGTATTTGTCCGCTGTGGGAAGAAGGTAATGAAACTCTAAACTACTTGCATATGCCCCACACTTGTTAAATTGATTCATTCACCAATGACGAGGGGTTAAAATAAATGATTTGTCTAGAAGGGATGTATGACGTTACAACGCACACTTTTACAACGCATGCACTTACAACGCATTTTTTACAACGCATAATCCATTACAACGCACTACACTTACAACGCATGACACTACAACGCATTTAAAAAAAATACCTTTACAACGCATACCATTACAACGCATAATATAACATTGCATTTAAGGTAAGTATTAGATAGTATAGGGGTAAAAATTACTTTTCTAACTCCAGGGGGTGCAACAGTAGGGTAAATGTTGGATAGTATAGGGGTAAAAGTTACTATTCTAACTCCAGGGGGTGCAACTGTAGGGCAAGTGTTGGATAGTATAGGGGTAAAAATTACTATTCTAACTCCAGGGGGTGCAACAGTAGGGTAAGTGTTGGATAGTATAGGGGTAAAAATTACTATTCTAACTCCAGGGGGTGCAACAGTAGGGCAAGTGTTGGATAGTATAGGGGTAAAAATTACTATTCTAACTCCAGGGGGTGCAACAGTAGGGCAAGTGTTGGATAGTATAGGGGTAAAAATTACTATTCTAACTCCAGGGGGTGCAACTGTAGGGCAAGTGTTGGATAGTATAGGGGTAAAAATTACTATTCTAACTCCAGGGGGTGCAACAGTAGGGTAAGTGTTGGATAGTATAGGGGTAAAAATTACTTTTCTAACTCCAGGGGATGCAACAGTAGGGTAAGTGTTGGATAGTATAGGGGTAGAAATTACTATTCTAACTCCAGGGGGTGCAACAGTAGGGCAAGTGTTGGATAGTATAGGGGTAAAAATTACTATTCTAACTCCAGGGGGTGCAACAGTAGGGCAAGTGTTGGATAGTATAGGGGTAAAAATTACTATTCTAACTCCAGGGGGTGCAACAGTAGGGTAAGTGTTGGATAGTATAGGGGTAAAAATTACTATTCTAACTCCAGGGGGTGCAACAGTAGGGCAAGTGTTGGATAGTATAGGGGTAAAAATTACTATTCTAACTCCAGGGGGTGCAACAGTAGGGCAAGTGTTGGATAGTATAGGGGTAAAAATGACTATTCTAACTCCAGGGGGTGCAACAGTAGGGTAAGTGTTGGAAAGTGTAGTGTAATATTATGCGTTGTAATGGTAGGCGTTGTAATGGAATGCGTTGTAAAGGTAGTTTTTAAAAATGCGTTGTAGTGTCATGCGTTGTAAGTGTAGTGCGTTGTAATGGATTATGCGTTGTAAAAAATGCGTTGTAAGTGTAGTGCGTTGTAACAGTTACGTTGTAAAGGTTGTTCCCCGTCTAGAAGTGTATGTTCCTCCAATTCATCCCCTGCCACAGCATTAATTGCTGAATCTGGTTAATGATATGGGAAAATTGATATGTGATTATCCAGATGCATTGTTGGTGGTTGGGGGGATTTCAATGAAAGCTCAACTTTTAAGGAGCTGGATGTGGCTATGAAAGAGATATGATTAGCATTACACATTCCAGAAAGCACTTTTCCTGAAATTCCTAGAGAAGGAGACGCAGAGGTTCTGTCTCGTTTATTGAACTTGATAATTGTTAATGGTCGGTGTAATGACGATACTCCTGCTATGAGAACTTTCAAACATGGTACTAGTAATCTGGCCATTGAATATGTGCTGGTTCCAGTGCACCAGTCCCATTAGGTAAAAGATGTCAAAGTTTTTGACGTAGGGCCCAGCGATCATATTGCCCTTGGTCTGGAGTATAGAGAAGATTATTTTGCGCTGTCCAAGTACCAAATCATCTCTTGACATAGTTTACTATATGAGAATACGAGTTTTCATTTCCGAGATATATTGCAGGCTTTTTCCACAATTGAATTTGAGCATTTGACCTGGAAAAAGGTCAAGATGTGTTGGATTGGTATTCCGGGTTAACAAAGCAATTGTTAGCCCAGTTCAAACTGGTAAAGGGGGGCCCTCATTCAGCTAGTAGTATAAGAAGTAAAGGAAACAGTTGGTTTGATGATGATTGGAGGGAGGGTAGAAGTGTGGCAAACAGTAGTAGTTGTCACTTCAAGTCAAATCCTAGTGATGTTAGCTAAAAAACCGCAACGGTGGCTTTGAAAATCGCCTATCACAAGGTATGTGCCCACAAAAGGAGAGAGTTTTGTAGGTTAAATTGGGAGTCAATGCTATCTGCCATTCTTGATAAACATAGTAAGTGCTTTTGGCGGCTAGTGAATTCAGTAACCCATTTATCGCAGTCCTTTCTTGAGGCTCTGATAAGTGAGGATGATTGGTACACTTTTATATATTCACTATATAGTGGTGAAAACCTTGAAAAATATTTTGTGTTCCAGGCTAGTTCGTTAGTGGAAGTGATTGCAAGTACTCAGACGGCAGTAATGCTTTAACATAATCAGTAATGTGAATGCCTCTAGGGCTGGTGGTCTGGATGGGCTTCCATTTGTGATATTTAGAAATGGGGACTAATATTGAGTGGGTTCATCTGATAGGTAACACTAAAAGACTTCATCCCAGACTCCTGAAAGGGAGCAATAGTGAAGCCCACTCACAAAAAGGCAAACGGGATCAGCCTGCTAATTATCGTTTGATTTCTTTTCCCGATAATCCGTTCAAACTCTATGATCAAACTTCATTAGAACACCTAACTACATGGGCTTTTGACTCTGGACTTAAGGGCTAACTTAGGAGTGACTTATAAGTGTCAAAAAGGAAGGCTTAAACCTGGTAAAAGATTAATTTTGACAAGTAGTAATGGTAGTTTAAAACTGCACACCAAGAATGCTGTGGCAGGTCTGGAGACATGATTTACAGTGCTACTGTAGAGGGTGGCATGATAAGTGCTGCAGCCCACCAGTAGTATTTAATTTGCAGGCCCTGGGTACAGATGATACCTTATACTATGGACTTACAGTATATTATATGTGCCAATCAGAAGTCTACCCATTTTACTACATTCAACAGGGAGAGCATAGGCACTTTAGTTGGAGTAAAGTACACAGAGTTCTATAGCCAACAAACATAGGGCTTAATAAAAAAGGCAAAAAATCCCAGTTGACCCAACAGGAAGCACAGATTTTCTACATATACATTTCAACTTTTTTCTCCTCCAAGGTGCCTACCAAAAAAATTTGTTTTTCCAGCTTTAAAAATCATAATTTTACTTTAAGCAGTGGTAATCTTGATTTAACTTTGATTGTGGTATTTGTGAAGTACAGTCAATGCATACTGTAAATCTTTGGGAAATAAACATAAGAGTTTGATATCGTCTTAGTACATTAGTGTATGGAGACAACGCCCTCCTACTGTAGGGATGACAGAAAATGTAGTATCTATGGGCCATATTATCAACGAACGTCGATAACAATATCGCCGCTTTAGCGGCAGGAAACTGCCGCTAAAGCGGTGATAATGGGCTTGATAATATGCCCTTGTGAATTCCCATAGAAGCCCAGGTTCACACCAGAACCTTGGCTTCTATGGGAATTTAAAAGGGCATATTATCAAGCCCATTATCGCAGCTTTAGCGACAGTTTCCTGCCGCTAAAGCGGCGATAATGTTATCGCCGTTCCTTGATAATATGGCCCTGTGTTTTTTGGAAGCTTGTATAAGTATAAAGAAAATCGGAGAGGGTAAGAGGCGCCCTTGCTTGAAACCATTCTCAGTTGGAATATGGGGAGGAAGGACTCTTTCAGGCCCCTCTGGATCCTAATCCAAGCCGCAGTTGGTTGTTCATTTACCAGAGTTAGATTGCGATCAGGAATATTAAGGGCTGCTAATTTCCTCCATAGTGGGGGTCTGTCTACGTGGTCAAATTAACTAGAAAAATCAAAAAAGCCAACATAGATTGTCTGATTTCTTATTTTAACGTATTTTTATAATATTGGATTCAATACAGCAATGTTGTCTAAATAGGAATAATTAGTTTGAAAACCTGTTTGTTTGATGGGAATGATGCCCTTTTCTGCAACCCATGTTTCTGAATGCTCTAATAATAATAATACATTCCCGGCATTATCAAGGAAAGCAATTTGTCGAGAATTGAGGGGATCTTTTTGCAAACCTTTTTTATTGACGGCAGGATCATGCTACCCTTTCAACTGCATGCAATTGTTCCTGAAAGATGGAATTCATCAAGTACTGGCTTCAAGATATCCCCCTGAGCTCATAGTCTTTTTTCTTTATAGCTATGGGGACTTGAACTGGACCTAGTTCATTGGATAATAAGGCTGAATAAATATACTTAACAATTTGATCAGCCAAAGGGGCTGAACAATTGAGTGTAAATGTGTGTTTGTGAGAAAACTATTCAGAGATTTTGTATATTGAGTATAGATTTCAGATACATATTGAAACTATACATTTTCGGGGATAGTGATTGGATTAGGAGAGCACCAAGCCCCTAAGGAAAGAGCAATAAAATGCCAGTATTTTCCTGAATAACTTTCTGGTGCTGCTTTTTTAAATAAATGGTGCCCTGCACATCCTCGGAGAGTAATGAAATAGTTATTACAGAGTTTTCACAATTTTTTCTTTCGGGATCTTATACGTTTCACTCTTATTCTGAAGTATGACTCACATTGTAGGGAAGGGCGTTAATTGCGTAATGTGCTATATTGTAATTATGCGGAATTACTGCTAAATTACTCAAGGCGGGTAGCCCTGCATTTAGTACTATTTTCTCTGCATTTTCTTAGCAGCCCACATCCAAAATTAACAATCTCGCACTAAGAGAATAGTGCTAAATGCAACAGAACAGGAACTGCAGCAGAGAGTCATCAGCTGCTCACTCTCTGTTCCTGTGCTCTTGAGATTGCGTAATTTTATGTAATTTTGCATCACAAGAGTAATGCAAGTTTACCAAATTACTATGATTGTTTTGGCGAAATTAAAATTTTGCCTAGGCTTTATATATTGCCTACGAATTAAATTGTTTGGACTATAACATAACATTTGCTTAGTTACTTCTCGTTTTGTAGTGCATCTCCTAGTAGGCTTATAATTTTTCATCTAAATTTGAATGACTAAAAGGTCCATTGCTCATTCGTATAGTGATGTCCTCTGTAATAATATCTGAAACAAGCATTTGCAATGCAATCGGTTTCGCCTTTGGGACCTTATTTGTATTTAGCTATGCAGCACATTAGCCTGGGTGCTGAAACATCTACTGTTCTGTAACATGGAGGGAAAGTAAGCATCAAACTGCGTGACACGCCAGGTATGGGAACACATGGAGAGAAATATTGCCTTTCAGCAGGAAATGGTATAGTACAAAGCTCTGTTTTTGATATAAATTCAGGGCCTTCGGTGGTCATATCACTGAAAATACAAGATTTGAAAAAAATATTATTGTCTACGGGTGCTCGTGGAAGACAATTTCTATGGACTGGAATCTAGGGAATGCTAAAGTGATTCTGGTATTTTACTGACCTCTGCTGGTCGTTTTCTATCAAGACAGTTAAATAGCGGCAGTTGAACAGGAAAAAAAAGTCCCTAAGTGGAAGCAGACAAGTCCTAGGGATGATCTCCAGAGCCCACAAAGTACATACACATATAAGTATATACTAAAGTATATACAAGAGGTCTCGAATGCTCGACCTAAAAAAGGGTTGTGGGGAAGTTTAACCAATCCCAGACCAGATCAAACAGAGTAAAGCAGCAATAGATGGAGGATATTGGTCTAGACAAGTATGTAATTTATTTCTAGTTTGGCACCTAGTAAATTCCTGAAGGGACTGGCAGAGGTGGTAAAGTCAAGAGTTTAATGGAAAAAATAATTGTCACTATGTTCATAAATATCCACTTTAAAATCATTAACGAAACAAAATGTTTTGTACGTTACAATTGTATAATCTATTATTGAATAATAGGTGAGAATCTTTCAAAGTTATACATCTCATTTCTCTTAATGTATCTACAAGAGTATATCCAGTGTCTCTTTAAACTTGTTGGGAAAAAAGCTTTGGGAATATTTCAAATCAGCTCCATCTCGGGAGACTGAGATAGCTCCAACTTTTTGTATGATACTTTTGTATTTACATGTTATGTTATGTTATGTTATGTTATTTGGTATTTTTATAGCGCACAGCTGCCCCAGCAAAGGGGCGTCCTGGCGCTTTGACAGATGCTATAACATAACACACAATAAAAGGAAAGAGATTAACTAGATACCGGGAACAGGAAGGTTTTAATCGCCTGCCTGAAGGTGAGCAGATCTTCAAGAGCACGAATGTGTACAGGGAGCGAATTCCATAGGCCTGCCGCTAGCACCCTAAAGGAGCGGCCACCCATTCTGCTCAGCTTGAAGCGCGGACAGATGGCCAGATGAAGCCCCTCCGATCTCAAGGATCTCGAAGGCATATAGGGTGTAAGAAGAGGAACAAGTGTCGGCGGCGAAAAAGATTTCAGAATTTTAAAGGCCAGGCACAGCGCCTTGAACTTAATTCGCTGTCTGACCGGGAGCCAGTGCAAGGCCGTGATGGTGCCAGACACTGAACAATGTCTGGGAAGGCCCACAATGGCACGTGCCGCGGCGTTTTGTACTCTTTGGAGCCTAGAGGCCTCCGCTTGATTCACCCCTAACAGCAATGAGCTACCGTAGTCCAGCCGAGAAAGTATTGAGGCCTGGACTACAAGCTGTCTGGTAGGGGGATCAAAGTACTTTAAGACCGGCCTAGTACCACGCAGAATTCCGTAACACGTAGCAGCCACCTTCTTGGTGTGATCTCTGAAGGTCAGCGCAGAATCTACCCATACTCCTAAATTTCTCAGTCCAGCGGCTGGAATAGGAGTGACACCAAGCTCCGATGGCCACCACTGATTTCCCCATAACTCCGCATGCTTACCTAGGACCAACACCTCCGTTTTGGTGGCATTCAACTGAAGGCAGTTGGTGCGAAGCCAACCGGCTACTGCCAAGAGACCCGCACGGAATCTGGGGGCCTCCACCTCAGGGTCTTCACTAAGTGTCACCGCTAGCTGTGTGTCGTCCGCATATGAGGCCATCGTGAGACCCCACTGTTTGACGACACCAGCCAACGGTTTCACATAGAGGTTGAACATTGTCGGGCTCAACGAAGATCCCTGTGGTACCCCGAGCTCCAAGGGATAGGTGGCAGATTGACCAGGTGGTATAGCCACTTTAAAGGAGCGGTCTGCCAGAAAAGACCGAAACCACTGGAGGGCGACATCCGTCACTCCCGCCTCCTGTAAGCGTTGGATAAGTATATGGTGGGACACAGTATCGAAGGCAGCGCTTAGATCTAATAATATAAGCGCTGCAGTATGACCTGAGTCAAGTACCTGGCGAAGATGTTCCGTGATGTAAAGTAATGCCGTCTCGGTACTGTGTCCTGACCGGAAGCCGTTCTGACTGGAATCCAGAATCTGGTTACGAACCAGATGCTCGGACAGAACAGAGTTGACATGGGCTTCTGTTACTTTGGCAATCCAAGGCAACAGGGAGATAGGTCGATAGTTTTCTGGCAATCGGGGGTCAGAGTTGGTTTTTTTTAATATCGGAGTGACCACTGCCTGTTTCCATGCCGCGGGTACCGTTCCACAAGACAATGACATATTGATGAGATTCAATATGGGGTCACGGCACAGCGGGGAAAGTGTGTTAATGAAGGCTGGCTTTAACGGGTCCATAGGAGAGCCTGACTTGACCTTAAGGCTGAACCTGTCAAAGGCCTCAATAGACAGTTCAGGTAAAATGGCCAAAGGCTCAAGATCTGTCGTAACAGAGGTAGAAGCCAGTCGGTCCTGGTGGAGTGTGTCGAACCCATGATAGATTTTTGCCACCTTCTCCACAAAAAAGGAGGCTAATTTATCACAGTGCGAATCTGTGCAAATCACCTCTGATGAGGATCTGTTTTTCATAAGGTGCTTCAGTACCTTGAAAATCAATTTTGAAGGATTGGGGCTGGTAGCAAATTCATGAGCATAAAATGCAGCTCTTGCTCTGCAGATAGCTCTATGATAGAGCTTCAACTCAGTGAAATACCGAGTTTTCAGCGCAGGGTCATAGGAACGTCTCCATTCCCTCTCTGTTTTACGACAGGATTTTTTCAATTCTGCGAGAGACTCATTATACCAGGGGCTCGGTGTTTTTGTCCGGCCTTTCGACCACCGCAGAGGTATAAGAGAATCCAAGGCATCTGTGATCCAAGCGCAGAACTGTTGATATCCTTGATCCACATTAGTAAAGGTTCTCAGAGGTTTTCGCTCTAATAGGCCGTAGAATTCTTCCAACGTAAGCTTATGCCAAGGCCTTTTAAGAATAGGCCTGTCTGTGGGTATAAAAGGTTTATCAAGGACCGGACAGAAAGCTTCTACTAACAAGTGATCAGTCCACCCCATCAACCTCGGTTCTGACAGCCTTAACCCATCTAGTGTGGAAAAGAAGGGGTCAAGAATATGGCCTCCCGAGTGGGTTGGAAGGGTAACGAGCTGAATCAGTTGGAGAGCTTCCAAATCCGCCAACAAGGAACTCACGGTAGTGGAAGACCCTTTATCGAAATGGATGTTGAGGTCACCCAAAATATTAAAATTGGCACAGCCGAGTGCTATAGGACTGACCATATCGGCCAGCGCAGACCTAAAAACCGAGTCATTGCCGGGGGGACGGTATACAAGTAGGCCACTGAAAGTAAATTGATGGGAGAAGGCGACTTTAAAAATAGCGCTTTCACATGCGGGTAGTTCTGACGGCTTCCATTTCGCCGGAAAACAGGACTTGACTGCCATAGCAATACCACCACCTCTTGTGGTCCTATTAGAAGTGAAGATGGTATAGTTCTGGGGGAATGCAAGATTCAATATGGCGGAGTCGGAGTCCTGAAGCCAGGTTTCTGTCATTAAGAAAACATCGGGATCCTCTTTCTCTATCAGGTCGTAAATAGACAAATGATGCTTTACAAGTGATCTAACATTAAGGCACCAGATACGAAGATCTCGCGATGCAACATGTAATCGTGTGACTGGGGTGGTATTGTCCAAGGAGCGTATTTTAGTAGGGCTCATCAGAGACCAGCTTTTACAGGCGCAGCTGTATGGGCCAATTAAAGGGTCCACAGGCTTACACGCATCTCCTTTGGACATTTGCCCTATGGCCAGCAGCTCTGACCGTGTGTAGGACAACATACCTGCCAGGAGCGGCTAAACCACGATGTGTTGAAGTACAGAGCCTGCCCCGCCTCGCGCTGCCTCGACGCGGACGAGCGCAGACGGGCAGGACTCTGGCACGACTCCGGCTAAGCGACGGCGTCCCCACCTGCGCGTCCCGCTGCGCGGGAGAGGGGAGCTTTAAGTAGGCTCGCCAATTAAAGCGCGAGCACAAGGACGCTCCAAGATGGCGCCCAAAGCTATCTTCCCATTCCCTTCCCAAAATGGCGCCCACAATGAGCCACCCCCGGGATCCAGACCCGCCAAAACGGCGGTGAGGGAGCCGAATTATGTGCGGTAAGAGGAGGGGGCCAAGACCCTGCTAAAATCAGGGAATAAGTGCAGAAAATAAAATTTAAACAATATACCAAACGAGGAGAGTTAAAAGCGTTAAAAGCGCAGCGAAGCGCCTGCAGCAGCGCCAGCAACAGCGTGTGCCCAGTCAAATGAGCATCTGTCAAGGCCTGCCCTGAAACTAGATTCGCCTTAAGTAGGCTCGCCAATTAAAGCGCGAGCACAAGGACGCTCCAAGATGGCGCCCAAAGCTATCTTCCCATTCCCTACCCAAAATGGCGCCCACAATGAGCCACCCCCGGGATCCAGACCCGCCAAAACGGCGGTGAGGGAGCCGAATTATGTGCGGTAAGAGGAGGGGGCCAAGACCCTGCTAAAATCAGGGAATAAGTGCAGAAAATAAAATTTAAACAATATACCAAACGAGGAGAGTTAAAAGCGTTAAAAGCGCAGCGAAGCGCCTGCAGCAGCGCCAGCAACAGCGTGTGCCCAGTCAAATGAGCATCTGTCAAGGCCTGCCCTGAAACTAGATTCGCCTTAAGTAGGCTCGCCAATTAAAGCGCGAGCACAAGGACGCTCCAAGATGGCGCCCAAAGCTATCTTCCCATTCCCTACCCAAAATGGCGCCCACAATGAGCCACCCCCGGGATCCAGACCCGCCAAAACGGCGGTGAGGGAGCCGAATTATGTGCGGTAAGAGGAGGGGGCCAAGACCCTGCTAAAATCAGGGAATAAGTGCAGAAAATAAAATTTAAACAATATACCAAACGAGGAGAGTTAAAAGCGTTAAAAGCGCAGCGAAGCGCCTGCAGCAGCGCCAGCAACAGCGTGTGCCCAGTCAAATGAGCATCTGTCAAGGCCTGCCCTGAAACTAGATTCGCCTTAAGTAGGCTCGCCAATTAAAGCGCGAGCACAAGGACGCTCCAAGATGGCGCCCAAAGCTATCTTCCCATTCCCTACCCAAAATGGCGCCCACAATGAGCCACCCCCGGGATCCAGACCCGCCAAAACGGCGGTGAGGGAGCCGAATTATGTGCGGTAAGAGGAGGGGGCCAAGACCCTGCTAAAATCAGGGAATAAGTGCAGAAAATAAAATTTAAACAATATACCAAACGAGGAGAGTTAAAAGCGTTAAAAGCGCAGCGAAGCGCCTGCAGCAGCGCCAGCAACAGCGTGTGCCCAGTCAAATGAGCATCTGTCAAGGCCTGCCCTGAAACTAGATTCGCCTTAAGTAGGCTCGCCAATTAAAGCGCGAGCACAAGGACGCCCCTGTAATAATAAAACAATCTGCTTCCTCATTTACAATTACTGACAGAGCATACAAAACTTGCAACAAATCATTATTAAATTTCCATTCTGGGGCAATGTAAATGTTAAAGAGAAACATAGAGATTATATGTAAATAATGAGACAGAAACAGTGTTTTACCCAACTAGTGCAGAGACATAGAAGAAAGTGTATTTCAGCAACAAGCTACTTTTGTAAGAGTAAAATAGTTAATCCACCACTGGCATGGTCGTGAGATGATCTTTTGCAGCTTTACTAATCACATTATAATCATTGAGTTCAAAGGAATGACAAATCTGTGATTCCTGAAAATACTAAATAGAATTTGAAAACAGGTCAATGATGTTCCAGAAAACTAAACTTAAAGGTGCTTCCTATCAGTATGTGCATTAGACCACTTCTGGGAACAGATGCATGTAAACAGTCTGGGCGAGGAGAGAACACTGGTTCAGATTGGACCAGATTGGTGCGGAGGCAGTTGCAGCCGACACAGTGGCGCAGAGCAGAGCGGGACCGAGAACTAAGAGCGGTGTGGCTGAGTGACCAAACGGAGTGCCAGTGCTGGTGAGTCGCAGCACGTGCGAAGTGCGGGGATTGGGAGAAGGAAAGGGGGGTCCCGGTCATCAGAGCCAGGAGTAAGACCGGCCCGTATTACCCTCCCCATGATCAACTATCAGCTGCACCATCCGCATCACCAGTTCCCTCCACCACCGTCACCGCAGAACGCGGCACTGCCACGGCCACTATCAGCCATCAAACCCCCAGGCAGTGAAGGGGTAGTGGAGGAGGACGAAGGATCGCGGCAGACAGTGGGCTAGGCCTGAGACGACGCCCCATCGCGGATGGAAGTGGCCTGCACTAGGCTGGTGTGACTTGTCCATGGGCAGGCAGGCTCTCGTCTGTCAGCTGTTTCTCCCCCACACACCACCGCAAGACCTCCGCAAGACCCGGGTTCTACAGCTGGACCTCATCACAATTGCTGCCCCGGCAAGCCTCTGGGTACTGCATGGCCCTTGCACACACACGGCCAGCACACAGTAAGCAGCAAGATTCACAAGGCTCTCGGAGGCTGTCAGGAGGTCCCAATAGGCCCTTCACCAAATGCAACAAAGCTCTAAGGGTCAGAGGCAGTTGGTAGGAGCTAGGAGTCAGGAGGCCCAGAAAGATCAAGGCGAATTAAGGAGGTAACCAGGATGTAATTGGAATTGGAATTGGAATTTGTGAAGCGCATTATCACCATGCGGTCTCTAAGCGCTGTGAGAGGGTGCTGCCTTAGTCCAGGTGCGGGATGGCGCAAGTTACTGCGTGCCCCATGCCTCCTGAAAGAGAACTGTCTAGAGCTTTTTCCTGAACGGGAGCAAGGAATGTTCCTTTCGTACATTCTCAGGCAACTTGTTCCAGATTTGGGGGATGCAAGAGGAGAACGCCCTTCCTCCAATGGAGGACAAGCAAAAGCAAGGATAGACCAAGAGACTGGCCTCTGATGACCGTAACGTTCTACTTGGATTGTATTTGGCTAGACTGTCTTTGATGTATCTTGGGGCTTGGCCATAAATAGCTTTGTGTGCAATGCAGAGGCCTTTAAATGTAATCCTCTGTCTGATTGGGAGCCAGTGCAGCTGGCGCAAGAGAGGCGTGGCACGCGTTTGTCTGGGTACCTTAAAGATCAGTCTAGCGGCATCATTCAAAACTATCTGCAATCTTGCCACAAGTTTTCCTGGAAGACCGAGGTAGAGGGAGTTGCCATAATCTAGTCTTGATATAATTAGGGCTGATACCGCTAATCTAAGGGTGTCAAAGGTAAGAAGGGGGGCCAATTTGCATAGGTGTCTCAGTAAGCATGTGCAAGTGCCCACTATTGCCGACACCTGTTGGGTCATGGATAGCTTGGCATAGATATTCAAGCCCAGGCTTTTTACAGCCTGTGCCGGCTCTGGATATTTGCCTAGTTCTTGAGGCCTGAAGAGATTGCTCCAGGATTTGGCATCAGTGGCGATGGCCAGCACCTCTGTTTTATCTGGATTGATCTTTAGAGAGTTGGCCGTCATCCAGTTGACAGTGAATTTGAGGATGTTCTGAACTGTAGCCTGGGCGATTGGAGAATTATCAATCTGAATGATAATTTGGGTGTTGTCGGCGTAGTTGTAAATCTGGCACTCCATTTGATTCAGTGCGGCTATCAGAGGTTGGAGATAGACATTGAACAGAAGGGGTGACAGTGCAGACCCCTGTGGAACCCCACAGGGAAGTGTGCCTACATTGGATACAGCGTCAGTCAGTTGTGTTCTCTGCGAACGGCCATCCAGAAAGGACGTGAGCCATGTTAGTGCCTTGCCCTGAACTCCTAGATCAGATATCCGCGACAGATAGATCCAGCAGAATCAGGGCGCATGGTTTTTTGGTGTCTGCCCTCAGTCTCAATCCATCCAACACTGAGAGTATAACCTATTCCGTGCTGTGGTGGGCCAGAAAGCCCGCCTGGTTAGTTTGCAGGAGATGATTGACTTCCAGGTGATGTGACAGTGTGACAAGTACATGCTGTTCTAGAACCTTTGAAAGGAACGGGAGTTGAGAGATCAGCCGAAAATTCTTCAGGTTCCTAGTATCGGCCCCCGCTTTTTTTAAGAGCGGAATCACACGTGCCTCCTTGAAATCCTTAGGGACTTGTCCTGTCTCCAGGGATGTGTTGAGAAGTGAAAGGATCTCGGCCTTGATCCCAGGGAAGGCCATCCTGAAAATCCTAGGGGGGCAGGGGTCTGTGGGTGAACCTGATTTCACACGTCCTATAAGTAAAGCCAGAGAGTCAGGCGTGAGCACAGGGAAGGAGGTGAGGGGTTTGTCAAAGAAGGGGGCCTGGGGTACAGGTTCTAAAAGGCAGGGGAGCGTAGGGGTACGCTGGATTTCGGTCAGAAGATCCTCTATTTTAGAGGTGAAGAAGGCTTGAAATAAATTGCTGTTTTCCCTACAAAAGGAAGGCTTCTGTTCCTTCACTTGTCTAAGTTCTTTCAGGATCTTGAAAGTCTCTTTTTGTACATTGTTAGCGAACGCGATCTTGAGTTCATAGAAATCTGATTTTCTTGTTAGTATAGCTTTTTTGTATGCAGTGAATTTAGCATGGTATTTTAATCGAGCTTCGGGCTCATAAGCTTTCCGTCAGGCTCTTTCAGATTGGCGAAGTTCTTGTTTCAAACTTCGTAAGGTATCATCGAACCAGGGAGCCCCTTTCCCTTTGTCCCTTATTTTTTCCCTACGTGCAGGTGCGAAAGTGCGAATAGCACTGTTCAGCCTTTGTATCACGGCGGTACTTTGTGCATCGGGATCACCTGGAGTGGGACTTCGGGGACTGGATTTTTTTAGGGTTGAGACCAGGTCCTCTGCTCTGATCTTATTCCAGCTCCTAAGGACTTTCCATTCAGGGGGTGGAAGGGTTTTATGCTCTAAAGGTGGGAGCCGGCCACTAATGATATAGTGATCGGACCAGGAGCAGGGCCTAATGACCGGAGGGTCAGTATGTGGCTGGGAAGTCCAAACCAAGTCAAGTGTGTGGCCTTTCTCATGGGTGGGACCTATCACAATTTGGTGGAAATCCAATGCGGTCAGAGCCTCGTCCCTTAATGTAGCTTGGCTCTCTTTGGGAGATTGCTCCCATGATTACTATATATTGGTACCGTGAGCGCATATCGTGGGTTAGTTCCATCAGGTATTCGACGAACCTGGGCGATGTTCTCGGGGGGCGGTATACAATCAGGGCAACAACGCAAGCTGTCTGAAAATAGAATTTTGCCCCTAGTACATCCGCCCCTTCAATGCTTTCTGCAAAGAGCATCTCAGCCTTGAGGAGATGCTTGTAGAAAAAGTGGACCCCGCCCCCTCTGCTGCTGCCTGGTCTATTATGATAGAGGGCTGCGTAGTTAGGGGTCATAGTGGCTACCAGGTCTGGGTTGAGGATTCCTCAAGCCAGGTCTCGGTGACACCTAATATATCTGTGGTGTCGTCTTGCAGTAGGGAGAAAACCTCTAGGTTATGTTTTTGCAAGGACCGAGTGTTCAAGGTCGCAAAACTGAGTCCCGGAGGGTTAGTGTGCCAAAGTGGACTTGGAGAAAGATCTGCGTGATTGCGGTGGACCGTAGATTTACGTGGCCTTAGTAGCCCTTCTGATTGGAGTGTTGCTGTTATTAAGTTGTCAGGCGGTGCTATGTTATTATTTAGGTGGTGGAGTTCTGCCAGTGAGTAAACATGGCCCGGGCCAGGGGTTCTGGCCCCTGGGCCGGGTCGGGCGCGGACGGGCCCAGACGGGTTTGCCTTAGGCGCGCCCGCTGCGCGCGCCCGCTGAGCGCTTGCTCCAGCTCAATAAAAATACCCTGAGGCTCCGCCCACCCACCACTCAGCCCTGATGTGCAGCGGCTGTCTAATCTATGCACTAGACTGGGAACCAACCGGAAGTGCTTGGGCCGGAAGTGGGGACACGCTGAGGAGCGAGCAAGTGCAGGATGCAATTAGGTAAAAGCCACAGATTAAAAAGAACTGTTATAAAAAGATTCCATTTCTTTAAAAATTAAGTTGAACAACGTGCAAAGTAGCAATGGTACAAAAGAATTGCAGGAGAAAGGTTGCAAGCGCGACAGCGTTGCAAGAGACCCACCTTTGACCTGGGCAGGACTGAGAAGGTTGCTGCCCTCCTCCTGTGAAGCTCCCTCTACAACAGCCCCCATCTGAAAAGACCAGCTGGCAGCAAGGAAAGCCCAGGGGCTATACCGAAAAGAAAATTATTGCCCCAGAAAAAGGGCACCACTCTTCGAGCTGAAACTTCACTGGTTCCACCCGCGGGCCAATCCTCGCAACATCAGGGGGCTAAACAGCCCAACCAACGCAGTGGTTGATCAGTGAATACTTTAGTAAGGCAATGACTCAGCCTCAGACTCGCACTCTGAGACATCTATCCTCACCTTCATACACCTGGGTGGCACCCTGCATCTCACTGGTCAGAGGAGCCCCCCGCTTGACACCCAGAAACTGTGAATAAATATGGGAGAGCTGCATTGCAACTCAGATCTGCTGCCTGAAACTACAAGGAGAAGAAGGACTGCCACTGGCGTAGCTAGGGGGGGGGCGGTGGGGGCGGTCCGCCCCAGGCGGCACCATTTTCGGGGCGGCGGCCGCGCGGCACTAGTGGCCCATTGCGGAGGCCTTTATAATTTATTTGGTGACACTTACTGACACTACTGTCAGTCATTACAGTAGTGTCAGAGTTCCCAAATAAATTATAAAGGCTGCCGCAAAGGGCCAGCAGTGCAGCGCATGCGGCTCCGTTTGAAGCACAAGTGCCCCTGATTGCAACTGCAAGCGCAATTGCTTCCTGCAGCGCACGCATCACCTCCTAGCGTGGTGGTGTGGTGCGCGACCGAACCGAGGTCAGAGGGGAAAGACTCCAATCAGCCAATGAGCTGTCTCAGCTCAGAGATCCAGCCGACGAGCCCGCCCCTTCGTAGTGTGCAGGCAATCGAACGGAGGCCAGGGCTGGCAGAGAGATTGGGCTACTTCTCGCATGCACAATTGGGCGTTATTTTGCCCGATTGTGCAAGGAAAAATCGTGTTGGGCGGGCTACTGGAATTTGGGCTGCGGCGGATTCAAAGCTTTGTGCGGCGCCTACGGCGCCGCCGCGCTGCAGCACATGGATGCCTTGCATCCCACACCTCTTTCCTAAATTAGGTGCGTCTGTGGCTCTATGCCATGCGGCCCCTGCCCACAAGTAACACCGCCAGGGCAATAAATCTATGCGGGCGGGAAGTTTCTTTCCATTTAGGGTCCTGCAAGACCTGCAGTGACCTTTGACCTGCCCCCAGTAATGTTCCGACCGGCCTTGGAGTTGTTTGACCTAATCCAGGGTCAGATCAGTTCAATGATCGGCGTGTCAGGCCCGCCTCCATTCGCATGCAGCAGCAGCAGGTATGGTGACGTCGGAGGTTCCAGCTGTAGGGCTTAGTGTAGTTGGGAAAGAGGGCAGAGGGGTGATGAACACACTGGGCAATAAGAGGAATGACTGGGGCGTCAGAGGAGCAAAGGGAGTGAACAGGGGGCAGGAAGGGGTGATGAAAATACATGGCAAGGAGAGCGGTGAGAACGGGGTGCAGAGGGCAGCGAGGAGTGGCAGATGAGCGCAGAGTGGGAAACCGGGGACAGGAAGGTGTAATGAAAACATAGAGCAAGGAGAGAGATGAGAGCAGAGGGGTGCAGGGGGCAGCGAGGAGTGGCAGATGAGCGCAGAGTGGAAAACCGGGGACAGGAAGGGGTGATGAAAACACAGGGCAAGGAGAGAGATGAGAGCAGAGGGGTGCAGGGGGCAGCGAGGAGTGGCAGATGAGCGCAGAGTGGGAAACCGGGGACAGGAAGGGGTGATGAAAACAGAGCAAGGAGAGAGATGAGAGCAGAGGGGTGCAGGGGGCAGCGAGGAGTGGCAGATGAGCGCAGAGTGGAAAACCGGGGACAGGAATAGGTGATGAAAACACAGGGCAAGGAGAGAGATGAGAGCAGAGGGGTGCAGGGGGCAGCGAGGAGTGGCAGATGAGCGCAGAGTGGAAAACCGGGGACAGGAATAGGTGATGAAAACACAGGGCAAGGAGAGAGATGAGAGCAGAGGGGTGCAGGGGGCAGTGAGGAGTGGCAGATGAGCGCAGAGTGGAAAACCGGGACAGGAAGGGGTGATGAAAACACAGGGCAAGGAGAGCGGTGAGAACAGAGGGGTGCAGAGGGCAGTGCGGAGTGGCAGATGAGCGCAGAGTGGAAAACAAGAGTCAGGAAGTGGTGATGAAAACACTGGACAAGGAGAGAGATGAGAGCAGAGGGGTGCAGGGGGCAGCGAGGAGTGGCAGATGAGCGCAGAGTGGGAAACCGGGGACAGGAAGGGGTGATGAAAACATAGAGCAAGGAGAGAGATGAGAGCAGAGGGGTGCAGGGGGCAGCGAGGAGTGGCAGATGAGCGCAGAGTGGGAAACCGGGGACAGGAAGGGGTGATGAAAACATAGAGCAAGGAGAGAGATGAGAGCAGAGGGGTGCAGGGGGCAGCGAGGAGTGGCAGATGAGCGCAGAGTGGAAAACCGGGGACAGGAATAGGTGATGAAAACACAGGGCAAGGAGAGAGATGAGAGCAGAGGGGTGCAGGGGGCAGTGAGGAGTGGCAGATGAGCGCAGAGTGGAAAACCGGGACAGGAAGGGGTGATGAAAACACAGGGCAAGGAGAGCGGTGAGAACAGAGGGGTGCAGAGGGCAGTGCGGAGTGGCAGATGAGCGCAGAGTGGAAAACAAGAGTCAGGAAGTGGTGATGAAAACACTGGACAAGGAGAGAGATGAGAGCAGAGGGGTGCAGGGGGCAGCGAGGAGTGGCAGATGAGCGCAGAGTGGAAAACCGGGGACAGGAAGGGGTGATGAAAACACAGGTCAAGGAGGGGGTGAGAACAGAGGGTGTCAGATTTGTGCACTGGGAAGTGGAGCACAGGGGGCAAAAAAGGGCGAGATAACACCAGACAAGGAAAAGGATGAGAACAGAGGGTAATAGGCGGGGCGAGGAGTGGCAGATGAGCACACAGTGCAACACTGGGGGCAGGAAAGGATGATGAAAACACAGTGCAAAAAGAGGGATGACTAGAGGGGTGAGGGGGCGGCTGAGTACACAGAGTGGAACACAGGACGTTGTGATTAAAATACAGGGCAAGGAGGGTATAAGTACAGAAGGATGCTGGGGTGACAGATGTGTGCACATCAGTCACACTTAACAATAACATTGATGATTATAAAAAGCAGACTTAGGCACCCCACACGGTATGAAATACTCGTTTATTGGCAGGGCAGGCTCCTTTTAATGCACTCATGCCTCAGCAGCCTGCCTGGTTCTGTCACTGGTCAGCGCGTGACTAGCACCAGACAGATCAGGTTTTTCTTTTAAACAAATCCTGCTGGCCCCCCATAAACACATTGCTGCTACGCTGGCAGGGTCAAGGCAAAATCATATGAAATACTCGACTAGCTTCCTGTCACGGTGTTCGTGCAATTTGTCTGTGGTTTCGCAAGCAGTAGTAGTGATCACAAGAGTAAAATCATGTACAATGTGAGTAGATTGTGGGCATACGATCATTTTACAGTAGGATCAGGTGCTCTGCAGCAGTTCTTTTTATAGTTTGGCCTTGCTCAAATCAGTGTAATTTCTTTTGTTTTATCTGTTTCCATGTACTTAATTTCTTGATTTTGCCTTGTCACTCTTAGTGTCATACCATTAGTAGTTGAATGTCATTCATAAGTACTCTGAAACTTTGAAAATGGCTCACCTAAGCACTCTTAAAACGTGGCAACTATGCAGTTTATTTTCCATATCGGATAGTGTCCTTCTATTTCTGGTGCTTTGAAATAGTTTTAAGAAATTCATAGAGTTTCTTGTTGCTGGAATAGCTATAATTTCTGATGTTTATATGTTTCCCTCATCTTCTTTACTTGATTTTTGTTCCTGAGAAAATGTCACTCGTAGTCGTTGAATGTCACTCATAATTACACAAAAAATGTGAAAATGTCACACTTAAGCAATCTGAAACCTTGGCAGCTATGAATCGCCTGCAGGCACCTTCGTACCATTTTTCTTTGCCTTCGTACCATTTTTCTTTGATCAGGCCACAATACTTCATGTTGCCTCGCACACAGAAACGTGCTAGCTGTGTGAAATAAGCATTGGAATTCAATTGTTCTCATATTTGTTGGAGCTGGTGCTATTGGCAATGTGAATGTCCAAGTGTAATTCGTCCATACTTCATTGTTGGTGTCTTTGTAGTTCCTAGCTTATTTGGCAGGTTTGTAATGCACGCAGACCTTCATTTGAGGTTTATGTTTTGTATTAAGCTTGGCACACTTTAAAAATCGTGTTCCTTTCACATTGTGGTGAGTTTGTGGGTTAAAACACCCTTTTCTGTAAGTAGAAGGGTCATAAGGTAGGTAGGTTCTTGCAACCACTGTGGCCGTTGAGATGGGCGCACTAATGGAGGAAAGGCTTCTCACCCCTAATTGGAGGGAAGTAGGCCTCTCACACCCACGGACCCCGTTGGCACTGCACCTACTGCATTAATGATAGTATACGTCTTTAAGGCAGTAAACATTTACCTTTCCACTGGCTGAACAAGGATCCACCATACTGATACCTTGCAAAGAACAGGAGATGGAGATTCTTCTGAGTCTTCAGAATGCACTTGCACTTTATCGGGTATTAGCTCATGGGAACATCAAGCAGCAAGCTCTGCACCCCATGCCATGGACTGCTCTCTTCAGATGAGTACCAAAAAGTACGTAACATATGTAATTTGCGTATATAAAGAGATGTTCAGCATTGCTCTTGGAGCATTCAAACAAGTGTGAAAAAACATGGAGCATTGGCCTATATTGCCATTACTCTGAGGGGCCTGACTTGAGTATGCAAAAGGAGCTTCATGCTGAAGAGCACCTTTCCCAAGAAGAACGTTTCCGCAGTTGCAGTCCTCAAAGTTGGACCAAGAACATTTTTGGGCAGCTTTCTCCACACCATGCGATATCAAGTGAGTGACAGTTTTCCTGACAGACCAACTTTGATTTTAGTGTATAAAATATAGGTAATCTGATTAATGTGGGTACTAAACATATCCTTGAAATAGAAGTATATTTTTTAAATGTTGTAGACAGGCTACACGTAAGTTAATGGAGTGGCAACATTGGGCTATTTTAGGCTACTTTTTTGTTGCTTTTGGGCTTGAAAGTTGTGAAAAAATCTGGCAACACTGATGTAGGCGTGCAAGGGTCTGTATTGCTACAGTACGCTTTGAATTGTTCTCTGATTGTTGCCGCCCCGACGTACCGTGTTTGTTGTGGTTGCTTATGGGTACGTCCCAGGGGCGAGTGGAGGACCAGAGCCAACCCAAGAGGAACTTCTACAGTGCATCACAGGTATCTCCACAGTTGTTTGTTTGGAACGTCTGAAGACAGGAAAGAAAGGAGAGGAGCAGACAGGTATGTTCACGCGGCAAGCGTGTTGAAAATTATGCAAATGGCAGTTTTTCCCCTCAATACCACAAGTGATGGTTGGCGCCTGAAAGGATACAAGCATCCATTAACATGGGTCCCAGTATGCTATTTTCTAGTTTTCTTTACCATTAAAGCATTTTCGAGATTTACCATGATATGGATCGGTAATCCCACAAACATCCTTTTATTTATAAGACATGTCACTGTCATGAGTGTAAAATCTGAAAATTTTGGGGAAGCAACAGTGTGGAGATTTTAGTAGCAAAGCATTTATTGTGGCATTGATAATGCATTGTTGGAGAAAGCTAATAATACCTGGAATCTGAAAGCACTGATAAGGCATTAGTGGAGGAAGATCATGCGTACCTCAACACTGATAAGGCCCTTCTGTGGTAAGGCCATACTCCTGAGGTCCTGTAGCAATGAGGCAGTGCTGGTAAGGCAAGTTGGCAGGGCCTGGGATTCCCAAGGAATGAGAAGACATCAGTTAAGAAGCTGGCACTGTTGATAGGCATGGATGCTTTGGTGGATGGTGATGCAGGGTCGTACCTTGTTGTTGCTATAGTGGCTTGCTGCTGTGGTGGGCCACCAGTGCGACTCTCAATTAATGCAGGCTGGTGCTAGGTTGGTGACAAGATAGTGAGATCTTAGAAATCTCCCTTGACTTGAATTGAACTTAGCTGTTGCACACACTCCAACTTAGATTGGCACCAAACAGTAGGCACTAGGAGTTTGGCAGAAACTCTCTGGCTGCAATGGTGTGGGTCTGACTGTTGAGACTGGTGTGACTCTGTTCTAAGGCCAGGCTTTATGTGTACCACCTCGCCCCCACCTCTCCTCAGTAGTTCATGCTGTTCCGAGTTCGTCATTGCATTATTGTACCTCAAGTCAGAGCACATCGCGTTTGTGCATGTCTCCACTGCTTTAATGGGGGAACCATGATGTTTGGTCATTTAATGTCAGCTGTAGATGATGGATCCCCAAACAGTGTCATGTATGTGCATGTTTGCATTGTGCTGAGGGAATTACCAGGTAATCGTTCACACAGCTCTCTGATGGATGTCACATGCGGTTTTTCCCCAGATAGATCATGCAGTCTGTGTGTTCTCCTTTGTACTGCTGGTCACCGGTATATTCAACTGTGTAGCCTTGGACCGTGTCATGTATGTGCATGTAACTTGCATGATCAAGGTAAGTATTAGCGGCGATACTATGTATCTCTCGGACCTCTTTCAAGTGCTCGCCTGCATTTTTCCCCAGCACCCCTCCTCCCACTAGGGGCGGCAACCTGAGGGATAGCCCCGGGCGCCACAAGCTCTAGCTACGCCTCTGAGGACTGCCCTGCTGGAACCCTGGCCTGCACCTCAAATGATTGCACGCCCCCATGCAAATGAAGGGACGCCCCGTGAAGATAGTGCTGGGTGCTTTATGTGCGCCATCGCTATCGGCATTACAGAAGGGGCCGCAGAAGCATCTGCAGTCCCGTCTGTAATACCAAAGTGCCTCGGGCGCGTAAATCGGGCACAAACGCCCATTGTGCCACCGAAGCACTTTGTGTAATACGGCCCCAGTTGTAAACACAGTTGCCTTGTTGTATCAAACCATATTACTGGTGATTAAAGATAGTCCAGTTTTTCAAATTAGAAGCGTGCCAAATATCTGGGAAATATATTTTAATTAAGTGAATCAAGATTGTACCAACTGGAGGGGAGGGTGTGTAGGAGATATGCAAATGCTAATTTATTTAGTGGAGGTATTTGCAAAACTATTGCTTTCCCTATGATTTTGTCAGTTAGGCGTGTCTTAAATTGTTTGTTTTAGGGTTTAATAACATAGATTGGTAATATTCTAGATATTGTTCATATTGTAATTATTTTAAACGTGATAATGTATTTTTTGTATTCACTCTTGGTATTGCAAAGACATTATATAATACATTGTGATGGGAATTAGGAATGACTGAGATTTGATAGCCTTTCTAGTGTAGTGTCGTTGACTCTCTGAATCAGAGCCATTCTGCCGAGTCACTCTATTAAAATGAAGCTGTCACCCGCGTGAGTGAAACTGCAGTCCATGATGTCACTGGCACGAAGCGTGCACGTTCCACTGTGCAGTCGTGAGTCATGCTGTTACGTTTTTCTGGCTGATAACCAGATGGGATGTTATTAGGACTACCAAGAGAATGTGAGAGCATCCGATAAGGAAACAGAAACGGGAGTGATATCTAAGCCTGCGAAACCAAGTCCATTCACAAGGGTAGTATTCTGACTCAGCAGAGGAATATTTCATACATTTAGTATTTCTTTCTATATTTATAAGCAGTTTTTCATAGCGCTGACTAACCCCAGAGTGTGACAAAGCGCTTTGTACAAAGCCATATTACATTTACCGTTTACCAGAGTAATAACATACAATTTGACAGAGTAAATAAAGGTGTAAGTATGGGCATTCCAAAAGTTTAAAAAGGAGTGAAAATAGGTCGCAGACACAATGCAAAACAGTTAAGTTATAACCACTAAACAGAGCCATATGAAACAGTTAAAATAGTGTGGCATGTACACACATGGGCAGAACTCTGAAAATGATGTAACTGTATGTCAGTCTTAGGGCCTCATTTAGAGTTTGGCGTGCAGGGTAATCCCTCACAAATTGAGGGATTACTGTGTCTTCCAACCCCTCAATCTGCCTGCTCTGTTCTAAGTCATGTGGGCCACTGGCTCTGCCATTGGAAAACTAACTCCAATAATCTGACAGAGCAGGAGACAAATACTTTTTTTCTCTCTGTTCCCAGAGAATATTCTTTTTCTGTTTACCAGGTGAAAGCCACGTGGTGCCCCACAAAACCTTTCGACCCGGGCTCCACAGAAGATTACAGCAAGGACAACCCTTGTAATGTCTTTTGGAGCAGACATCCCCAGAAATGCGCGTCATCAGCTTAAAGGCTGGATGCAGTTCCAGACTGAGGGAGGAGGGCAGCCCTTTCACAAACAGATTCAAGAGCTTGATAAAACCTTGCCAAATTCTTCGAAGGCTGGTGTTCTGTGTGTTTAGAAAGAGATTTGACAATGTTACCTTTTTCACATGTTTTCTCAATGTATGACAAGAACCATTTTCTGAGTTTAAATTTGTTTTCTGGAATGTGAGGAATATCTTTGGGTGCCAAAGGAGCGTGAGTATATCCAAAGAAGCCATAGTTCTACTAAAGGATATCCAAAAATGAAAGAATTGTTTTACTTGAAGCATTTGTAAGCCGCATCTTCCTCCCAAAGGGATTTAGCTGTGCTTATTCAGATAGTAAATGTAAATGTATATGTACTTATATAGCGCGCAAATCACCCCTAGGGGTATCTCAGCGCTGTACTCATACCGCTGTAGGAACCCGTCCTGGCTATCCGTGTGAAGTGTCCACTCCTGGGCACCTCCATGGTGAAGCCAGGCATCCCAGCGCTGTTGGGGCCTTTGTGGAGATTAAGCAAGCTATTGCCCAGAGTTGCAGCCTGGGACCCATGATTAGAATAGGCACTGAGGCGAAAATATCAGGTCCGTGGAATTTATAGCCCAAGACCCATGCCGCGTCGGGAATTGAACCTTGGTCCCAGACCAGTGCTCTGCAGCGAGGTCTGCCACTCTAACCATTGAGCCACACTTCTCCACTAGTCTAGGAATAGAATTTATGCCTGAGGTAATGCTTTGTAAAAAAAAATACATGGCATCCTAATATCCTCTGGGGAACATGGGTACATACACCAAACCATAAAGTGCAGTATTTATGTGCATTATATCAACAGAAGGCAAGGGCAGATAAACAAAACATATTGGGCTATTCACAAAGGTAAATTTACACACGAGTATGTCTACACCTGCAAGTTTACTCTTACTCTTTTGGAGTAATTTTACTACTTTTGGCTAACCACTATTTCCAAGTCTAAAGTTACTCAAAAGTGTAGATAGTCAACACTCCCTGAAACAATGGGTGGAGTCAATAAAAACGTCATCTATGACCCAAAGCTTTCTACGATTGATGAGTTTACAACCGTTTTTTAAGTTCCGCACACTTGGTGGATACCTCTGCAACTGGAGCAGAGATCTCAGTATGGTAAAGTCTACGGGAAAATAATGAAAGTTTAAAAAGTTTAAAACAAATATGGTTAAAATATTTTATGTTAAATATTAATGTTAATTAATGTTATATATTTCTTTTAAAGGTAGTACAAATTAGAATTAACTCTGCAGCACTTTAATCTTAATTTTGAATGAATATTTAATTAGTCTAGGTATATAAAATACAATTAATATTATTTTTTCAAGATTGATTCAAAAACCCACATGAATAAAAATGTTTATATTTATCTATTAAGTTAATAAATATTATGTATAAATTAAGTTTAAATAATGTAATTATTGTCTAAAAAAATAAATTAGCAATATAATAATCCAGTCAGAAAGGGACCAAAGCTTTCACTGTTCAATAGCAGTGAACCTCAGGGATGACATTTGGTATGCCCTTCAGCAGTCTAAGCAGGTGTAGAGAATCACTGGTTATGTTTTTCCCATGCACTTGAAGTTGAAACCTCTCGTACACCAATTTCAAATGTCTAATCCAGTAAAGAGGAAATAACAGTTTGCTTCCCCCATCCTGCATCTCGAAATATTACCGAGAACAGAATTCTAGAATGTTCCGTCTGTTGGGGTGTTAAGTCATATTGTGTCTTCATTCACTGGATTACCCATTGGAATATTTTTAAATGATTTTCATTAAATATAAGATAAAACACATTTTGAAAACATCTTTTTCAAAGAATACACATTCCAGATAAATCGTAAACCTGTACAACTGAAGAAAGGGCACAACTCAACCCATTTCAGCGAACAATTTTTTACATGTAAGAAATGTCACCACAGTTATTCTCTTGAACTGCCTACTTGTATAGGGGAAGAAGAAGGGAACATGAATAACACTTGATCTTTTACGATCCAAAACTAAACACGTATGTCAGTTGTGAATAGTCTCTGTATCCAGTAAAAAAGACAAACATTATCAGGCTGACGTGACACTTAAGGTGAGCGAAGCTAGCTTGCACCAATATAGTGTAATGAATATATCCCTATAAGCTGTTGAGACGCCCCCCTCCGTTCCACTCAAAATGTGGGATTTCAAAAACTCTCAGGATGCTGCCTGATGAGTGAACTAGAAGATCTCCTCCTCATCCTTTATCCGCAGATGTGATGGAACCACAGCGGTACCTTGTTGTCTTTAGAGATCATCTCTTTTTTGAGCACCTACAGGTCTTCTCTCCTCAATAAAATTATTATAAGTGATGAAGTACCCCCCCCCCGCTGTACCATTTAAGGGTATTGCAAGTCACCAAGGACTTCTATAACCATATAGAGGAATGAGGCCAATGGTTGAGATACTTTATAAGGTTAAGGAACTCCAATATCCTTATCAGGTACACCAGGGGGTACTTTATCCCAATAATAATACAGGGTCACACTATTACCTTTCACACAAACAACTTAAAATCTTGGTGCGTAACTCTTTCATATGAAAGAGTGAGCGCATTTACAAAAATGAAGAATAAAAATTAACCTCTAGGTCAAAATTAAACAAATCAATAACGTGTTAGTTATTTATTGCAAAGATATATTAGAAATCTAGTTTAAAAATAAAAAGCAGCACTAGTTTGGAATGCATAGGAACATGCAGAGAGATTCTAGTTTTTCTCTAATTATCTAAGGAGGGTAAAAAATAAACATGTTCTCTCTGCTTGTCATTGTAAGCTAAAGAGTAGAGAAGAAGGAAGAAAAGTAGTGTTCCGTTTTTGTTGCTTTGAACAGCTGCTTCAGTTATGCTCTGTGAACTGACCTACCTTTCTCCTCGGCTGCTGGCTTTAGAAGTAGGAATTATGACCTCAGAACTCAACTGTAATTACCTCGTAATAGTAATAACCTCGTAATAGTTGAGTTATGGCCTCTCTTTTTAGAATGGTGCATCACAAGTCACCGATTATAAAGAAATTACATCACGTCGATACAGGGATTACAGAATGCCATGTATTAAAAAGTTAATACATGCAATTTACTGACATTAAAATGGAGGTTAAGCTTCCGGACTCCTGCTATCTTCGCTGTTTATCTCTGACTGGAGTTAGACAACCACAGTGAGCCCAACCTCACCATACTGTCTACCGGGCCCAGCTCAGGAAGCTTTGAGACCCTGAGTATTTCAATCCCGAATGCATGTTATGTCTGTTATGTCTTGGAAGACTTCGCCCTCTGTAGATTGAAGGGGAGCCAGTTTCCTCAAAATGAACCTCTCACCGTATTCTCCAGCATTTCTACTTTAGTCTGCCAATGAATGATGGAGGGAATGGCAGATCATTCAAAATGGCCCCTGTGATGTGATAGTCTTCTTCACCCTGCTCCTCTCTCTAGTCTACTCCAAGATAAAAACGTATTTGTTGATGCACTTATTATCTTCCCTTATCCATAAGTAGATCTTCTATTCGGAAAGTTCTCCTTCATGGTGTCATGATATCCTCATTCTGCTTGCAGGACTTTCAGAGACACTGCAGCACTGGCCTCTTCCTGGAAAAGGTTGATCACATCAGCAGGCCTCCAAAGGCCAGCGAGAGAAAACCATTTTGGCGCTCCAGAGAATCTAAGCCTTCTCAGTGTCCTGATTGCTCTGCCTCCACTAATCGTTAAATGTTTCAACAACATGAGAGGTGTATAAAATACATAGGGTGTGGCCTGTTATGGTCATGGACAAACTATCGTTCCACATGGTGTACATATGGTCAGCCATATATAACAATGGTTTATACTTGTTTTTGACCTCACGTTTCACAGGCATGATGCTTGGCATACAGACATGTCAGTGATCTGCACAAGTTAGGTAACGCATAGATTTGTTTACTAACAGGAGTGGTGTGTGACTTGCTGATTAACCCAATCCAGACAAATTTTAGACTAAGACTTAGGGAGAAGTAGCATCTCATTCAGAGAAGACTGGGGACAAAGTAAAAAAGTATGTTTTGCAACTGGTTCTTTTCAAATGTTAATCTCTTTTCTAATTTACAGTATCAAAAGTATTTTATTTTATAAATAAAAACGCAGTTTGCAGCTTGGTGCACCTTGTACATTTTGAGAAACATCAGCCTACAAGCCTGATCGCTCAAAATAACAGTGTAAGAGTAGAAGCTACAAGGTAAAATTCAAAGTATGATGAAGTGTGAGATATTTTGAGGAAATGGATCCTCCAGAAAATGCTGATGTGACTCCGGTGCACCAGAATTCCCGTGGATGTGGGTCCTAAGCCCCTTAAGTGCCATACAAGAATGTGTGAGTGTTCATTCATCGCCGCTTGTTAAATGAGACCACAAATTAAGAGTAAAATATACTAATATTTGAGATAACATGTCTCCTGTCTGTCATCATTAAAAAATGTATCCAAGGAAGTGACCCAAATCAGTGAAATGCCCAAAGGCTATATTTCTTCATAAGGTCAGGAGACTATTTTGTGACTTTCCTTATCCTGAGTTTGTGGTGGACTTGACTTGTGGTGGACTTTAAGAACTTAATTGCATATCATGCCTGAAGTACTTTCTCACAAATTGGCAGGGTATGCCCAAGCATGGGTCCTTTGCTCACTTTGACACTGGATTCAAGCTAGCCTGGCTGATGGGGGGTGTTACCCTGAAATCGCTCTCAGGATCCTTGTTTCTGGTCTAGGGAAGACCAGGCATGGCAGTTTGGGCTGGACTGTTCCCATGAGGCACAGGGTCAAGACTGATTTGCATATGGCTGGGTCTGAACTGGTGTGGAGAAGTGAGCTAAAGAATGATGATGGATTCAACCCAGATCTGTGCCTGGGAGTGAGTGTCTGAAAAGTTTAAGGGCTCCGTCCATCGTCTCCTTGTGTTTGCTTTGTTCCTCTTAGACGGCCACACACTATAGAGAGCTTAGAGGCGGCTGGATGGGCCATCACTGACAGGATGGGGGAGCGGGACAGGGTACAGCCCTACTTACACTTGAACAGGCTGTGTCCTGCCCCCACACAAAGGGTTTCATACCCCCTGCAGTTAGGCTGGTGCCAGGACAGGGAAGGCATGATGATTGGGAATTTCAAATGAAAACCTCTAGAAGCATCCCCCAATTCAAAGTAAGGCCAAGGTAAAAATAATGGACCTTAGATACCAACCCTTCAGTATATTTCTGGTGCTGTCAATACTTTGCTAGAAAGAAGGACTGCTGTGTTGCTGATAGTACTGCCACTCTGCTGGACCGCAGCTGTGAAGGACTGCTGTCCTGCTGTGCTGCCCTGTTGCCTTTGTGAGAAGGACTGGACCTGCATCTGTTGATGCCTGGACTCCAAAGTGAATCCTGACTAGAGCTTCAGGGACAAATGCTTCAACAACCTTGAACCCACTTGTGGACCCTTCAAAGTGGGCCTGAAGGTGCTCCCCCAGCACTACCTATGGAGTCAGCAGAACCGATGGATCTCCTCCGCGGCATGGCACAACACAAGCACACCCGGAGCATTGCCTTTGCTGTTTGACGCATCACTTTCGGAACTGATGCATCGTCTGTGCTTTGAGGGCTCTCCTGATACAAGGACTCCGTATCGATCCTGCAGCCTGCATCGGAACTGTCACTAGTTCGAACCTTTCCTAACACCTGCCCTTGCATCACAAACCCCTCGTCAACAGCAGCCTCGATGGCGACACAGTTTCTTGCATCTCAGCCTCATAGCTCTTCGGAACCCACACATCACCTTCAATATTGTATCTTCCACACCGGACTTCTCCATTGCAAGCTCTTACCAAGAGGATCCTCAACAATGATGCAGGACCTCACATCACAGCTTCGCTTCTTGAAACCAATGCATCATCTTGCCTGAGCGATTCATCTTCTGAGCGGGACCTCGCTACACTCCGTAAAGCAGGATTTAAAATACTCTTTTTCAGTGGGCTTACCTGGGTCCTTGTAGCCGGTCCATGCTCCCATCACGGTCGGCCTGAACATGTGGCTTTGTCCCAGTCTGGCGCGACCAGATATCCATAGTTGCCTCTTTGGGCTTTTTGGTGCTATTTTTACTGAAATATTTAAACTTGCATATCTCTAGTTCTACTGATTGGATTTTTGCCGGTTTGATCTTGATTTCTTAATTTCTCAATTTTTTTTATCTGGTGTGGCATCTTTTTTGTGTGGTGTTTTCCACTGTATTACTCTTTGAAGTGCTGCACAAATACTTTGCACATTGCCTTTAAGTCGGACTGCTCAATGCCAAGCTACTAGAGGGCTGAGCACAGATTATGTTGGGGTTTGCTTGCAACTTCACCTTGACAAGGATTGTGGTTTCAGCTTGAGGAGAGTTTCACGCCCCTCAATTAATCCCCCAATTTCTTACAGGCTGTTTTTAGATTAGTGAAAAAGGTAGTGTCAAATTTGCGGCCAATAGTTGTCATGCCGTTACCTATTGTGCTAAAAAAAGTCTCTGCTCATGCCAATTTGACATCTGAAAATATGTATTAAATAAATGAAATAGTCTGTGAACCATAGAGCTGGGTTACAAGGGCATCCCAGGGAAACTGTAGCATAAAGCTAAAGCACACTAGTACAGAATGGAAATGTATATGTGTTCTTACACAGGGATCTAATAGACATTGATTTGATTTGATTTGAAATATTACTTATTAAGCGCACGAATGCCGTGGCGTCTTGGTGCTGACTGTTACACATGGATAACTAGCGTGAGACTCTGAAGCTTTAAGTTTGAGAGAACAACCAGGTTTTCAGCTCCTTCCTGAACATCATCTGGTTAGGTTAAAGTCCCAATGTGGATGGCATCTGATTCCAGAGTTTGGCCACACAGAATGACAACATACGACCCCCCCATCTTGCCTTGCGTATTTTTGGAATACAAACAAAGCCCTTCGTAGAGGATCTAAGAGATCTAGCTGGAGAGTACATTGTAAAAAGTTTCCGCACCTCCTCAGATATTCCTCCATAGAGGGTCTTGTGTACTATACAAAGAGCCTTAAAATTGGCTCTTTGCTGGACGGGAAGCCAATGTAAAGCTCTAATAGCCTCTGATGTGGGGCGTCCCTTGGGGATGTTCATGAGCAGTCTGGCAGCAGCGTTTTGCAGTGATTGCAACTTCCTCTCCTGTGCCTGATCAATTCCCACAAAGAGTGCGTTGCAGTAGTCAAGTTTGGATAGAAAAAGTGCCACTCCAACTTTTTTTTGAAGTTTGTATGCATTAAACGGGAACATTTTCCTCAATATTTTTAGGAGAAAGAAACAGGAGGAAGTTAGCTGGTTAACTTGAGCTGACAGATTAAGCTGCTCATCCAGAATCACCCCCAAGTTCTTAACCTTGGTACCTGGACTAGGACAGACTTCCGCCGCCATAGGCCACCAGTTGTTATTCCATAGCAGAGGACATCATCTCATGCAACTGAAACAAAACCTGTGCAGATGCAGAAACTGAAAAATTTAAACTTTCAGAGCTGACCAAAGAATTCAAGGATTGTGTGGCTAATTCAAGCTGCTCTGCAGAAGGTGACGATTTGTTATTTTGAAGAAAATGAGGGATCAGTAGAATCGGCCTGGGTCTTATGGGGGGCCTTCAAGACTGTGGTTAGAAGCCAGGGGGTTTCTTTGATCACCAGACTCAAAAAAGAAAACCAGAAACTGTTGGAAGACAAAGAAGGAGAAATCCAAAAATTAGAGTCTGAACTGCTACTGCAGATCAAACGGATATACAACATAGGCTATGAATTAAAGAATATAGAGATATTGCTGATATGCGGCAAAAGCCAAACACCTAGCGACCCTACATCGCTTGTACGAAGTGGGGGACAGAGCGGGCAAGATCCTGGCACAGTTGAACAAGAGAGAAGAAGCTTTCCTATGGGTATTTGAGATCACTCTAGATGGGGGGGAGAGAAAGTGAGGGATTAGCAGGCAATAGCAGACGCCTTCGCAACTTACTATAGGCACTTATATACACCAGCTGCTCGCTCACCCAAAATGAAGCGATTGAACTATTAGCAACTCTGGATATGCTCTCACTGGAGGCAGCGGTCAAGGATCATTTAGAATCAGACCTTACAGACTGTGAAGTAGTGCAGGCTAGCCGATTATTAAAAGCCAGGAAAGCAATGGGCCCGAGCAGCTTACCGATTGAACTATACAAATTGACAGAGTCCAAAACTGCCACATACTTAGTGAAGATGTACCAGGAAAGTCTTAAAATCTGGAAATTACCCGAAAACCAAAGGCTTGCACATATAGTAGTGATACACAAGACCGGGAAACCACGGGGAGTAGTGCGTCTTACAGACCAATATCCATGCTAAACGCAGAGGTCAATATTTTAGCGAAAGTGTTGGCAACCCAATTGGTTCCAATGCTACGCAAGTTAATCCACCCCGACCAATCAGGCTTTATGCCTGGTAGAAATACCGCACTTAACTTGCGGCGTCTTCAGGAAGTACTGGGGAGAGCTGACAGCATTCGAGAAGAGGCGGTTGTGGTGTCCTTGGGTGCCAAGATGGCGTTTGATATGATAGAATGGCTCTTCCTGTTCACTGTCCTCGAGAGATTAGGGTTTGGGGTAAGTTCTGAGCATGGGTCCGACTGCTATATGCGGAACCTTTAGCACAAGTGATGGTAAATGGGAAGGCGTTAGGCTGTTGTTAAATTACAAAGAATGATGAGACATGAATGTCCCCTTTCTCCTTGATATTTGCGCTGGTCCTGGAGCCACAAGCGGTTTTGATACGGGGTGACCCGCTTATTAGGGGACTTAGATGGACTGCAGATTAGGAGAATCGGATCTCCCTTTATGCAGACGACATCCTTCTCTACTTGGCGAAACCCTACTCCACCCTACACAGGGTGCTCCATATCTTTATCCTGTATCAAAATTACTCTGGTTACACCATAAACTGGGATAAATTGATGATATACGTCCTCTGTGGCCCAAGAATGAAACTTCCCAGAACGTGCACAGCAAGAGTTGCAACAGAAGGATTCCAATATCTGGGAATTTATGTCACCAGAGACCCCGTGGTCTTTTATGAACGCAACTCAGTCCCCCCATTAAGTCGGCTTTGGGAAGATGTACAACATTGGAGGTCTTTGTCCTTGTCGGTGATAGGCAGGGCCTCCTCATACAAAATGATTGCGCTTCCCCGCTTCTTATACATTTTGCAAAATTCGCCCTACTTGGCCTCTCCAACATACTTTTGAGCAGCTGAAGTGGACTATGGACACTCCTGTGGGATGGAGGGACTCTACGAATAGCGTTAAAAAAATTGACTAAGCGATGGTATAATGGAGAGATTGCTCTGCCGGTGCTTCAATATTATTACTGGGCAGCGCAGCTTATAGTGATCAATCAGTGGGTACATACAGCACATGATGACCCAGCCTATAGGATGGATAAACACAATATGTGATCCGGGGGGGTCAAAGGAGGAACATGAGTAGCAAACACCAACATCAAGCTCAATCAATATATGGCATATAGCGTCAGCGGCTATAGGGTGGAGGGAGAAAATAACCCAAGCCACTCCTCTATCAGATACGGCACAGTTGGGATTTCTAGCAAACCAGCCAGGTTTTGATAAATGGGACCTTATTGGCCTCTCAAGGGTAGGTGACATGTGGGTGAACCTCCAAAGGGACTACGAGTTGGTGTCGTAAAAAACCTACCAATATAGTCACATAAAGAATGATCTACAACTTGCCATTCCAAAGGGTACCGATCTCCCGGTCTCCTCCCCTCAGGAGGATAGGTTGCTAGATGACTATCTGAAAAAAAAGCAATATCTTTAACCTATTGAAAAATACTAAACAATTCCCCTGACATCTTGGAGAAAGTGTGGGTCAAATGTGTGGAAGATCTGGGGGACCTGAGTGATCAGGAGTGGCTAGAGGCGCTTGCGTCCCCTTGGGAGGTGGCCATACGGTCACAATTCAGATTGGTCGGACAATAGATCCTATACAGGACAAATTATACATGCACAACACTAGTAAAAATGAGCAAACTAGAGTCAACAAAATGTCCTAGGAACTGCAGCCAGGAGGGCACATTTTTACACCTGTGGGTGAATTGCCCAATGATTCAGACCTGTTGGAAGGCGATTGTAACACGTTTGATGATATTGTGTGGGGAATAGGCAGAGGCTTCTCCTCAATGGTGTTTATTAAATATTTGGGAGACAGCAAATCTAAGAGCCGGGCAACGACTGTGGGTCACATTAGGCCTCATGGTGGCCAAACGTAACATAGCTAGAAAATGAGGATGGAGATGGGGCCCACATCCCGGGATTTGGAAACCAACATGGATTAGTGCATGCAGGCAGAGAAGGTGGTTTACGAAGGGAGATTTTGCCCACACAAATGGACAAAAATTCGGGGGTGGGGGATGTTCTGTCAGCCCGTTGGAAGACCTCCCAGTTTGGAAGGGACTGAGGATTACGAACAATAGCAATATTGTTGAGATCTAAAAAGGGGGAAATGGGTGAGCAACTCATCAAAACTTGGAGATAAATATCTTGATATTTATAAGACATGCAATTGTGATCTGACGCTGGGTGTGATAAACACTGCTGTCAAGTGTCCTTTTGTCCTTTTTATTTTTCCTTTTACAATAAAAAGATGCTAAAAAAAAGAATTGTGTGGCTAAGGTGCTAGACATGAGAGACAGGTTTACATGTCAGAGATGGGCAGAACTTAGCAGAATCAGTTAGCAATGAATGAAACAATTAAAGCAGTTGTGCTAGGCAATATTTTCAGTTCTAAAATCGCCAAATCTAACCTTTGAACTTTAGGCACCCAAATGATGACACCTAAGCAGTAATGTTATATTCTTCTTGCATGTTGCATAAAATGTGCAGAGTAAAATCCCTGGTTGACACCCTCTGACAACTGATATTACTGAAGGGGAGACAAGAATTTGCACAGTAATACTGATCACGAGAGAGTCTAAAAGGTAGCCCCCATTCATGCCTTGGAAATAAGAGTGCTCTCCCATTTACAGAGCCGTACCCCATGAAAATGAGAGAATTCACTTTGCGCATGCTCATACTCCTAGTAAGGCAGCATTTAAATGTGAAAGGAGGACCGGAGGAGGAAATATAGACACCGATTACCCATGGAGAATGACCTTCACAACAAGGTCGTTACACCGCGGTATGTTTACATTGCGGGCATTACAACGCAAGTCGTTAAAACGACTTGCACTGGATGGCTCTCTAAGCTAAGGAATAGTATGATTTACTATTCCAACACCTTCCCTACTGTAACGTAGGCTGGAGTTGGAATAGTAAATCATACTATTCCTAAGTCCAGCACCCTCCAGCGCAAGTCGTTGTAACGAATGCAATGTAAAATACCGCGTTGCGAATGTATGCGTTGTAACGTCATACATTCATCACCCATACATCGACAACATCCTAGTGTGACTGTGGGCTGCCCTTCAAGACCCTCCCTTCACATGGGTGCAGTCGCATCCAATGGTTGGCCATCAGAGATGTTTTAAGGAATGGGCAAAGTGGGCAATTTCCCAGGGCCCTCACCTTCCATGGGGCCCACAGGGGAAGGAAATTTGATCTCTTTCTAGCTCACCTCTGTCTTTTTCTATATCTGAACCTCTCTTCTTCTCTCTGCCTACCTCCACCTCGGTCTCTTTGCCCAGTGTCATGTTAAGAATTTTTTGGGTCCCCAAAAAGGAATACTTCAACTGTTTTTGTGCGAAACCCATTTCCTAAAGTTTGTTTGGCATCAAACAGGCTACAATTAGCACAAACGTAGGTAATAAAATTCAAAGTTTTTGCAAACAGGGGCACCGAAATATATTTTTGACTCGGGGCCCCAAAAATTCTTTAAGACAACACTGCTGGCCACAGGGGGACTGAGTCTGTGAGTACTTTTTAGACTGTGCACACAGTACATAGGCACCCACAGCTCAGTCTCTGATGGAGCTTGAGGGCCTCCAGAGGGTGAGGATCAGTCAAGGCCAGCACCCTTCCTAACCCTAAGTTACTCCTAAAACATAAGGACTTGGGTAAACATGGTGCTCTCCTGTATGATCTCCCATATCCCCACTTTCAAAGGAGGCGATGCATTGGGAAGCGCACTCTTCTGTCTATGGTGTTATTGACGACCACCATAACTGAGTAGGCACTCCATGACAATATCAGAATTAGTGGCGATACCACCTCTTGTCTGAACCAAGGACATTGTTTGTACGTTTTAAATAGGAATTACAGTCTCCAGTGCACTACAGTGTAATAAATGGCATTACATGGGCACCTCAGAAGGAAGAAAATAGACCCCCAAGATCGACACATCTATAGAACCCCTGATCACCCTGCTTCCTTGCTAAAAGCCTTCATGTCACAGCTGGTTCTATGTCGCTCTCAAAGTGTCGACCAGAAAGTACAGAATTCGAATTTAGCCCTTGCTTGAGAGGTACGAATGTGCTGCTCATGCTTCACGTGTCGGTGGGTGATGTATTTAAGAATCCATTGTTTCTAGGATTTTTTTGTACCTAATCAATTTGCAGAATTTGTCCTGGTCGAGCTGATAGTATAAACGTGACTTTCCTCTTCAACATTCCTAATTCAGTAGCCAACATGTTTCATTGTTTCCTAGCAGGTGATGAATATTCATGAGCTTTCGTGTCGGGTGTGTGCCGTTAATTACATACTAGACAATGTGGCAGCGGTGCTATAAAACCTCTTTCGAGGCACACACATTTACCAGCACTTGGAGAGCCCGGCACCTTCTCTGCCAACAATCCTCAGACTCACAGGAAGGTAAGTGCTTGAATGCACGCTCTTTATTTGCGGAGGGTACGGTTGCTGCCATGTTGGGATTTGAAGCTGCTGTAAAATAGCGACTGCTTTTAGTTTTCAACAAACTACATTTGGAATGTGTACTATTGAATTTTCCTGAGAGTGTGAGTAAAGCGCCCTTTCTCTTATTGATCTGTAATATTTATAGATGCACGTGCTATTTAAGTGTTTGGGGGATATTCATATGAATTTTTATTCCAAGGTTTTTGAAACCCGGCGAAAGCAGTTCATATCAATCTCTCGGGTAGGATTAGTTCGGAGCTAGGAGTGTGTCTAGAAAAGTGACCAGTGAACTATATACTCAGTGTCCGTAAAGACATGAAGGGGGATCTAAGAAAGTCGGCAGGTTCTCAGTGTACCCTAGTGTCTCAACCCTAAAGCAGGAGTATACAGGCAATTCTTTCCCACGGTTTGAGGTGGTTTGTATTCTAACTGAGTCAGTCATTTCATTTCATTTTGGTGCTTTATTTCGGTCATAGACCATAAAAGTAACAATTCTTCAGTGGAAGTGCAAATACATCATACCATAAAAAGATAAAAACAATTCAGGATGTGTTACATACTCAGTAATAGCACTAGATTGATAAAAACAGTAAAACCAAACAGTACAATGTTATACTTTGATATCTAGAGTCAAAAAACAATTTATTTAAGATGGATGAATTATGAACTCAAAAACAGCACCAGTTAAGTAAAAACAATTAAACCGTACCATACATTAAAATACATTTGTATCTGACCAGTCAGAGGCCTAGGTACTGCCTACCAAGGGTCCGCCAGGTTGTCTGAAGTGGGACAGAGAGGATTTTGCTCCGAATGGGCCATATACTCTGGAGATACTTGCCTACAGTGAAACTTTAACAGAGGACGTATCTGCTCTACATATCCTCGAGGCTATCTTATGGTGGCGGGCTCCTAGATAGCGACGTTGGGGAACTATCAGCTTTTCCTCTGTTTGTAGGTAGGGCAAAAGAATAGGAGATGGTCGGACGTTTCTTCACCCTAGCCACATAAAGGACACATTTTGGATCCACCTTGGTCAGGTTTCCATTTGAATGTGAGTGTAGCAAGAGGGAGTGAACCTAGCCTGAACCTTAAATAAAGTGCTTTAGTTAATAGAGCATCTATCTCAGTCATGTAATTCTCAAACAGTGATACTGGTTTGAACTCAAGGAAGCTTTCAGTCGGGTGCCCCAGGCCTATCTGGTTACATAGTTTAACCTCCTTGTTCTCCCAGTGGGCAAACATCAGCTTTTTATAGCGAGGGGAGTAATAGAACTTGGATGTAGTCAATGCTCATGCAAACCCCTGGAGCTGAGAAACTGCATCACAGAAGCCAACCACCGGATTTTTCGTCACGCCCTGTGATCTGTTCAAGACATAACTTAAACCGTCCCTGTAATATTCAGATTCAGGAGTCGATCATACACAACACCTACAAAGGATTGGCTTTAGGCGGGTTACAGAAACTATAGGCCATAACCCTAAGTCTTGCTTAAAGGCTAATGGAGTACTTAGCGGTAATTTGAGTGCTGCTCTCAGGAAATTATTCTCGTCTTTTTTCATACCATTTCGATTTCTTTGGCCCCAGAGCTCTGCCCCATATGTAGCAGCAGCTGCGGCTTGGGCCCTCCAGACAACAAGAAGAGTGGAGACTGGGTGCGAGTTGGTCTTAATTGCAAAATTTAAAATAGGAGCTTCCCAGTGTTTAAAAATGAGAGTGCTTTTTACAAAGTAGTTGACCCAGGTGTTGCAGCTGGATAAGTGTATGCCAAGGTAGTCAAAGTCTGTCACTCACTCTAGTTCCACCCCCTCAAGGGATATATTCCCTATAAAGCCTCTATAGGGGTGGATGGCCGTAAACTTAGTTTTGCTTTCATTGATTGCTAGGCCATGGTCTGAGTAAACTAAATTGAAGTTATTCAGGAGAGTCTACAGGCTTTTGAGAGTCTTTAATGCCAACAACGTATCGTCTGAGAACAACAAAGCAGGTTTCTTGGTTTCTCCTTGCACCGGGGAATCATTGTCGCAGGCCAGTAGATAGTCAATACCCCATTAACAAACAGCAAAAGCAGCATGGGAGCAAGTATACAGCCTTGCCTTACCCCCTTATCTATCCCAAAAGCATCAGTGGCTTCCCCATTGGCTCTTCAACGGATTTGTGCAGAATTAACTTCAGTGGAGCTAAATAATTATATTAAGAAGGGGGCCAGGGAGTCCCAGGTCTCTGAGAATACACCATAGTTTATCTCTAGGGACCATATCGAATTCCGCCTTAAGGTCTACAAAAGACTAGCCCCATTTAAGTCGACCTCCTTCTAACTTATTGGTTGGTACCTAAAAATCTGGTCGACCATACTAGTGTTGGTGTGGAATCTGGCTTGAAAGGATGTCAAAATCTTGGTTTCATTGATCCAGAGTAACAATCGGTGTAGTATTAGCTTATTTGTTTGACTGGAGTCAATGAGTCTAATTGGGAGATACTTTGCCGGATCTGTCTTTGGGCCTTTTTTAAGGTTAGAGATTCTTTCCGCACCTTTCCAAGATGTTGGGAGGTCTGCTCCTGCCATGATGGTGTTATTGAGACGGGTAAGGTATGGTGAACAAATAGTGGATTCGGAGATGAACAGGCCCCCTGGAATTCAATGCTGCCAAGGGCTTTCCCCAAACTTCTGTGATTTGCGACACAGTGAAACATTCTTCATTTCTGGAGGTGTCAGAGTTGTAGATAATGACACCGAGTGTTGTGGCTGGTAAGGGACCATAGTTATCTTGGGTCTCCGGATTGGGGTGGGAGGGGGAAGAGGAGTATAGGGTTTTAAAGTGGGTTACAAGTTCTGGGGAGCAATGTTAGATTCAGCTTTCGCCCACACTGTCTTGGAGCCTTGTGAGATGACATGCCAGAAGGCTGCCTGATTCCCCGGGTACACAGCGGTCAACATTTTGGTCCAAATGGCCATATCCCAGTTTGATTTTGCACATTTTTTGACAGCTTAGCAGTCTGGATGTTGTTTGGCAGCCCACCCTAGATGGCACGGAGGAGGTGGCTCTTTGCTATTCTCCAATTTCTGTTAAACCACGAGTGTGATGCAGTCACAGTAGAGTTCTTATTTGAGTAGGGTTTGGTGAAAAAGCCTGATTCTTAACTCCGCGAACCATTTAGCATGGACGTCCAGTACCCTATCGGAAGGCAGCTCAGGATGAACTAATAGGAGCAAGATGTGGGGCAGGCCCTGGCGTATGTGGGCGTATGTATTCTCATTATTCAATACAGTCTCCCATCCTACCTTCCTTCAATCATTGCTAACTTATATATCACCACAAGGTAATCAAGGGTCCTTATTTGGCCTGTCTGTTTTGTCATGCAGTGTAAGAAACAGAGGAAAATGATCACTCTCCGTCCCATATAAACCTCCATATCTATAATGAGTTCCCAGAATCGGAGGTCCAGAAGACAATAATCAATACAACTCTGGCTGAAATGCCTTTTAAAGTTGGGCGCCTCTCTACATAGGATGTCACCCTGCCATTGCAGGCCCTCAGATGACAACATATATAGAGGTCCAGCAACTGCAGGTCTACCTTTGATGTGAACTTTAGACAAGGACCCGCAATCTGGGGAATACCCCAGGATTGATCTTCGTCACCGATTATTTCCCTTTGGAAAGTGGTAGGTTTGAAACGTGTTAAAACTCCCAGCTACAATTACTACTACCTCCCACTTGGATTTTGAGTTAGTAATATCATTCAGTTGGTCTAGAATGGAAGACTCTGCTTACTTGGGAATGCTCCTGCTATAAACATTAAAATACCAGTAGTGTTACATTTACCTAAAGGGCAACCTCGAGGCCAAGTAGATCCATTGAATTGATTGGCAGTTGCTTAACGTGGTCTCCCGGAGGGATCTTAATCCATGTGGATAAACCACCTGAAGTCTAACGGGTTTGGGTTTGCGAGCAGGTACATGAAATTTCTTATACCCTTTTCTATGGGTTGGGACAACCTCCCAGGACTCTTTAAACATAATAATATTGGCTGTGTTCATAAAGGGCCCTGAGCCCCCCTGGGCAAACTTACTCCCCAGTCCCGCAAAGTTCCAAGAGATGATACAAAAATCACTGGACCTGCACGTCTAGAGAGTGGAAAAATTGTCCACTGTGCAAGATGCAAAAATTAGTTGGAGGAACCTACACACGGGGCTGCTCTCGGTCATGACTACCAATTGATGAAGGATTCACAGAACAATCCAGTCAATCCACACAAGAAAGAGAAGATGTGGTCTGAGGGTGTTCCTGTCTCTAAAGTAGGGGGACCCTTGTTTTGAACGGTATCTGGGAGTTATTGGGGGTAGAGGTTTGTGCCTGTAAAGACAATAGACCATTCACAAAAGCTTAATGTGAGAACTGTAAACTAATGCAGTCAAAGGAGTCAGAGTGTGAAATACGACTCGCTCTAATTATGTCAGAATGTATTACAGTGCAGCATTTAATCACGTCTCTAATCCAGTGCGTCACTTTATTTAGCAGGGAAGCGTCATCTTCGACACACAAGGGCACCTTGGGATACCAGTCATATATAACATACAGCTGTGGAAAAAAGCGTTAGGGTTAGTATTAGACTATAGACAATTGGAAACTAGGGTGAGGCAGTATAGGTTTAGGAGTAAAATCAGGGTAAAGTAATGGAACCTGGTTATGTGAATCCTTGCAACACTCAAACTGGCTTGTCGATGAGTTTTCAAGGTGCTGGTATTTCGGCGAGGACTGTAACTCATCACATAGGGCCTTAATCTCAGCCCATAAAGAATTAGTAACCACCCATAGTTCTTTGATTGGGGCACAGGTATCATCCGCTACATCTGACCGTTGTGGGGGGATTAGCAAGCGCTCCAGAGTCATTTGGCGGCGTATCATTAGAGTACAAAACAGAAAAATGATTAGATCATGTAACCACAGGTTCTAGTGGAATGTGGGATTTAGATGAATTAGAAGAAATACACAACGGAGAACTGCCGATAGTGGACTCCCCCGGGGCATTTCTTATTGAGCTAATTGACATGAAATGAGACCATTTGCCCTTCCCAACTTTTTTAAACAACTGGGCAACTTGTGTCTTTTTTGGCTTAGCACCAGAAGCATCAGGTTGAAGGATTTGATCTACCTCCTTATAAGATGGTCTATACCTTGTAGGGTACTGCTGTGGGATGGACAGTCTACTGCCTTTTTCCCGATTGGTTCACCAGTGAGTTTTTCGGTGCTTTTCCTTTTCCCCGACAGTCGACAGGTTAAATATCCCTCTGCAGGTATTTTAACTAAATAGTCATACTACAAATAACAGCCTTCCCTCCAAAATACACAAAAAATTGGCCAGGATACAAGCTTATGTGGGAACACCATGAGGGGTTACTATTATTTTAAATGCCTAATACCGCTTGCCTCAGTGGGGGAGACTGTTTGATGATGAGTCCTGGATCCGGTCTTTGACATATTTGGTCTCAGTCTGAAAGGACAGCCAAACAGGCACCACAAAAGTCAGCAGATATATGTTCGTAAGAGTTGACCTTATTTAGCATGGGGATTTGCAACTCGGCCGCAAGGCCAAGGGGGGTGGCCTGCCCTCCCTCTTCCTGTCGCTGACGGGCGCAGGACGGGACCACCATTGGCCCGGACATGGCCCATGTGGCGCGACTGCTCGCCACGCTTAATACCGCTTGGTAGAACAGGTGAGGGGGAAGACCAGGGACCGCCTCCTGGGGTCCTGGTGATGCTGGACTGTGTAGTACCCTCTGAAATGCCGCCAATTTCACCCGTGGAGCCAGACTCCTCACCGTGCTTTATGGCTTTTGGTAGATCAGGTGATAGGAAGACCAGGGACCTCCTCCTGGTGCTCTGATGGTGTTGGACCATGTAGTCTCCTCTAAAATGCCGCCAACTTCATCCGTGGAGTGGGACTCCTCTTCGCGCTTTATAGCACGTGGTAGATCACGCGAGGGGGAAGACCAGGGACTGCCTCCTGTGGCCATGGTGATGCTGGACCATGTAGCCCCCTCTAAAATGCCCCCAACTTCTGTCCTTTATTGTATGAATTCACCTACTTAGGCAAACTCCCACTCTCTGAAGTATCACGGATTTTCATGAATGGACGAGATGATGTGATTAAAGTGCTAATTACGTTTAGATGGGACTGTGGGATTTGGTTCAGATAAGAACATGTACTCAGTAGTTATCAGCAAGCCTAGTCAACATTTCTAATACACCGGTGCAACATGCGTAATTTTATGAATTTTGCTTTACAATTGTTATGTGAATTTCCCAAAACTAATCCCACAGAGCACGGGAATAACACAAACGACCTGAATATAAGCAGCTTTTGTTCATGCCTCTAGCGTTTTCGCTCTATGTTTAAGCGCAAAATGTATCCCCACACCTAAAACAGACAGTTTCCACATTATTAAATGTGACATATTATAATGGGTATGCGTGGAGTGGAAAAATGGATAAACACATAAGAGAAAACAGGTGGGAGGCTTATGAATAGTGAAAAGTAGTGAAATAATCCCGAGAGAAAGGCTAGGAATAGTCACAGTTAAATGACTTTTGGGCCAGATGTACGACCCTTTTTTGCGTCCGCAAACTGGAGATCCTCCCGTTTGTGGCCGCAAAAAAGTGTAATAGCATGTACAAATGCTATCTTGCGAGTCACTGACTCGCAAAATAGCATTTGCCACTCTCGCTGTTAGGAAGGGGCGTCCCTTCCTAATAGCGAATCAACATGCTATGTACTAATGTTTTGCAGCCGCATTTGCGGCAGCAAAACACTTGCCGCTTACCACCTACTTCAAGTAGGTGGTAAACCACTCGCAAAGGGGAAGGGGTCCCCAGGGGACCCCTTCCCCTTTGTGAGTATGTGGGGAAATATTTTTTAAGAGCAGGCAGTGGTCCCAGAGACCACTGCCTGCCCTTAAAAAAATTAAACTGAAAAGTTTCATTTTTCTTTTTTAAATGCATCCTGTTTTCCTTTAAGGAAAACGGACTGCATTAAAGAAAAAGAAAACTGCTTTATTAAAAAAGCAGTCACAGACATGGTGGCCTGCTGACCCCAGCAGGCCATCATCCCTGTGAATGCTAGCCATTCCTAAAGGGGTCGCAAATTGCGCCTGCCTCATTCATATTAATGACGCATGCAATTTGCGACCCCATTAGGAATCACAAACAGTGTCTGAGACATTGTTGTGCATTCCAATGACCGAGTCGCAATTGCGACGCAATTTGCGACTCGCTAATTGGCGGGTCGTACATCTGGCCCTTTGTCTAATATCAGATAGTGTTTGGGAAATTGAAACTGAAAGTCAGGACGTCATTGGGCTTCTTAACCGTTATTGGTACACTCTTAACTGCCTAATAGAAATGGGGGAGGAGGATGGTGATGAAATATCAAGTGTAACTGTCACACTACAAAAATATCATATCAACAATACTGACAACCAAAATATCAGCTAGGTCAGTAATTGTTTGCTGTACTTATCACTACATATATGTCTCTTGTCCAAAAATTGATTTTTAAAGTATGTAGATGTCAAGTTAAAATAGTAAATCTATACTTACCAATATACACGTAACCAGTGATGCAGTGAACCACCCCCTTAAGCAGCATATGCGGGGGTTGCTCATTGGGTGAACGAGCGGGGTAACTGGGTCCCCCGAAAACGTTAATTCGATTTGTATGGTGCTTTCCTGTCTGCAAACAAAATGCTAATAAATACGATTAGTTAAAAAATGAACATAGAGGTTTGGTAGGTGGGTTGACATTCATTGCAAAATAAACAGAGACATGATGAAATGTTTAAAGTAGGGGAAATGCTCAGAGAGGGTGAAATAAAAAAGTGAGCATGAGAAAGAATAGTAGGAAAGAACAAAATAAGGATGAGAGACATAAACATGGGTAGATGGAAAGAGAGAGGAAAGAGCTGGTGGTCAAAGGAAGGTTGCAAGAAAGGAAGTACATGTCGTAAGATATAATGAAGAAAAGGTGAAAAGTAGGATGGAAGGGTGAAAGAATGAATGGATGGAAGCATGAAAGATTGGGTAGATGGAAGGACACAAGGATAGATGGAAGAGTGAAATGATCAACAGATAAAAGGGTGAATGGCAGGAAGAATGAAGAATGGGCAGATGGGTAAGATTGTAAGGAACGATGGTGAAAGGAAGAAAGGAAGGAAGGATGGATGGATGGATGGATGGATGGATGGATGGATGGATGGATGGATGGATGGATGGATGGATGGATTAATATATAAATGGGGAAAGCATAAATGTATGAATTGATGGAAGGAGGATGAGAAGGTAAACAAAATTCTCCTAGGCGCAGGTTTGCTCACTTGGCATGCTGGGTGTGATCAGAGTTATGGTTAAAGTGAAGGTATTTTTATTTTCTTCCTTCTCCCTGGAACCTACCTCCACAATATTTTGGCAGTAGATGTTTTTTGTTACAACATTCTTGCAGCATGATATTTCTTTGGTCGATATTCTGACATACAAGTGAAAGGATCAGTGAGCAAGAAAGGTAAAGCAAGCTAATGAGTGAAAGAAAGAGTCAGATTGCAGCATAAAACAGGGAAAGAAGCACTGACAACAAAGAAAAAGAGTTCAAGGCAGTCAGGAGTGAGGTGGCAAGGGAGACCAATAGAAAGAAAGAGTGGAGTTGAGATGAACAAAATATATCAAACAAAGTTGTGCATTTGGGATTATCGAACTAACTAATCCTAAATTTTCTGCAGGTCGGCCAACAAGAAAAACGCCCATCATTGGCTCATAAGAACATCCTTGGTGAGCCGTGGGACTGAATCCGAAGAAAACCGACAAGCAACAGAGTCATGGCCCAAGACAGAGTGCATCAGGACTGCCAGGTAAATAGACAGATGTAAAAAGCGTAGAAACATCAACAAATATCAATATGGAATCAATAAGGGCTTCTACTATACTTGAAAGAGAAGATTGGAAGTGTAGTTCTCTTTCACTTCTAGAACATTCTTTGTTGGCTGTGGAAGGACAGATGTGATGCTCACAAATGCCACTATGAAACACAAAGAGGACCTGTGGTACAGCATGGGCGCACACACATATCTCAATGGAAAATTCATCTCGTTCTTTACTGTCATTTTTACTTAGCATTTGTATAGCGCACCCTTATTGAGGCTTCGTAGCGCATTTCATGGTTAAAGGCGGCATCAAGGCACGCCTGTCACAGCTCCCTGCTGGTACAAAGCAGACCCAAAGCTTCTCAATGCCCAACTTGATCTCAGTTCTAATGCAATCACTGTCTTATGTCTGCACAGGACACATCAGTCAAGAGTTGCTGTTGCTGTGCCACTCAGTGTTTCAGTGAGTATTTGGTTATTTTACTGCATTTAAATTAACTAGGTTTATCATTTTATTCTGGGACGTTCTTGGTGTTGGAGATTTCTTGGTGTTTGATGGTTGAGTTTCCCTGGAAATGGAAAGCCTTCTATTTGGAAAAATAAGTTTCCAGTCACTGCTTTTCTCACAAATGCACATGAATTAGTTCCACCTTTGTGCCTAGTCACTGCTGAGCTTTTCCATGAATGGCTCACTGATGGAGTCTTCACCCTCATCTCCATTCATGCCTTGACATACCATCCGACACAAACATCTGCACAGATGACAGGTCATTGCAGTCTCCAGGTCCCTGTGGTTTTGGGGACCTGGAGCCGTATTACACAGAGAACCTCAGGGGTGCAAAGGGCAAAGGGCATGTGCGCCTGCTCTGTGCACCCCGGGACACATTGGTATTACAGAAGGGGCCTCAGAGGCTTCTACAGCCCACTCTGTGTTACAGATAGCTCTGGCGCACGTGGAACACCAGCGCTATCATCAGAGGGTGTTTCCTCATTTGCACAGAGCCGTCAGCCCATGCACTTTGACTCTGCGCCTGCGCCCTATTTTGGACGCAGACATGACTAAAGGCAGCCTTCTAGAGGGGAGAAAGGGAGTTCCATGGACCTCACAGACATCCCCTTGTGGGCGGGTGCAGTCACTCATTCCATCCACCTGCAAGGGAATCTCTCACCCCTCTTGAAAGTGGAAGCAGGTGCCACCTGCACGGTTAAACATGGAGCAGCTTCAAAGCAGCTGCGCCGTATTTATCTGGAATGCGCTGCCCCAAGGGCAGCACTGGTTCGCGGCTGCCCTAGGGGCAGAGCATTCATGTAATATTGCGCTCTTTCCCTGTTTGCGCACGGCGCACCTATTTAAAGGTGCACCATTGCACAAAGAGGGAAAGGCACCATATTTGTTACACGGCTCCAGATGTACTATGGGCTGAATCGCAATTCAGTTGGTGTTTGTACACACCGAACACCTTGTTACCATACCTTCCTTTTCGACTGTGATAGAGATATTACTCTTGAGCACAAAATGAACATTCAGTAGGATTTGCAGAATCCTGTCCTATTAACATCAATGAGGCAGGTTTCTGTCTGCGAAAGGTGCGGACTGGCAGGGACGGAGGACTGAAGAGGCAGCGAACCTCATCCCTGCCTTTGCATTCTTAAACAACATTTTATTTTATCGTTCCACTTCCTGCGCTTAAAAGAACAGGAGCTGCAATAAAAAATAGACATATTTGGCAAATGCCTTGCTGGATGCATGCAGCAGTACCTTGGAACTCTGGCGGCTCCCATTCCCAATATCCCACATTTGCAAAGTGGAAGCTGTCCCTCAGACCCTACTTCTTCTATTAGAATGGATACCACAGCTTTGGGTATTAGTATTCAATCAATGATTTACAGCAGTTATTTGTTGAGGCTGGGGCCTGGAAAGAAGGTCGTTTTCAGCTGGTTAGCTAGATTTGCTTGAATAGATCACCTACTAAATGATACAAAACGTTTTGAACTTAATGCATAATGGGGTTGGGAGCTACAGAGGAGCCCTGAAGATAGGGATGATGTGGTCACACTGAGGCTGGTGGTTGTATGGAGAATGTCCTTCTTTTGGGGTGATGGTGGAGTCAACTATGGGCCAGATGTACAAACATTGGGAAGAGTGATTTCCTAGTTGCGATTTCCTGCAAATCGCAATTATTAAATCACTATTCCTAAGGTATGAAACTTGTTGAGTTTCAATTAGCGATTCCTAATGGGTCGTAAATTGACCTACCTCATAAATATTCATGAGATAGGTCGCAGTTTGCGACCTATTAGAAATCATAGCCATCACAGGGATGGTGGCCTGCTAGGGTCCGCAGACCACCTTGTCTGTGATTGCTTTTGATTAAAGCAACACTTTTTACTTTAAAATGCAGCCGTTTAACTTTCATGAAAAACTGAATGTTTAAAAAGAAAAAAATGAAATGCTTAAAAGTAAATTTTTAAGAGTAGGCAGTGGTCTTTGGGACCACTGCCCGCGCTTAAAAAATATTTGTGTTACATTCTCAAAGGGAAAGTGGCCCCATGGTATTCATTCTTATTTTGAATGGGTTACCACCAACTTTGAATTGGTGGTACAATATTTATGTTTTGTGAACGAAATTTGGTCCCAAAACATTAATACATACCACTGCGAATCGCTGTTTGGAAAGGATGCCCTAAACACTCCCCTTCAAAATACCGAATCGCAAACCAATCTTGCTATTCAGTAACAACTTAGAAGAGGGATCTGAGGTTTCCTTCGATATATTCTTAGAACGAAAGGCACACATTGAGTCGGATGACAATACTTGCCTTCAGAGAGCACACAGTTAATAAAACCGAGAGTGAAATGCGTGCTGGCAAAAAAGATTTTACATGAGTTCTTAACTTACAAAGTAGAGTAACAGTATGGCATGAACTTATTTTGCAATTGGAAATTATAATTCACTGCTTAAAATAGGAAAGAACAATAAATATGCAAAAAATATGTTTGAAATGAACTAAAAAGAAAAATCAATTGCTGTGTGACTTGAAACATGTTTTGCTGAGAATTACAAGAAGTAAAGGGCTGAGAATTATACGACAGAACGAGATGAGAATTATAGAAATTAGCGGGGTCCGGATGGCCTTTAAATCAGCTGTTTTCGATGCTAACCTGTTGTTGGCGAGATGGTGAGGTGGTTAGGGACTGAACGTTTAATTTGAAAGTTGTTTTTTGTTTATTTAATCTTTATAAATAGCTTCTACCTTTAGTATCACAGATGAGTAGCAGTAGGCATTTCAGAGATTGATATGTTTTCTTCTTTTTCAGAATGGCTTCTTGGTCTAATGTCACTTGTTTGGATAGCACTGAGCATCGCTGAGATTGTCATTGGTAAGATCAAAAGATCTCATTGCCTCTTTGTACTCCTTCGTCTCCCCTCTACCCTGACATATGCATCTCTTTTTCTATCCTCTTTTCATCCCTTTTTCCAGTTCACCTCATGAGATTAGGAGATACCATCCCTGGAAAGTTTTCTTTTTATGCTGAATGGGTACATACTTATAACCTGTTGACTAGTAATGCCTTATTTGGTGTACAACATGCGATTTGGGATCTAACTCATTAACGAGGACGTGGTCGATCTTTGTCTATCTCTTTTAAGAAAGATTTTTTTAGTACTCTAGCAGAACTGCTGTGACACTTTGGTTTGTGGTAGATCATTAAGTCCATACTACATCCCACCAAGGGGATGTCTCCGGCGACAGGCCCACCCCAACCTCTCCGCTCAACTAAGGCATCCCTAATTTCACCCTATAAAGGAGCTATCTCTGGACTGTTGGCCATTTGCAATGTTTTGAAACTCAATAAATACACGTAAAGTAGTCTCTGTTGGAAACAGTCACACACAACATCTCTGGATAGTTATTTAAATACCTCTTTTGGCCAAAACCCTAATGCTACTCACTCTTCAGCACTTTTTTTTTCTTTTGGAAGAACAGAACTGCAAGCACCAAAATGCACTGATACAAATGTCTGAGTAGCCGTGACAGACTCAAATGTTTCCCTAAAGAGAGCTGTCATAGGAAATTAATTGAGTGCCTCTTAAAAATAATTCTCACCTCCCCGACTGTAATCCAAGGGCAAGAGGTTGAGGGAACCTCTGCCAATATTCAGGATGTGACTCACCTCACTTCTTGAAATTATTGCAGGTAACTCATCCGAAGGGAATCACGTTGGTTTCTGTGTTTAGATTCAACCAACCTAAGCATACACTCTACAATTTTCATAGGATAGGATTTCATTAACATTCTTGCTATGACACTGCTGATAAGCATGAAATCTTTTGTCTCACATTTTTGTGAGAGCTCTGAGGTGTGACTGCGGGTGTTATATAATGCCTCACAACTTACAATTGAGTCAGTAGTGTAAGTCATGGATTGTCATGTGATCCCAAAATGATCCGATGAGCTATAAGAAAAGCATGTAAAATACAATTAAAATAATAGATTGAAAGAATTAGCTAGAACATGAAACTGACCGGTAGGAAGAGAGAGTGAGAATGTGAGAGACAGGGAGAGAAAGAAAGAGAAAGAGAGGGTCCAATAGAAATGATTGATTGGAAGATGGCTAGAATGAGAGCAAAAGAACAAAGCAAAGGAGGAGATGAGGATTGGAGAAAGGGAGGAGAAAAGAATGAGAAAAAGAAGTTGACAAGGCACAGGTGGTTTAAAAAGAAAACCAGAGTCAAGTCAGGCGGTGTGTTAAATCATATGTTTTTAAGCTAAACTGCTTTAGGCCCCATTTCAAGTTCAGGGCTAAATGCTGATCTCTGTGTAAACTAAGGGATGGGGATTCTGAGTTGTTTGATAAACATACCCTCACAGTTTTCCCTGATGGAATAAATTAAGGTAAAGGCCATTAGGAATGCCAAAATATGTGGAACTTGGTGTGTATACAAAACCGTGATGGATGGAATGCTTGAATTAATCTAAGACACTGGTAATTACTCAGGCCGCATCCCAATCCATCATTATTTGGCACACAATGCCGACTCATTTTGGACCCAGCTTTATGCAAATCAACCTTGACCCTGCTCCAATAGGAATAGTCCAGCCCGAACTGCCAAGCCAGGACCTTCCTGAACAGAAACACACACAAACCAGAATTTGGTGTGCTACCTTAATAATTGTACATGTTATGTCTCAGTTGCAAGATGAAAACTAGGAAGAGGAGGCATTTACCATAACTGGGGTGGTAAATACCTCATTCTGTGGTAATGGTATTACCAAGTGTAGTAAAAGCCTTCTCTGACCTAACTTGGAATGAGGTCCATTGTCTTTCAACAACAAACCACACAACTGCATATCCCAAGATGGTTTTGTCTCGGAATGTGCTTAGTGGCCTGGAGATTTGAGGCCATACTGTCTGCATTCTATACATTTTAATAAGACTAGTTCCTCCTATCAGGTGAGTCTGGAGTATCTGGCAACGTGTTATTTCCTGGTAGATGATAAAACTAAATATCAGCCACCCTACTGAAGATTTCTTTGGCAATATTTCATTGCTTTGTAATGTAACACCTAATGTAGTTATTTCTCTGATCTGTTGTTTTCATACTCACAGGTTATGTTTATCTGCATGAATGCCCAGCACAACGCTTCATCCCTATCTACCTCATCGTCAATGGCGTCACCGTCATCGTCATGTCCCTCCTCTCTATTGTGGCTGGACTGAGGCCAAATAAGCTCGTCTATGGCATCCTTGCGCTGTTGAGCCTCTTTTGGTTTGCTTGGCTTATCACAGGTAATTACAAAAAGCTCTACAAAAGGGTCTGAGAGGGACCAGTTTAACGACTATACTACCTTCAGTCCCCAAAGCATATCTACAAACACTACATGAAGGTCCTAAGTCAAAAAATAAACAAAATGCCGCATGATGCTGTATGTGCTGTCCCTTACATCAAAACTTCAGAACATTACTGCATCACCAAGCAGGAAGATTAAAGGGTCTATCGGGCCACCCTTAATGGCGGAGCTTCGTCATGTATGACCCTCAGGGATCAGAGTCAGGGCCCCTACTCATTTGAGCCACCCGGCTCTACTGGGTACCCGTCCCAGTGATCCCTGACAAAAGAAATCTCCTGCCAACGGTGTGCAACCAATAGTTCAAAGAATACAAGAAAGTGCAGTGCGATAATGTGATGGTGTACTAAAAATGACTACGTGGTCAAAAAATCTGTTTAATGTGAATTGACCAGGTGTCATGTCTAAAAAACCAAATTAGTCAAAAACTTATATATGACTATTTCCTGACAGTTGTACCAATCGTAGGGTTAATGTATTCACAAATGCAATGTAAAACTCGCCCGTGCCTTCTCTTTGATTGCCTTCCTGATTTCACCCAGTTTGACCGGCGTCGCTAGTGAGTTACTAATGTATCGCTCTAATCCCGGCAACCCCAATTCATCGAGATACGCTAATATTCCGTCTCTTTGAATAATTATTCTCGGAACGCCCCGTTAATAGAACAGAGTATTTGCCCTGTTACCTTGGTGACACTAGGAATCGGCGCACCCCTACTGTCTGGTCTAATCAGCCATGCCAACAGCCTACCGGCCCTACCCCCTTCCTCGTGCTGCCTTGCCTGATAGTGTTTGACCTAGACAGACCAAGTCAGGAAATAGTCATATATAAGTTTAAGTTTTTGACTAATTTGGTTTTTTAGACATGACACCTGGTCAATTCACATTAAACAGATTTTTTGACCACGTAGTCATTTTTAGTACACCATCACATTATCGCACTGCACTTTCTTGTATTCTTTGAACTATTGGTTGCACACCGTTGGCAGGAGATTTCTTTTGTCAGGGATCACTGGGACGGGTACCCAGTAGAGCCGGGTGGCTCAAATGAGTAGGGGCCCTGACTCTGATCCCTGAGGGTCATACATGACGAAGCTCCGCCATTAAGGGTGGCCCGATAGACCCTTTAATCTTCCTGCTTGGTGATGCAGTAATGTTCTGAAGTTTTGATGTAAGGGACAGCACATACAGCATCATGCGGCATTTTGTTTATTTTTTGACTTAGGACCTTCATGTAGTGTTATCACAGGTAATACCTTTACTTATGTCGTACAGTTCTAGGGAAAGTTATCATCAACGATTGGAAGCTATCAATCACGAGATAACTAATGAAATTAGCAGTCCATTTGCAACATAATTTATAAACACAAAGTGCCATCCATAGGATGGTGGATGAAGAAAGGGCTTTAAAATGAGACAACAAGCCATTTACAAGATAGTGAATGAGCATGAAGTGGTGGGTATATTGATTATCATTATCAATATACTTACAGATAAAGTGATCTGATATGCTCCTGTTTCTGAATGGCTAGTTGTACAATTTATTAACATCACAACAGAAAATACCCACCACAATTTACATTTTTGGGCAAGGTAAGACAAGTGATACATTCTATTTCTTAATAAAATACTAAGATTCTTTGTGTATTTTTGTATTTAAGAGCACTTATAGTGGTTACTAAAATTGGTCTGAATGTAATTTTTTGAAGCATCATTTAAAATATGATATATTTGTCCCAAGTCAAATTTCCTGTAACAGCTTGTTCCATAAATTGATTCCAAATACCTATATTTTCCTGCCTCCAGATCTCTTATTTTTTGCATTTTATTGGCGATATTTATATTGGGTTGATGTAGCCCCAGAGGTTATCACAGTGCTTTACATCAGCAGATATTTTGTACTGACAGATGCAGCTTCAAAAAAAATGTCTGGTTAACTTACAAACTGGGTGTGGCCAGGTAAAATTCATATAAGAACAATCATTGACATCTGCATAAATTGATAGGAGGTGCTGTGGATTGGCCAAGAGGGGACATTGGGTAGGGAGAGAAGTAAACGGAGACGGTGAAGAGTTTCAGTTCTTTCGTGGAGATACGGGCAGGGGAGTTTGGCACCTGTCTGTTTCTCAAATCTTGACACCCTCATTCAATTATTATTCAATGGTCTGTAAAGGGAGACAGGTACATATTTATTTACGCCTTGACTAGAATGGAGGAACCCAGCATCAATCACAACTCAAACATAAGCACAAGACATGTAGTTCCTCTGCAGGCCCTGCCTGTGAGCAGGCCAGAGTTTGCTCAGGGGTCGGAATTCCATGTTGTATGGAGTTTACAGCACCCACTAATTACCAGGGGCAATATAGTCCACACTGTTCATAAAATTTGGGCAACCCAGAATTGCCAGATTTGACAGTTGAAAAGTACATTGTTTATCATGAGATGCAGAATGTGGTGTGTTAAGCAATAAGGCCTACCTGATCTACTGGGCTAGAGTGGGTTTGTTTTCTTAAAACAATTGGACCAGGTCTCTACCATCTTGGCTGAAGCTTCCAAGCAGCTTTTCCAGCACAGAAATGAAAATTATATTTTAAGTGGTAAACTGGATTTTACCACCAGTTGTAGGCTGAGCGCTATGATAAAGGGAAAACATATATATCCTACTCAAAAAGTATTTCAAACAGAGCCTTACCTTACTCACCACTGATAGAAAGCCATTTTAACATAAAAAATAACCTTAAAGTTTCAAACTTTTATCAGTGGGGGTCAGAGATTGCCCCACTGAGTGAAAACACCTGAAGTAGGGACTTCGGAGAGACTTTCCTTAATCTGCGACACATCTCACTTAGTACCGCTAAGGTCCATCCAGTTTTACTGTAGCCCCCCAATGACTGCTTCCTGATTGCGAATATTTTTTTCTCCAAAAAGGTTACGCTATCTAAATGCATCTCTGTTATTTCCATGGTAAATATTTAAAGTGAAATTTTACACGTATCTTTTGTGATATTTAATGTTATTAGTCCTCTAATCCCCCCCTCATGCGTTAAGAGAGCTTTGGCCGAATTGTTTAATGTAAATCGAATATACAGTGTCTTTAAGCTTATATTATAGAACTGTTTAACTGAAAGATTCATAGTTTTATCATTGGTATCAATGTACCTTCTGGAGATTACATCTTATGCCAGGAAAAGGGAGTTGTACACATAAGTAGAGTTTTAAGTGACACATGGTGGCTGTTGCACTCATGGGTTTTGTGGAAATGTGGGTTAGTCAAAAATGTAGGATTATTTTAAGGATGGTCCGGCAAGGATCTGAGATCAGTGCTGGGGATATGATAAATCTCTGTTTTTTCACCCAACAGGGAGCGTCTGGACATTCCCGCTGTACCCCAACTACACAAACTGCAACAGAACCGTCTACCTATTTACGTTCTCCATCTTGATCATCCAGTGGATCGTCCTGGCGCTGTCTCTCCCCGCGATCATTGTCAAACTTTTCTCCTCTTTCCTCGCTTGTTCTTCTTGTTCCTCTTGCTGTCTTTGTTCTCAGTGCTCCTTTTGCGTTTCCTGTGTTACTAAATGATGAACTTAAGGCCCCAAAATCCTTACATTTTGTTAGAAAACTTGCAGTTCCATGGACTATTTGCACAACGGTGCCTCAAGAAAGAAATTGGTTATTTTGTAAATTCATAATTGCTAATGGATGGTTTTGTTGCACTGACAATTAGGGACCACCTTTCCTCCTGACTGACACATCATCTACACACCAGGATGATGGCCCAACCCTATTATTATTAGGCACGTAGTTTAACAATAAAGACCACATGATAAGCAAAGGTGTAGTGTATCCTGATTTTGCACAAAGGCAGGACACATGTAGGGACCAAAGGTAAAACTTGGCTATGAGAGAGGGTCACTGACAAGTGGCCCATGTATAGCGCCAACGGAAAACATGGCATGAACTCAGCCACGGCCGGTGTAGGTAAGACCTGTGGGGCATCAGGGCCGAGTGGGGGAGAAGGGGTATTTTGAAAGATGAAGACGATGAAAAAATAATTATTTAATTTTCCCTCGTGGTCGTCTGTCGAATCCCCCCCAACTTGGCCCGACCACACTGCACAGGCTGCAGCTGCATGAACTGTTTATCTACTTAAGTAATTAACTGTATTTTGAACATCCTAGTGACACAGAACTAATAGATTTACTGGGTTTGCTGTTGTTCCTTTTAGAGGGTATGTATTTCAGCAATTCGGACTGCATTCTTCCTATCGAAGGAGGGTTAATATTGATTTATATAAGGTTGCTCGCTGTCACAAAAAAGTAACAGGTGTTGCGATTCGAGTTATTTTACAGGCTACAAAATCAGTAAACTCTTAACCAAGATTTGCACAGGAAATCATTTTTTCTAGAATAGTTTTGTTAATTGGCTGGTACAGCACACAACAATGAGCATAATTTGGTGCACCAGCGAACTATCATGGTAAATAATAAAAGATTACCACCTACGGCTCACAACAAAGGTTTTTTTCAGATCACTATGATGACCCTAGACAGCCAACATTTCTGGGAATTGAAAAAATTGAGCCACACTGTTGAAATAGTGTAAGATGGAAGCGTTTGTTGGAAAGAGAAGGCGGCCGAGGTTTACTAAGGCTTCCTGCCTGTGCAAGCATCCACAAAGTGGCGCATGCTATTCACTATTAACAGCACAATCTATGTTCCAATGGGAAGGTGAACCTTACAGATCACACAAACAGTTGCTTGAAGGTGGCATTACTAGGGTGGATCAACGCAAGCATGCACAGGTTCTGACGCAAATCCGGCTCTATGTAGCATAGCAAGACCAGGCCTTGCCTAGCAGAAGAAGGCTCAAGAAAGGTACATTTTATTTTTTATTTCTTTTAAATCATTTCATTCCATATGGGATGCAGTGCACAACACATATCCTATGCACTGGAGCCTTCTGAGTTTGTTTACACGTAGGAATTAGTTCTGGAATGGTATGTCTCCAGTTTAAACCCTATGCTCGACAGTGAACACTCACAGATGTACCATGATGTGACGCTGTGCGTGGCGCAAGGCAGCCAGCCCCTTTGAGATTTATCAGACTGAGCAACACCAGTTTAAGGCCAATTTTGGTAGATTCGAAAATAATGTGGGTGCTATGCTGCACTGGGTCAAAAATATGTAAATCCGGGCCTGAATGTGTATTTCAAATAAGAAAGGTATACAAATAGATCTAATTTGAAATTAATGTTTCCTTGTGTAATGTAACTGGTGCTCGTGTAAAGCGCTCCGATACCTGATACCTTTGGGTCAAGCACACGCTATATAAAACAAAAAAGTGATAAAGTACCTCTAAGGCGAATTGCTGAATGCCATAAGTTATACATTTCTCTATTTAAAACAATAGTATTTATTTTATGTGAGTGATTATTTCGTGCTTCTCCTTTCAGTATTTTATCTTAATGTGACAAGTCAAAATTAAAAACATTTGGGGGTCATGGAATCACAGGTGTCTAACTCCTTTGCGACAGGGTAATGACTGACATACAACTTTAGAGGTAGAAAAATGCATAGCGAATAGTTTTTTCCAGTACCCCACCACTTCTTACTAATGAAGAAAATGTGACTGGTAACACATTCAAAATCATGTATGAATATATGATTATTATTTGTTGTCGTTGTTATTGTGCTTCAATAAATTTATTTGTTTGGAATCCTGGCATCCTTTAAATAATTCACACCTAGATATGAATGGGATGAACGCATACAATTAAAAGATTGTGTTTTACAGACACTGTCGCATTTTTGTTCTTGAATGTTCTTTTGTGCTCTTGGGCATTTTACTTCCTGAGCAGAACACTTGCTAATGTACCATATATGCCATTGCATTTTTCAGTTCAGTTTAGTTCATAATCTTTATTTCGATCACTGAGACCACAAAAGACAATCACAACAATACACACAAGATTTCCATTAGAGGATAGGTACACCCTATTATCATAGTAGTTTGTATGTATACAAAATTATTTAACATTGCTATTCAAGGTTTTCAGAACCGTATAAAAGTTAAGAAGTTCACTAAAAGCGTAAGACCATTGTATTCATTAATAAACCACACATATTGTTCTAAAATGCTTAAAAATGTTGATTTCCATAAAAATATCATAAAAGTGAACAATTGATAAGAAAAAAATATATATACATCCTCGAATGGCAGTAAAGAGATCAACATAAGAACTGTCAATGATGCGTCAGTACATGCAACACTAATATAAGCATAAAATTCTATGCCCATGACTGGAGTTATGCCAAACAGAAGTTTGCATTAGACGTTACTCGTCGGGCTGCCAGTGTAATGTTATCCTAACCGTTTGTACGTCGGCTTACTCAGTTTGCTAATCACTAGGTTGGATGGGCTTGGGACTCTTTTTTTCACTAATCAACCACATCCGGCTTAGGAATTTAGCAGTTGCTATTACACTAGATTTGTTTGTATGGGTCAGCAGTATTCTCATTGCAACGGAGCTACACCTGGTACCCATGTTTCTACATAAGGCTTTCAACCATTTGCTCCAGGATGCCTTATGTATATATGATTTTTATTCGTTGTCGTTGTTATTGTGGTTTCAATACATTAATTTGTTTGGAAAACTGGCATCCTTTAAATAATTCACACCTGGATATGAATGGGATGAACAAATACAATCAAAATATTCTGTTTTACATACACTGTCGCATTTTTCTTCTTGAATGTTCTTTTGTGTTCTTGGATGTTTTACTTCCTGAGCACAACACTTGCTAATGTACCAGATATGTTTGAAATCAAGAGGAGAGTGAGGAACTAGAGTAGCTAGTTCGCTTCCCCGAGGGATATGTAGTAATCAAGATGAGCTAGCTACTAGGTAATGTACTTGTTATATGTGTTTGTTTTTGAAAAAGAAACGCTTGGTTTTCTTATGAAGGCCCTCACCCACCAACCTAGTTGGTGGCATGCTTCATCATCGGGCCCCACCCGAGGCACCGAGTGTGCCTCAGGTGTGCTACGACGCCTGGTTACAGCGGAGCAGGTTTTGTGACAAGTGAGTGTGCAGTGGGGGTGTATTGAGTGAGGTTTTAAAATACTGTCCTCGAGGTCCCAAAAGATTGCTTTATTAGTGGGCCCTGGGCAGGGTTAAAAACAAGGCTTTTTAGACGTGGTTGGAGAGACTTATGGTCTCCCACGTCCAGTGTGGTCAACTAGTTTCAGCCAGGCCTTATTTGTTATAACTGGCTTTCTTCAGGACCTATGTGCAAGGGGGTGAAGCAAGGGACTCACGTGTTGTCAGTGCCTTTATGTGAAGCACACGCTAAGGTGCTATAATTGTAAGAGGAGGTTTTCCTCTCGGTTTGTACCTGGAAGGAAAAGGGACGAGACAAACACAGAAACATAAATTATGTAACACTTAGTTTTTTAGGCACATGATGTGTGATGGCGAAGCCATGGTGCCTAAAGGTGAGCGAATCAATCGACCGTGAATTTGCAGAGGTGTCGGTTGTTTGGCATAGGCCGGATAGTCATGCTATGCGATAGCGGTGCTAATACCTGTAAGCGAGTAAAATATTGTGGTGACCAAGGTAAAGGTAATTCCTGATTAGAAGGAGAGCTTACTTCCTAAATTTGGAGGACAAACTTCATGAGTCTCCGGTGGGGATCCAAGACTCTTATGCACTCTGGGAGGGGGGGGGGTTGAGAGGGAGAGAGGGTTTAAGAGGGTTAAAAAATCACTGCGAGCGGTAAATAATGCGCACTCAGGAGAAGCCAAAGGCTATATCCTGGTGGCGGTACCGCGAGTGAGCATGGTTCTCCCCTCTTACTTGGCGTTGTCCCTGGATCCTCTGGATCACCTGCAGTGTCTGGCCCGGAGCTCCGTGGATGCGGAAGCCGTGTGCCGGTGTGGCTTAAGTATGCATTGAAACGCCGCAGCTGGGGATCATTTACGCGGGGCGTGGCTCCCATGTGAGTAGCATCAAGAGGAAAGCGTCTGTGGAGGGAAGAGTAAACACAGAAGACACACTCCTATGGCATACGAGTTCTAAATAATGGAAATGTGTTCTAAATAATAGAAATGTAATCCAAGGTAGCCAGGATGTGAAGGCTAAATAAAATTAAAAGTAACAGGTAAAAGTAAAAATAAAAAGTAAAAAGTGAAGCGTGGTATCGCTAAAGCGGCCCATGATGGTTTGATGGGTTCCACTGGAAGGGGGTTTCCCAGGGCTGTGACGTTTGGGAGGCCACTGTTCATTAGAATGCGGCAAAGGGAGAATGCTACCCCATGTGGATGACGGGGGTAGAGAATGCCTGACAGTAAAAATGAGGACCGGGTGCATGTCCTGCCACATGTTAATGTGGGGGTGCCAGGGCTAGCTAGTGCGTGTAATGTCACAAGTAGTGGTGACTCTGAGAGCTATGACATACAATAGATGTTATGTCTTGTGTGTCAAATTTATATAAAGGCGTGTGAGGATGCCAGAAAGAGAAAGCCAGTGCTCAGCTGCTGAGGCTATTCCACGGTATATTATCATTCAGCCCATGGGTATGGGTTGAAAGTCTGTAGATCCAGCGTTGCTCCTTGGTGAGGATTATTTTCTCATTGTTGGTCTGGTGGACAGGTATTTGCTCAATGACCGTCCATCGCAGATCGTTGGGTGTGTGTACCTAGTTGTAGATAGTGGGTCATGAGTCTACTGTTGTTTTTTTTGCAACGGATCGTGCTCCTGTGTTCCACAATTCTTGTCCGTACCTTTCTTGTGGTCATTCCCACATATCGCAGTTTGCAGGGACACTCTATAAGGTATATCAAGTTAGTGGAGTTGCAGTTAGTGTGTTTTAGTTGGTGCCATGTTTTGCCTGGCTCCAGGTCGAGGGTTTTGCTGTGACCTGTGAGGTGGCAGACGCTGCAGTCACCGCAGGGGTAGTGCCCGACCACATTGGGTAGGCCCCATGCTGTTTTAGTGTGTTTCTAGGCGGGGGTGTAGTATCCTTAGGGCGGGTTGACACTAGCTGGTCCTTTAAACTGCTAGATTTCTTGTACGCAAACAATGGTTGAGTCCAGTTTCTGTTGCCAGTGTTTATTATTCTCCAATTTTTGCGGATAATTCTGGCCACTTGGTTGGATATACCGTTGTATGTTGTGACACAGGTCAGGGGAGTTGTCATCTCTGGTCGTCTGGTTTCTTCCAGGAGTGCGTCTCGGTTCTGATTCCTAGCGCGCTTCCTGGTGGTTTCAATTATCCTCTTAGGGTATCCTCGTTCCTGCAGTTTTGAGACTAAGTCAGCCGATTGCTTATGGTAGTCAGCAGGGGAACTGCAGTTGCGTCTGATGCTCAAGAATTGTCCGAGTGGGAGACTCTCCCTGAGGGGTCGTGGATGAAAACTCTCAAATTGGAGTAAAGAGTTTCTTGACATGGGTTTATAGTATGTAGAAGTTTTTAGTGTGCCTTCTTTGGCCTCTATCATGAGACCCAGAAAAGGTATTCTTTCTTTGCTGGCTGTTCTGGTGAATCGTGAGAACGGGTCTCTTTTGTTAAGCCATTCGAGAAAGTGGTTGAGTGAGTCTTGTGTACCAGTCCATATCATTAGAATATCGTCAATGTAGCGGCGCCAGAAACATATCCTCTCTTTGTAGGGGTTGGTAGCTGAAAGGATATGTGTGAGTTCAAAGTTGTATACATAGAGCCCCGCTACACTCGGTGAGAAAACACTGCCCATTGAGGTACCGTTTGTTTGTAAATAATAATTGCCCTCAAATTCAAAGTAGTTTTCTTTTAGGGCCAGTTTGGCGCATTCTAGGGTGAACTCTCTTGGGGTAGAGTGTTCCCAGTGAGTTCTGGTTAGCATTTCATCAAGCATTTTTAAGGTGGCATCTTGGGGGAGGCTCGTTTACAGGCTCTCAATGTCTAAACCCACTAGTAGTTGGGTAGAGGGATCAAAGCTCTTGTCCCCAATTAGGGATAGCAGGTGTTTGGTGTCCTTGATATAGGTTGAAGCTGCCTGTACCAGGGGGTTGAGAAAGAAATCACAAAACCTGGAGAGTGGCTCCAGGAGTGAATTGATGCCGGACACAATGGGGCGTCCAGTTGGCGGTCTTGTTTCCTTGTGGATTTTAGGGACCGTGTAGAAGTAAGGGACTTTAGTTTTTTTTTTACATAGGTAGGCTGCCTCCTGTTTGGAGATGTGGTTCTGGTTCTCAGCTTTTAGGACCAAGTTAGTTATGGTTGTTTGTAGGGCTTCAGTGGGGTCTTGTTTGAGGCGTTTATAGTTGCGTGTGTCATCAAGGAGTCTGACGCATTCAGCAGTGTAATCCTGTTTGTTCTGGATCACTATTCCTCCACCCTTGTCAGCGGGTTTGATTGTGACGTTAGGGTTATCCTGGAGGTTCCGTAGGGCCTCTCTTTCTTGTATGGAGAGGTTGTTATAGGTCTCAGGTTGTTTGGTTCTCTCTACTTCATTATAAACTGCTTGCTCAAAGGTTGTTATTTCAACCGAAATGCTGGAAGGTGGGAGTGTAAACGTATATTTTGGTCTAAGGCCAGTTTCGTTGGCGCCCACCGTGTTTTCAGAAGGTTGCTGTTTCTCAAAGAAAGCTTTGAGCTTTAGTTTTCTGAAAAAATCAGCTAATTCCATGTGCAGGTGGAATTTGTCCACTCGTTTGGTAGGGACGAAGGAAAGACCTTTGTTCAGTATCTTCTCTTCCATCATAGTTAATGGGCAAGAGGATAGGTTGAAGACAAGTGAAGGGGGTTGATGTGGAGTGGTTAGTGACTCCCGCTCGGTCCCGGTTGTGCTTCCTTCGTTTTGTTTTTCGTGTTCGCGCTCACTGGGCCATCTTCGTCTGACCAGTGTACCTGTTGTTGGTTCAGTCTGCGGCCCCTGGATCGTCTGCCCTGGCCTAAAAAAGGCGGTTTCTGGTGTTGTCCAAAGAACGTTTGTGGGGCTTGGTGGTATATTGGGGGCCAGCCAAAGTAGGGATTCTGGTGGGGGTGGGTAAATGCTGGTGGTCCAAAGTTAGGGTGAGTTGGGCCAAAGTTCGAGTTTGGATGGTATTGTGCTCCCCATGGTTGTTGCCATCTTGGTGCCCGTCCTCGGTTTCTTTGTTGTCTTAGTGATCCCATGCTTGAGTCACTTGATATGGAGGAGTTGTCCCCTGATGTATCTGATGATCTGTCCTGTCTTTGTAGTGCCGTGTAGTTGTCATCAGAGTATGGGTAACTCTTGGTGTAACTGAATTTTTGTAGGTCCTTCTGAAATTTGCTGAGTTTTGCCTGTGTCAGGTATTCTTTGTACTCTGTGAGTTCCTTGTTAGATTCCTCAAGTTTCTTCTTATATGAGGTGATGGTGGTTCTGAAGTGTGTCTCTGTAGCCTGGATGTCAATAAGCATTGCATCTGAGAGACGTTTGGCAGTTTTGATGATAAGCACAAGCCAGTCTCTTGTGCAATGCCACGCTATTTGGGCCCAGTCTTTCCTGAAAGTGGCATCATCCAGGAAGATTCTAGGGGCATTGGTAACTAGTAAGCCCCTCAGGCTGTGTTGGTGCGTAGGTATTCCGTTAGGATGACCCCATGTAAGAATCCTGTTGAGTTTTTTCTCGGTGAGTGCATCCCAGTCAGTGGTTTGGGCTATAGTTTGGGAGATGTTGATGTCCAGCGAAAAGGGAGGGTCAGCAAGTAGCTCGCTGATCTCATTTTCAGTGAAAGTTAGACCTTGGTTTTCGGCCATTTGGTATACGTCTCTCACAGCTGTGCGCTGCCGCAAATGTTTGAAATCAAGAGGAGAGTGAGGAACTAGAGTAGCTAGTTCGCTTCCCCGAGGGATATGTAGTAATCAAGATGAGCTAGCTACTAGGTAATGTATGTGTTATATGTGTTTGTTTTGGAAAAAGAAACGCTTGGTTTTCTTATGAAGGCCCTCACCCACCAACCTAGTTAGTGGCATGCTTCATCATCTGGCCCCACCCGATTACTTTATTAGTGGGCCCCGGGCAGGGTTAAAAACAAGGCTTTTTAGACGTGGTTGGAGAGACTTATGGTCTCCCACGTCCAGTGTGGTCAACTAGTTTCAGCCAGGCCTTATTTGTTATAACTGGCTTTCTTCAGGACCTATGTGTGAGGGGGTGAAGCAAGGGACTCACGTGTTGTCAGTGCCTTTATGTGAAGCACACACTAAGGTGCTATAATTGTAAGAGGAGGTTTTCCTCTCGGTTTGTACCTGGAAGGAAAAGGGACGAGACAAACACATAAACATAAAAATTATGTAACACGTAGTTTTTTTAGGCACATTATGTGTGATGGCGAAGCCATGGTGCCTAAAGGTGAGCGAATCAATCGACCATAAATTTGCGGAGGTGTCGGTTTTGTGGCATAGGCCGGAGCGTCATGCTATGCGATAGCGGTGCTAATACCTGTAAGCGAGTAAAATATTGTGGTGACCAAGGTAAAGGCAATTCCCGATTAGAAGGAGAGCTTACTCCCTAAATTCGGAGGACACACTTCATGAGTCTCCGGCGGGGATCTGAGAGTCTTATGCACTCTGGGAGGGGGGGGGGGGGTTTGAGAGGGAGAGAGGGTTTAAGAGGGTTAAAAAATCACTGCGAGCGGTAAATAATGCGCACTCAGGAGAAGCCAAAGGCTTTTACTCGCTTACAGGTATTAGCACCGCTATCGCATAGCATGACTATCCGGCCTATGCCACACAACCGACACCTCCGCAAATTCACGGTCGATTGATTCGCTCACCTTTAGGCACCATGGCTTCGCCATCACACATCATGCGCCTAAAAAACTACGTGTTACATAATTTATATGTTTATGTGTTTGTCTCGTCCCTTTTCCTTCCAAGTACAAACCGAGAGGAAAACCTCCTCTTAAAATTATAGCACCTTAGCGTGTGCTTCACATAAAGGCACTGACAACACGTGAGTCCCTTGCTTCACCCCCTTACACATAGGTCCTGAAGAAAGCCGGTTATAACAAATAAGGCCTGGCTGAAACTAGTTGACCACACTGGACGTGGAAGACTATAAGTCTCTCCAACCACGTCTAAAAAGCCTTGTTTTTAACCCTGCCCAGGGCCCACTAATAAAGTAATCTTTTGGGACCTCGAGAACAGTATTTTAAAACCTCACTCAATACACCCCCGCTGCACACTCACTTGACACAAAACCTGCTCCGCTGTAATCAGGCGTCGTAGCACACCTGAGGCACACTCGGTGCCTCGGGTGGGGCCCGATGATGAAGCATGCCACCAACTAGGTTGGTGGGTGAGGGCCTTCATAAGAAAACCAAGCGTTTCTTTTTCCAAAACAAACACATATAACACGTACATTACCTAGTAGCTAGCACATCTTGATTACTACAAATGTACCAGATATGTCATTGCATTTTTGCAAGTCGATCATTTCTACAAACCATTCATGCATATTGGTTTAGGTAAACAGACCATATAAATGTACTCTCCGCTTTATAATATCACCATTTCTTACATAACCCCACTGGCCTTCAAGTGATAGAATTACACAAAATATGATCAGCTTTTTAAGAACCATAGTTAATCATATGTAAATAAGGAAGCAGCATTCTTTATTACATTTACATTTGAAGTTGAAAGACTAGTTGATGATCATGCAGAGTTGCATCATGCTCGACTTGTAGGTTTGGTGCTGTTCTGGATAATTTTTACAGTCTGAAGTGCGCCTGAGTGTAGCTGGATTTGCCTTCTGAACCTTCTTCAGTGATTTGACCAGTGCAACAAGAAAGAGAAACATGGTTGCAATGTCAAGGAAATATACTATGTTTGTGTGTGCACCTGTTTGAATGAGCATTGTTGATGCGGTGCCATTCTTTACAGGTTAAACAGAGAGCAGAGAAAACCCTATGAGCTGTTGCAGGAGACCGGATGTGACGTCTGCTGCATTAGGGGATTCCACCACGCATATCCGTCAGTACAAAGGGAAAACAAATGTTGCCACAGTCCTGCAGGTAACAGCAATAGAGTGAGGCCAGGATGCCCGTGTCCTTTGATTTTAATAATACTGCAGGACACAATCCATAGCTGGTACTGATGGATGTACCAGACCTTATAAGATCACAAATTAATACGCAGAATAACGTCGACAACTGTATATTGTCAGAGATTAGTTGGACCACTTGTATGCTTACGTGAGGCCTGCACAAGTTTACTCAGCAAAATAGGAAAAGTGGAACATTGCTATACAAAGAGGCAGCCCCTTCTTAGCAGTGAATATCTAGTGCTACACCCCCCAACTCCCAATGTTCAGGACGTTTTACAGGTTTTCCACATACACTCAGGAGCATAGCTTAGTCAGTGAGATTCGGAGAGGTATGAATCGTCAAGTCTCTCCGACCTGAATGAGGGACTCCAATATCAGAAGGGGGAGCCCTAGGAGCCAGAACCCCAGGATCTTCATCCTACCCAATAATTTGGAGAGGAGTTGGGTCTGGTGTAACCTTGTCTGAGCCACCGTATAATGGTCAATCGGATTGTATTTTTTCTGCCGTGTACGAGGAGTGCAAGGACTCGACCGCTGGGCCCAGGTGAAGGACTGACGATGATGATGATAAGCATGTTAAGCATGAACAAACAAAAAAGACCAATTCCCTGGGAAATGTTTCTGATTTTGCCCAACAATTGTCAATGTGGAATCACCTTTCCCTAATGCAAACAACCTTTCAGGGAATGTTAAAGGCACTGGTTTTGAGCATTACTCGAAATGTTAAGCTTATCCACCTACTCAAAAGTATTATTAAATCACTAAAGGATGGTTCATGGGAGGACATTTTAGAAGGAGATTTAAATGGTGTTATCACTGATCCTAGTTCTCCTCTCCTATAGTGGGGTTCCCTTTATCTACTCGCACCATAAATGATGAGATATATGTTTCTAGATGCCCCTTTCTTATTTAAAAAAAAGGGTAGTGTATTTGGGAAACAAAGGGTCTTATCTAAGTGCAGCCTCACTATGTTGTTGAGACCTGGGGTGAGAAGGAGAGCTCAAGAAGTGAGGGTAGGTAGAAAGCATAGGAGCTGTTTAAGGCCACATGGAATGGAGTCCCTGAGCCAGACTCCTAGATTCTTCCAAGCTGCCAGCTCCAAGGGTTACCCCTAAGATGTGTAAACAACTAACCACTAAGGGAAAGCCGGGCAGAAAAAGGCACAGTGAGGTTAGGAAAACTTCCAGAGAAAGGGAGTGGGGACATTTAGGAAATCAAGGAAAGTTCAAAAGTGGCAAAAAAGGTTTCTGGGGACAAAAATAAGAAAATACACAACAAAATACTCAAAGTATTACAATTTTGAAGGGGAGATCGTTGCCTAACCCTTACGTTTGAGTAGTGATTTGACTAAAGAAAATCCTGTCTTGATACAAACAATTTCTCCCTATTTCAGGCAGGAGGTGCTTGTAAGCAATTGGCACCTCCATTGTTATTCCCAAATATGCATTCTAAAAGGAAAATGCAGCATTCAGTTTGTCACCTTCTAGATAGATCCAGGCTGCTAAGTGACTTTTGCCAATATTAAAAGATTTAGGAAGATTTCCTAAAAGGACTTGGCCCTGGTTGGTTTCAGGAAGGTTGCATGACCTGACCAGTGTACTGTTTATTTCAGAGGAGACAGGGAACGCAGTGGTGTCCTCAGGCTCAGTCTTGGTGACAAATTGCATTAGTCTCTGTGATGGAAGTGAGGCAATATGTGCACCCGCTGTCAAATCAGGGGAGGGCTCTTATACTGAATTTCCCACATTTCTAAATGAACATGGAGGGCTAAAATGTAACCAGGATTTTCTTGTGGCCCCCGGGTGGAGGCCAGAGAATAGGCGCTAGAAGGAGTTGGTGGGTGCGACACCGTTCGCATGAATGAATAGTTACAATAAAGTTCCATAATGATAGAGCCCTCATTGTAAAGAGTCAAAGTTGGTCCCATCGTCCTCACCACACTCAGTTAGACAAACATAGGAGGGAAAGAGGATAGGGTGGCCAGGGGTTTATCCATCATAGAACAGAGCAGGGCCATGTAGATGTTGAACAATGTCGGGCTGAGGGATGATCCTTGGGGTACGCCGCAGATGATCTTGGAGGCTTCAGAACGGAAAGGGGGGAGGCAGACACTCTGGGTTCTGACGGAGAGGAAGGAGGTGGTCCATTCCAGCGCCTTGTCTCGGATTCCTGCGTTGTGGAGGAGTGTGCGTAGGGTGCGGTGGCAGACAGTGTCGAAGGCGGCTGATAGGTCCAGGAGGATGAGGGCCACGGTCTCGCCGTTGTCCAACAGGGCCCTGATGTCGTCGGTGGCGGTGATGAGGGCAGTTTTGATGCTGTGGTTGCTGCGGAACCCGGACTGGGACGGGTCCAGGATGTTGTTCTCCCTGACGTAGCGGGTCAGCTGTTTGTTGACGGTTTTCTCGATGACCTTCGCTGGGAACCGGAGCTGTGAGATGGGCCAGAAGTTCTTGAGGTCCTTCGGATCCGCCTTGGGTTTTTTGAGCAAGGCGTTGATCTCAGCGTGCTTCCAGCTCTCCAGGAAGGTTGCGGTCTCGAAGGAGATGTTGATGGCCTTGTGGAGATGGGGTGCAATGGTGGCGCTGGGTTTGTTGAGGATGTGGTGTGGGCACGGGTCTGATGGGGAGCCGGAGTGGATGGTGTTCATGATTTTGATGGTGTCGTCGTCATTGATGTAGGTCCAGGTGAGCAGGGGGTCACTGTGGGTGGTGGCTGTGGGGTCGAAGGTTTTGTTGGCTGTTGGGGTAGTCAGGTTGTCGAAGCTGTCGTGGATGTCTGCAATCTTGCGATGGAAGAAGGTAGCAAGGGAGTTGCACAGGTCTTGCGATGGTGGGATGTCGTTGGTGTTGGAGCTGGGGTTGGAGAGTTCCTTCACGATGTTGAAGAGCTCTTTGCTGTTGTGTGCGTTGTTGTCGAGGCGGTCCTTGAAGGAGGTCCTTTTGGCGGATCTGATGAGGTGATGGTGTTGGTGCATGGCGTTCTTGTGGGCTGCGTGGTTCTCCGGTGTCTGTTTGCGGTGCCATTTCCTCTCTAGTTTTTGGCAGGTTTGTTTGGAGGTCTGGTAGTCCGTGGAGAATCAGCTGGCAGTCTTGTTGGTGCGTCTGTTGGAGAGTTTCTTGGTCGGGGCGGGAGTGTTGGCGCAGTCGTCGATCCCACGCCTGAGGTTGCTGGCGGCGGTGTCGGGATCGGTGGGGTGGGTGGGTGTGCTTTTAGCGAGGGCGGTGTTTAGCTGGTCCTCAGTGATTTTGCTCCAGTTGCAGTGGGGGATCTGTTGGGTGCGGTGGTGCGTGGTGGGTTTCCGGAAGGTGAAGTGGATGCAGCGGTGGTCGGTCCAGTGGAGTTCGGTGGTGTGGCTGAATGAGACGTGGGAGCTTGCGGAGAAGATGGGGTCAAGCGTGTGGCCGGCAGAGTGGGTGGGTGTTGTGACGAGCTGTCTGAGTCCAAGGTTGGTGAGGTTGTCGATCAGGGGGGTGGAGTTGGTGTTGTTGTTGTTCTCGAGGTGGAAGTTCAGGTCACCGAGGAGGATGTAGTCCGTGGAGGCGAGGGCGTGCGTGCTGACAAAGTCGGCGATGGAGTCGCTGAACTGAGGCCGGGGTCTGGGGGGTCTGTAGATCAGAGTTCCTCTGAGGGTGGTGTTGGGATCAGTGTGGATCTGGAACTGCAGGTGTTCGGCGGTGCTGAGGGTGTCGTCGGAATTGGTCGAGACCTTGAAGATGGACTTGTGGATGATGGCGATTCCGCCTCCTACTCCGTGGGTGCGGTCTCTGCGGGTGATCTTGTAGCCATCCGGGATGGCTATGGCGATGTCAGGTGCCGAGGAGTCGTTCATCCAGGTCTCTGTCAGGAAGGTGACGTCCGGGGAGGATGTGGCGAGCAGATCCCAGAGTTCCACTGCGTGTTTGCGTGCGGAGCGGGTGTTCAGTAGTATGCATCTGAGGTGGTGGCGTCTTGTCCTGGTGGGCGGGTTGGCAGCTCGGAGACTGGTGAAGCTGCAGCTCCGGCAGGAGAAGGGTCCTTTGGTGTGCTTCGGGCGGCCAGAAAGCAGGTGTGCAGTTGTTCAGCGTTGAGTGCATGGAGGGTGCTGGCGTCGTAGCGGTGTCGGGAGTCGTGGCGTTCATGGGGGCCAGGGGACTGGTGCTGGGCGCCGTCCAGGCGCAGATGGGCTTGCCTTAGGCGCGCCTTTGGTGCGCCTGCCATATAAGGGGAGGTAGGAGGTAGCAGCAGCTGGGAGGCGGGACCAGGGCGGCGAATGGGCGAGCAGGGGGGCGAGGCAGCAGGGGATGCAGTGGCGGGGAAAACGGGAGTTAGAACGGGCAGAAATAACAGAGAGGCACAGTACAGTACAGGAGAAATAAGGGGCCAAAACAGAATAAAAACACAATACCAGAATCAAATAAGGGGCAAAGACAGAATAAAAACACAATACCAAAATCAAATAAGGGGCAAAGACAGAATAAAAACACAATCACAGAATCAACAGAATACAACACAATTACAAAAGGCAAATCGCAAATCGCAGCAGGGCAGACAGGCAGAAAGGGGGCAGAGCGAGCGCACAGAACCTACGGCTTACCACTGGCCACCAGGTATGAGGCGCAGGTGGTAGCCTGCGAGTGGAGGCAGTCCTTGAACTTCTGGCATTCAGCAGCGGCGGGCTCACGGGGACATGGATACACAGGTGGTGCGGTGCGGCGTGGGGAGCGACCTGCCTGAGAAAACAGGGTATGTTCCTCCAATTCATCCCCTGCCACAGTGTGAATTGCTGAATCTGGTTAATGATATGGGGAAATTGATGTGTGATTATCCAGATGCATTGTTGGTGGTTGGGAGGGATTTTAATGAAAGATCAACTTTTAAGGAGCTTGATGTGGCTATGAAAGAGGTATGATTAGCATTACACATTCCAGAAAGCACTTTTCCTGAAATTCCTAGAGAATGAGACGCAGAGGTTCTGTCGCGTTTATTGAACTTGATAATTTTTAATGGTCGGTGTAATGACGATACTTCTGCTATGAGAACTTTCAAACATGGTACTAGTAATCTGGCCATTGCATATTTGCTGGTTCCAGTGCACCTGTCCCATTAGGTAAAAGATGTCAGAGTTTTAGACATGGGGCCCAGCGATCATATTGCCCTTAGTCTGAAGTACAGCGAAGATTATTTTGCCCTGTCCAAATACCAACTCATCTCTTGATGTAATTTACTATATGAGAATACGAGTTTTGATTTCCGAGATATATTGCAGGCTTTTTCCACAATGGAATTTGAGCATTTTGACCTGGAAAAAGTTCAAGATGTATTGGATTGGTATTCCGGGTTAACAAAGCAATTGTTAGCCCAGTTCAAACTGGTAAACCTCATTCAGCTAGTAGTATAAGAAGTAAAGGAAACAGTTGGTTTGATGATGATTGGAGGGAGGGTAGAAGTCTGGCAAATAGTAGTAGTTGTCACTTCAAGTCAAATCCTAGTGATGTTAGCTAAAAAAACGCAATGGTGACTGTGAACATCGCCTATCACAAATTATGTGCCCACAAAAGGAGAGAGTTTTGTAGGTTAAATTGGGAGTCAATGCTATCTGCCATTGTTGATAAACATAGTAAGTGCTTTGGCGGCTAGTAAATTCAGTAACCCTTTTATCGCAGTCCTCTCTTGAGGCTCTGATAAGTGAGGATGATTGGTACACTTTTATATATTCACTATATAGGGGTGAAAACCTTGAAAAATATTTTGTGTTCCAGGCTAGTGCTGTAGTGAAAGTGATTGCAATTACTCAGATGGCAGTAATGCTTTCCAACATAATCAGAAATGTGAATGCCTCTAGGGCAGGTGGTTCGGATGGGTTTCCATCTGTGATATTTAGAAAGGATCATAAGAAATGGGGACTAATGTTGAGTTGGTTTCTCTGATGGGTAATGCTTACTGGCATTATCCCAGACTCCTGAAAGGGAGCAATAGTGAAGCCCATTCACAAAAAGACAAACGGGATCTGCCTGCTAATTATCGTTTGATTTCTCTTCCTGATAATCCGTTCAAACTCTATGATCAAACTTCGTTAGAACACCTAACTGCATGGGCTTTTGACTCTGGACTTAAGGGCTAACTTAGGAGTGACTTATAAGTGTCAAAAAGGAAGGCTTAAACCTGGCAAAAGGTTAATTTTGACAAGTAGTAATGGGAGTTTAAAACTGCACACCAAGAATGCTGTGGCAGGCCTGGAGACATGATTTACAGTGCTACTATAGAGGGTGGCATAATAAGTGCTGCAGCCCATCAGTAGTATTTAATTTGCAGGCCCTGGGTACAGATGATACCTTATACTATGGACTTACAGTATATTAAATGTGCCAATCAGAAGTCTATCCATTTTACTACGTTCAACAGGGAGAACATAGGCACTTTAGTTGGAGTAAAGTACACAGAGTTCTATAGCCAACAAACATAGGGCTTAATAAAAAAGGCAAAAAATCCCAGTTGACCCAACCGGAAGCACAGATTTTCTACATATACATTTCAACTTTTTTCTCCTCCAAGGTGCCAACCAAAAAGATTTGTTTTTCCAGCTTTAAAAATCATAATTTTACTTTAAGCAGTGGTAATCTTATTTATAAATTTATAAAGCGCCTGGTGACCCGGAGGCATCCCCGCGCTATAGAGCTGTGATATCCCACGAGGAGGGGCGACCGGAGGATTATGTGGGGAATAAGAAAGTTTTTAGTTTTTTCCGGAAGAGGGCGTGGCAGGGTTCCAGGCGCAAGTGGCGAGGCAGTGCGTTCCAGCCTAAGGAGGCTTTGACCGAAAAGCGACGGCCACCGGTCCGAGCCTTCTTAAATTTAGGGACGATGGCCAAATGCTCGTCGTCCGAGCGCAGTGCCCTAGGGGCTTTGTAGGGGGCGACAAGGTCTTTCAGGGCGGCAGGGCCGGCACCATTAATGAGTTTGTGACTGGTGCACATTGCCTTAAACTCAACTCGTTGGCGGACAGGGAGCCAGTGCAGGGCCTTGAGGGCTGATTTGGCAGAGGCTCTGGGGGGGAGGTCCATTATAGTCCTTGCCGCGGCGTTTTGTGCCCGTTGGAGTTTGGCTAAGGTAAACTCCGGTGCACCGAGGTAGACGGCGTTGCTATAGTCGAGTCTGGCTAGGATGAGCCCTTGAACCAGCAGTTTCCTGGATATTGGAGGAAGGAGAGGGAGAATTTTTCGGGTTGACCGCAGGAGGCCAAAGCATGATCCAGCGGTCTTGGTTGCCTGGGTCTTCATGGTGAGGCTTGGTTCCAGCCAAACGCCTAGCGTTTTGACTTCTGACTTTGGAGTGGGTATCTCACCAAAGGTGTCTGGCCACACCGAAGCGGGGATTGATGACCATTTGTTGCCCAGGAGCATAATTTCGGTTTAAGAACCGTTCAATTTTAGGGAGGATTCGCACATCCAGGAGTAGATGTCTTGGAGGCAGTTCCGCAGGCTGTCTGGGTGTTTGTCCAGCTGGGAGAGGGAGACGACAAGTTGGGTGTCGTCAGCGTAGTTGACAATTTTGATCCCATAGGGGGTCACGACGTCTTCCAGGGGGGCCATGTAAACATTAAACAGGGTGGGACTAAGCGAGGACCCCTGCGGGACTCCACGAGTCAGTGGAAGGGGGTCTGAGCGAGAGTTGCCGTCCCACACCTGAAATGAACGGCCTGATAGGAAGGAGTTAATCCAGGCGTGTGCTGAGCCCACAATTCCTGCCCTAGCCAGGCGATGTAAAAGGACACGGTGATCCACCGTGTCAAAGGCGGCACTGAGGTCCAGGAGGTCCAGGAGGATCAACTTGATTTAACTTTGATTGTGGTATTTGTGAAGTACAGTTAATGCATACTGTAAGTCTTTGGGAAATAGACATAAGAGTTTGATATCGTCTTAGTACATTAGTGTATGGAGACAACGCCCTCCTACTGTAGGGATGACAGAAAACGTAGTATCTATGGGCCATATTATCAAGGAACGTCGATAACATTATCACCGCTTTAGCGGCAGGAAACTGCCGCTAAAGCAGTGATAATGGGCTTGATAATATGCCCTTGTGAATTCCCATAGAAGCCCAGGTTCACACCAGAACCTGGGCTTCTATGGGAATTTAAAAGGGCATATTATCAAGCCCATTATCGCAGCTTTAGCGACAGTTTCCTGCCGCTAAAGCGGCGATAATGTTATCGCAGTTCCTTGATAATATGGCCCTATGTTTTTTGGAAGCTTGTATAAAGAAAATCGGAGAGGGTAAGAGGCGCCCTTGCTTGAAACCATTCTCAGTTGGAATATGGGGAGGAAGGACTCTTTCAGGCCCCTCTGGATCCTAATTCAAGCCGCAGTTGGTTGTTCATTTATCAGAGTTAGATTTCCATCAGGAATATTAAGGGCTGCTAATTTCCTCCATAGTGTGGGTCTGTCTACGTTGTCAAATTCACTAGAAAAATCAAAAAAGCCAACATAGGTTGTCTGATTTCTTATTTTAAGGTATTTTTATAATATTGTATTCAATACAGCAATGTTGTCTAAATAGGAATAATTAGTTTGAAAACCTGTTTGTCTGATGGGAATGATGCCCTTTTCTGCAACCCATGTTTCTGAATGCTCTAATAATAATAATACATTCCCGGCATTATCAAGGAAAGCAATTTGTCGAGAAATGAGGGGATCTTTTTGCAAACCTTTTTTATTGACGGCAGGATCATGCTACCCTTTCAACTGCATGCAATTGTTCCTGAAAGATGGAATTCATCAAGTACTGGCTTCAAGATATCCCCCTGAGCTCATAGTCTTTTTAGGTCTCTCCTGACCCAGCGCATGCGCTGGTCTGGCGAGACTTATTGAGAGGGCTCCAAAAAGTGCTACCAGGCCAGCCTAGAGCTACAGTGCATGTGCGCGGGCGCGCGCGCCACTTTTACCGCGATTACTTTCACTTTAGCGGCCGCACGGCCGCTGTGATGTTCGATCACATTCTCGGCCGCACGGCCGCTTGGCATAGCCAATAGGTCTCGCTTTTGGGACCTTATAAGTGTTTAGTTATGCAACTGTTGCATGGCTAAACACTTATATGGTCCCAAAGCCAGGCGAGACCTATTGGCTATGCCAATGCTTGTTTCTTTATAGCTATGGGGACTTGAACTGGACCTAGTTCATTGGATAATAAGGCTGAATAAATATACTTAACAATTTGATCAGCCAAAGGGGCTGAACAATTGAGTGTAAATGTGTGTTTGTGAGAAAACTATTCAGAGATTTTGTATATTGAGTATAGATTTCAGATACATATTGAAACTATACATTTTCAGGGATAGTGATTGGATTAGGAGAGCACCAAGCGTCTAAGGAAAGAGCAATAAAATGCCAGTATTTTCTTGAATAACTTTCTGGTGCTGCTTTTTTTTATAAATGGTGCCCTGCACATCCTCGCAGAGTAATGAAATAGTTATTACAGAGTTTTCACAATTTTTTCTTTCGGGATCTTATACGTTTCACTCTTATTCTGAAGTATGACTCACATTGTAGGGAAGGGCGTTAATTGCATAATGTGCTATATTGTAATTATGCGGAATTACTGCTAAATTACTCAAGGCGGGTAGCCCTGCATTTAGTACTATTTTCTCTGCATTTTCTTAGCAGCCCACATCCAAAATTAACAATCTCACACTAAGAGAATAGTGCTAAATGCAACAGAACAGGAACTGCAGCAGAGAGTCATCAGCTGCTCACTCTCTGTTCCTGTGCTCTTGAGATTGCGTAATTTTATGTAATTTTGCATCACAAGAGTAATGCAAGTTTACCAAATTACTATGATTGTTTTGGCGAAATAAAATTTTTGCCTAGGCTTAATATATTGCCTACGAATTAAATTGTTTGGACTATAACATAACATTTGCTTAGTTACTTCTCGTTTTGTAGTGCATCTCCTAGTAGGCTTATCATTTTTCATCTAAATTTGAATGACTAAAAGGTCCATTGCTCTTTCGTATAGTGATGTCCTCTGTAATAATATCTGAAACAAGCATTTGCAATGCAATCGTTTTCGCCTTTGGGACCTTATATGTATTTAGCTATGCAGCACATTAGCCTGGGTGCTGAAACATCTACTGTTCTGTAACATGGAGGGAAAGTAAGCATCAAACTGCGTGACACGCCAGGTATGAGAACACATGGAGAGAAATATTGCCTTTCAGCAGGAAATGGTATAGTCCAAAGCTCTGTTTTTGATATAAATTCAGGGCCTTTGGTGGTCATATCACTGAAAATACAAGATTTGAAAAAAATATTATTGTCTACGGGTGCTCGTGGAAGACAAAGTATATACAAGAGGTCTCGAATGCTCGACCTAAAAAAGGGTTGTGGGGAAGTTTAACCAATCCCAGACCAGATCAAACAGAGTAAAACAGCAATAGATGGAGGATATTTGTCTAGACACGGATGTAATTTATTTCTAATTTGGCACCTAGTAAATTCCTGGAGGGACTGGCAGAGGTGGTAAAGTCAAGAGTTAAATGGAAAAAATAATTGTCACTATGTTCATAAATATCCACTTTAAAATCATTAACGAAACAAAATGTTTTGTACGTTACAATTGTATAATCTATTATTGAATAATAGGTGGGAATCTTTCAAAGTTATACATCTCATTTCTCTTAATGTATCTACAAGAGTATATCCAGTGTCTCTTTTTAGACTTGTTGGGAAAAAAGCTTTGGGAATATTTCAAATCAGCTCCATCTCGGGAGACTGAGATAGCTCCAACTTTTTGTATGATACTTTTGTATTTACATCCCTGTAATAATAAAACAATCTGCTTCCTCGTTTACAAATACTGACATAGCATACAAAACTTGCAACAAATCATTATTAAATTTCCATTCTGGGGCAATGTAAATGTTAAAGAGAAACATAGAGATTATATGTAAATAATGAGACAGAAACAGTGTTTTACCCAACTAGTGCAGAGACATAGAAGAAAGTGTATTTCAGCAACAAGCTACTTTTGTAAGAGTAAAATAGTTAATCCACCACTGGCATGGTCGTGAGATGATCTTTTGCAGCATTACTAATCACATTATAATCATTGAGTTCAAAGGAATGACAAATCTGTGTTTCCTGAAAATACTAAATAGAATTTGAAAACAGGTCAATGATGTTCCAGAAAACTAAACCTAAATGTGCATTAGACCACTTCTGGAAACAGATGCGTGTAAACAGTCTGGGCGAGGAGAGAACACTGGTTCAGATTGGAGCAGATTGGTGCGGAGGCAGTTGCAGCCGACACAGTGGCGCAGAGCAGAGCGGGACCGAGAACTAAGAGCGGTGTGGCCGAGTGACCAAACAGAGTGCCAGTGCTGGTGAGTCGCAGCACGTGCGAAGTGCGGGGATCGGGAGAAGGAAAGGGGGGTCCCGGTCATCAGAGCCAGGAGTAAGACCAGCCCGTATTACCCTCCCCATGATCAACTATCAGCTGCACCATCCGCATCACCAGTTCCCTCCACCACCGTCACCGCAGAACGCGGCACTGCCACGGCCACTATCAACCATCAAACCCCCAGGCAGTGAAGGGGTAGTGGAGGAGGACGAAGGATCGCGGCAGACAGTGGGCTAGGCCTGAGACGACGCCCTATCGCCGATGGAAGTGGCCTGCACTAGGCTGGTGCGACTTGTCCAGGGGCAGGCAGGCCTCGTCTGTCAGCTGTTTCTCCCCCACACACCACCGCAAGACCTCCGCAAGACCCGGGTTCTACAGCTGGACCTCATCACAATTGCTGCCCCGGCAAGCCTCTGGGTCCTGCATGGCCCTTGCACACACATGGCCAGCACACAGTAAGCAGCAAGATTCACAAGGCTCTCGGAGGCTGTCAGGAGGTCCCTATAGGCCCTTCACCAAATGCAACAAAGCTCTAAGGGTAAAAGGCAGGTGGTAGGAGCTAGGAGTCAGGAGGTCCAGAAGGATCAAGGGGAATTAAGGAGGTAACCAGGATGTAATTGGAATTGGAATTGGAATTTGTGAAGCGCATTATCACCATGCGGTCTCTAAGCGCTGTGAGAGGGTGCTGCCTTAGTCCAGGTGGGGGATGGCGCAAGTTACTGCGTGCCCCATGCCTCCTGAAAGAGAACTGTCTTGAGCTTTTTCCTGAACGGGAGCAAGCAATGTTCCTTTCGTACATTCTCAGGCAACTTGTTCCAGATTTGGGGGATGCAAGAGGAGAACGCCCTTCCTCCAATGGAGGACAAGCGAAAGCGAGGACAGACCAAGAGACTGGCCTCTGATGACCGTAACGTTCTACTTGGATTGTATTTGGCTAGACTGTCTTTGATGTATCTTGGGGCTTGGCCATAAATAGCTTTGTGTGCAATGCAGAGGCCTTTAAATGTAATCCTCTGTCTGATTGGGAGCCAGTGCAGCTGGCGCAAGAGAGGCGTGGCATGCGTTTGTCTGGGTACCTTAAAGATCAGTCTAGCGGCATCATTCATAACTATCTGCAATCTTGCCACAAGTTTTCCTGGAAGACCGAGGTAGAGGGAGTTGCCATAATCTAGTCTTGAGATAATTAGGGCTGATACCGCTAATCTAAGGGTGTCAAAGGTAAGAAGGGGGGCCAATTTGCGTAGCTGTCTCAGTAAGCCTGTGCAAGTGCCCACTATTGCCGATACCTGTTGGGTCATGGATAGCTTGGCATTGATATTCAAGCCCAGGCTTTTTACAGCCTGTGCCGGCTCTGGGTATTTGCCTAGTTCTTGAGGCCTGAAGAGATTGCTCCAGGGGTTGGCATCAGTGGCGATGGCCAGCACCTCTGTTTTATCTGGATTGATCTTTAGAGAGTTGGCCGTCATCCAGTTGACAGTGAATTTGAGGATGTTCTGAACTCTAGCCTGGGCGATTAGAGAATTATCAATCTGAATGATAATTTGGGTGTTGTCGGCGTAGTTGTAAATCTGGCACTCCATTTGATTCAGTACGGCTATCAAAGGTTGGAGATAGACATTGAACAGAAGGGGTGACAGTGCAGACCCCTGTGGAACCCCACAGGGAAGTGTGCCTACATTGGATACAGCGTCAGTCAGTTGTGTTCTCTGGGAACGGCCATCCAGAAAGGACGTGAGCCATGTTAGTGCCTTGCCCTGAACTCCTAGATCAGATATCCGCGACAGGAGTAAGTCATAACTGACTGTGTCGAATGCCGTGGATAGATCCAGCAGAATCAGGGCGCATGGGTTTTTGGTGTCTGCCCTCAGTCTCAATCCATCCAACACTGAGAGTATAACCAGTTCCGTGCTGTGGTGGGCCAGAAAGCCCGCCTGGTTAGTTTGCAGGAGATGATTAACTTCCAGGTGATGTGACAGTGTGACAAGTACATGCTGTTCTAGAACCTTTGAAAGGAACGGGAGTTGAGAGATCAGCCGAAAATTCTTCAGTTTCCTAGTATCGGCCCCCGCTTTTTTTAACAGCGGAATCACACGTGCCTCCTTGAAATCCTTAGGGACTTGTCCTGTCTCCAGGGATGTGTTGAGAAGTGAAAGGATCTCGGCCTTGATCCCAGGGAAGGCCATCCTGAAAATCCTAGGGGGGCAGGGGTCTGTGGGTGAACCTGATTTCACACGTCCTATAAGTAAAGCCAGAGAGTCAGGCATGAGCACAGGGAAGGAGGTGAGGTGTTTGTCAAAGAAGGGGGCCTGGGGTACAGGTTCTAAAAGGCAGGGGAGCGTAGGGGTACGCTGGATTTCGGTCAGAAGATCCTCTATTTTAGAGGTGAAGAAGGCTTGAAATAAATTGCTGTTTTCCGTACAAAAGGAAGGCTTCTGTTGCTTCACTTGTCTAAGTTCTTTCAGGATCTTGAAAGTCTCTTTTTGTACATTGTTAGCGAACGCGATCTTGAGTTCATAGAAATCTGATTTTCTTGTTAGTATAGCTTTTTTGTATGCAGTGAATTTAGCATGGTATTTTAATCGAGGTTCGGGCTCATAAGCTTTCCGTCAGGCTCTTTCATATTGGCGAAGTTCTTGTTTCAAACTTCGTAAGGTATCATCGAACCAGGGAGCCCCTTTCCCTTTGTCCCTTATTTTTTCCCTACGTGCAGGTGCAAAAGTGCGAATAGCACTGTTCAGCCTTTGTATCAGGGCGGTACTTTGTGCATCGGGGTCACCTGGAGTGGGACTTCGGGGACTGGATTTTTTTAGGGTCGAGACCAGGTCCTCTGCTCTGATCTTATTCCAGCTCCTAAGGACTTTCCATTCAGGGGGTGGAAGGGTATTATGCTCCAAAGGTGGGAGCCGGCCACTAATGATATAGTGATCGGACCAGGAGCAGGGCCTAATGACCGGAGGGTCAGTATGTGGCTGGGAGGTCCAAACCAAGTCAAGTGTGTGGCCTTTCTCATGGGTGGGACCTATCACAATTTGGTGGAATTCCAATGCGGTCAGAGCCTCGTCCCTTAATGTAGCTTGGCTCTCTTTGGGAGATTGCTCCCAGTGGAAATTGAAGTCTCCCATTATTACTATATATTGGTACCGTGAGCGCATATCGTGGGTCAGTTCCATCAGGTATTCGACGAACCTGGGCGATGTTCTCGGGGGGCGGTATACAATCAGGGCGACAACGCAAGCCGTCTGAAAATAGAATTTTGCCCCTAGTACATCCGCCCCTTCAATGCTTTCTGCAAAGAGCATCTCAGCCTTGAGGAGATGCTTGTAGAAAAAGGGGACCCCGACCCTCTGCTGCTGCCTGGTCTATTATGATAGAGGGCTGCGTAGTTAGGGGTCATAGTGGCTACCAGGTCTGGGTTGAGGATTCCTCAAGCCAGGTCTCGGTGACACCTAATATATCTGTGGTTTCGTCTTGCAGTAGGGAGAAAACGTCTAGGTTATGTTTTTGCAAGGACCGAGTGTTCAAGGTCGCAAAACTGAGTCCCGGAGGGTTAGTGTGCCAAAGTGGATTTGGAGAAAGATCTGCGTGATTGCGGTGGACCGTAGATTTACGTGGCCTTAGTAGCCCTTCTGATTGGAGTGTTGCTGTTATTAAGTTGTCAGGCGGTGCTATGTTATGATTTAGGTGGTGGAGTTCTGCCAGTGAGTAAACATGGCCCGGGCCAGAGGTTCTGGCCCCTGGGTCGGGTCGGGCGCGGACGGGCCCAGACGGGTTTGCCTTAGGCACGCCCGTTGCGCGCGCCCGCTTTGCGCTTGCTCCAGCTCAATAAAAATACCCTGAGGCAGCGCCCACCCACTACTCAGCCCTGCTGTGCAGCGGCTGTCTGCTCTATGCACTAGACTGGGAACCAACCGGAAGTGCTTGGGCCGGAAGTGGGGACACGCTGAGGAGCGAGCAAGTGCAGGATGCAATTAGGTAAAAGACACAGATTAAAAAGAACTGTTATAAAAAGATTCCATTTCTTTAAAAATGAAGTTGAACAACGTGCAAAGTAGCAATGGTACAAAAGAATTGCAGGAGAAAGGTTGCAAGCGCGACAGCGTTGCAAGAGACCCACCTTTGACCTGGGCAGGACTGAGAAGGTTGCTGCCCTCCTCCTGTGAAGCTCCCTCTACAACAGTCCCCATCTGAAAAGACCAGCTGGCAGCAAGGAAAGCCCAGGGGCTATACCGAAAAGAAAATTATTGCCCCAGAAAAAGGGCACCACTTTTTGGGCTGAAACTTCACTGGTTCCACCCGCGGGCCAATCCTCGCAACACCAGGGGGCTAAACAGCCCAACCAACGCAGTGGTTGATCAGTGAATACTTTAGTAAGGCAATGACTCAGCCTCAGACTCGCACTCTGAGACATCTATCCTCACCTTCATACACCTGGGTGGCACCCTGCATCTCACTGGTCAGAGGAGCCCCCCGCTTGACACCCAGAAACTGTGAATAAATATGGGAGAGCTGCATTGCAACTCAGATCTGCTGCCTGAAACTACAAGGAGAAGAAGGACTGCCCTGCTGGAACCCTGGCCTGCACCTCAAATGATTGCACGCCCCCATGCAAATGAAGGAACGCCCCGTGAAGATAGTGCTGGGTGCTTTATGTGCGCCATCGCTATCGGCATTACAGAAGGGGCCGCAGAAGCATCTGCAGTCCCGTCTGTAATACCAAAGTGCCTCGGGCGCGTAAATCGGGCACAAACGCCCATTGTGCCACCGAAGCACTTTGTGTAATACGGCCCCAGTTGTAAACACAGTTGCCTTGTTGTATCAAACCATATTACTGGTGATTAAAGATAGTCCCGTTTTTCAAATTAGAAGCGTGCCAAATATCTGGGAAATGTATTTTAATTAAGTGAATCAAGATTGTACCAACTGGAGGGGAGGGTGTGTAGGAGATATGCAAATGTTAATTCATTTAGTGGAGGTATTAGCAAAACTATTGCTTTCCCTATGATTTTGTCAGTTAGGCGTGTCTTAAATTGTTTGTTTTAGGGTTTAATAACATAGATTGGTAATATTCTGGATATTGTTCATATTGTAATTATTTTAAACGTGATAATGTATTTTTTGTATTTACTGTTAGTATTGCAAATACGTTTATATAATACATTGTGATGGGAATTGGGACTGACTGAGATTTGATAGCCTTTCTAGTGTTGTGTCGTTGACTCTCTGAATCAGAGCCTTTCTGCCGAGTCACTCTATTAAAATGAAGCTGTCACCCGCGTGAGTGAAACTGCAGTCCATGATGTCACTTGCACGAAGCGTGCACGTTCCACTGTGCAGTCGTGAGTCATGCTGTTACGTTTTTCTGGCTGATAACCAGATGGGATGTTATTAGGACTACCAAGAGAATGTGAGAGCATCCGATAAGGAAACAGAAACGGGAGTGATATCTAAGCCTGCCGAAAACAAGTCCATTCACAAGGGTAGTATTCTGACTCAGCAGCAGAATATTTCAGACATGTTAGTATTTCTTTTCTGCATTTATAAGCAGTTTTTCATAGCGCTGACTAACCCCAGAGTGTGACAAAGCGCTTTGATCAAAGGCATATTACCGTTTACCAGAGTAATAACATACAATTTCATAGAGTAAATAAAGGCATAATGTTGGGAATTACAAAACTTTAAAAAGGAGTGACATCAGGGCGCAGACACCATGCAAAACAGTTAAGTTATAACCACTAAACAAAGCCAAATGAAACAGTTAAAATAGGGTGGCATGTGCACACAAGGGCAGAACTCTGAAAATGATGTAACTGTATGTCAGTCTTAGGGCCTCATTTAGAGTTTGGGGTGCAGGGTAATCCCTCACAAACTGAGGGATTACTGTGTCTTCCAACCCCTCAATCTGCCTGCTCTGTTCTAAGTCATGTGGGCCACTGGCTCTGCCGTTGGAAAACTAACTTTAATAATCGCACAAAGCAGAAGACAAATACTTTTCCTTTGTTCCCAAAGAATGTTTTTTTTCTGTTTACCAGGTGAAATCCACGTGGTGCCCCACAAAACCTTTCGACCCAGGCTCCACAAAAGATTACAGCAAGGACAACCCTTGTAATGTCTTTTGGAGCAGACATCCCCAGAAATGAGCTTCATCAGCTTAAAGGCTGGATGCAGTTCCAGACTGAGGGGGGAGGGCAGCCCTTTCACAAACAGATTCAAGAGCTTGTGTCAGGGATAAAACCTTGCCAAATTCTTTGAGGGCTGGTGTGCTGTGTGTTTAGAAAGAGATTTGACAATGTTACCTTTTTCACATGTTTTCTCAATGTATGACAAGAACCATTTTCTGAGTGTAAATTCGTTTTCTGGAATGTGAGGAATATCTTTGGGTGCCAAAGGAGCGTGAGTATATCCAAAGAAGCCATAGTTCTACTAAAGGATATCCAAAAATGAAAGATGTGTTTTACTTGAAGCATTTGTAAGCCGCATCTTCATGCCAAAGGGATTTAGCTGAGCTTATTCAGATAGTAGACACTGGTCTAGGAATGAGTAAGATACTGTTCTGGAGGCCACTCGCCTTGTGACTGTGGTCTAAGGCAAGTGTTACCACACACGGCAAGACATTTTTCCCTAATATTGCAGTGGGTGAAATGCACCAAGTTCAGAGTATTGCTCTCTTTGCCCGAGCCCTTCTTGTTACTATGTGTTTGCCCCCAGTCACCTGAGGGCAGTGACTCTGCGCTATAATACTTGGAAATAGACTTTATGCCTGAGGTAATGGTTTGCCTAAATACTACATGGCATCCTAATATCCTCTGGGGAACATGGGTACATACAACAAACCATAAAGTGCAGTATTTATGTGCATTATATCAACAGGAAGCAAGGGCAGATATACAAAACATATGGGGCTATTCACAAAGGTAAACTTACACCCGAGTATGTTTACACCTGCAAGTTTACTCTTACTCTTTTGGAGTGATTTTACTACTTTTGGCTAACCACCATTTCCAAGTCTAAAGATACTCGAAAGTGTAGATTGTCCCGACTCCCGGTAACAGTGGGTTGGGTCAATAAAAACATCATTCATGACTCAAACGTTTCTACTGTTAATGAGTTTACAGCCGTATTTTATGTTCCGCACCCTTGGTGGATACCTCTGCAACTGGAGTAGCGATCTCTGTATGGTAAAGTCTTGGGAAAATAATAACAGTTAAAATAGTTTAAAACAAATATAGTTAAAATATTTTATGTTAAATATTAATGTTAATGTTATATATTTCTTCTAAAGGTAGTACACATTAAAATTAGTTCTACAGCACTTTAAAATTAATTTTGAATGAATATTTAATTAGTTTAAGTATATTAAATAGAATAAAAATTATTTGCAAAGATTTATTTAAAAACCTACATAAATTAAAATGTTTATATTTATCTATTAAGTTATTAAAAGTTATGTATAAAATTATTTTAAAATTTTAAATAATGTAATTATTGTTTTAAAACATACATTTGCATTTATTTTTAAATTAAAAAATATCTATTTACAATGTATATATTTTTTTAACATTCAGTAAGGAAGTAGAGGAAGGGGCTTGAATCCCAGCCAGTAAAATGAGGATACACAGTCCTCATAGTACAGCTTAAAGCTTCTAGAGTGGGTAGCACAAACCATTGAGTTTTCTTATGTTCTTTTTCAAACAGCATTAGCCATGATTGAAACTCGTCCAAGGCTGTTGATCACAAGCACTGTGAATAAGGAGGCTCTAACTTCACTGCTGGCAGGTTCATTCATGAATAGTGTGATTTATAGAGACAAAGCACCAGATGTACTAAGCATTTTGACAGTCGCAAAACCTCTGATGTAGTGTTTGCAGCTGTTATAATGCCTTCTTTGACGTAAAAAGCCCAATTTAGGAGTTAGAAGAGTTCTTTAGGCTCCTAAAATGGAATTCTGAATGGATACAGATCCGTTATCTGGATGAGGCGTGTTGCAGGCGTCCCTTCCAAATACCGAATCAGTATTTTATATATGAAATGAATGCTATGCCAACAAAATATGGTGAATATAAAAAAACGTATGTTGATAAGTAGACAGTGGTCCAAGTGACCTCATCCAACTCTAAATAAACTTTAAAAAAGAAAAAAGAAAATAACGCAGCCCCTTTTCCTTTAAAGTTTGCTTTATTTAAAATCAATCACAGAGATTGTGACCATCCCTGTAATAGTGGCTGATTGGATTCACCTAACTAATGAACAAATACATGAATTGATCTCCAAAATACTGTTTGCAAATGGCGACCAATAAAACGTAAATAGTACATCTCACCCAAATTCCATATTAGAAATTGTGGTGAGAAGTAAATATAATAATCCAGTCAGAAGCAGTGAACCTCAGGGATAACATTTGTCATGCCCGTCAGCAGTCTAAGCTTGTGTAGAGCATCATTGGTTATGTTTTTCCCATGTTCTTGAAGTTGAAACCTCTCGTCCACCAATTTCAAATGTTCGATCCAGTGAAGAGAAAATAACAGTTCGCTTCCCCAGTCCTCCATTTCTAAATGTCACCAAGAGCAGGAATTCTAGAATGTTCCGTCTGTTGGGGTGTTGAGTCATATTGTGTCTTCATTCACCGGATTACCAATTGGAATGATTTTTAAATTATTTTCATGAAATATAAAATAAAGCAAATTTTGGAAACATCTGTTTTAAAGAATTCACATGCCAGATAAATCGTAAGCCTGTACAACTGAAAAAAGGGCACAACTCAACCCATTTCAGCGAACAATATTTACATATGGGAAATGTCACCACAGTTATTCTCTTGAACTGCCTACTTTGATAGGGGAAGAAGAAGGGAACATGAATAACACTGGATCTATTACGATCCAAAACTAAACACATATGTCAGTTGTGAATAGTCTCTGTATCCAGGAAAAAAGACAAAAATTATCAGCCAGACGTGACACTTAAGGTGAGTAAAGCAAGCTCATACCAATATAGTGTAATGAATATATCCCTATAAGCTGTTGAGACGCCCCCCTGTGGGATTTAAAAAAAACCTCTCAGGATGCTGTCTGATGAGTGAACTAGAAGATCTTCTCCTCATCCTTTATCCGCAGATGTGATGGAACCACAGCGATGCCTTGATGTCTTTAGAGATCATCTCTTTTTTGAGCGCCTACAGGTCCTCTCTCCTCAATAAAATTAATATAAGTGATGAAGTACCCCCCGCTGTACCGTATAAGGATATTGCAAGTCACCAAGGACTTCCATAACCATATAGAGGAATGAGGCCACTGGCTGAAATCCTTTATAAGGTTAAGGAACTCCGAGATGACTTGCAATATCCTTATCATGTACACCAGGGGGTACTTTATCTCTATAATAATACAGGGTCACACCATTACCTTTCACACAAATAACTTAAAATCTTGGTGCGTAACTCTTTCATATGAAAGAGTGAGCATATTTACAAAAATAAAGAATAAAAATTGTCCTCTAGTGCAAAATTAAACAAATCAAAAACTGGTTAGTTGTTGTTGCAAAGACATATTAGAAATCTAGTTTAAAAAAAAAAGCTGCTGCACAAGTTTGGAATGCGTAGAAGCATGCAGAAAAATTCTATTTTTTTCTCTAATTATCTAAGGAGTGTACAATATAAACATGTTCTCTCTGCTTGTCTGCTAAAGAGTAGAGCGGAAGAAAGAAAAATAGCATACTGTTTTAGCTGCTTTAAACAGCTGCTTCAGTTATGATCCGTGAACTGACCTGCCTTTCACAGCGGCTACTGCCTTTAGAAGTAGGAATTGTGAAATCAGAACTCAACTGTAATAACCTCGTTATAGTAATAACCACGTAATAGTTGAGTTATGGCCTCTCGTTTTTATAATCGTGCATCACAAGTCACCAATTATAAAGAAATTAGATCGCGTTTATACAGGGATTACAGAATCCCATGTATTAAAAAGTTAATACATGCAACTTTCTGCCATTAAAATGGAGGCTGAGCTTCCTGAGTGCTACCATCATATCCATTTATCTCTGACTGGAGTAAGACAACTCCACCAACAGTGAGCCCGACCTCACCATACTGCCTTCTGGGCCCAGCCCAGGAAGCTTTGAGACCCTGAGTATTTCAATCTCAAATGCAGAGTCGGTCCCTAGCACCTTGTTGTCGAAGAACTGTTATGTCTTGGATGTCTTCGCCCTCTGTAGATTCAAGGGGAGCCAGTGTCCTCAAAATAAACCTTTTACTGTATTCTCCAGCATTTCTACTTTAGTCTGTCAATGAGTGATGGAGGAAATGGCACATCATTGAAAATGGCCCCTGTGATGTGACAGTGTTCTTCACCCTGCTCCTCTCTCTACTCGAAGATGAAAACGTATTTGTTGATGCACTTATTATCTTCCCTTATCTATAGGTAGATCTTCTATTCGGAAAGTGCTCCTGCATGGGGTCATTTTCTCCTCATTCTGGCTGCAGGGCTTTCAGAGACACTGCAGCACTGCCATCATTATGGCATCATTTATGCCTGGTATCAATACTGCACTTGACTAGTGGCATCTTCAAGGAGTACTGGGGAGAACTGACAGCATTCAAGAAGAGGCGTTGTGGTGTCCTTGGGTGCCAAGATGGCATTAGATATGATAGAATGGCCCTTCCTGTTCACTGTCCTCGAGAGACTAGGGTTTGGGGGGAAGTTCTTAGCATGGGTCCGACTGCTGTTTGAGGAACCTTTAGCACAAGTGACGGCAAATTGGGGGCATTGGGCTGTTTTTTAATTGCAAAGAGGGATCAGACAGGGATGTCCCCTTTCTCCTTTGATATTCGCGTTTGGACCAGGCACCACTAACGGTGTGGAAATGGGGTGACACGCTTATTAGGGGACTTAGATGGACTGCAGATTGGGAGGATAGGACCTCCCTTTATGCAGACGACATCCTTTTCTACTTGGGGAAACCCTACTCCTCCCAACACAGGGTGCTCCATATCTTGATCCTGTATCAAAATTACTCCAGTTACACCATAAACTGGGATAAATTGCTGATATATGTCCTCTTTGGCCCAAGACTCAAACTTCCCAGAACGTGCATAGCAAGAGTTGTAACAGAAGGATTCCAATATCTGGGAACTTATGTCACCAGAGACCCTGTGGTCTTTTATGAACGCAACTTAGACCCCCACTAAGTCGGCTTCGGGAAGATGTACATCATTGGAGGTCATTTCCCTTGTCGCTGATAGGTAGGGCCTCCTTCTACAAAATTATGGCGCTTCCCAGCTTTTTATACATTTTGCAAAATACGCCCTACTTAGTCTCTCCCACATACTTGAGCAGTTGAAGCGGAGGTACAGACACTCCTCTGTGATGGAGAGACTCCACGAATAGTGTTAAATAAATTGACTAAGAGATGGTACGATGGAGGGATCGCTCTGAAGGCGCTTCAATATTATTACTAGGCAGCGCAGCTTCTAGTGATCAATCAGTGGGTACATACAGCACATGAAGAACCGACCTATAGGGTGGATAAACACAATATGGGATCGAGGGGATTCCTTAGGGCCATCTATGGGGGAAAACGAGGATCACAATTAGCAAACACCAACATCAAGCTCAATCAAGATATGGCATACAGCGTCAGCGGCCCTAGGGCGGCGTGAGAAAATTACCCAAGCCACTCCCCTATCAGATACGGTGCAGTTGGGATTTCTAGCAAACCACCCAGGTTTTGATAAATGGGTCCTTATTGGTCTCTCAAGGGTAGGTGACATGTGGGTGAACCTCCATAGGGATTACAAGTTGGTGTCATAAAAAACCTTCCGCTATAGTCAGATAACGCATGCTCTACAACTTGCCATTCCAAAGGGTACCGATCTCCCGGTCTCCTCCCCTCAGTAGGATAGGTTGCTAGATTACTATCTGAAAGAAAAAGCAATGTCTTTAACCTATTGAAAAATACTAAACAATTCCCCCAACAACTTGGAGAAAGTCCTGGGCAAATGGGTGGAGGATATGGGGGAGCTGAGTGATGAGGAGTGGCTGGAGGCACCTGAGTCCCCCTGGTGGGTGACCATATGGTCACAATTCAGATTGGTCCAACTAAAGATCTTACACAGGACATATTATTCATGCACAACACTAGTAAAAATGGGCAAACTTGAGTGAACATAATGTCCTAGGAACTGCGGCCAGGAGGGCACATTTTTACACATGTGGGGGAACTGTCCAATGATTCAGATGTGCCGGAAGGCGATTGTAACACGTTTGATGATATTGTGTGGGGAATAGGCAGAGGCTTCTTCTCAATGGTATTTATTAAATATTTAGGAGACAACAAATCCAACAGCCGGGCAATGACTGTGGGTCACCTTAGGCCTCATGGTGGTCAAACGTAACATAGCTAGAAAATGGAGGGTGGAAGTGGGGTCCACATCCTGGGATTGGGAAACTGACATGAACTAGTGCATGCAGGCAGAGAAGGTGGCTTACAAAGGGAGAGGTTGCCCACACAAATGGACACAAATTTGGGGAGGCTGGAATGAAAGTAGAGGGATGCTCTGTCAGACGGTTGTTAGCCCTCCCAGTTTTGAAGGGACTGAGGATTACGTACAAATGCAATATTATTGAGATCTGAAAAGGGAGAAATGGGTGAGCAACGCATCAAAACTTGGAGATCAATGTCCTGATATTTATAAGACATAAAATTGTGACCTGACACTGTCTGTGATAACCACTACTTTCATGTGTCCTTTTGTCCTTTTTCTTTTCCCTTTTACAATAAAAAGATGTTAAAAAAAAGAATTGTGTGGCTACGGTGCCAGACATATGAGACAGGTTTACATGTCAGAGAAAGGCAGAACTTGGCAGAGTCGGTTAGCAATGAATGAAAAATATGGCTGCAGTTATTACAGTTGTGCTAAGGCAATGTTTTATGTTCTAAAATCACCAAGTCTAACCTTTGAACTTTAGGCACTCAAATGATTGCACCTAAGCAGTAATATTATGTTCGTCTTGCATGTGTCATAAATTGTGCAGAGTGAAACCCCAGGTTGCACACCCTCTGACAACTGATATCACTGACGTGGAGACAAGAATTCTCACGGTAATACTGATCACGAGAGAGTCTAGAAGGTGGCGCCATTCATGCCTTGGAAATAAGAGTGCTCCCCGATTTACATACCGCAAGAAAATGAGAGAATACACTTTGCGCATATTCCTAGTAAAGCAGCATTCAAATGTGCAAGGAGGACGGGGAGAGAAAATCTAGACACTGATCACCCATACATCGCCAACATCCTAGTGTGACTGTGGGGTGCTCCTAAAGACCCTCCCCTCACATAGATGCAGTCGCATCCAATGGCTGGCCACCAGAGACGTTTTAAGGCATGGGCAAAGTGGGCAATTTCCCAGGGCCCTCACCTTCCATGGGGACCCCAGGGGAAGGAAATTTGATCTCTCTTTCAAGCTCGCCTCTGTCTTTTCCTATATCTGAACCTCTCTTCTTTTCTCTGTCTCTTTGCCCAGTGTCATCTTAAGGATTTTTTAGGTCCCCAGAAAGGAATACTTCAACCTTTTTTGCGCGAAACCCGTTTCCAAAGGTTTGTTTGGCACCATATAGGCTACAATTAGCACAAACATAGGTAATTAAATTCAAAGTTGTAACAAACAGGGGCCCCGAAATATTTCTGACCCGGGACCCCAAACATTCTTAAGACAACACTGCTGGCCACAGGGGCACTGAGTCTGTGAGTACTTTTTGGACAGTACATAGGCACCCACAGCTCAGTCTCTGAGGGAGCTTGAGGGCCTCCAGAAAGTGAGGATCAGTCTAGGCCAGCACCCTCCCTAACCCTAAGTTACTCCTAAAACATAAGGACTTGGGAAAACATGGCGCTCTCCTGTATGATCTCCCATATCCCCACTTTCAATGGAGGCGATGCATTGGGAAGCACACTCTTCTGTCTATGGTGTTATTCACGACCACCATAACTGAGTAGGCACTCCATGACAGTATCAGAATTAGTGGCGATACCACCACTTGTCTGAACCAAGGACATTGTTTGTAGGCTTTAAATGGGAATTACAGTCTCCAGTGCACTACTGTGTAATAAATGGCATTACATGGGCAACCTCAGAAGGAATAAAATATACACCCAAGATCGACAAGTATACAGAACCCCTGATCACCCTGCTTCTTTGCTAAAAGCCTTCATGTCACAGCTGGTTCTATGTCACTCTCAAAGTGTCGACCAGAAAGTACAGAATTCGAATTTAGCCCTTGCTTGAGAGGTACGAATGTGCTGCTCATGCTTCACGTGTCGGTGGGTGATGTATTTAGGAATCCATTGTTTCTAGGATTTTTTTGTACCTAATCAATTTGCGGAATTTGTCCTGGTCGAGCTGATAGTATAAACGTGACTTTCCTCTTCAACATTCCTAATTCAGTAGCCCACATGTTTCATTGTTTCCTAGCAGGTGATGAATATTCATGAGCTTTCGTGTCGGGTGTGAGCCGTTAATTACATACTAGTCAATGTGGCAGCGGTGCTATAAAACCTCTTTCGAGGCACACATTTACCAGCACTTGGAGAGCCCGGCACCTTCTCTGCCAACAATCCTCAGACTCACAGGAAGGTAAGTGCTTGAATGTAGGCTCTTTATTTGCGGAGGGTAGGGTGGCTGCCATGTTGGGATTTGAAGCTGCTGTAAGATCTCGACTGTTTTTAGTTTTCAACAAACTACATTTGGAATGTGTACTATTGAATTTTCCTGAGAGTGTGAGTAAAACGCCCTTTCTCTTATTGATCTGTAATATTCATAGATGCACGTGCTATTTAAGTGTTTGGGGGATATTCCTGTGAATTTTTATTCCAAGGTTTTTTATTCCCGGTGAAAGCAGTTCATATCAATCTCTCGGGTAGGATTAGTTCGGAGCTAGGAGTGTGTCTAGAAAAGTGACCAGTGAACTATATACTCAGTGTCCGTAAAGACATGAAGGGGGATCTAAGAAAGTCGGCAGGTTCTCAGTGTACCCTAGTGTCTCAACCCTAAAGCAGGAGTATACAGGCAATTATTTTCCACGATTTGAGGTGGTTTGTATTCTAACTGAGTCAGTCATTTCATTTCATTTTGGTACTTTATTTCGGTAATAGACCATTAAAGTAACAATTCTTCAGTGCAAGTACAAATACATCATACCATAAAAAGATAAAAACAATTCAGGATGTGTTACATACTCAGTAATAGCACTTTATTTGATAAAAACAGTAAAACCAAACAGTACAATGTTATACTTTGATATCTATAGAGTAAAAACAATTCATTTAAGATGGATGAATTATGTACTGAAAAATAGCACCAGTTAAGTAAAATCAATGAAACCGTACCATACATTAAAGTACATTTGTGTCTGACCAGTCAGAGGCCTAGGTAATGCCTACCAAGGGTCCGCCAGGTTGTTTGAAGTGGGACAGAGAGGATTGTGTTCCGATTGGGCCAAATACTCTTGAGATCCTTGCCGACAGAGAAACTTTAACAGAGGACGTATCTGCTCTACATATCCTCGAGGCTATCTTATGGTGGCGGGCTCCTAGATAGCGACGTAGGGGAGCTAGCCAGCTTTTCCTCTGTTTGTAGGTAGGGCAAAAGAACAGGAGATGGTCGGACGTTTCTTCACCCTAGCCACATAAAGGACACATTTTGGATCCACCTTGGTCAGGATTCCATTTGAATGTGAGTGTAGCAAGAGGGAGTGAACCTAGCCTGAACCTTAAATAAAGTGCTTTCATTAATAGAGGATCTATCTCAGTCATGTAATTCTCAAACAGTGGTACTGGTTTGAACTCAAGGAAGCTTTCAGTCTGGTGCCCAGGCCTATCTGGTTACATAGTTTAACCTCCCTGCTCTCCCAGTAGGCAAACGTCAGCTTTTTACAGCGAGGGGAGTGATAGAGCTTGGATCTAGTCAATGCTCATGCAAACCCCTGGAGCTGAGAAACTGCATCACAGAAGACAACCACCAGATTTTTCGTCCCGCCCGGTGATCTGTTCAAGAAATCACTCAAACCGTCCCTGTAATGTTCAGATTCAGGAGTGGATCATACACAACACCTACAAAGGATTGGCTTTATGCGGGTTACAGAAACTATAGACCATAACCCTAAGTCTTGCTTAAAGGCTAATGGAGTACTTAGTGGTAATTTGAGGGCTGCTCTCAGGAAATGATTCTCGTCTTTTTTCATTCCATTTCGATTTCTTTGGCCCCAGAGCTCTTCCCCATATGTAGCAGCAGCTGCGGCTTGGGACCTCCAGACAACAAGAAGGGTGGAGACTGGGTGCGAGTTGGTCTTAATTGCACATTTTAAAATAGGAGCTTCCCAGTGTTTAAAAATGAGAGTGCTTTTTACAAAGTGACCCAGGTGTTGCAGCTGGATAAGTGTATGCCAAGGGAGTCAAAGTCTGTCACTCACTCTAGTTCCACCCCCTCAAGGGATATATTCCCTATAAAGCCTCTATAGGGGTGGATGGCCGTAAACTTAGTTTTGCTTTCATTGATTGCTAGGCCATGGTCTGAGTAAACTAAATTGAAGTTATTCTGGAGAGTCTCCAGGCTTTTGGGAGTCTTAAATGCCAACAACGTATCGTCTGAGAACAACAAAGCAGGTTTCTTGGTTTCTCCTTGTACCGGGGAATCATTGTCGCAGGCCAGTAGATAGTCAATACCCCATTAACAAACAGCAAAAGCAGCATGGGAGCAAGTTTACAGCCTTGCCTTACCCCCTTATCTATCCCTAAAGCATCAGTAGTTTCGCCATTGGCTCCTCAACGAATTTGGGCAGAATTAACTTCAGTGGAGCCAAATAATTATATTAAGAAGGGGGCCAGGGAGTCCCAGGTCTCTGAGGATACACCATAGTTTATCTCTAGGGACCATATCGAATTCCGCCTTAAGGTCTACAAAAGCGATATAAAGACTAGCCCCATTTAAGTCGACCTCCGTCTAACTTATTGGTCGGTACCTAAAAATCTGGTCGACCACACTAGTTTTGGTGTGGAATCTGGCTTGAAAGGATGTCAAAATCTTGGTTTCATCGAACCAGAGTAACAATCGGTGTAGTATTAGCTTATTTGTTTTGACTGGAGTCAATGAGTCTAATTGGGAGATACTTTGCCGGGTCTGTCTTTGGGCCTTTTTTAAGGTTAGAGATTCTTTCCACACCTTTCCAAGATGTTGGGAGGTCTGCTCCTGCCATGACGGTGTTATCGAGCCGGGTAAGGTATGGTGAACAAATAGTGGATTCGGAGATGAACAGGCCCCCTGGAATTCAATGCTGCCAAGGGCTTTCCCCAAACTTCTGTGATTTAATGGCATTACAGATTTGCGACACAGTGAAAAATACTTCATTTCTGGAGGTGTCAGAGTTGTAGATAATGAAACCGAGTGTTGTGGCTTGTAAGGGACCATAGTTATCTTGGGTCTCCGGATTGGGGTGGGAGGGGGAAGAGGAGTATAGGGTTTTAAAGTGGGTTACCCAGTCCTGGGGAGCAATATTAGATTCAGGTTTCGCCAACACTGTCTTGGAGCCTTGTGAGATGACATGCAGAAGGCTGCCTGATTCCCTGAGTACACAGCGTTCAACATTTCGGTCCAAATGGCCATATCCCAGTTTGATTTTGCACATTTTTTGACAGCTTAGCAGTCTGGATGTTGTTTGGCAGCCCTCCCTAGATGGCACGGAGGAGGTGGCTATTTGCTATTCTCCAATTTCTGTTAAACCGCGAGTGTGATGCAGTCACAGTAGAGTTCTTATTTGAGTAGGGTTTGGTAAAAAAGCCTGATTCCTAACTCCGCGAACCATTTAGCATGGACGTCCATTACCCTATCGGAAGGCAGCTCAGGATGAACTAATAGGAGCAAGATGTAGGGCAGGCCCTGGTGTATGTGGGCGTATGTATTCTCATTATTCAATACAGTCTCCCATCCTACCTTCCTTCAATCATTGCTTACTTATATATCATCACAAGGTAATCAAGGGTCCTTATTTGACCTGTCCGTTTTGTCATGCAGTGTAAGAAACAGAGGAAAATGATCACTCTCCGTCCCATATAAACCTCCATATCTATAATGAGTTCCCAGAATCGGAGGTCCACAAGAAAATAATCAATACAACTCTGGCTGAAATGTTTTTTAAAGTTGGGCGCCTCTCTACATAGGATTTCACCCTGCCATTGCAGGTCCTCAGATGACAACATATATAGAGGTCCAGCAACTGCAGGTCTACTTTTGATGTGAACTTTAGACAAGGACCCGCACTCTGGGGAATACCCCAGGATTGATCTTCATCACCGATTATTTCCCTTTGGAAAGTGGTAGGTTTGAAACGTGTTAAAACTCCCAGCTACAATTACTACTACCTCCCACTTGGATTTTGAGTTAGTAATATCACTCAGTTGGTCTAGAATGGAAGACTCTGCTTACTTGGGAATGCTCCTGCTATAAACATTAAAATAACAGTAGTGTTATTTTACCTAAAGGGCAACCTCGAGGCCAAGTAGATCCATTGAATTGATTGGCAGTTGCTTAACGTGGTCTCCCGGAGGGATCTTAATCCATGTGGATAAACCACTTGAAAGTCTAACGGGGTTGGGTTTGCGAGCAGGCACATGACATTTCTTATACCCTTGTCTATGGGTTGGGACAACCTCCCAGGACTCTTTAAACATAATAATATTGGCTGTGTATATAAAGGGCCCTGAGCCCCCCTGGGCAAACTTACTCCCCAGTCCCGCAAAGTTCCAAGAGATGATACAAAAATCATTAGACCTGCATGTCTAGAGAGTGGAAAAATTGTTCACTGTGCAAGATGCAAGAACTAGTTGGAGGAACCTACACTCGGGGCTGCTCTCGGTCATGACTACCAATTGATGAAGGATTCCAGTCAATCCACACAAGAAGGAGAAGATGTGGTCTGAGGGTGCTCCTGGCTCTAAAGTAGGGGGACCCTTGTTTTGAACGGTATCTGGGAGTTATTGGGGGTAGAGGTTTGTAGACCATTCACAAAAGCTTAATGTGAGAACTGTAAACTAATGCAGTCAAAGGTGTCAGAGTGTGAAATACAACTCGCACTAATTATGTCAGAATGTATTACAGTGTAGCATTTTCTCACGTCTCTAATCCAGTGCATCACTTTATGTATCAGGGAAGCGTCATCTTCTTCGACACACAAGGGCACCTTGGGATACCAGTCATATATAACATACAGCTGTGGGAAAAAGCATTTAGGGTTAGTTTTAGACAATAGACAATTGGAAACTAGGGTGAGGCAGTATAGGTTTAGGAGTAAAATCAGGGTAAAGTAATGGAACCTGGTTATGTGAATCCTTGTAACCATCAACCTGGCTTGTCGATGAGTTTTCAAGGTGCTGGTATTTCGGCGAGGACTGTAACTCATCACATAGGGCCTTAATCTCAGCCCATGAAGAATTAGTAACTACCCATAGTTCTTTGATTGGGGCGCAGGTATCATCCGCTACATCTGACCGTTGTGGGGGGATTAGCAAGCACTCTGGAGTCATTTGGCAGCGTATCATTAGAGGCCAAAACAGAAACATTATTAGATCATGTAACCACAGGTTCTAGTGGAATGTGGGATTTAGAGGAATTAGAAGAAATACACAACGGAGAACTGCCGATAGTGGACTCCCCCGGGGCATTTCTTATTGAGCTAATTGCCATGAAAGGAGACCATTTGCCCTTTCCAACTTTTTTAAACAACTGGGCAACTTGTGTCTTTTTTGGCTTAGCACCAGAAGCATCAGGTTGAAGGATTTGATCTACCTCCTCTACAAGATGGTCTGTATCTTGTAGGGTACTGCTGTGGGATGGGCAGTCTACTGCTTTTTTCCCCGTCGATTCACCAGTGAGTTTTTCGGTGCTTTTCCTTTTCCCCGACGGTTGACAGGTTAAATATCACTCTGCAGGTATTTTAACTAAATAGTCACACTACAAATAACAGTCTTCCCTCCAAAAAACACTAAAAATTGGCCAGGCTACAAGCTTATGTGGGAAAACCATGAGGGGTTACTATTATTTTAAATGCCTAATACCGCTTGCCTCAGTGGGGGAGACTGTTTGATGATGAGTCCTGGATCCGGTCTTTGACATATTTGGTCTCAGTCTGAAAGGACAGCCAAACAGGCACCACAAAAGTCAGTAGGAATATGTTCGTAAGAGTTGACCTTATTTAGCATGGGGATTTGCAACTCGGCTGCAAGGCCAAGGGGGGTAGCCTGCCCTCCCACTTCCTGTCGCTGACGTGTGCAGGGCGGTACCGCCACTGGCCCGGGCATGGCCCATGTGGCGGGACTGCTCGCCACGCTTAATACCGCTTGGTAGATCAGGTGAGGGAGAAGACCAGGGACCGCCTCCTGGGGTCCTGGTGATGCTGGACTGTGTAGTACCCTCTGAAATGCCGCCAATTTCACCCGTGCAGCCAGACTCCTCGCCGTGCTTTATAGCGCTTGGTAGATCAGGTGAAGGGAAGACCAGGGACCTCCTCCTGGTGCCCTGGTGATGTTGGACCATGTAGTCTCCTCTGCAATGCCGCCAACTTCATCCGTGGAGTGGGACTCCTCGTCGCGCTTTATTGCATTTGGTAGATCACGTGAGGGGAAAGACCAGGGACTGCCTCCTGTGGCCATGGTGATGCTGGACCATGTAGCCCCTCTAAAACGCCCCCAACTTCTGTCCTTTATTGTATGAATTCACCTACTTAGGCAAACTCCCACTCTCTGAAGTATCACGGATTTTCCTGAATGGACGAGATGGTGTGATTAAAGTACTAATTACGTTTAGACGGAACTGAGGGATTTGGTTCAGATAAGAACATGTACTCAGTAGTTATCAGCAAGCCTGGTCAACATTTCTAATACACCAGTGCAACATGCGTATTTTTATGAATTTTGCTTTACAATTGTTATGTGAAATTCCCAAAACTAATCCCAGAGAGCACGGGAATAACACAAACCACCTGAATATAAGTAGCTTTTGTTCATGCCTCTTGCGTTTTCGCTCTATGTTTAAGTGCAAAATGCATTCTCACACCTAAAACGGACAGTTTCCACATTATTAAATGTGGCATATTATAATGGGTATGCGTGGAGTGGAAAAATGGATAAACACATAAGAGAAAACAGGTGGGAGGCTTATAAATAATGAAAAGTAGAGAAATAATCCCGAGAGAAAGGCTAGGAATAGTGACAGTTAAATGACTTTTGGGCCAGATGTACGACCCTTTTTTGCATCCGCAAACTGGAGATCCTCCCGTTTGCGGACGCAGAAAAGTGTAATAGCATGTACAAATGCTATCTTGCGAGTCACTGACTCGCAAAACAGCATTTGCCACTCTCGCTGTTAGGAAGGGGCGTCCCTTCCTAATAGCGAATCAACATGCTATGTACTAATGTTTTGCAGCCGCATTTGCGGCAGCAAAACACTTGCCGTTTACCACCTACTTCAAGTAGGTGGTAAACCAATCGCAAAGGGGAAGGGGTCCCCAGGACCCCTTCCCCATTGTGAGTATGTGGGGAAATATTTTTTAAGAGCAGGCAGTGGTCCCAGAGACCACCGCCTGCCCTTAAAAAAATGAAACTGAAAAGTTTCATTTTTCTTTTTTAAATGCATCCTGTTTTCCTTTAAGGAAAACAGACTGCATTAAAGAAAAAGAAAACTGCTTTATTAAAAAAGCAGTCACAGACATGGTGGCCTGCTGACCCCAGCAGGCCATCGTCCCTGTGAATGCTAGCCATTCCTAAAGGGGTCGCAAATTGCGCCTGCCTCATTCATATTAATGAGGCATGCAATTTGCGATCCCATTAGGAATCACAAACAGTGTCTGAGACATTGTTGTGCATTCCAATGACCGAGTCGCAAATGCGACGCAATTTGCGACTCGCTAATTGGCGGGTCGTACATCTGGCCCTTTGTCTAATATCAGATAGTGTTTTGGAAATGGAAACTGAAAGTCATGACGTCATTGGGCTTCTTAACCGTCATTGGTACACTCTTAACTGCCTAATAGAAATGGGGGAGGAGGATGGTGATGAAATATCAAGTGTAACTGTCACACTACAAAAATATCATATCAACAATACTGACAACCAAAATATCAGCTAGGTCAGTAATTGTTTGCTGTACTTATCACTACATATATGTCTCTTGTCCAAAAATTGATTTTTAAAGTATGTAGATGTCAAGTTAAAATAGTAAATCTATACTTACCAATATACACGTAACCAGTGATGCAGTGAACCACCCCCTTAAGCAGCATAAGCGGGGGTTGCTCATTGGGTGAACGAGCGGGGTAACTGGGTCCCCCGAAAACGGTAATTCGATTTGTATGGTGCTTTCCTGTCTGCAAACCAAATGCTAATAAATACGATTAGTTAAAAAATGAACATAGAGGTTTGGTAGGTGGGTTGACATTCCTTGCAAAATAAACAGAGACATGATGAAATGTTTAAAGTAGGGGAAATGCTCAGAGAGGGTGAAATAAAAAAGTGAGCATGAGAAAGAATAGTAGGAAAGAACAAAATAAGGATGAGAGACATAAACATGGGTAGATGGAAAGAGAGAGGAAAGAGCTGGTGGTCAAAGGAAGGTTGCAAGAAAGGAAGTACATGTCGTAAGATATAATGAAGAAAAGGTGTAAAGTAGGATGGAAGGGTGAAAGAATGAATGGATGGAAGCATGAAAGATTGGGTAGATGGAAGGACACAAGGATAGATGGAAGAGTGAAATGATCAACAGATAAAAGGGTGAATGGCAGGAAGAATGAAGAATTGGCAGATGGGTAAGATTGTAAGGAACGATGGTGAAAGGAAGAAAGGAAGGAAGGATGGATGGATGGATGGATGGATGGATGGATGGATGGATGGATGGATGGATGGATGAATGGATTAATATATAAATGGGGAAAGCATAAATGTATGAATTGATGGAAGGAGGATGAGAAGGTAAACAAAATTCTCCTAGGCGCAGGTTTGCTCACTTGGCATGCTGGGTGTGATCAGAGTTATGGTTAAAGTGAAGGTATTTTTATTTTCTTCCTTCTCCCTGGAACCTACCTCCACAATATTTTGGCAGTAGATGTTTTTTGTTACAACATTCTTGCAGCACGATATTTCTTTGGTCGATATTCTGACATACAAGTGAAAGGATCAGTGAGCAAGAAAGGTAAAGCAAGCTAATGAGTGAAAGAAAGAGTCAGATTGCAGCATAAAACAGGGAAAGAAGCACTGACAACAAAGAAAAAGAGTTCAAGGCAGTCAGGAGTGAGATGGCAAGGGAGACCAATAGAAAGAAAGAGTGGAGTTGAGAGGAACAAAATATATCAAACAAAGTTGTGCATTTGGGATTATCGAACTAACTAATCCTAAATTTTCTGCAGGTCGGCCAACAAGAAAAACGCCCATCATTGGCTCATAAGAACATCCTTGGTGAGCCGTGGGACTGAATCCGAAGAAAACCGACAAGCAACAGAGTCATGGCCCAAGACAGAGTGCATCAGGACTGCCAGGTAAATAGACAGATGTAAAAAACGTAGAAACATCAACAAATATCAATATGGAATCAATAAGGGCTTCTACTATACTTGAAAGAGAAGATTGGAAGTGTGGTTCTCTTTCACTTCTAGAACATTCTTTGTTGGCTGTGGAAGGACAGATGTGATGCTCACAAATGCCACTATGAAACACAAAGAGGACCTATGGTACAGCATGGGCACACACACATATCTCAATGGAAAATTAATCTCGTTCTTTACTGTCATTTTTACTTAGCATTTGTATAGCGCACCCTTATTGAGGCTTCGTAGCACATTTCATGGTTGAAGGCAGCATCAAGGCACGCCTGCCACAGCTCCCTGCTGGTACAAAGCAGACCCAAAGCTGCTCAATGCCCAGCTTGATCTCAGTTCTAATGCAATCACTGTCTTATGTCTGCACAGGACACATCAGTCAAGAGTTGCTGTTGCTGTGCCACTCAGTGTTTCAGTGAGTATTTGGTTATTTTACTTCATTTAAATTAACTAAGATTATCATTTTATTCTGGGACTTTCTTGGTGTTGGAGAGCTCTTGGTGTTTGATGATTGAGTTTCCCTGGAAATGGAAATCATTTTATTCGGAAAAATAAGTTTCCAGTCACTGCTTTTCTCACAAATGCACATGAATTAGTTCCACCTTTGTGCCTAGTCACTGCTGAGCTTTTCCATGAATGGCTCACTGATGGAGTCTTCACCCTCATCTCCATTCATGCCTTGACATACCATCCGGCACAAACATCTGCACAGATGACAGGTCATTGCAGTCTCCAGGTCCCTGTGGTTTTGGGGACCTGGAGCCGTACTACACAGAAAACCTCAGGGGTGCAAAGGGCATGTGCGCCCGCTCTGTGCACCCCTGGGACACATTGGTATTACAGAAGGGGCCTCAGAGGCTTCTACGGCCCACTCTGTGTTACAGATAGCTCTGGCGCACGTGGAACACCAGCGCTATCATCAGAGGGTGTTTCTTCATTTGCACAGAGGCGTCAGCCCATGCACTTTGCCTCTGCGCCTGTGCCCTATTTTGGACGCAGACATGACTAAAGGCAGCCTTCTAGAGGGGAGAAAGGGGGTCCCATGGACCTCACAGACATCCCCTTGTGGGCGGGTGCAGTCACTCACTGCATCCACCTGCAAGGGGATCTCTCACCCCTCTTGAAAGTGCAAGTGGGTGCCACCTGCACAGTGAAACACGGAGCAGCTTTAAAGCAGCTGCGCCGTATTTATCTGGAATGCGCTGCCCCCAGGGCAGCACTGGTTCGCGGCTGCCCTAGGGGCAGAGCATTCATGTAATATTGCGCTCTTTCCCTGTTTGCGCACTGCACACCTATTTAATGGTGCACCATTGCACAAAGAGGGAAAGCCACCATATTTGTTACACGGCTCCAGATGTACTATGGGCTGAATCGCAATTCAGTTGGTGTTTGTACACACCGAACACCTTATTACCATACCTTCCTTTTCGACTGTGATAGAGATATTACTCTTGAGCACAAAATGAACATTCAGTAGGATTTGCAGAATCCTGTCCTATTAACATCAATGATGCAGGTTTCTGTCTGCGAATGGTGCAGAATGGTAGGGACAGAGGACTGCAAGGGGCAGCGGACCTCATCCCTGCCTTTGCATTCTTAAACAACATTTTATTTTATCATTCCACTTCCTGTGCTTTATAGGAACAGGAACTCCAATAAAAAATAGAATACGCATTTGGCAAATGCCTCGCTGGGTGCATGCAGCAGTACTTTGGAACTCTGGCGGATCCCCATTCCCAATAGCCCACATTTGCAAAGTGGAAGCTGTCCCTCAGACGCTACTTCTTCTTATGAGAATGGATACCACAGCGTTGGGTGTTAGTATTCAATCAATGATTTACAGCAGTTATTTGTTGAGGCTGGGGCCTGGAAAGAAGGTTGTTTTCAGCTGGCTAGCTAGATTTGCTTGAATAGATCACCTACTAAATGATACAAAACGTTTTGAACTTAATGCATAATGGGGTTGGGAGCTACAGAGGAGCCCTGAAGATAGAGATGATGTGGTCTTACTGAGGCTGGTGGTTGTATGGAGAATGCCCTTCTTTTGGGGTGATGGTGGAGTCAACTATGGGCCAGATGTACAAACATTGGGAAGAGTGATTTCCTAATTGCGATTTCCTGCAAATCGCAATTATTAAATCACTATTCCTAAGGTATGAAACTTGTTGAGTTTCAATTAGTGATTCCTAATGGGTCGTAAATTGACCTACCTCATAAATATTCATGAAATAGGTCGCAGTTTGCGACCCATTAGAAATCATAGCCATCACAGGGATGGTGGCCTGCTAGGGTCCACAGACCACCTTGTCTGTGATTGCTTTGGATTAAAGCAACGCTTTTTACTTTAAAATGCAGCCGTTTAACTTTCATGAAAAACTGAATGTTTAAAAAGAAAAAAATGAAATGCTTAAAAGTAAATTTTTAAGAGTAGGCAGTGATCTTTGGGACCACTGCCCGCACGTAAAAAATATTTGTGTTACATTCTCAAAGGGAAAGTGGTCCCATGGTATTCATTCCTATTTTGAATGGGTTACCACCAACTTTGAATTGGTGGTACAATATTTATGTTTTGTGAATGAAATTTGGTCCCAAAACATTAATACATACCACTGCGAATCGCTGTTTGGAAGGGATGCCCTAAACACTCCCCTTCCAAATACCGAATCGCAAACCAATCTTGCGATTCAGTAACAACTTAGAAGAGGGATCTGAGGTTTCCTTCAATATATTCTTAGAACGAAAGGCACATATTGAGTCGGATGCCAATACTTGCCTTCAGAGAGCACACAGGTAATGAAACCTAGAGTGAAACACGTGCTGGCAAAAAAGATTTTACATGAGTTCTTAACTTACAAAGTAGAGTAACAGTATGGCATGAACTTATTTTGCAATTGGAAATTATAATTCACTGCTTAAAATAGGAAAGAACAATAAATATGCAAAAAATATGTTTGAAATGAACTAAAAAAAAAATCACTTGCTGTGTGCCTTGAAACATGTTTTGTTGAGAATTACAAGATGTAAAGGGCTGAGAATTATACGACAGGACGAGAAGAGAATTATAGAAATAAGTGGGGTCCGGATGGCCTTTAAATCAGCTCTGTTTTCGATGTTAACCTGTTGCTGGCGAGAAGGTGAGGTGGTTAGGGACTGAACGTTTAATTTGAAAGTTGTTTTTTGTTTATTTAACCTTTCTAAATTGCTTCTACCTTTACTATCACAGATGAGTAGCAGTAGGCATTTCAGAAATTGATATGTTTTCTTTTTTTTCAGAATGGCTTCTTGGTCTAATGTCACTTGTTTGGATAGCACTGAGCATCGCTGAGATTGTCATTGGTAAGATCAAAGGATCTCATTGCCTCTTTGTACTCTTTCTTCTCCTCTCCACCATGACATATGCATCCCTTTTTCTATCCTCTTTTCATCCCTTTTTCCAGTTCACCTCATGAGATTAGGAGATACCATCCCTGGAACGTTTTTTTTTAATGCTGAATGGATACATACTTATAACCTGTTGACTAGTAATGCCTTATTTGGTGTACGACATGTGATTTGGTATCTACCTCATTAACGAGGACGTCGTCGATCTTTGTCCATCTCTTTTAAGAAAGATTTTGTTAGTACTCGAGCAGAACTTCTGTGACACTTTGGTTTGTGGTAGATCATTAAGCCCATACTACATCTCACCAAGGGGCTGTCTCCGGCGACAGGCCCACCCCCACCTCTCCACTCATCTAAGGCATCCTTAATTTCACCCTATAAAGGAGCTTTCTCTGGACTGTTGGCCATTTGCAATGTTTTGAAACTCAATAAATACATGTAAAGTAGTCTCTGTTGGAAACAGTCCCAAACAACATCTCTGGATAGTTCTTTTTTAAATACATATTTTGGCCAAAACCCTAATGCTACTCACTCTTCAGCATTTTTTTTTCTTTTGGAAGAACAGAACTGCAAGCACCAAAATGCACTGAGACAAATGTCTGAGTAGCCGTGAGGGACTCAAATGTTTCCCTAAAGAGAGCTGTCATAGTAAATTAATTGAGTGCCTCTTAAAAATAGTTCTCACCTCCCCGACTGTAATCCAAGGGCAAGAGGTTGAGGGAACCTCTGCCAATATTCAGGATGTGACTCACCTCACTTCTTGAAATTATTGCAGGTAACTCATCCGAAGGGAATTTCTGTGTTTAGATTCAACCAACCTAAGCATACACTCTACAATTTTCATAGGATAGGATTTCATTAACATTCTTGCTATGACACTGCTCATAAGCATGATCTCTTTTGTCTCACATTTTTGTGAGAGCTCTGAGGTGTGACTGCGGGTGTTATATAATGCCTCACAACTTACAATTGAGTTAGTAGTGTAAGTCATGGATTGTCATGTGATCCCAAAATGATCCGATGAGCTATAAGAAAAGCATTTAAAATACAATTAAAATAATAGATTGAAAGAATTAGCTAGAACATGAAACTGACCGGTAGGAAGAGAGAGTGAGAATGTGAGTGAGAGAGTGAGAGACAGAGAGAGAAAGAAAGAGAAAGAGAGGGTCCAATAAAAATGATTGATTGGAAGATGGCTAGAATTAGAGCAAAAGAACAAAGCAAAGGAGGAGATGAGGATTGGAGAAAGGGAGGAGAAAAGAATGAGAAAAAGAAGTTGACAAGGCACAGGTGGTTTAAAAAGAAAACCAGAGTCAAGTCAGGCGGTGTGTTAAATCATGTGTTTTTAAGCTAAACTGCTTTAGGCCCCCATTTCAAGTTCAGGGCTAAATGCTGATCTCTGTGTAAACTAAGGGATGGGGATTCTGAGTTGTTTGATAAACATACCCTCACAGTTTTCCCTGATGGAATAAATTAAGGTAAAGGCCATTAGGAATGCCAAAATATGTGGAACTTGGTGTGTATACAAAACAGTGAGGGATGGAATGCTTGAATTAATCTAAGACACTGGTAATCACTCAGGCCGCATCCCAATCCATCATTATTTGGCACACAATGCCGACTCATTTTGGACCCAGCTTTATGCAAATCAACCTTGACCCTGCTCCAATAGGAATAGTCCAGCCCGAACTGCCAAGCCAGGACCTTCCTGAACCGAAAAACACACAAACCAGAATTTGGTGTGCTACCTTAATAATTGTACATGTTATGTCTCAGTTGCAAGATGAAAACTAGGAAGAGGAGGCATTTACCATAACTGGGGTGGTAAATACCTCATTCTGTGGTAATGGTATTACCAAGTGTGGTAAAAGCCTTCACTGACCTAACTCGGAATGAGGTCCATTGTCTTTCAACAACAAAACACACAACTGCATATCCCAAGATGGTTTTGTCTAGGAATGTGCTTAGTGGCCTGGAGATTTGAGGCCATACTGTCTGCATTCTATACATTTTAATAAGACTAGTTCCTCCTATCAGGTGAGTCTGGAGTATCTGGCAACGTGTTATTTCCTGGTAGAAGATAAAACTAAATATCAGCCACCCTACTGAAGATTTCTTTGGCAACATTTCATTGCTCTGTAATGCAACACCTATTGTAGTTATTTCACTGGTCTGTTGTTTTCATACTTACAGGTTCTGTTTATCTGCATGAATGCCCAGCACAACGCTTCATCCCTATCTACCTCATCGTCAATGGCGTCACCATCATCATCATGTCCCTCCTCTCTATTGTGGCTGGACTGAGGCCAAATAAGCTCGTCTATGGCATCCTTGCGCTGTTGAGCCTCTTTTGGTTTGCTTGGCTTATCACAGGTAATACCTTTACTTATGTCGTACAGTTCTAGGGAAAGTTATCATCAACGATTGGAAGCTATCAATCACGAGATAACGAATGAAATTAGCAGTCCATTTGCAACATAATTTATAAACACAAAGTGCCATCCATAGGATGGTGGATGAAGAAAGGGCTTTAAAATGAGACAACAAGCCATTTACAAGATAGTGAATGAGCATGAAGTGGTGGGTATATTGATTATCATTATCAATATACTTACAGATAAAGTGATCAGATATGCTCCTTTTTCTGAATGGCTAGTTGTACAATTTATTAACATCACAACAGAAAATAACCACCACAATGTACATTTTTGGGCAAGGTAAGACAAGTGATACATTCTATTTCTTAGTAAAATACTAAGATTCTTTGTGTATTTTTGTATTTAAGAGCACTTATAGTGGTTGCTAAAATTGGTCTGAATGTAATTTTTGAAGCATCATTTAAAATATGATATATTTGTCCCAAGTCAAATTTCCCGCGGCAGCTTGTTCCATAGATTGATTCCAAATACCTATATTTTCCTGCCTCCAGATCTCTTATTTGTTGCATTTTATTGGCGATATTTATATTGGGTTGATGTAGCCCCAGAGGTTATCACAGTGCTTTACATCGGCAGATATTTTGTACTGACAGATGCAGCTTAAAAAAAATGTCTGGTTAACTTACAAACTGGGTGTGGCCAGGTAAAATTCATATAAGAACAATCATTGACATCTGCATAAATTGATAGGAGGTGCTGTGGATTGGCCAAGAGGGGACATTGGGTAGGGAGAGAAGTAAACGGAGAAGGTGAAATGTTTCAGTTCTTTCGTGGAGATACGGGCAGGGGAGTTTGGCACCTGTCTGTTTCTCAAATCTTGACACCCTCATTCAATTATTATTCAATGGTCTGCAAAGGGTGGCAGGTACATATTTATTTACGCCTTGACTAGAATGGAGGAACCCAGCATCAATCAGAACTCAAACATAAGCACAAGACATGTAGTTCCTCCGCAGGCCCTGCCTGTGAGCAGGCCAGAGTTTGCGCAGGGGTCGGAATTTCATGTTGTATGGAGTTTACAGCACCCACTAATTACCAGGGGCAATATAGTCCACACCGTTCATAAAATTTGGGCAACCCAGAATTGCCAGATTGGACAGTTGAAAAGTACATTGTTTATCATGAGATGCAGATTGTGGTGTGTTAAGCAATAAGGCCTACCTGATCTACTGGGCTAGAGTGGGTTTGTTTTCTTAAAACAGTTGGACCAGGTCTTTACCATCTTGGTTGAAGCTTCCAAGCAGCTTTTCCAGCACAGAAATGAAAATTATATTCTAAGTGGTAAACTGGATTTTACCATCAGTTGTAGGCTGAGCTCTATGATAAAGGGAAAAAATATATATCCTACTCAAAAAGTATTTCAAACAGAGCCTTACCTTACTCACCACTGATAGAAAGCCATTTTAACATAAAAAATAACCTTAAAGTTTCAAACTTTTATCAGTGGGGGCCAGAGATTGCCCCAGTGAGTGAAAACACCTGAAGTAGGGACTTCGGAGAGATTTTCCTTAATCTGCGACACATCTCACTTAGTACCGCTAAGGTCCACCCAGTTTTACTGTAGCCCCCCAATGACTGCTTCCTGATTGCAAATAATTTCTTCTCCAAAAAGGTTACGCTATCTAAATGCATCTCTGTTATTTCCATGGTAAATATTGAAAGTGAAATTTTACACTTATCTTTTGTGATATTTAATGTTATTAGTCCTCTAATCCCCCCCTCATGCGTTAGAGAGCTTTGGCCGAATTGTTTAATATAAATCGAATATACAGTGTCTTTAAGCTTATATTATAGAACTGTTTAACTGAAAGATTCATAGTTTTATCATTGGTATCAATGTACCTTCTGGAGATTACATCTTATGCCAGGAAAAGGGAGTTATACGTATAAGTAGAGTTTTAAGTGACACATGGTGGCTGTTGCACTCATGGGTTTTGTAGAAATGTGGGTGAGTAAAAAATGTAGGATTATTTTAAAGATGGTCCGGCAAGGATCTGAGATCAGTGCTGGGGATATGATAAACCTCTGTTTTTTCACCCAACAGGGAGCGTCTGGACTTTCCCGCTGTACCCCAACTACACGAACTGCAACAGAACCGTCTACCTATTTACGTTCTCCATCTTGATCATCCAGTGGATCGTCCTGGCGCTGTCCCTCCCCGCGATCATTGTCAAACTTTTCTCCTCTTTCCTCGCTTGTTCTTCTTGTTCCTCATGCTGTCTTTGTTCTCAGTGCTCCTCTTGCGTTTCCTGTGTTACTAAATGATGAACTTAAGGCTCCAAAATCCTTACATTTTGTTAGAAAACTTGCAGTTCCATGGACTATTTGCACAACGGTGCCTCAAGAAAGAAATTGGTTATTTTGTAAATTCATAATTGCTAATGGATGGTTTTGTTGCACTGACAATTAGGGACCACCTTTCCTCCTGACTGACACATCATCTACACACCAGGATGATGGCCCAACCCTATTATTATTAGGCATGTAGTTTAACAATAAAGACCACATGATAACCAAAGGTGTAGTGTATCCTGATTTTGCACAAAGGCAGAACACATGTAGGGACCAAAGGTAAAACTTGGCTATGAGAGAGGGTCACTGACAAGTGGCCCATGTATAGCGCCAATGGAAAACATGGCATGAACTCAGCCGCGGCCGGTGTAGGTAAGACCAGTGGGGCATCGAGGCCGAGTGGGGGAGAAGGGGTATTTTGAAAGATGAAGACGATGAGATGTCGAATCCCCCCCTACTTGGCCCCACCACACTGCACAGGCTGCAGCTGCATGAACTGTTCTTCCACTTAAGTAATTAACTGTATTTTGAACATCCTAGTGACACAGAACTTATAGATTTACTGGGTTTGCTGTTGTTCCTTTTAGAGGGTATGTATTTCAGCAATTCGGACTGCACTCTTCCTATTGAAGGAGGGTTAATATTGATTTATATAAGGTTGCTCGCTGTCACAAAAATGTAACAGGTGTTGCGATTCGAGTTATTTTACAGGCTACAAAATCAGTAAACTCTTAACCAAGATTTGCACAGGAAATCATTTTTTCTAGAATAGTTTTGTTAATTGCCTGGTACAGCACACAACAACGAGCACAATTTGGTGCACCAGCGAACTATCATGGTAAATAATAAAAGATTACCACCTACGGCTCACAACAAAGGTTTTTTTCAGATCATTATGATGACCCTAGACAGCCAACATTTCTGGGAATTGAGAAAATTGAGCCACACTGTTGAAATAGTGTAAGATGGAAGCGTGTGTTGGAAAGAGAAGGCGGCCGAGGTTTACTAAGGCTTCATGCCTGTGCAGGCAGCCACAAAGTGGCGCATGCTATTCACTATTAACAGCACAATCTATGTTCCAATGGGAAGGTGAACGTTACAGATCACACAAACTGTTGCTTGAAGGTGGCAGTACTAGGGTGGATCAACGCAAGCATGCACAGGTTCTGACGCAAAGCCGGCTCTATGAAGCATGGCAAGACCAGGCCTTGCTAGTAGAAGAAGGCTCAAGAAAAGTACATTTTATTTTGTATTCATTCCATATGGGATGCAGTGCACAACACATATCCCATGCACTGGAGCCTTCTGAGTTTGTTTACAAATAGAAATTAGTTCTGGAATGGTATGTCTCCAGCATAAACCCTATGTTAGACAGTGAACACTCACAGATGTACCATGATGCCAGCGCCTTTGTGATTTATCAGACGGAGCAACACCAGTTTAAGGTCAATCTTGGTAGATTCGAAAATAATGTGGGTGCCATGCTGAGCTGGGTGAAATATGTGTACATCTGGGCCTGCATGTGTACTTCAAATAAGAAAGGTATACATATAGACCTAATTTGAAATGAATGTTTCCTTGTGTAATGTAACTGGTGCTCGTGTAAAGCGCTCCGATACCTGATACCTTCGGGTCAAGCTCGCGCTATATAAAACTAAAAATAAAAAGTGATAAAGTACCTCTAAGGCGAATTGCTGAATGCCATAAGTTATACATTTCTCTATTTAAAACAATAGTAGTTATTTTATGTGAGTGATTATTTGGTGCTTCTCCTTTCAGTATTTTATCTTAATGTGACAAGTCAAAATGAAAAACATTTGAGGGTCATGGAATCACAGGTGTAACGCCTTTGCGACAGGGTAATGACTGACATACAACTTTAGAGGTAGAAAAATGCATAGCGAATAGTTTTTTCCAGTACACCACTACTTCTTACTAATGAAGAAAATGTGACTGTTAACACATTCAAAATCATGTATGAATATATGATTATTATTTGTTGTCGTTGTTATTGTGCTTCAATAAATTAATTTGTTTGGAATCCTGGAATCCTTTAAATAATTCACACCTAGATATGAATGGGATGCACAAATACAATTAAAAGATTGTGTTTTAAAGACACTGTCGCATTTTTGTTCTTGAATGTTCTTTTGTGTTCTTCGGCATTTTCCTTCCTGAGCAGAACACTTGCTAATGTACCAGATATGCCATTGCATTTTTCAGTTCAGTTCAGTTCATAATCTTTATTTGAAAAGACAATCACAACAATACACACAACATTTCCATTAGAGGATAGGTACACCCTATTATCATAGTAGTTTGTATGTATACAAAATTATTTAACATTGCTATTCAAGGATTTCAGAACCGTATAAAAGTTAAGAAGTTCACTAAAAGCGTAAGACCATTGTATTCATTAATAAACCGCACATATTGTTCTAAAATGCTTGAAAATGTTGATTTCCATAAAAATATCAGTCAGTCAGTCAGTCAGAATATCTTTATTCGACTTATTACAAGTCATACAAAGAACAAAAAAATATAATTATTTTGCAATGCAATGCCTACTATACATCTATTTACATTTCCCACACAAAAAAACCTAATAAACAAACAGAAGAAAAATTTTAGACATGGATAAAATATTTCTATACAAATCTATCACGTAAACATGCTCAAACAACAAGAGAAGTATTAAAGTAAGCTATGGCTAACAGGTTTCGCCCGCATTGCGGCTACCAGAAAGTTTGCCATACAAAAAGTAACATGTATGTTAGGTAGTAGTTGTAGAAAGAGCAGGGCTGGTCTTACTTGGACAAAACCAGCTTTTTTCAAAATAGGCAACAAATATTTCTTTCTCTGCTCATGGTATATACTACAAAACATAACAAAGTGCAGAGTATCCTGCACCGAAAAATTGTCGCAGCAGCACGGTGGGGCCTGCTCAGGCTTCTGCCAGGTCTTAAATGAACCTAGATAAAAATGTATCAAATTAAATCGGAACTTTGATAATAAAAACCTGTGATATGGGAATGTGACAAAGTTCAAGTAGGGGGCGAGTGAGGGTGTACAAACCAGGAGGTTATGTGCCCTTACTGCGGGTTTCAACACTTCGAGATCCTCCCTCCGTGCTTCCTGCCTATCCCTAAATAACTCTTTGATGGTTACTATGTCCTGTCTCCTAATATTTTCCGGAGATGAAAAAAGATCTGGGCGACCCAGATCTGCAAGGGTTTTAGCTACATATGCCAACCAAGGGATACTGGTGTATTTATCCAAGGATAAGACATCGTGCAAAATCTTGTGGTTCAGAGGTAGGTCATCATTTGTCCACAATTTCAGCCACAAAGTTAGCGGAGCAAGGCTCAGGGTATCAGACAGATACCCTGAGTTTTAGAGACACTGTCGCATTTTTGTTCTTGAATGTTCTTTTGTGTTCTTCGGCATTTTCCTTCCTGAGCAGAACACTTGCTAATGTACCAGATATGCCATTGCATTTTTCAGTTCAGTTCAGAATCTTTATTTCGATCACTGAGACCACAAAAGACAATCACAACAATACACACAACATTTCCAATAGGGGATAGGTACACCCTATTATCATAGTAGTTTGTATGTATACAAAATTATTTAACATTGCTATTCAAGGATTTCAGAACCGTATAAAAGTTAAGAAGTTCACTAAAAGCGTAAGACCATTGTATTCATTAATAAACCGCACATATTGTTCTAAAATGCTTGAAAATGTTGATTTCCATAAAAATATCATAAAAGTGAACAATTGATAAGAAAAAAATATATATACATCCTCGAATAGCCGTAAAGAGATCAACATAAGAACTGTCAATGATGCGTCAGTATATGAAACACTAATATGAGCATAAAATTCTATGCCCATGATTGGAGCTATGCCAAACAGAAGTTTGCATTAGACGTTACTCTTCGGGCTGCCAGAGTAATGTTATCCTAACCGTTTGTACGTCGGCTTACTCAGTTTGCTAATCACTAGGTTGGATGGGCTTGGGACCCTTAGTCATTTTTTCACTTATCAACCACTTCCAGCTTAGGAATTTAGCAGTTGCTATTACACTAGATTTGATTGTATTGGTCAGCTGTATTCTCATTCAACGGAGCTACACCTGGTACCCATGTTTCTACATAAGGCTTTCAACCATTTGCTCCGGGGTGCCTTATGTATATATGATTATTATTCGTTGTCGTTGTTATTGTGGTTCAATAAATTAATTTGTTTCGAAAACTGGCATCGTTTAAATGATTCACACCTGGACATGAATGGGATGAACAAATACAATCAAAATATTCTGTTTTACATACACTGTCGCATTTTTGTTCTTGAATGTTCTTGTGTGCTCTGGGACGTTTTACTTCCTGAGCAGAACACTTGCTAATGTACCAGATATGTCATTGCATTTTTGCAAGACGATCATTTATACAAACCATTAATGCATATTGTTTTAGGTAAACAGACTATATAAATGTACTCTCTGCTTTATAATATCACCATTTCTTACATAACCCCACTGGCCTTCAAGTGATGGAATTACACAAAATTTGATCAGCTTCTTAACCCCTTCAGTGCCCATGACGAGATGGTCTCGTCATGAAGCGCGGTTGCGCTGTGCCCATGACGAGACTGAACCCCGCCCGCTAATGCAACGCCCGGCACAGGGCGGGGAAAGGGCGGGGCACTGAAGAGGTTAAGAACCATGGTTAATCGTATGTAAATAAGGAAGCAGTATTCTTTATTACATTTACATTTGAAGTTGAAAGACTAGTTGATGATCATGCAGAGTTGCATCATGCTCGACTTGTAGGTTTGGTGCTGGTCTGGATAATTGTTACAGTCTGAAGTGCGCCTGAGTGTAGCTGGTTTTGCCTTCTGAACCTTCGTCAGTGATTTAACCAGTGCAACAAGAAAGAGAAACATGGTTGCAATGTCAAGGAAATATACTATGTTTGTGTGTGCACCTGTTTGAATGAGCATAGTTGATGCGGTGCCATTCTTTACAGGTTAAACAGAGAGCGGAGAAAACCCTATGAGCTGTTGCAGGAGACCGGATGTGATGTCTGCTGCATTAGGGGATTCCACCACTCACACCCGTCAGTACAAAGGGAAAACAAATGTTGCCACAGTCCTGCAGACAACAGCAATAGAGTGAGGCCAGGATGCCAGTGTCCTTTGAATTTATTAATACTGCAGGACACAATTCATATCTGGTACTGATGGAAGTGCCAGACCTTATATGATCACAAATTAATACGCAGAAAGACGTTGACAACTGTATATTGTCAGAGATTAGTCGGACCACTTGTATACAAAGAGGCAGCCCTTTCTTAGCAGTGAACATCTAGTGCTACACCCCCCAACTCCCAATGTTCAGGACTTTTTACAGGTTTTCCACATACACTCAGGAGCATAGCTTAGTCAGTGAGATTCGGAGAGGTATGAATCGTCAAATCTCTCCGACCTGATTGAGGGACTCCAATATCAGAAGGGGGAGCCCTAGGAGCCAGAACCCCAGGATCTTCATCCTCCCCAATAATTTGGAGAGGAGTTGGGTCTGGTGTAACCTTGTCTGAGCCACCGTATAATGGTCAATCGGATTGTATTTCTTCTGCCATGTACGAGGAGTGCAAGGAGTCGACCTCTGGGCCCAGGAGAAGGACTAATGATGATGATGATAAGCATGTTAAGCCTGAACGAACCAAAAAGACCAATTCCCTGGGAAATGTTTCTGATTTTGCCCAACAATTGTCAATGTGGAATCTCCTTTCCCTAATGCAAACAACCTTTCAGGGAAGGTTAAAGGCACTGGTTTTGAGCATTACTCGAAATGTTAAGCTTATCCACCTACTCAAAAGTATTAGTAAATCACTAAAGGATGGTTCATGGGAGGACATTTTAGAAGGAGGTTTAAATGGTGTTATCACTGATCCTAGTTCTCCTCTCCTATAGAGGGGGTCCCTTCATCTACTCGCACCATAAATTATGAGATATATGTTTCTAGATGTCCCTTTCTTATTTAAAAAAAAAGGGTAGTGTATTTGGGAAACAAAGGGTCTTATCTAAGTGTAGCCTCACTATGTTTTTTTGAGACTTGGGGTGAGAAGGAGAGCTCAGGAAGGGAGGGTAGGTAGAAAGCATAGGAGCTGTTTAAGGCTACATGGAATGGAGTCCCTGAGTCAGACTCCTAGATCCTCCCAAGCTGCCAGCTCCAAGTGTTACCCCTAAGATGTGTAAACAACTAACCACTAAGGGCAAGCCGGGCAGAAAAAGGCACAGTGAGGTTAGGAAAACTTCCAGAGAAAGGGAGTGGGAAAATTTAGGAAATCAAGGAAAGTTGAAAGGTGGCAAAAAAGGTTTCTGGGGACAAAAATAAGAAAATACACAACAAAATACTCAAAGTATTAAAATTTGGAAGGAGAGATCGTTCCCTAACCCTTATGTTGGAGTAGTGATTTGACCAAAGAAAATCCTGTCTTGATACAAACAATTTCTCCCTATTTCAGGCAGGAGGTGCTTGTAAGCAATTGGCACCGCCATTGATATTCCCAATTATGCAATCTAAAAGGAAAATGCAGCATTCAGTTTGTCACCCTCTAGATAGATCCAGGCTGCTAAGTGACTTTTGCCAATATTAAAAGATTTAGGAAGATCTCCTCAAAGGACTTGTCCCTGGTTGGTTTAAGGAAGGTTGCAGGGGAAGTACTGACCAGAGTACTGTTTGTTTCAGAGGAGACAGGGAACATAGTGGTGTCCTCAGGCTCAGTCTTGGTGAGAAATTGCATTAGTCTCTGTGATGGAAGTGAGGCTATATGTGCACCCGCTGGCAAATCAGGGGAGGGCTCTTATACTGAATTTCCCACATTTCTAAATGAACATGGAGGGCTAAAATGTAACCAGGTTTTTCTTTGCGTCCCACGGGTGCAGGCCAGAGAATAGGCGCTAGAAGGAGTTGGTGGGTGCAACACCGTTCGTAAGACAGAATAGTTACAATAAAGTTACATAATGATAGAGCCCTCATTGTAAAGAGTCAAAGGTGATCCCATCGTCCTCACCACTCTCAGTTAGATCAACATAGGAGGGAAAGAGGATAGGGTGGCCATTGGTTTATCCCCCATAGAACAGAGATGCACCTCCTCAAAAACTTCGAGGATCACTCCATTTCTGCTTGGAGTGGGGTGGCTGATGAAATTGATTGGTAAGGGTCAGGGCATCCGCTGCCGGGACGTGTCCTGGTTTGGAACATTCATGGGTTTAAATCGTTTATAGAAATGGAAAAGCACAGAGAGGTCTTAACAAATTACCCTATATTGTTCCTCCAGGATACCTGGTTGTTGGGGTGCCCAGCAGTGGAGGGGTTTGTTGCCTTAGGTCAAAATGCCAAGGTCTCGAAAAGAGGGAGAGCAGTGGGTTGACTGCTCATATTGGTATTTGTCCGCTGTGGGAAGAAGGTAATGAAACTCTAAACTACTTGCATATGCCCCACACTTGTTAAATTGATTCATTCACCAATGACGAGGGGTTAAAATAAATGATTTGTCTAGAAGGGATGTATGACGTTACAACGCACACTTTTACAACGCATGCACTTACAACGCATTTTTTACAACGCATAATCCATTACAACGCACTACACTTACAACGCATGACACTACAACGCATTTAAAAAAAATACCTTTACAACGCATACCATTACAACGCATAATATAACATTGCATTTAAGGTAAGTATTAGATAGTATAGGGGTAAAAATTACTTTTCTAACTCCAGGGGGTGCAACAGTAGGGTAAATGTTGGATAGTATAGGGGTAAAAGTTACTATTCTAACTCCAGGGGGTGCAACTGTAGGGCAAGTGTTGGATAGTATAGGGGTAAAAATTACTATTCTAACTCCAGGGGGTGCAACAGTAGGGTAAGTGTTGGATAGTATAGGGGTAAAAATTACTATTCTAACTCCAGGGGGTGCAACAGTAGGGCAAGTGTTGGATAGTATAGGGGTAAAAATTACTATTCTAACTCCAGGGGGTGCAACAGTAGGGCAAGTGTTGGATAGTATAGGGGTAAAAATTACTATTCTAACTCCAGGGGGTGCAACTGTAGGGCAAGTGTTGGATAGTATAGGGGTAAAAATTACTATTCTAACTCCAGGGGGTGCAACAGTAGGGTAAGTGTTGGATAGTATAGGGGTAAAAATTACTTTTCTAACTCCAGGGGATGCAACAGTAGGGTAAGTGTTGGATAGTATAGGGGTAGAAATTACTATTCTAACTCCAGGGGGTGCAACAGTAGGGCAAGTGTTGGATAGTATAGGGGTAAAAATTACTATTCTAACTCCAGGGGGTGCAACAGTAGGGCAAGTGTTGGATAGTATAGGGGTAAAAATTACTATTCTAACTCCAGGGGGTGCAACAGTAGGGTAAGTGTTGGATAGTATAGGGGTAAAAATTACTATTCTAACTCCAGGGGGTGCAACAGTAGGGCAAGTGTTGGATAGTATAGGGGTAAAAATTACTATTCTAACTCCAGGGGGTGCAACAGTAGGGCAAGTGTTGGATAGTATAGGGGTAAAAATTACTATTCTAACTCCAGGGGGTGCAACAGTAGGGTAAGTGTTGGAAAGTGTAGTGTAATATTATGCGTTGTAATGGTAGGCGTTGTAATGGAATGCGTTGTAAAGGTAGTTTTTAAAAATGCGTTGTAGTGTCATGCGTTGTAAGTGTAGTGCGTTGTAATGGATTATGCGTTGTAAAAAATGCGTTGTAAGTGTAGTGCGTTGTAACAGTTACGTTGTAAAGGTTGTTCCCCGTCTAGAAGTGTATGTTCCTCCAATTCATCCCCTGCCACAGCATTAATTGCTGAATCTGGTTAATGATATGGGAAAATTGATATGTGATTATCCAGATGCATTGTTGGTGGTTGGGGGGATTTCAATGAAAGCTCAACTTTTAAGGAGCTGGATGTGGCTATGAAAGAGATATGATTAGCATTACACATTCCAGAAAGCACTTTTCCTGAAATTCCTAGAGAAGGAGACGCAGAGGTTCTGTCTCGTTTATTGAACTTGATAATTGTTAATGGTCGGTGTAATGACGATACTCCTGCTATGAGAACTTTCAAACATGGTACTAGTAATCTGGCCATTGAATATGTGCTGGTTCCAGTGCACCAGTCCCATTAGGTAAAAGATGTCAAAGTTTTTGACGTAGGGCCCAGCGATCATATTGCCCTTGGTCTGGAGTATAGAGAAGATTATTTTGCGCTGTCCAAGTACCAAATCATCTCTTGACATAGTTTACTATATGAGAATACGAGTTTTCATTTCCGAGATATATTGCAGGCTTTTTCCACAATTGAATTTGAGCATTTGACCTGGAAAAAGGTCAAGATGTGTTGGATTGGTATTCCGGGTTAACAAAGCAATTGTTAGCCCAGTTCAAACTGGTAAAGGGGGGCCCTCATTCAGCTAGTAGTATAAGAAGTAAAGGAAACAGTTGGTTTGATGATGATTGAAGGGAGGGTAGAAGTGTGGCAAATAGTAGTAGTTGTCACTTCAAGTCAAATCCTAGTGATGTTAGCTAAAAAACCGCAACGGTGGCTTTGAAAATCGCCTATCACAAGGTATGTGCCCACAAAAGGAGAGAGTTTTGTAGGTTAAATTGGGAGTCAATGCTATCTGCCATTCTTGATAAACATAGTAAGTGCTTTTGGCGGCTAGTGAATTCAGTAACCCATTTATCGCAGTCCTTTCTTGAGGCTCTGATAAGTGAGGATGATTGGTACACTTTTATATATTCACTATATAGTGGTGAAAACCTTGAAAAATATTTTGTGTTCCAGGCTAGTTCGTTAGTGGAAGTGATTGCAAGTACTCAGACGGCAGTAATGCTTTAACATAATCAGTAATGTGAATGCCTCTAGGGCTGGTGGTCTGGATGGGCTTCCATTTGTGATATTTAGAAATGGGGACTAATATTGAGTGGGTTCATCTGATAGGTAACACTAAAAGACTTCATCCCAGACTCCTGAAAGGGAGCAATAGTGAAGCCCACTCACAAAAAGGCAAACGGGATCAGCCTGCTAATTATCGTTTGATTTCTTTTCCCGATAATCCGTTCAAACTTTATGATCAAACTTCATTAGAACACCTAACTACATGGGCTTTTGACTCTGGACTTAAGGGCTAACTTAGGAGTGACTTATAAGTGTCAAAAAGGAAGGCTTAAACCTGGTAAAAGATTAATTTTGACAAGTAGTAATGGTAGTTTAAAACTGCACATCAAGAATGCTGTGGCAGGTCTGGAGACATGATTTACAGTGCTACTGTAGAGGGTGGCATGATAAGTGCTGCAGCCCACCAGTAGTATTTAATTTGCAGGCCCTGGGTACAGATGATACCTTATACTATGGACTTACAGTATATTATATGTGCCAATCAGAAGTCTATCCATTTTACTACATTCAACAGGGAGAGCATAGGCACTTTAGTTGGAGTAAAGTACACAGAGTTCTATAGCCAACAAACATAGGGCTTAATAAAAAAGGCAAAAAATCCCAGTTGACCCAACAGGAAGCACAGATTTTCTACATATACATTTCAACTTTTTTCTCCTCCAAGGTGCCTACCAAAAAAATTTGTTTTTCCAGCTTTAAAAATCATAATTTTACTTTAAGCAGTGGTAATCTTGATTTAACTTTGATTGTGGTATTTGTGAAGTACAGTCAATGCATACTGTAAATCTTTGGGAAATAAACATAAGAGTTTGATATCGTCTTAGTACATTAGTGTATGGAGACAACGCCCTCCTACTGTAGGGATGACAGAAAATGTAGTATCTATGGGCCATATTATCAACGAACGTCGATAACAATATCGCCGCTTTAGCGGCAGGAAACTGCCGCTAAAGCGGTGATAATGGGCTTGATAATATGCCCTTGTGAATTCCCATAGAAGCCCAGGTTCACACCAGAACCTTGGCTTCTATGGGAATTTAAAAGGGCATATTATCAAGCCCATTATCGCAGCTTTAGCGACAGTTTCCTGCCGCTAAAGCGGCGATAATGTTATCGCCGTTCCTTGATAATATGGCCCTGTGTTTTTTGGAAGCTTGTATAAGTATAAAGAAAATCGGAGAGGGTAAGAGGCGCCCTTGCTTGAAACCATTCTCAGTTGGAATATGGGGAGGAAGGACTCTTTCAGGCCCCTCTGGATCCTAATCCAAGCCGCAGTTGGTTGTTCATTTACCAGAGTTAGATTGCGATCAGGAATATTAAGGGCTGCTAATTTCCTCCATAGTGGGGGTCTGTCTACGTGGTCAAATTAACTAGAAAAATCAAAAAAGCCAACATAGATTGTCTGATTTCTTATTTTAACGTATTTTTATAATATTGGATTCAATACAGCAATGTTGTCTAAATAGGAATAATTAGTTTGAAAACCTGTTTGTTTGATGGGAATGATGCCCTTTTCTGCAACCCATGTTTCTGAATGCTCTAATAATAATAATACATTCCCGGCATTATCAAGGAAAGCAATTTGTCGAGAATTGAGGGGATCTTTTTGCAAACCTTTTTTATTGACGGCAGGATCATGCTACCCTTTCAACTGCATGCAATTGTTCCTGAAAGATGGAATTCATCAAGTACTGGCTTCAAGATATCCCCCTGAGCTCATAGTCTTTTTTCTTTATAGCTATGGGGACTTGAACTGGACCTAGTTCATTGGATAATAAGGCTGAATAAATATACTTAACAATTTGATCAGCCAAAGGGGCTGAACAATTGAGTGTAAATGTGTGTTTGTGAGAAAACTATTCAGAGATTTTGTATATTGAGTATAGATTTCAGATACATATTGAAACTATACATTTTCGGGGATAGTGATTGGATTAGGAGAGCACCAAGCCCCTAAGGAAAGAGCAATAAAATGCCAGTATTTTCCTGAATAACTTTCTGGTGCTGCTTTTTTAAATAAATGGTGCCCTGCACATCCTCGGAGAGTAATGAAATAGTTATTACAGAGTTTTCACAATTTTTTCTTTCGGGATCTTATACGTTTCACTCTTATTCTGAAGTATGACTCACATTGTAGGGAAGGGCGTTAATTGCGTAATGTGCTATATTGTAATTATGCGGAATTACTGCTAAATTACTCAAGGCGGGTAGCCCTGCATTTAGTACTATTTTCTCTGCATTTTCTTAGCAGCCCACATCCAAAATTAACAATCTCGCACTAAGAGAATAGTGCTAAATGCAACAGAACAGGAACTGCAGCAGAGAGTCATCAGCTGCTCACTCTCTGTTCCTGTGCTCTTGAGATTGCGTAATTTTATGTAATTTTGCATCACAAGAGTAATGCAAGTTTACCAAATTACTATGATTGTTTTGGCGAAATTAAAATTTTGCCTAGGCTTAATATATTGCCTACGAATTAAATTGTTTGGACTATAACATAACATTTGCTTAGTTACTTCTCGTTTTGTAGTGCATCTCCTAGTCGGCTTATCAGTTTTTCATCTAAATTTGAATGACTAAAAGGTCCATTGCTCATTCCTATAGTGATGTCCTCTGTAATAATATCTGAAACAAGCATTTGCAATGCAATCGGTTTCGCCTTTGGGACCTTATTTGTATTTAGCTATGCAGCACATTAGCCTGGGTGCTGAAACATCTACTGTTCTGTAACATGGAGGGAAAGTAAGCATCAAACTGCGTGACACGCCAGGTATGGGAACACATGGAGAGAAATATTGCCTTTCAGCAGGAAATGGTATAGTCCAAAGCTCTGTTTTTGATATAAATTCAGGGCCTTCGGTGGTCATATCACTGAAAATACAAGATTTGAAAAAAATATTATTGTCTACGGGTGCTCGTGGAAGACAATTTCTATGGACTGGAATCTAGGGAATGCTAAAGTGATTCTGGTATTTTACTGACCTCTGCTGGTCGTTTTCTATCAAGACAGTTAAATAGCGGCAGTTGAACAGGAAAAAAAAGTCCCTAAGTGGAAGCAGACAAGTCCTAGGGATGATCTCCAGAGCCCACAAAGTACATACACATATAAGTATATACTAAAGTATATACAAGAGGTCTCGAATGCTCGACCTAAAAAAGGGTTGTGGGGAAGTTTAACCAATCCCAGACCAGATCAAACAGAGTAAAGCAGCAATAGATGGAGGATATTGGTCTAGACAAGTATGTAATTTATTTCTAGTTTGGCACCTAGTAAATTCCTGAAGGGACTGGCAGAGGTGGTAAAGTCAAGAGTTTAATGGAAAAAATAATTGTCACTATGTTCATAAATATCCACTTTAAAATCATTAACGAAACAAAATGTTTTGTACGTTACAATTGTATAATCTATTATTGAATAATAGGTGAGAATCTTTCAAAGTTATACATCTCATTTCTCTTAATGTATCTACAAGAGTATATCCAGTGTCTCTTTAAACTTGTTGGGAAAAAAGCTTTGGGAATATTTCAAATCAGCTCCATCTCGGGAGACTGAGATAGCTCCAACTTTTTGTATGATACTTTTGTATTTACATCCCTGTAATAATAAAACAATCTGCTTCCTCATTTACAATTACTGACAGAGCATACAAAACTTGCAACAAATCATTATTAAATTTCCATTCTGGGGCAATGTAAATGTTAAAGAGAAACATAGAGATTATATGTAAATAATGAGACAGAAACAGTGTTTTACCCAACTAGTGCAGAGACATAGAAGAAAGTGTATTTCAGCAACAAGCTACTTTTGTAAGAGTAAAATAGTTAATCCACCACTGGCATGGTCGTGAGATGATCTTTTGCAGCTTTACTAATCACATTATAATCATTGAGTTCAAAGGAATGACAAATCTGTGATTCCTGAAAATACTAAATAGAATTTGAAAACAGGTCAATGATGTTCCAGAAAACTAAACTTAAAGGTGCTTCCTATCAATATGTGCATTAGACCACTTCTGGGAACAGATGCATGTAAACAGTCTGGGCGAGGAGAGAACACTGTTCAGATTGGACCAGATTGGTGCGGAGGCAGTTGCAGCCGACACAGTGGCGCAGAGCAGAGCGGGACCGAGAACTAAGAGCGGTGTGGCTGAGTGACCAAACGGAGTGCCAGTGCTGGTGAGTCGCAGCACGTGCGAAGTGCGGGGATCGGGAGAAGGAAAGGGGGGTCCCGGTCATCAGAGCCAGGAGTAAGACCGGCCCGTATTACCCTCCCCATGATCAACTATCAGCTGCACCATCCGCATCACCAGTTCCCTCCACCACCGTCACCGCAGAACGCGGCACTGCCACGGCCACTATCAGCCATCAAACCCCCAGGCAGTGAAGGGGTAGTGGAGGAGGACGAAGGATCGCGGCAGACAGTGGGCTAGGCCTGAGACGACGCCCCATCGCGGATGGAAGTGGCCTGCACTAGGCTGGTGTGACTTGTCCATGGGCAGGCAGGCTCTCGTCTGTCAGCTGTTTCTCCCCCACACACCACCGCAAGACCTCCGCAAGACCCGGGTTCTACAGCTGGACCTCATCACAATTGCTGCCCCGGCAAGCCTCTGGGTACTGCATGGCCCTTGCACACACACGGCCAGCACACAGTAAGCAGCAAGATTCACAAGGCTCTCGGAGGCTGTCAGGAGGTCCCAATAGGCCCTTCACCAAATGCAACAAAGCTCTAAGGGTCAGAGGCAGTTGGTAGGAGCTAGGAGTCAGGAGGCCCAGAAAGATCAAGGCGAATTAAGGAGGTAACCAGGATGTAATTGGAATTGGAATTGGAATTTGTGAAGCGCATTATCACCATGCGGTCTCTAAGCGCTGTGAGAGGGTGCTGCCTTAGTCCAGGTGCGGGATGGCGCAAGTTACTGCGTGCCCCATGCCTCCTGAAAGAGAACTGTCTAGAGCTTTTTCCTGAACGGGAGCAAGGAATGTTCCTTTCGTACATTCTCAGGCAACTTGTTCCAGATTTGGGGGATGCCAGAGGAGAACGCCCTTCCTCCAATGGAGGACAAGCAAAAGCAAGGATAGACCAAGAGACTGGCCTCTGATGACCGTAACGTTCTACTTGGATTGTATTTGGCTAGACTGTCTTTGATGTATCTTGGGGCTTGGCCATAAATAGCTTTGTGTGCAATGCAGAGGCCTTTAAATGTAATCCTCTGTCTGATTGGGAGCCAGTGCAGCTGGCGCAAGAGAGGCGTGGCACGCGTTTGTCTGGGTACCTTAAAGATCAGTCTAGCGGCATCATTCAAAACTATCTGCAATCTTGCCACAAGTTTTCCTGGAAGACCGAGGTAGAGGGAGTTGCCATAATCTAGTCTTGATATAATTAGGGCTGATACCGCTAATCTAAGGGTGTCAAAGGTAAGAAAGGGGGCCAATTTGCATAGCTGTCTCAGTAAGCCTGTGCAAGTGCCCACTATTGCCGACACCTGTTGGGTCATGGATAGCTTGGCATAGATATTCAAGCCCAGGCTTTTTACAGCCTGTGCCGGCTCTGGATATTTGCCTAGTTCTTGAGGCCTGAAGAGATTGCTCCAGGATTTGGCATCAGTGGCGATGGCCAGCACCTCTGTTTTATCTGGATTGATCTTTAGAGAGTTGGCCGTCATCCAGTTGACAGTGAATTTGAGGATGTTCTGAACTGTAGCCTGGGCGATTGGAGAATTATCAATCTGAATGATAATTTGGGTGTTGTCGGCGTAGTTGTAAATCTGGCACTCCATTTGATTCAGTGCGGCTATCAGAGGTTGGAGATAGACATTGAACAGAAGGGGTGACAGTGCAGACCCCTGTGGAACCCCACAGGGAAGTGTGCCTACATTGGATACAGCGTCAGTCAGTTGTGTTCTCTGCGAACGGCCATCCAGAAAGGACGTGAGCCATGTTAGTGGCTTGCCCTGAACTCCTAGATCAGATATCCGCGACAGATAGATCCAGCAGAATCAGGGCGCATGGTTTTTTGGTGTCTGCCCTCAGTCTCAATCCATCCAACACTGAGAGTATAACCTATTCCGTGCTGTGGTGGGCCAGAAAGCCCGCCTGGTTAGTTTGCAGGAGATGATTGACTTCCAGGTGATGTGACAGTGTGACAAGTACATGCTGTTCTAGAACCTTTGAAAGGAACGGGAGTTGAGAAATCAGCCGAAAATTCTTCAGGTTCCTAGTATCGGCCCCCGCTTTTTTTAAGAGCGGAATCACACGTGCCTCCTTGAAATCCTTAGGGACTTGTCCTGTCTCCAGGGATGTGTTGAGAAGTGAAAGGATCTCGGCCTTGATCCCAGGGAAGGCCATCCTGAAAATCCTAGGGGGGCAGGGGTCTGTGGGTGAACCTGATTTCACACGTCCTATAAGTAAAGCCAGAGAGTCAGGCGTGAGCACAGGGAAGGAGGTGAGGGGTTTGTCAAAGAAGGGGGCCTGGGGTACAGGTTCTAAAAGGCAGGGGAGCGTAGGGGTACGCTGGATTTCGGTCAGAAGATCCTCTATTTTAGAGGTGAAGAAGGCTTGAAATAAATTGCTGTTTTCCCTACAAAAGGAAGGCTTCTGTTCCTTCACTTGTCTAAGTTCTTTCAGGATCTTGAAAGTCTCTTTTTGTACATTGTTAGCGAACGCGATCTTGAGTTCATAGAAATCTGATTTTCTTGTTAGTATAGCTTTTTTGTATGCAGTGAATTTAGCATGGTATTTTAATCGAGCTTCGGGCTCATAAGCTTTCCGTCAGGCTCTTTCAGATTGGCGAAGTTCTTGTTTCAAACTTCGTAAGGTATCATCGAACCAGGGAGCCCCTTTCCCTTTGTCCCTTATTTTTTCCCTACGTGCAGGTGCGAAAGTGCGAATAGCACTGTTCAGCCTTTGTATCACGGCGGTACTTTGTGCATCGGGATCACCTGGAGTGGGACTTCGGGGACTGGATTTTTTTAGGGTTGAGACCAGGTCCTCTGCTCTGATCTTATTCCAGCTCCTAAGGACTTTCCATTCAGGGGGTGGAAGGGTTTTATGCTCTAAAGGTGGGAGCCGGCCACTAATGATATAGTGATCGGACCAGGAGCAGGGCCTAATGACTGGAGGGTCAGTATGTGGCTGGGAAGTCCAAACCAAGTCAAGTGTGTGGCCTTTCTCATGGGTGGGACCTATCACAATTTGGTGGAAATCCAATGCGGTCAGAGCCTCGTCCCTTAATGTAGCTTGGCTCTCTTTGGGAGATTGCTCCCATGATTACTATATATTGGTACCGTGAGCGCATATCGTGGGTCAGTTCCATCAGGTATTCGACGAACCTGGGCGATGTTCTCGGGGGGCGGTATACAATCAGGGCAACAACGCAAGCTGTCTGAAAATAGAATTTTTCCCCTAGTACATCCGCCCCTTCAATGCTTTCTGCAAAGAGCATCTCAGCCTTGAGGAGATGCTTGTAGAAAAAGTGGACCCCGCCCCCTCTGCTGCTGCCTGGTCTATTATGATAGAGGGCTGCGTAGTTAGGGGTCATAGTGGCTACCAGGTCTGGGTTGAGGATTCCTCAAGCCAGGTCTCGGTGACACCTAATATATCTGTGGTGTCGTCTTGCAGTAGGGAGAAAACCTCTAGGTTATGTTTTTGCAAGGACCGAGTGTTCAAGGTCGCAAAACTGAGTCCCGGAGGGTTAGTGTGCCAAAGTGGACTTGGAGAAAGATCTGCGTGATTGCGGTGGACCGTAGATTTACGTGGCCTTAGTAGCCCTTCTGATTGGAGTGTTGCTGTTATTAAGTTGTCAGGCGGTGCTATGTTATTATTTAGGTGGTGGAGTTCTGCCAGTGAGTAAACATGGCCCGGGCCAGGGGTTCTGGCCCCTGGGCCGGGTCGGGCGCGGACGGGCCCAGACGGGTTTGCCTTAGGCGCGCCCGCTGCGCGCGCCCGCTGAGCGCTTGCTCCAGCTCAATAAAAATACCCTGAGGCTCCGCCCACCCACCACTCAGCCCTGATGTGCAGCGGCTGTCTAATCTATGCACTAGACTGGGAACCAACCGGAAGTGCTTGGGCCGGAAGTGGGGACACGCTGAGGAGCGAGCAAGTGCAGGATGCAATTAGGTAAAAGCCACAGATTAAAAAGAACTGTTATAAAAAGATTCCATTTCTTTAAAAATTAAGTTGAACAACGTGCAAAGTAGCAATGGTACAAAAGAATTGCAGGAGAAAGGTTGCAAGCGCGACAGCGTTGCAAGAGACCCACCTTTGACCTGGGCAGGACTGAGAAGGTTGCTGCCCTCCTCCTGTGAAGCTCCCTCTACAACAGCCCCCATCTGAAAAGACCAGCTGGCAGCAAGGAAAGCCCAGGGGCTATACCGAAAAGAAAATTATTGCCCCAGAAAAAGGGCACCACTCTTCGAGCTGAAACTTCACTGGTTCCACCCGCGGGCCAATCCTCGCAACATCAGGGGGCTAAACAGCCCAACCAACGCAGTGGTTGATCAGTGAATACTTTAGTAAGGCAATGACTCAGCCTCAGACTCGCACTCTGAGACATCTATCCTCACCTTCATACACCTGGGTGGCACCCTGCATCTCACTGGTCAGAGGAGCCCCCCGCTTGATACCCAGAAACTGTGAATAAATATGGGAGAGCTGCATTGCAACTCAGATCTGCTGCCTGAAACTACAAGGAGAAGAAGGACTGCCCTGCTGGAACCCTGGCCTGCACCTCAAATGATTGCACGCCCCCATGCAAATGAAGGAACGCCCCGTGAAGATAGTGCTGGGTGCTTTATGTGCGCCATCGCTATCGGCATTACAGAAGGGGCCGCAGAAGCATCTGCAGTCCCGTCTGTAATACCAAAGTGCCTCGGGCGCGTAAATCGGGCACAAACGCCCATTGTGCCACCGAAGCACTTTGTGTAATACGGCCCCAGTTGTAAACACAGTTGCCTTGTTGTATCAAACCATATTACTGGTGATTAAAGATAGTCCAGTTTTTCAAATTAGAAGCGTGCCAAATATCTGGGAAATGTATTTTAATTAAGTGAATCAAGATTGTACCAACTGGAGGGGAGGGTGTGTAGGAGATATGCAAATGCTAATTTATTTAGTGGAGGTATTTGCAAAACTATTGCTTTCCCTATGATTTTGTCAGTTAGGCGTGTCTTAAATTGTTTGTTTTAGGGTTTAATAACATAGATTGGTAATATTCTAGATATTGTTCATATTGTAATTATTTTAAACGTGATAATGTATTTTTTGTATTCACTCTTGGTATTGCAAAGACATTATATAATACATTGTGATGGGAATTAGGAATGACTGAGATTTGATAGCCTTTCTAGTGTAGTGTCGTTGACTCTCTGAATCAGAGCCATTCTGCCGAGTCACTCTATTAAAATGAAGCTGTCACCCGCGTGAGTGAAACTGCAGTCCATGATGTCACTGGCACGAAGCGTGCACGTTCCACTGTGCAGTCGTGAGTCATGCTGTTACGTTTTTCTGGCTGATAACCAGATGGGATGTTATTAGGACTACCAAGAGAATGTGAGAGCATCCGATAAGGAAACAGAAACGGGAGTGATATCTAAGCCTGCGAAACCAAGTCCATTCACAAGGGTAGTATTCTGACTCAGCAGAGGAATATTTCATACATGTTAGTATTTCTTTCTATATTTATAAGCAGTTTTTCATAGCGCTGACTAACCCCAGAGTGTGACAAAGCGCTTTGTACAAAGCCATATTACATTTACCGTTTACCAGAGTAATAACATACAATTTGACAGAGTAAATAAAGGTGTAAGTATGGGCATTCCAAAAGTTTAAAAAGGAGTGAAAATAGGTCGCAGACACAATGCAAAACAGTTAAGTTATAACCACTAAACAGAGCCATATGAAACAGTTAAAATAGTGTGGCATGTACACACATGGGCAGAACTCTGAAAATGATGTAACTGTATGTCAGTCTTAGGGCCTCATTTAGAGTTTGGCGTGCAGGGTAATCCCTCACAAATTGAGGGATTACTGTGTCTTCCAACCCCTCAATCTGCCTGCTCTGTTCTAAGTCATGTGGGCCACTGGCTCTGCCATTGGAAAACTAACTCCAATAATCTGACAGAGCAGGAGACAAATACTTTTTTTCTCTCTGTTCCCAGAGAATATTCTTTTTCTGTTTACCAGGTGAAAGCCACGTGGTGCCCCACAAAACCTTTCGACCCGGGCTCCACAGAAGATTACAGCAAGGACAACCCTTGTAATGTCTTTTGGAGCAGACATCCCCAGAAATGAGCGTCATCAGCTTAAAGGCTGGATGCAGTTCCAGACTGAGGGAGGAGGGCAGCCCTTTCACAAACAGATTCAAGAGCTTGATAAAACCTTGCCAAATTCTTCGAAGGCTGGTGTTCTGTGTGTTTAGAAAGAGATTTGACAATGTTACCTTTTTCACATGTTTTCTCAATGTATGACAAGAACCATTTTCTGAGTTTAAATTTGTTTTCTGGAATGTGAGGAATATCTTTGGGTGCCAAAGGAGCGTGAGTATATCCAAAGAAGCCATAGTTCTACTAAAGGATATCCAAAAATGAAAGAATTGTTTTACTTGAAGAATTTGTAAGCCACATCTCCATGCCAAAGGGATTTAGCTGAGCTTATTCAGATAGTAAATGTACTTATATAGCGCGCGAATCACCCCTAGGGGTATCTCAGCGCTGTACTCATACCGCTGTAGGAACCCTTCCTGGCTATCCGTGTGAAGTGTCCACTCCTGGGCACCTCCATGGTGAAGGCAGGCATCCCAGTGCTGTTGGGGCCTTTGTGGAGATTAAGCAAGTTATTGCCCAGAGTTGCAGCATGGGACCCATGATTAGAATAGGCACTGCGACAAGAATATCAGGTCCGAAGAATTTATAGCCCAAGACCCATGCCGCGTCAGGAATCGAACCCTGGTCCCAGACCAGTGCTCTGCATCGAGGTCTGCCACTCTAACCATTGAGCCATACTTCTCCACTAGTCTAGGAACAGAATTTATGCCTGAGGTAATGGTTTCTAAAAAAACTACATGGCATCCTAATATCCTCTGGGGAACATGGGTACATACAACAAACCATAAAGTGCAGTATTTATGTGCATTATATCAACAGGAAGCAAGGGCAGATAAACAAAACATATGGGGCTATTCACAAAGGTAAATTTACACACAAGTATGTCTACACCTGCAAGTTTACTCTTACTCTTTTGGAGTAATTTTACTACTTTTGGCTAACCACTATTTCCAAGTCTAAAGTTACTCAAAAGTGTAGATAGTCAACACTCCCTGAAACAATGGGTGGAGTCAATAAAAACGTCATCTATGACCCAAAGCTTTCTACGATTGATGAGTTTACAACCGTTTTTTAGGTTCCGCACACTTGGTGGATACCTCTGCAACTGGAGCAGAGATCTCAGTATGGTAAAGTCTACGGGAAAACAATGAAAGTTTAAAAAGTTTAAAACAAATATAGTTAAAATATTTTATGTTAAATATTAATGTTAATTAATGTTATATATTTCTATTAAAGGTAGTACAAATTAGAATTAACTCTGCAGCACTTTAAACTTAATTTTAAATGAATATTTAATTAGTCTAGGTATATTAAATACAATTAATATTATTTTTTCAAGATTGATTCAAAAACCCACATGAATAAAAATGTTTATATTTATCTATTAAGTTAATAAATATTATGTATAAATTAAGTTTAAATAATGTAATTATTGTCTAAAAAATAAATTAGCAATATAATAATCCAGTCAGAAAGGGACCAAAGCTTTCACTGTTCAATAGCAGTGAACCTCAGGGATGACATTTGGTATGCCCTTCAGCAGTCTAAGCAGGTGTAGAGAATCACTGGTTATGTTTTTCCCATGCACTTGAAGTTGAAACCTCTCGTACACCAATTTCAAATGTCTAATCCAGTAAAGAGGAAATAACAGTTTGCTTCCCCCATCCTGCATCTCGAAATATTACCGAGAACAGGAATTCTAGAATGTTCCGTCTGTTGGGGTGTTAACCTCTTCAGTGCCCATGACGAGATGGTCTCGTCATGGAGCACGGTTGTGCTGTGCCCATGACGAGACTATCTCGTCATGAACCCCACCCACTAATAAAACGCCCGGCACAGGGCGGGGAAAGGGCGTGGCACTGAAGGGGTTAAGTCATATTGTGTCTTCATTCACTGGATTACCCATTGGAATATTTTTAAATGATTTTCATTAAATATAAGATAAAACACATTTTGAAAACATCTTTTTCAAAGAATACACATTCCAGATAAATCGTAAACCTGTACAACTGAAAAAAGGGCACAACTCAACCCATTTCAGCGAACAATTTTTTACATGTGAGAAATGTCACCACAGTTATTCTCTTGAACTGCCTACTTTGATAGGGGAAGAAGAAGGGAACATGAATAACACTTGATCTTTTACGATCCAAAACTAAACACGTATGTCAGTTGTGAATAGTCTCTGTATCCAGTAAAAAAGACAAACATTATCAGGCTGACGTGACACTTAAGGTGAGCGAAGCTAGCTTGCACCAATATAGTGTAATGAATATATCCCTATAAGCTGTTGAGACACCCCCCTCCGTTCCACTCAAAATGTGGGATTTCAAAAACTCTCAGGATACTGCCTGATGAGTGAACTAGAAGATCTCCTCCTCATCCTTTATCCGCAGATGTGATGGAACCACAGCGGTACCTTGTTGTCTTTAGAGATCATCTCTTTTTTGAGCACCTACAGGTCTTCTCTCCTCAATAAAATTATTATAAGTGATGAAGTACCCCCCCACCGCTGTACCATATAAGGATATTGCAAGTCACCAAGGACTTCTATAACCATACAGAGGAATGAGGCCAATGGCTGAGATACTTTATAAGGTTAAGGAACTCCAATATCCTTATCAGGTACACCAGGGGGTACTTTATCCCTATAATAATACAGGGTCACACTATTACCTTTCACACAAACAACTTAAAATCTTGGTGCGTAACTCTTTCCTATGAAAGAGTGAGCGCATTTACAAAAATGAAGAATAAAAATTAACCTCTAGGTAAAAATTAAACAAATTAATAATGTGTTAGTTATTTATTGCAAAGATATATTAGAAATCTAGTTTAAAAATAAAAAGCAGCACTAGTTTGGAATGCATAGGAACATGAAGAAAGATTCTAGTTTTTCTCTAATTATCTAAGGAGGGTAAAAAATATACATGTTCTCTCTGCTTGTCATTGTAAGCTAAAGAGTAGAGAAGAAGGAAGAAAAGTAGTGTTCTGTTTTTGTTGCTTTGAACAGCTGCTTCAGTTATGCTCTGTGAACTGACCTACCTTTCACCTCGGCTGCTGGCTTTAGAAGTAGGAATTGTGACCTCAGAACTCAACTGTAATTACCTCGTAATAGTAATAACCTCGTAATAGTTCAGTTATGGCCTCTCTTTTTATAATGGTGCATCACAAGTCACCGATTATAAAGAAATTACATCACGTTGATACAGGAATTACAGAATGCCATGTATTAAAAAGTTAATACATGCAATTTACTGACATTAAAATGGAGGTTGAGCTTCCGGAGTCCTGCAATCTTCGCTGTTTATCTCTGACTGGAGTTAGACAACCACAGTGAGCCCAACCTCACCATACTGCCTACCGGGCCCAGCTCAGGAAGCTTTGAGACCCTGAGTATTTCAATCCCGAATGCATGTTATGTCTGTTATGTCTTGGAAGTCTTCGCCCTCTGTAGATTGAAGGGGAGCCAGTGTCCTCAAAATGAACCTTTCACCGTATTCTCCAGCATTTCTACTTTAGTCTGCCAATGAATGATGGAGGGAATGGCACATCATTCAAAATGGCCCCTGTGATGTGATAGTGTTCTTCACCCTGCTCCTCTCTCTAGTCTACTCCAAGATAAAAACGTATTTGTTGATGCGCTCATTATCTTCCCTTATCCATAAGTAGATCTTCTATTCGGAAAGTTCTCCTTCATGGTGTCATTTTCTCCTCATTCTGCTTGCAGGACTTTCAGAGACACTGCAGCACTGGCCTCTTCCTGGAAAAGGTTGATCACATCAGCAGGCCTCCAAAGGCCATTTTGGTGCTCCAGAGAATCTAAGCCTTCTCAGTGTCCTGATTGCTCTGCCTCCACTAATCGTTAAATGTTTCAACAACATGAGAGGTGTATAAAATACATAGGGTGTGGCCTGTTATGGTCATGGACAAACTATCGTTCCACATGGTGTACATATGGTCAGCTATATATAACAATGGTTTAAACTTGTTTTTGACCTCACGTTTCACAGGCGTGATTCTTGGCATGCAGACCTGTCAGTGATCTGCAAAAGTTAGGTAACGCATAGATTTGTTTACTAACAGGAGTGGTGTGTGACTTGCTGATTAACCCAATCCAGACAAATTTTAGACTCAGACATATGGAGAAGTAGCATCTCATTCAGAGAAGACCAGGGACAAAGTAGAAAAGTATGTTTTGCAACTGGTTCTTTTCAAATGTTAATCTCTTTTCTAATTTACCGTATCAAAAGTATTTTATTTTATAAATAAAAACGCAGTTTGCAGCTTGGTGTACCTTGTACATTTTGAGAAACATCAGCCTACAAGCCTGATCGCTCAAAATAACAGTGTAAGAGTAGAAGCTACAAGGTAACATTCAAAGTATGATGAAGTGTGAGATATTTTGAGGAAATGGATCCTCCAGAAAATGCTTATGTGACTCTGGTGCACCAGACTTCCCGTGGATGTGGGTCCTAAGCCCCTTAAGTGCCATACAAGAATGTGTGAGTGTTCATTCATCGCCGCATGTTAAATTAGACCCCAAATTAAGAGTAAAATATACTAATATTTGAGATAACATGTCTCCTGTCTGTCATCATTAAAAAATGTATCCAAGGAAGTGACCCAAATCAGTGAAATTCCCAAAGGCTATATTCCTTCATAAGGTCAGGAGACTATTTTGTGACTTTCCTTATCCTGAGTTTGTGGTGGACTTGACTTGTGGTGGACTTTAAGAACTTAATTGCATATCATGCCTGAAGTACTTTCTCACAAGTTGGCAGGGTATGCCCAAGCATGGGTCCTTTGCTCACTTTGACACTGGATTCAAGCTAGCCTGGCTGATGGGGGGTGTTACCCTGAAATCGGTCTCAGGATCCTTGTTTCTGGTCTAGGGAAGACCAGGCATGGCAGTTTGGGCTGGACTGTTCCCATTAGGCACAGGGTCAAGACTGATTTGCATATGGCTGGGTCTGAACTGGTGTGGCGAAGTGAGCTAAAGAATGATGATGGATTCAACCCAGATCTGTGCCTGGGGGTGAGTGTCTGAAAAGTTTAAGGGCTCCGTCCATCGTCTCCTTGTGTTTGCTTTGTTCCTCCTAGACGGCCACACACTATAGAGAGCTTAGAGGCGGCTGGATGGGCCATCACTGACAGGATGGGGGAGCGGGACAGGGTACAGCCCTACTTACACTTGAACAGGCTGTGTCCTGCCCCCACACAAAGGGTTGCATACCCCCTGCAGTTAGGCTGGCGCCAGGACAGGGAAGGCATGATGACTGGGAAATTCAAATGAAAACCTCTAGAAGCATCCCCCAATTCAAAGTAAGGCCAAGGTAAAAATAATGGACCTTAGATACCAACCCTTCAGTATATTTCTGGTGCTGTCAATACTTTGCTAGAAAGAAGGACTGCTGTGTTGCTGATAGTACTGCCACTCTGCTGGACCACTGCTGTGCTGCCCTGTTGCCTTTGTGAGAAGGACTGGACCTGCATCTGTTGAAGCCAGGACTCCAAAGTGAATCCAAGGGCTATTTGGCTGGCCTCCTGACTAGAGCTTCAGGGACAAATGCTTCAACAACCTTGAACCCACTTGTGGACCCTTCAAAGTGGGCCTGAAGGTGCTCCCCCAGCACTACCTATGGAGTCAGCAGAACCGATGGATCTCCTCCGCGGCATGGCACAACACAAGCACACCCGGAGCATTGCCTTTGCTGTTTGACGCATCACTTTCGGTACTGATGCATCGCCTGTGCTTTGAGGGCTCTCCTGATACAAGGACTCCGTATCGATCCTGCAGCCTGCATCGGAACTGTCACTAGTTCGAACCTTTCCTAACACCTGCCCTTGCATCACAAACCCCTCGTCGACAGCAGCCTCGATGGAGACACAGGTTCCTGCATCTCAGCCTCATAGCTCTTCGGAACCCACACATCGCCTTCAATATTGTATCTTCCACACCGGACTTCTCCATTGCAAGCTCTTGCCAAGAGGATCCTCAACAATGATGCAGGACCTCACATCGAAGCTTCGCTTCTTGGAACCAATGCATCATCTTGCCTGAGCAATTCATCTTCTGAGCGGGACCTCGCTACACTCCGTAAAGCAGGATTTAAAATACTCTTTTTCAGTGGGCTTACCTGGGTCCTTGTAGCCGGTCCATGCTCCCATCACGGTCGGCCTGAACATGTGGCTTTGTCCTAGTCTGGCGCGACCAGATATCCATAGTTGCCTCTTTGGGCTTTTTGGTGCTATTTTTACTGAAATATTTAAACTTGCTAATCTCTAGTTCTACTGATTGGATTTTTGCCGGATTGATCTTGATTTCTTAATTTCTCCATTTTTTTTATCTGGTGTGACATCTTTTTTGTGTGGTGTTTTCCACTGTATTACTCTTTGAAGTGCTGCACAAATAATTTGCACATTGCCTTTAAATTGGCCAAGCTACTAGAGGGCTGAGCACAGATTATGTTGGGGTTTGCTTGTAACTTCACCTTGACAAGGATTGTGGTTTCAGCTTGAGGAGAGTTTCACGCCCCTCAATTAATCCCCCAATTTCTTACAGGCTGTTTTTAGATTAGTGAAAAAGGTAGTGTCAAATTTGCGGCCAATAGTTGTCATGCCGTTACCTATTGTGCTAAAAAAAAGTCTCTGCTCATGCCAATTTACATCTGAAAATATGTATTAAATAAATGAAATAGTCTGTGAATCATAGAGCTGGGTTACAAGGGCATCCCCGGGAAACTGTAGCATAAAGCTAAAGCACACTGGTACAGAATGGAAATGTATATGTTTTCATACACAGGGATGTAATAGACATTGATTTGATTTGATTTGAAATATTACTTATTAAGCGCACGAATGCCATGGCGTCTTGGCGCTGTCTGTTACACATGGATAACTAGCGTGAGACTCTGAAGCTTTAAGTTTGAGAGAACAACTAGGTTTTCAGCTCCTTCCTGAACATCATCTGGTTAGGTTGAAGTCGCAATGTGGATGGCATCTGATTCCAGAGTTTGGCCACACAGAATGACAACATACGACTCCCCCATCTTGCCTTGCGTATTTTTGGAATACAAACAAAGTCCTTCGTAAAGGATCTAAGAGATCTAGCTGGAGAGTACATTGTAAAAAGTTTCCGCACTTCCCCAGATATTCCTCTATAGAGGGTCTTGTGTACTATACAAAGAGCGTTAAAATTTGCTCTTTGCTGGACGGGAAGCCAATGTAAAGCTCTAATAGCCTCTGATGTGGGGCGTCCCTTGGGGATGTTCATGAGCAGTCTGGCAGCAGCGTTTTGCAGTGATTGCAACTTCCTCACCTGTGCCTTATCAATTCCCACAAAGAGTGCGTTGCAGTAGTCAAGTTTGGATAGAAAAAGTGCCACTACAACGTTTTTTTGAAGTTCGTATGCAATAAACGGGAACATTTTTCTCAATATTTTTAGGAGAAAGAAACAGGAGGAAGTTAGCTGGTTAACTTGAGCTGATAGATTAAGCTGCTCATCCAGAATCACCCCCAAGTTCTTAACCTTGGTACCTGGACTAGGACAGACTTCCGCCTCCATAGGCCACCAGTTGTTATTCCATAGCAGAGGACATCATCTCATGCAACTGAAACAAAACCTGTGCAGATGCAGAAACTGAAAAATGAAAACTTTCAGAGCTGACCAAAGAATTCAAGGATTGTGTGGCTAATTCAAGCTGCTCTGCAGAAGGTGACGATTTGTTATTTTGAAGAAAATGAGGGATCAGTAGAATCGGCCTGGGTCTTATGGGAGGCCTTCAAGACTGTGGTTAGAAGCCAGGGGGTTTCTTTGATCACCAGACTCAAAAAAGAAAACCAGAAACTGTTGGAAGACAAAGAAGGATAAATCCAAAAATTTGAGTCTGAACTGCTACTGCAGATCAAACGGATATACAACATAGGCTATGAATTAAACAAAAAGAATATAGAGATATTGCTGATATGTGGCAAAAGCCAAACACCTAGCGACCCTACATCGCTTGTACGAGGTGGGGGACAGAGCGGGCAAGATCCTGGCACAGTTGAACAAGAGAGAAGAAGCTTTCCTATGGGTATTTGAGATCACTCTAGATGGGGGGAGAGAAAGTGAGGGATTAGCAGGGAATAGCAGACGCCTTCGCAACTTACTATAGGCAATTATATACACCATCTGCTCGCTCACCCAAAATGAAGCGATTGAACTATTAGCAACTCTGGATATGCCCTCACTGGAGGCAGTAGTCAAGGATCATTTAGAATCAGACCTTACAGACTGTGAAGTAGTGCAGGCTAGCCGATCATTAAAAGCCAGGAAAGCAATGGGCCCGAGCAGCTTACCGATTGAACTATACAAATTGATAGAGTCCCAAACTGCCACATACTTAGTGAAGATGTACCAGGAAAGTCTTAAAATCTGGAAATTACCCGAAAACCAAAGGCTTGCAAATATAGTAGTGATACACAAGACCGGGAAACCACGGGGAGTTGTGCGTCTTACAGACCAATATCCATGCTAAACGCAGAGGTCAATATTTTAGCGAAAGTGTTGGCAACCCAATTGGTTCCAATGCTACGCAAGTTAATCCACCCCGACCAATCAGGCTTTATGCCTGGTAGAAATACCGCACTTAACTTGCGGCGTCTTCAGGAAGTACTGGGGAGAGCTGACAGCATTCGAGAAGAGGCGGTTGTGGTGTCCTTGGGTGCCAAGATGGCGTTTGATGTGATAGAATGGCTCTTCCTGTTCACTGTCCTCGAGAGACTAGGGTTTGGGGTAAGTTATGAGCATGGGTCCGACTGCTATATGCGGAACCTTTATCACAAGTGATGGTAAATGGGAGGGCGTTAAGCTGTTGTTAAATTACAAAGAATGATGAGACATGGATGTCCCCTTTCTCCTTGATATTTGTGCTGGTCCTGGAGCCACTAGCGGTGTTGATACGGGGTGACCCGCTTATTAGGGGACTTAGATGGACTGCAGATTAGGAGAATCGGATCTCCCTTTATGCAGACGACATCCTCCTCTACTTGGCGAAACTCTACTCCACCCTACACAGGGTGCTCCATATCTTTATCCTGTATCAAAATTACTCTGGTTACACCATAAACTGGGATAAATTGATGATATACGTCCTCTGTGGCCCAAGACTGAGACTTCCCAGAACGTGCACAGCAAGAGTTGCAACAGAAGGATTCCAATATCTGGGAATTTATGTCACCAGAGACCCCGTGGTCTTTTATGAACGCAACTCAGTCCCCCCATTAAGTCGGCTTTGGGAAGATTTTCAACATTGGAGGTCTTTGTCCTTGTCGGTGATAGGCAGGGCCTCCTCATACAAAATGATTGCCCTTCCCCGCTTCTTATACATTTTGCAAAATAGGCCCTACTTGGCCTCTCCAACATACTTTTGAGCAGCTGAAGTGGACTATGGACACTCCTCTGGGGTGCAGGGACTCCACGAATAGCGTTAAAAAAATTGACTAAGCGATGGTACAATGGAGGGATTGCTCTGCCGGTGCTTCAATATTATTACTGGGCAGCGCAGCTTATAGTGATCAATCAGTGGGTACATACAGCACATGATGACCCAGCATATAGGATGGATAAACACAATATGTGATCCGGGGGGGGGCAAAGGAGGAACATGAGTAGCAAACACCAACATCAAGCTCAATCAAGATATGGCATATAGCGTCAGCGGCTCTAGGGTGGAGGGAGAAAATTACCCAAGCCACTCCCCTATCAGATACGGCACAGTTGGGATTTCTAGCAAACTACCCAGGTTTTGATAAATGGGACCTTATTGGCCTCTCAAGGGTAGGTGACATGTGGGTGAACCTCCAAAGGGACTACGAGTTGGTGTCGTAAAAAACCTACCAATATAGTCACATAAGGAATGATCTACAACTTGCCTTTCCAAAGGGTACCGATCTCCCAGTCTCCTCCCCTCTAGAGGATAGGTTGCTAGATGACTATCTGAAAAAAAAGCAATATCTTTAACCTATTGAAAAATATTAAACAATTCCCCTGACATCTTGGAGAAAGTGTGGGTCAAATGTGTGGAAGATCTGGGGGACCTGAGTGATGAGGAGTGGCTAGAGGCGCTTGCGTCCCCTTGGGAGGTGGCCATACGGTCACAATTCAGATTGGTCGGACTAAAGATCCTATACAGGACAAATTATACATGCACAACACTAGTAAAAATGGGCAAACTAGAGTCAACACAATGTCCTAGGAACTGCAGCCAGGAGGGCACATTTTTACACCTGTGGGTGAATTGCCCAATGATTCAGACGTGCTGGAAGGCGATTGTTACACGTTTGATGATATTGTGTGGGGAATAGGCAGAGGCTTCTCCTCAATGGTGTTTATTAAATATTTGGGAGACAACAAATCTAAGAGCCGGGCAACGACTGTGGGTCACATTAGGCCTCATGGTGGACAAACGTAACATAGCTAGAAAATGAGGATGGAGATGGGGCCCACATCCCGGGATTTGGAAACCAACATCGATTAGTGCATGCAGGCAGAGAAGGTGGTTTACGAAGGGAGATTTTGCCCACACAAATGGACAAAAATTCGGGGGTGGGGGGCGCTGGAATGAAAGTAGAGGGATGTTCTGTCAGCCGGTTGGAAGACCTCCCAGTTTGGAAGGGACTGAGGATTACGAACAATAGCAATATTGTTGAGATCTGAAAAGGGGGAAATGGGTGAGCAACGCATCAAAACTTGGAGATAAATATCTTGATATTTATAAGACATGTAATTGTGATCTGACGCTGGGTGTGATAAACACTGCTGTCAAGTGTCCTTTTGTCCTTTTTATTTTTCCTTTTACAATAAAAAGATGCTAAAAAAAAGAATTGTGTGGCTAAGGTGCTAGACATGAGAGACAGGTTTACATGTCAGAGATGGGCAGAACTTAGCAGAATCAGTTAGCAATGAAGGAAACAATTAAAGCAGTTGTGCTAGGCAATATTTTCAGTTCTAAAATCGCCAAATCTAACCTTTGAACTTTAGGCACCCAAATGATGACACCTAAGCAGTAATGTTATATTCTTCTTGCATGTTGCATAAAATGTGCAGAGTAAAATCCCTGGTTGCACACCCTCTGACAACTGATATTACTGAAGTGGAGACAAGAATTTGCACAGTAATACTGATCACGAGAGAGTCTAAAAGGTAGCCCCCATTCATGCCTTGGAAATAAGAGTGCTCTCCCATTTACAGAGCCGTACCCCATGAAAATGAGAGAATTCACTTTGCGTATGCTCATACTCCTAGTAAGGCAGCATTTAAATGTGAAAGGAGGACCGGAGGAGGAAATATAGACACCGATTACCCATGGAGAATGACCTTCACAATAAGGTCGTTACACCGCGGTATGTTTACATTGCGGGCATTACAACGCAAGTCGTTACAACAACTTGCACTGGATGGCTCTCTAAGCTAAGGAATAGTATGATTTACTATTCCAACACCTTCCCTACTGTAATGTAGGCTGGAGTTGGAATAGTAAATCATACTATTCCTAAGTCCAGCACCCTCCAGCGCAAGTCGTTGTAACGAATGCAATGTAAAATACTGCGTTGCGAATGTATGCGTTGTAACGTCATACATTCATCACCCATACATCGCCAACATCCTAGTGTGACTGTAGGCTGCCCTTCAAGACCCTCCCTTCACATGGGTGCAGTCGCATCCAATGGTTGGCCATCAGAGATGTTTTAAGGAATGGGCAAAGTGGGCAATTTCCCAGGGCCCTCACCTTCCATGGGGCCCACAGGGGAAGGAAATTTGATCTCTCTTTCTAGCTCACCTCTGTCTTTTTCTATATATGAACCTCTCTTCTTCTCTCTGCCTATCTCTACCTCGGTCTCTTTGCCCAGTGTCATCTTAAGAATTTTTTGGGTCCCCAAAAAGGAATACTTCAACTGTTTTTGTGCGAAACCCATTTCCAAAGGTTTGTGTGGCATCAAACAGGCTACAATTAGCACAAACGTAGGTAATAAAATTCAAAGTTTTTACAAACAGGGGCACCGAAATATATTTTTGACTCGGGCCCCAAAAATTTGTTAAGACAACACTGCTGGCCACAGGGGGACTGAGTCTGTGAGTACTTTTTAGACTGTGCACACAGTACCTAGGCACCCACAGCTCAGTCTCTGATGGAGCTTGAGGGCCTCCAGAGGGTGAGGATCAGTCAAGGCCAGCTCCCTTCCTAACTCTAAGTTGCTCCTAAAACATAAGGAATTGGGAAAACATGGCGCTCTCCTGTATGATCTCCCATAGCCCCACTTTCAAAGGAGGCGATGCATTGGGAAGGACACTCTTCTGTCTATGGTTTTATTGACGACCACCATAACTGAGTAGGCGCTCCATGCCAATATCAGAATTAGTGGCGATACCACCTCTTGTCTGAACCAAGGACATTGTTTGTAGGTTTTAAATGGGAATTACAGTCTCCAGTGCACTACAGTGTAATAAATGGCATTACATGGGCACCGCAGAAGGAAGAAAATAGACCCCCAAGATCGACACATCTATAGAACCCCTGATCACCCTGCTTCCTTGCTAAAAGCCTTCATGTCACAGCTGGTTCTATGTCACTCTCAAAGTGTCGACCAGAAAGTACAGAAATCGAATTTAGTCCTTGCTTGGGAGGTACGAATGTGCTGTTCATGCTTCACGTGTCGATGGGTGATGTATTTAGGAATCCATTCTTTCTAGGATTTTTTTGTACCTAATCAATTTGCGGAATTTGTCCTGTTCGGGCTGATAGTATAAACGTGACTTTCCGCTTTAACATTCCTAATTCAGTAGCCCACATGTTTCATTGTTTCCTAGCAGGTGATGAATATTCATGAGCTTTCGTGTCGGGTGTGAGCCTTTAATTACTTACTAGTCAATGTGGCAGCGGTGCTATAAAACCTCTTTCGAGGCACACACATTTACCAGCACTTGGACAGCCCGGCACCTTCTCTGCCAACAATCCTCAGACTCACCGGAAGGTAAGTGCTTGAATGCGCGCTCTTTATTTGCGGAGGGCACGGTTGCTGCCATGTTGGGATTTGAAGCTGCTGTAAAATAGCGACTGTTTTTAATTTTCAACAAACTACATTTGGAATGTGTACTATTGAATTTTCCTTTCTCTTATTGATCTGTAATATTTATAGATGCACGTGCTATTTAAGTGTTTGGGGGATATTCATATACATTTTTATTCCAAGGTTTTTTAAACCCGGCGAAAGCAGTTCATATCAATCTCTCGGGTAGGATTAGTTCAGAGCTAGGAGTGTGTCTAGAAAAGTGACCAGTGAACTATATACTCAGTGTCCGTAAAGACATGCAGGGGAATCTAAAAAAGTCGGCAGGTTCTCAGTGTACCCTTGTGTCTCAACCCTGAAGCAGAAGTATACAGGCAATTCTTTCCCACGGTTTGAGGTGGTTTGTATTCTAACTGAGTCAGTCATTTCATTTCATTTTGGTGCTTTATTTTGGTCATAGACCATTAAAGTAACAATTCTTCAGTGGAAGTACAAATACATCATACCATAAAAAGATAAAAACAATTCAGGATGTGTTACATACTCAGTAATAGCACTAGATTGATAAAAACAATAGAACCAAACAGTACAATGTTATACTTTGATATCTAGAGTCAAAAAACAATTCATTTAAGACGGATGAATTATGAACTCAAAAACAACACCAGTTAAGTAAAAACAATAAAACCGTACCATACATTAAAGTACATTTGTGTCTGACCAGTCAGAGGCCTAGGTACTGCCTACCAAGGGTCCGCCAGGTTGTTTGAAATGGGGACAGAGAGGATTTTGCTTCGAATGGGTCATATACTCTCGAGATACTTGCCTACAGAGAAACTTTAACAGAGCACGTATCTGCTCTACAGATCCTCGAGGCTGTCATATACTGGCGGGCTCCTAGATAACGACGTAGGGGAGCTAGCCGGTTTTTCAGCTGTTTGTAGTTAGGGCAAAAAAACAGGAGATGATCGGACGTTTCTTCACCCTAGCCACATAAAGGACACATTTTGGATCCACCTTGGTCAGGTTTCCATTTGAATGTGAGTGTAGCAAGAGGGAGTGAACCTAGCCTGAACCTTAAATAAAGTGCTTTCATTAATAGAGGATCTGTCTCATCCATGTAATTCTCAAACAGTGGTACTAGCTTGAACTCAAGGAAGCTTTCAGTCAGGTGCCCCAGGCCTATCTGGTTACATAATTTAACCTCCTTGCTCTCCCAGCTTGGATCTAGTCAATACTCATGCAAACCCCTGGAGCTGAGAAGCTGCTTCACATAAGCCAATCACCGGATTTTTCATCCAGCCCTATGATCTGTTCAAGACATCATTAAACCTACCCTGTAGTGTTCCAATTCAGGAGTGGATCATACACAACACCAATAAAGGATTGGCTTTAGGCTGGTTACGGACACTATAGACCATAACCTTAAGTCTGGCTTAAAGGCTAATGGAGTACTGAGGGGTAATTTGAGGGTGTCTCTCAGCAAATTATTATCGGCTTTTTCCATGCCATTTAGATTTCTTTGGCCCCAGAGCTCTGCACCAAATGTAGCAGCAGCCACGGCTTGGGCCCTCCAGACTTCAAGATGGGTGGAGACTGGGTGCAAGTTTGTCTTACTTGCAAATTTGAAAGAGCGTTTTTTACAAAGTAGTTTACCCAGGTGTTGCAGCTGGATAAGCGTATGCCAAGATAGTCAAAGTCTGACACTCACTTTAGTTCCACCCCCTCAAGGGGTATATTCCCTCTAAAGCCTCTGTAGGGGTGGATGGCCATAAACTTAGTTTTGCTTTCATTGATTGCTAGGCCATGGTCTGAGTAAACTAAATTGAAGTTATTCAGGAGAGTCTCCAGGCCTTTGGGATCTTAAATGCCAACAATGTATCATCTGTGAACAACAAAGCTGGTTTCTTGGTTCCTCCTAGTACCAGGCAATTATTGTCACAGGCCAGTAGATAGTCAATACAATCATTACCGAACAGCAAAAGCAGCATGGGAGCAAGTCCACAGCCTTGCCTTACCCGCTTATCTATCCCAAAATCATCAGTGATTCCCCATTGGCCTCTCTACGGATTTGGGCAGAATTAACTTCAGTGGAGCTAAATAATGATATTAAGAAGGGGGCCAGGGAGTCCCAGGTCTCTAAGAATTCTCTAGGGACCATGTCGAATGCCGCCTTAAGGTCAACAAAAGCGATATAAAGACTGTCCCCATATAAGTCGACCTCCTTCCAACTTATTAGTTGGAAGCTGAAAATCTGGTCGACCATACTAGTTTCGGTGTGGAATCCGGCTTGAAATGATGTCAGAATCTTGGTTTCATCGATCTAGAGTAACAATCGGTGTAGTATTAGCTTATTTGTTTTTACGTGAGTCAATGAGACTAATTGGGAGATACTTTGCCATGTCTTTCTTTAGGCCTTTTTTGTGGATAGAGTTTATTTCTGCACCTTTCCAAGATGTAGGAATGTCTGCTCCCACCATGATAGCGTTAGCGACAAGGGTGAGGCATGGTGAACAAATAGTGGATTCAGAGATTAACAGGCCCACCGGAATTCAATGCTGCCAAGGGGCTTTCCCAGATGTCTGCGATTTAATGGCATTACAGATTTCCAACAGTGTGAAAAATTCTTCATATCTGGAGGTGTCAGAGTTGTAGACAATGAAACCGAGTGTTGTAGCTGGTAAGGGGCCATAGTTATCATGCGTCTCCAGATTTGGGTGGGAGGGGGAAGTGGAGTATAGGGTTTTAAAGTGGGTTACCCAGTCCTGGGGAACAATGCTAGATTCAGGTTTCACCCTCACTGTCTTGGAGCCTTGTGAGATGACATGCCAGAAGGCTGCCTGATTCCCTGAATACACAGCGGTCAACATTTCGATCCAAATGGCCATATCCCAGTTTGATTTAGCAAAAAAAAATTTTGACTGCTTTGTAGCTGGCTCTATCAGACTGGATGTTGTTTGGCAGCCCTCCCTTGATGGCACAGAGATGGTGGCTCTTTGCTAGTCTCCAAATTCTGTTAAACCGCGAGTGTGATGCAGTCACAGTAGAGTTCTTATTTGAGTAGGGTTTAGTAAAAAAGCCTGATTCTTAACTCCTCGAACCATTTACCATGGATGTCCATTACCCTATCGGAAGGCACATCAGGATGAGCTAATAGGAGCAAGAAGGGGGGGCCAGGCCCTAGTATATGTGGGCAAATGTACTCTCATTATTCAATACAGTCTCCCATCTTACCTTCCTTCAAGGTAATCAAGGGGCCCTATTTGCCCTGTCCGTATTGTCATGCAGTGTAAGAAACAGAGGAAAATGTAGGATCTCCATATCTATATTGAGTTCCCAGAATCGGAGATCCACAGTAATATAATCAATACAACTCTGGCTGAAATTTCTTTTAAAGTTGGGCGCCTCTCTACATAGGATTTCACTCTGCCATTGAAGGCCCTCAGATGACAACATATACAGAGGTCCAGAAACTGCAGGGCTATCTTTGAGGTGAACTTTAGACAAGGACCCGCACTCTGGGGAATGCCCCAGTACTGATCTTCGTCACCGGTTAATTCCCTTTAGAGGGTGGTATGTTCAAAACATGTTAAAACTCCCGGCTACAATTACTATTACCTCTCACTTGGATTTTGAGTTAGTAATATCACTCAGTTCGTCCACAATAGAAGACTATGCTTATTTGGGAATGCTCCTGCTATAAACATTAAAAAAGCACTAGCGTTACATTTTCCTGAAGGGCAACCTCGAGGCCAAGTAGATCCGGTGAATCGATTGGCAGTTGCTTAACGTGGTATCCCGGAGAGATCTTAACCCATGTGGATAAACCGCCTGAGAGTCTACCGGGTTTGGGTTTGCGAGCAGGCACATACAATGTCTAATATGCTTGTCTATGGGTTGGGACAACCTCCCAGGACTCTTTAAACATAATAATATTGGCTATGTATATAAAGGGCCCTGAGTCCCCCTGGGCAAACTTACTCCCCAGTGCCGCAATGTTCCAAGATATGATACAAAAATCATTAGACTTGCACGTCTAGAGAGTAGAAAAATTGTTCACTGTGCAAGATGCAAGAACTAGTTGGAGGAACCTACACTTGGGGCTGCTCTCGGTCATGACTACCATTTGATGAAGGATTCACAGGACAATCCAGTCAATCCACACAAAAAAGAGAAGATATGGTTTGAGGGTGCTCCTGGCTCTGCAGCAGGGGGACCCTTGTTTTCAACGGTATCTGGGGGTTATTGGGGGTAGAGGTTCATGCCTGTAATGACAATAGACCATTCACAAAAGCATAATGTGAGAAATGTAAACTAATGCAGTCAAAGGAGTCAGAGTGTGAAATACGACTCGCACTAATTGTGTCAGAATGTATTACAGTGTAGCATTTCCTCACGTCTCTAATCCAGTGCATCACTTTATTTATCATGGAAGCGTCATCTTCTTCGACACACAAGGGCAACTTGGCATACCAGTTATATATAACATACAACTGTGGTAAAAAGCGTTATGGTTAGTATTAGACAATAGACAATTGGACACTAGGGTGAGGCAGTATAGGTGTAGGAGTAAAATCAGGGTAAAGTAATGGAACCTGGTTATGTGAATCCTTGCAACCGTCAACCTGGCTTGTCGATGGGTTTTCACAGTGTTGGTATTTCGGCGAGGATTGTAACTCATCACCTAGGGCCTTAATCTCAGCCCTTAAAGAATTAATGACTTCCCATAGTTCTTTGATTTGGGCACAGGTGTCATCCGCTACATCTTACCATTGTGGGGGGATCAGGAAGCGCTCCGGAGTCATTTGGCGGCATATCATTAGAAACAGTTTGCAGCTACACAGTGCTGCAAGCCCAATCGCACAGCTTTACTTTAAAGAGTCAACTGACAACTTGTTCATTTTCATCATGTTTATTCCACATTATTCCAATTTAATCCAATTTAACTTTCTTAATCACGATGATGCTGACCGAAGGCCCATTTGCTTCACATGAGGCAGTTGTGCCCATCCAGGCCTCTTACCACATCACGTATGGACTCTAATTAATATTTACAGCTTAAAATCTCATTCCCAATGCATTTCGGGCTATTTTTATGCCCTTCGTCAGGGGTGCCTGTTTGAATCTAAAAATAACATAAAAACCCATGTTAATCTTCTGTTTTTCAACACTATCATGATTTCACTTGTATACATTCATCCATGGTGCAATCGATACAATCGATACATTGAACATAACACTACCCAATTCCCACTGAATGGTTTCAAAAAATAAAAAAACAAAATAGTTTCAAAAATGACAAAACAAACAATCAAACAAGGCATATCATTAGAGGCCAAAACAGAAAAATGATTAGAGCATGTAACCACAGGTTCTAGTGGAATATGAGATTTTGATGAATTAGAAGAAATACACAACAGAGAACTGCTGATAGTGGACTCGCCTGGGAATTTCTTATTGAGCTAATTGCCATGAAAGGAGACCATTTGCACTTTCCAACTTTTTAGAACTACCGGGCAATTTGTGTCCACCAGAAGCATCAGGTTGAAGGAAATGATATTCCTCCTCTACAAGATGGTCTATACCTTGTAGGGTACTGCTGTGGGATGGACAGGCTACTGCTTATTCCCTGGTTGATTCACCAGTGAGTTTTTCGGTGCTTTTCCTTTTCCCCAAAGGTCGACAGGTTAAATATCACTCTCTAGGTATTTCAACTAAATAGTCATACTACATATAACAGCCTTCCCTCCAACAACCACAAACAGTTGGCCAGGCTGCAAGCTTACGTGGGAAAACCACGAGGGGTTAATATTATTTTAAATGCCTCATACCGCTTGGCTCGGTGGAGGAGACTATTCGATGATGAGTATTGGATCTGGTCTTTGGCATACAAGGTCTCGGTCTGAAAGGACAACCAAACAGGCACCAAAAAAGTCAGTAGATATATGTTCGTAAGAGTTGACATTATTTAGAATGGGGATTTGCAATTCGGCCACAAGACCAAGGGGGGTGGCCTGCCCCTCCTCTTCGTGGCAGAGGCAGGGTTCCCCGAAAACGTTAATTCGATTGTCATGGTGATTTCCTGTCTGCAAGTCTGCAAACAAAATGCTACTAAATATTATTAGGTAAAAAATGGACATAGTGGTTTGGTAGGTGGGTTGACATTCATAGCAAAATAAACAGAGAAATTATGAAAAGATTAAAATAAGGGAAAGACACAGAGAGGGTGGAATAAAAAGGTGAGCATGAGAAAGAATAGTAAGAAAGAACAAAATAAGGATGAGAGACATAAACATGGGTAGATGGAATGAGAGAGGAAAGAGCTGGTGTTCAAAGGAAGGTTGCAAGAAAGGAAGTAAATGTTGAAAGATATAATGAAGAAAAGGTGAAAAGTAGGATGGAAGGGTGAAAGACTGAATGGATGGAAGCATGAAAGATTGGGTAGATGGAAGGACACAAGGATAGATGGAAGAGTGAAAAGATCAACATATAAAAGGGGAAATGGGAATGTTGAAGAATGGGCAGATGGGAAAGATTGTAAGGAACGATGGTGAAAGGAAGGAAGGCAGGATGGATGGATGGATGGATGGATGATTGGATTAATATATAAATGGGGAAAGCATGAATTGATGAATTGACGGAAGGAGCATAAGGTAAACAAAATTCTCCTAAGGGCAGGTTTACTCACTTGGCATGCTGGTTGTGATCAGAGTTATGGTTAAAGTGGAGGTATTTTCATTTTCTACCTCCTCCCTGGAACCTACCTCCACAATATTTTGGCAGTAGATGTTTTTTGTTACAACATTCTTGCAGCATGATATTTCTTTGGTCGATATTCTGACATACAAGTGAAAGGAAAAGTGAGCAAGAAAAGTAAAGCAAGCTAATGAGTGACAGAAAGAGGCAGCATAAAACAGGGAAAGAAGCACTGACAACAAAGAAAACTAGTTCAAGGCAGTCAGGAGTGAGGTGGCAAGGGAGAAAAATAGAAAGAAAGAGTGGAATTGAGATGAACAAAATATGTCAAACAAAGTTCTGCATTTGGGATTATCAAACTAATTAATCCAAACTGTTCTGCAGGTCGGCCAACAAGAAGAACGGCCAATCATCGGCTCATAAGGACATCCTTGGTGTGCCGTGGGACTGAATACGAAGAAAACCAACAAGCAACAGAGTCATGGCCCAAGACAGAGTGCACCAGGACTGCCAGGTAAATAGACAGATGTAAAAAACATAGAAACATAAAAAAATATCAATATGGAATCAATAAGGGCTTCTACTATATTTGAAAGAGAAGATTGGAAGTTTGGTTCGCTTTCACTTCTACAACATTCTTTCTTGGATGTGCAAGCACATATGCAATGCTCACAAATGCTACTATGAAACACAAAGAGGACCTGTGGTACAGCATGAGCACACACACATCTCTCAATGGAAAATTCAACTCATTCTTTACTGTCTTTTTTAATTAGCATTTGTATAGTGCACCATTATTGAGGCTTCGTAGCGCATTTCATGGTTAAAGGCAGCATCCAGGCACGCCTACCACAGCTCCCTGCTGGTACAAAGCAGACCCAAAGCTGCTCAATGCCCAGCTTGAACTCAGTTCTAATGCAATCACTGTCTTATGTCTGCACAGGACACATCAGTCAAGAGTTGCTGTTGCTATGCCACTCAGTGTTTCAGTGAGTATTTGGTTATTTTACTGCATTTGAGTTAACTAAGTTTATCATTTTATTCTGGGACTTTCTTGGTGTTGGAGAGTTCTTGGTGTTTGATGGTTGCGTTCCTCTGGAAATGAAAATCATTTTATTCAGAAAAATAAGTTTCCAGTCACTGCTTTTCTCACAAATTCACATGAATTAGTTACACCTTTATGCCTAGTCACTGCTGAGCTTTTCCATGAATGGATCACCGATGGAGACTTCACCCTCATCTCCATTCATGCCTTGACATACCATCCGGCACAAACATCTTCACAGATGGCAGGTCATTGCAGTCTCCAGGTCCCTGTGGTTTGGAGACCTGGAGTCGTATTACAAAAGTGCCTTAGGGGTGCAAAGGGCATGTGTGGCAGCTTTGTGCACCCGCGAGACACTTTGGTATTACAGAAGAGCCCTCAGATGCTTCTATGGCCCAGTCTGTATTACAGAGGGTGTTTCCTCATTTGCACACAGGCGTGAGCCCATGCATTTTGCCTCTGCGCCTGCGCCCTATTTTGGATGCAGACATGACTTCAGGAGGCGCCTGCTAAAGGCAGCCTTCTAGAGGGGAGAAAGGGGGTCCCATGGACCTCACAGATATCCCCTTGTGGGCGGGTGCAGTCACTCACTGCATCAGTGGCGTAACGAAAGTTGAAGGGGCCCCCCTGCAAGGTACACAGAGGGGCCCCCACTCCGGATTTAATCTGGAGCTCTCCAGCGTGAGTACAGTGCTGAGGGGGCCCCGTGCAGCTAGGGGCCCCTCTGCACTGCGGGGGATGTGGGGGCCTGTGTTACGCCCCTGCACTGCATCCACCTGCAAGGGGATTTCTCACCCCTCTTGAAAGTGCAAGCAGGTGCCACCTGCACAGTGAAACACAGAGCAGCTTTGAAACAACTGTGCCGTATTTATCTGGAATGCGCTGTCCCCAGGGCAGCACTGGTTCGCGGCTGCCCTAGGGGCAGAGCATTCATGGTAATATTGCCCTCTTTCCCTGTTTGCACACGGCGCAACTATTTAAAGGTGCACCATTGCACAAAGAGGGAAAGCCACCATATTTGTTACACGGCTCCAGATGTACTATGGGCTGAATCGCAGGCCAGTTGGTGTTTGTACACACCGAACACCTTGTTACCATACCTTCCTTTTCGACTGTGATAGAGATATTACTCTTGAGCACAAAATGAACATTCAGTAGGATTTGCAGAATCCTGTCCTATTAACATCAATGATGCAGGTTTCTGTCTGCGAATGGTGCAGAATGGTAGGGACGGAGGACTGCAAGGGGCAGCGGACCTCATCCCTGCCTTTGCATTCTTAAACAACATTTTATTTTATCATTCCACTTCCTGTGCTTTATAGGAACAGGAACTCCAATAAAAAATAGAATACGCATTTGGCAAATGCCTCGCTGGGTGCATGCAGCAGTACTTTGGAACTCTGGCGGATCCCCATTCCCAATAGCCCACATTTGCAAATTGGAAGCTGTCCCTCAGACGCTACTTCTTCTTATGAGAATGGATACCACAGCGTTGGGTGTTAGTATTCAATCAATGATTTACAGCAGTTATTTGTTGAAGCTGTGGCCTGGAAAGAAGGTCGTTTTCAGCTGGTTAGCTAGATTTGCTTGAATAGATCACTTACTAAATGATATAAAACGTTTTGAACGTAATGCAGAATGGGGTTGGGAGCTACAGAGGAGCCCTGAAGATAGGGATGATGTGGTCACACTGAGGCAGGTGGCTGTATGGAGAATGGCCTTCTTGGGGTGATGGAGGAGTCCACTATGGGCCAGATGTACAAACATTGGGAATATTAATTTCCTAATTGCGATTTCCTGCAAATCGCAATTATTAGATCACTATTCCTAAGGTACGAAACTTTTTGAGTTTCAATTAGCGATTCCTAATGGGTCGTAAATTGACCTACCTCATAAATATTCATGAGATAGGTCGCAGTTTGCGACCCATTAGGAATCATAGCTATCACAGGGATGGTGGCCTGCTAGGGTCCGCAGACCACCTTGTCTGTGATTGCTTTTGATTAAAGCAACACTTTTTACTTTAAAATGCAGCCGTTTAACTTTCATGAAAAACTGAATGTTTAAAAAGAAAAAAATGAAATGCTTAAAAGTACATTTTTAAGAGTAGGCAGTGGTCTTTGGGACCACTGCCCACTCTTAAAAAATATTTGTGTTACATTCTCAAAGGGAAAGTGGTCCCATGGTATTCATTCCTATTTTGAATGGGTTACCACCAACTTTGAATTGGTGGTACAATATTTACGTTTTGTGAACAAAATTTGGTCCCAAAATATTAATACATACCACTGGGAATCACTGTTTGGAAGGGATGCCCTAAACACTCCCCTTCCAAATGCCAAATCGCAGAACAATCTTGCGATTCAGTAACAACTTTGAGGGATCTGAGGTTTCCTTCGATATATTCTTAGAACGAAAGGCACATATTGAGTCGGATGCTTGCCTTTAGAGCGCACACAGGTAATGAAACCTAGAGTGAAACGCGTGCTGGCAAAAAAGATTTTACATGAGTTCTTAACTTACAAAGTAGAGTAACAGTATGGCATGAACTTATTTTGCAATTGGAAATTATAATTTACTGCTTAAAATAGGAAAGAACAATAAATATGCAAAAAATATGTTTGAAATGAACTAAAAATAAAAATCACTTGCTCTGTGATTTGAAACATGTTTCGCCGAGAACTACAAGAAGTAAAGGGCTGAGAATTATAAGACAGGAAGAGATGAGAATTATAGAAATAAGAGGGGTCCGATCGCCCTTTAAATCAGCTCTGTTTTTGATGCTAACCTGTTGTTGGCGAGAAGGTGAGGTGGTTAGGGACGGAACGTTTAATTTGAATGTTGGTTTTTGTTTACTTAACTTTTCTAAATAGCTTCTACCTTTAGTATCACAGATGAGTAGCAGTAGGCATTTCAGAGATTGATATGTTTTCTTCTTTTTCAGAATGGCTTCTTGGTCTAATGTCACTTGTTTGGATAGCACTGAGCATCGCTGAGATTGTCATTGGTAAGATCAAAGGATCTCATTGCCTCTTTGTACTCCTTCGTCTCCCCTCTACCCTGACATATGCATCCCTTTTTCTATCCTCTTTTCATCCCTTTTTCCAGTTCACCTCATGGGATTAGGAGATACCACCCCTGGAAAGTTTTTTTATGCTGAATGGATACATACTTATAACCCGTTGACTAGTAATGCCTTATTTGGTGTACGTCATGCGATTTGGGATCTACCTCATTAACGAGGACGTGGTTGATCTTTGTGCATCTCTTTTATGAAAGATTTTGTTAGTACTCGAGCAGAACTGCTGTGACACTTTGGTTTGTGGTAGATCATTAAGTCCATACTACACCCCACCAAGGGGTTGTCTCCGGCAACAGGCCCACCTCAACCTCTCCACTCAACTAAGGCATCCTTAATTTCACCCTATAAAGTAGCTATCTCTGGAATGTTGGCCATTTGCAATGTTTTCAAACTCAATAAATACAAGTAAAGTAGTCTCAGTTGGAAACAGGCCCAAACAACATCTCTGGATAGTTCTTTTTTAAAATACCTCTTTAGGCCAAAACCCTAATGCTACTCGCCCTTCTGCACTTTTTTTTCTTTTGGAAGAACAGAACTGCAAGCACCAAAATTCACTGAGACAAATGTCTGAGTAGCCGGAAGGGACTCAAATGTTTCCCCACAGTCTAAAGAGAGCTGTCATAGTGAATTAATTGAGTGTCTCTTAAAAACAGTTCTCAACTCTCCGACTGTAATCCAAGGGCAAGAGGTTGAGGGAACCTCTGCCAATATTCAGGATGTGACTCACCTCACGAAATTATTGCAGGTAACTCATCGGAAAGGAATCACATTGGTTTCTGTGTTTAGATTCAACCAACCTAAGCATACACTCTACAATTTTCATAGGATAGGATTTCCTTAACATTCTTGCTATGACACTGCTGAGAAGCATGAGCTCTTTCATGTCACATTTTTGTGAGAGCTCTGAGGTGTGACTGCAGGTGTTATATAATGCCTCACAACTTACAATTGAGTCAGTAGTATAAGTCATGGATCGTCACGTGATCCCAAAATGATCCGATGAGTTATAAGGAAAGCATGTAAAATACAATTAAAATAATAGATTGAAAGAGTTAGCTAGACCATGAAACTGAGCGGTAGGAAGAGAGAGTGAGAATGTAAATGGGAGAAGGAGAGAGTGAGAGACAGGTAGAGAAAGAAAGAGAAAGAGAGGGTCCAATAGAAATGATTGATTGGAAGAGGGCTAGAATGAGAGGAAAAGAACAAAGCAAAGGTGGGGATGAGGATTGGAGAAAGGGAGGTGAAAAGAAGGAGAAAAATAAGGTGACAAGGCACAGGTGGTTTAAAAAGAAAACCAGAGTCAAGTCAGGAGGTATGTTAAATCATTTGTTTTTGAGCTAAACTGCTTTAGGCCCCCATTTCAAGTTCATGGCTAAATTCTGATCTCTGTGTAAAGTAAGGGATTCTGAGTTGTGTGATAAACATACCCTCACAGTTTTACCTATTGGAATAAATTAAGGAAAATGCCTTTAGAAATGCCAAATTATGTGGAATTGTGTGTGCATACAAAACAGTGATGAATGGAATGCTTGAATTATTCTCAGCCACTGGTAATCACTCAGGCCGCATCCCAATCCATCGTTATTTGGCACACAATGACGACTCAGTTTGGACCCAGCTTTACGCAAATCAACCTCGACCCTGCTCCAATAGGAACAGTCCAGCCCGAACTGCCAAGCCAGGTCCTTCCTGAACCGAAACACACACAAACCAGAATTTGGTGTGCTACCATAATAATTGTACATGTTATGTCTCAGTTGCAAGATGAAAACAAGTAGAGGAGGCGTTTACCATAACTGGGGTAGTAAATACCGCATCCTAGGGTAATGTCATTACCAAGTGCCTTCACTGACCTAACTTGTAATGAGGTCCATAGTCTTTCAAGAACAAACCACACAACTGCAAATCCCAGCATGTGCTTAGTGTCCTGGAGATCTGAAGCCATACTGTCTGCATTCTATACATTTTAATAAGACTAGTTCCTCCTATCAGGCGAGTCTGGAGTATCTGGCAACGTGTTATTTACTGGTAGAAGATCAAACTAAATATCAGCCACCCTACTGAAGATTTCTTTGGCAATTTTTCATTGCTCTGTAATGCAACACCTAATGTAGTTATTTCTCTGATCTGTTGTTTTCATACTTACAGGTTCTGTTTATCTACATGAATGCCCAGCACAACGCTTCATCCCTATCTACCTCATCGTCAATGGCGTCACCATCATCGTCATGTCCCTCCTCTCTATTGTGGCTGGACTGAGGCCAAATAAGCTCATCTATGGCATCCTTGCGCTGTTGAGCCTCTTTTGGTTTGCTTGGCTTATCACAGGTAATACCTTTACTTATGTCGTACAGTTCAAGGGAAAGTTATCATCAACAATTGCAGTCCATTTGCAAGATAATTTATAAACACAAATTGCCATCCATAAGATGGTGGATGAAGAAAGGGCTTTAAAATGAAAGCACACAGCACAACAAGCCAGTTACAAGTTAGTGAATGAGCATGAAGTGGTGGGTATATTGATTATCAGTCTCAGTATACTTACAGATAAAGTGACCTGATAGGCTCCTGTTTCTTAATGGCTAGTTGTACAATTTATTAACATTACCACAGAAAAAACCCACCAGGATTTTAATTTTTGGGCAAGGTAAGAAAAGTGATACATTCTATTTCTGAGTAAAAAACTCAGATTCATTGTGTACTTTTTATTTAAGAGCACTTAAAGTGGTTGCTAAAATTGGGCTGGATGTAATTTTTTGAAGCATTGTTTAAAATATGATATATTTGTCCGAAGTCAAATTTCCCGTGTCAGCTTGTTCCATAAATTGATTCTAAATACCTATATTTTCCTGCCTCCAGATCTCTTATTTTTTATATTTTATTGGCGATATTTGTATTGGGTTGATGTAGCCCCAGAGGTTATCACAGCGCTTTACATGGGCAGATATTTTGTACTGACAGATGCAGCTTTAAAAAAAGGTCTGGTTTACCTACAAATTGGGTGTGGACAGGTAAAATCCATGTGAGAAAAATCATTGACATCTTCATAAACTGATAGGAGGTGTTGTGGATTGGCCAGGAGAGGACTTTGGGTAGGGAGAGAAGTAAATGGAGAAGGCGAAGAGTTTCAGTTCTTTCGTGGAGACAAGGGCAGTGGAGTTTGACACCTGTCTGTTTCTCGAATCTTGAAACCCTCAATCAGTTATTATTCATTGGTCTATAAAGGGAGACAGGCACATATTCATTTACCCCTTTGACTAGAATGGATGAACCCAGCATCAATCACAACTCAAACATAAGCACAAGACATGTAGGGCCCGATTCACAGAACTAACTTAAGACAAAATCCTGAACTTACTACCATTTTGGTATTCACAGAAGGCACTTACTCATTTTGGTATTCACAGAAGGCACTTACTCATTTCGGTATTCACAGAAGTTAGGAGTCCTAACTTTAGGACTCCTAAATGCCTTCTGTGAATACCGAAAGTCTTAAAGTTAGGATTTTTCTCAGTTTAGGAGTAGTAAAGTTAGGACTCCTAACTTTAGGACTCCTAAACTGAGAAAAATCCTAACTTTAAGACTTTTGGTATTCACAGAAAGCATTTAGGAGTCCTAAAATTTGGAGTCCTAACTTTACTACTCCTAAACTGAGAAAAATCCTAACTTTAAGACTTTCGGTATTCACAGAAGGCATTTAGGAGTCCTAAAGTTAGGACTCCTAACTTCTTTGAATAACGAAATGATTAAGTACCTTCTGTGAATACCAAAATGAGTAAGTGCCTTCTGTGAATACCAAAACGGTAGTAAGTTTAGGATTTTGTATTAAGTTAGTTCTGTGAATCGGGCCCGAAGTTTCTCTGCAGTTCCTTGCTGTGGGTGGGCCAGATTTTGCGCAGGGGTCGGAATTCCGAGTTGTATGGAGTTTACATCACCCACTAATTACCAGGGGCAATATAGTCCACACCGTTCATGAAATTTTGGCGAGACAGAATTGACAGATTTAACAGTAGAAAAGTACATTATTTATTATGAGATGCAGATTGTAGTGTGTTAAGCAAGAAGGCCAACGTGATCTACTGAACTAGAGTGGGTTTGTTTTCTTAAAACAATTGGACCAGGTCTATACCATACTGGCTGAACCTTCCAAGCAGCTTTTCCAGCACGGAAATGAAAATTATATTCTAAGAGGTAAACTGGAGTTTACCATCAGTTGTAGGCGGAGCTCGACGATAAAGGGAAAAAATATGTATCCTACTCAAAAAGTATTTCAAACGGAGCCTTACCATACTCACCTCTGATAAAAAGCCATTTTAACATAAAAAATAACCTTAGAGTTTCGAACTTTTATCAGTGGGGTCAGAGATGGCCCCAGTGAGTGAAAACACCTGAAGAAGGGACTTCGGAGAGATTTTCTTTAATCTGCGCCACATCTCACTCAGTACCGCTAAGGTGCAACCAGTTTTACTGTAGCCATCCCATAACTGCTTCCTGGGACTTCCTGATTGCGAATAATTTCTCCTCCAAAAAGGTTAATCTGTCTAAATGCATCCTCATGCTTTCTGTTTTTTCCATGGTAAATATTTAAAGTGAAAATGTACACGTATATACTGTGATATTTAATGTTATGGTCTTCTAATCCCCCCTCCCCCGTGCATTAGAGGGCTTTGGTCAAATTGTTTCATGTAAATTGAATATACAGTGTCTTCAAGCTTATATTATATAACTGCTTAACTGTAAGATTCATAATGTTATCATTGATATCAATGTACCTTCAGGGGATTACATTTTAAGCCAAGAAAAGGGAGTTATCCACATAACTAGAGTTTTAAGTGACACATGGTGGCTGTTGCACTCATGGGTTTTGTGGAAAAAATGTAGGATTATTTTAAAGATTGATTTACACAACAGATGGGTCAGCAAGGATCCGAGATCAGTGTGGGTGATATGCTAAATCTCAGTTTTTTCACCCAACAGGGAGCGTCTGGACTTTCCCGCTGTACCCCAACTACACGAACTGCAACAGAACTGTCTACCTATTTACGTTCTCCATCTTGATCATCCAGTGGATCGTCCTGGCCCTGTCTCTCCCCGCGATCATTGTCAAACTTTTCTCCTCTTTCCTCGCTTGTTCTTCTTGTTCCTCTTGCTGTCTTTGTTCTCAGTGCTCCTCTTGCGTTTCCTGTGTTACTAAATGATGAACCTTAGGCCCCAAAATCCTTACATTTTGTCAGAAAACTTGCAGTTCCTTCGACTATTTGCACAACATTGACTCAAGAAATTGGTTATTTTGTAAATTCATAATTGCTAATAGATGGTTTTTGTTGCACTGTCAATTAGGGACCACCTTTCCTCCTGACTGACACATCATCTAGACACCAGGATGATGGCCCAACACTATTATTATTAGGCACGTCGTTTAACAATAAGGACCACATGTTAACCAAAGGTGTAGTGTATCCTGATTTTGCACAAAGGCTGGACACATGAAGGGGTCAAAGGTAAAACTTGGCAATGAGAGAGGGTCACTGACAAGCGGCCCATGTATTTCGCCAACGGAAAACATAGCATGATCTCAGCCGCGGCCCGTGGAGGTAAGAGCAGTGGGGCGTTGGGGCCGAGTGGGGGAGAAGAGGTATTTTGAAAGATGAAGACGATGAGAAAATAATTTTTTAATTTTCCCTCTTGGTCGGGAACTTAATTTGATACAGAAACATAATAAAATAGCTCAGTAAATAAGAGGCAGAATCCGTGGTATTAGAGGTTCGGAATGGGCTTTATTCCAATGGTCGATTATAATCGGTTGCTCCAAGTTCCATCACCACGAAGGTTCAGGAAGTGAAGTACATACGTTATTGACAATCAATTACTTTTATACAATAGGCATTACAGTGAGGCCAATGCAAGAGGCGTAACAATTGATAGCAAAGATAACATTTCACATGTGTAGCAAAAATAGGCGTAACTGGGAGTGATTTAAAGAACGTCATCAGATGTGATGTCATAAGAGGGCGGTTACATGAAAGAATTTCGCAATGTCAGCAGAAATACTTGACAGAAATGCGCGCGCAGCAGCATGACGTGTGATTGACGTGCAACTAGGGGGTGAAGGGGACTTGACATTTAACTCTACATGTGGCGACAGATGTCTGGAGGGTCAAGTCAACCTAATCCCAAATCATATCTAACATCCTATGTTTAAAGAACTATGTTATCCAAAAGAGAGGTCTCTCAGAGTAGAATCTTATTCTATACTGACTATACTGAATGTTAGTGCGTGTACAAGCGTCTAAGTGTCTACACTAGATGCGAGGGCAGGAGTCTTCCATAGTAACAGGGCTATGAATTACTTGCATGAAGACAGAGAAGCCGGGCCTTTGCTCGGTAGCTGGCAGAATGTTTACTTAAACTACTAGACAGGAATGCATTGAGCAGGAAGCGGAGCAGATAATTTTCGAAGGTGAAATACAGTTCTTGGCAGGCAGCAAGCTGATGTCGGGCATCGTGAGCCGCGCAGAGGATGAGACAAAGTTCATGGTCACAGATGCAGGCTCGGACTGGAGCTTCAGAGACAGAAAGCAAGGAAAGCTTGATGACAGAATCAGGGCCTACTTGCCTGGACTGAAAAAATGGCATAAGTGAACCATATAAAGGCGGTGGCCTTTTGTACTTAGGAATGGAATATCCGGCCTATTCATGGCGGATCTGAAAGAGGACATGTTAACGGTGGACGCACATGTATTTGCGTCTTCATAACTGGAACTGGAGGGAACATACATGTACTTGTAACATGTACATAGAACCGTTGGGGTCCAAGATAGGGGACATAACTGACCAGAAAAATCCATATTTCCACATTCCCTCCTTGTCCCCTACTTGCCCGTCAAGAGATATCAATCTTCATTAATCCATTGATCTGTTCATATAGCATCATTTGTTCTTCTTTCTTCTTCCGGGATCTTGAATGAAAATCTTGATGTGGAATGCACGATGTGGCACACAGACCACAAATCGCTGGTCCACATTGCAGGCATAAGCAGCAACTGAATAGTATGAGAAGGCCAATACCTAGGAAGGATAGGACCTTCCATCCAAAGGTAGATAATACACTCCAAAACCAACCGGACCAAGTCCAGGTGCCTGGGTTCTGGTGTATCTGGCTTACAATCTTATGAAGGCGGGTTATAGCTTTATATACAGATGGCGAATTTTCTGGTATGAATATGCAACAGCTGGATCCGATGACCCTACAAGCTCCGCCCCTATCGGCCAGGATGACGTCAAGGACAAGACGATTTTGAAGCACAACAATCCGCATGGCAGACTGCTCTTCTGTTAAATTGCCTAGGGCGGAAATAGTTTCGTTCACTACTGCTTCAAGGGTTCTGGTTAATCTACGTATCAGCTTACTATTAGTAACGGTACCTATATAGGGAAAGAGACCTTTATTGAAATCTGTGTATTTTTCCCATGCTGTTTCAGTGTAGTCGACTATTGGGAGATCTCTCCTTTCTCTATTGTGTACTAAACGAGTATTTCTGTGATAATCAGGAGGAGCTAGAAAAACAGGTGGCAAAAGGAATCCAATGTAGCAGGTACCATCCCAATCTAGAGGCAAACGTACATATGCCGTCTGACCACATATAAAATAGGAATGGCGGGAAGCTCTAAATGTCGACTTGCCTTGATCACTGAATTCTATTACAGTGGTGCATCTACTATGGCCCATATGTATGGAACCATTCTTTCTTACACATAGTTCACCTTTTACTGGAAATATTGACATAGCGGGCAAAATTGGAGTAGCTTCGGATTCGACATTTAGGATCATAAGATTAAGCGTAAAATTACCTAATCCATATACTTCATTTTCTAGATCAGTTCCTGTTCTTTTGGGAAGTCCCTCCTTGTTGGGGTGGCAGACTTTAAGTAAAACTAAGTTCAGATTTCCCCATACCCAGTTGTCTTGATAAACTGCAGAATTTGAATCTAAGGAATTGATTAAGCTAAACCATGCTCCACAGGAGCCATTGTGTGTGAACGGGTATGGAAAAAGAGGTAGAATTCCTTTATAGTTCTGATAGGGAGGGAGTCGGCCACATATCCAACAATTTGTAGCATTGCTAACCTGATGGGAATGATGTAACATACTAATAAAAGTGTTATTGCGCAGCGCAAATCTGTATGACGATTCAAACGGAGGTAATTCACTAAAAGAATGTTCAGCAGTAACATTGTAAACATGTCTAGAAATAGGATAATATATGTGCAACAATATACTTGTAGTAATTAAAAAAAGACTTAAGAAAAACAAAATTATTAATGTCACTATGCAATAACTACGCAGTGATTTACAGTACGCCTGTCGTTTCAACATTTTTCGGGTGTTTTCTCTATTCAGGTCCAAGGGATACATGTCAGAGACAATTCAACCGCTTCACCTTGGAGAGGACTTAAACAATCAAATTGCTCGACTGATTGGACCTGAGTTTCAGTTTATAATGTTCAGAATTACTTCTTTCAACAAGAGGAAGTTTTGAGTCAATGGGTGAAGACACACGAGGTGTGGTATTCACATCTGCTGGTAGTCCATGAAATTTCTTGATATGACTTGAATGAATCCAGCCTTTCCTGCCTTCGATCTTCACGGCTGTCCTCGTCGTTAATAACACGAGCTGAGGCGACCTCCACCTAGGATCCAGCTGAGTCTTTCGATCAAAGTTCCTAACTAAAACGAGATCCCCCGGAATTACGTCATGGGGTTTCACTTCAGTGTTGTCAGGAAAAGCTGCAGCTACCTGTGAACGACAAGATTGTAGTGCAGACATCAAGGAAGCCAAATAATCTGTCAGCATATTACAGTCAATATCAGTTATTTTACGTGGTATAGGCGTCCCCCACATATTTGGTGGTCTGCCGAAGATCACTTCATACGGGGATAGCCCCGTTCGAGAGTGTGCTACCATTCTCATGTAAAAGAGTGCAACTGGTAATGCTACTACCCAGTCGACACCTTTCTCCCTGCATACTTTGGACAATCTGATTTTCAAAGTTTGATTATGTCGTTCCACGAGACCTGCTGCCTCGGGGTGTCGGACACAATGAAACTTCCACTGATATCCTAGCAAAAGTGAAACGTGTTTCATTAATTCGGAGGAGAACGGCTGGCCGTTATCTGAGTGAACAACACGTGGTAAACCGTATCGTGGGAAGAATTCTCGAACCAACTGTTTGGCAGTAGTCAGGGCAGTGTAATCTGAAACCGGGTATGCCTCCGTCCAACGGGAAAGAGCACAAACAACTACGAGAACATATTTGAATCCTCGACATCGTTCCATCTGGATATAATCCATCTGGAGGACTTCAAAAGGGTGATCAGGAGGCTGAAATCCACCCTGCTCTACGGGAATGCTTTTTCCTGGGTTGAACTGACAACAGATCATACAGGTACGAACTTTTTGTTTCGCTGCTGCTCGTAAATGTTTGTTGAACCAAATATGTTGAATGCTGTCTAGCATAGCTTTCTCTCCTAGATGCGCTGGACTATGGACAGTGTTAATAATGACTTGGATCATTGAATCAGGAAGGAACCACACAGATTTTTCCTTCGTCATCCATCCTTGATCTGTTTGGATCCCTCCTAACTCAGTCCATTTCCTTATTTCGTCTGGAGTAGCATGTGTCTGTATATCAATTACGTCAAGAGTAGGATCTTTAACCGTCATACAATGTGTTGGCGTCGGGACTATTGTCTTTGTCATGTCGGAAGTTTGAGTTTGAGCAGTCTGTTTAGCTGTTCTGTCAGCTAAATCATTGCCTTGAGAAATGATATCAGTAACTTTCGTATGTGCTTTGCATTTCATAATCGATATTGCAATGGGTAAATGTATTGCATCTAATAAGGCATGAATGAGGGGTCCGTGCTGAATGTGGGCACCGTGAGAAGTTAAATAACCTCTCTCTCGCCACAGCACGCCGAAGTCATGTACAACTCCGAATGCATAACGTGAATCAGTGTATATGTTGACTTTTTTATTTGTGGCTTGAATACAGGCTTGTGTCAGAGCGACGAGCTCTGCTGCTTGAGCGGACAAGGTATTTATGCAATTTGTTTCAATAATTTCAGTATCTGTTGTGACTGCGTAAGCGGCCACTAACTCTCCTGTACTTGTTCTCATACATGAACCATCTACATACAACGTCAGGTCTGGGTCTGACAATGGGACATCTGTCAAGTCTTGTCTGGGTTTCGTCGTGATTGTAATAACATCACTACAGTCATGAGCTAGTGGGTCTGTTCCATTTACAGGTAAAAGTGTGGCAGGATTCAATGTGTTACAACGTCTGATTTCTATATGTGGCTGAAACAGTGTTAACTCGTACCCTGTAAGTCGCGCTATCGTCAAGTGTTGTGTTTGCGTTCTATTCACAAGAACCTCTACTGCATGTGGTACTTGTACTGTCAATGGATGTCCTAACACTATGGCATCGCTTTGTCTGATTGCTAAAGCTGTCGCTGCCACTGATTTCAGGCACGCAGGCAGAGCCTGAGCTACGGGATCTAATGTACTAGAAAAATAAGCACACGGTTTGTGTGATCCTGCTTGTTCCTGTGTGAGTACTGACAAGGCAGTACCTTCTCGTTCTGTAACAAAAAGTGTAAAATGTTTTCTGTAACATGGTGTTGCTAAAACCGGTGCTTGACATAAGGCTGTCTTTAAGCTTTCAAAAGCTTGTGTATGTTCCTGAGTCCAAGGGAGGACAGTCGATGTGGCTGCCTCCTGTGTTGTCAACTGAATGAGTGGTTTTGCTAGAAATGCATACTGAGGGATCCACTGTCTACAATATGAAGTAAGGCCTATGAACGCCCGCACCTCCTTTTGTGTCTTGGGTATTGGCATGTTAGCTATTAACTGAATGCGGTCGGGTGTAAGCTGCCTTCCCTCCTTGGACAGCGAGTGACCAAGGTAAATAACTCGCTGGACACAGAATTGCAGCTTAGAAGGAGACACCTTGTGCCCTTTTTCGGCTAGAAATTGTAAAACCGTCAGTGATGCTTTCTCACATTCGGGTTCGCTTCTCGCGGTGATCAGCAGATCATCGACATATTGAAGCAAAGCAGTGTTAACTGGCATGTAGATACTGTCGAGTTCTCGTTTCAGTGCTTGGCTATAGATGCTGGGGCTTTCTGTAAATCCTTGAGGTGCGCGTGAGAATTTAAAGCTACGTCCATTTAAACTAAATCCGAACAAATATTGGCTTTCCGGATCTATTGGGACGCTGAAAAATGCATTCTTGAGATCAATTACAGTAAAGAATGTTGCTTCGGAATCAATAGCTGTCAGTAATGAAGAGATGTCTGGAACTACGGGGTATTGTGGTACAATACATTTATTTAATTCGCGCAGATCAATAACCAATCGATATACCGGCGGGGCCTTCGGATCTGTTCGTTTAAGAATCGGGATTATCGGTGAATTACATACATTGGAGTCTGTTTCCACAACCACTCCTTGGGCAATAAGTTCGTCAATGATTTGCAGTAATGCCACTACAGCATCTGGGGGTAACTTGTATTGTCGCATTCGTGGTAGTACCACTCCTGCCTTTAGTGTGACTCGATATGGTGTAATATTCATGCAACCAACATCAGTAGGGCCTTGTGCCCATAGATGTGTAGGTAAAGTCTGCAGTCGGGAATCCATGTCTCTAGACACATAATGACCTTTAAAATCACGTAAAAACAATCTTACTCCTTCCGGAGAACAACATATTATAGCTCCTAGAGCTTTCAGTGTTTTGATTCCTAACAAGTTTTCTGGACATGATTTAGTAAGCAATAAATCTGTAGTTCGGGTCAAAGGTCCTATCGTAAGTGGAAGAGGCTGTGACACTTCATTAACAATAGGTTTTCCTGAAAAACCAAGGGAAATATTCTGTGAGCCTGAGAGGGGTGCCCCTGGAACTTCACTACGTTTTATGGTTGTTCGACTTGCCCCTGTATCGAGTAAAAATTTTCTATCTTGGCCTAATAATTCACTATGTACATAAGGTCCTTCTTGGTCTACAGGGACCTCAATAAGGGGTAAGTCAACTTCCCTCTCTAGGCTGTTTCATGCATATCGTTGATAATCAGGATAGTCATACTGTGCGGTCTGGTACAGCTGTCGTGTCGTGGTTTGTGTGGCAGCAACAGGCAGCGCTGGTGCAGCTGGCACAAACTGTATAGACTGTGGTGGAGCTGGCATGGCTTGTGCATGTTGCGGAGCTCCTTGTTCATTCTGATCCTGTCTGGGTGGCCGTGGTCTTTCTTTTGTATTACCTATGGCGATATTATGTTTTAAAACTGGACAATCGTGTACGTAATGACCTGGCCTTTTACAGTAATTGCATGTCCCTTTTACAGGTCCTGTTGAATCACCGGAATGTGTCGTACCCTTTTTATGTCCTTCAGCTGGAACTGTCTGAGAGACTAGCATTTTCATTTTCGTGTCTTTCATGCGTCTCTGTTCATGTTCTTGTTCTTCTCTAATTCTATTGTAATGGTACTGTAACATTTGTAACATTTGTGATGGGGTATTACCTTGCCATGTACTCTCGAATTTTAATACTCTATTCTTCACTTGGGGCAAAGAATTTTCAACTAATTTTGTCACAAACAGATGTGGGTATGACTCGCTACTTGCTTTTATACCACTATTTATACCAAAACATTTTTCGAATCGGGCATAGAAATCACTAGTGTCTTCATCTTGCTTTTGTTTACAGGCTGAAATTGCACCCCAGTCTTCCTTTTTCGTAGTTAATAAACGTGGCAGCACCTGTACTAATAAACCTGGTAATGCTTTAGTTTTGTCCCCAAGCCCCGAACCTGGACCTCGGGCCCTTTCCTCGTTTTCTAATGCTGTCCAATCTATCTTTTGGTCTCCTACCTCCCACTCTTTTTCCTTGAGTTTTTCATAAATGCCAGCAGGCATTAATACCTTCAATATTGTCATAATGTCGGGATAGGTATACTCTCCCATGAGTAACATGTCTTTAATTTCTCGGTGGAAACCCGCTGGGTCTTTGTCATGACTGGGTACCACTTTCTTCATTTCTAACAATTCTATTTTTGATATGGGCGTATATACATATACACGTTTAAACTGATTGTCCTCGCCCCTTATTGGGTGTACTTCTCGTAAGGGATTCTGTCTGTCCATGTAATACATCGGTCTTTCCTTGATGGGCAATGAAACATGTTCTGGACATACAAAAAGAATGTACTGTCTTCTGGATTCTAGTATTTCCTTAATTAACTTAGTACCTGAACCTTTCCATCTATTCGTGAGTAATTCAGTCAATATATCAGGTAAGGGACCAGGATCTGAATGTTGGCTTTTATATAGTATAAGAAGTTGTTGAATCATATAAATCCCAGCTAAACGCTGTTCATCTGGGGTGAGGTTCAAAAATGTGTGTGCTATTGTATCATCATCATATTTTCCGGGACTGTCAATCCAATGAACGGCTGACCTGGCTAATTCTTGTTCATCCATAGAATCGAGAAAATGATAACCCCTCCGTTCTCGGAGTAATTTGTCAGCGGTTTGGAACGAATGCTCGGAGGACCTTATATTTATTATAGGTGTATGAGAATTTCTGTTATTTTCTAGACATATCGGACGTATCGGGTCAGTAAGACATCTGGTACTATTACAAGATCTTCCTCTACCTACATAGGCTATGGTTTCTGACTGTCCTGTGGGCAGTCCTGATCCTTCCTCCTCATTTTGTTCAAACTGGTCTACCGCTAATCTCTCTTCGTGTAGGCGTTCTATTTCTTTACGGATCTTTCGGCACATGGCTATTATACAGTTTTGCTTATCATGTCTCCCTTCTGATATATTCTGACTCCATCTGGTAAGAATTTGCATTGCTTCCGGGTCTACCCCCGGTCGGTCTTGATTTCTGATCACACAATTTATAAGGAAACGTAACAGTTCCCCCTGTATTTCCACTTTCTGGTATTCCATAGCTCTGTTAATACATTCTGAATCTCGCCCTGTTTGGACAAAATGGTATATATTATCTAGATGCGCAGCCATTCCTGGTAACTTCCCTAAATACACTGCGGCTCGTCTGATACGTAATGATGCCATGATCATTTCGTCCTCTTTGCCAGGCACAGGGTCATATCTACAATCTACAAGAAGTTCCTTAAGCGTACGGGCATTTATGAGTTTGGGGGTACGTGAATGTGCTGACTCTTGAAAAGTAAGTTTATTTATTCTAGGTGGCGTAGAAAAGATATTGGTAGCACCTCCGGTAGCCCCGTCTGGGGTATCGGGTGTGAAAGGATTCGTTGAACGTGATACAGCAACTATAGGTGTGGATACAGCTATAGAAGTAGCTGTAGGAACAGATGCAGAAACAGATGTGCTTGCCGGAACTTGTGTCAGAACTTGTTGCTGTAGGGATACGGGTACTGGATCTTGGCGTTGAACCTCCCTGGCAGGCGGTCTATGTGGGGCGGGATTAGCATACTCGGGAGCTGCGTCATCTAAATATGAGGAAAGAAAAACATCTTCTGCGGTTCTAGGATGCCCCTTAGAATGTACTTTTATTGGAAATAATGGGGGTGGCAAGTCTTTTGGTATCCCCGCAGTAGCCTTAGGTAATCCCTCGGCCAGAAGGGGATACATACCCTTCATAAGGGCATGTCTTTGTCTGTCTACTTGTTCTGATTTCACTCGTGCACCTTCTTCAATTAATAGATTTTCTCGGACTTCATTTGAATTCTCTTTACTCTTCTCTTCCTGTCTACGTGCTTTTTCTGTACGTCTATACGATTCTTTACGCCATAATTCAATGGCGTCTTTCTGTGATTGTCTAGCTTTCTTTTTCCATAATTCTTCCTCTACTTTCACGATGCACTCTGCATCCCAGGTCCCAGCTGCGGGCCACCTCTGACTTTCTGGTAATTCCTTAGTGTAGTCTACCCATAAATCAAGAAATAATATAGCGTCTAAGCCATGTTTATGATACATGAAGTACCCTGGAGTGTCCCTAGGAGGAATAGGAACGGCTTCTTCGAGTACCCCTTTTCTTGTCGTGATCTGTCTTAATTTCGAAAAGAGCGGCATATTGAAAACTGATCTGATACTTGATTTTGAACAAACTTAATACAGTAATCACAATAATGAACAGTCATTCACACCACAATATGCAGAACGTACTTAAAACATTTAACATTTAACATTTAACTGAGCAACAATGATGATGACGATTAAGAAAACTTAATCACTAAACATAATACTCGACTTTAACTGAATTATTCTGAATTCATATACTTGACATACTAGATATACTGCTAAACAGTACAGATACACTGCTGAAACAGTGCAGACCGGATTTGTGTACCCAAATCCGTCTTGACCGGCACAACCTATGTGCACGTCAGAACGCCTCCCCAGTAATGGTACTCACCGGGTAGCTCGGAAACGGAAGGCCTCGGAAACTGAACTGAACTTGAACCGGACTGGACTCGACTTGAACACTTCGGAAGCCGAACTTGACTTGGGACTTCGGAAACTGGTGGGCCTCTGTATACCTCGGATCTTGCACTCTCAGCTAGGCTCTGGTCGGGATACTTCGCACTTCTCACCGCCTCGTCTGGGTGTTGATCGCAGCCTCAGTCGCCCCCGCTTGACCGGAGGGAGATACAGGAAATCCTGCTGGTACGCGTTATTGTCCGTCCAGCTGTGGCAGGAGACCGGGCCTGCAACGCACCGCCGGCGCGTGAGATGAGAAAGTGTCCCTATTCGGGCGCCATTCATGTGGTAAATAATTTAATTACCGGGACTTAATTTGATACAGAAACATAATAAAATAGCTCAGTAAATAAGAGGCAGAATCCGTGGTATTAGAGGTTCGGAATGGGCTTTATTCCAATGGTCGATTATAATCGGTTGCTCCAAGTTCCATCACCACGAAGGTTCAGGAAGTGAAGTACATACGTTATTGACAATCAATTACTTTTATACAATAGGCATTACAGTGAGGCCAATGCAAGAGGCGTAACAATTGATAGCAAAGATAACATTTCACATGTGTAGCAAAAATAGGCGTAACTGGGAGTGATTTAAAGAACGTCATCAGATGTGATGTCATAAGAGGGCGGTTACATGAAAGAATTTCGCAATGTCAGCAGAAATACTTGACAGAAATGCGCGCGCAGCAGCATGACGTGTGATTGACGTGCAACTAGGGGGTGAAGGGGACTTGACATTTAACTCTACATGTGGCGACAGATGTCTGGAGGGTCAAGTCAACCTAATCCCAAATCATATCTAACATCCTATGTTTAAAGAACTATGTTATCCAAAAGAGAGGTCTCTCAGAGTAGAATCTTATTCTATACTGACTATACTGAATGTTAGTGCGTGTACAAGCGTCTAAGTGTCTACACTAGATGCGAGGGCAGGAGTCTTCCATAGTAACAGGGCTATGAATTACTTGCATGAAGACAGAGAAGCCGGGCCTTTGCTCGGTAGCTGGCAGAATGTTTACTTAAACTACTAGACAGGAATGCATTGAGCAGGAAGCGGAGCAGATAATTTTCGAAGGTGAAATACAGTTCTTGGCAGGCAGCAAGCTGATGTCGGGCATCGTGAGCCGCGCAGAGGATGAGACAAAGTTCATGGTCACAGATGCAGGCTCGGACTGGAGCTTCAGAGACAGAAAGCAAGGAAAGCTTGATGACAGAATCAGGGCCTACTTGCCTGGACTGAAAAAATGGCATAAGTGAACCATATAAAGGCGGTGGCCTTTTGTACTTAGGAATGGAATATCCGGCCTATTCATGGCGGATCTGAAAGAGGACATGTTAACGGTGGACGCACATGTATTTGCGTCTTCATAACTGGAACTGGAGGGAACATACATGTACTTGTAACATGTACATAGAACCGTTGGGGTCCAAGATAGGGGACATAACTGACCAGAAAAATCCATATTTCCACAGTTTGTCGAATCCCCCCCAACTTGGCCCAACCACCCCACCACACTTACCTGCACGGGCTGCAGCTGCATGAACTGTTTTTCCACTTAAGCAATTAACTGTATTTTGAACATCCTAGTGACACAGAACTAATAGATTTACTTGGTTTGCTGTTGATCCTTTTAGAGGGTATGTATTTCAGCAATTCGGACTGCACTCTTCCTATTGAAGGAGGGTTAATAAAAGATTTCCACCTACGGCTCACAACACAGGTTTTTTTCAGATCATTTTGATGACCCTAGACAGCCAACATTTCTGGGAATTGAGAAAATGGAGCCACACTGTTGAAATAGTGTTAGATGAAAGCGTTTGTTGGAAAGAGAAGGCGGCCGAGGTTTACTAAGGCTTCAAGCCTGTGCAAGCATCCACAAAGTGGCGCATGCTATTCACTATTCAGAGCAAAATCTATGTTCCAATGGGAAGGTGAACGTTACAGATCACACAAACTGTTGCTTGAAGGTGGCATTACTAGGGTGGATCAACGCAAGCATGCACAGGTTCTGACGCAAAGCCGGCTCTATGAAGCATGGCAAGACCAGGCTTTGCCTAGCAGAAGAAGGCTCAAGCAAGGTAAAAACTTTTTTTCTTTTTAAATCATTAAATTCCATATGGGATGCAGCGCACAACACATATCCCATGCACTGGAGCCTTCTGAGTTTGTTTACACGTAGGAATTAGTTCTGGAATGGTATGTCTCCAGCATAAACCCTATGCTAGACAGTGAACACTCACAGATGTACCATGATGCCAGTGCCTTTGAGATTTATCAGATGGAGCAACACAGGTTTAAGGCCATTCTTTGTTGATTCGAAAATAATGTGGGTGCCATGCTGCACTGGGTGAAAAATATGTAAATCCGGGCCTGCATGTGTATTTCAAATGAGAAAGGTATAAGTATAGATTTAATATTGAAATGAATGTGTCCTTGTGTGATGTAACTGGTGCTGATACCTGATACCTTCGGGTCAAGTTCGTGCTATATGAAACTTATTTTTTTTTTTTAAAGTAATGAAGTATCTCACAGGCAAATTGCTGAATGCTATAAGTTATACATTTCTGTATTTAAAACAATTGTATTTATTTTATATGAGTGATTATTTGGTGCTTCTCCTTTCAGTATATTATCATAATGTGAAAAGTCAAAATGAAAAACATTTGGGCGTCATGGAATCACAGGTGTCTAATGCCTTTGAAACAAGTTAATAACTGACAGATCTTTAGAGGAAAATTTGACTGTTAACACATTCAAAATCATATATGAAGATATGATTATTATTTGTTGTCGTTGTTATTGTGCTTCAATAAAGAAATTTGTTTGGAATCCTGGCATCCTTTAAATAATTTGCGCCTAGATATGAATGGGATGAACAAATATAATTAAAAGATTGTGTTTTACAGAAACTGTCGCATTTTTGTTCTTGAATGTTCTTTTGTGTTCTTGGACGTTATACTTCCTGAGCAGAACACTTGCTAATGTACCAGATATGCCATTGCATTTTTGGAAGTCGATCATTTTTACAAACCATTAATACATATTGTTTTAGGTAAACAGAGCATGTAAATGTACTCTCCGCTTTATAATATCACCATTTCTTACATAACCCCACTGGCCTTCAAGTGATGGAATTTCCCAAAATGTGATCAGCTTCTTAAGAATCATAGTTAATCATATGTAAATAAGGTAGACGGATTCTTTATTACATTTCCATTTGGAGTTGGAAGAATAGTTGATGATCATGCAGAGTTGCATCATCTACTGAGTTGGGCGCAAGGGGTTACAGGCGCTCATATAGAAAGTGCAAAAGTAAATATTAATCAGTCCTAAACAAATAGTATCTTAGCGGTGTGTTCAGAAAGGGGAGATGCACCCTGCTTCCCCAACCATCAATCTGAGATTGAAAATGACAATTTACACTGTTCAAAGCACACGCAATTCAGATGAAATCATAGTATAGTACACATGAGTAATGTCAAAAACAATGATATAGACTCAGTATCTTCTTTGGTGCTTTAATTCCACCCACTCCTTTTAGCCAACAACGTTTCGTTGCTTAGGGGTGTCACCCCTACGACTTCCTCAGGGCTAAAAGTAATACAAATGCCAATTTTGTAATACACGCAGAAGTTACATATTTAAAGAACACAAAGAATGCCATCTGTTTTGCCTGTGCAAGAAAACAAAAAAATAATGTGCTCCTCATGTGCACTATCTGGTAGCAAGCAATAACATATTCAGAAAATTCAAATTCAAGTCTTCAGTCCATTGACCGCTATACAGCTCAATGAAAGCATGCCCAGATTTGAAAAACATATGGTGACATATCCTTTTAAATTTTAGAAAATAGACAGATCTCGTAATGAGTAGTTGCAACGCCCCAACGGTGTTGTGATATTTAATTTTAACCATAGCTTGTGATAGTTTTAAATTACTAATCACAGTTGAGTAATACACACTCCCAAGGTATTCAAAAAAGACACAGGAGGCGTGCTTTACCTTAGAGTATCAAATAAGTTCAGATATCATGACATAAGGTGCAATGTATCATAAGCAATCTCTTAAATCAAAGATTGCAATATTTCAAGGATTAATGCCAGAGGTTGGGATTACCTCCTAAAGCATAAATTCTGCTAAGAGGCCTTGTGTCCAAAATATGTCAGTGAAATCCAAGAGCAAAGTTATAACCAATCCAAAAGGGTTGCCAATACATGCCAATATCAATCAAAAAGCTTGCCAATACATGCCAAAATTTAGAATATAATCGTCAAACATCATAAATTAACTGGTTCCCCATGCGTTCCTTTGGATATCTCTAGAATAGACCAAAGTAAGTGTTTACCACAACGCAAGTCAGTGAGTTTCAAAATCCCTTGGGAGACCGTTAAGCTCCTGTGTTTAGAACAGGTCCCTAAAGTATGGGGAAATACCTGTGTGAATCAAAAAAAATATCAATTGGGTCGTGGCCTGCAGCCGCGGAAGATGGCCACTTGCTGTGTAAGCTGCGCTAGCGGTCAGCGATCAGGCCCAAAATCCGTCATCATACGTGGGGCAGTTGAAGCGCCAGTTGGTGTCAGCCCATGTGTGAGGGAAGCGGCGAGCGGATCGGACCTGAGGCGCTCTCCCTGCGGTGCCCCGGACTGTGAAAATGGCACAAAGACGACGCTTCACTAGACGCGCCTAAAATGGCGCCAGCCTGAGATGAGAGCAGCAGCAGTCGAAGCCATCCTCCTGTGGTGGCGTATTGTGGTGCGGAGGCAGCCCCCTGCTTTGCAGATCAGCAGCGCGAGACAGCGGAGGCGCGGCAGGCTGTAAGAAGCGGAAATCTCACGTGAGCGGCGATTGATTGCGGACGCTGCGGGGCTGGGGCCCATATCGTGCGGCGCTCCTCTTCTCCAGACTGCCGGTGAGTGCGTGAGTGAGGCGGCGCACCCGGTGACTGGCCGCCGCATGACGAACACAGCACTGGCCTGTGGAACAGCGCGGACCCCCCGAGACTCTTGCCCAGACTGCTGACGGGGTTTGGTGCCAACACAATGCCATTCTAACATCAGGTGGCTGATTGCGGAACGGAGGTGGCCCCGTGCTTTGCTGATCGGTAGCGCAAGACCACGAAGGTGCGGTCGGCTGTGAGGAGCGGTGACTGCACCTGAACGGCGACTGACACAGCACACCGCGGGGGTGGGGCCCACATCCTGCGTCGCTCCTCTCCTCCAGATAGCCGGTGAGTGCGAGTGTGAAGCACCACGCCCTGTGATAGGCTGCTGCATGCCACACACAGCGCTTGTCTACAGAACAGCGCAGACCCTCTGAGTCTCTAGCCCAGACTGCTGACAGGGCTTGGTCCCCACACAATGCTACCCCACCACGGGGATGGCCGTCTGAAGACTGAGCAGGAGCCGGATCTGGCGGTGTGGTGTGGGGGAGAAGGTGGCAAGACAGACACATCGGCCAGGGGACCGCCTGGCAAACAAGCCTTACTATTCTCCTAAGTGGGACCTACAGGGGTGATCGGACCTGCGTCGTTGGATCCCTGGTACACCGGATATAGCCCACTCTTGGCCCCCTACGCCCGATCGCGGGCCATGGAAAATACAGGGACTGTGGGAGACAACAGTCTGCTGTGCCCGGACCGGACTTGGCAGCGGGCACGTCCCAAGCCATGGGCCGGAACAGACCAACTGGCCCGGGTCAGTCCAATCAAATAGACAAATACGCAGTGGCCATGGGGAGAGAGGATGGAGCTGCGGGTGGGAGTCAACATGAGGATCCCAGCGACGGTGGCCCGACCCCTCCTTGAGAGACATTATGGCAGCCATTCGTGAGCTCCGCGGAACCCTGGAACCCAAACTAGACTGTGTAACCAAGGAAGTCAATCTGCTGCGCGCAGACTTCTGGAAGATGTCGGAGAAAGTGGCAGCGGCCGAAATGGGCATTGGTAGCCTCCAATCAAAAACAAAAAGGTTTGAAGAACAGGTCGCCGCACTCACTAAAAACCAGACCAATATCTTCGCTCGCCTCGAGGACCAGGAGGGGTGGGCAAGACACAACAACATCCGCATGGTGTAGGTCCCGAAGGGTATGGAGGGGCCCTCCAAGGACTGGTTTATCGAAGACCTGATATTGAACCATTTGAAACCCAAGCGTTTGTCCAACTTCTTCTCAGTCGGACTGGCCCATCGAGCGCTTGGGGGCAAGCCTAAGCCTGGGGCCCCCCGCGTACTATCATCGCCCGCATTCTGAATTTCAGAGATCGGGATGCCATCCTGCATGCGGCGCGGATGTCTGGCGATCTTTGGCTTGAAAATTCTACAATCCGCTTCTTTACGGACTTCACTCTCCATGTACAGCGTCAGAGAAGGTCCTTTGACGGTGTGAAGAGGGCTCTCTGTGAGCAAGGGGTGAAATATATGATGCTCTTCCCTGCCCGACTCAAGATCCTGGACGGCGGCAAGGCGTACTTCTTCGAAACACCGGAAGAGGCCAGTGACTGGCTGGAGGGTTGGCGGACAGTGGGCAGTAGAGGTGGGTCAAACGGAGCCGAAAAGCACCGAAATGAGCGGGACTCTGTGAGTGTGGAGCGATCTACACCTGGCAGCCAGAGACATGAGCAGAGAGTGATTAAGTGATCTGGGGATGGTCTTGAGATTGAGCTGCTTTCTCTCCTGAATGTTTTAAGGACCGCCCAGGCTCCGATCTTTGGGTGGGGAACACTGTCCGGAGGAGCCTCTCAGGTCTTGGGACTGAACCCGTTTCCACAGATTTGCAAAATCGTAACGTTTTCGTTGTGGTTGGCACAAGCCAGTAATGGTTGGGGGGGATGAGACCTCGGGGTTGGCGCTGGGTTGCCGTAACACAGTTATTAAAATGGGTGGGACAATCGTCTGTTTTGCATAATTCTGATGGCTGGCTGCGGGTTCCTGTCTCCACGCTGTCAAGAATTCCTGTCATGCGAGGGGAGGAAAACACGCCCTTATGTAAACAGGAGAGCTGTTACATAACTCAAGGAAAGCACGCCCTTATGTAAACAGGAGAGCTGTTACATAACTCAAGGAAAACACGCCCTTATGTAAACAGGAGAGCTGTTACATAACTCAAGGAAAGCACGCCCTTATGTAAACAGGAGAGCTGTTACATAACTCAAGGAAAACACGCCCTATAAAGGGAGGAACCGGGAGGTACAACGCTGTCGGATATTGTGTTTACACCGACGTACCTGCTTCGTGAAGAGCAGTGTTCCGGAGTGGAGCTCCAGTAAGGCAAGAACGGAGGTAGGTCGAGTCGTTACTCCCTGGGCCGTGTCTTGCCCCATCGTCACCAGTGAAGGACCCGGAGGCTCTACCGGTCAACCATTGAGCTTCGCTTTTTGACTCGGCTGAGTCAAAGCGCAGTGGCGCTTTTGCTGGTTGGAGTCGTAACTCCCAGCCCGACCAGAGATACAGGGACTGCCAGCTGTAACGCACACCAGGAGGTGTTTGCCGCGTTACAGACTCGGAAGTCCACAGGATCGATCGAGCGGCTGCTCTCGGTTCAGTCTTCTTGGTATTGATTGGGGTATCGGTGACGCATCACCAGGAGGTGACTCCGCGTCCCGGTGCAGTCTGAGGAAGAGGTTGAGCGGCTGCTCCCTTCAGGTAGAGACCCCGGCTGGGTGTTTCCCTGACTCCTCGATTCTCCCCAACACTCTTCGTGCCCCTCACAGCCTACCGATTGGTATTGTCGGCCGTTTCATTTCTGCCCTCTGTTGGCATACGCCGGGACCGGCGTATATGCAGAGGACGGTTAGGACCACCCGTGCTGTGGGCTGGTAACGTACTTAGCCTGGAGGATTCCAGTGACTATAACTTTTGTTTCTTCTTTGTGTTATTTTTGCCTTCATTAAAATAACTAACCCTTCACAAGTGGTTGCGTCCTCATTATCGTGTCTGTTAAACGATCCCGAGACGTTCAGGGCGTTACAAAATATCCGACCTTAAATAACACTAACTGTCTCCCGGTCGATAACAGACATGGCAACACTTGATGATGTGCTGGCTGCTTTAGCGACCGTGCAAGCTGAAGTGGCTGCCTCTAGGCAAGAAACAGCCGATGTAAAAGCCAGACTGGATGCTATCCAATTGGACCCGCTCACGCCCAGCACCTCCCTCACGAACCCGACCCCTGCGGTAGTAGTGGAAATGCCGGTAGCCATCCCCTTGGCAACACCAGAGAGGTACAGTGGGGATCCTAACACAGTGCAGGTATTCCTCACACAAGTGGCGCTACATTTAACGTGCAAACCAAGGGCGTTCCCCACGAGTCAGGCTCGTGTGGCTTTCCTTATTTCCTATTTGGCTGGAAACGCGGCACAATGGGCCGTACCTCTGGTAAGCAGGGACGACCCCATCTTATGTGATTGGGGTGCTTTTCGCGAGGAATTCCTGAAGGTGTTCGACAGAAGGGCTGACTCGTACACGGCGGACCGTGAAATGCTTGAGTTGAGACAGGGATCCAACGACCTGGTGCAGTATCTCAACGCGTTCCGAAGGCTGGTTGCGGAAACCAAGTGGCCTGTTGCTAAACAGACGGCGCTCTTCTATCAAGGGCTGTGTGATGAGCTCAAGGACGCCGTGGCTCATATTGACCCTCAACCCAAGACATGTGAGGGCCTTATCAACCTGGTATTACGGCTGGAACATAGGCTAAGTGAAAGAAAGGGGGATCATGGGAGAAAAGGAAAATCCCTTCCATCCTATGTGACGGTGGGAAGTCCTGAAACTTCCACCGCATCCAAGGGAGAACCCATGGACATCGGCGCAATACGAGCGAGCCTCACAGCCACGGAGAAAGAGTCACGCCGTAAACAAGGATTGTGCCTATATTGTGGCAAAAAAGGCCACTACGTACGTGAATGCCCTGCCAAACCGAAGACGTCACGTTATCGGGCCAACCGGTCGGTAACAGCCGTGGTGGACATACCGGCGGAAAACTAGAGGACTCCCAGACCAAAGAAGGGGCATCTCAGAGTCACTCATCCATCCCTTCACTTTCCAACTCGGTCACTAAGGGACAACGACACCTGTTTCTCACGGTGCACGTGGGAGTGCATGACCAGTGGATACCCGTTGTGGCCATGGTGGATTCAGGGGCCACTGGCATGTTTATGGACCACAACGAGGCATGCAGGCTAGGGCTAGTGCTTCTTCCCAAAGCTGTACCCGAAGACGTCTATGCTGTAGACGGAAGGCGATTGGTGACGGGGCCCATCGGGCAGCACACGGGGGTCCTTCCGATGAGATATGGGAGGAACCATTTGGAACAAATCGATTTTAACATCATCCGAGCGCCCCAATATGGCGTCATATTGGGATTGCCGTGGCTACAGAAACACAACCCCTCTGTGGATTGGCCAACACATCGCCTCGAAATGACGTCACCGTATTGCATCCTGCATTGTGGAATAAGAACGGAATCCCTTGACGCAGATGAGAGCGGGAGTCAGACGGTGGCTACAGCGGCAGAAAAAGATGTGGCTCTCCCCCAGGCTTATCACAGTTTTGAGGATGTATTTGATGAGGTGAAGGCGGAAGTGCTACCACCACATAGACAGTTTGACTGCCAGATCGACCTGGTGCCAGGGGCCAGCGTTCCCAGCGGCAGGCTGTATGCCCTGACGGAGCCTGAAAACGTGCATCTCCGGGGGTACCTGGATAAACTCCTCAAGCTAGGATTCATCCGCCCGTCCAAGTCTCCGGCCGCCTCGCCACTCTTCTTCATCCCGAAGGCTAACGGGGAGCTGAGAGCCTGTGTGGACTTTAGGGCATTGAATGCGATAACCATAAAAAATCGGTACCCCTTGCCTCTCATCAGTGTACTTCTGGAACAGGTCAAGAAAGCTCGTATCTACACCAAGTTGGATTTGAAAGGGGCATACCATCTGGTGCGCATGAGGGACGGAGACGAGTGGAAGACCGCCTTTAAGACCAGGTTTGGCCTTTTTGAGTACCTCGTCATGCCGTTCGGACTGTGCAACGCCCCGGCAGCCTTTCAGTACTTTTTGAATGAGGTATTCAGAGAGGAGTTGGATATCTACGTGGTCGTGTATATCGACGACATCCTCATCTATTCGTCCAGTGAGGAGGAGCACGTACACCACGTCACAGCTGTGCTCCACAAGCTGAGGGAAAACATGCTGTTTTGTAAACTCAGCAAGTGTGACTTCCACGTCACATCCGTGGAATTCCTCGGAGTGATGCTGAGTCCAGAGGGACAGGAGATGGCAGAACGAAAGATCAAGGCGGTGAAAGAATGGCCGGTGCCCCAAAGCGTGAAGGACGTCCAAAGTTTCATTGGCTTCGCCAACTTTTACAGGCGGTTTATAGATGGATTTTCAGGATTGGTGGCCCCAATCACACAGCTACTGAGGAAGTCCAAGGAGTTTGTCTGGTCCCCTGAGGCGAACAAAGCCTTTGAGGCCCTGAAAAGCGCCTTTGGTAAGGCGCCGGTGTTGGCTCACCCCGATCCGGATCTCCCCTACGTGGTGGAAGCGGACGCATCGGATGTGGCGCTGGGGGCTATCTTGTCCCAACGCAACCACGACACAGGGGTGCTTCATCCCGTTGCGTACATGTCCCGCAAACTCAACGACGCCGAACGCAACTACCATATTGCGGAGAAGGAGCTTCTCGCAATCAAGGACGCCTTCACCGAATGGAGGCATTGGTTGATGGGGGCAAGACATGTGGTATCGGTGTACACGGACCATCGGAACCTGCAGTTCATGACGGCCACAAGACACCTTTCTCCCAGGCAGCTGCGGTGGATGATCTTCTTTGCGGGGTTCAACTTCCGCATTACATATCGGCCGGGGACGGAAAACCGGAAGGCGGACGCCCTGTCCCGTCAATCTGCAGTTAAGGAACCATTGCCTGCGACCGAGCGTTCCATCATTTCCCCGAGGATGGTATTGGGGGTTATCCAACCGGATACTTTCCTGAGGGGAATAAAGAGAGGGATCAGGTCGTTCGCATGGCGGAGGTGGCTCCTCAGTCACAGAGAATGGCAGCTGAAGGACGGGATACCCCTGAAGGGCAGGTGCCTATTGATACCCACGCCTAGGCTAAGGAAAAAGCATTCATCTGGTGCCATGACTCTCCATGCGCAGGTCATTTGGGCTTTGAAAAAACGGTGGCTAGCATGGGACGGCATTTCTGGTGGCCAACCATGAGAGTGGATGTCAGGAGGTGGGGACAGGAGTGTCCTACGTGTGCTACCATGAAGGCCGACCATGGCCGAACCCAAGGGCTCTTACATCCACTTCCGACCCCGGATAGACCATGGGATAGCATATCACTGGACTTCGTGGTGGGCCTACCGGTAGACCAGGGGATGACGGCGATACTGGTGGTGGTGGATTACTTGACGAAAATGGGGCACTTCATCCCCTGCAAGAGAGTCCCTACGGCCGGGGAATTGCCGTCACTACTCCTAAAGAATGTGGTACGACTGCATGGATTACCGGGGGTGATCGTGTCGGACCGGGGGTCGCAGTTTACTGCGCAATTCTGGAAGACTTGGTGCACTGTGCTGCATGTTAAGACCGCCCTGTCCACCAGCTACCACCCTCAAACGGACGGCCAAACCGAGCGCCTAAACCAAACGCTCAAACAGTATCTGCGATGTTTTGTGGACCAGGGCAGGGAAGAATGGGTCGACTTGCTATGGGTTGCAGAGATAGCCTATAACAACGCCACTCACAGCTCCACACAGTCATCTCCGTTCTATAGCAACTATGGCCAACATCCCAGGTTCTTGCCATTTCTACATCCGTTCAGAGAGGACAGGATTCCCGCCACAGCGGACAGGGTGGCACACATAAAAGACACGTTGATGCGCTCAAGGGCTGTCCTAATTGAGGCCAAGAGAAGATACAAGGCTGCGGCAGACAGGAAGAGAAGGCCCGGGCCACTGTACCGCACTGGAGACTACGTCTGGATATCCACAAGAAACATGAGGTTTCGAAAGAACAGTGTGTTCCATCCCAAGTACATGGGCCCCTATCGAATTACCAAGTGTATGGGTCCCGTGAACGTGAAGGTGTGCTTGCCCCAGTCATTGCGGATACACCCTGTCTTTCATGTATCATTGCTCAAACCAGCACCCTCCAAGCCGTCTGGGACACCTAGGCCGGTATGCGTGGAGTCGGAGGTGGAGTATGAAGTGTCGGGCATACGGGCGTCCAAATGGCGCAGGGGGAAGCTGTGGTACCTGGTGGCGTGGAAAGGCTATGGCCCGGAGGAGCAATCATGGGAACCGGTTGAAGGGGTTCATGCTCCGCGCTTGGTCTCCTTGTTCCATCGGCGTTTTCCTGCCTGCGCTGGACCCGTGGGGAGCCGCTGAGAGGGAGGATGTACTGTCAAGAATTCCTGTCATGCGAGGGGAGGAAAACACGCCCTTATGTAAACAGGAGAGCTGTTACATAACTCAAGGAAAGCACGCCCTTATGTAAACAGGAGAGCTGTTACATAACTCAAGGAAAACACGCCCTTATGTAAACAGGAGAGCTGTTACATAACTCAAGGAAAGCACGCCCTTATGTAAACAGGAGAGCTGTTACATAACTCAAGGAAAACACGCCCTTATGTAAACAGGAGAGCTGTTACATAACTCAAGGAAAACACGCCCTATAAAGGGAGGAACCGGGAGGTACAACGCTGTCGGATATTGTGTTTACACCGACGTACCTGCTTCGTGAAGAGCAGTGTTCCGGAGTGGAGCTCCAGTAAGGCAAGAACGGAGGTAGGTCGAGTCGTTACTCCCTGGGCCGTGTCTTGCCCCATCGTCACCAGTGAAGGACCCGGAAGCTCTACCGGTCAACCATTGAGCTTCGCTTTTTGACTCGGCTGAGTCAAAGCGCAGTGGCGCTTTTGCTGGTTGGAGTCGTAACTCCCAGCCCGACCAGAGATACAGGGACTGCCAGCTGTAACGCACACCAGGAGGTGTTTGCCGCGTTACAGACTCGGAAGTCCACAGGATCGATCGAGCGGCTGCTCTCGGTTCAGTCTTCTTGGTATTGATTGGGGTATCGGTGACGCATCACCAGGAGGTGACTCCGCGTCCCGGTGCAGTCTGAGGAAGAGGTTGAGCGGCTGCTCCCTTCAGGTAGAGACCCCGGCTGGGTGTTTCCCTGACTCCTCGATTCTCCCCAACACTCTTCGTGCCCCTCACAGCCTACCGATTGGTATTGTCGGCTGTTTCATTTCTGCCCTCTGTTGGCATACGCCGGGACCGGCGTATATGCAGAGGACGGTTAGGACCACCCGTGCTGTGGGCTGGTAACGTACTTAGCCTGGAGGATTCCAGTGACTATAACTTTTGTTTCTTCTTTGTGTTATTTTTGCCTTCATTAAAATAACTAACCCTTCACAAGTGGTTGCGTCCTCATTATCGTGTCTGTTAAACGATCCCGAGACGTTCAGGGCGTTACACACGCTAAGTTTGACTTTGGGGCTGATGGGGCAACAGGCACTCTGCAAGTTTGTAAGGTGGGAGGTTGGGGACTCACCGGGCAGGGAGGCAGGGAGGGGGGAGTTGGGTGGTGGGGGGGAGGTCTGTGAGTATCCGGGGAAGGGACGTCTGTTTGACAGGAATGGGTGTTGCGGCTAACATAGTAATATGGACATGGAACGTGAATGGGGTCGGCAATAAAATTAAACGCACATTGATTTTACAGCACCTTAAAAGGCACTCGCCTGATGTGGTCTTAATTTAGGAGTCACATCTGAGGGGTAACAGGTGTAAGGCTCTGAACCGCTTTGGATATCGCATGGTGGCCCATTCGAGGTTTACGTCAGGTTCATGGGGGGTGAGCATCCTGGTCCACAACACACTACCCATGACAATCTCAGGCAAATGGTCTGACGATGCGGGCTGCATGGCAGCAATAGTGGGTAAATGGGAGGGGCGTACTGTGGTGCTCTGCTCCTGCTATATCCCGCCAGGCCTGCACTCCTCGACCTTCCCGCGGCTGGGATCATTCTTAGCCCATCTCCCCTAGGGGATCCTTCTGATTGGGGGCGACACTAATGCAGTTATTGATGCAGACCTGGACCGTCCTAGTACCGGGTTGGGCTGCAGGGGAGAGAGGTGTCTGGACTGCTTTGTTACGGCCATGGGGCTTAGTGACCTGTGGCAACCATAACCCTTCACGCAGACAATACACGTTCTATTCAGCCCGACACGGGTCCTTCTCACGACTGGACTATCTATTCACCCGCACTGACCAGGTGGGAGACTTTGACGCACCCCAGATTATGGCCCGTGCGATATCCAACCGCTCACCAGTCAGCGCCACTTTGAGGGGCCCGGCGACCAACAGGCCATCCTTCCCACGGATAGATTTGTGGCGCCTGCGGGACCAGACCCTCGGGGATAAGCTCCGGGAAGGTTTCCGTCTTTATTTTGAGGAAAACAGGGGCTCGTTGACTCTCACAGAACATTGTGGGAAGCTTACAAGGCAGTGCTGCAAGGACAGGCTCAGGCACTGATCGGGGCCCAGAAGAAGGAGGAATCCATACAGATTACTCAACTGGAAAAAGATATTGAACAGATGGAACGTGAGGTTAGCATCGCCTTATCTGTTGACCTCCGCCACAGATTGTTACTCAAACAGCGGGAGCTTTGAGCCCTGGCTGAGGGGGAGGCAAGGGCCCACGCCCTCGCCACACAATATCAGATATATGACGTGGGTGACAAGGCCTTGAAACTCTTGGCGTGGCTTGAGCGGCGGGACAGGGAGCGCTCCTGGGTAGCTGAGGTGCGCGATGAGTCAGGGTCCCTGGTATCCACAAGCACGGGCATAGCGGAAGCCTTTGCGACCCACTTTGAAAGGGTATATTCCCCGGTTTGCACCAGGATGGAAAATGACTGCACGGAGTTCCTACGGGACTTTGTACTGCCTACGCTATCTCAAGACCAAAGAGACCACCTGGATGCGGACCTCACGGGGGAGGAACTGGGGAGGGCTCTCAACTCCCCCCAATCTGGGAAAGCGCCGGGACCCAACGGGCTTCCAGTGGAAATATACAAACGACACGTGAACATCGTCATCAACCCCCTCCTCCAGATGTACTCGGAGGTGCGCGATCGTGGATTCATAAAACGGAGGAGCTGGTGGACCAATGCTCTTCGTATCCTCCTATCTCACTCATCAATGTTGAGGCCAAACTTCTGGCCAAGGCTCTGGCGGACAGACTGGTGACTGTTCTCCCGGACTTGGTGCATGATGACCAGTCAGGATTTATGCCCCGTAGGAGCACCCGCCACAACTTGAGACGTCTGTTCGGGGTACTTTATATGACCGAAGACATGGGGTGCACGCAGACTGCATTGATGGCATTGAACGCCTCTATGGCGTTTGATAGCATTGAATGGCCCTATCGGTTTATGGTGCTCCAGAAATTAGACTTTGACCCGATCTTCTGTAGCTTGGTGCATCTGCTCTATGAGCAACTTACGGCCCGGGTGAGGGTCAATGGAGCTGTGTCCAGAGTCTTCTCTCACAGGAGGGGCACCAGACAGGGTTGCCCTCTGTCCCCCCTCTTTTTCACCCTGGCCCTGGAGCCATTGTCTCACTGGATCAGGAGGGACAGATCATTCTGGGGCTTGGCGCTCGTGACGAGTACGAGGAGCGTATTTCTTGTTACGCTGACGATATTGTGCTCTACATGGCCAGACCATACAACTCGATAGCGCAAGCGCTATACCTCTTCGAGCTATTCGGCAGCCATTCTGGCTACACAATCAATTGGGCGAAATCCGTGATCTTCCCATTGTCGGGCCCTCCCCCTCGGATCCCCACTAGGTGTCCCGTGTCCGTGGTGACCGACGGTTTCAAATATTTGGGGATCTATATCACTAGAGACAAGGATGAATTCTTGGCCAGAAATCTAGATCCCCAACTGGCTCACCTTGGGACCGACGTGAGTCACTGGAGATCTTTGCCTCTTTCCCTCATGGGCCGGGCGGCATTATTTAAGATGCTCGCGCTGCCGCGGCTCTTGTATATCCTGCAGAACACTCCATACCCCATCCCTCCGAGTGTTTTCACACAAATATCGCAGGCGGTGTGGACGCTGCTGTGGCATGGGGGCAACCCAAGAATAGCGCTGCCCAAGCTCACTAGAGGGGTATATGATGGTGGACTGACGCTTCCAGACATCAAACTATATTATTTGGCCTCACAGCTCCAAGTTGTCAATGACTGGGTATACACGGACGGTTCTGAACCGGCCTACAGTGTCGATAGACTGAGCATGCCTCGGGGAAATTGGGAGCCCCTTCTCTATGCCCGGAAAGTGCGGAAGGAGTGGCCTGTAAACACGAGGGTGGGGGTTCAATGCTGGAGGGAGGCAAACAGATTCCTGGGATGGACAGATATGCTGACTGGTAGGACCCCCTCTCTGGCTCGGAGATCAACTGAGAGAAGTGACACAGTTGACGGGCTTCAAGGGGTGGAAGCTAATAGGTATCGAATACTTAGGTGACGTTTGGAAAGGGATGGCCCCTCGATCCTTCGCATACCTCCAGAAGGAATATGACCTCCACGACGCACAGCACTACCATTACATACGTCTTCTGCATGCCCTGCGGTCACACATAAACAAAGACGCTTCACTCCCAGAATATTCCCCCATGGAAGATAGACTGCTATTAAACCCCATTCTAGAAAAGCCCACATCCACCATCTATCGTAAGCTTATCAACAACATGCCGGACCCTCTGTTGGCGCTTTGAGCAACTTGGGCCCGGGACATTGGCACCATAGACGATGACTGGCAAGATGCCATACAGTGTCCGCGTGAAATTGCAATTCGCTCCAGGTTCCGATTAGTACAGCTAAAGATATTACATCGCATTTACTATCCCCGCACACACCTCCACGCATGGGGTAGGAGTCAGTCGGCCCTCTGCCTGAGGGGTTGCCAAGGGGAGGGCCCCTTTTATCACATACTGTGGGAATGCCCAAGCTAGTTCCCTTCTGGACTAAGGTCATGGACACTATGTCTGCGGTGGTGGGAGACACGGTCCCGATGGAGCCAAAGTGGCTGTTGCTCATGATCAAAGGGGATACTGGCTGGTCCAGATATGTAGAGCTTTGGCTAGCTTTGGCAGCGGGGGTAGCGAAAAGAAACATCGCCAGGGGTTGGGGGTCACGGACACCTCTGCTATGGGAACAGTGGAGGCGAGACCTTGATTGGTGCCGACGGGCCAAAGAGACTATATACAAAAGTAGGGGCTGCATTAAGAAATGGAGGAAAGTGTGGAAGCCCTGGTCAAAATACAGAGAATCAGAGGGGGTGTTGGGGGTTTGACTACAGTAATGGCGTATCCCACTGGTGTCCTCCGGTGTCTTTATTGGTTAAATGTACAGCTACTCCCTGTCATGCCCTATGGATACTATCTGTCTTTGTATGGTCTTATGAACTATGTTAATAAAAAGATTTATATAAAAGTATATCAATCAGTAACAAGATAGAATCATTGTCCAAGTGTGAGCGCCAGCTTTGAAAAGTATCACTAACCTTGAGGTTTTGAGGTATTGGTTTCCATTATGTGTAATGAGTTAGTGATACTTTTCAAAGATGGTGCTCACGCTTGGATAATGAAGCGTGAACTCTGTTTTTAATTTCCATGATTCGATACCTTAAAACAAACGCGGGCGGGCAGTCACGTTAGATGTATTCTGGAATTGAGACAAGAAGGCAACAGGCACGTTATAACACACATTAACCGATACATTGGGTTTATCTGGACGACGATTCTATCTTGGTAATGCATGATATATATTTTTTAGGGAGTAAAATGTTAAAAGGTAGACTGAGAGAGACTTATTTGTTTTGTTTGCTTTCCTTAAAAAAAAAAAACATATCTCTGACTATTTATTTTCACATTTTTCACACTTAAAGTTCAAAAAGAAAAACTATGTAAAAAGAAAAAATGACAGACATGTAGTTTATTGAACCATTACATATTTTTTAATAATCTATAATAGTAACTATTTTATTATTTGCATTATTGAAATAAACATCAGATTAAAATTATTTGCAATTTTTGGAGAAAGATGATAGATCTGTGTTATAGTGGCAAGAGTGATGCGCAAATTTGGTTTTATTCCCGTGTCTTATGCTGACGACACGCAGCTCCTCTTCCCTTTCAAAACCCTCACGACGGAAATTAAGAACTCTTTCTCGGCAGGCATGAAGGCTGTAGGACAATGGATGTCCTCTAATTACCTACAATGCAATGTCAGCAAAACAGAGATTATGTTGTTTGGAGGAGCCAAGGTACTGTGGTCCCCCGATTGGTGGCCCCCCGATCTGGGTATGGTTCCTGAACCGAAGCAGGTTGTTAAAAATCTGGGGATACGTCTTGACCAGGATTTAGTGTTAAGGCAGCATACCAATTATATCACAGGTATATGCTTCCACACTATTGGCCTGTTGCGTAAGATTCTTCCTTTGTTGCCGGATTCTTCCAGAAGGACCCTGGTGCAGGCTCTTGTCCTAAGTCGGCTGGATTACTGTAATGGCCTGCTCCTCTCAGCAAATGAGGGAGTGTTGGCCAAACTACAGGTGATCCAAAATACAGCAGCTCGACTGGTCCTTAATGCCCCTCCTAGAACAGCGTCTAAACCTCTTTTGGAAAAACTGCATTGGCTGTCAATCCGTCAACGGACTAAATTTAAAATCTGTTGCCTGATCCACAAAAGTATAAATGGCCAAGGTCCCCTGTACTTGGAAAACAAATTCATTCCTTACACTCCTACTAGGACCTTGAGATCCAGCAATGGTTATCTGCTGGTAGTGCCCCGTGCCAAAAAAGCTAGACATGGGGGTAAAGCATTGTCAGTCGTGGGACCTACACTGTGGAACAGTCTACCACAAACTTTAAGACTATGTCCCGAACACTTGCAATTCAGGAAACAGCTTAAAACTTTGTTGTTTAAAAGTGACATCTAAGCCGGCTCTCCCTGTCTACTAATGATCAGCTGAAACCCGATCCAAAGCGCAGAGATACTCCATTGGAGTCGATTCTAGCGCTATATAAACCCGCAAATAAATAAATAAATAAATATATAGGGTGTTGGGTGCAGAGGGGGGTTTGGCTGCCTGGGGGGGTCATCTGCAGTGGCCAACTATAACTTGCACAATCTCCATGCATTGATTATACCCTTGCTTATTACATGACTTATAGCATGTGAAATCATAGCATCAACAGCATTTACGACATCTCAAATGACATCATTTCTGAGAGCACAGTGCATGGTATAGTAGCGGGTTATAGTTAATGTATGGTGAGTGACAAGAGAACGTGTATTATATCAAATTGAAGGTGGTGTGTAAATTAAAAATTTTAGTCATGACTATTCCTTTAGAATCTCTAATCTTAGTTTAAATTGGGGTTGAAAAGAAAGAAAAAATAAAATGTTCTCAACTATAACTTATCTTTAACCTTAAGTTTTTCATTCAATGTAACCAATTTTTCTTTTTTAATAAAAATGTGTTTCAGATAGTAGTGCTGATTGTTATTCAGTTGAATGTTGTTAAGTGGGGGATTGTAGAGTATAGTCGCGGATGGCATCATACAGTTTACTGTCATTGAATCTAGTGTTGTACAGTGGAATAGAATGGAGTAGAGTGGAGTGGAGTGGAGTGGAGTGGAGTGGCGTACCATACAATGGAGAAAAGTGTTATACAGTGGAGTGGCGAGGTGTGTCATATAGTGGAGTGGAGCATTGTAGAGTGGAATGGCGTGTTTTACAGTGGAATGGCATGTTGTACAGTATAGTTAAGTATCTTACAGTGGAGTGTGTCGCCTGCAATATCATGAATTCGAGTGTCATGAAGTGGAGTGTCATGGAGCTGAGTGTTGTACAGTGAAATAGAGTGTAGCAGAGTGTTGTACAATGTAGTGGCATCATAGACTGGTCGTACAGTTCAGTTTTGTGGAGTAGAGTGGCAGAGAGTCTTGTAAAGTGTAGTGTTGTACTGTGGAGTGTTGTACAGTGGTATGTTGTACAGTGGAGTGTGGTACAGTGTTGTACAGTGGAGGAGAGTGTTGTAGAATGGAGTGGCTTGTCATATAGTGGAGTGACATGTCATAGAGAGGAGTGGTGTGTGCTAGAGTATCATACAGTATTGTACAGTAACAAAAAGTTAATGGTCATAAAGTGAAATAGAGTGGCATAGAGTGTATTAGGGTCTTGGAGAGTGAAGTTGCATAGAGTACAGTAGGGTGTCGTACATTGGAACGGCGTAGAGTGGATTGTCATACAGTGGTGGAGAGTGAGGTAAAGTGTCATGCAGTAGAGTAGACTGGAGTGGAGTGGTGTAAAATAGTGTTGAGTAAAGGCTAATAGAGTGGGTTCCCTTGTCGTACAGTAGAGTGGAATGGTGTAGCGCAAAGTGCAGCAAAATGTCATAAATTAAACTGGCGACAGGAGTGTGTGAAAAGCTACAATGAACAGCCATCTTGTTGTCTCAATCCTCTGTTCTCTGGTACAACGGATCCTATAGACATTCCTGCAGAGATCTCACCAAGAGCACAGGTCTAGAAGATTCATGATGCCATATAGCTCTGAAGTGATCTGTAGGGTTAACTGATGCGAGGGTTCGTGAGATAATTATATTTGAGGATTATGCACAGCGTGACTGTTGAATGATATACCTTTCTGACCTGTGTGTGACCAGGAATCGTCCTCTAAACTGAATGAGTTGTGCTGAAATGATTGTGGATTTGTCAAAGTTCATTTAAAGTCCCAATTTGGCATGGAAAATTCCACCACCTTCTAATGTCAGTTGGATTTGAGCAATTTGTTGCCCGAATATAGGTAGATTGAGATCCTTTCGTTGTTGCTCCCACAACCATTTACCTGGAAGGCACACATAAAACTGATCCTGCAAATGGGGTGCTGCACAAGCATGTGGAACATTTCCGTTTTGATCCATTTTTTTGCAGTCTTTACAACTAATATAGGCCAGAACTAATTTCTGTATGTCGTGGACTGCTGTCGAGTGGAATGGCTGCACACTGAGTCGGCTCCTCTGATCGCCATGGAATAACCCTGAGATATCCGTCATCATATGCTCTAAATTCTACTCCCCCTTTGAGGGTTATGAGGGGGGAACAAGTGAGAGGGTAGGTGGGGGCCGTCGACTGTAAATAAGACACTTGAAAGAAGATTGAAGTACCCTGACTGGACTGCAGCAGCTGGCAAAATGGTGACACCCACTCTTGGCCTTCTGGACCGATTGGTGCACTGACATCGGAGGAACAGGGTCAGTCGATGAGGTCCCACACACCAGACAAACTCCTCGGGCACCGGGTGCGTGCTGGAGGCTCCCGGTCACTAACGGCCCTGGCAGGTGTGGCCTAGAGTAGAAGGAGAAGGTGCAGGACGAGAGTGGGACCGGAGCAGTCTACCCGGGCTGCTATTACACACAGCACTGCAGAACCCTCTCCCTGCCCCCCTGGCCCCACAGGGTGACTAGAGCCCTGCATCAGCAGAGCAGAGTGGTGAGAGGAGGCCCTGCCCGGTGGTGCCGAACACTCACCTGCAGTGCTTGGGTGGTGGCTGCTCCCGGCTGTGTAGAAGCTGGGGCTCCAAAGGCGCCTGACAGACCAGCCCAAGACCAGAAAATATCTGACCAGTATTGACTATGAACAATATCTGATGCATGCTGGTGCTCACCTGGGTGAGCAGGAGCAGTTGGATTAGTAAGCTGGGCAGCATTTGATCAAAGTGGCATAGTTATGCAATGTCTGTGGTTTAACTTCCCATGGAGTAAGAGGGATGAGCGGCGAGCCTGCACAGAAGTAAGTGTAATGTTGATGTTCTATTGTAAAGGGTTGACTAGATTCGACAAGTTTTGATTCGTATCAGTTGGCGCCTGAGGCAACGCTCTCCCACCATGCACAAGGTGACAGGCATTCAGCAGGTTGGGGCAGTGGGAAGTTTAAAACTCACTAAGCAGGGAGGCAGGGCGGGGGGAATTGTTGGGTGGGTTTGCAGTTATTGAAAAGTTATTTGGCTATGCTCATCTGAAACACACATCAAGAGTAGCAGAGGTGGACAGATCACTGTTACATATCTGTTCTGCTGATGCTTTAAGCATTAAGCTAGGTCAATGACGATAAAGAGGTTCAAACGAATACACATAGGGACTTGGAACGTGAATGGGCTAGGCAACAAGATCCAACATAGCATATTAAGCGTCACTCCCCGGATTTTGTTCTGCTTCCAGGAGTCACACCTGAAGGCAATTATTATAAGGCACTGGACAGCTTTAGTTATAAACCCTTGGCTCACGCTGGCTACTCCACTGACTCATGGGGGTGGGCATTCTAGTCAAGACTTTGTTACCCTTTGTAGCATCTAAGATGTGGTGTGATGCCTAGGGTTGCTATGCTGTCATTACAGTGTGGGAAAGTCGCACCTTGAACATATGCTCTGTATATATACCATCCCAGACTTCATATGGGGGTCCTCCCCAGATTGGGAGCTCTCCTTTTTGAGCTCCCAATAGGGACACTACTGATGGGGGGTGATATGAATATCGTAATGGACCCCGCCCAGGATAGTTTGGGGGTATCACAAGGCCACCCAGATGGGAAAGTTCCTCCAGACCTTTGTATCAGCAAAGGGGATGACAGATCTTTGGAGACTCCATAACCCCCACCAGTGTCAGTATACTTTATTTCTGCCCCCCATGGCTCCCTCCCACGTCTGAACTACCTCTTTGCCTGCCATGATCAGGTGGGATGTTTTACAGATGCTAGGCATTATGCACGAGGAATATCCGATCATTCGCCAGTAGGAGTCACTTTCAAAGGCCCAGATAAAAGTAGGATTGCCTTTCCCAGACTTGACCCTTTGCATCTCCAAGATGAAGAGATAAGAGACAAGCTGTGTATGTCTGCAGAAATATATTTTTTAGAAAATCAGGGATAAGTCTAATTCCCAGGCATATTCTGGGAAGCATATAAGGCTGTGATCCGTGGCCAGGCACAGGCCCTGATTGGGGGGGAAGAAGAGAGAGTCTGCGATTGAGTGTCGAACCATTGAGCAAGATATCCTGGTCCTTGAAACAGAGCTGGCGAGGGGTGGTGGCCCAGAGGTGCGACACAGATTGCGATTGCGTCAACACAATTTGCGATCTCTAGCGTATAATGCCACGAGGTCCTATGGTCTGGCCACACTGCGCCGTCTCTATGATGTTGGAGACAAGGCCTCCAAATTATTGGCCAGGCTAGAGAAAAGGGATAAAGATAGGATATGGGTAGTGGGGGTCAAGTACAGGTCAGGTGTACGACAAACAACGGGTGCCAATGTAGCTAACACTTTTGCTCCTACTACGGCGACTTCCACACTCCGAACAGCGCCAGAAAATGAGCAGACTGTGATGAGTTTCTAAAAGAATTCTCCCTCTGGACTCTTCCCACTAAAATGATGGAGACTCTTGAGGCTTATCTTACGGCCGGGAAGGTGACAGGGGCCCTTAGTGCTCTTCAATCCAGGAAGACAGTAGGGCTGAATGAGCTGCTGGGGGAGCTTTTTAGGACTGAGACGGTTTCCTGTCCAATGCTAGGAATGTTTAGGGCTGCTTAGGAACTTGGGCGGTTGCCGGAGGATCAATGTACTGCCACAATTGTGGTAATTCACAGACCGGGCAAGCCTCAGGAAGAGTGCAATTCATATAGGCCAATTTCTCTGCTTAACATGGAGGCAAAGGTTTTGGCCAAGGCATTGGGAGCGAAACTGACCCAGGTCCTCCCCACGCTGAGTCATATAGACCAGTCAGGCTCAATGCCCCGCAGAAGCACCCACCATAATCTAGGGTGACTGTACAGAGTCCTCCACATGACGGCTCCGCCGCTGGTATCATAGTCGGCGCTGCTGGCATTCGATAGTATAGAGTGGCCAAACCTATTTCACGTCCTGGCGAGACTGGGCTTTGGCCCGAAGTTTTCAATTCAATTCACCCTTCCATAAAAGTACATGCATTTAAAACAATAATTACGTCAACATAGGTACATTGTCGTGTTAGTATAAATCAGATAAAAACATATTTATACATAATAATATATATTAAAACAAAGATTAATAACATAAAATAGCAGCAGGTTGTTATAATAGTAAAGTGTCACGTGCCCTCACAGCATATCTTAACAATGAGGCTACATGTAAACATGTTTCACTATCAAACAGTTGAAAAATTTATGAAAACATTGCTCCACTCAGTCTAATGTCGCAATATCTCCTTTTAAAAAGTGGAAGCAAAAATAGCCTTGTGTACAATTCATAAAATATACAAAACAGTAAAAAATGTATCATGATTTGGCCTGACTTATTATTACACTGGCAGGGGGTAACAGCAAGATTTGGTTGGTACCCAGAAGGAAAACACAATAAATATTTTACCGTATCAGCATGAAACCTAAATAGCAGGGAAAGCTCCCATCTCCCACAAGACTGTTCTAAATAAACGAATGGTAACACTGAAATGCTCTGGGACAAATATGCGGTTATCAATAGTTTCCCTTATGCACTATTAAGACTATTTTCATGTGCTAGGTTATAAAAAGCTAAGGATACTTCCCTTTTATTACAAGTAGGGCATGAATCTCTTGTTGTAAAAGCTCACTCCATAACTATTTTCCCAAATTCCGATTTAATATATGCCAGCCATGGAATTTGAAGGCCATTATAGCAAGAGATACAGTCATTTATTATATCTCTTGTGAGCAATGCCTGGTCATTACTCTAAATAGATAACCAAAGTAACAGTGGCCTTACTCTGATAAAACTGGATGTGTATAGAAAATGTAACTCTTTATGGCTGATGAAATGGTGGGAAGAAAGTGCTACACTCAACAGTCGCCGACAGAACCTATTTTGCTCAGATTGTATGGTTATGCAATACACACACCCCCAAATGTCGGAACCATAGGTGGCAATTGAGACACATTGAGACTCATATACTTGTAATATTGCTTTCAACTGCCCTCCTCCACGAGGTTGAGGAAGGGAAAGTATTGATCCAATTGACTTTGAAAATAACATTCTACTGTGTGCAACATCAGGTGACCAAGCTCCAGAGGGCGAGAACAGAACTCCTAGGTAAGGGAAGTGCTTAACACTGGTTAAGGAGTTATTGCTTACTTGCATTGAAGACAATTGAATGCAATGTGGCCCACATGCCATAATATGAGATTTTGCAAAATGTGTTCAAAGATCAAGATTAGACATAAAATCAGTAAATGCTGACACTAGAAGACGTAATGCCCTGGGGGTCCAAACCATTAAACTGCGTCATTTGCATATAAAAGTGTAGGAAGGGGTTTCCTTTTGACAGATGGAACATCACTGCTTATGGGAGATTGGGATGGATGGAGATCGTTAATGTATAGTATGAACAGGAGTGGGGCTAACACACACCCCTGTCGAACTCCCCTACCAATCTCATTACCCTTGGATACAGTCCCATTATTGTTTATTCTGACTTTGGCTCTCAAGTCTCTATGAAGAAAAGCACGCAAATGAACAAGGTGGGCTTCCAGGCCCTTAAGTATCAACACGTGCCATAATTTCGACCGATTCACATGGTCGAAAGCGGCGCTTAAATCCATAAATTCCATGTGTAGGGGCACATGCTTAACAACTGTGTACTTACCTATTATTAGGTTCAGGTTGGCACATTGCTCGATTGTCCCTACCTTACTTATGAATCCATATTGGGCAAGATACAAAACCGACTTTATTTGGGCCCAATCCTGGATCCTGTTGTAAATAACACGCTCCAGAACTTTTACAGTTGTATTAATTAGCTATATTGGTCTGTAACAACTGGGGTCTTCTCAGTTGCCTTTCTTGAATATAGGGACAATGATGGAGGTGTGCCAGGAGTCCGGTATATCTGTATGGGGTAATTTACTAAACACATTAGTTTGAATTGCAGCCCAAAGTTTAGTATTGATTTTGAATAGATCCATTGGTACTCCATTTGGCCCAGGCGCTTTACCGCCCATACTACTACTCTACTGTAATTCTCACATCTATTAGCTTACTATTATCTACAGTAAAACTATCTACATTAGGGGGGGAAACATATACCTTGCTAAAATGATCTTCCCAAGACTCACTAGTAATAGGGCAAGAGACTGAGGAGACTGTCACATTTTTACGTTTCATACCAGAAACTGTGGCCCTTTAAGTGCTTGCTATCCTTCGTATTAGCTGCTTGTGCTGGTGTCTCCCATTGTTCAGTGAGAACCTGCTGCCAGCGTGTTAGACCTGGCACCTTGGCGTGAGTCTCCCTCCCTCTTTTTGTCGCTGTGCCTCATGTGTTTTTATGGTGTTGGCCGCTCAGCGCGCTGTGACACTGTCAACCAGTGTCGCGGTGCGAGTGCTCCCTATGTAAATTGTATATGTTGGTTGGATTCCATGGTTGGATTGTTTGATTTACTGTCAGACCCCAGTAAAGTGCGCCAGGAGCGCCGGGGCAAGTAAAGGCAAACACCGCTGGTGGGCTTGCAGCACTGGTTGTGCCACCCACAGAAGCGGCCGGTAAAATATGTCTAAGGTCTGCCATCGCAGAACCTGCGTGCAGTCTGGTACTGACATGCTGACTGGCAAGTGCCCACACTTGCCGGTCCCTAAAACCTTCCCTTAGCTGCATGTTAGTCACCCCTCTGGTAGGCCCACGGGCAGGGTGCGTTGTGAGCATAAGGTAGGACAAGCCTAGATGCGTGGCATGTCCTAGTAGTGAATTACCGCCATCTTGTTGTTCACTACTGCAAGGCTACCCTGTTCCCATAGGCCAGTATGGGCGGCTTGGATTGTTACACCCTATGATCCTAACCGACCCAGGGAACATGGTAGAAGATCGAGTTTAGTATGCCTGAACTCGGAATAATAAGGTACATCTTTTCCCAAGGTTTATTTTAATATTCCGGGTTTGCAAATGCCGCTTTTAGAAAGCTGGCCTTTGCTTGCCTAAACATTTCAGCCCGCCTCTGCGTGATGTGTATCTGATGTCTGGCTGGTATGAGTGACAGGGCTGGGGGAACCCAGATGGGCAGGGCTAGGTAGCCTGGTGGTGAATAGGACGATCGACAGGTAGATGGGGGGGGAGGAGTACTCCTAGGCTCTGAATAGGACAGTGCTCTGCCACCTCAATGCCGGCTCCGCCCCCTGTGGAGCGTATGAGGACTCTGCCCTGCACTCTGAAAGAAGAAGCCTGCATCGCGTAAACAAAGTGCTCAGAAACCGGACTGGACTAGGCAAGGGCCCCCCTGACCTGGGAGAACAAAAGATTTGCTGTATAAATGTAGGAGCCCTGCTCCTAAGAAACTAGATCCGCTTTTGACCAAGAAGAATCTCTGCCTGAGGAGGAGGCACCGGGAAAGCTGTAGGAGGAAGACTGTCCCTGTCCTGGGGGATTGGCCTGCAGTGGTGACCTTGCTACCGAAGGGGAGAAGAGAAACTGTTGCTGAAGACTTTGCTTTATTTTTACTTTCAAGACTTGTGCTTTCCAAAACGATCTCCAAGGGCTTGGAACTGAGCTTGCCCCCTGAACGGAGCCCCAGGACCATTGGGCTCTACCTGATCTTCACTCGCCTGCCGCTGGACTGTGGTGTCATTTCCCTCGCCGGAGCTGTGACCCTCGTGCCCCAGTCCCTCCCTGAGCCGTGACCAGGACTGCTTAGCCGCCCCCGCCTTGGGAAGAGCCTCGCTCGATCGGAGCCGCTCCCCCTACGCTGTGCTGGGCTGCCCCTGTCACCTCGCTCGCCGGAGGCTCGCTGTGCACCTTCACCCTCCCGCCGGAATCGGCGTTGTGAGCATCTCCAAGCCTCAGACGGCCCGGACGTAACCTGCGTGCCCGGCTGCCCCGCTTTGTTCACCCGCCACCTGCAACACCCCGCTCTTGCCGTGAGCCTGAAGATTAGACCCCCATCGTGAAGTGTGGGAGCCCCGGACGCCGCCTCGCCCTTCTGCCGAAGAGCCGCTGAAATCCCGCATCCGCCTTCGCGTCAAGAAACAAGGTACTGTACTTACGAACTCGACCGCGAGCTCGCATCGGATCCAGGGTCCGCAACGTTCTGATTTCCCTGTCATCTGCCGTGTGCGTCCCGGGCGCCGCCTCAGCACGAAGTGCGCTGAGGCCCACAGTTACCTTGTGCCCGCCTAAAGAACTTTCCGTAACAAAGAGACTTTACCGTATTTCCAAGAGTTGTGGCCCCATCAGTTCAACGTTACTGGGCCTTGTATTTGAATCTGCTGAATCTACATAAAAGCTTACTTTTATATACTTCCTAATTGGTGTCCGTTTGTGGTGCATGCAAGGGGTTTACTGTATGTGTAATTGCATTTGCTTAACCGTGTACGCCTGAGACTTAGCCTAGACTGCTCGCGCCACGCACCTAGAGGGTGAGCAGGGGTAATTCTGGGGAGTCATCCTTCGCCCTGACAAGAAGTAAAGGGTCCCTGCTTGTTGTGGGTACATACCTGCGTCAACCAGAGCCCCCTCATTTCTAACACAGCGCTTAGATGTAACAGCCTTATAATGCTTCCTCAGAGCAGTGATTAGTACCTTATTTCTAGGCTTCTTCCCTAGGGACTTCCTTAGTTCTTGATTGGCTGCTTGACAATCTTGGTCAAACCAGCTGTGTAACTTATTGGATGGGTATGTTGGTCTGAGAAGGGTGTTTTTTATGCCTAGACAAAGTTCCTTAAAGGCATCCACTATAATAATGGCACTATCCTCTTCAGATAGACAGGCCTCCACTGAGCTCCTATTTTCTATCACAATTTTCTCTAAGGTTTGTGCAGGATCGCGCATTCTCCAAACCAGTTTTAAAATATCTGTTGTGGGTTGAGGATTGCTAGCCCCTATCTGCCACTCATACACTTGCCTTGAGGCCATTAGGAGCACAGCCTCAAGTGGGTTGTGATCCCTAAAGGTGGATTCAACAATTGATCCATAAAGGAGGATTTGTTCAAGGCTCCGGGTAATAAATATAAAATCAATCGTAGAAGGAGACCCTCTTCCTTTATAGGTTGGGGAATGATTACATATTTCCCTACAGTTGCCATAGTGTCTACTAGGTCATGGGATTCCACTATTAACCCCAACTCCTGGCTTCTATGACCTGACCCCCGTATATTCCCCATTGTGTTTCTATCATTTGTAAGGTGTGCATTAAAATCACCTGCGAGGCATAAATGTAATCCCTGGCCCTGAGAAATAACCTTATCAGACAACTTGGTGAGAAAAATGGTTAATTCTAAAAATGTTGGGTTGGGTACATTATCAAAATCATTATTATAAAAATTAACCAAATAGAAATTAAAATGGGGTTTCCAACAAAGCACTTGGAAGCTAGTACTAGCTGTTTCCAAGAAAACTACGTGACCGCCCAAGGTAATATTCAACCATACTGACAATCCCCCTGATGTACGAAAGAACGGTAACTAATAGCAGGAATATTATAGCGCTGGTACCCATCTGATATAGTGGGTACCACATCCCACATCTCCTGCAACATAACTATATCATATTTTTTAATGAAAGAGAGTCATTCTGGGACAAATATCTTGGAACAGATTCCTGCAACATTCCAACTCATAATGCGCAGCCTATTGCCCAGAATAGGCAGCCCAGTGGAAATATGGATAGGTTTCTTTGCAAAATTAGGCAAGGGGTGTGCTGGGGCGGTAGCCACTGTGATTCATTCTATGTCTTCCAAAGTGCTTAGAACTTCAAATCCATTATTACAATTCAGTAATGGTGCTACTCTAATAGGGGGACTGCGGATAGTTGGTAAAATTACTGGCTTGTAAAAATAGCTGAGGGGAAGTACCACAATTTGTGTTTTAGTGTGTAACACAAATTCACCATATTTTAAAAGATTATGTACATAGATTGAAGCTCTTAAATTAACAACAATCCAATCACCTGGAATCTCCTTACGCCCCTATCCCACCCGTCCAACTCTCCTTATCATGATAATTAAATTTGCATTCTCAAACTCAAACTGCTTATGTTTATTCAACCAGTGTACAGTTTTGTTTTTTATTTGTCACCAAGTCTCAACTGAACCCTTTTTCAATGGCGGTACACAAGCCAATATCAAAACATATGGACAAGCAGCTGGAGGGAGACTCAGTTAGTTTTTCATTGGGGTGGACACTTCATTAACTCCGCCGGAAGGATCAGGTTGATTTGGTCTCAGGGGTGGTATCTCTCTGGCAGAATTGATGTGATAGTAGGGACAGCTGTTTGTGGGACCAGGTTCCTTCTGGGTAGTGTTTCCTCGTAAGAAGAAGAATCCCTTTGGGGCTTGCTTATTAATTCAGTACCACTGGTCAGCCTTGTCTGCAATTGGGTGGGGTAGGTTGGAGTTGAATATGAGTTAGAACGTCCAATGGGCCTGTCCTTGGTTGCATTGTTTAGGTCACAGGAATTAGCTAGGGATTTCTCAATTAATAACGTTACTATACCAAGCCCCCCTGGCAAGAGTGAAGGTAAATGGAGCCTTATCTTGTCCTTTTCCGCTAAGACAAGGCACAAGGCAAGGATGCCCGCTGTCGCCTCTGATTTTTGCCCTAGCACTAGAACCTCTGGTGGCATGGATCAGGGCTGATCCAATGTTGTGGGGGATCCCTTTAGAAGGCAAGTGGGAGGAGCGCATCTCTCTATATGCCGATTATATTCTGTTGTGTTTTTCAGCCATACTTTTCGGTAGCTCGTATCCTACACATCTTCAACTTGTTTGGGAGCTATTCAGGATATCAAATTAATTGGGCTAAGTCAGTAGTCTTCCACCTGTTCGGCCCCCTCCTAGGCTTCCAACACGATGTGAGGCCGCAATTGGATTAGTAGGCCTCAGAAACCATGGTATATTCATGACAAGAGATCAGCCCCTCTTCCTAGATCTGAACCTCACCCCCTCAACTAGAACGGCTCAGATCGGATGTGTTACATTGGCATAGTCTTCCTTTATCCTTACCTGGGAGAGCAGCTCTTTATAAGATGATATCTCTCCCGAGGTTTCTCTATATTTTGCAAAACTCACCTCATCTCATCCCAGCGATTTTCATCAAACAGGTAGAGCAAGAGCTCTGTACACTACTATGGCAGAGAGGGGCACCCCAAATTGCCCTCACGAAACTCTATCTATGATGGTGTTTTGGAAAGTGCTATATATCAAATTGTCCTATTGGGCCTCACAATTTTTGATGAATAATGAGTGGGTGTACACAAGCTGAGATGAACCTGCCTATAGAGGAGATGGATAGGAAATGCCAAATAACGATTATGAAAACAATTCTAAACACTCGAAAAGGGAGGGAGGGCATTCCTACACATACTGCCATATTGATGAGCAGTTGGACCGAAGCCAAGTGACATGTGGGAGAACGAGAAGCACTGACGGCCATGACCCCCCTCTGGCATAGTAATAGACTGGCAGATGTCTCCAGCCTGACAGGCTTCTCAAAGTGGGCAAAGATAGGAATTGAGCATCCTTCGAGACCTTAAGACAAGGTTTTGACTTGGCCACCTCCCAGACACCCATTACATCCAGTTGGGACACACCCTTAGGGCTAACATCCAAGAGGGAATGACCCTTCTGGACTCCTCCCTCTGGAAGACTGCCTGTTGGAAGACCCGATCCCACAAGGGTGGGGTTTCAGTGATTTACAAAAAATGAATGAATAACTCCCCTGACCCACTCCGCCCCTTTTAGGCAGCCTGGACAGAGGACTTTGGGGATATAACAGATGAGGAATGGGTGGAGACACTGCAAGGCTCCTGGAACATAGCGATTTGAATACTTTTTAGGCTTATTCAACTTAAGATCCTCCGCAGAACATATTACCCTTGCACTTTACTTCACAAAATGGGAGCTGTGGGAGAGCCCTTGCGCATAAGGTAGTGTGGACAGATAGGCTCCTTCTACCACATACTATGGGAGCGCCCACTAATACGCAGGTACTGGAATGCTATAGCTGCTGTTATGTCAAATGTACTCTCAGTTGAAGTCCTACTTGAAGCAAAATGGTTGGTGTTGATGATACAGGGGTAGACGGACTGGCCCAGATAAGCCGGATATGGTTGGCATTGGCAGCGGGGGTGGCTAAATGGAGGAGATGGGGGATGTGGCTCCCACCAACGGTGGCGCACTGGGAAAAAGATCTAGATTGGTGTCAGAGGGCAGAGGAAGTGGTGTATCGCGAGCAGGGAATGCCCCAAGAAATGGGAGAAAAAATGGGGACTTGGCAAATGTATCGAGGGATAGACCTAACTGCACACTAATTTCGGGCTTGCTAATATTTCTAATGGGGGGAGACTAGGGAGTAAATAAAGGGCATACCCACATTTTGTGGTGTACTCCATTTTACAAGAAAGGCTAGACACTACATGTATAGCGAGAACCTATTTCTTTTATAAGGTCATACTATGAAGTATCTCTGCACCTGCTATGTACTGTTTACTCTTGCATTATGTGATGAGCTTGTTTAATAAAAAGATTTTTTCTTAAAAGAGCTCATTTCTGAACCCTGTTTTTTCACTACAACCTATTGCGATAATCTACCTTCATCTTCTGATGTTTTTAAGCTTTTTACGTTTCCCTTTTTTGTTAAGTTTTGCATCGACTATAACAGCTGTCCATAATAGTTTCAACATCACTCATGGAATACTAGCCTAGGGCTCAAAATGATTGGTTCCCCCATTATTGCTCATTTGTTTGCGGGCCCTCAAAGTCAATCTTGTAATGGGCCAGATATTCCCTACATCCAGAGTTACTGGTACCCTCCACATCGGTATCTCTAGAGGTGGTGAAAATCCAGCCCATTCACCAGGCCCCTCACAATTTGGCCTTAGATGAGAATTTATCCAGTGGACCAATTAGAACTTCACATCACCACCTCTTCTCCCTCATTTTGTTCCAAAGAACAGAGGTGAGTTGGTATCCTGTAATGATTACTGAGCTATTAATAGAGTCACAATTAAGTATTTTCCATCACCTTTAATATCTGTTCTATTAGACCAGGTTAGGCTAGATCGAAGGGGAATTTATAATATAGTCAGAGTCTGCAAGGGCCATAAGTGGAAAACTCTGTTTTGCAGAAAATATGGATTGTTTGAATACCGCATCTTGCCTATTGAACTCTGTAATGGTCATGCTTGTGCTGCCTTCCTGTACCTTATAGAGGAAGTTTTAGGAGGCTACATGGATGTGTTCTATACAGTTTATCAGTATGACACGTTGATCTACTCAGACTCCTTAGAATCACACATATCAAATGTTATAGCAGGCCTAGGGACCATCACCTTTTTGCTAAGTTAGATAAGTCTGCCTTTCATGATACTTCAGTAGAACATTTAGGTTAAATAACCACACCTAAAAGCATTATCATTGATGAGGAAAAGAGGACCAGCAATAGTTCAGTGGCCATACAAAGTTTCTGGGTATAGCCACTTTTAATGGAGTGTTTATGCATCAGTTCTCAGAAATGATAAAACCCTTACCACACTGTTAAAAAAGGGGCAACTTTAGTGTGGTGCATGGAAGTTGAAGGAGTTTTGTGCCATTTGAAGAAGTTATTTAGCCAGTGCACTCATTTTGGGACATTCTGATGTAGAATTGCCATTACTTGTTGAAATGAATGCTTCTAATCAAGCCATGGGGGACAGTGGGGTTGGTTGCAAAGAAACCCAGATACTTTTCGTGGCTAAAGGTGTTTCAAAAAGTGGAGGCCACTGCCAATTGAAAGCAAAAAGACAGTAGGCGTTCTTACTAATCATAGAAACTTGCAGTATTCAAAATGGCTCCAACATTGGTACCTGCACTGTTCAGATGTATTTTGTTCGTTCTGATAAGGATTTAGTAATGAAAAAAATAGATCAGGTCCACATAAAGCAGATGTTTAATCTAGAAATAATAAATGGGAAAATGAGAAGAACTTGATGAATGAATGACCCACACCTTTGTCACTAAAACCTTAATTGATAATTTTACACAATTGGCTAATGTAACATCGCTCTTGACACAAGTGCCTACAAAAAAACAGTATAAAGATAAGGGAGCTTGAATTAGGAAGATGAAAACAGAAGTGAAGGGATAAATTAGTATTTTAAAAGAAGTCAATGTATTTATCAACTGTTCAATTTAGGCAGTAAGCTATGAATTAGCCTCATGTTTATTAGGCCGCTTGACACCCAATACAGCTAAGACTTTGGCAGATGTTACAGGATATTGTTAGTGTCCAACTTGTACTGATGCTAAGCAGTATGTACTAGAATGTTCCCTTTGTCTCAAATTAAAAGTTCTCTTATAAAATTGTTGGTCTTATCAGACTATTACCTGCACCACCGAGACTCTAGCACACAATGTTGATGGGCTTTAAATTAGGATTACCTGATAGTCAGAACTATACAGTTATTGTAGTAGTTGTGGCCCATTTCACTAAAATGGCCATTGTTTTGGTAAAGTTACCTACGTCTAAAGGGCTGGGTCTGTCATTTCTACAAAACAGTATTTGCTTACATGGTGTTCCACAAGTTATAGCTACTGATCAGTCTTATTAGACCTCAAAGGTTTGAACTGCTTTGTGTCAGGGAGTGCATAAGGTGGTTAGATTGTCTATGAGTTGGTTCAGTGACTAAATATCAAGGGACATAATATAGAATGCCCAAAATATCGACTCCAAAATATAGAAGTACAGAATATAGAATCCCTATCTACAAACAGGTAAGTACTAAAATATTGATTCCAAAATATAGAAGGTTAAAATACAGTTAGCTAAAATATCGATTTTTTAAAATGTATTAAAAATAATATAAAAGTTATTAAATATTAAAAACAATTAAATAACACATGCTTAAAATAATATAAAAAAGCTTAAAATGTAAAAATAATAAATGTAATGTAAAAAAAAGTAGAGATTTTGTTGGATAGTGAGAGCGTAAAAATTACTATTCCAACTCCAGGGAGTGCAACAGTAGGGAAAACGTTGGATAGCGTAGGGGTAAAAATTACTATTCCCACTCCAAAGAGTGCAACAGTAGGGAAAGCGTTGGATAGCGGGAGGGTAAAAATTATTATTCCCACTCCAGAGAGTGCAACAGTAGGGAAAGCGTTGGATAGCGGGAATGGAAAATTACTATTCCCACTCCCGTGAGTGCTACAGTAGGGAAAGCGTTGGATAGTGTAGGGGTAAAAATTACTATTCCCACTCCAGTGAGTGCAACAGTAGGGAAAACATTGGATAGCGTAGGGGTAAAAATTACTATTCCCACTCCAAAGAGTGCAACAGTAGGGAAAGCGTTGGATAGCGGGAGGGTAAAAATTACTATTCCCACTCTAGAGAGTGCAACAGTAGGGAAAGCGTTGGATAGCGGGAAGGGAAAATTACTATTCCCACTCCAGTGAGTGCAACAGTAGGGAAAGCGTTGGATAGTGTAGAGGTAAAATTTACTATTCCCACTCCAGTGAGTGCAACAGTAGGGAAAACATTGGATAGCGTAGGGGTAAAAATTACTATTCCCACTCCATAGAGTGCAACAGTATGGAAAGCGTTGAATAGCGGGAGGATAAAAATTACTATTCCCACTCCAGTGAGTGCAACAGTAGGGAAAGCGTTGGATAGCGGGAGGGTTAAAATTACTATTCCCACTCCAGAGAGTGCAACCGTAGGGAAAGCGTTGGATAGCGGGAAGGTAAAAATTACTATTCCCACTCCAGTGAGTGCAACAGTAGGGAAAACGTTGGATAGCAGGAGGGTAAAAATTACTATTCACACTACAAAGAGTGCAACAGTAGGGAAAGCGTTGGATAGCGGGAGGGTAAAAATTACTATTCCCACTCCAGAGAGTGCAACAGTAGGGAAAGCGTTTGATAGCCGGAAGGTAAAAATTACTATTCCCACTCCAGTGAGTGCAACAGTAGGGACAGCATTGGATAGCATAGGGGTAAAAATTACTATTCCCACTCCAGTGAGTGCAACAGTAGGAAAAGCGTTGGATAGCAGGAGGGTAACAATTACTATTCCCACTCCAGTGAGTGCAACAGTAGGGAAAGCGTTGGATAGCGGGAGGGTAAAAATTACTATTCCCACTCCAGTGAGTGCAACAGTAGGGAAAGTGTTGGATAGCGGGAGGGTAAAAATTACTAATCCCACTCCTGAGAGTGCAACAGTAGGGAAAGTAATGGTTTAATATTAAAATAGGATTAAATTAATTATCAATACCAATAAAAAAGTTAATTAAAAATAATAACCAATTAATAAAAATTAATTACCATTGAAAAAAAAATCATGCCCAATTAATACAAATTAATTACCAATTAATAATTAATTATCAATACATATAAATAAAGATTAATATTTACTTTATTACAATTAATTTACTTCCCACCCTATTCCCCTATAAACCCACAACCCACTCCCAATGATAAAAAATACAATTAACATTATTATCAATTAATCAATTAATACAAATTAATTACCAATGAATAAAAATTCATTACCAATTAATAAAAATGAATTACCAATTAATAATTATCAATCAATTAATTATCAATACATGTAAATAACAATTAATATTTAATTTACTATGATTAAATTACTTCCCACCCTATTCCCCTATAAACCCACAACCTGCTACGGAATTAAATTGCTCAAAAATTAAATTACATAACATTCATTACTTTAAAAAAATTAATCATACATTACAAAAATAATACATAATTTTAACACATATACTACCATACATAACACTAAAAAAGAAATTGATATTATTGAAATCTGTATTTTTAAATTCGATATTATGGAAATCGATATTTCATACCCCAATTTCGATATTCTGTCCTATTTATATTTTGGTAATTCGATATTCTGTGCTATCTATATTTTAGGGTCGATATTCTGCCCTGTCTATATTTTGGATTCTATATTTTGGTCGTTTACCCTATGAGCTATCATCCACAGTCAGATGGGAAGACTAAGAGATTAAATCACTGTGTTGAGCAATATATGAGATGCAAAACCCTACACCAATAATAGGATTGGAGTAAGATATTGTGGTTAGTAGAATTGACCTATAACAATATTTAACAAGTATCATTTGCAATGCAATACTTCATTTGCATGTAGAGACACTGTCCCAGAATATTCTGTCTGGATACATTTTTTGTCTACTTTAGCCCATCCTGTACAAATGCATAAAACTGAATTAAATTAAATCCAAGAATCTTCACACAAAGCTTTAAAAAGGCAAAGGATTCATATAAGGTTTGTGCCGAATAAATACTTAAGATAGTAAATAAACTCTTATATTGGATCTTGCTCTTCACAAGAGAATCAGAAACAAAAAGATAATCTAAAGTCATGTTATTGCCTATACACCTATATGTCTAGAACTAGATGTAATATCATTTATGGCCATTAATAGTTTTATATATTTTAGGAAAACACCAAGACTAGATGAAGCCCATGTCCAGCAGAACTGATAAGTCAGAGTGACAATCTCAGGAGATGTGTCAGTTTTCTCCTATCCCAATCCTCTTTCCCTGGTAAACTACTAATTAATTTATTGCAATTATTTTGGGTTAGTGACAGATAGGGTGAAGTCTGAAGGTATACTTTGTGACTGCTGGATCAGAACAACAAAGTTAGTGCTATTTAACACCTTCTTCTACCATTTGTTCGATCTATTGTGCTGAAATCTAGTTCTGCCATCAACAAATCTCCCACTTGGTGGGGCTGATATGTCATAAGCAATGTACATAACAATGATTCCAGTGGTCTTGTTCTTCCTATACCCGACTCCCAACCTATACCGCACCATCTACCTAATTTATTACCAGTAAAACAAATACTGATGATGGGTTAGGGGGTGAGTTGGTATTGGGTTAGTTGAATTTAGGTGAATGCTCATTCTAGATTTACTTTTGGTTATGGAAGGTTAAGGGAAGGTTGAAGACACACTGTCATAAGAGATGGCATAAGAAGAAACTATGGAAGAAGGTGGGGGAGAAGTGTGAATTGTGCCAAGATGGGAGATTGTAGATATGGGTGAGTAGCAGACCCTTTTTCTACCCATAATATAGCTGAGAGGAATGGACATAATTAGAGTGAAGTGTTTAATAGGGGTTGGGGACCAGACTTGTGGGTAAGGAAGAAAGAATAGGTTAATAAATGCACCATTTGTCATTAACAGAGGAATTTTCACCAGTAGCCACTTCCTATCCCAGTCAGTGCCTGGTCCTCCTCTTCGTCCAGGGTTGGGGGTCAGAACAAAGGTGCCATTTAGTAGTAGCATCACCACTAACCACAGTACGAGCACATGTAAAAACAAGCATTTGCAATGCAATAGGTCTCGCATTTGTGAGAGTTTGAACTATTGGTGTTGTAAATGACAATGTCTTATACTCATGTGTTTTGGTTTGAAATGGAGTAGATGTATGAGGTTTGGAGTGGAATTATGTGTGTTGGATTGGAATGGTTAGTAGTGGAAATAAATTTGGTGGAATTGTGTTGTGAGTAGTGTATTTGTGTAGTGGAATTATGCGGCATGGTGAATAGATAGGGGAGAGATCTGCACAGAATAGTTAGAAAGGAAGACAGAGAGGGATAGGTAGTTTGTGCATGAAGTGGTGAATGAACTGCAAATAGAGGAGCAGAAGGAGTGTGTGAGAACAAGATAAAGAAGTGGAGAGCAGGCCACAGACTCAAAGAGGGAGTGCCTGTGTATGCAGCAGACACCACAAGATGAGGAGAGAGTGGGTTTGAAGGAGGGCAACCTTGGAAAGGCACAGGAAAGAAACTGTGCTCGAAGACCTGAAGTGAACCACATGAGAGAGGCGGAAAGTGTGTGTGAGAGAGCGAGAGAAGGTGTAAGAGATGGTACAAGAGAGAGGAACGAGTGGGAGGAGCACCTAGAGGGGGAGGAGGTTAGAGGTGGACCAGTGCATAGCATGAGGAGGAACAGGAAGGTAACAGTTTATAGAAGCCCAAAGTGTGAAACATTTAAAAGATTGTTGTGAATTTCACACCAATGACTAACCAATTAAATAAATATGAAATTATTCAGGGCAACCTTGTGAAAAGTTTGCTTCACACACCTGTCTGCAGAACGTGTGCTTTCAATGCAGAGCTAAGATTGAGCATGCAAGTGATTATTGGTGGGCACAGTTGGCACCTAACTCCGGCACCCCTCTCGCCTGCCATGGAAAGCTGCAGTGAGCTGACTGGGATGGAGCAAAGAAACATGGACCAGCACATGCCTGGTAGGAGTTGGAAATCCATAACCTTTTCAGAAAAATCCGCCTCAAGGCCTACTTCGGCGAACAACCGATTTCACAACCTTCGGATACTGGTTTACGAAAACCATCTACTTTCACTCCTACTACCAGCATGGTCCCATCAGAAATTCTCACCTTTGAAAAAGCAGTACTTAAAGAAATTTCCAACAAACGCCACACTTCGAATTTTGTAAATATGACCAATGAGGAGGCCCTGGCTATAAAAACACTAGCCAACGACGCTGCCATAACGATCAAGGAAGCAGACAAAGGTGGTGCAATAGTGATTATGGCTAGCACAGACTACAGATTGGAATGTCTACGCCAATTACAAAACACCAATTACTACACACCACTTACTACTGACCCCACGCCCCGTCTGTCTACCAAAATAAACTCCATGGTTACAGCGGCAAGGAACCAAGGATGGATCTCAAAAAATGAAGCCGAATTTTTAGTGAACACCAAACCAAAAATACCCTATTTTTGTACACTGCCAAAAATCCACAAAGGGGTATCTCCTCCCCCTGGAAGACCAATTGTGTCTGGCATAGGGTCCCTTTTGGAACCACTTTCTAAATTTTGCGATCATTTCTTGCGACCATTAGTGCGCACCACCCCCACTTTCTTACAAGACACCAGAGACGTCCTCAAATTGATTGAACATACCAACTTGGAGGGCCCACATCCAGATGTACTTCTTACGCTGGATGTTGAGGCCCTCTACACCAACATCCCTCAACTCAACACCCTTGAGGTGGTTGAGACGATCTTGCTAAACACGACCTGGGACTCACCTACCCCCGTGAGTTTCGTCATGGAATGTGCAAGCATCGCTCTGACCGAAAACTTTTTTCAATTCGAGGAACTCATGTTCCATCAAACCCAAGGAACTTCGATGGGCAGTACCTTTGCCCCAAGTCTGGCATGCCTCTATATGTCAGACTTTGAGGCAAGGTATGTGCTCACGGACACTAACCCTTTTTTGAGTAACGTTCTCCAATGGAAGCGTTACATCGATGATATTTTAATTTTTTGGAAGGGCCACATGGAAGACATCCCTAATTTCATGACATGGATCAATGATCTCAACCCCTTTTTAAAATTCACAGCTAATTGTTCCACTCAGGAACTTCCGTTCCTTGACCCAACCATTATCAACCAGATGGGCCATTTGGATACAATCACATACAAAAAGCCCACCGACAGCCACTGCCCCTTACTATGCAATAGTTTCCATCCAAAAGCACTAAAGGACAACCTTCCGTACGGGCAGTTCCTGCGCATTCGCAGGAACTGTAGCCAAATGGAAAACTATAAAAGACAAGCTTCTGAACTCAGTACGAGTCTAGCTCAGAGACAATACCCTACCCGCATCATTGACAATGCACAGAAACGAGCACGCAACACTCACAGATCTACCCTTTTGGAGTCAAAAACGAAATCTGAATCAGATCTGATCACATGTGTCACTACTTTTACCACAGAATCCAACATGTTAAAAAGGGTCATTAATAAACATTGGCGTATCCTAGACTCAGGTGAATTGACCATTCCTAAACCGAGATTTGCCTTCAAACGTACGTCAAACCTTAAGGACCTCCTTATTAACACCAGACCAAAAAAGACAAACCCTGCAGCTCGAACCACCCTATGGAACCTTCCTCCGGTCTGTGGTCACTACCCGTGCGGTCAATGTGTGATTTGTCCTTTAACTCGAGCCTCCAAAACGGTTCAACTGACTAGCAACTGGTGTTGGACCCAGAAAAGACATACTAATTGCAACACCCGTAACTGCATCTATCTGATCACGTGTCCATGTCCCCTACAATACATTGGGATGACCACCCGTCAAGTCAAAACTAGACTAATTGAACACAGAAGCAACGTACGTTGCAAAAAGACCAATACAAAAATGTGTTCACATTTTGCAGAAAACAACCACACGCCCAATGATCTAAATTGGACTATTCTAGAGGCATTCCCAAACATCACGAAAGAAGCCCTGTTTAGGAAAGAACAATGCTGGGTTTTAAAGTTGGGCTCTCATGTCAGGGGTTTAAATGATGATATACCCTGGGCAGAACTAAACAATAATTAGAGATTTCAGGGTTCCACTGGCCTTTCGTCATCTCTTAACAATTAATGGCACCCTTTGGTTGTAATACCAAATTTTTAGCTGTACTCACAACAATGACATGCCCATGATGATTGTTTTTAGCTGCCAACACATACTCCGAGGTGGACTCTCCAGGCACTCTACACTCCATGAGCACTTGGTGACACTCTAATTCCCAAATGTTATTTAACCTCCCCGTTGATGCACCATATCGTATCAAGTCTGGGTATGATTGAGATTCAAATAGGTATAGGATTAAGGGTCATCACCCGATTAGACAGGTTACACTCCTTAGACATCTGTCACACTCCAATATGGCCGCCGCGATACGACGGCGGAGAACACTCCCGGAAAATGATCCTGGTTGGTTTCGCCTTGCAAGCCCAACCCAAGATGGCCGCCACGTTTAGATACGGTCACCAAAAAGCGCTACTTAAGCGCGTCACGCAAGCGTCTCCTCACGGGGCCCAGAGCGAGGGTAGGACACCGGCGAAGTTGCTTGTCTACCACCGTGAGTACTACTAATGGTCTTTCTCCAAAATACGGTAAGCCTGCCTTGCACACCGCTTTTAAATATTTTGCTGTAACAGGACCTGTCCTTGTTTCCTTGTTTCTTCTGTTTACTTTGCCCTTAGACTCCGGAGCAACTGTAGTGCTCTGTACTTCCCCGTCAGCCCGAATTAGGCCATTGGGGGTGAGTTTCCTACCTATGCCCATCACCGGTTTTAAAAGCAGTTGTATAAGCAGTTTTCACACTATGCATGATTTTTGTAAATTAGTCCAGTCCTTGCCATCATTGCTTTCTCAACTAGCTCTACTCACTGTTTTTATCTTATTATCCGGCGAATCCCGGTCTGTTGTAGGGGTCAATTGCTAAATGTAATGGTCTATTAAGATGTTGCTTATTTAGACGCTCGTGACTGGTTAATGCCATAACTATTCTAGCTCTCCCCTCCATTGAACCACTTAAGATCGCACACCATAATGGTCACTCGCCTTTTCTATATATATGTGTTGTTTACCTCCGTTCGACAATCTCGGATTACCAAACACTGGTTCCCTCACGACTCTACGACCTAGTCTATCAGCACTATATAGTCAGGTTGGAGTCTTTTAGCCACTTGTAGTTCACAATGTGTTCTGCACCTCAATACCTGTACAGCTGGTTATTTGGCAGGTCTAACTGCTGGTCTTATTCTTATTTTTACCCCCCCCCCCTTCTTTTATCTTGTCCTTTTCTCCCACAGGTTTTGGTACACCCAATGTACCAACTCTTCACTTACCTCCTTCTGCCGGTATCAGCAAACTACTGCGATACGGCGGTGCACTCATCTCTCTATTTTTCGGTCCTGACGAAGTGCCATTGACCCCTTCTGGGGCAGATGGGGCACGAAACATGTTGACCACACTCACTCAAGCTTAGCCCTTAGGGAACATTATTTCCTACACAGGGCTTCTTCACAATTTTAATAAGGTTGGAGCTACCTCATGAATTAAAATTGTAATTGGCAGGATTGCTCTTATACCTTTTTTATCCACCTCACCCCTAGTGCACCTACTCGCCCTCACACCCACACGCACCCATACGGCTTCTTCAAAAGATCCCCGACAAAGAGCCCCGGTTTCGGGAGCCCGTCAGGCATTGCAGCGCCGGCCAGACGAGGGGCAAATGCCCATATGATGAAGCATGACATCCCTTGGGGTGTGTGAGGGCATTACGAAGAAACACCTGTGCTTCCCCTCCCCCCCTTTTCCCCTGTCCTAGACAGCACCCCCAGGAACTGCTCATTCTTTATTTACTGGTAGGAGTTTCATACAGTTGAAAAATGGCTTATTTCATTATATCACTTCAAGCTGGCAGCCCAGCATGTTCCTAAACACTCCTAGTTATTAAGCCCGACAAAGGGTGCACACACTGCGATCAATGCCCTACCCTTTGCGGGCAAGATTAAAAGTAATGGAAAACACGCTCACTCAACCACAACCCGTACCTCTTCTGCAGCAGCATAGCACCAGAAAGTGTCCCTAAAGGTCACAAATGAGCGCTCTCTAAAGCTCCAGAAAAAACAAAGAGCTGGATGGTCTCCTAAAGTACACTCGAAAATGCGCTACCCACATTAATCCCTTTATATCTTTCACAACGGCGCAGAACAGGCTTTTAGCAAGCAGCAAGAAAGTTCTTGTTCGAAGCAGTGCTAACTGTGCCGTTTTGAATAAAACAAATAAAACCAAAATATACGGATCCCTAGAGAGAGCTCCTTGTTGATGTAACCATGCTATGCTTTAGTAAACGTGAGAAGAATAATGTTTGGAACAGGGAGTACACACAATAGGTTCTGTTTAGGCAGCACATAGAATAGTTAAAAGGACAACGACTTCAAATCGGGATGAAGATAGCTTTTGTTGAGCATTAGAGATTGTTGTTTTTTTAAGAGGTCAGTATGGTCAAACAAAATGAAATTCGGATAGGATGACTGTAACAATCTACTGAGATATTTTTAACATGGTACATATATTTTTTATATTACAAGGAAACGATCTTAGAGAATAAAGTGGCGTACGTAGCCACTTTGCCGCCAGGCAAATGCATGGAAGAGCGGGGGTGGGTGGGAAGGGTGACGCAGCCAGGGGCGAACTGCCCCCCCCTTGCTACGCCACTGAGAAAATGACTATTTTGTAGGGGGCGGGAAGCACAGAACATTAGGCAAGAGTTCTACATTAACGCTTTTGGAAACTGGAAACTTGCGGGAAACTGAGGTGGTACTGTTGTGGCCTTGTGCCTTTTCCCCTGACGGAATGATTCTTAAGATGTATTATTCTTTCAGAGAACCAAAGCCACAATCCGGGCAGTGTTCCTCCCTTTGTATATATGACTGACACTTTCCTTTCAACCAATGTGTTGCACAAAACTACCCAGGCAATGCTGCGAAATTCCATTACTGTGCAATATGCCGAATAAAAGCACACTAGTTTTCTCTCAAAGTATCGTAACACCTGCAAAACTCTTTCAACATACCGGTTGCGGGACCACTGTCTTGGAACAGTGTAGCAAGTGGCACCAGAAAACCATGTGTGATCCTGAGCATCGGCTGCCAAACTTTGCAGCTGTTTGCAAGGACTGGTGATCACTTGAAGAGATATTGCTCCATCATGGGCAGCAATTTCATAATAAAACTAGATGACAGTGATACGTTACGGGTGAGCAGTTTCTACAGCAATAGTAAAAATCGAACGGTCTATGCACGTAAATCTGTGAAAAACATAGATTTCAGCATGCGAAAAAGTCTCTACTTTAGGGTGAAGGTTTAGCTGCAGCTCAAGTGTTTTCCCCAATGGAAACAAATCTCTTCCCTGCACTCTGCAAACTATTGTGGAGTAAGGGATTTTTTCATACCTAATTTGCACACCCCAGACTTTTTGGCACTACACTTCGGAGCACACAATGGTTGAGGAAACCGCTGGGGAACATCCCATCATATGTTTGAATTTTCCGATGTTCATCGCTTTGCCAATGACCACCTCTCACCATTAAAAACATGCATTTAGAACAGATACAATAACATAACTGCCGAAAATCGGGCCTATTTACACAGCTAAAAGAAACAAGCGGAACTGAAAGTGATCGCGAAAGCGATCGCTATTGTAAAAAAAAAAACACGCCCGCTAGTGGTGCGCTTGCGCACCCCACAGTGAGCCATATGTTTTCAATTATCGCGCCCGTGTCTGGGCATTATAATTGAAACCACATGGGATTTGGTGAACGTAACAGACACAAATAGGCCATGGGCGGAGCTATGCACCCGCCATTGGCCTATTGCGCACTCAAAGCCCAATAACGGAAGCCAAAACTAAAAACACACGCACGAGCGCGTACAATTCCAGGGTCCGTTTCGGAACCCCAGACAAAAAGGACTCTTGCTGCACGAGCAGTGCTGCGCACAGCATCGCTAGGCGCCAGACCTAAAAAGGGACTAACTACGGAAATGTAAATTATTGCTATTCAAAGTATCACTCTTGAAAATCCAAATAGTCAAAGATATTAAGCGCAGTGAATGTTTTGAAAAAAGGCATAAATGGCTAAGAAACTATCAGACAACTAGAAAGAGAAGAGAGAATAGATGAGGAGAGGAGAAATCTAAAAGAGGGTACGTGAGAGGTTGTCACGGTGAGCAAAAAGGGAGAAAAGAAAATGAAAACAAATGGAGACATGAAAATTAAGAGAAAGCAAAAGAAAACAAAGGGAGGTAGACAGGTGAGGCTAACAGACCAAATCAAATAGAAGGTAAAATGTAGAAAAATTAAGAAAGTTGAGAAAAAATGCTATAGAGGAAAGAAGATAGATTAACTATTGTAAAAGAAATAATAAACATGCAATATCAGTAGCAGGTATGTCCGTAGTACTTGAGTTGGCAGTGCTGGGGCTAGTTTTGTCATTCCTTTTCTTATTGTTCCCTCTCTTGTCCTGGTCTTCTTTGGTTGTCCTGAAAAAAAACCAAAGAAAAAGAAGATACTGATTAGTAGCATTGACCTCTATAAGCACAGGTGAAAATAAATAGTCAACAGATCTATTGCTCCTGTGATCAATCATGTCCCCATCTTCATCCTAACCATAATAGACTTGTGTCCCTTGTCTGGCACTAAAGCTATATGCAGATTTACAAACCTTGCACCTCACTTCCTGCCAATCAACGTAAGTCTAAGAATACACATACCTGGATTCCATAGGTGATCTACCTCTCGATATTCCAAAAATTGTTTAAACCCTAATATGTGGCATCGACTCTTGAATCTTGACAGTCTCCCTGACATGACCCTCTAATGCCTTGAACAGCCATCTCCACCAACTGCCTAACTCTGCTCTTACTTTCACAATGAGTTGCTGTCAACCATGGTCAACTGTAGAAATCGTGTTCGCATTGTGAGAGTATATCTATCTATCTATCTATCTATCTATCTATCTATCTATCTATCTATCTATCTATCTATCTATCTATCTATCTATCTATCTATCTATCTATCTATCTATCTATCTATCTATCTATCGATCGATCGATCGATCGATCGATCTATCTATCTAGCTAGCTAGCTATCTATCAATCTACAGCTGGCTGAGATGTGAATAACCACCGAAAGTGCCAGTTATTGTTACCACCACACATAATACACTGCCATTGTTCACTATGTTGTTCCTTTGATGCCTCCTTTTCTTTGATACTATGCCATCAGTAAACTGGTGTTTTCAGCTAGGTGTGTGGAAGAAGTACTTTTGTATATCTCTTATATTTAAAAGCATGATAATGAAAACTGTGATGCCTGTCAATCACATTTGAAAAACAATTTAATAAAAGGAATGTATTTTTTCAGCCATCTTAAAAATTGCACAGCTAGAAAAATGTCCTCAGCTTTGAGGTGCCTGGCCAAAAAAGGCAAGTTGGGGACACTCAGAGACTGGGAAAATGCAAAAAAGGGTGCAGCAGTAAAATCATGATTTTCATGCAAATCAGTCACACTTCTGCCATTTTATAATCAGCAAACCTTTTTTGCCCCCCAAAAAAGGAATATAATTTTACCCCAAAAACGTTTTTTAAAAATGGGAAAAGAACTTCTGCTGTATGCAGCCAAGGAATGTGAGCAGCAGGGTGTAGCCTGTCACAAGTATTGTGCTTTGGAAAACCCCAGCAGCACAAAGCAGCCAGTCTTAAGATGGTCATGAGCTGAGGGGTAGGCACCCACAGTCATCCGTTAGCTGGACATCGAAAGGTTGGAGGCCAAAGGCTAGGCCCTCTACTCAACCTTTCTTGCATATGGCCATAGGCTGCTCTCAGCAGAGATTGGACTAGGTCCTATGCCCAGCCCACTTCTAAATGCCAGGGCATGCAGGCAATACTTGCTGCTCACGCTGCGCTGGAAGGGTGTGCCTTCAACGGTGGGTTTACTGGAGTACATAATAAATAAATGTTACAGAAATTCACTAGAAAAAACAGTTAAAGGTTAGGTGTGGCTCAGTGAATTCAAACACAAAACCTTAAACTGACCAGATATGGTTTGCAACAGTAACAAAGCATGTTATAACGCATGCTGACCCATAACTAACTTTAACTGGGATTTTTCACCAGTGAGCGATAGCTAGATCAATAGATAAGTTGATAGATAGTCACTTCGATGCCAAGGCAGTCATTTTCCTGGTAGCACAATACCTGTGTGGCTTGTATGACAGAATAATAACCACCAAAGTATCACAATACAAAAATATTGCAGACAAATATTGAGGTAAAACTATTGACTTTGGATTATGAATTTAAAAAAAGGATTATTCTATTAATGATAAAATACAATATTCATGAAAATAAATACTGGGTGTGTGGCCAAGTTGGCGGCACAGTGGTCCAGGTCGACTGAAGCAGCCATTAAACTTGACCTGTCCAATTATCCTTGAAAGGACACCCACAATCAGACCATCGGGGGTAACTGGTTGCCTGATTGAGCGGCGGTGGTCTGCAACTCGTCCCAGATGAGCCCTCAGCAAGCCAGAGCTCTGAGCACTGAAGCGGGCAAGATGGTGGCTGCCTGTTTTTGACTGCTCTGACACCTGACGCATATTATTATTATTATTATTATTATTATTATTATCATTATTATTATTATTATTATTATTATTATTATATATACAAATCCTCTGCACACGTTTAAAGAAAATACATTAAGTTTCATAAAATATCCCAATGATGCTTGTCTTTGTATTTTCAGATGTCTTTAATTCAAGATCTTAAGCCTTTTGGGCCAACACGTGTTTCGTCGCTGTTACAAGGGATTACCCCGCGACCTAGTTCCTGTGATAATTCCAACCTAGAAGGGGTTCCCATAATTTCTGCGCATGGAGAGGTAGACTATTTAGTCTTGTGTCCGAATATATTTATGTGCTTCCAAGTGTAAGGGAGTTTCTTTTAGAAGAACTGCCCCATCCAGCAGCATTAGGTAGAACCCCTTGGATCTCCAGGCCATGGCGTATTCGCCATGCAAATCAGCAGTCTTCTGAAGGAAATTCCCTTTTGAATCTATATTAAAACTATTTTTAGTTTTAAATATAACTGAAAGTGCAATTAATTGATGATTTCAAAATTAACATAATGAAGTAACTCACTCACTGTAATAAATAATATAAAATACATTATAAAGTTGTGACAGAGTACAACAACAGTCACCAGAAGAACTCCCTAGCAGCTCAGTCCAACTGCTGCTTGTTCTAATGAGCATTCAGTATGACATCAGCTGTGACATTGATGTATTCCACTCATGACATGTCAGATCACCATCACATATTGATGGACTTGTAGTGCAATTAAGACAGATTGCAAAAATTGAGAAGTTCACAAGCACAGAAAGAATAGGAAACAATAACAAATAGGAATGAATAACAACAGCAAACAACTAAATATGTCATGAGGGCAACAAACAGAATGAAACATTTAGTGAAATGAGAAAGCAATCCGAATAAATATTCTGATAACAGAGTCAACGTGTAATGTCATTTCATGGACAGTCTACTTTTCAACAGTTCTACTTTTCTAAAACCACCAATTTGAAATTTACTTTCCTTTGTCAAAAGCTAGGACATATAACAAGATCAGAACCAGTAGCACTGTTGTTATTACTTTGCCCATAATCTGGTGTATTATTGTTATCACTGTGCCTATTAAAGCAATTTATTGGGACTGTACAATGTCTAGCTCTTTGTACCTTGGCAACACTACGAAAGTGTCACCTCTGACCCCCTTCAACTAAAACACTGTTGTGACATACTTAAACAACTTTTACAGGTTAGTTGAACTTGGATAAGCCTTTCTTTTGAAAAACAGGTTCTTTAATTCTTACAAGATCCCCAACCACAATTTGTGGCACACTCAATGTGAGCAAAGATTCACAGACCAGTCTAGTATCATTCTTGGTTTTGGTCTCTTACCAAATTTCTTCCAAGGGTACAATGCGGGTTTTAAACTTAAATAGCCAGTTTGGAGTTAAACCTGAAACTGCTTTTCTATCACCCATTCTTTCAAAAGGACAGTGGTTGGTGGAAACATGAACTGTTGTTCTGTAAGACCATAAAGGTCTCGCACAGCTCATGTTTCATTCTAACAGCACTTTGGACACACTCAACTAGAATGCGGCTAAAGCATCCCATCCCATTACTTTGGGGATGGTAAAGTGGCTTCCTCAAATGCCTGACCCCACTTTTCTTCAGGAATTCACACATAATGGTGGAAGTAAATTGCACTCCATTGTCAATTAAAATACATTCCGCTATATTTTCTTTGATGAAAGTTTCTCTAAGAACACTTACGAGAGCACTAGTCGATGGTACCTTTGACATTTAACTTCAACCCACCTAGACAAATTTCAATTAGTACAATTATGTATTGACACTGTGCAGGCAAAATATGAAAAGATCCTAAGAAGTCTAGCTCAATTTTCTCCCAATCTCTGGAAGGAGCAGCTACAGGAGTTTCAGTAAGTGAGCATGTCACCAACCGTTTGTCAGAAATAAAGAATTGGGTACATTCATTGATGAGTATCTCTACCTCTCTGTCTATTCTGGGCCACCAGTACTCCTTCCTGACATGTCTTTTAGTAAGGGTTACCCCTAGATGCCCATTATGAGCAAATTTGATAATTTTTTCCCAAAGCCCATTTCGCGGGACTACCTTCTCACCTCTGAATAATAAACCTTCATCCTCAGGCAACTTGTGAGCTATCTTCCAGTATGGTTGTATTTCTGGTTTCAACAAGTTTTCTCTTGGCCACCCACTGATAGATTACCTGGGTACTTCTTGTATACAATTGCCCTGAAACATCTAATTTGTCTATTCCTCTACACTGGTGCAAACAGAGTCACTGAACTTACATCCTGCAATTACACATTCCTTAAAATGATCATTCTCCGCTTTACAATCTTCAACAATAGGCAATCTGGATAGGCAATCTGTCTGGACATTCTTCCCAACAGGAAAAAACTCAACCTTAAAATTGAATTCTAACAACTTTGTGACCAATCTTGAAAACCTAGCTGTAGTTTATTTCACATGAACTCCTAATGACCTACTCCACACATAAGCTAGTAAATTTCTCCACACATCATGCACAGCCCAACATCTCTTTTTCAATCACAGAGTATTGCTTTCTATGAGTGCGCTTGTGTTAAACCTGCTCCCAATTGATATGCACTTGTATCAACTGTGATGCAAGTATTGTGTCCTTAAACAGGTTGAAGAGCAGGAGCCTGTGAGATGAAGATTTTATTCTTTCAAACGCACTTCTAAATTCATCATTCTATTCATACACTGAATTACTTTTAAGTAGAATGTGAAAATAAATTCTCAGTGAGATCTGCAAACCCCTTGATGAATTTTGAGTACAATTCACATATTCCCAAGAATGATTTTATTTGTTCTCAATCTTTGGGTATAAGGGTATGGGTAATGGCATCTACCAATCCCACTTTTGGTTTAAATTCAGAACCTGTAAGAACATGTCCTAGATATTCTATCTCTCTGGTTCTGAAAACACACATATTCTTTCTTGATGTAACTGATTTATATTTCAAAACTTTCAAGATATTAACAACAATCTCATCATGTTCTTGGACCGAGTCAGCAAACACAAGTATATCATCTTAAATGCTACGGCTTTGGGAATGTCCTTCAAGATCTCAGACAACTTCCTCTAAAAAGCCAAAGCAGCTGAGGATAATCCAAAGGGTAACCTGCAAAACTGGAAAGTCCCCTTGGGGTGATAAAAGTGGTAATATAAAGTGAATCAGAGTGTGAAATTATCGGGATTTTGGCCATTTTCATGTCTAATTTGGTAAACCATGATGACTGCCCAACTTTAGTCAAAAAGTCCTCAATCTGAGGTAGAGGAAAATTGTATACCCAAATTGCATTATTCGAACTTCTCAGATCAATACACACACACAACTCACTAGACCTCTTTGGTGCTAGGACCACTGGCGACAACCACAGAGTCGCAGGCACAGGCTCAATGATACCTTTAAGGAATACATTAAGTATATGGTCATATAAATCCTTTATTACATTAAAAGGGGCATTGAAGAGCTTGTGGTTCACTGGTGGATATTGCTCTTTTATTTTAATTATACTTGTTCAGATCCTTGAATTGTGTCAGGCCTGTCACAGAAAACATCTTTAATCTCAGTTTATCAAGCATGAACAACATCATTTTCTACTACAGAATTTGTACATTTCTATCTGGGGTTAGGATAATTTCCAAATCCGCCTGATGCCACCATCCTCATATGATAAGCCCCTTTATAGCTAAATGAACTTCACAGTAGATGGATCTATTATCAAAACCAATTTCAGCCATTAAGAAACCTGTAAATTCTATCCTACTGCCCTCAAATGCCATAGGAGTGATGTCTGAAGGCAATAAGAATGTATGTTTCCATAATAGCTCATAGGTTTCAGTTGGAATTATGTTGATTTTTGCAGCAGAGTCTATTTTTCATGTTTCCCATCAATAAACATATCAGCTAGAGGGTCTGCACACCTCTTGTTAGACTCTGGAGTACAGTTACCTAACACACCTAACATCAGTCCCAAGTCATCCACCTTATGTTCTAGTAAATCAGTGTTGTCCTCATGGTAGCTTTCATCAGTAACACTCCTCACCCCTATTCTCTTCACACTACAATATACTTGGCCAAAATGGCCAGGGTTCCCACATTTCTTACAAACTAGATTAGCGGCAGAAGTAGTCACAGAAAATAGACCACACTAGGGTCAATACTTTGATGTAGAAAACTACCACTCAACCTCCTGTGATTCCACTGCTCAGGAACCGCCAAACAGAAACAGAAAACCAATACAAGAGAGGGAATGCTCAATAAGTTCAAGAATTTTCACTGAAAGTTCAATAGTTCAAACGTTCATCATAGCTGGAATGACAAATAATTATTTCTTCTTTTCAGTCCATCATGAAGAAGGAGCCATAATACGGTATACAAAATAGTTTTCGTAATGTTCATCAAACATTGCACTCCAGCCCAGCCAATGAGTTTTGTACTGAGGAGAATTTCTTCAGGGTTTGCAAAGTCTCATATTGTTTTTCTGGATTTAGGATAGACCAGAATAAATAAGGCAATTGTGGATAAGTCACTCCCAAGTGGGTACTGCAGAGTATAGCAGAGATGCACACAAAGGCACCAACATGAAACCTTCTTGTTTAGCAGCAGTACAATTACGGACATTGGAAAAATGTTTGTACAACCCACATTTGAAACATACATTTTTTTTGTCATGCCTTTCATTGTAACTTCGTCTTTACTCTGTAGTTTATATTTTGTTGCAGTTGCACCATGTTGAGTGGGTTAGTATTTTGAACTGGCATCTTTTGGGTACGAGGAGCCAGTGAAATGTTCTGAGTTGAGGGGCGATATGGGCCCGCCTGGGGGGGTTGAGGACGAGCCTGGCTGCAGACTTCTGAATGGTCTTAAGCCTATTTAGCAGATGTGAGGTCATTCCTATGTAGATGGTGTTTCCGTAGTCTAGCAGCTGGTGACAAGGGCTTGAGTGATGGTGCATATGGTGCTGGTGAGTAGACAATTGAAGATTTTCGGGAGCATGCAGAGAGTGAGGAAGCAGGCTGAAGTTACTGCATTTATCTGTATTTCCATGGTGGGTTTGCTAGGTTCCTGTTGTGTTCTGTGGGTGTTGGTGTGGGTGAGGGTCCCAGTTCTGCTGGCCACCAGGAGTCATCCCGAGGTGATGTGTTGTTCCCGAAGATGAGTACCTCTGTTTTGTCAGTGTTGAGTTTGAGGTAGTTGTTGAGCCTCCAGCTGGTCATACACAGGTGGAAGTTGTACTTAGTGATTGTGGGGTCTGCACACAGGGAGAGGATGAGCTGAGAGCCGTAGCGTATGTTATGATGTTCCTAAGTTAGGTCCTGACCAAGGTGGCCAGATTGGCCGTATAGGTGTTGAACAGGGTGGGGCTCAGTGATGCATGTATACAAAGACAGACTGCCCAAATGGCTTCTCCAGGCTGACCGTTCCCCATCTGCTGCTTTACTTGATCAGTCATTTACACACTCCAAGCACTTACACTTTATGCATACACGTATCTGAACTGTTGAAATATTTCTAGTCAAGAGTACCACTACCAGGAAGGCAGCATGTACTTTGGCATAATGAGCACTTCGGGTCTAATTTAGAATTTGGCAGGGGGATCATCATTCTTCCATGATGGTAGATTAGATCCATCCCATCTGTTCCACTGGCGGCCGGTTTTGTTACAGGGCCCTGTAACAAATTCGGCCGAAAACCGGCCCTTGCAAAGAGCTCGGGGGGGGGGGTGTAGGGGCAGCCGAGCACTTTGCCAGGGCTGGTTTTGGTTCCCAGTCCTGCCCTGCACACATCCATAGCGTGGGTACGGTCCGTATCACTATTGTAGTGGTGATGTAGGAGTACGTGCGGTACGGGCCGTACACACACTCTCAGAGCGTGTGTACGGCCCGTACCACGCATACTCCTATGTCACTACTACAATAGTGATACGCACTGTACCCACACATCCATAGCGTGGGTACGGTCCGTATCACTATTGTAGTGGTGACTTAGGAGTACGCGTGGTACGGGCCGTACACACGCTCTCAGAGCAGGTGTACGGCCCGTACCACTATTGGCTGTCCAACAGTTCTCCTTTGTTGGTCCACATCAACAGACAGCACTCTGTCAATGTTGTTGCCCCTTGTCACAGTGCTACAGAGGGATCCACATGGCAGAAGAAAGAAATGGCTGACCGTATTTCCAATGGCTTATGCGTCAGTCAACATTGACAGGCACCTCCGTCAATACACAGCTGATTACAATTTCCTCAAAAACACCTGCAGCTTGAACTACAAAAGTCACTCGTCTAACCACACAAACCATTTACCACTCACACCACAAACCATCAGCAGAAGATCTATGTCTTCATTATTTGTAAAAAAGTCTGGAAGAATAAAATACAGATTCTCAGAAAATGAGTTGGTGACTGTACTGATGGATGAGGTAATTAGGGTTGAAGCCTAGTTATTTCGAGCACTGGTACAGACAACAACCATGAGTCACAGAAGGGAAATGTCCAAAATCTGGGATAAGATGAATGCTGTTTCCAATACCAGATTTTTTGAGGAGGACATCCGCAAGCAATGCAACAACCCATTGAGGAGAGTCTGTCACCTTTCTTGCATGATATATTAGGAGGCCACAGCAACTGGTGGGTAGTCTCCCAGGCCCCTGAACCTCATGCCCAGAGAGTAGAGGGTGTTGCCCATACCTCACACTGAAGACATCATGGGAATTGCAGGCAGAGGGAAGACTGACAAGTAACACCACTACCTCTCAGTAATTCACCCTCTCCACACTAGCATACCCTTAATACCTAGCACAAATATGTACACTAATGACAAACTATTCACACAAATTGGCAAAATGATGTCTTTTACAATGCACTACATTCTCTATGTTTTCATAATCTACCATTTACCCATTCTGGTAAAACATTCTTCTGAGCACAACAAATGCGGGAAAGACAATCAAACATTTCACATTTTACATTTGGACAACAAATTACATCAGCCTACCCCTTGTATCAACTACATCTATGAAGTTACTCATAAGAATTAGGCCTGGGCAGAGTGACTGAAAAACTCCACCATGCTACGCGGCCTTCAATGAGTGCGTGCCGTTGAGTTACTCTGTTCGCGTTGATTTTTTGTGCCGGGTGTTTCAAACAGCACCATACGTAAAACAATGAATAGTTAATTGGGATGGATTGTAGTCCGCCATAGGTAGTAAAGTCACTAACCTGTTAGGTCTAGTCAAATGTTTCAGTTATGTAAATGCATGATGGCTGTGGCACAGAGTAGGCAATCTTAACTTAAACAAAATGTGTTAAGCATTTAGAAGTACCAAAACAGTTGAAAAGTCACACTCCAATGTATAAAATAGAGAAAAATGTAAAAAGCAAAATTACATTAAAATGACCAAAATCCAATAAAGGCATTCAGAGATATGTAATATTATGTTTTTAATGTTAAAAAAACTCAAAGAAAAATAAAGCACCCAATAAAAGTAATGGTTTTGGTAGACCAGGGCCAAGGTGCAATTTCATGCCAACCTCGATAGGATGGAATACAGCAAATTGATTGGTCTGAGTGAAAATCTTGAATTCAAAAAGTCCTAAAAGTTTTCGACTGGGTTGTCACTGAAATAGTAGCTACCACGTAGGTAAGTTCAGATACCTAAAACAGGTTGGTCCCGCTGATGCACTGGAGCTTTGGAGATTTGTTTCTGAAAATTCCAACAAAGAATGGAGCATAGGTGGGGACCTTTTAAAGGACAAAGCTGAAATCCAATCTGATGCTGAGGAACTACCAATCAGATACTTCTTCCAGGAGGTCCCGCTCAATCTTTGGTGCTCTGGAGAATTTCTTTTCAAATGTTTCCAAACTTTCTGATGGTGCCCAAACAATCTCAGGAGTGCACTTCTAAGCCCCACAGATACTTAAAGGGGGTCTTCAGAGATTCCCAGGGTGTCAGAAAGAGGTTACTTCAGGGAAAAGGACTCCATATTTGTTAAGTTTCTGAGCCACACAGTGGGACAGCCAGCTGACTCTTGGAATTCAAGCGTTTGTCCTTTGTACAAGTAGGAGCAGGTCCAGCCCTTTAAATCTCCTCATATGTCTTCAACAACAGATGCAGCTTCTCTTTTGTTCTTTGACAGGTCCTGAGAGTGTTCTAAGGCTGGTGCCCTGGGGTGCCACATTTTTGCCTGGTACCAACTAGGTGGTGAGGGTGACTCCTGGTACTTCCCTAACCAATGGGGATTAAAACTCTCAGGGAACCCCCACCCACTTTTGCCGCAGTTTTTGCCCAACTGCATACAATCTAATAGCACCTTCTCAATGTATTCTCCAATTCCAAGCCTGTGTGACCAGACAGTGATATGGTCAAGATAATGAGCAGCGCACCTGTGGTCACTCAAAACCAGTTCTGGGGATAGCTTTCTTCCCACTGGGTTTGGTGCCAACTTGACTATTGGGACAAAGGCTGGGCCTTTCAAGGTTTTACCTATCAGTTACTTGTAACAGAGTAGGCCATTTTCAAGGTAAATAATTTCATGGGCCCAGCTAAACAGGTCGACCTTCCATTGGATGAACACCCCCCCGACTCCCAGGGCATTTTTCCTACTCTGGGTGCAGTTTTCACACCTCATTTAAGTCAAGTACTTGATTGACTGCTCCTGGAGAGAAAATACAAAGTAGCCTCCAGGATCTTCAGGCAGGGAAAATATAACTTTCTAAAAGTGTAATTTCCTCAATATTTATCAAAAATCGAACTTCAATATCAAGGTGCCGATTCCAATCCTGTAAAACCCGGGTACGAATGGTCGTACGGAGCGTATTCTCCGTACGACTCGTACCCGGGAAATCCACCTTGCAAACCAGCAAATACGATTCGTACAGAAATACCATTTCCGTACGCATCGTACAAAACTACGTACGGCTAAAAAATAACAACTAGTCTGATCCGGGACAGCGCGTACGTGACGTCCGTGTGGCATTAGGCAGCGTTTTATGGACCAGCAAGTACGATTCGTGCCTACGTCACTCCGCACGGCTTATTTTTTACGGCAGCCAAAAACTCCCGGGAAATTGAGTACAACGCAAATAAGGGGCCTCGGTACGCGACGGACAGCCATGGACCCCATCCTACGTGTCATCCCGGCCCTCCTAGCCTACGACCTGGTGCACCGAAACCGCCGCGCACGCCGCAGAAGGTCAGAACAACACCCAGGGGCAAAGGGGGGGCGAGGGGCAGGAAACATAACCCCTACCTGTTGGACCCGGCCTCGTAGTATGGCCCTACGTGCCCCTGCACCACCGAAACCTGGTACCTGCAGCCCCAAGCACACGGCCCAGCCGACCCTCCCCACCAGGACACACGCACCCGACCCGGACCTCCCCATCCATGGCCTCTCTCCTTTCGGCCACCCCGGGCCCGCGTGCCCACTTCATGCACCAAGATGGCCGCCCGGCCCCAGCGCGACCCGGGCCTAGAGGCGCCACTCCGGCTGGAGGACATCACGCTTCCAGGGGATGAGAGAGGGGGGAGCAGTTTCTATCGCACCTCTGAACTCCCCTGGGACGATGGGTTTCGATCGGCCCTCCATGCCTGCTGGGTGTCTGGGACTCCTCCCGACCCGGCCCTGAAAGGATCAAAAGACAATGACAGGAAATCCCGACAAGCGACCCCCAGGTGACAAGACCCCTGCCTGCACAGACTCCGGACATCAAAGAGGGGTCGACCTATAACAAGGGGTGCTCTGGGTCTGTCCGGTAGATTCGACGCTGGAACAACGAGAGCCTGCCGACGTGGTCGCGGCTCCTGGAACTTGGACCCTCCTGAGCCCTGCTGAGTGACTCGCGGCTCTCTGAAGATCGTAAGACCTCCGAACTTGTACCTGAGCCTGCTGAGTGACTCGCGGCTCCTTGAAGATCGTAAGACCTCCGAACTTGTACCTGAGCCTGCTGAGTGACTCGCGGCTCCTTGAAGATCGTAAGACCTCCGAACTTGTACCTGAGCCCGCTGAGTGACTCGCGGCTCCGACTGACTCTCACGGTCCCGCCGGACCCCGACTACAACAACGTATCCCCCAGCTCGAGGATTGTGAGCTGTGCGCCGGATACGTCCCTGCCTTGAACCTTTGCCAGAGACTGTCCCGCTACCCCCTACCCCTTCCGAGACTCATTGAGCCCGTGCTCTCCTTGTACATATTTGCAGTGATAACCTACTTGATAAAGATTGATTTCTAAGAACACGGTGTGGTCACTCTGTGTCGTGTGGTGCCAGAAGTACGATCCTAGATACGAGATTCCTCCCCCTGGGGAGTCTCCCGCCAGTGCCCGGCTACGATACTTCGAGGGTGGGTCTCAGGGTAGTCAGGACCCCTTTCCGGGCTCCTCTGAGGTCGCCGTCTAACACTACCCAATTGAAAAACTACTATATTCTGTACATACATTACCTCCAGGGTCTGGTCACTTCGGGGGGGCGTGTCCAACAATCCCTGCGTCCCGCAACAATGGAAGTGGACGTGGACGCGTACCCCTATGTCACCACTAGATTATTGATACGCACCGTACCCACACATCCAGGGCCAGACTGGCCGTAGCGGGCACCGGGCAATCCCCCGGTGCGCCGCACGGGTGGGGGCCGGTTTTGTTACAGGGCCCTGTAACAAATTCGGCCGAAAACCGGCCCTTGCAAAGAGCTCGGGGAGGGGGGGGGGTGGAGGGGCAGCCGAGCACTTTGCCAGGGCTGGTTTTGGTTCCCAGTCTTGCCCTGCACACATCCAGAGCGTGGGTACGGTCCGTATCACTATTGTAGTGGTGACGTAGGAGTACGTGCGGTACGGGCCGTACACACACTCTCAGAGCGTGTGTACGGCCCGTACCACGCATACTCCTATGTCACCACTACAATAGTGATACGCACTGTACCCACACATCCATAGCGTGGGTACGGTCCGTATCACTATTGTAGTGGTGACTTAGGAGTACGCGTGGTACGGGCCGTACACACACTCTCAGAGCAGGTGTACGGCCCGTACCACTATTGGATTGGGGCCTTAGGGGTACGCGTGGTACGTCAGTACACACCCTCTGAACGCGGGGGTATGGTCCGTATCACACTTACCCCTACGGCACCAGTACACTTGGGATACAAGGCGTACACACGCCACGAATGGTGTTGTATGGCCTGGTGCAGCATATCACCATTATATTGGTGTGTTTGGAGGTCAAGGAGAGCAGTGTACAGCACCAAGGGGGTTGGTGGGTGTGTGTGTTGCTGCATAGGATTCCCAGCAGTGGCCAGAGACATGGTGGTGGGTGCACATCACTACCAGCAGTGGACAGACATATATGGGTGGGTGCACATCACTACCAGCAGTGGACAGAGACATGGGGGTGGGTGCATATCACTACCAGCAGTGGACTGACATATATGGGTGGGTGTATATGACTCCCAGCAGTGGACAGACATTCGAGGGGTGGGTGTATATGACTCCCAGCAGTGGCCTGCATTATGAGGGGTGGGTGCAGAGGACTCCCAGCAGTGGACAGACATATATGGGTGGGTGCACCTCACTCCCAGCAGTGGACAGACATATATGGGTGGGTGCAGAGGACTCCCAGCAGTGGACAGACATATATGGGTGGGTGTATATGACTCCCAGCAGTGGCCTGCAATATGAGGGGTGGGTGCAGAGGACTTCCAGCAGTGGACTGACATATATGGGTGGGTGCACCTCACTCCCAGCAGTGGACAGACATATATGGGTGGGTGCAGAGGACTCCCAGCAGTGGACAGACATATATGGGTGGGTGTATATGACTCCCAGCAGTGGACAGACATTCGAGGGGTGGGTGTATATGACTCCCAGCAGTGGCCTGCATTATGAGGGGTGGGTGCAGAGGACTCCCAGCAGTGGACAGACATATATGGGTGGGTGCACCTCACTCCCAGCAGTGGACAGACATATATGGGTGGGTGCAGAGGACTCCCAGCAGTGGACAGACATATATGGGTGGGTGTATATGACTCCCAGCAGTGGCCTGCAATATGAGGGGTGGGTGCAGAGGACTTCCAGCAGTGGACTGACATATATGGGTGGGTGCACCTCACTCCCAGCAGTGGACAGACATATATGGGTGGGTGCAGAGGACTCCCAGCAGTGGACAGACATATATGGGTGGGTGTATATGACTCCCAGCAGTGGACAGACATTCGAGGGGTGGGTGTATATGACTCCCAGCAGTGGCCTGCATTATGAGGGGTGGGTGCAGAGGACTCCCAGCAGTGGACAGACATATATGGGTGGGTGCACCTCACTCCCAGCAGTGGACAGACATATATGGGTGGGTGCAGAGGACTCCCAGCAGTGGACAGACATATATGGGTGGGTGTATATGACTCCCAGCAGTGGCCTGCAATATGAGGGGTGGGTGCAGAGGACTTCCAGCAGTGGACCGACATATGTGGGTGAGTGTATATGACTCCCAGCAGTGGCCTGCAATATGAGGGGTGGGTGCAGAGGACTCCCAGCAGTGCCCAGACATTTGAAGGGTGGGTGCAGAGGACTCCCAGCAGTGCCCAGACATATGAGGGGTGGGTGCAGAGGACTCCCAGCAGTGCCCAGACATATAAGGGGTGGGTGCAGAGGACTCCCAGCAGTGCCCAGACATATGAGGGGTGGGTGCAGAGGACTCCCAGCAGTGGACAGACATATGTGGGTGGGTGCATATCACTACCAGCAGTGGACAGACATATATGGGTGGGTGTATATGACTTCCAGCAGTGGACATACATATATGGGTGGGTGCAGAGGACTCCCAGCAGTGGACAGACATATATGGGTGGGTGTAGATGACTCCCAGCAGTGGCCTGCAATATGAGGGGTGGGTGCAGAGGACTTCCAGCAGTGGACCGACATATGTGGGTGGGTGTATATGACTCCCAGCAGTGGCATGCAATATGAGGGGTGGGTGCAGAGGACTCCCAGCAGTGGACAGACATATGTGGGTGGGTGTATATGACTCCCAGCAGTGGGCTGCAATATGAGGGGTGGGTGCAGAGGACTCCCAGCAGTGGACAGACATATGTGGGTGGGTGTATATGACTCCCAGCAGTGGGCTGCAATATGAGGGGTGGGTGAAGAGGACTCCCTGCAGTGGACAGACATATGTGGGTGGGTGCACATCACTACCAGCAGTGGACAGAGACATGGGGGTGGGTGCAGAGGACTCCCAGCAGTGGACATAGACATGGGGGTGTGTACATCATTAGCATATGCCCACGACTCCATGGGTGTATGTACGCATCCCTGAGTTTTGACTATGATGATAGTGCCATAACAACACATCACTGACAGCAGTGTCCCACTCCCAGGAGGATGGCTGTCTTTCCCCCACTGCATTACACACCACATATGGGTGTGAGGACAAATGACACATGCATACCCACCCCTGGCAGATGCAGCACAATACACACACTGAGATCATGCCACAAGACTGAATAGTCATGTCACTGCCTACTAAAGTAAGAGAGCCAAACGGAACACACATTGTCACGCACATCCCAGGAATGATAGGAATATACAGGTGCTGGGCCAGCCACCAAGATGTCGTCTCTCATGGAAGGAATAGGGTGGAGTTTCCACAGATACAATGCCCACAATTGTGAGTCACGTGCCCAAATACCCTGCAGAACAAGTACCAGATGTGTGCTAGGCCTGGATTACACACATGCATAGTGCTGAAAAGGGAGGATTTCCACATGAAGGCATTTCAACATACTCAATACACAAGTACAGTGACTAGCAAGGATGGCACAGACGATGCAGCCGGAGACATTGCTGAGCAGGCATGGCCATAGTTGAAGGGATCCGTCACCAACAAAGGAAATGTAGACACAGGTCAGCACAACAATTGGGCGACTCTTTGCAGGGAAGATGTCAGGTGCCACAGAGGAAGGAACACTCCTTGGGACAATGTCTCAAAACCATCATAACACACACTACAAATGATACTTGGCAGAGACCTTGTGATGGCACGCAGATACCATGGTCAACCTCATCACCATCAGACTCGAACATTTCTCAGAACAATAACACATTACCACAACCCCAACTCCTGGAGCCTCAGCACCAACATCAATACCTGAAATGCAATAGTGTTCAAATGAAAAATAAAATGCTTTATTCAGCATTAAACAAAAGGAAGTAATAAGACTATATACAAAGGCCAATGGCCAGTCCATCATATAAGTCCTTGGGGGGACACTGGGGCACATGTCTCCCCTAGCTTGCCTGCACACTGGAACCCTCAGGTTCATCGACCGGGGGGGGCATCATGTGGGGAAGGACCAGGCACCTCAGGGACAGAAGGGGGAAGGGTAGGTGGAGTGGGTGCAGGGGTGGACGTGTCCACCACAGGGGGTGGGGCAGCACCAAAGGTGGTGGTGAGCTCGGCGCTGCACACTTTTGCAAGGGCGGACAGAGTAAGCCCTGCCCCGGAAGAAAACCCAGGGACAACAGAGGGGGGGTGCAGGGATGGGTTTCAGCGCTCCTGGGGGAGGGGGTGGACATGGGGGTGGACTCAACTCCCCTGCCCGGGGACTTCCTTGACCGCTTGCGGGGTGGTGACACAGTGGGGGCAGGGAAGCCAAGGGGAGTGCTGGTGGAGGGACTGGGTTGTGAGGCATGCATACTCAGACTGTGGCTGCATGTATGGCTTTGTGCCCCAGACCCAGTGGGTGTGCCTATCTCCCCCTGAGTGTGCGTGTCAGGATGTGTGCGCTTGACCTTTCTTGGTGGTGTGCTGGATGTGTCTGGTGTGGTGCATGCGTGGAAAGGTCTGTGTGTGCATGGGACAGGTATGGGAGAGGGAATTGTGGATGGGGCTGGGGTAGAGGGGGGACGAAGCGCTGCAGGAGAGACACTGCTACCGTCAGTGAAGAGTCCATGGACTGCAGAAACCGGCGTTGCTCAGACATCGCTGATGACATGCCGTCCATGAAGGGCACCATCTGTGTCAGCAGTCTGGTGTGGCCATAGAGGACATTCAGCATCGATGCCTGGCCAACCTGCAACTGCCGCTGTATGTCCACAGACTCAGCACTGAGGGCAGCAGGGGTGACAGGGGCAGGGGGTGCGGTGCCTGGACCGAAGGAGACATGGTGGTGGTCAGCACGGACAGAAGGGACCGGAGCAACTGGGAGGGCGGTGATGGGAATGGAGGAGGTGGGACCAGATGTTGGGCTGCTGCAAGGTGTAGTGGCAGCCTCCGCCCCCTCGATGAGGTCAGCCTCGGACCCGTCTGCTTCCTAGTTGCTGTCACCATCAGACAGGTCCTCTGACTGACTTCCCTCGCCCTCCGTGCCACTGGCCCCCGATGACTCACCAGCACTGGTGCCACTGGTGCTGGGTCCCTCCTCAAGGTCCGTGCTGGTGTCTCCCTCGGTTACCGTTGATGATGCTGTGGGCAAGATGAACATACAGAAAAACATCAGTCACCTGTATACATCTGACACATGAGTACCAAAACAATAGGTCACAGTGCATATCAGGCAATGCTTAATGAGTAACAGCTAGATTACTCCGCACATATGTAAGCCCTGTACTCCCCAGTTGGTAGACCCACCATGACACTTGGACACAAGGAAAAATAGGACACACCATCCCAAAACTAGACTGAGAAATATACTGAGAAGCTAATGATTGGGAACAGGTGAGCACAGCAATACAATGAAGTCATGCCACCTCTTGTTTACCCTGAAAGAAACATGAGTGGTGCACCCAAGGCAAACTAACACACCTCAATACTTAAGGTGCCCCCACACTCAGAGCCTTGTAAGTAATTTCAAACAGTAACCCCAAAAACTTTAGTCCCTTGGGAATAACAATACTTCACACATTCGACATGTCAATAATGTGGGAATGTTCCATTTTGTGAACAGAACACACATGCGCCTGTATAAAAGATGTCTCCAAAGGAGGTGCACACCAAACCACATTTACCCAGTCATTGAAGAAGCTGGCAGCCTTATCCACAGGACCCACTGTCCAAAAGAAATGGTGTTGCAGAAAGTACATATACATGGGCCCACAGAGGTCATGATGACTTGACACTCGTAAGTTGGTAACAACCAAGTACTTACCCAAATTCCACAACACTCTGGGAACAAGTATATGTATAATCAGCTAAACAGTCTGATGAGGACAGTGGCTTCTTTTAAAAAGTGCCAGCGTGTTCCATGAAAGTGTAAAGGTGGTTTGTTGTGAACTTCTTCGGGAGACATCTGTCATGCATGCACATTATATTTTCTTCACACAAAAACATCAAACTAAAGCATTGAAAACTGGAAGACATGTTGACAAGTGTAGTGAGTGCCAAGGTACAAGACTCTTTTGACTAACAACTTTTAATTATACCAGTTGTCACATGGCCATCCGTTCCCTGATGACACAGTTGGCAACACATCTGACCCACTGCCTGTCATGTGGAGTGGCACACGTCCAAACACAGGACAATGCAAAAGCTGCGGGGCCTGCAATTGGGTCGTAAAAAGGCACACCTGCACTGAGCAGACACCCTCATGGCAATCCAGAATGTCCACACAGATAACGTATCTGGACCACACACTGGTGCCAAAAATGTATGACCAGGAATCATGTATTTAAACTATTGACACATGCTGCAATGCACAAACATTAAACACCGCACAACATGACTGGGTCACTGCACGTTGAGTCTCTGTCAAGACAATTATTGCACACAGGTCAGAGCTGGCAAGGAGACATAAGGTTTGGCCATGTAGGCCTCGCCCGCACAAACCCCCCATACCTGGGACAATGTGATTGAGACAGATCAAGAACTGACACCTCTTAATCAGTGTTTTCTAAACTTTGCTCAAATTTTCCCAAAATTTACTCAACATCACCTCGTGAGGCTGCCAACACATATATGTGACAAACAACCATCAACAGATAGTTGTGAATAGCCACACAGGCACTGCCCAGTGTGAGTATGCAAAAGCCAAATGGGGTCTCCCTGTCCAGTGAACACATGTAGCACACTTCGGATAAATAATGATAAGGTCAGGGAACAATGCCACAGAGGAAAACCAATGCTGAACACACAGAGAATGGGCACAGTGTTGGATGACACACCTGATTACGAGGCAAGGGTGTCTCAGGGGACTGTAGTGTACACACTGCTCCTTGTTCCTGGAATGATCTGACTGTAACATGAGCAACCGTCCTGGCACCATGCATATCTCCCACTCATGCACATCATGTCTGAGGCCACAACATCGGTCATGCATGCTGCAAGTGTGTTCACTGGAAACCTCACACTCCTATGGTGAGACTCATCATCAGTGCAAACCAATATGGACCCCCAACTGAGTGAAGAGGACAGGGCACAGGCAAGATACCAACACATGTCACAGACCACCCTCACACATGATGCATAAAGCAATGTGCACTTGGATTAACTGGCAGCCCAGATGACCATGTGCAATAGTGATTACACACAGACCAGGGTACACATGTCAAGGAGGGGAAGGGATGAATAAGAGCACCGTTTGACTTTGGGGAACAGAATATGCACTGCACATATGAACCCTGGCAGTGTATCCAGGCGACAGAGCACTTTGAAAGGCTGGTGACACACAACACAACAAACACACATGTACCTACCCCCTCCTTGCTGCTGTATCTCCTGGAACTGCCTATCCAGGTCACGGAAGACCACCGCCAGGACACGCTGCATGTGGGGGGCATGCGTCAGTGCCCGCCGTGTTTGCGTGGAGGTGATAGTTTCAGCTGGACCCGGGCGATCCGCCGGGTCCAGCACCGGATGTCCTGCCAGCGTTTCCGGACTTGAGCCAGGCGCCGCCTGCGATCCCCCGCCGTCCTCACGGCCTTGACGATCCTCTTCCAGATGACCCCCTTCTCGTAGGCAGTTACCTGTGAGGATGACAAAGTGAGACAACATCACTACACATGCTCCATGTCACAGAGACACACATTTGAACATCTTTGACATGTTGGACAGGGCATCGGATGCTGCCAATGAATTTATTATTTCACATATGCCCATTGGCCTCTGTGGAATCCCCAATGCACTACATGCCATTGAAAGTACACAGGTGGCAGGAGGGGTGCCACACAATCCCTGATCATGGCACACACTGTGCATCACATGCAACACCAGGCTGATGGACAGCACCTCTAAACAGTTACGTGCCCTAGGCCACTGACGCAACCTCAGCAGAGTACACAGACACACACAGGCACAGAACAATCACCTGCCATTGGCAACAGCGGATACATACATCACTCTGCACATGTGCCACTTGCCTGTGGGGTGTCACAGGTGTCGGGCTACCTCATCAAGTCAGACACACAGCACGGCTTACTTCTCACATCAGATGGTTAGAGCAGTTGCCTCCTCCATGCAGCTGTGGTGCAACACTTCACATACACACTCACCCACATGACAAGGAACATTCACACACATCAATGTCCATGGGGCGTACACATCACTTGGACACTCTCACCACAGCTCCACTCAACTCACACACATCTGTGGGTACAGTCACCTGTCACACCTGGGGGACCACTGAATCACCTCAGGACAATAGACAAAATAGGGAACAAAGGATTTGCCAGGCTGAATGTGTCATGCACTACGCAGTGAATGTCACAGTAAGCACAATGCAAGTGAGTAGTGCACACCTGAACTACATCATGCTCAGAATGAGAGACATAAGCCTTTCCCCCCCCCGGGACCCACTGTAAACAACATTGCATGTCTGTCACACCTGCACACAATGGCAGAAGTGACAGTCACAAAAAAGGTGCACAGTCAAAGGTAGTGGAGTCAGCACTCACCTGTTGCCCTGGTCTCCCATACAGGCTGGGGTACTGTGGGAGGAGCACATCCAGCAGGGCCTCATTCTCCTCCAGGGTGAATGGCTGTGCCCTCTCCACAGTCCTTGACATGGTGCCAGAGCAAACACACACAGCAGCAGTGGTCGACAAGAATGTTGTGCAGGCAAGTGCCCTCTCATGGGTTCAGCCTGACTTATATCTGTCTTGCTGGGGGCTTTCATTTACAGGAGTACAGAGTGATTGGTCAGACTCATTTGCATCCTACGTTTCCTCGAATCCATTTAAACATACACCAATGACAGGATTTTGCATGGTTCGAAATTTGAGCATCATAGCAAGGTAAACACAACTTTGCAACATTGTAATTTTTGGCCCAACTGACTTTTCCAGCCCACATGATGTGCACATTGCAACAGAAATCTCGGTATCCATGACAACCTGCATGCATTTTGGGCCTAATACTTCTCCACTATGTATTTTTTGAGTCAAAAACACAACTACGGTGCGTTTCACACATACCCGTACACGTACGGCACCACTACAATAGTGATACGGACCGTACACAGGCTCTCAGAGCGTGTGTACGGTCCGTATCACTATAGGAGTGGTGCCGTACACACACGCGTACTCCTACGGCACTAGTCCTATAGTGATATGGACCGTACACACGCTCTGAGAGCATGTGTACAGTCTGTATCACTAGAGGAGTGGTGCTGTAGGAGTACGCATGTGTGTACGGAGCGTACACACATGCGTACTCCTACGGCACTACTCCTATAGTGAAACGGACCGTACACACGCTCTCAGAGCGTGTGTACGGTTCGCATCACTATAGGAGTGGTGCCGTAGGAGTACGCGTATGTGTGCAGAGCGTACACACATGTGTACTCCTACGGCACTACTCCTATAGTGATACGGACCGTACACACGCTCTGAGAGCGTGTGTGCGGTCCGTATCACTATAGGAGTGGTGCCGTAGGAGTACGCGTGTGTGTACGGAGCGTACACACACGCGTACTCCTACGGCACTACTCCTATAGTGATACGGACCGTACACAAGCTCTCAGAGCGTGTTTACGGTGCGTTTCACACGCTTACACTGCTGATAGGATGCGCACACGAAAGGAATGGAGGTATCAGACTCGCACAAGGCTGTACATCAAGTCATTGCAGACTTATGTGTGCATGGCCTAGGTGTGTCAGGCAGTGAAATTGCACATGTCTCCTCATTTATTTGCACAATTGATGTGTGATGACCTGTGTACACATGTCATGTGTGATGGGGCACTATGTGGCACACTTCCCCTTCACACTTTGCACATGTGTGCCTGTACTCCACACCTGTCACGCACAGCATCACTGGCATGGCACAGTCACCACCACCCGCAACTGTCCCCTGATGTCATGGACAGGGACACTACCAACTGACATTTCACGGTCAGCGTGCCCCGATGTGACTATGTCATGTGTGTGTCATGTGTTCCCATGAGCTTGCTGTTTTTGTTCCGTCAACTACATCTGCTGTTGCTGCATCCAACATGTGTCTGTGTGGAGATGGGCATGGCACACATCTGTGCACACCATTCCACATGTGGATTCCCACGTAAGCATGGTCTGTATGCATTGGACATGACATTTTCACATGAGGACATATCTGCGTCGTATCAATGTCTGTGGTTTCTGTTTTCACGTGTACCCCTTCATTGCAATGTGTTGAATCTGTACATTTGACATTCCATGTGACCTGTGCGTCGAGCTTGCCGTCAGCTCTCTGTATGAGATGACATCCTTTAAATGCAGCTATGTGGATGTATGTCACTCCTGTGATGTCTCTGGCTGTTCACTCAGACTGGCCCCCAGCTCATTTCAGGGCATGTCATGTCGACTTGCCAATCAAGAGATTTATCTTGGTTTTTGTAGGAGTCTCACCAAGCTGGCATAAGTGTCCTGGATGTATTGCACAGACCAGACTCTGTTTTCATCTGATGTGTAGTAGCAGTTTAGCATGTGCTCTGTTCATTGACATTGATGATGTCATGCTCAAAATCTTCGGTATTCAATTCAATTTGCTGCAGGGCACCGCCTGTCCCCCGACCAATGCCAGACTTGGGTGCCATGAGGGAACGTGACTGCATCCGACGGTACAGATTCACACCACAGTTGATTGAGGACTTGACCGCCAAGCTGGAACCACACCTCCAACCGCGACACAGGTATCCCACTGCGCTGACCCCCAAGATGAAGGTGATGGCAGCCCTACATTTTTTTGCCACGGTACGTTTCAATTCACCATAGCTGATGTTGATGGCATGTCCCAGACAATGTTCAGCCGTGTCCTGCGTGATGTTTTGGCAGCCATGTTGGTGCACCTTGATGAATTCATCCATTTCCCTACTCCTGAGGAGTTGACAGGTGTCACGGGTGATTTCTATGCCCTGGGAGGGATGCCCCATGTCATTGGGTCCACTGATGGGACACATGTAACTTTGGTACCACCACAGGCACAGGAGGTAGCCTATCGCAACCGTAAACATTACCACTCTATTAATGCCCTTGTGGTGTGTCTTGCTAACATTCTGATTTCCTATGTCTGTGCACGGTTTCCAGTGTCAGCACACGATGCCTACATCATGAGGTGTAGCAGGGTGCCACAAATGATGCTGCAGCTGCACAACGAACGAGCATGTCTTGTTGGTGGGTATACTCTGTTTGGCCTGTGTGTTGCGGTACCGATGCGCTTACGGCATCTCCTGACCCACTTTTTTGCATGATGTTTCCATGTAGGTGACTCAGGATATCCCAACATGCCATGGCTGATGACACCTCTCCGCAAACCAAGATCAGCTGCAGATCACCGCTACAAGAATGCACACGGGCAGACAAGGCGAGTGATTGAGAGAACTTTTGGCCTCCTGAAGAGCCGATTCTGGTGCCTTCACAAGACAGGCGGGTCCTTCCCATATGCACTGGTGAAGGTCTGCAATATCTTCCTCGTGTGCTGCATGCTGCACAACATGGCAGTGGAGAAGGCAGTGCCACTCATTCTGGCTCCTGATGAGCAGGAACATCCACCCGTGGAGGATGAAGGGCTTGGTCACGAGGCAAGTGACTAGGAGGATATCCGGAGTCAGCTCATACGCAACTTCTTCTCATAATGGTGAGTCACTGGGTCTGAGGGTGCACGCTTGTATCCTTGGGTGGCATGTGTTGCAATGTGTGTGTCCAGCTGACTGTATGCTAAGTGACTGAGATGTGTGTTCTGATGTGTCACTCGAGTGAGGATGTCATTCCACACATTTTCCCAGAAACACTGTCTTTTAAATTAGCATGGGACAACATTGTTCAGGTTTAGTAAATGACCATGTATGCATAGAAAACTCTTTGCGCTGACTTCTTGTGTGTCTGTCATTCCCAGGTACTTGCGCATGTTGTCTGCTCGTGTCATCGTTGTCCTCCTGCTATTCCTCATGAGTATTGCAACGCGTGGTGAATCAGCATTCCATGCACAGACACGGGGAAGGTCATTTTGGGTAAGGATTGAAGCAAGCCAATGTTTGGAGTGGTACGTGTTTGGAATGTGTGGGTACTGCTCCTGTGCATGTTGTGTTCCCATGCATACATGTCGACTCACCATGGGGCACATAACATGTAGCATGACTCCCATGAATTGATAGTCACCCTTCCTGACAGTCATCTGTAATGGGTGTAGGATTCAGGTGAAGGCATCATTGTGTGTAAAAATTCCCTCTGAAACCTATGGGATGCTACGGGTGGACATAGTGTGGGACATCCCTATGACAGGCTCAATGGGGAATTGCAGCCTCTCCGTGTGCAGCAGGAGGTGTTTGGCTCCTCCCCTTAACTTGTGTGCCAGTTCATTTGGATTTACAACATCCGTGTTGTGAAGGGGGTGTGCAGCGTAGGTCCCACATGTTCAGTCAATTGACCTGTGAGTCTGTGCACATAGATGCATTTCCCTTAGTGTGAGTGTGAGTAATAAAGGTGTTCCTCACACTCATTAGTGTCTCATATCTGTCAATGCTGATCTCTTGCCACTTTGCATGCGTCATCTCTGGCATAGTTGTCAAAGATTGTGCTTAGGAGTGTATGTGTATTTCATCAACATGCATGCATTTCTTTATGGATAATGATCTCTATTGTGCATGTGGTCCATGGCTGTGTACGTTTTGTCCCGGTTGCTCACCCCAACGGGCCGGACACGCCTGCTGAGGGTGTGTCTCCTGTGCGCAGATCGGCATTCTGTTACCTGATCCTGTGTCAGTCATCTTTGGTGATTGTTCAGCCATTTTCTCTGGGTGACCCATGACTAACCTGACACTCCTTCCTTTACGTACGCCTGTTGCAATTGTTGTCCTTTCTGACCTCCTTGTCTTTGTGTGCTACTTTCAGCCTAGTTTCCAGTACATGCCGCCTGCTGCTGCGGGCCCTGCGGCAAGGGCCCACCAAGTTACCGGATTCTGCAACCCACACGCCTCCAAGATGCTCCTCCCTTCCTCCCTCCACCCATTCATTGGGCTGTCATCAGCTTGTCTGTGCCACTGTTGCCGCCACGCGGTGCCAAAGACAGGTCCGTCAGTGCATGCAACGTGCACATTGCACAACACTCATGTCTTTGCATGACCCACATCACACAACAGTCTCATGTTGCAGCCACCCCCCAAGTAATGTGCAACCAAAATTCAACCACATGCTCTCAGCCATACCCTAAGCGCGCACACGACCCCTTCGCATGCTGAGTGTGCAACTCCAACTGCCTACACAGCGCTGCCCCGCCTTCCAGGCCCGGGCACACCATCCAGGTCATGTCCCTCCAACTCCACACCGGCTCCGTCCAACAGCACACCATTGGACTCTGTTACCTCCTCAACACAACAGGACCAAACATCACCTTCATGACAGTGACGTGGATAAAAGCATCCGCAGCACACAACTTCTTAATTGCCATCTCTGACGGCTACAAGAGCAGCCGCAGGGACAACATTAACAATCCCGGGGGATGAATTGATATCTATTCCCAAGTACGCACTCAGGGTCACTAATCGGGTTTGGCACAAACCCCCTGCAATCCATCAGCGCAACACTCATCTACAGATCTTCAAGCCTACATCCACAATTCAACAAAGCCATCAACACGTCCATCTTCACGCACGCACTCACATCCACAGGATACATGTGGCTGTGGGCCCAGAACTTCTGGCTGGATGAGAACCACACCAGCAACCATCATTGGTCCATCCACATTGTCATCCACGTTTCTGACAAGCAACACACTGCCACACACCCCGCTACCAAACCCCCACAGATGCTTGATGTAAGTCAACACAGACATGCTGTGTGGGACACTGGAACAAACACCACCGCCACACCCTGCAACCTCACACACTGGATCAGCAACTGATCCAACAATCTAGCCACGTTGACGGACTTTCCTGTGACGCACATAAAGAATTACGCCACCTATGACCAGGCACAGCTAGTGGACTCATACACGTCTAGCAGGACTATTGTGCACAGCTTGCAACACAAATAACCATCAGTGGCCTTACAAGCAGGGCAAACGGCACACACAGCCATCACCATGTCATCATCAAGGACAATTGGAGATCCTTCAGAAGGTGCAGAGGTAAACACAGCGCACAACATCAAGGAGCTCTTCTGCATTGTGAGTGCACTGACATCAGCTCTCCATCCACAAGACAGCCCACCCTTGCAAGGCTGAGCCAATCCCTTTCTACTTTCTACCACTGCAAGCACATGCACATACACGCAAGCCTTGGCACACAGAGGCAGAACGCACTATTATACGCGGGACCAACCCCCCTTTAAGTTTAGCACTTCCATCATCAGGAGATACAACAAACCGGCTCATGTGCAACATCCACTGGGGATCTCCATCAGGCCGCTTCCCACACAACATCTCAACCACATCATTCCCCATCCTTGTAGCCCCCGTCCAGCACATCATGTATGTATCATTGGAGTTAGCCACATTCCATGGTAGATAGATGCATGCAGTGACTCAGGCCCTTCTTAGACAACGGACGGCAGGAACGCAGGCTCTCAAGGAACATCACCGTGCTTACCTAGCCTGCAAATGTCATCAGGGAAACAGGCAACGAGCAGCTGACAAACTTCCTCCACGCAAAGAGCTCCAGGCATCCTGCACAAGGCCATCTTCCACTGTAATCACCCCACTGCAAACGTCATCATTACCAACAACAACAACAACTTTGCCCTGCTCCACAATGGTGAGGCCACCCCCCTTGACCACTCCACAGCATTAGACATGATGTGCTCACACACTGTCAGCTCACACATCTCCAACACTGGTATCCCGGGTATGGACCCTGATGAAATCACCTAGTAGCTCACCAGCAAGGCCATGGGAGTGGGACTCAAGCCTTAAGCATGTAGTACAGTGGCCTCATCTGGAACATGGCCAAGGGCTCATCTCTCAGTGTGTCAATCTTCAATGTGTCCATGACCCCCCTCTCCACCATCACATGCGCACACAATCTCATCATCATCTCGTATGCCATTGACAGCCAGCTGCTCCTCACCCTCACCAAAGACACAGCCATTGCAGGTTCCAACCTTCAAGTAGGCATGAGGTCCGTTGATGACTGTGTGAGCATCAGCCACATGAGGCTGGACTTGGCAAGGACTGAGGTTATAATCTGAGGATTGTCCCCTTACAGCTGGGTCAACTCCTTGTATCCCACCCGCCAGGGCACTGCACCAGCACCCAGTGACCACGCACACAAGATGGTGTGCATCCTGTACTCGACCCTCACAATTACCATGCTACTCACCAGCATCTGTACCTCATGCTGCAACACCCTCCGCATGATGCACATGATCCACAGATAGATCCACTCCAAGGCAAGACAGACCATCCCCAAGGTCCACAACACCAGCTGTGTCAACTACAGCCCCGCACCCTACAGAGCAAGTACAGCCAAACTCCCGGCAAACTTGTCCACATCCAGGGTGCATCTGCACACCTCAGCTTCAACATCCCGTGCACCAGCCACATCAACGTCCACCTGAGATAGCTGCAAGGGATCACTGTGTGCTGCAGGATGACCTTCACACTCCTCACACACACTCAGGAGGCAGTCAACAACCCCAGACCGCAAAATCAACCTTGTACGTCTGTCATCCAAGACCCCGTTGGGCCAACTCTATGCATCCAAACTTGCCCTGGCCACCATTCTTCACATCCACAAAACTCCAGCATGAAGGAGATGGTTCTCCCACCTGGCCAAACATACCTGGGACTCCCTCCCCGGGAACCTCCACATGAGCCATGACCTCTAGGCCTTCATCATCCTCTTCCTGATTGGTCTGTCCGCACAGTATTGCAAGCCCCCCTCAGCAGCTTGAGGCCATCACGGGTGAGTATTGGGCTCCCAGTCGGTATTGGGTGATACATTGTGACCCATGTGTGTCCTGTACCGGACTCAGATCCCAGAGTATGGATGGCTGGAGATAGTTCAACACTCAGGCAAAGTTTGACATTTACCCACACGTATGTTGTGGAATAATGCAAAATGACTACAACATCTAATTATAACAAATTAGTTTTATTCTCGGTGGGGTGCGTGTTGTGTTAGAAATAAATAAGGTGCTCTACCGGGTGCATAGAATCCAAAGTTCACAGGGGGAGATGGGATCCTTGGCATTTGAAGTCATCAGAGTCCAGACCACAGTGTTGGTCATCATTGGTCAGACTGTGACCAGCAAGTCCATGTGGCAGAGAATGTCAGTGAATGAGGTGATGCTGTTGCGCATGAAGGCCAGGTGCCATGCCAGGTGACCTGGGAGATGTGGATGGTCCGCTGCCTCTCACGGTCTTTTCCGTGGACGACCCACCTTCCTCCGGGGACCCTCAGACGCAGGCCTTGACGATGCTTGGGACGCTCCGTCGGACGAATCCTCCTCCTCCTCCTCCCTCCCTGTGGCTGGTGGTGGTCTTCGCCTGGTGGCACAGGGAGGGTTGCCCATGTTGTCGGCGATCCGACGGAGTGAACGGCTTATGTCCGTTTGCACCGCCAGGAGCTCAGCCAGTCTTGCCTCCATCCGTCCTTGGTGTTGTTGTTGACTGGCGTGTTGCTCGGCCTGCTGATTCTTAATGTCTGTGAGGGTCGCCACTACCTGACTGATGGCCCTGGTGTCATGCCGGTATGCCTCCATGATGTTGCGTACGTGTGGCATACCGGTCCCTTCAGCTGGCTGGTCAGGTTCTCGCCTCCGCCTGCCTCCACTCCCACCACCCCTGCCCACACGAGCCTGGCCTGCCGTTGTGGGCACATCGGGTCTACGGGACCCCTGAGGGATGGCAGTTGCGGGGTTGTCTGCCTCCTCCTAGGTGCCCGGCGAACCTTGTCCCTCCAGGTCAGACTGGCTCAGTTGTTCAGTGTGGGCAGGGCTCCTGGGTGTCTCCTGGGATGTGCAGTAATGGGGGTGGTGGTTGGCACAGATGTACCTGAAGCAGGTGCTGCAGGGGCTTGGACACCAGAGGGGCCAGGTGGGTTGGGGTCATCCGCGGAGTGTTGTGAGGTGTCGCTGCCGGTGGGATCAGGTTCCTCCCGAGCCTGGGACTGTGGTACTTCCCCCCCATTGTTGGGGGGAGATCCATGACGTTGCCCTGTGTGTGAGAGAGAGACAATGTTAATGCTGTTTAATGCGACATCCATGTTTCATACATATTCTAGTTGCCACAGTTCATCCAGGTAGTTGTGCCTAGCATTCACATCAATGTTCACTTGTGGATGGGTATGTTGCAGGGGACTGATTGAAATGTTCTCCAGAGTGTTTGACATGTCGAATTTGGGCTTGGATGCTTCTTTGGCTGTGGCTTGATCTTGTTGTGTCACATGTCCCTTGTGAGAGTGGGTAACTCCATTGGCTGCCCCGGGGGTGTGTGCTTGTGTAAGGGGTGTGTGATCATACCTCAGCCCGATGCTGTTCAACATCCACATGGCCCCCCTCACACAAGTGGCCCGCCACAACAACCTCAACATCATCTCCTATGCCGACGACACCCAGCTCATCCTCTCCCTCACCATGGACCCTCACACCGCCAAAACAAACATCCACGAGGGTATGAAGGCCATCGCCGACTGGATGAGGAGCAGCCATCTGAAACTGAACTCGGACAAGACGGAGGTCCTCATCCTCGGACCCACACCCTCAGACTGGGACGACTCCTGGTGGCCAACCGCTCTGGGGACAGCACCGACACCCACCAACCACGCACGCAACCTAGGATTGATCCTCGCATCCTCCCTCTCCATGTCCAAACAGGTCAACGCCGTCTCCTCCTCCTGCTGCAACACCCTACGCACGCTCCGCCGGATCTACAGGTGGATCCCGACTGAAACAAGTAGAACAGTGACACAGGCCCTCGTCAGCAGCAGACTGGACTACGGCAATGCACTCTACACAGGACTCCCATCCAAACACCAACGGCGGCTACAACGCTTCCAAAACGCCTCCGCACGACTGATCGTCAATGCCCCCCGCCACAGCCACATCACCCCCCTCCTGAGAGACCTGCACTGGCTCCCTATCGACAAGAGGATCACCTTCAAGCTCCTCACCCACGCACACAAGGCACTCCACAACGCCGGACCAGCCTACCTGAACATCAGACTCAGCTTCAACACCCCCACCCGCCAGCTCCGCTCCGGCAGCCTCGCCCTCGCAGCTGTCCCCCGTATCCAACGTACGACTGCCTGTGGCAGATCCTTCTCCTACCTCGCCGCCAAGACCTGGAACACCCTCCCAACCCACCTATGACTTACCCAAGACCTACTTGCCTTCAGAAGACTCCTCAAGACCTGGCTCTTCGAGCAGTAGTGGAATCCCCCCCTCAGTGTCTTGAGACCCTCATGGGTAAGTAGCGCACCTTACAAGTACCCTGATCGATTGATTGATTGATTGACGGTGTCTGCTGGTGGGTGTAGTGTGATTTGGCAGTGGGTCTCCCAGGTGATGTATCTGTCCCCCCATGGAGCATGCTGCCATGTCAGTGAGTGTGAGTTCCTGTCCTAGATATCTGAGCTTGTTGTGTTTGAGTTTGCAGTGGTCACAGGAGGGCCTTGTGCTGCCTACAGCAGGGCCAAGTGTCAGCTACCTTGTCAGTACTTTGTCAGTCCCTGTGCATTGAGCATGGTGCATGGGTATGTACCTGGGCCATATGGGCTGAGGGCAATGGTGTCTGTTTCTGAGTTGTACAATGTGTTTTGTGATCCTCACCCTCCCAGCATCCCGGACATCCAGTCTTGGGTTTGTGGTTTGTGTAGCCTGGGACATGGCATGGCCTTGCTTTGTGAATGGGGCATACACATGTTAGTGGCATGAGCGTTGTTTTTGAGTGTGGTTGTGTCTGGTGAGGGCTTGGAGGTAGGTGAGTGCATTTGTTGTAGTTGGGGTGTGGATGCCATTACCTCCATGTTACGTAAGGTGTTTGTGTACTCACCAGGCTCGGCAACTCCTTCGACTCCGTGTACTCCCACCGGTGGAAGCAGGGCCATCACCTTCTCCTCCCAGGGATGGTAATGTACCGGTCTGCGGGGCAGCCCACCTCCAGTGATGTTGCTCTGGGCGTAGTCCTCGTTCATTTTGCGCTTGACTGCCCTCCACAGATCGTACCACCTGGCTTGGCATTCATTCCTGGTCCTTCTGATGGGCGCAACAGCATTCACCCGATCGACGATCCTCTGCCACATGCGTATTTTTTCGGCTATGCTGGTCTGTCTGACCAATGTTCCAAAGAGCTGTGGCTCGACTCTGATGACTTCGTTGACAAGGATGTCCAGCTCCTCCCTTGTGAACTTTGGATTCTTGTCTGTGGGCATGTGTGGGGTGAGGGTGTGGATGGTTGTGGGTGTGTGGGTGTGAATGTGAAGGTGTGTGTGGGAATGTGGAGAGGGGGTATGTGTGAAGGAGTGTGTTTGAATGTGAATATGTAAAGGTGTATGGGTGCAGTTGTTGTGGTGTTCTCTGTATCTGCAGTGAGTCTGTTGGTAAGGCTCATGGTTTGTGTGTGAGGGCACTTTTTATTGGTCCATTTGTGGTTGTGCCTGAGTTTGAAATTTGGGTGGGTGTGTTATAAGAGGTTGTTGTGAGTTTGGGCCTCTGTTTGCCTGTTTGAATGTGCCAGGTCAGTCATTTTGATGTATTTTCTCTGTGTTTTGTGGTGTTGTGCGAGTCGAATTGACCCTCCTTGTGCTGTTTTACAGTGTCCTGGTTCAGTACGAATGGTTTTAGCGTATGTACGGTGCGTACAGGCGCGATGCTGGTGTACGGGGCTGGGGTACGGTGCGTCCAAGTACGGGGCTGGGGTACGGCGCGTCCAAGTATGGGGCTGGGGTACGGGGCTGGGGTATGGCGCTTCCAAGTACGGGGCTGGGGTACAGGGCTGGGGTACGGCGCGTCCAAGTACGGGGCTGGGGTACGGCCCGTCCAAGTACGGGGCTGGGGTATGGTGCATCCAAGTACGGGGCTGGGGTACGGGGCTGGGGTACGGCGCATCAAAGTACGGGGCTGAGGTACGGCACGTCCCAGTACGGGGCTTGGGTATGGCGTGTACAAGTATGGGGCTGGGGTACGGGGCTGGGGTACGGCGCGTACAAGTACGGGGCTGGGGTATGAGGCTGGGGTACGGCACATACAAGTAGGGTGCTGGGGTAGGGGCTGGGGCACGGCACGTACAAGTAGGGGGCTGGGGTACGGGGCTGGGGTACGGCGCATCCGAGTACGGGGCTGGGGTACGGCACGTACAAGTAGGGGGCTGGTGTACGGGGCTGGGGTATGGGGCTTGGGTACGGCGCGTACAAGAACGGGGCTGGGGTACGGGGCTGGGGTACGGCGCGTCCAAGTACGGGGCTGGGGTACGGCGCGTACAAGTAGGGGGCTAGTGTATGGGGCTGGGGTACGGGGCTGGGGTCCGGCGCGTACAAGAACGGGGGTGGGGTACGGGGATGGGGTACAGTGCGTCCAAGTACGGGGCTGTGGTACGGCGCGTACAAGTAGGGGGCTGGTGTACGGGGCTGGGGTATGGGGCTGGGGTAAGGCACGTCCAAGTACGGGGCTGGGGTACGGCACGTCCAAGTACGGGGCTGGGGTACGGCGCGTACAAGTAGGGGGCTGGTGTACGGGGCTGGGGTACGGCGCGTCCATGTACGGGGCTGGGGTCCGGTGCAGTAATGGGGGGGTACGGTGCTGACATACGGGGGGTACGGTGCAGACATACGGGGTACCTGCAGCCATACGCGGGGGGGGGGCTGTACGACTCGTATCCCGGGCACAGGTTTACCCGGGATACGAGTGGTACGGAGCTCGCTTCGCACGGGACTTTTTACATACGCTTGTGTATTGGGAAGGGCGGTACGGATCGTACTTGTCCGCTTGGACTTCATTTTTACGAGTTGTACGTAAAACATTACGACGACGTCTCGTAGACATTTTCCTGATACGAGTCGTATGTATTTTACATGTACGAATCGTACTTCACCGGTGGGACGGCACTTGTACGACTTGTACGTAAAAAAATACGGATACGAGTTGTACGGTAATTTGTTTTAACGGATCGGAATCGGCACCCAAGTTGGGCTTTTAATAATTATTAAAAAGAATGGTTGAATTATTTTTCTAGCTGGGCCCAAACTTGATAAAGTAGAATAAATAATTTAATCTGTACTGTAATTTTCCTTAATGGGCAGCTAGGGCCTGCCACTGTGAAACTAGCTTTTGGGGCCTCGTCAGGGTAGGGACTCGGAGACATTACATTTTCACATGTTCCACTTTAAAATATGATGCACCCTGATTTGTTGGCTACAAGGCCTATATAATGGTGACTTATTTATATATTAAATGGAGGTTTTTTCCTGTCAAAAATGTTTTTTTCACAAATCAGGATGTAGGTTTAAACTGCAGCAGTCAGCCTGCACTGGCAGGACTGAAGTCATGTTTTCCGTGTTACAATAGTGGTTGGCCTAATAACTGCTGCAGTCCACATCTAACATTTCACTTTCCATCTGATTAACATATTTCTGTATTATATACGATATTATTATTGGAAGGGTAAAAGTGACAGTTAGAGATTGGCCAATTTGTATATGTTTTATTAGTGCACATACCCTGGGCCCTGGACTACGGGTCCAGGACTATCCCTGCAGCCTGTGTGGATAGTTTTAAACTGCACTTTCGATCTGGCAAAATAAACATTCTTGCCAGGCCTACATCTTCTTTTTTAGTACTTATAAGACACCCTTAAGGTAAGCCCTAAATGCCCATAGGCAGGGTGCATGATATTTAAAAGGTATGACATGCCAAATTAAAGTTTTACAAAGTAATTTTTCACTGTGGCAAGGGGGCCCTCCATTAAACAGCACTGGGTTACACTATAACAACTCATAATGCTTAATTTCAGTTTGAAAGATGCTAGAAAGATGATTAAATGACTCATTTCAAAAGCAATTTTAAATTCAACGTAATGGTAAAGTAAGATTTCTTTTACCTATTTTTGAAAATTACACTTTTAGAAAATGGTCATTTTTGTGCCTTACTCAAATCTGCTTTTCTGCTGGTGACCAGTGTCACCTGACTGTTAAATGGCTCCCCTGAGTTGGAAAGTGGGTTGGCACAGACACTGGAAAAAAGGCTTGGGTGTGGTTTGGTTTTTTCTTCCTTGAGTAGGGTGGCCTAGGGGTGCTTTGCCCAGCCCCTTCCTAAGCTTCAAAGAATGCCTGCCCTGTCACTGGCAAACGTAGATCACAGCTAGCTGGCCTCCCTTTGTCTTTCTAGTGAGCCCCAAATCTGGTTTTGAGTGACCACAAAGGAAGGTTTGCTCATTATCTTAGCCACCACTCTGGGTGGGCACAGCTCTGACCATGAGAAGAAGCGGATTGACATGTTGGATTTAGGAAGAGAGGGGTTCTGTTGAATAGCTTATTGTAAAATACACAATAAGTGCTACAGAAAGTGTGTAAGGTCACCACTGGAAGCTTTAACCCAATTGATTAGGGAATGACCAGACGTTTCCCCCATCCACAGGCTGGCACTGGGCATAAATATAGCCTCCCCAATACCCCTCACAAAACACACCTGCACCTGTGAAGATCAGAAGAAGGATTACCCTGCTGCCTGGATACTTAAGGGGGACTGGACCTATTTGCCTCAAACCCAGGACCCTAGAGGTGACTCCAAGGCTCAGTTGGCTGACCTCCTGTTTGAACTGCAGGGACACAACAAGATTCCAAAGACCTTTTTCTGCCAATGCTCAGCTGACCAGTACCACATGGACCAGCCCTGGATCCTGCTGTGGGCCTCTGTTGAACTGTGTCCTACCCCCACAAGCTGTGCCCCCTAGGTCCTGGACCCTCATCTGTGGTTGGAGTTTAATCCTCCTTCCCCCATACTGCAAGATCTGGGACTCAGAAACATTTTTCCAACTTTCTGCATGGAGAAACATCGAATACCTGGATCTCGACTGAAACCTCAGCATTCAAAGTTGAGTCACTAGTCAGCCTCAGACTGCTGGTTTGCCCTGCTGAAGGAGGTCCAACTTTCACCTGTGAGGTAGGGCATGAACGGTCCATAGGGCAGGGCCCATTATATTTAAAAAGTGGGAGATGTTGTTTAAGTTTGCATGTCCTGGTTGTGAAAACTAACTAATGTGTTTTTCACGACTGTGAGGCCTACCTCTCCTATAGGAGAACATTGGGTTACCTTTTTACATTTAATAATGGATAACTTTTGTTGGGGAACAGATGGGGATATCAGGTTTGAGGTCTAAAGAATTGAAATTTAGAATCTTTTTTTACGGTAAAGTGGGATATTAAGTCACAATTCTGAAAATGCCACTTTTAGACAGTTGGCATTTTCTTGACCTAATCATTTGATGCTTGCAGCTTGTATCATGGGTCAACTGACCAGATGTATTTGGCATTTCACCTTTGTGTATTCCTCCCAGACAGTCACACAAAGGGGGACTAGGTGTTGGCAGGATGGGCCATCCTGACAGTATGGAGGGACGGGGCAGTGCACAGCCCCACTTATATTTTAAAGGACTTGCCTCAGCACATGTACAAAAGCACTTCAAACTAGCTTTTTGTCACATCAGACATCCTGGGACCAGGGCAGAAGGAACGAAATTCTAGACCCATCTGTGGGGGGAAACTCCAGAAGTTTCCTCCTGTACACAGCTGGTACCTAGTATAAAAATAGGACCCTCAAAACCCCTCTTCAGTATACTCCTGGACCTGTGGATACTATAAAAGAAGGATTGCCCTGATGCCAGGGGACTGCCCTGGTGCTTGAAGCCTGTTCTGCTCTCTAAGAAGGAAGACTCAACCTTCTGCCTTCATTAAAGCAAAGTGACTCCAAGGGTCAGCTGGATGAGCTCCTGTTCTGAGTTTCAGGGAAACAACAAGCTCCAGAGGCCTCTCTGCAACTGCCCACCTGACCTGCTGCAACTGGACCTGAAAGTGGACCTGCCTGAGTCATGCTGGCCTCTACGAAAGTGAGTTGTTGATCACCAAGAGGTGCCTTACCAGGCCCTAGGCCCTTGGTTGGCATCAGAGTGCACTCCTCTGAAGAAAAGGGAGATAGAGATATCCTGAAGTTGTGGACACTTTGTGACCACAAACCGGCCATTCACACAAAAATCTCACCACCTGCAATGACTGCCAAAGTGAAGCCTCGGTGGTCCCACCTGTTTGCACTACGCGACTGGCAGCAACGACCAGTAACGTGAGATCTGTACTTCAAGCTACAGCATTTACAGCCCACAGTGACTGTCAATGCAATGCTCCAACAACGACTATCCGCGATGCCCATCTGATTCTCTGCTCTACAACAAGGTCCTTCCGTGATGCCTGCGCTGCTCTTCGCAGCAATGACCATCCACAATGCTCTCCCTCCTCCTCTTTGCCTCCTCCACTTCAAACTGCCCATTTAGCAACAGACTTTGAGAAGGGAACTTTTTCAGTGAGACAAATCGGGTCCCTGCATTTGTCACACACTCCATCGTGGTTGGCCTGAACTGGTGACTTTCCCTCGGTCTAGCATGACCAGATGACTGTGAGTGGCGCTTTGCGCTTTTTGGCGCTATACTTATCTAAAATCTTTGAAATTGCATGTCCACAATTCTACTGAATAGATTTATGTTGCTTTGGTCTCTTTTTATTTATTCGATTTTACTCAATTTTCCTAAACTGGTGTGAAATTGTTCTTGTGTGGTATTTTCACATCATAACTATTTGTGAGCTGCATACTGCACAATGCATGGAGGTAACAGTACTTAATAGTGTATGTGATATGTCCATACACTGAGTGCAACTGTGCCTGTAATGGTACATTACATGGAAGATCCTGGGTTCTGTTTTGTGAAGCCCAGGCCTACTTGGTGAAGACATGAGGAGGAGAGGACAGACCGATTTCTATATTGTTGTATTCCTGTGAGCTGAGTGGGACACAGTGGAAGAAGGGAGAGACTCCACCTGTACACTTCAAAAGGGTCCTCTTTGATTCAGTGATAGAGCACAAGGAAAAGACTTGGACTCATCTCAGGAACAAGATGGGGCTGATAAGGGAATCATCTAGTCACTGCCATGGACTGTGTTGTGGGACTATCAGCTTTGCAGTATCTCCTGATGTGATAGCCAGCCTTTCAAGAGGATGAAGAGAGAGAAAAATGTATACTTCAAGAGAAGCAGAACCCCAACAAAAGAATCCAAAGACTCAGACCCTAAATCACATTTGGTGTCTGGAAATGGACTAAAAGAAGAGGAGGTTGAGACCACAAAATGTGTCACCTGCCAAGCAGTCAGATGGACTGTGTGAGGTGGGGAAGTTTGGCAAGAATTCTGCCTGTGACCTGGACAGAGGGCCAAGGCCTGCTAGTCTCCCTGTGGAGTGGGTGACATCACCAAGGGAAACCAAGACAACTTCTCTGGAGTCCCCAGCACAAGTGCCTGCCTGCTTGCCAAGACCAGTGTGCCCTATGAGGGTGGGAAGAGAGTTGAAGGGAGGGGGTCCAGAAGGGAGCCTAACAAAGCAAATTCCCAGTGTGGGTGTGAGGAGATGGCTGCAGCAATGATCAGGTTGTTGCCCATATGCAGATTCCATTCGGCAACCCCTGTATACTAAGAGGGGGCATCCATGACGATAGCAGTGAACAGAGAGCTGTGCGGGACAAGTGAAGCCTTGCAGCATCTCTAGTAGTGACCCTGATTTCCAGGAAGGGCTGCTATGGTAAGGACTGCCATGTGGTGAGTGCTTGCACCTTGGCAGGAAGTGCTAAGGCAACCTCGTATGCCAGGAGGGGGTGCCGAAACTGAAATGATTACGAGGATCGGGCCGCCACCCGAGAAATGCGAACCATGGTCTGTAGGTCACCATGAAGCAACAAGGATTGAGCCAGAGTTGCCCCCATGAAACTGAGGTTGATGGCATGTGTGTGTTTTACCACATCACCGGGACCCCAAGCTGGGAGCCTAGGATTCCAATTCCCTCCCATCCCCAGTGTTGGAAACACAAGTCAATCAGTACAGGAGGTGTACCAGAGCACCTCTGATCACTACTGGAGCCGGCTGTTTATGCCTCGGAGAGAGCCCTGTGCAGCTGACTCTATGAACAGGACAAAAGCGATGTGACTGCCTGTGGTCATGGCACTCGCTGGAACATTGCAAGCCTTCTCGCTGCTGGAGCAGGTAAGACTGGCCTATTGGGTCCCAAGGGACTCGCTGCTGAAAGCGCTGCTGCACCAATACACTTGACTATTTTATAAAGACCCAGATTGGACTGTTGAGTTAAGGCCTGATATTGAGCCACCAGTGAATGGAGAATAAACTCTACCACATCACAAAGAGTGTGTTCACTGACTTCTATTCACACTTCCACCTCAAGTGATTCCTGGTCTGCTCAACCATAGCTACCACTGAGAGTCAAGTGCAGATGGGATACATGGACAAATGCTCACGATACATAGCAGGTGGGGTCCCTGGGGCATCAGGAGTAAAAGGCATCATCCCCTATGGTTGGTCCAAGTAACCCGTGTGTGCTCTGTGGCCCTCTAAAAGAGGTTCAGACAGATGGGAATCTAAAGATCACAGAATAGCAACAAATGGGTAAGTTTATTCACTTGAAAACTATGTATGATGTTTGTAAGTCTTCTTTACAGTTTTCAGATTGCAATATAGTGTATAAAGATTCACAAATGTAATGAATTTAGTATTACAAGTGCCATAGGTTATAATAATAGACTTTGGCCCTGATTTAGAGTTTGGTGGACAGCTGCTGCAGGCATCCGTCTGCCTTCATGCAAATGCCATTTGATATATTGTACTTGTAATAAGGCAGACAGGACATCCGTCACATTTATAGCTCAGTAACACATCAAACTATGAATCAAAGTAATCTGAAATTGTGCATTTGTAACTGTGTAGATGGGATGTCTGTGGTATTACTGATGGAGTATGCTAAAGAAAAACCAACCTGCCCTCTCATTAACTGGTTAATGGGACTCACACTCCTGTGGTGCACGTAAAAATTATTTTGCATGCTCATATCTATATTAAACATGTGTTGCCACTACTGTGCTATTAATAATATTCCGTGACATGGATTATTATCCCTTGGTCACAGAGTAAGATTGTAATTTTGTACTGGATACATAGTACCTGGCCAAATGTATGAAAACACTATTGGTCCAAAGGTGGCCAAGGCTCTCACACACAAACAGGTTTAGTTTGAGCTTAGGAAAACTTAGGCAGACTTAGTTGTGTAAGTTTGATAGCAGATATGCACAATATGGGGTTATTTGCAGTTGTATGCAGTGCAAACTCAGCCTAAGGGTATTGGAGGCAAACATTGATACAATTTTAACAATCATAACCATGGGCTATACAGACAACAATGAGCACAATGAAAGGAACAATATATATATATATATATATATATATATATATATATGAGGAGAACTTCGTCAACTGCTGCCACATTCACTGGAAGGACGAAAACGGACCCAGATCAATTCAGTGCAAGGTAATTTTATTTAACCATAGGTGCACCACGTACCACCATGACACGTTTCGGCCTCAACACGGAGGCCTTGATCACATGACGCATGTGGTAGAAGCCAAAACATTTAAAGTGCAAGTGATTACATCACGTGATAAACGGGCCAATAGATATGGAAAAAATATATATAGGTATATATATATATAGCCATGAGATCTTGAAACTCGGTAATTACAAGGATTTACAATATGTGCAAAAACCAATTGTGCAAAATTGCAAAATACATAATATGCCAAGTTCAACAAGATTGAAAGTCCATGTGGACAAACAATGGTATTCTGTTGGGATAGTGATACTAGGTGTCTAATACATGATACTATTTAGTTAATTCACAGACTGTGCAAAATGCAACATGACAATTACTCAGCGTAATAGCAGCAATATTAAGCAAATGTGCAAACTGGGCAATGTGCAAATTTCCACAAGTGCAAAATGTGGGCATGTTGGAGATGTTCCCCATAATGAGGTAACAACTCAATAATATATAACATGCTAAAGTGCAATGCAATCACATCTTATGCCAAACAGTTTGCCACAACATTAATCCTCATAAAGCAACAACATCACCACACTTATTGTTCTCAGTGACCCCAATATTGACACACAATTTATAAAGATTGTCATCAAAGTATCTAACCAATAAATTCATCGCACTTAAAAGAATAGAAGAGACCATACATTGAATAATGACAGTTTTCCTACGTCTCCCCACATACTAGATCTAGAAACTTTTACTAGACGAAAATTGATATCTGCCATCTTAATTATAAAATGTATGGAACTTTCTAATTGAAAGAACTAGATTACTGAGTCTTTGGGAGAGCATTGCTAAATATCTATTATTTCATAAATATTTAAAAATGTAACCATAAAAAAGCTGCGATTATGCGATACCAAAAACCTTGTTGACCACACATCTAATCTGCCCTGAAAAATCACGAATCAATGAAGTGTATATACAAAGGGGGAGGGGAGGAGTGAAATAATAAAAAAATAGAGACAACTAAGATACTAGTAATCTGTGCTATAAATCTATACAGAAACAAGCGGCAGAAAAGGACAACCCAAGCTTAAACCATATGTAGTAGCGGGATATGACCCAATTCTAAAGATGTCGTGCCGTTACAGTCAACTGCCTGAAGGGGTACTGAATACTATTATAGACAGGTAAAAAGATCCTCGCTTGAATTGAGGCCATTGGGGGTTCTGGAGTCCAACTCAAGAATGTACCTGTTCTCCAACTGCCTAAGCAGGGACTCACGGTCACCCCCCCCGGCATAGCCGTGGGACTGCATCCACTGCAAAATAACTTTAAAAGTCTAAACAGCTACCATGGATCTCTTTGAAATGTCTAGCAACTGGGTACGCTACATCGTTGTTACTGATAGCCCGCATGTGCTGAAGAATGCGTTTGTGAACCTGCAACTTGGTGCTACCAACATATTGCAGGCCACACGCACACTCCAGCACATACACAGCATATTCAGTTTTGCACGTTAGTTTTTTCGATATCAAGACAGGAACATCACTAAAAGGAATTTTGTTAGATGTCTTTTTTCTACCAAATTTGCAAGCTTTACAACTAGCACACTTGATAAAACCTTATGAGCTCTGTATCCATGAGTTGCTTGTGTTGATCTCTGGGCTACTTGTCACCAGCATATCATTCATGGAACGAGCCCTACGAAATGTGATAGCCGGGGATTTAGGCAATAGATCACCCAGTATTGGATCGTTACGAACAACCGGCCAATTTCTATTGAAGATCATATGCAATTTATTGTGTTGCCGGTTGTAGGTGGTGATTAGCCTCGGTGGCTCTAGATTGGAGCTAGAGGATTCAGGTGATGCAGTAGAAACAGAACTGCGTTCTAGTGCTGCAGAGCGAGAGATGGAGTTAGCTTTCTTCATCGCTATGTCAAGCATTTTAGCTGTGTATCCTCTGTCCATGAAGCGCTGCCTTCTTTTCAATTGAGCCTCCACATAATCAGTGTCCCTACTACAGATCCGTCTGATGCGCAGCATTTCCCCATAGGGGATACTGCGTATCAGATGGTCAGGGTGATGGCTGGAGGCATGCAGAACTGTATTACCTGCCGTGACCTTGCGATGTAGTTTGGTCTCTAGGTGATTATCTTTGATAAACACTTCTACATCTAAAAAATTCACAGAGACTTTGCTCACATGTGCCGTGAATTCTAGATTCAGGTTGTTCACATTGATTTCTTCAATGAACACATTGGCTGCTGTTTCAGACCCTCTCCAAATTACAAACAAGTCGTCAATGTAACGACACCAGGCTACTATATGATTGTCCATAGCATAGCCGAAGCGGGCCCTGAGGACCTGCTCCTCCCACAGTCCCATGTGTAAACAGGCGTAACTGGGGGAGATGCAAGCCCCCATAGCCACGCCTCTCATTTGTTGAAATACCTGGCTTTGGAAAAGAAAGTAGTTGTTATTCAAACAGATCTGAATCATATCAATCAGCATTTTACTGTGTTGCAACATGTGAACAGATTTAGTCCGTAAATAGTGCTCTACTGCCCTGATTCCATCCAAGTGATGGATGCTGGTATATAGGGCAGTAACATCCAGCGTTATTAGTAGATAGTCATCCTGCCAGGTTACAGTTTCTATTTTCCTCAAGAAAACCCCCGTATCTTGCAAATAGGAGGGTAGGCTCTTGACATGTTCCTGGAGGAAATAATCAATATATCGTGAAACATTTTCCATCATGCTATTTCTTGCGGAGATAATAGGTCTCCCCGGAGGTTTGGCTGAGTCTTTGTGCACTTTAGGAATCAAATAAAAAACAGGGATGACCGGGTGGTTGGTTTTTAAAAACTTTAACTCATCACTGCTGAGTAAACCCATGCTCTTCCATGATAACAACTTGGCATTAAGTTCATTCCAAGCTCGATTGACTGCTTGCCAATCGCCGCGTCTATAACATTGACGGTCATTTAAATGATGGAGAACCTTTGCCATGTACATCGATTTGGGCCAGAGGACAATATTGCCCCCCTTGTCCGATTGTCGAATTACCACATTATCATTGCTTTGCAATTTTTTCATTAAACTACCAAAGCAGTTGTTCTGTCTCTGACATTTCTGTTGAGCCTGCAAGGTCGAAATATGCAGTTTTTTAAGTTGGGTAATTACCAAATCATTATAGATGTCAATGTTGTCATGTACCATGATAGGATTGAATTTGGACTTGGGTTTGAAACCGGAACATCCAGGCATATCCAGTCTTGGCTGTAAATTGTATTCAAAAGGTGTTTCATCTAATGTGCCTTCCCTATGTAAGTCCTGTAAGTCACAAAGTAACTCATATTCCCTACTGTTGAGCAAGATGGACTAAAATTAGCAGCTGTAGTTGCATCTGGAGTTGCGCGTTTGGGTGTGTTCAGTAGGTGGAACTTCCAGAGTTTTAATTTGCGAATGTACTTGTACAGATAGATGCGGGTCTGCGTGTAGTTGAAATTGTTGGGTGGACAGAAGGATAAACCTAAAGATAGGATTTTGTTTTCAGAGATAGTGCGGTGCATATCGGAAAGATTGATGATGGAAAGAGGGTCATTGACCAGAGGACTCATTTCCGATTCCATTTCCTTTGTGACTTCTTGAAGTTTGATTTGCCGCCGTTGTCTGTTCTTGCGGCATTCTCTGCGCTCACGACATTTGAGGTTTGCTCTTTGTCTACTTTTCGGTTCGACACCCGAGGTCTGAGAGTCTGTCTGCGATCTTGGCGCAAACAGTCCAGCTCTTGGCCCAGGGGAAATTTTGTAAACCCCAATCGTGAGCTTGTGGTAGCTTGTTCATTCTCAGATTCCCTGCCAGGTACAGAGCTTAAATCCGATATAGAGGAAGATGACTGGACTGTAGGATTTACATTTTGTGGCACTAGCTGCAAATGTGCCGATGCGTTGGTCTTTTTGAAAGAATCAAACTTTTTAGCAAATGTAAAAACCTGTCCATTTTGATAGTCCATCTTATCCCTCTGAAATTTAAATGCTTTGCGCTTTTTTCTAATGTCCTCTTCCTTAGCCAAACGTATATGCATCTCTTCACGAAATCTCTTCTCTGATTCCAAATCTCCCATTCAGTCCCGCAATCTTGATCTGTGCAGCAAACATATCGCTCTCCGCATACTTAACTAGTATTCTCACTAGTCTGCAAGATGAATCAAGATTGCACTCGGCCCACTCAGATAACATATTAGGGTCGGAGTTCTCGTAGCTTGGAGCTAACATTATGCGGAGACCACGCGGAATGCGCCCCACCTCCAAATACCGTGAGAGAGACTTGTGCTCCCAACATTTGGATTGCTCCGTACGCATCGCTTTCTCCAGCTGTCTAAAAGTGTCTTTTAATTCAGTACCCCCAGATTTAGCAGCATCTATAGACACCGTATTCAATACCTCGGTGACTGGGGCATCATCGAACATCTGAGCTGCCGCCTCCTCACGGCTTCTCACAGCCTCGGCGGCCATGGTGCACTCACAAACGGTAACGTTGAAAAAACGGCAAACGGCTGACCACACGCTGAAATAGCGGTGACAGCCGAGCCGTGCACACTCCTTCACCGGCAAATAGATCCTCAACGCCTACCTTTGCAGACTTCAGGGATGGGTACAATCACCCGACTTCTCCCCGCAGCTGACGGTAGGGGTGAATCCGTCTGACCGGGGGCTGCCACGGCTGATCCACACAGGTACCCAAGGATGCTTCCGGGTTAGCAGAGGCTGGCTTCATGCCGCTCGGCCCTTGGGAAGGAGGGGTCCGTTGAACACCGAGGAAGCGTATCGGTGTATTCAACAAGAGGAGAACTTCGTCAACTGCTGCCGCATTCACTGGAAGGACGAAAACGTACCCAGATCAATTCAGTGCAAGGTAATTTTATTTAACCATAGGTGCACCACGTACCACCATGCCGCGTTTCGGCCTCAACACGGAGGCCTTGATCACATGACGCATGTGGTAGAAGCCAAAACATTTAAAGTGCAAGTGATTACATCACGTGATAAACGGGCCAATAGATATGGAAAAAATATATATAGGTATATATATAGCCATGAGAACTTGAAACCGGACTCGGTAATTGCAAGGATTTACAATATGTTCAAAAACCAATTGTGCAAAATTGCAAAATACATAATATGCCAAGTTCAACAAGATTGAAAGTCCATGTGGACAAACAATTCTGTTGGGATAGTGATACTAGGTGTCTAATACATTATACTATTTAGTTAATGCATAGACTGTGCAAAATGCAACATAACAATTACTCAGCGTAATAGCAGCAATATTAAGAAAATGTGCAAACTGGGCAATGTGCAAATTTCCGCAAGTGCAAAATGTGGACATGTTGGTCAATGAGATGCGGCCTGGCGCGTTTCGATAAACATCTTTCTCAAAGGCTGTTAATGCGTGTAACACGGCGTCTTGCGCCACACCTTTATTTAGATTGCTGCCTCCTGATAGGTTCATTGTCAGCAGTCTTCCCAGGCATTCTGGCAAATGTAGTGTAGCGCTTTAATAAAACCCTTGGATGGGTGCCGTTTTGTCACACACACTCACAGATGCCAACCCTGGATGGGCCTCAAATTCTGCTGAGTCTTTATTTCCAGTGCTGGTCACTTCGGTAACACTGGGCACAATTTCCCAGCGATCGACCCGCATTTCTCTTGCGGTGGTGCACCCCCCGCGGCAAGGGCCGCATCTCATTGACTGGAGAGTCTAGTTGGTATAGTTGGCCCCGGAGTGCATCGCCAAAGCTGTTGGGCAACTTGGAGCATTATCTATACACGCGGCAGGCCCTTGCCGCGGGGGGGTGCACCACCGCAAGAGAAATGCGGGTCGATCGCTGGGACATTGTGCCCAGTGTTACCGAAGGGACCAAACAACATTTGGCACTGAAGTTCCTTTCTTTCGCCTAAAGCGTTTCAGACCTTTCTTGGTCACAGGCAGAAATACAGCTTTGCAAAGACACTCCTGCAGCACCTCCTATTAGCATGTTAATTAGCAGTATTGCCCTCTGGTGGGCTCCCAAGTGAGCTTCAAACTTTAGATAGCATCCTGGGATTCATTGTGCTAACAGTTTTTTATTTAATTTAGTAGGTCTGCACTGCCATATAAAATCATTTCCTTAATTCACAGCCCTCTAATATCCATCGGCAGGCGAGGGGCACAGGCACGGTGTTTTGGCTCGAATGGCAAGATCGGCAATTTAACAAAGTGGAAATTGAACTTGGGGACTGTGAGCGGCATATCATAGCTCATTGGATAGTAATATACAAATTGGACATTAAGGGCAAAATATCAATACGTACATCATTATTGAGGCCGCAGTCTTACCCATCTGTATGTATAACAGGAACAACCAGGGCTCTGCTGCTTGCTCATTGGCTGAGCTTAACCAATGGGAACAACAGATGGAGGTTTAAAAAGAACCACACACTGTGCGTGTTTCAAAATGACATGGCTGCACAGAAGAAGGCATAACGCCCAAACGCGTCTGCAATTTAAGTCATGCAAATTACGCCGTGAGTGCGCCGAATCTTTTTAGTTGTTGTGTAACAGAGAATGGTTTCCACCCCGTTCAGCAGTCCGGGTGGGATGAATATATATACTATATATATATATATATATAGAGAGAGAGAGAGAGAGAGAGATAGAGAGAGAGAGAGAGCGAGAGGGAGAGAGAGATAGATATAGATATATAGATATATACAGATATATATTCAAACATGCCGCTTGCTTTATGCAAAGTCACGCACACTCAGGATGATCGTACCATAAAGTTTATTGTTCCAAATACCACCAGCCCCTGCATTTCGGCCATGACAGCCTTGCTCACGCATAGTGGGTCACATGATACCATACCGTTTCAAACAGACTTACAAGTGCAAAACAACAAAAATTGACTAGTGTGGGAGGTCACAAAAGTAGACGCCATTTTGAAATGTACGCTCGTAGTACCCTCGTACTACAGTCATATATGCAAATCTATACCCAAGACATTAAAAGCAATGAAATAAAGTTCTAAATGGTTACAAAGGCAGTCTGCAGTATAGCAACAGTCAATGTTCATCATTGTTTTGTCGAGTTTGCCTGAAAACAAATAGTCACTTGTCAACAACATAAGTTATATGCTGCCATAAATACAAAACTTGTTGGGGAAACATATATAGTTTAGAGCAAGTAAGTGCAGAGTGAAATAGTCAACACTCTGTACAAAACGGGTAGTATCATCCCATAAATTATACTACAAGCGCACCCTGCACCCAATTGCACAATTCTGCCCCTATGATGAAATAGGGTCCCCTCAGTAATATCATGCGGGCAGCATCCAATCTAAAAGGGAACTAAAACCCCCAACAGAGTCCAGTTTAGATGGGCATTAGCACCCCTGGCAGAGTCATAGTCTCAACATTGTTGTAAAAGATTGTGCAAGAAATAAATATACCAGACAATATTATCAAATAGTTGCAGTGTAATCAGATAGAACATATCATCACAGATGGCAACGTGAAACTGCACACAAGTGGTCACGCGTCATCCTGCTAGTCTTAAAACAAATACACTAATCAATGTGTGCATAAAACAGTGACAACCAAGTGAATAAAAGAGATCTCAGCCAGTGGTCATCCACTGTAAGGCCAACGGAGAGTAGGGTAGGGTGCCTACTCCAAGGCATCCTCCTGTAACCCTAGCATTTAGAGAGTCCCCCACTCTCCTGCCAAAAATAAAACAAAACAAATCATCAGACACATTAAAATGCTCTTGTACTAAAATCAGATATCATAGGAACCACAAGGACATATCTACCAATCATATAAGTATAACCAAAAACTATTCTAGTCCAAATTGACATGTAACTCTCCGTCAGAGTTGAGACCATTGGGGGATTTTGTATTCAGATCCATGATCAAGCAGGATTCTCTTTTCTGCAACCTCATTACTCTGTTGCCTCCCCTGGGATCTGCCTCAATTCTCTTTATGTCAAAGAAAGTCAAATTTGTACAGTCACTGAAGTGATGTTTTTTAAACTGAAAAGTCACTGGATAATGTTGATCATGGTTTGTAATGGCCCGCATGTGCCTTAATATCCTTTTATGTACAGTATGTATGGTGCTCCAAGCATATTTCAGACCACAGGGACATTATAGCACATAGATAACAAAGCTGGTACTGCATGAGATGAATTTCCCTTTGCTGTGAGGTATGTGGGTTATCATATTAATTACCATTTCTTGAGTATCAACCTGCTTTACATTTCCCGCAGGGTAAAAACCTTTCAGGTCATGTATAGTGATAACTGCTGTGTGAGTCGGAATTTCATTCTTAATCAAGGTATCCCTTAGCGACCTGCTACTGTGGTATGTAACAGAAAGCTTGTTCCTTACAAAGTAACCCATCACCGGGTCACATTGTGTCAGGATCCAGCAGCAGTTGCCAATAGCAAGGCCTAAAACTGTAAATGTAATTCTTGCTAAACAGTTCAAATCTAAAAGAAGAATCAAATCCAATAATTGGAAAGCAAATTGGAGATTGCGGAATTCCAAGATGGCTGCTGATGTGCCTTTCCTTGGTGTTTCAAGTGCAGGCTTAGAATAGAATGTGCAGCATGTGCTACTTTCAAACTATGCACTTCACTGAGGAAATTTCCCCATCTGCAGCATTTGCCTCAGCCCTCCATCGTGAAAGTCAGTTTAGGGTAGTGACTTCGATTTTTAGGCTTCGTACTAGTTCTCCATGTTTTCTCCAGTTTTCGCAGGAATGCCATTGGCCAAATAAAGGCTAGCAGTGTCTCTTCTTTGAATTTGCCACTTTTTTTTAAAGAGACTGTGAGAAGCGTCTCTGTAACATGCTACCTCCTGAGAGGAATTAGTGTTTCTGCTTTGAGCCTGGAATTTGAAGCATTTTTCTGAGGCAAACAACTATAAGATAGAACATTTATAGGAAATGTTGTCAGGCTGCAACTCCTTTAGAACATGCTAGACAGGGTAATAGCTAAGTGACAATTCTAATTATAATATTTATGGTTAAATGCCTTGCAAGTGAAGGCAAAAGCTCTCAGTGTAAACGTTTAACTGGTGACTGTGGTGTAGTTTCTAAAACAAAAGCCAGGAGAGCGAATGAATTAAGAATTTACAAAAAAACTCTTACCTAAGGAAACTGAGGAGTCTTAATTTCTTTTCATCTCTTCATGGCACACACAAATTAAATATGAAAAGAAAAGGAATCTATTGCAAAGGTTACTAACAATGATAATAGCACATCAAAGAGAAGCAACTTATGAGCAAAAGGTTAAATAAAGGTTGAGTGGTGTGTAATTGAAAAGTACAAATTTACTACAGAATTGAATAAGATTGTTGCAAGAAGAATACAGATTAGAAGAGGATCAATAGCCTTAGACACTTTGGGTATGTAGCATATACAACTATTTAGTATTTTTAATTGAGTTATAGATAAAAGCTAATGGAAGATTAAAAAGGAAGTGTAATGTATATTGGGTTCTTTTGCAGTTTCTTACACTCTCGCAAAGAAACATACTTTAGCAAACAGGCAGTGCCAACTCGCACAGCGAATAGAAATATCCTAGACGAGAGAAGGAACTGAAGGAAGTCATGGCTGTCTCTTCTTTTCTCACCATCCTCTTTCCCCCCTTGGGTTACGAGTAGGGCATTGGGAACAGTCTTCATTCTACTCCTGTAGAAATCATAGGTCAGAGTCACTGACACATTGTAGTAGGCTCCAGTTCTTAGAATACTATTTACTGTACTCGACTCACTGTTAAAAGTCGTCATTATTGTAATAGGACCCTCCTCTACATTACCCGTTTTACTTTTGGGGCAGTCCAAAATCTCAGTTCTGGATCGTGTACTGATTCTGTGTAGTGCTTTCTCCAGGAACTATATGGGGTAACCTCGCTAAGAAAATCTTTCTACCGTGATCCTATGTTCTACTAAGAAATTTAATTAATTGCTGAAATTACTTTTGACACAAATTAGTTCTCCTTAGGGGATTCTCCATTTAAGCTGGTTCGAGTAATTACTTAATGCATGAAGTTAACTGCCACCATAGTGGGTTTCTTATGTAATCTCGATGTTACCTGGTTATTACACATCAGAATTTCCACATCTAGAAACACAATACATTCCCTGCTCCTGTTACAAGTGAATTGCACTCAGGCTAGCCAATCAGGAGAGAGCAGCCAGAAGGCTGATTTTGGCTTACAAAAAAGAAAGTTTAATAACTTCTTTTCTGTGATAGTTATTATAAATCTAACAGTGGCAAATTGTTGGATTTATCATAACTATCATTTTTAAGTCCTTGAATGATATTTTCAGCACTGTATATTATGTATGCATGAGGGTTCGGGGACCAACACCTTCCAAGAGCAAACAATTAAATGTGGAGACGCCCACTCCCTCCGCAGCTCCAAGGACTGTCATCCCCCGGGCACTATATAATATGTATTTGGGCGGGCCCACTGGGCCTGCCCATGACCCAGGGACCGCCAACTCCCTGAGTAAACAATGTAAAATACATGTGGGGGTACAGCATGGCCCTCCAGCAGCCCTGGGGACTGCCACATCACTGGGGCGCAAAGAAAATAATAAAATGGGTCCATTGTGGATCCCTGGCCCTGGGGACCACCACCTCCCCGGGGCTTAAATAAACATGGGGGGGGCCGTGCTCCCCCCTTGTGGTTCCATGGATGGCCCTGGGGACCGCCACCACACAGGACCAGCTCCTGCTAAGTCCTGGGGTACCTACCATCGGGAGGTAGCTGTTTAATGTTGCTTCCTCCCACCAAGCAAAAGCAAACATAACTCCACTTTCTGCAAGCCGGAGCTGTCAAACAGATCTGACTTGTAAAAAGCGGAGTTTTCATCTGTTTCCTTGCATGCAAATTTGAGTGCAGTAAAACAGATAAAAACAGCTCCCTGATTGCGGTAGCAGTGTCGGATCCCGCAGGAGTCGGGAGCCAGCTGGGACCGCAGGTGCCTGGGGAAAGAGAAGAAAGACGAAAAATAAAGGTCAGAGACAAGCAGAAAGTGGCAGAATAAAGGTCAGAAACAAGCAGTAAGAGGCAAAATTAAAGTTAGCAATGAGCATAAAGATGCAAGATAAAAATGAGAAATGAGCAGAAAGAGGTTGAATAAAGGTGAGAAATGAGCAGAAAGAGGCAGAAAAAGGTAGGAAACAAGACGAAAAAGGCAGAATAAAGGCCAGAAAGAGGCAAAATAGAGGTCAGAAACAGCAACAAGAGACAGAATGAAGGTCAGAAACAAGCAGAAAGAGGCAGAATAAAGGTCAGCAACGAGCAGGAAGAGGGAAATAGAGGTCAGAAACGAACAGCAAGATGCAAGATAAAGGTCAGAAATGAACAGAAAGAGGCAAAATAAAGGGCAGACAAGAGCAAAAAGAGAAAAATAAAGGTCAGCAAAGAGCAGAAAGAGGCAAAATAGAGATCAGCAACCAGCAGGAAGAGGCAGAATGAAGGTCAGAAACGAGCACCAGAAGGCAGAGTAATGGTCAGCACCAACCAGAAAGAGAGAAAAAATAGAGGTCTAAAACGAGCAACAAGAGGTCAACAATGAGCAGAAAGAGACAAAATAAAGGTCTGCAAAAAGCAGAAAGAGGCAATATAAAGGTTAGAAAGAAGCAGAAAGAGGCAAGGTAAACGTTAGAAATGAGCAGAAAGAGGCATAATAAAGGTCAGTAACGAACAGAAAGAGGCAAAAGAAAGGTCAGCAACGAGCAGAAAGAGGCAGGATAAAGGTCAGAAACAAGCGGAAAGAGGCTGGGGAAAGGTCAGGAATGAGCAGAAAGAGGCAAAATAAAGATCAGAAGCATGCATGAAGAGGCAAAATAGAGATCAGCAATTTGCAGAAAGAGGCAAAATAAAGTCCAGCAATGAGCAAAATAGAGGCCAGGAACGATCAGCAAGAGGCAGAATGAAGGTGAGAAACGAGCCAAAAAAGGCAGAATAAAGGTCAGCAATGAGCAGAAGGAAGCAAAATAGAGTTCAGAAGCGAGAAGTAAGAGGCAGAATGTAGGTTAGAAATGAGCATAAAGAGACAGAATAAAGGTCAGAAAAGATCAGAAAAGGGCAATTAAAGGTCAGAAAAGAGCTTGCTGAGAATTGCTGACTCCTCATCTGAGGCCCTACCCCTTTCTCAACCATTCTGCACAGGAGCCCACTGGAGTACTACTGGTTGGGAAACGAACTCCCCTTGGCTGCTTAGGGTCGTTGGGGGCCAAGAATTCCAATTGTTGCGAGACTAAGTACACCACAGCCAGATTATTGATATGTCGTCAGAGGCTCGCCCCCTTTCTGAACCACTATGTAGAGGGGCCGCCTGGGATACTAATGTTTGGGAGATGAACTTCCTCTGGCTGCTGATGGTCGTTGGGGGCCAAGAACCCTTATTGTTGTGATAACTAAGTTCCCAACAACTGGATTGTTGAGCTGTTGTTGGAGGCCCACCCCCTTTCTTAGCCACTCTCAGCCAGGACCTCCTGGTGTACTACTGGTTGGATGATGAATTCCCATTGGCTGCTGAAGGTTGTTGGGGGCCAAGAACTCCTATTGTTGCAATAAGTAAGTCCCCCACAGCTGGATTGCTGAGACGGCAGCAGAGGCCCGCCCCCTTTCTCAACAACTCTGCACAGGGGCCTCCAGTCATACTACTGGTTGGGGGATGAACTCCCCTTGGCTGTTGATGGTCAATGGGGGCTAAGAACCCTTATTGTTGTGATAAGTAAGTCCCCCACAGCTCGATTGCTTAGACGGCATTGGAGGCCCCACCCTCTTTCTCAACCACTCTACACAGGTGTCTCCTGTCGTACTACTGGTTGGGGTATGAACTCCCCTTGGCTGCTGAAGGTCGTTGGGGGCCAATAAAACCCTAATGATGCGATAACTAACCTCTGAACCAAGCTGTCTTAATGAGGTGTGATGTAGCCTTCCAGAGAGACAATGGGTTAACTTTGGGAGGAGAACTGAAACTGTAGAAGCAGTTGGCAGGAAGGAGATGGGGTGGCCAAACTGGTCTTCAAAGAGAGAAGGACACTTTAGGACAACACATGCTCACCCCCACATCCTGCCACCCCAGCCACGCAGAAGCCCCGGTAATTAGTTTAAGGAGAGCGATGGAAGCGGAGAGTTAGGTAATCTTAGACACACCAGTGGGCTGGCTTAGACTGGTCTAACCTCCAAGGAGAGAATTCCTCCATGTTGGATTTTGAGACCAGTGCTTTCTGAGACATGAACATGTCATACTTTGGAGGAAGGGGGTCATACACCTGGGTGGCACCCTAAATCTCACTGGTCAGAGATGCCCCCCGCTTGACACCCAGAAACTGTGAATAAATATGGGAGAGCTGCATTGCAACTCAGATCTGCTGCCTGAAACTACAAGGAGAAGAAGGACTGCCCTGCTGGAACCCTGGCCTGCATCTCAAAGGATTGCACGCTCCCATGCAAATGAAGGAACCCTCCCTGAAGATAGTGCTGGGTGCTTTATGTGCGCCATCGCTATCGGCATTACAGAAGGGGCCGCAGACGCATCTGCAGCCCCGTCTGTAATGCCTCGGGCGCGTAAATTGGGCGCAAACGCCCATTGCGCCACCGGAGCACTTTGTGTAATACGGCCCAAGATGTAAACACAGTTGCCTTATAGTATCAAACCATATCACTGGTGATTAAAGATAGTCCAGTTTTTCAAATAAGAAGCGTGCCAAATATCTGGGAAATGTATTTCAATTAAGTGAGTCAAGGTTGTACCAACTGCAGGGGAGGGCGTGTAGGAGATATGCAAATGTTTATTCATTTAGTGGAGGTATTTGCAAAACTATTGCTTTCCCTATGATTTTGTCAGTTAGGCGTGTCTTAAATTGTTTGTTTTAGGGTTTAATAACATAGATTGGTAACATTCTGGATATTTTTCATATTGCAATTATTTCGAACGTGATAATTGTATTTTTTTGTAGAATGTTTTGTATTTACTTTTGGTATTGCAAAGACTTTATATAATACATTGTGATGGGAATTGGGACGGACTGAGATTTGATAGTCTTTCTAGTGTTGTGTCGTTGACTCTCTGAATCAGAGACAATCTGCCAAGTCACTCTATTAAAATGAAGATGTCACCCGCGTGAGTGAAACTGCAGCCCATGATGTCACTGGCACGAAGCGTGCACGTTCCACTGTGCAGTCGTGAGTCATGCTGTTACGTTTTTCTGGCTGATAACCAGATGGGATGTTATTCGGACTACCAAGAGAATGTGAGAGCATTCTATAAGAAAACAGAAATGGGAGTGATATCTAAGCCTGCGAAACCAAGTCCATTCACAAGGGTAGTATTCTGACTCAGCAGAAGAATATTCCAGACATGTTAGTATTTCTTTCTACATTTATAAGCAGTTTTTCATAGCGCTGACTAACCCCAGAGTGTGACAAAGCGCTTTAATCAAAGGCATATTACCGTTTACCAGAGTAATAACATACAATTTGATAGAGTAAATAAAGGCATAATGTTGGGAATTACAAAACTTTAAAAAGGAGTGACATCAGGGCGCAGACACCATGCAAAACAGTTAAGTTATAACCACTAAACAAAGACATATGAAACAGTTAAAATAGGGTGGCATGTACACACAAGGGCAGAACTCTAAACATGATGTAACTGTATGTCAGTCTTAGGGCCTCATTTAGAGTTTGGGGTGCAGGGTAATCCCTCACAAACTGAGGGATTACTGTGTCTTCCAACCCGTCAATCTGCCTGCTCTGTTCTAAATCATGTGGGCCACTGGCTCTGCCATTGGAAAACTAACTCTAATAATCTGACAGAGCAGGAGACAAATACTTTTCCTTTGTTCCCAAAGAATGTTTTTTTTCTGTTTACCGGGTGAAATCCACGTGGTGCCCCACAAAACCTTTCGACCCGGGCTCCACAAAAGATTACAGCAAGGACAACCCTTGTAATGTCTTTTGGAGCAGACATCCCCAGAAATGAGCTTCATCAGCTTAAAGGCTGGATGCAGTTCCAGACTGAGGGGGGAGGGCAGCCCTTTCACAAACAGATTCAAGAGCTTGCGTCAGGGATAAAACCTTGCCAAATTCTTCGAAGGCTGGTGTTCTGAATGTTACCTTTATCACATGTTTTCTCAATGTATGACAAGAACCATTTTCTGAGTGTAAATTCGTTTTCTGGAATGTGAGGAATATCTTTGGGTGCTAAAGAGCATTTGGGGATATCCAAACAAGCCATAGTTCTACTGAAGGATATCCAAAAATGAAAGATGTGTTTTACTTGAAGCATTTGTAAGCCGCATCTTCATGCCAAAGGGATTTAGCTGAGCTTATTCAGATAGTAGACACTGGTCTAGGAATGAGTAAGATACTGTTCTGGAGGCCACTCGCCTTGTGACTGTGGTCTAAGGCAAGTGTTACCACACAAGGCAAGACATTTTGCCCTAATATTGCAGTGGGTGAAATGCACCAAGTTCAGAGTATTGCTCTCTTTGCTCGAGCCCTTCTTGGTACTATGTGTTTGTCCCCAGCCACCTGAGGGCAGTGACTCTGCGCTATAATACTTAGAAATAGAATTTATGCCTGAGGTAATGGTTTGCCTAAATACTACATGGCATCCTAATATCCTCTGGGGAACATGGGTACATACAACAAACCATAAAGTGCAGTATTTATGTGCATTATATCAACAGGAAGCAAGGGCAGATATACAAAACATATGGGGCTATTCACAAAGGTAAACCTACACCCGAGTATGTTTACACCTGCAAGTTTACTCTTACTCTTTTGGAGTGATTTTACTACTTTTGGCTAACCACCATTTCCAAGTCTAAAGTTACTCAAAAGTGTAGATTGTCCCCACTCCCTGAAACAGTGGGTTGGGTCAATAAAAACGTCATTCATGACCCAAACATTTCTACTGTTAATGAGTTTACAGCCGTATTTTATGTTCCGCACCCTTGGTGGATACCTCTGCAACTGGAGTAGCGATCTCTGTATGGTAAAGTCTTGGGAAAATAATAACAGTTAAAATAGTTTAAAACAAATATAGTTAAAATATTTTATGTTAAATATTAATGTTAATGTTATATATTTCTTCTAGTACACATTAAAATTAATTCTACAGCACTTTAAAATTAATTTTGAATGAATATTTAATTAGTTTAAGTATATTAAATACAATTAAAATTATTTGCAAAGATTTATTTAAAAACCTACATAAATTAAAATGTTTACTTTTATCTATTAAGTTATTAAAAGTTATGTATACAATTATTTTAAAATTTTAAATAATGTAATTATTGTTTTAAAACATACATTTGCATTTATTTTTAAATTAAAAAATATCTATTTACAATGTATATATTTTTTTAACATTCAGTAAGGAAGTAGAGGAAGGGGCTTGAATCCTAGCCAGTAAAATGAGGATACACAGTCCTCATAGTACAGCTTAAAGCCTCTAGAGTGGGTAGCACAAACCATTGAGTTTTCTTATGTTCTTTTTCAAACAGCAGTAGCCATGATTGAAACTCAGGTTCATTCATGAATAGTGTGATTTAAAGAGACAAAGCACCAGATGTACTAAGCATTTTGAGAGTCGCAAAACCTCTGATGTAGTGTTTGCAGCTGTTATAATGCCTTCTTTGACGTAATAAGCCCAATTTAGGAGTTAGAAGAGTTCTTTAGGCTCCTAAAATGGAATTCTGAATGGATACAGATCCGTTATCTGGATGAGGAGTGTTGTAGGCGTCCCTTCCAAATACCGAATCGGTATTTTATATATGAAATGAATGCTGTGCCAACAGAATATGGTGAATATAAAAAAACGTATGTTGATGAGTAGACAGTGGTCCAAGGGACCTCAACCAACTCTAAATAAACTTTAAAAAAGAAGAAAGAAAATAACGCAGCCCCTTTTCCTTTAAAGTTTGCTTTATTTAAAATCAATCACAGAGATTGTGACCATCCCTGTAATAGTGGCTGATTGGATTAACCTAACTAATGAACAAATACATGAATTGATCTCCAAAATACTGTTTGCAAATGGCGACCAATAAAACGTAAATAGTACATCTCACCCAAATTCCATATTAGAAATTGTGGTGAGAAGTAAATATAATAATCCAGTCAGAAGCAGTGAACCTCAGGGATAACATTTGTCATGCCCGTCAGAAGTCTAAGCTTGTGTAGAGCATCATTGGTTATGTTTTTCCCATATTCTTGAAGTTGAAACCTCTCGTCCACCAATTTCAAATGTTCGATCCAGTGAAGAGAAAATAACAGTTCGCTTCCCCAGTCCTCCATTTCTAAATGTCACCAAGAGCAGGAATTCTAGAATGTTCCGTCTGTTGGGGTGTTGAGTCATGTTGTGTCTTCATTCACCGGATTACCAATTGGAATGATTTTTAAATTATTTTCATGAAATATAAAATAAAGCAAATTTTGGAAACATCTGTTTTAAAGAATACACATACCAGATAAATCGTAAGCCTGTACAACTGAAAAAAGGGCACAACTCAACCCATTTCAGCGAACAATATTTACATATGGGAAATGTCACCACAGTTATTCTCTTGAACTGCCTACTTTGATAGGGGAAGAAGAAGGGAACATGAAAAACACTGGATCTATTACGATCCAAAACTAAACACATATGTCAGTTTGAATAGTCTCTGTATCCAGGAAAAAAGACAACAATTATCAGCCAGACGTGACACTTAAGGTGAGTAAAGCAAGCTCATACCAATATAGTGTAATGAATATATCCCTATTAGCTGTTGAGACGCCCCCCTCCATCCACTCAAAATGTGGGATTTAAAAAAAACTCTCAAGATGCTGTCTGATGAGTGAACTAGAAGATCTTCTCCTCATCCTTTATCCGCAGATGTGATGGAACCACAGCGATGCCTTGATGTCTTTAGAGATCATCTCTTTTTTGAGCGCCTACAGGTCCTCTCTCCTCAATAAAATTAATATAAGTGATGAAGTACCCCCCGCTGTACCGTATAAGGATATTGCAAGTCACCAAGGACTTCTATAACCATATAGAGGAATGAGGCCACTGACTGAGATCCTTTATAAGGTTAAGGAACTCCGAGATGACTTGCAATATCCTTATCATGTACACCAGGGGGTACTTTATCTCCATAATAATACAGGGTCACACCATTACCTTTCACACAAATAACTTAAAATCTTCGTGTGTAACTCTATCATATGAAAGAGTGAGCATATTTACAAAAATAAAGAATAAAAATTGTCCTCTAGTGCAAAATTAAACAAATCAAAAACTTGTTAGTTGTTGTTGCAAAGACATATTAGAAATCTAGTTTTAAAAAAAAAAGCTGCTGCACAAGTTTGGAATGCGTAGAAGCATGCAGAAAAATTCTAGTTTTTCTCTAATTATCTAAGGAGTGTACAATATAAACATGTTCTCTCTGCTTGTCTGCTAAAGAGTAGAGCGGAAGAAAGAAAAGTAGCATGCTGTTTCTAGTTGCTTTAAACAGCTGCTTCAGTTATGATCCGTGAACTGACCTGCCTTTCACAGCGGCTACTGCCTTTAGAAGTAGGAATTGTGAAATCAGGACTCAACTGTAATAACCTCGTTATAGTAATAACTACGTAATAGTTGAGTTATGGCCTCTCTTTTTTATAATGGTGCATCACAAGTCACCAATTATAAAGAAATTAGATCACGTTTATACAGGGATTACAGAATCCCATGTATTAAAAAGTTAATACATGCAACTTTCTGCCATTAAAATGGAGGCTGAGCTTCCTGAGTGCTACCATCATATCCATTTATCTCTGACTGGAGTAAGACAACTCCACCAACAGTGAGCCCGACCTCACCATACTGCCTTCTGGGCCCAGCCCAGGAAGCTTTGAGACCCTGAGTATTTCAATCTCAAATGCAGAGTCGGTCCCTAGCACCTTGTTGTCGAAGAACTGTTATGTCTTGGATGTCTTCGCCCTCTGTAGATTCAAGGGGAGCCAGTGTCCTCAAAATAAACCTTTTACTGTATTCTCCAGCATTTCTACTTTAGTCTGTAAATGAGTGATGGAGGAAATGGCACATCATTGAAAATGGCCCCTGTGATGTGACAGTGTTCTTCACCCTGCTCCTCTCTCTACTCGAAGATGAAAACGTATTTGTTGATGCACTTATTATCTTCCCTTATCTATAGGTAGATCTTCTATTCGGAAAGTGCTCCTGCATGGGGTCATTTTCTCCTCATTCTGGCTGCAGGGCTTTCAGAGACACTGCAGCACTGCCATCATTATGGCATCATTTATGCCTGGTATCAATACTGCACTTAACTAGTGGCATCTTCAAGGAGTACTGGGGAGAACTGACAGCATTCAAGAAGAGGCGTTGTGGTGTCCTTGGGTGCCAAGATGGCATTTGATATGATAGAATGGCCCTTCCTGTTCACTGTCCTCGAGAGACTAGGGTTTGGGGGGAAGTTCTTAGCATGGGTCCGACTGCTGTTTGAGGAACCTTTAGCACAAGTGACGGCAAATTGGGGGCATTGGGCTGTTTTTTAATTGCAAAGAGGGATCAGACAGGGATGTCCCCTTTCTCCTTTGATATTCGCGTTTGGACCAGGCACCACTAACGGTGTGGAAATGGGGTGACACGCTTATTAGGGGACTTAGATGGACTGCAGATTGGGAGGATAGGACCTCCCTTTATGCAGACGACATCCTTTTCTACTTGGGGAAACCCTACTCCTCCCTACACAGGGTGCTCCATATCTTGATCCTGTATCAAAATTACTCCAGTTACACCATAAACTGGGATAAATTGCTGATATATGTCCTCTTTGGCCCAAGACTCAAACTTCCCAGAACGTGCATAGCAAGAGTTGTAACAGAAGGATTCCAATATCTGGGAACTTATGTCACCAGAGACCCTGTGGTCTTTTATGAACGCAACTTAGACCCCCACTAAGTCGGCTTCGGGAAGATGTACATCATTGGAGGTCATTTCCCTTGTCGCTGATAGGTAGGGCCTCCTTCTACAAAATTATGGCGCTTCCCAGCTTTTTATACATTTTGCAAAATACGCCCTACTTAGTCTCTCCCACATACTTGAGCAGTTGAAGCGGAGGTACAGACACTCCTCTGTGATGGAGAGACTCCACGAATAGTGTTAAATAAATTGACTAAGAGATGGTACGATGGAGGGATCGCTCTGAAGGCGCTTCAATATTATTACTAGGCAGCGCAGCTTCTAGTGATCAATCAGTGGGTACATACAGCACATGAAGAACCGACCTATAGGGTGGATAAACACAATATGGGATCGAGGGGATTCCTTAGGGCCATCTATGGGGGAAAACGAGGATCACAATTAGCAAACACCAACATCAAGCTCAATCAAGATATGGCATACAGCGTCAGCGGCCCTAGGGCGGCGTGAGAAAATTACCCAAGCCACTCCCCTATCAGATACGGTGCAGTTGGGATTTCTAGCAAACCACCCAGGTTTTGATAAATGGGTCCTTATTGGTCTCTCAAGGGTAGGTGACATGTGGGTGAACCTCCATAGGGATTACAAGTTGGTGTCATAAAAAACCTTCCGCTATAGTCAGATAACGCATGCTCTACAACTTGCCATTCCAAAGGGTACCGATCTCCCGGTCTCCTCCCCTCAGTAGGATAGGTTGCTAGATTACTATCTGAAAGAAAAAGCAATGTCTTTAACCTATTGAAAAATACTAAACAATTCCCCCAACAACTTGGAGAAAGTCCTGGGCAAATGGGTGGAGGATATGGGGGAGCTGAGTGATGAGGAGTGGCTGGAGGCACCTGAGTCCCCCTGGTGGGTGACCATATGGTCACAATTCAGATTGGTCCAACTAAAGATCTTACACAGGACATATTATTCATGCACAACACTAGTAAAAATGGGCAAACTTGAGTGAACATAATGTCCTAGGAACTGCGGCCAGGAGGGCACATTTTTACACATGTGGGGGAACTGTCCAATGATTCAGATGTGCCGGAAGGCGATTGTAACACGTTTGATGATATTGTGTGGGGAATAGGCAGAGGCTTCTTCTCAATGGTATTTATTAAATATTTGGGAGACAACAAATCCAACAGCCGGGCAATGACTGTGGGTCACCTTAGGCCTCATGGTGGTCAAACGTAACATAGCTAGAAAATGGAGGGTGGAAGTGGGGTCCACATCCTGGGATTGGGAAACTGACATGAACTAGTGCATGCAGGCAGAGAAGGTGGCTTACAAAGGGAGAGGTTGCCCACACAAATGGACACAAATTTGGGGAGGCTGGAATGAAAGTAGAGGGATGCTCTGTCAGACGGTTGTTAGCCCTCCCAGTTTTGAAGGGACTGAGGATTATGTACAAATGCATATTATTGAGATCTGAAAAGGGAGAAATGGGTGAGCAACGCATCAAAACTTGGAGATCAATGTCCTGATATTTATAAAATTGTGACCTGACACTGTCTGTGATAACCACTACTTTCATGTGTCCTTTTGTCCTTTTTCTTTTCCCTTTTACAATAAAAAGATGTTAAAAAAAAGAATTGTGTGGCTACGGTGCCAGACATATGAGACAGGTTTACATGTCAGAGAAAGGCAGAACTTGGCAGAGTCGGTTAGCAATGAATGAAAAAAATGGCTGCAGTTATTACAGTTGTGCTAAGGCAATGTTTTATGTTCTAAAATCACCAAGTCTAACCTTTGAACTTTAGGCACTCAAATGATTGCACCTAAGCAGTAATATTATGTTCGTCTTGCATGTGTCATAAATTGTGCAGAGTGAAACCCCAGGCTGCACACCCTCTGACAACTGATATCACTGAAGTGGAGACAAGAATTTGCACAGTAATACTGATCACGAGAGAGTCTAAAAGGTAGCCCCCATTCATGCCTTGGAAATAAGAGTGCTCCCCGATTTACATACCGCAATAAAATGAGAGAATTCACTTTGCGCATACTCCTAGCAAAGCAGCATTCAAATGTGCAAGGAGGACGGGGAGAGAAAATCTAGACACTGATCACCCATACATCGCCAACATCCTAGTGTGACTGTGGGGTGCCCCTAAAGACCCTCCCCTCACAAGGGTGCAGTCGCATCCAATGGCTGGCCAGCCAGAGACGTTTTAAGGCATGGGCAAAGTGGGCAATTTCCCAGGGCCCTCACCTTCCATGGGGCCCCCAGGGGAAGGAAATTTGATCTCTCTTTCAAGCTCGCCTCTGTCTTTTCCTATATCTAAACCTCTCTTCTTCTCTCTGCCTACCTCTACCTCTGTCTCTTTGCCCAGTGTCATCTTAAGGAGTTTTTTAGGTCCCCAGAAAGGAATACTTCAACCTTTTTTGCGCGAAACCCGTTTCCAAAGGTTTGTTTGGAACCATATAGGCTACAATTAGCACAAACATAGGTAATTAAATTCAAAGTTGTAACAAACAGGGGCCCCGAAATATTTCTGACCCGGGACCCCAAACATTCTTAAGACAACACTGCTGGCCACAGGGGCACTGAGTCTGTGAGTACTTTTTGGACAGTACATAGGCACCCACAGCTCAGTCTCTGATGGAGCTTGAGGGTCTCCAGAAAGTGAGGATCAGTCTAGGCCAGCACCCTCCCTAACCCTAAGTTACTCCTAAAACATAAGGACTTGGGAAAACATGGCGCTCTCCTGTATGATCTCCCATATCCCCACTTTCAAAGGAGGCGATGCATTTGGAAGGACACTCTTCTCTCTATGGTGTTATTGACGACCACCATAACTGAGTAGGCACTCTTTTACAGTAGGCAGAATTGGTGGTGAGACCACCTCTTGTCTGAACCAAGGACATTGTAGGCTTTAAATGGGAATTACAGTCTCCAGTGCACTACGGTGTAATAAATGGCATTACATGGGCACCTCAGAAGGAAGAAAATATACACACAAGATCCACAAGTATACAGAACCCCTGATCACCCTGCTTCTTTGCTAAAAGCCTTCATGTCACAGCTGGTTCTATGTCACTCTCAAAGTGTCGACCAGAAAGTACAGAATTCGAATTTAGCCCTTGCTTGAGAGGTACGAATGTGCTGCTCATGCTTCACGTGTCGGTGGGTGATGTATTTAAGAATCCATTGTTTCTAGGATTTTTTGTACCTAATCAATTTGTGGAATTTGTCCTGGTCGGGCTGATAGTATAAACGTGACTTTCCTCTTTAACATTCCTAATTCAGTAGCCCACATGTTTCATTGTTTCCTTGCAGGTGATGAATATTCATGAGCTTTCGTGTCGGGTGTGAGCCGTTAATTACATATTGGGCAATGTGACAGCGGTGCTATAAAACCTCTTTCGAGGCACACATTTACCAGCACTTGGACAGCCCGGCACCTTCTCTGCCAACAATCCTCAGACTTACAGGAAGGTAAGTGCTTGAATGCACGCTCTTTATTTGCGGAGGGTAGGGTGGCTGCCATGTTGGGATTTGAAGCTGCTGTAAGATCTCGACTGTTTTTAGTTTTCAACAAACTACATTTGGATTGTGTACTATTGAATTTTCCTGAGAGTGTGAGTAAAACGCCCTTTCTCTTATAATTTGTAATATTCATAGATGCACGTGCTATTTAAGTGTTTGGGGGATATTCCTGTGAATTTTTATTTCAAGGTTTTTTATTCCCGGTGAAAGCAGTTCATATCAATCTCTCGGGTAGGATTAGTTCAGAGCTAGGAGTGTGTCTAGAAAAGTGACCAGTGAACTATATACTCAGTGTCCGTAAAGACATGAAGGGGAATCTAAGAAAGTCGGCAGGTTCTCAGTGTACCCTAGTGTCTCAACCCTGAAGCAGAAGTATACAGACAATTCTTTCCCACGGTTTGAGGTGGTTTGTATTCTAACTGAGTCAGTCATTTCATTTCATTTTGGTACTTTATTTCGGTCATAGACCATTAAAGTAACAATTCTTCAGTGCAAGTACAAATACATCATACCATAAAAAGATAAAAACAATTCAGGATGTGTTACATACTCAGTAATAGCACTTTATTTGATAAAAACAGTAAAACCAAACAGTACAATGTTATACTTTGATATCTATAGAGTAAAAACAATTCATTTAAGATGGATGAATTATGTACTGAAAAATAGCACCAGTTAAGTAAAATCAATGAAACCGTACCATACATTAAAGTACATTTGTGTCTGACCAGTCAGAGGCCTAGGTAATGCCTACCAAGGGTCCGCCAGGTTGTTTGAAGTGGGACAGAGAGGATTGTGTTCCGATTGGGCCAAATACTCTTGAGATCCTTGCCGACAGAGAAACTTTAACAGAGGACGTATCTGCTCTACATATCCTCGAGGCTATCTTATGGTGGCGGGCTCCTAGATAGCGACGTAGGGGAGCTAGCCAGCTTTTCCTCTGTTTGTAGGTAGGGCAAAAGAACAGGAGATGGTCGGACGTTTCTTCACCCTAGCCACATAAAGGACACATTTTGGATCCACCTTGGTCAGGATTCCATTTGAATGTGAGTGTAGCAAGAGGGAGTGAACCTAGCCTGAACCTTAAATAAAGTGCTTTCATTAATAGAGGATCTATCTCAGTCATGTAATTCTCAAACAGTGGTACTGGTTTGAACTCAAGGAAGCTTTCAGTCTGGTGCCCAGGCCTATCTGGTTACATAGTTTAACCTCCCTGCTCTCCCAGTAGGCAAACGTCAGCTTTTTACAGCGAGGGGAGTGATAGAGCTTGGATCTAGTCAATGCTCATGCAAACCCCTGGAGCTGAGAAACTGCATCACAGAAGACAACCACCAGATTTTTCGTCCCGCCCGGTGATCTGTTCAAGAAATCACTCAAACCGTCCCTGTAATGTTCAGATTCAGGAGTGGATCATACACAACACCTACAAAGGATTGGCTTTATGCGGGTTACAGAAACTATAGACCATAACCCTAAGTCTTGCTTAAAGGCTAATGGAGTACTTAGTGGTAATTTGAGGGCTGCTCTCAGGAAATGATTCTCGTCTTTTTTCATTCCATTTCGATTTCTTTGGCCCCAGAGCTCTTCCCCATATGTAGCAGCAGCTGCGGCTTGGGACCTCCAGACAACAAGAAGGGTGGAGACTGGGTGCGAGTTGGTCTTAATTGCACATTTTAAAATAGGAGCTTCCCAGTGTTTAAAAATGAGAGTGCTTTTTACAAAGTGACCCAGGTGTTGCAGCTGGATAAGTGTATGCCAAGGGAGTCAAAGTCTGTCACTCACTCTAGTTCCACCCCCTCAAGGGATATATTCCCTATAAAGCCTCTATAGGGGTGGATGGCCGTAAACTTAGTTTTGCTTTCATTGATTGCTAGGCCATGGTCTGAGTAAACTAAATTGAAGTTATTCTGGAGAGTCTCCAGGCTTTTGGGAGTCTTAAATGCCAACAACGTATCGTCTGAGAACAACAAAGCAGGTTTCTTGGTTTCTCCTTGTACCGGGGAATCATTGTCGCAGGCCAGTAGATAGTCAATACCCCATTAACAAACAGCAAAAGCAGCATGGGAGCAAGTTTACAGCCTTGCCTTACCCCCTTATCTATCCCTAAAGCATCAGTAGTTTCGCCATTGGCTCCTCAACGAATTTGGGCAGAATTAACTTCAGTGGAGCCAAATAATTATATTAAGAAGGGGGCCAGGGAGTCCCAGGTCTCTGAGGATACACCATAGTTTATCTCTAGGGACCATATCGAATTCCGCCTTAAGGTCTACAAAAGCGATATAAAGACTAGCCCCATTTAAGTCGACCTCCGTCTAACTTATTGGTCGGTACCTAAAAATCTGGTCGACCACACTAGTTTTGGTGTGGAATCTGGCTTGAAAGGATGTCAAAATCTTGGTTTCATCGAACCAGAGTAACAATCGGTGTAGTATTAGCTTATTTGTTTTGACTGGAGTCAATGAGTCTAATTGGGAGATACTTTGCCGGGTCTGTCTTTGGGCCTTTTTTAAGGTTAGAGATTCTTTCCACACCTTTCCAAGATGTTGGGAGGTCTGCTCCTGCCATGACGGTGTTATCGAGCCGGGTAAGGTATGGTGAACAAATAGTGGATTCGGAGATGAACAGGCCCCCTGGAATTCAATGCTGCCAAGGGCTTTCCCCAAACTTCTGTGATTTAATGGCATTACAGATTTGCGACACAGTGAAAAATACTTCATTTCTGGAGGTGTCAGAGTTGTAGATAATGAAACCGAGTGTTGTGGCTTGTAAGGGACCATAGTTATCTTGGGTCTCCGGATTGGGGTGGGAGGGGGAAGAGGAGTATAGGGTTTTAAAGTGGGTTACCCAGTCCTGGGGAGCAATATTAGATTCAGGTTTCGCCAACACTGTCTTGGAGCCTTGTGAGATGACATGCAGAAGGCTGCCTGATTCCCTGAGTACACAGCGTTCAACATTTCGGTCCAAATGGCCATATCCCAGTTTGATTTTGCACATTTTTTGACAGCTTAGCAGTCTGGATGTTGTTTGGCAGCCCTCCCTAGATGGCACGGAGGAGGTGGCTATTTGCTATTCTCCAATTTCTGTTAAACCGCGAGTGTGATGCAGTCACAGTAGAGTTCTTATTTGAGTAGGGTTTGGTAAAAAAGCCTGATTCCTAACTCCGCGAACCATTTAGCATGGACGTCCATTACCCTATCGGAAGGCAGCTCAGGATGAACTAATAGGAGCAAGATGTAGGGCAGGCCCTGGTGTATGTGGGCGTATGTATTCTCATTATTCAATACAGTCTCCCATCCTACCTTCCTTCAATCATTGCTTACTTATATATCATCACAAGGTAATCAAGGGTCCTTATTTGACCTGTCCGTTTTGTCATGCAGTGTAAGAAACAGAGGAAAATGATCACTCTCCGTCCCATATAAACCTCCATATCTATAATGAGTTCCCAGAATCGGAGGTCCACAAGAAAATAATCAATACAACTCTGGCTGAAATGTTTTTTAAAGTTGGGCGCCTCTCTACATAGGATTTCACCCTGCCATTGCAGGTCCTCAGATGACAACATATATAGAGGTCCAGCAACTGCAGGTCTACTTTTGATGTGAACTTTAGACAAGGACCCGCACTCTGGGGAATACCCCAGGATTGATCTTCATCACCGATTATTTCCCTTTGGAAAGTGGTAGGTTTGAAACGTGTTAAAACTCCCAGCTACAATTACTACTACCTCCCACTTGGATTTTGAGTTAGTAATATCACTCAGTTGGTCTAGAATGGAAGACTCTGCTTACTTGGGAATGCTCCTGCTATAAACATTAAAATAACAGTAGTGTTATTTTACCTAAAGGGCAACCTCGAGGCCAAGTAGATCCATTGAATTGATTGGCAGTTGCTTAACGTGGTCTCCCGGAGGGATCTTAATCCATGTGGATAAACCACTTGAAAGTCTAACGGGGTTGGGTTTGCGAGCAGGCACATGACATTTCTTATACCCTTGTCTATGGGTTGGGACAACCTCCCAGGACTCTTTAAACATAATAATATTGGCTGTGTATATAAAGGGCCCTGAGCCCCCCTGGGCAAACTTACTCCCCAGTCCCGCAAAGTTCCAAGAGATGATACAAAAATCATTAGACCTGCATGTCTAGAGAGTGGAAAAATTGTTCACTGTGCAAGATGCAAGAACTAGTTGGAGGAACCTACACTCGGGGCTGCTCTCGGTCATGACTACCAATTGATGAAGGATTCCAGTCAATCCACACAAGAAGGAGAAGATGTGGTCTGAGGGTGCTCCTGGCTCTAAAGTAGGGGGACCCTTGTTTTGAACGGTATCTGGGAGTTATTGGGGGTAGAGGTTTGTAGACCATTCACAAAAGCTTAATGTGAGAACTGTAAACTAATGCAGTCAAAGGTGTCAGAGTGTGAAATACAACTCGCACTAATTATGTCAGAATGTATTACAGTGTAGCATTTTCTCACGTCTCTAATCCAGTGCATCACTTTATGTATCAGGGAAGCGTCATCTTCTTCGACACACAAGGGCACCTTGGGATACCAGTCATATATATCATACAGCTGTGGGAAAAAGCATTTAGGGTTAGTTTTAGACAATAGACAATTGGAAACTAGGGTGAGGCAGTATAGGTTTAGGAGTAAAATCAGGGTAAAGTAATGTAACCTGGTTATGTGAATCCTTGTAACCATCAACCTGGCTTGTCGATGAGTTTTCAAGGTGCTGGTATTTCGGCGAGGACTGTAACTCATCACATAGGGCCTTAATCTCAGCCCATGAAGAATTAGTAACTACCCATAGTTCTTTGATTGGGGCGCAGGTATCATCCGCTACATCTGACCGTTGTGGGGGGATTAGCAAGCACTCTGGAGTCATTTGGCAGCGTATCATTAGAGGCCAAAACAGAAACATTATTAGATCATGTAACCACAGGTTCTAGTGGAATGTGGGATTTAGAGGAATTAGAAGAAATACACAACGGAGAACTGCCGATAGTGGACTCCCCCGGGGCATTTCTTATTGAGCTAATTGCCATGAAAGGAGACCATTTGCCCTTTCCAACTTTTTTAAACAACTGGGCAACTTGTGTCTTTTTTGGCTTAGCACCAGAAGCATCAGGTTGAAGGATTTGATCTACCTCCTCTACAAGATGGTCTGTATCTTGTAGGGTACTGCTGTGGGATGGGCAGTCTACTGCTTTTTTCCCCGTCGATTCACCAGTGAGTTTTTCGGTGCTTTTCCTTTTCCCCGACGGTTGACAGGTTAAATATCACTCTGCAGGTATTTTAACTAAATAGTCACACTACAAATAACAGTCTTCCCTCCAAAAAACACTAAAAATTGGCCAGGCTACAAGCTTATGTGGGAAAACCATGAGGGGTTACTATTATTTTAAATGCCTAATACCGCTTGCCTCAGTGGGGGAGACTGTTTGATGATGAGTCCTGGATCCGGTCTTTGACATATTTGGTCTCAGTCTGAAAGGACAGCCAAACAGGCACCACAAAAGTCAGTAGGAATATGTTCGTAAGAGTTGACCTTATTTAGCATGGGGATTTGCAACTCGGCTGCAAGGCCAAGGGGGGTAGCCTGCCCTCCCACTTCCTGTCGCTGACGTGTGCAGGGCGGTACCGCCACTGGCCCGGGCATGGCCCATGTGGCGGGACTGCTCGCCACGCTTAATACCGCTTGGTAGATCAGGTGAGGGAGAAGACCAGGGACCGCCTCCTGGGGTCCTGGTGATGCTGGACTGTGTAGTACCCTCTGAAATGCCGCCAATTTCACCCGTGCAGCCAGACTCCTCGCCGTGCTTTATAGCGCTTGGTAGATCAGGTGAAGGGAAGACCAGGGACCTCCTCCTGGTGCCCTGGTGATGTTGGACCATGTAGTCTCCTCTGCAATGCCGCCAACTTCATCCGTGGAGTGGGACTCCTCGTCGCGCTTTATTGCATTTGGTAGATCACGTGAGGGGAAAGACCAGGGACTGCCTCCTGTGGCCATGGTGATGCTGGACCATGTAGCCCCTCTAAAACGCCCCCAACTTCTGTCCTTTATTGTATGAATTCACCTACTTAGGCAAACTCCCACTCTCTGAAGTATCACGGATTTTCCTGAATGGACGAGATGGTGTGATTAAAGTACTAATTACGTTTAGACGGAACTGAGGGATTTGGTTCAGATAAGAACATGTACTCAGTAGTTATCAGCAAGCCTGGTCAACATTTCTAATACACCGGTGCAACATGCGTATTTTTATGAATTTTGCTTTACAATTGTTATGTGAAATTCCCAAAACTAATCCCAGAGAGCACGGGAATAACACAAACCACCTGAATATAAGTAGCTTTTGTTCATGCCTCTTGCGTTTTCGCTCTATGTTTAAGTGCAAAATGCATTCTCACACCTAAAACGGACAGTTTCCACATTATTAAATGTGGCATATTATAATGGGTATGCGTGGAGTGGAAAAATGGATAAACACAAAAGAGAAAACAGGTGGGAGGCTTATAAATAATGAAAAGTAGAGAAATAATCCCGAGAGAAAGGCTAGGAATAGTGACAGTTAAATGACTTTTGGGCCAGATGTACGACCCTTTTTTGCATCCGCAAACTGGAGATCCTCCCGTTTGCGGACGCAGAAAAGTGTAATAGCATGTACAAATGCTATCTTGCGAGTCACTGACTCGCAAAATAGCATTTGCCACTCTCGCTGTTAGGAAGGGGCGTCCCTTCCTAATAGCGAATCAACATGCTATGTACTAATGTTTTGCAGCCGCATTTGCGGCAGCAAAACACTTGCCGTTTACCACCTACTTCAAGTAGGTGGTAAACCAATCGCAAAGGGGAAGGGGTCCCCAGGACCCCTTCCCCTTTGTGAGTATGTGGGGAAATATTTTTTAAGAGCAGGCAGTGGTCCCAGAGACCACCGCCTGCCCTTAAAAAAATGAAACTGAAAAGTTTCATTTTTCTTTTTTAAATGCATCCTGTTTTCCTTTAAGGAAAACAGACTGCATTAAAGAAAAAGAAAACTGCTTTATTAAAAAAGCAGTCACAGACATGGTGGCCTGCTGACCCCAGCAGGCCATCATCCCTGTGAATGCTAGCCATTCCTAAAGGGGTCGCAAATTGCGCCTGCCTCATTCATATTAATGAGGCATGCAATTTGCGATCCCATTAGGAATCACAAACAGTGTCTGAGACATTGTTGTGCATTCCAATGACCGAGTCGCAAATGCGACGCAATTTGCGACTCGCTAATTGGAGGGTCGTACATCTGGCCCTTTGTCTAATATCAGATAGTGTTTTGGAAATGGAAACTGAAAGTCATGACGTCATTGGGCTTCTTAACCGTCATTGGTACACTCTTAACTGCCTAATAGAAATGGGGGAGGAGGATGGTGATGAAATATCAAGTGTAACTGTCACACTACAAAAATATCATATCAACAATACTGACAACCAAAATATCAGCTAGGTCAGTAATTGTTTGCTGTACTTATCACTACATATATGTCTCTTGTCCAAAAATTGATTTTTAAAGTATGTAGATGTCAAGTTAAAATAGTAAATCTATACTTACCAATATACACGTAACCAGTGATGCAGTGAACCACCCCCTTAAGCAGCATAAGCGGGGGTTGCTCATTGGGTGAACGAGCGGGGTAACTGGGTCCCCCGAAAACGGTAATTCGATTTGTATGGTGCTTTCCTGTCTGCAAACCAAATGCTAATAAATACGATTAGTTAAAAAATGAACATAGAGGTTTGGTAGGTGGGTTGACATTCATTGCAAAATAAACAGAGACATGATGAAATGTTTAAAGTAGGGGAAATGCTCAGAGAGGGTGAAATAAAAAAGTGAGCATGAGAAAGAATAGTAGGAAAGAACAAAATAAGGATGAGAGACATAAACATGGGTAGATGGAAAGAGAGAGGAAAGAGCTGGTGGTCAAAGGAAGGTTGCAAGAAAGGAAGTACATGTCGTAAGATATAATGAAGAAAAGGTGTAAAGTAGGATGGAAGGGTGAAAGAATGAATGGATGGAAGCATGAAAGATTGGGTAGATGGAAGGACACAAGGATAGATGGAAGAGTGAAATGATCAACAGATAAAAGGGTGAATGGCAGGAAGAATGAAGAATTGGCAGATGGGTAAGATTGTAAGGAACGATGGTGAAAGGAAGAAAGGAAGGAAGGATGGATGGATGGATGGATGGATGGATGGATGGATGGATGAATGGATTAATATATAAATGGGGAAAGCATAAATGTATGAATTGATGGAAGGAGGATGAGAAGGTAAACAAAATTCTCCTAGGCGCAGGTTTGCTCACTTGGCATGCTGGGTGTGATCAGAGTTATGGTTAAAGTGAAGGTATTTTTATTTTCTTCCTTCTCCCTGGAACCTACCTCCACAATATTTTGGCAGTAGATGTTTTTTGTTACAACATTCTTGCAGCACGATATTTCTTTGGTCGATATTCTGACATACAAGTGAAAGGATCAGTGAGCAAGAAAGGTAAAGCAAGCTAATGAGTGAAAGAAAGAGTCAGATTGCAGCATAAAACAGGGAAAGAAGCACTGACAACAAAGAAAAAGAGTTCAAGGCAGTCAGGAGTGAGATGGCAAGGGAGACCAATAGAAAGAAAGAGTGGAGTTGAGAGGAACAAAATATATCAAACAAAGTTGTGCATTTGGGATTATCGAACTAACTAATCCTAAATTTTCTGCAGGTCGGCCAACAAGAAAAACGCCCATCATTGGCTCATAAGAACATCCTTGGTGAGCCGTGGGACTGAATCCGAAGAAAACCGACAAGCAACAGAGTCATGGCCCAAGACAGAGTGCATCAGGACTGCCAGGTAAATAGACAGATGTAAAAAACGTAGAAACATCAACAAATATCAATATGGAATCAATAAGGGCTTCTACTATACTTGAAAGAGAAGATTGGAAGTGTGGTTCTCTTTCACTTCTAGAACATTCTTTGTTGGCTGTGGAAGGACAGATGTGATGCTCACAAATGCCACTATGAAACACAAAGAGGACCTATGGTACAGCATGGGCACACACACATATCTCAATGGAAAATTAATCTCGTTCTTTACTGTCATTTTTACTTAGCATTTGTATAGCGCACCCTTATTGAGGCTTCGTAGCACATTTCATGGTTGAAGGCAGCATCAAGGCACGCCTGCCACAGCTCCCTGCTGGTACAAAGCAGACCCAAAGCTGCTCAATGCCCAGCTTGATCTCAGTTCTAATGCAATCACTGTCTTATGTCTGCACAGGACACATCAGTCAAGAGTTGCTGTTGCTGTGCCACTCAGTGTTTCAGTGAGTATTTGGTTATTTTACTTCATTTAAATTAACTAAGATTATCATTTTATTCTGGGACTTTCTTGGTGTTGGAGAGCTCTTGGTGTTTGATGATTGAGTTTCCCTGGAAATGGAAATCATTTTATTCGGAAAAATACGTTTCCAGTCACTGCTTTTCTCACAAATGCACATGAATTAGTTCCACCTTTGTGCCTAGTCACTGCTGAGCTTTTCCATGAATGGCTCACTGATGGAGTCTTCACCCTCATCTCCATTCATGCCTTGACATACCATCCGGCACAAACATCTGCACAGATGACAGGTCATTGCAGTCTCCAGGTCCCTGTGGTTTTGGGGACCTGGAGCCGTACTACACAGAAAACCTCAGGGGTGCAAAGGGCATGTGCGCCCGCTCTGTGCACCCCTGGGACACATTGGTATTACAGAAGGGGCCTCAGAGGCTTCTACGGCCCACTCTGTGTTACAGATAGCTCTGGCGCACGTGGAACACCAGCGCTATCATCAGAGGGTGTTTCTTCATTTGCACAGAGGCGTCAGCCCATGCACTTTGCCTCTGCGCCTGTGCCCTATTTTGGACGCAGACATGACTAAAGGCAGCCTTCTAGAGGGGAGAAAGGGGGTCCCATGGACCTCACAGACATCCCCTTGTGGGCGGGTGCAGTCACTCACTGCATCCACCTGCAAGGGGATCTCTCACCCCTCTTGAAAGTGCAAGTGGGTGCCACCTGCACAGTGAAACACGGAGCAGCTTTAAAGCAGCTGCGCCGTATTTATCTGGAATGCGCTGCCCCCAGGGCAGCACTGGTTCGCGGCTGCCCTAGGGGCAGAGCATTCATGTAATATTGCGCTCTTTCCCTGTTTGCGCACTGCACACCTATTTAATGGTGCACCATTGCACAAAGAGGGAAAGCCACCATATTTGTTACACGGCTCCAGATGTACTATGGGCTGAATCGCAATTCAGTTGGTGTTTGTACACACCGAACACCTTATTACCATACCTTCCTTTTCGACTGTGATAGAGATATTACTCTTGAGCACAAAATGAACATTCAGTAGGATTTGCAGAATCCTGTCCTATTAACATCAATGATGCAGGTTTCTGTCTGCGAATGGTGCAGAATGGTAGGGACAGAGGACTGCAAGGGGCAGCGGACCTCATCCCTGCCTTTGCATTCTTAAACAACATTTTATTTTATCATTCCACTTCCTGTGCTTTATAGGAACAGGAACTCCAATAAAAAATAGAATACGCATTTGGCAAATGCCTCGCTGGGTGCATGCAGCAGTACTTTGGAACTCTGGCGGATCCCCATTCCCAATAGCCCACATTTGCAAAGTGGAAGCTGTCCCTCAGACGCTACTTCTTCTTATGAGAATGGATACCACAGCGTTGGGTGTTAGTATTCAATCAATGATTTACAGCAGTTATTTGTTGAGGCTGGGGCCTGGAAAGAAGGTTGTTTTCAGCTGGCTAGCTAGATTTGCTTGAATAGATCACCTACTAAATGATACAAAACGTTTTGAACTTAATGCATAATGGGGTTGGGAGCTACAGAGGAGCCCTGAAGATAGAGATGATGTGGTCTTACTGAGGCTGGTGGTTGTATGGAGAATGCCCTTCTTTTGGGGTGATGGTGGAGTCAACTATGGGCCAGATGTACAAACATTGGGAAGAGTGATTTCCTAATTGCGATTTCCTGCAAATCGCAATTATTAAATCACTATTCCTAAGGTATGAAACTTGTTGAGTTTCAATTAGTGATTCCTAATGGGTCGTAAATTGACCTACCTCATAAATATTCATGAAATAGGTCGCAGTTTGCGACCCATTAGAAATCATAGCCATCACAGGGATGGTGGCCTGCTAGGGTCCACAGACCACCTTGTCTGTGATTGCTTTGGATTAAAGCAATGCTTTTTACTTTAAAATGCAGCCGTTTAACTTTCATGAAAAACTGAATGTTTAAAAAGAAAAAAATGAAATGCTTAAAAGTAAATTTTTAAGAGTAGGCAGTGATCTTTGGGACCACTGCCCGCACGTAAAAAATATTTGTGTTACATTCTCAAAGGGAAAGTGGTCCCATGGTATTCATTCCTATTTTGAATGGGTTACCACCAACTTTGAATTGGTGGTACAATATTTATGTTTTGTGAATGAAATTTGGTCCCAAAACATTAATACATACCACTGCGAATCGCTGTTTGGAAGGGATGCCCTAAACACTCCCCTTCCAAATACCGAATCGCAAACCAATCTTGCGATTCAGTAACAACTTAGAAGAGGGATCTGAGGTTTCCTTCAATATATTCTTAGAACGAAAGGCACATATTGAGTCGGATGCCAATACTTGCCTTCAGAGAGCACACAGGTAATGAAACCTAGAGTGAAACACGTGCTGGCAAAAAAGATTTTACATGAGTTCTTAACTTACAAAGTAGAGTAACAGTATGGCATGAACTTATTTTGCAATTGGAAATTATAATTCACTGCTTAAAATAGGAAAGAACAATAAATATGCAAAAAATATGTTTGAAATGAACTAAAAAAAAAATCACTTGCTGTGTGCCTTGAAACATGTTTTGTTGAGAATTACAAGATGTAAAGGGCTGAGAATTATACGACAGGACGAGAAGAGAATTATAGAAATAAGTGGGGTCCGGATGGCCTTTAAATCAGCTCTGTTTTCGATGTTAACCTGTTGCTGGCGAGAAGGTGAGGTGGTTAGGGACTGAACGTTTAATTTGAAAGTTGTTTTTTGTTTATTTAACCTTTCTAAATTGCTTCTACCTTTACTATCACAGATGAGTAGCAGTAGGCATTTCAGAAATTGATATGTTTTCTTTTTTTTCAGAATGGCTTCTTGGTCTAATGTCACTTGTTTGGATAGCACTGAGCATCGCTGAGATTGTCATTGGTAAGATCAAAGGATCTCATTGCCTCTTTGTACTCTTTCTTCTCCTCTCCACCCTGACATATGCATCCCTCTTTCTATCCTCTTTTCATCCCTTTTTCCAGTTCACCTCATGAGATTAGGAGATACCATCCCTGGAACGTTTTTTTTTAATGCTGAATGGATACATACTTATAACCTGTTGACTAGTAATGCCTTATTTGGTGTACGACATGTGATTTGGTATCTACCTCATTAACGAGGACGTCGTCGATCTTTGTCCATCTCTTTTAAGAAAGATTTTGTTAGTACTCGAGCAGAACTTCTGTGACACTTTGGTTTGTGGTAGATCATTAAGCCCATACTACATCTCACCAAGGGGCTGTCTCCGGCGACAGGCCCACCCCCACCTCTCCACTCAACTAAGGCATCCTTAATTTCACCCTATAAAGGAGCTTTCTCTGGACTGTTGGCCATTTGCAATGTTTTGAAACTCAATAAATACATGTAAAGTAGTCTCTGTTGGAAACAGTCCCAAACAACATCTCTGGATAGTTCTTTTTTAAATACATATTTTGGCCAAAACCCTAATGCTACTCACTCTTCAGCATTTTTTTTTCTTTTGGAAGAACAGAACTGCAAGCACCAAAATGCACTAAGACAAATGTCTGAGTAGCCGTGAGGGACTCAAATGTTTCCCTAAAGAGAGCTGTCATAGTAAATTAATTGAGTGCCTCTTAAAAATAGTTCTCACCTCCCCGACTGTAATCCAAGGGCAAGAGGTTGAGGGAACCTCTGCCAATATTCAGGATGTGACTCACCTCACTTCTTGAAATTATTGCAGGTAACTCATCCGAAGGGAATTTCTGTGTTTAGATTCAACCAACCTAAGCATACACTCTACAATTTTCATAGGATAGGATTTCATTAACATTCTTGCTATGACACTGCTCATAAGCATGATCTCTTTTGTCTCACATTTTTGTGAGAGCTCTGAGGTGTGACTGCGGGTGTTATATAATGCCTCACAACTTACAATTGAGTTAGTAGTGTAAGTCATGGATTGTCATGTGATCCCAAAATGATCCGATGAGCTATAAGAAAAGCATTTAAAATACAATTAAAATAATAGATTGAAAGAATTAGCTAGAACATGAAACTGACCGGTAGGAAGAGAGAGTGAGAATGTGAGTGAGAGAGTGAGAGACAGAGAGAGAAAGAAAGAGAAAGAGAGGGTCCAATAAAAATGATTGATTGGAAGATGGCTAGAATTAGAGCAAAAGAACAAAGCAAAGGAGGAGATGAGGATTGGAGAAAGGGAGGAGAAAAGAATGAGAAAAAGAAGTTGACAAGGCACAGGTGGTTTAAAAAGAAAACCAGAGTCAAGTCAGGCGGTGTGTTAAATCATGTGTTTTTAAGCTAAACTGCTTTAGGCCCCCATTTCAAGTTCAGGGCTAAATGCTGATCTCTGTGTAAACTAAGGGATGGGGATTCTGAGTTGTTTGATAAACATACCCTCACAGTTTTCCCTGATGGAATAAATTAAGGTAAAGGCCATTAGGAATGCCAAAATATGTGGAACTTGGTGTGTATACAAAACAGTGAGGGATGGAATGCTTGAATTAATCTAAGACACTGGTAATCACTCAGGCCGCATCCCAATCCATCATTATTTGGCACACAATGCCGACTCATTTTGGACCCAGCTTTATGCAAATCAACCTTGACCCTGCTCCAATAGGAATAGTCCAGCCCGAACTGCCAAGCCAGGACCTTCCTGAACCGAAAAACACACAAACCAGAATTTGGTGTGCTACCTTAATAATTGTACATGTTATGTCTCAGTTGCAAGATGAAAACTAGGAAGAGGAGGCATTTACCATAACTGGGGTGGTAAATACCTCATTCTGTGGTAATGGTATTACCAAGTGTGGTAAAAGCCTTCACTGACCTAACTCGGAATGAGGTCCATTGTCTTTCAACAACAAAACACACAACTGCATATCCCAAGATGGTTTTGTCTAGGAATGTGCTTAGTGGCCTGGAGATTTGAGGCCATACTGTCTGCATTCTATACATTTTAATAAGACTAGTTCCTCCTATCAGGTGAGTCTGGAGTATCTGGCAACGTGTTATTTCCTGGTAGAAGATAAAACTAAATATCAGCCACCCTACTGAAGATTTCTTTGGCAACATTTCATTGCTCTGTAATGCAACACCTATTGTAGTTATTTCACTGGTCTGTTGTTTTCATACTTACAGGTTCTGTTTATCTGCATGAATGCCCAGCACAACGCTTCATCCCTATCTACCTCATCGTCAATGGCGTCACCGTCATCATCATGTCCCTCCTCTCTATTGTGGCTGGACTGAGGCCAAATAAGCTCGTCTATGGCATCCTTGCGCTGTTGAGCCTCTTTTGGTTTGCTTGGCTTATCACAGGTAATACCTTTACTTATGTCGTACAGTTCTAGGGAAAGTTATCATCAACGATTGGAAGCTATCAATCACGAGATAACGAATGAAATTAGCAGTCCATTTGCAACATAATTTATAAACACAAAGTGCCATCCATAGGATGGTGGATGAAGAAAGGGCTTTAAAATGAGACAACAAGCCATTTACAAGATAGTGAATGAGCATGAAGTGGTGGGTATATTGATTATCATTATCAATATACTTACAGATAAAGTGATCAGATATGCTCCTTTTTCTGAATGGCTAGTTGTACAATTTATTAACATCACAACAGAAAATAACCACCACAATGTACATTTTTGGGCAAGGTAAGACAAGTGATACATTCTATTTCTTAGTAAAATACTAAGATTCTTTGTGTATTTTTGTATTTAAGAGCACTTATAGTGGTTGCTAAAATTGGTCTGAATGTAATTTTTGAAGCATCATTTAAAATATGATATATTTGTCCCAAGTCAAATTTCCCGCGGCAGCTTGTTCCATAGATTGATTCCAAATACCTATATTTTCCTGCCTCCAGATCTCTTATTTGTTGCATTTTATTGGCGATATTTATATTGGGTTGATGTAGCCCCAGAGGTTATCACAGTGCTTTACATCGGCAGATATTTTGTACTGACAGATGCAGCTTAAAAAAAATGTCTGGTTAACTTACAAACTGGGTGTGGCCAGGTAAAATTCATATAAGAACAATCATTGACATCTGCATAAATTGATAGGAGGTGCTGTGGATTGGCCAAGAGGGGACATTGGGTAGGGAGAGAAGTAAACGGAGAAGGTGAAATGTTTCAGTTCTTTCGTGGAGATACGGGCAGGGGAGTTTGGCACCTGTCTGTTTCTCAAATCTTGACACCCTCATTCAATTATTATTCAATGGTCTGCAAAGGGTGGCAGGTACATATTTATTTACGCCTTGACTAGAATGGAGGAACCCAGCATCAATCAGAACTCAAACATAAGCACAAGACATGTAGTTCCTCCGCAGGCCCTGCCTGTGAGCAGGCCAGAGTTTGCGCAGGGGTCGGAATTTCATGTTGTATGGAGTTTACAGCACCCACTAATTACCAGGGGCAATATAGTCCACACCGTTCATAAAATTTGGGCAACCCAGAATTGCCAGATTTGACAGTTGAAAAGTACATTGTTTATCATGAGATGCAGATTGTGGTGTGTTAAGCAATAAGGCCTACCTGATCTACTGGGCTAGAGTGGGTTTGTTTTCTTAAAACAGTTGGACCAGGTCTTTACCATCTTGGTTGAAGCTTCCAAGCAGCTTTTCCAGCACAGAAATGAAAATTATATTCTAAGTGGTAAACTGGATTTTACCATCAGTTGTAGGCTGAGCTCTATGATAAAGGGAAAAAATATATATCCTACTCAAAAAGTATTTCAAACAGAGCCTTACCTTACTCACCACTGATAGAAAGCCATTTTAACATAAAAAATAACCTTAAAGTTTCAAACTTTTATCAGTGGGGGCCAGAGATTGCCCCAGTGAGTGAAAACACCTGAAGTAGGGACTTCGGAGAGATTTTCCTTAATCTGCGACACATCTCACTTAGTACCGCTAAGGTCCACCCAGTTTTACTGTAGCCCCCCAATGACTGCTTCCTGATTGCAAATAATTTCTTCTCCAAAAAGGTTACGCTATCTAAATGCATCTCTGTTATTTCCATGGTAAATATTGAAAGTGAAATTTTACACTTATCTTTTGTGATATTTAATGTTATTAGTCCTCTAATCCCCCCCTCATGCGTTAGAGAGCTTTGGCCGAATTGTTTAATATAAATCGAATATACAGTGTCTTTAAGCTTATATTATAGAACTGTTTAACTGAAAGATTCATAGTTTTATCATTGGTATCAATGTACCTTCTGGAGATTACATCTTATGCCAGGAAAAGGGAGTTATACGTATAAGTAGAGTTTTAAGTGACACATGGTGGCTGTTGCACTCATGGGTTTTGTAGAAATGTGGGTGAGTAAAAAATGTAGGATTATTTTAAAGATGGTCCGGCAAGGATCTGAGATCAGTGCTGGGGATATGATAAACCTCTGTTTTTTCACCCAACAGGGAGCGTCTGGACTTTCCCGCTGTACCCCAACTACACGAACTGCAACAGAACCGTCTACCTATTTACGTTCTCCATCTTGATCATCCAGTGGATCGTCCTGGCGCTGTCCCTCCCCGCGATCATTGTCAAACTTTTCTCCTCTTTCCTCGCTTGTTCTTCTTGTTCCTCATGCTGTCTTTGTTCTCAGTGCTCCTCTTGCGTTTCCTGTGTTACTAAATGATGAACTTAAGGCTCCAAAATCCTTACATTTTGTTAGAAAACTTGCAGTTCCATGGACTATTTGCACAACGGTGCCTCAAGAAAGAAATTGGTTATTTTGTAAATTCATAATTGCTAATGGATGGTTTTGTTGCACTGACAATTAGGGACCACCTTTCCTCCTGACTGACACATCATCTACACACCAGGATGATGGCCCAACCCTATTATTATTAGGCATGTAGTTTAACAATAAAGACCACATGATAACCAAAGGTGTAGTGTATCCTGATTTTGCACAAAGGCAGAACACATGTAGGGACCAAAGGTAAAACTTGGCTATGAGAGAGGGTCACTGACAAGTGGCCCATGTATAGCGCCAATGGAAAACATGGCATGAACTCAGCCGCGGCCGGTGTAGGTAAGACCAGTGGGGCATCGAGGCCGAGTGGGGGAGAAGGGGTATTTTGAAAGATGAAGACGATGAGATGTCGAATCCCCCCCTACTTGGCCCCACCACACTGCACAGGCTGCAGCTGCATGAACTGTTCTTCCACTTAAGTAATTAACTGTATTTTGAATATCCTAGTGACACAGAACTTATAGATTTACTGGGTTTGCTGTTGTTCCTTTTAGAGGGTATGTATTTCAGCAATTCGGACTGCACTCTTCCTATTGAAGGAGGGTTAATATTGATTTATATAAGGTTGCTCGCTGTCACAAAAATGTAACAGGTGTTGCGATTCGAGTTATTTTACAGGCTACAAAATCAGTAAACTCTTAACCAAGATTTGCACAGGAAATCATTTTTTCTAGAATAGTTTTGTTAATTGCCTGGTACAGCACACAACAACGAGCACAATTTGGTGCACCAGCGAACTATCATGGTAAATAATAAAAGATTACCACCTACGGCTCACAACAAAGGTTTTTTTCAGATCATTATGATGACCCTAGACAGCCAACATTTCTGGGAATTGAGAAAATTGAGCCACACTGTTGAAATAGTGTAAGATGGAAGCGTGTGTTGGAAAGAGAAGGCGGCCGAGGTTTACTAAGGCTTCATGCCTGTGCAGGCAGCCACAAAGTGGCGCATGCTATTCACTATTAACAGCACAATCTATGTTCCAATGGGAAGGTGAACGTTACAGATCACACAAACTGTTGCTTGAAGGTGGCATTACTAGGGTGGATCAACGCAAGCATGCACAGGTTCTGACGCAAAGCCGGCTCTATGAAGCATGGCAAGACCAGGCCTTGCTAGTAGAAGAAGGCTCAAGAAAAGTACATTTTATTTTGTATTCATTCCATATGGGATGCAGTGCACAACACATATCCCATGCACTGGAGCCTTCTGAGTTTGTTTACAAATAGAAATTAGTTCTGGAATGGTATGTCTCCAGCATAAACCCTATGTTAGACAGTGAACACTCACAGATGTACCATGATGCCAGCGCCTTTGTGATTTATCAGACGGAGCAACACCAGTTTAAGGTCAATCTTGGTAGATTCGAAAATAATGTGGGTGCCATGCTGAGCTGGGTGAAATATGTGTACATCTGGGCCTGCATGTGTACTTCAAATAAGAAAGGTATACATATAGACCTAATTTGAAATGAATGTTTCCTTGTGTAATGTAACTGGTGCTCGTGTAAAGCGCTCCGATACCTGATACCTTCGGGTCAAGCTCGCGCTATATAAAACTAAAAATAAAAAGTGATAAAGTACCTCTAAGGCGAATTGCTGAATGCCATAAGTTATACATTTCTCTATTTAAAACAATAGTAGTTATTTTATGTGAGTGATTATTTGGTGCTTCTCCTTTCAGTATTTTATCTTAATGTGACAAGTCAAAATGAAAAACATTTGAGGGTCATGGAATCACAGGTGTAACGCCTTTGCGACAGGGTAATGACTGACATACAACTTTAGAGGTAGAAAAATGCATAGCGAATAGTTTTTTCCAGTACACCACTACTTCTTACTAATGAAGAAAATGTGACTGTTAACACATTCAAAATCATGTATGAATATATGATTATTATTTGTTGTCGTTGTTATTGTGCTTCAATAAATTAATTTGTTTGGAATCCTGGAATCCTTTAAATAATTCACACCTAGATATGAATGGGATGCACAAATACAATTAAAAGATTGTGTTTTAAAGACACTGTCGCATTTTTGTTCTTGAATGTTCTTTTGTGTTCTTCGGCATTTTCCTTCCTGAGCAGAACACTTGCTAATGTACCAGATATGCCATTGCATTTTTCAGTTCAGTTCAGTTCATAATCTTTATTTGAAAAGACAATCACAACAATACACACAACATTTCCATTAGAGGATAGGTACACCCTATTATCATAGTAGTTTGTATGTATACAAAATTATTTAACATTGCTATTCAAGGATTTCAGAACCGTATAAAAGTTAAGAAGTTCACTAAAAGCGTAAGACCATTGTATTCATTAATAAACCGCACATATTGTTCTAAAATGCTTGAAAATGTTGATTTCCATAAAAATATCAGTCAGTCAGTCAGTCAGAATATCTTTATTCGACTTATTACAAGTCATACAAAGAACAAAAAAATATAATTACTTTGCAATGCAATGCCTACTATACATCTATTTACATTTCCCACACAAAAAAACCTAATAAACAAACAGAAGAAAAATTTTAGACATGGATAAAATATTTCTATACAAATCTATCACGTAAACATGCTCAAACAACAAGAGAAGTATTAAAGTAAGCTATGGCTAACAGGTTTCGCCCGCATTGCGGCTACCAGAAAGTTTGCCATACAAAAAGTAACATGTATGTTAGGTAGTAGTTGTAGAAAGAGCAGGGCTGGTCTTACTTGGACAAAACCAGCTTTTTTCAAAATAGGCAACAAATATTTCTTTCTCTGCTCATGGTATATACTACAAAACATAACAAAGTGCAGAGTATCCTGCACCGAAAAATTGTCGCAGCAGCACGGTGGGGCCTGCTCAGGCTTCTGCCAGGTCTTAAATGAACCTAGATAAAAATGTATCAAATTAAATCGGAACTTTGATAATAAAAACCTGTGATATGGGAATGTGACAAAGTTCAAGTAGGGGGCGAGTGAGGGTGTACAAACCAGGAGGTTATGTGCCCTTACTGCGGGTTTCAACACTTCGAGATCCTCCCTCCGTGCTTCCTGCCTATCCCTAAATAACTCTTTGATGGTTACTATGTCCTGTCTCCTAATATTTTCCGGAGATGAAAAAAGATCTGGGCGACCCAGATCTGCAAGGGTTTTAGCTACATATGCCAACCAAGGGATACTGGTGTATTTATCCAAGGATAAGACATCGTGCAAAATCTTGTGGTTCAGAGGTAGGTCATCATTTGTCCACAATTTCAGCCACAAAGTTAGCGGAGCAAGGCTCAGGGTATCAGACAGATACCCTGAGTTTTACAGACACTGTCGCATTTTTGTTCTTGAATGTTCTTTTGTGTTCTTCGGCATTTTCCTTCCTGAGCAGAACACTTGCTAATGTACCAGATATGCCATTGCATTTTTCAGTTCAGTTCAGAATCTTTATTTCGATCACTGAGACCACAAAAGACAATCACAACAATACACACAACATTTCCAATAGGGGATAGGTACACCCTATTATCATAGTAGTTTGTATGTATACAAAATTATTTAACATTGCTATTCAAGGATTTCAGAACCGTATAAAAGTTAAGAAGTTCACTAAAAGCGTAAGACCATTGTATTCATTAATAAACCGCACATATTGTTCTAAAATGCTTGAAAATGTTGATTTCCATAAAAATATCATAAAAGTGAACAATTGATAAGAAAAAAATATATATACATCCTCGAATAGCCGTAAAGAGATCAACATAAGAACTGTCAATGATGCGTCAGTATATGAAACACTAATATGAGCATAAAATTCTATGCCCATGATTGGAGCTATGCCAAACAGAAGTTTGCATTAGACGTTACTCTTCGGGCTGCCAGAGTAATGTTATCCTAACCGTTTGTACGTCGGCTTACTCAGTTTGCTAATCACTAGGTTGGATGGGCTTGGGACCCTTAGTCATTTTTTCACTTATCAACCACTTCCAGCTTAGGAATTTAGCAGTTGCTATTACACTAGATTTGATTGTATTGGTCAGCTGTATTCTCATTCAACGGAGCTACACCTGGTACCCATGTTTCTACATAAGGCTTTCAACCATTTGCTCCGGGGTGCCTTATGTATATATGATTATTATTCGTTGTCGTTGTTATTGTGGTTCAATAAATTAATTTGTTTCGAAAACTGGCATCGTTTAAATGATTCACACCTGGACATGAATGGGATGAACAAATACAATCAAAATATTCTGTTTTACATACACTGTCGCATTTTTGTTCTTGAATGTTCTTGTGTGCTCTGGGACGTTTTACTTCCTGAGCAGAACACTTGCTAATGTACCAGATATGTCATTGCATTTTTGCAAGACGATCATTTATACAAACCATTAATGCATATTGTTTTAGGTAAACAGACTATATAAATGTACTCTCTGCTTTATAATATCACCATTTCTTACATAACCCCACTGGCCTTCAAGTGATGGAATTACACAAAATTTGATCAGCTTCTTAACCCCTTCAGTGCCCATGACGAGATGGTCTCGTCATGAAGCGCGGTTGCGCTGTGCCCATGACGAGACTGAACCCCGCCCGCTAATGCAACGCCCGGCACAGGGCGGGGAAAGGGCGGGGCACTGAAGAGGTTAAGAACCATGGTTAATCGTATGTAAATAAGGAAGCAGTATTCTTTATTACATTTACATTTGAAGTTGAAAGACTAGTTGATGATCATGCAGAGTTGCATCATGCTCGACTTGTAGGTTTGGTGCTGGTCTGGATAATTGTTACAGTCTGAAGTGCGCCTGAGTGTAGCTGGTTTTGCCTTCTGAACCTTCGTCAGTGATTTAACCAGTGCAACAAGAAAGAGAAACATGGTTGCAATGTCAAGGAAATATACTATGTTTGTGTGTGCACCTGTTTGAATGAGCATAGTTGATGCGGTGCCATTCTTTACAGGTTAAACAGAGAGCGGAGAAAACCCTATGAGCTGTTGCAGGAGACCGGATGTGATGTCTGCTGCATTAGGGGATTCCACCACTCACACCCGTCAGTACAAAGGGAAAACAAATGTTGCCACAGTCCTGCAGACAACAGCAATAGAGTGAGGCCAGGATGCCAGTGTCCTTTGAATTTATTAATACTGCAGGACACAATTCATATCTGGTACTGATGGAAGTGCCAGACCTTATATGATCACAAATTAATACGCAGAAAGACGTTGACAACTGTATATTGTCAGAGATTAGTCGGACCACTTGTATACAAAGAGGCAGCCCTTTCTTAGCAGTGAACATCTAGTGCTACACCCCCCAACTCCCAATGTTCAGGACTTTTTACAGGTTTTCCACATACACTCAGGAGCATAGCTTAGTCAGTGAGATTCGGAGAGGTATGAATCGTCAAATCTCTCCGACCTGATTGAGGGACTCCAATATCAGAAGGGGGAGCCCTAGGAGCCAGAACCCCAGGATCTTCATCCTCCCCAATAATTTGGAGAGGAGTTGGGTCTGGTGTAACCTTGTCTGAGCCACCGTATAATGGTCAATCGGATTGTATTTCTTCTGCCATGTACGAGGAGTGCAAGGAGTCGACCTCTGGGCCCAGGAGAAGGACTAATGATGATGATGATAAGCATGTTAAGCCTGAACGAACCAAAAAGACCAATTCCCTGGGAAATGTTTCTGATTTTGCCCAACAATTGTCAATGTGGAATCTCCTTTCCCTAATGCAAACAACCTTTCAGGGAAGGTTAAAGGCACTGGTTTTGAGCATTACTCGAAATGTTAAGCTTATCCACCTACTCAAAAGTATTAGTAAATCACTAAAGGATGGTTCATGGGAGGACATTTTAGAAGGAGGTTTAAATGGTGTTATCACTGATCCTAGTTCTCCTCTCCTATAGAGGGGGTCCCTTCATCTACTCGCACCATAAATTATGAGATATATGTTTCTAGATGTCCCTTTCTTATTTAAAAAAAAAGGGTAGTGTATTTGGGAAACAAAGGGTCTTATCTAAGTGTAGCCTCACTATGTTTTTTTGAGACTTGGGGTGAGAAGGAGAGCTCAGGAAGGGAGGGTAGGTAGAAAGCATAGGAGCTGTTTAAGGCTACATGGAATGGAGTCCCTGAGTCAGACTCCTAGATCCTCCCAAGCTGCCAGCTCCAAGTGTTACCCCTAAGATGTGTAAACAACTAACCACTAAGGGCAAGCCGGGCAGAAAAAGGCACAGTGAGGTTAGGAAAACTTCCAGAGAAAGGGAGTGGGAAAATTTAGGAAATCAAGGAAAGTTGAAAGGTGGCAAAAAAGGTTTCTGGGGACAAAAATAAGAAAATACACAACAAAATACTCAAAGTATTAAAATTTGGAAGGAGAGATCGTTCCCTAACCCTTATGTTGGAGTAGTGATTTGACCAAAGAAAATCCTGTCTTGATACAAACAATTTCTCCCTATTTCAGGCAGGAGGTGCTTGTAAGCAATTGGCACCGCCATTGATATTCCCAATTATGCAATCTAAAAGGAAAATGCAGCATTCAGTTTGTCACCCTCTAGATAGATCCAGGCTGCTAAGTGACTTTTGCCAATATTAAAAGATTTAGGAAGATCTCCTCAAAGGACTTGTCCCTGGTTGGTTTAAGGAAGGTTGCAGGGGAAGTACTGACCAGAGTACTGTTTGTTTCAGAGGAGACAGGGAACATAGTGGTGTCCTCAGGCTCAGTCTTGGTGAGAAATTGCATTAGTCTCTGTGATGGAAGTGAGGCTATATGTGCACCCGCTGGCAAATCAGGGGAGGGCTCTTATACTGAATTTCCCACATTTCTAAATGAACATGGAGGGCTAAAATGTAACCAGGTTTTTCTTTGCGTCCCACGGGTGCAGGCCAGAGAATAGGCGCTAGAAGGAGTTGGTGGGTGCAACACCGTTCGTAAGACAGAATAGTTACAATAAAGTTACATAATGATAGAGCCCTCATTGTAAAGAGTCAAAGGTGATCCCATCGTCCTCACCACTCTCAGTTAGATCAACATAGGAGGGAAAGAGGATAGGGTGGCCATTGGTTTATCCCCCATAGAACAGAGATGCACCTCCTCAAAAACTTCGAGGATCACTCCATTTCTGCTTGGAGTGGGGTGGCTGATGAAATTGATTGGTAAGGGTCAGGGCATCCGCTGCCGGGACGTGTCCTGGTTTGGAACATTCATGGGTTTAAATCGTTTATAGAAATGGAAAAGCACAGAGAGGTCTTAACAAATTACCCTATATTGTTCCTCCAGGATACCTGGTTGTTGGGGTGCCCAGCAGTGGAGGGGTTTGTTGCCTTAGGTCAAAATGCCAAGGTCTCGAAAAGAGGGAGAGCAGTGGGTTGACTGCTCATATTGGTATTTGTCCGCTGTGGGAAGAAGGTAATGAAACTCTAAACTACTTGCATATGCCCCACACTTGTTAAATTGATTCATTCACCAATGACGAGGGGTTAAAATAAATGATTTGTCTAGAAGGGATGTATGACGTTACAACGCACACTTTTACAACGCATGCACTTACAACGCATTTTTTACAACGCATAATCCATTACAACGCACTACACTTACAACGCATGACACTACAACGCATTTAAAAAAAATACCTTTACAACGCATACCATTACAACGCATAATATAACATTGCATTTAAGGTAAGTATTAGATAGTATAGGGGTAAAAATTACTTTTCTAACTCCAGGGGGTGCAACAGTAGGGTAAATGTTGGATAGTACAGGGGTAAAAGTTACTATTCTAACTCCAGGGGGTGCAACTGTAGGGCAAGTGTTGGATAGTATAGGGGTAAAAATTACTATTCTAACTCCAGGGGGTGCAACAGTAGGGTAAGTGTTGGATAGTATAGGGGTAAAAATTACTATTCTAACTCCAGGGGGTGCAACAGTAGGGCAAGTGTTGGATAGTATAGGGGTAAAAATTACTATTCTAACTCCAGGGGGTGCAACAGTAGGGCAAGTGTTGGATAGTATAGGGGTAAAAATTACTATTCTAACTCCAGGGGGTGCAACTGTAGGGCAAGTGTTGGATAGTATAGGGGTAAAAATTACTATTCTAACTCCAGGGGGTGCAACAGTAGGGTAAGTGTTGGATAGTATAGGGGTAAAAATTACTTTTCTAACTCCAGGGGATGCAACAGTAGGGTAAGTGTTGGATAGTATAGGGGTAGAAATTACTATTCTAACTCCAGGGGGTGCAACAGTAGGGCAAGTGTTGGATAGTATAGGGGTAAAAATTACTATTCTAACTCCAGGGGGTGCAATAGTAGGGCAAGTGTTGGATAGTATAGGGGTAAAAATTACTATTCTAACTCCAGGGGGTGCAACAGTAGGGTAAGTGTTGGATAGTATAGGGGTAAAAATTACTATTCTAACTCCAGGGGGTGCAACAGTAGGGCAAGTGTTGGATAGTATAGGGGTAAAAATTACTATTCTAACTCCAGGGGGTGCAACAGTAGGGCAAGTGTTGGATAGTATAGGGGTAAAAATTACTATTCTAACTCCAGGGGGTGCAACAGTAGGGTAAGTGTTGGAAAGTGTAGTGTAATATTATGCGTTGTAATGGTAGGCGTTGTAATGGAATGCGTTGTAAAGGTAGTTTTTAAAAATGCGTTGTAGTGTCATGCGTTGTAAGTGTAGTGCGTTGTAATGGATTATGCGTTGTAAAAAATGCGTTGTAAGTGTAGTGCGTTGTAACAGTTACGTTGTAAAGGTTGTTCCCCGTCTAGAAGTGTATGTTCCTCCAATTCATCCCCTGCCACAGCATTAATTGCTGAATCTGGTTAATGATATGGGAAAATTGATATGTGATTATCCAGATGCATTGTTGGTGGTTGGGGGGATTTCAATGAAAGCTCAACTTTTAAGGAGCTGGATGTGGCTATGAAAGAGATATGATTAGCATTACACATTCCAGAAAGCACTTTTCCTGAAATTCCTAGAGAAGGAGACGCAGAGGTTCTGTCTCGTTTATTGAACTTGATAATTGTTAATGGTCGGTGTAATGACGATACTCCTGCTATGAGAACTTTCAAACATGGTACTAGTAATCTGGCCATTGAATATGTGCTGGTTCCAGTGCACCAGTCCCATTAGGTAAAAGATGTCAAAGTTTTTGACGTAGGGCCCAGCGATCATATTGCCCTTGGTCTGGAGTATAGAGAAGATTATTTTGCGCTGTCCAAGTACCAAATCATCTCTTGACATAGTTTACTATATGAGAATACGAGTTTTCATTTCCGAGATATATTGCAGGCTTTTTCCACAATTGAATTTGAGCATTTGACCTGGAAAAAGGTCAAGATGTGTTGGATTGGTATTCCGGGTTAACAAAGCAATTGTTAGCCCAGTTCAAACTGGTAAAGGGGGGCCCTCATTCAGCTAGTAGTATAAGAAGTAAAGGAAACAGTTGGTTTGATGATGATTGAAGGGAGGGTAGAAGTGTGGCAAATAGTAGTAGTTGTCACTTCAAGTCAAATCCTAGTGATGTTAGCTAAAAAACCGCAACGGTGGCTTTGAAAATCGCCTATCACAAGGTATGTGCCCACAAAAGGAGAGAGTTTTGTAGGTTAAATTGGGAGTCAATGCTATCTGCCATTCTTGATAAACATAGTAAGTGCTTTTGGCGGCTAGTGAATTCAGTAACCCATTTATCGCAGTCCTTTCTTGAGGCTCTGATAAGTGAGGATGATTGGTACACTTTTATATATTCACTATATAGTGGTGAAAACCTTGAAAAATATTTTGTGTTCCAGGCTAGTTCGTTAGTGGAAGTGATTGCAAGTACTCAGACGGCAGTAATGCTTTAACATAATCAGTAATGTGAATGCCTCTAGGGCTGGTGGTCTGGATGGGCTTCCATTTGTGATATTTAGAAATGGGGACTAATATTGAGTGGGTTCATCTGATAGGTAACACTAAAAGACTTCATCCCAGACTCCTGAAAGGGAGCAATAGTGAAGCCCACTCACAAAAAGGCAAACGGGATCAGCCTGCTAATTATCGTTTGATTTCTTTTCCCGATAATCCGTTCAAACTTTATGATCAAACTTCATTAGAACACCTAACTACATGGGCTTTTGACTCTGGACTTAAGGGCTAACTTAGGAGTGACTTATAAGTGTCAAAAAGGAAGGCTTAAACCTGGTAAAAGATTAATTTTGACAAGTAGTAATGGTAGTTTAAAACTGCACACCAAGAATGCTGTGGCAGGTCTGGAGACATGATTTACAGTGCTACTGTAGAGGGTGGCATGATAAGTGCTGCAGCCCACCAGTAGTATTTAATTTGCAGGCCCTGGGTACAGATGATACCTTATACTATGGACTTACAGTATATTATATGTGCCAATCAGAAGTCTATCCATTTTACTACATTCAACAGGGAGAGCATAGGCACTTTAGTTGGAGTAAAGTACACAGAGTTCTATAGCCAACAAACATAGGGCTTAATAAAAAAGGCAAAAAATCCCAGTTGACCCAACAGGAAGCACAGATTTTCTACATATACATTTCAACTTTTTTCTCCTCCAAGGTGCCTACCAAAAAAATTTGTTTTTCCAGCTTTAAAAATCATAATTTTACTTTAAGCAGTGGTAATCTTGATTTAACTTTGATTGTGGTATTTGTGAAGTACAGTCAATGCATACTGTAAATCTTTGGGAAATAAACATAAGAGTTTGATATCGTCTTAGTACATTAGTGTATGGAGACAACGCCCTCCTACTGTAGGGATGACAGAAAATGTAGTATCTATGGGCCATATTATCAACGAACGTCGATAACAATATCGCCGCTTTAGCGGCAGGAAACTGCCGCTAAAGCGGTGATAATGGGCTTGATAATATGCCCTTGTGAATTCCCATAGAAGCCCAGGTTCACACCAGAACCTTGGCTTCTATGGGAATTTAAAAGGGCATATTATCAAGCCCATTATCGCAGCTTTAGCGACAGTTTCCTGCCGCTAAAGCGGCGATAATGTTATCGCCGTTCCTTGATAATATGGCCCTGTGTTTTTTGGAAGCTTGTATAAGTATAAAGAAAATCGGAGAGGGTAAGAGGCGCCCTTGCTTGAAACCATTCTCAGTTGGAATATGGGGAGGAAGGACTCTTTCAGGCCCCTCTGGATCCTAATCCAAGCCGCAGTTGGTTGTTCATTTACCAGAGTTAGATTGCGATCAGGAATATTAAGGGCTGCTAATTTCCTCCATAGTGGGGGTCTGTCTACGTGGTCAAATTAACTAGAAAAATCAAAAAAGCCAACATAGATTGTCTGATTTCTTATTTTAACGTATTTTTATAATATTGGATTCAATACAGCAATGTTGTCTAAATAGGAATAATTAGTTTGAAAACCTGTTTGTTTGATGGGAATGATGCCCTTTTCTGCAACCCATGTTTCTGAATGCTCTAATAATAATAATACATTCCCGGCATTATCAAGGAAAGCAATTTGTCGAGAATTGAGGGGATCTTTTTGCAAACCTTTTTTATTGACGGCAGGATCATGCTACCCTTTCAACTGCATGCAATTGTTCCTGAAAGATGGAATTCATCAAGTACTGGCTTCAAGATATCCCCCTGAGCTCATAGTCTTTTTTCTTTATAGCTATGGGGACTTGAACTGGACCTAGTTCATTGGATAATAAGGCTGAATAAATATACTTAACAATTTGATCAGCCAAAGGGGCTGAACAATTGAGTGTAAATGTGTGTTTGTGAGAAAACTATTCAGAGATTTTGTATATTGAGTATAGATTTCAGATACATATTGAAACTATACATTTTCGGGGATAGTGATTGGATTAGGAGAGCACCAAGCCCCTAAGGAAAGAGCAATAAAATGCCAGTATTTTCCTGAATAACTTTCTGGTGCTGCTTTTTTAAATAAATGGTGCCCTGCACATCCTCGGAGAGTAATGAAATAGTTATTACAGAGTTTTCACAATTTTTTCTTTCGGGATCTTATACGTTTCACTCTTATTCTGAAGTATGACTCACATTGTAGGGAAGGGCGTTAATTGCGTAATGTGCTATATTGTAATTATGCGGAATTACTGCTAAATTACTCAAGGCGGGTAGCCCTGCATTTAGTACTATTTTCTCTGCATTTTCTTAGCAGCCCACATCCAAAATTAACAATCTCGCACTAAGAGAATAGTGCTAAATGCAACAGAACAGGAACTGCAGCAGAGAGTCATCAGCTGCTCACTCTCTGTTCCTGTGCTCTTGAGATTGCGTAATTTTATGTAATTTTGCATCACAAGAGTAATGCAAGTTTACCAAATTACTATGATTGTTTTGGCGAAATTAAAATTTTGCCTAGGCTTAATATATTGCCTACGAATTAAATTGTTTGGACTATAACATAACATTTGCTTAGTTACTTCTCGTTTTGTAGTGCATCTCCTAGTCGGCTTATCAGTTTTTCATCTAAATTTGAATGACTAAAAGGTCCATTGCTCATTCCTATAGTGATGTCCTCTGTAATAATATCTGAAACAAGCATTTGCAATGCAATCGGTTTCGCCTTTGGGACCTTATTTGTATTTAGCTATGCAGCACATTAGCCTGGGTGCTGAAACATCTACTGTTCTGTAACATGGAGGGAAAGTAAGCATCAAACTGCGTGACACGCCAGGTATGGCAACACATGGAGAGAAATATTGCCTTTCAGCAGGAAATGGTATAGTCCAAAGCTCTGTTTTTGATATAAATTCAGGGCCTTCGGTGGTCATATCACTGAAAATACAAGATTTGAAAAAAATATTATTGTCTACGGGTGCTCGTGGAAGACAATTTCTATGGACTGGAATCTAGGGAATGCTAAAGTGATTCTGGTATTTTACTGACCTCTGCTGGTCGTTTTCTATCAAGACAGTTAAATAGCGGCAGTTGAACAGGAAAAAAAAGTCCCTAAGTGGAAGCAGACAAGTCCTAGGGATGATCTCCAGAGCCCACAAAGTACATACACATATAAGTATATACTAAAGTATATACAAGAGGTCTCGAATGCTCGACCTAAAAAAGGGTTGTGGGGAAGTTTAACCAATCCCAGACCAGATCAAACAGAGTAAAGCAGCAATAGATGGAGGATATTGGTCTAGACAAGTATGTAATTTATTTCTAGTTTGGCACCTAGTAAATTCCTGAAGGGACTGGCAGAGGTGGTAAAGTCAAGAGTTTAATGGAAAAAATAATTGTCACTATGTTCATAAATATCCACTTTAAAATCATTAACGAAACAAAATGTTTTGTACGTTACAATTGTATAATCTATTATTGAATAATAGGTGAGAATCTTTCAAAGTTATACATCTCATTTCTCTTAATGTATCTACAAGAGTATATCCAGTGTCTCTTTAAACTTGTTGGGAAAAAAGCTTTGGGAATATTTCAAATCAGCTCCATCTCGGGAGACTGAGATAGCTCCAACTTTTTGTATGATACTTTTGTATTTACATCCCTGTAATAATAAAACAATCTGCTTCCTCATTTACAATTACTGACAGAGCATACAAAACTTGCAACAAATCATTATTAAATTTCCATTCTGGGGCAATGTAAATGTTAAAGAGAAACATAGAGATTATATGTAAATAATGAGACAGAAACAGTGTTTTACCCAACTAGTGCAGAGACATAGAAGAAAGTGTATTTCAGCAACAAGCTACTTTTGTAAGAGTAAAATAGTTAATCCACCACTGGCATGGTCGTGAGATGATCTTTTGCAGCTTTACTAATCACATTATAATCATTGAGTTCAAAGGAATGACAAATCTGTGATTCCTGAAAATACTAAATAGAATTTGAAAACAGGTCAATGATGTTCCAGAAAACTAAACTTAAAGGTGCTTCCTATCAATATGTGCATTAGACCACTTCTGGGAACAGATGCATGTAAACAGTCTGGGCGAGGAGAGAACACTGTTCAGATTGGACCAGATTGGTGCGGAGGCAGTTGCAGCCGACACAGTGGCGCAGAGCAGAGCGGGACCGAGAACTAAGAGCGGTGTGGCTGAGTGACCAAACGGAGTGCCAGTGCTGGTGAGTCGCAGCACGTGCGAAGTGCGGGGATCGGGAGAAGGAAAGGGGGGTCCCGGTCATCAGAGCCAGGAGTAAGACCGGCCCGTATTACCCTCCCCATGATCAACTATCAGCTGCACCATCCGCATCACCAGTTCCCTCCACCACCGTCACCGCAGAACGCGGCACTGCCACGGCCACTATCAGCCATCAAACCCCCAGGCAGTGAAGGGGTAGTGGAGGAGGACGAAGGATCGCGGCAGACAGTGGGCTAGGCCTGAGACGACGCCCCATCGCGGATGGAAGTGGCCTGCACTAGGCTGGTGTGACTTGTCCATGGGCAGGCAGGCTCTCGTCTGTCAGCTGTTTCTCCCCCACACACCACCGCAAGACCTCCGCAAGACCCGGGTTCTACAGCTGGACCTCATCACAATTGCTGCCCCGGCAAGCCTCTGGGTACTGCATGGCCCTTGCACACACACGGCCAGCACACAGTAAGCAGCAAGATTCACAAGGCTCTCGGAGGCTGTCAGGAGGTCCCAATAGGCCCTTCACCAAATGCAACAAAGCTCTAAGGGTCAGAGGCAGTTGGTAGGAGCTAGGAGTCAGGAGGCCCAGAAAGATCAAGGCGAATTAAGGAGGTAACCAGGATGTAATTGGAATTGGAATTGGAATTTGTGAAGCGCATTATCACCATGCGGTCTCTAAGCGCTGTGAGAGGGTGCTGCCTTAGTCCAGGTGCGGGATGGCGCAAGTTACTGCGTGCCCCATGCCTCCTGAAAGAGAACTGTCTAGAGCTTTTTCCTGAACGGGAGCAAGGAATGTTCCTTTCGTACATTCTCAGGCAACTTGTTCCAGATTTGGGGGATGCAAGAGGAGAACGCCCTTCCTCCAATGGAGGACAAGCAAAAGCAAGGATAGACCAAGAGACTGGCCTCTGATGACCGTAACGTTCTACTTGGATTGTATTTGGCTAGACTGTCTTTGATGTATCTTGGGGCTTGGCCATAAATAGCTTTGTGTGCAATGCAGAGGCCTTTAAATGTAATCCTCTGTCTGATTGGGAGCCAGTGCAGCTGGCGCAAGAGAGGCGTGGCACGCGTTTGTCTGGGTACCTTAAAGATCAGTCTAGCGGCATCATTCAAAACTATCTGCAATCTTGCCACAAGTTTTCCTGGAAGACCGAGGTAGAGGGAGTTGCCATAATCTAGTCTTGATATAATTAGGGCTGATACCGCTAATCTAAGGGTGTCAAAGGTAAGAAAGGGGGCCAATTTGCATAGCTGTCTCAGTAAGCCTGTGCAAGTGCCCACTATTGCCGACACCTGTTGGGTCATGGATAGCTTGGCATAGATATTCAAGCCCAGGCTTTTTACAGCCTGTGCCGGCTCTGGATATTTGCCTAGTTCTTGAGGCCTGAAGAGATTGCTCCAGGATTTGGCATCAGTGGCGATGGCCAGCACCTCTGTTTTATCTGGATTGATCTTTAGAGAGTTGGCCGTCATCCAGTTGACAGTGAATTTGAGGATGTTCTGAACTGTAGCCTGGGCGATTGGAGAATTATCAATCTGAATGATAATTTGGGTGTTGTCGGCGTAGTTGTAAATCTGGCACTCCATTTGATTCAGTGCGGCTATCAGAGGTTGGAGATAGACATTGAACAGAAGGGGTGACAGTGCAGACCCCTGTGGAACCCCACAGGGAAGTGTGCCTACATTGGATACAGCGTCAGTCAGTTGTGTTCTCTGCGAACGGCCATCCAGAAAGGACGTGAGCCATGTTAGTGCCTTGCCCTGAACTCCTAGATCAGATATCCGCGACAGATAGATCCAGCAGAATCAGGGCGCATGGTTTTTTGGTGTCTGCCCTCAGTCTCAATCCATCCAACACTGAGAGTATAACCTATTCCGTGCTGTGGTGGGCCAGAAAGCCCGCCTGGTTAGTTTGCAGGAGATGATTGACTTCCAGGTGATGTGACAGTGTGACAAGTACATGCTGTTCTAGAACCTTTGAAAGGAACGGGAGTTGAGAGATCAGCCGAAAATTCTTCAGGTTCCTAGTATCGGCCCCCGCTTTTTTTAAGAGCGGAATCACACGTGCCTCCTTGAAATCCTTAGGGACTTGTCCTGTCTCCAGGGATGTGTTGAGAAGTGAAAGGATCTCGGCCTTGATCCCAGGGAAGGCCATCCTGAAAATCCTAGGGGGGCAGGGGTCTGTGGGTGAACCTGATTTCACACGTCCTATAAGTAAAGCCAGAGAGTCAGGCGTGAGCACAGGGAAGGAGGTGAGGGGTTTGTCAAAGAAGGGGGCCTGGGGTACAGGTTCTAAAAGGCAGGGGAGCGTAGGGGTACGCTGGATTTCGGTCAGAAGATCCTCTATTTTAGAGGTGAAGAAGGCTTGAAATAAATTGCTGTTTTCCCTACAAAAGGAAGGCTTCTGTTCCTTCACTTGTCTAAGTTCTTTCAGGATCTTGAAAGTCTCTTTTTGTACATTGTTAGCGAACGCGATCTTGAGTTCATAGAAATCTGATTTTCTTGTTAGTATAGCTTTTTTGTATGCAGTGAATTTAGCATGGTATTTTAATCGAGCTTCGGGCTCATAAGCTTTCCGTCAGGCTCTTTCAGATTGGCGAAGTTCTTGTTTCAAACTTCGTAAGGTATCATCGAACCAGGGAGCCCCTTTCCCTTTGTCCCTTATTTTTTCCCTACGTGCAGGTGCGAAAGTGCGAATAGCACTGTTCAGCCTTTGTATCACGGCGGTACTTTGTGCATCGGGATCACCTGGAGTGGGACTTCGGGGACTGGATTTTTTTAGGGTTGAGACCAGGTCCTCTGCTCTGATCTTATTCCAGCTCCTAAGGACTTTCCATTCAGGGGGTGGAAGGGTTTTATGCTCTAAAGGTGGGAGCCGGCCACTAATGATATAGTGATCGGACCAGGAGCAGGGCCTAATGACCGGAGGGTCAGTATGTGGCTGGGAAGTCCAAACCAAGTCAAGTGTGTGGCCTTTCTCATGGGTGGGACCTATCACAATTTGGTGGAAATCCAATGCGGTCAGAGCCTCGTCCCTTAATGTAGCTTGGCTCTCTTTGGGAGATTGCTCCCATGATTACTATATATTGGTACCGTGAGCGCATATCGTGGGTCAGTTCCATCAGGTATTCGACAAACCTGGGCGATGTTCTCGGGGGGCGGTATACAATCAGGGCAACAACGCAAGCTGTCTGAAAATAGAATTTTGCCCCTAGTACATCCGCCCCTTCAATGCTTTCTGCAAAGAGCATCTCAGCCTTGAGGAGATGCTTGTAGAAAAAGTGGACCCCGCCCCCTCTGCTGCTGCCTGGTCTATTATGATAGAGGGCTGCGTAGTTAGGGGTCATAGTGGCTACCAGGTCTGGGTTGAGGATTCCTCAAGCCAGGTCTCGGTGACACCTAATATATCTGTGGTGTCGTCTTGCAGTAGGGAGAAAACCTCTAGGTTATGTTTTTGCAAGTACCGAGTGTTCAAGGTCGCAAAACTGAGTCCCGGAGGGTTAGTGTGCCAAAGTGGACTTGGAGAAAGATCTGCGTGATTGCGGTGGACTGTAGATTTACGTGGCCTTAGTAGCCCTTCTGATTGGAGTGTTGCTGTTATTAAGTTGTCAGGCGGTGCTATGTTATTATTTAGGTGGTGGAGTTCTGCCAGTGAGTAAACATGGCCCGGGCCAGGGGTTCTGGCCCCTGGGCCGGGTCGGGCGCGGACGGGCCCAGACGGGTTTGCCTTAGGCGCGCCCGCTGAGCGCTTGCTCCAGCTCAATAAAAATACCCTGAGGCTCCGCCCACCCACCACTCAGCCCTGATGTGCAGCGGCTGTCTAATCTATGCACTAGACTGGGAACCAACCGGAAGTGCTTGGGCCGGAAGTGGGGACACGCTGAGGAGCGAGCAAGTGCAGGATGCAATTAGGTAAAAGCCACAGATTAAAAAGAACTGTTATAAAAAGATTCCATTTCTTTAAAAATTAAGTTGAACAACGTGCAAAGTAGCAATGGTACAAAAGAATTGCAGGAGAAAGGTTGCAAGCGCGACAGCGTTGCAAGAGACCCACCTTTGACCTGGGCAGGACTGAGAAGGTTGCTGCCCTCCTCCTGTGAAGCTCCCTCTACAACAGCCCCCATCTGAAAAGACCAGCTGGCAGCAAGGAAAGCCCAGGGGCTATACCGAAAAGAAAATTATTGCCCCAGAAAAAGGGCACCACTCTTCGAGCTGAAACTTCACTGGTTCCACCCGCGGGCCAATCCTCGCAACATCAGGGGGCTAAACAGCCCAACCAACGCAGTGGTTGATCAGTGAATACTTTAGTAAGGCAATGACTCAGCCTCAGACTCGCACTCTGAGACATCTATCCTCACCTTCATACACCTGGGTGGCACCCTGCATCTCACTGGTCAGAGGAGCCCCCCGCTTGACACCCAGAAACTGTGAATAAATATGGGAGAGCTGCATTGCAACTCAGATCTGCTGCCTGAAACTACAAGGAGAAGAAGGACTGCCCTGCTGGAACCCTGGCCTGCACCTCAAATGATTGCACGCCCCCATGCAAATGAAGGAACGCCCCGTGAAGATAGTGCTGGGTGCTTTATGTGCGCCATCGCTATCGGCATTACAGAAGGGGCCGCAGAAGCATCTGCAGTCCCGTCTGTAATACCAAAGTGCCTCGGGCGCGTAAATCGGGCACAAACGCCCATTGTGCCACCGAAGCACTTTGTGTAATACGGCCCCAGTTGTAAACACAGTTGCCTTGTTGTATCAAACCATATTACTGGTGATTAAAGATAGTCCAGTTTTTCAAATTAGAAGCGTGCCAAATATCTGGGAAATGTATTTTAATTAAGTGAATCAAGATTGTACCAACTGGAGGGGAGGGTGTGTAGGAGATATGCAAATGCTAATTTATTTAGTGGAGGTATTTGCAAAACTATTGCTTTCCCTATGATTTTGTCAGTTAGGCGTGTCTTAAATTGTTTGTTTTAGGGTTTAATAACATAGATTGGTAATATTCTAGATATTGTTCATATTGTAATTATTTTAAACGTGATAATGTATTTTTTGTATTCACTCTTGGTATTGCAAAGACATTATATAATACATTGTGATGGGAATTAGGAATGACTGAGATTTGATAGCCTTTCTAGTGTAGTGTCGTTGACTCTCTGAATCAGAGCCATTCTGCCGAGTCACTCTATTAAAATGAAGCTGTCACCCGCGTGAGTGAAACTGCAGTCCATGATGTCACTGGCACGAAGCGTGCACGTTCCACTGTGCAGTCGTGAGTCATGCTGTTACGTTTTTCTGGCTGATAACCAGATGGGATGTTATTAGGACTACCAAGAGAATGTGAGAGCATCCGATAAGGAAACAGAAATGGGAGTGATATCTAAGCCTGCGAAACCAATTCCATTCACAAGGGTAGTATTCTGACTCAGCAGAGGAATATTTCATACATGTTAGTATTTCTTTCTATATTTATAAGCAGTTTTTCATAGCGCTGACTAACCCCAGAGTGTGACAAAGCGCTTTGTACAAAGCCATATTACATTTACCGTTTACCAGAGTAATAACATACAATTTGACAGAGTAAATAAAGGTGTAAGTATGGGCATTCCAAAAGTTTAAAAAGGAGTGAAAATAGGTCGCAGACACAATGCAAAACAGTTAAGTTATAACCACTAAACAGAGCCATATGAAACAGTTAAAATAGTGTGGCATGTACACACATGGGCAGAACTCTGAAAATGATGTAACTGTATGTCAGTCTTAGGGCCTCATTTAGAGTTTGGCGTGCAGGGTAATCCCTCACAAATTGAGGGATTACTGTGTCTTCCAACCCCTCAATCTGCCTGCTCTGTTCTAAGTCATGTGGGCCACTGGCTCTGCCATTGGAAAACTAACTCCAATAATCTGACAGAGCAGGAGACAAATACTTTTTTTCTCTCTGTTCCCAGAGAATATTCTTTTTCTGTTTACCAGGTGAAAGCCACGTGGTGCCCCACAAAACCTTTCGACCCGGGCTCTACAGAAGATTACAGCAAGGACAACCCTTGTAATGTCTTTTGGAGCAGACATCCCCAGAAATGAGCGTCATCAGCTTAAAGGCTGGATGCAGTTCCAGACTGAGGGAGGAGGGCAGCCCTTTCACATACAGATTCACGAGCTTGATAAAACCTTTCCAAATTCTTTGAGGGCTGGTGTTCTGTGTGTTTAGAAAGAGATTTGACAATGTTACCTTTTTCACATGTTTTCTCAATGTATGACAAGAACCATTTTCTGAGTGTAAATTCGTTTTCTGGAATGTGAGGAATATCTTTGGGTGCCAAAGGAGCGTGAGTATATCCAAACAAGCCATAGTTCTACTAAAGGATATCCAAAAATGAAAGAATTGTTTTACTTGAAGAATTTGTAAGCCGCATCTTCATGCCAAAGGGATTTAGCTGAGCTTATTCAGATAGTAGACACTGGTCTAGGAATGAGTAAGATACTGTTCTGGAGGCCACTCGCCTTGTGACTGTGGTCTAAGGCAAGTGTTACCACACACGGCAAGACATTTTGCCCTAATATTGCAGTGGGTGAAATGCACCAAGTTCAGAGTATTGCTCTCTTTGCTCGAGCCCTTCTTGGTACTATGTGTTTGCCCCCAGTCACCTGAGGGCAGTGACTCTGCGCTATAATACTTGGAAATAGACTTTATGCCTGAGGTAATGGTTTGCCTAAATACTACATGGCATCCTAATATCCTCTGGGGAACATGGGTACATACAACAAACCATAAAGTGCAGTATTTATGTGCATTATATCAACAGGAAGCAAGGGCAGATATATAAAACATATGGGGCTATTCACAAAGGTAAACTTACACCCGAGTATGTTTACACCTGCAAGTTTACTCTTACTCTTTTGGAGTGATTTTACTACTTTTGGCTAACCACCATTTCCAAGTCTAAAGATACTCAAAAGTGTAGATTGTCCCGACTCCCTGTAACAGTGGGTTGGGTCAATAAAAACATCATTCATGACCCAAACGTTTCTACTGTTAATGAGTTTACAGCCGTATTTTATGTTCCGCACCCTTGGTGGATACCTCTGCAACTGGAGTAGCGATCTCTGTATGGTAAAGTCTTGGGAAAATAATAACAGTTAAAATAGTTTAAAACAAATATAGTTAAAATATTTTATGTTAAATATTAATGTTAATGTTATATATTTCTTCTAAAGGTAGTACACATTAAAATTAGTTCTACAGCACTTTAAAATTAATTTTGATTGAATATTTAATTAGTTTAAGTATATTAAATAGAATAAAAATTATTTGCAAAGATTTATTTAAAAACCTACATAAATTAAAATGTTTATATTTATCTATTAAGTTATTAAAAGTTATGTATAAAATTATTTTAAAATTTTAAATAATGTAATTATTGTTTTAAAACATACATTTGCATTTATTTTTAAATTAAAAAATATCTATTTACAATGTATATATTTTTTTAACATTCAGTAAGGAAGTAGAGGAAGGGGCTTGAATCCTAGCCAGTAAAATGAGGATACACAGTCCTCATAGTATAGCTTAAACTTCTAGAGTGGGTAGCACAAACCATTGAGTTTTCTTATGTTCTTTTTCAAACAGCATTAGCCATGATTGAAACTCGTCCAAGGCTGTTGATCACAAGCACTGTGAATAAGGAGGCTCTAACTTCACTGCTGGCAGGTTCATTCATGAATAGTGTGATTTATAGAGACAAAGCACCAGATGTACTAAGCATTTTGACAGTCACAAAACCTCTGATGTAGTGTTTGCAGCTGTTATAATGCCTTCTTTGACGTAAAAAGCCCAATTTAGGAGTTAGAAGAGTTCTTTAGGCTCCTAAAATGGAATTCTGAATGGATACAGATCCGTTATCTGGATGAGGCGTGTTGCAGGCGTCCCTTCCAATACCGAATCAGTATTTTATATATGAAATGAATGCTGTGCCAACAACATATGGTGAATATAAAAAAACGTATGTTGATAAGTAGACAGTGGTCCAAGTGACCTCATCCAACTCTAAATAAACTTTAAAAAAGAAAAAAGAAAATAACGCAGCCCCTTTTCCTTTAAAGTTTGCTTTATTTAAAATCAATCACAGAGATTGTGACCATCCCTGTAATAGTGGCTGATTGGATTCACCTAACTAATGAACAAATACATGAATTGATCTCCAAAATACTGTTTGCAAATGGCGACCAATAAAACGTAAATAGTACATCTCACCCAAATTCCATATTAGAAATTGTGGTGAGAAGTAAATATAATAATCCAGTCAGAAGCAGTGAACCTCAGGGATAACATTTGTCATGCCCGTCAGCAGTCTAAGCTTGTATAGAGCATCATTGGTTATGTTTTTCCCATGTTCTTGAAGTTGAAACCTCTCGTCCACCAATTTCAAATGTTCGATCCAGTGAAGAGAAAATAACAGTTCGCTTCCCCAGTCCTCCATTTCTAAATGTCACCAAGAGCAGGAATTCTAGAATGTTCCGTCTGTTGGGGTGTTGAGTCATATTGTGTCTTCATTCACCGGATTACCAATTGGAATGATTTTTAAATTATTTTCATGAAATATAAAATAAAGCAAATTTTGGAAACATCTGTTTTAAAGAATTCACATGCCAGATAAATCGTAAGCCTGTACAACTGAAAAAAGGGCACAACTCAACCCATTTCAGCGAACAATATTTACATATGGGAAATGTCACCACAGTTATTCTCTTGAACTGCCTACTTTGATAGGGGAAGAAGAAGGGAACATGAATAACACTGGATCTATTACGATCCAAAACTAAACACATATGTCAGTTGTGAATAGTCTCTGTATCCAGGAAAAAAGACAAAAAATATCAGCCAGACGTGACACTTAAGGTGAGTAAAGCAAGCTCATACCAATATAGTGTAATGAATATATCCCTATTAGCTGTTGAGACGCCCCCCTGTGGGATTTAAAAAAAACTCTCAAGATGCTGTCTGATGAGTGAACTAGAAGATCTTCTCCTCATCCTTTATCCGCAGATGTGATGGAACCACAGCGATGCCTTGATGTCTTTAGAGATCATCTCTTTTTTGAGCGCCTACAGGTCCTCTCTCCTCAATAAAATTAATATAAGTGATGAAGTACCCCCCGCTGTACCGTATAAGGATATTGCAAGTCACCAAGGACTTCCATAACCATATAGAGGAATGAGGCCACTGGCTGAAATCCTTTATAAGGTTAAGGAACTCCGAGATGACTTGCAATATCCTTATCATGTACACCAGGGGGTACTTTATCTCTATAATAATACAGGGTCACACCATTACCTTTCACACAAATAACTTAAAATCTTCGTGCGTAACTCTTTCATATGAAAGAGTGAGCATATTTACAAAAATAAAGAATAAAAATTGTCCTCTAGTGCAAAATTAAACAAATCAAAAACTGGTTAGTTGTTGTTGCAAAGACATATTAGAAATCTAGTTTAAAAAAAAAAGCTGCTGCACAAGTTTGGAATGCGTAGAAGCATGCAGAAAAATTCTATTTTTTTCTCTAATTATCTAAGGAGTGTACAATATAAACATGTTCTCTCTGCTTGTCTGCTAAAGAGTAGAGCGGAAGAAAGAAAAATAGCATACTGTTTTAGCTGCTTTAAACAGCTGCTTCAGTTATGATCCGTGAACTGACCTGCCTTTCACAGCGGCTACTGCCTTTAGAAGTAGGAATTGTGAAATCAGAACTCAACTGTAATAACCTCGTTATAGTAATAACCACGTAATAGTTGAGTTATGGCCTCTCGTTTTTAAAATCGTGCATCACAAGTCACCAATTATAAAGAAATTAGATCGCGTTTATACAGGGATTACAGAATCCCATGTATTAAAAAGTTAATACATGCAACTTTCTGCCATTAAAATGGAGGCTGAGCTTCCTGAGTGCTACCATCATATCCATTTATCTCTGACTGGAATAAGACAACTCCACCAACAGTGAGCCCGACCTCACCATGATGCCTTCTGGGCCCAGCCCAGGAAGCTTTGAGACCCTGAGTATTTCAATCTCAAATGCAGAGTCGGTCCCTAGCACCTTGTTGTCGAAGAACTGTTATGTCTTGGATGTCTTCGCCCTCTGTAGATTCAAGGGGAGCCAGTGTCCTCAAAATAAACCTTTTACTGTATTCTCCAGCATTTCTACTTTAGTCTGTCAATGAGTGATGGAGGAAATGGCACATCATTGAAAATGGCCCCTGTGATGTGACAGTGTTCTTCACCCTGCTCCTCTCTCTACTCCAAGATGAAAACGTATTTGTTGATGCACTTATTATCTTCCCTTATCTATAAGTAGATCTTCTATTCGGAAAGTGCTCCTGCATGGGGTCATTTTCTCCTCATTCTGGCTGCAGGGCTTTCAGAGACACTGCAGCACTGCCATCATTATGGCATAATTTATGCCTGGTATCAATACTGCACTTAACTAGTGGCATCTTCAAGGAGTACTGGGGAGAACTGACAGCATTCAAGAAGAGGCGTTGTGGTGTCCTTGGGTGCCAAGATGGCATTTGATATGATAGAATGGCCCTTCCTGTTCGCTGTCCTCGAGAGACTAGGGTTTGGGGGGAAGTTCTTAGCATGGGTCCGACTGCTGTTTGAGGAACCTTTAGCACAAGTGACGGCAAATTGGGGGCGTTGGGCTGTTTTTAAATTGCAAAGAGGGATCAGACAGGGATTTCCCCTTTCTCCTTTGATATTCGCGTTTGGACTGGGCACCACTAACGGTGTGGAAATGGGGTGACCCGCTTATTAGGGGACTTAGATGGACTGCAGATTGGGAGGATAGGACCTCCCTTTATGCAGACGACATCCTTTTCTACTTGGGGAAACCCTACTCCTCCCTACACAGGGTGCTCCATATCTTGATCCTGTATCAAAATTACTCCAGTTACACCATAAACTGGGATAAATTGATGATATATGTCCTCTTTGGCCCAAGACTCAAACTTCCCAGAACGTGCATAGCAAGAGTTGTAACAGAAGGATTCCAATATCTGGGAACTTATGTCACCAGAGACCCTGTGGTCTTTTATGAACGCAACTTAGACCCCCACTAAGTCGGCTTCGGGAAGATGTACATCATTGGAGGTCATTTCCCTTGTCGCTGATAGGTAGGGCCTCCTTCTACAAAATTATGGCGCTTCCCAGCTTTTTATACATTTTGCAAAATACGCCCTACTTAGTCTCTCCCACATACTTGAGCAGTTGAAGCGGAGGTACAGACACTCCTCTGTGATGGAGAGACTCCACGAATAGTGTTAAATAAATTGACTAAGAGATGGTACGATGGAGGGATCGCTCTGAAGGCGCTTCAATATTATTACTAGGCAGCGCAGCTTCTAGTGATCAATCAGTGGGTACATACAGCACATGAAGAACCGACCTATAGGGTGGATAAACACAATATGGGATCGAGGGGATTCCTTAGGGCCATCTATGGGGGAAAACGAGGATCACAATTAGAAAACACCAACATCAAGCTCAATCAAGATATGGCATACAGCGTCAGCGGCCCTAGGGTGGCGTGAGAAAATTACCCAAGCCACTCCCCTATCAGATACGGTGCAGTTGGGATTTCTAGCAAACCACCCAGGTTTTGATAAATGGGTCCTTATTGGTCTCTCAAGGGTAGGTGACATGTGGGTGAACCTCCATAGGGATTACAAGTTGGTGTCGTAAAAAACCTTCCGCTATAGTCAGATAAGGCATGCTCTACAACTTGCCATTCCAAAGGGTACCGATCTCCCGGTCTCCTCCCCTCAGTAGGATAGGTAAAAGCAATGTCTTTAACCTATTGAAAAATACTAAACAATTCCCCCAACAACTTGGAGAAAGTCCTGGCCAAATGGGTGGAGGATCTGGGGGAGCTGAGTGATGAGGAGTGGCTGGAGGCACCTGAGTCCCCCTGGTGGGTGACCATATGGTCACAATTCAGATTGGTCCAACTAAAGATCTTACACAGGACATATTATTCATGCACAACACTAGTAAAAATGGGCAAACTTGAGTGAGCATAATGTCCTAGGAACTGCGGCCAGGAGGCCACATTTTTACACATGTGGGGGAACTGTCCAATGATTCAGATGTGCCGGAAGGCGATTGTAACACGTTTGATGATATTGTGTGGGGAATAGGCAGAGGCTTCTTCTCAATGGTATTTATTAAATATTTGGGAGACAACAAATCCAACAGCCGGGCAATGACTGTGGGTCACCTTAGGCCTCTTGGTCGCCAAACGTAACATAGCTATAGAAAAAAGGGATGGCGGAAGTGGGGTCAACATCCTGGGATTGGGAAACTGACATGAGCTAGTGCATGCAGGCAGAGAAGGTGGCTTACAAAGGGAGAGGTTGCCCACACAAATGGACACAAATTTGGGGAGGCTGGAATGAAAGTAGAGGGATGCTCTGTCAGACGGTTGTTAGCCCTCCCAGTTTTGAAGGGACTGAGGATTACGTACAAATGCAATATTATTGAGATCTGAAAAGGGAGAAATGGGTGAGCAACGCATCAAAACTTGGAGATCAATGTCCTGATATTTATAAGACATAAAATTGTGACCTGCCACTGTCTGTGATAACCACTGCTTTCATGTGTCCTTTTGTCCTTTTTCTTTTCCCTTTTACAATAAAAAGATGTTAAAAAAAAGAATTGTGTGTCTACGGTGCCAGACATAAGAGACAGGTTTACATGTCAGAGATGGGCAGAACTTGGCAGAGTCGGTTAGCAATGAATGAAAAAAATGGCTGCAGTTATTACAGTTGTGCTAAGGCAATGTTTTATGTTCTAAAATCACCAAGTCTAACCTTTGAACTTTAGGCACTCAAATGATTGCACCTAAGCAGTAATATTATGTTCGTCTTGCATGTGTCATAAATTGTGCAGAGTGAAACCCCAGGTTGCACACCCTCTGACAACTGATATCACTGAAGTGGAGACAAGAATTCTCACAGTAATACTGATCACGAGAGAGTCTAGAAGGTGGCGCCATACATGCCTTGGAAATAAGAGTGCTCCCCGATTTACATACCGCAATAAAATGAGAGAATACACTTTGCGCATATTCCTAGTAAAGCAGCATTCAAATGTGCAAGGAGGACGGGGAGAGAAAATCTAGACACTGATCACCCATACATCGCCAACATCCTAGTGTGACTGTGGGGTGCCCCTAAAGACCCTCCCCTCACAGGGATGCAGTCGCATCCAATGGCTGGCCACCAGAGACGTTTTAAGGCATGGGCAAAGTGGGCAATTTCCCAGGGCCCTCACCTTCCATTGGGCCCCCAGGGGAAGGACATTTGATCTCTCTTTCAAGCTCGCCTCTGTCTTTTCCTATATCTGAACCTCTCTTCTTCTCTCTGCCTACCTCTACCTCTGTCTCTTTGCCCAGTGTCATCTTAAGGATTTTTTAGGTCCCCAGAAAGGAATACTTCAACCTTTTTTGCGCGAAACCCGTTTCCAAAGGTTTGTTTGGCACCACATAGGCTACAATTAGCACAAACGTAGGTAATAAAATTCAAAGTTGTAAAAAACAGGGGCCCCAAAATATTTCTGTCCCGGGGCCCCAAACATTCTTAAGACAACACTGCTGGCCACAGGGGCACTGAGTCTGTGAGTACTTTTTAGACTGTGCACACAGTACATAGGCACCCACAGCTCAGTCTCTGATGGAGCTTGAGGGCCTCCAGAGGGTGAGGCTCAGTCTAGGCCAGTTACTCCTAAGGACTTGGGTAAACATGGCGCTCTCCTGTATGATCTCCCATATCCCCACTTTCAAAGGAGGCGATGCATTGGGAAGCATACTCGTCTGTCTATGGTGTTATTGACGACCACCATAACTGAGTAGGCACTCCATGCCATATCAGAATTAGTGGCGATACCACCTCTTGTCTGAACCAAGGACATTGTTTGTGGGCTTTAAATGGGAACTACAGTCTCCAGTGCACTACGGTGTAATAAATGGCATTACATGAGCAACCTCAGAAGGAAGAAAATATACACCCAAGATCCACAACTATACAGACCCCCTGATCACCCTGCTTCTTTGCTAAAAGCCTTCATGTCACAGCTGGTTCTATGTCCCTCTCAAAGTGTCGACCAGAAAGTACAGAATTCGAATTTAGCCCTTGCTTGAGAGGTACGAATGTGCTGCTCATGCTTCACGTGTCGGTGGGTGATGTATTTAAGCATCCATTGTTTCTAGGATTTTTTGTACCTAATCAATTTGCGGAATTTGTCCTGGTCGGGCTGATAGTATAAACGTGACTTTCCTCTTTAACATTCCTAATTCAGTAGCCCACATGTTTCATTGTTTCCTTGCAGGTGATGAATATCCATGAGCTTTCGTGTCGGGCGTGTGCCGTTAATTACATACTAGTCAATGTGGCAGCGGTGCTATAAAACCTCTTTCGAGGCACACATTTACCAGCACTTGGAGAGCCCGGCACCTTCTCTGCCAACAATCCTCAGACTCACAGGAAGGTAAGTGCTTGAATGCACGCTCTTTATTTGCGGAGGGTAGGGAGGGTTGCTGCCATGTTGGGATTTGAAGCTGCTGTAAGATCTCGACTGTTTTTAGTTTTCAACAAACTACATTTGGAATGTGTACTATTGAATTTTCCTGAGAGTGTGAGTAAAACGCCCTTTCTCTTATTGATCTGTAATATTCATAGATGCACGTGCTATTTAAGTGTTTGGGGGATATTCCTGTGAATTTTTATTCCAAGGTTTTTTATTCCCGGTGAAAGCAGTTCATATCAATCTCTCGGGTAGGATTAGTTCAGAGCTAGGAGTGTGTCTAGAAAAGTGACCAGTGAACTATATACTCAGTGTCCGTAAAGACATGCAGGGGAATCTAAGAAAGTCGTCAGGTTCTCAGTGTACCCTAGTGTCTCAACCCTGAAGCAGGAGTATACAGGCAATTATTTCCCACGGTTGGAGGTGGTTTGTATTCTAACTGAGTCAGTCATTTCATTTCATTTTGGTGCTTTATTTTGGTCATAGACCATTAAAGTAACAATTCTTCAGTGCAAGTACAAATACATCATACCATAAAAAGATAAAAACAATTCAGGATGTGTTACATACTCAGTAATAGCACTTTATTTGATAAAAACAGTAAAACCAAACAGTACAATGTTATACTTTGATATCTATAGAGTAAAAACAATTCATTTAAGATGGATGAATTATGTACTGAAAAATAGCACCAGTTAAGTAAAATCAATGAAACCGTACCATACATTAAAGTACATTTGTGACTGATCAGTCAGATGCCTAGGTACTGCCTACCAAGGGTTCGCCAGGTTGTTTGAAGTGAGAGGATTGTGTTCCGATTGGGCCAAATACTCTTGAGATCCTTGCCGACAGAGAAACTTTAACAGAGGACGTATCTGCTCTACATATCCTCTAGGCTATCTTATGGTGGCGGGCTCCTAGATAGTGACGTTGGGGAGCTATCAGCTTTTCCTCTGTTTGTAGGTAGGGCAAAAGAACAGGAGATGGTCGGACGTTTCTTCACCCTAGCCACATAAGGGACACATTTTGGATCCACCTTGGTCAGGTTTCCATTTGAATGTGAGTGTAGCACGAGGGAGTGAACCTAGCCTGAACCTTAAATAAAGTGCTTTCATTAATAGAGGATCTATCTCAGTCATGTAATTCTCAAACAGTGGTACTGGTTTGAACTCAAGGAAGCTTTCAGTCTGGTGCCCAGGCCTATCTGGTTACATAGTTTAACCTCCTTGTTCTCCCAGTGGGCAAACGTCAGCTTCTTTATAGCGAGGGGAGTGATAGAGCTTGGATCTAGTCAATGCTCATGCAAACCCCTGGAGCTGAGAAACTGCATCACAGAAGCCAACCACCGGATTTTTCGTCCCGCTCGGTGATCTGTTCAAGAAATCACTCAAACCGTCCCTGTAATGTTCAGATTCAGGAGTGGATCATACACAACACCTACAAAGGATTGGCTTTATGCGGGTTACAAAAACTATAGGCCATAACCCTAAGTCTTGCTTAAAGGCTAATGGAGTACTTAGTGGTAATTTGAGGGCTGCTCTCAGGAAATTATTCTCGTCTTTTTTCATTCCATTTCGATTTCTTTGGCCCCAGAGCTCTTCCCCATATGTAGCAGCAGCTGCGGCTTGGGACCTTCAGACAACAAGAAGGGTGGAGACTGGGTGCGAGTTGGTCTTAATTGCACATTTTAAAATAGGAGCTTCCCAGTGTTTAAAAATGAGAGTGCTTTTTACAAAGTGACCCAGGTGTTGCAGCTGGATAAGTGTATCCCAAGGGAGTCAAAGTCTGTCACTCACTCTAGTTCCACCCCCTCAAGGGATATATTCCCTATAAAGCCTCTATAGGGGTGGATGGCCGTAAACTTAGTTTTGCTTTCATTGATTGCTAGGCCATGGTCTGAGTAAACTAAATTGAAGTTATTCTGGAGAGTCTCCAGGCTTTTGGGAGTCTTAAATGCCAACAACGTATCGTCTGAGAACAACAAAGCAGGTTTCTTGGTTTCTCCTTGTACCGGGGAATCATGGTCGCAGGCCAGTAGATAGTCAATGCCCCATTAACAAACAGCAAAAGCAGCATGGGAGCAAGTTTACAGCCTTGCCTTACCCCCTTATCTATCCCTAAAGCATCAGTAGTTTCCCCATTGGCTCCTCAACGAATTTGGGCAGAATTAACTTCAGTGGAGCCAAATAATGATATTAAGAAGGGGGCCAGGGAGTCCCAGGTCTCTGAGGATACACCATAGTTTATCTCTAGGGACCATATCGAATTCCGCCTTAAGGTCTACAAAAGCAATATAAAGACTAGCCCCATTTAAGTCGACCTCCGTCTAACTTATTGGTTGGTACCTAAAAATCTGGTTGACCACACTAGTTTTGGTTTGGAATCTGGCTTGAAAGGATGTCAAAATCTTGGTTTCATCGAACCAGAGTAACAATCGGTGTAGTATTAGCTTATTTGTTTTGACTGGAGTCAATGAGTCTAATTGGGAGATACTTTGCCGGGTCTGTCTTTGGGCCTTTTTTAAGGTTAGAGATTCTTTCCACACCTTTCCAAGATGTTGGGAGGTCTGCTCCTGCCATGACGGTGTTATCGAGCCGGGTAAGGTATGGGGAACAAATAGTGGATTCGGAGATGAACAGGCCCCCTGGAATTCAATGCTGCCAAGGGCTTTCCCTAAACTTCTGTGATTTAATGGCATTACAGATTTGCGACACAGTGAAAAATTCTTAATTTCTGGAGGTGTCAGAGTTGTAGATAATGAAACCGAGTGTTGTGGCTTGTAAGGGACCATAGTTATCTTGGGTCTCCGGATTGGGGTGGGAGGGGGAAGAGGATTATAGGGTTTTAAAGTGGGTTACCAGTCCTGGGGAGCAATGTTAGATTCAGGTTTCGCCCACACTGTCTTGGAGCCTTGTGAGATGACATGCAGAAGGCTGCCTGATTCCCTGAGTACACAGCGGTCAACATTTCGGTCCAAATGGCCATATCCCAGTTTGATTTTGCACATTTTTTGACAGCTTAGCAGTCTAGATGTTGTTTGGCGGCCCACCCTAGATGGCACGGAGGAGGTGGCTCTTTGCTATTCTCCAATTTCTGTTAAACCGCGAGTGTGATGCAGTCACAGTAGAGTTCTTATTTGAGTAGGGTTTGGTGAAAAAGCCTGATTCTTAACTCCGCGAACCATTTAGCATGGACGTCCATTACCCTATCGGAAGGCAGCTCAGGATGAACTAATAGGAGCAAGATGTGGGGCAGGCCCTGGTGTATGTGAGCGTATGTATTCTCATTATTCAATACAGTCTCCCATCCTACCTTCCATCAATCATTGCTAACTTATATATCACCACAAGGTAATCAAGGGTCCTTATTTGCCCTGTCTGTATTGTCATGCAGTGCAAGAAACAGAGGAAAATGATCACTCTCCGTCCTATATAAACCTCCATATCTATAATGAGTTCCCAGAATCGGAGGTCCACAAGAAAATAATCAAGACAACTCTGGCTGAAATTTCTTTTAAAGTTGGGCGCCTCTCTACATAGGATTTCGACCTGCCATTGCAGGCCCCCAGATGACAACATATATAGAGGTCCAGCAACTGCAGGTCTACCTTTGATGTGAACTTTAGACAAGGACCCGCAATCTGGAGAATACCCCAGGATTGATCTTCGTCACCAGTTTTTGTCCCTTTGGAGGGTGGTAGGTTTGAAACGTGTTAAAACTCCCGGCTACAATTACTACTACCTCCCACTTGGATTTTGAGTTAGTAATATCACTCAGTTCGTCTAGAATGGAAGACTCTGCTTACTTGGGAATGCTCCTGCTATAAACATTAAAATAACAGTAGTGTTACATTTACCTAAAGGGCAACCTCGAGGCCAAGTAGATCCAGTGAATTGATTGGCAGTTGCTTAACGTGGTATCCCGGAGGGATCTAACGGGTTTGGGTTTGCGAGCAGGTACATGAAATTTCTTATACCCTTTTCTATGGGTTGGGACAACCTCCCAGGACTCTTTAAACATAATAATATTGGCTGTGTATATAAAGGGCCCTGAGCCCCCCTGGGCAAACTTACTCCCCAGTCCCGCAAAGTTTCAAGAGATGGTACAAAAATCACTGGACCTGCACGTCTAGAGAGTGGAAAAATTGTCCACTGTGCAAGATGCAAGAACTAGTTCGAGGAACCTACACTCGGTGCTGCTCTCAGTCATGACTACCAATTGATGAAGGATTCACAGAACAATCCAGTCAATCCATACAAGAAAGAGAAGATGTGGTCTGAGGGTGCTCCTGGCTCTAAGTAGGGGGACCCTTGTGTTGAACGGTATCTGGGAGTTATTGGGGGTAGAGGTTTGTGCCTGTAAAGACAATAGACCATTCACAAAAGCTTAATGTGAGAACTGTAAACTAATGCAGTCAAAGGAGTCAGAGTGTGAAATACGACTCGCACTAATTATGTCAGAATGTATTACAGTGCAGCATTTAATCACGTCTCTAGTCCAGTGCGTCACTTTATTTATCAGGGAAGCGTCATCTTCGACACACAAGGGCACCTTGGGATACCAGTCATATATAACATACAGCTGATGGAAAAAGCGTTAGGGTTAGTATTAGACAATAGACAATTGGAAACTAGGGTGAGGCAGTATAGGTGTAGGAGTAAAATCAGGGTAAAGTAATGGAACCTGGTTATGTGAATCCTTGCAACCATCAACCTGGCTTGTCGATGATTTTTCAAGCTGCTGGTATTTCGGCGAGGACTGTAACTCATCACATAGGGCCTTAATCTCAGCCCATGAAGAATTAGTAACTACCCATAGTTCTTTGATTGGGGCACAGGTATCATCCGCTACATCTGACAGTTGTGGGGGGATTAGCAAGCGCTCCGGAGTCATTTGGCAGCATATCATTAGAGTCCAAAACAGAAAAATGATTAGATCATGTAACCACAGGTTCTAGTGGAATGTGGGATTTAGATGAATTAGAAGAAATACACAACGGAGAACTGCCGATGGTGGACTCCCCCGGGGCATTTCTTATTGAGCTAATTGCCATGAAATGAGACTATTTGCCCTTCCCAACTTTTTTAAACAACTGGGCAACTTGTGTCTTTTTTGGCTTAGCACCAGAAGCATCAAGTTAAAGGATTTGATCTACCTCCTCTATTAGATGGTCTATATCTTGTAGGGTACTGCTGTGGGATGGGCAGTCTACTGCTTTTTTCCCCGTTGATTCACCAGTGAGTTTTTCGGTGCTTTTCCTTTTCCCCGACGGTTGACAGGTTAAATATCACTCTGCAGGTATTTTAACTAAATAGTCACACTACAAATAACAGTCTTCCCTCCAAAAAACACAAAAAATTGGCTAGGCTACAAGCTTATGTGGGAAAACCATGAGGGGTTACTATTATTTTAAATGCCTAATACCGCTTGCCTCAGTGGGGGAGACTGTTTGATGATGAGTCCTGGATCCGGTCTTTGACATATTTGGTCTCAGTCTGAAAGGACAGCCAAACAGGCACCACAAAAGTCAGCAGATATATGTTCGTAAGAGTTGACCTTATTTAGAATGGGGATTTGCAACTTGGTCGCAAGGCCAAGGGGGGTAGCCTGCCCTCCCACTTCCTGTCGCTGACGGGCGCAGGGCGGTACCGCCATTGGCCCGGGCATGGCCCATGTGGCGGGACTGCTCGCCACACTTAATACCGCTTGGTAGATCAGGTGAGGGGGAAGACCAGGGACCGCCTCCTGGGGTCCTGGTGATGCTGGACTGTGTAGTACCCTCTGAAATGCCGCCAATTTCACCTGTGCAGCCAGACTCCTCGCCGTGCTTTATAGCGCTTGGTAGATCAGGTGAAGGGAAGACCAGGGACCTCCTCCTGGTGCCCTGGTGATGTTGGACCATGTAGTCTCCTCTGAAATGCCGCCAACTTCATCCGTGGAGTGGGACTCCTCGTCGCGCTTTATTGCATTTGGTAGATCACGTGAGGGGAAAGACCAGGGACTGCCTCCTGTGGCCCCGGTGATGCTGGACCATGTAGCCCCCTCTAAAATGCCCCCAATTTCTGTCCTTTATTGTATGAATTCACCTACTTAGGCAAATTCCCACTCTCTGAAGTATCACGGATTTTCCTGAATGGACGAGATGATGTGATTAAAGTACTAATTACGTTTAGACGGAACTGAGGGATTTGGTTCAGATAAGAACATGTACTCGGTAGTTATCAGCAAGCCTGGTCAACATTTCTAATACACCGGTGCAATCATGCGTATTTTTATGAATTTTGCTTTACATTTGTTATGTGAAATTCCCAAAACTAATCTCAGAGAGCACGGGAATAACACAAACGACCTGAATATAAGTAGCTTTTGTTCACGCTTCTTGCTTTTTCGCTCTATGTTTAAGCGCAAAATGCATCCTCCCACCTAAAACGGACAGTTTCCACATTATTAAATGTGACATATTATAATGGGTATGCATGGCGTGGAAAAATGGATAAACACATAAGAGAAAACAGGTGGGAGGCTTATAAATAATGAAAAGTAGAGAAATAATCCCGAGAGAAAGGCTAGGAATAGTCACAGTTAAATTACTTTTGGGCCAGATGTACAACCCTTTTTTGCGTCCGCAAACGGGAGATGCTCCCGTTTGTGACCGCAAAAAAGTGTAATAGCATGTACAAATGCTATCTTGCGAGTCACTGACTCGCAAAATAGCATTTGCCACTCTCGCTGTTAGGAAGGGGCGTCCCTTCCTAATAGCGAACCAACATGCTATGTACTAATGTTTTGCTGCCGCATTTGCGGGAGCAAAACACTTGCCATTTACCACCTACTTCAAGTAGGTGGTAAACCACTCGCAAATGGGAAGGGGTCCCCAGGGGACCCCTTCCCCTTTGTGAGTATGTGGGGAAATATTTTTTAAGAGCAGGCAGTGGTCCCAGAGACCACTGCCTGCCCTTAAAAAAATTAAACTGAAAAGTTTCATTTTTATTTTTTAAATGCATCCTGTTTTCCTTTAAGGAAAACGGACTGCATTAAAGAAAAAGAAAACTGCTTAATTAAAAAAGCAGTCACAGACATGGTGGCCTGCTGGCCCCAGCAGGCCATCATCCCTGTGAATGCTACCCATTCCTAAAGGGGTCGCAAATTAAACCTGCCTCATTCATATTAATGAGGCATGCAATTTGCGACCCCATCAGGAATCGCAAACAGTGTCTGAGACATTGTTGTGCATTCCAATGAGCGAGTCGCAAATGCGACGCAATTTGCAACTCGCACATCTGGCCCTTTGTCTAATATCAGATAGTGTTTGGGAAATTGAAACTGAAAGTCATGACGTCATTGGGCTTCTTTACCGTCATTGGTACACTCTGCACTGCCTAATAGAAATGGGGGAGGAGGATGGTGATGAAATATCAAGTGTAACTGTCACACTATAAAAATATCATATCAACAATACTGCCAACCAAAATATCAGCTAGGTCAGTAATTGTTTGCTGTACTTATCACTACATATATGTCTCTTGTCCAAAATTTGATTTTTAAAGTATGTAGATGTGAAGTTAAAATAGTAAATCTATACTTACCAATATACGCGTAACCAGTGATGCAGTGAACCACCCCCTTAAGCAGCATATGCGGGGGTTGCTCATTGGGTGAACGAGCGGAGTAACTGGGTCACCCAAAAACGTTAATTCGATGTGTATGGTGCTTTCCTGTCTGCAAACAAAATGCTAATAAATATGATTAGTTAAAAAATGGACATAGAGGTTTGGTAGGTGGGTTGACATTCATTGCAAAATAAACAGAGACATGATGAAATGTTTAAAATAGGGGAAATGCACAGAGAGGGTGAAATAAAAAAGTGAGCATGAGAAAGAATAGTAGGAAAGACCAAAATAAGGATGAGAGACATAAACATGGGTAGATGGAAAGAGAGAGGAAAGAGCTGGTGGTCAAAGGAAGGTTGCAAGAAATGAAGTACATGTCGAAAGATATAATGAAGAAAATGTGAAAAGTAGGATGGAAGGGTGAAAGAATGAATGGATAGAAGCATGAAAGATTGGGTAGGTGGAAGGACACAAGGATAGATGGAAGAGTGAAATGATCAACAGATAAAAGGGTGAATGGCAGGAAGAATGAAGAATGGGCAGATGGGTAAGATTGTAAGGAACGATGGTGAAAGGAAGAAAGGAAGGAAGGATGGATGGATGGATGGATGGATGGATGGATGGATGGATGAATGAATACATCGATTAATATATAAATGGGGAAAGCATAAATGTATGAATTGATGGAAGGAGGATGAGAAGGTAAACAAAATTCTCCTAAGCGCAGGTTTGCTCACTTGGCATGCTGGGTGTGATCAGAGTTATGGTTAAAGTGAAGGTATTTTTATTTTCTACCTTCTCCCTGGAACCTACCTCCACAATATTTTGGCATTAGATGTTTTTTGTTACAACATTCTTGCAGCATGATATTTCTTTGGTCGATATTCTGACATACAACTGAAAGGAAAAGTGAGCAAGAAAGGTAAGGCAAGCTAATGAGTGAAAGAAAGAGTCAGATTGCAGCATAAAACAGGGAAAGAAGCACTGACAACAAAGAAAAAGAGTTCAAGGCAGTCAGGAGTGAGATGGCAAGGGAGACCAATAGAAAGAAAGAGTGGAGTTGAGAGGAACAAAATCTATCAAACAAAGTTGTGCATTTGGGATTATCAAACTAATTAATCCTAAATTTTCTGCAGGTCTGCCGCAAGAAAAACGCCCATCATTGGCTCATAAGGACATCCTGGTGTGCCGTGGGACTGAATCCGAAGAAAACCGACAAGCAACAGAGTCATGGCCCAAGACAGAGTGCACCAGGACTGCCAGGTAAATAGACAGATGTAAAAAACGTAGAAACATCAAAAAATATCAATATGGAATCAATAAGGGCTTCAACTATACTTGAAAGAAAAGATTGGAAATGTGGTTCTCTTTCACTTCTAGAACATTCTTTCTTGTCTGTGCAAGGACAGATGTGATGCTCACAAATGCCACTATGAAACACAAAGAGGACCTATGGTACAGCATGGGCACACACACATATCTCAATGGCAAATTCATCTTGTTCTTTACTGACATTTTTAATTAGCATTTGTATAGCGCACCATCATTGAAGCTTCGTAGCGCATTTCATGGTTGAAGGCAGCATCAAGGCACGCCTACCACAGCTCCCTGCTGTTACAAAGCAGACCCAAAGCTGCTCAATGCCCAGCTTGATCTCAGTTCTAATGCAATCACTGTCTTATGTCTGCACAGGACACATCAGTCAAGAGTTGCTGTTGCTGTGCCACTCAGTGTTTCAGTGAGTATTTGGTTATTTTACTGCATTTAAATTAACTAAGATTATCATTTTATTCTGGGACTTTCTTGGTGTTGGAGAGTTCTTGGTGTTTGATGGTTGAGTTCCTCTGGAAATGGAAATTATTTTATTCAGAAAAATACATTTCCAGTCACTGCTTTTCTCACAAATGCACATGAATTAGTTCCACCTTTGTGCCTAGTCACTGCTGAGCTTTTCCATGAATGGCTCACTGATAGAGTCTTCACCCTCTTCTCCATTCATGCCTTGACATACCATCCGGCACAAACATCTGCACAGATGACAGGCCATTGCAGTCTCCAGGTCCCTGTGGTTTTGGGGACCTGGAGCTGTACTACACAGAGAACCTCAGGGGTGCAAAGGGCATGTGCGCCCGCTCTGTGCACTCCCGGGACACATTGGTATTACAGAAGGGGCCTCAGAGGCTTCTACGGCCCACTCTGTGTTACAAATAGCTCTGGCGCACGTGGTACACCAGCGCTATCATCAGAGGGTGTTTCCTCATTTGCACAGAGGCTTGAGCCCATGCACTTTGCCTCTGCGCCTGCGCCCTATTTTGGATGCAGACATGACTTTAGGAGGCGCCTGCTAAAGGCAGCCTTCTAGAGGGGAGAAAGATGGTCCCATACACCTCACAGACATCCCCTTGTGGGCGTGTGCAGTCACTCACTGCATCCACCTGCAAGGGGATTTCTCACCCCTCTTGAAAGTGCAAGCAGATGCCACCTGCACAGTGAAACACGGAGCGGCTTTGAAGCAGTTGCGCCGTATTTATCTGGAATGCGCTGCCCCCAGGGCAGCACTGGTTCGCGGCTGGCCTAGGGGCAGAGCATTCATTGTGATATTGCGCTCTTTCCCTGTTTGCTCACGGCGCACCTATCTAACGGTGCACCATTGCACAAAGAGGGAAAGCCACCATATTTGTTATACGGCCTCAGATGTACTATGGGCTGAATCGCAGGCCAGTTGGTGTTTGTACACACCGAACACCTTGTTACCATACCTTCCTTTTCGACTGTAATAGAGATATTGCTATTGAGCACAAAATGAACATTCAGTAGGATTTGCAGAATCCTGTCCTATTAATATCGATGATGCAGGTTTCTGTCTACGAATGGTGCAGAATGGTAGGGATGGAGGACTGAAGAGGCAGCGGACCTCATCCCCGCCTTTGCATTCTTAAACAACATTTTATTTTATCGTTCCACTTCCTGCGCTTTAAAGGAACAGGAGCTGCAATCAAAAAATAGAATACGCATTTGGCAAATGCCTTGCTGGGTGCATGCAGCAGTACCTTGGGACTCTGGCGGGTCCCCATTCCCAATAGCCCACATTTTTCAAAGTGGAAGCTGTCCCTCAGACGCTACTTCTTCTATGAGAATGGATACCACAGCTTTGGGTATTAGTATTCAATCAATGATTTACAGCAGTTATTTCTTGAGGCTGGGGCCTGGAATGAAGGGTGTTTGCAGCTGGTTAGCTAGATTTGCTTGAATAGATCACCTACTAAATGATACAAAAGTTTTGAACTTAATGCATAATGGGGTTGGGAACTATAGAGGAGCCCTGAAGATAGGGATGATGTGGTCACACTGAGGCTGGTGGTTGTATGGAGAATGCCCTTCTTTTGGGGTGATGGTGGAGTCAACTATGGGCCAGATGTACAAACATTGGGAAGAGTGATTTCCTAATTGCGATTTCCTGCAAATCACAATTATTAAATCACTATTCCTAAGGTACGAAACTTGTTGAGTTTCAATTAGCGATTCCTAATGGGTCGTAAATTGACCTACCCCATAAATATTCATGAGATAGGTCGCTGTTTGCCACCTATTAGCAATCATAGCCATCACAGGGATGGTGGCCTGCTAGGGTCCGCAGACCAACTTGTCTGTGATTGCTTTTGATTAAAGCAACACTTTTTACTTTAAAATGCAGCCGTTTAACTTTCATGAAAAACTGAATGATTAAAAAGAAAAAAATGAAATGCTTAAAAGTAAATTTTTAAGAGTAGGCAGTGGTCTTTGGGACCACTGCCCGCACTTAAAAAATAATTTTGTTACGTTCTCAAAGGTAAAGTGGTCCCATGGTATCCATTCCTATTTTTAATGGGTTACCACCAACTTTGAATTGGTGGTACAATATTTATGTTTTGTGAACGAAATTTGGTCCCAAAACATTAATACATACCACTGCTAATCACTGTTTGGAAGGGATGCCCTAAACACTCCCCTTCAAAATACCGAATCGCAAACCAATAATGCTATTCAGTAACAACTTAGAAGAGGGATCTGAGGTTTCCTTCGATATATTCTTAGAACAAAAGGCACACATTGAGTCAGATGACAATACTTGCCTTCAGAGAGCACACAGGTTATGAAACCTAGAGTGAAATGCGTGCTGGCAAAAAAGATTTTACATGTGTTCTTAACTTACAAAGTAGAGTAACAGTATGGCATGAACTTATTTTGCAATTGGAAATTATAATTGACTGCTTAAAATAGGAAAGAACAATAAATATGCAAAAAATATGTTTGAAATGAACTAAAAAGAAAAATCACTTGCTGTGTGACTTGAAACATGTTTTGCTCAGAATTACAAGAAGTAAAGGGCTGAGAATTATACGACAGAACGAGATGAGAATTATAGAAACAAATGGGGTCCGGATGGCCTTTAAATTAGCTCTGTTTTCGATGCTAACCTGTTGTTGGCGAGATAGTTTGGTGGTTAGAGACTGAACGTTTAATTTGAAAGTTGTTTTTTGTTTATTTAATCTTTATAAATAGCTTCTACCTTTAGTATCACAGATGAGTAGCAGTAGCCATTTCAGAGATTGATATGTTTTCTTCTTTTTCAGAATGGCTTCTTGGTCTAATGTCACTTGTTTGGATAGCACTGAGCATCGCTGAGATTGTCATTGGTAAGATCAAAGGATCTCATTGCCTCTTTGTACTCCTTCGTCTCCCCTCTACCCTGACATATGCATCCCTTTTTCTATCCTCTTTTCATCCCTTTTTCCAGTTCACCTCATGAGATTAGGAGATATCACCCCTGGAAAGTTTTTTTTTTAATGCTGAATGGATACATACTTATAACCTGTTGACTAGTAATGCCTTATTTGGTGTACGACATGCGATTTGGGATCTACCTCATTAACGAGGACGTGGTCGATCTTTGTCCATCTCTTTTAAGAAAGATTTTGTTAGTACTCGAGCAGAACTGCTGTGACACTTTGGTTTGTGGTAGATCATTAAGTCCATACTACACCCCACCAAGGGATGTCTCCGGCGACAGGCCCACCCCAACCTCTCCGCTCAACTAAGGCATCCCTATTTTCACCCTATAAAGGAGCTATCTCTGGACTGTTGGCCATTTGCAATGTTTTGAAACTCAATAAATACACGTAAAGTAGTCTCTGTTGGAAACAGTCCCACACAACATCTCTGGATAGTTCTTTTTTAAAAACCTCTTTTGGCCAAAACCCTAATGCTACTCACTCTTCAGCACTTTTTTCTTCTTTTGGAAGAACAGAACTTCAAGCACCAAAATGCCTGAGTAGCCGTGAGGGACTCAAATGTTTCCCTAAAGAGAGCTGTCATAGTAAATTAATTGAGTGCCTCTTAAAAATAGTTCTTACCTCCCGACTGTAATCCAAGGGCAAGAGGTTGAGGGAACCTCTGCCAATATTCAGGATGTGACTCACCTCACGAAATTATTGCAGGTAACTCATCCGAAGGGAATCACGTTGGTTTCTGTGTTTAGATTCAACCAACCTAAGCATACACTCTACAATTTTCATAGGATAGGATTTCATTAACATGACACTGCTGATAAGCATGATCTCTTTTGTCTCACATTTTTGTGAGAGCTCTGAGTTGTGACTGTGGGTGTTATATAATGCCTCACAACTTACAATTGAGTCAGTAGTGTAAGTCATGGATTGTCATGTGATCACAAAATGATCCGATGAGCGATAAGAAAAGCATGTAAAATACAATTAAAATAATAGATTGAAAGAATTAGCTAGAACATGAAACTGACCGGTAGGGTGAGAATGTGAGTGAGAGAGTGAGAGACAGAGAGAGAAAGAAAGAGAAAGAGAGGGTCCACTAGAAATGATTGATTGGGAGATGGCTAGAATGAGAGCAAAAAAACAAAGCAAAGGAGGAGATGAGGATTGGAGAAAGGGAGGAGAAAAGAATGAGAAAAAGAAGTTGACAAGGCACAGGTGGTTTAAAAAGAAAACCAGAGTCAAGTCAGGCGGTGTGTTACATCATATGTTTTTAAGCTAAACTGCTTTAGGCCCCCATTTCAAGTTCAGGGCTAAATGCTGATCTCTGTGTAAACTAAGGGATGGGGATTCTGAGTTGTTTGATAAACATACCCTCACAGTTTTCCCTGATGGAATAAATTAAGGTAAAGGCCATTAGGAATGCCAAAATATGTGGAACTTGGTGAGTATACAAAACAGTGATGGATGGAATGCTTGAATTAATCTAAGACACTGGTAATCACTCAGGCCGCATCCCAATCCATCATTATTTGGCACACAATGCCGACTCATTTTGGACCCAGCTTTATGCAAATCAACCTTGACCCTGCTCCAATAGGAATAGTCCAGCCCGAACTGCCAAGCCAGGACCTTCCTGAACCGAAACACACACAAACCAGAATTTGGTGTGCTACCTTAATAATTGTACATGTTATGTCTCAGTTGCAAGATGAAAACTAGGAAGAGGAGGCATTTACCATAACTGGGGTGGTAAATACCTCATTCTGTGATAATGGTATTACCAAGTGTGGTAAAAGCCTTCACTGACCTAACTTGGAATAAGGTCCATTGTCTTTCAACAACAAACCACACAACTGCATATCCCAAGATGGTTTTGTCTAGGAATGTGCTTAGTGGCCTGGAGATTTGAGGCCATACTGTCTGCATTCTATACATTTTAATAAGACTAGTTCCTCCTATCAGGTGAGTCTGGAGTATCTGGCAACGTGTTATTTCCTGGTAGAAGATAAAACTAAATATCAGCCACCCTACTGAAGATTTCTTTGGCAATATTTCATTGCTCTGTAATGCAACACCTAATGTAGTTATTTTACTGATCTGTTGTTTTCATACTCACAGGTTCTGTTTATCTGCATGAATGCCCAGCACAACGCTTCATCCCTATCTACCTCATCGTCAATGGCGTCACCGTCATCGTCATGTCCCTCCTCTCTATTGTGGCTGGACTGAGGCCAAATAAGCTCATCTATGGCATCCTTGCGCTGTTGAGCCTCTTTTGGTTTGCTTGGCTTATCACAGGTAATACCTTTACTTATGTCGTACAGTTCTAGGGAAAGTTATCATCAACGATTGGAAGCTATCAATCACGAGATAACTAATGAAATTAGCAGTCCATTTGCAACATAATTTATAAACACAAAGTGCCATCCATAGGATGGTGGGTGAAGAAAGGGCTTTAAAATGAGACAACAAGCCATTTACAAGATAGTGAATGAGCATGAAGTGGTGGGTATATTGATTATCATTATCAATATACTTACAGATAAAGTGATCTGATATGCTCCTGTTTCTCAATGGCTAGTTGTACAATTTATTAACATCACAACAGAAAATACCCACCACAATTTACATTTTTGGGCAAGGTAAGACAAGTGATACATTCTATTTCTTAATAAAATACTAAGATTCTTTGTGTATTTTTGTATTTAAGAGCACTTATAGTGGTTGCTAAAATTGGTCTGAATGTAATTTTTTGAAGCATCATTTAAAATATGATATATTTGTCCCAAGTCAAATTTCCCGTGGCAGCTTTTTCCATAAATTGATTCCAAATACCTATATTTTCCTGCCTCCAGATCTCTTATTTTTTGCATTTTATTGGCGATATTTATATTGGGTTGATGTAGCGCCAGAGGTTATCACAGTGCTTTACATCGGCAGATATTTTGTACTGACAGATGCAGCTTCAAAAAAAATGTCTGGTTAACTTACAAACTGGGTGTGGCCAGGTAAAATTCATATAAGAACAATCATTGACATCTGCATAAATTGATAGGAGGTGCTGTGGATTGGCCAAGAGGGGACATTGGGTAGGGAGAGAAGTAAACGGAGACGGTGAAGAGTTTCAGTTCTTTCGTGGAGATACGGGCAGGGGAGTTTGGCACCTGTCTGTTTCTCAAATCTTGACACCCTCATTCAATTATTATTCAATGGTCTGTAAAGGGAGACAGGTACATATTTATTTACGCCTTGACTAGAATGGAGGAACCCAGCATCAATCACAACTCAAACATAAGCACAAGACATGTAGTTCCTCCGCAGGCCCTGCCTGTGAGCAACCAGAGTTTGCGCAGGGGTCGGAATTCCATGTTGTATGGAGCTTACAGTACCCACTAATTACCAGGGGCAATATAGTCCACACCGTTCATAAAATTTGGGCAACCCAGAATTGCCAGATTTGACAGTTGAAAAGTACATTGTTTATCATGAGATGCAGATTGTGGTGTGTTAAGCAATAAGGCCTACCTGATCTACTGAACTAGAGTGGGTTTGTTTTCTTAAAACAATTGGACCAGGTCTCTACCATCTTGGCTGAAGCTCCAAGCAGCTTTTCCAGCACAGAAATGAAAATTATATTCTAAGTGGTAAACTGGATTTTACCATCAGTTGTAGGCTGAGCTCTATGATAAAGGGAACAAATATATATCCTACTCAAAAAGTATTTCAAACAGAGCCTTACCTTACTCACCACTGATAGAAAGCCATTTTAACATAAAAAATAACCTTAAAGTTTCAAACTTTTATCAGTGGGGGTCAGAGATTGCCCCAGTGAGTGAAAACACCTGAAGTAGGGACTTCGGAGAGACTTTCCTTAATCTGCAACACATCTCACTTAGTACCGCTAAGGTCCATCCAGTTTTACTGAAGCCCCCCAATGACTGCTTCCTGATTGCGAATAATTTCTTCTCCAAAAAGGTTACGCTATCTAAATGCATCTCTGTTATTTCCATGGTAAATATTTAAAGTGAAATTTTACACGTATCTTTTGTGATATTTAATGTTATTAGTCCTCTAATCCCCCCCTCATGCGTTAGAGAGCTTTGGCCGAATTGTTTAATGTAAATCGAATATACAGTGTCTTTAAGCTTATATTATAGTACTGTTTAACTGAAAGATTCATAGTTTTATCATTGGTATCAATGTACCTTCTGGAAATTACATCATATGCCAGGAAAAGGGAGTTATACACATAAGTAGAGTTTTAAGTGACACATGGTGGCTGTTGCACTCATGGGTTTTGTGGAAATGTGGGTTAGTCAAAAATGTAGGATTATTTTAATGATGGTCCGGCAAGGATCTGAGATCAGTGCTGGGGATATGATAAATCTCTGTTTTTTCACCCAACAGGGAGCGTCTGGACTTTCCCGCTGTACCCCAACTACACAAACTGCAACAGAACCGTCTACCTATTTACGTTCTCCATCTTGATCATCCAGTGGATCGTCCTGGCGCTGTCCCTCCCCGCGATCATTGTCAAACTTTTCTCCTCTTTCCTCGCTTGTTCTTCTTGTTCCTCTTGCTGTCTTTGTTCTCAGTGCTCCTCTTGCTTTTCCTGTGTTACTAAATGATGAACTTAAGGCCCCAAAATCCTTACATTTTGTTAGAAAACTTGCAGTTCCATGGACTATTTGCACAACGGTGCCTCAAGAAAGAAATTGGTTATTTTGTAAATTCATAATTGCTAATGGATGGTTTTGTTGCACTGACAATTAGGGACCACCTTTCCTCCTGACTGACACATCATCTACATCCCCGGATGATGGCCCAACCCTATTATTATTAGGCACGTAGTTTAACAATAAAGACAAAGGTGTAGTGTATCCTGATTTTGCACAAAGGCAGGACACATGTAGGGACCAAAGGTAAAACTTGGCTATGAGAGAGGGTCACTGACAAGTGGCCCATGTATAGCGCCAATGGAAAACATGGCATGAACTCAGCCGCGGCCGGTGTAGGTAAGACCAGTGGGGCATCGGGCCGAGTGGGGGAGAAGGGGTATTTTGAAAGATGAAGACGATGAGATGTCGAATCCCCCCCTACTTGGCCCCACCACACTGCACAGGCTGCAGCTGCATGAACTGTTTTTCTACTTAAGTAATTAACTGTATTTTGAACATCCTAGTGACACAGAACTAATAGATTTACTGGGTTTGCTGTTGTTCCTTTTAGAGGGTATGTATTTTAGCAATTCGGACTGCATTCTTCCTATTGAAGGCGGGTTAATATTGATTTATATAAGGTTGCTCGCTGTCACAAAAATGTATCAGGTGTTGCGATTCGAGTTATTTTACAGGCTACAAAATCAGTAAACTCTTAACCAAGATTTGCACAGGAAATCATTTTTTATAGAATAGTTTTGTTAATTGCCTGGTACAGCGCACAACAATGAGCATAATTTGGTGCACCAGCGAACTATCATGGTAAATAATAAAAGATTTCCACCTACGGCTCACAACAAAGGTTTTTTTCAGATCATTATGATGACCCTAGACAGCCAACATTTCTGGGAATTGAAAACATTGAGCCACACTGTTGAAATAGTGTAAGAGGAAAGGGTTTGTTGGAAAGAGAAGGCGGCCGAGGTTTACTAAGGCTTCATGCCTGTGCAGGCAGCCACAAAGTGGAGCATGCTATTCACTATTAACAGCACAATCTATGTTCCAATGGGAAGGTGAACGTTACAGATCACACAAACTGTTGCTTGAAGGTGGCATTACTAGGGTGGATCAACGCAAGCATGCACAGGTTCTGACGCAACGCCGGCTCTATGAAGCATAGCAAGACCAGGCCTTGCCTAGTAGAAGAAGGCTCAAGAAAGGTACATTTTATTTTGTATTTCTTTTAAATCATTTCATTCCATATGGGATGCAGTGCACACCACATATCCTATGCACTGGAGCCTTCTGAGTTTGTTTACACGTAGGAATTAGTTCTGGAATGGTATGTCTCCAGTTTAAACCCTATGCTAGACAGTGAACACTCACAGATGTACCATGATGTGACGCTGTGCGTGGCGCAAGGCAGCCAGCCCCTTTGAGATTTATCAGATGGAGCAACACCAGTTTAAGGCCAATTTTGGTAGATTCGAAAATAATGTGGGTGCTATGCTGCACTGGGTCAAAAATATGTAAATCCGGGCCTGAATGTGTATTTCAAATAAGAAAGGTATGAAAATAGATCTAATTTGAAATTAATGTTTCCTTGTGTAATGTAACTGGTGCTCGTGTAAAGCGCTCCGATACCTGATACCTTTGGGTCAAGCTCACGCTATATAAAACAAAAAAGTGATAAAGTACCTCTAAGGCGAATTGCTGAATGCCATAAGTTATACATTTCTCTATTTAAAACAATAGTATTTATTTTATGTGAGTGATTATTTCGTGCTTCTCCTTTCAGTATTTTATCTTAATGAGACAAGTCAAAATTAAAAACATTTGGGGGTCATGGAATCACAGGTGTCTAACGCCTTTGCGACAGGGTAATGACTGACATACAACTTTAGAGGTAGAAAAATGCATAGCGAATAGTTTTTTCCAGTACACCACTACTTCTTACTAATGAAGAAAATGTGACTGTTATTGCATTCAAAATCATGTATGAATATATGATTATTATTTGTTGTCGTTGTTATTGTGCTTCAATAAATTAATTTGTTTGGAATCCTGGCATCCTTTAAATAATTCACACCTAGATATGAATGGGATGAACAAATACAATTAAAAGATTGTGTTTTACAGACACTGTCGCATTTTTGTTCTTGAATGTTCTTTTGTGCTCTTGGGCATTTTACTTCCTGAGCAGAACACTTGCTAATGTACCAGATATGCCATAACATTTTTTCAGTTCAGTTCAGTTCATAATCTTTATTTCGATCACTGAGACCACAAAAGACAATCACAACAATACACACAACATTTCCATTAGGGGATAGGTAAACCCTATTATCATAGTAGTTTGTATGTATACAAAATTATTTAACATTGCTATTCAAGGATTTCAGAACCGTATAAAAGTTAAGAAGTTCACTAAAAGCGTAAGACCATTGTATTCATTAATAAACCACACATATTGTTCTAAAATGTTTAAAAATGTTGATTTCCATAAAAATATCATAAAAGTGAACAATTGATAAGAAAAAAATATATATACATCCTCGAATGGCCGTAAAGAGATCAACATAAGAACTGTCAATGATGCGTCAGTATATGCAACACTAATATAAGCATAAAATTCTATGCCCATGACTGGAGTTATGCCAAGCAGAAGTTTGCATTAGACGTTACTCGTCGGGCTGCCAGTGTAATGTTATCCTAACCGTTTGTACGTTGGCTTACTCAGTTTGCTAATCACTAGGTCGGATGGGCTTGGGACTCTTTTTTTCACTAATCAACCACATCCCGCTTAGGAATTTAGCAGTTGCTATTACACTAGATTTGTTTGTATTGGTCAGCAGTATTCTCATTGCAACGGAGCTACACCTGGTACCCATGTTTCTACATAAGGCTTTCAACCATTTGCTCCAGGATGCCTTACGTATATATGATTATTATTCGTTGTCATTGTTATTGTGGTTCAATACATTAATTTGTTTGGAAACTGGCATCCTTTAAATAATTCACACCTGGATATGAATGGGATGAACAAATACAATCAAAATATTCTGTTTTACATACACTGTCGCATTTTTCTTCTTGAATGTTATTTTGTGTTCTTGGCCGTTTTACTTCCTGAGCACAACACTTGCTAATGTACCAGATATGTTTGAAATCAAGAGGAGAGTGAGGAACTAGAGTAGCTAGTTCGCTTTGCCGAGGGATATGTAGTAATCAAGATGAGCTAGCTACTAGGTAATGTATGTGTTATATGTGTTTGTTTTGGAAAAAGAAACGCTTGGTTTTCTTATGAAGGCCCTCACCCACCAACCTAGTTGGTGGCATGCTTCATCATCGGGCCCCACCCGAGGCACCGAGTGTGCCTCAGGTGTGCTACGACGCCTGGTTACAGCGGAGCAGGTTTTGTGACAAGTGAGTGTGCAGTGGGGGTGTATTGAGTGAGGTTTTAAAATACTGTCCTCGAGGTCCCAAAAGATTACTTTATTAGTGGGCCCTGGGCAGGGTTAAAAACAAGGCTTTTTAGACGTGGTCGAAGAGACTTATGGTCTCCCACGTCCAGTGTGGTCAACTAGTTTCAGCCAGGCCTTATTTGTTATAACTGTCTTTCTTCAGGACCTATGTGCGAGGGGGTGAATCAAGGGACTCACGTGTTGTCAGTGCCTTTATGTGAAGCACACGCTAAGGTGCTATAATTGTAAGAGGAGGTTTTCCTCTCGGTTTGTACCTGGAAGGAAAAGGGACAAGACAAACACAGAAACATAAATTATGTAACACGTAGTTTTTTAGGCACATGATGGGCCTCATGTAGGTAGCGAAATACCGGTCGGTAACGGCCAATTTTCGGTAAATATGCCGTTACCGACCGGTATTCAGACAAGTGAGATGTAGGAGTCCAAAAACCACTTTTCGGTAAATATGAGGCGGTAAATACCGAATCATATTTACCGAATTCTAAAATACCGAATCAGATTTACCGAATACATACTTAACGAATCGGTAAATATGAAGTGGTAAATATGAAGTGGTAAAAATTTAAAATGACATGTAGGAGCAGTCGGTAATTAAGAAATCCAGGAAAATCGGTAAATAAGAGTCGGTAATTAACACGGATGGAAAGCAGGTGGTAACCATCAACAATGCACATAAGCAATCCCAAAATGCAACAGCGTGGACAACATGGCCACCATGTACGTCATTGCAAGGCGCCTACGTCTACAGGCAGCAGGACTGAGGGTGTGGCGACGGGAGGAACAAATCTACAGACAGCGCATCACACTATTCCAGCTGACTGATGCAGAGATACATGAGAGGTACAGGCTACACCCCGAAACCATCATGGACCTGATAAGGGACCTGCACCCACTCCTGGACCAGCCAACAAGAAGGGCGCACGCCATACCACCACATGTGCAGGTGCTCTGCAGCCTACATCTACTGGCATCCGGCAGTTATCAGGTGGTGACAGCTGCGGTGGGTGGTGTATCCCAGAGTTGCCTGTCCCGTTTCTTCAGGAAGTTCCTGGATGCCATGATGCAGAGAATACACCACTACATAAGCTTCCCAAACACACAGGCTGCACTGCAGAAAACAAAAACAGACTTTTATCACATGGCACAGTTCCCCCATGTCATCGGCTGTATTGATGGTACACACATCCCAATCTGTCCACCAGCTGATACAGAGCACATCTACAGGAACAGGAAGTCCACCCACTCCATCAATGTGCAGGTGATCTGTGATGCAGGGAACATCATCACAGATATTGTTGCAAAGTTTCCTGGGAGCACCCACGACTCTTACATCTTCCAGAATAGTGGGATCTACACACGACTGAGTGCCGGCGAATTCGGAGAGGGATACCTGCTGGGTAAGTAACAGTGACGCCCCTTGAAACCTGCAAATCAGAGCGTATAGAGGCATGTAACTGATGGTTCCCTTTTACTCATCCAGGCGACAGTGCATATGCATGCCGTTCATTCATCCTCACTCCCTACCTACACCCAGCAACCCAGAGTGAGAGACGATACAACGTGGCCCACAAATCTACACGCAATGTGGTGGAGCGCACGTTTGGACTACTGAAGAGCAGGTTCCGCTGCCTCCACAAGAGCGGAGGCGCACACCAGTACAAACCCATCACCTGCTGCAAGATAATTGCCACTTGTGCAATGCTGCACAACCTTGCCACGAAAAAAGGTACAGATGTGGAACTAACATATTTTGAGGACAACGAGGATGAGTCAGGCCAGCCAGAGGGCAGCGCAGCTAGAGTGCCAACTGCAATCGATGGGAGAGAGAGATGGGCAGAGATCACATGCAACTATTTCTGAGTAAGTGAGGGGACACAGCGAGTTGTGAGAAGTCATGACGTAGTTTAATGTGGCACCACGCCATGAACACATGAACAGGCCAATCTGGCAATATGCCATCTATACAATGAGTATGTCCAGGGTTACGTCACCCAATGGCAAGTGGATAAGCAGGGCCACATCAATGTTTGCGCATACGCGCTGCAGTGGTGGATTGCACGGCCTGTGCATCCTCACTAGAGCCAACCCCAAGCCGCCTGCTGCTCCTGCGTGCTTCGGGGACGGGGGGTGTGATGCTGCTGCTGGTGTCGATGCTCTCCGCAGCATCCCCTGCAGCAGTTGTCGACGCCTGACTAGTCAATAGCACCCCTAGTGCACTTGTCACCTGCACCATCCCCCGAGACAGGTCGCTGCAGCACTGTGTTAGGCCCTCCTGCATCGTCACAGAGCGCCGGCAAAGTAGGGAAGTCGCAGTTGCCAGACGGTTGAGTGCCCTGCTGGTAGTGTCCCTTCTCTGGCGTTCCCGGCGCCGTGCTTCGATGTCAGCATCTAATTTGCTGCACAACTGCTGGATTGACTGGGACATGTCCCGAATGCCCGCAGCCATGCCGCCAATGTTTGTGTCCATGTTGACTAAGCTTGTCTTCATCACCCGCATGTGCCTCTGGACTGACATAACTGCCTTTGATTGCAGGCGCTGTTGCTTCAACATTTGGCCCTCGAGCCCCAAGAAGACACCATGGCCGTCAGTGGGTGCTGGTGGACTCTGGACACGCGACCTGCGGCGCCCTCTTGCTCCCGTCTGTGCTGCCTGTGAGGTGTGGGGCACAGTGGGATGGCTCCCTTCCTGGGGCCCGGTGCGGTCTTCTGGGCCCATGCTGTCGTCTGACGAGGTGTCTAAGGCTCGTAGCCTGGCTGCTGGACGCCTCCTCATTCTCACACCTGCAAGCGGAGATGTGGCCGGTGAATCGAACATGAGTGGCGATGCTGGCTCTGGTGGTGGTGATGCTGGCTCTCGGTGAGGTGATGCTGGCTCTGTGTGCGGCGAGGCTGGCTGCGTAGGTGGTGCGGCTGCAAGTGGGCCTGCTCCCTGGTCTGAACTCGTGCTGGCTAGAGGTGATTTTTGTGGCCGGTGTGCCGTCTCCCCTGCAGCATGCCCTGTACTGCATGATGTCACATCTGTGGACAGAAAAACAACATTGGCTCAGTGTCCCCGAAGGGCTGCATTGCAAGCGTCACAATAAATCATTTCACATTCCAATCTGTCCTCTGTCTCCTTGTGCCTCGAGTGCGTGACATGCCTTGTTGCCCTGTAACATTTACGTCATGGTTAGTGTTGCCCTGACTACATCTCCCGGAATGCATTGCCTGTCTGCACTGACACGTGTGGACTGCAGTGTGATTCTCGTTTCACAATGGGGGATGTGGGATAGGGGTAGGGGAGGCTACATTGCTGTGCTTTCGTCTTACCTTGGTGTGTTGCGGCTCTGGCAGAGCTGTCGGCGTCCCCAAGACCCACGACGCTCTCTTGCTCGAGTGTGGCCGCCACCAGCTCCTCCAGTTCGGTGAGGGCAGGTGCCCTGTTGGTTCCACCTCCGGTCTGGCTGGCCTCCTTCTGGATGTCGCCCATCTTCCTCTTGGTCACAATCCTCAGGTCATACCAGCGCTTTTTGAGGACCTCAATGTCCCTGTGGGTCACTCCCACAGCATTGACCTGCGCCTGGATGGCCAGCCATATGTTGCGCTTTTCGGCCTCAGGCACTTGCAGGGATTGCCTCCCAAACAGCTTCTGGTGCTGCTTCACCACCTCCTCCACCAGCACCTGGAGTTCCTTGGGGCTGAATTTGAGCTTCCTCCTCCTTTCCCCTCCGTCTTTCTGTGTTCTCTGGCTGGACATGCTGTTCGTTTCCCGCTCGCACATGCAACTGCTCCCTGCCTCTCCTCTGCACTCCAAGCCTCTCCAGGGTCGGCTAATTATGTACACCTGCCTGGGTGTGGCCACTATGGCTAATTGTGTACACCTGCCTGGGTGTGGGCAGTTCCTGGTTGGGTGGGCTGTCGTTGCACAGGATTAGCTGTTTCGTCAAGTCATGTGATGTTATTTACCGAATCCGTACGTACCGATTCGGTATTTTCCGATTCGGTAGATACCACCTCGGTATTTTCCGATTCGGTAGATACCACCTCGGTATTTTCCAAATCGGTAATTATCACCTCGGTATTTACCGAATCGGTGAATTCCGATTCGTATTTACCGAATGTTACCGAATCGGTAACTGTTACCGAATTTTTACCTACATATAACTTACCGATTCTAATTTACCGATTCGGTACGGCTCGGTATTTAAGAACCGGTAAAATTTATTTACCTACATGAGGCCCGATGTGTGATGGCGAAGCCATGGTGCCTAAAGGTGAGCGAATCAATTATACGTGAATTTGCGGAGGTGTTGGTTGTTTGGCATAGGCCGGATAGTCATGCTATGCGATAGCGGTGCTAATACCTGTAAGCGAGTAAAATATTGTGGTGACCAAGGTAAAGGTAATTCCTGATTAGAAGGAGAGCTTACTTCCTAAATTCGGAGGACAAACTTCATGAGTCTCCGGCGGGGATCCAAGACTCTTATGCACTCTGGGAGGGGGGGGTTTGAGAGGGAGAGAGGGTTTAAGAGGGTTAAAAAATCACTGCAAGCGGTAAATATTGCGCACTCAGGAGAAGCCAAAGGCTATATCTTGGTGGCGGTACCGCGAGTGAGCATGGTTCTCCCCTCTTACTTGGCGTTGTCCCTGGATCCTCTGGATCACCTGCTGTGTCTGGCCCGGAGCTCCGTGGATGCGGAAGCCGTGTGCCGGTGTGGCTTAAGTATGCATTGAAACGCCGCAGCTGGGGATCGTTTACGAGGGGCGTGGCTCCCATGTGAGTAGCATCAAGAGGAAAGCGTCTGTGGAGGGAAGAGTAAACACAGAAGACACACTCCTATGGCATACGAGTTCTAAATAATGGAAATGTGTTTTAAATAATGGAACTGTAATCCAAGGTAGCCAGGATGTGAAGGCTAAATAAAATTAAAAGTAACAGGTAAAAGTAAAAATAAAAAGTAAAAAGTGAAGCGTGGTATCGCTAAAGCGGCCCATGATGGTTTGATGGGTTCCACTGGAAGGGGGTTTCCCAGGGCTGTGACGTTTGGGAGGCCACTGTTCATTAGAATGCGGCAAAGGGAGAATGCTACCCCATGTGGATGACGGGGGTAGAGAATGCCTGACAGTAAAAATGAGGACCGGGTGCATGTCCTGCCACATGTTAATGTGGGGGTGCTAGGGCTAGCTAGTGCGTGTAATGTCACAAGTAGTGGTGACTCTGAGAGCTATGACATACAATAGATGTTATGTCTTGTGTGTCAAATTTATGTAAAGGCGTGTGAGGATGCCAGAAAGAGAAAGCCAGTGCTCAGCTGCTGAGGCTATTCCACGGTATATTATCATTCAGCCCATGGGTATGGGTTGAAAGTCTGTAGATCCAGCGTTGCTCCTTGGTGAGGAGTATTTTCTCATTGTTGGTCTGGTGGACAGGTATTTGCTCAATGACCGTTCATCGCAGATCGTTGGGTGTGTGCCCTAGTTGTAGATAGTGGTCCATGAGTCTACTGTTGTTTTTTTTGCAACGGATCGTGCTCCTGTGTTCCACAATTGTTGTCCGTACCTTTCTTGTGGTCATCCCCACATATCGCAGTTTGCAGGGACACTCTATAAGGTATATCAAGTTAGTGGAGTTGCAGTTAGTGTGTTTTAGTTGGTGCCATGTTTTGCCTGGCTCCAGGTCGAGGGTTTTGCTGTGACCTGTGAGGTGGCAGACGCTGCAGTCACCGCAGGGGTAGTGCCCGACCACATTGGGTAGGCCCCATGCTGTTTGTAGTGTGTTTCTAGGCGGGGTGTAGTATCCTTAGGGCGGGTTGACACTAGCTGGTCCTTTAAACTGCTAGATTTCTTGTAAGCAAACAATGGTTGAGTCCAGTTTCTGTTGCCAGTGTTTATTATTCTCCAATTTTTGAGGATAATTCTGGCCACTTGGTTGGATATACCGTTGTATGTTGTGACACAGGTCAGGGGAGTTGTCATCTCTGGTCGTCTGGTTTCTTCCAGGAGTGCGTCTCGGTTCTGATTCCTAGCGCGCTTCCTGGTGGTTTCAATTATCCTCTTAGGGTATCCTCGTTCCTGCAGTTTTGAGACTAAGTCAGCCGATTGCTTATGGTAGTCAGCAGGGGAACTGCAGTGGCGTCTGATGCGCAAGAATTGTCCGAGTGGGAGATTCTTCCTGAGGGGTCGTGGATGAAAACTCTCAAATTGGAGTAAAGAGTTTTTTGACATGGGTTTATAGTATGTAGAAGTTTTTAGTGTGCCTTCTTTGGCCTCTATCATGAGACCCAGAAAAGGTATCCTTTCTTTGCTGGCTGTGCTGGTGAATCGTGAGAACGGGTCTCTTTTGTTAAGCCATTCGAGAAAGTGGTTGAGTGAGTCTTGTGTACCAGTCCATATCATTAGAATATCGTCAATGTAGCGGCGCAAGAAACATATCCTGTCTTTGTAGGGGTTGGTAGCTGAAAGGATATGTGTGAGTTCAAAGTTGTATACATAGAGCCCCGCTACACTCGGTGTTAAAACACTGCCTATTGAGGTACCGTTTGTTTGTAAATAATAATTGCCCTCGAATTCAAAGTAGTTTTCTTTTAGGGCCAGTTTGGCGCATTCTAGGATGAACTCTCTTGGGGTAGAGTGTTCCCAGTGAGTTCTGGTTAGCATTTCATCAAGCATTTTTAAGGTGGCATCTTGGGGGAGGCTCGTGTACAGGCTCTCAATGTCTAAACCCACTAGTAGTTGGGTAGAGGGATCAAAGCTCTTGTCCCCAATTAGGAATAGCAGGTGTTTGGTGTCCTTGATATAGGTTGAAGCTGCCTGTACCAGGGGGTTGAGAAAGAAATCACAAAACCTGGAGAGTGTCTCCCGGAGTGAATTGATGCCGGACACAATGGGGCGGTCTTGTTTCCTTGTGGATTTTAGGGACCGTGTAGAAGTAAGGGACTTTAGTTTTTTTTTATATAGGTAGGCTGCCTCCTGTTTGGAGATGTGGTTCTGGTTCTCAGCTTTTAGGACCAAGTTAGTTATGGTTGTTTGGAGGGCTTCAGTGGGGTCTTGTTTGAGGCGTTTATAGTTGCGTGTGTCATCAAGGAGTCTGACGCATTCGGCAGTGTAATCCTGTTTGTTCTGGATCACTATTCCTCCACCCTTGTCAGCGGGTTTGAATGTGACGTTAGGGTTATCCTGGAGGTTCCGTAGGGCCTCTCTTTCTTGTTTGGAGAGGTTGTTATAGGTCTCAGGTTGTTTGGTTCTCTCTACTTCATTATAAACTGCTTGCTCAAAGGTTGGTATTTCAACCGGGATGCTGGAAGGTGGGATTGTAAACGTAGATTTTGGTCTAAGGCCAGTTTCGTTGGCGCCCACCGTGTTTTCAGAAGGTTGTTGTTTCTCAAAGAAAGCTTTGAGCTTTAGTTTTCTGAAAAAATCAGCTAATTCCATGTGCAGGTGGAATTTGTCCACTCGTTTGGTAGGGACGAAGGAAAGACCTTTGTTCAGTATCTTCTCTTCCATCATATTAATGGGCAAGAGGATAGGTTGAAGACAAGTGAAGGGGGTTGATGTGGAGTGGTTAGTGACTCCCGCTCGGTCCTGGTTGTGCTTCCTTCATTTTGTTTTTCGTGTTCGCGCTCACTGGGCCATCTTCGTCTGACCAGTGTACCTGTTGTTGGGTCCGTCTGCGGCCCCTGGATCGTCTGCCCTGGCCTAAAAAAGGCGGTCTCTGGTGTTGTCCAAAGAACGTTTGTGGGGCTTGGTGGTATATTGGGGGCCAGCCAAAGTAGGGATTCTGGTGGGGGTGGGTAAATGCTGGTGGTCCAAAGTTAGGGTGAGTTGGGCCAAAGTTCGAGTTTGGATGGTATTGTGCTCCCCATGGTTGTTGCCATCTTGGTGCCCGTCCTCGGTTTCTTTGTTGTCTTAGTGATCCCATGCTTGAGTCACTTGATACGGAGGAGTTGTCCCCTGATGTATCTGATGATCTGTCCTGTCTTTGTAGTGCCGTGTAGTTGTCATCAGAGTATGGGTAACTCTTGGTGTAACTGAATTTTTGTAGGTCCTTCTGAAATTTGCTGATCTTTGCCTGTGTCAGGTATTCTTTGTACTCTGTGAGTTCCTTGTTAGATTCCTCAAGTTTCTTCTTATATGAGGTGATGGTGGTTCTGAAGTGTGTCTCGGTAGCCTGGATGTCAATAATCATTGCATCTGAGAGACGTTTGGCAGTTTTGATGATAAGCACAAGCCAGTCTCTTGTGCAATGCCACGCTATTTGGGCCCAGTCTTTCCTGAAAGTGGCATCGTCCAGGAAGATTCTAGGGGCATTGGTAACTAGTAAGCCCCTCAGCAAGTAGCTCGCTGATCTCATTTTCAGAGAAAGTTAGACCTTGGTTTTCGGCCATTTGGTATACGTCTCTCACAGCTGTGCGCTGCCGCAAATGTTTGAAATTAAGAGGAGAGTGAGGAACTAGAGTAGCTAGTTTGCTTCCCCGAGGGATATGTAGTAATCAAGATGAGCTAGCTACTAGGTAATGTACGTGTTATATGTGTTTGTTTTGAAAAAAGAAACGCTTGGTTTTCTTATGAAGGCCCTTGATAGAGATCAGGGTGTGTATAATATTCCCACTACCACAGATAGAGTAATCTCACAGTTACACGCACATACATTCATCATACGCTAGGGCCCATTTCACTAACATACGCTCAAATACTCTACCAGCGATAAACCTGTGGAAAGAAAACTCTTAGTCACCCTGCATCTATATCGGGGTCGATAAGATCTGGTTATTGAGACTGTCCATAAACATAATCTATACAACCTATACGGCAATAATCAGAATATAATACACAATAATTGACAAGAAATAATATCCAACACCATGTTCAAATTATATTGCTTTATCTAAAATTAGTCAAATGGAAAATCAATCAGAATAAATCATTTTTCTCATAGTTACCTATTCTAGCTAAATGTCAGAACGGGTCAGGACAAGTCTCTCGGTAAAGTCTCTCAAGACGAAGTCCCTTCAGCATCAATCCTCAGCAACGCAGATTCGGTACGCGGCAAAGGCAAATGGCAAGTGGCAAGTGGCCTCTCTAGGCTAACAATTCTTATACTGAATCGAACAAAGGAAAGATACATAGAAAAGTTGTAATGTCCGCTGGACCGCTGAGCAGAGCGAGAAGGAAAGGATGTAACATTGCTACATTTGAAAATCTCCGCTCAGGAAAAATCACAAAATAAAGACTACGGAACAGGAACCAAGAATCACAAATGTATCTTGTTAGTTCTACTTCTCCTCGGCAATGAAACCACAGCTCAGAGTCTTTCTCTAAGGCTCCTTTGTTTCCCAAGGCTGCCAAGGACGTTCCATTTCACTTGAAGATTACCCAGGCTGCTGCTGTCCTCACGGAATTTTTAGCAAGGCAAGCAAGGACTGTGGTCAGCTGACTTCAGGACCATATTCAGCAGGGCTCTCTCCCATCACGGTTTTCTACTTTCAAATCGAGGCCAGGCTTACAAAATCGGCCATCTTTGACTAGGCCACCATAGGCCACAATAGACCATCTTAATTAAAAGAAACAAAAACAACGTTACCACAACATAGTGATTAAACAGTGTTAACCCCACTAATACCCTTATGTGTATGCATCTATCTAGCACTTGCAACATAGGAAAGCATTAATTCGGAAAGCGTTTTGTGCTCAAAAATAAACAGCACATAGCAACGTTTAAACATGAAAACACGCACGTTATTGTTAAACAGCACATTTATGCGTACCCACGTGTAACTCTCTCTTATTAGGACAAACGGATTGATTAATATAAACACACTTGCACAAGACAAATAATTAATTGCTAGTTATTAATAAATTAATATGACAAATAGACATACCAGAGCTTCAAAAACCAACGAATTTTCAAACAGAAAACTCTGCTCCAGCAATCCCCCCTTTGGTGATTTTATCACCAAATAAACCCAACAAAAAAAATTAGTGAAAATTTAGTCCCATTTTAGGAGAAATCGGAAATGTCTTTTTCCCCTTACACAACATTACACACCAGTCACTCTTTCATCATCCCTTTTTGTCTCTAAGTAAACACTCTCCCTCAATTCTTCCAATTCAATTTCTTGCGGTTCTCTTTTCAACCTCTTGTTTTTCTTCTCTTTATTCAATTTCTTCTTCCATCAGTAATATTTTTGATATAGACCTTCAGGTCTTTGCTTTCGTCTGGAATGTAAGTGCAACAATGTTGAACTTTCAGCATTCCACAGACTCCACCCTCCTTGGCCAATAGAATATCAAGGGCAAGTCGATTTTGCATAGACATGGCACATACGGCACTTAATTCCGTATTCACCAAAAGAAACCCTCCAGCGGTATTTGTCGATAAGCGATCAACCACTGTGGACAGTTTCCGAATTCCATAAGCATTCAAAGAAATTCCCACTGCTGGAATCAAAACTCCAAAAATATCACCCACTATTTCAGACCAAGTTTCTCTCTTAAAACGCATTAGTAAATTAATATGTTCTACATCTGTTATTTTATCTATATGAAAAATCTTTGGAAAAACCAGGCCCACATAACACGTGCCATACCAATGGTCAGGCAACTTGTAATAAGCCTTGTTCCCACAAACATAGTATACTCCTGGAAAAATTGTATCTTCTCCACCTCTGAAACCCCAACCTGTTGCAATGAAGTATGTATCATGGCACTCACTAGTCCCAACAAAGTATGTATCATATTGGGATTTCCTTCTTGTAATGCAAAGTTTACCCTTCTGTGGTGCATCTAAAGCTAAAGTTGGACTAGCCCCATTCTTCAACTCTTTTCCCATCTCAATGTCCCAAATTGTCTCACTCACTTTATATTTTCCTGCTTTCTCCTGCATGTTCAATCTCCTTTCCTCTACCATATCCAGGAAAGCTTTCTCCTCTCCTTTCAGACTGCAAGTTAAATTATTCTTAAAAATGTATTCTAATGTTAATCCTTTTTCTTCAATAAAAATTTCACCAAAAGTGTTAGCTTCTTTAGCTGGATTCAGCTCTTTGTTCATTGGCAAATGCCCAAAAATACTATCTCTGTTAGACATCTTATAATCTACTTTCCCTAACAAATAAAAAACACTACTTAAAATACTACAAGAAATACCATATGTAGCTGGTAAATGATGATAAGTAACACCCTCTGAAACGGATGCAGGTAATTGCATACAAACGTAGCAATCCCTCACTTCCATTGTTTTCACATATTCATATAACAATTTTGAAAAAACATTACTAGAAAAGTTATTAATTGACCTATCTTTGTGTATGTAAGTATTACTAATTCTAATCGGAACTACTTTTTGCGAATTCTTCTCTACATTTGTCTCATTCTCTGTATGCATCTCAAACTCAACTTTAAAAGTAACTAATAAAACTAAAACACCCCATAGAAGCATTAATAATCCAGTACAGCAGCAGCACATTCTACACCACTTTTTAAAGAAGGCACATCTATTTCGATTATCCTCTATGTTAGCCATTTTACTACTTTAATTTAGCCTCTACTACTCCACTACTGAAATTGGAACTCTTAAATTCTTCAACAATTCTTTTAAAAAATTTTCTTCAGTCTTTCAGTTTTTCCAAATGATCCTTTCGTTCACTTAATCCAAGTGAATCCTTCCTTTATTCAGTTTGAATACTTGTCATTCTTCACTTCAATTTCTTCAACATCAAATTGTATTAGATCTCCAACATCAAAATCCTCAGTACTCGACTCTTCTCCAATGTCAGTCAAGAGTACTTTCAGAATTTCACCAGTATCTTCCTCAACCACTTCTCTCAAGATCTCTTCCGGATTATCTCGAGTCACTGTTTCTTCTTTTCCTTCTTCAGACAGTGCCACATAAGACCATTCCGGTGATCTGTACTTTTGGTTGGGTCTTCCTACTCTTTTTATTTCTACCGGTTCTTTTGATTCCTTTGATTCTTCTCCTTCAGCTTTTGAACTTTGACTCGATACTTCATTCACTTGTTCAGCTTTTGATGTATTTGCTCTTATTATTTTGTATCTCAGCCTCTTAACTCTGTTGTTAGGCCAACGATCTCCTTTTATCACCTTTTTCGGCTTTATTTCTTTATTACTTCTTTCTCCAATCCAAGTTCTCTTTCGCAGAACTCGACCCTCTGTTTGTTCATTCTCATCATCCAATTCTGCTTCAAGTGCCTTCTGTTTTCGTTTTCTAGCAGTTTTCCTCTTTTCCACAGATTCTTTCACCACTGTTTGAGATTTCCCTACTTCTGTCCCTCCTCGAGTCTCTGACACGCAATCTTCTTGCTGTCTACTTGTCCCTTCACCTAGCTCATCAAGAATGTTCCCTACACCTCCTCGGGGGTCTTCCGCAATCTGTCCCTCTCTATCTTCTTCTGACCCTACTTCTTCAAGTATAATCTCAAGTGGTTCTTCAATCTCCTCCTCTTCTGATTCAGGAGTAGTCTCTGTGAAATTTCTCTTTTCTTTTCTTTTTCCTTCACTGCTTTTTGAAACTTCAGGCTCTCTTACAGAATCTGATCTTTTCTCTGATACTCGCAGTGGTTCATTCGAAGCTTTTCCTACTTCTTTCCCCACTGATTCTGTATCTTCATCATCACTGGAATCTGACTCTTCAAAATACTCTTTACCAGTCCCTTCTTTTGGGTTTGGAACTCTCAGAGTATGACTTGCATGTACCCAGTGTCTCACTCCAGCACACTTTACTGCAGTCGTCGTTGTCAGAATAACTTGTCTTGGCCTTCCCCACCTTGGAACCAAGCAATTTCTTCTTCTGTGTACCTTAATCCTCACCCAGTCTCCTGGACTCAGATCATGGGCTTGCTTCTTCTCAAGTGTGGTAGCTTCTTCTCCAACCTGGTGAAACACAGAATGAACTGCGTCAGCCAGGCCTTTACAGTAATCCAAAATCATGTCATCAGTTATTGTCACCAACTTATTGACAGGCACAAATGCATGGCGCATTGCACGTCCCATGATTATTTAGTGCGGACTCAAGCCAGTAGTTATATCTGGAGTAGATCTAATAGTCATCAGCACTAGAGGTAAAACATCTGGCCATTTCATGCCAGTGGCTAAGCACATTTTTCCAATCCTGTTCTTGATTGTGCCATTAATCTGCTCAACCACACCAGAAGCCTCTGGTCGGTATGCACAATGTAGCTTCTGCTGTATTTTCAATGCTTCACAAATCAAACCCATGAGTTCATTTTGAAAGTGTCCACCTCTATCAGACTCAACTGTTACTGGAAACCCGTACCTAGGAATCAACTCCCTTAACAGTAACTTTGCCACTGTTATTCCATCATTTCTTCTAGTCGGGTAAGCTTCCACCCACCTTGAAAACAAACAGACTACCACTAGAACATACCTCAGTCTGTTTACTTGGGGCATTTCAATGAAATCAATCTGCATTCTTGTAAAAGGACCTCCTTCTCTGCCTATTGTTCCCAGACTCACCACTGTCTTTTTCCCAGTGTTAAATTGCTGACAAACCAAACACATTTGACAGATGCTTTCTGCAATTGTCCTGAACTTTGCGTTGTACCAGGTTTGTTTAAATGACCTAACCATCGCATCCCTCCCCAAATGTCCCTGGCCATGATACATTCTTGCCATTGACGACAAAATGGAGTTAGGCATTACTGGTCTGCCATCTCTGTAGACCCAAACATGGTCTGTTTCTCTTGGAGCACATCCTGCCTTAATCCAATCTTTTTTCTCTTCCTCTCCTGCCTCATCTTGTAACTGTTTCACTTCATCCCAGGTCTCTAAGACATTAGTAAACATCACAGAGAGAAAAGACATTTCCCCCTCTCGGTCCCGATTAATGGACTGATTTGTTTTGGCGCAGTATTGCGCAACATCATTTGCGTAACGGTTTCCAACCGTGATAAAATCTTCTCCCTGTCCATGGGCAGCACATTTTACAACTGCTAACTCCTTAGGCAGCTGTATCGCCTCAAGCAATTTACCAATCATTTCAGCATTCTTTATCGGAGTTCCACTCGATGTCAAGAAACCTCTTTGTAGCCAAAGCTGGCCAAAATCATGCACAACTCCAAATCCATACTGACTATCAGTCATCACAGTTGTCCTCAAATCTTTCCCAATTTCACAAGCTTTTGTCAATGCTATCAATTCAGCAACTTGCGCAGATTTCACTCCTTTCAATGGTGATGCTTCCATGACCTCTGAAACTTTGCACACCGCATATGCTGCACATAACACACCATCATCATTTCTCAGGCATGATCCATCCACAAACAACACATGATCACTCTCATGCAAGGGAAGATCCCTTATGTCTGGTCTCGGTTGTGTACAGTACTCAAGCACATCCAAACAATCATGATCATCTTCCATCTTTACACCCACATTTTCAATATCCAGCAAGAGTGTCGGTGGATTCACATTCACACATCTTTCAAGAGTCACATTTGATGCTCCCAGAATCACTTTCTCATATTTAGTCAACCGACTATGTGACATGTACTGGGTTCTGCTTCTTGTCAAAAGAATTGCCACATTGTGAGGTACGAATACCCTTACAGGATATCCCATTATGATTCCCTCACTTTGTTCCAGACTTCTGCATGTTGCAGCCACAGATTTCAGACAACCTGGTAAACCCACAGCTACAGGGTCAAGTGTCGATGAGAAGTACGCAATAGGCCTTCTCAGTAATCCATGCTTCTGAATTAACACTGAAAGTGCACATCCATTTCTCTCACTGCAGTACAACTCAAACTCCTTTTCATAGTCAGGCATACCCAAAGCTGGAGCCTCACACATTTTACTTTTGAGCTCTTCAAATGCTGCCATTTGTTCTGCATCTAGATCCAATGGGTCTGTCATCTCACTTTTTGTCAGTTTAATCAGTGGCTTTGCTATCAAAGAAAAATTAATTATCCACTGACGACAATAACCCACCATACCCAGGAACATTCTCACTTCCCTCTGAGTTTTTGGGGCTTTCATTTCTCTGATTATTCTGATCCTGTCATCCGTCACTTTTCTCAGACCCTTTTCAATATTGTGTCCAAGATAATGCACCTCTTTCTTGCAAAATTGCAATTTGGCTGGAGATACCTTTAACCCTCCATCGGCCAGATGATTCAGTAAGGCTATGGTATATACTGAGCTCTCAGGCATGATCAAACTCTCCAACGATTTCTTCAATAACTGATTGAATATCGAAGGACTCTCCGTATACCCCTGTGGGATACGACACCATGCTAAGATACGCTGGCCAAACCTAAATGCAAAAATCGGCTGGCTATCATGATGTAATGGAATTGAAAAGAACGCATGACACAAATCAATTACTGTATATCACTCGGCATCATGTGGAATTTGATACAGGATCACTGATGGATTTGGCACGATAGGACAACATGCCACCACAATTTGATTAACTTTTCTCAAATCCTGTACGATCCTAAATTTCCCATTAGGCTTTTTTAGTCCCATTATCGGTGAATTACACGGACTACTCAGTAGTTCTCTCAGGACTCCCTGCTGAATCATTTTCTCAATTATAGGAGTTATTCCTTCAATTATTTCTGGTGTCATTTTGTATTGAGGAATGTTAGGATATGTAATTCCCTCTTTTACTGCAATTTTCACTGGATCTACATTATTCATCAATCCCACATCCTCTCCAGTAAAATCCCAAACTGTCCTTTTCACTGTGTCTCTCAGCTCTCGAGGCAAATCCTCCGGATTAAACACAGCAAATGCACCAATTAACTCACTTTCTCTATTCTCTAGAGTCACTCGGTACAAAACATCCTCATCTGGTGTCTCAAAGGCTATTCCATCCGGTGTACAAAAAATTGTGCAGTTCATCTTGCACAACAAGTCCCTACCTAACAGGTTCACTGGACTCGTGTCACAGACAATGAATCTGTGCATGTCTGAAAATTTCCCTATCTGTACTCTTACTGGTTCAGTAAGACGTGTTCTGAGTTGCGTATTGGCTACACCAACTACTTGGATTGCTTCATCCGAGAGAGGAAGATTTCTAACATCTGTTGACCTGACAGTTGATCTTGTTGCACCTGTGTCTACCAAAAAAGTAACACTCTCCTCATTTATTTTCCCATCCACAAATGGTCCTGCCTGGTCTATTTCTAGAGTTGCACCAAGTATGCACTCTTCTTCCTCTCCTCGGCACCGTCAATAATCACCCTCAGATTCACTCCCTTCACTCTTTAACAAGTACTATTGTACCTTGTTTGAACGTCTTGGTTTGTTTACCTGTTCATCATTGTAGAATCCTGAATCCTGATTATACTTTTGTAACCCTTTATTCTGCGGCAAGGGCGGTTTTGGCTCTTGACTCTGCTGTCTCACAACTTTCTGTTGTTGCTGCTGTTGATTATTTCCTTCATTCTGCACCTGTTGATTTAAGGATTTATTCTCATTACTCACTAATGGTGGATTAGGACACTCCGATCTCCAATGCCCCAATTGGCCACAGTTGTGACAAGGAAACTTTTTTTTCGCTTCCTCAAGACTTCCTTTTCCTTTCCCTGCATCTCTAGGTCTATTCCCTGCATTGTTTCCTGGATTATTCGCCTGTTCCACTAACTGTGCTTCCTGTCTTTCCGCAACTTTCACTTGTGCCCACATTGCTTTCTCTTTCAGCTTTCTTTGTTTCGCTTCAATTTCATCACTGAAGTATTTTGCATGTCTCAGAATCTCATCTACTTTCTTACTCTGCCAATCCACTGTATGCTCACGAATTCTCTCACCAATTTCAGGTCTAAGGCCATATACAAATCTGTATACAAAATGACTCAAATCTTTGTCACCCAGGTGTTCATCTCCACTGAATTGTTTAAATGCTAGTATCAGCCTCTCGTAAAAAGCATGCACTGATTCTTTCGCTTCCTGTTGTGTTCGATCTATCTTTACCCAGTCTGTCTCTTTTGCAGGAACTTTACTCTTCAGGTATACCTTCACCTGATCATACTTTCTCATTACCTCTGGATCTGGTGCCCCTGTTCTTGGGTCTCTTGGATATTCCTCAGTAGGCCAACTCACAACTATTTTACACTCAGTCCACAAGTCTGCTGGAACAATTATATCAAACAGACTATTCAGGTCAACCCACAGCACTTTTGACAATTTCACAAACCTATCTACCTGCCTATACCATCGACGGGCTTTTCTCTCAATCGAGGGAAATCATTCGTAAATGATAAAATATCCTGTCTGGTCCATGGAACATGTACATATCCTCCTCCAGGTATTTCTCTCATAGGATAATTATCCACTGGTTTCTCTTTTTCTCTCACTGGAGATGCTGAATAAGTTGTTCTATCTTCAGCTTCATCTCTTTTCTTATACCACCTATCCTTCCACTTTTCTACATCACCCCATCTTCGCAATAATGCTACCATTTCCTTAATCTGTCCTGTTCTACCAGTAGCATTCAAATTCTCAATATCCTTCTCTGTAAAATCCATCCTGTAGGTTTTTTGTAAAGCTTTCACTTTATCAATGTCAATTCCCTGCTCATTCGCTATTGCTCTTAGCCTGTCATGTGTATTTCTTGCTCTCCAGGTAATGTTCTTGCACATAAACATTAGCTCACCATCATGATGACTCTTCAGAATTTCTGTTGGAACTGTTCCTGTAACAAGCTCTTGTAGTTCTACACGCAACCTAGCCACATCAATTACTTGTGAATCTTTATCCTTTTTCTGTAGAACTTTCATCCAATCATTCAAATCTTCAACTGTTATTTCAGCAGTTTTTCTCACTGGAACCACTCTCTTCTGCGGTTCTAAAATTGGCATCCCTGAACAACTAGCTTCACTAGCATCCAGTATTTCACTACATATGTCATGTCTTGATTGTCTCAGGTCACTTCTTTCTGCTCTTTTGCCTGAATCTCCTGAAGGACCAACTGAATTTGTCAAATTATTCCCAACATATGGAATCACCAGTCCATTTTCACCTGTCCTCTGTTTGTCAAACACAGGCATAACCGGACCTATTGTTACAGGCACCGTAACAGCTTCCAGATTCTTCGTTAACTCCCTAATCTTCTCAGTCAACTCTGTTGTAATTCTGGCTAATTGTCTGGCATTCTCATCAAGGTAGTGATCACTTCTTAACTCAGGTGTCTCATTTTGTGTCTCACTGACACAAACTGTATCTCTTATCGGAGAAACAACTGGTGTACTCTTATCTGGTTCTGGTCTATATGGAGGTGGTCTTTTGTAAATCATGTCATTCAAGACCTCATCCTCATACTCATTAACTCCATATTTTCTCATTTCTGACTCAGGAACCCTTTCTGCTCCTCCTTCAACTGTTCTCATCGGATATAATCCCTCTGACATACTAACATCTCGCCACCTTTTCATTCGATCATGATGAGTCTCACGATCATGTCTCCTCCCAAACATATATCTGTAGTACCCTCCAGATCTCTGTTTTTCTCGCTCATGTACTTCCTCTTCCCATTCCACTAAAGCCTCGAACTGTGTAGGTCTTGGTTTCGGGTCTAGACATAACATCTTTTCCCGTAAATTTCTCAACACGGCCAGATTAAATGAACCATGTTCTGGAAATGCTAGAACACCATCTTCTTTAGTATACCTAACCCAATTCTCCAACCATATACAGGTATGAAACCCATATTTCGCAGCCATGAAGGATGCAGGTGTTTTCGTTGGAGGTAACAACTCACCCTCTCTCGTCTTAACATCTTTATCCTTGTTAAACCACTTTTTAATTTTACCAAAAAATGTTTTCTTCTTTTTCTCTTCTTGGTAATACATTTTAGCGTTTACCAAAAAACTCTCTACTCTTTCCGTATTATAAATATACAATACGAATTTTCAACCAATAGCAGCGCGACTCACACCAACGCACCAATCCTGGAGCGTCTACGTCACTAAATAGCTCTTCCAATCCTTGCGCGGCTCACACTAACGCACCAATCCTAGCGCGAACACTATTCTGATCCACTATCCAATCAGAGCACGGTCTTTCTGACGTCAACAGTCGCTGCAGTCGCTTGTCTCCTGTCTTCTGTCACTCGTCTACCCCTCCTTTACAAAATCTTCTCAGTAGACTTCGTCTCAAAATTTCTACAAAATCTATTAGTTACAACATAAAAACATCTCCATTGTCTGCTTCGCTAACCACAGAATAGTAAAAGAGAATTTATTTCACAAGAAACCTCTCGTTGACACAGTAGCACATCCCTCTACTCTGCCCTTCTAACATACATTCATTAACTGTTTCCTCTAGGACTTGTCCAAAGAGTCTTACAATCAATTAAATATGTATATACATTTACGCACATTCATACAAGAAAATATAGTTCATACACACAGAATCCTGCTTCCCGAGAACAGCGAATAATCTGCTCCACTACAGAATTATAACATACATCAACTAAACAGCTTTCCTCTGTCCAGTTTCTCAAACAAGCTCAGAGAATACCTATTACTTCTCCCGCGATAAGCTTTAACGGTAATCCTTACGGATCCCTGGGACTTAAGACCAGAGTTTCACAGATAACCTTCACTATCATACACACTCCTTATATACCAGAAATATCTAATAGTAACATACGACGATGTCACTGTTTCCGAACCCAGACAATGTGACGCGCAACTTCAATTGTCACACGTTATTCCTTACAATTCCGTCTTTCCCGAGAGCAGCATATACTTCCCTCTGCCCTACTACGGAACTGCTACCAGCTCCCAAATTCCAGAAGCACTACATATAACTCAACATTACGACTCCAACATATAGTATTAGTACATATACCAACATCAACCAATAATCAATAATCAATAAGCTAATGTACAAGCAATCTTATCAGATCAAGACAATCAACAATAACCATCCTACTCTGCTACCAGGAAATTGATAGAGATCAGGGTGTGTATAATATTCCCACTACCACAGATAGAGTAATCTCACAGTTACACGCACATACATTCATCATACGCTAGGGCCCATTTCACTAACATACGCTCAAATACTCTACCAGCGATAAACCTGTGGAAAGAAAACTCTTAGTCACCCTGCATCTATATCGGGGTCGATAAGATCTGGTTATTGAGACTGTCCATAAACATAATCTATACAACCTATACGGCAATAATCAGAATATAATACACAATAATTGACAAGAAATAATATCCAACACCATGTTCAAATTATATTGCTTTATCTAAAATTAGTCAAATGGAAAATCAATCAGAATAAATCATTTTTCTCATAGTTACCTATTCTAGCTAAATGTCAGAACGGGTCAGGACAAGTCTCTCGGTAAAGTCTCTCAAGACGAAGTCCCTTCAGCATCAATCCTCAGCAACGCAGATTCGGTACGCGGCAAAGGCAAATGGCAAGTGGCAAGTGGCCTCTCTAGGCTAACAATTCTTATACTGAATCGAACAAAGGAAAGATACATAGAAAAGTTGTAATGTCTGCTGGACCGCTGAGCAGAGCGAGAAGGAAAGGATGTAACATTGCTACATTTGAAAATCTCCGCTCAGGAAAAATCACAAAATAAAGACTACGGAACAGGAACCAAGAATCACAAATGTATCTTGTTAGTTCTACTTCTCCTCGGCAATGAAACCACAGCTCAGAGTCTTTCTCTAAGGCTCCTTTGTTTCCCAAGGCTGCCAAGGATGTTCCATTTCACTTGAAGATTACCCAGGCTGCTGCTGTTCTCACGGAATTTTTAGCAAGGCAAGCAAGGACTGTGGTCAGCTGACTTCAGGACCATATTCAGCAGGGCTCTCTCCCATCACGGTTTTCTACTTTCAAATCGAGGCCAGGCTTACAAAATCGGCCATCTTTGACTAGGCCACCATAGGCCACAATAGACCATCTTAATTAAAAGAAACAAAAACAACGTTACCACAACATAGTGATTAAACAGTGTTAACCCCACTAATACCCTTATGTGTATGCATCTATCTAGCACTTGCAACATAGGAAAGCATTAATTCGGAAAGCGTTTTGTGCTCAAAAATAAACAGCACATAGCAACGTTTAAACATGAAAACACGCACGTTATTGTTAAACAGCACATTTATGCGTACCCACGTGTAACTCTCTCTTATTAGGACAAACGGATTGATTAATATAAACACACTTGCACAAGACAAATAATTAATTGCTAGTTATTAATAAATTAATATGACAAATAGACATACCAGAGCTTCAAAAACCAACGAATTTTCAAACAGAAAACTCTGCTCCAGCACCCTCACCCACCAACCTAGTTGGTGGCATGCTTCATCATCGGCCCCCACCCGATTACTTTATTAGTGGGCCCTGGGCAGGGTTAAAAACAAGGCTTTTTAGACGTGGTTGTCGAGACTTATGGTCTCCCACGTCCAGTGTGGTCAACTAGTTTCAGCCAGGCCTTATTTGTTATAACTGGCTTTCTTCAGGACCTATGTGTGAGGGGGTGAAGCAAGGGACTCACGTGTTGTCAGTGCCTTTATGTGAAGCACAGACTAAGGTGCTATAATTGTAAGAGGAGGTTTTCCTCTCGGTTTGTCCCTGGAAGGAAAAGGAACGAGACAAACACATAACATAAAAATTATGTAACACGTAGTTTTTTTAGGCACATTATGTGTGATGGCGAAGCCATGGTGCCTAAAGGTGAGCGAATCAATCGACCATAAATTTGCTGAGGTGTCGGTTGTGTGGCATAGGCCGGATAGTCATGCTATGCGATAGCGGTGCTAATACCTGTAAGCGAGTAAAATATTGTGGTGACCAAGGTAAAGGTCATTCCTGATTAGAAGGAGAGCTTACTTCCTAAATTCGGAGGACAAACTTCATGAGTCTCCGGCGGGGATCTGAGACTCTTATGCACTCTGGGAGGGGGTGGGGGTTTGAGAGGGAGAGAGGGTTTAAGAGGGTTAAAAAATCACTGCGAGCGGTAAATATTGCGCACTCAGGAGAAGCCAAAGGCTATATCTTGGTGGCGGTACCGCGAGTGAGCATGGTTCTCCCCTCTTACTTGGCGTTGTCCCTGGATCCTCTGGATCACCTGCTGTGTCTGGCCCGGAGCTCCGTGGATGCGGAAGCCGTGTGCCGGTGTGGCTTAAGTATGCATTGAAACGCCGCAGCTGGGGATCGTTTACGAGGGGCGTGGCTCCCATGTGAGTAGCATCAAGAGGAAAGCGTCTGTGGAGGGAAGAGTAAACACAGAAGACACACTCCTATGGCATACGAGTTCTAAATAATGGAAATGTGTTCTAAATAATGGAAATGTAATCCAAGGTAGCCAGGATGTGAAGGCTAAATAAAATTAAAAGTAACAGGTAAAAGTAAAAATAAAAAGTAAAAAGTGAAGCGTGGTATCGCTAAAGCGGCCCATGATGGTTTGATGGGTTCCACTGGAAGGGGGTTTCCCAGGGCTGTGACGTTTGGGAGGCCACTGTTCATTAGAATGCGGCAAAGGGAGAATGCTACCCCATGTGGATGACGGGGGTAGAGAATGCCTGACAGTAAAAATGAGGACCGGGTGCATGTCCTGCCACATGTTAATGTGGGGGTGCTAGGGCTAGCTAGTGCGTGTAATGTCACAAGTAGTGGTGACTCTGAGAGCTATGACATACAATAGATGTTATGTCTTGTGTGTCAAATTTATGTAAAGGCGTGTGAGGATGCCAGAAAGAGAAAGCCAGTGCTCAGCTGCTGAGGCTATTCCATGGTATATTATCATTCAGCCCATGGGTATGGGTTGAAAGTCTGTAGATCCAGCGTTGCTCCTTGGTGAGGAGTATTTTCTCATTGTTGGTCTGGTGGACAGGTATTTGCTCAATGACCGTTCATCGCAGATCGTTGGGTGTGTGCCCTAGTTGTAGATAGTGGTCCATGAGTCTACTGTTGTTTTTTTTGCAACGGATCGTGCTCCTGTGTTCCACAATTGTTGTCCGTACCTTTCTTGTGGTCATCCCCACATATCGCAGTTTGCAGGGACACTCTATAAGGTATATCAAGTTAGTGGAGTTGCAGTTAGTGTGTTTTAGTTGGTGCCATGTTTTGCCTGGCTCCAGGTCGAGGGTTTTGCTGTGACCTGTGAGGTGGCAGACGCTGCAGTCACCGCAGGGGTAGTGCCCGACCACATTGGGTAGGCCCCATGCTGTTTGTAGTGTGTTTCTAGGCGGGGTGTAGTATCCTTAGGGCGGGTTGACACTAGCTGGTCCTTTAAACTGCTAGATTTCTTGTAAGCAAACAATGGTTGAGTCCAGTTTCTGTTGCCAGTGTTTATTATTCTCCAATTTTTGAGGATAATTCTGGCCACTTGGTTGGATATACCGTTGTATGTTGTGACACAGGTCAGGGGAGTTGTCATCTCTGGTCGTCTGGTTTCTTCCAGGAGTGCGTCTCGGTTCTGATTCCTAGCGCGCTTCCTGGTGGTTTCAATTATCCTCTTAGGGTATCCTCGTTCCTGCAGTTTTGAGACTAAGTCAGCCGATTGCTTATGGTAGTCAGCAGGGGAACTGCAGTGGCATCTGATGCGCAAGAATTGTCCGAGTGGGAGATTCTTCCTGAGGGGTCGTGGATGAAAACTCTCAAATTGGAGTAAAGAGTTTCTTGACATGGGTTTATAGTATGTAGAAGTTTTTAGTGTGCCTTCTTTGGCCTCTATCATGAGACCCAGAAAAGGTATCCTTTCTTTGCTGGCTGTGCTGGTGAATCGTGAGAACGGGTCTCTTTTGTTAAGCCATTCGAGAAAGTGGTTGAGTGAGTCTTGTGTACCAGTCCACATCATTAGAATATCGTCAATGTAGCGGCGCAAGAAACATATCCTGTCTTTGTAGGGGTTGGTAGCTGAAAGGATATGTGTGAGTTCAAAGTTGTATACATAGAGCCCCGCTACACTCGGTGTTAAAACACTGCCTATTGAGGTACCGTTTGTTTGTAAATAATAATTGCCCTCGAATTCAAAGTAGTTTTCTTTTAGGGCCAGTTTGGCGCATTCTAGGATGAACTCTCTTGGGGTAGAGTGTTCCCAGTGAGTTCTGGTTAGCATTTCATCAAGCATTTTTAAGGTGGCATCTTGGGGGAGGCTCGTGTACAGGCTCTCAATGTCTAAACCCACTAGTAGTTGGGTAGAGGGATCAAAGCTCTTGTCCCCAATTAGGGATAGCAGGTGTTTGGTGTCCTTGATATAGGTTGAAGCTGCCTGTACCAGGGGGTTGAGAAAGAAATCACAAAACCTGGAGAGTGTCTCCCGGAGTGAATTGATGCCGGACACAATGGGGCGGTCTTGTTTCCTTGTGGATTTTAGGGACCGTGTAGAAGTAAGGGACTTTAGTTTTTTTTATATAGGTAGGCTGCCTCCTGTTTGGAGATGTGGTTCTGGTTCTCAGCTTTTAGGACCAAGTTAGTTATGGTTGTTTGGAGGGCTTCAGTGGGGTCTTGTTTGAGGCGTTTATAGTTGCGTGTGTCATCAAGGAGTCTGACGCATTCGGCAGTGTAATCCTGTTTGTTCTGGATCACTATTCCTCCACCCTTGTCAGCGGGTTTGAATGTGACGTTAGGGTTATCCTGGAGGTTCCGTAGGGCCTCTCTTTCTTGTTTGGAGAGGTTGTTATAGGTCTCAGGTTGTTTGGTTCTCTCTACTTCATTATAAACTGCTTGCTCAAAGGTTGGTATTTCAACCGGGATGCTGGAAGGTGGGATTGTAAACGTAGATTTTGGTCTAAGGCCAGTTTCGTTGGCGCCCACCGTGTTTTCAGAAGGTTGTTGTTTCTCAAAGAAAGCTTTGAGCTTTAGTTTTCTGAAAAAATCAGCTAATTCCATGTGCAGGTGGAATTTGTCCACTCCTTTGGTAGGGACGAAGGAAAGACCTTTGTTCAGTATCTTCTCTTCCATCATAGTTAATGGGCAAGAGGATAGGTTGAAGACAAGTGAAGGGGGTTGATGTGGAGTGGTTAGTGACTCCCGCTCGGTTCTAGTTGTGCTTCCTTCATTTTGTTTTTCGTGTTCGCGCTCACTGGGCCATCTTCGTCTGACCAGTGTACCTGTTGTTGGGTCCGTCTGCGGCCCCTGGATCGTCTGCCCTGGCCTAAAAAAGGCGGTCTCTGGTGTTGTCCAAAGAACGTTTGTGGGGCTTGGTGGTATATTGGGGGCCAGCCAAAGTAGGGATTCTGGTGGGGGGGGGGTAAATGCTGGTGGTCCAAAGTTAGGGTGAGTTGGGCCAAAGTTCGAGTTTGGATGGTATTGTGCTCCCCATGGTTGTTGCCATCTTGGTGCCCGTCCTCGGTTTCTTTGTTGTCTTAGTGATCCCATGCTTGAGTCACTTGATATGGAGGAGTTGTCCCCTGATGTATCTGATGATCTGTCCAGTCTTTGTAGTGCCGTGTAGTTGTCATCAGAGTATGGGTAACTCTTGGTGTAACTGAATTTTTGTAGGTCCTTCTGAAATTTGCTGATTTTTGCCTGTGTCAGGTATTCTTTGTACTCTGTGAGTTCCTTGTTAGATTCCTCAAGTTTCTTCTTATATGAGGTGATGGTGGTTCTGAAGTGTGTCTCGGTAGCCTGGATGTCAATAATCATTGCATCTGAGAGACGTTTGGCAGTTTTGATGATAAGCACAAGCCAGTCTCTTGTGCAATGCCACGCTATTTGGGCCAAGTCTTTCCTGAAAGTGGCATCGTCCAGGAAGATTCTAGGGGCATTGGTAACTAGTAAGCCCCTCGGGCTGTGTTGGTGCGTAGGTATTCCGTTAGGATGACCCCATGTAAGAATCCTGTTGAGTTTTTTCTCGGTGAGTGCATCCCAGTCAGTGGTTTGGGCTATAGTTTGGGAGATGTTGATGTCCAGCGAAAAGGGAGGGTCAGCAAGTAGCTCGCTGATCTCATTTTCAGAGAAAGTTAGACCTTGGTTTTCGGCCATTTGGTATACGTCTCTCACAGCTGTGCGCTGCCGCAAATGTTTGAAATCAAGAGGAGAGTGAGGAACTAGAGTAGCTAGTTTGCTTCCCCGAGGGATATGTAGTAATCAAGATGAGCTAGCTACTAGGTAATGTACGTGTTATATGTGTTTGTTTTGAAAAAAGAAACGCTTGGTTTTCTTATGAAGGCCCTCACCCACCAACCTAGTTGGTGGCATGCTTCATCATCGGCCCCCACCCGATTACTTTATTAGTGGGCCCTGGGCAGGGTTAAAAACAAGGCTTTTTAGACGTGGTTGGAGAGACTTATGGTCTCCCACGTCCAGTGTGGTCAACTAGTTTCAGCCAGGCCTTATTTGTTATAACTGGCTTTCTTCAGGACCTATGTGTGAGGGGGTGAAGCAAGGGACTCACGTGTTGTCAGTGCCTTTATGTGAAGCACAGACTAAGGTGCTATAATTGTAAGAGGAGGTTTTCCTCTCGGTTTGTACCTGGAAGGAAAAGGAACGAGACAAACACATAATCATAAAAATTATGTAACACGTAGTTTTTTTAGGCACATTATGTGTGATGGCGAAGCCATGGTGCCTAAAGGTGAGCGAATCAATCGACCATAAATTTGCTGAGGTGTCGGTTGTGTGGCATAGGCCGGATAGTCATGCTATGCGATAGCGGTGCTAATACCTGTAAGCGAGTAAAATATTGTGGTGACCAAGGTAAAGGTCATTCCTGATTAGAAGGAGAGCTTACTTCCTAAATTCGGAGGACAAACTTCATGAGTCTCCGGCGGGGATCTGAGACTCTTATGCACTCTGGGAGGGGGGGGGGGTTTGAGAGGGAGAGAGGGTTTAAGAGGGTTAAAAAATCACTGCGAGCGGTAAATAATGCGCACTCAGGAGAAGCCAAAGGCTATATCCTGGTGGAGGTACTGGCTCTTCCCTCCACAGATGCTTTCCTCATGACGCTACTCACAGGGGAGCCAGGCCCCGCGTAAACGATCCCCAGCTTCGGCGTTTCAATGCATACTTAAGCCACACCGGCACACGGCTTCCGCATCCACGGAGCTCCGGGCCGGACACAGCAGGTGATCCAGAGAATCCAGGGACAACGCCAAGTAAGTGGGGAGAACCATGCTCACTCGCGGTACTGCCACCAGGATATAGCCTTTGGCTTCTTCTGAGTGCGCATTATTTACCGCTCGCAGTGATTTTTTAACCCTCTTAAACCCTCTCTCCCTCTCAAACCCCCCCCCCCCCCTCCCAGAGTGCATAAGAGCCTTGGATCCCCGCCGGAGACTCATGAAGTTTGTCCTCCGAATTTAGGAAGTAAGCTCTCCTTCTAATCAGGAATTACCTTTACCTTGGTCACCACAATATTTTACTCGCTTACAGGTATTAGCACCGCTATCGCATAGCATGACTATCCGGCCTATGCCACACAACCGACACCTCCGCAAATTCACGGTCGATTGATTCGCTCACCTTTAGGCACCATGGCTTCGCCATCACATATCATGTGCCTAAAAAACTACGTGTTACATAATTTATATGTTTATGTGTTTGTCTCGTCCCTTTTCCTTCCAGGTACAAACCGAGAGGAAAACCTCCTCTTAAAATTATAGCACCTTAGCGTGTGCTTCACATAAAGGCACTGACAACACGTGAGTCCCTTGCTTCACCCCCTCACACATAGGTCCTGAAGAAAGCCAGTTATAACAAATAAGGCCTGGCTGAAACTAGTTGACCACACTGGACGTGGAAGACTATAAGTCTCTCCAACCACGTCTAAAAAGCCTTGTTTTTAACCCTGCCCAGGGCCCACTAATAAAGTAATCTTTTGGGACCTCGAGAACAGTATTTTAAAACCTCACTCAATACACCCCCACTGCACACTCACTAGACACAAAACCTGCTCTGCTGTAATCCGGCGTCGTAGCACACCTGAGGCACACTCGGTGCCTCGGGTGGGGCACGATGATGAAGCATGCCTACCAACTAGGTTGGTGGGTGAGGGCCTTCATAAGAAAACCAAGTGTTTCTTTTTCCAAAACAAACACATATAACACTTACATTACCTAGTAGCTAGCTCATCTTGATTACTACAAATGTACCAGATATGTCATTGCATTTTTGCAAGTCGATCATTTCTACAAACCATTCATGCATATTGGTTTAGGTAAACAGACCATATAAATGTACTCTCCGCTTTATAATATCACCATTTCTTACATAACCTCACTGGCCTTCAAGTGATGGAATTACACAAAATATGATCAGCTTCTTAAGAACCATAGTTAATCATATGTAAATAAGGAAGCAGCATTCTTTATTACATTTACATTTGAAGTTGAAAAACTAGTTGATGATCATGCAGATTTGCATCATGCTCGACGTGTAGGTTTGGTGCTGGTCTGGATAATTGTTAAAGTCTGAAGTGCACCTGAGTGTAGCTGGATTTGCCTTCTGAACCTTCTTCAGTGATTTGACCAGTGCAACAAGAAAGAGAAACATGGTTGCAATGTCAAGGAAATATACTATGTTTGTGTGTGCACCTGTTTGAATGAGCATAGTTGATGGGGTGCCATTCTTTACAGGTTAAACCGAGAGCAGAGAAAACCCTATGAGCTGTTGCAGGAGACCGGATGTGACGTCTGCTGCATTAGGGGATTCCACCACTCACACCCATCAGTGCAAAGGGAAAACAAATGTTGCCACAGTCCTGCAGCAACAGCAATAGAGTGAGGCCAGGATGCCCGTGTCCTTTGATTTTAATAATACTGCAGGACACAATCCATAGCTGGTACTGATGGATGTACCAGACCTTATATGATCACGAATTAATACGCAGAATAACGTCGACAACTGTATACTGTCAGAGATTAGTTGGACCACTTGTATGCTTACGTGAGGCCTGCACAAGTTTACTCAGCAAAATAGGAAAAGTGGAACATTGCTATACAAAGAGGCAGCCCTTTCTTAGCAGTGAACATCTAGTGCTACACCCCCCAACTCCAAATGTTCAGGACTTTTTACAGGTTTTCCACATACACTCAGGAGCATAGCTTAGTCAGTGAGATTCGAAGAGGTATGAATCGTCAAGTCTCTCCGACCTGATTGAGGGACTCCAATATCAGAAGGGGGAGCCCTAGGAGCCAGAACCCCAGGATCTTCATCCTCCCCAATAATTTGGAGAGGAGTTGGGTCTGGTGTAACCTTGTCTGAGCCACCGTATAATGGTCAATCGGATTGTATTTCTTCTGCCGTGTACGAGGAGTGCAAGGACTCGACCGCTGGGCCCAGGAGAAGGACTAATGATGATGATGATAAGCATGTTAAGCATGAACAAACAAAAAAGACCAATTCCCTGGGAAATGTTTCTGATTTTGCCCAACAATTGTCAATGTGGAATCACCTTTCCCTAATGCAAACAACCTTTCAGGGAATGTTAAAGGCACTGGTTTTGAGCATTACTCGAACTGTGAAGCTTATACACCTACTCGAAAGTATTATTAAATCACTGAGGGATAGTTCATGGGAGGACATTTTAGAAGGAGATTTAAATGGTGTTATCACTGATCCTAGTTCTCCTCTTCTATAGTGGGGTTCCCTTTATCTACTCGCACCATAAATGATGAGATATATGTTTATAGATGCCCCTTCCTTATTTAAAAAAAAGGGTAGTGTATTTGGGAAACAAAGGGTCTTATCTAAGTGTAGCCTCACTATGTTGTTGAGACCTGGGGTGAGAAGGGAGGGTAGGTAGAAAGCATAGCAGCTGTTTAAGGCCACATGGAATGGAGTCCCTGAGCCAGCTCCAAGGGTTACCCCTAAAATGTGTAAACAACTAACCACTAAGGGACAGCCGGGCAGAAAAAGGCACAGTGAGGTTAGGAAAACTTCCAGAGAAAGGGAGTGGGGACATTTAGGAAATCAAGGAAAGTTCAAAAGTGGCAAAAAAGGTTTCTGGGGACAAAAATAAGAAAATACACAATAGAATACTCAAAGTATTACAATTTTGAAGGGGAGATCGTTGCCTAACCCTTACGTTGGAGTAGTGATTTGACTAAAGAAAATCCTGTCTTGATACAAACAATTTCTCCCTATTGCAGGCAGGAGGTGCTTGTAAGCAGTTGGCACCTCCATTGTTATTCCCAAATATGCATTCTAAAAGGAAAATGCAGCATTCATTTTGTCAACCTCTAAATAGATCCAGGCTGCTAAGTGACTTTTGCCAATATTAAAAGATTTAGGAAGATTTCCTAAAAGGACTTGGCCCTGGTTGGTTTCAGGAAGGTTGCATGACCTGACCAGTGTACTGTTTATTTCAGAGGAGACAGGAAACATAGTGTTGTCCTCAGGCTCAGTCTTGGTGACAAATTGCATTACTCTCTGTGATGGAAGTGAGGCAATATGTGCACCCGCTGTCAAATCAGGGGAGGGCTCTTATACTGAATTTCCCACATTTCTAAATGAACATGGAGGGCTAAAATGTAACCAGGATTTTCTTGCGAGAATAGGCGCTAGAAGGAGTTGGTGGGTGCGACACCGTTCGCAAGAATGAATAGTTACAATAAAGTTCCATAATGATAGAGCCCTCATTGTAAGAGTCAAAGTTGGTCCCATCGTCCTCACCACCCTCAGTTAGAGGAACATAGGAGGGAAAGAGGATAGGGTGGCCAGGGGTTTATCCCTCATAGAACAGAGATGCGCCTCCTAAAAAACTTTGAAGCTCTCTTAATTTCTGCTTGGAGCAGTGGGGTGGCTGATTAAATTGACTGGTAGGGGTGGGGGCATCCGCTGGCGGGACGTGTCCTCGTTTAGAACAATCATGGGTTTAAATCATATATAGAAATGGAAAAGCACAGAGAGGTCTTAACAAATTACCCTATATTGTTCCTCCAGGATACCTGGTTGTTGAAGTGCCCAGCATTGGAGGGGTTTGTTGCCTTAGGTCAAAATGCCAAGGCTTTCGAAAAGAGGGAGATCAGTGGGTGGACTGCTCATATTGGTATTTGTCCGCTGTGGGAAGAAGGTAATGAAACTCTAAACAGCTTGCATATACCCCACACTTGTTTAATTAATTAATTCACCAATAATGAGGGGTTAAAACAAATGATTTGTCTAGGATAAATCAATCAGGAAATTTGTAGAGCGCACTACTCACCCGTGAGGGTCTCTAAGCGCTAGGGGGGGGGTGCTGTTACTGCTCGAAAAGCCAGGTCTTGAGTTGCCTCCTGATGGTCAGTAGGTCTTGGGTCTGCCGTAGGAGAATTGGGAGGGTGTTCCAGGTCTAGTCGGTGAAGTAGGAGAACGATCTTCCACCGGAGGTCGCTCTTCGGATGCGGGGGACGGTGGCGAGGGCGCAGTCGGCGGAGCGGAGCTGGCGGTTCGGGGTGTAGAAGGGGAGTTGTCTGTTGAGGTATGCTGGTCCAGTGTCGTGGAGTGCCTTGTGTGCGTGGGTGAGGAGCTTGAAGGTGATCCTCTTGTTGACGGGAAGCCAGTGCAGGTCTCTCAGGTGGCTGTGTTGGGGGATGTCGAAGATCAGGCAGGCAGAGGCGTTCTGTATGCACTGCAGTCGTTTCAGCAGTTTGGTCGGAGCTCGCGCATGGAGGGCGTTTCCGTAGTCCAGCCTGCTGCTGACGGGGGCCTGGGTGACCCTTCTTCTTGTGTCGGTGGGGATCCACCTGTAGATCTTGCAGAGCATGTGGAGGGTGTTGAAGCAGGAGGATGAGACGGTGTTGACTTGCTTGGTCATGGAGAGGGTTGAGTCAAGGATGAATCCCAGGTTGCATGCGTGGTCGGTGGGTGTCGGTGCTGCTCCCAGGGCAGTCGGCCACCAGGAGTCGTCCCAGGCTGAGGGGGTGGAGCCGAGGATGAGGACCTCCGTCTTGTTTGAGTTCAGCTTCAGACGGCTGTTCGTCATCCATACGGCGATGGCTTTCATTCCTTCGTGGAGGTTGGTTTTGCTGGTGAGGGGGTCCTTGGTGAGGGAGAGGATCAGCTGTGTGTCATCGGCGTAGGAGATGATGTTGAGGTCGTGCAGTCTGGCGACGTGGGTGAGCAGGGCCATGTAGATGTTGAACAATGTCGGGCTGAGGGATGATCCTTGGGGTACGCCGCAGATGATCTTGGAGGATCTTGGAGGTTTCGGAACGGAAAGGGGTAAGGCAGACACTCTGGGTTCTGATGGAGAGGAAGGAGGCGGTCCATTCCAGCGCCTTGTCTCGGAACCCTGCGTTGTGCATAGGGTGCGGTGGCAGACCGTGTCGAAGGCGGCTGATAGGTCCAGGAGGATAAGGGACGCTGTATCGCCGTTGTCCAACAGGGCCCTGATGTCGTCAGTGGCGGCGATGAGGGCAGTTTTGGTGCTGTGGTTGCTGCGGAACCCGGACTGGGATGGGTCCAGGATGTTGTTCTCCGAGAGGTAGCGGGTCAGCTGTTTGTTGACGGTTTTCTCGATGACCTTCGCTGGGAACCGGAGCTGTGAGATGGGCCGGAAATTCTTGAGGTCCTTCGGATCCGCCTTGGGTTTATTGAGCAAGGCGTTGATCTCAGCGTGCTTCCAGCTCTCCAGGAAGGTCGCGGTCTCGAAGGAGATGTTGATGGCCTTGCGGAGATGGGGTACAATGGTGGCGCTGGGTTTGTTGAAGATGTGGTGTGGGCACGGGTCTGATGGGGAGACGGAGTGGATGGTGTTCATGATTTTGATGGTGTCGTCGTTGTTGATGTTGGTCCAGGTGAGCAGGGGGTCACTGTGGGTGGTGGCTGTGGGGTCGGAGGTGTCGTTGGCTGTTGGGGTAGTCAGGTTGTCGAAGCTGTCGTGGACGTCTGCGATCTTGCGATGGAAGAAGGTAGGAAGGGAGTTGCACAGGTCTTGCGATGGTGGGATGTAGTTGGTGTTGGAGCTGGGGTTGGAGAGTTCCTTCACGATGTTGAAGAGCTCTTTGCTGTTGTGTGCGTTGTTGTTGAGGCGGTCCTTGAAGGAGGTCCTTTTGGTGGATCTGATGAGGTGATGGTGTTGGCGCATGGCGTTCTTGTGGGCTGCGTGGTTCTCCGATGTCTGTTTGCGGTGCCATTTCCTCTCTAGTTTTTGGCAGGTTTGTTTGGAGGTCTGGAGGTCTGTGGAGAATCAGCTGGCAGTCTTGTTGGTGCGTCTGTTGGAGGGTTTCTTGGTCGGGCGAGAGTGTTGGCGCAGTCGTCGATCCAACGCATGAGGTTGCTAGCGGCGGTGTCGGGATCGGTGGGGTCGGTGGGTGGACTTTGGGCGAGGGCGGTGTTTAGCTGGTCCTCGGTGATTTTGCTCCAGCTGCGGTGGGGGATCTGTTGGGTGCGGTAGTGCGTGGTGGGTTTCTGGAAAGTGAAGTGGATGCAGCGGTGGTCGGTCCAGTGGAGTTCGGTGGTGTGGCTGAAGGAGACGTGGGAGCTTGCGGAGAAGATGGGGTCAAGCGTGTGGCCGGCGGAGTGGGTGGGTGTTGTGACGAGCTGCCTGAGTCCAAGGTTGGTGAGGTTGTCAATCAGGGGGGTGGAGTTGGTGTTGTTGTTGTTCTCGAGGTGGAAGTTCAGGTCACCGAGGAGGATGTAGTCCATGGAGGCGAGGGCCTGCGTGCTGACGAAGTCGGCGATAGAGTCGCTGAACTGAGGTCGGGGTCTGGGGGGTCTGTAGATCAGAGTTCCTCTGAGGGTGGTGTTGGGATCAGTGTGGATCTGGAAGTGCAGGTGTTCGGCGGTGCTGAGGGGGTCGTCAGAGTTGGTCGAAACCTTGAGGATGGACTTACTGAATACTGAATACTGAAATATTTGTAAAGCGCTCGAATGCCGAGGCGTCTTGGCGCTATAGTGACAGAGGAGAGCGGTGGAAAGCAGATCTTAGTGTGAGTAGAAAAGCCAGGTTTTTAGTGCCTTTCTAAAACATTGTTTGGATTTTTGTGAGCGCAAGTCAGAGGGCAGAGAGTTACATAGTCTAGAGACTTGGTACGAGAAGGACCTGCCGCCCCATCGCATTCTTCTTATTCTTGGCTGGCATATCAGATCATGATTGGCTGATCTTAATGTACGCGATGGCACATAGCGAGGGAGAAGTTTGGACAAGTCGTCTGGTCCCGTGCCGTACAAGTCTTTATGGACCAGACAGAGGGCCTTAAACTGTATTCTGGCTCTAACTGGGAGCCAGAGAAGTTCCTTGATGGCTTTGGACGTTGGGTGACGGTAGGGTAGATTTAACAGAACCCTAGCTGCGGCATTTTGAATTGCCTGAAGTTTGTTAATTTGTTTTTCACCTGTGCCCAAGTAGAGTGAGTTGCAATAGTCCACTTGGGACATTATCAGGGCACCCATTACAGTTTTGTTTAGCGTTGGAGGGATATAGGGTAGGATTTTCCTAAGAACCTTGATGGTATAAAAACAGGTGGAAGTAACCTGGTTAATCTGCGCTTTACAGGAAAGATCTTTATCCACCAAGAAGCCAAGACAGACAATTTCTGACCGAATTCGATTATCTCGGTTTTGTCCGTATTTAATTTTAAAAAGTTACAGCTCATCCAATTTTTTACATCAAGAAGGCAGTTTTTAAAACGCTCTGCCGTGGCTTCAATGGTCTGGGATACTGACACTATAATTTGAGTGTCATCGGCATAAGACACTAATTGTAGGCCATGAGATTGAATTAAGGCAGCTAAGGAAGTAACATATAAGTTAAACAGGGTGGGCGACAACGCCGAGCCCTGAGGGACTCCGCCTGGGAGGGAGAATTCATCAGATTGAAAACCTTCCCAGTGTACTTGTTGGATTCGAGAATCCAAGAAGGATGTTAGCAAAGTTAGTGCATTACCAGTAAAGCCTAGAGTTTTTAGTCTGTTTAATAGGATCGAATGGTTCACGGTATTGAACGCCGCCGTAAGATCTAATAAGATCAGAGCCGTTCTACCACCCTCGTCCATTTTCCTTCGAATGTTTTCAGTTGCCATGATCAGGGCGGACTCTGTTGAATGAAAGGGGCGAAAGCCATGCTGAGAGGGGTCTAGGAGCTTGTTGTGGTCAACATACCTCATCATTTCTTGGTTTATGGCTTTTTCGAGAATTTTAGCTGGCAAGCGTAGGCAGGATATTGGTCAGTAGTGCTTGAGTACCGTTGGATCTAACGAGTCCTTCTTGAGGATTGGTCGAATGCAGGCTTTTTTCCAGCAGCTAGGGAAGTCACCAGACGTGATAATATTATTTAGCAAAGGGGTCAGGACAGCTGCCACCGTCTGTGGAATCATGTGTAAAATGCGTGGCGGACATGGATCTAATGGGGACCCTGACTTCATCTGTACAATTAGGTCTGCCACCTGTATCTCCTCTAACAACAGGAAGCAGGGATAGCTAGACCCCGTCAGGGGGGCAGTGTCATTGTGATCATTGGGCAAAGTTAGTGCAGATGAACTAAGATCATCGTACACATTCTAAACCTTTTGCTGAAAAAAGGTTGCAATATTAGTCATGAGGTTCTGATCAGGGATGAAAACAGTATCGCAGGGGCTCTTAGTCAAATGAGTGACAGTTTTGAATAGCTCTCTGGTAGTATTAGAGGCAACCTGAATTTTATGTGTGAAATATGCTGATTTGGCCTGAACTATTGCTGTCTTATACTCCTGTAGGGCTTTGGTATATACTGATTTATTTAGAGCACTATAATCCGAACGCCACAACCGCTCAAGTCGTCGACATTTCATTTTTATGTGCTTCACCTCTGCGGAATACCACAGCGCAGTTACAGATCGCCTTCTAGCTTTTTTATTTCGACAGGCGCCAGTTGATTGACTGCCTGACTGATCCAATTTTGAAATTTAATCGCTCCCCTGTTAGTGTTGCCAGTTCCAAGGGCAAGAGGGTTATTTGTAAGTGAGTCAGCCAAACAGATAGGTTCAAGTTTGTTCCAAGGACGTGTTTTTTCAGGAAGTAAGAGGCCTCTACGGTGATTAGCCAGGTTATTCTGAGGCAGATTAAAAAAGATAGCACTATGATCAGACCAGGGGACTGCTTGGATCGAGGTAACATTAATGTGGCTATTGTTGGTGAAGATGCCATCAAGTGTATGACCCGCAGTATGGGTAGGGCTAGATATTAGCTGAGTCATGCCAAAGCTAAGAAAATTGTCCGTTAGAGTGGCTGAATCAGGATCATTGTTTGCTTCTAAGTGAAAGTTAAAGTATCCCAGGATAGTGTAGGAAGCAGAGTCAGATGTGGATTCTAGAAAAGTGAGTAGTGCTCTAATGAATGAAGTTCTTAAGCTGGGGGGGCGATACACAAGGAGGCCTGTAAATATTAGACAATTATTGTTTTTAATTTTAAGGCTCATGGCTTCTGCTTGTAGACCCAGTTCAGGTAGTGAGAGTACTTTTAGATGGGATTTATAAATGATCCCAATGCCACCCCCCACTACTCCTGACCGATTGACAAATTCTACCAGGTACCCTTCAGGGACTGCGTCATTCCAGTCTGGTCCTGAGGTCTCAGATGCCCATGTTTCTGTTAAAAACATTAGATCAATAGCATGGTCTACAATGAGAGCAGATATTTCATGTTTATGTTTGACCATGGATCTAGTGTTCAGCAAGATGCACTTGAGTGAACTTTTTCCACTCATCGGGTGGCTAGATTCACAGTTATGATTATTATTGGCCCGTAGACAAGTGTGGGTAGCGAGACAATCAGGTGGAACGCATGGTTTGTGAAGTTGGGAAGGGGGATTGTTGAGTCTTAACCCGTCACAGGAGGCACGGCTAAATGAGGGAGAGAGGTCTACTAGTTTTACTATTTGCATAGGTTTGTAGGGGAATTGATTCAACTCTAGCAGTTGAGTACGTGAGTATTGGAGAGGCTGGGTATTTTGAAAATGGGCATAGTTTCCGACGCTAGGCGCGAAACTGGCGCGGACGGGCGCAGACGGGCTTGCCTTTGGCGCGCCGTGCTCGTCCGCTGCGCTCCCTGTAAGGGGGGGCCATTTATGCTTGTGGGCGAGGGAGGGGCCGAAAGACTGGACCGCTCTCGAAATTAACCCCCAAGATGGCGGATGCAGAGGCGAGTCACACCCCCAACAGCGTCTACTCGGCTGCTAAGGGGCAAGAAGCCTGAGCAGGTAGGCGCTAAGTGGCAATAAAGAGTACAGTAGATCCTAGTAATTCAGGAAATATAAAAGTAGTCTATGTGCCAAAAAACGATTTATTTACAGTGATATTTAAAAAGCAACGCATTAAATTTTTACATCAGCTCACCAGTCCCGGCTTTCCGCCTCAGGACTCTCAGCACGCAGCGCATCTGGATAATCACATATCAATTTTCCCATATCATTAACCAGATTCAGCAATTAACACTGTGGCAGGGGATGAATTGGAGGAACATACCCTGTTTTCTCAGGCAGGTCGCTCCCCACGCCGCACCGCACCACCTGTGTGTCCGTGTCCCCGTGAGCCCACCGCTGCTGAATGCCAGAAGTTCAAGGACCGCCTCCACCCACAGGCTACCACCTGCACCTCATACCTGGTGGCCAGTGGTAAGCCGTAGGTTCTGTGCGCTCGCTCTGCCCCCTTTCTGCCTGTCTGCCCTGCTGTGATTTGCCTTTTGTAATTGTGTTGTATTCTGTTAATTCTGTGATTGTGTTTTTATTCTGTCTTTGCCCCTTATTTGATTTTGGTATTGTGTTTTTATTCTGTCTTTGCCCCTTATTTGATTCTGGTATTGTGTTTTTATTCTCTTTTGGCCCCTTATTTCTCCTATACTGTACTTGTGGATGATGGCGATTCCGCCTACTACTCCGTTGGTGCGGTCTCTGCCGGTGATCTTGTAGCCATCCGGGATGGCTATGGCGATGTCGGGTGCCGAGGAGTCGTTCATCCAGGTCTCTGTCAGGAAGGTAACGTCCGGGGAGGATGTGGCGAGCAGGACCCAGAGTTCCACTGCATGTTTGCATGCGGAGCGGGTGTTCAGTAGTATGCATCTGAGGTGGTTGCGTCCTGTCCTGGTGGGCGGGTTGGCAGCTCGGAGACTGGTGAAGCTGTAGCTCCGGCAGGAGAAGGCTCCTTTGGTGCGCTTCGGGGCGGCCAGAAAGTAGGTGTGCAGTTGTTCGGCGTTGAGTGCATGGAGGGTGCTGGCATCGTAGCGGCGTCGGGAGTCGTGGCGTTCATGGGGGCCCGGGGGACAGGCGCTCGGCGCTGTCCAGGCATGGACGGGTGCAGACGGGCTTGCCTTAGGCGCGCCTTTGGTGCGCCAGTGGCGCGGCCGCCATATAAGGGAGGTGGGAGGGAGCAGCAGCTGGGAGGCGGGACCGGGGCGGCGAATGGGCGAGCGGGGGGGGGCGGGGCAGCAGGGGACGCAGTGGCGGGGAAAACAGGAGTTAGACTGGGCGGAAATAACAGAGGGGCACAGTACAGTATAGGAGAAATAAGGGGCCAAAACAGAATAAAAACACAATACCAGAATCAAATAAGGGGCAAAGACAGAATACAAACACAATACAAAAATCAAATAAGGGGCAAAGACAGAATAAAAACACAATCACAGAATTAACAGAATGCAAATCGCAGCAGGGCAGACAGGCAGAAAGGGGGCAGAGCGAGCGCACAGAACCTACGGCTTACCACTGGCCACCAGGTATGAGGCGCAGGTGGTAGCCTGCGGGTGGAGGCGGTCCTTGAACTTCTGGCATTCAGCAGCGGTGGGCTCACGGGAACACGGACACACAGGTGGTGCGGTGCGGCGTGGGGAGCGACCTGCCTGAGAAAACAGGGTATGTTCCTCCAATTCATCCCCTGCCACAGTGTTAATTGCTGAATCTGGTTAATGATCTGGGAAAATTGATATGTGATTATCCAGATGCATGGTTGGTGGTTGGGGGGATTTTAATGAAAGATCAACTTTTAAGGAGCTTGATGTGGCTATGAAAGAGGCATGATTAGCATTACACATTCCAAAAAGCACTTTTCCTGAAATTCCTAGAGAAGGAGATGCAGAGGTTCTGTCTCGTTTATTGAACTTGATAAATGTTAATGGTCGGTGTAATGACGATACTCCTGCTATGAGAACTTTAAAACATGGTACTAGCAATCTGGCCATTGAATATGTGCTGGTTCCAGTGCACCAGTCCCATTAGGTAAAAGATGTCAGAGTTTTAGACGTAGGGCCCAGCGATCATATTGCCCTTAGTCTGGAGAACTTTTTTTGCCCTGTCCAAGTACCAACTCATCTCTTGACATAGTTTACTATATGAGAATACGAGTTTTGATTTCCGAGATATATTACAGGCTTTTTCCACAATGGAATTTGAGCATTTTGACCTGGAAAAAGGTCAAGATGTGTTGGATTGGTATTCCGGGTTAACAAAGCAATTGTTAGCCCAGTTCAAACTTGTAAAGGGGGACCCTCATTCAGCTAGTAGTGTAAGAAGTAAAGGAAACAGTTGATTTGATTATGATTGGAGGGAGGGTAGAAGCGTGGCAAATAGTAGTAGTTGTCACTTCAAGTCAAATCCTAGTGATGTTAGCTAAAAAACCGCAACGGTGGCTGTGAAAATCACCTATCACAAATTATGTGCCCACAAAAGGAGAGAGTTTTGTAGGTTAAATTGGGAGTCAATGCTATCTGCCATTGCTGATAAACATAGTAAGTGGTTTTGGAGGCTAGTGAATTCAGTAACCCATTTATCGCAGTCCTTTCTTGAGGCTCTAATAAGTGAGGATGATTGGTACACTTTTATATATTCACTATATAGTGGTGAAAACCTTGAAAAATATTTTGTGTTCCAGGCTAGTTCTGTAGTAAAAGTGATTGCAAGTACTCAGACGGCAGTAATGCTTTCCGACATAATCAGTAATGTGAATGCCACTAGAGCTGGTGGTCTGGATGGGCTTCCATTTGTGATATTTAGAAATGGGGACTAATATTGAGTGGGTTCATCTGATAGGTAACACTAAAAGACTTCATCCCAGACTCCTGAAAGGGAGCAATAGTGAAGCCCATTCACAAAACGGTAAACGGGATCAGCCTGCTAATTATCGTTTGATTTGTTTTCCCGATAATCCGTTCAAACTTTATGATCAAACTTCATTATAACACCTAACTACATGGACTTTTGACTCTGGATTTAAGGGCTAACTTAGGAGTGACTTATAAGTGTCAAAAAGGAAGGCTTAAACCTGGTAAAAGGTTAATTTTGATAAGTAGTAATGGTAGTTTAAAACTGCACACCAAGAATGCTGTGGCAGGCCTGGAGACATGATTTACAATGCTACTGTAGAGGGTGGCATAATAAGTGCTGCAGCCCACCAGTAGTGTATAATTTGCAGGCCCTGGGTACAGATGATACCTTATATTATGGACTTACAGTATATTATATGTGCCAATCAGAAGTCTACCTATTTTACTACATTCAACAGGGAGAGCATAGGCACTTTAGTTGGAGTAAAGTACACAGAGTTCTATAGCCAACAAACATAGAGCTTAATAAAAAAGGCAAAAAATCCCAGTTGACCCAACAGGAAGCACAGATTTTCTACATATACATTTCAACTTTTTTCTCCTCCAAGGTGCCAACCAAAAAGATTTGTTTTTCCAGCTTCAAAAATCATAATTTCACTTTAAGCAGTGTTAATCTTGATTTAACTTTGATTGTGGTATTTGTGAAGTATAGTCAATGCATATTGCAAGTCTTTGGGAAATAAACATAAGAGCATGATATTGTCTTAATACATTAGTGTATGGAGACAACGCCCTCCTACTGTGGGGGTGACAGAAAACGTAGTATCTATGTTTTTTGGAAGCTTGTATAAGTATAAAGAAAATAGGAGAGGCTAAGAGGCGCCCTTGCTTGAAACCATTCTCAGTTGGAATATGGGGAGGAAGGACTCTTTCAGGCCCCTCTGGGTCCTAATCCAAGCCGCGGTTGGTTGTTCATTTACCAGAGTTAGATTGCCATCAGGAATATTAAGGGCTGCTAATTTCCTCTTTAGTGTGGGTCTGTCTACGTGGTCAAATTCACTAGAAAAATAAAAAAAAGCCAACATAGATTGTCTGATTTCTTGTTTTAAAATATTTATATAATATTGGATTCAATACAGCAATGTTGTCTAAATAGGAATAATTAGTTTGAAAGCCTGTTTGTTTGATGGGAATGATGCCCTTTTCTGCAACCCATGTTTCTTAATGCTCTAATAATAATAATACTTTCCCGGCATTATCAAGGAAGGCAATTTGTCGAGAATTGAGGGGATCTTTTTGCAAACCTTTTTTATTGACGGCAGGATCATGCTACCCTATCAACTGCATGCAGTTGTTCTTGAAAGATGGAATTCATCAAGTACTGGCTTCAAGATATCCCCCCTGAGCTCATAGTCTTTTTTTCATTATAGAAATGGGGACTTGAACTGGACCTAGTTCATTGGATAATCAGGCTGAATAAATATACTTGACAATTCGATCAGCCAAAGGGGCTGAACAATTGAGTGTAAATGTGTGTTTGTGAGAACACTATTCAGAGATTATGTATATTGAGTATAGATTTCAGATACATATTGAAACTATACATTTTCGGGGATAGTGATTGGATTAGGAGAGCACCAAGCCCCTAAGGAAAGATCAATAAAATGCCAGTATTTTCTTGAATAACTTTCTGGTGCTGCTTTTTTTTTTATAAATGGTGCCCTGCACATCCTCGCAGAGTAATGAAATAGTTATTACAGAGTTTTCACAATTTTTTCTTTCGGGATCTTATACGTTTCACTCTTATTCTGAAGTATGACTCACATTGTAGGGAAGGGCGTTAATTGCATAATGTGCTATAGTGTAATTATGCGAAATTACTGCTAAATTACTCAAGGCGGGTAGCCCTGCATTTAGTACTATTTTCTCTGCATTTTCTTAGCAGCCCACATCCAAAATTAACAATCTCGCACTAAGAGAATAGTGCTAAATGCAACAGAACAGGAACTGCAGCAGAGAGTCATCAGCTGCTCACTCTCTGTTCCTGTGCTCTTGAGATTGCGTAATTTTATGTAATTTTGCATCACAAGAGTAATGCAAGTTTACCAAATTACTATAAGTGTTCTGGCATAATTAAAATTTTGCCTAGGCTTAATATATTGCCTACTAATTAAATTGTTCGGACTATAACATAACATTTAGTTACTTCTCGTTTTATAGTGCACATCCTAGTTGGCTTACCATTTTGCATCTACATTTGAATGACTCATTCGTATAGTGATATCCTCTGTAATAATATCTGAAACAAGCATTTGCAATGCAATCGGTTTCCCCTTTGGGACCTCATATGTATATAGCTATGCAGCACATTAGTCTGGGTGCTGAAACATCTACTGTTCTGTAACATGGAGGGAAAGTAAGCATCAAACTGCGTGACACAGCAGGTATTGGAACACATGGAGAGAAATATTGCCTTTCAGCAGGAAATGGTATAGTCCAAAGCTCTGTTTTTAATATAAATTCAGGGCCTTTGGTGGTCATATCACTGAAAATAAAAGATTTCAAAACAATATTATTGTCTACGGGTGCTCATGGAAGACAATTTCTATGGACTGGAAGCTAGGGAATGCCAAAGTGATTCTGGTATTTTACTGACCTCTGCTGGTCGTTTTCTATCAAGACAGTTAAATAGCGGCAGTTGAACAGGAAAAAAAAGTCCCTAAGTGGAAGCAGACAAGTCCTAGGGATGATCTCCAGAGCCCACAAAGTACATACACATATAAGTATATACTAAAGTATATACAAGAGGTCTCGAATGCTCGACCTAAAAAAGGGTTGTGGGGAAGTTTAACCAATCCCAGACCAGATCAAACAGAGTAAAACAGCAATAGATGGAGGATATTGGTCTAGACAAGTATGTAATTTATTTCTAGTTTGGCACCTAGTAAATTCCTGGAGGGACTGGCAGAGGTGGTAAAGTCAAGAGTTAAATGGAAAAAATAATTGTCACTATGTTCATAAATATCCACTTTAAAATCATTAACTAAACAAAAGGTTTTGTACGTTACATTTGTATAATCTATTATTGAATAATAGGTGGGAATCTTTCAAAGTTATACATCTCATTTCTCTTAATTTATCTACAAGTGTATATCCAGTGTCTCTTTAAACTTGTTGGGAAAAAAGCTTTGGGAATATTTCAAATCAGCTCCATCTCGGGAGACTGAGATCGCTCCAACATTTTGTATGATACTTTTGTATTTAGATCCCTGTAATGATAAAACAATCTGCTTCCTCGTTTACAATTACTGACATAGCATACAAAACTTGCAACAAATCATTATTAAATTTCCATTCTGGGGCAATGTAAATGTTAAAGAGAAACATAGAGATTATATGTAAATAATGAGACAGAAACAGTGTTTTACCCAACTAGTGCAGAGACACAGAAGAAAGTGTATTTCAGCAACAAGCTACTTTTGTAAGAGTAAAATAGTTAATCCACCACTGGCATGGTCGTGAGATGATCTTTTGCAGCTTTACTAATCACATTATAATCATTGAGTTCAAAGGAATGACAAATCTGTGTTTCCTGAAAATACTAAATAGAATTTGAAAACAGGTCAATGATGTTCCAGAAAACGAAACCTAAAGGTGCTCCCTGTCAGTATGTGCATTAGACCACTTCTGGGAACAGATGCGTGTAAACAGTCTGGGCGAGGAGAGAACACTGGTTCAGATTGGAGCAGATTGGTGCGGAGGCAGTTGCAGCCGACACAGTGGTGCAGAGCAGAGCGGGACCGAGAACTAAGAGCGGTGTGGCCGAGTGACCAAACGGATTGCCAGTGCTGGTGAGTCGCAGCACGTGCGAAGTGCGGGGATCGGGAGAAGGAAAGGGGGGTCCCGGTCATCAGAGCCAGGAGTAAGACCGGCCCGTATTACCCTCCCCATGATCAACTATTAGCTGCACCATCCGCATCACCAGTTCCCTCCACCACCGTCACCGCGGAACGCGGCACTGCCACGGCCACTATCAACCATCAAACCCCCAGGCAGTGAAGGGGTAGTGGAGGAGGACGAAGGATCGTGGCAGACAGTGGGCTAGGCCTGAGACGACGCCCCATCGCGGATGGAAGTGGCCTGCACTAGGCTGGTGCGACTTGTCCAGGGGCAGGCAGGCTCTCGTCTGTCAGCTGTTTCTCCCCCACACACCACCGCAAGACCTCCGCAAGACCCGGGTTCTACAGCTGGACCTCATCACAATTGCTGCCCTGGCAAGCCTCTGGGTCCTGCATGGCACTTGCACACACACGGCCAGCACACAGTAAGCAGCAAGATTCACAAGGCTCTCGGAGGCTGTCAGGAGGTCCCAATAGGCCCTTCACCAAATGCAACAAAGCTCTAAGGGTCAGAGGCAGGTGGTAGGAGCTAGGTGTCAGGAGGCCCAGAAGGATCAAGTGGAATTAAGGAGGTAACCAGGATGTAATTGGAATTGGAATTGGAATTTGTGAAGTGCATTATCACCATGCGGTCTCTAAGCGCTGTGAGAGGGTGCTGCCTTAGTCCAGGTGGGGGATGGCGCAAGTTACTGCGTGCCCCATGCCTCCTGAAAGAGTACTGTCTTGAGCTTTTTCCTGAACGGGAGCAAGCAATGTTCCTTTCGTACATTCTCAGGCAACTTGTTCCAGATTTGGGGGATGCAAGAGGAGAACGCCCTTCCTCCAATGGAGGACAAGCGAAAGCGAGGACAGACCAAGAGACTGGCCTCTGATGACCGTAACGTTCTACTTGGATTGTATTTGGCTAGACTGTCTTTGATGTATCTTGGGGCTTGGCCATAAATAGCTTTGTGTGCAATGCAGAGGCCTTTAAATGTAATCCTCTGTCTGATTGGGAGCCAGTGCAGCTGGCGCAAGAGAGGCGTGGCATGCGTTTGTCTGGGTACCTTAAAGATCAGTCTAGCGGCATCATTCATAACTATCTGCAATCTTGCCACAAGTTTTCCTGGAAGACCGAGGTAGAGGGACTTGCCATAATCTAGTCTTGATATCATTAGGGCTGATACCGCTAATCTAAGGGTGTCAAAGGTAAGAAGGGGGGCCAATTTGCGTAGCTGTCTCAGTAAGCCTGTGCAAGTGCCCACTATTGCCGATACCTGTTGGGTCATGGATAGCTTGGCATCGATATTCAAGCCCAGGCTTTTTACAGCCTGTGCCGGCTCTGGGTATTTGCCTAGTTCTTGATGCCTGAAGAGACTGCTCCAGGGGTTGGCATCAGTGGCGATGGCCAGCACTTCTGTTTTATCTGGATTGATCTTTAGAGAGTTGGCCGTCATCCAGTTGACAGTGAATTTGAGGATGTTCTGAACTCTAGCCTGGGCGATTGGAGAATTATCAATCTGAATGATAATTTGGGTGTTGTCGGCGTAGTTGTAAATCTGGCACTCCATTTGATTCAGTGCGGCTATCAAAGGTTGGAGATAGACATTGAACAGAAGGGGTGACAGTGCAGACCCCTGTGGAACCCCACAGGGAAGTGTGCCTACATTGGATACAGCGTCAGTCAGTTGTGTTCTCTGGGAACGGCCATCCAGAAAGGACGTGAGCCATGTTAGTGCCTTGCCCTGAACTCCTAGATCAGATATCCGCGACAGGAGTAAGTCATAACTGACTGTGTCGAATGCCGTGGATAGATCCAGCAGAATCAGGGCGCATGGTTTTTTGGTCTCTGCCCTCAGTCTCAATCCATCCAACACTGAGAGTATAACCAGTTCCGTGCTGTGGTGGGCCAGAAAGCCCGCCTGGTTAGTTTGCAGGAGATTATTGACTTCCAGGTGATGTGACAGTGTGACAAATACATGCTGTTCTAGAACCTTTGAAAGGAACGGGAGTTGAGAGATCAGCCGAAAATTCTTCAGGTTCCTAGTATCGCCCCCCGCTTTTTTTAAGAGCGGAATCACACGTGCCTCCTTGAAATCCTTAGGGACTTGTCCTGTCTCCAGGGATGTGTTGAGAAGTGAAAGGATCTCGGCCTTGATCCCAGGCAAGGCCATCCTGAAAATCCTAGGGGGGCAGGGGTCTGTGGGTGAACCTGATTTCACACGTCCTATAAGTAAAGCCAGAGAGTCAGGCGTGAGCACAGGAAAGGAGGTGAGGGGTTTGTCAAAGAAGGGGGCCTGGGGTACAGGTTCTAAAAGGCAGGGGAGCGTAGGGGTACGCTGGATTTCGGTCAGAAGATCCTCTATTTTAGAGGTGAAGAAGGCTTGAAATAAATTGCTGTTTTCCCTACAAAAGGAAGGCTTCTGTTCCTTCACTTGTCTAAGTTCTTTCAGGATCTTGAAAGTCTCTTTTTGTACATTGTTAGCGAACGCGATCTTGAGTTCATAGAAATCTGATTTTCTTGTTAGTATAGCTTTTTTGTATGCAGTGAATTTAGCATGGTATTTTAATTGAGGTTCGGGCTCATAAGCTTTCCGTCAGGCTCTTTCATATTGGCGAAGTTCTTGTTTCAAACTTCGTAAGGTATCATCGAACCAGGGAGCCCCTTTCCCTTTGTCCCTTATTTTTTCCCTACGTGCAGGTGCGAAAGTGCGAATAGCACTGTTCAGCCTTTGTATCAGGGCGGTACTTTGTGCATCGGGGTCACTTGGAGTGGGACTTCGGGGACTGGATTTTTTTAGGGTCGAGACCAGGTCCTCTGCTCTGATCTTATTCCAGCTCCTAAGGACTTTCCATTCAGGGGGTGGAAGGGTTTTATGCTCCAAAGGTGGGAGCCGGCCACTAATGATATAGTGATTGGACCCGGAGCAGGGCCTAATGACCGGAGGGTCAGTATGTGGCTGGGAGGTCCAAACCAAGTCAAGTGTGTGGCCTTTCTCATGGGTGGGACCTATCACAATTTGGTGGAATTCCAATGCGGTCAGAGCCTCGTCCCTTAATGTAGCTTGGCTCTCTTTGGGAGATTGCTCCCAGTGGAAATTGAAGTCTCCCATTATTACTATATATTGGTACCGTGAGCGCATATCGTGGGTCAGTTCCATCAGGTATTCGACAACCTGGGCGATGTTCTCGGGGGGCGGTATACAATCAGGGCGACAACGCAAGCTGTCTGAAAATAGAATTTTGCCCCTAGTACATCCGCCCCTTCAATGCTTTCTGCAAAGAGCATCTCAGCCTTGAGGAGATGCTTGTAGAAAAAGGGGACCCCGCCCCCTCTGCTGCTGCCTGGTCTATTATGATAGAGGGCTGCGTAGTTAGGGTCATAGTGGCTACTAGGTCTGGGTTGAGGATTCCTCAAGCCAGGTCTCGGTAACACCTAATATATCTGTGGTGTCGTCTTGCAGAGGGAGAAAACCTCTAGGTTATGTTTTTGCAAGGACCGAGTGTTCAAGGTCGCAAAACTGAGTCCCGGAGGGTTAGTGTGCCAAAGTGGACTTGGAGAAAGATCTGCGTGATTGCGGTGGACCGTAGATTTACGTGGCCTTAGTAGCCCTTCTGATTGGAGTGTTGCTGTTATTAAGTTGTCAGGCGGTGCTATGTTATGATTTAGGTGGTGGAGTTCTGCCAGTGAGTAAACATGGCCCGGGCCAGGGGTTCTGGCCCCTGGGCCGGGTCGGGCGCAGACGGGCCCAGATGGGTTTGCCTTAGGCGCGCCCGCTGAGCGCGCCCGCTGGGTGCTTGCTCCAGCTCAATAAAAATACCCTGAGGCTCCGCCCACCCACCACTCAGCCCTGCTGTGCAGCGGCTGTCTAATCTATGCACTAGACTGGGAACCAACCGGAGGTGCTTGGGCCGGAAGTGGGGACACGCTGAGGAGTGAGCAAGTGCAGGATGCAATTAGGTAAAAGACACAGATTAAAAAGAACTGTTATAAAAAGATTCAATTTCTTTAAAAATTAAGTTGAACAACGTGCAAAGTAGCAATGGTACAAAAGAATTACAGGAGAAAGGTTGCAAGCGCGACAGCGTTGCAAGAGACCCACCTTTGACCTGGGCAGGACTGAGAAGGTTGCTGCCCTCCTCCTGTGAAGCTCCCTCTACAACAGCCCCCATCTGAAAAGACCAGCTGGCAGCAAGGAAAGCCCAGGGGCTATACCGAAAAGAAAATTATTGCCCCAGAAAAAGGGCACCACTCTTCGAGTTGAAACTTCACTGGTTCCACCCGCGGGCCAATCCTCGCAACACCAGGGGGCTAAACAGTCCAACCAACGCAGTGGTTGATCAGTGAATACTTTAGTAAGGCAATGACTCAGCCTCAGACTCGCACTCTGAGACATCTATCCTCACCTTCATACACCTGGGTGGCACCCTGCATCTCACTGGTCAGAGGAGCCCCCCGCTTGACACCCAGAAACTGTGAATAAATATGGGAGAGCTGCATTGCAACTCAGATCTGCTGCCTGAAACTACAAGGAGAAGAAGGACTGCCCTGCTGGAACCCTGGCCTGCACCTCAAAGGATTGCACGCCCCCATGCAACTGAAGGAACGCCCCCTGAAGATAGTGCTGGGTGCTTTATGTGCGCCATCGCAATCGCCTTTACAGAAGGGGCCGCAGAAGCATCTGCAGTCCCGTCTGTAATACCAAAGTGCCTCGGGCGCGTAAATCGGGCACAAACGCCCATTATGCCATCGGAGCACTTTGTGTAATACGGCCCCAGTTGTAAACACAGTTGCCTTGTTGTATCAAACCATATTACTGGTGATTAAAGATAGTCCAGTTTTTCAAATTAGAAGCGTGCCAAATATCTGGGAAATGTATTTTAATTAAGTGAATCAAGATTGTACCAACTGGAGGGGAGGGTGTGTAGGAGATATGCAAATGTTAATTCATTTAGTGGAGGTATTAGCAAAACTATTGCATTCCCTATGATTTTGTCAGTTAGGCGTGTCTTAAATTGTTTGTTTTAGGGTTTAATAACATAGATTGGTAATATTCTGGATATTGTTCATATTGTAATTATTTTAAACGTGATAATGTATTTTTTGTATTCACTCTTGGTATTGCAAAGACTTTATATAATACATTGTGATGGGAATTGGGACTGACTGAGATTTGATAGCCTTTCTAGTGTTGTGTCGTTGACTCTCTGAATCAGAGCCTTTCTGCCGAGTCACTCTATTAAAATGAAGCTGTCACCCTCGTGAGTGAAACTGCAGTCCATGATGTCACTGGCACGAAGCGTGCACGTCCCACTGTGCAGTCTTGAGTCATGCTGTTACGTTTTTCTGGCTGATAACCAGAAGGGATGTTATTAGGACTACCAAGAGAATGTGAGAGCATCCGATAAGGAAACAGAAACGGGAGTGATATCTAAGCCTGCGAAACCAAGTCCATTCACAAGGGTAGTATTCTGACTCAGCAGAGGAATATTTCAGACATGTTAGTATTTCTTTCTATATTTATAAGCAGTTTTTCATAGCGCCGACTAACCCTAGAGTGTGACAAAGCGCTTTGATCAAAGGCATATTACATTTACCGTTTACCAGAGTAATAACATACAATTTGACAGAGTAAATAAAGGCATAATGTTGGGAATTACAAAAGTTTAAAAAGGAGTGACATCAGGGCGCAGACACCATGCAAAGCAGTTAAGTTATAACCACTAAACAAAGCCATATGAAACAGTTAAAATAGGGTGGCATGTACACACAAAGGCAGAACTCTGAACATGATGTAACTGTATGTCAGTCTTAGGGCCTGATTTAGAGTTTGTCGTGCAGGGTAATCCCTCACAAACTGAGGGATTACTGTGCATTCCAACCCCTCAATCTGCCTGCTCTGTTCTAAGTCATGTGGGCCACTGGCTCTGCCATTGGAAAACTAACTCCAATAATCTGACAGAGCAGGAGACAAACACTTTTCCTTTGTTCCCAAAGAATGTTTTTTTTCTGTTTACCAGGTGAAAGCCACGTGGTGCCCCACAAAACCTTTTGACCCGGGCCCCACAAAAGATTACAGCAAGGACAACCCTTGTAATGTCTTTTGGAGCAGACATCCCCAGAAATGAGCGTCATCAGCTTAAAGGCTGGAAGCAGTTCCAGACTGAGGGGGGAGGGCAGCCCTTTCACATACAGATTCAAGAGCTTGATAAAACCTTGCCAAATTCTTCGAAGGCTGGTGTTCTGTGTGTTTAGAAAGAGATTTGACAATGTTACCTTTTTCACATGTTTTCTCAATGTATGACAAGAACCATTTTCTGAGTGTAAATTCGTTTTCTGGAATGTGAGGAATATCTTTGGGTGCCAAAGGAGCGTGAGTATATCCAAAGAAGCCATAGTTCTACTAAAGGATATCCAAAAATGAAAGAATTGTTTTACTTGAAGCATTTGTAAGCCGCATCTTCATGCCAAAGGGATCTAGCTGAGCTTATTCAGATAGTAGACACTGGTCTAGGAATGAGTAAGATACTGTTCTGGAGGCCACTCGCCTTGTGACTGTGGTCTAAGGCAAGTGTTACCACACACGGCAAGACATTTTGCCCTAATATTGCAGTGGGTGAAATGCACCAAGTTCAGAGTATTGCTCTCTTTGCTCGAGCCCTTCTTGGTACTATGTGTTTGTCCCCAGCCACCTGAGGGCAGTGACTCTGCGCTATAATACTTAGAAATAGAATTTATGCCTGAGGTAGCGGTTTGTAAAAAAACTACATGGCATCCTAATATCCTCTGGGGAACATGGGTACACACAACAAACCATAAAGTGCAGTATTTATGTGCATTATATCAACTGGAAGCAAGGGCAGATAAACAAAACATATGGGGCTATTGCCAAAGGTAAATTTACACACGAGTATGTCTACATCTGCAAGTTTACTCTTACTCTTTTGGAGTAATTTTACTACTTTTGGCTAACCACTTATTCCAAGTCTAAAGTTACTCAAAAGTGTAGATAGTCAACACTCCCTGAAACAATGGGTGGAGTCAATAAAAACGTCATCTATGACCCAAAGCTGTCTACGATTGATGAGTTTACAACCGTTTTTTAAGTTCCGCACACTTGGTGGATACCTCTGCAACTGGAGCAGAGATCTCAGTATGGTAAAGTTTAGGGAAAATAATGAAAGTTTAAAAAGTTTAAAACAAATATAGTTAAAATATTTTATGTTAAATATGAATGTTAATTAATGTTATATATTTCTTTTAAAGGTAGTACAAATTAGAATTAACTCTGCAGCACTTTAAACTTAATTTTGAATGAATATTTAATTAGTCTAGGTATATTAAATACAATTAATATTATTTTTTCAAGATTGATTCAAAAACCCACATGAATAAAAAATTGTATATTTATCTATTAAGTTAATAAATGTTATGTATAAATTAAGTTTAAAGAATGTAATTATTGTCTAAAAAATAAATTAGCAATATAATAATCCAGTCAGAAAGGGACCAAAGCTTTCACTGTTCAATAGCAGTGAACCTCAGGGATGACATTTGGTATGCCCTTCAGCAGTCTAAGCAGGTGTAGAGAATCACTGGTCATGTTTTTCCCATGCACTTGAAGTTGAAACCTCTCGTACACCAATTTCAAATGTCTAATCCAGTAAAGAGGAAATAACAGTTTGCTTCCCCCATCCTGCATCTCGAAATATTACAGAGAACAGGAATTCTAGAATGTTCCGTCTGTTGGGGTGTTAAGTCATATTGTGTCTTCATTCACTGGATTACCCATTGGATTATTTTTAAATGATTTTCATTAAATATAAGATAAAACACATTTTGAAAACATCTTTTTCAAAGAATACACATTCCAGATAAATCCCATTTCAGCGAACAATTTTTTACATGTGAGAAATGTCACCACAGTTATTCTCTTGAACTGCCTACTTTGATAGGGGAAGAAGAAGGGAACATGAATAACACTTGATCTTTTACGATCCAAAACTAAACACGTATGTCAGTTGTGAATAGTCTCTGTATCCAGTAAAAAAGACAAACATTATCAGGCTGACGTGACACTTAAGGTGAGCGAAGCTAGCTTGCACCAATATAGTGTAATGAATATATCCCTATAAGCTGTTGAGACACCCCCCTCCGTTCCACTCAAAATGTGGGATTTCAAAAACTCTCAGGATGCTGCCTGATGAGTGAACTAGAAGATCTCCTCCTCATCCTTTATCCGCAGATGTGATCATGGAACCACAGCGATGCCTTGTTGTCTTTAGAGATCATCTCTTTTTTGAGCACCTACAGATCTTCTCTCCTCAATAAAATTATTATAAGTGATGAAGTACCCCCCCCCCGCTGTACCATATAAGGATATTGCAAGTCACCAAGGACTTCTATAACCATATAGAGGAATGAGGCCAATGGCTGAGATACTTTATAAGGTTAAGGAACTCCAATATCCTTATCAGGTTCACCAGGGGGTATTTTATCCCTATAATAATACAGGGTCACACTATTACCTTTCACACAAACAACTTAAAATCTTGGTGCATAACTCTTTCATATGAAAGAGTGAGCGCATTTACAAAAATGAAGAATAAGAATTACCCTCTAGGTCAAAATTAAATAAATTAATAACATGTTAGTTATTTATTGCAAAGATATATTAGAAACTAGTTTAAAAATAAAAAGCAGCACTAGTTTGAAATGCGTAGAAACATGAAGAAAGATTCTAGTTTTTCTCTAATTATGTAAGGAGGGTAAAAAATAAACATGTTCTCTCTGCTTGTCATTGTAAGCTACAGAGTAGAGAAGAACGAAGAAAAGTAGTGTTCCGTTTTTGATGCTTTGAACAGCTGCTTCAGTTATGCTCTGTGAACTGACCTACCTTTCACCTCGGCTGCTGGCTTTAGAAGTAGGAATTGTGACCTCAGAACTCAACTGTAATTACCTCGTATTAGTAATAACCTCGTAATAGTTGAGTTATGGCCTCTCTTTTTATAATGGAGCATCACAAGTCACCGATTATAAAGAAATTACATCACGTTGATACAGGGATTACAGAATGCCATGTATTAAAAAGTTAATACATGCAATTTACTGACATTAAAATGGAGGTTGAGCTTCCGGAGTCCTGCTATCTTCGCTGTTTATCTCTGACTGGAGTTAGACAACCACAGTGAGCCCAACCTCACCATACTGCCTACCGGGCGCAGCTCAGGAAGCTTTGAGACCCTGAGTATTTCAATCCCGAATGCAGAGTCGGTCCCTAGCACCTCGTTGTCGTAGAACTGTTATGTCTTGGAAGTCTTCGCCCTCTGTAGATTGAAGGGGAGCCAGTGTCTTCAAAATGAACCTTTCACCGTATTCTCCACCATTTCTACTTTAGTCTGCCAATGAATGATGGAGGGAATGGCACATCATTCAAAATGGCCCCTGTGATGTGATAGTGTTCTTCACCCTGCTCGTCTCTCTAGTCTACTCCAAGATAAAAACGTATTTGTTGATGCACTTATTATCTTCCCTTATCCATAAGTAGATCTTCTATTCGGAAAGTTCTCCTTCATGGTGTCATTTTCTCCTCATTCTGCTTGCAGGACTTTCAGAGACACTGCAGCACTGGCCTCTTCCTGGAAAAGGTTGATCACATCAGCAGGCCTCCAAAGGTCAGCGAGAGAAAACCCTTTTGGCGCTCCAGAGAATCTAAGCCTTCTCAGTGTCCTGATTGCTCTGCCTCCACTAATCGTTAAATGTTTCAACAACATGAGAGGTGTATAAAATACATAGGGTGTGGCGTGTTATGGTCATGGACAAACTATCGTTTCACATGGTGTGCATATGGTCAGCCATATATAACAATGGTTTAAACTTGTTTTTGACCTCACGTTTCACAGGCGTGATTCTTGGCATACAGACATGTCAGTGGTCTGCACAAGTTAGGTAATGCATAGATTTGTTTACTAACAGGAGTGGTGTGTGACTTGCTGATTGACCCAATCCAGACAAATTTTAGACTCAGACATAGGAAGAAGTAGTATCTCATTCAGAGAAGACCGGGGACAAAGTAGAAAAGTATGTTTTGCAACTGGTTCTTTTCAAATGTTAATCTCTTTTCTAATTTACAGTATCAAAAGTATTTTATTTTATAAATATAAACGCAGTTTGCAGCTTGGTGTACCTTGTACATTTTGAGAAACATCAGCCTACAAGCCTGATCGCTCAAAATAACAGTGTAAGAGTAGAAGCTACAAGGTAAAATTCAAAGTATGATGAAGTGTGAGATATTTTGAGGAAATGGATCCTCCAGAAAATGCTGATGTGACTCTGGTGCACCAGACTTCCCGTGGATGTGGGTCCTAAGCCCCTTAAGTGCCATACAATAATGTGTGAGTGTTCACTCATCGCCGCATGTTAAATTAGACCCCAAATTAAGAATAAAATATACTAATATTTGAGATAACATGTCTCCTGTCTGTCATCATTAAAAAATGTATCCAGGAAGTGACCCAAATCAGTGAAATGCCCAAAGGCTATATTCCTTCATAAGGTCAGGAGACTATTTTGTGACTTTCCTTATCCTGAGTTTGTGGTGGACTTCACTTGTGGTGGACTTTAAGAACTTAATTGCATATCATGCCTGAAGTTCTTTCTCACAAGTTGGCAGGGTATGCCCAAGCATGGGTCCTTTGCTCACTTTGACACTGGATTCAAGCTAGCCTGGCTGATGGGGGGTGTTACCCTGAAATCGGTCTCAGGATCCTTGTTTCTGGTGTACGGAAGACCAGGCATGGCAGTTTGGGCTGGACTGTTCCCATGAGGCACAGGGTCAAGACTGATTTGCATATGGCTGGGTCTGAACTGGTGTGGCGAAGTGAGCTAAAGAATGCTGATGGATTCAACCCAGATCTGTGCCTGGGGGTGAGTGTCTGAAAAGTTTAAGGGCTCCGCCCATCGTCTCCTTGTGTTTGCTTTGTTCCTCCTAGACGGCCACACACTATAGAGAGCTTATAGGCGGCTGGATGGGCCATCACTGACAGGATGGGGGAGCGGAACAGGGTACAGCCCTACTTACACTTGAACAGGCTATGTCCTACCCCCACACAAAGGGCTGCATACCCCCTGCAGTTAGGCTGGCGCCAGGACAGGGAAGGCATGATGACTGGGAATTTCAAATGAAAACCTCTAGAAGCATCCCCCAATTCAAAGTAAGGCCAAGGTAAAAATAATGGACCTTAGATACCAACCCTTCAGTATATTTCTGGTGCTGTCAATACTTTGCTAGAAAGAAGGACTGCTGTGTTGCTGATAGTACTGCCAGTCTGCTGGACCGCTGCTGTGCTGCCCTGTTGCCTTTGTGAGAAGGACTGGACCTGCATCTGTTGAAGCCAGGACTCCAAAGTGAATCCAAGGGCTATTTGGCTGGCCTCCTGACTAGAGCTTCAGGGACAAATGCTTCAACAACCTTGAACCCACTTGTGGACCCTTCAAAGTGGGCCTGAAGGTGCTCCCCCAGCACTACCTATGGAGTCAGCAGAACCGATGGATCTCCTCCGCGGCATGGCACAACACAAGCACACCCGGAGCATTGCCTTTGCTGTTTGACGCATCACTTTCGAAACTGATGCATCGCCTGTGCTTTGAGGGCTCTCCTGATACAAGGACTCCGTATCGATCCTGCAGCCTGCATCGGAACTGTCACTAGTTCGAACCTTTCCTAACACCTGCCCTAGCATTACAAACCCCTCGTCGACAGCAGCCTCGATGGCGACACAGGTTCTTGCATCTCAGCCTCATAGCTCTTCGGAACCCACACATCGCCTTCAATATTGTATCTTCCACACCGGACTTCTCCATTGTAAGCTCTTGCCAAGAGGACCCTCAACAATGATGCAGGACCTCACATCGCAGCTTCGCTTCTTGGAACCAATGTATCATCTTGCCTGAGCGATTCATCTTCTGAGCGGGACCTCGCTACACTCCGTAAAGCAGGATTTAAAATACTCTTTTTCAGTGGGCTTACCTGGGTCCTTGTAGCCGGTCCATGCTCCAATCACGGTCGGCCTGAACATGTGGCTTTGTCCCAGTCTGGCGCGACCAGATATCCATAGTTGCCTCTTTGGGCTTTTTGGTGCTATTTTTACTGAAATATTTAAACTTGCATATCTCTAGTTCTACTGATTGGATTTTTGCCGGTTTGATCTTGATTTCTTAATTTCTCCATTTTTTTTATCTGGTGTGGCATCTTTTTGTGTGGTGTTTTCCACTGTATTACTCTTTGAAGTGCTGCACAAATACTTTGCACATTGCCTTTAAGTCGGACTGCTCAATGCCAAGCTACTAGAGGGCTGAGCACAGATTATGTTGGGATTTGCATGTAACTTCACCTTGACAAGGATTGTGGTTTCAGCTTGAGGAGAGTTTCACGCCCCTCAATTAATCCCCCAATTTCTTACAGGCTGTTTTTAGATTAGTGAAAAAGGTAGTATCAAATTTGCGGCCAATAGTTGTCATGCCGTTACCTATTGTGCTAAAAAAAGCCTCTGCTCATGCCAATTTGACGTCTGAAAATATGTATTAAATATATGAAATAGTCTGTGAATCATAGAGCTGGGTTACAAGGGCATCCCCGGGAAACTGTAGCATAAAGCTAAAGCACACTAGTACAGAATGGAAATGTATATGTTTTCATACACAGGGATCTAATAGACATTGATTTGATTTGAAATATTACTTATTAAGCGCACGAATGCCGTGGCGTCTTGGCGCTGACTGTTACACATGGATAACTAGCGTGAGACTCTGAAGCTTTAAGTTTGAGAGAACAACCAGGTTTTCAGCTCCTTCCTGAACATCATCTGGTTAGGTTGAAGTCGCAATGTGGATGGCATCTGATTCCAGAGTTTGGCCGCACAGAATGACAACATAAGACCCCCCGATCTTGCCTTGCGTATTTTTGGAATACAAACAAAGCCCTTCGTAGAGGATCTAAGAGATCTAGCTGGAGAGTACATTGTAAAAAGTTTCCGCACCTCCCCAGATATTCCTCCATAGAGGGTCATGTGTACTATACAAAGAGCCTTAAAATTGGCTCTTTGCTGGACGGGAAGCCAATGTAAAGCTCTAATAGCCTCTGATGTGGGGCGTCCCTTGGGGATGTTCATGAGCAGTCTGGCAGCAGCGTTTTGCAGTGATTGCAACTTCCTCTCCTGTGCCTTATCAATTCCCACAAAGAGCACGTTGCAGTAGTCAAGTTTGGATAGAAAAAGTGCCACTACAACGGTTTTTTGAAGTTTGTATGCAATAAACGGGAACATTTTCCTCAATATTTTTAGGAGAAAGAAACAGGAGGAAGTTAGCTGGTTAACTTCAGCTGACAGATTAAGCTGCTCATCCAGAATCACCCCCAAGTTCTTAACCTTGGTACCTGGACTAGGACAGACCTCCGCCTCCATAGGCCACCAGTTGTCATTCCATAGCAGAGGACATCATCTCATGCAACTGAAACAAAACGTGTGCAGATGCAGAAACTGAAAAATGAAAACTTTCAGAGCTGACCAAAGAATTCAAGGATTGTGTGGCTAATTCAAGCTGCTCTGCAGAAGGTGACGATTTGTTAGTTTGAAGAAAATGAGGGATCAGTAGAATCGGCCTGGGTCTTATGGGAGGCCTTCAAGACTGTGGTTAGAAGCCAGGGGGTTTCTTTGATCACCAGACTCAAAAAAGAAAACCAGAAACTGTTGGAAGACAAAGAAGGAGAAATCCAAAAATTAGTCTGAACTGCTACTGCAGATCAAACGGATATACAACATAGGCTATGAATTAAACAAAAAGAATATAGAGATATTGCTGATATGCGGCAAAAGCCAAACACCTAGCGACCCTACATCGCTTGTACGAGGTGGGGGACAGAGCGGGCAAGATCCTGGCACAGTTGAACAAGAGAGAAGAAGCTTTCCTATGGGTATTTGAGATCACTCTAGATGGGGGGGGGGGGAAGTGAGGGATTAGCAGGGAATAGCAGATGCCTTCGCAACTTACTATAGGCAATTATATACACCATCTGCTCGCTCACCCAAAATGAAGCAATTGAACTATTAGCAACTCTGGATATGTACTCACTGGAGGCAGTGGTCAAGGATCATTTAGAATCAGACCTTACAGACTGTGAAGTACTGCAGGCTAGCCGATCATTAAAAGCCAGGAAAGCAATGGGCCCGAGCAGCTTACCGATTGAACTATACAAATTGACAGAGTCCAAAACTGCCACATACTTAGTGAAGATGTACCAGGAAAGTCTTAAAATCTGGAAATTACCCGAAAACCAAAGGCTTGCAAATATAGTAGTGATACACAAGACCGGGAAACCACCGGGGAGTTGTGCGTCTTACAGACCAATATCCATGCTAAACGCAGAGGTCAATATTTTAGCGAAAGTGTTGGCAACCCAATTGGTTCCAATGCTACGCAAGTTAATCCACCCCGACCAATCAGGCTTTATGCCTGGTAGAAATACCGCACTTAACTTGCGGCGTCTTCAGGAAGTACTGGGGAGAGCTGACAGCATTCGAGAAGAGGCGGTTGTGGTGTCCTTGGGTGCCAAGATGGTGTTTGATATGATAGAATGGCTCTTCCTGTTCACTGTCCTCGAGAGACTAGGGTTTGGGGTAAGTTCTGAGCATGGGTCCGACTGCTATATGCGGAACCTTTAGCACAAGTGATGGTAAATGGGAGGGCGTTAGGCTGTTGTTAAATTACAAAGAATGATGAGACATGGATGTCCCCTTTCTCCTTGATATTTGCGCTGGTCCTGGAGCCACTAGTGGTGTTGATACGGGGTGACCCGCTTATTAGGGGACTTAGATGGACTGCAGATTAGGAGAATCGGATCTCCCTTTATGCAGACGACATCCTTCTCTACTTGGCGAAACCCTACTCCACCCTACACAGGGTGCTCCATATCTTTATCCTGTATCAAAATGACTCTGGTTACACCATAAACTGGGATAAATTGATGATATACGTCCTCTGTGGCCCAAGAATGAAACTTCCCAGAACGTGCACAGCAAGAGTTGCAACAGAAGGATTCCAATATCTGGGAATTTATGTCACCAGAGACCCCGTGGTCTTTTATGAACGCGACTCAGTCCCCCCATTAAGTCGGCTTTGGGAAGATGTACAACATTGAAGGTCTTTGTCTTTGTCGGTGATAGGCAGGGCCTCCTCATACAAAATGATTGTGCTTCCCCGCTTCTTATACATTTTGCAAAATATGCCCTACTTGGCCTCTCCGACATACTTTTGAGCAGCTGAAGTGGACTATGGACACTCCTCTGGGACGGAGGGACTCCACGAATAGCGTTAAAAAAATTTACTAAGCGATGGTACAATGGAGGGATTGCTCTGCCGGTGCTTCAATATTATTACTGGGCAGCGCAGCTTATAGTGATCAATCAGTGGGTACATACAGCACATGACGACCCAGCCTATAGGATGGATAAACACAATATGTGATCCGGAGGGGGCAAAGGAGGAACATGAGTAGCAAACACCAACATCAAGCTCAATCAAGATATGGCATATAGCGTCAGCGGCTCTAGGGTGGAGGGAGAAAATTACCCAAGCCACTCCCCTATGAGATACGGCACAGTTGGGATTTCTAGCAAACCACCCAGGTTTTGATAAATGGGACCTTATTGGCCTCTCAAGGGTAGGTGACATGTGGGTGAACCTCTAAAGGGACTACGAGTTGGTGTCGTAAATAACCTACCAATATAGTCACATAAGGAATGATCTACAACTTGCCATTCCAAAGGGTACCGATCTCCCAGTCTCCTCCCCTCTAGAGGATAGGTTGCTAGATGACTATCTGAAAAAGAAGCAATATCTGTAACCTATTGAAAAATACTAAACAATTCCCCTGACATCTTGGAGAAAGTGTGGGTCAAATGTGTGGAAGATCTGGGGGACCTGAGTGATGAGGACTGGCTAGAGGCGCTTGCGTCCCCTTGGGAGGTGGCCATACGGTCACAATTCAGATTGGTCGGACTAAAGATCCTACACAGGACAAATTATACATGCACAACACTAGTAAAAATGGGCAAACTAGAGTCAACACAATGTCCTAGGAACTGCAGCCAGGAGGGCACATGTTTACACCTGTGGGTGAATTGCCCAATGATTCAGACGTGCTGGAAGGCGATTGTTACACGTTTGATGATATTGTGTGGGGAATAGGCGAAGGCTTCTCCTCAATGGTGTTTATGAAATATTTGGGAGACAACAAATCGAAGAGCCGGGCAACGACTGTGGGTCACATTAGGCCTCATGGTGGCCAAACGTAACATAGCTAGAAAATGAGGATGGAGATGGGGCCCACATCCCGGGATTTGGAAACCAACATGGATTAGTGCATGCAGGCAAGAAGGTGGTTTACAAAGGGAAAGGTTGCTCACACAAATGGACAAAAATTCGGGGGTGGGGGGCGCGGGAATGAAAGTAGAGGGATGCTCTGTCAGCCGGTTGGAAGACTTCCCAGTTTGGAAGGGACTGAAGATTACGAACAATAGCAATATTGTTGAGATCTGAAAAGGGGTAAATGGGTGAGCACCGCATCAAAACTTGGAGATAAATGTCTTGATATTTATAAGACATGTAATTGTGATCTGATGCTGGGTGCGATAAACACTGCTGTCAAGTGTCCTTTTGTCCTTTTTATTTTTCCTTTTACAATAAAAAGATGCTAAAAAAAAGAATTGTGTGGCTAAGGTGCTAGACATGAGAGACAGGTTTACATGTCAGAGATGGGCAGAACTTAGCAGAATCAGTTAGCAATGAATGAAACAATTAAAGCAGTTGTGCTAGGCAATATTTTCAGTTCTAAAATCGCCAAATCTAACCTTTGAACTTTAGGCACCCAAATGATGACACCTAAGCAGTAATGTTATATTCTTCTTGCATGTTGCATAAAATGTGCAGAGTAAAATCCCTGGTTGCACACCCTCTGACAACTGATATTACTGAAGTGGAGACAAGAATTTGCACACTAATACTGAACACGAGAGAGTCTAAAAGGTAGCCCCCATTCATGCCTTGGAAATAAGAGTGCTCTCCCATTTACAGAGCCGTACCCCATGAAAATGAGAGAATTCACTTTGCGCATGCTCATACTCCTAGTAAGGCAGCATTTAAATGTGAAAGGACGGCCGGAGGAGGAAATCTAGACACCGATTACCCATGGAGAATGACATTCACAACAAGGTCGTTACACCGCGGTATGTTTACATTGCGGGCATTACAACGCAAGTCGTTACAACGACTTGCACTGGATGGCTCTCTAAGCTAAGGAATAGTATGATTTACTATTCCAACACCTTCCCTACTGTAACGTAGGCTGGAGTTGGAATATTAAATCATACTATTCCTAAGTCCAGCACCCTCCAGCGCAAGTCGTTGTAACGAATGCAATGTAAAATACCGCGTTGCGAATGTATGCGTTGTAACGTCATACATTCATCACCCATACATCACCAACATCCTAGTGTGACTGTGGGCAGCCCTTCAAGACCCTCCCTTCACATGGGTGTATTCGCATCCAATGGCTGGCCATCAGAGACGTTTTAAGGAATGGGCAAAGTGGGCAATTTCCCAGAGCCCTCACCTTCCATGGGGCCCACAGGGGAAGGAAATTTGATCTCTCTTTCTAGCTCACCTCTGTCTTTTTCTATTTATGAACCTCTCTTCTTCTCACTGCCTACCTCTACCTCGGTCTCTTTGCCCAGTGTCATCTTAAGAATTTTTTGGGTCCCCAAAAAGGAATACTTCAACTGTTTTTGTGCGAAACCCATTTCCAAAGGTTTGTTTGGCATCAAACAGGCTACAATTAGCACAAACGTAGGTAATAAAATTCAAAGTTTTTGCAAACAGGGGCACCGAAATATATTTTTGACTCGGGCCCCAAAAATTCTTTAAGACAACACTGCTGGCCACAGGGGCACTGAGTCTGTGAGTACTTTTTAGACTGTGCACACAGTACATTGGCACCCACAGCTCAGTCTCTGATGGAGCTTGAGGGCCTCCAGAGGGTGAGGATCAGTCAAGGCCTGCACCCTCCCTAACCCTAAGTTACTCCTAAAACATAAGGACTTGGGTAAACATGGCGCTCTCCTGTATGATCTCCCATATCCCCCCTTTCAAAGGAGGCGATGCATTGGGAAGCAAACTCTTCTGTCTATGGTGTTATTGACGACCACCATAACTGAGTAGGCACTCCATGACAGTATCAGAATTAGTGGCGATACCACCTCTTGTCTGAACCAAGGACATTGTTTGTAGGTTTTAAATGGGAATTACAGTCTCCAGTGCACTACAGTGTAATAAATGGAATTACATGGGCACCGCAGAAGGAAGAACATAGACCCCCAAGATCGACACATCTATAGAACCCCTGATCACCCTGCTTCTTTGCTAAAAGCCTTCATTTCACAGCTGGTTCTATGTCACTCTCAAAGTGTCGACCAGAAAGTACAGAATTCGAATTTAGCCCTTGCTTGAGAGGTACGAATGTGCTGTTCATGCTTCACGTGTCGATGGGTGATGTATTTAAGAATCCATTGTTTCTAGGATTTTTTTGTACCTAATCAATTTGCAGAATTTGTCCTGGTCGGGCTGATAGTATAAACGTGACTTTCCTCTTTAACATTCCTAATTCAGTAGCCCACGTTTCATTGTTTCCTTGCAGGTGATGAATATTCATGAGCTTTCGTGTCGGGTGTGTGCCTTTAATTACATACTAGACAATGTGGCAGCGGTGCTATAAAACCTCTTTCGAGGCACACACATTTACCAGCACTTGGACAGCCCGGCACCTTCTCTGCCAACAATCCTCAGACTCACAGGACGGTAAGTGCTTGAATGCGCGCTCTTTATTTGCGGAGGGTAGGGTGGCTGCCATGTTGGGATTTGAAGCTGCTGTAAGATCGCGACTGTTTTTAATTTTCAACAAACTACATTTGGAATGTGTACTATTGAATTTCCCTGAGAGTGTGAGTAAAACGCCCGTTCTCTTATTGATCTGTAATATTCATAGATGCACGTGCTATTTAAGTGTTTGGGGGATATTCATATGAATTTTTATTCCAAGGTTTTTTAAACCCGGCGAAAGCAGTTCATATCAATCTCTCGGGTAGGATTAGTTCAGAGCTAGGAGTGTGTCTAGAAAAGTGACCAGTGAACTATATACTCAGTGTCCGTAAAGACATGAAGGGGAATCTAAGAAAGTCGGCAGGTTCTCAGTGTACCCTAGTGTCTCAACCCTAAAGCAGGAGTATACAGGCAATTCTTTCCCACGGTTTGAGGTGGTTTGTATTCTAACTGAGTCAGTCATTTCATTTCATTTTGGTGCTTTATTTTGGTCATAGACCATTAAAGTAACAATTCTTCAGTGGAAGTACAAATACATCATACCATAAAAAGATAAAAACAATTCAGGATGTGTTACATACTCAGTAATAGCACTAGATTGATAAAAACAATAGAACCAAACAGTACAATGTTATACTTTGATATCTAGAGTCAAAAAACAATTTATTTAAGATGGATAAATTATGAACTCAAAAACAGCACCAGTTAAGTAAAAACCATTAAACTGTACCATACATTAAAGTACATTTGTGACTGACCAGTCAGATGCCTAGGTACTGCCTACCAAGGGTCCGCCAGGTTGTTTGAAGTGGGGACAGAGAGAATTTTACTCCGAATGGGCCAAATACTCTTGAGATCCTTGCAGACAGAGAAACTTTAACAGAGGACGTATCTGCTCTACATATCCTCGAGGCTATCTTATGGTGGCGGGCTCCTAGATAACGACGTAGGGGAGCTATCCAGCTTTTCCTCTGTTTTTAGGTAGGGCAAAAGAACAGGAGATGGTCGGACGGTTCTTCACCCTAGCCACATAAGGGACACATTTTGGATCCACCTTGGTCAGGTTTCCATTTGAATGTGAGTGTAGCAAGAGGGAGTGGACCTAGCCTGAACCTTAAATAAAGTGCTTTAGTTAATAGAGCATCTATCTCAGTCATGTAATTCTCAAACAGTGGTACTGGTTTGAACTCAAGGAAGCTTTCAGTCTGGTGCCCAGGCCTATCTGGTTACATAGTTTAACCTCCTTGTTCTCCCAGTGGGCAAACATCAGCTTTTTATAGCGAGGGGAGTAATAGAACTTGGATCTAGTCAATGCTCATGCAAACCCCTGGAGCTGAGAAACTGCATCACAGAAGCCAACCACCGGATTTTTCGTCCCGACATGTGATCTGTTCAAGACATAACTCAAACCGTCCCTGCAATGTTCAGATTCAGGAGTGGATCATACACAACACCTACAAAGGATTGGCTTTAGGCGGGTTACAGAAACTATAGGCCATAACCCTAAGTCTTGCTTAAAGGCTAATGGAGTACTTAGCGGTAATTTGAGGGCTGCTCTCAGGAAATTGTTCTCGTCTTTTTTCATTCCATTTCGATTTCTTTGGCCCCAGAGCTCTTCCCCATATGTAGCAGCAGCTGCGGCTTGGGACCTCCAGACAACAAGAAGGGTGGAGACTGGGTGCGAGTTGGTCTTAATTGCAATATTTAAAATAGGAGCTTCCCAGTGTTTAAAATGAGAGTGCTTTTTACAAAGTAGTTGACCCAGGTGTTGCAGCTGGATAAGCGTATGCCAAGGTAGTCAAAGTCTGTCACTCACTCTAGTTCCACCCCCTCAAGGGATATATTCCCTATAAAGCCTCTATAGGGGTGGATGGCCGTAAACTTAGTTTTGCTTTCATTGATTGCTAGGCCATGGTCTGAGTAAACTAAATTGAAGTTATTCAGGAGAGTCTCCAGGGTTTTGAGAGTCTTAAATGCCAACAACGTATTGTCTGAGAACAACAAAGCAGGTTTCTTGGTTTCTCCTTGTACTGGGGAATCATTGTTGCAGGCCAGTAGATAGTCAATACCCCATTAACAAACAGCAAAAGCAGCATGGGAGTAAGTATACAGCCTTGCCTTACCCCCTTATCTATCCCAAAATCATCAGTGGCTTCCCCATTGGCCCCTCAACGGATTTGGGCAGAATTAACTTCAGTGGAGCTAAATAATTATTTTAAGAAGGGGGCCAGGGAGTTCCAGGTCTCTGAGAATACACCATAGTTTATCTCTAGGGACCATATCGAATTCCGCCTTAAGATCTACAAAAGCGATATAAAGACTAGCCCCATTTAAGTCGACCTCCTTCTAACTTATTGGTTGGTACCTAAAAATCTGTTCGACCATACTAGTTTTGGTGTGGAATCTGGCTTGAAAAGATGTCAAAATCTTGGTTTCATTGATCCAGAGTAACAATCGGTGTAGTATTAGCTTATTTGTTTGACTGGAGTCAATGAGTCTAATTGTGAGATACTTTGCCGGATCTGTCTTTTTGCCTTTTTTAAGGTTAGAGATTCTTTCCACACCTTTCCAAGATGTTGGGAGGTCTTCTCCTGCCATGATGGTGTTATCGAGACGGGTAAGGTATGGTGAACAAATAGTGGATTCGGAGATGAACAGGCCCACTGGAATTCAATGCTGCCAAGGGCTTTCCCCAAACTTCTGTGATTTGCGACACAGTGAAAAATTCTTAATTTCTGGAGGTGTCAGAGTTGTAGATAATGACACCGAGTGTTGTGGCTGGTAAGGGACCATAGTTATCTTGGGTCTCCGGATTGGGGTGGGAGGGGAAGAGGAGTATAGGGTTTTAAAGTGGGTTACCAGTTCTGGGGAGCAATGTTAGATTCAGGTTTCGCCCACACTGTCTTGGAGCCTTGTGAAATGACATGCCAGAAGGCTTCCTGATTCCCCGGGTATACAGCGGTCAACATTTCGGTCCAAATGGCCATATCCCAGTTTGATTTTGCACATTTTTTGACAGCTTAGCAGTCTGGATGTTGTTTGGCAGCCCACCCTAGATGGCACGGAGGAGGAGGCTCTTTGCTATTCTCCAATTTCTGTTAAACCGCGAGTGTGATGTAGTCACAGTAGAGTTCTTATTTGAGTAGGGTTTGGTGAAAAAGCCTGATTCTTAACTCCGCAAACCATTTAGCATGGACGTCCATTACCCTATCGGAAGGCAGCTCAGGATGAACTAATAGGAGCAAGATATGGGGCAGGCCCTGGTGTATGTGGGCGTATGTATTCTCATTATTCAATACAGTCTCCCATCCTACCTTCCTTCAATCATTGCTAACTTATATATCATCACAAGGTAATCAAGGGTCCTTATTTGACCTGTCCGTTTTGTCATGCAGTGTAAGAAACAGAGGAAAATGATCACTCTCCGTCCTATATAAACCTCCATATCTATAATGAGTTCCCAGAATCGGAGGTCCACAAGAAAATAATCAATACAACTCTGGCTGAAATGTCTTTTAAAGTTCGGCGCCTCTCTACATAGGATTTCACCCTGCCATTGCAGGCCCTCAGATGACATCATATACAGAGGTCCAGCAACTGCAGGTCTACCTTTGATGTGAACTTTAGACAAGGACCCGCAATCTGGGGAATACCCCAGGATTGATCTTCGTCACCGATTATTTCCCTTTGGAGGGTGGTAGGTTTAAAATGTGTTAAAACTCACGGCTACAACTACTACTACCTCCCACTTGGATTTTGAGTTAGTAATATCACTCCGTTGGTCTAGAATGGAAGACTCTGCTTACTTGGGAATGCTCCTGCTATAAACATTAAAATAACAGTAGTGTTACATTTACCTAAAGGGCAACCTCAAGGCCAAGTAGATCCAGTGAATTGATTGGCAGTTGCTTAACGTGGTATCCCGGAGGGATCTTAATCCATGTGGATAAACCACCTGAAAGTCTAACGGGTTTGGGTTTGCGAGCAGGCACATGAAATTTCTTATACCCTTGTCTATGGGTTGGGACAACCTCCCAGGACTCTTTAAACATAATAATATTGGCTGTGTATATAAAGGGCCCTGAGCCCCCCTGGGAAAACTTACTCCCCAGTCCCGCAAAGTTCCAAGAGATGATACAAAAATCATTAGACCTGCACGTCTAGAGAGTGGAAAAATTGTTCACTGTGCAAGATGCAAGAACTAGTTGGAGGAACCTACACTCGAGGCTGCTCTCGGACATGACTACCAATTGTTGAACGATTCCAGTCAATCCACACAAGAAGGAGAAGATGTGGTCTGAGGGTGCTCCTGGCTCTAAAGTAGGGGGGACCCTTGTTTTGAACGGTATCTGGGAGTTATTGGAGGTAGAGGTTTGTGCCTGTAAAGACAATAGACCATTCACAAAAGCTTAATGTGAGAACTGTAAACTAATGCAGTCAAAGGTGTCAGAGTGTGAAATACGACTCGCACTAATTATGTCAGAATGTATTACAGTGTAGCATTTCCTCACGTCTCTAATCCAGTGCATCACTTTATTTATCAGGGAACCGTCCTCTTCTTTGACACACAAGAGCACCTTGGGATACCAGTCATATATAACATACAGCGGTGGGAAAAAGCGTTAGGGTTAGTATTAGACAATAGACAATTGGAAACTAGGGTGAGGCAGTATAGGTTTAGGAGTAAAATCAGGGTAAAGTAATGGAACCTGGTTATGTGAATCCTTGCAACCATCAACCTGGCTTGTCGATGAGTTTTCAAGGTGCTGGTATTTCGGCGAGGACTGTAACTCATCACATAGGGCCTCAATCTCAGCCCATGAAGAATTAGTAACTACCCATAGTTCTTTGATTGGGGAACAGGTATCATCCGCTACATCTGACCGTTGTGGGGGGATAAGCAAGCGCTCCGGAGTCATTTGGCGGCGTATCATTAGAGGCCAAAACAGAAAAATTATTAGATCATGTAACCACAGGTTCTAGTGGAATGTGGGATTTAGATGAATTAGAAGAAATACACAACGGAGAACTGCCGATAGTGGACTCCCCCGGGGCATTTCTTATTGAGCTAATTGCCATGAAAGAAGACCATTTGCCCTTCCCAACTTTTTTAAATAACTGGGCAACTTGTGTCTTTTTTGGCTTAGCACCAGAAGCATCAGGTTGAAGGATTTGATCTACCTCCTCTATAAGATGGTCTATACCTTGTAGGGTACTGCTGTGGGATGGACAGTCTACTGCTTTTTTCCCGGTTGGTTCAACAGTGAGTTTTTCAGTGCTGTTCCTTTTCCCCGACAGTCGACAGGTTAAATATCACTCTGCAGGTATTTCAACTAAATAGTCATACTACAAATAACAGCCTTCCCTCCAAAAAACACAAAAAATTGGCCAGGCTACAAGCTTATGTGGGAAAACCATGAGGGGTTACTATTATTTTAAATGCCTAATACCGCTTGCCTCAGTGGGAGAGACTGTTTGATGATGAGTCCTGGATCCGGTCTTTGACATATTTGGTCTCAGTCTGAAAGGACAGCCAAACAGGCACCACAAAAGTCAGTAGCTATATGTTCGTAAGAGGTGACCTTATTTAGCATGGGGATTTGCAACTCGGCCGCAAGGCCAAGGGGGGTGGCCGGCCCTCCCTCTTCCTGTCGCTGACGGGCGCAGGGCGGGACCGCCATTGGCCCGGACATGGCCCATGTGGCGCGACTGCTCGCCACGCTTAATACCGCTTGGTAGATCAGGTGAGGGGGAAGACCAGGGACCGCCTCCTGGGGTCCTGGTGATGCTGGACTGTGTAGTACCCTCTGAATTGCCGCCAATTTCACCCATGGAGCCAGACTCCTCACCAAGCTTTATGGTGCTTGGTAGATCCGGTGAGGGGAAGACCAGGGACCTCCTCCTGGTGCCCTGGTGGTGTTGGACCATGTAGTCTCCTCTAAAATGCCGCCAACTTCATCCGTGGAGTGGGACTCCTCTTCGCGCTTTATAGCACGTGGTAGATTACGCGAGGGGGAAGACCAGGGACTGCCTCCTGTGGCCATGGTGATGCTGGACCATGTAGCCCCCTCTAGAATGCCCCCAACTTCTGTCCTTTATTGTATGAATTCACCTACTTAGGCAAATTCCCACTCTCTGAAGTATCACAGATTTTCATGAATGGACGAGATGATGTGATTAAAGTACTAATTACGTTTAGATGGGACTGTCGGATTTGGTTCAGATAAGAACATGTACTCAGTAGTTATCAGCAAGCCTGGTCAACATTTCTGATACACCGGTGCAATCATGCGTATTTTTATGAATTTTGCTTTACATTTGTTATGTGAAATTCCCAAAACTAATCCCAGAGAGCACGGGAATAACACAAACGACCTGAATATAAGTAGCTTTTGTTCACGCATCTTGCGTTTTCGCTCTATGTTTAAGCGCAAAATGCATCCTCACACCTAAAACAGACAGTTTCCACATTATTAAATGTGGCATATATTGTAATGGGTATGCGTGGAGTGGAAAAATGGATAAACACATAAGAGAAAACAGTTGGGAGGCTTATAAATAATGAAAAGTAGAGAAATAATCCCGAGAGAAAGGCTAGGAATAGTCACAGTTAAATGACTTTTGGGCCAGATGTACGACCCTTTTTTGCGTCCGCAAACGGGAGATCCTCCCGTTTGTGGTCGCAAAAAAGTGTAATAGCATGTACAAATGCTATCTTGCGAGTCACTGACTCGCAAAATAGCATTTGCCACTCTCGCTGTTAGGAAGGGGCGTCCCTTCCTAATAGCGAATCAACATGCTATGTACTAATGTTTTGCAGCCGCATTTGCGGCAGCAAAACACTTGCCGTTTACCACCTACTTCGAGTAGGTGGTAAACCACTCGCAAAGGGGAAGGGGTCCCCAGGGGACCCCTTCCCCTTTGTGAGTAAGTGGGGAAATATTTTTTAAGAGCAGGCAGTAGTCCCAGAGACCACTGCCTGCCCTTAAAAAAATTAAACTGAAAAGTTTCCTTTTTCTTCTTTTAAATGCATCCTGTTTTCCTTTAAGGAAAACGGACTGCATTAAAGAAAAAGAAAACTGCTTTATTAAAAAAGCAGTGACAGACATGGTGGCCTGCTGACCCCAGCAGGCCATCATCCCTGTGAATGCTAGCCATTCCTAAAGGGGTCGCAAATTGCGCCTGCCTCATTTTAATGAGGCATGCAATTTGCGACCCCATTAGGAATCGCAAACAGTGTCTGAGACATTGTTGTGCATTCCAATGACCGAGTCACAAATGCGACGCATCTTGCGACTCGCTAATCGGCGGGTCGTACATCTGGCCCTTTGTCTAATATCAGATAGTGTTTTGGAAATTGAAACTGAAAGTCATGACGTCATTGGGCTTCTTAACCGTCATTGGTACACTCTCAACTGCCTAATAGAATTGGGGGAGGAGGATGGTGATGAAATATCAAGTGTAACTGTCACACTACAAAAATATCATATCAACAATACTGACAACCAAAATATCAGCTAGGTCAGTAATTGTTTGCTGTACTTATCACTACATATATGTCTCTTGTCCAAAAATTGATTTTTAAAGTATGTAGCTGTGAAGTTAAAATAGTAAATCTATACTTATCAATATACACGTAACCAGTGATGCAGTGAACCACCCCCTTAAGCAGCATAAGTGTGGGTTGCTCATTGGGTGAGCGAGCGGGGTAACTGGGTCCCCCGAAAACGTTAATTCGATTTGTATGGTGCTTTCCTGTCTGCAAACAAAATGCTAATAAATACGATTAGTTAAAAAATGAACATAGAGGTTTGGTAGGTGGGTTGACATTCATTGCAAAATAAACAGAGCCATGATGAAATGTTTAAAGTAGGGGAAATGCTCAGAGAGGGTGAAATAAAAAAGTGAGCATGAGAAAGAATAGTAGGAAAGACCAAAATAAGGATGAGAGACATAAACATGGGTAGATGGAAAGAGAGAGGAAAGAGCTGGTGGTCAAAGGGAGGTTGCAAGAAAGGAAGTACATGTCGAAAGATATAATGAAGAAAAGGTGAAAAGTAGGATGAAAGGGTGAAAGAATGAATGGATGGAAGCATGAAAGATTGGGTAGATGGAAGGACACAAGGATAGATGGAAGAGTGAAATGATCAACAGATAAAAGGGTGAATGGCAGGAAGAATGAAGAATGGGCAGATGGGTAAGATTGTAAGGAACGATGGTGAAAGGAAGAAAGGAAGGAAGGATGGATGGATGGATGGATGGATGGATGGATGGATGGATGGATGGATGGATGGATGGATGGATGGATGGATGGATGGATGAATGGATTAATATATAAATGGGGAAAGCATAATTGTATGAATTAATGGAAGGAGGATGAGAAGGTAAACAAAATTCTCCTAAGCGCAGGTTTGCTCACTTGGCATGCTGGGTGTGATCAGAGTTATGGTTAAAGTGAAGGCATTTTTATTTTCTTCCTTCTCCCTGGAACCTACCTCCACAATATTTTGGCAGTAGATGTTTTTAGTTGCAACATTCTTGCAGCATGATATTTCTTTGGTCGATATTCTGACATACAAGTGAAAGGATCAGTGAGCAAGAAAGGTAAGGCAAGCTAATGAGTGAAAGAAAGAGTCAGATTGCAGCATAAAACAGGGAAAGAAGCACTGACAACAAAGAAAAAGAGTTCAAGGCAGTCAGGAGTGAGATGGCAAGGGAGACCAATAGAAAGAAAGAGTGGAGTTGAGATGAACAAAATATATGAAACAAAGTTGTGCATTTGGGATTATCAAACTAATTAATCCGAACTCTTCTGCAGGTCGGCCGCAAGAAAAACGCCCATCATTGGCTCATAAGGACATCCTTGGTGAGCCGTGGGACTGAATCCGAAGAAAACCGACAAGCAACAGAGTCATGGCCCAAGACAGAGTGCATCAGGACTGCCAGGTAAATTGACAGATGTAAAAAACGTAGAAACATCAACAAATATCAATATGGAATCAATAAGGGCTTCTACTATACTTGAAAGAGAAGATTGGAAGTGTGGTTCTCTTTCACTTCTAGAACATTCTTTGTTGGCTGTGGAAGGACAGATGTGATGCTCACAAATGCCACTATGAAACACAAAGAGGACCTATGGTACAGCATGGGCACACACACATATCTCAATGGAAAATTCATCTCGTTCTTTACTGTCATTTTTACTTAGCATTTGTATAGCGCACCATCATTGCGGCTTCGTAGCGCATTTCATGGTTAAAGGCGGCATCAAGGCACGCCTGTCACAGCTCCCTGCTGGTACAAAGTAGACCCAAAGCTGCTCAATGCCCAACTTGATCTCAGTTCTAAAGCAATCACTGTCTTATGTCTGCACAGGATACATCAGTCAAGAGTTGCTGTTGCTGTGCCACTCAGTGTTTCAGTGAGTATTTGGTTATTTTACTACATTTAAATTAACTAGGTTTATCATTTTATTCTGGGACTTTCTTGGTGTTGGAGAGTTCTTGGTGTTTGATGGTTGCGTTCCTCTGGAAATGGAAATCATTTTATTCGGAAAAATAAGTTTCCAGTCACTTCTTTTCTCACAAATATACATGAATTAGTTCCACCTTTGTGCCTAGTCACTGCTGAGCTTTTCCATGAATGGCTCACTGATAGAGTCTTCACCCTCATCTCCATTCATGCCTTGACATACCATCCGGTACAAACATCTGCACAGATGACAGGCCATTGCAGTCTCCAGGTTCCTGTGGTTTTGGGGACCTGGAGCCGTACTACACAGAAAACCTCAGGGGTGCACAGGGCATGTGCGCCCGCTCTGTGCACCCCCGGGACACATTGGTATTACAGAAGGGGCCTCAGAGGCTTCTACGGCCCACTCTGTGTTACAGATAGCTCTGGCGCACGTGGTACACCAGCGCTATCATTAGAGGGTGTTTCCTCATTTGCACAGAGGCGTCAGCCCATGCACTTTTCCTCTGCGCCTGTGCCCTATTTTGGACGCAGACATGACTAAAGGCAGCCTTCTAGAGGGGAGAAAGGGGGTCCCATGGACCTCACAGACATCCCCTTGTGGGCGGGTGCAGTCACTCACTGCATCCACCTGCAAGGGGATTTCTCACCCCTCTTGAAAGTGCAAGCAGGTGCCACTTGCACAGTGAAACACGGAGCAGCTTTAAAGCAGCTGCGCCGTATTTATCTGGAATGGTAGGGATGGAGGACTGAAGAGGCAGCGGACCTCATCCCTGCCTTTGCATTCTTAAACAACATTTTATTTTATCATTCCACTTCCTGTGCTTTAAAGGAACAGGAACTCCAATAAAAAAATAGAATACGCATTTGGCAAATGCCTTGCTGGGTGCATGCAGCAGTACTTTGGAACTCTGGCGGATCCCCATTCCCAATAGCCCACATTTGCTAAGTGGAAGCTGTCCCTCAGACCCTACTTCTTCTATGAGAATGGATACCACAGCGTTGGGTGTTAGTATTCAATCAATGATTTACAGCAGTTATTTGTTGAGGCTGGGGCCTGGAAAGAAGGTTGTTTTCAGCTGGCTAGCTAGATTTGCTTGAATAGATCACCCACTAAATGATACAAAACGTTTTGAACTTAATGCATAATGGGTTTGGGAGCTACAGAGGAGTCCTGAAGATAGAGATGATGTGGTCACACTGAGGCTGGTGGTTGTATGGAGAATGCCCTTCTTTTGGGGTGATGGTGGAGTCAACTATGGGCCAGATGTACAAACATTGGGAAGAGTGATTTCCTAATTGCGATTTCCTGCAAATCGCAATTATTAAATCACTATTCCTAAGGTATGAAACTTGTTGAGTTTCAATTAGTGATTCCTAATGGGTCGTAAATTGACCTACCTCATAAATATTCATGAAATAGGTCGCAGTTTGCGACCCATTAGAAATCATAGCCATCACAGGGATGGTGGCCTGCTAGGGTCCACAGACCACCTTGTCTGTGATTGCTTTTGATTAAAGCAACGCTTTTTACTTTAAAATGCAGCCGTTTTACTTTCATGAAAAACTGAATGTTTAAAAAGAAAAAAATGAAATGCTTAAAAGTAAATTTTTAAGCGTAGGCAGTGATCTTTGGGACCACTGCCCGCACGTAAAAAATATTTGTCTTACATTCTCAAAGGGAAAGTGGTCCCATGGTATTCATTCCTATTTTGAATGGGTTACCACCAACTTTGAATTGGTGGTACAATATTTATGTTTTGTGAATGAAATTTGGTCCCAAAACATTAATACATACCACTGCGAATCGCTGTTTGGAAGGGATGCCCTAAACACTCCCCTTCCAAATACCGAATCGCAAACCAATCTTGCGATTCAGTAACAACTTAGAAGAGGGATCTGAGGTTTCCTTCAATATATTCTTAGAACGAAAGGCACATATTGAGTCGGATGCCAATACTTGCCTTCAGAGAGCACACAGGTAATGAAACCTAGAGTGAAACGCGTGCTGGCAAAAAAGATTTTACATGAGTTCTTAACTTACAAAGTAGAGTAACAGTATGGCATGAACTTATTTTGCAATTGGAAATTATAATTCACTGCTTAAAATAGGAAAGAACAATAAATATACAAAAAATATGTTTGAAATGACCTAAAAAAAAATCACTTGCTGTGTGACTTGAAACATGTTTTGCTGAGAATTACAAGATGTAAAGGGCTGAGAATTATACGACAGTACGAGAAGAGAATTATAGAAATAAGTGGGGTCCGGATGGCCTTTAAATCAGGTCTGTTTTCGATGTTAACCTGATGCTGGCGAGAAGGTGAGGTGGTTAGGGACTGAACGTTTAATTTGAAAGTTGTTTTTTGTTTATTTAACCTTTCTAAATGGCTTCTACCTTTAATATCACAGATGAGTAGCAGTAGGCATTTCAGAAATTGATATGTTTTCTTCTTTTTCAGAATGGCTTCTTGGTCTAATGTCACTTGTTTGGATAGCACTGAGCATCGCTGAGATTGTCATTGGTAAGATCAAAGGATCTCATTGCCTCTTTGTACTCTTTCTTCTCCTCTCCACCCTGACATATGCATCCCTTTTTCTATCCTCTTTTCATCCCTTTTTCCAGTTCACCTCATGAGATTAGGAGATACCATCCCTGGAACGTTTTTTTTAATGCTGAATGGATACATACTTATAACCTGTTGACTAGTAATGCCTTATTTGGTGTACGACATGCGATTTGGTATCTACCTCATTAACGAGGACATGGTCGATCTTTGTCCATCTCTTTTCAGAAAGATTTTGTTAGTACTCGAGCAGAACTTCTGTGACTCTTTGGTTTGTGGTAGATCATTAAGTCCATACTACACCTCACCAAGGGGCTGTCTCCGGCGACAGGCCACCCCAACCTCTCCACTCAACTAAGGCATCCTTAATTTCACCCTATAAAGGAGCTTTCTCTGGACTGTTGGCCATTTGCAATGTTTTGAAACTCAATAAATACATGTAAAGTAGTCTCTGTTGGAAAAAGTCCCAAACAACATCTCTGGATAGTTCTTTTTTAAATACCTATTTTGGCCCAAACCCTAATGCTACTCACTCTTCAGCACTTTTTTTTTCTTTTGGAAGAACAGAACTGCAAGCACCAAAATGCACTGAGACAAATGTCTGAGTAGCCGTGAGGGACTCAAATGTTTCCCTAAAGAGAGCTGTCATAGTAAATTAATTGAGTGCCTCTTAAAAATAGTGTTCACCTCCCCGACTGTAATCCAAGGGCAAGAGGTTGAGGGAACCTCTGCCAATATTCAGGATGTGACTCACCTCACTTCTTGAAATTATTGCAGGTAACTCATCCGAAGGGAATCACGTTGGTTTCTGTGTTTATATTCAACCAACCTAAGCATACACTCTACAATTTTCATAGGATAGGATTTCATTAACATTCTTGCTATGACACTGCTCATAAGCATGATCTCTTTTGTCTCACATTTTTGTGAGAGCTCTGAGGTGTGACTGCGGGTGTTATATAATGCCTCACAACATACAATTGAGTCAATAGTGTAAGTCATGGATTGTCATGTGATCCCAAAATGATCCGATGAGCTATAAGAAAAGCATGTAAAATACAATTAAAATAATAGATTGAAAGAATTAGCTAGAACATGAAACTGACCGGTAGGAAGAGAGAGTGAGAATGTGAGTGAGAGAGTGAGAGACAGGGAGAGAAAGAAAGAGAAAGAGAGGGTCCAATAGAAATGATTGATTGGAAGATGGCTAGAATTAGAGCAAAAGAACAAAGCAAAGGAGGAGATGAGGATTGGAGAAAGGGAGGAGAAAAGAATGAGAAAAAGAAGTTGACAAGGCACAGGTGGTTTAAAAAGAAAACCAGAGTCAAGTCAGGCGGTGTGTTAAATCATATGTTTTTAAGCTAAACTGCTTTAGGCCCCCATTTCAAGTTCAGGGCTAAATGCTGATCTCTGTGTAAACTAAGGGATGGGGATTCTGAGTTGTTTGATAAACATACCCTCACAGTTTTCCCTGATGGAATAAATTAAGGTAAAGGCCATTAGGAATGCCAAAATATGTGGAACTTGGTGTGTATACAAAACAGTGATGGATGGAATGCTTAAATTAATCTAAGACACTGGTAATCACTCAGGCCGCATCCCAATCCATCATTATTTGGCACACAATGCCGACTCATTTTGGACCCAGCTTCATGCAAATCAACCTTGACCCTGCTCCAATAGGAATAGTCCAGCCCGAACTGCCAAGCCAGGACCTTCCTGAGCCGAAACACACACAAACCAGAATTTGGTGTGCTACCTCAATAATTGTACATGTTATGTCTCAGTTGCAAGATGAAAACTAGGAAGAGGAGGCATTTACCATAACTGGGGTGGTAAATACCTCATTCTGTGGTAATGGTATTACCAAGTGTGGTAAAAGCCTTCACTGACCTAACTTGGAATGAGGTCCATTGTCTTTCAACAACAAACCACACAACTGCATATCCCAAGATGGTTTTGTCTAGGAATGTGCTTAGTGGCCTGGAGATTTGAGGCCATACTGTCTGCATTCTATACATTTTAATAAGACTAGTTCCTCCTATCAGGTGAGTCTGGAGTATCTGGCAACATGTTATTTCCTGGTAGAAGATAAAACTAAATATCAGCCACCCTACTGAAGATTTCTTTGGCAATATTTCATTGCTCTGTAATGCAACACCTAATGTAGTTATTTCATTGATCTGTTGTTTTCATCCTCACAGGTTCTGTTTATCTGCATGAATGCCCAGCACAACGCTTCATCCCTATCTACCTCATCGTCAATGGCGTCACCGTCATCGTCATGTCCCTCCTCTCTATTGTGGCTGGACTGAGGCCAAATAAGCTCATCTATGGCATCCTTGCGCTGTTGAGCCTCTTTTGGTTTGCTTGGCTTATCACAGGTAATACCTTTACTTATGTCGTACAGTTCTAGGGAAAGTTATCATCAACGATTGAAAGCTATCAATCACGAGATAACTAATGAAATTAGCAGTCCATTTGCAACATAATTTATAATTACAAAGTGCCATCCATAGGATGGTGGATGAAGAAAGGGCTTTAAAATGAGACAACAAGCCATTTACAAGATAGTGAATGAGCATGAAGTGGTGGGTATATTGATTATCATTATCAATATACTTACAGATAAAGTGATCTGATATGCTCCTGTTTCTGAATGGCTAGTTGTACAATTTATTAACATCACAACAGAAAATACCCACCACAATTTACATTTTTGGGCAAGGTAAGACAAGTGATACATTCTATTTCTTAGTAAAACACTAAGATTCTTTGTGTATTTTTGTATTTAAGAGCACTTATAGTGGTTGCTCAAATTGGTCTGAATTTAATTTTTTGAAGCATCATTTAAAATATGATATATTTGTCCCAAGTCAAATTTCCCGTGCCAGCTTGTTCCATAAATTGATTCCAAATACCTATATTTTCCTGCCTCCAGATCTCTTATTTTTTGCATTTTATTGGCGATATTTATATTGGGTTGATGTAGTTCCAGAGGTTATCACAGTGCTTTACATCGGCAGATATTTTGTACTGACAGATGCAGCTTCAAAAAAAATGTCTGGTTAACTTACAAACTGGGTGTGGCCAGGTAAAATTCATATAAGAACAATCATTGACATCTGCATAAATTGATAGGAGGTGATGTGGATTGGCCAAGAGGGGACATTGGGTAGGGAGAGAAGTAAACGGAGAAGGTGAAGAGTTTCAGTTCTTTCGTGGAGATACGGGCAGGGGAGTTTGGCACCTGTCTGTTTCTCAAATCTTGACACCCTCATTCAATTATTATTCAATGGTCTGTAAAGGGAGACAGGTACATATTTATTTACGCCTTGACTCGAATGGAGGAACCCAGCATCAATCACAACTCAAACATAAGCACAAGACATGTAGTTCCTCCGCAGGCCCTGCCTGTGAGCAGGCCAGAGTTTGCGCAGGGGTCGGAATTCCATGTTGTATGGAGTTTACAGCACCCACTAATTACCAGGGGCAATATAGTCCACACCGTTCATAAAATTTGGGCAACCCAGAATTGCCAGATTTGACAGTTGAAAAGTACATTGTTTATCATGAGATACAGATTGTGGTGTGTTAAGCAATAAGGCCTACCTGATCTACTGGGCTAGAGTGGGTTTGTTTTCTTAAAACAATTGGACCAGGTCTCTACCATCTTGGCTGAAGCTTCCAAGCAGCTTTTCCAGCACAGAAATGAAAATTATATTCTAAGTGGTAAACTGGATTTTACCATCAGTTGTAGGCTGAGCTCTATGATAAAGGGAAAAAATATATATCCTACTCAAAAAGTATTTCAAACAGAGCCTTACCTTACTCACCACTGATAGAAAGCCATTTTAACATAAAAAATAACCTTAAAGTTTCAAACTTTTATCAGTGGGGGTCAGAGATTGCCCCACTGAGTGAAAACACCTGAAGTAGGGACTTCGGAGAGACTTTCCTTAATCTGCGACACATCTCACTTAGTACCGCTAAGGTCCATCCAGTTTTACTGTAGCCCCCCAATGACTGCTTCCTGATTGCGAATAATTTCTTCTCCAAAAAGGTTACGCTATCTAAATGCATCTCTGTTATTTCCATGGTAAATATTTAAAGTGAAATTTTACACGTATCTTTTGTGATATTTAATGTTATTAGTCCTCTAATCCCCCCTCATGCGTTAGAGAGCTTTGGCCGAATTGTTTAATGTAAATCGAATATACAGTGTCTTTAAGCTTATATTATAGATTCATAGTTTTATCATTGGTATCAATGTACCTTCTGGAGATTACATCTTATGCCAGGAAAAGGGAGTTATACACATAAGTAGAGTTTTAAGTGACACATGGTGGCTGTTGCACTCATGGGTTTTGTGGAAATGTGGGTTAGTCAAAAATGTAGGATTATTTTAAAGATGGTCCGGCAAGGATCTGAGTTCAGTGCTGGGGATATGATAAATCTCTGTTTTTTCACCCAACAGGGAGCGTCTGGACTTTCCCGCTGTACCCCAACTACACAAACTGCAACAGAACCGTCTACCTATTTACGTTCTCCATCTTGATCATCCAGTGGATCGTCCTGGCGATGTCTCTCCCCGCGATCATTGTCAAACTTTTCTCCTCTTTCATCGCTTGTTCTTCTTGTTCCTCTTGCTGTCTTTGTTCTCAGTGCTCCTCTTGCGTTTCCTGTGTTACTAAATGATGAACTTAAGGCCCCAAAATCCTTACATTTTGTTAGAAAACTTGCAGTTCCATGGACTATTTGCACAACGGTGCCTCAAGAAAGAAATTGGTTATTTTGTAAATTCATAATTGCTAATGGATGGTTTTGTTGCACTGACAATTAGAGACCACCTTTCCTCCTGACTGACACATCATGTACACACCAGGATGATGGCCCAACCCTATTATTATTAGGCACGTGGTTTAACAATAAAGACCACATGATAACCAAAGGTGTAGTGTATCCTGATTTTGCACAAAGGCAGGACACATGTAGGGACCAAAGGTAAAACTTGGCTATGAGAGAGGGTCACTGACAAGTGGCCCATGTATATCGCCAATGGAAAACGTGGCATGAACTCAGCCGCGGCCGGTGCAGGTAAGACCAGTGGGGCATCGGGCCGAGTGGGGGAGAAGGGGTATTTTGAAAGATGAAGACGATGAGAAAATAATTATTTAATTTTCCCTCGTGGTCGTCTGTCGAATCCCCCCCAACTTGGCCCAACCACACTGCACAGGCTGCAGCTGCATGAACTGTTTTTCTACTTAAGTAATTAACTGTATTTTGAACATCCTAGTGACACAGAACTAATAGATTTACTGGGTTTGCTGTTGTTCCTTTTAGAGGGTATGTATTTTAGCAATTCGGACTGCATTCTTCCTATTGAAGGCGGGTTAATATTGATTTATATAAGGTTGCTCGCTGTCACAAAAATGTATCAGGTGTTGCGATTCGAGTTATTTTACAGGCTACAAAATCAGTAAACTCTTAACCAAGATTTGCACAGGACATAATTTTTTCTAGAATAGTTTTGTTAATTGTCTGGTACAGCACAAAACAATGAGCACAAGTTGGTGCACCAGCGAACTATCATGGTAAATAATAAAAGATTACCACCTACGGCTCACAAGAAAGGTTTTTTTCAGATCCTTATGATGACCCTAGACAGCCAACATTTCTGGGAATTGAAAAAATTGAGCCACACTGTTGAAATAGTGTAAGAGGAAAGGGTTTGTTGGAAAGAGAAGGCGGCCGAGGTTTACTAAGGCTTCATGCCTGTGCAAGCATCCACAAAGTGGCGCATGCTATTCACTATTAACAGCACAATCTATGTTCCAATGGGAAGGTGAACGTTACAGATCACACAAACTGTTGCTTGAAGGTGGCATTACTAGGGTGGATCAACGCAAGCATGCACAGGTTCTGACGCAAAGCCGGCTCTATGAAGCATGGCAAGACCAGGCCTTGCCTAGTAGAAGAAGGCTCAAGAAAAGTACATTTTATTTTTTATTTTACTTAAATCATTTCATTCCATATGGGATGCAGTGCACAACACATATCCCATGCACTGGTACCTTCTGAGTTTGCTTACACGTAGGAATTAGTTCTGGAATGGTATGTCTCTAGCATAAACCCTATGCTAGACAGTGAACACTCACAGATGTACCATGATGCCAGCGCCTTTGTGATTTATCAGAGGGAGCAACACAAGTTTAAGGTCAATCTTGGTAGATTCGAAAATAATGTGGGTGCTATGCTGCACTGGGTGAAAAATATGTAAATCCGGGCCTGAATGTGTATTTCAAATAAGAAAGGTATAAAAAATAGACCTAATTTGAAATTAATGTTTCCTTGTGTAATGTAACTGGTGCTCGTGTAAAGTGCTCCGATACCTGATACCTTCGGGTCAAGCTCGCGCTATATAAAACTATAAATAAAAAGTGATAAAGTACCTCTAAGGCGAATTGCTATAGTTATACATTTCTCTATTTAAAACAATAGTATTTATTTTATGTGAGTGATTATTTGGTGCTTCTCCTTTCAGTATTTTATCTTAATGTGACAAGTCAAAATGAAAAACATTTGAGGGTCATGGAATCACAGGTGTCTAACGCCTTTGCGACAGGGTAATGACTGACATACAACTTTAGAGGTAGAAAAATGCGTAGCGAATAGTTTTTTCCAGTACCCCACTACTTCTTACTAATGAAGAAAATGTGACTGTTAACACATTCAAAATCAGGTATGAATATATGATTATTATTTATTGTCGTTGTTATTGTGCTTCAATAAATTAATTTGCTTGGAATCCTGGCATCCTTTAAATAATTCACACCTAGATATGAATGGGATGAACAAATACAATTAAAAGATTGTGTTTTACAGACACTGTCGCATTTTTGTTCTTGAATGTTCTTTTGTGTTCTTGGGCGTTTTACTTCCTGAGCAGAACACTTGCTAATTTACCAAATATGACATTGCATTTTTCAGTTCAGTTCAGTTCATAATCTTTATTTCGATCACTGAGACCACAAAAGACAATCACAACAATACACACAACATTTCCATTAGGGGATAGGTACACCCTATTATCATAGTAGTTTGTATGTATACAAAATTATTTAACATTGCTATTCAAGGATTTCAGAACCGTATAAAAGTTAAGAAGTTCACTAAAAGCGTAAGACCATTGTATTCATTAATAAACCGCACATATTGTTCTAAAATGCTTGAAAATGTTGATTTCCATAAAAATATCATAAAAGTGAACAATTGATAAGAAAAAAATATATATACATCCTCGAATGGCCGTAAAGAGATCAACATAAGAACTGTCAATGATGCGTCAGTATATGAAACACTAATATGAGCATAAAATTCTATGCCCATGATTGGAGCTATGCCAAACAGAAGTTTGCATTAGACGTTACTCGTCAGGCTACCAGAGTAATGTTATCCTAACCGTTTGTACGTCAGCTTACTCAGTTTGCTAATCACTATGTTGGATGGGCTTGGGACTCTTAGTCATTTTTTCACTTATCAACCACTTGCAGCTTAGGAATTTAGCAGTTGCTATTACACTAGATTTGATTGTATTGGTCAGCAATATTCTCATTGCAACGGAGCTACACCTGGTACCCATGTTTCTACATAAGGCTTTCAACCATTTGCTCCGGGGTACCTTATGTATATATGATTATTATTCGTTGTCGTTGTTATTGTGGTTCAATAAATTAATTTGTTTGGAAAACTGGCATCGTTTAAATAATTCACACCTGGACATGAATGGGATGAACAAATACAATCAAAATATTCTGTTTTACATACACTGTCGCATTTTTGTTCTTGAATGTTCTTTTGTGCTCTGGGACATTTTACTTCCTGAGCAGAACACTTGCTAATGTACCAGATATGTCATTGCATTTTTGCAAGACGATCATTTCTACAAACCATTAATGCATATTGTTTTAGGTAAACAGACAATATAAATGTACTCTCCGCTTTATAATATCACCATTTCTTACATAACCCCACTGGCCTTCAAGTGATGGAATTACACAAAATTTGATCAGCTTCTTAAGAACCATGGTTAATCGTATGTAAATAAGGAAGCAGTATTCTTTATTACATTTACATTTGAAGTTGAAAGACTAGTTGATGATCATGCAGAGTTGCATCATGCTCGACTTGTAGGTTTGGTGCTGGTCTGGATAATTGTTACAGTCTGAAGTTCGCCTGAGTGTAGCTGGTTTTGCCTTCTAAACCTTCGTCAGTGATTTAACCAGTGCAACAAGAAAGAGAAACATGGTTGCAATGTCAAGGAACTATATTATGTTTGTGTGTGCACCTGTTTGAATGAGCATATTTGGTGCGGTGCCATTCTTTACAGGTTAAACAGAGAGCGGAGAAAACCCTATGAGCTGTTGCAGGAGACCGGATGTGACGTCTGCTGCTTTAGGGGATTCCACCACTCACACCCGTCAGTACAAAGGGAAAACAAATGTTGCCACAGTCCTGCAGACAACAGCAATAGAGTGAGGCCAGGCTGCCAGTGTCCTTTGAATTTATTAATACTGCAGGACACAATTCCTATCTGGTACTGATGGAAGTGCCAGACCTTATATGATCACAAATTAATACGCAGAAAGACGTTGACAACTGTATATTGTCAGAGATTAGTCGGACCATTTGTATACAAAGAGGCAGCCATTTCTTAGCAGTGAACATCTAGTGCTACAACCCCCAACTCCCAATGTTCAGGACTTTTTACAGGTTTTCCACATACACTCAGGAGCATAGCTTAGTCAGTGAGATTCGGAGAGGTATGAATCGTCAAGTCTCTCCGACCTGATTGAGGGACTCCAATATCAGAAGGGGGAGCCCTAGGAGCCAGAACCCCAGGATCTTCATCCTCCCCAATAATTTGGAGAGGAGTTGGGTCTGGTGTAACCTTGTCTGAGCCACCGTATAATGGTCAATCGGATTGTATTTCTTCTGCCATGTACGAGGAGTGCAAGGATTCGACCGCTGGGCCCAGGAGAATGACTAATGATGATGATGATAAGCATGTTAAGCCTGAACGAACCAAAAAGACCAATTCCCTGGGAAATGTTTCTGATTTTGCCCAACAATTGTCAATGTGGAATCTCCTTTCCCTAATGCAAACAACCTTTCAGGGAATATTAAAGGCACTGGTTTTGAGCATTACCCGAAATGTTAAGCTTATCCACCTACTCAAAAGTATTAGTAAATCACTAAAGGATGGTTCATTGGAGGACATTTTAGAAGGAGGTTTAAATGGTGTTATCACTGATCCTAGTTCTCCTCTCCTATAGAGGGGGTCCCTTTATCTACTCGCACCATAAATTATGAGATCTATGTTTCTAGATGTCCCTTCCTTATTTAAAAAAAAAGGGTAGTGTATTTGGGAAACAAAGGGTCTTATCTAAGTGTAGCCTCACTATGTTTTTTTGAGACTTGGGGTGAGAAGGAGTGCTCAGGAAGGGAGGATAGGTAGAAAGCATAGGAGCTGTTTAAGGCTACATGGAATGGAGTCCCTGAGTCAGACTCCTAGATCCTCCCAAGCTGCCAGCTCCAAGTGTTACCCCTAAGATGTGTAAACAACTAACCACTAAGGGCACGCCGGGCAGAAAAAGGCACAGTGAGGTTAGGAAAACTTCCAGAGAAAGGGAGTGGGAAAATTTAGGAAATCAAGGGGGAGACCGCTAGAAACCTGAGAAGCACCCTGCACTTTTCTCTGAGCCCTGGCCCTGCAGACGCACGCAGCACTTTGTTACCGGTCCCTGGAGGGACGTGAAAAGCACGGACGCGGTCCCGCATCGGCGGGAGACCGCTAGAAACCTGAGAAGCACCCTGCACTTTTCTCTGAGCCCTGGCCCTGCAGACGCACGCAGCACTTTGTTACCGGTCCCTGGAGGGACGTGAAAAGCACGGACGCGGTCCCGCATTGGCGGGAGACCGCTAGAAACCTGAGAAGCACCCTGCACTTTTCTCTGAGCCCTGGCCCTGCAGACGCACGCAGCACTTTGTTACCGGTCCCTGGAGGGACGTGAAAAGCACGGACGCGGTCCCGCATCGGCGGGAGACCGCTAGAAACCTGAGAAGCACCCTGCACTTTTCTCTGAGCCCTGGCCCTGCAGACGCACGCAGCACTTTGTTACCGGTCCCTGGAGGGACGTGAAAAGCACGGACGAGGTCCCGCACCGTGGGACGCGCGCGGGCGCGCCCGGGCGAAAACCGGGCCAAGACGGGCCCGTCTTAGCCCGTCATAGACTGAAGTAGACTGGTCTGGGCCACGTCCCGTGAGCCTGCAAGGTACTGTGTGAGCTAGTCCTGTGACTGTTACTCTTGTGTTTGCTTATTAAGATCATACGCTTTTGATGTTCATATTTTTTTAATACCTAAGGTGGGAGAGTAATATCTACTCCAGAACTGAGGTTGGAGAGTACTAACTATGGGTAAACGAAAGGCACAAACTGGTCCCCATAATGTAAATAAACAACCCAACCCACAGACGCGCTCACGACAGACACTACTCACCTACTTAACTGGGGCAGTGGGTGTAATTGAGCAGCAGATACTAACGGTGGAGGAGTCGATAAGTACTGCCAACCTAGAACCCTCTACTAAGTCAACGGCCGATAACAATACGCAGGGGCACTCTAATACATCTGCTACACTTGCACCAGCAAATATTACTACTAATGGGTGCAGTGTGGATATTTCAGATCACATCTCTGAAAGCGATCACGAGCAGGAAGACCAACCACCCCCGAAACGACCAAGAAACCCAGCTCCCACACAAAAACCCGCGGGAAACCTTAATGTACCGCCGGTAATACTCCAACCAACGACGCGCCAAAAGACTTTTAAAAAGGCTCCCCAGGTAGGGTACCATAAACCAGGGGACAGGAGCAAGCAATTAGGCACTTCAAACGCACAGATTACAAAGGAGGTAAACAAGATGAATGTTAAATTGGACTCTTTGGATGCTTTCATTAGGGCAACCCTAGATAATTTAACTAATAGAATTGGGAAGTTAGAGGATCTAGTACACACCAGCATTAGTAGTACCCAGCAGCTCTCTGAGGGTCTATTAGATATGCATAAACCAAAAAAGGGAGGTAACGAAAAGAGAGTCAATTGTCAGCTGGTCGGTATCCTGCCTGAATGCAACGAGGAACAGACTAGAGGCTTACCACGTAGTTCTGCTCACAATCCCTCTCCTAAACCTGACATCAATCCAATCATACATTCCCCAACCATGCTCACAACTTTGAATGCCGGGGGTCCAAACTACACCCCCGCCGTTACTGGTAAAGATCGTGCAGTTGATCAATGGAAAAATAATCCGGATTTACCACCCGCAGTGACCCCCTATGTAGCCGTTTTAACCAATGTACCGAGCCTTCCAAAGGGAACCATAGAATCCTGGGAGAGCTTACGAAACAAGTCACTACACTGGCTAGGCACTAGAACCGGCCTCACAGAAAGGTTGTATGATGAATTCAAGTTGGCCAGAAGGGCACCGTGGATTGGCAAAGGCCAGAAACTTATGAGAGGGGACTGTGTGATCTTGTCATTTAAAACCCCAAATCTGGTCCGGGAAATTTTGCACAGAGCAGGCTCCCTCTCTACCATCACTCAGGGCATAAATCTGGTGCCACTAGGCTTTTTTTACCATCCAGATAGCCTAAGTAAATCGGCCCATTTCAGGGAAACATCTATTTCAGGCCCCGCAAGTTCATTTAGTATCCCTGTTCAAAACCGCTTTGAAATTTTCTCAAACCTCAACTCAGTTGATTGACAACAACTGAGAGAACTTCCCAGCACTGATGTATTCAATATCAAAGATCGGGTGGACAGAATGAACTTCCTTGAATTACAACCTGACATCACCCTGGCAGAGCCACCCGCACAAAATGACCCAGCAAACTTCCCTGAATTGCAATCTGACACCACCCTGGAAGAGCCACTTGCGCATAATGACCCAACAAACACTACCTTAGTGCAAGCTGTGCTGGGTCCTTGTACCTGGGAGGGAGCGCTTAACCCAGATCAACAAACTGATTCATTACAACCCCAAGACAATAGAGTAGGGACTAATGATCATGAAAGAGCCCAAGAGGCTAAGAGTAAAATAATTTTTTGGAACATCGCTGGGCTAAAATCAAAGGTGGATAACCCCCTCTGGATCGAGTTTATCGATAACGCTAATGTAATTAATGTACAAGAAACCTGGATGCAAGACCCCCTACATATCAATGGTTATAAAACATTTCATACGTCAGCCATTGCAGCACCACATGGGAGAGCCAAGGGGGGGCCTCTCCACATATGTTTCTAATTTTCTTATTGTCGATAAAATTGATTTTCTTTCCACCAATCCTTATTATCATCTTGTGACCCTCCATCTGAATAGTGCCCTCTGTTTAGTAATTATAAATTATTATAATAATATTGTACCGACTCTGGTTACAGATACCCTGAGATCATTGACCGATTTCCTGCACACACTAATTGCCCGACTAAAGAAAGAGGTGCTTGTGATCTGGGGTGGGGATTTTAATTCTTCCTTATGTAAACACTTTGATGACGATGTATGTGGGTTAATTTATGGAAACGGGGATAATTTCGCTCATTTCTCACACACGCTTTATGGAGATGTTCTAAATGATCAAATGTTTACATTTGATATAGGGTTTGCTAACAGACTGTGCTCCCCCACGATTCCCTTTTCCCCTACATTTCATGCACATGGTCGAGTATCTACTATTGATTTTATCTTGTTCTCATCCAGATATTCCTCTTGTATTAATAACTTTAAGACACATGAGATAGTCCTTAGTGACCATTTCCCTCTTAGTGTTGACGTAACAACGTCCAAACAGAGCTGTACCACTAGATCAATAATTGCTGACAATGTTGACCACATTGTTGGCATTAGACAAAATGGGTTTGCACTAAAATGGTCCAACGTAAATACTAATGAACTTATCTCAAATATAGTTACCAATTGTAAAAACATGTTTCTGAAGTGCCTCGACGAGACCACACCCAGTATTGAGATTAGGGAGAATTTTCTGGCAATCTCGAAATACATAAAAGAGTCATTATCTGTTAAAAAGAATAAGACCTCGAGAAGCAAATCAGGCTGGTTTAACATCGAGTGTTCAGAAGCATATTCTTACCTTAAAAACTGTATTCATGCATCACCCAAGTACACTGAACACATAAGGGAGGCAAGGCGAAATTATAAAAATGTCCTTAAAAATGCTAAGTCTATTTTAAAACTCAATACTTGGCGGGCATTACGCGACGCTGCAGATAGTCGTGATTTCTCTGCCTTTTAGAAAGTGGTGAACTCACCTTTCATGGCAGATAAAGATATGGCAGTAATGGAGGTTGCCATCTCGGAATCTGAATGGGTCCAACACTACTCCAATCTGTACAAGAATTCAAACTCTGAGGAACAAGGTCCCACTTTTAATACATTGGATATAGTAAATGATTTTAAAATGAATTTTACCTTAAATGAAATTATTGCAGCTATTGATTCTAGCCCTTCTGGTAAAGCTCCAGGCCCAGACGGCATCCCCGCGGACCTTTTTAAATCTAGTACAGCACTATGGGGTCCTCTTTTAACCCAGGTTTCTAACGCATGCAATTCTACCTTTCTACCAACTTGGTACGAATCTTTGATCGTGCCAATTTTTAAAAAGGGTGATAGATCAAATCCAGCTTGTTATCGCCCGATATCTTTGCTGGATTCTACCACCAAAATCATAGGCCGGGTACTACTTAATAGACTACAGACCTGGGCTGACGAACAAGCTATCATTAGTGACCTCCAATACGGGTTTCGCGAGGGATTGGGCAAAGTCGAACAGGGGTTGAACCTCCATATACTGATGGAAAAATATACAAAGGCAAAAAAGGGTAGATTATTCATGACCTTTGTCGACCTTACGGCAGCTTTCGACTGTGTCCTGCATGACAAGCTGTGGTTGATTCTAGAAGGGCTCGGCGTAGATCTTTTAATCATTTCGTTTTTAAGGGAACTTTATTCGGGGGCCAGGGCTAAGGTAAGATATGGAAGAAATGGAGAATGCACGAGGCACTTTGGTATCGAGAAAGGGGTGAGGCAAGGCTGCGTCCTTGCTCCATTCCTTTTCACACTCTATATAAATGGTCTGGAAACTATCCTAACCAAGGAGTGTAGGGATCTACCCATGGCAGCAAAACGTTCTATCCCAGCACTTCTGTATGCAGATGATGCTGTTTTAATGGCCCGTACCCCACTTGCTCTACAGAGGGTAGTTAATTCTTACACTAGTTTTATGTCAAATTTGGGGTTGTCTATAAACTCAGGGAAGATTAAAGGCACTGGTTTTGAGCATTACCCGAAATGTTAAGCTTATCCACCTACTCAAAAGTATTAGTAAATCACTAAAGGATGGTTCATTGGAGGACATTTTAGAAGGAGGTTTAAATGGTGTTATCACTGATCCTAGTTCTCCTCTCCTATAGAGGGGGTCCCTTTATCTACTCGCACCATAAATTATGAGATATATGTTTCTAGATGTCCCTTCCTTATTTAAAAAAAAAAAGGGTAGTGTATTTGGGAAACAAAGGGTCTTATCTAAGTGTAGCCTCACTATGTTTTTTTGAGACTTGGGGTGAGAAGGAGTGCTCAGGAAGGGAGGGTAGGTAGAAAGCATAGGAGCTGTTTAAGGCTACATGGAATGGAGTCCCTGAGTCAGACTCCTAGATCCTCCCAAGCTGCCAGCTCCAAGTGTTACCCCTAAGATGTGTAAACAACTAACCACTAAGGGCACGCCGGGCAGAAAAAGGCACAGTGAGGTTAGGAAAACTTCCAGAGAAAGGGAGTGGGAAAATTTAGGAAATCAAGGGGGAGACCGCTAGAAACCTGAGAAGCACCCTGCACTTTTCTCTGAGCCCTGGCCCTGCAGACGCACGCAGCACTTTGTTACCGGTCCCTGGAGGGACGTGAAAAGCACGGACGCGGTCCCGCATCGGCGGGAGACCGCTAGAAACCTGAGAAGCACCCTGCACTTTTCTCTGAGCCCTGGCCCTGCAGACGCACGCAGCACTTTGTTACCGGTCCCTGGAGGGACGTGAAAAGCACGGACGAGGTCCCGCATTGGCGGGAGACCGCTAGAAACCTGAGAAACACCCTGCACTTTTCTCTGAGCCCTGGCCCTGCAGACGCACGCAGCACTTTGTTACCGGTCCCTGGAGGGACGTGAAAAGCACGGACGCGGTCCCGCATCGGCGGGAGACCGCTAGAAACCTGAGAAGCACCCTGCACTTTTCTCTGAGCCCTGGCCCTGCAGACGCACGCAGCACTTTGTTACCGGTCCCTGGAGGGACGTGAAAAGCACGGACGAGGTCCCGCACCGCGGGACGCGCGCGGGCGCGCCCGGGCGAAGACCGGGCCAAGACGGGCCCGTCTTAGCCCGTCATAGACTGAAGTAGACTGGTCTGGGCCACGTCCCGTGAGCCTGCAAGGTACTGTGTGAGCTAGTCCTGTGACTGTTACTCTTGTGTTTGCTTATTAAGATCATACGCTTTTGATGTTCATATTTTTTTAATACCTAAGGTGGGAGAGTAATATCCACTCCAGAACTGAGGTTGGAGAGTACTAACTATGGGTAAACGAAAGGCACAAACTGGTCCCCATAATGTAAATAAACAACCCAACCCACAGACGCGCTCACGACAGACACTACTCACCTACTTAACTGGGGCAGTGGGTGTAATTGAGCAGCAGATACTAACGGTGGAGGAGTCGATAAGTACTGCCAACCTAGAACCCTCTACTAAGTCAACGGCCGATAACAATACGCAGGGGCACTCTAATACTTCTGCTACACTTGCACCAGCAAATATTACTACTAATGGGTGCAGTGTGGATATTTCAGATCACATCTCTGAAAGCGATCACGAGCAGGAAGACCAACCACCCCCGAAATGACCAAGAAACCCAGCTCCCACACAAAAACCCGCGGGAAACCTTAATGTACCGCCGGTAATACTCCAACCAACGACGCGCCAAAAGACTTTTAAAAAGGCTCCCCAGGTAGGGTACCATAAACCAGGGGACAGGAGCAAGCAATTAGGCACTTCAAACGCACAGATTACAAAGGAGGTAAACAAGATGAATGTTAAATTGGACTCTTTGGATGCTTTCATTAGGGCAACCCTAGATAATTTAACTAATAGAATTGGGAAGTTAGAGGATCTAGTACACACCAGCGTTAGTAGTACCCAGCAGCTCTCTGAGGGTCTATTAGATATGCATAAACCAAAAAAGGGAGGTAACGAAAAGAGAGTCAATTGTCAGCTGGTCGGTATCCTGCCTGAATGCAACGAGGAACAGACTAGAGGCTTACCACGTAGTTCTGCTCACAATCCCTCTCCTAAACCTGACATCAATCCAATCATACATTCCCCAACCATGCTCACAACTTTGAATGCCGGGGGTCCAAACTACACCCCCGCCATTACTGGTAAAGATCGTGCAGTTGATCAATGGAAAAATAATCCGGATTTACCACCCGCAGTGACCCCCTATGTAGCCGTTTTAACCAATGTACCGAGCCTTCCAAAGGGAACCATAGAATCCTGGGAGAGCTTACGAAACAAGTCACTACACTGGCTAGGCACTAGAACCGGCCTCACAGAAAGGTTGTATGATGAATTCAAGTTGGCCAGAAGGGCACCGTGGATTGGCAAAGGCCAGAAACTTATGAGAGGGGACTGTGTGATCTTGTCATTTAAAACCCCAAATCTGGTCCGGGAAATTTTGCACAGAGCAGGCTCCCTCTCTACCATCACTCAGGGCATAAATCTGGTGCCACTAGGCTTTTTTTACCATCCAGATAGCCTAAGTAAATCGGCCCATTTCAGGGAAACATCTATTTCAGGCCCCGCAAGTTCATTTAGTATCCCTGTTCAAAACCGCTTTGAAATTTTCTCAAACCTCAACTCAGTTGATTGACAACAACTGAGAGAACTTCCCAGCACTGATGTATTCAATATCAAAGATCGGGTGGACAGAATGAACTTCCTTGAATTACAACCTGACATCACCCTGGCAGAGCCACCCGCACAAAATGACCCAGCAAACTTCCCTGAATTACAATCTGACACCACCCTGGAAGAGCCACTTGCGCATAATGACCCAACAAACACTACCTTAGTGCAAGCTGTGCTGGGTCCTTGTACCTGGGAGGGAGCGCTTAACCCAGATCAACAAACTGATTCATTACAACCCCAAGACAATAGAGTAGGGACTAATGATCATGAAAGAGCCCAAGAGGCTAAGAGTAAAATAATTTTTTGGAACATCGCTGGGCTAAAATCAAAGGTGGATAACCCCCTCTGGATCGAGTTTATCGATAACGCTAATGTAATTAATGTACAAGAAACCTGGATGCAAGACCCCCTACATATCAATGGTTATAAAACATTTCATACGTCAGCCATTGCAGCACCACATGGGAGAGCCAAGGGGGGCCTCTCCACATATGTTTCTAATTTTCTTATTGTCGATAAAATTGATTTTCTTTCCACCAATCCTTATTATCATCTTGTGACCCTCCATCTGAATAGTGCCCTCTGTTTAGTAATTATAAATTATTATAATAATATTGTACCGACTCTGGTTACAGATACCCTGAGATCATTGACCGATTTCCTGCACACACTAATTGCCCGACTAAAGAAAGAGGTGCTTGTGATCTGGGGTGGGGATTTTAATTCTTCCTTATGTAAACACTTTGATGACGATGTATGTGGGTTAACTTATGGAAACGGGGATAATTTCGCTCATTTCTCACACACGCTTTATGGAGATGTTCTAAATGATCTAATGTTTACATTTGATATAGGGTTTGCTAACAGACTGTGCTCCCCCACGATTCCCTTTTCCCCTACATTTCATGCACATGGTCGAGTATCTACTATTGATTTTATCTTGTTCTCATCCAGATATTCCTCTTGTATTAATAACTTTAAGACACATGAGATAGTCCTTAGTGACCATTTCCCTCTTAGTGTTGACGTAACTACGTCCAAACAGAGCTGTACCACTAGATCAATAATTGCTGACAATGTTGACCACATTGTTGGCATTAGACAAAATGGGTTTGCACTAAAATGGTCCAACGTAAATACTAATGAACTTATCTCAAATATAGTTACCAATTGTAAAAACATGTTTCTGAAGTGCCTCGACGAGACCACACCCAGTATTGAGATTAGGGAGAATTTTCTGGCAATCTCGAAATACATAAAAGAGTCATTATCTGTTAAAAAGAATAAGACCTCGAGAAGCAAATCAGGCTGGTTTAACATCGAGTGTTCAGAAGCATATTCTTACCTTAAAAACTGTATTCATGCATCACCCAAGTACACTGAACACATAAGGGAGGCAAGGCGAAATTATAAAAATGTCCTTAAAAATGCTAAATCTATTTTAAAACTCAATACTTGGCGGGCATTACGCGACGCTGCAGATAGTCGTGATTTCTCTGCCTTTTGGAAAGTGGTGAACTCACCTTTCTTGGCAGATAAAGATATGGCAGTAATGGAGGTTGCCATCTCGGAATCTGAATGGGTCCAACACTACTCCAATCTGTACAAGAATTCAAACTCTGAGGAACAAGGTCCCACTTATAATACATTGGATATAGTAAATGATTTTAAAATGAATTTTACCTTAAATGAAATTATTGCAGCTATTGATTCTAGCCCTTCTGGTAAAGCTCCAGGCCCAGACGGCATCCCCGCGGACCTTTTTAAATCTAGTACAGCACTATGGGGTCCTCTTTTAACCCAGGTTTCTAACGCATGCAATTCTACCTTTTTACCAACTTGGTACGAATCTTTGATCGTGCCAATTTTTAAAAAGGGTGATAGATCAAATCCAGCTTGTTATCGCCCGATATCTTTGCTGGATTCTACCACCAAAATCATAGGCCGGGTACTACTTAATAGACTACAGACCTGGGCTGACGAACAAGCTATCATTAGTGACCTCCAATACGGGTTTCGCGAGGGATTGGGCAAAGTCGAACAGGGGTTGAACCTCCATATACTGATGGAAAAATATACAAAGGCAAAAAAGGGTAGATTATTCATGACCTTTGTCGACCTTACGGCAGCTTTCGACTGTGTCCTGCATGACAAGCTGTGGTTGATTCTAGAAGGGCTCGGCGTAGATCTTTTAATCATTTCGTTTTTAAGGGAACTTTATTCGGGGGCCAGGGCTAAGGTAAGATATGGAAGAAATGGAGAATGCACGAGGCACTTTGGTATCGAGAAAGGGGTGAGGCAAGGCTGCGTCCTTGCTCCATTCCTTTTCACACTCTATATAAATGGTCTGGAAACTATCCTAACCAAGGAGTGTAGGGATCTACCCATGGCAGCAAAACGTTCTATCCCAGCACTTCTGTATGCAGATGATGCTGTTTTAATGGCCCGTACCCCACTTGCTCTACAGAGGGTAGTTAATTCTTACACTAGTTTTATGTCAAATTTGGGGTTGTCTATAAACTGTACAAAGACTTACACTATGAATTGCGGGATTGGGACGAACAGGAGGGCTAAGACTATATTTATTAATACCAGCCCTATTGAGCAAACTAAAACATTTTCCTATTTGGGGATTTTATTTGAGAGGACAGGAAGCTGGACTGAGTCGATTAAGAATAGACATCTACTGTTCGTCAGGGCATTAGCGGCCCTGTCGAACTTCAGTCGAAAATTAGGCAAGCGCTCACCGGCTGAACTTATACACATCTACAAGGCAAAATGTGTTCCTATTGCCATCTATGGAGCAGGCGTTTGGGGATATGCTGATACACACACTATGCAGACTGCGGAAAACAGGTTCCTGAAGTTCCTCTTAGCAGTACCCCAAAGTACCACAACATATGCAATACATATGGAATTGGGTATCCCATACCTGGAAGATATCATTAAAATCCAACCCGTCCTTCTATGGCATAGTATCTGGATGTCAGAGGAAACAGGATTTAACCGCTACCTACTCACCGATGTACTGAAATCAGACGGTGTTAAATCCATCAGGTGGCTGGAATACGTGGAAAAACTCATGCTAGACATAGGCCATCCAGAATACTATATAGATCCAACTACCATGCGTACCATTTCCAGGAAAGATCTTAAGGCTTGCTGCATGGAGCATCTAGATGATAAAAGAATAGCTATTGAATTAAAAAAAACCTACTGCCCAAGCTCATTATCTGACCCTCTCCTCACCCACCATCCAGTTATACCTATCCCTAACTGATAATGATTTTGATCGTTTTTTGTTGACTCGTTTTAGATTCAACCTGATATTTAGACTTCTTAGCTTCCCAATGATGAACGACTGGTCCAAACATTTGTGCAATTGTCCTTGTGATGGTACATCCATGCAATCCACTATTCATGTTATTCTATTTTGCAAATTTTATGAAGTGCCAAGAAAGACTTGGATTGTACCAGCCTTGAGGACCCTTGGTTTGAGACGTTGTCGCCCTGCCCTCTTAGCCTTGCAATTTCTAGAAGACAAATTCATCATTGCTACTGTAACTGTATTTCTTAAAAATGTTTTTAGATGCCGGACAACAATGATTATGTGATTTTTAAAATACCTATGTTTTGATCGGGATTTTACTGTTGCTAATTATATGTGTCTTTTAACATTGTACTTTGATGGTTATTGTATTTTATAACCGAATAAAGTGAAATGATGATGATGATGAGGAAATCAAGGAAAGTTGAAAGGTGGCAAAAAAGGTTTCTGGGGACAAAAATAAGAAAATACACAACAAAATCCTCAAAGTATTATAATTTGGAAGGGGAGATCGTTCCCTAACCCTTATGTTGGAGTAGTGATTTGACCAAAGCAAATCCTGTCTTGATACAAACAATTTCTCCCTATTTAAGGCAGGAGGTGCTTGTAAGCAATTGGCACCGCCATTGATATTCCCAATTATGCAATCTAAAAGGAAAATGCAGCATACAGTTTGTCACCCTCTAGATAGATCCAGGCTGCTAAGTGACTTTTGCCAATATTAAAAGATTTAGGAAGATCTCCTCAAAGGACTTGTCCCTGGTTGGTTTATGGAAGGTTGCAGGGGAAGTACTGACCAGAGTACTGTTTGTTTCAGAGGAGACAGGGAACATAGTGGTGTCCTCAGGCTCAGTCCTGGTGACAAATTGCATTAGTCTCTGTGATGGAAGTGAGGCTATATGTGCACCTGCTGGCAAATCAGGGGAGGGCTCTTATACTGAATTTCCCACATTTCTAAATGAACATGGAGGGCTAAAATGTAACCAGGTTTTTCTTTGCGTCCCCCGGGTGCAGGCCAGAGAATAGGCGCTAGAAGGAGTTGGTGGGTGCGACACATGTTCGTAAGACAGAATAGTTACAATAAAGTTCCATAATGATAGAGCCCTCATTGTAAAGAGTCAAAGGTGATCCCATCGTCCTCACCACTCTCAGTTAGATCAACATAGGAGGGAAAGAGGATAGGGTGGCCAGGGGTTTATCCCTCATAGAACAGAGATGCACCTCCTCAAAAACTTCGAGGATCACTTCATTTCTGCTTGGAGTGGGGTGGCTGATGAAATTGATTGGTAAGGGTCAGGGCATCCGCTGCCGGGACGTGTCCTGGTTTGGAACATTCATGGGTTTAAATCGTTTATAGAAATGGAAAAGCACAGAGAGGTCTTAACAAATTACCCTATATTGTTCCTCCAGGATACCTGGTTGTTGGGGTGCCCAGCAGTTGAGGGGTTTGTTGCCTTAGGTTAAAATGCCAAGGTCTCGAAAAGAGGGAGAGCAGTGGGTGGACTGCTCATATTGGTATTTGTCCGCTGTGGGAAGAAGGTAATGAAACTCTAAACTACTTGCATATGCCCCACACTTGTTAAATTGATTAATTCACCAATGACGAGGGGTTAAAATAAATGATTTGTCTAGAAGTGTATGTTCCTCCAATTCATCCCCTGCCACAGCGTGAATTGCTGAATCTGGTTAATGATATGGGAAAATTGATATGTGATTATCCAGATGCATTGTTGGTGGTTGGGGGGATTTCAATGAAAGCTCAAATTTTAAGGAGCTGGATGTGGCTATGAAAGAGATATGATTAGCATTACACATTCCAGAAAGCACTTTTCCTGAAATTCCTAGAGAAGGAGACGCAGAGGTTCTGTCTCGTTTATTGAACTTGATAATTGTTAATGGTCGGTGTAATGACGATACTCCTGCTATGAGAACTTTCAAACATGGTACTAGTAATCTGGCCATTGAATATGTGCTGGTTCCAGTGCACCAGTCCCATTAGGTAAAAGATGTCAAAGTTTTTGACGTAGGGCCCAGCGATCATATTGCCCTTGGTCTGGAGTACAGAGAATATTATTTTGCGCTGTCCAAGTACCAACTCATCTCTTGACATAGTTTACTATATGAGAATACGAGTTTTCATTTCCGAGATATATTGCAGGCTTTTTCCACAATTGAATTTGAGCATTTGACCTGGAAAAAGGTCAAGATGTGTTGGATTGGTATTCCGGGTTAACAAAGCAATTGTTAGCCCAGTTCAAACTGGTAAAGGGGGGCCCTCATTCAGCTAGTAGTATAAGAAGTAAAGGAAACAGTTGGTTTGATGATGATTGGAGGGAGGGTAGAAGTGTGGCAAATAGTAGTAGTTGTCACTTCAAGTCAAATCCTAGTGATGTTAGCTAAAAAACCGCAACGGTGGCTGTGAAAATCGCCTATCACAAGGTATGTGCCCACAAAAGGAGAGAGTTTTGTAGGTTAAATTGGGAGTCAATGCTATCTGCCATTCTTGATAAACATAGTAAGTGCTTTTGGCGGCTAGTGAATTCAGTAACCCATTTATCGCAGTCCTTTCTTGAGGCTCTGATAAGTGAGGATGATTGGTACACTTTTATATATTCACTATATAGTGGTGAAAACCTTGAAAAATATTTTGTGTTCCAGGCTAGTTCTTTAGTGGAAGTGATTGCAAGTACTCAGACGGCAGTAATGCTTTCCGACATAATCAGTAATGTGAATGCCTCTAGGGCTGGTGGTCTGGATGGGCTTCCATTTGTGATATTTAGAAATGGGGACTAATATTGAGCGGGTTCATCTGATAGGTAACACTAAAAGACTTCATCCCAGACTCCTGAAAGGGAGCAATAGTGAAGCCCACTCACAAAAAGGCAAACGGGATCAGCCTGCTAATTATCGTTTGATTTCTTTTCCCGATAATCCGTTCAAACTTTATGATCAAACTTCATTAGAATACCTAACTACATGGGCTTTTGACTCTGGACTTAAGGGCTAACTTAGGAGTGACTTATAAGTGTCAAAAAGGAAGGCTTAAACCTGGTAAAAGATTAATTTTGACAAGTAGTAATGGTAGTTTAAAACTGCACACCTGTGGCAGGTCTGGAGACATGATTTACAGTGCTACTGTAGAGGGTGGCATAATAAGTGCTGCAGCCCACCAGTAGTGTATAATTTGCAGGCCCTGGGTACAGATGATACCTTATATTATGGACTTACAGTATATTATATGTGCCAATCAGAAGTCTACCCATTTTACTACGTTCAACAGGGAAAGCATAGGCACTTTAGTTGGAGTAGAGTACACAGAGTTCTATAGCCAACAAACATAGGGCTTAATAAAAAAGGCAAAAAATTCCAGTTGACCCAACAGGAAGCACAGATTTTCTACATATACATTTCAACTTTTTTCTCCTCCAAGGTGCCTACCAAAAAAATTTGTTTTTCCAGCTTTAAAAATCATAATTTTACTTTAAGAAGTGGTAATCTTGATTTAACTTTGATTGTGGTATTTGTGAAGTACAGTCAATGCATACTGTAAATCTTTGGGAAATAAACATAAGAGTTTGATATCGTCTTAGTACATTAGTGTATGGAGACAACGCCCTCCTACTGTAGGGATGACAGAAAACGTAGTATCTATGGGCCATATTATCAAGGAACGTCGATAACATTATCGCCGCTTGAGCGGCAGGAAACTGCCGCTAAAGCGGTGATAATGGGCTTGATAATATGCCCTTGTGAATTCCCATAGAAGCCCAGGTTCACACCAGAACCTGGGCTTCTATGGGAATTTAAAAGGGCATATTATCAAGCCCATTATCGCAGCTTTAGCGACAGTTTCCTGCCGCTAAAGCGGCGATAATGTTATCGCCGTTCCTTGATAATATGGCCCTATGTTTTTTGGAAGCTTGTATAAGTATAAAGAAAATCGGAGAGGGTAAGAGGCGCCCTTGCTTGAAACCATTCTCAGTTGGAATATGGGGAGGAAGGACTCTTTCAGGCCCCTCTGGATCCTAATCCAAGCCGCAGTTGGTTGTTCATTTACCAGAGTTAGATTGCCATCAGGAATATTAAGGGCTGCTAATTTCCTCCATAGTGTGGGTCTGTCTACGTGGTCAAATTAACTAGAAAAATCAAAAAAGCCAACATAGATTGTCTGATTTCTTATTATAACGTATTTTTATAATATTGGATTCAATACAGCAATGTTGTCTAAATAGGAATAATTAGTTTGAAAACCTGTTTGTTTGATGGGAATGATGCCCTTTTCTGCAACCCATGTTTCAGAATGCTCTAATAATAATAATACATTCCCGGCATTATCAAGGAAAGCAATTTGTCGAGAATTCAGGGGATCTTTTTGCAAACCTTTTTTATTGACGGCAGGATCATGCTACCCTTTCAACTGCATGCAATTGTTCCTGAAAGATGGAATTCATCAAGTACTGGCTTCAAGATATCCCCCTGAGCTCATAGTCTTTTTTCTTTATAGTTATGGGGACTTGAACTGGACCTAGTTCATTGGATAATAAGGCTGAATAAATATACTTAACAATTTGATCAGCCAAAGGGGCTGAACAATTGAGTGTAAATGTGTGTTTGTGAGAAAACTATTCAGAGATTTTGTATATTGAGTATAGATTTCAGATACATATTGAAACTATACATTTTCGGGGATAGTGATTGAATTAGGAGAGCACCAAGCCCCTAAGGAAAGAGCAATAAAATGCCAGTATTTTCTTGAATAACTTTCTTGTGCTGCTTTTTTAAATAAATGGTGCCCTGCACATCCGCGCAGAGTAATGAAATAGTTATTACAGAGTTTTCACAATTTTTTCTTTCGGGATCTTATACGTGTCACTCTTATTCTGAAGTATGTCTCACATTGTAGGGAAGGGCGTTAATTGCATAATGTGCTATATTGTAATTATGCGGAATTACTGCTAAATTACTCAAGGCGGGTAGCCCTGCATTTAGTACTATTTTCTCTGCATTTTCTTAGCAGCCCACATCCAAAATTAACAATCTCGCACTAAGAGAATAGTGCTAAATGCAACAGAACAGGAACTGCAGCAGAGAGTCATCAGCTGCTCACTCTCTGTTCCTGTGCTCTTGAGATTGCGTAATTTTATGTAATTTTGCATGACAAGAGTAATGCAAGTTTATCAAATTACTATGATTGTTTTGGCAAAATTAAAATTTTGCCTAGGCTTTATATATTGCCTACGAATTAAATTGTTTGGACTATAACATAACATTTGCTTAGTTACTTCTCGTTTTGTAGTGCATCTCCTAGTAGGCTTATCATTTTTCATCTAAATTTGAATGACTAAAAGGTCCATTGCTCATTCGTATAGTGATGTCCTCTGTAATAATATCTGAAACAAGCATTTGCAATGCAATCGGTTTCGCCTTTGGGACCTTATATGTATTTAGCTATGCAGCACATTAGCCTGGGTGCTGAAACATCTACTGTTCTGTAACATGGAGGGAAAGTAAGCATCAAACTGCGTGACACACCAGGTATGGGAACACATGGAGAGAAATATTGCCTTTCAGCAGGAAATGGTATAGTCCAAAGCTCTGTTTTTGATATAAATTCAGGGCCTTCGGTGGTCATATCACTGAAAATACAAGATTTGAAAAAAATATTATTGTCTACGGGTGCTCGTGGAAGACAATTTCTATGGACTGGAATCTAGGGAATGCTAAAGTGATTCTGGTATTTTACTGACCTCTACTGGTCGTTTTCTATCAAGACAGTTAAATAGCGGCAGTTGAACAGGAAAAAAAGTCCTAGGGATGATCTCCAGAGCCCACAAAGTACATACACATATAAGTATATACTAAAGTATATACAAGAGGTCTCGAATGCTCGACCTAAAAAAGGGTTGTGGGGAAGTTTAACCAATAGATGGAGGATATTGGTCTAGACAAGTATGTAATTTATTTCTAATTTGGCACCTAGTAAATTCCTGGAGGGACTGGCAGAGGTGGTAAAGTCAAGAGTTAAATGGAAAAAATAATTGTCACTATGTTCATAAATATCCACTTTAAAATCATTAACGAAACAGAATGTTTTGTACGTTACAATTGTATAATCTATTATAGAATAATAGGTGGGAATCTTTCAAAGTTATACATCTCATTTCTCTTAATGTATCTACAAGAGTATATCCAGTGTCTCTTTAAACTTGTTGGGAAAAAAGCTTTGGGAATATTTCAAATCAGCTCCATATCGGGAGACTGAGATAGCTCCAACTTTTTGTATGATACTTTTGTATTTACATCCCTGTAATAATGAAACAATCTGCTTCCTCGTTTACAATTACTGACATAGCATACAAAACTTGCAACAAATCATTATTAACCCCTTCAGCGCTGCGCGGATTCCCCCGCGGTGCTGAAGGGTTCGAGCGCGGGTGGGGCCATGACGGAACGGTTCCGTCATGAGCACAGCTCAACCGATGCTCATGACGGAACCGTTCCGTCATGGGCATGGAAGGGGTTACATTTCCATTCTGGGGCAATGTAAATGTTAAAGAGAAACATAGAGATTATATGTAAATAATGAGACAGAAACAGTGTTTTACCCAACTAGTGCAGAGACATAGAAGAAAGTGTATTTCAGCAACAAGCTACTTTTGTAAGAGTAAAATAGTTAATCCACCACTGGCATGGTCGTGAGATGATCTTTTGCAGCTTTACTAATCACATTATAATCATTGAGTTCAAAGGAATGACAAATCTGTGTTTCCTGAAAATACTAAATAAAATTTGAAAACAGGTCAATGATGTTCCAGAAAACGAAACCTAAAGGTGCTCCCTGTCAGTATGTGCATTAGACCACTTCTGGGAACAGATGCGTGTAAACAGTCTGGGCGAGGAGAGAACACTGGTTCAGATTGGAGCAGATTGGTGCGGAGGCAGTTGCAGCCGACACAGTGGTGCAGAGCAGAGCGGGACCGAGAACTAAGAGCGGTGTGGCCGAGTGACCAAACGGATTGCCAGTGCTGGTGAGTCGCAGCACGTGCGAAGTGCGGGGATCGGGAGAAGGAAAGGGGGGTCCCGGTCATCAGAGCCAGGAGTAAGACCGGCCCGTATTACCCTCCCCATGATCAACTATCAGCTGCACCATCCGCATCACCAGCTCCCTCCACCACTGTCACCGCGGAATGCGGCACTGCCACGGCCACTATCAACCATCAAACCCCCAGGCAGTGCAGGGGTAGTGGAGGAGGACGAAGGATCGCGGCAGACAGTGGGCTAGGTCTGAGAAGACGCCCCATCGTGGATGGAAGTGGCCTGCACTAGGCTGGTGCGACTTGTCCAGGGGCAGGCAGGCTCTCGTCTGTCAGCTGTTTCTCCCCCACACACCACCGCAAGACCTCCGCAAGACCCGGGTTCTACAGCTGGACCTCATCACAATTGCTGCCCCGGCAAGCCTCTGGGTACTGCATGGCCCTTGCACACACACGGCCAGCACACAGTAAGTAGTAAGATTCACAAGGCTCTCGGAGGCTGTCAGGAGGTCCCAATAGGCCCTTCACCAAATGCAACAAAGCTCTAAGGGTCAGAGGCAGTTGGTAGGAGCTAGGAGTCAGGAGGCCCAGAATGATCAAGGTGAATTAAGGAGGTAACCAGGATGTAATTGGAATTGGAATTGGAATTTGTGAAGCGCATTATCACCATGCGGTCTCTAAGCGCTGTGAGAGGGTGCTGCCTTAGTCCAGGTGGGGGATGGCGCAAGTTACTGCGTGCCCCATGCCTCCTGAAAGAGAACTGTCTAGAGCTTTTTCCTGAACGGGAGCAATGAATGTTCCTTTCGTACATTCTCAGGCAACTTGTTCCAGATTTGGGGGATGCAAGAGGAGAACGCCCTTCCTCCAATGGAGGACAAGCGAAAGCGAGGATAGACCAAGAGACTGGCCTCTGATGACCGTAACGTTCTACTTGGATTGTATTTGGCTAGACTGTCTTTGATGTATCTTGGGGCTTGGCCATAAATAGCTTTGTGTGCAATGCAGAGGCCTTTAAATGTAATCCTCTGTCTGATTGGGAGCCAGTGCAGCTGGCGCAAGAGAGGCGTGGCATGCGTTTGTCTGGGTACCTTAAAGATCAGTCTAGCGGCATCATTCATAACTATCTGCAATCTTGCCACAAGTTTTCCTGGAAGACCGAGGTAGATGGAGTTGCCATAATCTAGTCTTGATATAATTAGGGCTGATATCGCTAATCTAAGGGTGTCAAAGGTAAGAAGGGGGGCCAATTTGCGTAGCTGTCTCAGTAAGCCTGTGCAAGTGCCCACTATTGCCGACACCTGTTGGGTCATGGATAGCTTGGCATCGATATTCACGCCCAGGCTTTTTACAGCCTATGCCGGCTCTGGGTATTTGCCTAGTTCTTGAGGCCTGAAGAGATTGCTCCAGGATTTGGCATCAGTGGCGATGACCAGCACCTCTGTTTTATCTGGATTGATCTTTAGAGAGTTGGCCGTCATCCAGTTGACAGTGAATTTGAGGATGTTCTGAACTCTAGCCTGGGCGATTGGAGAATTATCAACCTGAATGATAATTTGGGTGTTGTCGGCGTAGTTGTAAATCTGGCACTCCATTTGATTCAGTGCGGCTATCAAAGGTTGGAGATAGACATTGAACAGAAGGGGTGACAGTGCAGACCCCTGTGGAACCCCACAGGGAAGTGTGCCTACATTGGATACAGCGTCAGTCAGTTGTGTTCTCTGGGAACGGCCATCCAGAAAGGACGTGAGCCATGTTAGTGCCTTGCCCTGAACTCCTAGATCAGATATCCGCGACAGGAGTATCGAATGCCGTGGATAGATCCAGCAGAATCAGGGCACATGGTTTTTTGGTGTCTGCCCTCAGTCTCAATCCATCCAACACTGAGAGTATAACCTATTCCGTGCTGTGGTGGGCTAGAAAGCCCGCCTGGTTAGTTTGCAGGAGATGATTGACTTCCAGGTGATGGGACAGTGTGACAAGTACATGCTGTTCTAGAACCTTTGAAAGGAACAGGAGTTGAGAGATCAGCCGAAAATTCTTCAGGTTCCTAGTATCAGCCCCCGCTTTTTTTAAGAGCGGAATCACACGTGCCTCCTTGAAATCCTTAGGGACTTGTCCTGTCTCCAGGGATGTGTTGAGAAGTGAAAGGATCTCGGCCTTGATCCCAGGGAAGGCCATCCTGAAAATCCTAGGGGGGCAGGGGTCTGTGGGTGAACCTGATTTCACACGTCCTATAAGTAAAGCCAGAGAGTCAGGCGTGAGCACAGGGAAGGAGGTGAGGGGTTTGTCAAAGAAGGGGGCCTGGGGTACAGGTTCTAAAAGGCAGGGGAGCGTAGGGGTACGCTGGATTTCGGTCAGAAGATCCTCTATTTTAGAGGTGAAGAAGGCTTGAAATAAATTGCTGTTTTCCCTACAAAAGGAAGGCTTCTGTTCCTTCACTTGTCTAAGTTCTTTCAGGATCTTGAAAGTCTCTTTTTGTACATTGTTAGCGAACGCGATCTTGAGTTCATAGAAATCTGATTTTCTTGTTAGTATAGCTTTTTTGTATGCAGTGAATTTAGCATGGTATTTTAATCGAGCTTCGGGCTCATAAGCTTTCCGTCAGGCTCTTTCAGATTGGCGAAGTTCTTGTTTCAAACTTCGTAAGGTATCATCGAACCAGGGAGCCCCTTTCCCTTTGTCCCTTATTTTTTCCCTACGTGAAGGTGCGAAAGTGCGAATAGCACTGTTCAGCCTTTGTATCAGGGCGGTACTTTGTGCATCGGGATCACCTGGAGTGGGACTTCGGGGACTGGATTTTTTTAGGGTTGAGACCAGGTCTCTGCTCTGATCTTATTCCTGCTCCTAAGGACTTTCCATTCAGGGGGTGGAAGGGTTTTATGCTCCAAAGGTGGGAGCCAGCCACTAATGATATAGTGATCGGACCAGGAGCAGGGCCTAATGACCGGAGGGTCAGTATGTGGCTGGGAGGTCCAAACCAAGTCAAGTGTGTGGCCTTTCTCATGGGTGGGACCTATCACAATTTGGTGGAATTCCAATGCGGTCAGAGCCTCGTCCCTTAATGTAGCTTGGCTCTCTTTGGGAGATTGCTCCCAGTGGAAATTGAAGTCTCCCATTATTACTATATATTGGTACCGTGAGCGCATATCGTGGGTCAGTTCCATCAGGTATTCGACAACCTGGGCGATGTTCTCGGGGGGCGGTATACAATCAGGGCGACAACGCAAGCTGTCTGAAAATAGAATTTTGCCCCTAGTACATCCGCCCCTTCAATGCTTTCTGCAAAGAGCATCTCTCAGCTTTGAGGAGATGCTTGTAGAAAAAGTGGACCCCGTCCCCTCTGCTGCTGCCTGGTCTATTATGATAGAGGGCTGCGTAGTTAGGGGTCATAGTGGCTACCAGGTCTGGGTTGAGGATTCCTCAAGCCAGGTCTCGGTGACACCTAATATATCTGTGGTGTCGTCTTGCAGTAGGGAGAAAACCTCTAGGTTATGTTTTTGCAAGGACCAAGTGTTCAAGGTCGCAAAACTGAGTCCCGGAGGGTTAGTGTGCCAAAGTGGACTTGGAGAAAGATCTGCGTGATTGCGGTGGACCGTAGATTTACGTGGCCTTAGTAGCCCTTCTGATTGGAGTGTTGCTGTTATTAAGTTGTCAGACGGTGCTATGTTATGATTTAGGTGGTGGAGTTCTGCCAGTGAGTAAACATGGCCCGGGCCAGGGGTTCTGGCCCCTGGGCCGGGTCGGGCGCAGACGGGCCCAGACGGGTTTGCCTTAGGCACGCCCGCTGCGCGCGCCCGCTGTGCGCTTGCTCCAGCTCAATCAAAATACCCTGAGGCTCCGCCCACCCACCACTCAGCCCTGCTGTGCAGCGGCTGTCTAATCTATGCACTAGACTGGGAACCAACCGGAAGTGCTTGGGCCGGAAGTGGGGACACGCTGAGGAGCGAGCAAGTGCAGGATGCAATTAGGTAAAAGACACAGATTAAAAAGAACTGTTATAAAAAGATTCAATTTCTTTAAAAATTAAGTTGAACAACGTGCAAAGTAGCAATGGCACAAAAGAATTGCAGGAGAAAGGTTGCAAGCGCGACAGCGTTGCAAGAGATCCACCTTTGACCTGGGCAGGACTGAGAAGGTTGCTGCCCTCCTCCTGTGAAGCTCCCTCTACAACAGCCCCCATCTGAAAAGACCAGCTGGCAGGAAGGAAAGCCCAGGGGCTATACCGAAAAGAAAATTATTGCCCCAGAAAAAGGGCACCACTCTTCGAGCTGAAACTTCACTGGTTCCACCCGCGGGCCAATCCTCGCAACACCAGGGGGCTAAACAGCCCAACCAACGCAGTGGTTGATCAGTGAATACTTTAGTAAGGCAATGACTCAGCTTCAGACTTGCACTCTGAGACATCTATCCTCACCTTCATACACCTGGGTGGCACCCTGCATCTCACTGGTCAGAGGAGCCCCCCGCTTGACACCCAGAAACTGTGAATAAATATGGGAGAGCTGCATTGCAACTCAGATCTGCTGCCTGAAACTACAGGGAGAAGAAGGACTGCCCTGCTGGAACCCTGGCCTGCACCTCAAAGGATTGCACGCCCCCATGCAAATGAAGGAACGCCCCGTGAAGATAGTGCTGGGTGCTTTATGTGCGCCATCGCTATCGGCATTACAGAAGGGGCCGCAGAAGCATCTGCAGTCCCGTCTGTAATACCAAAGTGCCTCGGGCGCGTAAATCGGGCACAAACGCCCATTGTGCCACCAGAGCACTTTGTGTAATACGGCCCCAGTTGCCTTGTTCCTTGGCAGCAAGGAAAGCCCAGGGGCTATACCGAAAAGAAAATTATTGCCCCAGAAAAAGGGCACCACTCTTCGAGCTGAAACTTCACTGGTTCCACCCGCGGGCCAATCCTCGCAACATCAGGGGGCTAAACAGCCCAACCAACGCAGTGGTTGATCAGTGAATACTTTAGTAAGGCAATGACTCAGCCTCAGACTCGCACTCTTTGTGTAATATGCCCCCAGTTGTAAACACAGTTGCCTTGTTGTATCAAACCATATTGCTGGTGATTAAAGATAGTCCAGTTTTTCAAATTAGAAGCGTGCCAAATATCTGGGAAATGTATTTTAATTAAGTGAATCAAGATTGTACCAACTGCAGGGGGGGGGTGTAGGAGATATGCAAATGTTAATTCATTTAGTGGAGGTATTTGCAAAACTATTGCTTTCCCTATGATTTTGTCAGTTAGGCGTGTCTTAAATTGTTTGTTTTAGGGTTTAATAACATAGATTGGTAATATTCTGGATATTGTTCATATTGTAATTATTTTAAACGTGATAATGTATTTTTTGTATTTACTGTTAGTATTGCAAAGACTTTATATAATACATTGTGATGGGAATTGGGACTGACTGAGATTTGATAGCCTTTCTAGTGTTTTGTCGTTGACTCTGAATCAGAGCCTTTCTGCCGAGTCACTCTATTAAAATGAAGCTGTCACCCGCGTGAGTGAAACTGCAGTCCATGATGTCACTGGCACGAAGCGTGCACGTTCCACTGTGCAGTCTTGAGTCATGCTGTTACGTTTTTCTGGCTGATAACCAGAAGGGATGTTATTAGGACTACCAAGAGAATGTGAGAGCATCCGATAAGGAAACAGAAATGGGAGTGATATCTAAGCCTGCGAAACCAATTCCATTCACAAGGGTAGTATTCTGACTCAGCAGAAGAATATTCCAGACATGTTAGTATTTCTTTCTACATTTATAAGCAGTTTTTCATAGCGCTGACTAACCCCAGAGTGTGACAAAGCGCTTTGTACAAAGCCATATTACATTTACCGTTTACCAGAGTAATAACATACAATTTGATAGAGTAAATAAAGGCATAATGTTGGGAATTACAAAAGTTTAAAAAGGAGTGACATCAGGGCGCAGACACCATGCAAAACAGTTACGGTATAACCACTAAACAAAGCCATATGAAACAGTTAAAATAGGGTGGCATGTACACACAAGGGCAGAACTGAAAATGATGTAACTGTATGTCAGTTTTAGGGCCTGATATAGAGTTTGTCGTGCAGGATAATCCACCACAAACTGAGGGATTACTGTGTCTTCCAACCCCTCAATCCGCCTGCTCTGTTCTAAATCATGTGGGCCACTGGCTCTGCCATTGGAAAACATGAGCTTCATCAGCTTAAAGGCTGGTGCAGTTCCAGACTGAGGGAGGAGGGCAGCCCTTTCACATTCAGATTCAAGAGTTTGCGTCCGGGATAAAACCTTGCCAAATTCTTCGAAGGCTGGTGTTCTGTGTGTTTAGAAAGAGATTTGACAATGTTACCTTTTTCACATGTTTTCTCAATGTATGACAAGAACCATTTTCTGAGTGTAAATTTGTTTTCTGGAATGTGAGGAATATCTTTGGGTGCCAAAGGAGCGTGAGTATATCCAAAGAAGCCGTAGTTCTACTAAAGGATATCCAAAAATGAAAGAATTGTTTTACTTGAAGCATTTGTAAGCCGCATCTTTATGCCAAAGGGATTTAGCTGAGCTTATTCAGATAGTAAATGTACTTATATAGCGCGCGAATCACCCCTAGGGGTATCTCAGCGCTGTACTCATACCGCTGTAGGAACCCTTCCTGGCTATCCGTGTGAAGTGTCCACTCCTGGGCACCTCCATGGTGAGGCCAGGCATCCCAGTGCTGTTGGGGCCTTTGTGGAGATTAAGCAAGCTATTGCCCAGAGTTGCAGCGTGGGACCCATGATTAGAATAGGCACTGAGGCAAGAATATCAGGTCCAAGGAATTTATAGCCCGAGACCCTGCCGCGTCGGGAATCAAACCCTGGTCCCAGACCAGTGCTCTGCATCGAGGTCTGCCGCTCTAACCATTGAACCACACTTCTCCACTGGTCTAGGAATATAATTTATGCCTGAGGTAATGGTTTGTAAAAAAACTACATGGCATCCTAATATCCTCTGCGGAACATGGGTACATACAACAAACCATAAAGTGCAGTATTTATGTGCATTATATCAACAGGAAGCAAGGGCAGATAAACAAAACATATGGGGCTATTCACAAGGGTAAATTACACACGATTATGTCTACACCTGCAAGTTTACTCTTACTCTTTTGGAGTAATTTTACTACTTTTGGCTAACCACTATTTCCAAGTCTAAAGTTACTCAAAAGTGTAGATAGTCAACACTCCCTGAAACAATGGGTGGAGTCAATAAAAACGTCATCTATGACCCAAAGCTTTCTACGATTGATGAGTTTACAACCATTTTTTAAGTTCCACACACTTGGTGGATACCTCTGCAACTGGAGCAGAGATCTCAGTATGGTAAAGCCTATGGGAAAATAATGAAAGTTTTAAAAGTTTAAAACAAATATAGTTAAAATATTTTATGTTAAATATTAATGTTAATTAATGTTATATATTTCTTTTAAATTTAGTACAAATTAGAATTAACTCTGCAGCACTTTAAACTTAATTTTGAATGAATATTTAATTAGTCTAGGTATATTAAATACAATTAATATTATTTTTTCAAGATTGATTCAAAAACCCACACGAATAAAAATGTTTATATTTATCTATTAAGTTAATAAATGTTATGTATAAATGAATGTAATTATTGTCTAAAAAATAAATTAGCAATACAATAATCCAGTCAGAAAGGGACCAAAGCTTTCACTGTTCAATAGCAGTGAACCTCAGGGATGACATTTGGTATGCCCTTCAGCAGTCTAAGCAGGTGTAGAGAATCACTGGTTATGTTTTTCCCATGCACTTGAAGTTGAAACCTCTCGTACACCAATTTCAAATGTCTAATCAAGTAAAGAGGAAATAACAGTTTGCTTCCCCCATCTTGCATCTCGAAATATTACCGAGAACAGGAATTCTAGAATGTTCCGTCTGTTGGGGTGTTGAGTCATATTGTGTCTTCATTCACTGGATTACCCATTGGATTATTTTTAAATGATTTTCATTAAATATAAAATAAAACGCATTTTGAAAACATCTTTTTCAAAGAATGCACATTCCAGATAAATCGTAAACCTGTACAACTGAAAAAAGGGCACAACTCAACCCATTTCAGCGAACAATTTTTTACATGTGAGAAATGTCACCACAGTTATTCTCTTGAACTGCCTACTTTGATAGGGGAAGAAGAAGGGAACATGAATAACACTTGATCTTTTACGATCCAAAATTAAACACGTATGTCAGTTGTGAATAGTCTCTGTATCCAATAAAAAAGACAAACATTATCAGGCTGACGTGACACTTAAGGTGAGTGAAGCAAGCTTGTACCAATATAGTGTCATTAATATATCCCTATAAGCTGTTGAGACGCCCCCCTCCGTTCCACTCAAAATGTGGGATTTCAAAAACTCTCAGGATGCTGTCTGATGAGTGAACTAGAAGATCTCCTCCTCATCCTTTATCCGCAGATGTGATGGAACCACAGCGGTACCTTGTTGTCTTTAGAGATTATCTCTTTTTTGAGCACCTACAGGTCTTCTCTCCTCAATAAAATTATTATAAGTGATGAAGTACCCCCCCCCCCCCCGCTGTACCATATAAGGATATTGCAAGTCACCAAGGACTTCTATAACCATATAGAGGAATGAGGCCAATGGCTGAGATCCTTTATAAGGTTAAGGAAAAACAATATCCTTATCAGGTACACCGGGGGATACTTTATCCGTATAATAATACAGGGTCACACTATTACCTTTCACACAAACAACTTAAATTCTTGGTGCGTAACACTTTCATATGAAAGAGTGAGCGCATTTACAAAAATGAAGAATAAGAATTAACCTCTAGGTCAAAATTAAACAAATCAATAACGTGTTAGTTATTTATTGCAAAGATATATTAGAAATCTAGTTTAAAAATAAAAAGCAGCACTAGTTTGTAATGCGTAGAAACATGAAGAAAGATTCTAGTTTTTCTCTAATTATCTAAGGAGGGTAAAAAATAAACATGTTCTCTCTGCTTGTCATTGTAAGCTAAAGAGTAGAGAAGAAGGAAGAAAAGTAGTGTTCCGTTTTTGCTGCTTTGAACAGCTGCTTCAGTTATGCTCTGTGAACTGACCTACCTTTCACCTCGGCTGCTGACTTTAGTAGTAGGAATTGTGACCTCAGAACTCAACTGTAATTACCTCATAATAGTAATAACCTCGTAATAGTTGAGTTATGGCCTCTCTTTTTTATAATGGTGCATCACAAGTCACCAATTATAAAGAAATTACATCACGTTGATACAGGGATTACAGAATGCCATGTATTAAAAAGTTAATACATGCAATTTACTGACATTAAAATGGAGGCTGAGCTTCCTGAGTGCTGCTATCTTCGCCGTTTATCTCTGACTGGAGTTAGACAACCACAGTGAGCCCAACCTCACCATACTGCCTACCGGGCCCAGCTCAGGAAGCTTTGAGACCCTAAGTATTTCAATCCTGAATGCAGAGTCGGTCCCTAGCACCTCATTGTCGAAGAACTGTTATGTCTTGGAAGTCTTTGCCCTCTGTAGATTGAAGGGGAGCCAGTGTCCTCAAAATGAACCTTTCACCGTATTCTCCAGCATTTCGACTTTAGTCTGCCAATGAGTGATGGAGGGAATGGCACATCATTCAAAATGGCCCCTGTGATGTGATAGTGTTCTTCACCCTGCTCCTCTCTCTACTCCAAGATAAAAATGTATTTGTTGATGCACTTATTATCTTCCCTTATCCATAAGTAGATCTTCTATTCGGAAAGTTCTCCTTCATGGTGTCATTTTCTCCTCATTCTGCTTGCAGGACTTTCGGAGACACTGCAGCACTGGCCTCTTCCTGGAAAAGGTTGATCACATCAGCAGGCCTCCAATGGCCAGCGAGAGAAAACCATTTTGGCGCTCCAGAGAATCTAAGCCTTGCTCTGCCTCCACTAATCGTTAAATGTTTCAACAACATGAGAGGTTGAGAGGTGTATAAAATACATAGGGTGTGGCCTGTTATGGTCATGGACAAACTATCGTTTCACATGGTGTACATATGGTCAGCCATATATAACAATGGTTTAAACTTGTTTTTGACCTCACGTTTCACAGGCATGATGCTTGGCATACAGACATGTCAGTGGTCTGCACAAGTTAGGTAACGCATAGACTTGTTTACTAACAGGAGTGGTGTGTGACTTGCTGTTTAACCCAATCCAGACAAATTTTAGACTCAGACTTAGGGAGAAGTAGCTGGTTCTTTTCAAATGTTAATCTCTTTTCTAATTTACAGTATCAAAAGTATTTTATTTTATGAATAAAAACGCAGTTTGCAGCTTGGTGTACCTTGTACATTTTGAGAAACATCAGCCTATAAGCCTGATCGCTCAAAATAACAGTGTAAGAGTAGAAGCTACAAGGTAAAATTCAAAGTATGATGAAGTGTGAGATATTTTGAGGAAATGGATCCTCCAGAAAATGCTGATGTGACTCTGGTGCACCAGACTTCCCGTGGATGTGGGTCCTAAGCCCCTTAAGTGCCATACAAGAATGTGTGAGTGTTCACTCATTGCCGCATGTTAAATTAGACCCCAAATTAAGAGTAAAATATACTAATATTTGAGATAACATGTCTCCTGTCTGTCATCATTAAAAAATGTATCCAAGGAAGTGACCCAAATCAGTGAAATGCCCAAAGGCTATATTTCTTCATAAGGTCAGGAGACTATTTTGTGACTTTCCTTATCCTGAGTTTGTGGTGGACTTGACTTGTGGTGCACTTTACGAACATACTTGCATATCATGCCTGAAGTTCTTTCTCACAAGTTGGCAGGGTATGCCCAAGCATGGGTCCTTTGCTCACTTTGACACTGTATTCAAGCTAGCCTGGCTGATGGGGGGTGTTACCTTGAAATCGGTCTCAGGATCCTTGTTTCTGGTCTAGGGAAGACCGGGCATGACAGTTTGGGCTGGACTGTTCTCATGAGGCACAGGGTCAAGACTGATTTGCATATGGCTGGGTCTGAACTGGTGTGGCGAAGTGAGCTAAAGAATGATGATGGATTCAACCCAGATCTGTGCCTGGGGGTGAGTGTCTGAAAAGTTTAAGGGCTCCGTCCATCGTCTCCTTGTGTTTGCTTTGTTCCTCCTAGACGGCCACACACTATAGAGAGCTTAGAGGCGGCTGGATGGGCCATCACTGACAGGATGGGGGAGCGGAACAGGGTACAGCCCTACTTACACTTGAACAGGCTGTGACCTACCCCCACACAAAGGGCTGCATACCCCCTGCAGTTAGGCTGGCGCCAGGACAGGGAAGGCATGATGACTGGGAATTTCAAATGAAAACCTCTAGAAGCATCCCCCAATTCAAAGTAAGGCCAAGGTAAAAATAATGGACCTTAGATACCAACCCTTCAGTATATTTCTGGTGCTGTCAATACTTTGCTAGAAAGAAGGACTGCTGTGTTGCTGATAGTACTGCCACTCTGCTGGACCGCTGCTGTGAAGGACTGCTGCCCCGCTGTGCTGCCCTGTTGCCTTTGTGAGAAGGACTGGACCTGCATCTGTTGAAGCCAGGACTCCAAAGTGAATCCAAGGGCTATTTGGCTGGCCTCCTGACTAGAGCTTCAGGGACAAATGCTTCAACAACCTTGAACCCACTTGTGGACCCTTCAAAGTGGGCCTGAAGGTGCTCCCCCAGCACTACCTATGGAGTCAGCAGAACCGATGGATCTCCTCCGCGGCATGGCACAACACAAGCACACCCGGAGCATTGCCTTTGCTGTTTGACGCATCACTTTCGGAACTGATGCATCGCCTGTGCTTTGAGGGCTTTCCTGATACAAGGACTCCGTATCGATCCTGCAGCCTGCATCGGAACTGTCACTAGTTCGAACCTTTCCTAACACCTGCCCTTGCATCACAAACCCCTCGTCGACAGCAGCCTCGATGGCGACACAGGTTCTTGCATCTCAGCCTCATAGCTCTTCGGAACCCATACATCGCCTTCAATATTGTATCTTCCACACCGGACTTCTCCATTGCAAGCTCTTGCCAAGAGGATCCTCAACAATGATGCAGGACCTCACATCGCAGCTTCGCTTCTTGGAACCAATGCATCATCTTGCCTGAGCGATTCATCTTCTGAGCGGGACCTCGCTACACTCCGTAAAGCAGGATTTAAAATACTCTTTTTCAGTGGGCTTACCTGGGTCCTTGTAGCCGGTCCATCACGGTCAGCCTGAACATGTGGCTTTGTTCCAGTCTGGCGCGACCAGATATCCATAGTTGCCTCTTTGGGCTTTTTGGTGCTATTTTTACTGAAATATTTAAACTTGCATATCTCTAGTTCTACTGATTGGATTTTTGCCGGTTTGATCTTGATTTCTTAATTTCCCCATTTTTTTTATCTGTTGTGGCATCTTTTTTGTGTGGTGTTTTCCACTGTATTACTCTTTGAAGTGCTGCACAAATACTTTGCACATTGCCTTTAAGTCGGACTGCTCAATGCCAAGCTACTAGAGGGCTGAGCACAGATTATGTTGGGGTTTGGTTGTAACTTCACCTTGACAAGGATTGTGGTTTCAGCTTGAGGAGAGTTTCACTCCCCTCAATTAATCCCCCAATTTCTTACAGGCTGTTTTTAGATTAGTGAAAAAGGTAGTGTCAAATTTGCGGCCAATAGTTGTCATGCCGTTTTCTATTGTGCTAAAAAAAAGTCTCTGCTCATGCCAATTTGACGTCTGAAAATATGTATTAAATAAATGAAATAGTCTGTGAATCATAGAGCTGGGTTACAAGGGCATCCCCGGGAAACTGTAGCATAAAGCTAAAGCACACTAGTACAGAATGGAAATGTATATGTTTTCATACACAGGGATCTAATAGACATTGATTTGATTTGAAATATTACTTATTAAGCGCACGAATGCCGTGGTGTCTTGGCGCTGACTGTTACACATGGATAACTAGCGTGAGACTCTGAAGCTTTAAGTTTGAGAGAACAACCATCTTTTCAGCTCCTTCCTGAACATCATCTGGTTAGGTTGAAGTCGTAATGTGGATGGCATCTGATTCCAGAGTTTGGCCACACAGAATGACAACATACGACCCCTCCATCTTGCCTTGCGTATTTTTGGAATACAACCAAACGCCCTTCGTAGAGGATCTAAGAGATCTAGCTGGAGAGTACATTGTAAAAAGTTTCCGCACCTCCCCAGATATTCCTCCATAGAGGGTCTTGTGTACTATACAAAGAGCCTTAAAATTGGCTCTTTGCTGGACGGGAAGCCAATGTAAAGCTCTAATAGCCTCTGATGTGGGGCGTCCCTTGGGGATGTTCATGAGCAGTCTGGCAGCAGCGTTTTGCAGTGATTGCAACTTCCTCTCCTGTGCCTTATCAATTCCCACAAAGAGCGCGTTGCAGTAGTCAAGTTTGGATAGAAAAAGTGCCACTACAACGGTTTTTTGAAGTTTGTATGCAATAAACGGGAACATTTTCCCCAATATTTTTAGGAGAAAGAAACAAGAGGAAGTTAGCTGGTTAACTTGAGCTGACAGATTAAGCTGCTCATCCAGAATCACCCCCAAGTTCTTAACCTTGGTACCTGGACTAGGACAGACTTCCGCCTCCATAGGCCACCAGTTGTTATTCCATAGCAGAGGACATCATCTCATGCAACTGAAACAAAACCTGTGCAGATGCAGAAACTGAAAAATGAAAACCTTCAGAGCTGACCAAAGAATTCAAGGATTGTGTGGCTAATTCAAGCTGCTCTGCAGAAGGTGACGATTTGTTATTTTGAAGAAAATGAGGGATCAGTAGAATCGGCCTGGGTCTTATGGGAGGCCTTCAAGACTGTGGTTAGAAGCCAGGGGGTTTCTTTGATCACCAGACTCAAAAAAGAAAACCAGAAACTGTTGGAAGACAAAGAAGGAGAAATCCAAAAATTAGAGTCTGAACCGCTACTGCAGATCAAACGGATATACAACATAGGCTATGAATTAAAAAAAAGAATATAGAGATATTGCTGATATGCGGCAAAAGCCAAACACCTAGCGACCCTACATTGCTTGTACGAGGTGGGGGACAGAGCGGGCAAGATCCTGGCACATTTGAACAAGAGAGAAGAAGCTTTCCTATGGGTATTTGAGATCACTCTAGATGGGGGGGGGGGAGAAAGTGAGGGATTAGCAGGGAATAGCAGACGCCTTCGCAACTTACTATAGGCAACTATATACACCATCTGCTCGCTCACTCAAAATGAAGCGATTGAACTATTAGCAACTCTGGATATGCCCTCACTGGAGGCAGCGGTCAAGGATCATTTAGAATCAGACCTTACAGACTGTGAAGTAGTGCAGGCTAGCCGATCATTAAAAGCCAGGAAAGCAATGGGCCTGAGCAGCTTACCGATTGAACTATACAAATTGACAGAGTCCAAAACTGCCACATACTTAGTGAAGATGTACCAGGAAAGTCTTAAAATCTGGAAATTACCCGAAAACCAAAAGCTTGCAAATATAGTAGTGATACACAAGACCGGGAAACGACCGGTGAGTTGTGCGTCTTACAGACCAATATCCATGCTAAACGCAGAGGTCAATATTTTAGCGAAAGTGTTGGCAACCCAATTGGTTCCAATGCTACGCAAGTTAATCCACCCTGACCAATCAGGCTTTATGCCTGGTAGGAATTCCGCACTTAACTTGCAGCGTCTTCAGGAAGTACTGGGGAGAGCTGACAGCATTCGAGAAGAGGCGGTTGTGGTGTCCTTGGGTGCCAAGATGGTGTTTGATACGATAGAATGGCTCTTCCTGTTCACTGTCCTCGAGAGACTAGGGTTTGGGGTAAGTTCTGAGCATGGGTCCGACTGCTATATGCGGAACCTTTAGCACAAGTGATGGTAAATGGGAGGGCGTAAGGCTGTTGTTAAATTACAAAGAATGATGAGACATGGATGTCCCCTTTCTCCTTGATATTTGAGCTGGTCCTGGAGCCACTAGCGGTGTTGATACGGGGTGACCCGCTTATTAGGGGACTTAGATTGACTGCAGATTAGGAGAATCGGATCTCCCTTTATGCAGACGACATCCTTCTCTACTTGGCGAAACCCTACTCTACCCTACACAGGGTGCTCCATATCTTTATCCTGTATCAAAATTACTCTGGTTACACCATAAACTGGGATAAATTGATAATACGTCCTCTGTGGCCCAAGAATGAAACTTCCCAGAACGTGCACAGCAAGAGTTGCAACAGAAGGATTCCAATATCTGGGAATTTATGTCACCAGAGACCCCGTGGTCTTTTATGAACGCAACTCAGTCCTCCCATTAAGTCGGCTTTGGGAAGATGTACAAGATTGGACGTCTTTGTCCTTGTCGGTGATAGGCAGGGCCTCCTCATACAAAATGATTGCGCTTCCCCGCTTCTTATACATTTTGCAAAATACGCCCTACTTGGCCTCTCCGACATACTTTTGAGCAGCTGAAGTGGACTATGGACACTCCTGTGGGATGGAGGGACTCTACGAATAGCGTTAAAAAAATTGACTAAGCGATGGTACAATGGAGGGATTGCTCTGCCGGTGCTTCAATATTATTACTGGGCAGCGCAGCTTATAGTGATCAATCAGTGGGTACATACAGCACATGACGACCCAGCCTATAGGATGGATAAACACAATATGTGATCCGGGGGGGCAAAGGAGGAACATGAGTAGCAAACACCAACATTAAGCTCAATCATGATATGGCATATAGCGTCAGCGGCTCTAGGGTGGAGGGAGAAAATTACCCAAGCCACTCCCCTATCAGAGACGGCACAGTTGGGATTTCTAGCAAACCACCCTGGTTTTGATAAATGGGACCTTATTGGCCTCTCAAGGGTAGGTGATATGTGGGTGAACCTCCAAAGGGACTACGAGCTGGTGTCGTAAAAAACCTTCCAATATAGTCACATAAGGAATGATCTACAACTTGCCAATCCAAAGGGTACCGATCTCCCAGTCTCCTCCCCTCTAGAGGATAGGTTGCTAGATGACTATATGAAAAAAAAGCAATATCTTTAACCTATTGAAAAATACTAAACAATTCCCCTGACATCTTGGAGAAAGTGTGGGTCAAATGTGTGGAAGATCTGGGGGACCTGAGTGATGAGGAGTGGCTAGAGGCGCTTGCGTCCCCTTGGGAGGTGGCCATACGGTCACAATTCAGATTGGTCGGACTAAAGATCCCATACAGGACAAATTATACATGCACAACACTAGTAAAAATGGGCAAACTAGAGTCAACACAATGTCCTAGGAACTGCAGCCAGGAGGGCACATTTTTACACCTGTGGTTGAATTGCCCAATGATTCAGACGTGCTGGAAGGCGATTGTTACACGTTTGATGATATTGTGTGGGGAATAGGCAGAGGCTTCTCCTCAATGGTGTTTATTAAATATTTGGGAGACAACAAATCTAAGAGCCGGGCAACGACTGTGGGTCACATTAGGCCTCATGGTGGCCAAACGTAACATAGCTAGAAAATGACGATGGAGATGGGGCCCACATCCCGGGATTTGGAAACCAACATGGATTAGTGCATGCAGGTAGAGAAGGTGGTTTACGAAGGGAGAGGTTGCCCACACAAATGGACAAAAATTCGGGGGTGGGGGCCGCGGGAATGAAAGTAAAGGGATGTTCTGACAGCCCGTTGGAAGACCTCCCAGTTTGGAAGGGACTGAGGATTACGAACAATAGCAATATTGTTGAGATCTGAAAAGGGGGAAATGGGTGAGCAACGCATCAAAACTTGGAGATAAATGTCTTGATATTTATAAGACACGTAATTCTGATCTGACGCTGGGTGTGATAAACACTGCTGTCAAGTGTCCTTTTGTCCTTTTTATTTTTCCTCTTACAATAAAAAGATGCTAAGAAAAAGAATTGTGTGGCTAAGGTGCTAGACATGAGAGACAGGTTTACATGTCAGAGATGGGCAGAACTTAGAATCAGTTAGCAATGAATGAAACAATTAAAGCAGTTGTGCTAGGCAATATTTTCAGTTCTAAAATCGCAAAATCTAACCTTTGAACTTTAGGCATCCAAATGATGACACCTAAGCAGTAATGTTATATTCTGCTTGCATGTTGCATAAAATGTGCAGAGTAAAACCCCTGATTGCACACCCTCTGACAACAGATATTACTGAAGTGGAGACAAGAATTTGCACAGTAATACTGATCACGAGAGAGTCTAAAAGGTAGCCCCCATTCATGCCTTGGAAATAAGAGTGCTCTCCCATTTACGGAGCCGTACCCCATGAAAATGAGAGAATTCACTTTGCGCATGCTCATACTCCTAGTAAGGCAGCATTCAAATGTGAAAGGACGGCCGGAGGAGGAAATCTAGACACCAATTACCCATGGAGAATGACCTTCACAACGCGGTCGTTACACCGCGGTATGTTTACATTGCGGGCATCACAACGCAAGTCGTTACAACGACTTGCACTGGATGGCGCTCTAAGCTAAGGAATAGTATGAGTTACTATTCCAACACCTTCCCTACTGTAACGTAGGCTGGAGTTGGAATAGTAAATCATACTATTCCTAAGTCCAGCACCCTCCAGCGCAAGTCGTTGTAACAAATGCAATGTAAAATACCGCGTTGTGAATGTATGCGTTGTAACATCATACATTCATCACCCATACATCACCAACATCCTAGTGTGACTGTGGGCTGCCCTTCAAGACCCTCCCTTCACATGGGTGCAGTCGCATCCAATGGCTGACCACTCAGAGACGTTTTAAGGAATGGGCAAAGTGGGCAATTTCCCAGAGCCCTCACCTTCCATGGGGCCCACAGGGGAAGGAAATTTGATCTCTCTTTCTAGCTCACCTCTGTCTTTTTCTATATCTGAACCTCTCTTCTTCTCTCTGCCTACCTCTACCTCGGTCTCTTTGCTCAGTGTCATCTTAAGAATTTTTTGGGTCCCCAAAAAAGGAATACTTCAACTGTTTTTGTGCGAAACCCATTTCCAAAGGTTTGTTTGGCATCAAACAGGCTACAATTAGCACAAACGTAGGTAATAAAATTCAAAGTTTTTACAAACAGGGGCACCAAAATATATTTTTGACTCGGGCCCCAAAAATTCTTTAAGACAACACTGCTGGCCACAGGGGCACTGAGTCTGTGAGTACTTTTTAGACTGTGCACACAGTACATAGGCACCCACAGCTCAGTCTCTGAGGGAGCATGAGGGCCTCCAGAGAGTGAGGATCCGTCTAGGCCAGCACCCTCCCTAACCCTAAGTTACTCCTAAAACATAAGGACTTGGGTAAACATGGCGCTCTCCTGTATGATCATCTCCCATATCCCCCCTTTCAAAGGAGGCGATGCATTGGGAAGCACTCTGTCTATGGTTTTATTGACGACCACCATAACTGAGTAGGCACTCCATGACAATATCAGCATTAGTGGCGATACCACCTCTTGTCTGAACCAAGGACATTGTTTGTAGGTTTTAAATGGGAATTACAGTCTCCAGTGCACTACAGTGTAATAAATGGCATTACATGGGCACCTCAGAAGGAAGAAAATAGACCCCCAAGATCGACACGTCTATAGAACCCCTGATCACCCTGCTTCTTTGCTAAAAGCCTTCATGTCACAGCTGGTTCTATGTCACTCTCAAAGTGTCGACCAGAAAGTACAGAAATCGAATTTAGCCCTTGCTTGAGAGGTACGAATGTGCTGTTCATGCTTCACGTGTCGGTGGGTGATGTATTTAAGCATCCATTGTTTCTAGGATTTTTTTGTACCTAATCAATTTGCGGAATTTGTCCTGTTCGGGCTGATAGTATAAACGTGACTTTCCTCTTCAACATTCCTAATTCAGTAGCCAACATGTTTCATTGTTTCCTTGCAGGTGATGAATATTCATGAGCTTTCGTGTCGGGTGTGTGCCTTTAATTACATACTAGACAATGTGGCAGCGGTGCTATAAAACCTCTTTCGAGGCACACACATTTACCAGCACTTGGACAGCCCGGCACCTTCTCTGCCAACAATCCTCAGACTCACAGGAAGGTAAGTGCTTGAATGCGCGCTCTTTATTTGCGGAGGGTAGGGTGGCTGCCATGTTGGGATTTGAAGCTGCTGTAAAATAGCGACTGCTTTTAATTTTCAACAAACTACATTTGGAATGAGTACTATTGAATTTTCCTTAGAGTGTTAGTAAAGCGCCCTTTCTCTTATTGATCTGTAATATTTATAGATGCACGTGCTATTTAAGTGTTTGGGGGATATTCATATGAATTTTTATTCCAAGGTTTTTGAAACCCGGCGAAAGCAGTTCATATCAATCTCTCGGGTAGGATTAGTTCAGAGCTAGGAGTGTGTCTAGAAAAGTGACCAGTGAACTATATACTCAGTGTCCGTAAAGACATGCAGGGGAATCTAAGAAAGTCGTCAGGTTCTCAGTGTACCCTAGTGTCTCAACCCTGAAGCAGGAGTATACAGGCAATTATTTCCCACGGTTGGAGGTGGTTTGTATTCTAACTGAGTCAGTCATTTCATTTCATTTTAGTACTTTATTTCGGTCATAGACCATAAAAGTAACAATTCTTCAGTGGAAGTGCAAATACATCATACCATAAAAAGATAAAAACAATTCAGGATGTGTTACATACTCAGTAATAGCACTAGATTGATAAAAACAGTAAAACCAAACAGTACAATGTTATACTTTGATATCTAGAGTCAAAAAACAATTTATTTAAGATGGATGAATTATGAACTCAAAAACAGCACCAGTTAAGTAAAAGCAATAAAACCGCACCATACATTAAAGTACATTTGTGACTGACCAGTCAGAGGCCTAGGTACTGCCTACCAAGGGTCCGGCAGGTTGTCTGAAGTGGGACAGAGAGGATTTTGCTCCGAATGGGCCATATACTCTCGAGATACTTGCCTACAGTGAAACTTTAACAGAGGACGTATCTGCTCTACATATCCTCGAGGCTATCTTATGGTGGCGGGCTCCTAGATAACGACGTAGGGGAGCTATCCAGCTTTTCCTCTGTTTTTAGGTAGGGCAAAAGAACAGGAGATGGTCGGACGTTTCTTCACCCTAGCCACATAAGGGACACATTTTGGATCCACCTTGGTCAGGTTTCCATTTGAATGTGAGTGTAGCAAGACGGAGCGAACCTAGCCTGAACCTTAAATAAAGTGCTTTAGTTAATAGAGCATCTATCTCAGTCATGTAATTCTCAAACAGTGGTACTGGTTTGAACTCAAGGAAGCTTTCAGTCGGGTGCCCCAGGCCTATCTGGTTACATAGTTTAACCTCCTTGTTCTCCCAGTGGGCAAACATCAGCTTTTTATAGCGAGGGGAGTAATAGAACTTGGATCTAGTCAATGCTCATGCAAACCCCTGGAGCTGAAAAACTGCATCACAGAAGCCAACCACCGGATTTTTCGTCACGCCCTGTGATCTGTTCAAGACATAACTCAAACCGTCCCTGTAATGTTCAGATTCAGGAGTGGATCATACACAACACCTACAAAGGATTGGCTTTAGGCGGGTTACAGAAACTATAGGCCATAACCCTAAGTCTTGCTTAAAGGCTAATGGAGTACTTAGCGGTAATTTGAGTGCTGCTCTCAGGAAATTATTCTCGTCTTTTTTCATTCCATTTCGATTTCTTTGGCCCCAGAGCTCTGCCCCATATGTAGCAGCAGCTGCGGCTTGGGCCCTCCAGACAACAAGAAGAGTGGAGACTGGGTGCGAGTTGGTCTTAATTGCAAAATTTGTGCTTTTTACAAAGTAGTTGACCCAGGTGTTGCAGCTGGATAAGTGTATGCCAAGGTAGTCAAAGTCTGTCACTCACTCTAGTTCCACCCCCTCAAGGGATATATTCCCTATAAAGCCTCTATAGGGGTGGATGGCCATAAACTTAGCTTTGCTTTCATTGATTGCTAGGCCATCGTCTGAGTAAACTAAATTGAAGTTATTCAGGAGAGTCTCCAGGGTTTTGAGAGTCTTTAATGCCAACAACGTATCGTCTGAGAACAACAAAGCAGGTTTCTTGGTTTCTCCTTGTACCGGGGAATCATTGTCGCAGGCCAGTAGATAGTCAATACCCCATTAACAAACAGCAAAAGCAGCATGGGAGCAAGTATACAGCCTTGCCTTACCCCCTTATCTATCCCAAAAGCATCAGTGGCTTCCCCATTGGCTCCTCAACGGATTTGGGCAGAATTAACTTCAGTGGAGCTAAATAATTATATTAAGAAGGGGGCCAGGGAGTTCCAGGTCTCTGAGAATACACCATAGTTTATCTCTAGGGACCATATCGAATTCCGTCTTAAGGTCTACAAAAGCGATGTAAAGACTAGCCCCATTTAAGTCGACCTCCTTCTAACTTATTGGTTGGTACCTAAAAATCAGGTCGACCATACTAGTTTTGGTGTGGAATCTGGCTTGAAAGGATGTCAAAATCTTGGTTTCATTGATCCAGAGTAACAATCGGTGTAGTAATAGCTTATTTGTTTGAGTCAATGAGTCTAATTGGGAGATACTTTGCCGGATCTGTCTTTGGGCCTTTTTTAAGGTTAGAGATTCTTTCCGCACCTTTCCAAGATGTTGGGAGGTCTGCTCCTGCCATGATGGTATTATCGAGACGGGTAAGGTATGGTGAACAAATAGTGGATTCGGAGATGAACAGGCCCACTGGAATTCAAAGCTGTCAAGGGCTTTCCCCAAACTTCTGTGATTTGCGACACAGTGAAAAATTCTTCATTTCTGGAGGTGTGAGAGTTGTAGATAATGACACCGAGTGTTGTGGCTGGTAAGGGACCATAGTGATCTTGGGTCTCCGGATTGGGGTGGGAGGGGAAGAGGAGTATAGGGTTTTAAAGTGGGTTACCAGTTCTGGGGAGCAATGTTAGATTCAGGTTTCGCCCACACTGTCTTGGAGCCTTGTGAGATGACATGCCAGAAGGCTGCCTGATTCCCCGGGTACACAGCGTTCAACATTTCGGTCCAAATGGCCATATCCCAGTTTGATTTTGCACATTTTTTGACAGCTTAGCCGTCTGGATGTTGTTTGGCAGCCCACCCTAGATGGCACGGAGGAGGTGGCTCTTTGCTATTCTCCAATTTCTGTTAAACCGCGAGTGTGATGCAATCATAGTAGAGTTCTTATTTGAGTAGGGTTTGGTGAAAAAGCCTGATTCTTAACTCCGCGAACCAGTTAGCATGGACGTCCATTACCCTATCGGAAGGCAGCTCAGGATGAACTAATAGGAGCAAGATGTGGGGCAGGCCCTGGTGTATGTGGGCGTATGTATTCTCGTTATTCAATAAAGTCTCCCATCCTACCTTCCTTCAATCATTGCTAACTTATATATCACCACAGGGTAATCAAGGGTCCTTATTTGACCTGTCCATTTTGTCATGCAGTGTAAGAAACAGAGGAAAATGATCACTCTCCGTCCTATATAAACCTCCATATCTATAATGAGTTCCCAGAATCGGAGGTCCACAAGAAAATAATCAATACAACTCTGGCTGAAATGTTTTTTAAAGTTGGGCGCCTCTCTACATAGGATTTTACCCTGCCATTGCAGGCCCTCAGATGACAACATATACAGAGGTCCAGCAACTGCAGGTCTACCTTTGATGTGAACTTTAGACAAGGACCCGCAATCTGGGTAATACCCCAGTATTGATCTTCGTCACCGATTATTTCCCTTTGGAGGGTGGTAGGTTTGAAACGTGTTAAAACTCCCGGCTACAATTACTACTACCTCCCACTTGGATTTTGAGTTAGTAATATCACGCAGTTGGTCTAGAATGGAAGACTCTGCTTACTTGGGAATGCTCCTGCTATAATCATTAAAATAACAGTAGTGTTACATTTACCTAAAGGGCAACCTCGAGGCCAAGTAGATCCAGTGAATTGATTGGCGGTTGCTTAACGTGGTATCCCGGAGGGATCTTAATCCATGTGGATAAACCACCTGAAGTCTGACGGGTTTGGGTTTGCGAGCAGGTACATGAAATTTCTTATACCCTTTCCTATGGGTTGGGACAACCTCCCAGGACTCTTTAAACATAATAATATTGGCTGTGTATACAAAGGGCCCTGAGCCCCCCTGGGCAAACTTACTCCCCAGTCCCGCAAAGTTCCAAGAGATGATACAAAAATCACTGGACCTGCACGTCTAGAGAGTGGAAAAATTGTCCACTGTGCAAGATGCAAGAACTAGTTGGAGGAACCTACACTCGGGGCCGCTCTCGGTCATGACTGCCAATTGATGAAGGATTCACGGAACAATCCAGTCAATCCATACAAGAAAGAGAAGATGTGGTCTGAGGGTGCTCCTGTCTCTAAAGTCGGGGGACCCTTGTTTTGAACGGTATCTGGGAGTTATTGGGGGTAGAGGTTTGTGCCTGTAAAGACAATAGAACATTCACAAAAGCTTAATGTGAGAACTGTAAACTAATGTAGTCAAAGGAGTCAGAGTGTGAAATACGACTCGCTCTAATTATGTCAGAATGTATTACAGTGTAGCATTTAATCACGTCTCTAATCCAGTGCGTCACTTTATTTATCAGGGAAGCGTCATCTTCGACACACAAGGGCACCTTGGGATACCAGTCATATATAACATACAGCTGTGGGAAAAAGCGTTAGGGTTAGTATTAGACAATAGACAATTGGAAACTAGGGTGAGGCAGTATAGGTTTAGGAGTAAAATCAGGGTAAAGTAATGGAACCTGGTCATGTGAATCCTTGCAACCATCAACCTGGCTTGTCGATGAGTTTTCAAGGTGCTGGTATTTCGGCGAGGACTGTAACTCATCACATAGGTCCTTAATCTCAGCCCATGAAGAATTAGTAACTACCCATAGTTCTTTGATTGGGGCACAGGTATCATCCGCTACATCTGACCGTTGTGGGGGGACTAGCAAGCGCTCCGGAGTCATTTGGGGGTGTATTATTAGAGGCCAAAACAGAAAAATTATTAGATCATGTAACCACAGGTTCTAGTGGAATGTGGGATTTAGATGAATTAGAAGAAATACACAACGGAGAACTGCCGATAGTGGACTCCCCCGGGGCATTTCTTATTGAGCTAATTGTCATGAAAGAAGACCATTTGCCCTTCCCAACTTTTTTAAACAACTGGGCAACTTGTGTCTTTTTTGGCTTAGCACCAGAAGCATCAGGTTGAAGGATTTGATCTACCTCCTCTACAAGATGGTCTGTATCTTGTAGGGTACTGCTGTGGGATGGACAGACTACTGCCTTTTTCCCGGTTGGTTCACCAGTGAGTTTTTCGGTGCTTTTCCTTTTCCCCGACAGTCGACAGGTTAAATATCACTCTGCAATTATTTCAACTAAATAGTCATACTACAAATAACAGCCTTCCCTCCAAAAAACACAAACAATTGGCCAGGCTACAAGCTTATGTAGGAAAACCATGAGGGGTTACTATTATTTTAAATGCCTAATACCGCTTGCCTCAGTGGGGGAGACTGTTTGATGATGAGTCCTGGATCCGGTCTTTGACATATTTGGTCTCAGTCTGAAAGGACAGCCAAACAGGCACCACAAAAGTCAGTAGATATATGTTCGTAAGAGTTGACCTTATTTAGCATGGGGATTTGCAACTTGCCCACAAGGCCAAGGGGGGTGTCCTGCCCTCCATCTTCCTGTCGCTGACGGGCACAGGGCGGGGCTGCCATTGGCCCAGGCATGGCCCATGTGGCGCGACTGCTCACCACGCTTAATACCGCTTGGTAAATCAGGTGAGGGGGAAGACCAGGGACTGCCTCCTGGGGTCCTGGTGATGCTGGACTGTGTAGTGCCCTCTGAAATGCTGCCAATTTCACCCGTGGAGCCAGACTCCTCACCGTGCTTTATGGCGCTTGGTAGATCAGGTGAGGGGAAGACAAGGGACCTCCTCCTGTTGCCCTGGTGGTGTTGGACCATGTAGTCTCCTCTAAAATGCCACCAACTTCATCCGTGGAGTGGGACTCCTCGTCGCGCTTTATTGCATTTGGTAGATCACGTGAGGGGGAAGACCAGGGACTGCCTCCTGTGGCTCTGGTGATGCTGGACCATGTAGCCCTCTCTACAATGCCCCCAACTTCTGTCCTTTATTGTATGAATTCACCTACTTAGGCAAACTCCCACTCTCTGAAGTATCACGGATTTTCATGAATGAACGAGATGATGTGATTAAAGTACTAATTACGTTTAGACGGAACTGAGGGATTTGGTTCAGATAAGAACATGTACTCAGTAGTTATCAGCAAGCCTGGTCAACATTTCTAATACACCGGTGCAACATGCGTATTTTTATGAATTTTGCTTCACAATTGTTGTGTGAAATTCCCAAAACTAATCCCAGAGAGTACGGGAATAACACAAACGACCTGAATATAAGTAGCTTTTGTTCATGCCTCTTGCGTTTTCGCTCTATGTTTAAGCGCAAAATGCATCCTCACACCTAAAACGGACAGTTTCCACATTATTAAATCTGGCATATTATAATGGGTATGCGTGGAGTGGAAAAAACACATAAGAGAAAACAAGTGGGAGGCTTATAAATAATGAAAAATAGAGAAATGATCCCGAGAGAAAGGCTAGGAATAGACACAGTTAAATTACTTTTGGGCCAGATGTACGACCCTTTTTTGCGTCCGCAAACGGGAGATCCTCCCGTTTGTGGCCGCAAAAAAGTGTAATAGCATGTACAAATGCTATCTTGCGAGTCACTGACTCGCAAAATAGCATTTGCCACTCTCGCTGTTAGGAAGGGGCGTCCCTTCCTAATAGCGAATCAACATGCTATGTGCTAATGTTTTGCAGCCACATTTGCGGCAGCAAACCACTTGCCGTTTACCACCTACTTCAAGTAGGTGGTAAACCACTCGCAAAGGGGAAGGGGTCCCCCCCTTTGTGAGTATGTGGGGAAATATTTTTTAAGAGCAGGCAGTGGTCCCAGAGACCACTGCCTGCCCTTAAAAAAATTAAACTGAAAAGTTTCATTTTTCTTTTTTAAATGCATCCTGTTTTCCTTTAAGGAAAACGGACTGCATTAAAGAAAAAGAAAACTGCTTTATTAAAAAAGCAGTGACAGACATGGTGGCCTGCTGACCCCAGCAGGCCATCATCCCTGTGAATGCTAGCCATTCCTAAAGGGGTCGCAAATTGCGCCTGCCTCATTCATATTAAGGAGGCATGCAATTTGCGACCCCATTAGGAATCGCAAACAGTGTCTGAGACATTGTTGTGCATTCCAATGACCGAGTCACAAATGCGACGCAATTTGCGACTCGCTAATTGGCGGGTCGTACATCTGGCCCTTTGTCTAATATCAGATAGTGTTTTGGAAATTGAAACTGAAAGTCATGACGTCATTGGGCTTCTTAACCGTCATTGGTACACTCTTAACTGCCTAATAGAAATGGGGGAGGAGGATGGTGATGAAATATCAAGTGTAACTGTCACACTACAAAAATATCATATCAACAATACTGACAACCAAAATATCAGCTAGGTCAGTAATTGTTTGCTGTACTTATCACTACATATGTGTCTCTTGTCCAAAAATTGATTTTTAAAGTATGTAGATGTCAAGTTAAAATAGTAAATCTATACTTACCAATATACACGTAACCAGTGATGCAGTGAACCACCCCCTTAAGCAGCATATGCGGGGGTTGCTCATTGGGTGAACGAGCGGGGTAACTGGGTCCCCCAAAAACGTTAATTCGATGTGTATGGTGCTTTCCTGTCTGCAAACAAAATGCTAATAAATACGATTAGTTAAAAAATGGACATAGAGGTTTGGTAGGTGGGTTGACATTCATTGCAAAATAAACAGAGACATGATGAAATGTTTAAAATAGGGGAAATGCACAGAGAGGGTGAAATAAAAAAGTGAGCATGAGAAAGAATAGTAGGAAAGACCAAAATAAGGATGAGAGACATAAACATGGGTAGATGGAAAGAGAGAGGAAAGAGCTGGTGGTCAAAGGAAGGTTGCAAGAAATGAAGTACATGTCGAAAGATATAATGAAGAAAATGTGAAAAGTAGGATGGAAGGGTGAAAGAATGAATGGATAGAAGCATGAAAGATTGAGTAGGTGGAAGGACACAAGGATAGATGGAAGAGTGAAATGATCAACAGATAAAAGGGTGAATGGCAGGAAGAATGAAGAATGAGCAGATTGGTAAGATTGTAAGGAACGATGGTGAAAGGAAGAAAGGAAGGAAGGATGGATGGATGGATGGATGGATGGATGGATGGATGGATGGATGGATGGATGGATGGATGAATATATAAATGGGGAAAGCATAAATGTATGAATTGATGGAAGGAGGGTGAGAAGGTAAACAAAATTCTCCTAGGCGCAGGTTTGCTCACTTGGCATGCTGGGTGTGATCAGAGTTATGGTTAAAGTGAAGGTATTTTTATTTTCTTACTTCTCCCTGGAACCTACCTCCACAATATTTTGGCAGTAGATGTTTTTAGTTGCAACATTCTTGCAGCATGATAGTTCTTTGGTCGATATTCTGACATACAAGTGAAAAGATCAGTGAGCAAGAAAGGTAAGGCAAGCTAATGAGTGAAAGAAAGAGTCAGATTGCAGCATAAAACAGGGAAAGAAGCATTGACAACAAAGAAAAAGAGTTCAAGACAGTCAGGAGTGAAATGGCAAGGGAGACCAATAGAAAGAAAGAGTGGAGTTGAGAGGAACAAAATATATCAAACAAAGTTGTGCATTTGGGATTATCGAACTAACTAATCCTAAATTTTATGCAGGTCGGCCAACAAGAAAAACGCCCATCATTGGCTCATAAGAACATCCTTGGTGAGCCGTGGGACTGAATCCGAAGAAAACCGACAAGCAACAGAGTCATGGCCCAAGACAGAGTGCATCAGGACTGCCAGGTAAATAGACAGATGTAAAGAAACGTAGAAACATCAACAAATATCAGTATGGAATCAATAAGGGCTTCTACTATACTTGAAAGAGAAGATTGGAAGTGTGGTTCTCTTTCACTTCTAGAACATTCTTTGTTGGCTGTGGAAGGACAGATGTGATGCTCACAAATGCCACTATGAAACACAAAGAGGACCTATTGTACAGCATGGGCACACACACATATCTCAATGGAAAATTAATCTCGTTCTTTACTGACATTTTTAATTAGCATTTGTATAGCGCACCCTTATTGAGGCTTCGTAGCACATTTCATGGTTAAAGGCGGCATCAAGGCACGCCTGTCACAGCTCCCTGCTGGTACAAAGTAGACCCAAAGCTGCTCAATGCCCAACTTGATCTCAGTTCTAAAGCAATCACTGTCTTATGTCTCCACAGGACACATCAGTCAAGAGTTGCTGTTGCTGTGCCACTCAGTGTTTCAGTGAGTATTTGGTTATTTTACTTCATTTAAATTAACTAAGATTATCATTTTATTCAGGGACTTTCTTGGTGTTGGAGAGCTCTTGGTGTTTGATGGTTGAGTTTCCCTGGAAATGGAAATCATTTTATTCGGAAAAATAAGTTTCCAGTCACTGCTTTTCTCACAAATGCACATGAATTAGTTCCACCTTTGTGCCTAGTCACTGCTGAGCTTTTCCATGAATGGCTCACTGATGGAGTCTTCACCCTCATCTCCATTCATGCCTTGACATACCATCCGGCACAAACATCTGCACAGATGACAGGTCATTGCAGTCTCCAGGTCCCTGTGGTTTTGGGGACCTGGAGCCGTACTACACAGAAAACCTCAGGGGTGCAAAGGGCATGTGCGCCCGCTCTGTGCACCCCCGGGACACATTGGTATTACAGAATGGGCCTCAGAGGCTTCTACGGCCCACTCTGTGTTACAGATAGCTCTGGCGCACGTGGAACACCAGCGCTATCATCAGAGGGTATTTCCTCATTTGCACAGAGGCGTCAGCCCATGCACTTTGCCTCTGCGCCTGTGCCCTATTTTGGACGCAGACATGACTAAAGGCAGCCTTCTAGAGGGGAGAAAGGGGGTCCCATGGACCTCACAGACATCCCCTTGTGGGCGGGTGCAGTCACTCACTGCATCCACCTGCAAGGGGATTTCTCACCCCTCTTGAAAGTGCAAGTGGGTGCCACCTGCACAGTGAAACACGGAGCAGCTTTAAAGCAGCTGCGCCGTATTTATCTGGAATGCGCTGCCCCCAGGGCAGCACTGGTTCGCGGCTGCCCTAGGGGCAGAGCATTCATGTAATATTGCGCTCTTTCCCTGTTTGCGCACTGCACACCTATTTAATGGTGCACCATTGCACAAAGAGGGAAAGCCACCATATTTGTTACACGGCTCCAGATGTACTATGGGCTGAATCGCAATTCAGTTGGTGTTTGTACACACCGAACACCTTGTTACCATACCTTCCTTTTCGACTGTGATAGAGATATTACTCTTGAGCACAAAATGAACATTCAGTAGGATTTGCAGAATCCTGTCCTATTAACATCAATGATGCAGGTTTCTGTCTGCGAATGGTGCAGAATGGTAGGGACGGAGGACTGCAAGGGGCAGCGGACCTCATCCCTGCCTTTGCATTCTTAAACAACATTTTATTTTATCATTCCACTTCCTGTGCTTTATAGGAACAGGAACTCCAATAAAAAATAGAATACGCATTTGGCAAATGCCTCGCTGGGTGCATGCAGCAGTACCTTGGGACACTGGCGGGTCCCCATTCCCAATAGCCCACATTTGCAAAGTGGAAGCTGTCCCTCAGACGCTACTTTTTCTTATGAGAATGGATACCACAGCGTTGGGTGTTAGTATTCAATCAATGATTTACAGCAGTTATTTGTTGAGGCTGGGGCCTGGAAAGAAGGTTGTTTTCAGCTGGCTAGCTAGATTTGCTTGAATAGATCACCTACTAAATGATACAAAACGTTTTGAACTTAATGCATAATGGGGTTGGGAGCTCCAGAGGAGCCCTGAAGATAGAGATGATGTGGTCTTACTGAGGCTGGTGGTTGTATGGAGAATGCCCTTCTTTTGGGGTGATGGTGGAGTCAACTATGGGCCAGATGTACAAACATTGGGAAGAGTGATTTCCTAATTGCGATTTCCTGCAAATCGCAATTATTAAATCACTATTCCTAAGGTATGAAACTTGTTGAGTTTCAATTAGTGATTCCTAATGGGTCGTAAATTGACCTACCTCATAAATATTCATGAAATAGGTCGCAGTTTGCGACCCATTAGAAATCATAGCCATCACAGGGATGGTGGCCTGCTAGGGTCCACAGACCACCTTGTCTGTGATTGCTTTGGATTAAAGCAACGCTTTTTACTTTAAAATGCAGCCGTTTAACTTTCATGAAAAACTGAATGTTTAAAAAGAAAAAAATGAAATGCTTAAAAGTAAATTTTTAAGAGTAGGCAGTGATCTTTGGGACCACTGCCCGCACGTAAAAAATATTTGTGTTACATTCTCAAAGGGAAAGTGGTCCCATGGTATTCATTCCTATTTTGAATGGGTTACCACCAACTTTGAATTGGTGGTACAATATTTATGTTTTGTGAATGAAATTCGGTCCCAAAACATTAATACATACCACTGCGAATCGCTGTTTGGAAGGGATGCCCTAAACACTCCCCTTCCAAATACCGAATCGCAAACCAATCTTGCGATTCAGTAACAACTTAGAAGAGGGATCTGAGGTTTCCTTCAATATATTCTTAGAACGAAAGGCACATATTGAGTCGGATGCCAATACTTGCCTTCAGAGAGCACACAGGTAATGAAACCTAGAGTGAAACACGTGCTGGCAAAAAAGATTTTACATGAGTTCTTAACTTACAAAGTAGAGTAACAGTATGGCATGAACTTATTTTGCAATTGGAAATTATAATTCACTGCTTAAAATAGGTAAGAACAATAAATATGCAAAAAATATGTTTGAAATGAACTAAAAAAAAAAATCACTTGCTGTGTGCCTTGAAATATGTTTTGTTGAGAATTACAAGATGTAAAGGGCTGAGAATTATACAACAGGACGAGAAGAGAATTATAGAAATAAGTGGGGTCCGGATGGCCTTTAACCCCTTGGATGCTCATGACGGAGCGGTTCCGTCATGAGCATCAGTTGGGCTGTGCTCATGACGGAACCGCTCCGTCATGAGGACAGCCCCTGGGGGAAGCGCTGGCGCTCCCCCCCTGGGGCACCGATCGTGCCCCCACAGACGGGGATGGCAGCGGAAGAGTTTCCGCTGCCACCCCCGAGCCCCCCCACGCTTCCTGGTGACGTCAGCGCGCACAGCGCGCGCTGGCGTCATCAGGAAGTGCTCGGACGCCTGGAAGCCATTTGCTTCCAGGCGTCCATAGAGGAAGGTGAGTGGTGTTTGCTCCGGTGGGGTGGCGGGGGCCTTGTAGAGTGTATTGAGGCGTCGGGGGAGAGGAAAGAGTATTTCCTCTCCCCTGATGTCTCAATACAGGGCATTCCTGCTCCACGATCGCGCACAGCGTCGCGATCGTGGAGCAGGGATGCCCCACTAGACACCAGGGATGTGTTTTTTTTTATTTTGGAAGCGACCCCTTGGGTAAGGGTCGCTTCCTGGGGCCAATTATTATCTGTAGACTTTTCTGCCCCCTCTGGGGGCAGATCGGTGTTTTTTTTTCACCGTTTCTGCTCCCAGGGGGGGCAGAAAAGCCCACTAGACACCAGGGATATTAGTATTTATGTTGGAAGCGACCCCTTGGGTAAGGGTCGCTTCCTGGGGCCAATTATTATTCTGTAGACTTTTCTGCCCCCTCTGGGGGCAGATCGGTGTTTTTTTTTCGCCGTTTCTGCTCCCAGGGGGGGCAGAAAAGCCCACTAGACACCAGGGATATTAGTATTTATGTTGGAAGCGACCCCTTGGGTAAGGGTCGCTTCCTTGGGGCCAATTTATATCTGAAGACTTTTCTGCCCCCTCTGGGGGCAGATCGGTGTTTTTTTTTCGCCGTTTCTGCTCCCAGGGGGGGGCAGAAAAGCCCACTAGACACCAGGGATATTAGTATTTATGTAGGAAGCGACCCCTTGGGTAAGGGTCGCTTCCTTGGGGCCATTTATTATTTGAAGACTTTTCTGCCCCCTCTGGGGGCAGATCGGTGTTTTTTTTTCGCCGTTTCTGCTCCCAGGGGGGGGCAGAAAAGCCCACTAGACACTAGGGATATCAGTATTTATGAAGGAAGCGACCCCTTGGGCAAGGGTCGCTTCCTAGGGCCCCTAAATATTTGGAAGACTTTTCTGCCCCCTCTGGGGGCAGATCGGTGTTATTTTTTTGCCATTTCTGCTCCTGGGGGGGGGGGCAGAAAAGCCCACTAGACACCAGGGATATAAATATTATTGTAGGAAGCGACCCCTTGGGCAAGGGTCGCTTCCTTGGGCCCCTAAATTTTTTGAAGACTTTTCTGCCCGGGGGATCGATTTTATTTTTTCGCCGTTTCTGCTCCCACGGGGGGCAGAAAAGCCCACTAGACCCCAGGGAATTAGTTCAAATAAAAATAGAAGTGACCCCTCGCTTCCAGGGTGCAATTTGTTTTCTGCCCCACCTGGCACACAACCCGATTGACCATTTGGGTAGTGACATAGCATGTTAGAATGTTTATTGTTATATTTTTTGTGATTTCCAATTGTAATGTTTTTTTTTTGTTTACTTTTTTGTTCTAGGTGAAGGCTTTTCTTCTTTTCACGTTGCCGTTTTGTGGCTGGTGGTTCTGCTGTTTGTGTAGTTTGGTAAGAGACTTATTTTTGTACAATGTAAATGTGTTTGATTTCTCTGCCTGTTTTTTTTTTGCAAATGGTGTAATAATAGCAGTATGTTTGGTTTTTGAGTGTCAAAAACTTTTTGCATTGGTGCTCGATGTGTATTTTGTTGTCTTGTGAGTAATTTGTTTTTTTTTCTTCTTTCTAGTTTGATATCGTTGGTCTTTGCTGTGTCACTGCAGAGTTTATTTCTGGTGAGTGCAGCTGTCTCTTGTAATTGGATTGTATAGTTTTTGAGTACATTGATCTTTGTGATAAAGGTACACAATTCTTTACTTACTTGGTGTGCACATTGTTGGTTGTTGTTGACTTGTTTGTGCAGTCTTCCATCTTAGTAGGTATAATGGCTAGCCGCAGGATGACTGCTCAGCAGGTTGTTGGTTTGCTGTTTGAGTCTTCCTCTGATATTGGGTCAGAGACTGACTCTGCTTCTGAGGGAGAGGGGGCAGGGGAAGATTCTGGCAGTGAGTTTTCTCTCCGTATGGGGTCATCGGATGATGAAGATACTCTTAGTGCGGATGAAGTGCCTGTGTTAGAGGAGGAGACTGATGTGCCGATAGTGCGGCAAGAGGCATCTGGGCTGCAGCCTGCGGCTGCAAGGCTTCCCGTTGGTGTAGTGCGGCAAGAGACATCTGGGCTGCAGGCTGGGACTGCAAGGCTTCCCGTTGGTGTAGTGCGGCAAGAGACATCTGGGCTGCAGGCTGGGGCTGCAAGCCTTTCCGTTGGTGTAGTGCGGCAAGAGACATCTGGGCTGCAGGCTGGGGCTGCAAGTCTTCCCGTTGAAAGTGATGACCTCTGGGTTGCCCCTGGCATGGTGCAGCCGGAATTTCCTGAGTTTACTGGTGTTCCAGGGTCTAGAGTGAATACCGAGAACTTTTTGCCTGTAAATTTTTTTCAGTTGTTTATGGACGATGTGTTTTTGGCAGAGATTGTTGAGCAGACTAATTTGTATGCCGAACAGTTTTTGAGGGACAACAGTGCCAGTCTTAAGCCACACTCTAGAGCTACCCGGTGGACTCCCACAAATGTTGAAGAGATGAAGAAGTTCTTGGGTTTAACTTTTTTGATGGGCTTGCTAAGGAAGCCATCATTGGCTTCATATTGGTCTAGCAGTCCCTTGATGGCAACGTCTATTTTTCCGGCAGTCATGAGTCGTGACAGGTATTTGCTTCTGCTTCGGATGATGCACTTTGTAGATAATGGTTTAGCGTTGCCACGAGATCACCCTGATTGTGACCGTCTTTTTAAGATTAGGCCTGTCCTTGATCACTTTGTTGATCGATTTTCTGAGATTTATGCCCCTGGTAGAGAAATTGCAGTGGATGAGTCTTTGGTGTTGTTCAAGGGCCGCTTGGTTTTTAGGCAATACATTCCTAGTAAGAGGGCACGCTATGGAATAAAGCTGTATATGCTGTGTGACAGTAGGACTGGATATGTCTCCAATTTCAGGGTGTACACCGGTAAGGAATCTAGGTTTAACCTCCCTGGTTGTCCGTCCACTTTTGGAGTGACTGAGAAAATTGTTTGGGAACTTGGAAGAGGATTTTTTAACAAAGGCCACCATTTATATGTAGATAACTTCTACACTGGTGTACGGTTGTTCAGGGAATTGGCCAAAGTGGACACTTTTGCTTGTGGCACAGTCCGCTGTAACCGTAAAGGTTTTCCGAAAGAACTTGTTTGTCAAAAGCTTGTGCGGGGACAGTGCAGTGCGTTGCGTTGCCAGGAGCTTCTTGCTGTGAAGTTTACAGACAGGAGAGATGTCTACATGCTGACTTCCATCCATGATGAAAGCACTGCACCTGTGACTGTTTGGGGTCAGGTCGCTGAAGCGCGCAAACCTGTATGTGTTTTAGACTATAATAGGTACATGGGTGGTGTTGACAGAGTAGATCAGAGGTTGGAACCTTACACTGCTCTTCGTAAGGCTTACATTTGGTACAAGAAGTTGGCTATCCATCTTTTCCACTTGGCAATGTTTAATGCTTTTGTTGTGTTCCAGGATTCTTGCCCTGAGTCAACGATGACTTTTGTTAAGTTTCAGGAGTCTGTAATAGGCAGCCTTGTTGTAGTGGAACAGGCAAGTGTTCCTAGAGTTGGACTGGTGGAGGATGTTGCTAGATTGAAAGAACGCCACTTTCCAGATCACATTCCTCCCACACCCGCAAAAGATTTTCCCAGTAGGAGATGTAGAGTCTGTTGGCGAAGAGGTACGCGGAAGGAGTGTCGTATGTACTGCCCCGATTGTCCCTCTCATCCTGCACTGTGTCTCTCTGCTTGTTTTAGAGCGTACCACACGCGAAAAAATTTTTGGGAGGATTCTTGAGTGGTAAAGTGAACTGGCTGGTCTGTATTCTTTGGATAATTTGATTCTGTTTCAAGGTTGGTGTTAGTGCAATGTATTTAGTTGCTGATTTTCTGTTAGAAAATTTGTATCTATTTGCGATTTGTTTGTGTTTTTATTTTTTTCTAAAAAAATCCAAAATGTGATGGCGGTGTGTGTAGGCTTGCGCTTGGCTGTTGGTGTGTGTGGACTGGCACTTGGTTGGTGGTGTGCGTGGAATGGTGCTTGGCTGACGGTGTGCGTGGACTGGCGGTGTGCATGGACTGGCGGTGTGCGTGGACTGGTGCGTGGCTGGTGGTGTGCGTGGCTGGTGGTGTGCGTGGAATGGTGCTTGGCTGGCGGTGTGCGTGGAATGGTGCTTGGCTGGTGGTGTGCGTGGAATGGTGCTTGGCTGGCGCTGTGCGTGGACTGGTTCTTGGCTGGCAGTGTGTGTGGACTGGTGGTGTGTGCGGACTGGTGTTTGGCTGGTGGTGTCCGTGGACTGGAGCTTGGCTGGTGGTGTCCGTGGACTGGAGCTTGTCTGGTGGTGTGTGTGGACTGGAGCTTGGCTGGCGGTGTGTGTGGAATGGTGCTTGTCTGGTGGTGTCCGTGGACTGGAGCTTGGCTGGCGGTGTAGGTGGATTGGCGATTGGCTGCCGGTGTGCCTGGACTGGCGATTGGATGGTGGTGTGCCTGGACTGGCGCTTGGCTAGCGGTGTGCGTGGACTGGCGTTTGGCTAGCGGTGTGTGTCGACCGGTGCTTGGCTGGCTGTGTGTGAGTAGTGACTTTCTGCTGGTCACTACACACACTGCTAGCTGAGTGCCACTCCACGCAATCCTTCTGCCTGTGTAGTTGCTGTGTCTGGATTGTGGGCGTGTGAAAGTGATGGGCCCTTGAATGGCGCTGTGTGCCGGTGTGAGTTTTGTTATGTGATGGGCCCGCGGCTGGCGGTGTGAATGGTTTTGTATGTCTCACACGTATGAAAGGTGTATGAATGGCCTGTAAAGAGGTTGGTGCCTTGTCGTGGCTTTACAGCTCACGAGCTGTGAGTCAATGGTTCAGTTTCTTGCCCTTTCAATTATTACCAGTGCATTTCATTTTTTGTGAAATCACTTGGTAATACAATTTTATCTACTGAACCATCACTCACCCTCGTGCCAAATCCAACCAGTATGTGCGTGTGCTTGCGGGTTAGATGACTGTGCAGTAATATTTGTTTTTTTGAAGCAGGGTGTACCTTGTCCCTTTTTGGTGATTTTTGTACTGTGTTGCTTTTGTACCTGGTGGTGCGAATGGTCTTGTTTGTATCACGTATGAAAGGTGTGTGAATGGCCTGTAAAGCGGTTGGTGCCTTGACGTGGCTTTACAGCTCACGAGCTGCAAGTCATTGGTTTGGATTTTTGTAAATTTAATTATTGACAGTGCATTTCATATTTGTGAAATCTCTTGTTAATAAAATTTAATACACTGAACCATGACTTGCCCTCGTGCCAAATCCAACCAGTATGTGTGTGTGTTTGAGGAATAGATGGTTGTGCAGGAATCTTTTTTTTTTGTTTCTCTGCCAAGGTACACTTTCCATGTAAGAATAACCCACCAACTGTAGATATTGTCGAAAACCTTTGGGAGTTCATGGTGATGTCTCTCTAGTGATTTGAAAAATATTTTTTATCCCCATTGTCCTGTAAACCTCAAATTGTCTGCCACATTTTCTTTGCAGTATTATTCCTAAATTCTCACGCTGTAGTAACAATAGGTAATCTGGTTATGCAAGGGGGGTTACTTTTGTTTTTTGCCCAGGGCTCGGCGGCCATCTAGGGAAACCTACCAAACCCAGGCATTTTTGAAAACTAGACACCCGGCGGCTTCCAGGGAGGTATGGCTTGCGTGGATCCCCCAACGTTTCCTTACCCAGAATCCCCTGCAAACCTCAATTTTTGCCCAAAAAATCACTTTTTTCACACATTTTGGGGTGGGAAAGTAGTGGCATCACCGGGCTCACACAAATTTACCACCACCCAGCGTTCCCCCAGGTCTCCCGGTAAAAATGGTGCCTCACTTGTGTGGGAGGCCCAAGTACCCGCGGCAGGCAAGGGCCCCAAAGGTAGTGAGGCCACCTCAAGATGGCCTATCGCCAAACCACCTGGTTTTGCAAGGGGGGTCACTTTGGTTTTTGGCCCGGTGCGCGGCGGCCATCTAGGGAAACCTACCAAACCCAGGCATTTTTGAAAACTAGACACCCGGCGGCTTCCAGGGAGGTATGGCTTGCGTGGATCCCCCAACGTTTCCTTACCCAGAATCCCCTGCAAACCTCAATTTTTGCTCAAAAAATCACTTTTTTCACACATTTTGGGGTGGGAAAGTAGTGGCATCACCGGGCTCACACAAATTTACCACCACCCAGCGTTCCCCCAGGTCTCCCGGTAAAAATGGTGCCTCACTTGTGTGGGAGGCCCAAGTACCCGCGGCAGGCAAGGGCCCCAAACGTAGTGAGGCCACCTCAAGATGGCCTATCGCCAAACCACCTGGTTTTGCAAGGGGGGTCACTTTGGTTTTTGGCCCGGTGCGCGGCGGCCATCTAGGGAAACCTACCAAACCCAGGCATTTTTGAAAACTAGACACCCGGCGGCTTCCAGGGAGGTATGGCTTGCGTGGATCCCCCAACGTTTCCTTACCCAGAATCCCCTGCAAACCTCAATTTTTGCTCAAAAAATCACATTTTTAACACATTTGGGGGTGGGAAAGTAGTGGCATCACCGGGCTCACACAAATTTACCACCACCCAGCGTTCCCCCAGGTCTCCCGGTAAAAATGGTGCCTCACTTGTGTGGGAGGCCCAAGTACCCGCGGCAGGCAAGGGCCCCAAAGGTAGTGAGGCCACCTCAAGATGGCCTATCGCCAAACCACCTGGTTTTGCAAGGGGGGTCACTTTGGTTTTTGGCCCGGTGCGCGGCGGCCATCTAGGGAAACCTACCAAACCCAGGCATTTTTGAAAACTAGACACCCGGCGGCTTCCAGGGAGGTATGGCTTGCGTGGATCCCCCAACGTTTCCTTACCCAGAATCCCCTGCAAACCTCAATTTTTGCTCAAAAAATCACTTTTTTCACACATTTTGGGGTGGGAAAGTAGTGGCATCACCGGGCTCACACAAATTTACCACCACCCAGCGTTCCCCCAGGTCTCCCGGTAAAAATGGTGCCTCACTTGTGTGGGAGGCCCAAGTACCCGCGGCAGGCAAGGGCCCCAAAGGTAGTGAGGCCACCTCAAGATGGCCTATCGCCAAACCACCTGGTTTTGCAAGGGGGGTCACTTTGGTTTTTGGCCCGGTGCGCGGCGGCCATCTAGGGAAACCTACCAAACCCAGGCATTTTTGAAAACTAGACACCCGGCGGCTTCCAGGGAGGTATGGCTTGCGTGGATCCCCCAACGTTTCCTTACCCAGAATCCCCTGCAAACCTCAATTTTTGCTCAAAAAATCACTTTTTTCACACATTTTGGGGTGGGAAAGTAGTGGCATCACCGGGCTCACACAAATTTACCACCACCCAGCGTTCCCCCAGGTCTCCCGGTAAAAATGGTGCCTCACTTGTGTGGGAGGCCCAAGTACCCGCGGCAGGCAAGGGCCCCAAACGTAGTGAGGCCACCTCAAGATGGCCTATCGCCAAACCACCTGGTTTTGCAAGGGGGGTCACTTTGGTTTTTGGCCCGGTGCGCGGCGGCCATCTAGGGAAACCTACCAAACCCAGGCATTTTTGAAAACTAGACACCCGGCGGCTTCCAGGGAGGTATGGCTTGCGTGGATCCCCCAACGTTTCCTTACCCAGAATCCCCTGCAAACCTCAATTTTTGCTCAAAAAATCACTTTTTTCACACATTTTGGGGTGGGAAAGTAGTGGCATCACCGGGCTCACACAAATTTACCACCACCCAGCGTTCCCCCAGGTCTCCCGGTAAAAATGGTGCCTCACTTGTGTGGGAGGCCCAAGTACCCGCGGCAGGCAAGGGCCCCAAACGTAGTGAGGCCACCTCAAGATGGCCTATCGCCAAACCACCTGGTTTTGCAAGGGGGGTCACTTTGGTTTTTGGCCCGGTGCGCGGCGGCCATCTAGGGAAACCTACCAAACCCAGGCATTTTTGAAAACTAGACACCCGGCGGCTTCCAGGGAGGTATGGCTTGCGTGGATCCCCCAACGTTTCCTTACCCAGAATCCCCTGCAAACCTCAATTTTTGCTCAAAAAATCACTTTTTTCACACATTTTGGGGTGGGAAAGTAGTGGCATCACCGGGCTCACACAAATTTACCACCACCCAGCGTTCCCCCAGGTCTCCCGGTAAAAATGGTGCCTCACTTGTGTGGGAGGCCCAAGTACCCGCGGCAGGCAAGGGCCCCAAACGTAGTGAGGCCACCTCAAGATGGCCTATCGCCAAACCACCTGGTTTTGCAAGGGGGGTCACTTTGGTTTTTGGCCCGGTGCGCGGCGGCCATCTAGGGAAACCTACCAAACCCAGGCATTTTTGAAAACTAGACACCCGGCGGCTTCCAGGGAGGTATGGCTTGCGTGGATCCCCCAACGTTTCCTTACCCAGAATCCCCTGCAAACCTCAATTTTTGCTCAAAAAATCACTTTTTTCACACATTTTGGGGTGGGAAAGTAGTGGCATCACCGGGCTCACACAAATTTACCACCACCCAGCGTTCCCCCAGGTCTCCCGGTAAAAATGGTGCCTCACTTGTGTGGGAGGCCCAAGTACCCGCGGCAGGCAAGGGCCCCAAACGTAGTGAGGCGACCTTTGGGATAGGCAATGTTGATGTTGCCTCACTACGTTTGGGGCCCTTGCCTGCCGCGGGTACTTGGGCCTCCCACACAAGTGAGGCACCATTTTTACCGGGAGACCTGGGGGAACGCTGGGTGGTGGTAAATTTGTGTGAGCCCGGTGATGCCACTACTTTCCCACCCCCAAATGTGTTAAAAATGTGATTTTTTGAGCAAAAATTGAGGTTTGCAGGGGATTCTGGGTAAGGAAACGTTGGGGGATCCACGCAAGCCATACCTCCCTGGAAGCCGCCGGGTGTCTAGTTTTCAAAAATGCCTGGGTTTGGTAGGTTTCCCTAGATGGCCGCCGCGCACCGGGCCAAAAACCAAAGTGACCCCCCTTGCAAAACCAGGTGGTTTGGCGATAGGCCATCTTGAGGTGGCCTCACTACGTTTGGGGCCCTTGCCTGCCGCGGGTACTTGGGCCTCCCACACAAGTGAGGCACCATTTTTACCGGGAGACCTGGGGGAACGCTGGGTGGTGGTAAATTTGTGTGAGCCCGGTGATGCCACTACTTTCCCACCCCAAAATGTGTGAAAAAAGTGATTTTTTGAGCAAAAATTGAGGTTTGCAGGGGATTCTGGGTAAGGAAACGTTGGGGGATCCACGCAAGCCATACCTCCCTGGAAGCCGCCGGGTGTCTAGTTTTCAAAAATGCCTGGGTTTGGTAGGTTTCCCTAGATGGCCGCCGCGCACCGGGCCAAAAACCAAAGTGACCCCCCTTGCAAAACCAGGTGGTTTGGCGATAGGCCATCTTGAGGTGGCCTCACTACGTTTGGGGCCCTTGCCTGCCGCGGGTACTTGGGCCTCCCACACAAGTGAGGCACCATTTTTACCGGGAGACCTGGGGGAACGCTGGGTGGTGGTAAATTTGTGTGAGCCCGGTGATGCCACTACTTTCCCACCCCAAAATGTGTGAAAAAAGTGATTTTTTGAGCAAAAATTGAGGTTTGCAGGGGATTCTGGGTAAGGAAACGTTGGGGGATCCACGCAAGCCATACCTCCCTGGAAGCCGCCGGGTGTCTAGTTTTCAAAAATGCCTGGGTTTGGTAGGTTTCCCTAGATGGCCGCCGCGCACCGGGCCAAAAACCAAAGTGACCCCCCTTGCAAAACCAGGTGGTTTGGCGATAGGCCATCTTGAGGTGGCCTCACTACGTTTGGGGCCCTTGCCTGCCGCGGGTACTTGGGCCTCCCACACAAGTGAGGCACCATTTTTACCGGGAGACCTGGGGAAACGCTGGGTGGTGGTAAATTTGTGTGAGCCCGGTGATGCCACTACTTTCCCACCCCAAAATGTGTGAAAAAAGTGATTTTTTGAGCAAAAATTGAGGTTTGCAGGGGATTCTGGGTAAGGAAACGTTGGGGGATCCACGCAAGCCATACCTCCCTGGAAGCCGCCGGGTGTCTAGTTTTCAAAAATGCCTGGGTTTGGTAGGTTTCCCTAGATGGCCGCCGCGCACCGGGCCAAAAACCAAAGTGACCCCCCTTGCAAAACCAGGTGGTTTGGCGATAGGCCATCTTGAGGTGGCCTCACTACGTTTGGGGCCCTTGCCTGCCGCGGGTACTTGGGCCTCCCACACAAGTGAGGCACCATTTTTACCGGGAGACCTGGGGGAACGCTGGGTGGTGGTAAATTTGTGTGAGCCCGGTGATGCCACTACTTTCCCACCCCAAAATGTGTGAAAAAAGTGATTTTTTGAGCAAAAATTGAGGTTTGCAGGGGATTCTGGGTAAGGAAACGTTGGGGGATCCACGCAAGCCATACCTCCCTGGAAGCCGCCGGGTGTCTAGTTTTCAAAAATGCCTGGGTTTGGTAGGTTTCCCTAGATGGCCGCCGCGCACCGGGCCAAAAACCAAAGTGACCCCCCTTGCAAAACCAGGTGGTTTGGCGATAGGCCATCTTGAGGTCGCCTCACTACGTTTGGGGCCCTTGCCTGCCGCGGGTACTTGGGCCTCCCACACAAGTGAGGCACCATTTTTACCGGGAGACCTGGGGGAACGCTGGGTGGTGGTAAATTTGTGTGAGCCCGGTGATGCCACTACTTTCCCACCCCAAAATGTGTGAAAAAAGTGATTTTTTGAGCAAAAATTGAGGTTTGCAGGGGATTCTGGGTAAGGAAACGTTGGGGGATCCACGCAAGCCATACCTCCCTGGAAGCCGCCGGGTGTCTAGTTTTCAAAAATGCCTGGGTTTGGTAGGTTTCCCTAGATGGCCGCCGCGCACCGGGCCAAAAACCAAAGTGACCCCCCTTGCAAAACCAGGTGGTTTGGCGATAGGCCATCTTGAGGTGGCCTCACTACGTTTGGGGCCCTTGCCTGCCGCGGGTACTTGGGCCTCCCACACAAGTGAGGCACCATTTTTACCGGGAGACCTGGGGGAACGCTGGGTGGTGGTAAATTTGTGTGAGCCCGGTGATGCCACTACTTTCCCACCCCAAAATGTGTGAAAAAAGTGATTTTTTGAGCAAAAATTGAGGTTTGCAGGGGATTCTGGGTAAGGAAACGTTGGGGGATCCACGCAAGCCATACCTCCCTGGAAGCCGCCGGGTGTCTAGTTTTCAAAAATGCCTGGGTTTGGTAGGTTTCCCTAGATGGCCGCCGCGCACCGGGCCAAAAACCAAAGTGACCCCCCTTGCAAAACCAGGTGGTTTGGCGATAGGCCATCTTGAGGTGGCCTCACTACCTTTGGGGCCCTTGCCTGCCGCGGGTACTTGGGCCTCCCACACAAGTGAGGCACCATTTTTACCGGGAGACCTGGGGGAACGCTGGGTGGTGGTAAATTTGTGTGAGCCCGGTGATGCCACTACTTTCCCACCCCAAAATGTGTTAAAAAAGTGATTTTTTGAGCAAAAATTGAGGTTTGCAGGGGATTCTGGGTAAGGAAACGTTGGGGGATCCACGCAAGCCATACCTCCCTGGAAACCGCCGGGTGTCTAGTTTTCAGAAATGTATAGGTTTGGTAGGTTTCCCTAGGTGCCGGCAGGGCTAGGGTACAAAATCTACAGCTAGTCACTTTGCCAAAAAAAGGGTCATTTTTCACTCCAAAACCACGTTGCGTTTTGCGCCGTTTCCTGTCGCGGGCACTAGGCCGACCCGCACAAGTGAGGTACCATTTTTCTCGTAGGACTTTGGGGAACGCGGGGTGGGTGGAAATTTGTGGATCCACGCAGATTCCAGAACTTTCCATCACAGAAATGTGGGGAAAATGTGTTTTTTTTGTCAATTTTTTACGTTTGCAAGGGATTCTGGGTAACAGACCATGGTGGGAGGCAGTCAAGTCACCCCATCCTGGATTCCCCTGGGTGTCTAGTTTTCAGAAATGTATAGGTTTGCTAGGTTTCCCTAGGTGCCGGCAGGGCTAGGGTACAAAATCTACAGCTAGTCACTTTGCCAAAAAAAAGGGTCATTTTTCACTCCAAAACCACGTTGCGTTTTGCGCCGTTTCCTGTCGCGGGCACTAGGCCGACCCGCACAAGTGAGGTACCATTTTTCTCGTAGGACTTTGGGGAACGCGGGGTGGGTGGAAATTTGTGGATCCACGCAGATTCCAGAACTTTCCATCACAGAAATGTGGGGAAAATGTGTTTTTTTTGTCAATTTTTTACGTTTGCAAGGGATTCTGGGTAACAGACCATGGTGGGAGGCAGTCAAGTCACCCCATCCTGGATTCCCCTGGGTGTCTAGTTTTCAGAAATGTATAGGTTTGCTAGGTTTCCCTAGGTGCCGGCAGGGCTAGGGTACAAAATCTACAGCTAGTCACTTTGCCAAAAAAAGGGTCATTTTTCACTCCAAAACCACGTTGCGTTTTGCGCCGTTTCCTGTCGCGGGCACTAGGCCGACCCGCACAAGTGAGGTACCATTTTTCTCGTAGGACTTTGGGGAACGCGGGGTGGGTGGAAATTTGTGGATCCACGCAGATTCCAGAACTTTCCATCACAGAAATGTGGGGAAAATGTGTTTTTTTTGTCAATTTTTTACGTTTGCAAGGGATTCTGGGTAACAGACCATGGTGGGAGGCAGTCAAGTCACCCCATCCTGGATTCCCCTGGGTGTCTAGTTTTCAGAAATGTATAGGTTTGCTAGGTTTCCCTAGGTGCCGGCAGGGCTAGGGTACAAAATCTACAGCTAGTCACTTTGCCAAAAAAAGGGTCATTTTTCACTCCAAAACCACGTTGCGTTTTGCGCCGTTTCCTGTCGCGGGCACTAGGCCGACCCGCACAAGTGAGGTACCATTTTTCTCGTAGGACTTTGGGGAACGCGGGGTGGGTGGAAATTTGTGGATCCACGCAGATTCCAGAACTTTCCATCACAGAAATGTGGGGAAAATGTGTTTTTTTTGTCAATTTTTTACGTTTGCAAGGGATTCTGGGTAACAGACCATGGTGGGAGGCAGTCAAGTCACCCCATCCTGGATTCCCCTGGGTGTCTAGTTTTCAGAAATGTATAGGTTTGCTAGGTTTCCCTAGGTGCCGGCAGGGCTAGGGTACAAAATCTACAGCTAGTCACTTTGCCAAAAAAAGGGTCATTTTTCACTCCAAAACCACGTTGCGTTTTGCGCCGTTTCCTGTCGCGGGCACTAGGCCGACCCGCACAAGTGAGGTACCATTTTTCTCGTAGGACTTTGGGGAACGCGGGGTGGGTGGAAATTTGTGGATCCACGCAGATTCCAGAACTTTCCATCACAGAAATGTGGGGAAAATGTGTTTTTTTTGTCAATTTTTTACGTTTGCAAGGGATTCTGGGTAACAGACCATGGTGGGAGGCAGTCAAGTCACCCCATCCTGGATTCCCCTGGGTGTCTAGTTTTCAGAAATGTATAGGTTTGCTAGGTTTCCCTAGGTGCCGGCAGGGCTAGGGTACAAAATCTACAGCTAGTCACTTTGCCAAAAAAAGGGTCATTTTTCACTCCAAAACCATGTTGCGTTTTGCGCCGTTTCCTGTCGCGGGCACTAGGCCGACCCGCACAAGTGAGGTACCATTTTTCTCGTAGGACTTTGGGGAACGCGGGGTGGGTGGAAATTTGTGGATCCACGCAGATTCCAGAACTTTCCATCACAGAAATGTGGGGAAAATGTGTTTTTTTTGTCAATTTTTTATGTTTGCAAGGGATTCTGGGTAACAGACCATGGTGGGAGGCAGTCAAGTCACCCCATCCTGGATTCCCCTGGGTGTCTAGTTTTCAGAAATGTATAGGTTTGCTAGGTTTCCCTAGGTGCCGGCAGGGCTAGGGTACAAAATCTACAGCTAGTCACTTTGCCAAAAAAAGGGTCATTTTTCACTCCAAAACCATGTTGCGTTTTGCGCCGTTTCCTGTCGCGGGCACTAGGCCGACCCGCACAAGTGAGGTACCATTTTTCTCGTAGGACTTTGGGGAACGCGGGGTGGGTGGAAATTTGTGGATCCACGCAGATTCCAGAACTTTCCATCACAGAAATGTGGGGAAAATGTGTTTTTTTTGTCAATTTTTTACGTTTGCAAGGGATTCTGGGTAACAGACCATGGTGGGAGGCAGTCAAGTCACCCCATCCTGGATTCCCCTGGGTGTCTAGTTTTCAGAAATGTATAGGTTTGCTAGGTTTCCCTAGGTGCCGGCAGGGCTAGGGTACAAAATCTACAGCTAGTCACTTTGCCAAAAAAAGGGTCATTTTTCACTCCAAAACCACGTTGCGTTTTGCGCCGTTTCCTGTCGCGGGCACTAGGCCGACCCGCACAAGTGAGGTACCATTTTTCTCGTAGGACTTTGGGGAACGCGGGGTGGGTGGAAATTTGTGGATCCACGCAGATTCCAGAACTTTCCATCACAGAAATGTGGGGAAAATGTGTTTTTTTTGTCAATTTTTTACGTTTGCAAGGGATTCTGGGTAACAGACCATGGTGGGAGGCAGTCAAGTCACCCCATCCTGGATTCCCCTGGGTGTCTAGTTTTCAGAAATGTATAGGTTTGCTAGGTTTCCCTAGGTGCCGGCAGGGCTAGGGTACAAAATCTACAGCTAGTCACTTTGCCAAAAAAAGGGTCATTTTTCACTCCAAAACCATGTTGCGTTTTGCGCCGTTTCCTGTCGCGGGCACTAGGCCGACCCGCACAAGTGAGGTACCATTTTTCTCGTAGGACTTTGGGGAACGCGGGGTGGGTGGAAATTTGTGGATCCACACAGATTCCAGAACTTTCCATCACAGAAATGTGGGGAAAATGTGTTTTTTTTGTCAATTTTTTACGTTTGCAAGGGATTCTGGGTAACAGACCATGGTGGGAGGCAGTCAAGTCACCCCATCCTGGATTCCCCTGGGTGTCTAGTTTTCAGAAATGTATAGGTTTGCTAGGTTTCCCTAGGTGCCGGCAGGGCTAGGGTACAAAATCTACAGCTAGTCACTTTGCCAAAAAAAGGGTCATTTTTCACTCCAAAACCATGTTGCGTTTTGCGCCGTTTCCTGTCGCGGGCACTAGGCCGACCCGCACAAGTGAGGTACCATTTTTCTCGTAGGACTTTGGGGAACGCGGGGTGGGTGGAAATTTGTGGATCCACGCAGATTCCAGAACTTTCCATCACAGAAATGTGGGGAAAATGTGTTTTTTTTGTCAATTTTTTACGTTTGCAAGGGATTCTGGGTAACAGACCATGGTGGGAGGCAGTCAAGTCACCCCATCCTGGATTCCCCTGGGTGTCTAGTTTTCAGAAATGTATAGGTTTGCTAGGTTTCCCTAGGTGCCGGCAGGGCTAGGGTACAAAATCTACAGCTAGTCACTTTGCCAAAAAAAGGGTCATTTTTCACTCCAAAACCACGTTGCGTTTTGCGCCGTTTCCTGTCGCGGGCACTAGGCCGACCCGCACAAGTGAGGTACCATTTTTCTCGTAGGACTTTGGGGAACGCGGGGTGGGTGGAAATTTGTGGATCCACGCAGATTCCAGAACTTTGCATCACAGAAATGTGGGGAAAATGTGGTTTTTTTTTCAATTTTTTACGTTTGCAAGGGATTCTGGGTAACAGACCATGGTGGGAGGCAGTCAAGTCACCCCATCCTGGATTCCCCTGGGTGTCTAGTTTTCAGAAATGTATAGGTTTGCTAGGTTTCCCTAGGTGCCGGCAGGGCTAGGGTACAAAATCTACAGCTAGTCACTTTGCCAAAAAAAGGGTCATTTTTCACTCCAAAACCACGTTGCGTTTTGCGCCGTTTCCTGTCGCGGGCACTAGGCCGACCCGCACAAGTGAGGTACCATTTTTCTCGTAGGACTTTGGGGAACGCGGGGTGGGTGGAAATTTGTGGATCCACGCAGATTCCAGAACTTTGCATCACAGAAATGTGGGGAAAATGTGGTTTTTTTTTCAATTTTTTACGTTTGCAAGGGATTCTGGGTAACAGACCATGGTGGGAGGCAGTCAAGTCACCCCATCCTGGATTCCCCTGGGTGTCTAGTTTTCAGAAATGTATAGGTTTGCTAGGTTTCCCTAGGTGCCGGCAGGGCTAGGGTACAAAATCTACAGCTAGTCACTTTGCCAAAAAAAGGGTCATTTTTCACTCCAAAACCACGTTGCGTTTTGCGCCGTTTCCTGTCGCGGGCACTAGGCCGACCCGCACAAGTGAGGTACCATTTTTCTCGTAGGACTTTGGGGAACGCGGGGTGGGTGGAAATTTGTGGATCCACGCAGATTCCAGAACTTTGCATCACAGAAATGTGGGGAAAATGTGGTTTTTTTTTCAATTTTTTACGTTTGCAAGGGATTCTGGGTAACAGACCATGGTGGGAGGCAGTCAAGTCACCCCATCCTGGATTCCCCTGGGTGTCTAGTTTTCAAAAATGTATAGGTTTGCTAGGTTTCCCTAGGTGCCGGCAGGGCTAGGGTTCAAAAACTACAGCTAGACTCTTTGCAAAAAAAGTGTAAATTTTCAGTGTGAAAATGTGGTGTGTTCACCTTAGGTTTTGAGCCACTTCCTGTCGTGGGCACTATGCCTACCCACATAAGTGAGGTACCATTTTTCTCGGGAGACTTAGGGTAGTTCAAATTTGTAAAGCTACTGTTATTACCTGTTGATTTTTGATGCATTTCTCCCTTCCAAATGAAAGACATTGTGTAAAAAAAAAGTCATTTTGAAAAATGACCAATAATTGTCATGCAAATATGAGTATTCCCAATTTCGAAAATGTGCAAATATGCACTGTTTCTGAACTCTGTAATTTGTTCCCATTTCAGAAATACATAGGTGACTTTCATACCGATTTTTCCAAGTATACATTTTCCCACAATAATTGCTATATACCCGGACCAAAAAAAAAAAACATTACAAAATGCTGCTCATTTTTCTACTCTGGGTTCGTTGGGCTCTTGATGAACCTACAAGTCCTATATGTCCACACAACCAGGAAGGTCTACCGGATGTAACGGTACATTGCTTTCAAAGAGATGTCATAATTCGAAGAAGTTACAGGTAAAAACGTTGACTCAAGAGGCTGCTTTTTTCAACAAATTTTTAATTTCTCATATATTTGCCTGTAAATTTCTATAAAGAAACCTTGATGGATCTACGCAAATGACCCCTTGCTGAATTCAGAATTTTGTCTACTTTTCAAAAATGTATAGCTTTCCAGGATCCATTATTGTTTTGTTACCCTTTTCTACCGTTAACTGGAAGGAGGTTGAAAGCACAAAAAATAGCAAAAATAGGGTATGTCCCAGAAAAATGCCAAAACTGTGTAAAAAATGTTGGTTTTCTAACAAAAGTCTGTCATTCCCTAAAAGCTGGAGAAATTGTGATTTCAGCCCCACAAACCCTTTTTTGATACCATTTGCAGAGAAAAACCCAGAAGCTTTCATTTGCAGCCCATTTTTCACATTTTTCACAAAAAAAAAAAAAATTGCTGTATTTTGACTAATTTCTGGGAACCCTCTAGGAGAATCCACAAACCCTGGGTACCTTTAGAATCCCCAAGATGTTGGAAGAAAAGGACGCAAATTTGGCGTGGATACCTAATGTGGTCAAAAAGTTACAGGGGCCTAAGCGCGCACTACCTCAAATAGCCCAAAAAGGGCTTAGCACAGGAGGGGAAAAGGCCTAGCAGCGAAGGGGTTAAATCAGCTCTGTTTTCGATGTTAACCTGTTGCTGGCGAGAAGGTGAGGTGGTTAGGGACTGAACGTTTAATTTGAAAGTTGTTTTTTGTTTATTTAACCTTTCTAAATTGTTTCTACCTTTACTATCACAGATGAGTAGCAGTAGGCATTTCAGAAATTGATATGTTTTCTTTTTTTTCAGAATGGCTTCTTGGTCTAATGTCACTTGTTTGGATAGCACTGAGCATCGCTGAGATTGTCATTGGTAAGATCAAAGGATCTCATTGCCTCTTTGTACTCTTTCTTCTCCTCTCCACCCTGACATATGCATCCCTTTTTCTATCCTCTTTTCATCCCTTTTTCCAGTTCACCTCATGAGATTAGGAGATACCATCCCTGGAACGTTTTTTTAATGCTGAATGGATACATACTTATAACCTGTTGACTAGTAATGCCTTATTTGGTGTACGACATGCGATTTGGTATCTACCTCATTAACGAGGACGTCGTCGATCTTTGTCCATCTCTTTTAAGAAAGATTTTGTTAGTACTCGAGCAGAACTTCTGTGACACTTTGGTTTGTGGTAGATCATTAAGCCCATACTACACCTCACCAAGGGGCTGTCTCCGGCGACAGGCCCACCCCCACCTCTCCACTCAACTAAGGCATCCTTAATTTCACCCTATAAAGGAGCTTTCTCTGGACTGTTGGCCATTTGCAATGTTTTGAAACTCAATAAATACATGTAAAGTAGTCTCTGTTGGAAACAGTTCCAAACAACATCTCTGGATAGTTCTTTTTTAAATACATATTTTGGCCAAAACCCTAATGCTACTCACTCTTCAGCACTTTTTTTTTCTTTTGGAAGAACAGAACTGCAAGCACCAAAATGCACTGAGACAAATGTCTGAGTAGCCGTGAGGGACTCAAATGTTTCCCTAAAGAGAGCTGTCAGAGTAAATTAATTGAGTGCCTCTTAAAAATAGTTCTCACCTCCCCGACTGTAATCCAAGGGCAAGAGGTTGAGGGAACCTCTGCCAATATTCAGGATGTGACTCACCTCACTTCTTGAAATTATTGCAGGTAACTCATCCGAAGGGAATTTCTGTGTTTAGATTCAACCAACCTAAGCATACACTCTACAATTTTCATAGGATAGGATTTCATTAACATTCTTGCTATGACACTGCTCATAAGCATGATCTCTTTTGTCTCACATTTTTGTGAGAGCTCTGAGGTGTGACTGCGGGTGTTATATAATGCCTCACAACTTACAATTGAGTTAGTAGTGTAAGTCATGGATTGTCATGTGATCCCAAAATGATCCGATGAGCTATAAAAAAAGCATGTAAAATACAATTAAAATAATAGATTGAAAGAATTAGCTAGAACATGAAACTGACCGGTAGGAAGAGAGAGTGAGAATGTGAGTGAGAGAGTGAGAGACAGAGAGAGAAAGAAAGAGAAAGAGAGGGTCCTATAAAAATGATTGATTGGAAGATGGCTAGAATTAGAGCAAAAGAACAAAGCAAAGGAGGAGATGAGGATTGGAGAAAGGGAGGAGAAAAGAATGAGAAAAAGAAGTTGACAAGGCACAGGTGGTTTAAAAAGAAAACCAGAGTCCAGTCAGGCGGTGTGTTAATTCATATGTTTTTAAGCTAAACTGCTTTAGGCCCCCATTTCAAGTTCAGGGCTAAATGCTGATCTCTGTGTAAACTAAGGGATGGGGATTCTGAGTTGTTTGATAAACATACCCTCACAGTTTTCCCTGATGGAATAAATTAAGGTAAAGGCCATTAGGAATGCCATAATATGTGGAACTTGGTGTGTATACAAAACAGTGAGGGATGGAATGCTTGAATTAATCTAAGACACTGGTAATCACTCAGGCCACATCCCAATCCATCATTATTTGGCACACAATGCCGACTCATTTTGGACCCAGCTTTATGCAAATCAACCTTGACCCTGCTCCAAAAGGAATAGTCCAGCCCGAACTGCCAAGCCAGGACCTTCCTGAACCGAAAAACACACAAACCAGAATTTGGTGTGCTACCTTAATAATTGTACATGTTATGTCTCAGTTGCAAGATGAAAACTAGGAAGAGGAGGCATTTACCATAACTGGGGTGGTAAATACCTCATTCTGTGGTAATGGTATTACCAAGTGTGGTAAAAGCCTTCACTGACCTAACTTGGAATGAGGTCCATTGTCTTTCAACAACAAACCACACAACTGCATATCCCAACATGGTTTTGTCTAGGAATGTGCTTAGTGGCCTGGAGATTTGAGGCCATACTGTCTGCATTCTATACATTTTAATAAGACTAGTTCCTCCTATCAGGTGAGTCTGGAGTATCTGGCAACGTGTTATTTCCTGGTAGAAGATAAAACTAAATATCAGCCACCCTACTGAAGATTTCTTTGGCAACATTTCATTGCTCTGTAATGCAACACCTAATGTAATTATTTCACTGGTCTGTTGTTTTCATACTTACAGGTTCTGTTTATCTGCATGAATGCCCAGCACAACGCTTCATCCCTATCTACCTCATCGTCAATGGCGTCACCGTCATCATCATGTCCCTCCTCTCTATTGTGGCTGGACTGAGGCCAAATAAGCTCGTCTATGGCATCCTTGCGCTGTTGAGCCTCTTTTGGTTTGCTTGGCTTATCACAGGTAATACCTTTACTTATGTCGTACAGTTCTAGGGAAAGTTATCATCAACGATTGGAAGCTATCAATCACGAGATAACTAATGAAATTAGCAGTCCATTTGCAACATAATTTATAAACACAAAGTGCCATCCATAGGATGGTGGATGAAGAAAGGGCTTTAAAATGAGACAACAAGCCATTTACAAGATAGTGAATGAGCATGAAGTGGTGGGTATATTGATTATCATTATCAATATACTTACAGATAAAGTGATCAGATATGCTCCTTTTTCTGAATGACTAGTTGTACAATTTATTAACATCACAACAGAAAATACCCACCACAATGTACATTTTTGGGCAAGGTAAGACAAGTGATACATTCTATTTCTTAGTAAAATACTAAGATTCTTTGTGTATTTTTGTATTTAAGAGCACTTATAGTGGTTGCTAAAATTGGTCTGAATGTAATTTTTGAAGCATCATTTAAAATATGATATATTTGTCCCAAGTCAAATTTCCCGCGGCAGCTTGTTCCATAGATTGATTCCAAATACCTATATTTTCCTGCCTCCAGATCTCTTATTTGTTGCATTTTATTGGCGATATTTATATTGGGTTGATGTAGCCCCAGAGGTTATCACAGTGCTTTACATCGGCAGATATTTTGTACTGACAGATGCAGCTTAAAAAAAATGTCTGGTCAACTTACAAACTGGGTGTGGCCAGGTAAAATTCATATAAGAACAATCATTGACATCTGCATAAATTGATAGGAGGTGCTGTGGATTGGCCAAGAGGGGACATTGGGTAGGGAGAGAAGTAAACGGAGAAGGTGAAATGTTTCAGTTCTTTCGTGGAGATACGGGCAGGGGAGTTTGGCACCTGTCTGTTTCTCAAATCTTGACACCCTCATTCAATTATTATTCAATGGTCTGTAAAGGGAGACAGGTACATATTTATTTACGCCTTGACTAGAATGGAGGAACCCAGCATCAATCACAACTCAAACATAAGCACAAGACATGTAGTTCCTCCGCAGGCCCTGCCTGTGAGCAGGCCAGAGTTTGCGCAGGGGTCGGAATTCCATGTTGTATGGAGTTTACAGCACCCACTAATTACCAGGGGCAATATAGTCCACACCGTTCATAAAATTTGGGCAACCCAGAATTGCCAGATTTGACAGTTGAAAAGTACATTGTTTATCATGAGATGCAGATTGTGGTGTGTTAAGCAATAAGGCCTACCTGATCTACTGGGCTAGAGTGGGTTTATGAGTTTGAGTTTGAGTTTAAAAATTCTTGTATAGCGCTCTTACACCAGCGGTTTCATGGTGCTGTAACTGGCAGATCTCCTCAATAGGCAAGGAAGGGAGGTCGGGTAACAGAGGATTAAATGAAAATTTTGCTGAAGAAGTAGGCTTTGAGTTTCTTTCGAAACTGGGAATATGGGGTTAGGGATCTGAGATCAAGGGGTAATGAGTTCCAAAGGGTTGGGGCAAGGGTCGCAAATTTTGAGCCCCCCCACTTTTTCCGGCGAAACCGGGGAACTATCAGGAGGGATTGGGAAGAAGATCGGAGCTCCCTAGTTGGCAAGTAGGGGATAATCTCCGAAGAAATGAATGCAGGGGCCGTACCCAATCGAGCCTGGTATTTTCTTAAAACAATTGGACCAGGTCTTTACCATCTTGGTTGAAGCTTCCAAGCAGCTTTTCCAGCACAGAAATGAAAATTATATTCTAAGTGGTAAACTGGATTTTACCATCAGTTGTAGGCTGAGCTCTATGATAAAGGGAAAAAATATATATCCCACTCAAAAAGTATTTCAAACAGAGCCTTACCTTACTCACCACTGATAGAAAGCCATTTTAACATAAAAAATAACCTTAAAGTTTCAAACTTTTATCAGTGGGGGTCAGAGATTGCCCCAGTGAGTGAAAACACCTGAAGTAGGGACTTCGGAGAGATTTTCCTTAATCTGCGACACATCTCACTTAGTACCGCTAAGGTCCACCCAGTTTTACTGTAGCCCCCCAATGACTGCTTCCTGATTGCAAATAATTTCTTCTCCAAAAAGGTTACGCTATCTAAATGCATCTCTGTTATTTCCATGGTAAATATTTAAAGGGAAATTTTACACTTATCTTTTGTGATATTTAATGTTATTAGTCCTCTAATCCCCCCCTCATGCGTTAGAGAGCTTTGGCCGAATTGTTTAATATAAATCGAATATACAGTGTCTTTAAGCTTATATTATAGAACTGTTTAACTGAAAGATTCATAGTTTTATCATTGGTATCAATGTACCTTCTGGAGATTACATCTTATGCCAGGAAAAGGGAGTTATACGTATAAGTAGAGTTTTAAGTGACACATGGTGGCTGTTGCACTCATGGGTTTTGTAGAAATGTGGGTGAGTCAAAAATGTAGGATTATTTTAAAGGTGGTCCGGCAAGGATCTGAGATCAGTTCTGGGGATATGATAAACCTCTGTTTTTTCACCCAACAGGGAGCGTCTGGACTTTCCCGCTGTACCCCAACTACACGAACTGCAACAGAACCGTCTACCTATTTACGTTCTCCATCTTGATCATCCAGTGGATCGTCCTGGCGCTGTCCCTCCCCGCGATCATTGTCAAACTTTTCTCCTCTTTCCTCGCTTGTTCTTCTTGTTCCTCATGTTGTCTTTGTTCTCAGTGCTCCTCTTGCGTTTCCTGTGTTACTAAATGATGAACTTAAGGCTCCAAAATCCTTACATTGTGTTAGAAAACTTGCAGTTCCATGGACTATTTGCACAACGGTGCCTCAAGAAAGAAATTGGTTATTTTGTAAATTCATAATTGCTAATGGATGGTTTTGTTGCACAGACAAATAGGGACCACCTTTCCTCCTGACTGACACATCATCTACACACCAGGATGATGGCCCAACCCTATTATTATTAGGCACGTCGTTTAACAATAAAGACCACATGATAACCAAAGGTGTAGTGTATCCTGATTTTGCACAAAGGCAGAACACATGTCGGGACCAAAGGTAAAACTTGGCTATGAGAGAGGGTCACTGACAAGTGGCCCATGTATAGCGCCAATGGAAAACATGGCATGAACTCAGCCGCGGCTGGTGTAGGTAAGACCAGTGGGGCATCGGGGTCGAGTGGGGGAGAAGGGGTATTTTGAAAGATGAAGACGATGAGATGTCGAATCCCCCCCTACTTGGCCCACCACACTGCATAGGCTGCAGCTGCATGAACTGTTTTTCTACTTAAGTAATTAACTGTATTTTGAACATCCTAGTGACACAGAACTAATAGATTTACTGGGTCTGCTGTTGTTCCTTTTAGAGGGTATGTATTTCAGCAATTCGGACAGCATTCTTCCTATTGAAGGAGGGTTAATATTGATTTATAGAAGGTTGCTCGCTGTCAAAAAAAAAAGTAACAGGTGCTGCGATTCGAGTTATTTTACAGGCTTCAAAATCAGTAAACTCTTAACCAAGATTTGCACAGGAAATCATTTTTTCTAGAATAGTTTTGTTAATTGCCTGGTACAGCGCACAACAATGAGCATAATTTGGTGCACCAGCGAACTATCATGGTAAATAATAAAAGATTTCCACCTACGGCTCACAACAAAGGTTTTTTTCAGATCATTATGATGACCCTAGACAGCCAACATTTCTGGGAATTGAAAACAGTGAGCCACACTGTTGAAATAGTGTAAGATGAAAGGGTTTGTTGGAAAGAGAAGGCGGCCGAGGTTTACTAAGGCTTCATGCCTGTGCAAGCATCCACAAAGTGGAGCATGCTATTCACTATTAACAGCACAATCTATGTTCCAATGGGAAGGTGAACGTTACAGATCACACAAACTGTTGCTTGAAGGTGGCATTACTAGGGTGGATCAACGCAAGCATGCACAGGTTCTGACGCAAAGCCGGCTCTATGAAGCATAGCAAGACCAGGCCTTGCCTAGTAGAAGAAGGCTCAAGAAAAGTAAATTTTTTTTTAAATCATTTCATTCCATATGCTAGACAGTGAACACTCACAGATGTACCATGATGTGACGCTGTGCGTGGCGCAAGGCAGCCAGCCCCTTTGAGATTTATCAGATGGAGCAACACCAGTTTAAGGTCAATCTTGGTAGATTCGAAAATAATGTGGGTGCCATGCTGCGCTGGGTGAAAACTGTGTACATCTGGGCCTGCATGTGTATTTCAAATAAGAAAGGTATACATATAGACCTAATTTGAAAAGAATGTTTCCTTGTGTAATGTAACTGGTGCTCGTGTAAAGCGCTCCGATACCTGATACCGTCGGGTCAAGCTCGCGCTATATAAAACTAAAAAAAGAAAAAGTGATAAAGTACCTCTAAGGCGAATCGCTGAATGCCATAAGTTATACATTTCTATATTTAAAACAATAGTAGTTATTTTATGTGAGTGATTATTTGGTGCTTCTCCTTTCAGTATTTTATCTTAATGTGACAAGTCAAAATTAAAAACATTTGGGGGTCATGGAATCACAGGTGTCTAACGCCTTTGCAACAGGGTAATGACTGACATACAACTTTAGAGGTAGAAAAATGCATAGCGAATAGTTTTTTCCAGTACACCACTACTTCTTACTAATGAAGAAAATGTGACTGTTAACACATTCAAAATCATGTATGAATATATGATTATTATTTATTGTCGTTGTTATTGTGCTTCAATAAATTAATTTGTTTGGAATCCTGGAATCCTTTAAATAATTCACACCTAGATATGAATGGGATGTACAAATACAATTAAAAGATTGTGTTTTACAGACACTGTCGCATTTTTGTTCTTGAATGTTCTTTTGTGTTCTTCGGCATTTTCCTTCCTGAGCAGAACACTTGCTAATGTACCAGATATGCCATTGCATTTTTCAGTTCAGTTCAGTTCATAATCTTTATTTCGATCACTGAGACCACAAAAGACAATCACAACAATACACACAACATTTCCATTAGGGGATAGGTACACCCTATTATCATAGTAGTTTGTATGTATACAAAATTATTTAACATTGCTATTCAAGGATTTCAGAACCGTATAAAAGTTAAGAAGTTCACTAAAAGCGTAAGACCATTGTATTCATTAATAAACCGCACATATTGTTCTAAAATGCTTGAAAATGTTGATTTCCATAAAAATATCATAAAAGTGAACAATTGATACGAAAAAAATATATATACATCCTCGAATGGCCGTAAAGAGATCAACATAAGAACTGTCAATGATGCGTCAGTATATGAAACACTAATATGAGCATAAAATTCTATGCCCATGATTGGAGCTATGCCAAACAGAAGTTTGCATTAGACGTTACTCGTCGGGCTGCCAGAGTAATGTTATCCTAACCGTTTGTACGTCGGCTTACTCAGTTTGCTAATCACTAGGTTGGATGGGCTTGGGACCCTTAGTCATTTTTTCACTTATCAACCACTTCCAGCTTAGGAATTTAGCAGTTGCTTTTATACTAGATTTGATTGTATTGGTCAGCTGTATTCTCATTCAACGGAGCTACACCTGGTACCCATGTTTCTACATAAGGCTTTCAACCATTTGCTCCGGGGTGCCTTATGTATATATGATTATTATTCGTTGTCGTTGTTATTGTGGTTCAATAAATTAATTTGTTTCGAAAACTGGCATCGTTTAAATAATTCACACCTGGACATGAATGGGATGAACAAATACAATCAAAATATTCTGTTTTACATACACTGTCGCATTTTTGTTCTTGAATGTTCTTTTGTGCTCTGGGACGTTTTACTTCCTGAGCAGAACACTTGCTAATGTACCAGATATGTCATTGCATTTTTGCAAGACGATCATTTCTACAAACCATTAATGCATATTGTTTTAGGTAAACAGACTATATAAATGTACTCTCTGCTTTATAATATCACCATTTCTTACATAACCCCACTGGCCTTCAAGTGATGGAATTACACAAAATTTGATCAGCTTCTTAACCCATTCAGTGCCCATGACGAGATGGTCTCGTCATGGAGCGCGGTTGCGCTGTGCCCATGACGAGACTATCTCGTCATGAACCCCGCCCGCTAATGCAACGCCCGGCACAGGGCGGGGAAAGGGCGGGGCACTGAAGAGGTTAAGAACCATGGTTAATCGTATGTAAATAAGGAAGCAGTATTCTTTATTACATTTACATTTGAAGTTGAAAGACTAGTTGATGATCATGCAGAGTTGCATCATGCTCGACTTGTAGGTTTGGTGCTGGTCTGGATAATTGTTACAGTCTGAAGTGCGCCTGAGTGTAGCTGGTTTTGCCTTCTGAACCTTCGTCAGTGATTTAACCAGTGCAACAAGAAAGAGAAACATGGTTGCAATGTCAAGGAAATATACTATGTTTGTGTGTGCACCTGTTTGAATGAGCATAATTGATGCGGTGCCATTCTTTACAGGTTAAACAGAGAGCGGAGAAAACCCTATGAGCTGTTGCAGGAGACCGGATGTGATGTCTGCTGCATTAGGGGATTCCACCACTCACACCCGTCAGTACAAAGGGAAAATAAATGTTGCCACAGTCCTGCAGACAACAGCAATAGAGTGAGGCCAGGATGCCAGTGTCCTTTGAATTTATTAATACTGCAGGACACAATTCATATCTGGTACTGATGGAAGTGCCAGACCTTATATGATCACAAATTAATACGCAGAAAGACGTTGACAACTGTATATTGTCAGAGATTAGTCGGACCACTTGTATACAAAGAGGCAGCCCTTTCTTAGCAGTGAACATCTAGTGCTACACCCCCCAACTCCCAATGTTCAGGACTTTTTACAGGTTTTCCACATACACTCAGGAGCATAGCTTAGTCAGTGAGATTCGGAGAGGAATGAATCGTCAAGTCTCTCCGACCTGATTGAGGGACTCCAATATCAGAAGGGGGAGCCCTAGGAGCCAGAACCCCAGGATCTTCATCATCCCCAATAATTTGGAGAGGAGTTGGGTCTGGTGTAACCTTGTCTGAGCCACTGTATAATGGTCAATCGGATTGTATTTCTTCTGCCATGTACGAGGAGTGCAAGGATTCGACCGCTGGGCCCAGGAGAAGGACTAATGATGATGATGATGATAAGCATGTTAAGCATGAACAAACTAAAAACACCAATTCCCTGGGAAATGTTTCTGATTTTGCCCAACAATTGTCAATGTGGAATCTCCTTTGCCTAATGCAAACAACCTTTCAGGGAAGGTTAAAGGCACTGGTTTTGAGCATTACTCGAAATGTTAAGCTTATCCACCTACTCAAAAGTATTAGTAAATCACTAAAGGATGGTTCATGGGAGGACATTTTAGAAGGAGGTTTAAATGGTGTTATCACTGATCCTAGTTCTCCTCTCCTATAGAGGGGGTCCCTTCATCTACTCGCACCATAAATTATGAGATATATGTTTCTAGATGTCCCTTCCTTATTTAAAAAAAAAAGGGTAGTGTATTTGGGAAACAAAGGGTCTTATCTAAGTGTAGCCTCACTATGTTTTTTTGAGACTTGGGGTGAGAAGGAGAGCTCAGGAAGGGAGGGTAGGTAGAAAGCATAGGAGCTGTTTAAGGCTACATGGAATGGAGTCCCTGAGTCAGACTCCTAGATCCTCCCAAGCTGCCAGCTCCAAGTGTTACCCCTAAGATGTGTAAACAACTAACCACTAAGGGCAAGCCGGGCAGAAAAAGGCACAGTGAGGTTAGGAAAACTTCCAGAGAAAGGGAGTGGGAAAATTTAGGAAATCAAGGAAAGTTGAAAGGTGGCAAAAAAGGTTTCTGGGGACAAAAATAAGAAAATACACAACAAAATACTCAAAGTATTAAAATTTGGAAGGAGCGATCGTTCCCTAACCCTTATGTTGGAGTAGTGATTTGACCAAAGAAAATCCTGTCTTGATACAAACAATTTCTCCCTATTTCAGGCAGGAGGTGCTTGTAAGCAATTGGCACCGCCATTGATATTCCCAATTATGCAATCTAAAAGGAAAATGCAGCATTCAGTTTGTCACCCTCTAGATAGATCCAGGCTGCTAAGTGACTTTTGCCAATATTAAAAGATTTAGGAAGATCTCCTCAAAGGACTTGTCCCTGGTTGGTTTAAGGAAGGTTGCAGGGGAAGTACTGACCAGAGTACTGTTTGTTTCAGAGGAGACAGGGAACATAGTGGTGTCCTCAGGCTCAGTCTTGGTGAGAAATTGCATTAGTCTCTGTGATGGAAGTGAGGCTATATGTGCACCCTCTGGCAAATCAGGGGAGGGCTCTTATACTGAATTTCCCACATTTCTAAATGAACATGGAGGGCTAAAATGTAACCAGGTTTTTCTTTGCGTCCCACGGGTGCAGGCCAGAGAATAGGCGCTAGAAGGAGTCGGTGGGTGCGACACCGTTCGTAAGACAGAATAGTTACAATAAAGTTCCATAATGATAGAGCCTTCATTGTAAAGAGTCAAAGGTGATCCCATCGTCCTCACCACTCTCAGTTAGATCAACATAGGAGGGAAAGAGGATAGGGTGGCCATTGGTTTATCCCCCATAGAACAGAGATGCACCTCCTCAAAAACTTCGAGGATCACTTCATTTCTGCTTGGAGTGGGGTGGCTGATGAAATTGATTGGTAAGGGTCAGGGCATCCGCTGCCGGGACGTGTCCTGGTTTGGAACATTCATGGGTTTAAATCGTTTTATAGAAATGGAAAAGCACAGAGAGGTCTTAACAAATTACCCTATATTGTTCCTCCAGGATACCTGGTTGTTGGGGTGCCCAGCAGTGGAGGGGTTTGTTGCCTTAGGTCAAAATGCCAAGGTCTCGAAAAGAGGGAGAGCAGTGGGTTGACTGCTCATATTGGTATTTGTCCGCTGTGGGAAGAAGGTAATGAAACTCTAAACTACTTGCATATGCCCCACACTTGTTAAATTGATTCATTCACCAATGACGAGGGGTTAAATAAATGATTTGTCTAGAAGTGTATGTTCCTCCAATTCATCCCCTGCCACAGCGTGAATTGCTGAATCTGGTTAATGATATGGGAAAATTGATATGTGATTATCCAGATGCATTGTTGGTGGTTGGGGGGATTTCAATGAAAGCTCAACTTTTAAGGAGCAGGATGTGGCTATGAAAGAGATATGATTAGCATTACACATTCCAGAAAGCACTTTTCCTGAAATTCCTAGAGAAGGAGACGCAGAGGTTCTGTCTCGTTTATTGAACTTGATAATTGTTAATGGTCGGTGTAATGACGATACTCCTGCTATGAGAACTTTCAAACATGGTACTAGTAATCTGGCCATTGAATATGTGCTGGTTCCAGTGCACCAGTCCCATTAGGTAAAAGATGTCAAAGTTTTTGACGTAGGGCCCAGCGATCATATTGTCCTTGGTCTGGAGTACAGAGAAGATTATTTTGCGCTGTCCAAGTACCAACTCATCTCTTGACATAGTTTACTATATGAGAATACGAGTTTTCATTTCCGAGATATATTGCAGGCTTTTTCCACAATTGAATTTGAGCATTTGACCTGGAAAAAGGTCAAGATGTGTTGGATTGGTATTCCGGGTTAACAAAGCAATTGTTAGCCCAGTTCAAACTGGTAAAGGGGGGCCCTCATTCAGCTAGTAGTATAAGAAGTAAAGGAAACAGTTGGTTTGATGATGATTGGAGGGAGGGTAGAAGTGTGGCAAATAGTAGTAGTTGTCACTTCAAGTCAAATCCTAGTGATTTTAGCTAAAAAACCGCAACGGTGGCTTTGCAAATCGCCTATCACAAGGTATGTGCCCACAAAAGGAGAGAGTTTTGTAGGTTAAATTGGGAGTCAATGCTATCTGCCATTCTTGATAAACATAGTAAGTGCTTTTGGCGGCTAGTGAATTCAGTAACCCATTTATCGCAGTCCTTTCTTGAGGCTCTGATAAGTGAGGATGATTGGTACACTTTTATATATTCACTATATAGTGGTGAAAACCTTGTAAAATATTTTGTGTTCCAGGCTAGTTCTTTAGTGGAAGTGATTGCAAGTACTCAGACGGCAGTAATGCTTTCCGACATAATCAGTAATGTGAATGCCTCTAGGGCTGGTGGTCTGGATGGGCTTCCATTTGTGATATTTAGAAATGGGGACTATTATTGAGTGGCTTCATCTGATAGGTAACACTAAAAGACTTCATCCCAGACTCCTGAAAGGGAGCAATAGTGAAGCCCACTCACAAAAAGGCAAACGGGATCAGCCTGCTAATTATCGTTTGATTTATTTTCCCGATAATCCGTTCAAACTTTATGATCAAACTTCATTAGAACACCTAACTACATGGGCTTTTGACTCTGGACTTAAGAGCTAACTTAGGAGTGACTTATAAGTGTCAAAAAGGAAGGCTTAAACCTGGTAAAAGATTAATTTTGACAAGTAGTAATGGTAGTTTAAAACTGCACACCAAGAATGCTGTGGCAGGTCTGGAGACATGATTTACAGTGCTACTGTAGAGGGTGGCATGATAAGTGCTGCAGCCCACCAGTAGTATTTAATTTGCAGGCCCTGGGTACAGATGATACCTTATACTATGGACTTACAGTATATTATATGTGCCAATCAGAAGTCTACCCATTTTACTACATTCAACAGGGAGAGCATAGGCACTTTAGTTGGAGTAAAGTACACAGAGTTCTATAGCCAACAAACATAGGGCTTAATAAAAAAGGCAAAAAATCCCAGTTGACCCAACAGGAAGCACAGATTTTCTACATATACATTTCAACTTTTTTCTCCTCCAAGGTGCCTACCAAAAAAATTTGTTTTTCCAGCTTTAAAAATCATAATTTTACTTTAAGCAGTGGTAATCTTGATTTAACTTTGATTGTGGTATTTGTGAAGTACAGTCAATGCATACTGTAAATCTTTGGGAAATAAACATAAGAGTTTGATATCGTCTTAGTACATTAGTGTATGGAGACAACGCCCTCCTACTGTAGGGATGACAGAAAACGTAGTATCTATGGGCCATATTATCAAGGAACGTCGATAACAATATCGCCGCTTTAGCGGCAGGAAACTGCCGCTAAAGCGGTGATAATGGGCTTGATAATATGCCCTTGTGAATTCCCATAGAAGCCCAGGTTCACACCAGAACCTTGGCTTCTATGGGAATTTAAAAGGGCATATTATCAAGCCCATTATCGCAGCTTTAGCGACAGTTTCCTGCCGCTAAAGCGGCGATAATGTTATCGCCGTTCCTTGATAATATGGCCCTGTGTTTTTTGGAAGCTTGTATAAGTATAAAGAAAATCGGAGAGGGTAAGAGGCGCCCTTGCTTGAAACCATTCTCAGTTGGAATATGGGGAGGAAGGACTCTTTCAGGCCCCTCTGGATCCTAATCTAAGCCGCAGTTGGTTGTTCATTTACCAGAGTTAGATTGCGATCAGGAATATTAAGGGCTGCTAATTTCCTCCATAGTGTGGGTCTGTCTACGTGGTCAAATAACTAGAAAAATCAAAAAAGCCAACATAGATTGTCTGATTTCTTATTTTAACGTATTTTTATAATATTGGATTCAATACAGCAATGTTGTCTAAATAGGAATAATTAGTTTGAAAACCTGTTTGTTTGATGGGAATGATGCCCTTTTCTGCAACCCATGTTTCTGAATGCTCTAATAATAATAATACATTCCCGGCATTATCAAGGAAAGCAATTTGTCGAGAATTGAGGGGATCTTTTTGCAAACCTTTTTTATTGACGGCAGGATCATGCTACCCTTTCAACTGCATGCAATTGTTCCTGAAAGATGGAATTCATCAAGTACTGGCTTCAAGATATCCCCCTGAGCTCATAGTCTTTTTTCTTTATAGCTATAGGGACTTGAACTGGACCTAGTTCATTGGATAATAAGGCTGAATAAATATACTTAACAATTTGATCAGCCAAAGGGGCTGAACAATTGAGTGTAAATGTGTGTTTGTGAGAAAACTATTCAGAGATTTTGTATATTGAGTATAGATTTCAGATACATATTGAAACTATACATTTTCGGGGATAGTGATTGGATTAGGAGAGCACCAAGCCCCTAAGGAAAGAGCAATAAAATGCCAGTATTTTCTTGAATAACTTTCTGGTGCTGCTTTTTTAAATAAATGGTGCCCTGCACATCCTCAGAGAGTAATGAAATAGTTATTACAGAGTTTTCACAATTTTTTCTTTCGGGATCTTATACGTTTCACTCTTATTCTGAAGTATGACTCACATTGTAGGGAAGGGCGTTAATTGCATAATGTGCTATATTATAATTATGCGGAATTACTGCTAAATTACTCAAGGCGGGTAGCCCTGCATTTAGTACTATTTTCTCTGCATTTTCTTAGGAGCCCACATCCAAAATTAACAATCTCGCACTAAGAGAATAGTGCTAAATGCAACAGAACAGGAACTGCAGCAGAGAGTCATCAGCTGCTCACTCTCTGTTCCTGTGCTCTTGAGATTGCGTAATTTTATGTAATTTTGCATCACAAGAGTAATGCAAGTTTACCAAATTACTATGATTGTTTTGGCGAAATTAAAATTTTGCCTAGGCTTAATATATTGCCTACGAATTAAATTGTTTGGACTATAACATAACATTTGCTTAGTTACTTCTCGTTTTGTAGTGCATCTCCTAGTAGGCTTATCATTTTTCATCTAAATTTGAATGACTAAAAGGTCCATTGCTCATTCGTATAGTGATGTCCTCTGTAATAATATCTGAAACAAGCATTTGCAATGCAATCGGTTTCGCCTTTGGGACCTTATATGTATTTAGCTATGCAGCACATTAGCCTGGGTGCTGAAACATCTACTGTTCTGTAACATGGAGGGAAAGTAAGCATCAAACTGCGTGACACGCCAGGTATGGGAACACATGGAGAGAAATATTGCCTTTCAGCAGGAAATGGTATAGTCCAAAGCTCTGTTTTTGATATAAATTCAGGGCCTTCGGTGGTCATATCACTGAAAATACAAGATTTGAAAAAAATATTATTGTCTACGGGTGCTCGTGGAAGACAGTTTCTATGGACTGGAATCTAGGGAATGCTAAAGTGATTCTGGTATTTTACTGACCTCTGCTGGTCGTTTTCTATCAAGACAGTTAAATAGCGGCAGTTGAACAGGAAAAAAAAGTCCCTAAGTGGAAGCAGACAAGTCCTAGGGATGATCTCCAGAGCCCACAAAGTACATACACATATAAGTATATACTAAAGTATATACAAGAGGTCTCGAATGCTCAACCTAAAAAAGGGTTGTGGGGAAGTTTAACCAATCCCAGACCAGATCAAACAGAGTAAAGCAGCAATAGATGGAGGATATTGGTCTAGACAAGTATGTAATTTATTTCTAGTTTGGCACCTAGTAAATTCCTGGAGGGACTGGCAGAGGTGGTAAAGTCAAGAGTTTAATGGAAAAAATAATTGTCACTATGTTCATAAATATCCACTTTAAAATCATTAACGAAACAAAATGTTTTGTACGTTACAATTGTATAATCTATTATTGAATAATAGGTGCGAATCTTTTAAAGTTATACATCTCATTTCTCTTAATGTATCTACAAGAGTATATCCAGTGTCTCTTTAAACTTGTTGGGAAAAAAGCTTTGGGAATATTTCAAATCAGCTCCATCTCGGGAGACTGAGATAGCTCCAACTTTTTGTATGATACTTTTGTATTTACATCCCTGTAATAATGAAACAATCTGCTTCCTCGTTTACAATTACTGACATAGCATACAAAACTTGCAACAAATCATTATTAAATTTCCATTCTGGGGCAATGTAAATGTTAAAGAGAAACATAGAGATTATATGTAAATAATGAGACAGAAACAGTGTTTTACCCAACTAGTGCAGAGACATAGAAGAAAGTGTATTTCAGCAACAAGCTACTTTTGTAAGAGTAAAATAGTTAATCCACCACTGGCATGGTCGTGAGATGATCTTTTGCAGCTTTACTAATCACATTATAATCATTGAATTCAAAGGAATGACAAATCTGTGTTTCCTGAAAATACTAAATAGAATTTGAAAACAGGTCAATGATGTTCCAGAAAACTAAACTTAAAGGTGCTCCCTGTCAGTATGTGCATTAGACCACTTCTGGGAACAGATGCATGTAAACAGTCTGGGCGAGGAGAGAACACTGGTTCAGATTGGAGCAGATTGGTGCGGAGGCAGTTGCAGCCGACACAGTGGCGCAGAGCAGAGCGGGACCGAGAACTAAGAGCGGTGTGGCCGAGTGACCAAACGGAGTGCCAGTGCTGGTGAGTCGCAGCACGTGCGAAGTGCGGGGATCGGGAGAAGGAAAGGGGGGTCCCGGTCATCAGAGCCAGGAGTAAGACCGGCCCGTATTACCCTCCCCATGATCAACTATCAGCTGCACCATCCTCATCACCAGTTCCCTCCACCACCGTCACCGCAGAACGCGGCACTGCCACGGCCACTATCAGCCATCAAACCCCCAGGCAGTGAAGGGGTAGTGGAGGAGGACGAAGGATCGCGGCAGACAGTGGGCTAGGCCTGAGACGACGCCCCATCGCGGATGGAAGTGGCCTGCACTAGGCTGGTGCGACTTGTCCATGGGCAGGCAGGTTCTCGTCTGTCAGCTGTTTCTCCCCCACACACCACCGCAAGACCTCCGCAAGACCCGGGTTCTACAGCTGGACCTCATCACAATTGCTGCCCCGGCAAGCCTCTGGGTACTGCATGGCCCTTGCACACACACGGCCAGCACACAGTAAGCAGCAAGATTCACAAGGCTCTCGGAGGCTGTCAGGAGGTCCCAATAGGCCCTTCACCAAATGCAACAAAGCTCTAAGGGTCAGAGGCAGTTGGTAGGAGCTAGGAGTCAGGAGGCCCAGAAAGATCAAGGCGAATTAAGGAGGTAACCAGGATGTAATTGGAATTGGAATTGGAATTTGTGAAGCGCATTATCACCATGCGGTCTCTAAGCGCTGTGAGAGGGTGCTGCCTTAGCCCAGGTGCGGGATGGCACAAGTTACTGCGTGCCCCATGCCTCCTGAAAGAGAACTGTCTAGAGCTTTTTCCTGAACGGGAGCAAGGAATGTTCCTTTCGTACATTCTCAGGCAACTTGTTCCAGATTTGGGGGATGCAAGAGGAAAACGCCCTTCTTCCAATGGAGGACAAGCAAAAGCAAGGATAGACCAAGAGACTGGCCTCTGATGACCGTAACGTTCTACTTGGATTGTATTTGGCTAGACTGTCTTTGATGTATCTTGGGGCTTGGCCATAAATAGCTTTGTGTGCAATGCAGAGGCCTTTAAATGTAATCCTCTTTCTGATTGGGAGCCAGTGCAGCTGGCGCAAGAGAGGCGTGGCATGCGTTTGTCTGGGTACCTTAAAGATCAGTCTAGCGGCATCATTCAAAACTATCTGCAATCTTGCCACAAGTTTTCCTGGAAGACCGAGGTAGAGGGAGTTGCCATAATCTAGTCTTGATATAATTAGGGCTGATACCGCTAATCTAAGGGTGTCAGAGGTAAGAAGGGGGGCCAATTTGCATAGCTGTCTCAGTAAGCCTGTGCAAGTGCCCACTATTGCCGACACCTGTTGGGTCATGGATAGCTTGGCATAGATATTCAAGCCCAGGCTTTTTACAGCCTGTGCCGGCTCAGGGTATTTGCCTAGTTCTTGAGGCCTGAAGAGATTGCTCCAGGATTTGGCATCAGTGGCGATGACTAGCACCTCTGTTTTATCTGGATTGATCTTTAGAGAGTTGGCCGTCATCCAGTTGACAGTGAATTTGAGGATGTTCTGAACTCTAGCCTGGGCGATTGGAGAATTATCAATCTGAATGATAATTTGGGTGTTGTCGGCGTAGTTGTAAATCTGGCACTCCATTTGATTCAGTGCGGCTATCAGAGGTTGGAGATAGACATTGAACAGAAGGGGTGACAGTGCAGACCCCTGTGGAACCCCACAGGGAAGTGTGCCTACATTGGATACAGCGTCAGTCAGTTGTGTTCTCTGCGAACGGACATCCAGAAAGGACGTGAGCCATGTTAGTGCCTTGCCCTGAACTCCTAGATCAGATATCCGCGACAGATAGATCCAGCAGAATCAGGGCGCATGGTTTTTTGGTGTCTGCCCTCAGTCTCAATCCATCCAACACTGAGAGTATAACCTATTCCGTGCTGTGGTGGGCCAGAAAGCCCGCCTGGTTAGTTTGCAGGAGATGATTGACTTCCAGGTGATGTGACAGTGTGACAAGTACATGCTGTTCTAGAACCTTTGAAAGGAAAGGGAGTTGAGAGATCAGCCGAAAATTCTTCAGGTTCCTAGTATCGGCCCCCGCTTTTTTTAAGAGCGGAATCACACGTGCCTCCTTGAAATCCTTAGGGACTTGTCCTGTCTCCAGGGATGTGTTGAGAAGTGAAAGGATCTCGGCCTTGATCCCAGGGAAGGCCATCCTGGAAATCCTAGGGGGGCAGGGGTCTGTGGGTGAACCTGATTTCACACGTCCTATAAGTAAAGCCAGAGAGTCAGGCGTGAGCACAGGGAAGGAGGTGAGGGGTTTGTCAAATAAGGGGGCCTGGGGTACAGGTTCTAAAAGGCAGGGGAGCGTAGGGGTACGCTGGATTTCGGTCAGAAGATCCTCTATTTTAGAGGTGAAGAAGGCTTGAAATAAATTGCTGTTTTCCCTACAAAAGGAAGGCTTCTGTTCCTTCACTTGTCTAAGTTCTTTCAGGATCTTGAAAGTCTCTTTTTGTACATTGTTAGCGAACGCGATCTTGAGTTGATAGAAATCTGATTTTCTTGTTAGTATAGCTTTTTTGTATGCAGTGAATTTAGCATGGTATTTTAATCGAGCTTCGGGCTCATAAGCTTTCCGTCAGGCTCTTTCAGATTGGCGAAGTTCTTGTTTCAAACTTCGTAAGGTATCATCGAACCAGGGAGCCCCTTTCCCTTTGTCCCTTATTTTTTCCCTACATGCAGGTGCGAAAGTGCGAATAGCACTGTTCAGCCTTTGTATCACGGCGGTACTTTGTGCATCGGGATCACCTGGAGTGGGACTTCGGGGACTGGATTTTTTTAGGGTTGAGACCAGGTCCTCTGCTCTGATCTTATTCCAGCTCCTAAGGACTTTCCATTCAGGGGGTGGAAGGGTTTTATGCTCCAAAGGTGGGAGCCGGCCACTAATGATATAGTGATCGGACCAGGAGCAGGGCCTAATGACCGGAGGGTCAGAATGTGGCTGGGAGGTCCAAACCAAGTCAAGTGTGTGGCCTTTCTCATGGGTGGGACCTATCACAATTTGGTGGAAATCCAATGCGGTCAGAGCCTCGTCCCTTAATAAAGCTTGGCTCTCTTTGGGAGATTGCTCCCAGTGGAAATTGAAGTCTCCCATGATTACTATATATTGGTACCGTGAGCGCATATCGTGGGTCAGTTCCATCAGGTATTCGACGAACCTGGGCGATGTTCTCGGGGGGCGGTATACAATCAGGGCGACAACGCAAGCTGTCTGAAAATAGAATTTTGCCCCTAGTACATCCGCCCCTTCAATGCTTTCTGCAAAGAGCATCTCAGCCTTGAGGAGATGCTTGTAGAAAAAGTGGACCCCGCCCCCTCTGCTGCTGCCTGGTCTATTATGATAGAGGGCTGCGTAGTTAGGGGTCATAGTGGCTACCAGGTCTGGGTTGAGGATTCCTCAAGCCAGGTCTCGTTGACACCTAATATATCTGTGGTGTCGTCTTGCAGTAGGGAGAAAACCTCTAGGTTATGTTTTTGCAAGGACCGAGTGTTCAAGGTCGCAAAACTGAGTCCCGGAGGGTTAGTGTGCCAAAGTGGACTTGGAGAAAGATCTGCGTGATTGCGGTGGACCGTAGATTTACGTGGCCTTAGTAGCCCTTCTGATTGGAGTGTTGCTATTATTAAGTTGTCAGGCGGTGCTATGTTATTATTTAGGTGGTGGAGTTCTGCCAGTGAGTAAACATGGCCCGGGCCAGGGGTTCTGGCCCCTGGGCCGGGTCGGGCGCTGACGGGCCCAGACGGGTTTGCCTTAGGCGCGCCCGCTGCGCGCGCCCGCTGAGCGCTTGCTCCAGCTCAATAAAAATACCCTGAGGCTCCGCCCACCCACCACTCAGCCCTGCTGTGCAGCGGCTGTCTAATCTATGCACTAGACTGGGAACCAACCGGAAGTGCTTGGGCCGGAAGTGGGGACACGCTGAGGAGCGAGCAAGTGCAGGATGCAATTAGGTAAAAGACACAGATTAAAAAGAACTGTTATAAAAAGATTCCATTTCTTTAAAAATTAAGTTGAACAACGTGCAAAGTAGCAATGGTACAAAAGAATTGCAGGAGAAAGGTTGCAAGCGCGACAGCGTTGCAAGAGACCCACCTTTGACCTGGGCAGGACTGAGAAGGTTGCTGCCCTCCTCCTGTGAAGCTCCCTCTACAACAGCCCCCATCTGAAAAGACCAGCTGGAAGCAAGGAAAGCCCAGGGGCTATACCGAAAAGAAAATTATTGCCCCAGAAAAAGGGCACCACTCTTCGAGCTGCAACTTCACTGGTTCCACCCGCGGGCCAATCCTCGCAACATCAGGGGGCTAAACAGCCCAACCAACGCAGTGGTTGATCAGTGAATACTTTAGTAAGGCAATGACTCAGCCTCAGACTCGCACTCTTTGTGTAATACGGCCCCAGTTGTAAACACAGTTGCCTTGTTGTATCAAACCATATTACTGGTGATTAAAGATAGTCCAGTTTTTCAAATTAGAAGCGTGCCAAATATCTGGGAAATGTATTTTAATTAAGTGAATCAAGATTGTACCAACGGGAGGGGAGGGTGTGTAGGAGATATGCAAATGTTAATTTATTTAGTGGAGGTATTTGCAAAACTATTGCTTTCCCTATGATTTTGTCAGTTAGGCGTGTCTTAAATTGTTTGTTTTAGGGTTTAATAACATAGATTGGTAATATTCTAGATATTGTTCATATTGTAATTATTTCAAACGTGATAATGTATTTTTTGTATTCACTCTTGGTATTGCAAAGACTTTATATAATACATTGTGATGGGAATTGGGACTGACTGAGATTTGATAGCCTTTCTAGTGTTGTGTCGTTGACTCTCTGAATCAGAGCCTTTCTGCCGAGTCACTCTATTAAAATGAAGCTGTCACCCTCGTGAGTGAAACTGCAGTCCATGATGTCACTGGCACGAAGCGTGCACGTTCCACTGTGCAGTCGTAAGTCATGCTGTTACGTTTTTCTGGCTGATAACCAGATGGGATGTTATTAGGACTACCAAGAGAATGTGAGAGCATCCGATAAGGAAACAGAAATGGGAGTGATATCTAAGCCTGCGAAACCAAGTCCATTCACAAGGGTAGTATTCTGACTCAGCAGCAGAATATTTGAGACATGTTAGTATTTCTTTCTACATTTATAAGCAGTTTTTCATAGCGCTGACTAACCCCAGAGTGTGACAAAGCGCTTTGTACAAAGCCATATTACATTTACCGTTTACAAGAGGAATAACATACAATTTGATAGAGTAAATAAAGGCATAATGTTGGGAATTACAAAAGTTTAAAAAGGAGTGACATCAGGGCGCAGACACCATGCAAAGCAGTTACGTTATAACCACTAAACAAAGCCATATGAAACAGTTAAAATAGGGTGGCATGTACACACAAGGGCAGAACTGAAAATGATGTAACTGTATGTCAGTCTTAGGGCCTGATTTAGAGTTTGTCGTGCAGGGTAATCCCTCACAAACTGAGGGATTACTGTGTCTTCCAACCCCTCAATCCGCCTGCTCTGTTCTAAATCATGTGGGCCACTAGCTCTGCCATTGGAAAACTAACTCCAATAATCTGACACAGCAGGAGACAAATACTTTTTTTCTCTCTGTTCCCAGAGAATATTCTTTTTCTGTTTACCAGGTGAAAGCCACGTGGTGCCCCACAAAACTTTTGGACCCGGGCTCCACAAAAGATTACAGCAAGGACAACCTTTGTAATGTCTTTTGGAGCAGAAATCCCCAGAAATGAGCGTCATCAGCTTAAAGGCTGGAAGCAGTTCCAGACTGAGGGGGGAGGGCAGCCCTTTCACATACAGATTCAAGAGCTTGATAAAACCTTGCCAAATTCTTCGAAGGCTGGTGTTCTGTGTGTTTAGAAAGAGATTTGACAATGTTACCTTTTTCACATGTTTTCTCAATGTATGACAAGAACCATTTTCTGAGTGTAAATTCGTTTTCTGGAATGTGAGGAATATCTTTGGGTGCCAAAGGAGCGTGAGTATATCCAAACAAGCCATAGTTCTACTAAAGGATATCCAAAAATGAAAGAATTGTTTTACTTGAAGCATTTGTAAGCCGCATCTTCATGCCAAAGGGATCTAGCTGAGCTTATTCAGATAGTAGACACTGGTCTAGGAATGAGTAAGATACTGTTCTGGAGGCCACTCGCCTTGTGACTGTGGTCTAAGGCAAGTGTTACCACACACGGCAAGACATTTTGCCCTAATATTGCAGTGGGTGAAATGCACCAAGTTCAGAGTATTGCTCTCTTTGCTCGAGCCCTTCTTGGTACTATGTGTTTGTCCCCAGCCACCTGAGGGCAGTGACTCTGCGCTATAATACTTAGAAATAGAATTTATGCCTGAGGTAATGGTTTGTAAAAAAACTACATGGCATCCTAATATCCTCTGGGGAACATGGGTACATACAACAAACCATAAAGTGCAGTATTTATGTGCATTATATCAACAGGAAGCAAGGGCAGATAAACAAAACATATGGGGCTATTCACAAAGGTAAACCTACACATGAGTATGTTTACACCTGCAAGTTTACTCTTACTCTTTTGGAGTAATTTTACTACTTTTGGCTAACCACTATTTCCAAGTCTAAAGTTACTCAAAAGTGTAGATAGTCAACACTCCCTGAAACAATGGGTGGAGTCAATAAAAACGTCATCTATGACCCAAAGCTTTCTACGATTGATGAGTTTACAACCGTTTTATAAGTTTCGCACACTTGGTGGATACCTCTGCAACTGGAGCAGAGATCTCAGTATGGTAAAGTCTAGGGAAAATAATGAAAGTTTAAAAAATTTAAATCTAATATAGTTAAAATATTTTATGTTAAATATTAATGTTAATTAATGTTATATATTTCTTTTAAAGGTAGTACAAATTGGAATTAACTCTGCAGCACTTTAAAACTTAATTTTGAATGAAATTTAATTAGTCTAGGTATATTAAATGCAATTAATATTATTTTTTCAAGATTGATTCAAAAACCCACATGAATACAAATGTTTATATTTATCTATTAAGTTAATAAATGTTATGTATAAATTAAGTTTAAATAATGTAATTATTGTCTAAAAAATAAATTAGCAATATAATAATCCAGTCAGAAAGGGACCAAAGCATTCACTGTTCAATAGCAGTGAACCTCACGGATGACATTTGGTATGCCCTTCAGCAGTCTAAGCAGGTGTAGAGAATCACTGGTTATGTTTTTCCCATGCACTCGAAGTTGAAACCTCTCGTACACCAATTTCAAATGTCTAATCCAGTAAAGAGAAAATAACAGTTTGCTTCCCCCATCCTGCATCTCGAAATTTTACCGAGAACAGGAATTCTAGAATGTTCCGTCTGTTGGGGTGATAAGTCATATTGTATCTTCATTCACTGGATTACCCATTGGATTATTTTTAAATGATTTTCATTAAATATAAAATAAAACACATTTTGAAAACATCTTTTTCAAAGAATACACATTCCAGATAAATCGTAAACCTGTACAACTGAAAAAAGGGCACAACTCAACCCATTTCAGCGAACAATTTTTTACATGTGAGAAATGTCACCACAGTTATTCTCTTGAACTGCCTACTTTGATAGGGGAAGAAGAAGGGAACATGAATAACACTTGATCTTTTATGATCCAAAACTAAACACGTATGTCAGTTGTGAATAGTCTCTGTATCCAGTAAAAAAGACAAACATTATCAGGCTGACGTGACACTTAAGGTGCGCGAAGCTAGCTTGCACCAATATAGTGTAATGAATATATCCCTATAAGCTGTTGAGACGCCCCCTCCGTTCCACTCAAAATGTGGGATTTCAAAAACTCTCAGGATGCTGCCTGATGAGGGAACTAGAAGATCTCCTCCTCATCCTTTATCCGCAGATGTGATGTCACCACAGCGGTACCTTGTTGTCTTTAGAGATCATCTCTTTTTTGAGCACCTACAGGTCTTCTCTCCTCAATAAAATTATTATAAGTGATGAAGTACCCCCCCCCCGCTGTACCATATAAGGATATTGCAAGTCACCAAGGACTTCTATAACCATATAGAGGAATGAGGCCAATGGCTGAGATCCTTTATAAGGTTAAGGAACTCCAATATCCTTATCAGGTACACCAGGGGGTACTTTATCCCTATAATAATACAGGGTCACACTATTACCTTTCACACAAACAACTTAAAATCTTGGGGGCAGATTTACAAGCCCCTTGCGCCACTTTTGCGTCACTTTTAACATGGGAAAAGTGACGCAAAAGTGGCGCAAGGGGCTCATAAATCTGCCCCTTGGTGCGTAACTCTTTCATATGAAAGAGTGAGCGCATTTACAAAAATGAAGAAGAAGAATTAACCTCTAGGTCAAAATTAAATAAATCAATAACGTGTTAGTTATTTATTGCAAAGATTTATTAGAAATCTAGTTTAAAAATAAAAAGCAGCACTAGTTTGGAATGCGTAGAAACATGAAGAAAGATTCTAGTTTTTCTCTAATTATCTAAGGAGGGTAAAAAATAAACATGTTCTCTCTGCTTGTCATTGTAAGCTACAGAGTAGAGAAGAAGGAAGAAAAGTAGCGTTCCGTTTTTGTTGCTTTGAACAGCTGCTTCAGTTATGCTCTGTGAACTGACCTACCTTTCACCTCGGCTGCTGGCTTTAGAAGTAGGAATTGTGACCTCAGAACTCAACTGTAATTACCTCGTAATAGTAATAACCTCGTAATAGTTGAGTTACGGCCTCTATTTTTTATAATGGTGCATCACAAGTCACCGATTATAAAGAAATTACATCACATTGATACAGGGAATACAGAATGCCATGTATTAAAAAGTTAAGACATGCAATTTACTGACATTAAAATGGAGGTTGAGCTTCCGGAGTCCTGCTATCTTCGCTGTTTATCTCTGACTGGAGTTAGACAACCCCAGTGAGCCCAACCTCACCATACTGCCTACCGGGCCCAGCTCAGGAAGCTTTGCGACCCTGAGTATTTCAATCCCGAATGCCGAGTCGGTCCCTAGCACCTCGTTGTCGAAGAACTGTTATGTCTTGGAAGTCTTCGCCCTCTGTAGATTGAAGGGGAGCCAGTGTCCTCAAAATGAACCTTTCACCATATTCTCCAGCATTTCTACTTTAGTCTGCCAATGAATGATGGAGGGAATGGCACATCATTCAAAATGGCCCCTGTGATGTGATAGTGTTCTTCACCCTGCTCCTCTCTCTACTCCAAGATAAAAATGTATTTGTTGATGCACTTATTATCTTCCCTTATCCATAAGTAGATCTTCTATTCAGAAAGTTCTCCTTAATGGTGTCATTTTCTCCTCATTCTGCTTGCAGGACTTTCAGAGACACTGCTGCACTGGCCTCTTCCTGGAAAAGGTTGATCACATCAGCAGGCCTCCAAAGGCCATTTTGACGCTTCAGAGAATCTAAGCCTTCTCAGTGTCCTGATTGCTCTGCCTCCACTAATCGTTAAATGTTTCAACAACATGAGAGGTGTATAAAATACATAGGGTGTGGCCTGTTATGGTCATGGACAAACTATTGTTCCACATGGTGTACATATGGTCAGCCATATATAACAATGGTTTGAACTTGTTTTTGACCTCACGTTTCACAGGCGTGATTCTTGGCTTACAGACATGTCAGTGATCTGCAAAAGTTAGGTAACGCATAGATTTGTTTACTAACAGGAGTGGTGTGTGACTTGCTGATTAACCCAATCCAGACAAATTTTAGACTCAGACATAGGGAGAAGTAGCATCTCATTCAGAGAAGACCGGGGACAAAGTCGAAAAGTATGTTTTGCAACTGGTTCTTTTCAACTGTTACTCTCTTTTCTAATTTACAGTATCAAAAGTATTTTATTTTATAAATATAAACGCAGTTTGCAGCTTGGTGTACCTTGTACATTTTGAGAAACATCAGCCTACAAGCCTGATCGCTCAAAATAACAGTGTAAGAGTAGAAGCTATAAGGTAAAATTCAAAGTATGATGAAGTGTGAGATATTTTGAGGAAATGGATCCTCCAGAAAATGCTGATGTGACTCTGGTGCACCAGACTTCCCGTGGATGTGGGTCCTAAGCCCCTTAAGTGCCATACAAGAATGTGTGAGTGTTCACTCATCGCCGCATGTTAAATTAGACCCCAAATTAAGAATAAAATATACTAATATTTGAGATAACATGTCTCCTGTCTGTCATCATTAAAAAATGTATCCAGGGGGAGGAGCTTAGCGCGTGATCAAGATGGCCGCGTGAGCCTAGAGCTCCCGAGACCCTCGCTCCCTCCGGCATCTATCCTGTCTATTATCCTGTACTTGATGCCCGGGCTATTGGAGAGGATCTGCTGCTGAGGCGGGAACCGTTGTCCGGGTTGAAATCGCCCACCGGAGACCGAAGTTATACTGCCTGGAGGTTTGGGGCCTAATCCCCGCACGGTGCCCGGGACTTGCGTTGGCACAGTGCCCGTGCCCTAATTGAACAACAGCGGCCTGGTCGGGGAGGAGTCGTCGGAGGTGGAGGGGATTTCACTTTCACTTTCGATTTCGCCTTCCAGTCTCCAGGGCGCCCGTGACGGGGCGTGCGCGGCGCCAGCCACTGGTTGCATGCCCATTTACCCTGTACGGGCCAGGAGATTGTCTACACGGCAGATTGAGATGTCGACCAGGTCGGACGCCGAAAAGCAGAAGCCCAAGAACCCCAGGCGGGGCACCTCCACCCAGACTAATACCATGGACCGCTATGCCCATCAGAGGGGGTCCCCGGGCGAATCGGGCCCGACGTCGGAAGCCTCGAAGGACGCGGCGTCCCCCTCCACAGAATTAACCCTGCAGGACATCATGGGGGCCATCGAAGGGATGAAGTCCTCGATTGGGCAGCAATTTGAGACCCTGGCACAAAAAGTAGATGCCATATCGATAGATGTCAACCTGGTTCGGGCCGACCTCGGCAAAACTAATGAGCGGGTTCAGTCCTTGGACCTCAAGACTGCCGGCCTCCTGGGCGATGTCTCCGGCCTCCAGCAGGAAGTCCGTACTCTCCGGGCAGCAAATGATCACTTCGCCCGCCGGTTGGAGGACTTCGAAGGCCGTGCTAGGCGCAACAACGTCCGCATCATTGGGGTCCCGGAAAATTCGGAGGAGCAGTCGGTGGACCTGTTCGTGGAGGACCTGGTGGTGAACCATCTGGCACCCAAAGGCCTTAGCAAGTTCTTTACCGTCGAACGGGCCCATAGAGTTCCTGGCGGGAGGCCCAAGGTGGGGGCCCCACCAAGGCCGATTGTCGCCCGGATCTTTAATTTCAGGGATCGAGATGCCATACTACAAGCATCGCGGATGGCCGGCCCGCTGCCATTCCAGAACACTACTGTAAGCTTTTATCCGGACTTCACTCAGATGGTGCAAAAGCAGCGGCAAGGCTTCATGGCGGTCAAGAGAAGACTGCGTGAGATGGGACTAAAATATGCCATGCTCTTTCCTGCAAGGTTGCGGGTGGTGTTCGAAGAGCGAACTTTCTTTTTTGAGGCACCCGACATGGTCGGAGACTGGTTGGACACTCTGCCCCAAGGGCGGCCTGGCATGGAACACTCTGGTGGCGCAGATGGTGCCGGTGACGAACATTGAACCGGGACTTAAGTACCACGACTCCGATCCCTCCGGGAGGTTGATAGTCCGGGGGGTGGCGGGGGCAGTAGGGGAGCTTTTCCTCCTCTGGGGTTCTTTCCGTAGACTAGTTTTATAAGGGGCGACAGGCACACTGCAAGTTGGGGGGCACTTTAGAGCTTACGCAGGGGTGCAGGGTGGGGGGTGGGTGGGGTTTGTTGTTGGGGTTGTTGTTGTTTTTGGTTCTGCAAGGCGTCATGATGCAAGCTCCTGTGGTTCGGGTCAGGTTCCACGTGGGTGGTGGGGGTCTCCTTACATGCTGGGATGGGGGGTAGGGGCCTCAAAATACTCAGTTGGAATGTGAATGGCCTGGGGGATCGTATTAAGCGTGGGATTGTACTGCAATTTCTGAAGAGATGTGCCCCTGATATTGTCCTCTTGCAAGAGACGCACTTGATTGGCAACACGTGCCATGCACTCAATCGTAAAGGCTATAAGTTTGTTGCTCATTCCGGGTTCACCTCGGGTTCCAGAGGGGCGGGAATACTAGTCAGGTCCTCTCTCCCATTTGAGGTTGACTCTACTACTGTAGACGATAGGGGGCGCTTCGCGGCAGTAGCGGGACGGTGGGAGGGCAGGACGCTGGTCCTGGTGTCGGTTTATGTCCCCCCTGCATTGCAGCCCACTACCCTAGCGGACTTAGAGAGGACATTACTGGATCTCCCAGAGGGCGTGTTGGTGGTGGGTGGTGACTTTAATGCGGTCGGCTCAGGCCTGCTTGACAGGCACCCGCAGAGGATTTCGGGGGGGGCTCAGAAGTGGCTTCCTGATTTCATAGATACCCTAGGGCTGGTTGATTGTTGGAGAATGTTGCATCCCACACAACGGCAGTACACTTTCCACTCAGGTGCGCATGGCAGTCTCTCCAGAATTGATTATGTCCTTACTCTGGCTGCACACGCTCCCAGTGTCTCTGAGGCCAGGCACATGGCACGAGGTATTTCTGACCATTCTCCGGTGTGGATCTGTATGGATGTTGCCAGAGGAGTGGGTGGTAGGGTGGCCCCAATTAACCCGTGGCATCTTAGAGACCCTGTGACTCGTAGTGAGGTACTTAAGGCGATCGACCGTTATTTTCAAGAAAACCTCGGTTCGGTCACGTCGGCGGTGTCCTTGTGGGAAGCATTCAAAACCGTGATTCGGGGTGAGGCCCTCTCCTTGATTACAGCGGCCAAGCGTCGGAGGGACGCGGAGGTCGCCCAGCTGGAGGTGGAGATCGCGGACCTAGGGCTTGCCCTGGAGGGTGAGGTCACGGAGGAGGCGCTGCACGAATTGAGCCTTAAGCAATCGGAGTACAGGGCCCTCGTGACGGACGCAGCCAAGGCTCTGAGTAGGGAACAGCGGGGCCGTCTGTACGACGTCGGGGACAAGGCCGGGAAATTGATCGCGTGGCTGGACAAGAAGGAGAGGGTCAATCGAGTGGTGCCGGACCTAGTGACGGAGGCTGGCGTCCTGGTCACGGAGCCGGAGGTCATAGTCCAGTGCTTTGCGGATTACTTCCGCACGGTCTATACATCCGTGTCGGACAGGCCTGTGGAGGACTCATGTGCACTCCTGCGCGATCTCGCCCTGCCTTGCCTCTCCGACGTGGACAGGGACGACCTTGATGGCGACATCACGGTCGATGAGATTGCGGGGGCGATCCGTTCTTTGCGCCCGGGCAAGGCCTCGGGTCCGAATGGTCTGCCCATTGAGCTCTACAAACTCCAGCCGGACAAGATCGCTCCGCATCTACGAGCCATGTTTGTGGAGGCGCGGGCGACGGGTTCCCTCCCGCTCGACCAGCGCCTGGCAATGATCGTGGTCATCCATAAAGATGGCAAGCCTAGAGACAGGTGCAGTTCATACCGGCCGATCTCGCTCCTTAACGCTGAGCCGAAGATCCTTGCTAAAATCCTCGCAAACCGGCTAGTCAGGGTGATCGGTGACCTGATCCACCCCGACCAATCTGGATTCATCCCACATCGGAATACTGCGTTGAATCTTAGGCGCATTCATGGTGTGATCGCAAGGGTCGGGACGATGCGGGAACCAGCCGTGGTGGCGGCGCTCGACGCAACGATGGCGTTCGACACGGTTGAGTGGGCATATTTGTGGGCCGCGCTCGCGAAGTTCGGCTTCGGGCCCGGATTTGTGGGCTGGGTGAGGCTCTTATACGAAGGACCTCTCGCCAAAGTTGCAGTTAACGGGAGGGCCTCCAATCCCTTCGACTTGGGAAGGGGTACCAGGCAGGGTTGTCCCCTCTCGCCGCTGTTGTTCGCTCTCGCCCTTGAGCCGCTAGCGGCATGGATACGGTGGCACCCAGACGTGAGGGGGATTCGCTGGTCCCCCGATCACGAGGACCGTATTTCCCTCTATGCCGACGACATTCTGCTCTATCTTACCTCACCCCGGAAGTCCCTTATAGTTGTCTGCGACATCTTGACTTCCTTCGGGAGGAACTCGGGGCTCACCATCAACTGGGGTAAGTCATATCTGTACGCCCTGTGTGGAGACGCTCCGGTTCCCCCGCGGAATTGCCCGATCCAGATCGCCCGGGAGGGCTTTCAGTATCTTGGGATCTATATTTCAGCCGACCCCACGGTACGGTATGAGCGAAACCTGCTCCCTCCGTTGGCGCGCCTGCGGCGGGACGTGGCAGGCTGGAGGCGGCTGCCGCTTTCCCTCCTCGGTCGTGCGGCGCTCTTTAAAATGATGTCGCTTCCCCGCTTTCTCTATGCCCTGCAGAACACCCAGGAGCTGGTCCCGGCCAGTTACTTTCGGGAGGTTGAGAGTCTACAGCGTTCGCTGCTGTGGGACGGCCGCCCGCGTATAGCGATAGCAAAACTAACTCTCCCTTGGTATGACAGGGGTATCGCGCTTCCCGACATCCGGAGATACTATTGGGCCTCCCAACTGAGCGCAGTCAACCACGGAGTCTACGGTCCTGCGCTTAGCCCCGGCTTCGCTATGGACCGGTGGTTGTTGCGGGGTGGTGGCTACTATAGAGCACTTTATTCAAGGGCCCCGGCTGGATCCCTCACGGGGCCGACCGGGGTGGCGGTGCACGTGTGGAAGGCAGTCACGAACTCCCTGGGGTGGAAGGATAGACTCACACTGGCCACTCCGCTGTTTGACTCGGACATGCTGGGGAAACTCTGGAACTCTAAGGGTTTCGACAAATGGGACCTGATTGGTATTTCCAGGGTGGGGGACATGCTGGCCAAGGGGCGGATTAAGTCGTTTACAGAGCTGCAGACGGAATATGCGCTAGAGGGCACGGAATACTTCCGGTACGCGCAGGTACGTCATGCGCTGCGGTCGGTCCTCGTTGAGGGGGAGAAGGTGCCCGAATCCTCTCCGTTGGAGGACCGGATCTTGGACGGCCATGTGCCGGAGAGCACAATCTCTCTCATTTACAAGAAGCTGGTGAACGTCCGTGCCGATCTCCTCCTGGGGGTGCGGGACCAGTGGACTAGAGACGGTCTTGAGCTGGACGATGAGGACTGGCAGTGCGCTGTCTCCTCCCCGAAAGAGGTTGCCATCCCCGCCAGGCTGCGGCTGGTCCAGCTTAAGATACTCCACAGAGTCTATGTCACTGGCCCCCGGTTGGTCCACATGGGTTTCTCCGAGGACGGGCTGTGTAAGAGGGGCTGCGGGATGGTGGGCACCTTTCTGCACATTATATGGGAGTGTGGTGTGATTGCGGAATTGTGGAAGCAGATTCATGTTGTGATGCAGGAGGTCACGGGTATTGTGTTGCACTCGGAGGCGCGGCGCTGTCTCTTGAACGTGTGGGGCCCTACAGACTACGATGCTGCGCAGACTCAATGGGTGACCCTTGGTAATATGGTGGCCAAGCGGGATATTGCACGATTGTGGGGATCCCCTAGCCCGCCCACCCTGGATGCATGGAAGAACAACATGGACTGGTGCATGTTTCAGGAGAAAACAGTGTATTGTGCACGGGGGAGGCCCAAGAAATGGCACAAGGTGTGGGGGGGGTGGAACCAGTATAGAGGGTACATCTGCCTGCCTCCTGCCACTGACCCACCAGAGGAGCACCTTTCCCCCTAGCCCCACTTCCGACTTGAGTTTTGCGGATGAAATCTGATAGAAAGTTAGTGCCTCTGCCTCTCCCTCCCCTCCACACTTGAGGGCTGATCTGATGGTGGATATGGGGCCGCCTCATCGGTGGGATCTGACGCGAACACATGATGTATATTGCCTTGCTCGTTATGTTTTTCTTTAAAAATTGAAACCTTTTTTCTCTCCTGCATGACAGCTATAGAAGACTACATATGTTGATTGACGAGCTGCCGAACCTCCGGGTTGTCGGCTGAATAGCTGTGTCTCTGAAATATCCGAATAAAGGTTTTTAAAAAAAAAAAAAAAAAAAAAAAAAAAAAATGTATCCAGGAAGTGACCCAAATCAGTGAAATGCCCAAAGGCTATATTCCTTCATAAGGTCAGGAGACTACTTTGTGACTTTCCTTATCCTGAGTTTGTGGTGGACTTGACTTGTGGTGGACTTTAAGAACTTAATTGCATATCATGCCTGAAGTTCTTTCTCACAAGTTGGCAGGGTATGCCCAAGCATGGGCCTTTGCTCACTTTGACACTGGATTCAAGCTAGCCTGGCTGATGGGGGGTGTTACCCTGAAATCGGTCTCAGGATCCTTGTTTCTGGTGTAGGGAAGACTAGGCATGGCAGTTTGGGCTGGACTGTTCCCATGAGGCACAGGGTCAAGACTGATTTGCATATGGCTGGGTCAGAACTGGTGTGGCGAAGTGAGCTAAAGAATGCTGATGGATTCAACCCAGATCTGTGCCTGGGGGTGAGTGTCTGAAAAGTTTAAGGGCTCCGTCCATCGTCTCCTTGTGTTTGCTTTGTTCCTCCTAGACGGCCACACACTATAGAGAGCTTATAGGCGGCTGGATGGGCCATCACTGACAGGATGGGGGAGCGGAACAGAGTACAGCCCTACTTACACTTGAACAGGCTATGTCCTACCCACACACAAAGGGCTGCATACCCCCTGCAGTTAGGCTGGCGCCAGGACAGGGAAGGCATGATGACTGGGAATTTCAAATGAAAACCTCTAGAAGCATCCCCCAATTCAAAGTAAGGCCAAGGTAAAAATAATGGACCTTAGATACCAACCCTTCAGTATATTTCTGGTGCTGTCAATACTTTGCTAGAAAGAAGGACTGCTGTGTTGCTGATAGTACTGCCACTCTGCTGGACCGCTGCTGTGAAGGACTGCTGCCCCGCTGTGCTGCCCTGTTGCCTTTGTGAGAAGGACTGGACCTGCATCTGTTGAAGCCAGGACTCCAAAGTGAATCCAAAAGCTATTTGGCTGGCCTCCTGACTAGAGCTTCAGGGACAAATGCTTCAACAACCTTGAACCCACTTGTGGACCCTTCAAAGTGGGCCGGAAGGTGCTCCCACAGCACTACCTATGGAGTCAGCAGAACCGATGGATCTCCTCCGCGGCATGGCACAACACAAGCACACCCGGAGCATTGCCTTTGCTGTTTGACGCATCACTTTCGAAACTGATGCATCGCCTGTGCTTTGAGGGCTCTCCTGATACAAGGACTCCGTATCGATCCTGCAGCCTGCATCGGAACTGTCACTAGTTCGAACCTTTCCTAACACCTGCCCTTGCATCACAAACCCCTCGTCGACAGCAGCCTCGATGGCGACACAGGTTCTTGCATCTCAGCCTCATAGCTCTTCGGAACCCACACATCGCCTTCAATATTGTATCTTCCACACCGGACTTCTCCATTGTAAGCTCTTGCCAAGAGGATCCTCAACAATGATGCAGGACCTCACATCGCAGCTTCGCTTCTTGGAACCAATGTATCATCTTGCCTGAGCGATTCATCTTCTGAGCGGGACCTCGCTACACTCCGTAAAGCAGGATTTAAAATACTCTTTTTCAGTGGGCTTACCTGGGTCCTTGTAGCCGGTCCATGCTCCCATCACGGTCGGCCTGAACATGTGGCTTTGTCCCAGTCTGGCGCGACCAGATATCCATAGTTGCCTCTTTGGGCTTTTTGGTGCTATTTTTACTGAAATATTTAAACTTGCATATCTCTAGTTCTACTGATTGGATTTTTGCCGGTTTGATCTTGATTTCTTAATTTCTCCATTTTTTTTATCTGGTGTGGCATCTTTTTTGTGTGGTGTTTTCCACTGTATTACTCTTTGAAGTGCTGCACAAATACTTTGCACATTGCCTTTAAGTCGGACTGCTCAATGCCAAGCTACTAGAGGGCTGAGCACAGATTATGTTGGGGTTTGCTTGTAACTTCACCTTGACAAGGATTGTGGTTTCAGCTTGAGGAGAGTTTCACGCCCCTCAATTAATCCCCCAATTTCTTACAGGCTGTTTTTAGATTAGTGAAAAAGGTAGTATCAAATTTGCGGCCAATAGTTGTCATGCCGTTACCTATTGTGCTAAAAAAAGTCTCTGCTCATGCCAATTTGACGTCTGAAAATATGTATTAAATAAATGAAATAGTCTGTGAATCATAGAGCTGGGTTACAAGTGCATCCCCGGGAAACTGTAGCATAAAGCTAAAGCACACTAGTACAGAATGGAAATGTATATGTTTTCATACACAGGGATCTAATATACATTGATTTGATTTGAAATATTACTTATTAAGCGCACGAATGCCGTGGCGTCTTGGCGCTGACTGTTACACATGGATAACTAGCGTGAGACTCTGAAGCTTTAAGTTTGAGAGAACAACCAGGTTTTCAGCTCCTTCCTGAACATCATCTGGTTAGGTTGACATCTGATTCCAAAGTTTGGCCACACAGAATGACAACATACGACCCCCCCATCTTGCCTTGCGTATTTTTGGAATACAAACAAAGCCCTTCGTAGAGGATCTAAGAGATCTAGCTGGAGAGTACATTGTAAAAAGTTTCCGCACCTCCCCAGATATTCCTCCATAGAGGGTCATGTGTACTATACAAAGAGCCTTAAAATTGGCTCTTTGCTGGACGGGAAGCCAATGTAAAGCTCTAATAGCCTCTGATGTGGGGCGTCCCTTGGGGATGTTCATGAGCAGTCTGGCAGCAGCGTTTTGCAGTGATTTCAACTTCCTCTCCTGTGCCTTATCAATTCCCACAAAGAGCGCGTTGCAGTAGTCAAGTTTGGATAGAAAAAGTGCCACTACAACGGTTTTTTGAAGTTTGTATGCAATAAACGGGAACATTTTCCTCAATATTTTTAGGAGAAAGAAACAGGAGGAAGTTAGCTGGTTAACTTTAGCTGACAGATTAAGCTGCTCATCCAGAATCACCCCCAAGTTCTTAACCTTGGTACCTGGACTAGGACAGACTTCCGCCTCCATAGGCCACCAGTTGTCATTCCATAGCAGAGGACATCATCTCATGCAACTGAAACAAAACGTGTGCAGATGCAGAAACTGAAAAATGAAAACTTTCAGAGCTGACCAAAGAATTCAAGGATTGTGTGGCTAATTCAAGCTGCTCTGCAGAAGGTGACGATTTGTTATTTTGAAGAAAATCGGCCTGGGTCTTATGGGAGGCCTTCAAGACTGTGGTTAGAAGCCAGGGGGTTTCTTTGATCACCAGACTCAAAAAAGAAAACCAGAAACTGTTGGAAGACAAAGAAGGAGAAATCCAAAAATTAGTCTGAACTGCTACTGCAGATCAAACAGATATACAACATAGGCTATGAATTAAACAAAAAGAATATACAGATATTGCTGATATGCGGCAAAAGCCAAACACCTAGCGACCCTACATCGCTTGTACGAGGTGGGGGACAGAGCTGGCAAGATCCTGGCACAGTTGAACAAGAGAGAAGAAGCTTTCCTAAGGGTATTTGAGATCACTCTAGATGGGGGGGGGGGGGAAGTGAGGGATTAGCAGGGAATAGCAGATGCCTTCGCAACTTACTATAGGCAATTATATACACCATCTGCTCGCTCACCCAAAATGAAGCGATTGAACTATTAGCAACTCTGGATATGCCCTCACTGGAGGCAGTGGTCAAGGATCATTTAGAATCAGACCTTACAGACTGTGAAGTACTGCAGGCTAGCCGATCATTAAAAGCCAGGAAAGCAATGGGCCCGAGCAGCTTACCGATTGAACTATACAAATTGACAGAGTCCAAAACTGCCACATACTTAGTGAAGATGTACCAGGAAAGTCTTAAAATCTGGAAATTACCCGAAAACCAAAGGCTTGCAAATATAGTAGTGATACACAAGACCGGGAAACCACCGGGGAGTTGTGCGTCTTACAGACCAATATCCATGCTAAACGCAGAGGTCAATATTTTAGCGAAAGTGTTGGCAACCCAATTGGTTCCAATGCTACGCAAGTTAATCCACCCCGACCAATCAGGCTTTATGCCTGGTAGAAATACCGCACTTAACTTGCGGCGTCTTCAGGAAGTACTGGGGAGAGCTGACAGCATTCGAGAAGAGGCGGTTGTGGTGTCCTTGGGTGCCAAGATGGTGTTTGATATGATAGAATGGCTCTTCCTGTTCACTGTCCTCGAGAGACTAGGGTTTGGGGTAAGTTCTGAGCATGGGTCCGACTGCTATATGCGGAACCTTTAGCACAAGTGATGGTAAATGGGAGGGCGTTAGGCTGTTGTTAAATTACAAAGAATGATGAGACATGGATGTCCCCTTTCTCCTTGATATTTGCGCTGGTCCTGGAGCCACTAGCGGTGTTGATACGGGGTGACCCGCTTATTAGGGGACTTAGATGGACTGCAGATTAGGAGAATCGGATCTCCCTTTATGCAGACGACATCCTTCTCTACTTGGCTAAACCCTACTCCACCCTACACAGGGTGCTCCATATCTTTATCCTGTATCAAAATTACTCTGGTTACACCATAAACTGGGATACATTGATGATATACGTCCTCTGTGGCCCAAGAATGAAACTTCCCAGAACGTGCACAGCAAGAGTTGCAACAGAAGGATTCCAATATCTGGGAATTTATGTCACCAGAGACCCCGTGGTCTTTTATGAACGCAACTCAGTCCCCCCATTAAGTCGGCTTTGGGAAGATGTACAACATTGAAGGTCTTTGTCTTTGTCGGTGATAGGCAGGGCCTCCTCATACAAAATGATTGTGCTTCCCCGCTTCTTATACATTTTGCAAAATATGCCCTACTTGGCCTCTCCGACATACTTTTGAGCAGCTGAAGTGGACTATGGACACTCCTCTGGGACGGAGGGACTCCACGAATAGCGTTAAAAAAATTGACTAAGCGATGGTACAATGGAGGGATTGCTCTGCCGGTGCTTCAATATTATTACTGGGCAGCGCAGCTTATAGTGATCAATCAGTGGGTACATACAGCACATGACGACCCAGCCTATAGGATGGATAAACACAATATGTGATCCGGAGGGGGCAAAGGAGGAACATGTGTAGCAAACACCAACATCAAGATCAATCAAGATATGGCATATAGCGTCAGCGGCTCTAGGGTGGAGGGAGAAAATTACCCAAGCCACTCCCCTATGAGATACGGCACAGTTGGGATTTCTAGCAAACCACCCAGGTTTTGATAAATGGGACCTTATTGGCCTCTCAAGGGTAGGTGACATGTGGGTGAACCTCTAAAGGGACTACGAGTTGGTGTCGTAAAAAAACCTACCAATATAGCCACATAAGGAATGATCTACAACTTGCCATTCCAAAGGGTACCGATCTCCCAGTCACCTCCCCTCTAGAGGATAGGTTGCTAGATGACTATCTGAAAAAAAAGCAATATCTGTAACTTATTGAAAAATACTAAACAATTACCCTGACATCTTGGAGAAAGTGTGGGTCAAATGTGTGGAAGATCTGGGGGACCTGAGTGATGAGGAGTGGCTAGAGGCGCTTGCGTCCCCTTGGGAGGTGGCCATACGGTCACAATTCAGATTGGTCGGACTAAAGATCCTACACAGGACAAATTATACATGCACAACACTAGTAAAAATGGGCAAACTAGAGTCAACACAATGTCCTAGGAACTGCAGCCAGGAGGGCACATGTTTACACCTGTGGGTGAATTGCCCAATGATTCAGACGTGCTGGAAGGCGATTGTTACACGTTTGATGATATTGTGTGGGGAATAGGCGGAGGCTTCTCCTCAATGGTGTTTATTAAATATTTGGGAGACAACAAATCTAAGAGCCGGGCAACGACTGTGGGTCACATTAGGCCTCATGGTGGCCAAACGTAACATAGCTAGAAAATGAGGATGGAGATGGGGCCCACATCCCGGGATTTGGAAACCAACATGGATTAGTGCATGCAGGCAGAGAAGGTGGTTTACGAAGGGAGAGGTTGCTCACACAAATAGACAAAAATTCGGGGTGGGGGGGGGGGGGGGGGGTGGCGCTGGAATGAAAGTAGAGGGATGCTCTGTCAGCCGGTTGGAAGACCTCCCAGTTTGGAAGGGACTGAAGATTACGAACAATAGCAATATTGTTGAGATCTGAAAAGGGGTAAATGGGTGAGCACCGCATCAAAACTTGGAGATAAATGTCTTGATATTTATAAGACATGTAATTGTGATCTGACGCTGGGTGCGATAAACACTGCTGTCAAGTGTCCTTTTGTCCTTTTTATTTTTCCTTTTACAATAAAAAGATGCTAAAAAAAAGAATTGTGTGGCTAAGGTGCTAGACATGAGAGACAGGTTTACATGTCAGAGATGGGCAGAACTTAGCAGAATCAGTTAGCAATGAATGAAACAATTAAAGCAGTTGTGCTAGGCAATATTTTCAGTTCTAAAATCGCCAAATCTAACCTTTGAACTTTAGGCACCCAAATGATGACACCTAAGCAGTAATGTTATATTCTTCTTGCATGTTGCATAAAATGTGCAGAGTAAAATCCCTGGTTGACACCCTCTGACAACTGATATTACTGAAGGGGAGACAAGAATTTGCACAGTAATACTGATCACGAGAGAGTCTAAAAGGTAGCCCCCATTCATGCCTTGGAAATAAGAGTGCTCTCCCATTTACAGAGCCGTACCCCATGAAAATGAGAGAATTCACTTTGCGCATGCTCATACTCCTAGTAAGGCAGCATTTAAATGTGAAAGGAGGACCGGAGGAGGAAATATAGACACCGATTACCCATGGAGAATGACCTTCACAACAAGGTTGTTACACCGCGGTATGTTTACATTGCGGGCATTACAACGCAAGTCGTTAAAACGACTTGCACTGGATGGCTCTCTAAGCTAAGGAATAGTATGATTTACTATTCCAACACCTTCCCTACTGTAACGTAGGCTGGAGTTGGAATAGTAAATCATACTATTCCTAAGTCCAGCACCCTCCAGCGCAAGTCGTTGTAACGAATGCAATGTAAAATACCGCGTTGCGAATGTATGCGTTGTAACGTCATACATTCATCACCCATACAGCACCAACATCCTAGTGTGACTGTGGGCTGCCCTTCAAAACCCTCCCTTCACATGGGTGCATTCGCATCCAATGGCTGGCCATCAGAGACGTTTTAAGGAATGGGCAAAGTGGGCAATTTCCCAGGGCCCTCACCTTCCATGGGGCCCACAGGCGAAGGAAATTTGATCTCTCTTTCTAGCTCACCTCTGTCTTTTTCTATATCTGAACCTCTCTTCTTCTCTCGGAGTACCTCTACCTCGGTCTCTTTGCCCAGTGTCATCTTAAGAATGTTTTGGGTCCCCAAAAAGGAATACTTCAACTGCTTTTGTGCGAAACCCATTTCCAAAGGTTTGTTTGGCATCGAACAGGCTACAATTAGCACAAACGTAGGTAATAAAATTCAAAGTTTTTACAAACAGGGGCACCGAAATATATTTTTGACTCGGGGCCCCAAAAATTCTTTAAGACAACACTGCTGGCCACAGGGGCACTGAGTCTGTGAGTACTTTTTAGACTGTGCACACAGTTCATTGGCACCCACAGCTCAGTCTCTGAGGGAGCTTGAGGGCCTCCAGAGGGTGAGGATCAGTCAAGGCCTGCACCCTTCCTAACCCTAAGTTACTCCTAAAACATAAGGACTTGGGTAAACATGGCGCTCTCCTGTATGATCTCCCATATCCCCCCTTTCAAAGGAGGCGATGCATTGGGAAGCACACTCTTCTGTCTATGGTGTTATTGACGACCACCATAACTGAGTAGGCACTCCATAACAATATCAGAATTAGTGGCGATACCACCTCTTGTCTGAACCAAGGACATTGTTTGTAGGTTTTAAATGGGAATTACAGTCTCCAGTGCACTACAGTGTAATAAATGGAATTACATGGGCACCGCAGAAGGAAGAAAATAGACCCCCAAGATCGACACATCTATAGAACCCCTGATCACCCTGCTTCTTTGCTAAAAGCCTTCATGTCACAGCTGGTTCTATGTCACTCTCAAAGTGTCGACCAGAAAGTACAGAATTCGATTTTAGCCCTTGCTTGAGAGGTACGAATGTGCTGCTCAAGCTTCACGTGTCGGTGGGTGATGTATTTAAGAATCCATTGTTTCTAGGATTTTTTTGTACCTAATCAATTTGCGGAATTTGTCCTGGTCGGGCTGATAGTATAAACGTGACTTTCCTCTTCAACATTCCTAATTCAGTAGCCCACATGTTTCATTGTTTCCTTGCAGGTGATGAATATTCATGAGCTTTCGTGTCGGGTGTGTGCCGTTAATTACATACTAGTCAATGTGGCAGCGGTGCTATAAAACCTCTTTCGAGGCACACACATTTACCAGCACTTGGACAGCCCGGCACCTTCTCTGCCAACAATCCTCAGACTCACAGGACGGTAAGTGCTTGAATGCGCGCTCTTTATTTGCAGAGGGTAGGGTGGCTGCCATGTTGGGATTTGAAGCTGCTGTAAGATCGCGACTGTTTTTAATTTTCAACAAACTACATTTGGAATGTGTACTATTGAATTTTCCTGAGAGTGTGAGTAAAACGCCCTTTCTCTTATAATCTGTAATATTTATAGATGCACGTGCTATTTAAGTGTTTGAGGGATATTCATATGAATTTTTATTCCAAGGTTTTTTAAACCCGGTGAAAGTAGTTCATATCAATCTCTCGGGTAGGATTAGTTCAGAGCTAGGAGTGTGTCTAGAAAAGTGACCAGTGAACTATATACTCAGTGTCCGTAAAGACATGAAGGGGAATCTAAGAAAGTCGGCAGGTTCTCAGTGTACCCTAGTGTCTCAACCCTGAAGCAGCAGGATACAGACAATTCTTTCCCACGGTTTGAGGTGGTTTGTATTCTAACCGAGTCAGTCATTTCATTTCATTTTGGTACTTTATTTCGGTCATAGACCATTAAAGTAACAATTCTTCAGTGGAAGTACAAATACATCATACCATAAAAAGATAAAAAACAATTCAGGATGTGTTACATACTCAGTAATAGCACTAGATTGATAAAAACAGTAAAACCAAACAGTACAATGTTATACTTTGATATCTAGAGTCAAAAAACAATTTATTTAAGATGGATGAATTATGAACTCAAAAACAGCACCAGTTAAGTAAAAACAATTAAACCGTACCATACATTAAAGTACATTTGTGACTGACCAGTCAGAGGCCTAGGTACTGCCTACCAAGGGTCCGCCAGGTTGTTTGAAATGGGGCCAGAGAGGATTTTGCTTCGAATGGGTCATATACTCTCGAGATACTTGCCTACAGAGAAACTTTAACAGAGGACGTATCTGCTCTACAGATCCTCGAAGCTGTCTTATACTGGCGGGCTCCTAGATAGCGACGTAGGGGAGCTAGCCAGTTTTTCAGCTGTTTGTAGTTAGGGCAAAAAAACAGGAGATGATCGGACGTTTCTTCACCCTAGCCACATAAAGGACACATTTTGGATCCACCTTGGTCAGGTTTCCATTTGAATGTGAGTGTAGCAAGAGGGAGTGAACCTAGCCTGAACCTTAAATAAAGTGCTATCATTAATAGAGGATCTGTCTCATCCATGTAATTCTCAAACAGTGGTACTAGCTTGAACTCAAGGAAGCTTTCAGTCAGGTGCCCCAGGCCTATCTGGTTACATAATTTAACCTCCTTGATCTCCCAGCTTGGATCTAGTCAATACTCATGCAAACCCCTGGAGCTGAGAAGCTGCTTCACATAAGCCAATCACCGGATTTTTCGTCCAGCCCTATGATCTGTTCAAGACATCATTAAACCTACCCTGTAGTGTTCCAATTCAGGAGTGGATCATACACAACACCAATAAAGGATTGGCTTTAGGCTGGTTACGGACACTATAGACCATAACCTTAAGTCTGGCTTAAAGGCTAATGGAGTACTTAGGGGTAATTTGAGGGTGTCTCTCAGCAAATTATTCTCAGCTTTTTCCATGCCATTTAGATTTCTTTGGCCCCAGAGCTCTGCACCAAATGTAGCAGCAGCCACGGCTTGGGCCCTCCAGACTTCAAGATGGGTGGAGACTGGGTGCAAGTTTGTCTTACTTGCAAATTTGAAAGAGCGTTTTTTACAAAGTAGTTTACCCAGGTGTTGCAGCTGGATAAGCGTATGCCAAGATAGTCAAAGTCTGACACTCACTTTAGTTCCACCCCCTCAAGGGGTATATTCCCTCTAAAGCCTCTGTAGGGGTGGATGGCCATAAACTTAGTTTTGCTTTCATTGGTTGCTAGGCCATGGTCTGAGTAAACTAAATTGAAGTTATTCAGGAGAGTCTCCAGGCCTTTGGGATCTTAAATGCCAACAATGTATCATCTGTGAACAACAAAGCTGGTTTCTTGGTTCCTCCTAGTACCGGGCAATTATTGTCACAGGCCAGTAGATAGTCAATACAATCATTACCGAACAGCAAAAGCAGCATGGGAGCAAGTCCACAGCCTTGCCTTACCCGCTTATCTATCCCAAAATCATCAGTGATTCCCCATTGGCCTCTCTACGGATTTGGGCAGAATTAACTTCAGTGGAGCTAAATAATGATATTAAGAAGGGGGCCAGGGAGTCCCAGGTCTCTAAGAATTCTCTAGGGACCATGTCGAATGCCGCCTTAAGGTCAACAAAAGCGATATAAAGACTGTCCCCATATAAGTCGACCTCCTTCCAACTTATTAGTTGGAACCTGAAAATCTGGTCGACCATACTAGTTTCGGTGTGGAATCCGGCTTGAAATGATGTCAGAATCTTGGTTTCATGGATCTAGAGTAACAATCGGTGTAGTATTAGCTTATTTGTTTTTACGTGAGTCAATGAGACTAATTGGGAGATACTTTGCCGGGTCTGTCTTTGGGCCTTTTTTGTGGATAGAGTTTATTTCTGCACCTTTCCAAGATGTAGGAATGTCTGCTCCCACCATGATAGCGTTAGCGACAAGGGTGAGGCATGGTGAACAAATAGTGGATTCAGAGATTAACAGGCCCACCGGAATTCAATGCTGCCAAGGGGCTTTCCCAGATGTCTGCGATTTAATGGCATTACAGATTTCCAACAGTGTGAAAAATTCTTCATATCTGGAGGTGTCAGAGTTGTAGACAATGAAACCGAGGATTGTGGCTGGTAAGGGGCCATAGTTATCATGCGTCTCCAGATTTGGGTGGGAGGGGGAAGTGGAGTATAGGGTTTTAAAGTGGGTTACCCAGTCCTGGGGAACAATGCTAGATTCAGGTTTCACCCTCACTGTCTTGGAGCCTTGTGAGATGACATGCCAGAAGGCTGCCTGATTCCCTGAATACACAGCGGTCAACATTTCGATCCAAATGGCCATATCCCAGTTTGATTTAGCAAAAAAAAATTTTGACTGCTTTGTAGCTGGCTCTATCAGACTGGATGTTGTTTGGCAGCCCTCCCTTGATGGCACAGAGATGGTGGCTCTTTGCTAGTCTCCAAATTCTGTTAAACCGCGAGTGTGATGCAGTCACAGTAGAGTTCTTATTTGAGTAGGGTTTAGTAAAAAAGCCTGATTCTTAACTCCTCGAACCATTTACCATGGATGTCCATTACCCTATCGGAAGGCACATCAGGATGAGCTAATAGGAGCAAGAAGGGGGGGCCAGGCCCTAGTATATGTGGGCAAATGTACTCTCATTATTCAATACAGTCTCCCATCTTACCTTCCTTCAAGGTAATCAAGGGGCCCTATTTGCCCTGTCCGTATTGTCATGCAGTGTAAGAAACAGAGGAAAATGTAGGATCTCCATATCTATATTGAGTTCCCAGAATCGGAGATCCACAGTAATATAATCAATACAACTCTGGCTGAAATTTCTTTTAAAGTTGGGTGCCTCTCTACATAGGATTTCACTCTGCCATTGAAGGCCCTCAGATGACAACATATACAGAGGTCCAGCAACTGCAGGGCTATCTTTGAGGTGAACTTTAGACAAGGACCCGCACTCTGGGGAATGCCCCAGTACTGATCTTCGTCACCGGTTAATTCCCTTTAGAGGGTGGTATGTTCAAAACGTGTTAAAACTCCCGGCTACAATTACTATTACCTCTCACTTGGATTTTGAGTTAGTAATATCACTCAGTTCGTCCACAATAGAAGACTATGCTTATTTGGGAATGCTCCTGCTATAAACATTAAAAAAGCACTAGCGTTACATTTTCCTGAAGGGCAACCTCGAGGCCAAGTAGATCCGGTGAATCGATTGGCAGTTGCTTAACGTGGTATCCCGGAGAGATCTTAACCCATGTGGATAAACCGCCTGAGAGTCTACCGGGTTTGGGTTTGCGAGCAGGCACATACAATGTCTAATATGCTTGTCTATGGGTTGGGACAACCTCCCAGGACTCTTTAAACATAATAATATTGGCTGTGTATATAAAGGGCCCTGAGTCCCCCTGGGCAAACTTACTCCCCAGTGCCGCAATGTTCCAAGATATGATACAAAAATCATTAGACTTGCACGTCTAGAGAGTAGAAAAATTGTTCACTGTGCAAGATGCAAGAACTAGTTGGAGGAACCTACACTTGGGGCTGCTCTCGGTCATGACTACCATTTGATGAAGGATTCACAGGACAATCCAGTCAATCCACACAAGAAAGAGAAGATATGGTTTGAGGGTGCTCCTGGCTCTGCAGCAGGGGGACCCTTGTTTTCAACGGTATCTGGGGGTTATTGGGGGTAGAGGTTCATGCCTGTAATGACAATAGACCATTCACAAAAGCATAATGTGAGAAATGTAAACTAATGCAGTCAAAGGAGTCAGAGTGTGAAATACGACTCGCACTAATTGTGTCAGAATGTATTACAGTGTAGCATTTCCTCACGTCTCTAATCCAGTGCATCACTTTATTTATCATGGAAGCGTCATCTTCTTCGACACACAAGGGCAACTTGGCATACCAGTTATATATAACATACAACTGTGGTAAAAAGTGTTATGGTTAGTATTAGACAATAGACAATTGGACACTAGGGTGAGGCAGTATAGGTGTAGGAGTAAAATCAGGGTAAAGTAATGGAACCTGGTTATGTGAATCCTTGCAACCGTCAACCTGGCTTGTCGATGGGTTTTCACAGTGATGGTATTTCGGCGAGGATTGTAACTCATCACCTAGGGCCTTAATCTCAGCCCTTAAAGAATTAATGACTTCCCATAGTTCTTTGATTTGGGCACAGGTGTCATCCGCTACATCTTACCATTGTGGGGGAATCAGGAAGCGCTCCGGAGTCATTTGGCGGCATATCATTAGAAACAGTTTGCAGCTACACAGTGCTGCAAGCCCAATCGCACAGCTTTACTTTAAAGAGTCAACTGACAACTTGTTCATTTTCATCATGTTTATTCCACATTATTCCAATTTAATCCAATTTAACTTTCTTAATCACGATGACGCTGACCGAAGGCCCATTTGCTTCACATGAGGCAGTTGTGCCCATCCAGGCCTCTTACCACATCACGTATGGACTCTAATTAATATTTACAGCTTAAAATCTCATTCCCAATGCATTTCGGGCTATTTTTATGCCCTTCGTCAGGGGTGCCTGTTTGAATCTAAAAATAACATAAAAACCCATGTTAATCTTCTGTTTTTCAACACTATCATGACTTCACTTGTATACATTCATCCATGGTGCAATCGATACAATCGATACATAGAACATAACACTACCCAATTCCCACTGAATGGTTTCAAAAAATAAAAAAACAAAATAGTTTCAAAAATGACAAAACAAACAATCAAACAAGGCATATCATTAGAGGCCAAAACAGAAAAATGATTAGAGCATGTAACCACAGGTTCTAGTGGAATATGAGATTTTGATGAATTAGAAGAAATACACAACAGAGAACTGCTGATAGTGGACTCGCCTGGGAATTTCTTATTGAGCTAATTGCCATGAAAGGAGACCATTTGCACTTTCCAACTTTTTAGAACTACCGGGCAATTTGTGTCCACCAGAAGCATCAGGTTGAAGGAAATGATATTCCTCCTCTACAAGATGGTCTATACCTTGTAGGGTACTGCTGTGGGATGGACAGGCTACTGCTTATTCCCTGGTTGATTCACCAGTGAGTTTTTCGGTGCTTTTCCTTTTCCCCAAAGGTCGACAGGTTAAATATCACTCTCTAGGTATTTCAACTAAATAGTCATACTACATATAACAGCCATCCCTCCAACAACCACAAACAGTTGGCCAGGCTACAAGCTTACGTGGGAAAACCACGAGGGGTTAATATTATTTTAAATGCCTCATACCGCTTGGCTCGGTGGAGGAGACTATTCGATGATGAGTATTGGATCTGGTCTTTGGCATACAAGGTCTCGGTCTGAAAGGACAACCAAACAGGCACCAAAAAAGTCAGTAGATATATGTTCGTAAGAGTTGACATTATTTAGAATGGGGATTTGCAATTCGGCCACAAGACCAAGGGGGGTGGCCTGCCCCTCCTCTTCGTGGCAGAGGCAGGGTTCCCCGAAAACGTTAATTCGATTGTCATGGTGATTTCCTGTCTGCAAGTCTGCAAACAAAATGCTACTAAATATTATTAGGTAAAAAATGGACATAGTGGTTTGGTAGGTGGGTTGACATTCATAGCAAAATAAACAGAGAAATTATGAAAAGATTAAAATAAGGGAAAGACACAGAGAGGGTGGAATAAAAAGGTGAGCATGAGAAAGAATAGTAAGAAAGAACAAAATAAGGATGAGAGACATAAACATGGGTAGATGGAATGAGAGAGGAAAGAGCTGGTGTTCAAAGGAAGGTTGCAAGAAAGGAAGTAAATGTTGAAAGATATAATGAAGAAAAGGTGAAAAGTAGGATGGAAGGGTGAAAGACTGAATGGATGGAAGCATGAAAGATTGGGTAGATGGAAGGACACAAGGATAGATGGAAGAGTGAAAAGATCAACATATAAAAGGGGAAATGGGAATGTTGAAGAATGGGCAGATGGGAAAGATTGTAAAGAACGATGGTGAAAGGAAGGAAGGCAGGATGGATGGATGGATGGATGGATGATTGGATTAATATATAAATGGGGAAAGCATGAATTGATGAATTGACGGAAGGAGGATAAGGTAAACAAAATTCTCCTAAGGGCAGGTTTACTCACTTGGCATGCTGGTTGTGATCAGAGTTATGGTTAAAGTGGAGGTATTTTCATTTTCTACCTCCTCCCTGGAACCTACCTCCACAATATTTTGGCAGTAGATGTTTTTTGTTACAACATTCTTGCAGCATGATATTTCTTTGGTCGATATTCTGACATACAAGTGAAAGGAAAAGTGAGCAAGAAAAGTAAAGCAAGCTAATGAGTGAAAGAAAGAGTCAGATTGCAGCATAAAACAGGGAAAGAAGCACTGACAACAAAGAAAACTAGTTCAAGGCAGTCAGGAGTGAGGTGGCAAGGGAGAAAAATAGAAAGAAAGAGTGGAATTGAGATGAACAAAATATGTCAAACAAAGTTCTGCATTTGGGATTATCAAACTAATTAATCCGAACTGTTCTGCAGGTCGGCCAACAAGAAGAACGGCCAATCATCGGCTCATAAGGACATCCTTGGTGTGCTGTGGGATTGAATACGAAGAAAACCAACAAGCAACAGAGTCATGGCCCAAGACAGAGTGCACCAGGACTGCCAGGTAAATAGACAGATGTAAAAAACATAGAAACATAAAAAAATATCAATATGGAATCAATAAGGGCTTCTACTATATTTGAAAGAGAAGATTGGAAGTTTGGTTCGCTTTCACTTCTAGAACATTCTTTCTTGGATGTGCAAGCACATATGCAATGCTCACAAATGCTACTATGAAACACAAAGAGGACCTGTGGTACAGCATGAGCACACACACATATCTCAATGGAAAATTCAACTCATTCTTTACTGTCTTTTTTAATTAGCATTTGTATAGTGCACCATTATTGAGGCTTCGTAGCGCATTTCATGGTTAAAGGCAGCATCCAGGCACGCCTACCACAGCTCCCTGCTGGTACAAAGCAGACCCAAAGCTGCTCAATGCCCAGCTTGAACTCAGTTCTAATGCAATCACTGTCTTATGTCTGCACAGGACACATCAGTCAAGAGTTGCTGTTGCTGTGCCACTCAGTGTTTCAGTGAGTATTTGGTTATTTTACTGCATTTGAGTTAACTAAGTTTATCATTTTATTCTGGGACTTTCTTGGTGTTGGAGAGTTCTTGGTGTTTGATGGTTGCGTTCCTCTGGAAATGAAAATCATTTTATTCAGAAAAATAAGTTTCCAGTCACTGCTTTTCTCACAAATTCACATGAATTAGTTACACCTTTATGCCTAGTCACTGCTGAGCTTTTCCATGAATGGATCACCGATGGAGACTTCACCCTCATCTCCATTCATGCCTTGACATACCATCCGGCACAAACATCTTCACAAATGACAGGTCATTGCAGTCTCCAGGTCCCTGTGGTTTGGAGACCTGGAGTCGTATTACAAGAGTGCCTTAGGGGTGCAAAGGGCATGTGCACCAGCTTTGTGCACCCGCGAGACACTTTGGTATTACAGAAGAGCCCTCAGATGCTTCTACGGCCCAGTCTGTATTACAGATAGCTCTGGCGCACGTGGAACATCAGCGCTATCATCAGAGGGTGTTTCCTCATTTGCACAGAGGCGTGAGCCCATGCATTTTGCCTCTGCGCCTTCGCCCTATTTTGGATGCAGACATGACTTCAGGAGGCGCCTGCTAAAGGCAGCCTTCTAGTGGGGAGAAAGGGGGTCCCATGGACCTCACAGACATCCCCTTGTGGGCGGGTGCAGTCACTCACTGCATCAGTGGCGTAACGAAAGCTGAAGGGGTCCCCCTGCAAGGTACACAGAGGGGCCCCCACTCCGGATTTAATCTGGAGCTCTCCAGCGTGAGTAGAGTGCTGAGGGGGATCCGTGCAGCTGGGGGCCCCTCTGCACTGCGGGGGATGTGGGGGCCTGTCTTATGCCCCTGCACTGCATCCACCTGCAAGGGGATTTCTCACCCCTCTTGAATGTGCAAGCAGGTGCCACCTGCACAGTGAAACAGAGAGCAGCTTTGAAACAACTGTGCCGTATTGATCTGGAATGCGCTGTCCCCAGGGCAGCACTGGTTCGTGGCTGCCCTAGGGGCAGAGCATTCATGGTAATATTGCGCTCTTTCCCTGTTTGCACACGGCGCAACTATTTAAAGATGCACCATTGCACAAAGAGGGAAAGCCACCATATTTGTTACACGGCTCCAGATGTACTATAGGCTGAATCGCAATGCAGTTGATGTTTGTACACACCGAACACCATGTTACCATACCTTCCTTTTCGACTGTGATAGAGATATTACTCTTGAACGCAAACATTCAGTAGGATTTGCAGAATCCTGTCCTATTAACATCAATGATGCAGGTTTCTGTCTGCGAATGGTGCAGAATGGTAGGGATGGAGGACTGCAAAGGGCAGCGGACCTCATCCCTGCCTTTGCATTCTTAAACAACATTTTATTTTATCATTCCACTTCCTGTGCTTTAAAGGAACAAGAACTGCAATCAAAAAATAGAATACGCATTTGGCAAATGCATTGCTGGGTTCATGCAGCAGTACCTTGGAACTCTGGCGGATCCCCATTCCCAATAGCCCACATTTGCAAAGTGGAAGCTGTCCCTCAGACACTACTTCTTCTATGAGAATGGATACCACAGCTTTGGGTATTAGTATTCAATCAATGATTTACAGCAGTTATTTGTTGAAGCTGTGGCCTGGAAAGAAGGTCGTTTTCAGCTGGTTAGCTAGATTTGCTTGAATAGATCACTTACTAAATGATATAAAACGTTTTGAACGTAATGCATAATGGGGTTGGGAGCTACAGAGGAGCCCTGAAGATAGGGATGATGTGGTCACACTGAGGCAGGTGGCTGTATGGAGAATGGCCTTCTTGGGGTGATGGAGGAGTCCACTATGGGCCAGATGTACAAACATTGGGAATATTAATTTCCTAATTGCGATTTCCTGCAAATCGCAATTATTAGATCACTATTCCTAAGGTACGAAACTTGTTGAGTTTCAATTAGCGATTCCTAATGGGTCGTAAATTGACCTACCTCATAAATATTCATGAGATAGGTCGCAGTTTGCGACCCATTAGGAATCATAGCTATCACAGGGATGGTGGCCTACTAGGGTCCGCAGACCACCTTGTCTGTGATTGCTTTTGATCAAAGCAACACTTTTCTTTAAAATGCAGCCGTTTAACTTTCATGAAAAACTGAATGTTTAAAAAGAAAAAAATGAAATGCTTAAAAGTACATTTTTAAGAGTAGGCAGTGGTCTTTGGGACCACTGCCCGCTCTTAAAAAATATTTGTGTTACATTCTCAAAGGGAAAGTGGTCCCAGGGTATTCATTCCTAATTTGAATGGGTTACCACCAACTTTGAATTGGTGGTACAATATTTACGTTTTGTGAACAAAATTTGGTCCCAAAATATTAATACATACCACTGCGAATCACTGTTTGGAAGGGATGCCCTAAACACTCCCCTTCCAAATACCAAATCGCAGAACAATCTTGCGATTCAGTAACAACTTAGAAGAGGGATCTGAGGTTTCGATATATTCGTAGAACGAAAGGCACATATTGAGTCGGATGCCAATACTTGCCTTTAAAGCGCACACAGGTAATGAAACCTAGAGTGAAACATGTGCTGGCAAAAAAGATTTTACATGAGTTCTTAACTTACAAAGTAGAGTAACAGTATGGCATGAACTTATTTTGCAATTGGAAATTATAATTCACTGCTTAAAATAGGAAAGAACAATAAATATGCAAAAAATATGTTTGAAATGAACTAAAAATAAAAATCACTTGCTCTGTGATTTGAAACATGTTTCGCAGAGAACTACAAGAAGTACGGGGCTGAGAATTATAAGACAGGAAGAGATGAGAATTATAGAAATAAGAGGGGTCCGATCGCCCTTTAAATCAGCTCTGGTTTTGATGCTAACCTGTTGTTGGCGAGAAGGTGAGGTGGTTAGGGACGGAACGTTTAATTTGAATGTTGGTTTTTGTTTACTTAACTTTTCTAAATAGCTTCTACCTTTAGTATCACAGATGAGTAGCAGTAGGCATTTCAGAGATTGATATGTTTTCTTCTTTTTCAGAATGTTTCTTGGTCTAATGTCACTTGTTTGGATAGCACTGAGCATCGCTGAGATTGTCATTGGTAAGATCAAAGGATCTCATTGCATCTTTGTACTCCTTCGTCTCCCCTCTACCCTGACATATGCATCCCTTTTTCTATCCTCTTTTCATCCCTTTCTCCAGTTCACCTCATGGGATTAGGAGATACCACCCCTGGAAAGTTTTTTTATGCTGAATGGATACATACTTATAACCTGTTGACTAGTAATGCCTTATTTGGTGTACGTCATGCGATTTGGGATCTACCTCATTAACGAGGACGTGGTTGATCTTTGTGCATCTCTTTTAAGAAAGATTTTGTTAGTACTCGAGCAGAACTGCTGTGACACTTTGGTTTGTGGTAGATCATTAAGTCCATACTACACCCCACCAAGGGGTTGTCTCCGGCAACATTCCCACCTCAACTTCTCCACTCAACTAAGGCATCCTTAATTTCACACTATAAAGGAGCTATCTCTGGAATGTTGGCCATTTGCAATGTTTTCAAACTCAATAAAAACATGTAAAGTAGTCTCAGTTGGAAACAGGCCCAAACAACATCTCTGGATGGTTCTTTTTTAAAATACCTCTTTTGGCCAAAACCCTAATGCTACTCGCCCTTCTACACTTTCTTTTTCTTTTGGAAGAACAGAACTGCAAGCACCAAAATTCACTGAGACAAATGTCTGAGTAGCCAGAAGGGACTCAAATGTTTCCCCACAGTCTAAAGAGAGCTGTCATAGTGAATTAATTGAGTGTCTCTTAAAAATAGTTCTCAACTCTCCGACTGTAATCCAAGGGCAAGAGGTTGAGGGAACCTCTGCCAATATTCAGGATGTGACTCACCTCATGAAATTATTGCAGGTAACTCATCGGAAAGGAATCACATTGGTTTCTGTGTTTAGATTCAACCAACCTAAACATATACTCTATAATTTTCATAGGATAGGATTTCCTTAACATTCTTGCTATGACACTGCTGATAAGCATGAGCTCTTTCATGTCACATTTTTGTGAGAGCTCTGAGGTGTGACTGCGGGTGTTATATAATGCCTCACAACTTACAATTGAGTCAGTAGTATAAGTCATGGATCGTCACGTGATCCCAAAATGATCCGATGAGTTAGAAGGAAAGCAAGTAAAATACAATTAAAATAATAGATTGAAAGAGTTAGCTAGACCATGAAACTGAGCGGTAGGAAGAGAGAGTGAGAATGTAAATGGGAGAAGGAGAGAGTGAGAGACAGGTAGAGAAAGAAAGAGAAAGAGAGGGTCCAATAGAAATGATTGATTGGAAGAGGGCTAGAATGAGAGGAAAAGAACAAAGCAAAGGTGGGGATGAGGATTGGAGAAAGGGAGGAGAAAAGAACGAGAAAAATAAGGTGACAAGGCACAGGTGGTTTAAAAAGAAAACCAGAGTCAAGTCAGGAGGTATGTTAAATCATTTGTTTTTGAGCTAAACTGCTTTAGGACCCCATTTCAAGTTCATGGCTAAATTCTGATCCCTGTGTAAAGTAAGGGATTCTGAGTTGTGTGATAAACATACCCTCACAGTTTTACCTATTGGAATAAATTAAGGAAAATGCCTTTAGAAATGCCAAATTATGTGGAATTGTGTGTGCATACAAAACAGTGATGAATGGAATGCTTTAATTATTCTCAGCCACTGGTAATCACTCAGGCCGCATCCCAATCCATCGTTATTTGGCACACAATGACGACTCAGATTGGACCCAGCTTTATGCAAATCAACCTCGACCCTGCTCCAATAGGAACAGTCCAGCCCGAACTGCGAAGCCAGGTCCTTCCTGAACCGAAACACACACAAACCAGAATTTGGTGTGCTACCATAATAATTGTACATGCTATGTCTCAGTTGCAAGATGAAAACAAGTAGAGGAGGCATTTACCATAACTGGGGTAGTAAATACCTCATCCTAGGGTAATATCATTACCAAGTGCCTTCACTGACCTAACTTGTAATGAGGTCCATAGTCTTTCAACAACAAACCACACAACTGCAAATCCCAGCATGTGCTTAGTGTCCTGGAGATCTGAAGCCATACTGTCTGCATTCTATAACTTTTAATAAGACTAGTTCCTCCTATCAGGCGAGTCTGGAGATTACTGGTAGATGATCAAACTAAATATCAGCCACCCTACTGAAGATTTCTTTGGCAATTTTTCATTGCTCTGTAATGCAACGCCTAATGTAGTTATTTCTCTGATCTGTTGTTTTCATACTTACAGGTTCTGTTTATCTGCATGAATGCCCAGCACAACGCTTCATCCCTATCTACCTCATCGTCAATGGCGTCACTGTCATCGTCATGTCCCTCCTCTCTATTGTGGCTGGACTGAGGCCAAATAAGCTCGTCTATGGCATCCTTGCGCTGTTGAGCCTCTTTTGGTTTGCTTGGCTTATCACAGGTAATACCTCTACTTATGTTGTACAGTCCTAGGGAAAGTTATTATCAAACGATTGGAAGCTATCAATCACAAATTAACTAATGAAATTAGCAGTCCATTTGCAAGATAATTTATAAACACAAATTGCCATCCATAAAATGGTGGATGAAGAAAGGGCTTTAAAATGAAAGCACACAGCACAACAAGCCAGTTACAAGTTAGTGAATGAGCATGAAGTGGTGGGTATATTGATTATCATTATCAGTATACTTACAGATAAAGTGACCTGATAGGCTCCTGTTTCTTAATGGCTAGTTGTACAATGTATTAACATTACCACAAAAAAACCCACCAGGATTTTAATTTTTGGGCAAGGTAAGAAAAGTGATACATTCTATTTCTGAGTAAAAAACTCAGATTTATTGTGTACTTTTTATTTAAGAGCACTTAAAGTGGTTGCTAAAATTGGGCTGGATGTAATTTTTTGAAGCATTGTTTAAAATATGATATATTTGTCCGAAGTCAAATTTCCCGTGTCAGCTTGTTCCATAAATTGATTCTAAATACCTATATTTTCCTGCCTCCAGCTCTCTTATTTTTTATATTTTATTGGCGATATTTGTATTGGGTTGATGTAGCCCCAGAGGTTATCACAGCGCTTTACATGGGCAGATATTTTGTACTGACAGATGCAGCTTTAAAAAAAGGTCTGGTTTACCTACAAATTGGGTGTGGATAGGTAAAATCCATGTGAGAAAAATCATTGACATCTTCATAAACTGATAGGAGGTGTTGTGGATTGGCCAGGAGAGGACTTTGGGCAGGGAGAGAAGTAAATGGAGAAGGCGAAGAGTTTCAGTTCTTTCGTGGAGACAAGGGCAGTGGATTTTGACACCTGTCTGTTTCTCGAATCTTGAAACCCTCATTCAGTTATTATTCATTGGTCTATAAAGGGAGACAGGCACATATTCATTTACCCCTTTGACTAGAATGGATGAACCCAGCATCAATCACAACTCAAATATAAGCACAAGACATGTAGGGCCCGATTCACAGAACTAACTTAAGACAAAATCCTGAACTTACTACCATTTTGGTATTCACAGAAGGCACTTACTCATTTTGGTATTCACAGAAGGCACTTACTCATTTCGGTATTCACAGAAGTTAGGAGTCCCTAACTTTAGGACTCCTAAATGCCTTCTGTGAATACCGAAAGTCTTAAAGTTAGGATTTTTCTCAGTTTAGGAGTAGTAAAGTTAGGACTCCTAACTTTAGGACTCCTAAACTGAGAAAAATCCTAACTTTAAGACTTTCGGTATTCACAGAAAGCATTTAGGAGTCCTAAAATTAGGAGTCCTAACTTTACTACTCCTAAACTGAGAAAAATCCTAACTTTAAGACTTTCGGTATTCACAGAAGGCATTTAGGAGTCCTAAAGTTAGGACTCCTAACTTCTTTGAATAACGAAATGATTAAGTGCCTTCTGTGAATACCAAAATGAGTAAGGCCTTCTGTGAATACCAAAATGGTAGTAAGTTTAGGATTTTGTATTAAGTTAGTTCTGTGAATCGGGCCCGAAGTTTCTCTGCAGTTCCTTGCTGTGGGCGAGCCAGATTTTGCGCAGGGGTCGGAATTCCGAGTTGTATGGAGTTTACATCACCCACTAATTACCAGGGGCAATATAGTCCACACCGTTCATGAAATTTTGGCGAGACAGAATTGACTGATTTAACAGTAGAAAAGTACATTATTTATTATGAGATGCAGATTGTAGTGTGTTAAGCAAGAAGGCCAACGTGATCTACTGAACTAGAGTGGGTTTGTTTTCTTAAAACAATTGGACCAGGTCTATACCATACTGGCTGAACCTTCCAAGCAGCTTTTCCAGCACGGAGATGAAAATTATATTCTAAGAGGTAAACTGGAGTTTACCATCAGTTGTAGGCGGAGCTCTACGATAAAGGGAAAAAATATGTATCCTACTCAAAAAGTATTTCAAACGGAGCCTTACCATACTCACCTCTGATAAAAAGCCATTTTAACATAACAAATAACCTTAAAGTTTCGAAATTTTATCAGTGGGGTCAGAGATGGCCCCAGTGAGTGAAAACACCTGGAGAAGGGACTTCGGAGAGATTTTCTTTAATCTGCGCCACATCTCACTCAGTACCGCTAAGGTGCAACCAGTTTTACTGTAGCCATCCCATAACTGCTTCCTGGGACTTCCTGATTGCGAATAATTTCTCCTCCAAAAAGGTTAATCTGTCTAAATGCATCCTGATTCTTTCTGTTTTTTCCATGGTAAATATTTAAAGTGAAAATGTACACGTATATACTGTGATATTTAATGTTATGGTCTTCTAATCCCCCCCCCCCACTGCATTAGAGGGCTTTGGTCAAATTGTTTCATGTAAATTGAATATACAGTGTCTTCAAGCTTATATTATATAACTGCTTAACTGTAAGATTCATAATTTTATCATTGATATCAATGTACCTTCAGGGGATTACATTTTAAGCCAAGAAAAGGGAGTTATCCACATAACTAGAGTTTTAAGTGACACATGGTGGCTGTTGCACTCATGGGTTTTGTGGGAAAAATGTAGGATTATTTTAAAGGTTGATTTACACAACAGATGGGTCAGCAAGGATCCGAGATCAGTGTGCGTGATATGCTAAATCTCAGTTTTTTCACCCAACAGGGAGCGTCTGGACTTTCCCGCTGTACCCCAACTACACGAACTGCAACAGAACTGTCTACCTATTTACGTTCTCCATCTTGATCATCCAGTGGATCGTCCTGGCGCTGTCTCTCCCCGCGATCATTGTCAAACTTTTCTCCTCTTTCCTCGCTTGTTCTTCTTGTTCCTCTTGCTGTCTTTGTTCTCAGTGCTCCTCTTGCGTTTCCTGTGTTACTAAATGATGAACCTAAGGCCCCAAAATCCTTACATTTTGTTAGAAAACTTGCAGTTCCTTCGACTATTTGCACAACGTTGACTCAAGAAATTGGTTATTTTGTAAATTCATAATTGCTAATAGATGGTTTTTTCTGCACTGTCAATTAGGGACCAACTTTCCTCCTGACTGACACATCATCTAGACACCAGGATGATGGCCCAACCCTATTATTATTAGGCACGTCGTTTAACAATAAGGACCACATGTTAACCAAAGGTGTAGTGTATCCTGATTTTGCACAAAGGCTGGACACATGTAGGGGTCAAAGGTAAAACTTAGCTATGAGAGAGGGTCACTGACAAGCGGCCCATGTATTTCGCCAACGGAAAACATAGCATGAACTCAGCCGCGGCCCGTGCAGGTAAGAGCAGTGGGGCGTTGGGGCCGAGTGGGGGAGTAGAGGTATTTTGAAAGATGAAGACGATGAGAAAATAATTATTTAATTTTCCCTCTTGGTCGTTTGTCGAATCCCCCCCAACTTGGCCCAACCACCCCACCACACTTACCTGCATGGGCTGCAGCTGCATGAACTGTTTTTCCACTTAAGCAATTAACTGTATTTTGAACATCCTAGTGACACAGAACTATTAGATTTACTTGGTTGGATATTGATCCTTTTAGAGGGTATGTATTTCAGCAATTCGGACTGCACTCTTCCTATTGAAGGAGGGTTAATAAAAGATTACCACCTACGGCTCACAACACAGGTTTCTTTCAGATCATTTTGATGACCCTAGACAGCCATCATTTCTGGGAATTGAGAAAATGGAGCCACACTGTTGAAATTGTGTAAGATGGAAGCGTTTGTTGGAAAGAGAAGGCGGCCGAGGTTTACTAAGGCTTCATGCCTGTGCAAGCATCCACAAAGTGGCGCATGCTATTCACTATTCAGAGCAAAATCTATGTTCCAATGGGAAGGTGAATGTTACAGATCACACAAACTGTTTCTTGAAAGTGGCATTACTAGGGTGGATCAACGCAAGCATGCACAGGTTCTGACGCAAAGCCGGCTCTATGAAGCATAGCAAGACCAGGCTTTGCCTAGCAATAGAAGGCTCAAGCAAGGTAAAATCTTTTAGTCTTTTTTTTTTTTTTAAATCATTCCATTCCATATGGGATGCAGCGCACAACACATATCCCATGCACTGGAGCCTTCTGAGTTTGTTTACAAATAGAAATTAGTTCTGGAATGGTATGTCTCCAGCATAAACCCTATGCTAGACAGTGAACACTCACAGATGTACCATGATGCCAGTGCCTTTGAGATTTATCAGATGGAGCAACACAGGTTTAAGGCCATTCTTGGTTGATTCGAAAATAATGTGGGTGCCATGCTCAGCTGGGTGAAAAATGTGTACATCTGGGCCTGCATGTGTATTTCAAATGAGAAAGGTATAAGTATAGATTTAATATTGAAATGAATGTGTCCTTGTGTGATGTAACTGGTGCTGATACCTTCGGGTCAAGTTCGTGCTATATGAAACTTTTTTTTTTTTTTTAAGTAATGAAGTACCTCTAAGGCAAATTGCTGAATGCTATAAGTTATACATTTCTCTATTTAAAACAAGTGCATTTATTTTATATGAGTGATTATTTGGTGCTTCTCCTTTCAGTGTATTATCATAATGTGAAAAGTCAAAATGAAAACATTTGGGCGTCATGGAATCACAGGTGTCTAATGCCTTTGAAACAAGTTAATGACTGACAGATCTTTAGAGGTAGATAAAAAGCATAACGAATAGTTTTTTTTCCACTACGCCACTGCTTCTTACTAATAAGGAACATTTGACTGTTAACACATTCAAAATCATATATGAAGATATGATTATTATTTGTTGTCGTTGTTATTGTGCTTCAATAAAGTAATTTGTTTGGAATCCTGGCATCCTTTAAATAATTTGCGCCTAGATATGAATGGGATGAACAAATATAATTAAAAGATTGTGTTTTACAGACACTGTCGCATTTTTGTTCTTGAATGTTCTTTTGTGTTCTTGGACGTTTTACCTCCTGAGCAGAACACTTGCTAATGTACCAGATATGCCATTGCATTTTTGGAAGTCGATCATTTTTACAAACCATTAATACATATTGTTTAGGTAAACAGAGCATATAAATGCACTCTCCGCTTTATAATATCACCATTTCTTACATAACCCCACTAGCCTTCAAGTGATGGAATTTCCCAAAATGTGATCAGCTTCTTAAGAATCATAGTTAATCATATGTAAATAAGGTAGAAGTATTCTTTATTACATTTCCATTTGGAGTTGGAAGAATAGTTGATGATCATGCAGAGTTGCGTCATCTACTGAGTTGGGCGCAAGGGGTTACAGGCGCTCATATAGAAAGTGCAACAGCAAATATTAATCAGTCCTAAACAAATAGTATCTTAGCGGTGCGTTCAGAAAGGCGAGATGCACCCTGCTTCCCCAACCATCAATCTGAGATTGAAAATGACAATTTACACCGTTCCAAGCACACGCAATTCAGATCAAATCATAGTACAGTACACATGAGTAATGTCAAAAACAATGATATAGACTCAGTATCTTCTTTGGTGTTTTTATTCCACCCACTCCTTTTAGCCAACAACGTTTCGTTGCTTAGGGGTGTCACCCCTACGACTTCCTCAGGGCTAAAAGTAATACAAATGCCAATTTTGTAATACGTGCAGAAGTTACATATTTAAAGAACATAAAGCATGCCTTCTGTTTTGCCTGTGCAAGAAAACAAAAAAATAATGTGCTCCTCATGTGCACTATCTGGTAGCAAGCACTAACATATTCACAAAATTCAAATTCAAGTCTTCAGTGCATTGACCGCTATACAGCTCAATGAAAGCATGCCCAGATTTGAAAAACATATGGTGACATATCCTTTTAAATTTTAGAAAATAGACAGATCTCGTAATGAGTAGTTGCAACGCCCCTACGGTGTTGTGATATTGAATATTTACCATAGCTTGTGATAGTTTTAAATAACTAATCACATGTGAGTAATACACACTCCCATGGTATTCAAAAAAGACACAGGAGGCGTGTTTTACCTTAAAGTATCAAATAACTTCAGATATCACGACAGAAGTCGCAATGTATCATAAGCAATCTCTTAAATCAAAGATTGCAATATTTCAAGGATTAATGCCAGAGGTTGGGCTTACCTCCTAAAGCGTAAATTCTGCTAAGAGGCCTTGTGTCCAAAATATGTCAGTGAAATCCAAGAGCACAGTTATAACCAATCCAAAAGGGTTGCCAATACGTGCCAATATCAATCAAAAAGCTTGCCAATACATGCCAAAATTTAGAATATAATCGTCAAACATCATACATTAACTGGTTCCCCATGCGTTCTTATGGACATCTCTAGAATAAACAAGTGTTTACCGCAACGCAAGTCAGTGAGTTTCAAAATCCCTTGGGAGAGCATTAAGCACCTGTGTTTAGAACAGGTCCCTAAAGTATGGGGAAATACCTGTGTGAATCAAAAAAATATCAATCGGGTCGTGGCCTGCAGCCGCGGAAAATGGCCACTTGCTGAGTAAGCTGCTCTAGCGGTCAGGCCCAAAATCCATCATCATCCGTGGGGCAGCTGAGGCGCCAGATGGTGTCAGCCCATGTGTGAGGGAAGTGGCGAGCGGATCGGACCTGAGACGCTCTCCCTGCGGTGCCCCGGACTGTGAAAACGGCACAAAGACGACGCTGCACTAGACGCGCCTAAAATGGCGCCAGCCTGAGATGAGAGGAGCAGCAGTCGAAGCCATCCTCCTGTGGTGGCGTATTGTGGTGCGGAGGCAGCCCCCTGCTTTGCAGAACGGCAGCGCGAGACCGCGGAGCCGCGGCAGGCTGTAAGAAGCGGAAATCTCACATGATTGCGGACGCTGCGGGCTGGGGTCCATATCGTGCGGCGCTCCTCTTCTCCAGACTGCCGGTGAGTGCGTGAGTGAGGCGCCGCACCGGGTGACTGGCTGCCGCATCGCGCACGCAGCGCTGGCCTGTGGAACAGCGCGGACCCCCGAGACTCTTGCCCAGACTGCTGACGGGGTTTGGTGCCCACACAATGCCATTTTAACATCAGGTGGCTGATTGCGGTACGGAGGTGGCCCCCTGCTTTGCTGATCGGTAGCGCAAGACCACGAAGGTGCGGTCGGCTGTGAGGAGCGGAGACTGCACCTGGACGGCGACTGACACAGCACACCGCGGGGCTGGGGCCCACATCGTGCGGCGCTCCTCTCCTCCAGATAGCCGGTGAATGCGAGTGTGAAGCGCCACACCCGGTGATAGGCCGCTGCATACCACACGCAGCGCTGGCCTACAGAATAGCGCGGACCCCCTGAGTCTCTAGCCCAGACTGCTGACAGAGCTTGGTGCCCACACAACGCTACCCCACCACGGGGATGGCCGTCTGAAGACTGAGCAGGAGCCGGATCTGGCGGTGTGGTGTGGGGGAGAAGGTGGCAAGACAGACACATCGGCCAGGGGACCGCCTGGCAAACAAGCCTTACTATTCTCCTAAGTGGGGCCTACAGGGGTGATCGGACCTGCGTCGTTGGATCCCAGGTACACCAGATATAGCCCACTCTTGACCCCCTACGCCCGATCGTGGGCCATGGAAAATACAGGGACTGTGGGAGACTACAGTCTGCTGTGCCCGGACCGGACTTGGCAGCGGGCACGTCCCAAGCCATGGGCCGGAACAGACCTGCGGGCCTGGGTCAGTCCAATCAAATAGACAAATACACAGTGGCCATGGGGAGAGAGGATGGAGCTGCGGGTGAGAGTCAACATGAGGATCCCAGCGACGGTGGCCCCGACCCCTCCTTGAGAGACATTATGGCAGCCATTTGTGAGCTCCGCGGAACCCTGGAACCCAAACTAGACTCTGTAACCAAGGAAGTCAATCTGCTGCGTGCAGACTTCTGGAAGATGTCGGAGAAAGTGGCAGTGGCCGAAACGGGTATTGGTAGCCTCCAATCAAAACAAAAAGGCTTGAAGAACAGGTCGCCGCACTCATTAAAAACCAGACCAATATCTTTGCTCGCCTCGAGGACCAGGAGGGGCAGGCCAGACGCAACAACATCCACATGGTGGGGATCCCGAATGGTATGGAGGGGCCCTCCACTGACCGGTTTATCGAAGACCTGATATTGAACTATTTGAAACCCAAGCGTTTGTCCAACTTCTTCTCAGTCGAACTGGCCCATCGAGTGCTTGGGGGCAAGCCTAAGCCTGGGGCCCCCTGCGCACTATCATCGCCCGCATTCTGAATTTCAGAGATCGGGATGCCATCCTGAATGCGGCGCAGATGTCTAGCGATCTTTGGCTTGAAAATGCCACAATCCGCTTCTTTCCGGACTTCACTCTCCATGTACAGCGTCAGAGAAGGTCCTTTGATGGTGTGAAGAGGGCTCTCTGTGAGCAAGGGGTGAAATATATGATGCTCTTCCCTACCCGACTCAAGATCCTGGACGGCAGCAAGGCGTACTTCTTTGAAACACCGGAAGAGGCCAGTGACTGGCTGGAGGGTTGGTGGACAGTGGGCAGGAGAGGTGGGTCAAACGGAGCCGCAAAGCGCCGAAACGAGCGGGACTCTGCGAGTGAGGAGAGATCTACACCTGGCAGCCAGAGACATGAGCAGAGAGTGTGATTGATCTGCTTTCTCTCCTGAATGTTTTAAGGACCGCCCAGGTTCCGATCTTTGGGTGGGGGACACTGTCCGGAGGAGCCTCTCAGGTCTTGGGACGGAACCCGTTCCCACAGATTTGCAAAATCGTAACGTTTTCGTTGTGGTTGGCACAAGCCAGTAATGGTTGGGGGGATGAGACCTCAGGGTTGGCGCTGGGTTGCCGTAACAGTTATTAAAATGGGTGGTACAATCGCCTGTTATGTATAATTCTGCTGGCTGGCTGCGGGTTCATGTCTCCACGCTAAGTTTGACTTTGGGGGCTGATGGGGCGACAGGCACTCTGTAAGTTTGGAAGGTGGGAGGTTGGGGACCCACCGGGCAGAGAGGCAGGGAGGGGGGAGTTGGGTGGTGGGGTGGGTCTGTGAGTAAAATTAAACGCACATTGATTTTACAGCACCTTAAAAGGCACTCGCCTGATGTGGTCTTAATTTAGGAGTCACATCTGAGGGGTAACAGGTGAAAGGCCCTGAACCGCTTTGGATATCGCATGGTGGCCCATTCGAGGTTTACGTCAGGTTCATGGGGATGGGCATCCTAGTCCACAACACACTACCCATCACAATCTCGGGCAAATGGTCTGACGATGCGGGCTGCATGGCAGCAATAGTGGCTAAATGGGAGGGGCGTACTGTGGTGCTCTGCTCCTGCTATATCCCGCCAGGCCTGCACTCCTCGACCTGGGATCATTCCTAGCCGATCTCCCCTCGGGGATCCTTCTGATTGGGGGTGACACTAATACAGTTATTGATGCAGACCTGGACCCTTCTAGTACCGGGTTGGGCTGCAGGGGAGAGAGGGGTCTGGGCTGCTTTGTTACGGCCATGGGGCTTAGTGACCAGTGGCGTAACCATAATCCTTCACACAGACAATACACGTTCTATTCAGCCCAACACGGGTCCTTCTCACGACTGTACTATCTATTCACCCACACTGACCAGGTGGGAGACTTTGACGCACCCCAGATTATGGCCCGTGGGATATCCAACCACTCCCCAGTCAGCGCCACTTTGAGGCGTCCGGCGACCAACAGGCCATACTTCCCACGGATAGATTTGTAGCACCTGCGGGACCAGACCCTCGAGGATAAGCTCCGGGAAGGTTCCCGTCTTTATTTTGAGGAAAACAGAGGCTCGGTTGACTCTCACAGAACATTGTGGGAAGCTTACAAGGCGGTGCTGCAAGGACAGGCTCAGGCACTGATTGGGGCCCAGAAGAAGGAGGAATCCATACAGATTACTCAACTGGAAAACGATATTGGACAGATGGAACGCGAGGTTAGCATCGCCCCATCTGTTGACCTCCACCACAGATTGTTACTCAAACAGCGGGAGCTTTGAGCCCTGGCTGAGGGGGAGGCAAGGGCCTACGCCCTCGTCACACAATATCAGATATATGACGTGGGTGACAAGGCCTTGAAACTCTTGGTGTGGCTTGAGCGGTGGGACAGGGAGTGCTCCTGGGTAGCTGAGGTGCGCGATGAGTCAGGGTCCCTGGTATCCACAAGCACGGGCATAGCGGAAGCCTTTGCGACCCACTTTGAAAGGGTATATTCCCCGGTTTGCACCAGGATGGAAAATGACTGCACAGAGTTCCTTCGGGACTTCACGCAGCCCACGCTATCTCAAGACCAAAGAGACCGCCTGGATGCGGACCTCATGGGGGAGGAACTGGGGAGGGCTCTCAACTCCCTCCAATCTGGGAAAGCGCCGTGACCCGGCTTCCAGTGGTAATATACAAACAACATCGTCATCAACCCCCTCCTCCAGATGTACTCGGAGGCGCGCGTTCGTGGTTATTCATAAAACGGGGAAGCTGGTGGACCAATGCTCTTCGTATCGTCCTATCTCACTCATCAATGTTGAGGCCAAACTTCTGGCCAAGGCCCTGGCGGACAGACTGGTTACTGTTCTCCCGGACTTGGTGCATGATGACCAGTCAGGATTTATGCCCCGTAGGAGCACCCGCCACAACTTGAAACGTCTGTTCGGGGTACTTTATATGACTGAAGACATGGGGTGCATGTAGACTGCATTGATGCCATTGAACACCTCTATGACGTTCGATAGCATTGAATGGCCCTATCTGTTTATGGTGCTCCAGAAATTAGGCTTTGACCCGACCTTCTGTAGCTTGGTGCATCTGCTCTATGAGCAACTTACGGCCCGGGTGAGGGTCAATGGAGCTGTGTCCAGAGTCTTCTCTCACAGGAGGGGCACCAGACAGGGTTGCCCTCTGTCCCCCCTCCTTTTCACCCTGGCCCTGGAGCCATTGTCTCACTGGATCAGGAGGGACAGATCGTTCTGCGGCTTGGTGCTCCTGACGAGTGGGATTAGCGTATTTCTTGATACGCTGACGATATTGTGCTCTACATGGCCAGACCATACAACTCGATAGCGCAAGCGCTACACCTCTTCGAGCTATTCGGCAGCTATTCTGGCTACACAATCAATTGGGTGAAATCCGTGATCTTCCCATTGTCGGGCCCTCCCCTACGGATCCCCACTAGGTGTCCCGCCTCCGTGGTGACCGACGGTTTCAAATATTTGGGGATCTATGTCACTAGAGGCAAGGATGAATTCTTGGGCAGAAATCTAGATCCCCAACTGGCTCGCCTTGGGACCGACGTGAGTCACTGGAGATCTTTGCCTCTTTCCCTCATGAGCCGGGCGGCATTATTTAAGATGCTTGTGCTGCCGCAGCTCTTGTACATCCTGCAGAGCACTCCATACCCCGTCCCTCCGAGTGTATTCACACGAAAATCACAGACGGTGCAGACGCTGCTGTGGCACGGGGGCAACCCAAGAATAGCGCTGCCCAAGCTCACTAGAGGGGTATATGATGGTGGACTGACGCTTCCAGACATCAAACTATATTATTGGGCCTCATAGCTCCAAGTTGTCAATGACTGGGTATACACGGACGGTTCTGAACCGGCCTACAGGGTCGATAGACTGAGCGTGCCTCTGGGAAATAGGGAGCCCCTTCTCTATGCCCGGAAAGTGCGGAAGGAGTGGCCTGTAAACACGAGGGTGGTGGTTCAATGCTGGAGGGAGGCAAACAGATTCCTGGGATGGACAGATATGCTGACTGGTAGGACCCCTCTCTGGCTCGGAGATCAACTGAGAGAAGTGACACAGTTGACGGGCTTCAGGGGGTGGAAGCTAATAGGTATCGAATACTTAGGTGACGTTTGGAAAGGGACTGCCCCTCGATCCTTTGCATACCTCCAGAAGGAATATGACCTCCATGACGCACAGCACTACCATTACATACTTGTTCTGCACGCCCTGCGGTCACACATAAACAAAGACGCTTCACTCCCAGAATATTCCCCCATGGAAGATAGACTGCTATTAGACCCCATTCTAGAAAAGCCCACATCCACCATCTATCGTAAGCTTATCAACAACATGCCGGAACCTCTGTTGGCGCTTCGAGCAACTTGGGTCCGGGACATTGGCACCATAGATGACGATGACTGGCAAGATGCCATACAGAGTCCGCGTGAAATTGCAATTCGCTCCAGGTTCCGATTAGTACAGCTAAAGATATTACATCACATTTACTCTCCACGCACACACCTCCATGCATGGGGTAGGAGTCAGTCGGCCCTCTGCCTGAGGGGTTGCCAAGGGGAGGGCTCCTTTTATCACATACTGTGGGAATGCCCAAGATAGTTCCCTTCTGGACTAAGGTCACGGACACTATGTCTGCAGTGGTGTGAGACACGGTCCCGATGGAGCCAAAGTGGCTGTTGCTCATGATCAAAGGGGATACTGGCTGGTCCAGATATGTAGAGCTTTGGTTAGCTTTGGCAGCGGGGGTAGCGAAAATAAACATCGCCAGGGGTTGGGGGTCATGGACACCTCCGCTATGGGAACAGTGGAGGCGAGACCTTGATTGGTGCCGACGGGCCAAAGAGACTATCTACAAAAGTAGGGGCTGCATTAAGAAATGGAGGAAAGTGTGGGAGCCCTGGTCAAAATACAGAGAATCGGAGGGGGTGTTGGGGGTTTGACTACAGTAATGGCGTATCCCACTGGTGTCCTCCGGTGTCTTTATTGGTTAAATGTACAGCTACTCCCTGTCATGCCCTATGGATATTATCTGTCTTTGTATGGTCTTATGAACTATGTTAATAAAAAGATTTATATAAAAGTATATCAATCAGTAACAAGATAGAATCGTTGTCCAAGTGTGAGCGCCAGCTTTGAAAAGTATCACTAACCTTGAGGTTTAGAGGTATTGGTTTCCATTACGTGTTTTCAAAGATGGTGCTCACGCTTGGATAATGAAGCGTGAACTCCGTTTTTAATTTCCATGATTCGATAACTTAAAACAAACGCGGGCAGTCACGTTAGATGTATTCTGGCATTGAGACAAGAAGGCAACAGGTATGTCATAACACACATTATCCAATACATTGGGTTTATCTGGACGACGATTCTATCTTGGTAATGCTTGATATATATTTTTTAGGGAGTAAAATGTTAAAAGGTAGACTAAGAGACTTTGTTTGCTTTCCTTAAAAACAAAATAACATATCTCTGACTATTTATTTTCACATTTTTCACACTTAAAGTTCAAAAAGAAAAACTATGTAAAAACAAAAAATGACAGACATGTAGTTTATTGAAACATTACATATTTTTTTAATATTCTATAATAGTAACTATTTTATTATTTTCATTATTGAAATATACATTTGATTAAAATTATTTGCAATTTTTGGAGAAAGATGATAGATCTGTGTTATATATAGGGTGTTGGGTGCAGAGGGGGGTTTGGCTGCCTGCGGGGGTCATCTGCAGTGGCCAACTATAACTTGCACAATCTCCATGCATTGATTATACCCTTGCTTATTACATGACTTATAGCATGTGAAATCATAGCATCAACAGCATTTATGACATCTCAAATTACATCATTTCTGAGAGCACAGTGCATGGTATAGTAGCGGGTTATAGTTAATGTATGGTGAGTGACAAGAGAAGACTGAGTACAGAGATACGTGGATTCTATTAAATTGAAGGTGGTGTGTAAATTAAAAAAATTTGTCATAACTATTCCTTTAGAATTTCTAATCTTAGTTTAAATTGGGGTTGAAAAGAAAGAATAAATAAAATGTTCTCAACTATAACTTATCTTTAACCTTAAGTTTTTAATTCAATTTAAAAAAAAATTCTTTTTTAATAAAAATGTGTTTCAGATAGTAGTGTTGATTGTTATTCAGTTGAATGTTGTTAAGTGGGGGATTGTAGAGTATGATCGCGGATGGCATCATACAGTTTACTGTCATAGAATCTAGTGTTGTACAGTGGAATTGAATGGAGTAGAGTGGAGTGGAGTGGAGTGGCGTACCATACAATGGAGAAAAGTTTTATACAGTGGAGTGGCGAGGTGTGTCATATAGTGGAGTGGAGCATTGTAGAGTGGAATGGCTCATTTTACAGTGGAATGGCATGTTGTACAGTATAGTTAAGTATCTTACAGAGGAGTGTGTCGCATGCAATATCATGAATTCGAGTGTCATGAAGTGGAGTGTCATTTAGCTGAGTGTTGTACAGTGAAATAGAGTGTAGCAGAGTGTTGTACAATGTAGTGGCATCATAGACTGGTCGTATAGTTCACTGTTGTGGAGTAGAGTGGCAGAGAGTCTTGTAAAGTGTAGTGTTGTACTGTGGAGTGTTGTACAGTGGTATATTGTACAGTGGAGTGTGGTACAGTGTTGTACAGTGGAGGAGAGTGTTGTAGAATGGAGTGGCTTGTCATATAGTGGCGTGACGTGTCAGAGAGGAGTGGTGTGTGCTACAGTATCATACAGTATTGTACAGTAACAAAGAGTTAATGGTCATAAAGTGAAATAGAGTGGCATAGAGTGTATTAGGGTCTTGGAGAGTGGAGTTGCATAGAGTACAGTAGGGTGTCATACATTGGAACGGCGTAGAGGGGATTGTCATACAGTGGTGGAGAGTGAGGTAAAGTGTCATGCAGTAGAGTAGACTGGAGTGGAGTGGTGTAAAATAGTGTTGAGTAAAGGCTAATAGAGTGGGTTCCCTTGTCGTACAGTAGAGTGGAATGGTGTAGCGCAAAGTGCAGCAAAATGTCATAAATTAAACTGGCGACAGGAGTGTGTGAAAAGCTACAATGAACAGTCATCTTGTTGTCTCAATCCTCTGTTCTCTGGTACAACGGATCCTATAGACATTCCTGCAGAGGCCTCACCAAGAACACAGGTCTAGAATATTCATGATGCCATATAGCTCTGAAGTGATCTGTAGGGTTAACTGATGCAAGGGTTTGTGAGATAATTATATTTGAGGATTATGCACAATGTGACTGTTGAATGATATACCTTTCTGACCTGTGTGTGACCAGGAATCGTCCTCCAAACTGAATGAGTTGTACTGAAATGATTGTGGATTTGTCAAAGTTCATTTAAAGTCCCAATTTGGCATGGAAAATTCCACAACCTTATAATGTCCGTTGGATTTGACCAATTTGTTGCCCGAATATAGGTAGATTGAGATCCTTTCGTTGTTGCTCCCACAACCATTTACCTGGAAGGCACACATAAAACTGATCCTGCAAATGGAACATTTCCGTTTTGATCCATTTTTTTGCAGTCTTTACAACTAATATAGGCCAGAACTAATTTCTGTATGTCGTGGACTGCTGTCGAGTGGAATAGCTGCACACTGAGTCGGCTCCTCTGATCGCCATGGAATAACCCTGAGATATCCGTCATCATATGCTCTAAATTCTACTCCCCCTTTGAGGGTTATGAGGGTGGAACAAGCGAGAGGGTAGGTGGGGGCCATCCACTGTAAATAAGACACTTGAAAGAAGATTGAATTGCCCTGACTGGACTGCAGCAGCGGGCAAAATGGCGACACCCACTCTTGGCCTTCTGGACCGATTGGTGCACTGACACCGGAGGAACAGGGGCAGCCGATGAGGTCCCACACACCGGACAAACTCCTCGGGCACCGGGTGCATGTTGGAGGCTCCCGGTCACTAACGGCCCTGGCAGGTGTGGCCTAGAGGTGAAGGAGAAGGTGCAGGACGACAGTGGGATCAGAGCGGTCTACCCGGGCTGCTATTACTCACAGCACTGCAGAACCCTCTCCCTGCCCCCCCGGCCCCACAGGGTGACTAGAGCCCTGCATCGGCAGAGCAGAGTGGTGAGAGGAGGCCCTGCCCGGTGGATATCCTTTGTGGGTGCCGAACACTCACCTGCAGTGCTTGGGTGGTGGCCGCTCCCGGCTGGGTAGAAGCTGGGGCTCCAAAGGTGCCTGGCATAATGCTGCCAGCTCCAGAGGCCACGTCCACTCCTGACAAACTGTAGCCGAGGCCCGCTGGAATTTCAGAGGTAACTTGGTATAGACACTTGGGTGAATGGACCCTCACTGTGTTGTGATCAAGCGACACAGGAGTGATCTCCATAGTGGACCTGCATAAAGGGGCCAGGCTGGGCCAACCGGGAAGTGGCAAAAGAAACAACCTCTCACAGCAGGTGCGCTGACCTGGGAGACTGGGAGGGCAATATGAATCCAGGTGAAGAAGCAGTTAGTGACACTGGTACAGTCGATTGGATTTGCCCAGCGAGGCCTCAAACCAAGGGATACCAGCCTAATATTCACTCCTGATCAAGCATGGTGCTTAGAAAAGACCATCACCTGGGCCAAACTAACCAGACAGGTAAATACATCATCCCCCTTGAGGCGGCGGAGGAGACAAAGGACACTAAACATCTGGGGGCATCTGGAGGACCGTATCAGGCACCGGACTTCACGCTTTGGTATATCATGAAAGCAATTAGAGACCTGAGAAATACATTGGAACCGAAACTAGACATGGTGACCAAAGAGCTAAACCTACCCAGAGAGGATTTCCGAGGACTGGCAGAGAAAGTGGCAGAAACGAATATAGGTGGCATGCAATCCAAAACAAAATGCCTAGAAGAACAAGTGACTAAACTAATGAAACAGCAAGGAGAGGTATTGTCACGGCTTGAAGATCAAGAAGGGAGAGCGCGGCAGAATAATATCCGAGTGGTGGGGGTACCAGAAGGGGCAGAGGGACAGTCTGCTGACTGATTCATGGAAGACCTGATACTGAATACACTCCGCCCGAAAAAAAAATCTCAGTGGAGAGAGTGTATAGGGCGCCGGGACCACCACCGTTCCCTGGGGCCCGCCATGGTTAATCATAGCTCGTATCCTCAACTTCAGGGACTGTGAGGCTATATTGCAAGCGGCCAGGTCACATGGGGACCTACAATACGAAAATGCAACAATCAGGTTTTTTCTGTACTTCACTCTCCAGGTTCAGCTCCAACGCCGAACCTTCGATCTATAAAAAAGGCCCTCCAACAGAAGAATATAAAATAAATGATGATGTACCCGGCCAAGCTGTGGATAATAGCTGAGGGCAAATCGCACCTTTTTGTGACTCCGGAGGAGGCATGGGTCTGGATGGACAGCTGAAAAAGAGTGGGACGCAGACAAACTACAAAGAATAATTTTGCACTATGAGAAACATTAGACTTGCAGAACTCAGGATCCCCACCCAGCCCAGGACCAGCCCAGGACCAGAGAATATCTGACCAGTATTGACTATGAACAATATCTGATGCATGCTGGTGCTCGCCTGGGTGAGCAGGAGCAGTTGGATTAGTAAGCTGTGCAGCATTTGATCAAAGTGGCATAGTTAAGCGATGTCTGTAGTTTAACTTGCCATGGAGTGAGAGGGATGAGCGGCGAGCCTGCACAGAAGTAAGTGTAATGTTAATGTTCTATTGTAAAGGGGTGACTAGATTCGACAAGTTTCGATTCAAATAAGTTGGCGCCTGAGGTAACGCCCTCTCACCATGCACAAGGTGACAGGCACTTAGCAGGTTGGGGCAGTGGGAAGTTTAAAAATCACTAAGCAGGGAGGCAGGGCGGGGAGAATTGTTGGGTGGGTTTGGAGTTATTGAAAAGTTATTTGGCTATGCTCATCTGAAACACACATCAAGAGTAGCAGAGGTGGTCAGATCACTGTTACATATCAGTTCCGCTGATGCTTTGAGCATTAAGCTAGGTCAATGTCGATAAAGAGGTTCAAACGAATACACATAGGGACTTGGAAAATGAATGGGCTAGGCAACAAGATCAAACATACCTTAGCCCCTCAGCATATTAAGCGTCTCTCCCCGGATTTTGTTCTGCTCCAGGAGACACACCTGAAGGCAATTATTATAAGGCGCTGGACAGCTTCAGTTATAAACCCTTGGCTCACGCTGGCTACTCCACTGACTCATGGGGGTGGGCATTCTAGTCAAGACTTTGTTACCCTTTGTAGCATCTAAGATGTGGTGTGATGCCTAGGGTTGCTATGCTGCCATTACAGTGTGGGAAAGTCACACCTTGAACATATGCTCTGTATATATACCATCCCAGACTTCATATGGGGGTCCTCCCCAGATTGGGAGCTCTCCTCTTGAAGCTCCCAATAGGGACACTACTGATGGGGGATGATATGAATATCGTAATGGACCCCGCCCAGGATAGTTTGGGGGCATCACAAGGCCACCCAGATGGGAAAGTTCCTCCAGACCTTTGTATCAGCAAAGGGGATGACAGATCTTTGGAGACTCCATAACCCCCAACAGTGTCAGTATACTTTTTTTCTGCCCCCCATGGCTCCCTCCCACGTCTGGACTACCTCTTTGCCTGCCATGATCAGGTGGGATGTTTTACAGATGCTAGGAATTATGCACGAGGAATATCCGATCATTCGCCAGTAGGAGTCACTCTCAAAGGCCCAGATAAAAGTAGGATTGCCTTTCCCAGACTTGACCCTTTGCATCTCCAAGATGAAGAGATAAGAGACAAGCTGTGTATGTCTGCAGAAATATATTTTTTAGAAAATCAGGGATAAGTCTAATTCCCAGGCATATTCTGGGAAGCATTTAAGGCTGTGATCCGTGGCCAGGCACAGGCCCTGATTGGGGGGAAGAAGAGAGAGGCTGCGATTGAGTGTAGAACCATTGAGCAAGATATCCTGGTCCTTGAAACAGAGCTGGCGAGGGGTGGTGGCCCAGAGGTGCGACACAGATTGCGATTGCGTCAACACAATTTGCGATGTCTAGCTTATAATGCCACGAGGTCCTATGCTCTGGCCACACAGTGCCGTCTCTATGATGTTGGAGACAAGGCCTCCAAATTACTGGCCAGGCTAGAGAAAAGGGATAAAGATAGGATATGGGTAGTGGGGGTCAAGGACAGGTCAGGTGTATGACAAACAACGGGTGCCAATATAGCTAACTACGCCCACTTGCACACTCCGAACAGCGCCAGAAAATGAGCAGACTGTGATGAGTTTCTAAAAGCCTTCTCCCTCTGGACTCTTCCCACTAAAATGATGGAGACTCTTGAGGTTGATCTTACGGCCGGGCAGGTGACAGGGGCCCTTAGTGCTCTTCAATCCAGGAAGGCAGTAGGGCTGAATGAGCTGCTGGTGGAGCTTTTTAGGACTGAGACGGTTTCCTGTCCAATGCTAGAAATGTTTAGGGCTGCTTAGGAACTTGGGCGGTTGCCGGAGGATCAATGTACTGCCACAATTGTGGTAATTCACAGACCGGGCAAGCCTCAGGAAGAGTGCAATTCATATAGGCCAATTTCTCTGCTTAACATGGAGGCAAAGGTTTTGGCCAAGGCATTGGGAGCGAAACTGACCCTGGTCCTTCCCACGCTGAGTCATATAGACCAGTCAGGCTTAATGCCTCGCAGAAGCACCCACCATAATCTAGGTTGACTGTACGGAGTCCTGCACATGATGGCTCCGCCGCAGGTATCATAGTCGGCGCTGCTGGCACTAAATGCGTCTATGGCATTCGATAGTATAGAGTGGCCAAACCTATTTCACGTCCTGGCGACACTGGGCTTTGGCCGAAGTTTTCAATTCAATTCCATTTCTTTATTCGGAAAGTTCACCCTTCCATAAAAGTACATGCATATAAAACAATCATTACGTCAACATAGGTACATTGTCCTGTTAGTATAAATCAGATAAAAACATATTTATACATAATACTATATATTAAAACAAAGATTGGGAACATAAAATAGCAGCAGGTTGTTATAATAGTAAAGTGCCATGTGCCCTCACGGCATATCTTAACAATGAGGCTACATGTAAACTTGTTTCACTATCAAACAGTTGAAAAATGTATGAAAACATTGCTCCACTCAGTCTAATGTCGCAATATCTCCTTTTAAAAAGTGGAAGCAACAATAGCCTTGTGTACAACTTATAAAATATACAAAACAGTAAAAAATGTATTATGATTTAGCCTGACTTATTATTACACTGGCAGGGGACAACAGCAAGATTCGGTTGGTACCCAGAAGGAAAACACAATAAATATTTTACCGTATCAGCATGAAACCTAAATAGCAGGGAACACTCCCATCTCCCACAAGACTGTTATAAATAAACAGGTGGTAACACAGAAAAGCTCTGGGACAAATATGCGGTTATCAATAGTTTCCCTTCTGCACTATTAAGACTATTTTCATGTGCTAGGTTATAAAAAGCTAAGGCTACTTCCCTTTTATTAAAAGTAGGGCATGAATCTCTTGTTGTAAAATCTCACTTCATAACGATTTTCCCAAATTCCGATTTAATATATGCCAGCCATGGAATTTGAAGGCCGTTATAGCAAGAGATACAGTCATTTATTATATCTCTTGTGAGCAATGCCTGGTCATTACTCTAAATAGATAACCAAAGTAACAGTGGCCTCACTCTGATAAAACTGGATGTGTATAGAAAATGTAACTCTTTATGGCTGATGACATGGTGGGCAGAAAGTTCTACACCCAACAGTCGCCGACAGAACCTATTTTGCTCAGATTGTATGGTTATGCAATTCACACACCCCCAAATGGCGGAACCATAGGTGGCAATTGAGACACATTGAGACTCATATATTTGTAATATTGCTTTCAACTGCCCTCCTCATCGAGGTTGAGGAAGAGAAAGTATTGATCCAATTGACTTTGAAAATAACATTCTACAGTGTGCGACATTAGGTGACCAAGCTCCAGAGGGCGAGAACAGAACTCCTAGGTAAGGGAAGTGCTTAACACTGGTTAAGGAGTTATTTCTTACTTGCATTGAAGACAATTGAATGCAATGTGGCCCACATACCATAATTTGAGATTTTGCAAAGTTTGTTCAAAGGTCAAGATTAGACATAAAATCAGTAAATGCTGACACTAGAAGACGTAATGCCCTGGGGGTCCGAGCCATTAAACTGCGTCATTTGCATATAAAAGTGTAGGAAGGGGTTTCCTTTTGACGGATGGAACATCACTGCTTATGGGAGATTGGGATGGATGGAGATCGTTAATGTATAGTATGAACAGGAGTGGGGCTAACACACCTCCCTGTCGAACTCCCCTACCTATCTCAATACCCTTGGATACAGTCCCATTATTGTTTATTCTGACTTTGGCTCTCACGTCTCCATGAAGAAATGCACGCAAATGAAAATGTTGGGATTCCAGGCCCTTAAGTATCAACACGTGCCATAGTTTCGACCAATTCACATGGTCGAAAGCGGCGCTTAAATCCATAAATTCCATGTATACGGGCACACGCTTAACAACTGTGTACTTACCTATTATTAGGTTCAGGTTGGCACATTCCTCGATTGTCCCTACCTTACTTATAAATCCATATTGGGCAGGATACAAAACCGACTTTATTTGGGCCCAATCCTGGATCCTGTTGTAAATAACACGCTCCAGAACTGTTACAGTTGTATTAATTAACTATATTGGTCTGTAACAACTGGGGTCTTCTCAGTTGCCTTAATTGAATATAGGGACAATGATGGAGGTGTGCCAGGAGTCCGGTATATCTGTATGGGGTAATTTACTAAACACATTGGTTTGAATTGGAGCCCAAAGTTTAGTATTGATTTTTTGGTACTCCATTTGGCCCAGGTGCTTTACCGCCCATACTCTAACTACTCTACTGTAAGTCTAACATCTATTAGCTTACTATTATCTACAGTAAAACTGTCTACGTTAGGGGGGGAAACATATACCTCGCTAAAATGATCTTCCCAAGACTCACTAGTGATATGGCAAGAGACTGAGGAGACTGTCAAATTTTTACGTTTCATACCAAAAACTGTGGCCCTTTAAGTGCTTGCTATCCTTCGTATTAGCTGCTTGTGCTGGTGTCTCCCATTGTTCAGTGAGAACCTGCTGCCAGCGCTTAGATGTAACAGCCTTATAATGCTTCCTCAGAGCAGTGATTAGTACCTTATTTCTAGGCTTCTTCCCTAGGGCCTTCCTTAGTTCTTGATTGGCTGCGTGACAATCTTGGTCAAACCAGCTGTGTAACTTATTGGATGGGTATGTTGGTCTGAGAAGGGTGTTTTTTATGCCTAGACAAAGTTCCTTAAAGGCATCCACTATAATAATGGCACTATCCTCTTCAGATAGACTGGCCTCCACTGAGCTCCTATTTTCTATCACAATTTTCTTTAAGGTTTGTGCAGGGTAACGCATTCTCCCAACCAGTTTTAAATTATCTGTTGTGGGTTGAGGATTGCTAGCCCCTATCTGCCACTCATACACTTTCCTTGAGGCCATTAGGAGCACAGCCTCAAGTGGGTTGTGATCCCTAAAGGTGGATTCAACAAGTGATCCATAAAGGAGGATTTGTTCAAGGCTCCGGGAAATAAATATAAAATCAATCGTAGAAGGAGACCCTCTTCCTTTATAGGTTGGGGAATGATTACATCTTTCCCTACAGTTGCCATAGCGACTACTAGGTCATGGGATTCCACTATTAACCCCAACTCCTGGCTTCTATGACCTGACCCCAGTATATTCCCCACTGTGTTTCTATCATTTGTAAGGTGTGCATTAAAATCACCTGCGAGGCATAAATGTAATTCCTGGCCCTGAGTAATAACCTTATCAGACAACTTGGTGAGAAAAATGGTTAATTCTAAAAATGTTGGGTTGGGTACATTATCGAAATCATTATTATAAAAATTAACCAAATAGAAATTAAAATGGGGTTTCCAACAAAGCACTTGGAAGCTAGTACTAGCTGTTTCCAAGACAGCTACGTGACCGCCCAAGGTAATATTCAACCATACTGACAGTCCATCTGATGCACGAAAGAGCTGTAACTAATAGCAGGAATATTATAGCGCTGGTACCCATCTGATATAGTGGGTACCACATCCCACGTCTTTTGTAACATAATTATGTCATATTTTTTAATGAAAAAGAGCCATTCTGGGACAAATATCTTGTAACAGATTCCTGCAACATTCCAACTCATAATGCGCAGCCTATTGCCCAGAATTGGCAGCCCAGTGGAAATATGGATAGGTTTCTTTGCAAAATTAGGCAAGGGGTGTGCTGGGGCGATAGCCACTGGGCTTCATTCTATGTCTTCCAATGTGCTTAGAACTTCAAATCTGTTAATACAATTCAGTAATGGTGCTACTCTAATAGGAGGGTTGCGGATAGTTGGTAAAATTACTAGCTGAGGGGAAGTACCACAATTTGCGTTTTAGTGTGTAACAATAATTCACCATATTTTAAAAGATTATGGGGCAGATTTACAAGCCCCTTGCGCCACTTTTGCGTCACTTTTCCCATGTTAAAAGTGATGCAAAAGTGGCGCAAAGGGCTTGTAAATCTGCCCCTTTGGACATGGATTGAAGCTCTTAAATTAACCACAATACAATCACCTGGAATCTCCTTACGCCCATGTCCCACCCATCCAACTCTCCTTATCATGATAATTTCATTTGCATTCTCAAACTCAAACTGCTTATGTTTATTCAACCAGTGTACAATTTTGTTTTTTATTTGTGACCAAGTCTCAACTGAACCCTTTTTCAATGGCGGTACACCAGCCAATATCAAAACATATGGACAAGAAGCTGGAGGGTGACTCAGTTAGTTTCTCATTGGGGTGGACTCTTCATTAACTCCGCCAGAAGGATCAGGTTGATTTGGTCTCAGGGATGGTATCTCTCTGGCAGAATTGATGATAGTAGGGACAGCTGTTTGTAGGACTAGGTTCCTTCTGGGTAATGTTTCCTCGCAAGAAGAAGAATCCCTTTGGGGCTTGCTTATTAATTCAGTACCACTGGTCAGCCTTGTCTGCATTTGGGTGGGGTTGGTTGGAGTTGAATATGAGTTAGAACGTCCAATTGGCCTGTCCTTGGTTGCATTGTTTAGGTCACAGTAATTAGCTACGGATTTCTCACTTAATAACGTTACTATTCCAAGCCCCCATGGCAAGAGTGAAGGTAAATGGAGCCTTATCTGGTCCTTTTCTGCTAAGACAAGACACAAGGCAAGGATGCCCACTGTCGCCTCTGATTTTTGCCCTAGCACTAGAACCTCTGGTGGCGTGGATCAGGGCTGATCCAATGTTGTGGGGGATCCCTTTGAAAGGCAGGTGGGGGGAGCGCATCTCCCTATATGCCGATGATATTCTGTTGTTTTTTTCAGCCATACTTTTTGGTAGCTCGTATCCTACACATCTTTGACTTGTTTGAGAGCTATTCAGGATATCAAATTAATTGGGCTAAGTCAGTAGTCTTCCACCTGTCGGGCCCCCTCCTAGGCTTCCAACACGATGTGAGGCCCCAATTGGATTAGTAGGCTTCAGAAACCATGGGATATTCATGACAAGAGATCAGCCCCTCTTCCTAGATCTGAACCTCACCCCATCAACTAGAAAGGCTCAGATTGGATGTGTTACATTGGCATAGTCTTCCTTTATCCTTACCTGGGAGAGCAGCTCTATATAAGATGATATCTCTCCCGAGGTTTCTCTATATTTTGCAAAACTCGCCTTATCTCATCCTACCGATTTTCATCAAACAGGTAGAGCAAGAGCCTTGTACGTTACTATGGCAGAGAGGGGCACCCCAAATTGCCCTCAAGAAACTCTATCTATGATGGGGGTTTGGAAAGTGCTATATATCAAATTGTACTATTGGGCCTCACAACTTTTGATGAATAATGAGTGGGTATACACAGGCTGAGACAAACCTGCCTACAGAGGAGATGGATAGGAAATGCCAAATAACAATTATGAAAACCATTCTAAACACTCGAAAAGGGAGGGAGGGCATTCCTACACATACTGCCATATTGATGAGCAGTTGGACCGAAGCCGAGGGACATGTGGGAGAACGAGAAGCACTGACGGCCATGACCCCCCTCTGGCATAGCGATAGACTGGCAGAGGTCTCCAGCCTGACCGGCTTCTCAAGGTGGGCAAAGATAGGAATTGAGCATCATAGGGATATATGGATAAGTTGAGCCTTTATCTCCTTCGAGACCTTAAGACAAGATTTTGACTTGGCCACCTCCCAGGCACCCATTACATCCAGCTGGGACACACCCTTAGGGCTCACATCCAAAAGGGAATGACCCTTCTGGACTCCTCCCTTCTGGAAGACTGACAGTTGGAAGACCCGATCCCACAAGGGTGGGGGTTTCAGTGATTTACAAAAAATGAATGAATAACTCCCCTGACTCACTGCGCCCCTTATAGGCAGCCTGGACAGAGGACTTTGGGGATATAACAGATGAGGAATGGGTGGAGGCACTGCAAGGCCCCTGGGACATAGCGATTTGAATACTTTTTAGGCTTATTCAACTTAAGATCCTCCACAGAACATATTGCCCTTGCACTTTATTTCACAAAATGGGAGCAGTGGGAGAGCCCTTGTGCATAAGGTGGTGTGGACAGATAGGCTCCTTCTACCACATACTATGGGAGTGCCCACTAATACGCAGATACTGGAATGCTATAGCTGCTGTTATGTCAAGTGTACTCTCAGTTGAAGTCCTACTTGAAGAAAAATGGTTGGTTTTGATGATACAGGGGTAGATGGACTGGCCCAAATAAGCCGGATATGGTTGGCATTGGCAGCGGGGGTGGCTAAATGGAATATTGCAAGGAGATGGGGGATGTGGCTCCCACCAACGGTGGCGCACTGGGAAAAAGATCTAGATTGGTGCCAGAGGGCAGAGGAAGTGGCGTATCGTAGCAGGAAATGCCCCAAGAAATGGGAGAAAATATGGGGATTTGGCAAATGTATAGAGGGATAGACCTAACTGCACACTAATTTCGGGCTTGATAATATTTCTAATTGGGGGAGACTAGGAAGTAAATAAAGGGCATACCCACATTTTGTGGTGTACTCCATTTTAAAAGAAAGGCTAGACCCTACATGTATAGCGAGAACCTATTTCTTCCATAAGGTCATACTACGAAGTATCTCTGCACCTGCTATGTCTTGTTATTCTTGCATTATGTGATGAGCTTGTTTAATAAAAAGATTTTTTTTTAAAAGAGCTCATTTCTGAACCCTGTTCTTTCACTACAACCTATTGTGATAAACTACTTTCATCTTCTGATGTTTTTAAGCTTTTTACGTTTCCCTTTTTTGTTTTGCATCGACTATACCAGCTGTCCATAATAGTTTCAACATCACTCGTGGAATATTAGCCGAGGGCTCAAAATGATTGATTCCCCCATTATTGATCATTTGTTTGTGGGCACTCAAAGTCAATCTTGTAATGGGCCAGATATTCCCTACATCCAGAGTTACTGGTACCCTCTGCATAGGTATCGCTAGAGGTGGTTAAAATCCAGCCCATTCACCAGGCCACTCAAAATTTGGCCTTGAATGACAATTTATCCAGTGGCCCAATTAGACCTTCACATCACCACCTCTTCTCCCTCATTGTGTTCCAAAGAACATAGGTGATTACTGAACTATTAATAGAGTCACAATTAAGTATTTTCCATCACCTTTAATATCTGTTCTGTTAGACCAGGCTAGGCTAGATCGAAGGGAAACTTATAATATAGTCAGAATCTGCAAGGGCCATAAGTGGAAAACTCTGTTTTGCAGAAAATATGGATTGTTTGAATACCGGATCATGCCTAATGAACTCTGTAATGCTCATGCTTGTGCTGCCTTCCTGTACCTTATAGAGGAAGTTTTAGGAGGCTACGTGGATGTGTTCTATACAGTTTACCAGTATGACATGTTGATCTACTCAGACTCCTTAGAATCACGCATATCAAATGTTATAGCAGGCCTAGGGATCATCACCTTTTTGCTAAGTTAGATAAGTCTGCCTTTCATGATACTTCAGTAGAACATTTAGGTTAAATAACCACACCTAAAAGCATTATCATTGATGAGGAAAAGAGGGCCAGCAATAGTTCAGTGGCCATACAAAGTTTCTGGGTATAGCCACTTTTAATGGAGCATTTATGCATCAGTTCTCAGAAATGATAAAACCCTTACCACACTGTTAAGAAAAGGGGCAACTTTAGTGTGGTGCATGGAAGTTGAAGGAGTTTTGTGCCATTTGAAGAAGTTATTTTGCCAGTGCACTCATTTTGGGACATCCTGATATAGAATTGCCATTACTTGTTGAAATTAATGCTTCTAATCAAGCCATGGGGGACAGTGGGGTTGGTTGCAAAGAAACCCAGATACTTTTGATGGTTAAAAGGTGTTTCGAAAAGTGGAGGCAACTGCCAATTGAAAGCAAAAAGACAGTAGGCGTTCTTACTAATCATAGAAACTTGCAGTATTCAAAATTGGCTCCAACATTGGTGCCTACACTGTTCAGATGGATCTTGTTCGTTCTGATAAGGATTTAGTAATAAAAAAATAGATCAGGTCCGCATAAATCAGATGTTGAATCTAGAAATAATAAATGGGAAAATGAGAAGAACTTGATGAATGAATGACCCACACCTTTGCTACTAAAACCTTAATTGATAATTTTACACAATTGGTTAATGTAACATCGCTCTTGACATAAGTACCTACAAAAATACAGTATAAAGATAAGGGAGCTTGAATTAAGGAAGATGAAAACAGAAGTGAAAGGATGAATTAGGATTTTAAAAGAAGTCAGTAAATTTATCAACTGTTTATGCAGTAAGCTATGAATTAGCCTCATGTTTATTAGGCCGCTTGGCCCCCAATATAGCTAAGACTTTGGCAGATGTTACAGGATATTGTTAGTGTACAACGTTTTCTGATGTTAAGCAGTATGTACTAGCATGTTCCATTTGTCTCAAATTTAAAGTTCTCTTAAAAAAAGGTTGGTCTTCTCAGACTATTACCTGCACCACCGAGACTCTAGCACACAATGTAGATGGGCTTTAAATTAGAATTACAAATACCTGATAAGCAGAACTGTACAGTTATTGTAGTAGTTGTGGCCCATTTCACTAAAATGGCCATTGTTTTGGTAAAGTTACCTACGTCTAAAGGGGTGGGTCGGTCATTTTTACAAGAAAGTATTTGCTTACATGGTGTTCCACAAGTTATAGTTACTGATCAGTCTTCTTAGACCTCAAAGGTTTGAACTGCTTTGTGTCAGGGAGTGCATAAGGTGGTTAGATTGTCTATGAGTTATCATCTACAGTCAGATCGGAAGACTAAGAGATGAAATCACTGTGTTGAGCAATATATGAGACACAAAACCCTACACCAATAATAGGATTGGAGTAAGATATGGTGGTTAGTAGAATTGACCTATAACAATATTTAACACGTATCATTTGCAATGCAATACCTCATTTGCATGTAGAGACACTGTCCCATAATATTCTGTCTGGATACACATTTGTCCACTTTAGCCCATCCTGTACAAATGCATAAAACTGAATTAAATTAAATCCAAGAATCTTCACACAAAGCTTTACAAAGGCAAAGGATACATATAAGGTATGTGCCGATCACCTAAATAAATGATAAGAGATAAAGTATTGCAACCTACTAAGAATTTGCATTTAAACAGGTTTGTTATGTGAATTTTATTCTAAATATCCTGGTAAGCTAGGAGCACTGCAGCTGAGACATTGGTCGTGGAGGGGAAGCTCTGACAAGGACTTATCTCTCTGTATTGTCTGCCCATGTCAACAGACGTTGAGTTCTATCTTGTTAGTTTCCGTTAAAGCGAGTGAAGCCTGGAGCTGGATGACAAACAATGGCATTTTACCTAAGGCTTTGAGTCTGGACGCCGCACCATAGACACCATGGTATAAGTTTTGTCATGGTTCACAGCATCGTCCCTAGGCAATCAATCCACTTTTTTTTTATACATGCTGTATCTTGCTGTGTGAAACCCATACCAACTTGAGGAGAGTTGTTGCTCAGAACCCTTGCATTTTAGAACATGTAACTATGTTCAGAAAAGTATTCTACGGATGAAATTGTATTAATTAGGTCATTTTGTACACTCGAACACTCTTCTATCTGATAATTCATGAACTAGTACCAACATTTTGACTTCAATTTTAAAAAATTCCTGAATTATTGTTTCATAGTGTATTTGGATCCATATTACGTGAAGTTCACAGATGTGATCCTTACAGCTCAAGACGTTTATAATATTTGTGATGTGCATATTTTTGTAAAGGTATTGATAATTCAAGGTTACCAATTATGGTATAAACAAGGTGGCATGATATTGATTCATATTGTATATTTCAGTTCACAGAAGTCAGAAACTGAAATTCATATTACGTGTATGAAGAGTTAAAAGTCTACTAACTACAGTTAAAGGTAGCCATTGTTATGATGACCGGGTTTTAAATACTTAAGATAGTAAATAAACTCTTATATTGGATCTTGCTCTTCACAAGAGAATCAGAAACAAAAAGATAATCTAAAGTCATGTTATTGCCTATACACCTATATGTCTAGAACTAGATGTAATATCATTTATGGCCATTAATAGTTTTATATATTTTAGGAAAACACCAAGACTAGATGAAGCCCATGTCCAGCAGAACTGATAAGTCAGAGTGACAATCTCAGGAGATGTGTCAGTTTTCTCTTATCCCATTCCTCTTTCCCTGGTAAACTACTAATTAATTTATTGCAATTATTTTGGGTTAGTGACAGATAGGGTGAAGTCTGAAGGTATACTTTGTGACTGCTGGATCAGAACAACAAAGTTAGTGCTATTTAACACCTTCTTCTACCATTTGTTCGATCTATTGTGCTGAAATCTAGTTCTGCCATCAACAAATCTCCCACTTGGTGGGGCTGATATGTCATAAGCAATGTACATAACAATGATTCCAGTGGTCTTGCTCTTCCTATACCCGACTCCCAACCTATACCGCACCATCTACCTAATTTATTACCAGTAAAACAAATACTGATGATGGGTTAGGGGGTGAGTTGGTATTGGGTTAGTTGAATTTAGGTGAATGCTCGTTCTAGATTTACTTTTGGTTATGGAAGGTTAAGGGAAGGTTGAAGACACACTGTCATAAGAGATGGCATAAGAAGAAACAATGGAAGAAGGTGCGGGAGAAGTGTGAATTGTGCCAAGATGGGAGATTGTAGATATGAGTGAGTAGCAGACCCTTTTTCTACCCATAATATAGCTGAGAGGAATGGACATAATTAGAGTAAAGTGTTTAATAGGGGTTGGGGACCAGACTTGTGGGTAAGGAAGAAAGAATAGGTTAATAAATGCACCATTTGTCATTAACAGAGGAATTTTCACCAGTAGCCACTTCCTATCCCAGTCAGTGCCTGGTCCTCCTCTTCGTCCAGGGTTGGGGGTCAGAACAAAGGTGCCATTTAGTAGTAGCATCACCACTAACCACAGTACGAGCACATGTAAAAACAAGCATTTGCAATGCAATAGGTCTCGCATTTGTGAGAGTTTGAACTATTGGTGTTGTAAATGACAATGTCTTATACTCATGTGTTTTGGTTTGAAATGGAATAGATGTATGAGGTTTGGAGTGGAATTATGTGTGTTGGATTGGAATGGTTAGTGGTGGAAATAAATTTGGTGGAATTGTGTTGTGAGTAGTGTATTTGTGTAGTGGAATTATGCGGCATGGTGAATAGATAGGGGAGAGACCTGCACAGAATAGTTAGAAAGGAAGACAGAGAGGGATAGGTAGTTTGTGCATGAAGTGGTGAATGAACTGCAAATAGAGGAGCAGAAGGAGTGTGTGAGAACAAGATAAAGAAGTGGAGAGCAGGCCACAGACTCAAAGAGGGAGTGCCTATGTATGCAGCAGACACAACAAGATGAGGAGAGAGTGGGTTTGAAGGAGGGCAACCTTGGAAAGGCACAGGAAAAAAAACTGTGCTCGAAGACCTGAAGTGAACCACATGAGAGAGGTGGAAAGTGTGTGTGAGAGAGCGAGAGAAGGTGTAAGAGATGGTACAAGAGAGAGGGACGAGTGGGAGGAGCACCTAGAGGGGGGGAGGTTAGAGGTGGACCAGTGCATAGCATGAGGAGGAACAGGAAGGTAACAGTTTATAGAAGCCAAAAGTGTGAAACATTTAAAAGATTGTTGTGAATTTCACACCAATAACTAACCAATTAAATAAATATGTAATTATTCAGGGCAACCTTGTGAAAAGTTTGCTTCACACACCTGTCTGCAGAACGTGTGCTTTCAATGCAGAGCTAAGATTGAGCATGCGAGTGATTATTGGTGGGCACAGTTGGCACCTAACTCCGGCACCCCTCTCGCCTGCCATGGACAGCTGCAGTGAGCTGACTGGGATGGAGCAAAGAAACATGGACCAGCACATGCCTGGTAGGAGTTTCACACAGTTGAAAAATGGCTTATTTCATTATAGCACTTCAAGCTGGCAGCTCAGCATGTTCCTAAACACTCCTAGTTATTAAGCCCGACAAAGGGTGCACACACTGCGATCAATGCCCTACCCTTTGCGGGCAAGATTCAAAATAATGGAAAACACGCTCACTCAACCACAACCCGTACCTCTTCTGCAGCAGCATAGCACCAGAAAGTGTCCCTAAAGGTCACAAATGAGCGCTCGCTAAAGCTCCAGAAAAAACAAAGAGCTGGATAGTCTCCTAAAGTACACTCGAAAATGCGCTACCCACATTAATCCCTTTATATCTTTCACAACGGCGCAGAACAGTCTTTTAGCAAGCAGCAAGAAAGTTCTTGTTCGAAGCAGTGCTAACTGTGCCGTTTTGAATAAAACCAAAATATACGGATCCCTAGAGAGAGCTCCTTGTTGATGTAACCATGCTATGCTTTAGTAAACGTGAGAAGAATAATGTTTGGAACAGGGAGTACACACAATAGGTTCTGTTTAGGCAGCACATAGAATAGTTAAAAGGACAACGACTTCAAATCGGGATGAAGATAGCTTTTGTTGAGCATTAGAGATTGTTTTTTTTTTTAAGAGGTCAGTATGGTCAAACAAAATGAAATTCGGATAGGATGACTGTAACAATCTACTGAGATATTTTTAACATGGTACATATATTTTTTATATTACAAGGAAACGATCTTAGAGAATGAAGTGGCGTACGTAGCCACTTTGCCGCCAGGCAAATGCATGGAAGAGCGGGGGTGGGTGGGAAGGGTGACGCAGCCAGGGGCGAACTGCCCCCCCCTTGCTACGCCACTGAGAAAATGACTATTTTGTAGGGGACGGGAAGCACAGAACATTAGGCAAGAGTTCTACATTAACGCTTTTGGAAACTGGAAACTTGCGGGTAACTGAGGTGGTACTGTTGTGGCCTTGTGCCTTTTCCCCTGACGGAATGATTCTTAAGATGTATTATTCTTTCAGAGAACCAAAGCCACAATCCGGGCAGTGTTCCTCCCTTTGTATATATGACTGACACTTTCCTTTCAACCAATGTGTTGCACAAAACTACCCAGGCAATGCTGTGAAATTCCATTACTGTGCAATATGCCGAATAAAAGCACACTAGTTTTCTCTCAAAGTATCGTAACACCTGCAAACCTCTTTCAACATACCGGTTGCGGGACCACTGTCTTGGAACAGTGTAGCAAGTGGCACCAGAAAACCATGTGTGATCCTGAGCATCGGCTGCCAAACTTTGCAGCTGTTTGCAAGGACTGGTGATCACTTGAAGAGATATTGCTCCATCATGGGCAGCAATTTCATAATAAAACTAGATGACAGTGATACGTTACGGGTGAGCAGTTTCTACAGCAATAGTAAAAATCGAACGGTCTATGCACGTAAATCTGTGAAAAACATAGATTTCAGCATGCGAAAAAGTCTCTACTTTAGGGTGAAGGTTTAGCTGCAGCTCAAGTGTTTTCCCCAATGGAAACAAATTTCTTCCCTGCACTCTGCAAACTATTGTGGAGTAAGGGATTTTTTCATACCTAATTTGCACACCCCAGACTTTTTGGCACTACACTTCGGAGCACACAATGGTTGAGGAAACCGCTGGGGAACATCCCATCATATGTTTGAATTTTCCGATGTTCATCGCTTTGCCAATGACCACCTCTCACCATTAAAAACATGCATTTAGAACAGAAACAATAACATAACTGCCAAAAATCGGGCCTATTTACACAGCTAAAAGAAACAAGTGGAACTGAAAGTGATCGCGAAAGCGATCGCTATTGTAAAAAAAAAAACACGCCCGCTAGTGGTGCGCTCGCAGTGAGCCATATGTTTTCAATTATCGCGCCCGTGTCTGGGCATTATAATTGAAACCACATGGGCTTTGGTGAACGTAACAGACACAAATAGGCCATGGGCGAAGCTATGCACCCGCCATTGGCCTATTGCGCACTCAAAGCCCAATAACGGAAGGCAAAACTAAAAACAAACGCACGAGCGCGTACAATTCCAGGGTCCGTTTCGGAACCCCAGACAAAAAGGACTCTTGCTGCACGAGCAGTGCTGCGCACAGCATCGCTAGGCGCCAGACCTAAAAAGGGACTAACTACGGAAATGTAAATTATTGCTATTCAAAGTATCACTCTTGAAAATCCAAATAGTCAAAGATATTAAGCACAGTGAATGTTTTGAAAAAAGGCATAAATGGCTAAGAAACTATCAGACAACTAGAAAGAGAAGAGAGAATAGATGAGGAGAGGAGAAATCTAAAAGAGGGTACGTGAGAGGTTGTCACGGTGAGCAAAAAGGGAGAAAAGAAAATGAAAACAAATGGAGACAGGAAAATTAAGGGAAAGCAAAAGAAAACAAAGGGAGGTAGACAGGTGAGGCTAACAGACCAAATCAAATAGAAGGTAAAATGTAGAAAAATTAAGAAAGTTGAGAAAAAATGCTATAGAGGAAAGAAGATAGATTAACTATTGTAAAAGAAATAATAAACATGCAATATCAGTAGCAGGTATGTCCGTAGTACTTGAGTTGGCAGTGCTGGGGCTAGTTTTGTCATTCCTTTTCTTATTGTTCCCTCTCTTGTCCTGGTCTTCTTTGGTTGTCCTGAAAAAAAACCAAAGAAAAAGAAGATACTGATTAGTAGCATTGACCTCTATAAGCACAGGTGAAAATAAATAGTCAACAGATCTATTGCTCCTGTGATCAATCATGTCCCCATCTTCATCCTAACCATAATAGTCTTGTGTCCCTTGTCTGGCACTAAAGCTATATGCAGATTTACAAACCTTGCACCTCACTTCCTGCCAATCAACGTAAGTCTAAGAATACACATACCTAGATTCCATAGGTGATCTACCTCTCGATATTCCAAAAATTGTTTAAACCCTAATATGTGGCATCGACTCTTGAATCTTGACAGTCTCCCTGACATGACCCTCTAATGCCTTGAACAGCCATCTCCACCAACTGCCTAACTCTGCTCTTACTTTCACAATGAGTTGCTGTCAACCATGGTCAACTGTAGAAATCGTGTTCGCATTGTGAGAGTATATCTATCTATCTATCTATCTATCTATCTATCTATCTATCTATCTATCTATCTATCTATCTATCTATCTATCTATCTATCTATCTATCTATCTATCTATCTATCTATCTATCTAGCTATCTATCAATCTACAGCTGGCTGAGATGTGAATAACCACCGAAAGTGCCAGTTATTGTTACCACCACACATAATACACTGCCATTGTTCACTATGTTGTTCCTTTGATGCCTCCTTTTCTTTGATACTATGCCATCAGTAAACTGGTGTTTTCAGCTAGGTGTGTGGAAGAAGTACTTTTGTATATCTCTTATATTTAAAACCATGATAATGAAAACTGTGATGCCTGTCAATCACATTTGAAAAACAATTTAATAAAAGGAATGTATTTTTTCAGCCATCTTAAAAATTGCACAGCTAGAAAAATGTCCTCAGCTTTGAGGTGCCTGGCCAAAAAGGCAAGTTGGGGACACTCAGAGACTGGGAAAATGCAAAAAAGGGTGCAGCAGTAAAATCATGATTTTCATGCAAATCAGTCACACTTCTGCCATTTTATAATCAGCAAACCTTTTTTGCCCCCCAAAAAAGGAATATAATTTTACCCCAAAAACGTTTTTTAAAAATGGTAAAAGAACTTCTGCTGTATGCAGCCAAGGAATGTGAGCAGCAGGGTGTAGCCTGTCACAAGTATTGTGCTTTGGAAAACCCCAGCAGCACACAGCAGCCAGTCTTAAGATGGTCATGAGCTGAGGGGTAGGCACCCACAGTCATCCGTTAGCTGGACATCGAAAGGTTGGAGGCCAAAGGCTAGGCCCTCTACTCAACCTTTCTTGCATATGGCCATAGGCTGCTCTCAGCAGAGATTGGACTAGGTCCTATGCCCAGCCCACTTCTAAATGCCAGGGCATGCAGGCAATACTTGCTGCTCACGCTGCGCTGGAAGGGTGTCCCTTCAACGGTGGGTTTACTGGAGTACATAATAAATAAATGTTACAGAAATTCACTAGAAAAAACAGTTAAAGGTTAGGTGTGGCTCAGTGAATTCAAACACAAAACCTTAAACTGACCAGATATGGTTTGCAACAGTAACAAAGCATGTTATAACGCATGCTGACCCATAACTAACTTTAACTGGGATTTTTCACCAGTGAGCGATAGCTAGATCAATAGATAAGTTGATAGATAGTCACTTCGATGCCAAGGCAGTCATTTTCCTGGTAGCACAATACCTGTGTGGCTTGTATGACAGAATAATAACCACCAAAGTATCACAATACAAAAATATTGCAGACAAATATTGAGGTAAAACTATTGACTTTGGATTATGAATTTAAAAAAAGGATTATTCTATTAATGATAAAATACAATATTCATGAAAATAAATACTGGGTGTGTGGCCAAGTTGGCGGCACAGTGGTCCAGGTCGACTGAAGCAGCCATTAAACTTGACCTGTCCAATTATCCTTGAAAGGACACCCACAATCAGACCATCGGGGGTAACTGGTTGCCTGATTGAGCGGCGGTGGTCTGCAACTCGTCCCAGATGAGCCCTCAGCAAGCCAGAGCTCTGAGCACTGAAGCGGGCAAGATGGTGGCTGCCTGTTTTTGACTGCTCTGACACCTGACGCATATTATTATTATTATTATTATCATTATTATTATTATTATTATTATTATTATATATACAAATCGTCTGCACACGTTTAAAGAAAATACATTAAGTTTCATAAAATATCCCAATGATGCTTGTCTTTGTATTTTCAGATGTCTTTAATTCAAGATCTTAAGCCTTTTGGGCCAACACGTGTTTCGTCGCTGTTACAAGGGATTAATTACCCCGCGACCTAGTTCCTGTGATAATTCCAACCTAGAAGGGGTTCCCATAATTTCTGCGCATGGAGACGTAGACTATTTAGTCTTGTGTCCGAATATCTTTATGTGCTTCCAAGTGTAAGGGAGTTTCTTTTAGAAGAACTGCTCCATCCAGCAGCATTAGGTAGAACCCCTTGGATCTCCAGGCCATGGCGTATTCGCCATGCAAATCAGCAGTCTTCTGAAGGAAATTCCCTTTTGAATCTATATTAAAACTATTTTTAGTTTTAAATATAACTGAAAGTGCAATTAATTGATGATTTCAAAATTAACATAATGAAGTAACTCACTCACTGTAATAAATAATATAAAATACATTATAAAGTTGTGACAGAGTACAACAACAGTCACCAGAAGAACTCCCTAGCAGCTCAGTCCAACTGCTGCTTGTTCTAATGAGCATTCAGTATGACATCAGCTGTGACATTGATGTATTCCACTCATGACATGTCAGATCACCATCACATATTGATGGACTTGTAGTGCAATTAAGACAGATTGCAAAAATTGAGAAGTTCACAAGCACAGAAAGAATAGGAAACAATAACAAATAGGAATGAATAACAACAGCAAACAACTAAATATGTCATGAAGGCAACAAACAGAATGAAACATTTAGTGAAATGAGAAAGCAATCCGAATAAATATTCTGATAACAGAGTCAACGTGTAATGTCATTTCATGGACAGTCTACTTTTCAACAGTTCTACTTTTCTAAAACCACCAATTTGAAATTTACTTTCCTTTGTCAAAAGCTAGGACATATAACAAGATCAGAACCAGTAGCACTGTTGTTATTACTTTGCCCATAATCTGGTGTATTATTGTTATCACTGTGCCTATTAAAGCAATTTATTGGGACTGTACAATGTCTAGCTCTTTGTACCTTGGCAACACTACGAAAGTGTCACCTCTGACCCCCTTCAACTAAAACACTGTTGTGACATACTTAAACAACTTTTACAGGTTAGTTGAACTTGGATAAGCCTTTCTTTTGAAAAACAGGTTCTTTAATTCTTACAAGATCCCCAACCACAATTTGTGGCACCCTCAATGTGAGCAAAGATTCACAGACCAGTCTAGTATCATTCTTGGTTTTGGTCTCTTACCAAATTTCTTCCAAGGGTACAATGCGGGTTTTAAACTTAAATAGCCAGTTTGGAGTTAAACCTGAAACTGCTTTTCTATCACCCATTCTTTCAAAAGGACAGTGGTTGGTGGAAACATGAACTGTTGTTCTGTAAGACCATAAAGGTCTCGCACAGCTCATGTTTCATTCTAACAGCACTTTGGACACACTCAACTAGAATGCGGCTAAAGCATCCCATCCCATTACTTTGGGGATGGTAAAGTGGCTTCCTCAAATGCCTGACCCCACTTTTCTTCAGGAATTCACACATAATGGTGGAAGTAAATTGCACTCCATTGTCAATTAAAATACATTCCGGTATATTTTCTGTGATGAAAGTTTCTCTAAGAACACTTACGAGAGCACTAGTCGATGGTACCTTTGACATTTAACTTCAACCCACCTAGACAAATGTCAATTAGTACAATTATGTATTGACACTGTGCAGGCAAAATATGAAAAGATCCTAAGAAGTCTAGATCAATTTTCTCACAATCTCTGGAAGGAGCAGCTACAGGAGTTTCAGTAAGTGAGCATGTCACCAACCGTTTGTCAGAAATAAAGAATTGGGTACATTCATTGATGAGTATCTCTACCTCTCTGTCTATTCTGAGCCACCAGCACTCCTTCCTGACCAGTATGGTTGTATTTCTGGTTTCAACAAGTTTTCTCTTGGCCACCCACTGATAGATTACCTGGGTACTTCTTGTATACAATTGCCCTGAAACATCTAATTTGTCTATTCCTCTACACTGGTGCAAACAGAGTCACTGAACTTACATCCTGCAATTACACATTCCTTAAAATGATCATTCTCCGCTTTACAATCTTCAACAATAGGCAATCTGGATAGGCAATCTGTCTGGACATTCTTCCCAACAGGAAAAAACTCAACCTTAAAATTGAATTCTAACAACTTTGTGACCAATCTTGAAAACCTAGCTGTAGTTTATTTCACATGAACTCCTAATGACCTACTCCACACATAAGCTAGTAAATTTCTCCACACATCATGCACAGTCCAACATCTCTTTTTCAATCACAGAGTATTGCTTTCTATGAGTGCACTTGTGTTAAACCTGCTCCCAATTGATATGCACTTGTATCAACTGTGATGCAAGTATTGTGTCCTTAAACAGGTTGAAGAGCAGGAGCCTGTGAGATGAAGATTTTATTCTTTCAAACGCACTTCTAAATTCATCATTCTATTCATACACTGAATTACTTTTAAGTAGAATGTGAAAATAAATTCTCAGTGAGATCTGCAAACCCCTTGATGAATTTTGAGTACAATTCACACATTCCCAAGAATGATTTTATTTGTTCTCAATCTTTGGGTATAAGGGTATGGGTAATGGCATCTACCAATCCCACTTTTGGTTTAAATTCAGAACCTGTAAGAACATGTCCTAGATATTCTATCTCTCTGGTTCTGAAAACACACATATTCTTTCTTGATGTAACTGATTTATATTTCAAAACTTTCAAGATATTAACAACAATCTCATCATGTTCTTGGACCGAGTCAGCAAACACAAGTATATCATCTTAAATGCTACTGCTTTGGGAATGTCCTTCAAGATCTCAGACAACTTCCTCTAAAAAGCCAAAGCAGCTGAGGATAATCCAAAGGGTAACCTGCAAAACTGGAAAGTCCCCTTGGGGTGATAAAAGTGGTAACATAAAGTGAATCAGAGTGTGAAATTATCGGGTTTTTGGCCATTTTCATGTCTAATTTGGTAAACCATGATGACTGCCCAACTTTAGTCAAAAAGTCCTCAATCTGAGGTAGAGGAAAATTGTATACCCAAATTGCATTATTCGAACTTCTCAGATCAATACACACACACAACTCACTAGACCTCTTTGGTGCTAGGACCACTGGCGACAACCACAGAGTCGCAGGCACAGGCTCAATGATACCTTTAAGGAATACATTAAGTATATGGTCATATAAATCCTTTATTACATTAAAAGGGGCATTGAAGAGCTTGTGGTTCACTGGTGGATATTGCTCTTTTATTTTAATTATACTTGTTCAGATCCTTGAATTGTGTCAGACCTGTCACAGAAAACATCTTTAATCTCAGTTTATCAAGCATGAACAACATCATTTTCTACTACAGAATTTGTACATTTCTATCTGGGGTTAGGATAATTTCCAAATCCGCCTGATGCCACCATCCTCATATGATAAGCCCCTTTATAGCTAAATGAACTTCACAGTAGATGGATCTATTATCAAAACCAATTTCAGCCATTAAGAAACCTGTAAATTCTATCCTACTGCCCTCAAATGCCATAGGAGTGATGTCTGAAGGCAATAAGAATGTATGTTTCCATAATAGCTCATAGGTTTCAGTTGGAATTATGTTGATTTTTGCACCAGAGTCTATTTTTCATGTTTCCCATCAATAAACATATCAGCTAGAGGGTCTGCACACCTCTTGTTAGACTCTGGAGTACAGTTACCTAACACATCTAACATCAGTCCCAAGTCATCCACCTTATGTTCTAGTAAATCAGTGTTGTCCTCATGGTAGCTTTCATCAGTAACACCCCTCACCCCTATTCTCTTCACACTACAATATACTTGGCCAAAATGGCCAGGGTTCCCACATTTCTTACAAACTAGATTAGCGGCAGAAGTAGTCACAGAAAATAGACCACACTAGGGTCAATACTTTGATGTAGAAAACTACCACTCAACCTCCTGTGATTCCACTGCTCAGGAACCGCCAAACAGAAACAGAAAACCAATACAAGAGAGGGAATGCTCAATAAGTTCAAGAATTTTCACTGAAAGTTCAATAGTTCAAACGTTCATCATAGCTGGAATGACAAATAATTATTTCTTCTTTTCAGTCCATCATGAAGAAGGAGCCATAATACGGTATACAAAATAGTTTTCGTAATGTTCATCAAACATTGCACTCCAGCCCAGCCAATGAGTTTTGTACTGAGGAGAATTTCTTCAGGGTTTGCAAAGTCTCATATTGTTTTTCTGGATTTAGGATAGACCAGAATAAATAAGGCAATTGTGGATAAGTCACTCCCAAGTGGGTACTGCAGAGTATAGCAGAGATGCACACAAAGGCACCAACATGAAACCTTCTTGTTTAGCAGCAGTACAATTACGGACATTGGAAAAATGTTTGTACAACCCACATTTGAAACATACATTTTTTTTGTCATGCCTTTCATTGTAACTTCGTCTTTACTCTGTAGTTTATATTTTGTTGCAGTTGCACCATGTTGAGTGGGTTAGTATTTTGAACTGGCATCTTTTGGGTACGAGGAGCCAGTGAAATGTTCTGAGTTGAGGGGCGATATGGGCCCGCCTGGGGGGGTTGAGGACGAGCCTGGCTGCAGACTTCTGAATGGTCTTAAGCCTATTTAGCAGATGTGAGGTCATTCCTATGTAGATGGTGTTTCCGTAGTCTAGCAGCTGGTGACAAGGGCTTGAGTGATGGTGCATATGGTGCTGGTGAGTAGACAATTGAAGATTTTCGGGAGCATGCAGAGAGTGAGGAAGCAGGCTGAAGTTACTGCATTTATCTGTATTTCCATGGTGGGTTTGCTAGGTTCCTGTTGTGTTCTGTGGGTGTTGGTGTGGGTGAGGGTCCCAGTTCTGCTGGCCACCAGGAGTCATCCCGAGGGGGTGTGTTGTTCCCGAAGATGAGTACCTCTGTTTTGTCAGTGTTGAGTTTGAGGTAGTTGTTGAGCCTCCAGCTGGTCATACACAGGTGGAAGTTGTACTTAGTGATTGCGGGGTCTGCACACAGGGAGATGATGAGCTGAGAGCCGTAGCGTATGTTATGATGTTCCTAAGTTAGGTCCTGACCAAGGTGGCCAGATTGGCCGTATAGGTGTTGAACAGGGTGGGGCTCAGTGATGCATGTATACAAAGACAGACTGCCCAAATGGCTTCTCCAGGCTGACCGTTCCCCATCTGCTGCTTTACTTGATCAGTCATTTACACACTCCAAGCACTTACACTTTATGCATACACGTATCTGAACTGTTGAAATATTTCTACAGTCAAGAGTACCACTACCAGGAAGGCAGCATGTACTTTGGCATAATGAGCACTTCGGGTCTAATTTAGAATTTGACAGGGGGATCATCATTCTTCCATGATGGTAGATTAGATCCATCCCATCTGTTCCACTGGCGGCCGGTTTTGTTACAGGGCCCTGTAACAAATTCGGCTGAAAACCGGCCCTTGCAAAGAGCTCGGGGGGGGGGGGGGGTGTAGGGGCAGCCGAGCACTTTGCCAGGGCTGGTTTTGGTTCCCAGTCCTGCCCTGCACACATCCATAGCGTGGGTACGGTCCGTATCACTATTGTAGTGGTGACGTAGGAGTACGTGCGGTACATGCTGTACACACACTCTCAGAGTGTGTGTACGGCCCGTACCACGCATACTCCTATGTCACCACTACAATAGTGATACGCACTGTACCCACACATCCATAGCGTGGGTACGGTCCGTATCACTATTGTAGTGGTGACTTAGGAGTACGCGTGGTACGGGCCGTACACACGCTCTCAGAGCAGGTGTACGGCCCGTACCACTATTGGCTGTCCAACAGTTCTCCTTTGTTGGTCCACATCAACAGACAGCACTCTGTCAATGTTGTTGCCCCTTGTCACAGTGCTACAGAGGGATCCACATGGCAGAAGAAAGAAATGGCTGACCGTATTTCCAATGGCTTATGCGTCAGTCAACATTGACAGGCACCTCCGTCAATACACAGCTGATTACAATTTCCTCAAAAACACCTGCAGCTTGAACTACAAAAGTCACTCGTCTAACCACACAAACCATTTACCACTCACACCACAAACCATCAGCAGAAGATCTATGTCTTCATTATTTGTAAAAAAGTCTGGAAGAATAAAATACAGATTCTCAGAAAATGAGTTGGTGACTGTACTGATGGATGAGGTAATTAGGGTTGAAGCCTAGTTATTTCGAGCACTGGTACAGACAACAACCATGAGTCAGAGAAGGGAAATGTCCAAAATCTGGGATAAGATGAATGCTGTTTCCAATACCAGATTTTTTGAGGAGGACATCCGCAAGCAATGCAACAACCCATTGAGGAGAGTCTGTCACCTTTCTTGCATGATATATTAGGAGGCCACAGCAACTGGTGGGTAGTCTCCCAGGCCCCTGAACCTCATGCCCAGAGAGTAGAGGGTGTTGCCCATACCTCACACTGAAGACATCATGGGAATTGCAGGCAGAGGGAAGACTGACAAGTAACACCACTACCTCTCAGTAATTCACCCTCTCCACACTAGCATACCCTTAATACCTAGCACAAATATGTACACTAATGACAAACTATTCACACAAATTGGCAAAATGATGTCTTTTACAATGCACTACATTCTCTATGTTTTCATAATCTACCATTTACCCATTCTGGTAAAACATTCTTCTGAGCACAACAAATGCGGGAAAGACAATCAAACATTTCACATTTTACATTTGGACAACAAATTACATCAGCCTACCCCTTGTATCAACTACATCTATGAAGTTACTCATAAGAATTAGGCCTGGGCAGAGTGACTGAAAAACTCCACCATGCTACGCGGCCTTCAATGAGTGCGTGCCGTTGAGTTACTCTGTTCGCGTTGATTTTTTGTGCCGGGTGTTTCAAACAGCACCATGCGCATCCCAAGAAGGTGTTGCTTCTTTCTGATGCTCGAGTAGATTTTCTAATTGAGTGGCAGCTTCCTCAACGTGAATGGATAGTTTCTCAATGTGAGCGGTCATGGCCATCTGTGACAGCCCGCATAGAGAAATCTCGCTAGATTTTTCGCGCTTGCCAACTTAACGATCAGGAGCATGAATGAGGGAAGAACTACGATCTGCTTCGAAGATTGGAGTTTTTCAGAACTCCGCGTGCTGCGCAGAGCGCGGATTGCCGAAAACTCTGCAAACTACAGGAACGGAGCATGGTACACTGCCCAGGCCTAATAACGAATATGAAGTCTACCCCTCTTATCAAATTTACTTAATATATACCAGCTCTCTTAACATGATATAATATGAAAAGAATGATTTATGGTAGTACAAGTCGAAACAGATGAATCCAGGTGACCAGACCTAAAATGTTTCAGCTTTGGTTTTGAAATTATCTGTTATTTGGATGATTGAACAAATATGATGATATGGAAAAGCTAAGGAATGGAAAAGTGAAGTCATAGAGAAGTTGACCCATTATGTTTACTAAGTAGCATTCGACTTTGACACACATTACCATCGCACATAACATTCAGTAGGGTGGAAAGTTCAGAGACTACTCATTTGTATTTCAAAAGCAATCGCACTTCCATGGGCTGATCTACATTACAGAGTAGATTCAGAGATGTATATATACGTCATTCAAAAGCACTGGGCAGTATTCTGTGTCTGCTGACCAGAGTGGTTCAGCTGAGGTCTCACTCTACTGTGACACAGCATCCGCTAACAACAGGTTGTCAGTGGATGGTATACGTAAAACAATGAATAGTTAATTGGGATGGATTGTAGTCCGCCATAGGTAGTAAAGTCACTAACCTGTTAGGTCTAGTCAAATGTTTCAGTTATGTAAATGCATGATGGCTGTGGCACAGAGCAGGCAATCTTAACTTAAACAAAATGTGTTAAGCATTTAGAAGTACCAAAACAGTTGAAAAGTCACACTCCAATGTATAAAATAGAGAAAAATGTAAAAAGCAAAATTACATTAAAATGACCAAAATCCAATAAAGGCATTCAGAGATATGTAATATTATGTTTTTAATGTTAAAAAAACTCCAAGAAAAATAAAGCACCCAATAAAAGTAATGGTTTTGGTAGACCAGGGCCAAGGTGCAATTACATGCCAACCTCGATAGGATGGAATACAGCAAATTGATTGGTCTGAGTGAAAATCTTGAATTCAAAAAGTCCTAAAAGTTTTCGACTGGGTTGTCACTGAAATAGTAGCTACCACGTAGGTAAGTTCAGATACCTAAAACAGGTTGGTCCCGCTGATGCACTGGAGCTTTGGAGATTTGTTTCTGAAAATTCCAACAAAGAATGGAGCATAGGTGGGGACCTTTTAAAGGACAAAGCTGAAATCCAATCTGATGCTGAGGAACTACCAATCAGATACTTCTTCCAGGAGGTCCCGCTCAATCTTTGGTGCTCTGGAGAATTTCTTTTCAAATGTTTCCAAACTTTCTGATGGTGCCCAAACAATTTCAGGAGTGCACTTCTAAGCCCCACAGATACTTAAAGGGGGTCTTCAGAGATTGCCAGGGTGTCAGAAAGAGGTTACTTCAGGGAAAAGGACTCCATATTTGTTAAGTCTCTGAGCCACACAGTGGGACAGCCAGCTGACCCTTGGAATTCAAGCGTTTGTCCTTTGTACAAGTAGGAGCAGGTCCAGCCCTTTAAATCTCCTCATATGTCTTCAACAACAGATGCAGCTTCTCTTTTGTTCTTTGACAGGTTCTGAGAGTGTTCTAAGGCTGGTGCCCTGGGGTGCCACATTTTTGCCTGGTACCAACTAGGTGGTGAGGGTGACTCCTGGTACTTCCCTAACCAATGGGGATTAAAACTCTCAGGGAACCCCCACCCACTTTTGCAGCAGTTTTTGCCCAACTGCATACAATCTAATAGCACCTTCTCAAAGTATTCTCAAATTCCAAGCCTGTGTGACCAGACAGTGATATGGTCAAGATAATGAGCAGCGCACCTGTGGTCACTCAAAACCAGTTCTGGGAATAGATTTCTTCCCACTGGGTTTGGTGCCAACTTGACTATTGGGACAAAGGCTGGGCCTTTCAAGGTTTTACCTAACAGTTACTTGTAACAGAGTAGGCCATTTTCAAGGTAATTAATTTCATGGGCCCAGCTAAACAGGTCGACCTTCCATTGGATGAACACCCCCCGACCCCCAGGGCATTTTTCCTACTCTGGGGGCAGTTTTCACACCTCATTTAAGTCAAGTACTTGATTGACTGCTCCTGGAGAGAAAATACAAAGTAGCCTCCAGGATCTTCAGGCGGGGAAAATATAACTTTCTAAAAGTGTAATTTCCTCAATATTTATCAAAAATCCAACTTCAATATCAAGGTGCCGATTCCAATCCTGTAAAACCCGGGTACGAATGGTCGTACGGAGCGTATTCTCCGTACGACTCGTACCCGGGAAATCCACCTTGCAAACCAGCAAGTACGATTCGTACAGAAATACCATTTCCGTACGAATCGTACAAAACTACGTACGGCTAAAAAATAACAACTAGTCTGATCCGGGACAGCGCGTACGTGACGTCCGTGCGGCATTAGGCAGCGTTTTATGGACCAGCAAGTACGATTCGTGCCTACGTCACTCCGCACGGCTTATTTTTTACGGCAGCCAAAAACTCCTGGGAAATTGAGTACAACGCAAATAAGGAGCCTCGGTACGCGACGGACAGCCATGGACCCCATCCTACGTGTCATCCCGGCCCTCCTAGCCTACGACCTGGTGCACCGAAACCGCCGCGCACGCCGCAGAAGGTCAGAACAACACCCAGGGGCAAAGGGGGGGCGAGGGGCAGGAAACATAACCCCTACCCAATTGAAAAACTACTATATTCTGTACATACATTACCTCCAGGGTCTGGTCACTTCGGGGGGGCGTGTCCAACAATCCCTGCGTCCCACAACAACGGAAGTGGACGTGGACGCGTACCCCTATGTCACCACTAGATTATTGATACGCACCGTACCCACACATCCAGGGCCAGACTGGCCGTAGCGGGCACCGGGCAATCCCCCGGTGCGCCGCACGGGTGGGGGCCGGTTTTGGTCCCCTGGGGGCCGGTTTTGTTACAGGGCCCTGTAACAAATTCAGCCGAAAACCGGCCCTTGCAAAGAGCTCGGGGGAGGGGGTGGGTGGAGGGGCAGCCAAGCACTTTGCCAGGGCTGGTTTTGGTTCCCAGTCCTGCCCTGCACACATCCATAGCGTGGGTACGGTCCGTATCACTATTGTAGTGGTGACGTAGGAGTACGTGCGGTACGGGCCGTACAGACACTCTCAGAGCGTGTGTACGGCCCGTACCACGCATACTCCTATGTCACCACTACAATAGTGATACGCACTGTACCCACACATCCATAGCGTGGGTACGGTCCGTATCACTATTGTAGTGGTGACTTAGGAGTACGCGTGGTACGGGCCGTACACACACTCTCAGAGCAGGTGTACGGCCCGTACCACTATTGGATTGGGGCCTTAGGGGTACGCGTGGTACGTCAGTACACACCCTCTGAATGCGGGGGTATGGTCCGTATCACACTTACCCCTACGGCACCAGTACACTTGGGATACAAGGCGTACACACGCCACGAATGGTGTTGTATGGCCTGGTGCAGCATATCACCATTATATTGGTGTGTTTGGAGGTCAAGGAGAGCAGTGTACAGCACCAAGGGGGTTGGTGGGTGTGTGTGTGGCTGCATAGGATTCCCAGCAGTGGCCAGAGACATGGTGGTGGGTGCACATCACTACCAGCAGTGGACAGACATATATGGGTGGGTGCACATCACTACCAGCAGTGGACAGAGACATGGGGGTGGGTGCATATCACTACCAGCAGTGGACTGACATATATGGGTGGGTGTATATGACTCCCAGCAGTGGACAGACATTCGAGGGGTGGGTGTATATGACTCCCAGCAGTGGCCTGCATTATGAGGGGTGGGTGCAGAGGACTCCCAGCAGTGGACAGACATATATGGGTGGGTGCACCTCACTCCCAGCAGTGGACAGACATATATGGGTGGGTGCAGAGGACTCCCAGCAGTGGACAGACATATATGGGTGGGTGTATATGACTCCCAGCAGTGGCCTGCAATATGAGGGGTGGGTGCAGAGGACTCCCAGCAGTGCCCAGACATATGAAGGGTGGGTGCAGAGGACTCCCAGCAGTGCCCAGACATATGAGGGGTGGGTGCAGAGGACTCCCAGCAGTGCCCAGACATATAAGGGGTGGGTGCAGAGGACTCCCAGCAGTGGCCAGACATATGAGGGGTGGGTGCAGAGGACTCCCAGCAGTGGACAGACATATGTGGGTGGGTGCACATCACTACCAGCAGTGGACAGAGACATGGGGGTGGGTGCATATCACTACCAGCAGTGGACAGACATATATGGGTGGGTTTATATGACGTCCAGCAGTGGACATACATATATGGGTGGGTGCAGAGGACTCCCAGCAGTGGACAGACATATATGGGTGGGTGTATATGACTCCCAGCAGTGGCCTGCAATATGAGGGGTGGGTGCAGAGGACTTCCAGCAGTGGACCGACATATGTGGGAGGGTGTATATGACTCCCAGCAGTGGCATGCAATATGAGGGGTGGGTGCAGAGGACTCCCAGCAGTGGACAGACATATGTGGGTGGGTGTATATGACTCCCAGCAGTGGGCTGCAATATGAGGGGTGGGTGCAGAGGACTCCCAGCAGTGGACAGACATATGTGGGTGGGTGTATATGACTCCCAGCAGTGGGCTGCAATATGAGGGGTGGGTGAAGAGGACTCCCAGCAGTGGACAGACATATGTGGGTGGGTGCACATCACTACCAGCAGTGGACAGAGACATGGGGGTGGGTGCAGAGGACTCCCAGCAGTGGACATAGACATGGGGGTGTGTACATCATTAGCATATGCCCACTACTCCATGGGTGTATGTATGCATCCATGAATTTTGACTATGATGATAGTTCCATAACAACACATCACTGACAGCAGTGTCCCACTCCCAGGAGGATGGCTGTCTTTCCCCCACTGCATTACACACCACATATGGGTGTGAGGACAAATGACACATGCATACCCACCCCTGGCAGATGCAGCACAATACACACACTGAGATCATGCCACAAGACTGAATAGTCATGTCACTGCTTACTAAAGTAAGAGAGCCAAACGGAACACACATTGTCACGCACATCCCAGGAATGATAGGAATATACAGGTGCTGGGCCAGCCACCAAGATGTCGTCTCTCATGGAAGGAATAGGGTGGAGTTTCCACAGATACAATGCCCACAATTGTGAGTCACGTACCCTGCAGAACAAGTACCAGATGTGTGCTAGGCCTGGATTACACACATGCATAGTGCTGAAAAGGGAGGATTTCCACATGAAGGCATTTCAACATACTCAATACACAAGTACAGTGACTAGCAAGGATGGCACAGACGATGCAGCCGGAGACATTGCTGAGCAGGCATGGCCATAGTTGAAGGGATCCGTCACCAACAAAGGAAATGTAGACACAGGTCAGCACAACAATTGGGCGACTCTTTGCAGGGAAGATGTCAGGTGCCACAGAGGAAGGAACACTCCTTGGGACAATGTCTCAAAACCATCATAACACACACTACAAATGATACTTGGCAGAGACCTTGTGATGGCACGCAGATACCATGGTCAACCTCATCACCATCAGACTCGAACATTTCTCAGAACAATAACACATTACCACAACCCCAACTCCTGGAGCCTCAGCACCAACATCAATACCTGAAATGCAATAGTGTTCAAATGAAAAATAAAATGCTTTATTCAGCATTAAACAAAAGGAAGTAATAAGACTATATACAAAGGCCAATGGCCAGTCCATCATATAAGTCCTTGGGGGGACACTGGGCACATGTCTCCCCTAGCTTGCCTGCACACTGGAACCCTCAGGTTCATCGACCGGGGGGGCATCATGTGGGGAAGGACCAGGCACCGCAGGGACAGGAGGGGGAAGGGTAGGTGGGGTGGGTGCAGGGGTGGACGTGTCCACCACAGGGGGTGGGGCAGCACCAAAGGTGGTGGTGAGCTCGGCGCTGCACACTTCTGCAAGGGCGGACAGAGTAAGCCCTGCCCCGGAAGAAAACCCAGGGACAACAGAGGGGGGGTGCAGGGATGGGTTTCAGCGCTCCTGGGGGAGGGGGTGGACATGGGGGTGGACTCAACTCCCCTGCCCGGGGACTTCCTTGACCGCTTGCGGGGTGGTGACACAGTGGGGGCAGGGAAGCCAAGGGGAGTGCTGGTGGAGGGACTGGGTTGTGAGGCATGCGTACTCAGACTGTGGCTGCATGTATGGCTTTGTGCCCCAGACCCAGTGGGTGTGCCTATCTCCCCCTTAGTGTGCGTGTCAGGATGTGTGCGCTTGCCCTTTCTTGGTGGTGTGCTGGATGTGTCTGGTGTGGTGCATGCGTGGAAAGGTCTGTGTGTGCATGGGACAGGTATGGGAGAGGGAATTGTGGATGGGGCTGGGGTAGGGGGGGGACGAAGCGCTGCAGGAGAGACACTGCTACCGTCAGTGAAGAGTCCATGGACTGCAGAAACCGGCGTTGCTCAGACATCGCTGATGACATGCCGTCCATGAAGGGCACCATCTGTGTCAGCAGTCTGGTGTGGCCATAGAGGACATTCAGCATCGATGCCTGGCCAACCTGCAACTGCCGCTGTCTGTCCACAGACTCAGCACTGAGGGCAGCAGGGGTGACAGGGGCAGGGGGTGCGGTGCCTGGACCGAAGGAGACATGGTGGTGGTCAGCACGGACAGAAGGGACCGGAGCAACTGGGAGGGCGGTGATGGGAATGGAGGAGGCGGGACCAGATGTTGGGCTGCTGCAAGGTGTAGTGGCAGCCTCCGCCCCCTCGATGAGGTCAGCCTCGGACCCGTCTGCTTCCTAGTTGCTGTCACCATCAGACAGGTCCTCTGACTGACTTCCCTCGCCCTCCGTGCCACTGGCCCCCGATGACTCAACAGCACTGGTGCCACTGGTGCTGGGTCCCTCCTCAAGGTCCGTGCTGGTGTCTCCCTCGGTTACCGTTGATGATGCTGTGGGCAAGGTGAACATACAGAAAAACATCAGTCACCTGTATACATCTGACACATGAGTACCAAAACAATAGGTCACAGTGCATATCAGGCAATGCTTAATGAGTAACAGCTAGATTACTCCGCACATATGTAAGCCCTGTACTCCCCAGTTGGTAGACCCACCATGACACTTGGACACAAGGAAAAATAGGACACACCATCCCAAAACTAGACTGAGAAATATACTGAGAAGCTAATGATTGGGAACAGGTGAGCACAGCAATACAATGAAGTCATGCCACCTCTTGTTTACCCTGAAAGAAACATGAGTGGTGCACCCAAGGCAAACTAACACACCTCAATACTTAAGGTGCCCCCACACTCAGAGCCTTGTAAGTAATTTCAAACAGTAACCCCAAAAACTTTAGTCCCTTGGGAATAACAATACTTCACACATTCGACATGTCAATAATGTGGGAATGTTCCATTTTGTGAACAGAACACACATGCGCCTGTATAAAAGATGTCTCCAAAGGAGGTGCACACCAAACCACATTTACCCAGTCATTGAAGAAGCTGGCAGCCTTATCCACAGGACCCACTGTCCAAAAGAAATGGTGTTGCAGAAAGTACATATACATGGGCCCACAGAGGTCATGATGACTTGACACTCGTAAGTTGGTATCACCAACAACCAAGTACTTACCCAAATTCCACAACACTCTGGGAACAAGTATATGTATAATCAGCTAAACAGTCTGATGAGAACGGTGGCTTCTTTTAAAAAGTGCCAGCGTGTTCCATGAAAGTGTAAAGGTGGTTTGTTGTGCACTTCCTTGGGAGACATCTGTCATGCATGCACATTATATTTTCTTCACACAAAAACATCAAACTAAAGCATTGAAAACTGGAAGACATGTTGACAAGTGTAGTGAGTGCCAAGGTACAAGACTCTTTTGACTAACAACTTTAATTATGCCAGTTGTCACATGGCCATCCGTTCCCTGATGACACAGTTGGCAACACATCTGACCCACTGCCTGTCATGTGGAGTGGCACACGTCCAAACACAGGACAATGCAAAAGCTGCGGGGCCTGCAATTGGGTCGTAAAAAGGCACACCTGCACTGAGCAGACACCCTCATGGCAATCCAGAATGTCCACACAGATGTCAGCACACAAAGACAAAACTACGTAGCATCTGGACCACACACTGGTGCCAAAAATGTATGACCAGGAATCATGTATTTAAACTATTGACACATGTTGCAATGCACAAACATTAAACACCGCACAACATGACTGGGTCACTGCACGTTGAGTCTCTGTCAAGACAATTATTGCACACAGGTCAGAGCTGGCAAGGAGACATAAGGTTTGGCCATGTAGGCCTCGCCCGCACAAACCCCCCATACCTGGGACAATGTGATTGAGACAGATCAAGAACTGACACCTCTTAATCAGTGTTTTCTAAACTTTGCTCAAATTTTCCCAAAATTTACTCAACATCACCTCGTGAGGCTGCCAACACATATATGTGACAAACAACCATCAACAGATAGTTGTGAATAGCCACACAGGCACTGCCCAGTGTGAGTATGCACAAGCCAAATGGGGTCTCCCTGTCCAGTGAACACATGTAGCACACTTCGGATAAATAATGATAAGGCCAGGGAACAATGCCACAGAGGAAAACCAATGCTGAACACACAGAGAATGGGCACAGTGTTGGATGACACACCTGATTACGAGGCAAGGGTGTCTCAGGGGACTGTAGTGTACACACTGCTCCTTGTTCCTGGAATGATCTGACTGTAACATGAGCAACCGTCCTGGCACCATGCATATCTCCCACTCATGCACATCATGTCTGAGGCCACAACATCGGTCATGCATGCTGCAAGTGTGTTCACTGGAAACCTCACACTCCTATGGTGAGACTCATCATCAGTGCAAACCAATATGGACCCCCAACTGAGTGAAGAGGACAGGGCACAGGCAAGATACCAACACATGTCACAGACCACCCTCACACATGATGCATAAAGCAATGTGCACTTGGATTAACTGGCAGCCCAGATGACCATGTGCAATAGTGATTACACACAGACCAGGGTACACATGTCAAGGAGGGGAAGGGATGAATAAGAGCACCGTTTGACTTTGGGGAACAGAATATGCACTGCACATATGAACCCTGGCAGTGTATCCAGGCGACAGAGCACTTTGAAAGGCTGGTGACACACAACACAACAAACACACATGTACCTACCCCCTCCTTGCTGCTGTATCTCCTGGAACTGCCTATCCAGGTCACGGAAGACCACCGCCAGGACACGCTGCATGTGGGGGGCATGCGTCAGTGCCCGCCGTGTTTGCGTGGAGGTGATAGTTTCAGCTGGACCCGGGCGATCCGCCGGGTCCAGCACCAGATGTCCTGCCAGCGTTTCCGGACTTGAGTCAGGCGCCGCCTGCGATCCCCCGCCGTCCTCACAGCCCTGACGATCCTCTTCCAGATGACCCCCTTCTCGTAGGCAGTTACCTGTGAGGATGACAAAGTGAGACAACATCACTACACATGCTCCATGTCACAGAGACACACATTTGAACATCTTTGACATGTTGGACAGGGCATCGGATGCTGCCAATGAATTTATTATTTCACATATGCCCATTGGCCTCTGTGGAATCCCCAATGCACTACATGCCATTGAAAGTACACAGGTGGCAGGAGGGGTGCCACACACTCCCTGATCATGGCACACACTGTGCATCACATGCAACACCAGGCTGATGGACAGCACCTCTAAGCAGTTACGTGCCCTAGGCCACTGACGCAACCTCAGCAGAGTACACAGACACACACAGGCACAGAACAATCACCTGCCATTGGCAACAGCGGATACATACATCACTCTGCACATGTGCCACTTGCCTGTGGGGTGTCACAGGTGTCGGGCTACCTCAAGTCAGACACACAGCACGGCTTACTTCTCACATCAGATGGTTAGAGCAGTTGCCTCCTCCATGCAGCTGTGGTGCAACACTTCACATACACACTCACCCACATGACAAGGAACATTCACACACATCAATGTCCATGGGGCGTACACATCACTTGGACACTCTCACCACAGCTCCACTCAACTCACACACATCTGTGGGTACAGTCACCTGTCACACCTGGGGGACCACTGAATCACCTCAGGACAATAGACAAAATAGGGAACAAAGGATTTGCCAGGCTGAATGTGTCATGCACTATGCAGTGAATGTCACAGTAAGCACAATGCAAGTGAGTAGTGCACACCTGAACTACATCATGCTCAGAATGAGAGACATAAGCCTTTCCCCCCCCCCCCCGGGACCCACTGTAAACAACATTGCATGTCTGTCACACCTGCACACAATGGCAGAAGTGACAGTCACAAAAAAGGTGCACAGTCAAAGGTAGTGGAGTCAGCACTCACCTGTTGCCCTGGTCTCCCATACAGTCTGGGGTACTGTGGGAGGAGCACATCCAGCAGGGCCTCATTCTCCTCCAGGGTGAATGGCTGTGCCCTCTCCACAGTCCTTGACATGGTGCCAGAGCAAACACACACAGCAGCAGTGGTCGACAGGAATGTTGTGCAGGCAAGTGCCCTCTCATGGGTTCAGCCTGACTTATATCTGTCTTGCTGGGGGCTTTCATTTACAGGAGTACAGAGTGATTGGTCAGACTCATTTGCATCCTACGTTTCCTCGAATCCCTTTAAACATACACCAATGACAGGATTTTGCATGGTTCGAAATTTGAGCATCATAGCAAGGCAAACACAACTTTGCAACATTGTAATTTTTGGCCCAACTGACTTTTCCAGCCCACATGATGTGCACATTGCAACAGAAATCTCGGTATCCATGACAACCTGCATGCATTTTGGGCCTAATACTTCTCCACTATGTATTTTTTGAGTCAAAAACACAAGTACGGTGTGTTTCACACATACCCGTACACGTACGGCACCACTCAATAGTGATACGGACCGTACACAGGCTCTCAGAGCGTGTGTACGGTCCGTATCACTATAGGAGTGGTGCCGTACACACACGCGTACTCCTACGGCACTAGTCCTATAGTGATACGGACCGTACACACGCTCTGAGAGCATGTGTACAGTCTGTATCACTAGAGGAGTGGTGCTGTAGGAGTACGCATGTGTGTACGGAGCGTACACACATGCGTACTCCTACGGCACTACTCCTATAGTGAAACGGACCGTACACACGCTCTCAGAGCGTGTGTATGGTCCGCATCACTATAGGAGTGGTGCCGTAGGAGTACGCGTGTGTGTGCAGAGCGTACACACATGTGTACTCCTACGGCACTACTCCTATAGTGATACGGACCGTACACACGCTCTGAGAGCGTGTGTACGGTCCGTATCACTATAGGAGTGGTGCCGTAGGAGTACGCGTGTGTGTACGGAGCGTACACACACGCGTACTCCTACGGCACTACTCCTATAGTGATACGGACCGTACACAAGCTCTCAGAGCGTGTTTACGGTGCGTTTCACACGCTTACACTGCTGATAGGATGCGCACACGAAAGGAATGGAGGTATCAGACTCGCAAAAGGCTGTACATCAAGTCATTGCAGACTTATGTGTGCATGGCCTAGGTGTGTCAGGCAGTGAAATTGCACATGTCTCCTCATTTATTTGCACAATTGATGTGTGATGACCTGTGTACACATGTCATGTGTGATGGGGCACTATGTGGCACACTTCCCCTTCACACTTTGCACATGTGTGCCTGTACTCCACACCTGTCACGCACAGCATCACTGGCATGGCACAGTCACCACCACCCGCAACTGTCCCCTGATGTCATGGACAGGGACACTACCAACTGACATTTCACGGTCAGCGTGCCCCGATGTGACTATGTCATGTGTGTGTCATGTGTTCCCATGAGCTTGCTGTTTTTGTTCCGTCAACTACATCTGCTGTTGCTGCATCCAACATGTGTCTGTGTGGAGATGGGCATGGCACACATCTGCGCACACCATTCCACATGTGGATTCCCACGTAAGCATGGTCTGTATGCATTGGACATGACATTTTCACATGAGGACATATCTGCGTCGTATCAATGTCTGTGGTTTCTGTTTTCACGTGTACCCCTTCATTGCAATGTGTTGAATCTGTACATTTGACATTCCATGTGACCTGTGCGTCGAGTTTGCCGTCAGCTCTCTGTATGAGATGACATTCTTTAAATGCAGCTATGTGGATGTATGTCACTCCTGTGATGTCTCTGGCTGTTCACTCAGACTGGCCCCCAGCTCATTTCAGGGCATGTCATGTCGACTTGCCAATCAAGAGATTTATCTTGGTTTTTGTAGGAGTCTCACCAAGCTGGCATACGTGTCCTGGATGTATTGCACAGACCAGACTCTGTTTTCATCTGATGTGTAGTAGCAGTTTAGCATGTGCTCTGTTCATTGACATTGATGATGTCATGCTCAAAATCTTCGGTATTCAATTCAGTTTGCTGCAGGGCACCGCCTGTCCCCCGACCAATGCCAGACTTGGGTGCCATGAGGGAACGTGACTGCATCCGACGGTACAGATTCACACCACAGTTGATTGAGGACTTGACCTCCAAGCTGGAACCACACCTCCAACCGCGACACAGGTATCCCACTGCGCTGACCCCCAAGATGAAGGTGATGGCAGCCCTACATTTTTTTGCCACGGTACGTTTCAATTCACCATAGCTGATGTTGATGGCATGTCCCAGACAATGTTCAGCCGTGTCCTGCGTGATGTTTTGGCAGCCATGTTGGTGCACCTTGATGAATTCATCCATTTCCCTACTCCTGAGGAGTTGACAGGTGTCACGGGTGATTTCTATGCCCTGGGAGGGATGCCCCATGTCATTGGGTCCACTGATGGGACACATGTAACTTTGGTACCACCACAGGCACAGGAGGTAGCCTATCGCAACCGTAAACATTACCACTCTATTAATGCCCTTGTGGTGTGTCTTGCTAACATTCTGATTTCCTATGTCTGTGCACGGTTTCCAGTGTCAGCACACGATGCCTACATCATGAGGCGTAGCAGGGTGCCACAAATGATGCTGCGGCTGCACAACGAACAAGCATGTCTTGTTGGTGGGTATACTCTGTTTGGCCTGTGTGTTGCGGTACCTTTTGCGCTTACGGCATCTCCTGACCCACTTTTTTGCATGATGTTTCCATGTAGGTGACTCAGGATATCCCAACATGCCATGGCTGATGACACCTCTCCGCAAACCAAGATCAGCTGCAGATCACCGCTACAAGAATGCACACGGGCAGACAAGGCGAGTGATTGAGAGAACTTTTGGCCTCCTGAAGAGCCGATTCCGGTGCCTTCACAAGACAGGCGGGTCCTTCCCATATGCACTGGTGAAGGTCTGCAATATCTTCCTCGTGTGCTGCATGCTGCACAACATGGCAGTGGAGAAGGCAGTGCCACTCATCCTGGCTCCTGATGAGCAGGAACATCCACCCGTGGAGGATGAAGGGCTTGGTCACGAGGCAAGTGACGAGGAGGATATCCGGAGTCAGCTCATACGCAACTTCTTCTCATAATGGTGAGTCACTGGGTCTGAGGGTGCACGCTTGTATCCTTGGGTGGCATGTGTTGCAATGTGTGTGTCCAGCTGACTGTATGCTAAGTGACTGAGATGTGTGTTCTGATGTGTCACTCGAGTGAGGATGTCATTCCACACATTTTCCCAGAAACACTGTCTTTTAAATTAGCATGGGACAACATTGTTCAGGTTTAGTAAATGACCATGTATGCATAGAAAACTCTTTGCGCTGACTTCTTGTGTGTCTGTCATTCCCAGGTACTTGCGCATGTTGTCTGCTCGTGTCATCGTTGTCCTCCTGCTATTCCTCATGAGTATTGCAACGTGTGGTGAATCAGCATTCCATGCACGGACACGGGGAAGGTCATTTTGGGTAAGGATTGAAGCAAGCCAATGTTTGGAGTGGTACGTGTTTGGAATGTGTGGGTACTGCTCCTGTGCATGTTGTGTTCCCATGCATACATGTCGACTCACCATGGGGCACATAACATGTAGCATGACTCCCATGAATTGATAGTCACCCTTCCTGACAGTCATCTGTAATGGGTGTAGGATTCAGGTGAAGGCATCATTGTGTGTAAAAATTCCCTCTGAAACCTATGGGATGCTACGGGTGGACATAGTGTGGGACATCCCTATGACAGGCTCAATGGGGAATTGCAGCCTCTCCGTGTGCAGCAGGAGGTGTTTGGCTCCTCCCCTTAACTTGTATGCCAGTTCATTTGGAATTACAACATCCGTGTTGTGAAGGGGGTGTGCAGCGTAGGTCCCACATGTTCAGTCAATTGACCTGTGAGTCTGTGCACATAGATGCATTTCCCTTAGTGTGAGTGTGAGTAATAAAGGTGTTCCTCACACTCATTAGTGTCTCATATCTGTCAATGCTGGTCTCTTGCCACTTTGCATGCGTCATCTCTGGCATAGTTGTCAAAGATTGTGCTTAGGAGTGTATGTGTATTTCATCAACATGCATGCATTTCTTTATGGATAATGATCTCTATTGTGCATGTGGTCCATGGCTGTGTACGTTTTGTCCCGGTTGCTCACCCCAACGGGCCGGACACGCCTGCTGAGGGTGTGTCTCCTGTGCGCAGATCGGCATTCTGTTACCTGATCCTGTGTCAGTCATCTTTGGTGATTGTTCAGCCATTTTCTCTGGGTGACCCATGACTAACCTGACACTCCTTCCTTTACGTACGCCTGTTGCAATTGTTGTCCTTTCTGACCTCCTTGTCTTTGTGTGCTACTTTCGGCCTAGTTTCCAGTACATGCCGCCTGCTGCTGCGGGCCCTGCGGCAAGGGCCCACCAAGTTACCGGATTCTGCAACCCACACGCCTCCAAGATGCTCCTCCCTTCCTCCCTCCACCCATTCATTGGGCTGTCATCAGCTTGTCTGTGCCACTGTTGCCGCCACGCGGTGCCAAAGACAGGTCCGTCAGTGCATGCAACGTGCACATTGCACAACACTCATGTCTTTGCATGACCCACATCACACAACAGTCTCATGTTGCAGCCACCCCCCAAGTAATGTGCAACCAAAATTCAACCACATGCTCTCAGCCATACCCTAAGCGCGCACACGACCCCTTCGCATGCTGAGTGTGCAACTCCAACTGCCTACACAGCGCTGCCCCGCCTTCCAGGCCCGGGCACACCAACCAGGTCATGTCCCTCCAACTCCACACCGGCTCCGTCCAACAGCACACCATTGGACTCTGTTACCTCCTCAACACAACAGGACCAAACATCACCTTCATGACAGTGACGTGGATAAAAGCATCCGCAGCACACAACTTCTTAATTGCCATCTCTGACGGCTACAAGAGCAGCCGCAGGGACAACATTAACAATCCCGGGGGATGAATTGATATCTATTCCCAAGTACGCACTCAGGGTCACTAATCGGGTTTGGCACAAACCCCCTGCAAACCCTCAGCGCAACACTCATCTACAGATCTTCAAGCCTACATCCACAATTCAACAAAGCCATCAACACGTCCATCTTCACGCACGCACTCACATCCACAGGATACATGTGGCTGTGGGCCCAGAACTTCTGGCTGGATGAGAACCACACCAGCAACCATCATTGGTCCATCCACATTGTCATCCACGTTTCTGACAAGCAACACACTGCCACACACCCCGCTACCAAACCCCCACAGATGCTTGATGTAAGTCAACACAGACATGCTGTGTGGGACACTGGAACCAACACCACCGCCACACCCTGCAACCTCACACACTGGATCAGCAACTGATCCAACAATCTAGCCACGTTGACGGACTTTTCTGTGACGCACATAAAGAATTACGCCACCTATGACCAGGCACAGCTAGTGGACTCATACACGTCTAGCAGGACTATTGTGCACAGCTTGCAACACAAATAACCATCAGTGGCCTTACAAGCAGGGCAAACGGCACACACAGCCATCACCATGTCATCATCAAGGACAATTGGAGATCCTTCAGAAGGTGCAGAGGTAAACACAGCGCACAACATCAAGGAGCTCTTCTGCATTGTGAGTGCACTGACATCAGCTCTCCATCCACAAGACAGCCCACCCTTGCAAGGCTGAGCCAATCCCTTTCTACTTTCTACCACTGCAAGCAAATGGACATACACGCAAGCCTTGGCACACAGAGGCAGAACGCACTATTATACGCGGGACCAACCCCCCTTTAAGTTGAGCACTTCCATCATCAGGAGATACAACAAACCGGCTCATGTGCAACATCCACTGGGGATCTCCATCAGGCCCCTTCCCACACAACATCTCAACCACATCATTCCCCATCCTTGTAGCCCCCGTCCAGCACATCATGTATGTATCATTGGAGTTAGCCACATTCCATGGTAGATAGATGCATGCAGTGACTCAGGCCCTTCTTAGACAACGGACGGCAGGAACGCAGGCTCTCAAGGAACATCACCGTGCTTACCTAGCCTGCAAATGTCATCAGGGAAACAGGCAACGAGCAACTGACAAACTTCCTCCACGCAAAGAGCTCCAGGCATCCTGCACAAGGCCATCTTCCACTGTAATCACCCCACTGCAAACGTCATCATTACCAACAACAACAACAACTTTGCCCTGCTCCACAATGGTGAGGCCACCCCCCTTGACCACTCCACAGCATTAGACATGATGTGCTCACACACTGTCAGCTCACACATCTCCAACACTGGTATCCCGGGTATGGACCCTGATGAAATCACCTAGTAGCTCACCAGCAAGGCCATGGGAGTGGGACTCAAGCCTTAAGCATGTAGTACAGTGGCCTCATCTGGAACATGGCCAAGGGCTCATCTCTCAGCGTGTCAATCTTCAATGTGTCCATGACCCCCCTCTCCACCATCACATGCGCACACAACCTCATCATCATCTCGTATGCCATTGACAGCCAGCTGCTCCTCACCCTCACCAAAGACACAGCCATTGCAGGTTCCAACCTTCAAGTAGGCATGAGGTCCGTTGATGACTGTGTGAGCATCAGCCACATGAGGCTGGACTTGGCAAGGACTGAGGTTATAATCTGAGGATTGTCCCCTTACAGCTGGGTCAACTCCTTGTATCCCACCCGCCAGGGCACTGCACCAGCACCCAGTGACCACGCACACAAGATGGTGTGCATCCTGTACTCGACGCTCACAATTACCATGCTACTCACCAGCATCTGTACCTCATGCTGCAACACCCTCCGCATGATGCACATGATCCACAGATAGATCCACTCCAAGGCAAGACAGACCATCCCCAAGGTCCACAACACCAGCTGTGTCAACTACAGTCCCGCACCCTACAGAGCAAGTACAGCCAAACTCCCAGCAAACTTGTCCACATCCAGGGTGCATCTGCACACCTCAGCTTCAACATCCCGTGCACCAGCCACATCAACGTCCACCTGAGATAGCTGCAAGGGATCACTGTGTGCTGCAGGATGACCTTCACACTCCTCACACACACTCAGGAGGCAGTCAACAACCCCAGACCCCAAAATCAACCTTGTACGTCTGTCACCCAAGACCCCGTTGGGCCAACTCTATGCATCCAAACTTGCCCTGGCCACCATTCTTCACATCCACAAAACTCCAGCATGAAGGAGATGGTTCTCCCACCTGGCCAAACATACCTGGGACTCCCTCCCCGGGAACCTCCACATGAGCCATGACCTCTAGGCCTTCATCATCCTCTTCCTGATTGGTCTGTCCGCACAGTATTGCAAGCCCCCCTCAGCAGCTTGAGGCCATCACGGGTGAGTATTGGGCTCCCAGTCGGTATTGGGTGATACATTGTGACCCATGTGTGTCCTGTACCGGACTCAGATCCCAGGGTATGGATGGCTGGAGATAGTTCAACACTCAGGCAAAGTTTGACATTTACCCACACGTATGTTGTGGAATAATGCAAAATGACTACAACATCTAATTATAACAAATTAGTTTTATTCTCGGTGGGGTGCGTGTTGTGTTAGAAATAAATAAGGTGCTCTACCGGGTGCATAGAATCCAAAGTTCACAGGGGGAGATGGGATCCTTGGCATTTGAAGTCATCAGAGTCCAGACCACAGTGTTGGTCATCATTGGTCAGACTGTGACCAGCAAGTCCATGTGGCAGAGAATGTCAGTGAATGAGGTGATGCTGTTGCGCATGAAGGCCAGGTGCCAGGCCAGGTGACCTGGGAGATGTGGATGGTCCGCTGCCTCTCACGGTCTTTTCCGTGGATGAGCCACCTTCCTCCGGGGACCCTCAGACGCAGGCCTTGACGATGCTTGGGACGCTCCGTCGGACGAATCCTCCTCCTCCTCCTCCCTCCCTGTGGCTGGTGGTGGCCTTCGCCTGGTGGCACAGGGAGGGTTGCCCATGTTGTCGGCGATCCGACGGAGTGAACGGCTTATGTCCGTTTGCACCGCCAGGAGCTCAGCCAGTCTTGCCTCCATCCGTCCTTGGTGTTGTTGTTGACTGGCGTGTTGCTCGGCCTGCTGATTCTTAATGTCTGTGAGGGTCGCCACTACCTGACTGATGGCCCTGGTGTCACGCCGGTATGCCTCCATGATGTTGCGTACGTGTGGCATACCGGTCCCTTCAGCTGGCTGGTCAGGTTCTCGCCTCCGCCTGCCTCCACTCCCACCACCCCTGCCCACACGAGCCTGGCCTGCCGTTGTGGGCACATCGGGTCTACGGGACCCCTGAGGGAGGGCAGTTGCGGGGTTGTCTGCCTCCTCCTAGGTGCCCGGCGAACCTTGTCCCTCCAGGTCAGACTGTCTCAGTTGTTCAGTGTGGGCAGGGCTCCTGGGTGTCTCCTGGGATGTGGCAGTAATGGGGGTGGTGGTTGGCACAGATGTACCTGAAGCAGGTGCTGCAGGGGCTTGGACACCAGAGGGGCCAGGTGGGTTGGGGTCATCCGCGGAGTGTTGTGAGGTGTCGCTGCCGGTGGGATCAGGTTCCTCCCGAGCCTGGGACTGTGGTACTTCCCCCCCATTGTTGGGGGGAGATCCATGACGTTGCCCTGTGTGTGAGAGAGAGACAATGTTAATGCTGTTTAATGCGACATCCATGTTTCATACATATTCTAGTTGCCACAGTTCATCCAGGTAGTTGTGCCTAGCATTCACATCAATGTTCACTTGTGGATGGGTATGTTGCAGGGGACTGATTGAAATGTTCTCCAGAGTGTTTGACATGTCGAATTTGGGCTTGGATGCTTCTTTGGCTGTGGCTTGATCTTGTTGTGTCACATGTCCATTGTGAGAGTGGGTAACTCCATTGGCTGCCCCGGGGGTGTGTGCTTGTGTAAGGGGTGTGTGATCACACCTCAGCCCGATGCTGTTCAACATCCACATGGCCCCCCTCACACAAGTGGCCCGCCACAACAACCTCAACATCATCTCCTATGCCGACGACACCCAGCTCATCCTCTCCCTCACCATGGACCCTCACACCGCCAAAACAAACATCCACGAGGGTATGAAGGCCATCGCCGACTGGATGAGGAGCAGCCATCTGAAACTGAACTCGGACAAGACGGAGGTCCTCATCCTCGGACCCACACCCTCAGACTGGGACGACTCCTGGTGGCCAACCGCTCTGGGGACAGCACCGACACCCACCAACCACGCACGCAACCTAGGATTGATCCTCGCATCCTCCCTCTCCATGTCCAAACAGGTCAACGCCGTCTCCTCCTCCTGCTGCAACACCCTACGCACGCTCCGCCGGATCTACAGGTGGATCCCGACTGAAACAAGTAGAACAGTGACACAGGCCCTCGTCAGCAGCAGACTGGACTACGGCAACGCACTCTACACAGGACTCCCATCCAAACACCAACGGCGGCTACAACGCTTCCAAAACGCCTCCGCACGACTGATCGTCAATGCCCCCCGCCACAGCCACATCACCCCCCTCCTGAGAGACCTGCACTGGCTCCCTATCGACAAGAGGATCACCTTCAAGCTCCTCACCCACGCACACAAGGCACTCCACAACGCCGGACCAGCCTACCTGAACATCAGACTCAGCTTCAACACCCCCACCCGCCAGCTCCGCTCCGGCAGCCTCGCCCTCGCAGCTGTCCCCCGTATCCAACGTACGACTTCCTGTGGCAGATCCTTCTCCTACCTCGCCGCCAAGACCTGGAACACCCTCCCAACCCACCTACGACTTACCCAAGACCTACTTGCCTTCAGAAGACTCCTCAAGACCTGGCTCTTCGAGCAGTAGTGGAACCCCCCCCCCTCAGTGTCTTGAGACCCTCATGGGTAAGTAGCGCACCTTACAAGTACCCTGATCGATTGATTGATTGATTGACGGTGCCTGCTGGTGGGTGTAGTGTGATTTGGCAGTGGGTCTCCCAGGTGATGTATCTGTCCCCCCATGGAGCATGCTGCCATGTCAGTGAGTGTGAGTTCCTGTCCTAGATATCTGAGCTTGTTGTGTTTGAGTTTGCAGTGGTCACAGGAGGGCCTTGTGCTGCCTACATCAGGGCCAAGTGTCAGCTACCTTGTCAGTACTTTGTCAGTCCCTGTGCATTGAGCATGGTGCATGGGTATGTACCTGGGCCATATGGGCTGAGGGCAATGGTGTCTGTTTCTGAGTTGTACAATGTGTTTTGTGATCCTCAGCCTCCCAGCATCCCGGACATCCAGTCTTGGGTTTGTGGTTTGTGTAGCCTGGGACATGGCATGGCCTTGCTTTGTGAATGGGGCATACACATGTTAGTGGCATGAGCGTTGTTTTTGAGTGTGGTTGTGTCCGGTGAGGGCTTGGAGGTAGGTGAGTGCATTTGTTGTAGTTGGGGTGTGGATGCCATTACCTCCATGTTATGTAAGTTGTTTGTGTACTCACCAGGCTTGGCAACTCCTTCGACTCCGTGTACTCCCACCGGTGGAAGCAGGGCCATCACCTTCTCCTCCCAGGGATGGTAATGTACCGGTCTGCGGGGCAGCCCACCTCCAGTGATGTTGCTCTGGGCGTAGTCCTCGTTCATTTTGCGCTTGACTGCCCTCCGCAGATCGTACCACCTGGCTTGGCATTCATTCCTGGTCCTTCTGATGGGCGCAACAGCATTCACCCGATCGACGATCCTCTGCCACATGCGTGTTTTTTCGGCTATGCTGGTCTGTCTGACCAATGTTCCAAAGAGCTGTGGCTCGACTCTGATGACTTCGTTGACAAGGATGTCCAGCTCTTCCCTTGTGAACTTTGGATTCTTGTCTGTGGGCATGGTGTGGGGTGAGGGTGTGGATGGTTGTGGGTGTGTGGGTGTGAATGTGAAGGTGTGTGTGGGAATGTGGAGAGGGGGTATGTGTGAAGGAGTGTGTTTGAATGTGAATATGTAAAGGTGTATGGGTGCAGTTGTTGTGGTGTTCTCTGTATCTGCAGTGAGTCTGTTGGTAAGGCTCATGGTTTGTGTGTGAGGGCCCTTTTTATTGGTCCATTTGTGGGTGTGCCTGAGTTTGAAATTTGGGTGGGTGTGTTATAAGAGGTTGTTGTGAGTTTGGGCCTCTGTTTGCCTGTTTGAATGTGCCAGGTCAGTCATTTTGATGTATTTTCTCCGTGTTTTGTGGTGTTGTGCGAGTCGAATTGACCCTCCTTGTGCTGTTTTACAGTGTCCTGGTTCAGTACGAGTCGTTTTAGCGTATGTACGGTGCGTACAGGCGCGATGCTGGTGTACGGGGCTGGGGTACGGTGCGTCCAAGTACGGGGCTGGGGTACGGCGCGTCCAAGTATGGGGCTGGGGTACGGGGCTGGGGTATGGCGCGTCCAAGTACGGGGCTGGGGTACAGGGCTGGGGTACGGCGCGTCCAAGTACGGGGCTGGGGTACGGCACGTCCGAGTACGGGGCTGGGGTACGGGGCTGGGGTATGGCGCGTCCAAGTACGGGGTTGGGGTACGGCGCGTCCAAATACGGGGCTGGGGTATGGTGCATCCAAGTACGGGGCAGGGGTACGGGGCTGGGGTACGGTGCATCAAAGTACGGGGCTGAGGTACGGCACGTCCCAGTACGGGGCTTGGGTACGGCGTGTACAAGTATGGGGCTGGGGTACGGGGCTGGGGTACGGCGCGTACAAGTACGGGGCTGGGGTACGAGGCTGGGGTACGGCACATACAAGTAGGGGGCTGGGGTACGGGGCTGGGGCATGGCACGTACAAGTAGGGGGCTGGGGTACGGGGCTGGGGTACGGCGCATCCGAGTACGGGGCTGGGGTACGGCACGTACAAGTAGGGGGCTGGTGTACGGGGCTGGGGTATGGGGCTGGGGTACGGCGCGTACAAGAACGGGGCTGGGGTACGGGGCTGGGGTACGGCGCGTCCAAGTACGGGGCTGGGGTACGGCGCGTACAAGTAGGGGGCTAGTGTATGGGCTGGGGTACGGGGCTGGGGTCCGACGCGTACAAGAACGGGGGTGGGGTACGGGGCTGGGGTACAGCGCGTCCAAGTACGGGGCTGTGGTACAGCGCGTACAAGTAGGGGGCTGGTGTACGGGGCTGGGGTATGGGGCTGGGGTAAGGTGCGTCCAAGTACGGGGCTGGGGTACGGCACGTCCAAGTACGGGGCTGGGGTACGGCGCGTACAAGTAGGGGGCTGGTGTACGGGGCTGGGGTACGGCGCGTCCATGTACGGGGCTGGGGTCCGGTGCAGTAATGGGGGGGTACGGTGCTGACATACGGGGGGTACGGTGCAGACATACGGGGTACGTGCGGCCATACGCGGGGGGGGGGCTGTACGACTCGTATCCCGGGCACAGGTTTACCCGGGATACGAGTGGTACGGAGCTCGCTTCGCACGGGACTTTTTACATACGCTTGTGTATTGGGAAGGGCGGTACGGATCGTACTTGTGCGCTCGGACTTCATTTTTACGAGTTGTACGTAAAACATTACGACGACGTCTCGTAGACATTTTCCTGATACGAGTCGTATGTATTTTACATGTACGAATCGTACTTCACCGGTGGGACGGCACTTGTACGATTCGTACGTAAAAAAATACGGATACGAGTTGTACGGTAATTTGTTTTAACGGATCGGAATCGGCACCCAAGTTGGGCTTTTAATAATTATTAAAAAGAATGGTTGAATTATTTTTCTAGCTGGGCCCAAACTTGATAAAGTAGAATAAATAATTTAATCTGTACTGTAATTTTCCTTAATGGGCAGCTAGGGCCTGCCACTGTGAAACTAGCTTTTGGGGCCTCGTCAGGGTAGGGACTCGGAGACATTACATTTTCACATGTTCCACTTTAAAATATGATGCACCCTGATTTGTTGGCTACAAGGCCTATATAATTGTGACTTATTTATATATTAAATGGAGGTTTTTTCCTGTCAAAAATGTTTTTTTCACAAATCAGGATGTAGGTTTAAACTGCAGCAGTCAGCCTACACTGGCAGGACTGAAGTCATGTTTTCCGTGTTACAATAGTGGTTGCTGCAGTCCACATCTAACATTTAACTTTCCATCTGATTTACATATTTCTGTATTATATACGATATTATTATTGGAAGGGTAAAAGTGACAGTTAGAGATTGGCCAATTTGTATATGTTTTATTAGTGCACATACCCTGGGCCCTGGACTTCGGGTCCAGGACTATCCCTGCAGCCTGTGTGGATAGTTTTAAACTGCACTTTCGATCTGGCAAAATAAACATTCTTGCCAGGCCTACATCTTCTTTTTTAGTACTTATAAGACACCCTTAAGGTAAGCCCTAAATGCCCATAGGCAGGGTGCATGATATTTAAAAGGTATGACATGCCAAATTAAAGTTTTACAAAGTAATTTTTCACTGTGGCAAGGGGGCCCTCCATTAAACAGCACTGGGTTACACTATAACAACTCATAATGCTTAATTTCAGTTTGAAAGATGCTAGAAAGATGATTAAATGACTCATTTCAAAAGCAATTTTAAATTCAACGTAATGGTAAAGTAAGATTTCTTTTACCTATTTTTGAAAATTACACTTTTAGAAAATGGTCATTTTTGTGCCTTACTCAAATCTGCTTTTCTGCTGGTGACCAGTGTCACCTGACTGTTAAATGGCTCCCCTGAGTTGGAAAGTGGGTTGGCACAGACACTGGAAAAAAGGCTTGGGTGTGGTTTGTTTTTTTCTTCCTTGAGTAGGGTGGCCTAGGGGTGCTTTGCCCAGCCCCTTCCTAAGCTTCAAAGAATGCCTGCCCTGTCACGATCAAACGTAGATCACAGCTAGCTGGCCTCCCTTTGTCTTTCTAGTGAGCCCCAAATCTGGGTTTGAGTGACCACAAAGGAAGGTTTGCTCATTATCTTAGCCACCACTCTGGGTGGGCACAGCTCTGACCATGAGAAGAAGCGGATTGACATGTTGGATTTAGGAAGAGAGGGGTTCTGTTGAATAGCTTATTGTAAAATACACAATAAGTGCTACAGAAAGTGTGTAAGGTCACCACTGGAAGCTTTAACCCAATTGATTAGGGAATGACCAGACGTTTCCCCCATCCACAGGCTGGCACTGGGCATAAATATAGCCTCCCCAATACCCCTCACAAAACACACTTGCACCTGTGAAGATCAGAAGAAGGATTACCCTGCTGCCTGGATACTTAAGGGGGACTGGACCTATTTGCCTCAAACCCAGGACCCTAGAGGTGACTCCAAGGCTCAGTTGGCTGACCTCCTGTTTGAACTGCAGAGACACAACAAGATTCCAAAGACCTTTTTCTGCCAATGCTCAGCTGACCAGTACCACATGGACCAGCCCTGGATCCTGCTGTGGGCCTCTGTTGAACTGTGTCCTACCCCCACAAGCTGTGCCCCCTAGGTCCTGGACCCTCATCTGTAGTTAGAGTTTAATCCTCCTTCCCCCATACTGCAAGATCTGGGACTCAGAAACATTTTTCCAACTTTCTGCATGGAGAAACATCGAATACCTGGATCTCGACTGAAACCTCAGCATTCAAAGTTGAGTCACTAGTCAGCCTCAGACTGCTGGTTTGCCCTGCTGAAGGAGGTCCAACTTTCACCTCTGAGGTAGGGCATGAACGGTCCATAGGGCAGGGCCCATTAAATTTAAAAAGTGGGAGATGTTGTTTAAGTTTGCATGTCCTGGTTGTGAAAACTAACTAATGTGTTTTTCACGACTGTGAGGCCTACCTCTCCCATAGGAGAACATTGGGTTACCTTTTTACATTTAATAATGGATAACTTTTGTTGGGGAACAGATGGGGATATCAGGTTTGAGGTCTAAAGAATTGAAATTTAGAATCTTTTTTTACGGTAAAGTGGGATATTAAGTCACAATTCTGAAAATGCCACTTTTAGACAGTTGGCATTTTCTTGACCTAATCATTTGATGCTTGCAGCTTGTATCATGGGTCAACTGACCAGATGTATTTGGCATTTCACCTTTGTGTATTCCTCCCAGACAGTCACACAAAGGGGGACTAGGTGTTGGCAGGATGGGCCATCCTGACAGTATGGAGGGACGGGGCAGTGCACAGCCCCACTTATATTTTAAAGGACTTGCCTCAGCACATGTACAAAAGCACTTCACACTAGCTTTTTGTCACATCAGACATCCTGGGACCAGGGCAGAAGGAACGAAATTCTAGACCCATCTGTGGGGGGAAACTCCAGAAGTTTCCTCCTGTACACAGCTGGTACGTAGTATAAAAATAGGACCCTCAAAACCCCTCTTCAGTATACTCCTGGACCTGTGGATACTATAAAAGAAGGATTGCCCTGATGCCAGGGGACTGCCCTGGTGCTTGAAGCCTGTTCTGCTCTCTAAGAAGGAAGACTCAACCTTCTGCCTTCATTAAAGCAAAGTGACTCCAAGGGTCAGCTGGATGAGCTCCTGTTCTGAGTTTCAGGGAAACAACAAGCTCCAGAGGCCTCTCTGCAACTGGCCACCTGACCTGCTGCAACTGGACCTGAAAGTGGACCTGCCTGAGTCATGCTGGCCTCTACGAAAGTGAGTCGTTGATCACCAAGAGGTGCCTTACCAGGCCCTAGGCCCTTGGTTGGCATCAGAGTGCACTCCTCTGAAGAAAAGGGAGATAGAGATATCCTGAAGTTGTGGACACTTTGTGACCACAAACCGGCAATTCACACACAAATCTCACCACCTGCAATGACTGCCAAAGTGAAGCCTCGGTGGTCCCACCTGTTTGCACTACGCGACTGGCAGCAACGACCAGTAACGTGAGATCTGTACTTCAAGCTACAGCATTTACAGCCCACAGTGACTGTCAATGCAATGCTCCAACAACGACTATCCGCGATGCCCATCTGATTCTCTGCTCTACAACAAGGTCCTTCCGTGATGCCTGCGCTGCTCTTCGCAGCAATGACCATCCACAATGCTCTCCCTCCTCCTCTTTGCCTCCTCCACTTCAAACTGCCCATTTAGCAACAGACTTTGAGAAGGGAACTTTTTCAGTGAGACAATCGGGTCCCTGCATTTGTCACACACTCCATCGTGGTTGGCCTGAACTGGTGACTTTCCCTCGGTCTAGCATGACCAGATGACTGTGAGTGGCGCTTTGCGCTTTTTGGCGCTATACTTATCTAAAATCTTTGAAATTGCATGTCCACAATTCTACTGAATAGATTTATGTTGCTTTGGTCTCTTTTTATTTATTCGATTTTACTCAATTTTCCTAAACTGGTGTGGAATTGTTCTTGTGTGGTATTTTCACATCATAACTATTTGTGAGCTGCATAATGCACAATGCATGGAGGTAACAGTACTTAATAGTGTATGTGATATGTCCATACACTGAGTGCAACTGTGCCTGTAATGGTACATTACATGGAAGATCCTGGGTTCTGTTTTGTGAAGCCCAGGCCTGCTTGGTGAAGACATGAGGAGGAGAGGACAGACCGATTTCTATATTGTTGTATTCCTGTGAGCTGAGTGGGACACAGTGGAGGAAGGGAGAGACTCCACCTGTACACTTCAAAAGGGTCCTCTTTGATTCAGTGATAGAGCACAAGGAAAAGACTTGGACTCATCTCAGGAACAAGATGGGGCTGATAAGGGAATCATCTAGTCACTGCCATGGACTGTGTTGTGGGACTATCAGCTTTGCAGTATCTCCTGATGTGATAGCCAGCCTTTCAAGAGGATGACGAGAGAGAAAAATGTATACTTCAAGAGAAGCAGAACCCCAACAAAAGAATCCAAAGACTCAGACCCTAAATCACATTTGGTGTCTGGAAATGGACTAAAAGAAGAGGAGGTTGAGACCACAAAATGTGTCACCTGCCAAGCAGTCAGATGGACTGTGTGAGGTGGGGAAGTTTGGCAAGAATTCTGCCTGTGACCTGGACAGAGGGCCAAGGCCTGCTAGTCTCCCTGTGGGGTGGGTGACATCACCAAGGGAAACCAAGACAACTTCTCTGGAGTCCCCAGCACAAGTGCCTGCCTGCTTGCCAAGACCAGTGTGCCCTGTGAGGGAGGGAAGAGAGTTGAAGGGAGGGGGTCCAGAGGGGAGCCTAACAAAGCAAATTCCCAGTGTGGGTGTGAGGAGATGGCTGCAGCAATGATCAGGTTGTTGCCCATATGCAGATTCCATTCGGCAACCCCTGTATACTAAGAGGGGGCATCCATGACGATAGCAGTGAACAGAGAGCTGTGCGGGACAAGTGAAGCCTTGCAGCATCTCTAGTAGTGACCCTGTATTCCAGGAAGGGCTGCTATGGTAAGGACTGCCATGTGGTGAGTGCTTGCACCTTGGCAGGAAGTGCTAAGGCAACCTCGTAAGCCAGGAGGGGGTGCTGAAACTGAAATGATTACGAGGATCGGGCCGCCACCCGAGAAATGCGAACCATGGTCTGTAGGTCACCATGAAGCAACAAGGATTGAGCCAGAGTTGCCCCCATGAAACTGAGGTTGATGGCATGTGTGTGTTTTACCACATCACCGGGACCCCAAGCTGGGAGCCTAGGATTCCAATTCCCTCCCATCCCCAGTGTTGGAAACACAAGTCAATCAGTACAGGAGGTGTACCAGAGCACCTCTGATCACTACTGGAGCCGGCTGTTTATGCCTCGGAGAGAGCTCTGTGCAGCTGACTCTATGAACAGGACAAAAGCGATGTGACTGCCTGTGGTCATGGCACTCGCTGGAACATTGCAAGCCTTCTCGCTGCTGGAGCAGGTAAGACTGGCCTATTGGGTCCCAAGGGACTCGCTGCTGAAAGCGCTGCTGCACCAATACACTTGACTATTTTATAAAGACCCAGATTGGACTGTTGAGTTAAGGCCTGATATTGAGCCACCAGTGAATGGAGAATAAACTCTACCACATCACAAAGAGTGTGTTCACTGACTTCTATTCACACTTCCACCTCAAGTGATTCCTGGTCTGCTCAACCATAGCTACCACTGAGAGTCAAGTGCAGATGGGATACATGGACAAATGCTCACGATACATAGCAGGTGGGGTCCCTGGGGCATCAGGAGTAAAAGGCATCATCCCCTATGGTTGGTCCAAGTAACCCGTGTGTGCTCTGTGGCCCTCTAAAAGAGGTTCAGACAGATGGGAATCTAAAGATCACAGAATAGCAACAAATGGGTAAGTTTATTCACTTGAAAACTATGTATGATGTTTGTAAGTCTTCTTTACAGTTTTCAGATTGCAATATAGTGTATAAAGATTCACAAATGTAATGAATTTAGTATTACAAGTGCCATAGGTTATAATAATAGACTTTGGCCCTGATTTAGAGTTTGGTGGACAGCTGCTGCAGGCATCCGTCTGCCTTCATGCAAATGCCATTTGATATATTGTACTTGTAATAAGGCAGACAGGACATCCGTCACATTTATAGCTCAGTAACACATCAAACTATGAATCAAAGTAATCTGAAATTGTGCATTTGTAACTTTGTAGATGGGATGTCTGTGGTATTACTGATGGAGTATGCTAAAGAAAAACCAACCTGCCCTCTCATTAACTGGTTAATGGGACTCACACTCCTGTGGTGCACGTATAAATTATTTTGCATGCTCATATCTATATTAAACATGTGTTGCCACTACTGGGCTATTAATAATATTCCGTGACATGGATTATTATCCCTTGGTCACAGAGTAAGATTGTAATTTTGTACTGGATACATAGTACCTGGCCAAATGTATGAAAACACTATTGGTCCAAAGGTGGCCAAGGCTCTCACACACAAACAGGTTTAGTTTGAGCTTAGGAAAACTTAGGCAGACTTAGTTGTGTAAGTTTGATAGCAGATATGCACAATATGGGGTTATTTGCAGTTGTATGCAGTGCAAACTCAGCCTAAGGGTATTGGAGGCAAACATTGATACAATTTTAACAATCATAACCATGGACTACACAGACAACAATGAGCACAATGAAAGGAACAATATATATAGATATATATATATATATATATATATATATATATATATATATATATATATATGAGGAGAACTTCGTCAACTGCTGCCACATTCACTGGAAGGACGAAAACGGACCCAGATCAATTCAGTGCAAGGTAATTTTATTTAACCATAGGTGCACCACGTACCACCATGACACGTTTCGGCCTCAACACGGAGGCCTTGATCACATGACGCATGTGGTAGAAGCCAAAACATTTAAAGTGCAAGTGATTACATCACGTGATAAACGGGCCAATAGATATGGAAAAAATATATATAGGTATATATATAGCCATGAGAACTTGAAACCGGACTCGGTAATTGCAAGGATTTACAATATGTGCAAAAACCAATTGTGCAAAATTGCAAACAAGATTGAAAGTCCATGTGGACAAACAATTCTGTTGGGATAGTGATACTAGGTGTCTAATACATTATACTATTTAGTTAATGCATAGACTGTGCAAAATGCAACATGACAATTACTCAGCGTAATAGCAGCAATATTAAGAAAATGTGCAAACTGGGCAATGTGCAAATTTCCGCAAGTGCAAAATGTGGACATGTTGGTCAATGAGATGCGGCCTGGCGCGTTTCGATAAACATCTTTCTCAAAGGCTGTTAATGCGTGTAACACGGCGTCTTGCGCCACACCTTTATTTAGATTGCTGCCTCCTGATAGGTTCATTGTCAGTAGTCTTCCCAGGCATTCTGGCAAATGTAGTGTAGCGCTTTCATAAAACCCTTGGATGGGTGCCGTTTTGTCACACACAGTCACAGATGCCAACCCTGGATGGGCCTCAAATTCTGCTGAGTCTTTATTTCCAGTGCTGGTCACTTCGGTAACACTGGGCACAATTTCCCAGCGATCGACCCGCATTTCTCTTGCGGTGGTGCACCCCCCGCGGCATGGGCCGCATCTCATTGACTGGAGAGTCTAGTTGGTATAGTTGGCCCCGGAGTGCATCGCCAAAGCTGTTGGGCAACTTGGAGCATTATCTATACACGCGGCAGGCCCTTGCCGCGGGGGATGCACCACCGCAAGAGAAATGCGGGTCGATCGCTGGGACATTGTGCCCAGTGTTACCGAAGGGACCAAACAACATTTGGCACTGAAGTTCCTTTCTTTCGCCTAAAGCGTTTCAGACCTTTCTTGGTCACAGGCAGAAATACAGCTTTGCAAAGACACTCCTGCAGCACCTCCTATTAGCATGTTAATTAGCAGTATTGCCCTCTAGTGGGCTCCCAAGTGAGCTTCAAACTTTAGACAGCATCCTGGGATTCATAGTGCTAACAGTTTTTTATTTAATTTAGTAGGTCTGCACTGCCATATAAAATCATTTCCTTAATTCACAGCCCTCTAATATCCATCGGCAGGCGAGGGGCACAGGCACGGTGTTTTGGCTCGAATGGCAAGATCGGCAATTTAACAAAGTGGAAATTGAACTTGGGGACTGTGAGCGGCATATCATAGCTCATTGGATAGTAATATACAAATTGGACATTAAGGGCAAAATATCAATACGTACATCATTATTGAGGCCGCAGTCTTACCCATCTGTATGTATAACAGGAACAACCAGGGCTCTGCTGCTTGCTCATTGGCTGAGCTTAACCAATGGGAACAACAGATGGAGGTTTAAAAAGAACCACACACTGTGCGTGTTTCAAAATGACATGGCTGCACAGAAGAAGGCATAACGCCCAAACGCGTCTGCAATTTAAGTCATGCAAATTACCCCGTGAGTGCGCCGAATCTTTTTAGTTGTTGTGTAACAGAGAATGGTTTCCACCCCGTTCAGCAGTCCGGGTGGGATGAATATATATACTATATATATATATATGGAGCCCAGCGGCACCGTCTCACTCACCTGACTTCAGTGGGAGGAGCTGAGAGACTGCTTATCAGGACAGATCTCCTAGCAAACAGATGAATTCACCAGCCTGTGATACCGGCACTGATGACGGCCACGAAGGCCAGAAACGCGTCTGCCATTGTTTCACGAACTGTTTAGCCAAAGCTGGAAATTTTGCTCATTAAATTCTTTTCCGCATCCGGAGCTGTGTCCTGCTTGCTTTTGTGTTTAAGGTGAGCGTTGGACTGTATGTTTAGCCGGTGTGCTGATACCGGCCTCGGACACGCCCTTTCGGTCAGGAGCACCGTGTTTTCAGCAAAACTTGTGGACGAGTACGATGAGTACAAACACGGCGCCCCCCCGAGCGAAAACGACTGCCACTGGGCCGTTATGTTTGCGAGGGGAGAGAGGAGGCAGCGTGTAGTTGCCTGAGAAGGATGCGGACGAGGATGTGAGCCGAATTGATACATCCAGGTGGAATATGCACTTTGAAGTCCAGCGCCATGAACTGTGGGGCATTAATAGGTGTCTGTTTTCCCATCACTGTATGAGGTACCACGTTGGACTGCCAGTACCATCATGCAGTTCTCCTGGAGCCCAGCGGCACCGTCTCACTCACCTGACTTCAGTGGGAGGAGCTGAGAGACTGCTTATCAGGACAGATCTCCTAGCAAACAGATGAATTCACCAGCCTGTGATACCGGCACTGATGACGGCCACGAAGGCCAGAAACGCGTCTGCCATTGTTTCACGAACTGTTTAGCCAAAGCTGGAAATTTTGCTCATTAAATTCTTTTCCGCATCCGGAGCTGTGTCCTGCTTGCTTTTGTGTTTAAGGTGAGCGTTGGACTGTATGTTTAGCCGGTGTGCTGATACCGGCCTCGGACACGCCCTTTCGGTCAGGAGCACCGTGTTTTCAGCAAAACTTGTGGACGAGTACGATGAGTACAAACACGGCGCCCCCCCGAGCGAAAACGACTGCCACTGGGCCGTTATGTTTGCGAGGGGAGAGAGGAGGCAGCGTGTAGTTGCCTGAGAAGGATGCGGACGAGGATGTGAGCCGAATTGATACATCCAGGTGGAATATGCACTTTGAAGTCCAGCGCCATGAACTGTGGGGCATTAATAGGTGTCTGTTTTCCCATCACTGTATGAGGTACCACGTTGGACTGCCAGTACCATCATGCAGTTCTCCTGGAGCCCAGCGGCACCGTCTCACTCACCTGACTTCAGTGGGAGGAGCTGAGAGACTGCTTATCAGGACAGATCTCCTAGCAAACAGATGAATTCACCAGCCTGTGATACCGGCACTGATGACGGCCACGAAGGCCAGAAACGCGTCTGCCATTGTTTCACGAACTGTTTAGCCAAAGCTGGAAATTTTGCTCATTAAATTCTTTTCCGCATCCGGAGCTGTGTCCTGCTTGCTTTTGTGTTTAAGGTGAGCGTTGGACTGTATGTTTAGCCGGTGTGCTGATACCGGCCTCGGACACGCCCTTTCGGTCAGGAGCACCGTGTTTTCAGCAAAACTTGTGGACGAGTACGATGAGTACAAACACGGCGCCCCCCCGAGCGAAAACGACTGCCACTGGGCCGTTATGTTTGCGAGGGGAGAGAGGAGGCAGCGTGTAGTTGCCTGAGAAGGATGCGGACGAGGATGTGAGCCGAATTGATACATCCAGGTGGAATATGCACTTTGAAGTCCAGCGCCATGAACTGTGGGGCATTAATAGGTGTCTGTTTTCCCATCACTGTATGAGGTACCACGTTGGACTGCCAGTACCATCATGCAGTTCTCCTGGAGCCCAGCGGCACCGTCTCACTCACCTGACTTCAGTGGGAGGAGCTGAGAGACTGCTTATCAGGACAGATCTCCTAGCAAACAGATGAATTCACCAGCCTGTGATACCGGCACTGATGACGGCCACGAAGGCCAGAAACGCGTCTGCCATTGTTTCACGAACTGTTTAGCCAAAGCTGGAAATTTTGCTCATTAAATTCTTTTCCGCATCCGGAGCTGTGTCCTGCTTGCTTTTGTGTTTAAGGTGAGCGTTGGACTGTATGTTTAGCCGGTGTGCTGATACCGGCCTCGGACACGCCCTTTCGGTCAGGAGCACCGTGTTTTCAGCAAAACTTGTGGACGAGTACGATGAGTACAAACACGGCGCCCCCCCGAGCGAAAACGACTGCCACTGGGCCGTTATGTTTGCGAGGGGAGAGAGGAGGCAGCGTGTAGTTGCCTGAGAAGGATGCGGACGAGGATGTGAGCCGAATTGATACATCCAGGTGGAATATGCACTTTGAAGTCCAGCGCCATGAACTGTGGGGCATTAATAGGTGTCTGTTTTCCCATCACTGTATGAGGTACCACGTTGGACTGCCAGTACCATCATGCAGTTCTCCTGGAGCCCAGCGGCACCGTCTCACTCACCTGACTTCAGTGGGAGGAGCTGAGAGACTGCTTATCAGGACAGATCTCCTAGCAAACAGATGAATTCACCAGCCTGTGATACCGGCACTGATGACGGCCACGAAGGCCAGAAACGCGTCTGCCATTGTTTCACGAACTGTTTAGCCAAAGCTGGAAATTTTGCTCATTAAATTCTTTTCCGCATCCGGAGCTGTGTCCTGCTTGCTTTTGTGTTTAAGGTGAGCGTTGGACTGTATGTTTAGCCGGTGTGCTGATACCGGCCTCGGACACGCCCTTTCGGTCAGGAGCACCGTGTTTTCAGCAAAACTTGTGGACGAGTACGATGAGTACAAACACGGCGCCCCCCCGAGCGAAAACGACTGCCACTGGGCCGTTATGTTTGCGAGGGGAGAGAGGAGGCAGCGTGTAGTTGCCTGAGAAGGATGCGGACGAGGATGTGAGCCGAATTGATACATCCAGGTGGAATATGCACTTTGAAGTCCAGCGCCATGAACTGTGGGGCATTAATAGGTGTCTGTTTTCCCATCACTGTATGAGGTACCACGTTGGACTGCCAGTACCATCATGCAGTTCTCCTGGAGCCCAGCGGCACCGTCTCACTCACCTGACTTCAGTGGGAGGAGCTGAGAGACTGCTTATCAGGACAGATCTCCTAGCAAACAGATGAATTCACCAGCCTGTGATACCGGCACTGATGACGGCCACGAAGGCCAGAAACGCGTCTGCCATTGTTTCACGAACTGTTTAGCCAAAGCTGGAAATTTTGCTCATTAAATTCTTTTCCGCATCCGGAGCTGTGTCCTGCTTGCTTTTGTGTTTAAGGTGAGCGTTGGACTGTATATATATATATATATATATATAGAGAGAGAGAGAGAGAGAGAGAGAGAGCGAGAGGGAGAGAGAGATAGATATAGATATATAGATATATAGATATATACAGATATATATTCAAACATGCCGCTTGCTTTATGCAAAGTCACGCACACTCGGGATGATCGTACCATAAAGTTTATTGTTCCAAATACCACCAGCCCCTGCATTTCGGCCATGACAGCCTTGCTCACGCATAGTGGGTCACATGATACCATACCGTTTCAAACAGACTTACAAGTGCAAAACAACAAAAATTGACTAGTGTGGGAGGTCACAAAAGTAGACGCCATTTTGAAATGTACGCTCGTAGTACCCTCGTACTACAGTCATATATGCAAATCTATACCCAAGACATTAAAAGCAATGAAATAAAGTTCTAAATGGTTACAAAGGCAGTCTGCAGTATAGCAACAGTCAATGTTCATCATTGTTTTGTCGAGTTTGCCTGAAAACAAATAGTCACTTGTCAACAACATAAGTTATATGCTGCCATAAATACAAAACTTGTTGGGGAAACAGATATAGTTTAGAGCAAGTAAGTGCAGAGTGAAATAGTCAACACTCTGTACAAAACGGGTAGTATCATCCCATAAATTATACTACAAGCGCACCCTGCACCCAATTGCACAATTCTGCCTCTATGATGAAATAGGGTCCCCTCAGTAATATCATGCGGGCAGCATCCAATCTAAAAGGGAACTAAAACCCCCAACAGAGTCCAGTTTAGATGGGCATTAGCACCCCTGGCAGAGTCATAGTCTCAACATTGTTGTAAAAGATTGTGCAAGAAATAAATATACCAGACAATATTATCAAATAGTTGCAGTGTAATCAGATAGAACATATCATCACAGATGGCAACGTGAAACTGCACACAAGTGGTCACGCGTCATCCTGCTAGTCTTAAAACAAATATACTAATCAATGTGTGCATAAAACAGTGACAACCAAGTGAATAAAAGAGATCTCAGCCAGTGGTCATCCACTGTAAGGCCAACGGAGAGTAGGGTAGGGTGCCTACTCCAAGGCATCCTCCTGTAACCCTAGCATTTAGAGAGTCCCCCACTCTCCTGCCAAAAATAAAACAAAACAAATCATCAGACACATTAAAATGCTCTTGTACTAAAATCAGATATCATAGGAACCACAAGGACATATCTACCAATCATATAAGTATAACCAAAAACTATTCTAGTCCAAATTGACATGTAACTCTCCGTCAGAGTTGAGACCATTGGGGGATTTTGTATTCAGATCCATGATCAAGCAGGATTCTCTTTTCTGCAACCTCATTACTCTGTTGCCTCCCCTGGGATCTGCCTCAATTCACTTTATGTCAAAGAAAGTCAAATTTGTACAGTCACTGAAGTGATGTTTTTTAAACTGAAAAGTCACTGGATAATGTTGATCATGGTTTGTAATGGCCCGCATGTGCCTTAATATCCTTTTATGTACAATATGTATGGTGCTCCAAGCATATTTCAGACCACAGGGACATTATAGCACATAGATAACAAAGCTGGTACTGCATGAGATGAATTTCCCTTTGCTGTGAGGTATGTGGGTTATCATATTAATTACCATTTCTGGAGTATCAACCTGCTTTACATTTCCTGCAGGGTAAAAACCTTTCAGGTCATGTATAGTGATAACTGCTGTGTGAGTCGGAATTTCATTCTTAATCAAGGTATCCCTTAGCGACCTGCTACTGTGGTATGTAACAGAAAGCTTGTTCCTTACAAAGTAACCTATCACCGGGTCACATTGTGTCAGGATCCAGCAGCAGTTGCCAATAGCAAGGCCTAAAACTGTAAATGTAATTCTTGCTAAACAGTTCAAATCTAAAAGAAGAATCAAATCCAATAATTGGAAAGCAAATTGGAGATTGCGGAATTCCAAGATGGCTGCTGATGTGCCTTTCCTTGGTGTTTCAAGTGCAGGCTTAGAATAGAATGTGCAGCATGTACTACTTTCAAACTATGCACTTCACTGAGGAAATTTCCCCATCTGCAGCATTTGCCTCAGCCCTCCATCGTGAAAGTCAGTTTAGGGTAGTGACTTCGATTTTTAGGCTTCGTACTAGTTCTCCATGTTTTCTCCAGTTTTCGCAGGAATGCCATTGGCCAAATAAAGGCTAGCAGTGTCTCTGCTTTGAATTTGCCACTTTTTTTTAAAGAGACTGTGAGAAGCGTCTCTGTAACATGCTACCTCCTGAGAGGAATTAGTGTTTCTGCTTTGAGCCTGGAATTTGAAGCATTTTTCTGAGGCAAACAACTATAAGATAGAACATTTATAGGAAATGTTGTCAGGCTGCAACTCCTTTAGAACATGCTAGACAGGGTAATAGCTAAGTGACAATTCTAATTATAATATTTATGGTTAAATGCCTTGCAAGTGAAGGCAAAAGCTCTCAGTGTAAACGTTTAACTGGTGACTGTGGTGTAGTTTCTAAAACAAAAGCCAGGAGAGCGAATGAATTAAGAATTTACAAAAAAACTCTTACCTAAGGAAACTGAGGAGTCTTAATTTCTTTTCATCTCTTCATGGCACACACAAATTAAATATGAAAAGAAAAGGAATCTATTGCAAAGGTTACTAACAATGATAATAGCACATCAAAGAGAAGCAACTTATGAGCAAAAGGTTAAATAAAGGTTGAGTGGTGTGTAATTGAAAAGTACAAATTTACTACAGAATTGAATAAGATTGTTGCAAGAAGAATACAGATTAGAAGAGGATCAATAGCCTTAGACACTTTGGGTATGTAGCATATACAACTATTTAGTATTTTTAATTGAGTTATAGATAAAAGCTAATGGAAGATTAAAAAGGAAGTGTAATGTATATTGGGTTCTTTTGTAGTTTCTTACACTCTCGCAAAGAAACATACTCTAGCAAACAGGCAGTGCCAACTCGCACAGCGAATAGAAATATCCTAGACGAGAGAAGGAACTGAAGGAAGTCATGGCTGTCTCTTCTTTTCTCACCATCCTCTTTCCCCCCTTGGGTTACGAGTAGGGCATTGGGAACAGTCTTCATTCTACTCCTGTAGAAATCATAGGTCAGAGTCACTGACACATTGTAGTAGGCTCCAGTTCTTAGAATACTATTTACTGTACTCGACTCACTGTTAAAAGTCGTCATTATTGTAATAGGACCCTCCTCTACATTACCCGTTTTACTTTTGGGGCAGTCCAAAATCTCAGTTCTGGATCGTGTACTGATTCTGTGTAGTGCTTTCTCCAGGAACTATATGGGGTAACCTCGCTAAGAAAATCTTTCTACCGTGATCCTATGTTCTACTAAGAAATGTAATTAATTGCTGAAATTACTTTTGACACAAATGAGTTCTCCTTAGGGGATTCTCCATTTAAGCTGGTTCGAGTAATTACTTAATGCATGAAGTTAACTGCCACCATAGTGGGTTTCTTATGTAATCTCGATGTTAACGGGTTATTACACATCAGAATTTCCACATCTAGAAACACAATACATTCCCTGCTCCTGTTACAAGTGAATTGCACTCAGGCTAGCCAATCAGGAGAGAGCAGCTGGAAGGCTGATTTTGGCTTACAAAAAAGAAAGTTTAATAACTTCTTTTCTGTGATAGTTATTATAAATCTAACAGTGGCAAACTGTTGGATTTATCATAACTATCATTTTTAAGTCCTTGAATGATATTTTCAGCACTGTATATTATGTATGCATGAGGGTTCGGGGACCAACACCTCCCAAGAGCAAACAATTAAATGTGGAGGCGCCCACTCCCTCCGCAGCTCCAAGGACTGTCATCCCCCGGGCACTATATAATATGTATTTGGGCGGGCCCACTGGGCCTGCCCATGACCCAGGGACCGCCAACTCCCTGAGTAAACAATGTAAAATACATGTGGGGGTACAGCATGGCCCTCCAGCAGCCCTGGGGACTGCCACATCACTGGGGCGCAAAGAAAATAATAAAATGGGTCCATTGTGGATCCCTGGCCCTGGGGACCACCACCTCCCCGGGGCTTAAATAAACATGGGGGGGGCCGTGCTCCCCCCTTGTGGTTCCATGGATGGCCCTGGGGACCGCCACCACCCAGGACCAGCTCCTGCTAAGTCCTGGGGTACCTACCATCGGGAGGTAGCTGTTTAATGTTGCTTCCTCCCACCAAGCAAAAGCAAACATAATTCCACTTTCTGCAAGCCGGAGCTGTCAAACAGATCTGACTTGTAAAAAGCGGAGTTTTCATCTGTTTCCTTGCATGCAAATTTGAGTGCAGTAAAACAGATAAAAACAGCTCCCTGCTTGCGGTAGCAGTGTCGGATCCCGCAGGAGTCGGGAGCCAGCTGGGACCGCAGGTGCCTGGGGAAAGAGAAGAAAGACGAAAAATAAAGGTCAGAGACAAGCAGAGAGTGGCAGAATAAAGGTCGGAAACAAGCAGTAAGAGGCAAAATTAAAGTTAGCAATGAGCATAAAGATGCAAGATAAAAATGAGAAATGAGCAGAAAGAGGTTGAATAAAGGTGAGAAATGAGCAGAAAGAGGCAGAAAAAGGTAGGAAACAAGACGAAAAAGGCAGAATAAAGGCCAGAAAGAGGCAAAATAGAGGTCAGAAACAGCAACAAGAGACAGAATGAAGGTCAGAAACAAGCAGAAAGAGGCAGAATAAAGGTCAGCAACGAGCAGGAAGAGGGAAATAGAGGTCAGAAACGAACAGCAAGATGCAAGATAAAGGTCAGAAATGAACAGAAAGAGGCAGAATAAAGGGCAGACAAGAGCAAAAAGAGAAAAATAAAGGTCAGCAAAGAGCAGAAAGAGGCAAAATAGAGATCAGCAACCAGCAGGAAGAGGCAGAATGAAGGTCAGAAACGAGCACCAGAAGGCAGAGTAATGGTCAGCACCAACCAGAAAGAGAGAAAAAATAGAGGTCTAAAACGAGCAACAAGAGGTCAACAATGAGCAGAAAGAGACAAAATAAAGGTCTGCAAAAAGCAGAAAGAGGCAAGATAAAGGTTAGAAAGAAGCAGAAAGAGGCAAGGTAAACGTTAGAAATGAGCAGAAAGAGGCATAATAAAGGTCAGTAACGAACAGAAAGAGGCAGAAGAAAGGTCAGCAACGAGCAGAAAGAGGCAGGATAAAGGTCAGAAACAAGCGGAAAGAGGCTGGGGAAAGGTCAGGAATGAGCAGAAAGAGGCAAAATAAAGATCAGAAGCATGCATGAAGAGGCAAAATAGAGATCAGCAATTTGCAGAAAGAGGCAAAATAAAGTCCAGCAATGAGCAAAAAGAGGCAAAATAGAGGCCAGGAACGATCAGCAAGAGGCAGAATGAAGGTGAGAAACGAGCCAAAAAAGGCAGAATAAAGGTCAGCAATGAGCAGAAGGAAGCAAAATAGAGTTCAGAAGCGAGAAGTAAGAGGCAGAATGTAGGTTAGAAATGAGCATAAAGAGACAGAATAAAGGTCAGAAAAGATCAGAAAAGGGCAATTAAAGGTCAGAAAGGAGCTTGCTGAGAATTGCTGACTCCTCATCTGAGGCCCTACCCCTTTCTCAACCATTCTGCACAGGAGCCCACTGGAGTACTACTGGTTGGGAAACGAACTCCCCTTGGCTGCTTAGGGTCGTTGGGGGCCAAGAATTCCAATTGTTGCGAGACTAAGTACACCACAGCGAGATTATTGATATGTCGTCAGAGGCTCGCCCCCTTTCTGAACCACTATGTAGAGGGGCCGCCTGGGATACTAATGTTTGGGAGATGAACTTCCTCTGGCTGCTGATGGTCGTTGGGGGCCAAGAACCCTTATTGTTGTGATAACTAAGTTCCCAACAACTGGATTGCTGAGCTGTTGTTGGAGGCCCACCCCCTTTCTTAGCCACTCTCAGCCAGGACCTCCTGGTGTACTACTGGTTGGATGATGAATTCCCATTGGCTGCTGAAGGTTGTTGGGGGCCAAGAACTCCTATTGTTGCAATAAGTAAGTCCCCCACAGCTGGATTGCTGAGACGGCAGCAGAGGCCCGCCCCCTTTCTCAACAACTCTGCACAGGGGCCTCCAGTCATACTACTGGTTGGGGGATGAACTCCCCTTGGCTGTTGATGGTCATTGGGGGCTAAGAACCCTTATTGTTGTGATAAGTAAGTCCCCCACAGCTCGATTGCTTAGACGGCATTGGAGGCCCCACCCTCTTTCTCAACCACTCTGCACAGGTGTCTCCTGTCGTACTACTGGTTGGGGTATGAACTCCCCTTGGCTTCTGAAGGTCGTTGGGGGCCAATAAAACCCTATTGATACGATAACTAACCTCTGAACCAAGCTGTCTTAATGAGGTGTGATGTAGCCTTCCAGAGAGACAATGGGTTAACTTTGGGAGGAGAACTGAAACTGTAGAAGCAGTTGGCAGGAAGGAGGAGGGGTGGCCAAACTGGTCTTCAAAGAGAGAATGACACTTTAGGACAGCACATGCTCACCCCCACATCCTGCCACCCCAGCCACGCAGAAGCCCCGGTAATTAGTTTAAGGAGAGCGATGGAAGCGGAGAGTTAGGTAATCTTAGACACACCAGTGGGCTGGCTTAGACTGGTCTAACCTCCAAGGAGAGAATTCCTCCATGTTGGATTTTGAGACCAGTGCTTTCTGAGACATGAACATGTCATACTTTGGAGGAAGGGGGTCATACACCTGGGTGGCACCCTAAATCTCACTGGTCAGAGATGCCCCCCGCTTGACACCCAGAAACTGTGAATAAATATGGGAGAGCTGCATTGCAACTCAGATCTGCTGCCTGAAACTACAAGGAGAAGAAGGACTGCCCTGCTGGAACCCTGGCCTGCATCTCAAAGGATTGCACGCTCCCATGCAAATGAAGGAACCCCCCCTGAAGATAGTGCTGGGTGCTTTATGTGCGCCATCGCTATCGGCATTACAGAAGGGGCCGCAGATGCATCTGCAGCCCCGTCTGTAATGCCTCGGGCGCGTAAATTGGGCGCAAACGCCCATTGCGCCACCGGAGCACTTTGTGTAATACGGCCCAAGATGTAAACACAGTTGCCTTATAGTATCAAACCATATCACTGGTGATTAAAGATAGTCCAGTTTTTCAAATAAGAAGCGTGCCAAATATCTGGGAAATGTATTTCAATTCAGTGAGTCAAGGTTGTACCAACTGCAGGGGAGGGCGTGTAGGAGATATGCAAATGTTTATTCATTTAGTGGAGGTATTTGCTAAACTATTGCTATCCCTATGATTTTGTCAGTTAGGCGTGTCTTAAATTGTTTGTTTTAGATTTTAATAACATAGATTGGTAACATTCTGGATATTTTTCATATTGCAATTATTTCGAACGTGATAATTGTATTTTTTTGTAGAATGTTTTGTATTTACTTTTGGTATTGCAAAGACTTTATATAATACATTGTGATGGGAATTGGGACTGACTGAGATTTGATAGCCTTTCTAGTGTTGTGTCGTTGACTCTCTGAATCAGAGCCTTTCTGCCGAGTCACTCTATTAAAATGAAGCTGTCACCTGCAGTCCATGATGTCACTGGCACGAAGCGTGCACGTTCCACTGTGCAGTCGTGAGTCATGCTGTTACGTTTTTCTGGCTGATAACCAGATGGGATGTTATTAGGGCTACCAAGAGAATGTGAGAGCATCCGATAAGGAAACAGAAACGGGAGTGATATCTAAGCCTGCCGAAAACAATTCCATTCACAAGGGTAGTATTCTGACTCAGCAGAAGAATATTCCAGACATGTTAGTATTTCTTTCTACATTTATAAGCAGTTTTTCATAGCGCTGACTAACCCCAGAGTGTGACAAAGCGCTTTGATCAAAGGCATATTACCGTTTACCAGAGTAATAACATACAATTTGATAGAGTAAATAAAGGCATAATGTTGGGAATTACAAAACTTTAAAAAGGAGTGACATCAGGGCGCAGACACCATGCAAAACAGTTAAGTTATAACCACTAAACAAAGCCATATGAAACAGTTAAAATAGGGTGGCATGTACACACAAGGGCAGAACTCTAAACATGATGTAACTGTATGTCAGTCTTAGGGCCTCATTTAGAGTTTGGGGTGCAGGGTAATCCCTCACAAACTGAGGGATTACTGTGTCTTCCAACCCCTCAATCTGCCTGCTCTGTTCTAAGTCATGTGGGCCACTGGCTCTGCCATTGGAAAACTAACTCTAATAATCTGACAGAGCAGGAGACAAATACTTTTCCTTTGTTCCCAAATAATGTTTTTTTTCTGTTTACCAGGTGAAATCCACGTGGTGCCCCACAAAACTTTTTGACCCGGGCTCCACAAAAGATTACAGCAAGGACAACCCTTGTAATGTCTTTTGGAGCAGACATCCCCAGAAATGAGCTTCATCAGCTTAAAGGCTGGAAGCAGTTCCAGACTGAGGGAGGAGGGCAGCCCTTTCACAAACAGATTCAAGAGCTTGTGTCAGGGATAAAACCTTGCCAAATTCTATGACGGCTGCTGTACTGAATGTTACCTTTTTCACATGTTTTCTCAATGTATGACAAGAACCATTTTCTGAGTGTAAATTCGTTTTCTGGAATGTGAGGAATATCTTTGGGTGCCAAAGGAGCGTGAGTATATCCAAAGAAGCCATAGTTCTACTAAAGGATATCCAAAAATGAAAGATGTGTTTTGCTTGAAGCATTTGTAAGCCGCATCTTCATGCCAAAGGGATTTAGCTTAGCTTATTCAGATAGTAGACACTGATCTAGGAATGAGTAAGATACTGTTCTGGAGGCCACTCGCCTTGTGACTGTGGTCTAAGGCAAGTGTTACCACACAAGGCAAGACATTTTGGCCTAATATTGCAGTGGGTGAAATGCACCAAGTTCAGAGTATTGCTCTCTTTGCTCAAGCCCTTCTTGGTACTATGTGTTTGCCCCCAGTCACCTGAGGGCAGTGACTCTGCGCTATAATACTTAGAAATAGACTTTATGCCTGAGGTAATGGTTTGCCTAAATACTACATGGCATCCTAATATCCTCTGGGGAACATGGGTACATACAACAAACCATAAAGTGCAGTATTTATGTGCATTATATCAACAGGAAGCAAGGGCAGATATACAAAACATATGGGGCTATTCACAAAGGTAAACTTACACCCGAGTATGTTTACACGTGCAAGTTTACTCTTACTCTTTTGGAGTGATTTTACTACTTTTGGCTAACCACCATTTCCAAGTCTAAAGTTACTCAAAAGTGTAGATTGTCCCGACTCCCTGTAACAGTGGGTTGGTTCAATAAAAACATCATTCATGACCCAAACGTTTCTACTGTTAATGAGTTTACAGCCGTATTTTATGTTCCGCACCCTTGGTGGATACCTCTGCAACTGGAGTAGCGATCTCTGTATGGTAAAGTCTTGGGAAAATAATAACAGTTAAAATAGTTTAAAACAAATATAGTTAAAATATTTTATGTTAAATATTAATGTTAATGTTATATATTTCTTCTAAAGGTAGTACACATTAAAATTAGTTCTACAGCACTTTAAAATTAATTTTGAATGAATATTAAGCACCAGATGTACTAAGCATTTTGACAGTCGCAAAACCTCTGATGTAGTGTTTGCAGCTGTTATAATGCCTTCTTTGACGTAAAAAGCCCAATTTAGGAGTTAGATGAGTTCTTTAGGCTCCTAAAATGGAATTCTGAATGGATACAGATCCGTTATCTGGATGAGGCGTGTTGCAGGCGTCCCTTCCAAATACCGAATCAGTATTTTATATATGAAATGAATGCGGTGCCAACAAAATATGGTGAATATAAAAAAAGTATGTTGATAAGTAGACAGTGGTCCAAGTGACCTCATCCAACTCTAAATAAACTTTAAAAAAGAAAATAACGCAGCCCCTTTTCCTTTAAAGTTTGCTTTATTTAAAATCAATCACCGAGATTGTGACCATCCCTGTAATAGTGGCTGATTGGATTCACCTAACTAATGAACAAATACATGAATTGATCTCCAAAATACTGTTTGCAAATGGCGACCAATAAAACGTAAATAGTACATCTCACCCAAATTCCATATTAGAAATTGTGGTGAGAAGTAAATATAATAATCCAGTCAGAAGCAGTGAACCTCAGGGATAACATTTGTCATGCCCGTCAGCAGTCTAAGCTTGTGTAGAGCATCATTGGTTATGTTTTTCCCATGTTCTTGAAGTTGAAACCTCTCGTCCACCAATTTCAAATGTTCGATCCAGTGAAGAGAAAATAACAGTTCGCTTCCCCAGTCCTCCATTTCTAAATGTCACCAAGAGCAGGAATTCTAGAATGTTCCGTCTGCTGGGGTGTTGAGTCATATTGTGTCTTCATTCACCGGATTACCAATTGGAATGATTTTTAAATTATTTTCATGAAATATAAAATAAAGCAAATTTTGGAAACATCTGTTTTAAAGAATTCACATGCCAGATAAATCGTAAGCCTGTACAACTGAAAAAAGGGTACAACTCAACCCATTTCAGCGAACAATATTTACATATGGGAAATGTCACCACAGTTATTCTCTTGAACTGCCTACTTTGATAGGGGAAGAAGAAGGGAACATGAATAACACTGGACCTATTACGATCCAAAACTAAACACATATGTCAGTTGTGAATAGTCTCTGTATCCAGGAAAAAAGACAAAAATTATCAGCCAGACGTGACACTTAAGGTGAGTAAAGCAAGCTCATACCAATATAGTGTAATGAATATATCCCTATTAGCTGTTGAGACGCCCCCCTGTGGGATTTTAAAAAACCTCTCAGGATGCTGTCTGATGAGTGAACTAGAAGATCTTCTCCTCATCCTTTATCCGCAGATGTGATGGAACCACAGCGTTGCCTTGATGTCTTTAGAGATCATCTCTTTTTTGAGCGCCTACAGGTCCTCTCTCCTCAATAAAATTAATATAAGTGATGAAGTACCCCCCGCTGTACCGTATAAGGATATTGCAAGTCACCAAGGACTTCCATAACCATATAGAGGAATGAGGCCACTGGCTAAAATCCTTTATAAGGTTAAGGAACTTCGAGATGACTTGCAATATCCTTATCATGTACACCAGGGGGTACTTTATCTCTATAATAATACAGGGTCACACCATTACCTTTCACACAAATAACTTAAAATCTTCGTGCGTAACTCTTTCATATGAAAGAGTGAGCATATTTACAAAAATAGAGAATAAAAATTGTCCTCTAGTGCAAAATTTAACAAATCAAAAACTTGTTAGTTGTTGTTGCAAAGACATATTAGAAATCTAGTTTAAAAAAACAGCTGCTGCACAAGTTTGGAATGCGTAGAAGCATGCAGAAAAATTCTATTTTTTTCTCTAATTATCTAAGGAGTGTACAATATAAACATGTTCTCTCTGCTTGTCTGCTAAAGAGTAGAGCGGAAGAAAGAAAAATAGCATACTGTTTTAGCTGCTTTAAACAGCTGCTTCAGTTATGATCCGTGAACTGACCTGCCTTTCACAGCGGCTACTGTAATAACCTCGTTATAGTAATAACCACGTAATAGTTGAGTTATGGCCTCTCGTTTTTATAATCGTGCATCACAAGTCACCAATTATAAAGAAATTAGATCGCGTTTATACAGGGATTACAGAATCCCATGTTTTAAAAAGTTAATACATGCAACTTTCTGCCATTAAAATGGAGGCTGAGCTTCCTGAGTGCTACCATCATCGCCATTTATCTCTGACTGGAGTAAGACAACTCCACCAACAGTGAGCCCGACCTCACCATACTGCCTTCTGGGCCCAGCCCAGGAAGCTTTGAGACCCTGAGTATTTCAATCTCAAATGCAGAGTCGGTCCCTAGCACCTCGTTGTCGAAGAACTGTTATGTCTTGGATGTCTTCGCCCTCTGTAGATTCAAGGGGAGCCAGTGTCCTCAAAATAAACCTTTTACTGTATTCTCCAGCATTTCTACTTTAGTCTGTCAATGAGTGATGGAGGAAATGGCACATCATTGAAAATGGCCCCTGTGATGTGACAGTGTTCTTCACCCTGCTCCTCTCTCTACTCCAAGATGAAAACGTATTTGTTGATGCACTTATTATCTTCCCTTATCTATAAGTAGATCTTCTATTCGGAAAGTGCTCCTGCATGGGGTCATTTTGTCCTCATTCTGGCTGCAGGGCTTTCAGAGACACTGCAGCACTGCCATCATTATGGCATCATTTATGCCTGGTATCAATACTGCACTTAACTAGTGGCATCTTCAAGGAGTACTGGGGAGAACTGACAGCATTCAAGAAGAGGCGTTGTGGTGTCCTTGGGTGCCAAGATGGCATTTGATATGATAGAATGGCCCTTCCTGTTCGCTGTCCTCGAGAGACTAGGGTTTGGGGGGAAGTTCTTAGCATGGGTCCGACTGCTGTTTGAGGAACCTTTAGCACAAGTGACGGCAAATTGGGGGCGTTGGGCTGTTTTTAAATTGCAAAGAGGGATCAGACAGGGATGTCCCCTTTCTCCTTTGATATTCGCGTTTGGACCGGGCACCACTAACGGTGTGGAAATGGGGTGACACGCTTATTAGGGGACTTAGATGGACTGCAGATTGGGAGGATAGGACCTCCCTTTATGCAGAAGACATCCTTTTCTACTTGGGGAAACCCTACTCCTCCCTACACAGGGTGCTCCATATCTTGATCCTGTATCAAAATTACTCCAGTTACACCATAAACTGGGATAAATTGCTGATATATGTCCTCTTTGGCCCAAGACTCAAACTTCCCAGAACGTGCATAGCAAGAGTTGTAACAGAAGGATTCCAATATCTGGGAACTTATGTCACCAGAGAACCTGTGGTCTTTTATGAACGCAACTTAGACCCCCACTAAGTCGGCTTCGGGAAGATGTACATCATTGGAGGTCATTTCCCTTGTCGCTGATAGGTAGGGCCTCCTTCTACAAAATTATGGCGCTTCCCAGCTTTTTATACATTTTGCAAAATACGCCCTACTTAGTCTCTCCCACATACTTGAGCAGTTGAAGCGGAGGCACAGACACTCCTCTGTGATGGAGAGACTCCACGAATAGTGTTAAATAAATTGACTAAGAGATGGTACGATGGAGGGATCGCTCTGAAGGCGTTTCAATATTATTACTAGGCAGCGCAGCTTCTAGTGATCAATCAGTGGGTACATACAGCACATGAAGAACCGACCTATAGGGTGGATAAACACAATATGGGATCGAGGGGATTCCTTAGGGCCATCTATGGGGGAAAACGAGGATCACAATTAGCAAACACCAACATCAAGCTCAATCAAGATATGTCATACAGCGTCAGCGGCCCTAGGGTGGCGTGAGAAAATTACCCAAGCCACTCCCCTATCAGATACGGTGCAGTTGGGATTTCTAGCAAACCACCCAGGTTTTGATAAATGGGTCCTTATTGGTCTCTCAAGGGTAGGTGACATGTGGGTGAACCTCCATAGGGATTACAAGTTGGTGTCGTAAAAAACCTTCCGCTATAGTCAGATAAGGCATGCTCTACAACTTGCCATTCCAAAGGGTACCGATCTCCCGGTCTCCTCCCCTCAGTAGGATAGGTTGCTAGATTACTATCTGAAAGAAAAAGCAATGTCTTTAACCTATTGAAAAATACTAAACAATTCCCCCAACAACTTGGAGAAAGTCCTGGGCAAATGGTTGGAGGATCTGGGGGAGCTGAGTGATGAGGAGTGGCTGGAGGCACCTGAGTCCCCCTGGTGGGTGACCATATGGTCACAATTCAGATTGGTCCAACTAAAGATCTTACACAGGACATATTATTCATGCACAACACTAGTAAAAATGGGCAAACTTGAGTGAACATAATGTCCTAGAAACTGCGGCCAGGAGGGCACATTTTTACACATGTGGGGGAACTGTCCAATGATTCAGATGTGCCGGAAGGCGATTGTAACACGTTTGATGATATTGTGTGGGGAATAGGCAGAGGCTTCTTCTCAATGGTATTTATTAAATATTTGGGAGACAACAAATCCAACAGCCGGGCAATGACTGTGGGTCACCTTAGGCCTCATGGTGGTCAAACGTAACATAGCTAGAAAATGGAGGGTGGAAGTGGGGTCCACATCCTGGGATTGGGAAACTGACATGAACTAGTGCATGCAGGCAGAGAAGGTGGCTTACAAAGGGAGAGGTTGCCCACACAAATGGACACAAATTTGGGGAGGCTGGAATGAAAGTAGAGGGATGCTCTGTCAGACGGTTGTTAGCCCTCCCAGTTTTGAAGGGACTGAGGATTATGTACAAATGCATATTATTGAGATCTGAAAAGGGAGAAATGGGTGAGCAACGCATCAAAACTTGGAGATCAATGTCCTGATATTTATAAAATTGTGACCTGACACTGTCTGTGATAACCACTACTTTCATGTGTCCTTTTGTCCTTTTTCTTTTCCCTTTTACAATAAAAAGATGTTAAAAAAAAGAATTGTGTGGCTACGGTGCCAGACATATGAGACAGGTTTACATGTCAGAGAAAGGCAGAACTTGGCAGAGTCGGTTAGCAATGAATGAAAAAAATGGCTGCAGTTATTACAGTTGTGCTAAGGCAATGTTTTATGTTCTAAAATCACCAAGTCTAACCTTTGAACTTTAGGCACTCAAATGATTGCACCTAAGCAGTAATATTATGTTCGTCTTGCATGTGTCATAAATTGTGCAGAGTGAAACCCCAGGCTGCACACCCTCTGACAACTGATATCACTGAAGTGGAGACAAGAATTTGCACAGTAATACTGATCACGAGAGAGTCTAAAAGGTAGCCCCCATTCATGCCTTGGAAATAAGAGTGCTCCCCGATTTACATACCGCAATAAAATGAGAGAATTCACTTTGCGCATACTCCTAGTAAAGCAGCATTCAAATGTGCAAGGAGGACGGGGAGAGAAAATCTAGACACTGATCACCCATACATCGCCAACATCCTAGTGTGACTGTGGGGTGCCCCTAAAGACCCTCCCCTCACAAGGGTGCAGTCGCATCCAATGGCTGGCCAGCCAGAGACGTTTTAAGGCATGGGCAAAGTGGGCAATTTCCCAGGGCCCTCACCTTCCATGGGGCCCCCAGGGGAAGGAAATTTGATCTCTCTTTCAAGCTCGCCTCTGTCTTTTCCTATATCTAAACCTCTCTTCTTCTCTCTGCCTACCTCTACCTCTGTCTCTTTGCCCAGTGTCATCTTAAGGAGTTTTTTAGGTCCCCAGAAAGGAATACTTCAACCTTTTTTGCGCGAAACCCGTTTCCAAAGGTTTGTTTGGAACCATATAGGCTACAATTAGCACAAACATAGGTAATTAAATTCAAAGTTGTAACAAACAGGGGCCCCGAAATATTTCTGACCCGGGACCCCAAACATTCTTAAGACAACACTGCTGGCCACAGGGGCACTGAGTCTGTGAGTACTTTTTGGACAGTACATAGGCACCCACAGCTCAGTCTCTGATGGAGCTTGAGGGCCTCCAGAAAGTGAGGATCAGTCTAGGCCAGCACCCTCCCTAACCCTAAGTTACTCCTAAAACATAAGGACTTGGGAAAACATGGCGCTCTCCTGTATGATCTCCCATATCCCCACTTTCAAAGGAGGCGATGCATTTGGAAGGACACTCTTCTCTCTATGGTGTTATTGACGACCACCATAACTGAGTAGGCACTCTTTTACAGTAGGCAGAATTGGTGGTGAGACCACCTCTTGTCTGAACCAAGGACATTGTAGGCTTTAAATGGGAATTACAGTCTCCAGTGCACTACGGTGTAATAAATGGCATTACATGGGCACCTCAGAAGGAAGAAAATATACACACAAGATCCACAAGTATACAGAACCCCTGATCACCCTGCTTCTTTGCTAAAAGCCTTCATGTCACAGCTGGTTCTATGTCACTCTCAAAGTGTCGACCAGAAAGTACACAAATCGAATTTAGCCCTTGCTTGAGAGGTACGAATGTGCTGCTCATGCTTCACGTGTCGGTGGGTGATGTATTTAAGAATCCATTGTTTCTAGGATTTTTTGTACCTAATCAATTTGTGGAATTTGTCCTGGTCGGGCTGATAGTATAAACGTGACTTTCCTCTTTAACATTCCTAATTCAGTAGCCCACATGTTTCATTGTTTCCTTGCAGGTGATGAATATTCATGAGCTTTCGTGTCGGGTGTGAGCCGTTAATTACATATTGGGCAATGTGACAGCGGTGCTATAAAACCTCTTTCGAGGCACACATTTACCAGCACTTGGACAGCCCGGCACCTTCTCTGCCAACAATCCTCAGACTTACAGGAAGGTAAGTGCTTGAATGCACGCTCTTTATTTGCGGAGGGTAGGGAGGGTTGCTGCCATGTTGGGATTTGAAGCTGCTGTAAGATCTCGACTGTTTTTAGTTTTCAACAAACTACATTTGGAATGTGTACCTTTGAATTTTCCTGAGAGTGTGAGTAAAACGCCCTTTCTCTTATAATTTGTAATATTCATAGATGCACGTGCTATTTAAGTGTTTGGGGGATATTCCTGTGAATTTTTATTTCAAGGTTTTTTATTCCCGGTGAAAGCAGTTCATATCAATCTCTCGGGTAGGATTAGTTCGGAGCTAGGACTAGTGTGTCTAGAAAAGTGACCAGTGAACTATAACTCAGTGTCCGTTAAGACATGCAGAGGAATCTGAGAAAGTCGTCAGGTTCTCAGTGTACCCTAGTGTCTCAACCCTGAAGCAGGAGTATACAGACAATTCTTTCCCACGGTTTGAGGTGGTTTGTATTCTAACTGAGTCAGTCATTTCATTTCATTTTGGTACTTTATTTCGGTCATAGACCATAAAAGTAACAATTCTTCAGTGGAAGTACGAATACATCATACCATAAAAGGATAAAAACAGTTCAGGATGTGTTACATACTCAGTAATAGCACTAGATTGATAAAAACAGTAAAACCAAACAGTACAATGTTATACTTTGATATCTAGAGTCAAAAAACAATTTATTTAAGATGGATGAATTATGAACTCAAAAATAGCACCAGTTAAGTAAAAACAATTAAACCGTACCGTACATTAAAGTACATTTGTGACTGACCAGTCAGAGGCCTAGGTACTGCCTACCAAGGGTTCGCCAAGTTGTTTGAAGTGGGACAGAGAGGATTTTGCTCCGAATGGGCCAAATACTCTTGAGATCCTTGCCGACAGAGAAACTTTAACAGAGGACGTATCTGCTCTACATATCCTCTAGGCTATCTTATGGTGGCGAGCTCCTAGATAGCGACGTTGGGGAGCTATCAGCTTTTCCTCTGTTTGTAGGTAGGGCAAAAGAACAGGAGATGGTCGGACATTTCTTCACCCTAGCCACATAAGGGACACATTTTGGATCCACCTTGGTCACGTTTCCATTTGAATGTGAGTGTAGAAAGAGGGAGTGAACCTAGCCTGAACCTTAAATAAAGTGCTTTCATTAATAGAGGATCTGTCTCAGTCATGTAATTCTCAAACAGTGGTACTGGTTTGAACTCAAGGAAGCTTTCAGTCGGGTGCCCAGGCCTATCTGGTTACATAGTTTAACCTCCCTGCTCTCCCAGTGCGCAAACGTCAGCTTTTTATAGCGAGGGGAGTAATAGAGCTTGGAGCTAGTCAATGCTCATGCAAACCCCTGGAGATGAGAAACTGCATCACAGAAGCCAACCACCGGATTTTTCGTCCTGACATGTGATCTGTTCAAGAAATCACTCAAACCGTCCCTGTAATGTTCAGATTCAGGAGTGGATCATACACAACACCTACAAAGGATTGGCTTTAGGCGGGTTACGGACACTATAGACCATAACCCTAAGTCTTGCTTAAAGGCTAATAGAGTACTTAGCGGTAATTTGAGGGCAGCTCTCAGGAAATTATTCTCGTCTTTTTTCATTCCATTTCGATTTCTTTGGCCCCAGAGCTCTGCCCCATATGTAGCAGCAGCTGCGGCTTGGGACCTCCAGACAACAAGAAGGATGGAGACTGGGTGCGAGTTGGTCTTAATTGCAAATTTTAAAATAGGAGCTTCCCAGTGTTTAAAAATGAGAGTGCTTTTTACAAAGTAGTTGACCCAGGTGTCGCAGCTGGATAAGCGTATGCCAAGGAAGTCAAAGTCTGTCACTCACTCTAGTTCCACCCCCTCAAGGGATATATTCCCTATAAAGCCTCTATAGGGGTGGATGGCCGTAAACTTAGTTTTGCTTTCATTGATTGCTAGGCCATGGTCTGAGTAAACTAAATTGAAGTTATTCAGGAGAGTCTCCAGGCTTTTGAGAGTCTTAAATGCCAACAACGTATCGTCTGAAAACAACAAAGCAGGTTTCTTGGTTTCTCCTCGTACTGGGAAATTATTATCGCAGGCCAGTAGATAGTCAATACCCCATTAACAAACAGCAAAAGCAGCATGGGAGCAAGTATACAGCCTTGCCTTACCCCCTTATCTATCCCAAAAGCATCAGTGGCTTCCCCATTGGCTCCTCAACGGATTTGGGCAGCATTAACTTCAGTGGAGCTAAATAATTATATTAAGAAGTGGGCCAGGGAGTTCCAGGTCTCTGAGAATACACCATAGTTTATCTCTAGGGACCATATCGAATTCCGCCTTAAGGTCTACAAAAGCAATATAAAGACTAGCCCCATTTAAGTCGACCTCTGTCTAACTTATTGGTTGGTACCTAAAAATCTGGTCGACCATACTAGTTTTGGTGTGGAATCTGGCTTGAAAGGATGTCAAAATCTTGGTTTCATCGAACCAGAGTAACAATCGGTGTAGTAGTAGCGTATTTGTTTTGACTGGAGTCAATGAGTCTAATTGGGAGATACTTTGCCGGGTCTGTCTTTGGGCCTTTTTTAAGGTTAGAGATTCTGTCCACACCTTTCCAAGATGTTGGGAGGTCTACTCCTGCCATGACGGTGTTATCGAGCCGGGTAAGGTATGGTGAACAAATAGTGGATTCGGAGATAAACAGGCCCACTGGAATTCAATGCTGCCAAGGGCTTTCACCAAACTTCTGTGATTTAATGGCATTACAGATTTGCGACACAGTGAAAAATTCTTCATTACTGGAGGTGTCAGAGTTGTAGATAATGAGACCGAGTGTTGTGGCTTGTAAGGGACCATAGTTATCTTGGGTCTCCGGATTGGGGTGGGAGGGGGAAGAGGAGTATAGGGTTTTAAAGTGGGTTACCAGTTCTGGGGAGCAATGTTAGATTCAGGTTTCGCCCACACTGTCTTGGAGCCTTGTGAGATGACATGCCAGAAGGCTGCCTGATTCCCCGGGTACACAGCGGTCAACATTTCGGTCCAAATGGCCATATCCCAGTTTGATTTTGCACATTTTTTGACAGCTTAGCAGTCTGGATGTTGTTTGGCAGCCCACCCTAGATGGCACGGAGGAGGTGGCTCTTTGCTATTCTCCAATTTCTGTTAAACCACGAGTGTGATGCAGTCACAGTAGAGTTCTTATTTGAGTAGGGTTTGGTGAAAAAGCCTGATTCTTAACTCCGCGAACCATTTAGCATGGACGTCCATTACCCTATCGGAAGGCAGCTCAGGATGAACTAATAGGAGCAAGATTTGGGGCAGGCCCTGGTGTATGTGGGCATATGTATTCTCATTATTCAATACAGTCTCCCATCCTACCTTCCTTCAATCATTGCTAACTTATATATCACCACAAGGTAATCAAGGGTCCTTATTTGACCTGTCCGTTTTGTCATGCAGTGTAAGAAACAGAGGAAAATGATCACTCTCCGTCCTATATAAACCTCCATATCTATAATGAGTTCCTAGAATCGGAGGTCCACAAGAAAATAATCAATACAACTCTGGCTGAAATGTCTTTTAAAGTTGGGCGCCTCTCTACATAGGATTTCACCCTGCCAGTGCAGGCCCTCAGATGACAACATATACGGAGGTCCAGCAACTGCAGGTCTACCTTTGATGTGAACTTTAGACAAGGACCCGCAATCTGGGGAATACCCCAGGATTGATCTACGTCACCGATTATTTCCCTTTGGAGGGTGGTAGGTTTGAAACGTGTTAAAACTCACGGCTACAACTACTACTACCTCCCACTTGGATTTTGAGTTAGTAATATCACTCAGTTGGTCTAGAATGGAAGACTCTGCCTACTTGGGAATGCTCCTGCTATAAACATTAAAATAACAGTAGTTTTACATTTACCTAAAGGGCAACCTCGAGGCCAAGTAGATCCATTGAATTGATTGGCAGTTGCTTAACGTGGTATCCCGGAGGGATCTTAATCCATGTGGATAAACTACCTGAAGTCTAACGGGTTTGGGCTTGCGAGCAGGTACATGAAATTTCTTATACCCTTTTCTATGGGTTGGGACAACCTCCCAGGACTCTTTAAACATAATAATATTGGCTGTGTATATAAAGGGCCCTGAGCCCCCCTGGGCAAACTTACTCCCCAGTCCCGCAAAGTTCCAAGAGATGATACAAAAATCACTGGACCTGCACGTCTAGAGAGTGGAAAAATTGTCCACTGTGCAAGATGCAAGAACTAGTTGGAGGAACCTACACTCGGGGCTGCTCTCGGTCATGACTACCAATTGATGAAGGATTCATAGAACAATCCAGTCAATCCATACAAGAAAGAGAAGATGTGGTCTGAGGGTGCTCTTGTCTCTAAAGTCGGGGGACCCTTGTTTTGAACGGTATCTGGGAGTTATTGGGGGTAGATGTTTGTGCCTGTAAAGACAATAGACCGTTCACAAAAGCTTAATGTGAGAACTGTAAACTAATGCAGTCAAAGGAGTCAGAGTGTGAAATACAACTCGCTCTAATTATGTCAGAATGTATTACAGTGCAGCATTTAATCACGTCTCTAATCCAGTGCGTCACTTTATTTATCAGGGAAGCGTCATCTTCGACACACAAGGGCACCTTGGGATACCAGTCATATATAACATTCAGCTGTGGGAAAAAGCGTTAGGGTTAGTATTAGACAATAGACAATTGGAAACTAGGGTGAGGAAGTATAGGTTTAGGAGTAAAATCAGGGTAAAGTAATGGAACCTGGTTATGTGAATCCTTGCAACCATCAACCTGGCTTGTCGATGAGTTTTCAAGGTGCTGGTATTTCGGCGAGGACTGTAACTCATTACATAGGGCCTTAATCTCAGCCCATGAAGAATTAGTAACTACGCATAGTTCTTTGATTGGGGCACAGGTATCATCCGCTACATCTGACCGTTGTGGGGGGACCAGCAAGCGCTCCGGAGTCATTTGGGGGTGTATTGTTAGAGGCCAAAACAGAAAAATTATTAGATCATGTAACCACAGGTTCTAGTGGAATGTGGGATTTAGATGAATTAGAAGAAATACACAACGGAGAACTGCCAATAGTGGACTTCCTCGGGGCATTTCTTATTGAGCTAATTGTCATGAAAGGAGAACATTTGCCCTTCCCAACTTTTTTAAACAACTGGGCAACTTTTTTGGCTTAGCACCAGAAGCATCAGGTTGAAGGATTTGATCTACCTCCTCTACAAGATGGTCTATATCTTGTAGGGTACTGTTGTGGGATGGACAGGCCTTTTTCCCGGTTGGTTCACCAGTGAGTTTTTCGGTGCTTTTCCTTTTCCCCGATGGTCGACAGGTTAAATATCACTCTGCAATTATTTCAACTAAATAGTCATACTACAAATAACAGCCTTCCCTCCAAAAAACACAAAAAATTGGCCAGGCTACAAGCTTATGTGGGAAAACCATGAGGGGTTACTATTATTTTAAATGCCTAATACCGCTTGCCTCAGTGGGGGAGACTGTTTGATGATGAGTCCTGGATCCGGTCTTTGACATATTTGGTCTGAGTCTGAAAGGACAGCCAAACAGGCACCACAAAAGTCAGTAGATATATGTTCATAAGAGTTGACCTTATTTAGCATGGGGATTTGCAACTTGCCCACAAGGCCAAGGGGGGTGGCCTGCCCTCCCTCTTCCTGTCGCTGACGGGCGCCGGGCAGGACTGCCATTGGCCCAGGCATGGCCCATGTGGCGCGACTGCTCACCACGCTTAATACCGCTTGGTAAATCAGGTGAGGGGGAAGACCAGGGACTGCCTCCTGGGGTCCTGGTGATGCTGGACCATGTAGCCCCCTCTAAAATGCCCCAAACTTCTGTCCTTTATTGTAAGAATTCACCTACTTAGGCAAATTCCCACTCTCTGAAGTATCACGGATTTTCATTAATGGACGAGATGATGTGATTAAAGTACTAATTACGTTTTGATGGGACTGTAGGATTTGGTTCAGATAAGAACATGTACTCAGTAGTTATCAGCAAGCCTGGTCAACATTTCTAATACACCGGTGCAATCATGCGTATTTTTATGAATTTTGCTTTACATTTGTTATGTGAAATTCCCAAAACTAATCCCAGAGAGCACGGGAATAACACAAACGACCTGAATATAAGTAGCTTTTGTTCACGCCTCTTGCGTTTTCGCTCTATGTTTAAGCGCAAAATGCATCCTCACACCTAAAACGGACAGTTTCCACATTATTAAATGTGGCATATATTGTAATGGGTATGCGTGGAGTGGAAAAATGGATAAACACATAAGAGAAAACAGGTGGGAGGCTTATAAATAATGAAAAGTAGAGAAATAATCCCAAGAGAAAGGCTAGGAATAGTCACAGTTAAATGACTTTTGGGCCAGATGTACGACCCTTTTTTGCATCCGCAAACGGGAGATCCTCCCGTTTGTGGCCGCAAAAAAGTGTAATAGCATGTACAAATGCTATCTAACGAGTCACTGACTCGCAAAATAGCATTTGCCACTCTCGCTGTTAGGAAGGGGCGTCCCTTCCTAATAGCGAATCAACATGCTATGTACTAATGTTTTGCAGCCGCATTTGCGGCAGCAAAACACTTGCCGTTTACCACCTACTTCAAGTAGGTGGTAAACCACTCGCAAAGGGGAAGGGGTCCCCAGGGGACCACTTTCCCTTTGTGAGTAAGTGGGGAAATATTTTTTAAGAGCAGGCAGTGGTCCCAGAGACCACTGCCTGCCCTTAAAAAAATTAAACTGAAAAGTTTCATTTTTCTTCTTTTAAATGCATCCTGTTTTCCTTTAAGGAAAACGGACTGCATTAAAGAGAAAGAAAACTGCTTTATTAAAAAAGCACACACAAAAACAACGAGAGAGGAAGGGAACACAACAGGACTACTCCCCTCAAGGAATTGAACTCAAAAACAACAAAGTCCGTGTAATTTAAACAGGGCCTCTTTGGATCAAAAGAGCATGGGTCTACAGACTCAAAACAATCATGTATGTTGTTGAGAGGGAGATGAACCTACAAAGATTGTATAGGTGTTGTGTAAAGCCTTCACTCGCCAACCTGGTTGGAGACATGCTTCATCATCGGGCTCCACTGGGTATGGCCGAATGCCATCCCAGTGTGCTACAACGCCAGGTTACTGCGGAGCAGGGTTCGTGTGAGGTGACAGTGAATTTAAAAACTTCCAATTGAGTCAAAAAGTAAATTTATTAGTATTGCTAATTGGAAATATTAAAAAAGAGAGAGTGAGGGTCAAAAAATAGAATACCGGATTCACTCTGTGGCGGTCAACATGTTTCTGCCTAATGTATATTTAACAGGCTTTCGTCAGGACCAGAGTGGGAGTGCAGAGTCCCGGCGGTATGAGCGCGCTAAGGTTCACCCTACCGTGGACTACTGTGTGAAAAATATATACAGTGAAAAAATCCGCCAGGAATTATAGTGGAGGAGAGGAGCGAGTTTATTTCAGAGGCATATCCATTTGAAGCCTCAGGGATCCCGGGAGGGGGGTGGGAGCAATATGGCACACCGCCCTCGCTGCTCGGCACCCGTTAGGAACCTAAGGAGCCTCTCGTACCCGGGTCCAGGATGATCATCCCACTCTGGTCCTGACGAAAGCCTGTTAAATATACATTAGGCAGAAACATGTTGACCGCCACAGAGTGAATCCGGTATTCTATTTTTTGACCCTCACTCTCTCTTTTTTAATATTTCCAATTAGCAATAATAATAAATTTACTTTTTGACTCAATTGGAAGTTTTTAAATTCACTGTCACCTCACACGAACCCCGCTCCGCAGTAACCTGGCGTTGTAGCACACTGGGATGGCATTCGGCCATACCCAGTGGAGCCCGATGATGAAGCATGTCTCCAACCAGGTTGGCGAGTGAGGGCTTTACACAAAACCTATACAATCTTTGTAGGTTCATCTCCCTCTCAACAACATACATGATTGTTTTGAGTCTGTAGACCCATGCTCTTTTGATCCAAAGAGGCCCTGTTTAAATTACACGGACTTTATTAAAAAAGCAGTCACAGACATGGTGGCCTGCTGACCCCAGCAGGCCATCATCCCTGTGAATGCTAGCCATTCCTAAAGGGGTCGCAAATTGCGCCTGCCTCGTTCATATTAATGAGGCATGCAATTTGCGACCCCATTAGGAATCGCAAACAGTGTCTGAGACATTGTTGTGCATTCCAATGACCGAGTCACAAATGCGACGCAATTTGCAACTCGCTAATTGGCGGGTCGTACATCTGGCCCTTTGTCTAATATCAGATAGTGTTTTGGAAATTGAAACTGAAAGTCATGATGTAATTGGGCTTCTTAACCGTCATTGGTACACTCTTAACTGCCTAATAGAAATGGGGGAGGAGGATGGTGATGAAATATCAAGTGTAACTGTCACACTACAAAAATATCATATCAACAATACTGACAACCAAAATATCAGCTAGGTCAGTAATTGTTTGCTGTACTTATCAATACATATATGTCTCTTGTCCAAAAATTGATTTTTAAAGTATGTTGATGTCAAGTTAAAATAGTAAATCTATACTTACCAATATACACGTAACCAGTGATGCAGTGAACCACCCCCTTAAGCAGCATATGCGGGGGTTGCTCATTGGGTGAACGAGCGGGGGAAACTGGGTCCCCCGAAAACGTTAAGTCGATTTGTATGGTGCTTTCCTGTCTGCAAACAAAATGCTAATAAATACGATTAGTTAAAAAATGAACATAGAGGTTTGGTAGGTGGGTTGACATTCATTGCAAAATAAACAGAGACATGATGAAATGTTTAAAGTAGGGGAAATGCTCAGAGAGGGTGAAATAAAAAAGTGAGCATGTGAAAGAATAGTAGGAAAGAACAAAATAAGGATGAGAGACATAAACATGGGTAGAGGGAAAGAGAGAGGAAAGAGCTGGTGGTCAAAGGAAGGTTGCAAGAAAGGAAGTACATGTCGAAAGATATAATGAAGAAAAGGTGAAAAGTAGGATGGAAGGGTGAAAGAATGAATGGATGGAAGCATGAAAGATTGGGTAGATGGAAGGACACAAGGATAGATGGAAGAGTGAAATGATCAACAGATAAAAGGGTGAATGACAGGAAGAATGAAGAATGGGCAGATGGGTAAGATTGTAAGGAACGATGGTGAAAGGAAGAAAGGAAGGAAGGATGGATGGATGGATGGATGGATGGATGGATGGATGGATGGATGGATGGATGGATGGATGAATGGATTAATATATAAATGGGGAAAGCATAAATGTATGAATTGATGGAAGGAGGATGAGAAGGTAAACAAAATTCTCCTAAGCGCAGGTTTGCTCACTTGGCATGCTGGGTGTGATCAGAGCTATGGTTAAAGTGAAGGTATTTTTATTTTCTACCTTCTCCTTGGAACCTACCTCCACAATATTTTGGCAGTAGATGTTTTTTGTGACAACATTCTTGCAGCATGATATTTCTTTGGTCGATATTCTGACATACAAGTGAAAGGATCAGTGAGCAAGAAAGGTAAGGCAAGCTAATGAGTGAAAGAAAGAGTCAGATTGCAGCATAAAACAGGGAAAGAAGCACTGACAACAAAGAAAAAGAGTTCAAGGCAGTCAGGAGTGAGATGGCAAGGGAGACCAATAGAAAGAAAGAGTGGAGTTGAGATGAACAAAATATATCAAACAAAGTTGTGCATTTGGGATTATCAAACTAATTAATCTGAACTCTTCTGCAGGTCGTCCAACAAGAAAAACGGCCAATCATTGGCTCATAAGGACATCCTGGTGAACCGTGGGACTGAATCCGAAGAAAACCGACAAGCAACAGAGTCATGGCCCAAGACAGAGTGCATCAGGACTGCCAGGTAAATAGACAGATATAAAAAACGTAGAAACATCAACAAATATCAATATGGAATCAATAAGGGCTTCTACTATACTTGAAAGAGAAGATTGGAAGTGTGGTTCTCTTTCACTTCTAGAACATTCTTTGTTGGCTGTGGAAGGACAGATGTGATGCTCACAAATGCCACTATGAAACACAAAGAGGACCTATGGTACAGCATGGGCACACACACATATCTCAATGGAAAATTAATCTTGTTCTTTACTGACATTTTTAATTAGCATTTGTATAGCGCACCATCATTGCGGCTTCGTAGCGCATTTCATGGTTAAAGGCGGCATCAAGGCACGCCTGCCACAGCTCCCTGCTGGTACAAAGCAGACCCAAAGCTGCTCAATGCCAAGCTTGATCTCAGTTCTAATGCAATCACTGTCTTATGTCTGCACAGGACACATCAGTCAAGAGTTGCTGTTGCTGTGCCACTCAGTGTTTCAGTGAGTATTTGGTTATTTTACTTCATTTAAATTAACTAAGATTATCATTTTATTCTGGGACTTTCTTGGTGTTGGAGAGCTCTTGGTGTTTGATGATTGAGTTTCCCTGGAAATGGAAATCATTTTATTCGGAAAAATAAGTTTCCAGTCACTGCTTTTCTCACAAATGCACATGAATTAGTTCCACCTTTGTGCCTAGTCACTGCTGAGCTTTTCCATGAATGGCTCACTGATGGAGTCTTCACCCTCATCTCCATTCATGCCTTGACATACCATCCGGCACAAACATCTGCACAGATGACAGGTCATTGCAGTCTCCAGGTCCCTGTGGTTTTGGGGACCTGGAGCCGTACTACACAGAAAACCTCAGGGGTGCAAAGGGCATGTGCGCCCGCTCTGTGCACCCCTGGGACACATTGGTATTACAGAAGGGGCCTCAGAGGCTTCTACGGCCCACTCTGTGTTACAGATAGCTCTGGCGCACGTGGAACACCAGCGCTATCATCAGAGGGTGTTTCTTCATTTGCACAGAGGCGTCAGCCCATGCACTTTGCCTCTACGCCTGTGCCCTATTTTGGACGCAGACATGACTAAAGGCAGCCTTCTAGAGGGGAGAAAGGGGGTCCCATGGACCTCACAGACATCCCCTTGTGGGCGGGTGCAGTCACTCACTGCATCCACCTGCAAGGGGATCTCTCACCCCTCTTGAAAGTGCAAGTGGGTGCCACCTGCACAGTGAAACACGGAGCAGCTTTAAAGCAGCTGCGCCGTATTTATCTGGAATGCGCTGCCCCCAGGGCAGCACTGGTTCGCGGCTGCCCTAGGGGCAGAGCATTCATGTAATATTGCGCTCTTTCCCTGTTTGCGCACTGCACACCTATTTAATGGTGCACCATTGCACAAAGAGGGAAAGCCACCATATTTGTTACACGGCTCCAGATGTACTATGGGCTGAATCGCAATTCAGTTGGTGTTTGTACACACCGAACACCTTATTACCATACCTTCCTTTTCGACTGTGATAGAGATATTACTCTTGAGCACAAAATGAACATTCAGTAGGATTTGCAGAATCCTGTCCTATTAACATCAATGATGCAGGTTTCTGTCTGCGAATGGTGCAGAATGGTAGGGACAGAGGACTGCAAGGGGCAGCGGACCTCATCCCTGCCTTTGCATTCTTAAACAACATTTTATTTTATCATTCCACTTCCTGTGCTTTATAGGAACAGGAACTCCAATAAAAAATAGAATACGCATTTGGCAAATGCCTCGCTGGGTGCATGCAGCAGTACTTTGGAACTCTGGCGGATCCCCATTCCCAATAGCCCACATTTGCAAAGTGGAAGCTGTCCCTCAGACGCTACTTCTTCTTATGAGAATGGATACCACAGCGTTGGGTGTTAGTATTCAATCAATGATTTACAGCAGTTATTTGTTGAGGCTGGGGCCTGGAAAGAAGGTTGTTTTCAGCTGGCTAGCTAGATTTGCTTGAATAGATCACCTACTAAATGATACAAAACGTTTTGAACTTAATGCATAATGGGGTTGGGAGCTACAGAGGAGCCCTGAAGATAGAGATGATGTGGTCTTACTGAGGCTGGTGGTTGTATGGAGAATGCCCTTCTTTTGGGGTGATGGTGGAGTCAACTATGGGCCAGATGTACAAACATTGGGAAGAGTGATTTCCTAATTGCGATTTCCTGCAAATCGCAATTATTAAATCACTATTCCTAAGGTATGAAACTTGTTGAGTTTCAATTAGTGATTCCTAATGGGTCGTAAATTGACCTACCTCATAAATATTCATGAAATAGGTCGCAGTTTGCGACCCATTAGAAATCATAGCCATCACAGGGATGGTGGCCTGCTAGGGTCCACAGACCACCTTGTCTGTGATTGCTTTGGATTAAAGCAACGCTTTTTACTTTAAAATGCAGCCGTTTAACTTTCATGAAAAACTGAATGTTTAAAAAGAAAAAAATGAAATGCTTAAAAGTAAATTTTTAAGAGTAGGCAGTGATCTTTGGGACCACTGCCCGCACGTAAAAAATATTTGTGTTACATTCTCAAAGGGAAAGTGGTCCCATGGTATTCATTCCTATTTTGAATGGGTTACCACCAACTTTGAAATGGTGGTACAATATTTATGTTTTGTGAATGAAATTTGGTCCCAAAACATTAATACATACCACTGCGAATCGCTGTTTGGAAGGGATGCCCTAAACACTCCCCTTCCAAATACCGAATCGCAAACCAATCTTGCGATTCAGTAACAACTTAGAAGAGGGATCTGAGGTTTCCTTCAATATATTCTTAGAACGAAAGGCACATATTGAGTCGGATGCCAATACTTGCCTTCAGAGAGCACACAGGTAATGAAACCTAGAGTGAAACACGTGCTGGCAAAAAAGATTTTACATGAGTTCTTAACTTACAAAGTAGAGTAACAGTATGGCATGAACTTATTTTGCAATTGGAAATTATAATTCACTGCTTAAAATAGGAAAGAACAATAAATATGCAAAAAATATGTTTGAAATGAACTAAAAAAAAAATCACTTGCTGTGTGCCTTGAAACATGTTTTGTTGAGAATTACAAGATGTAAAGGGCTGAGAATTATACGACAGGACGAGAAGAGAATTATAGAAATAAGTGGGGTCCGGATGGCCTTTAAATCAGCTCTGTTTTCGATGTTAACCTGTTGCTGGCGAGAAGGTGAGGTGGTTAGGGACTGAACGTTTAATTTGAAAGTTGTTTTTTGTTTATTTAACCTTTCTAAATTGCTTCTACCTTTACTATCACAGATGAGTAGCAGTAGGCATTTCAGAAATTGATATGTTTTCTTTTTTTTCAGAATGGCTTCTTGGTCTAATGTCACTTGTTTGGATAGCACTGAGCATCGCTGAGATTGTCATTGGTAAGATCAAAGGATCTCATTGCCTCTTTGTACTCTTTCTTCTCCTCTCCACCCTGACATATGCATCCCTTTTTCTATCCTCTTTTCATCCCTTTTTCCAGTTCACCTCATGAGATTAGGAGATACCATCCCTGGAACGTTTTTTTTTAATGCTGAATGGATACATACTTATAACCTGTTGACTAGTAATGCCTTATTTGGTGTACGACATGTGATTTGGTATCTACCTCATTAACGAGGACGTCGTCGATCTTTGTCCATCTCTTTTAAGAAAGATTTTGTTAGTACTCGAGCAGAACTTCTGTGACACTTTGGTTTGTGGTAGATCATTAAGCCCATACTACATCTCACCAAGGGGCTGTCTCCGGCGACAGGCCCACCCCCACCTCTCCACTCAACAAAGGCATCCTTAATTTCACCCTATAAAGGAGCTTTCTCTGGACTGTTGGCCATTTGCAATGTTTTGAAACTCAATAAATACATGTAAAGTAGTCTCTGTTGGAAACAGTCCCAAACAACATCTCTGGATAGTTCTTTTTTAAATACATATTTTGGCCAAAACCCTAATGCTACTCACTCTTCAGCATTTTTTTTTCTTTTGGAAGAACAGAACTGCAAGCACCAAAATGCACTGAGACAAATGTCTGAGTAGCCGTGAGGGACTCAAATGTTTCCCTAAAGAGAGCTGTCATAGTAAATTAATTGAGTGCCTCTTAAAAATAGTTCTCACCTCCCCGACTGTAATCCAAGGGCAAGAGGTTGAGGGAACCTCTGCCAATATTCAGGATGTGACTCACCTCACTTCTTGAAATTATTGCAGGTAACTCATCCGAAGGGAATTTCTGTGTTTAGATTCAACCAACCTAAGCATACACTCTACAATTTTCATAGGATAGGATTTCATTAACATTCTTGCTATGACACTGCTCATAAGCATGATCTCTTTTGTCTCACATTTTTGTGAGAGCTCTGAGGTGTGACTGCGGGTGTTATATAATGCCTCACAACTTACAATTGAGTTAGTAGTGTAAGTCATGGATTGTCATGTGATCCCAAAATGATCCGATGAGCTATAAGAAAAGCATTTAAAATACAATTAAAATAATAGATTGAAAGAATTAGCTAGAACATGAAACTGACCGGTAGGAAGAGAGAGTGAGAATGTGAGTGAGAGAGTGAGAGACAGAGAGAGAAAGAAAGAGAAAGAGAGGGTCCAATAAAAATGATTGATTGGAAGATGGCTAGAATTAGAGCAAAAGAACAAAGCAAAGGAGGAGATGAGGATTGGAGAAAGGGAGGAGAAAAGAATGAGAAAAAGAAGTTGACAAGGCACAGGTGGTTTAAAAAGAAAACCAGAGTCAAGTCAGGCGGTGTGTTAAATCATGTGTTTTTAAGCTAAACTGCTTTAGGCCCCCATTTCAAGTTCAGGGCTAAATGCTGATCTCTGTGTAAACTAAGGGATGGGGATTCTGAGTTGTTTGATAAACATACCCTCACAGTTTTCCCTGATGGAATAAATTAAGGTAAAGGCCATTAGGAATGCCAAAATATGTGGAACTTGGTGTGTATACAAAACAGTGAGGGATGGAATGCTTGAATTAATCTAAGACACTGGTAATCACTCAGGCCGCATCCCAATCCATCATTATTTGGCACACAATGCCGACTCATTTTGGACCCAGCTTTATGCAAATCAACCTTGACCCTGCTCCAATAGGAATAGTCCAGCCCGAACTGCCAAGCCAGGACCTTCCTGAACCGAAAAACACACAAACCAGAATTTGGTGTGCTACCTTAATAATTGTACATGTTATGTCTCAGTTGCAAGATGAAAACTAGGAAGAGGAGGCATTTACCATAACTGGGGTGGTAAATACCTCATTCTGTGGTAATGGTATTACCAAGTGTGGTAAAAGCCTTCACTGACCTAACTCGGAATGAGGTCCATTGTCTTTCAACAACAAAACACACAACTGCATATCCCAAGATGGTTTTGTCTAGGAATGTGCTTAGTGGCCTGGAGATTTGAGGCCATACTGTCTGCATTCTATACATTTTAATAAGACTAGTTCCTCCTATCAGGTGAGTCTGGAGTATCTGGCAACGTGTTATTTCCTGGTAGAAGATAAAACTAAATATCAGCCACCCTACTGAAGATTTCTTTGGCAACATTTCATTGCTCTGTAATGCAACACCTATTGTAGTTATTTCACTGGTCTGTTGTTTTCATACTTACAGGTTCTGTTTATCTGCATGAATGCCCAGCACAACGCTTCATCCCTATCTACCTCATCGTCAATGGCGTCACCGTCATCATCATGTCCCTCCTCTCTATTGTGGCTGGACTGAGGCCAAATAAGCTCGTCTATGGCATCCTTGCGCTGTTGAGCCTCTTTTGGTTTGCTTGGCTTATCACAGGTAATACCTTTACTTATGTCGTACAGTTCTAGGGAAAGTTATCATCAACGATTGGAAGCTATCAATCACGAGATAACGAATGAAATTAGCAGTCCATTTGCAACATAATTTATAAACACAAAGTGCCATCCATAGGATGGTGGATGAAGAAAGGGCTTTAAAATGAGACAACAAGCCATTTACAAGATAGTGAATGAGCATGAAGTGGTGGGTATATTGATTATCATTATCAATATACTTACAGATAAAGTGATCAGATATGCTCCTTTTTCTGAATGGCTAGTTGTACAATTTATTAACATCACAACAGAAAATAACCACCACAATGTACATTTTTGGGCAAGGTAAGACAAGTGATACATTCTATTTCTTAGTAAAATACTAAGATTCTTTGTGTATTTTTGTATTTAAGAGCACTTATAGTGGTTGCTAAAATTGGTCTGAATGTAATTTTTGAAGCATCATTTAAAATATGATATATTTGTCCCAAGTCAAATTTCCCGCGGCAGCTTGTTCCATAGATTGATTCCAAATACCTATATTTTCCTGCCTCCAGATCTCTTATTTGTTGCATTTTATTGGCGATATTTATATTGGGTTGATGTAGCCCCAGAGGTTATCACAGTGCTTTACATCGGCAGATATTTTGAACTGACAGATGCAGCTTAAAAAAAATGTCTGGTTAACTTACAAACTGGGTGTGGCCAGGTAAAATTCATATAAGAACAATCATTGACATCTGCATAAATTGATAGGAGGTGCTGTGGATTGGCCAAGAGGGGACATTGGGTAGGGAGAGAAGTAAACGGAGAAGGTGAAATGTTTCAGTTCTTTCGTGGAGATACGGGCAGGGGAGTTTGGCACCTGTCTGTTTCTCAAATCTTGACACCCTCATTCAATTATTATTCAATGGTCTGCAAAGGGTGGCAGGTACATATTTATTTACGCCTTGACTAGAATGGAGGAACCCAGCATCAATCAGAACTCAAACATAAGCACAAGACATGTAGTTCCTCCGCAGGCCCTGCCTGTGAGCAGGCCAGAGTTTGCGCAGGGGTCGGAATTTCATGTTGTATGGAGTTTACAGCACCCACTAATTACCAGGGGCAATATAGTCCACACCGTTCATAAAATTTGGGCAACCCAGAATTGCCAGATTTGACAGTTGAAAAGTACATTGTTTATCATGAGATGCAGATTGTGGTGTGTTAAGCAATAAGGCCTACCTGATCTACTGGGCTAGAGTGGGTTTGTTTTCTTAAAACAGTTGGACCAGGTCTTTACCATCTTGGTTGAAGCTTCCAAGCAGCTTTTCCAGCACAGAAATGAAAATTATATTCTAAGTGGTAAACTGGATTTTACCATCAGTTGTAGGCTGAGCTCTATGATAAAGGGAAAAAATATATATCCTACTCAAAAAGTATTTCAAACAGAGCCTTACCTTACTCACCACTGATAGAAAGCCATTTTAACATAAAAAATAACCTTAAAGTTTCAAACTTTTATCAGTGGGGGCCAGAGATTGCCCCAGTGAGTGAAAACACCTGAAGTAGGGACTTCGGAGAGATTTTCCTTAATCTGCGACACATCTCACTTAGTACCGCTAAGGTCCACCCAGTTTTACTGTAGCCCCCCAATGACTGCTTCCTGATTGCAAATAATTTCTTCTCCAAAAAGGTTACGCTATCTAAATGCATCTCTGTTATTTCCATGGTAAATATTGAAAGTGAAATTTTACACTTATCTTTTGTGATATTTAATGTTATTAGTCCTCTAATCCCCCCCTCATGCGTTAGAGAGCTTTGGCCGAATTGTTTAATATAAATCGAATATACAGTGTCTTTAAGCTTATATTATAGAACTGTTTAACTGAAAGATTCATAGTTTTATCATTGGTATCAATGTACCTTCTGGAGATTACATCTTATGCCAGGAAAAGGGAGTTATACGTATAAGTAGAGTTTTAAGTGACACATGGTGGCTGTTGCACTCATGGGTTTTGTAGAAATGTGGGTGAGTAAAAAATGTAGGATTATTTTAAAGATGGTCCGGCAAGGATCTGAGATCAGTGCTGGGGATATGATAAACCTCTGTTTTTTCACCCAACAGGGAGCGTCTGGACTTTCCCGCTGTACCCCAACTACACGAACTGCAACAGAACCGTCTACCTATTTACGTTCTCCATCTTGATCATCCAGTGGATCGTCCTGGCGCTGTCCCTCCCCGCGATCATTGTCAAACTTTTCTCCTCTTTCCTCGCTTGTTCTTCTTGTTCCTCATGCTGTCTTTGTTCTCAGTGCTCCTCTTGCGTTTCCTGTGTTACTAAATGATGAACTTAAGGCTCCAAAATCCTTACATTTTGTTAGAAAACTTGCAGTTCCATGGACTATTTGCACAACGGTGCCTCAAGAAAGAAATTGGTTATTTTGTAAATTCATAATTGCTAATGGATGGTTTTGTTGCACTGACAATTAGGGACCACCTTTCCTCCTGACTGACACATCATCTACACACCAGGATGATGGCCCAACCCTATTATTATTAGGCATGTAGTTTAACAATAAAGACCACATGATAACCAAAGGTGTAGTGTATCCTGATTTTGCACAAAGGCAGAACACATGTAGGGACCAAAGGTAAAACTTGGCTATGAGAGAGGGTCACTGACAAGTGGCCCATGTATAGCGCCAATGGAAAACATGGCATGAACTCAGCCGCGGCCGGTGTAGGTAAGACCAGTGGGGCATCGAGGCCGAGTGGGGGAGAAGGGGTATTTTGAAAGATGAAGACGATGAGATGTCGAATCCCCCCCTACTTGGCCCCACCACACTGCACAGGCTGCAGCTGCATGAACTGTTCTTCCACTTAAGTAATTAACTGTATTTTGAACATCCTAGTGACACAGAACTTATAGATTTACTGGGTTTGCTGTTGTTCCTTTTAGAGGGTATGTATTTCAGCAATTCGGACTGCACTCTTCCTATTGAAGGAGGGTTAATATTGATTTATATAAGGTTGCTCGCTGTCACAAAAATGTAACAGGTGTTGCGATTCGAGTTATTTTACAGGCTACAAAATCAGTAAACTCTTAACCAAGATTTGCACAGGAAATCATTTTTTCTAGAATAGTTTTGTTAATTGCCTGGTACAGCACACAACAACGAGCACAATTTGGTGCACCAGCGAACTATCATGGTAAATAATAAAAGATTACCACCTACGGCTCACAACAAAGGTTTTTTTCAGATCATTATGATGACCCTAGACAGCCAACATTTCTGGGAATTGAGAAAATTGAGCCACACTGTTGAAATAGTGTAAGATGGAAGCGTGTGTTGGAAAGAGAAGGCGGCCGAGGTTTACTAAGGCTTCATGCCTGTGCAGGCAGCCACAAAGTGGCGCATGCTATTCACTATTAACAGCACAATCTATGTTCCAATGGGAAGGTGAACGTTACAGATCACACAAACTGTTGCTTGAAGGTGGCATTACTAGGGTGGATCAACGCAAGCATGCACAGGTTCTGACGCAAAGCCGGCTCTATGAAGCATGGCAAGACCAGGCCTTGCTAGTAGAAGAAGGCTCAAGAAAAGTACATTTTATTTTGTATTCATTCCATATGGGATGCAGTGCACAACACATATCCCATGCACTGGAGCCTTCTGAGTTTGTTTACAAATAGAAATTAGTTCTGGAATGGTATGTCTCCAGCATAAACCCTATGTTAGACAGTGAACACTCACAGATGTACCATGATGCCAGCGCCTTTGTGATTTATCAGACGGAGCAACACCAGTTTAAGGTCAATCTTGGTAGATTCGAAAATAATGTGGGTGCCATGCTGAGCTGGGTGAAATATGTGTACATCTGGGCCTGCATGTGTACTTCAAATAAGAAAGGTATACATATAGACCTAATTTGAAATGAATGTTTCCTTGTGTAATGTAACTGGTGCTCGTGTAAAGCGCTCCGATACCTGATACCTTCGGGTCAAGCTCGCGCTATATAAAACTAAAAATAAAAAGTGATAAAGTACCTCTAAGGCGAATTGCTGAATGCCATAAGTTATACATTTCTCTATTTAAAACAATAGTAGTTATTTTATGTGAGTGATTATTTGGTGCTTCTCCTTTCAGTATTTTATCTTAATGTGACAAGTCAAAATGAAAAACATTTGAGGGTCATGGAATCACAGGTGTAACGCCTTTGCGGCAGGGTAATGACTGACATACAACTTTAGAGGTAGAAAAATGCATAGCGAATAGTTTTTTCCAGTACACCACTACTTCTTACTAATGAAGAAAATGTGACTGTTAACACATTCAAAATCATGTATGAATATATGATTATTATTTGTTGTCGTTGTTATTGTGCTTCAATAAATTAATTTGTTTGGAATCCTGGAATCCTTTAAATAATTCACACCTAGATATGAATGGGATGCACAAATACAATTAAAAGATTGTGTTTTAAAGACACTGTCGCATTTTTGTTCTTGAATGTTCTTTTGTGTTCTTCGGCATTTTCCTTCCTGAGCAGAACACTTGCTAATGTACCAGATATGCCATTGCATTTTTCAGTTCAGTTCAGTTCATAATCTTTATTTGAAAAGACAATCACAACAATACACACAACATTTCCATTAGAGGATAGGTACACCCTATTATCATAGTAGTTTGTATGTATACAAAATTATTTAACATTGCTATTCAAGGATTTCAGAACCGTATAAAAGTTAAGAAGTTCACTAAAAGCGTAAGACCATTGTATTCATTAATAAACCGCACATATTGTTCTAAAATGCTTGAAAATGTTGATTTCCATAAAAATATCAGTCAGTCAGTCAGTCAGAATATCTTTATTCGACTTATTACAAGTCATACAAAGAACAAAAAAATATAATTACTTTGCAATGCAATGCCTACTATACATCTATTTACATTTCCCACACAAAAAAACCTAATAAACAAACAGAAGAAAAATTTTAGACATGGATAAAATATTTCTATACAAATCTATCACGTAAACATGCTCAAACAACAAGAGAAGTATTAAAGTAAGCTATGGCTAACAGGTTTCGCCCGCATTGCGGCTACCAGAAAGTTTGCCATACAAAAAGTAACATGTATGTTAGGTAGTAGTTGTAGAAAGAGCAGGGCTGGTCTTACTTGGACAAAACCAGCTTTTTTCAAAATAGGCAACAAATATTTCTTTCTCTGCTCATGGTATATACTACAAAACATAACAAAGTGCAGAGTATCCTGCACCGAAAAATTGTCGCAGCAGCACGGTGGGGCCTGCTCAGGCTTCTGCCAGGTCTTAAATGAACCTAGATAAAAATGTATCAAATTAAATCGGAACTTTGATAATAAAAACCTGTGATATGGGAATGTGACAAAGTTCAAGTAGGGGGCGAGTGAGGGTGTACAAACCAGGAGGTTATGTGCCCTTACTGCGGGTTTCAACACTTCGAGATCCTCCCTCCGTGCTTCCTGCCTATCCCTAAATAACTCTTTGATGGTTACTATGTCCTGTCTCCTAATATTTTCCGGAGATGAAAAAAGATCTGGGCGACCCAGATCTGCAAGGGTTTTAGCTACATATGCCAACCAAGGGATACTGGTGTATTTATCCAAGGATAAGACATCGTGAAAAATCTTGTGGTTCAGAGGTAGGTCATCATTTGTCCACAATTTCAGCCACAAAGTTAGCGGAGCAAGGCTCAGGGTATCAGACAGATACCCTGAGTTTTACAGACACTGTCGCATTTTTGTTCTTGAATGTTCTTTTGTGTTCTTCGGCATTTTCCTTCCTGAGCAGAACACTTGCTAATGTACCAGATATGCCATTGCATTTTTCAGTTCAGTTCAGAATCTTTATTTCGATCACTGAGACCACAAAAGACAATCACAACAATACACACAACATTTCCAATAGGGGATAGGTACACCCTATTATCATAGTAGTTTGTATGTATACAAAATTATTTAACATTGCTATTCAAGGATTTCAGAACCGTATAAAAGTTAAGAAGTTCACTAAAAGCGTAAGACCATTGTATTCATTAATAAACCGCACATATTGTTCTAAAATGCTTGAAAATGTTGATTTCCATAAAAATATCATAAAAGTGAACAATTGATAAGAAAAAAATATATATACATCCTCGAATAGCCGTAAAGAGATCAACATAAGAACTGTCAATGATGCGTCAGTATATGAAACACTAATATGAGCATAAAATTCTATGCCCATGATTGGAGCTATGCCAAACAGAAGTTTGCATTAGACGTTACTCTTCGGGCTGCCAGAGTAATGTTATCCTAACCGTTTGTACGTCGGCTTACTCAGTTTGCTAATCACTAGGTTGGATGGGCTTGGGACCCTTAGTCATTTTTTCACTTATCAACCACTTCCAGCTTAGGAATTTAGCAGTTGCTATTACACTAGATTTGATTGTATTGGTCAGCTGTATTCTCATTCAACGGAGCTACACCTGGTACCCATGTTTCTACATAAGGCTTTCAACCATTTGCTCCGGGGTGCCTTATGTATATATGATTATTATTCGTTGTCGTTGTTATTGTGGTTCAATAAATTAATTTGTTTCGAAAACTGGCATCGTTTAAATGATTCACACCTGGACATGAATGGGATGAACAAATACAATCAAAATATTCTGTTTTACATACACTGTCGCATTTTTGTTCTTGAATGTTCTTGTGTGCTCTGGGACGTTTTACTTCCTGAGCAGAACACTTGCTAATGTACCAGATATGTCATTGCATTTTTGCAAGACGATCATTTATACAAACCATTAATGCATATTGTTTTAGGTAAACAGACTATATAAATGTACTCTCTGCTTTATAATATCACCATTTCTTACATAACCCCACTGGCCTTCAAGTGATGGAATTACACAAAATTTGATCAGCTTCTTAACCCCTTCAGTGCCCATGACGAGATGGTCTCGTCATGAAGCGCGGTTGCGCTGTGCCCATGACGAGACTGAACCCCGCCCGCTAATGCAACGCCCGGCACAGGGCGGGGAAAGGGCGGGGCACTGAAGAGGTTAAGAACCATGGTTAATCGTATGTAAATAAGGAAGCAGTATTCTTTATTACATTTACATTTGAAGTTGAAAGACTAGTTGATGATCATGCAGAGTTGCATCATGCTCGACTTGTAGGTTTGGTGCTGGTCTGGATAATTGTTACAGTCTGAAGTGCGCCTGAGTGTAGCTGGTTTTGCCTTCTGAACCTTCGTCAGTGATTTAACCAGTGCAACAAGAAAGAGAAACATGGTTGCAATGTCAAGGAAATATACTATGTTTGTGTGTGCACCTGTTTGAATGAGCATAGTTGATGCGGTGCCATTCTTTACAGGTTAAACAGAGAGCGGAGAAAACCCTATGAGCTGTTGCAGGAGACCGGATGTGATGTCTGCTGCATTAGGGGATTCCACCACTCACACCCGTCAGTACAAAGGGAAAACAAATGTTGCCACAGTCCTGCAGACAACAGCAATAGAGTGAGGCCAGGATGCCAGTGTCCTTTGAATTTATTAATACTGCAGGACACAATTCATATCTGGTACTGATGGAAGTGCCAGACCTTATATGATCACAAATTAATACGCAGAAAGACGTTGACAACTGTATATTGTCAGAGATTAGTCGGACCACTTGTATACAAAGAGGCAGCCCTTTCTTAGCAGTGAACATCTAGTGCTACACCCCCCAACTCCCAATGTTCAGGACTTTTTACAGGTTTTCCACATACACTCAGGAGCATAGCTTAGTCAGTGAGATTCGGAGAGGTATGAATCGTCAAATCTCTCCGACCTGATTGAGGGACTCCAATATCAGAAGGGGGAGCCCTAGGAGCCAGAACCCCAGGATCTTCATCCTCCCCAATAATTTGGAGAGGAGTTGGGTCTGGTGTAACCTTGTCTGAGCCACCGTATAATGGTCAATCGGATTGTATTTCTTCTGCCATGTACGAGGAGTGCAAGGAGTCGACCTCTGGGCCCAGGAGAAGGACTAATGATGATGATGATAAGCATGTTAAGCCTGAACGAACCAAAAAGACCAATTCCCTGGGAAATGTTTCTGATTTTGCCCAACAATTGTCAATGTGGAATCTCCTTTCCCTAATGCAAACAACCTTTCAGGGAAGGTTAAAGGCACTGGTTTTGAGCATTACTCGAAATGTTAAGCTTATCCACCTACTCAAAAGTATTAGTAAATCACTAAAGGATGGTTCATGGGAGGACATTTTAGAAGGAGGTTTAAATGGTGTTATCACTGATCCTAGTTCTCCTCTCCTATAGAGGGGGTCCCTTCATCTACTCGCACCATAAATTATGAGATATATGTTTCTAGATGTCCCTTTCTTATTTAAAAAAAAAGGGTAGTGTATTTGGGAAACAAAGGGTCTTATCTAAGTGTAGCCTCACTATGTTTTTTTGAGACTTGGGGTGAGAAGGAGAGCTCAGGAAGGGAGGGTAGGTAGAAAGCATAGGAGCTGTTTAAGGCTACATGGAATGGAGTCCCTGAGTCAGACTCCTAGATCCTCCCAAGCTGCCAGCTCCAAGTGTTACCCCTAAGATGTGTAAACAACTAACCACTAAGGGCAAGCCGGGCAGAAAAAGGCACAGTGAGGTTAGGAAAACTTCCAGAGAAAGGGAGTGGGAAAATTTAGGAAATCAAGGAAAGTTGAAAGGTGGCAAAAAAGGTTTCTGGGGACAAAAATAAGAAAATACACAACAAAATACTCAAAGTATTAAAATTTGGAAGGAGAGATCGTTCCCTAACCCTTATGTTGGAGTAGTGATTTGACCAAAGAAAATCCTGTCTTGATACAAACAATTTCTCCCTATTTCAGGCAGGAGGTGCTTGTAAGCAATTGGCACCGCCATTGATATTCCCAATTATGCAATCTAAAAGGAAAATGCAGCATTCAGTTTGTCACCCTCTAGATAGATCCAGGCTGCTAAGTGACTTTTGCCAATATTAAAAGATTTAGGAAGATCTCCTCAAAGGACTTGTCCCTGGTTGGTTTAAGGAAGGTTGCAGGGGAAGTACTGACCAGAGTACTGTTTGTTTCAGAGGAGACAGGGAACATAGTGGTGTCCTCAGGCTCAGTCTTGGTGAGAAATTGCATTAGTCTCTGTGATGGAAGTGAGGCTATATGTGCACCCGCTGGCAAATCAGGGGAGGGCTCTTATACTGAATTTCCCACATTTCTAAATGAACATGGAGGGCTAAAATGTAACCAGGTTTTTCTTTGCGTCCCACGGGTGCAGGCCAGAGAATAGGCGCTAGAAGGAGTTGGTGGGTGCAACACCGTTCGTAAGACAGAATAGTTACAATAAAGTTACATAATGATAGAGCCCTCATTGTAAAGAGTCAAAGGTGATCCCATCGTCCTCACCACTCTCAGTTAGATCAACATAGGAGGGAAAGAGGATAGGGTGGCCATTGGTTTATCCCCCATAGAACAGAGATGCACCTCCTCAAAAACTTCGAGGATCACTCCATTTCTGCTTGGAGTGGGGTGGCTGATGAAATTGATTGGTAAGGGTCAGGGCATCCGCTGCCGGGACGTGTCCTGGTTTGGAACATTCATGGGTTTAAATCGTTTATAGAAATGGAAAAGCACAGAGAGGTCTTAACAAATTACCCTATATTGTTCCTCCAGGATACCTGGTTGTTGGGGTGCCCAGCAGTGGAGGGGTTTGTTGCCTTAGGTCAAAATGCCAAGGTCTCGAAAAGAGGGAGAGCAGTGGGTTGACTGCTCATATTGGTATTTGTCCGCTGTGGGAAGAAGGTAATGAAACTCTAAACTACTTGCATATGCCCCACACTTGTTAAATTGATTCATTCACCAATGACGAGGGGTTAAAATAAATGATTTGTCTAGAAGGGATGTATGACGTTACAACGCACACTTTTACAACGCATGCACTTACAACGCATTTTTTACAACGCATAATCCATTACAACGCACTACACTTACAACGCATGACACTACAACGCATTTAAAAAAAATACCTTTACAACGCATACCATTACAACGCATAATATAACATTGCATTTAAGGTAAGTATTAGATAGTATAGGGGTAAAAATTACTTTTCTAACTCCAGGGGGTGCAACAGTAGGGTAAATGTTGGATAGTATAGGGGTAAAAGTTACTATTCTAACTCCAGGGGGTGCAACTGTAGGGCAAGTGTTGGATAGTATAGGGGTAAAAATTACTATTCTAACTCCAGGGGGTGCAACAGTAGGGTAAGTGTTGGATAGTATAGGGGTAAAAATTACTATTCTAACTCCAGGGGGTGCAACAGTAGGGCAAGTGTTGGATAGTATAGGGGTAAAAATTACTATTCTAACTCCAGGGGGTGCAACAGTAGGGCAAGTGTTGGATAGTATAGGGGTAAAAATTACTATTCTAACTCCAGGGGGTGCAACTGTAGGGCAAGTGTTGGATAGTATAGGGGTAAAAATTACTATTCTAACTCCAGGGGGTGCAACAGTAGGGTAAGTGTTGGATAGTATAGGGGTAAAAATTACTTTTCTAACTCCAGGGGATGCAACAGTAGGGTAAGTGTTGGATAGTATAGGGGTAGAAATTACTATTCTAACTCCAGGGGGTGCAACAGTAGGGCAAGTGTTGGATAGTATAGGGGTAAAAATTACTATTCTAACTCCAGGGGGTGCAACAGTAGGGCAAGTGTTGGATAGTATAGGGGTAAAAATTACTATTCTAACTCCAGGGGGTGCAACAGTAGGGTAAGTGTTGGATAGTATAGGGGTAAAAATTACTATTCTAACTCCAGGGGGTGCAACAGTAGGGCAAGTGTTGGATAGTATAGGGGTAAAAATTACTATTCTAACTCCAGGGGGTGCAACAGTAGGGCAAGTGTTGGATAGTATAGGGGTAAAAATTACTATTCTAACTCCAGGGGGTGCAACAGTAGGGTAAGTGTTGGAAAGTGTAGTGTAATATTATGCGTTGTAATGGTAGGCGTTGTAATGGAATGCGTTGTAAAGGTAGTTTTTAAAAATGCGTTGTAGTGTCATGCGTTGTAAGTGTAGTGCGTTGTAATGGGTTATGCGTTGTAAAAAATGCGTTGTAAGTGTAGTGCGTTGTAACAGTTACGTTGTAAAGGTTGTTCCCCGTCTAGAAGTGTATGTTCCTCCAATTCATCCCCTGCCACAGCATTAATTGCTGAATCTGGTTAATGATATGGGAAAATTGATATGTGATTATCCAGATGCATTGTTGGTGGTTGGGAGGATTTCAATGAAAGCTCAACTTTTAAGGAGCTGGATGTGGCTATGAAAGAGATATGATTAGCATTACACATTCCAGAAAGCACTTTTCCTGAAATTCCTAGAGAAGGAGACGCAGAGGTTCTGTCTCGTTTATTGAACTTGATAATTGTTAATGGTCGGTGTAATGACGATACTCCTGCTATGAGAACTTTCAAACATGGTACTAGTAATCTGGCCATTGAATATGTGCTGGTTCCAGTGCACCAGTCCCATTAGGTAAAAGATGTCAAAGTTTTTGACGTAGGGCCCAGCGATCATATTGCCCTTGGTCTGGAGTATAGAGAAGATTATTTTGCGCTGTCCAAGTACCAAATCATCTCTTGACATAGTTTACTATATGAGAATACGAGTTTTCATTTCCGAGATATATTGCAGGCTTTTTCCACAATTGAATTTGAGCATTTGACCTGGAAAAAGGTCAAGATGTGTTGGATTGGTATTCCGGGTTAACAAAGCAATTGTTAGCCCAGTTCAAACTGGTAAAGGGGGGCCCTCATTCAGCTAGTAGTATAAGAAGTAAAGGAAACAGTTGGTTTGATGATGATTGAAGGGAGGGTAGAAGTGTGGCAAATAGTAGTAGTTGTCACTTCAAGTCAAATCCTAGTGATGTTAGCTAAAAAACCGCAACGGTGGCTTTGAAAATCGCCTATCACAAGGTATGTGCCCACAAAAGGAGAGAGTTTTGTAGGTTAAATTGGGAGTCAATGCTATCTGCCATTCTTGATAAACATAGTAAGTGCTTTTGGCGGCTAGTGAATTCAGTAACCCATTTATCGCAGTCCTTTCTTGAGGCTCTGATAAGTGAGGATGATTGGTACACTTTTATATATTCACTATATAGTGGTGAAAACCTTGAAAAATATTTTGTGTTCCAGGCTAGTTCGTTAGTGGAAGTGATTGCAAGTACTCAGACGGCAGTAATGCTTTAACATAATCAGTAATGTGAATGCCTCTAGGGCTGGTGGTCTGGATGGGCTTCCATTTGTGATATTTAGAAATGGGGACTAATATTGAGTGGGTTCATCTGATAGGTAACACTAAAAGACTTCATCCCAGACTCCTGAAAGGGAGCAATAGTGAAGCCCACTCACAAAAAGGCAAACGGGATCAGCCTGCTAATTATCGTTTGATTTCTTTTCCCGATAATCCGTTCAAACTTTATGATCAAACTTCATTAGAACACCTAACTACATGGGCTTTTGACTCTGGACTTAAGGGCTAACTTAGGAGTGACTTATAAGTGTCAAAAAGGAAGGCTTAAACCTGGTAAAAGATTAATTTTGACAAGTAGTAATGGTAGTTTAAAACTGCACACCAAGAATGCTGTGGCAGGTCTGGAGACATGATTTACAGTGCTACTGTAGAGGGTGGCATGATAAGTGCTGCAGCCCACCAGTAGTATTTAATTTGCAGGCCCTGGGTACAGATGATACCTTATACTATGGACTTACAGTATATTATATGTGCCAATCAGAAGTCTATCCATTTTACTACATTCAACAGGGAGAGCATAGGCACTTTAGTTGGAGTAAAGTACACAGAGTTCTATAGCCAACAAACATAGGGCTTAATAAAAAAGGCAAAAAATCCCAGTTGACCCAACAGGAAGCACAGATTTTCTACATATACATTTCAACTTTTTTCTCCTCCAAGGTGCCTACCAAAAAAATTTGTTTTTCCAGCTTTAAAAATCATAATTTTACTTTAAGCAGTGGTAATCTTGATTTAACTTTGATTGTGGTATTTGTGAAGTACAGTCAATGCATACTGTAAATCTTTGGGAAATAAACATAAGAGTTTGATATCGTCTTAGTACATTAGTGTATGGAGACAACGCCCTCCTACTGTAGGGATGACAGAAAATGTAGTATCTATGGGCCATATTATCAACGAACGTCGATAACAATATCGCCGCTTTAGCGGCAGGAAACTGCCGCTAAAGCGGTGATAATGGGCTTGATAATATGCCCTTGTGAATTCCCATAGAAGCCCAGGTTCACACCAGAACCTTGGCTTCTATGGGAATTTAAAAGGGCATATTATCAAGCCCATTATCGCAGCTTTAGCGACAGTTTCCTGCCGCTAAAGCGGCGATAATGTTATCGCCGTTCCTTGATAATATGGCCCTGTGTTTTTTGGAAGCTTGTATAAGTATAAAGAAAATCGGAGAGGGTAAGAGGCGCCCTTGCTTGAAACCATTCTCAGTTGGAATATGGGGAGGAAGGACTCTTTCAGGCCCCTCTGGATCCTAATCCAAGCCGCAGTTGGTTGTTCATTTACCAGAGTTAGATTGCGATCAGGAATATTAAGGGCTGCTAATTTCCTCCATAGTGGGGGTCTGTCTACGTGGTCAAATTAACTAGAAAAATCAAAAAAGCCAACATAGATTGTCTGATTTCTTATTTTAACGTATTTTTATAATATTGGATTCAATACAGCAATGTTGTCTAAATAGGAATAATTAGTTTGAAAACCTGTTTGTTTGATGGGAATGATGCCCTTTTCTGCAACCCATGTTTCTGAATGCTCTAATAATAATAATACATTCCCGGCATTATCAAGGAAAGCAATTTGTCGAGAATTGAGGGGATCTTTTTGCAAACCTTTTTTATTGACGGCAGGATCATGCTACCCTTTCAACTGCATGCAATTGTTCCTGAAAGATGGAATTCATCAAGTACTGGCTTCAAGATATCCCCCTGAGCTCATAGTCTTTTTTCTTTATAGCTATGGGGACTTGAACTGGACCTAGTTCATTGGATAATAAGGCTGAATAAATATACTTAACAATTTGATCAGCCAAAGGGGCTGAACAATTGAGTGTAAATGTGTGTTTGTGAGAAAACTATTCAGAGATTTTGTATATTGAGTATAGATTTCAGATACATATTGAAACTATACATTTTCGGGGATAGTGATTGGATTAGGAGAGCACCAAGCCCCTAAGGAAAGAGCAATAAAATGCCAGTATTTTCCTGAATAACTTTCTGGTGCTGCTTTTTTAAATAAATGGTGCCCTGCACATCCTCGGAGAGTAATGAAATAGTTATTACAGAGTTTTCACAATTTTTTCTTTCGGGATCTTATACGTTTCACTCTTATTCTGAAGTATGACTCACATTGTAGGGAAGGGCGTTAATTGCGTAATGTGCTATATTGTAATTATGCGGAATTACTGCTAAATTACTCAAGGCGGGTAGCCCTGCATTTAGTACTATTTTCTCTGCATTTTCTTAGCAGCCCACATCCAAAATTAACAATCTCGCACTAAGAGAATAGTGCTAAATGCAACAGAACAGGAACTGCAGCAGAGAGTCATCAGCTGCTCACTCTCTGTTCCTGTGCTCTTGAGATTGCGTAATTTTATGTAATTTTGCATCACAAGAGTAATGCAAGTTTACCAAATTACTATGATTGTTTTGGCGAAATTAAAATTTTGCCTAGGCTTAATATATTGCCTACGAATTAAATTGTTTGGACTATAACATAACATTTGCTTAGTTACTTCTCGTTTTGTAGTGCATCTCCTAGTCGGCTTATCAGTTTTTCATCTAAATTTGAATGACTAAAAGGTCCATTGCTCATTCCTATAGTGATGTCCTCTGTAATAATATCTGAAACAAGCATTTGCAATGCAATCGGTTTCGCCTTTGGGACCTTATTTGTATTTAGCTATGCAGCACATTAGCCTGGGTGCTGAAACATCTACTGTTCTGTAACATGGAGGGAAAGTAAGCATCAAACTGCGTGACACGCCAGGTATGGGAACACATGGAGAGAAATATTGCCTTTCAGCAGGAAATGGTATAGTCCAAAGCTCTGTTTTTGATATAAATTCAGGGCCTTCGGTGGTCATATCACTGAAAATACAAGATTTGAAAAAAATATTATTGTCTACGGGTGCTCGTGGAAGACAATTTCTATGGACTGGAATCTAGGGAATGCTAAAGTGATTCTGGTATTTTACTGACCTCTGCAGGTCGTTTTCTATCAAGACAGTTAAATAGCGGCAGTTGAACAGGAAAAAAAAGTCCCTAAGTGGAAGCAGACAAGTCCTAGGGATGATCTCCAGAGCCCACAAAGTACATACACATATAAGTATATACTAAAGTATATACAAGAGGTCTCGAATGCTCGACCTAAAAAAGGGTTGTGGGGAAGTTTAACCAATCCCAGACCAGATCAAACAGAGTAAAGCAGCAATAGATGGAGGATATTGGTCTAGACAAGTATGTAATTTATTTCTAGTTTGGCACCTAGTAAATTCCTGAAGGGACTGGCAGAGGTGGTAAAGTCAAGAGTTTAATGGAAAAAATAATTGTCACTATGTTCATAAATATCCACTTTAAAATCATTAACGAAACAAAATGTTTTGTACGTTACAATTGTATAATCTATTATTGAATAATAGGTGAGAATCTTTCAAAGTTATACATCTCATTTCTCTTAATGTATCTACAAGAGTATATCCAGTGTCTCTTTAAACTTGTTGGGAAAAAAGCTTTGGGAATATTTCAAATCAGCTCCATCTCGGGAGACTGAGATAGCTCCAACTTTTTGTATGATACTTTTGTATTTACATCCCTGTAATAATAAAACAATCTGCTTCCTCATTTACAATTACTGACAGAGCATACAAAACTTGCAACAAATCATTATTAAATTTCCATTCTGGGGCAATGTAAATGTTAAAGAGAAACATAGAGATTATATGTAAATAATGAGACAGAAACAGTGTTTTACCCAACTAGTGCAGAGACATAGAAGAAAGTGTATTTCAGCAACAAGCTACTTTTGTAAGAGTAAAATAGTTAATCCACCACTGGCATGGTCGTGAGATGATCTTTTGCAGCTTTACTAATCACATTATAATCATTGAGTTCAAAGGAATGACAAATCTGTGTTTCCTGAAAATACTAAATAGAATTTGAAAACAGGTCAATGATGTTCCAGAAAACTAAACCTAAATGTGCATTAGACCACTTCTGGAAACAGATGCGTGTAAACAGTCTGGGCGAGGAGAGAACACTGGTTCAGATTGGAGCAGATTGGTGCGGAGGCAGTTGCAGCCGACACAGTGGCGCAGAGCAGAGCGGGACCGAGAACTAAGAGCGGTGTGGCCGAGTGACCAAACAGAGTGCCAGTGCTGGTGAGTCGCAGCACGTGCGAAGTGCGGGGATCGGGAGAAGGAAAGGGGGGTCCCGGTCATCAGAGCCAGGAGTAAGACCAGCCCGTATTACCCTCCCCATGATCAACTATCAGCTGCACCATCCGCATCACCAGTTCCCTCCACCACCGTCACCGCAGAACGCGGCACTGCCACGGCCACTATCAACCATCAAACCCCCAGGCAGTGAAGGGGTAGTGGAGGAGGACGAAGGATCTGGGCTAGGCCTGAGACGACGCCCTATCGCGGATGGAAGTGGCCTGCACTAGGCTGGTGCGACTTGTCCAGGGGCAGGCAGGCTCTCGTCTGTCAGCTGTTTCTCCCCCACACACCACCGCAAGACCTCCGCAAGACCCGGGTTCTACAGCTGGACCTCATCACAATTGCTGCCCCGGCAAGCCTCTGGGTCCTGCATGGCCCTTGCACACACATGGCCAGCACACAGTAAGCAGCAAGATTCACAAGGCTCTCGGAGGCTGTCAGGAGGTCCCTATAGGCCCTTCACCAAATGCAACAAAGCTCTAAGGGTAAAAGGCAGGTGGTAGGAGCTAGGAGTCAGGAGGTCCAGAAGGATCAAGGGGAATTAAGGAGGTAACCAGGATGTAATTGGAATTGGAATTGGAATTTGTGAAGCGCATTATCACCATGCGGTCTCTAAGCGCTGTGAGAGGGTGCTGCCTTAGTCCAGGTGGGGGATGGCGCAAGTTACTGCGTGCCCCATGCCTCCTGAAAGAGAACTGTCTTGAGCTTTTTCCTGAACGGGAGCAAGCAATGTTCCTTTCGTACATTCTCAGGCAACTTGTTCCAGATTTGGGGGATGCAAGAGGAGAACGCCCTTCCTCCAATGGAGGACAAGCGAAAGCGAGGACAGACCAAGATACTGGCCTCTGATGACCGTAACGTTCTACTTGGATTGTATTTGGCTAGACTGTCTTTGATGTATCTTGGGGCTTGGCCATAAATAGCTTTGTGTGCAATGCAGAGGCCTTTAAATGTAATCCTCTGTCTGATTGGGAGCCAGTGCAGCTGGCGCAAGAGAGGCGTGGCATGCGTTTGTCTGGGTACCTTAAAGATCAGTCTAGCGGCATCATTCATAACTATCTGCAATCTTGCCACAAGTTTTCCTGGAAGACCGAGGTAGAGGGAGTTGCCATAATCTAGTCTTGAGATAATTAGGGCTGATACCGCTAATCTAAGGGTGTCAAAGGTAAGAAGGGGGGCCAATTTGCGTAGCTGTCTCAGTAAGCCTGTGCAAGTGCCCACTATTGCCGATACCTGTTGGGTCATGGATAGCTTGGCATTGATATTCAAGCCCAGGCTTTTTACAGCCTGTGCCGGCTCTGGGTATTTGCCTAGTTCTTGAGGCCTGAAGAGATTGCTCCAGGGGTTGGCATCAGTGGCGATGGCCAGCACCTCTGTTTTATCTGGATTGATCTTTAGAGAGTTGCCCGTCATCCAGTTGACAGTGAATTTGAGGATGTTCTGAACTCTAGCCTGGGCGATTAGAGAATTATCAATCTGAATGCTAATTTGGGTGTTGTCGGCGTAGTTGTAAATCTGGCACTCCATTTGATTCAGTACGGCTATCAAAGGTTGGAGATAGACATTGAACAGAAGGGGTGACAGTGCAGACCCCTGTGGAACCCCACAGGGAAGTGTGCCTACATTGGATACAGCGTCAGTCAGTTGTGTTCTCTGGGAACGGCCATCCAGAAAGGACGTGAGCCATGTTAGTGCCTTGCCCTGAACTCCTAGATCAGATATCCGCGACAGGAGTAAGTCATAACTGACTGTGTCGAATGCCGTGGATAGATCCAGCAGAATCAGGGCGCATGGGTTTTTGGTGTCTGCCCTCAGTCTCAATCCATCCAACACTGAGAGTATAACCAGTTCCGTGCTGTGGTGGGCCAGAAAGCCCGCCTGGTTAGTTTGCAGGAGATGATTAACTTCCAGGTGATGTGACAGTGTGACAAGTACATGCTGTTCTAGAACCTTTGAAAGGAACGGGAGTTGAGAGATCAGCCGAAAATTCTTCAGTTTCCTAGTATCGGCCCCCGCTTTTTTTAACAGCGGAATCACACGTGCCTCCTTGAAATCCTTAGGGACTTGTCCTTTCTCCAGGGATGTGTTGAGAAGTGAAAGGATCTCGGCCTTGATCCCAGGGAAGGCCATCCTGAAAATCCTAGGGGGGCAGGGGTCTGTGGGTGAACCTGATTTCACACGTCCTATAAGTAAAGCCAGAGAGTCAGGCATGAGCACAGGGAAGGAGGTGAGGTGTTTGTCAAAGAAGGGGGCCTGGGGTACAGGTTCTAAAAGGCAGGGGAGCGTAGGGGTACGCTGGATTTCGGTCAGAAGATCCTCTATTTTAGAGGTGAAGAAGGCTTGAAATAAATTGCTGTTTTCCCTACAAAAGGAAGGCTTCTGTTGCTTCACTTGTCTAAGTTCTTTCAGGATCTTGAAAGTCTCTTTTTGTACATTGTTAGCGAACGCGATCTTGAGTTCATAGAAATCTGATTTTCTTGTTAGTATAGCTTTTTTGTATGCAGTGAATTTAGCATGGTATTTTAATCGAGGTTCGGGCTCATAAGCTTTCCGTCAGGCTCTTTCATATTGGCGAAGTTCTTGTTTCAAACTTCGTAAGGTATCATCGAACCAGGGAGCCCCTTTCCCTTTGTCCCTTATTTTTTCCCTACGTGCAGGTGCAAAAGTGCGAATAGCACTGTTCAGCCTTTGTATCAGGGCGGTACTTTGTGCATCGGGGTCACCTGGAGTGGGACTTCGGGGACTGGATTTTTTTAGGGTCGAGACCAGGTCCTCTGCTCTGATCTTATTCCAGCTCCTAAGGACTTTCCATTCAGGGGGTGGAAGGGTATTATGCTCCAAAGGTGGGAGCCGGCCACTAATGATATAGTGATCGGACCAGGAGCAGGGCCTAATGACCGGAGGGTCAGTATGTGGCTGGGAGGTCCAAACCAAGTCAAGTGTGTGGCCTTTCTCATGGGTGGGACCTATCACAATTTGGTGGAATTCCAATGCGGTCAGAGCCTCGTCCCTTAATGTAGCTTGGCTCTCTTTGGGAGATTGCTCCCAGTGGAAATTGAAGTCTCCCATTATTACTATATATTGGTACCGTGAGCGCATATCGTGGGTCAGTTCCATCAGGTATTCGACGAACCTGGGCGATGTTCTCGGGGGGCGGTATACAATCAGGGCGACAACGCAAGCTGTCTGAAAATAGAATTTTGCCCCTAGTACATCCGCCCCTTCAATGCTTTCTGCAAAGAGCATCTCAGCCTTGAGGAGATGCTTGTAGAAAAAGAGGACCCCGCCCCCTCTGCTGCTGCCTGGTCTATTATGATAGAGGGCTGCGTAGTTAGGGGTCATAGTGGCTACCAGGTCTGGGTTGAGGATTCCTCAAGCCAGGTCTCGGTGACACCTAATATATCTGTGGTTTCGTCTTGCAGTAGGGAGAAAACGTCTAGGTTATGTTTTTGCAAGGACCGAGTGTTCAAGGTCGCAAAACTGAGTCCCGGAGGGTTAGTGTGCCAAAGTGGATTTGGAGAAAGATCTGCGTGATTGCGGTGGACCGTAGATTTACGTGGCCTTAGTAGCCCTTCTGATTGGAGTGTTGCTGTTATTAAGTTGTCAGGCGGTGCTATGTTATGATTTAGGTGGTGGAGTTCTGCCAGTGAGTAAACATGGCCCGGGCCAGAGGTTCTGGCCCCTGGGCCGGGTCGGGCGCGGACGGGCCCAGACGGGTTTGCCTTAGGCACGCCCGTTGCGCGCGCCCGCTTTGCGCTTGCTCCAGCTCAATAAAAATACCCTGAGGCAGCGCCCACCCACTACTCAGCCCTGCTGTGCAGCGGCTGTCTGCTCTATGCACTAGACTGGGAACCAACCGGAAGTGCTTGGGCCGGAAGTGGGGACACGCTGAGGAGCGAGCAAGTGCAGGATGCAATTAGGTAAAAGACACAGATTAAAAAGAACTGTTATAAAAAGATTCCATTTCTTTAAAAATGAAGTTGAACAACGTGCAAAGTAGCAATGGTACAAAAGAATTGCAGGAGAAAGGTTGCAAGCGCGACAGCGTTGCAAGAGACCCACCTTTGACCTGGGCAGGACTGAGAAGGTTGCTGCCCTCCTCCTGTGAAGCTCCCTCTACAACAGCCCCCATCTGAAAAGACCAGCTGGCAGCAAGGAAAGCCCAGGGGCTATACCGAAAAGAAAATTATTGCCCCAGAAAAAGGGCACCACTTTTTGGGCTGAAACTTCACTGGTTCCACCCGCGGGCCAATCCTCGCAACACCAGGGGGCTAAACAGCCCAACCAACGCAGTGGTTGATCAGTGAATACTTTAGTAAGGCAATGACTCAGCCTCAGACTCGCACTCTGAGACATCTATCCTCACCTTCATACACCTGGGTGGCACCCTGCATCTCACTGGTCAGAGGAGCCCCCCGCTTGACACCCAGAAACTGTGAATAAATATGGGAGAGCTGCATTGCAACTCAGATCTGCTGCCTGATACTACAAGGAGAAGAAGGACTGCCCTGCTGGAACCCTGGCCTGCACCTCAAATGATTGCACACCCCCATGCAAATGAAGGAACGCCCCATGAAGATAGTGCTGGGTGCTTTATGTGCGCCATCGCTATCGGCATTACAGAAGGGGCCGCAGAAGCATCTGCAGTCCCGTCTGTAATACCAAAGTGCCTCGGGCGCGTAAATCGGGCACAAACGCCCATTGTGCCACCGAAGCACTTTGTGTAATACGGCCCCAGTTGTAAACACAGTTGCCTTGTTGTATCAAACCATATTACTGGTGATTAAAGATAGTCCCGTTTTTCAAATTAGAAGCGTGCCAAATATCTGGGAAATGTATTTTAATTAAGTGAATCAAGATTGTACCAACTGGAGGGGAGGGTGTGTAGGAGATATGCAAATGTTAATTCATTTAGTGGAGGTATTAGCAAAACTATTGCTTTCCCTATGATTTTGTCAGTTAGGTGTGTCTTAAATTGTTTGTTTTAGGGTTTAATAACATAGATTGGTAATATTCTGGATATTGTTCATATTGTAATTATTTTAAACGTGATAATGTATTTTTTGTATTTACTGTTAGTATTGCAAATACGTTTATATAATACATTGTGATGGGAATTGGGACTGACTGAGATTTGATAGCCTTTCTAGTGTTGTGTCGTTGACTCTCTGAATCAGAGCCTTTCTGCCGAGTCACTCTATTAAAATGAAGCTGTCACCCGCGTGAGTGAAACTGCAGTCCATGATGTCACTTGCACGAAGCGTGCACGTTCCACTGTGCAGTCGTGAGTCACGCTGTTACGTTTTTCTGGCTGATAACCAGATGGGATGTTATTAGGACTACCAAGAGAACGTGAGAGCATCCGATAAGGAAACAGAAACGGGAGTGATATCTAAGCCTGCCGAAAACAAGTCCATTCACAAGGGTAGTATTCTGACTCAGCAGCAGAATATTTCAGACATGTTAGTATTTCTTTTCTGCATTTATAAGCAGTTTTTCATAGCGCTGACTAACCCCAGAGTGTGACAAAGCGCTTTGTACAAAGCCATATTACATTTACCGTTTACAAGAGGAATAACATACAATTTGACAGAGTAAATAAAGGTGTAAGTATGGGCATTCCAAAAGTTTAAAAAGGACTGAAAATAGGGCGCAGACACCATGCAAAACAGTTAAGTTATAACCACTAAACAAAGCCATATGAAACAGTTAAAATAGGGTGGCATGAACTCTGAAAATGATGTAACTATATGTCAGACTTAGGGCCTCATTTAGAGTTTGGCGTGCAGGGTAATCCCTCACAAACTGAGGGATTACTGATGACTTCCAACCCCTCAATCTGCCTGCTCTGCTCTAAATCATGTGGGCCACTGGCTCTGCCATTGGAAAACATGAGCTTCATCAGCTTAAAGGCTGGTGCAGTTCCAGACTGAGGGGGGAGGGCAGCCCTTTCACATTCAGATTCAAGAGCTTGCGTCAGGGATAAAACCTTGCCAAATTCTTCGAAGGCTGGTGTTCTGTGTGTTTAGAAAGAGATTTGACAATGTTACCTTTTCCACATGTTTTCTCAATGTATGACAAGAACCATTTTCTGAGTGTAAATTCGTTTTCTGGAATGTGAGGAATATCTTTGGGTGCCAAAGGAGCGTGAGTATATCCAAAGAAGCCATAGTTCTACTAAAGGATATCCAAAAATGAAAGAATTGTTTTACTTGAAGCATTTGTAAGCCGCATCTTCATGCCAAAGGGATTTAGCTGAGCTTATTCAGATAGTAAATGTAAATGTACTTATATAGCGCGCGAATCACCCCTAGGGGTATCTCAGCGCTGTACTCATACCACTGTAGGAACCCTTCCTGGCTATCCGTGTGAAGTGTCCACTCCTGGGTACCTCCATGGTGAAGCCAGGCATCCCAGTGCTGTTGGGGCCTTTGTGGAGATTAAGCAATCTATTGCCCAGATTTACAGCATGGGAGCCATGATTAGAATAGGCACTGAGGCGAGAATATCAGGTCAGAGGAATTTATAGCCCAAGACCCTGCCGCGTCGGGAATCGAACCCTGGTCCCAGACCAGTGCTCTGCATCGAGGTCTGCCGCTCTAACCATTGAGCCACACTTCTCCACTGGTCTAGGAAAAAAACTACATGGCATCCTAATATCCTCTGGGGAACATGGGTACATACAACAAACCATAAAGTGCAGTATTTATGTGCATTATATCAACAGGAAGCAAGGGCAGATAAACAAAACATATGGGGCTATTCACAAAGGTAAATTTACACACGAGTATGTCTACACCTGCAAGTTTACTCTTACTCTTTTGGAGTAATTTTACTACTTTTGGCTAACCACTATTTCCAAGTCTAAAGTTACTCAAAAGTGTAGATAGTCAACACTCCCTGAAACAATGGGTGGAGTCATTAAAAACGTCATCTATGACCCAAAGCTTTCTACGATTGATGAGTTTACAACCGTTTTTTAAGTTCCGCACACTTGGTGGATACCTCTGCAACTGGAGCAGAGATCTCAGTATGGTAAAGCCTATGGGAAAATAATGAAAGTTTAAAAAGTTTAAAACAAATATAGTTAAAATATTTTATGTTAAATATTAATGTTAATTAATGTTATATATTTCTTTTAAAGGTAGTACAAATTAGAATTAACTCTGCAGCACTTTAAACTTAATTTTGAATGAATATTTAATTAGTCTAGGTATATTAAATACAATTAATATTATTTTTTCAAGATTGATTCAAAAACCCACATGAATAAAAATGTTTATATTTATCTATTAAGTTAATAAATGTTATGTATCAATTAAGTTTAAATAATGTAATTATTGTCTAAAAAATAAATTAGCAATATAATAATCCAGTCAGAAAGGGACCAAAGCTTTCACTGTTCAATAGCAGTGAACCTCAGGGATGACATTTGGTATGCCCTTCAGCAGTCTAAGCAGGTGTAGAGAATCACTGGTTATGTTTTTCCCATGCACTTGAAGTTGAAACCTCTCGTACACCAATTTCAAATGTCTAATCCAGTAAAGAGGAAATAACAGTCTGCTTCCCCCATCCTGCATCTCGAAATATTACCGAGAACAGGAATTCTAGAATGTTCCGTCTGTTGGGGTGTTAAGTCACAGTGTGTCTTCATTCACTGGATTACCCATTGGAATATTTTTAAATGATTTTCATTAAATATAAGATAAAACACATTTTGAAAACATCTTTTTCAAAGAATACACATTCCAGATAAATCGTAAACCTGTACAACTGAAAAAAGGGCACAACTCAACCCATTTCAGCGAACAATTTTTTACATGTGAGAAATGTCACCACAGTTATTCTCTTGAACTGCCTACTTTGATAGGGGAAGAAGAAGGGAACATGAATAACACTTGATCTTTTACGATCCAAAACTAAACACGTATGTCAGTTGTGAATAGTCTCTGTATCCAGTAAAAAAGACAAACATAATCAGGCTGACGTGACACTTAAGGTGAGCGAAGCTAGCTTGCACCAATATAGTGTAATGAATATATCCCTATAAGCTGTTGAGACGCCCCACTCCGTTCCACTCAAAATGTGGGATTTCAAAAACTCTCAGGATGCTGTCTGATGAGTGAACTAGAAGATCTCCTCCTCATCCTTTATCCGCAGATGTGATGGAACCACAGCGGTACCTTGTTGTCTTTAGAGATCATCTCTTTTTTGAGCACCTACAGCACCTCAATAAAATTATTATAAGTGGTGAAGTACCCCAACCCCCCCGCTGTACCATATAAGGATATTGCAAGTCACCAAGGACTTCTATAACCATATAGAGGAATGAGGCCAATGGCTGAGATACTTTATAAGGTTAAGGAACTCCAAAATCCTTATCAGGTACACCAGGGGGTACTTTATCCCTATAATAATACAGGGTCACACTATTACCTTTCACACAAACAACTTAAAATCTTGGTGTGTAACTCTTTCATATGAAAGAGTGAGCGCATTTACAAAAATGAAGAATAAAAATTAACCTCTAGGTCAAAATTAAACAAATCAATAACGTGTTATTTATTGCAAAGATAAATTAGAAATCTAGTTTAAAAATAAAAAGCAGCACTAGTTTGGAATGCGTAGGAACATGCAGAGAGATTCTAGTTTTTCTCTAATTATCTAAGGAGGGTAAAAAATAAACATGTTCTCTCTGCTTGTCATTGTAAGCTAAAGAGTAGAGAAGAAGGAAGAAAAGTAGTGTTCCGTTTTTTGTTGCTTTGAACAGCTGCTTCAGTTATGCTCTGTGAACAGACCTACCTTTCACCTCGGCTGCTGGCTTTAGAAGTAGGAATTGTGAGCTCAGAACTCAACTGTAATTACCTCGTAATAGTAATAACCTCGTAATAGTTGAGTTATGGCCTCTCTTTTTATAATGGGGCCTCACAAGTCACCGATTATAAAGAAATTACATCATGTTGATACAGGGATTACAGAATGCCATGTATTAAAAAGTTAATACATGCAATTTACTGACATTAAAATGGAGGTTGAGCTTCCGGAGTCCTGCTATCTTTGCTGTTTATCTCTGACTGGAGTTAGACAACCACAGTGAGCCCAACCTCACCATACTGCCTACCGGGCCCAGCTCAGGAAGCTTTGAGACCCTGAGTATTTCAATCCTGAATGCAGAGTCGGTCCCTAGCACCTCGTTGTCGAAGAACTGTTATGTCTTGGAAGTCTTCGCCCTCGGTAGATTGAAGGGGAGCCAGTGTCCTCAAAATGAACCTTTCACCGTATTCTCCAGCATTTCTACTTTAGTCTGCCAATGAATGATGGAGGGAATGGCACATCATTCAAAATGGCCCCTGTGATGTGATAGTGTTCTTCACCCTGCTCCTCTCTCTAGTCTACTCCAAGAAATAAACGTATTTGTTGATGCACTTATAATCTTCCCTTATCCATAAGTAGATCTTCTATTCGGAAAGTTCTCCTTCATGGTGTCATTTTCTCCTCATTCTGCTTGCAGGACTTTCAGAGACACTGCAGCACTGGCCTCTTCCTGGAAAAGGTTGATCACATCAGCAGGCCTCCAAAGGTCAGCGAGAGAAAACCATTTTGGCGCTCCAGAGAATCTAAGCCTTCTCAGTGTCCTGATTGCTCTGCCTCCACTAATCGTTAAATGTTTCAACAACATGAGAGGTGTATAAAATACATAGGGTGTGGCCTGTTATGGTCATGGACAAACTATCGTTCCACACGGTGTACATATGGTCAGCAATATATAACAATGGTTTAAACTTGTTTTTGACCTCACGTTTCACAGGCATGATGCTTGGCATACAGACATGTCAGTGGTCTGCACAAGTTAGGTAACGCATAGATTTGTTTACTAACAGGAGTGGTGTGTGACTTGCTGATTAACCCAATCCAGGCAAATTTTAGACTCAGACTTAGGGAGAAGTAGCATCTCATTCAGAGAAGACCGGGGACAAAGTAGAAAAGTATGTTTTGCAACTGGTTCTTTTCAAATGTTAATCTCTTTTCTAATTTACAGTATCAAAAGTATTTTATTTTATAAATAAAAACGCAGTTTGCCGCTTGGTGTACCTTGTACATTTTGAGAAACACCAGCCTACAAGCCTGATCGCTCAAAATAACAGTGTAAGAGTAGAAGCTACAAGGTAAAGTTCAAAGTATGATGAAGTGTGAGATATTTTGAGGAAATGGATCCTCCAGAAAATGCTGATGTGACTCTGGTGCACCAGAATTCCCGTGGATGTGGGTCCTAAGCCCCTTAAGTGCCATACAAGAATGTGTGAGTGTTCATTCATCGCCGCATGTTAAATTAGACCACAAATTAATAGTAAAATATACTAATATTTGAGATAACATGTCTCCTGTCTGTCATCATTAAAAAATGTATCCAAGGAAGTGACGCAAATCAGTGAAATGCCCAAAGGCTATATTCCTTCATAAGGTCAGGAGACTATTTTGTGACTTTCCTTATCCTGAGTTTGTGGTGGACTTGACTTGTGGTGGACTTTAAGAACTTAATTGCATATCATGCCTGAAGTACTTTCTCACAAGTTGGCAGGGTATGCCCAAGCATGGGTCCTTTGCTCACTTTGACACTGGATTCAAGCTAGCCTGGCTGATGGGGGGTGTTACCCTGAAATCGGTCTCAGGATCCTTGTTTCTGGTCTAGGGAAGACCAGGCATGGCAGTTTGGGCTGGACTGTTCCCATGAGGCACAGGGTCAAGACTGATTTGCATATGGCTAGGTCTGAACTGGTGTGGAGAAGTGAGCTAAAGAATGATGATGGATTCAACCCAGATCTGTGCCTGGGGGTGAGTGTCTGAAAAGTTTAAGGGCTCCGTCCATCGTCTCCTTGTGTTTTCTTTATTCCTCTTAGACGGCCACACACTATAGAAAGCTTAGAGGCGGCTGGATGGGCCATCACTGACAGGATGGGGGAGCGGGACAGGGTACAGCCCTACTTACACTTGAACAGGCTGTGTCCTGCCCCCACACAAAGGGTTGCATACCCCCTGCAGTTAGGCTGGCACCAGGACAGGGAAGGCATGATGATTGGGAATTTCAAATGAAAACCTCTAGAAGCATCCCCCAATTCAAAGTAAGGCCAAGGTAAAAATAATAGACCTTAGATACCAACCCTTCAGTATATTTCTGGTGCTGTCAATACTTTGCTAGAAAGAAGGACTGCTGTGTTTCTGATAGTACTGCCACTCTGCTGGACCGCTGCTGTGAAGGACTGCTGCCCCGCTGTGCTGCCCTGTTGCCTTTGTGAGAAGGACTGGACCTGCATCTGTTGAAGCCAGGACTTCAAAGTGAATCCTGACTAGAGCTTCAGGGACAAATGCTTCAACAACCTTGAACCCACTTGTGGACCCTTCAAAGTGGGCCTGAAGGTGCTCTCCCAGCACTACCTATGGAGTCAGCAGAACTGATGGATCTCCTCCGCGGCATGGCACAACACAAGCACACCCGGAGCATTGCCTTTGCTGTTTGACGCATCACTTTCGGAACTGATGCATCACCTGTGCTTTGAGGGCTCTCCTGATACAAGGACTCCGTATCGACCTGCAGCCTGCATCGGAACTGTCACTAGTTTGAACCTTTCCTAACACCTGCCCTTGCATCACAAACCCCTCGTCAACAGCAGCCTCGATGGCGACACAGGTTCTTGCATCTCAGCCTCATAGCTCTTCGGAACCCACACATCGCCTTCAATATTGTATCTTCCACACCGGACTTCTCCATTGCAAGCTCTTTCCAAGAGGATCTCAACAATGATGCAGGACCTCACATCACACCTTCGCTTCTTGGAACCAATGCATCATCTTGCCTGAGCGATTCATCTTCTGAGCGGGACCACGCTACACTCCGTAAAGCAGGATTTAAAATACTCTTTTTCAGTGGGCTTACCTGGGTCCTTGTAGCCGGTCCATGCTCCCTATCACGGTCGGAATGAACATGTGGCTTTGTCCCAGTCTGGCGCGACCAGATATCCATAGTTGCCTCTTTGGGCTTTTTGGTGCTATTTTTACTGAAATATTTAAACTTGCATATCTCTAGTTCTACTGATTGGATTTTTGCCGGTTTGATCTTGAGTTCTTAATTTCTCAATTTTTTTTATCTGGTGTGGCATCTTTTTTGTGTGGTGTTTTCCACTGTATTACTCTTTGAAGTGCTGCACAAATACTTTGCACATTGCCTTTAAGTCGGACTGCTCAATGCCAAGCTACTAGAGGGCTGAGCACAGATTATGTTGGGGTTTGCTTGCAACTTCACCTTGACAAGGATTGTGGTTACAGCTTGAGGAGAGTTTCACGCCCCTCAATTAATCCCCCAATTTCTTACAGGCTGTTTTTAGATTAGTGAAAAAGGTAGTATCAAATTTGCGGCCAATAGTTGTCATGCCGTTACCTATTGTGCTAAAAAAAGTCTCTGCTCATGCTAATTTGAAGTCTGAAAATATGTATTAAATAAATGAAATAGTCTGTGAATCATAGAGCTGGGTTACAAGGGCATCCACGGGAAACTGTAGCATAAAGCTAAAGCACACTAGTACAGAATGGAAATGTATATGTTTTCATACACAGGGATCTAATAGACATTGATTTGATTTGAAATATTACTTATTAAGCGCACGAATGCCGTGGCGTCTTGGCGCTGACTGTTACACATGGATAACTAGCGTGAGACTCTGAAGCTTTAAGTTTGAGAGAACAACCAGGTTTTCAGCTCCTTCCTGAACATCATCTGGTTAGGTTGAAGTCGCAATGTGGATGGCATCTGATTCCAGAGTTTGGCCACACAGAATGACAACATACGACCCCCCCATCTTGCCTTGCGTATTTTTGGAATACAAACAAAGCCCTTAGTAGAGGATCTAAGAGATCTAGCTGGAGAGTACATTGTAAAAAGTTTCCGCACCTCCCCAGATATTCCTCCATAGAGGGTCTTGTGTACTATACAAAGAGCCTTAAAATTGGCTCTTTGCTGGACGGGAAGCCAATGTAAAGCTCTAATAGCCTCTGATATGGGGCCTCCCTTGGGGATGTTCATGAGCAGTCTGGCAGCAGCGTTTTGCAATGATTGCAACTTCCCCTCCTGTGCCTGATCAATTCCCACAAAGAGTGCATTGTAGTAGTCAAGTTTGGATAGAAAAAGTGCCACTACAACGTTTTTTTGAAGTTTGTATGCAATAAACGGGAACATTTTCCTTAATATTTTTAGGAGAAAGAAACAGGAGGAAGTTAGCTGGTTAACTTGAGCTGACAGATTAAGCTGCTCATCCAGAATCACCCCCAAGTTCTTAACCTTGGTACTTGGACTAGGACAGACATCCGCCGCCATAGGCCACCAGTTGTTATTCCATAGCAGAGGACATCATCTAATGCAACTGAAACAAAACCTGTGCAGGTTCAGAAACTGAAAAATGAAAACTTTCAGAGCTGACCACAGAATTCAAGGATTGTGTGGCTAATTCAAGCTGCTCTGCAGAAGGTGACGATTTGTTATTTTGAAGAAAATGAGGGATCAGTAGAATCGGCCTGGGTCTTATGGGGGGCCTTCAAGACTGTGGTTAGAAGCCAGGGGGTTTCTTTGATCACCAGACTCAAAAAAGAAAACCAGAAACTGTTGGAAGACAAAGAAGGAGAAATCCAAAAATTAGAGTCTGAACTGCTACTGCAGATCAAACGGATATAGAACATAGGCTATGAATTAAACAAAAAGAATATAGAGATATTGCTGATATGCGGCAAAAGCCAAAAACCTAGCGACCCTACATTGCTTGTACGAGGTGGGGGACAGAGAGGGCAAGATCCTGGCACAGTTGAACAAGAGAGCAGAAGCTTTCCTATGGGTATTTGAGATCACTCTAGATGGGGGAGAGAAAGTGAGGGATTAGCAGGGAATAGCAGACGCCATCGCAACTTACTATAGGCAATTATATACACCATCTGCTCGCTCACTCAAAATGAAGCGATTGAACTATTAGCAACTCTGGATATGCCCTCACTGGAGGCAGCGGTCAAGGATCATTTAGAATCAGACCTTACAGACTGTGAAGTAGTGCAGGCTATCCGATCATTAAAAGCCAGGAAAGCAATGGGCCCGAGCAGCTTACCGATTGAACTATACAAATTGACAGAGTCCAAAACTGCCACATACTTAGTGAAGATGTACCAGGAAAGTCTTAAAATCTGGAAATTACCCAAAAACCAAAGGCTTGCAAATATAGTAATGATACACAAGACCGGGAAACCACGGGGAGTTGTGCGTCTTACAGACCAATATCCATGCTAAACGCAGAGGTCAATATTTTAGCGAAAGTGTTGGCAACGCAATTGGTTCCAATGCTACGCAAGTTAATCCACCCCGACCAATCAGGCTTTATGCCTGGTAGAAATACCGCACTTAACTTGCGGCGTCTTCAGGAAGTACTGGGGAGAGCTGACAGCATTCGAGAAGAGGCGGTTGTGGTGTCCTTGGGTGCCAAGATGGCGTTTGATATGATAGAATGGCTCTTTCTGTTCACTGTCCTCGAGAGACTAGGGTTTGGGGTAAGTTCTGCTATTTGCGGAACCTTTAGCACAAGTGATGGTAAATGGGAGGGCGTTAGGCTGTTGTTAAATTACAAAGAATGATGAGACATGGATGTCCCCTTTCTCCTTGATATTTGCGCTGGTCCTGGAGCCACTAGCGGTGTTGATACGGGGTGACCCGCTTATTAGGGGACTTAGATGGATCTCCCTTTATGCAGACGACATCCTTCTCTACTTGGCGAAACCCTACTCCACCCTACACAGGGTGCTCCATATCTTTATCCTGTATCAAAATTACTCTGGTTACACCATAAGCTGGGATAAATTGATGATATATGTCCTCTGTGGCCCAAGACTGAGACTTCCCAGAACGTGCACAGCAAGAGTTGCAACAGAAGGATTCCAATATCTGGGAATTTATGTCACCAGAGACCCCGTGGTCTTTTATGAACGCAACTCAGTCCCCCCATTAAGTCGGCTTTGGGAAGATGTACAACATTGGAGGTCTTTGTCCTTGTCGGTGATAGGCAGGGCCTCCTCATACAAAATGATTGCGCTTCCCCACTTCTTATACATTTTGCAAAATACACCCTACTTGGCCTCTCCAACATACTTTTGAGCAGCTGAAGTGGACTATGGACACTCCTCTGGGATGGAGGGACTCCACGAATAGCGTTAAAAAAATTGACTAAGCAATGGTACAATGGAGGGATTGCTCTGCCGGTGCTTCAATATTATTACTGGGCAGCGCAGCTTATAGTAATCAATCAGTGGGTACATACAGCACATGATGACCCAGCCTATAGGATGGATAAACACAATATGTGATCCGGGGGGCAAAGGAGGAACATGAGTAGCAAACACCAACATCAAGCTCAATCAATATATGGCATAAAGCGTCAGCGGCTCTAGGGTGGAGGGAGAAAATTACCCAAGCCACTCCCCTATCAGATACGGCACAGTTGGGTTTTCTAGCAAACCACCCAGGTTTTGATAAATGGGACCTTATTGGCCTCTCAAGGGTAGGTGACATGTGGGTGAACCTCCAAAGGGACTACGAGTTGGTGTCGTAAAAAACCTACCAATATAGTCACATAAGGAATGATCTACAACTTGCCATTCGAAAGGGTACCGATCTCCCAGTCTCCTCCCCTCTAGAGGATAGGTTGCTAGATGACTATCTGAAAAAAAGCAATATCTAAATACTAAACAATTCCCCTGACATCTTGGAGAAAGTGTGGGTCAAATGTGTGGGAGATCTGGGGGACCTGAGTGATGAGGAGTGGCTAGAGGCGCTTGCGTCCCCTTGGGAGGTGGCCATACGGTCACAATTCAAATTGGTCGGACTAAAGATCCTATACAGGACAAATTATACATGCACAACACTAGTAAAAATGGGCAAACTAGAGTCAACACAATGTCCTAGGAACTGCAGCCAGGAGGGCACATTTTTACACCTGTGGGTGAATTGCCCAATGATTCAGACGTGCTGGAAGGCGATTGTTACACGTTTGATGATATTGTGTGGGGAATAGGCAGAGGCTTCTCCTCAATGGTGTTTATTAAATATTTGGGAGACAGCAAATCTAAGAGCCGGGCAACGACTGTGGGTCACATTAGGCCTCATGGTGGCCAAACGTAATATAGCTAGAAAATGAGGATGGACATGGGGCCCACATCCCGGGATTTGGAAACCAACATGGATTAGTGCATGCAGGCAGAGAAGGTGGTTTACGAAGGGAGAGGTTGCCCACACAAATGGACAAAAATTCGGGGGGGGGGGCGCTGGAATGAAAGTAGAGGGATGTTCTGTCAGCCCGTTGGAAGACCTCCCAGTTTGGAAGGGACTGAGGATTACGAACAATAGCAATATTGTTGAGATCTAAAAAGGGGGAAATGGGTGAGCAACTCATCAAAACTTGGAGATAAATATCTTGATATTTATAAGACATGCAATTGTGATCTGACGCTGGGTGTGATAAACACTGCTGTCAAGTGTCCTTTTGTCCTTTTTATTTTTCCTTTTACAATAAAAAGATGCTAAAAAAAAGAATTGTGTGGCTAAGGTGCTAGACATGAGAGACAGGTTTACATGTCAGAGATGGGCAGAACTTAGCAGAATCAGTTAGCAAGGAATGAAACAATTAAAGCAGTTGTGCTAGGCAATATTTTCAGTTCTAAAATCGCCAAATCTAACCTTTGAACTTTAGGCACCCAAATGATGACACCTAAGCAGTAATGTTATATTCTTCTTGCATGTTGCATAAAATGTGCAGAGTAAAATCCCTGGTTGACACCCTCTGACAACTGATATTACTGAAGTGGAGACAAGAATTTGCATAGTAATACTGATCACGAGAGAGTCTAAAAGGTAGCCCCCATTCATGCCTTGGAAATAAGAGTGCTCTCCCATTTACAGAGCCGTACCCCATGAAAATGAGAGAATTCACTTTGCGCATGCTCATACTCCTAGTAAGGCAGCATTCAAATGTGAAAGGAGGACCGGAGGAGGAAATATAGACACCGATTACCCATGGAAAATGACCTTCACAACAAGGTCGTTACACCGCGGTATGTTTACATTGCGGGCATAACAACGCAAGTCGTTACAACGACTTGCACTGGATGGCGCTCTAAGCTAAGGAATAGTATGATTTACTATTCCACCACCTTCCCTACTGTAACGTAGGCTGGAGTTGGAATAGTAAATCATACTATTCCTAAGTCCAGCACCCTCCAGCGCAAGTCGTTGTAACGAATGCAATGTAAAATACCGCGTTGCGAATGTATGCGTTGTAACGCCATACATTCATCACCCATACATCACCAACATCCTAGTGTGACTGTGGGCTGCCCTTCAAGACCCTCCCTTCACATGGGTGCATTCGCATCCAATGGCTGGCCATCAGAGACGTTTTAAGGAATGGGCAAAGTGGGCAATTTCCCAGGGCCCTCACCTTCCATGGTGCCCACAGGCGAAGGAAATTTGATCTCTCTTTCTAGCTCATCTCTGTCTTTTTCTATATCTGAACCTCTCTTCTTCTCTCTGAGTACCTCTACCTCGGTCTCTTTGCCCAGTGTCATCTTAAGAATTTTTTGAGTCCCCAAAAAGGAATACTTCAACTGTTTTTGTGCGAAACCCATTTGCAAAGGTTTGTTTGGCATCGAACAGGCTACAATTAGCACAAACGTAGGTAATAAAATTCAAAGTTTTTACAAACAGGGGCACAGAAATATATTTTTGACTCGGGCCCCAAAAATTCTTTAAGACAACACTGCTGGCCACAGGGGCACTGAGTCTGTGAGTACTTTTTAGACTGTGCACACAGTACATAGGCACCCACAGCTCAGTCTCTGATGGAGCTTGAGGGCCTCCAGAGGGTGAGGATCAGTCAAGGCCAGCACCCTTCCTAACCCTAAGTTACTCCTAAAACATAAGGACTTGGGTAAACATGGCGCTCTCCTGTATGATCTCCCATATCCCCCCTTTCAAAGGAGGCGATGCATTGGGAAGCACACTCTTCTGTCTATGGTGTTATTGACGACCACCATAACTGAGTAGGCACTCCATGACAATATCAGAATTAGTGGCGATACCACCTCTTGTCTGAACCAAGGACATTGTTTGTGGGCTTTAAATGGGAATAAAAGTCTCCAGTGCACTACAGTGTAATAAATGGCATTACATGGGCACCGCAGAAGGAAGAAAATAGACCCCCAAGATCGAAACATCTATAGAACCCCTGATCACCCTGCTTCTTTGCTAAAAGCCTTCATTTCACAGCTGGTTCTATGTCACTCTCAAAGTGTCGACCAGAAAGTACAGAATTCGAATTTAGCCCTTGCTTGAGAGGTACGAATGTGCTGTTCATGCTTCACGTGTCGGTGGGTGATGTATTTAGGAATCCATTGTTTCTAGGATTTTTTTGTACCTAATCAATTTGCGGAATTTGTCCTGGTCGGGCTGATAGTATAAACGTGACTTTCCTCTTTAACATTCCTAATTCAGTAGCCCACATGTTTCATTGTTTAATTGCAGGTGATGAATATTCATGAGCTTTCGTGTCGGGTGTGAGCCGTTAATTACATACTAGTCAATGTGGCAGCGGTGCTATAAAACCTCTTTCGAGGCACACACATTTACCAGCACTTGGACAGCCCGGCACCTTCTCTGCCAACAATCCTCAGACTCACAGGGAGGTAAGTGCTTGAATGCGCGCTCTTTATTTGCGGAGGGTAGGGTGGCTGCCATGTTGGGATTTGAAGCTGCTGTAAAATAGCGACTGTTTTTAATTTTCAACAAACTACATTTGGAATGTGTATTATTGAATTTTCCTGAGAGTGTGAGTAAAACGCCCTTTCTCTTATTGATCTGTAATATTTATAGATGCACGTGCTATTTAAGTGTTTGGGGGATATTCCTGTGTAGTTTTTATTCCAAGGTTTTTTAAACCCGGCGAAAGCAGTTCATATCAATCTCTCGGGTAGGATTAGTTCAGAGCGAGGAGTGTGTCTAGAAAAGTGACCAGTGAACTATAACTCAGTGTCCGTAAAGACATGAAGGGGAATCTAAGAAAGTCGTCAGGTTCTCAGTGTACCCTAGTGTCTCAACCCTAAAGCAGGAGTATACAGACAATTATTTTCCACGATTTGAGGTGGTTTGTATTCTAACTGAGTCAGTCATTTCATTTCATTTTGGTACTTTATTTCGGTCATAGACCATAAAAGTAACAATTCATCAGTGCAAGCACAAATATATCATACCATAAAAGGATAAAAACAATTCAGTATGTGTTACATACTCAGTAATAGCACTAGATTGATAAAAACATTAAAACCAAACAGTACAATGTTATACTTTGATATCTATAGAGTAAAAACAATTCATTTAAGATGGATGAATTATGTACTGAAAAATAGCACCAGTTAAGTAAAAACAATAAAACCGTACCATACATTAAAATACATTTGTATCTGACCAGTCAGAGGCCTAGGTACTGCCTACCAAGGGTCCGCCAGGTTGTTTGAAGTGGGACAGAGAGGATTTTGCTCCGAATGGGCCATATACTCTCGAGATACTTGCCTACAGAGAAACTTTAACAGAGGACGTATCTGCTCTACAGATCCTCGAGGCTATCTCATATTGGCGGGCTCCTAGATAACGACGTACGGGAGCTATCCGCTTTTCCTCTGTTTGTAGGTAGGGCAAAAGAACAGGAGATGATCGGACGTTTCTTCATCCTTGCCACATAAGGGACACATTTTGGATCCACCTTGGTCACGTTTCCATTTGAATGTGAGTGTAGAAAGAGGGAGCGAACCTAGCCTGAACCTTAAATAAAGTGCTTTAGTTAATAGAGCATCTATCTCAGTCAAGTAATTTCAAACAGTGGTACTGGTTTGAACTCAAGGAAGCTTTCAGTCGGGTGCCCCAGGCCTATCTGGTTACATAGTTTAACCTCCCTGCTCTCCCAGTAGGCAAACGTCAGCTTTTTACAGCGAGGGGAGTGATAGAGCTTGGATCTAGTCAATGCTCATGCAAACCCCTGGAGATGAGAAACTGCATCACAGATGCCAACCACCGGATTTTTCGTCCCGCCCTGTGATCTGTTCAAGACATAACTCAAACCGTCCCTGTAATGTTCAGATTCAGGAGTGGGTCATACACAACACCTACAAAGGATTGGCTTTAGGCGGGTTACGGACACTATAGACCATAACCCTAAGTCTTGCTTAAAGGCTAATGGAGTACTTAGAGGTAATTTGAGGGCTGCTCTCAGGAAATTATTCTCGTCTTTTTTCATTCCATTTCGATTTCTTTGGCCCCAGAGCTCTGCCCCATATGTAGCAGCAGCTGCGGCTTGGGCCCTCCAGACAACAAGAAGGGTGGAGACTGGGTGCGAGTTGGTCTTAATTGCAAATTTTATAATAGGAGCTTCCCAGTGTTTAAAAATGAGAGTGCTTTTTACAAAGTAGTTGACCCAGGTGTTGCAGCTGGATAAGCATATGCCAAGGTAGTCAAAAGTCTGTCACTCACTCTAGTTCCACCCCCTCAAGGGATATATTCCCTATAAAGCCTCTGTAGGGGTGGATGGCCGTAAACTTAGTTTTGCTTTCATTGATTGCTAGGCCATGGTCTGAGTAAACTAAATTGAAGTTATTCAGGAGAGTCTCCAGGCCTTTGGGAGTCATAAATGCCAACAACGTATCGTCTGAGAACAACAAAGCAGGTTTCTTGGTTTCTCCTTGTACCGGGTAATCATGGTCGTAGGCTAGTAGATAGTCAATACTCCATTAACAAACAGCAAAAGCAGCATGGGAGCAAGTATACAGCCTTGCCTTACCCCCTTATCTATCCCAAAAGCATCAGTAGTTTCCCCATTGGCTCCTCAACGAATTTGGGTAGAATTAACTTTAGTGGAGCCAAAAAATGATATTAAGAAGGGGGCCAGGGAGTCCCAGGTCTCTGAGGATACACCATAGTTTATCTCTAGGGACCATATCGAATTCCGCCTTAAGGTCTACAAAAGCACTATAAAGACTAGCCCCATTTAATTCGACCTCCGTGTAACTTATTGGTTGGTACCTAAAAATCTGGTCGACCATACTAGTTTTGGTGTGGAATCTGGCTTGAAAGGATGTCAAAATCTTGGTTTCATCGAACCAGAGTAACAATCGGTGTAGTATTAGCTTATTTGTGTTGACTGGACTCAATGAGTCTAATTGGGAGATACTTTGCCGGGTCTGTCTTTGGGCCTTTTTTAAGGTTAGAGATTCTTTCCACACCTTTCCAAGATGTTGGGAGGTCTGCTCCTGCCATGACGGTGTTATCGAGCCGGGTAAGGTATGGTGAACAAATAGTGGTTTCGGAGATAAACAGGCCCACTGGAATTCAATGCTGCCAAGGGCTTTCCCCAAACTTCTGTGATTTAATGGCATTACAGATTTGCGACACAGTGAAAAATTCTTCATTTCTGGAGGTGTCAGAGTTGTAGATAATGACACCGAGTGTTGTGGCTGGTAAGGGACCATAGTTATCTTGGGTCTCCGGATTGGGGTGGGAGGGGAAGAGGAGTATAGGGTTTTAAAGTGGGTTACCAGTTCTGGGGAGCAATATTAGATTCAGGTTTCGCCCACACTGTCTTGGAGCCTTGCGAGATGACATGCCAGAAGGCTGCCTGATTCCCTGGGTACACAGCGGTCAACATTTCCGTCCAAATGGCCATATCCCAGTTTGATTTTGCACATTTTTTGACAGCTTAGAGTTCCTATTTGAGTAGGGTTTGGTGAAAAAGCCTGATTCTTAACTCCGCGAACCAGTTAGCATGGATGTCCATTACCCTATCGGAAGGCAGCTCAGGATGAACTAATAGGAGCAAGATGTGGGGCAGGCCCTGGTGTATGTGGGCGTATGTATTCTCATTATTCAATATAGTCTTCCATCCTACCTTCCTTCAATCATTGCTAACTTATATATCACCACAAGGTAATCAAGGGTCCTTATTTGACCTGTCCGTTTTGTCATGCAGTGTAAGAAACAGAGGAAAATGATCACTCTCCGTCCTATATAAACCTCCATATCTATAATGAGTTCCCAGAATCGGAGGTCCACAAGAAAATAATCAATACAACTCTGGCTGAAATGTCTTTTAAAGTTGGGCGCCTCTCTACATAGGATTTCGCCCTGCCATTGCAGGCCCTCAGATGACAACATATACAGAGGTCCAGCAACTGCAGGTCTACCTTTGATGTGAACTTTAGACATGGACCCGCAATCTGGGGAATACCCCAGGATTGATCTTCGTCACCGATTATTTCCCTTTGGAGGGTGGTAGGTTTGAAACGTGTTAAAACTCACGGCTACAATTACTACTACCTCCCACTTGGATTTTGAGTTAGTAATATCACTCAGTTGGTCTAGAATGGAAGACTCTGCTTACTTGGGAATGCTCCTGCTATAAACATTAAAATAACAGTAGTGTTACATTTACCTAAAGGGCAACCTCGAGGCCAAGTAGATCCAGTGAATTGATTGGCAGTTGCTTAACGTGGTATTCCAGAGGGATCTTAATCCATGTGGATAAACCACCTGAAAGTCTAACGGGTTTGGGTTTGCGAGCAGGCACATGAAATTTCTTATACCCTTGTCTATGGGTTGGGACAACCTCCCAGGACTCTTTAAACATAATATTGGCTGTGTATATAAAGGGCCCTGAGCCCCCCTGGGAAAACGTACTCCCCAGTCCCGCAAAGTTCCAAGAGATGATACAAAAATCATTAGACCTACACGTCTAGAGAGTAGAAAAATTGTTCACTGTGCAAGATGCAAGAACTAGTTGGAGGAACCTACACTCGGGGCTGCTCTTGGTCATGACTACCAATTGATGAAGGATTCCAGTCAATCCACACAAGAAGGAGAAAATGTGGTCTGAGGGTGCTCCTGGCTCTAAAGTAGGGGGACCCTTGTTTTGAACGGTATCTGGGAGTTATTGGGGGTAGAGGTTTGTGCCTGTAAAGACAATAGACCATTCACAAAAGCTTAGTGTGAGAACTGTAAACTAATGCAGTCAAAGGTGTCAGAGTGTGAAATACGACTCGCACTAATTATGTCAGAATGTATTACAGTGTAGCATTTCCTCACGTCTCTAATCCAGTGCATCACTTTATTTATCAGGGAAGCGTCATCTTCTTCGACACACAAGGGCACCTTGGGATACCAGTCATATATAACATACAGCTGTGGGAAAAAGCATTAGGGTTAGTATTAGACAATAGACAATTGGAAACTAGGGTGAGGCAGTATAGGTTTAGGAGTAAAATCAGGGTAAAGTAATGGAACCTGGATATGTGAATCCTTGCAACCATCAACCTGGCTTGTCGATGAGTTTTCAAGGTGCTGGTATTTCGGCGAGGACTGTAACTCATCACATAGGGCCTTAATCTCAGCCCATGAAGAATTAGTAACTACCCATAGTTCTTTGATTGGGGCACAGGTATCATCCGCTACATCCGACCGTTGTGGGGGGATTAGCAAGCGCTCCGGAGTCCTTTGGCGGCGTATCATTAGAGGCCAAAACAGAAAAATTATTAGATCATGTAACCACAGGTTCTAGTGGAATGGGGGATTTAAAGGAATTAGAAGAAATACACAACGGAGAACTGCCGATAGTGGACTCCCCCGGGGCATTTCTTATTGAGCTAATTGCCATGAAAGGAGACCATTTGCCCTTCCCAACTTTTTTAAACAACTGGGCAACTTGTGTCTTTTTTGGCTTAGCACCAGAAGCATCAGGTTGAAGGATTTGATCTACCTCCTCTACAAGATGGTCTATAACTTGTAGGGTATTGCTGCGGGATGGACAGTCTACTGCTTTTTCCTGGTTGGTTCACCAGTGAGTTTTTCGGTGCTTTTCCTTTTCCCCGATGGTTGACAGTTTAAATATCACTCTGCAGGGATTTTAACTAAATAGTCATACTACAAATAACAGTCTTCCCTCCAAAAAACACAAACAATTGGCCAGGCTACAAGCTTATGTGGGAAAACCATGAGGGGTTACTATTATTTTAAATGCCTAATACCACTTGCCTCATTGGGGGAGACTGTTTGATGATGAGTCCTGGATCCGGTCTTTGACATATTTGGTCTCAGTCTGGAAGGACAGCCAAACAGGCACCACAAAAGTCAGTAGATATATGTTCGTAAGAGTTGACCTTATTTAGCATGGGGATTTGCAACTCGGCCGCATGCCAAGGGGGGTGGCCTGCCCTCCCTCTGCCTGTCGCTGATGGGCGCAGGACGGGACCGCCATTGGCCCGGGCGTGGCCCATGTGGCGGGACTGCTCGCCACGCTTAATACCGCTTAGTAGATCAGGTGAGGGGGAAGACCAGGGACCGCCTCCTGGGGTCCTGGTGAAGCTGGACTGTGTAGTACCCTCTGAAATGCCGCCAATCTCACCCGTGCAGCCAGACTCCTCGCCGTGCTTTATAGCGCTTGGTAGATCAGGTGAAGGGAAGACCTAGGACCTCCTCCTGGTGCCCTGGTGATGTTGGACCATGTAGTCTCCTCTGAAATGTCGCCAACTTCATCCGTGGAGTGGGACTCCTCGTCGCGCTTTATTGCACGTGGTAGATCACGTGAGGGGAAAGACCAGGGACTGCCTCCTGGGGTCCTGGTGATGCTGGACCATGTAGCCCCCTCTAAAATGCCCCCAATTGCTGTCCTTTATTGTATGAATTCACCTACTTAGGCAAATTCCCACTCTCTGAAGTATCACGGATTTTCCTGAATGGACGAGATGATGTGATTAAAGTACTAATTACGTTTAGACGGAACTGAGGGATTTGGTTCAGATAAGAACATGTACTCAGTAGTTATCAGCAAGCAGTGTCAACATTTCTAATACACCGATGCAATCATGCGTATTTTTATGAATTTTGCTTTACAATTGTTATGTGAAATTCCCAAAACTAATCCCAGAGAGCACGGGAATAACACAAACGACCTGAATATAAGTAGCTTTTGTTCATGGCTCTTGCGTTTTCGCTCTATGTTTAAGCGCAAAATGCATCCTCACACCTAAAACGGACAGTTTCCACATTATTAGATGTGACATATTATAATGGGTATGCATGGTGTGGAAAAATGGATAAACACATAAGAGAAAACAGGTGGGAGGCTTATAAATAATGAAAAGTAGAGAAATAATCCCGAGAGAAAGGCTAGGAATAGTCACAGTTAAATGACTTTTGGGCCAGATGTACGACCCTTTTTTGCGTCCGCAAACGGGGAGATCCTCCCGTTTGTGGCCGCAAAAAAGTGTAATAGCATGTACAAATGCTATCTTGCGAGTCACTGACTCGCAAAATAGCATTTGCCACTCTCGCTGTTAGGAAGGGGCATCCCTTCCTAATAGCGAATCAACATGCTATGTACTAATGTTTTGCAGCCGCATTTGCGGCAGCAAAACACTTGCTGTTTACCACCTACTTCAAGTAGGTGGTAAACCACTCGCAAATGGGAAGGGGTCCCCAGGGGACCCCTTCCCCTTTGTGAGTATGTGGGGAAATATTTTTTTTTTAAATTAAACTGAAAAGTTTCATTTTTCTTTTTTAAATGCATCCTGTTTTCCTTTAAGGAAAACGGACTGCATTTAAGAAAAAGAAAAGTGCTTTATTAAAAAAGCAGTCACAGACATGATGGCCTGCTGACCCCAGCAGGCCATCATCCCTGTGAATGCTAGCCATTCCTAAAGGGGTCGCAAATTGCGCCTGCCTCATTCATATTAATGAGGCATGCAATTTGCGACCCCATTAGGAATCGCAAACAGTGTCTGAGACATTGTTGTGCATTCCAATGACCGAGTCGCAAATGCGACGCAATTTGCGACTCGCTAATTGGCGGGTCGTACATCTGGCCCTTTGTCTAATATCAGATAGTGTTTTGGAAATTGAAACTGAAAGTCATGACATCATTGGGCTTCTTAACCGTCATTGGTACACTCTTAACTGCCTAATAGAAATGGGGGAGGAGGATGGTGATGAAATATCAAGTGTAACTGTCACACTACAAAAATATCATATCAACAATACAGACAACCAAAATATCAGCTAGGTCAGTAATTGTTTGCTGTACTTATCACTACATATATGTCTCTTGTCCAAAAATTGATTTTTAAAGTATGTAGATGTCAAGTTAAAATAGTAAATCTATACTTACCAATATACACGTAACCAGTGATGCAGTGAACCACCCCCTTAAGCAGCCTAAGCGGGGGTTGCTCATTGGGTGAACGAGCGGGGTAACTGGGTCCCCCGAAAACGTTAATTCGATGTGTATGGTGCTTTCCTGTCTGCAAACAAAATGCTAATAAATACGATTAGTTACAAAATGGACATAGAGGTTTGGTAGGTGGGTTGACATTCATTGCAAAATAAACAGAGACATGATGAAATGTTTAAAATAGGGGAAATGCACATAGAGGGTGAAATAAAAAAGTGAGCATGAGAAAGAATAGTAGGAAAGACCAAAATAAAGATGAGAGACATAAACATGGGTAGATGGAAAGAGAGAGGAAAGAGCTGGTGGTCAAAGGAAGGTTGCAAGAAAGGAAGTACATGTTGAAAGATATAATGAAGAAAATGTGAAAAGTAGGATGGAAGAGTGAAAGAATGAATGGATGGAAGCATGAAAGATTGGGTAGGTGGAAGGACACAAGGATAGATGGAAGAGTGAAATGATCAACAGATAAAAGGGTGAATGGCAGGAAGAATGAAGAATGGGCAGATGGGTAAGATTGTAAGGAACGATGGTGAAAGGAAGAAAGGAAGGAAGGATGGATGGATGGATGGATGGATGGATGAATATATAAATGGGGAAAGTATAAATGTATGAATTGATGGAAGGAGGATGAGAAGGTAAACAAAATTCTCCTAAGCGCAGGTTTGCTCACTTGGCATGCTGGGTGTGATCAGAGTATTGGTTAAAGTGGAGGTATTTTTATTTTCTACCTTCTCCCTGGAACCTACCTCCACAATATTTTGGCAGTAGATTTTTTTGTTACAACATTCTTGCAGCATGATATTTCTTTGGTCGATATTCTGACATACAAGTGAAAGGAAAAGTGAGCAAGAAAGGTAAGGCAAGCTAATGAGTGAAAGAAAGACTCAGATTGCAGCATAAAACAGGGAAAGAAGCACTTACAACAAAGAAAAAGAGTTCAAGGCAGTCAGGAGTGAGATGGCAAGGGAGACCAATAGAAAGAAAGAGTGGAGTTGAGATGAACAAAATATCTCAAACAAAGTTGTGCATTTGGGATTATCAAACTAACTAATCCTACATTTTCTGCAGGTCGGCCAACAAGAAAAACGCCCATCATTGGCTCATAAGGACATCCTTGGTGAGCCGTGGGACTGAATCCGAAGAAAACCGACAAGCAACAGAGTCATGGCCCAAGACAGAGTGCATCAGGACTGCCAGGTAAATAGACAGATGTAAAAAACGTAGAAACATCAAAAGATATCAATATGGAATCAATAAGAGCTTCTACTATACTTGAAAGAGAAGATTGGAAGTGTGGTTCTCTTTCACTTCTACAACATTCTTTGTTGGCTGTGCAAGGACAGATGCAATGCTCACAAATGCCACTATGAAACACAAAGAGGACCTACGGTACAGCATCGGCACACACACATATCTCAATGGCAAATTAATCTCGTTCTTTACTGACATTTTTAATTAGCATTTGTATAGCGCACCATCATTGAGGCTTCGTAGCGCATTTCATGGTTGAAGGCAGCATCAAGGCACGCCTGCCACAGCTCCCTGCTGGTACAAAGCAGACCCAAAGCTGCTCAATGCCAAGCTTGATCTCAGTTCTAATGCAATCACTGTCTTATGTCTGCACAGGACACATCAGTCAAGAGTTGCTGTTGCTGTGCCACTCAGTGTTTCAGTGAGTATTTGGTTATTTTACTGCATTTAAATTAACTAAGATTATCATTTTCTTCTGGGATTTTCTTGGTGTTGGAGAGTTCTTGGTGTTTGATGGTTGAGTTCCTCTGGAAATGGAAATCATTTTATTCAGAAAAATACATTTCCAGTCACTGCTTTTCTCACAAATGCACATGAATTAGTTCCACCTTTGTGCCTAGTCACTGCTGAGCTTTTCCATGAATGGCTCACTGATGGAGTGTTCACCCTCATCTCCATTCATGCCTTGACATACCATCCGGCACAAACATCTGCACAGATGACAGGTCATTGCAGTCTCCAGGTCCCTGTGGTTTTAGGGACCTGGAGCCGTACTACACAGAAAACCTCAGGGGTGCAAAGGGCATGTGCGCCCGCTCTGTGCACCCCCGGGACACATTGGTATTACAGAAGGGGCCTCAGAGGCTTCTACGGCCCACTCTGTGTTACAGATAGCTCTGGCACACGTGGAACACCAGCGCTATCATCAGAGGGTGTTTCCTCATTTGCACGGAGGCGTCAGCCCATGCACTTTGCCTCTGCGCCTGTGCCCTATTTTGGACGCAGACATGACTTTAGGAGGCGCCTGCTAAAGGCAGCCTTCTAGAGGGGAGAAAGAGTGTCCCATGGACCTCACAGTCATCCCCTTGTGGGAGGGTGCAGTCACTCACTGCATCCACCTGCAAGGGGATTTCTCACCCCTCTTGAAAGTGCAAGCAGATGCCACTTGCACAGTAAAACACGGAGCAGCTTTAAAGCAGCTGCGCCGTATTTATCTGGAATGCGCTGCCCCCAGGGCAGCACTGGTTCGCGGCTGGCCTAGGGGCAGAGCATTCATGGTGATATTGCGCTCTTTCCCTGTTTGCTCACGGCGCACCTATCTAAAGGTGCACCATTGCACAAAGAGGGAAAGCCACCATATTTGTTATACGGCCTCAGATGTACTATGGGCTGAATCGCAGGCCAGTTGGTGTTTGTACACACCGAACACCTTGTTACCATACCTTCCTTTTCGACTGTGATAGATATATTACTCTTGAGCACAAAATGAACATTCAGTAGGATTTGCAGAATCCTGTCCTATTAATATCGATGATGCAGGTTTCTGTCTACGAATGGTGCAGAATGGTAGGGATGGAGGACTGAAGAGGCAGCGGACCTCATCCCTGCCTTTGCATTCTTAAACAACATTTTATTTTATCATTCCACTTCCTGCACTTTAAAGGAACAGGAGCTGCAATCAAAAAATAGAATACGCATTTGGCAAATGCCTTGCTGGGTGCATGCAGCAGTACCTTGGGACACTGGCGGGTCCCCATTCCCAATAGTCCATATTTGCAAAGTGGAAGCTGTCCCTCAGACACTACTTCTTCTATGAGAATGGATACCACAGCTTTGGGTATTAGTATTCAATCAATGATTTACAGCAGTTATTTGTTGAGGCTGGGGCCTGGAATGAAGGGTGTTTTCAGCTGGTTAGCTAGATTTGCTTGAATAGATCACCTACTAAATGATACAAAACGTTTTGAACTTAATGCATAATGGGGTTGGGAGCTATAGAGGAGCCCTGAAGATAGGGATGATGTGGTCACACTGAGGCTGGTGGTTGTATGGAGAATGCCCTTCTTTTGGGGTGATGGAGGAGTCAACTATGGGCCAGATGTACAAACATTGGGAAGAGTGATTTCCTAATTGCGATTTCCTGCAAATCACAATTATTAAATCACTATTCCTAAGGTATGAAACTTGTTGAGTTTCAATTAGCGATTCCTAATGGGTTGTAAATTGACCTACCTCATAAATATTCATGAGATAGGTCGGAGATTGCGACCTATTAGAAATCATAGCCATCACAGGGATGGTGGCCTGCTAGGGTCCGCAGACCACCTTGTCTGTGATTGCTTTTGATTAAAGCAACACTTTTTACTTTAAAATGCAGCCGTTTAACTTTCATGAAAAACTGAATGTTTAAAAAGAAAAAAATTAAATGCTTAAAAGTAAATTTTTAAGAGTAGGCAGTGGTCTTTGGGACCACTGCCCGCACTTAAAAAATATTTGTGTTACATTCTCAAAGGGAAAGTGGTCCCATGGTATTCATTCCTATTTTGAATGGGTTACCACCAACTTTGAATTGGTGGTACAATATTTATGTTTTGTGAACGAAATTTGGTCCCAAAACATTAATACATACCACTGCGAATCACTGTTTGGAAGGGATGCCCTAAACACTCCCCTTCAAAATACCGAATCGCAAACCAATCTTGCTATTCAGTAACAACTTAGAAAAGGGATCTGAGGTTTCCTTCGATATATTCTTAGAACGAAAGGCACACATTGAGTCGGATGACAATACTTGCCTTCAGAGAGCACACAGGTAATGAAACCTAGAGTGAAATGCGTGCTGGCAAAAAAGATTTTACATGAGTTCTTAACTTACAAAGTAGAGTAACAGTATGGCATGAACTTATTTTGCAATTGGAAATATAATTCACTGCTTAAAATAGGAAAGAACAATAAATATGCAAAAAATATGTTTGAAATGAACTAAAAAGAAAAATCACTTGCTGTGTGACTTGAAACATGTTTCGCCGAGAATTACAAGAAGTAAAGGGCTGAGAATTATACGACAGAACAAGATGAGAATTATAGAAATAAGTGGGGTCCGGATGGCCTTTAAATCAGCTCTGTTTTTGATGCTAACCTGTTGTTGGCGAGATGATGAGGTGGTTAGGGACTGAACGTTTAATTTGAAAGTTGTATTTTGTTTATTTAACCTTTCTAAATGGCTTCTACCTTTAGAATCACAGATGAGTAGCAGTAGGCATTTCACAAATTGATATGTTTTCTTCTTTTTCAGAATGGCTTCTTGGTCTAATGTCACTTGTTTGGATAGCACTGAGCATCGCTGAGATTGTCATTGGTAAGATCAAAGGATCTCATTGCCTCTTTGTACTCCTTCGTCTCCCCTCTACCCTGACATATGCATCTCTTTTTCTATCCTCTTTTCATCCCTTTTTCCAGTTCACCTCATGAGGTTAGGAGATATCACCCCTGGAAAGTTTTTTTTTTAATGCTGAATGGATACATACTTATAACCTGTTGACTAGTAATGCCTTATTTGGTGTATGACATGCGATTTGGGATCTACCTCATTAACGAGGACGTGGTCGATCTTTGTCTATCTCTTTTAAGAAAGATTTTGTTAGTACTCGAGCAGAACTTCTGTGACACTTTGGTTTGTGGTAGATCATTAAGTCCATACTACACCCCACCAAGGGGATGTCTCCGGCGACAGACCCACCCCAACCTCTCCGCTCAACTAAGGCATCCCTAATTTCACCCTATAAAGGAGCTATCTCTGGACTGTTGGCCATTTGCAATGTTTTGAAACTCAATAAATACACGTAAAGTAGTCTCTGTTGGAAACAGTCCCACACAACATCTCTGGATAGTTATTTTTAAATACCTCTTTTGGCCAAAACCCTAATGCTACTCACTATTCAGCACTTTTTTTTTTCTTTTGGAAGAACAGAACTGCAAGCACCAAAATCCACTGAGACAAATGTCTGAGTAGCTGTGAGGGACTCAAATGTTTCCCTGAAAAGAGCTGTCATAGTAAATTAATTGAGTGCCTCTTAAAAATAGTGCTCACCTCCCCGACTGTAATCCAAGGGCAAGAGGTTGAGGGAACCTCTGCCAATATTCAGGATGTGACTCACCTCACTTCTTGAAATTATTGCAGGTAACTCATCCGAAGGGAATCACGTTGGTTTCTGTGTTTAGATTCAACCAACCTAAGCATACACTCTACAATTTTCATAGGATAGGATTTTATTAACATTCTTGCTATGACACTGCTGATAAGCATGATCTCTTTTGTCTCACATTTTTGTGAGAGCTCTGAGGTGTGACTGCGGGTGTTATATAATGCCTCACAACTTACAATTGAGTCAGTAGTGTAAGTCATGGATTGTCATGTGATCCCAAAATGATCCGATGAGCTATAAGAAAAGCATGTAAAATACAATTAAAATAATAGATTGAAAAAACTAGCTGGAACATGAAACTGACCGGTAGGAAGAGAGAGTGAGAATGTGAGTGAGAGAGTGAGAGACAGGGAGAGAAAGAAAGAGAAAGAGAGGGTCCAATAGAAATGATTGATTGGAAGATGGCTAGAATGAGAGCAAAAGATCAAAGCAAAGGAGGAGATGAGGATTGGAGAAAGGGAGGAGAAAAGAATGAGAAAAAGAAGTTGACGAGGCACAGGTGGTTTAAAAAGAAAACCAGAGTCAAATCAGGCGGTGTGTTAAATCATATGTTTTTAAGCTAAACTGCTTTAGGCCCCCATTTCAAGTTCAGGGCTAAATGCTGATCTCTGTGTAAACTAAGGGACGGGGATTCTGAGTTGTTTGATAAACATACCCTCACAGTTTTCCTTGATGGAACAAATTAAGGTAAAGGCCATTAGGAATGCCAAAATATGTGGAACTTGGTGTGTATACAAAACAGTGATGGATGGAATGCTTGAATTAATCTAAGACACTGGTAATCACTCAGGCCGCATCCCAATCCATCATTATTTGGCACACAATGCCGGCTCATTTTGGACCCAGCTTTATGCAAATCAACCTTGACCCTGCTCCAATAGGAATAGTCCAGCCCGAACTGCCAAGCCAGGACCTTCCTGAACCGAAACACACACAAACCAGAATTTGGTGTGCTACCTTAATAATTGTACATGTTATGTCTCAGTTGCAAGATGAAAACTAGAAAGAGGAGGCATTTACCATAACTGGGGTGGTAAATACCTCATTCTGTGGTAATGGTATTACCAAGTGTGGTAAAAGCCTTCACTGACCTAACTTGGAATGAGGTCCATTGCCTTTCAACAACAAACCACACAACTGCATATCCCAGGATGGTTTTGTCTAGGAATGTGCTTAGTGGCCTGGAGATTTGAGGCAATACTGTCTGCATTCTATACATTTAATAAGACTAGTTCCTCCTATCAGGTGCGTCTGGAGTATCTGGCAACGTGTTATTTCCTGGGAGAAGATAAAACTAAATATCAGCCACCCTACTGAATATTTCTTTTGCAATATTTCATTGCTCTGTAATGCAACACCTAATGTAGTTATTTCACTGGTTTGTTGTTTTCATACTCACAGGTTCTGTTTATCTGCATGAATGCCCAGCACAACGCTTCATCCCTATCTACCTCATCGTCAATGGTGTCACCGTCATCGTCATGTCCCTCCTCTCTATTGTGGCTGGACTGAGGCCAAATAAGCTCGTCTATGGCATCCTTGCGCTGTTGAGCCTCTTTTGGTTTGCTTGGCTTATCACAGGTAATACCTTTACTTATGTCGTACAGTTCTAGGGAAAGTTATCATCAACGATTGGAAGCTATCAATCACGAGATAACTAATGAAATTAGCAGTCCATTTGCAACATAATTTATAAACACAAAGTGCCATCCGTAGGATGGTGGATGAAGAAAGGGCTTTAAAATGAGACAACAAGCCATTTACAAGATAGTGAATGAGCATGAAGTGGTGGGTATACTGATTATCATTATCAATATACTTACAGATAAAGTGATCTGATAGGCTCCTGTTTCTGAATGGCTAGTTGTACAATTTATTAACATCACAACAGAAAATACCCACCACGATTTAAATTTTTGGGCAAGGTAAGACAAGTGATACATACTATTTCTTAGTAAAATACTAAGATTCCTTGTGTATTTTTTTTTATTTAGAAGCACTTATAGTGGTTGCTAAAATTGGTCTGAATGTAATTTTTTGAAACATCATTTAAAATATGATATATTTGTCCCAAGTCAAACTTAGCGTGGCAGCTTGTTCCATAAATTGATTCCAAATACCTATATTTTCCTGCCTCCAGATCTCTTATTTTTTGCATTTTATTGGCGATAATTATATTGGGTTGATGTAGCCCCAGAGGTTATCACAGTGCTTTACATTGGCAGATATTTTGTACTGACAGATGCAGCTTTAAAACAAATGTCTGGTTAACTTACAAATTGGGTGTGGCCAGGTAAAATCCATATAAGAACAATCATTGACATGTGCATAAATTGATAGGAGGTGCTGTCGATTGGCCAAGAGGGGACATTGGGTAGGGAGAGAAGTAAACAGAGAAGGTGAAGAGTTTCAGTTCTTTCGTGGAGATACGGACAGAGGAGTTTGGCACCTGTCTGTTTCTCAAACCTTGACACCATCATTCAATTATTATTCAATGGTCTGCAAAGGGTGACAGGTACATATTTATTTACGCCTTGACTAGAATGGAAGAACCCAGCATCAATCAGAACTCAAACATAAGCACAAGACATGTAGTTCCTCCACAGGCCCTACCTGTGAGCAGGCCAGAGTTTGCGCAGGGGTCGGAATTCCATGTTGTATGGAGTTTACAGCACCCACTAATTACCAGGGGCAATATAGTCCACACCGTTCATAAGATTTGGGCAACCCAGAATTGCCAGATTTGACAGTTGAAAAGTACATTGTTTACCATGAGATGCAGATTGTGGTATGTTAAGCAATAAGCCCTACCTGATCTACTGGGCTAGAGTGGGTTTGTTTTCTTAAAACAATTTGACCAGGTCTCTACCATCTTGGCTGAAGCTTCCAAGCAGCTTTTCCAGCACAGAAATGAAAATTATATTCTAAGTGGTAAACTGGATTTTACCATCAGTTGTAGGCTGAGCTCGATGATAAAGGGAAAAAATATGTATCCTACTCAAAAAGTATTTCAAACAGAGCCTTACCATACTCACCTCTGATAAAAAGCCATTTTAACTTAAAAAATAACCTTAAAGTTTCAAACTTTTATCAGTGGGGGTCAGAGATTGCCCCAGTGAGTGAAAACACCTGAAGATGGGCCTTCGGAGAGATTTTCCTTAATTGCGACACATCTCACTTAGTACCGCTAAGGTCCATCCAATTTATCGTAGCCCCCCAATGACTTCTTCCTGATTGCAAATAATTTCTTCTCCAAAAAGGTTACGCTATCTAAATGCATCTCTGTTATTTCCATGGTAAATATTTAAAGTGAAATTTTACACGCATCTTTTGTGATATTTAATGTTATAGTCCTCCAATCCCCCCTCATGCGTTAGAGAGCGGCCGTATTGTTTCATGTAAATATACAGTGTCTTAAAGCTTATATTATAGAACTGTTAAACTGAAAGATTCATAGTTTTATCATTGGTATCAATGTAACTTCTGGAGATTACATCTTATGCCAGGAAAAGGGAGTTATACACATAAGTAGAGTTTTAAGTGACACATGGTGGCTGTTGCACTCATGGGTTTTGTGGAAATGTGGGTTAGTCAAAAATGTAGGATTATTTTAAAGATGGTCCGGCAAGGATCTGAGATCAGTGTTGGGGATATGATAAATCTTTTTTTTTCACCCAACAGGGAGCGTCTGGACTTTCCCGCTGTACCCCAACTACACGAACTGCAACAGAACTGTCTACCTATTTACGTTCTCCATCTTGATCATCCACTGGATCATCCTGGCGCTGTCCCTCCCCGCGATCATTGTCAAACTTTTCTCCTCTTTCCTCGCTTGTTCTTCTTGTTCCTCTTGCTGTCTTTGTTCTCAGTGCTCCTCTTGCGTTTCCTGTGTTACTAAATGATGAACTTAAGGCTCCAAAATCCTTACATTTTGTTAGAAAACTTGCAGTTCCATGGACTATTTGCACAACGGTGTCTCAAGAAAGAAATTGGTTATTTTGTAAATTCATAATTGCTAATAGATGGTTTTGTTGCACTGACAATTAGGGACCACCTTTGCTCCTGACTGACACATCATCTACTCACCAGGATGATGGCCAAACCCTATTATTATTAGGCACGTGGTTTAACAATAAAGACCACATGATAACCAAAGGTGTAGTGTATCCTGATTTTGCACAAAGGCAGGACACATGTATGGGCCAAAGGTAAAACTTGGCTATGAGAGAGGGTCACTGACAAGTGGCCCATGTATAGCGCCAACGGAAAACATGGCATGAACTCAGCCGCGGCCGGTGCAGGTAAGACCAGTGGGGCATCGGGGCCGAGTGGGGGAAAAGGGGTATTTTGAAAGATGAAGACGATGAAAAAATAATTATTTAATTTTCCCTCGTGGTCGTCTGTCAAATCCCCCCCAACTTGGCCCGACCACACTTACCTGCACAGGCTGCAGCTGCATGAACTGTTTTTCTACATAAGTAATTAACTGTATTTCGAACATCCTAGTGACACAGAACTAATAGATTTACTGGGTTTGCTGTTGTTCCTTTTAGATGGTATGTATTTCAGCAATTCGGACTGCATTCTTACTATTGAAGGATGGTTAATACTGATTTATATAAGGTTGCTCGCTGTCACAAAAAAGTAACAGGTGTTGCGATTCGAGTTATTTTACGGGCTACAAAATCAGTAAAGTCTTAACCAAGATTTGCACAGGAAATATTTTTTTCTAGAATAGTTTTGTTAATTGCCCGGTACAGCACACAACAATGAGCATAATTTGGTGCACCAGCGAACTATCTTGGTCAATAATAGAAGATTATCACCTACGGATCACAACAAAGGTTTTTTTCAGATCATTATGATGACCCTAGATAGCCAACATTTCTGGGAATTGAAAAAATTGAGCCACACTGTTGAAATAGTGTAAGATGAAAGCGTTTGTTGGAAAGAGAAGGCGGCCGAGGTTTACTAAGGCTTCATGCCTGTGCAGGCAGCCACAAAGTGGCGCATGCTATTCACTATTCAGAGCAAAATCTATGTTCCAATGGGAAGGTGAACGTTACAGATCACACAAACTGTTGCTTGAAGGTGGCATTACTAGGGTGGATCAACGCAAGCATGCACAGGTTCTGACGCAAAGCCGGCTCTAAGAAGCATAGCAAGACCAGGCCTTGCCTAGTAGAAGAAGGCTCAAGAAAAGTACATTTTATTTTTTATTTTTTTTAAATCCTTTCATTCCATATGGAATGCAGTGCACAACACATATCCCATGCACTGGAGCCTTCTGAGTTTGTTTACACGTAGGAATTAGTTCTGGAATGGTAGGTCTCCAGCATAAACCCTATGCTAGACAGTGAACACTCACAGATGTACCATGATGCCAGCGCCTTTGTGATTTATCAGACGGAGCAACACCAGTTTAAGGTCAATCTTGGTAGATTCGAAAATAATGTGGGTGCTATGCTGCACTGGGTGAAAAATATGTAAATCCGGGCCTGAATGTGTATTTCAAATAAGAAAGGTATACAAATAGACCTAATTTGAAATGAATGTTTCCTTGTGTAATGTAACTGGTACTCGTGTAAAGTGCTCCGATACCTGATACCTTCGGGTCAAGCTTGCGCTATATAAAACTAAAAAAAAGAAAAAGTGATAAAGTACCTCTAAGGCGAATTGCTGAATGCCATAAGTTATACATTTCTCTATTTAAAACAATAGTATTTATTTTATGTGAGTGATTATTTCGTGCTTCTCCTTTCAGTATTTTATCTTAATGTGACAAGTCAAAATTAAAAACATTTGAGGGTCATGGAATCACAGGTGTCTAACGCCTTTGCGACAGGGTAATGACTGACATACAACTTTAGAGGTAGAAAAATGCTTAGCAAATAGTTTTTCCCAGTACCCCACTACTTCTTACTAATAAAGAAAATGTGACTGTTAACACATTCAAAATCATGTATGAATATATGATTATTATTTGTTGTCGTTGTTATTGTGCTTTAATAAATTAATTTGTTTGGAATCCTGGCATCCTTTAAATAATTCACACCTAGATATGAATGGGATGAACAAATACAATTAAAAGATAGTGTTTTACAGACACTGTCGCATTTTTGTTCTTGAATGTTCTTTTGTGTTCTTGGGCGTTTTACTTCCTGAGCAGAACACTTGCTAATGTACCAGATATGCCATTGCATTTTTCAGTTCAGTTCAGTTCATAATCTTTATTTCGATCACTGAGACCACAAAAGACAATCACAACAGTACACACAACATTTCCATTAGGGGATAGGTACACCCTATTATCATAGTAGTTTGTATGTATACAAAATTATTTAACATTGCTATTCAAGGATTTCAGAACCGTATAAATGTTAAGAAGTTCGCTAAAAGCGTAAGACCATTGTATTCATTAATAAACCACACATATTGTTCTAAAATGCTTAAAAATGTCGATTTCCATAAAAATATCATAAAAGTGAACAATTGATAAGAAAAAAATATATATACATCCTCGAATGGCCGTAAAGAGATCAACATAAGAACTGTCAATGATGCGTCAGTATATGAAACACTAATATAAGCATAAAATTCTATGCCCATGATTGGAGTTATGCCAAACAGAAGTTTGCATTAGACGTTACTCGTCGGGCTGCCAGAGTAATGTTATCCTAACCGTTTGTACATCGGCTTACTCAGTTTGCTAATCACTAGGTTGGATGGGCTTGGGACTCTCAGTCATTTTTTCACTTATCAACCACTTCCAGCTTAGGAATTTAGCAGTTGCTATTACACTAGATTTGTTTGTATTGGTCAGCAGTATTCTCATTGCAACGGAGCTACACCTGGTACCCATGTTTCTACATAAGGTTTTCAACCATTTGCTCCGGGGTGCCTTATGTATATATGATTATTATTCGTTGTCGGTTTGTTATTGTGGTTCAATAAATTAATTTGTTTGGAAAACTGGCATCGTTTAAATAATTCACACCTGGATATGAATGGGATGAACAAATACAATCAAAATATTCTGTTTTACATACACTGTCGCATTTTTGTTCTTGAATGTTCTTTTGTGTTCTTGGACGTTTTACTTCCTGAGCAGAACACTTGCTAATGTACCAGATATGTCATTGCATTTTTGCAAGTCGATAATTTCTACAAACTATTAATGCATATTGTTTTAGGTGAACAGACCATATAAATGTACTCTCCGCTTTATAATATCACCATTTCTTACATAACCCCACTAGCCTTCAAGTGATGGAATTACACAAAATTTGATCAGCTTCTTAAGAACCATGGTTAATCATATGTAAATAAGGAAGCAGCATTCTTTATTACATTTACATTTGAAGTTGAAAGACTAGTTGATGATCATGCAGAGTTGCATCATGCTCGACGTGTAGGTTTGGTGCTGGTCTGGATAATTGTTACAGTCTGAAGTGCGCCTAAGTGTAGCTGGATTTGCCTTCTGAACCTTCTTCAGTGATTTGACCAGTGGAACAAGAAAGCGAGACATGGTTGCAATGTCAAGGAAATATACTATGTTTGTGTGTGCACCTGTTTGAATGAGCATAGTTGATGTGGTGCCATTCTTTACAGGTTAAACAGAGAGCAGAGAAAACTCTATGAGCTGTTGCAGGAGACCGGATGTGACGTCTGCTGCATTAGGGGATTCCACCACTCACACCCGTCAGTACAAAGGAAAAACAAATGTTGCCACAGTCCTGCAGACAACAGCAATAGAGTGAGGCCAGGATGCCCGTGTCCTTTGATTTTAATAATACTGCAGGACACAATCCATAGCTGGTACTGATGGATGTACCAGACCTTATATGATGACGAATTAATACGCAGAATAACGTCAACAGCTGTATATTGTCAGAGATTAGTTGGACCAATTGTATGCTTACGTGAGGCCTGCACAAGTTTACTCAGCAAAATAGGAAAAGTGGAACATTGCTATACAAAGAGGCAGCATGTGCCCTTTCTTAGCAGTGAACATCTAGTGCTACACCCCCCAACTCCCAATGTTCAGGACTTTTTACAGGTTTTCCACATACACTCAGGAGCATAGCTTAGTCAGTGAGGTTCGGAAAGGTATGAATCGTCAAGTCTCTCCGACCTGATTGAGGGACTCCAATATCAGAAGGGGGAGCCCTAGGAGCCAGAACCCCAGGATCTTCATCCTCCCCAATAATTTGGAGAGGAGTTGGGTCTGGTGTAACCTTTTCTGAGCCACCGTATAATGGTCAATCGGATTGTATTTCTTCTGCCATGTACGAGGAGTGCAAGGACTCGACCGCTGGGCCCAGGTGAAGGACTGACGATGATGATGATAAGCATGTTAAGCATGAACGAACCAAAAAGACCAATTCCCTGGGAAATGTTTCTGATTTTGCCCAACAATTGTCAATGTGGAATCTCCTTTCCCTAATGCAAACAACCTTTCAGGGAATGTTAAAGGCACTGGTTTTGAGCATTACTCGAAATGTTAAGCTTATCCACCTACTCGAAAGTATTATTAAATCACTAACGGATGGTTCATGGGTGGACATTTTAGAAGGAGATTTAAATGGTGTTATCACTGATCCTAGTTCTCCTCTCCTATAGTGGGGTTCCCTTTATCTACTCGCACCATAAATGATGAGATATATGTTTCTAGATGCCCCTTTCTTATTTAAAAAAAAGGGTTGTGTATTTGGGAAACAAAGGGTCTTATCTAAGTGCAGCCTCACTATGTTGTTGAGACCTGGGGTGAGAAGGAGAGCTCAAGAAGGGAGGGTAGGAAGAAAGCATAGGAGCTGTTTAAGGCCACATGGAATGGAGTCCCTGAGCCAGACTCCTTGATTCTTCCAAGCTGCCAGCTCCAAGGGTTACCCCTAAGATGTGTAAACAACTAACCACTAAGGGAAAGCTGGGCAGAAAAAGGCACAGTGAGGTTAGGAAAACTTCCAGAGAAAGGGAGTGGGGACATTTAGGAAATCAAGGAAAGCTCAAAAGTGGCAAAAAAGGTTTCTGGGGACAAAAATAAGTAGATACACAACAAAATACTCAAAGTATTACAATTTTGAAGGGGAGATCGTTGCCTAACCCTTACGTTGGAGTAGTGATTTGACTAAAGAAAATCCTGTCTTGATACAAACAATTTCTCCCTATTACAGGCAGGTTGGGCTTGTAAACAATTGGCACCTCCATTGTTATTCCCAATTATGCATTCTAAAAGGAAAATGCAGCATTCAGTTTGTCAACCTCTAAATAGATCCAGGCTGCTAAGTGACTTTTGCCAATATTAAAAGATTTAGGAAGTTTTACTAAAAGGACTTGGCCCTGGTTGGTTTCAGGAAGGTTGCATGACCTGACCAGTGTACTGTTTATTTCAGAGGAGACAGGGAACATAGTGGTGTCCTCAGGCTCAGTCTTGGTGACAAATTGCATTAGTCTCTATGATGGAAGTGAGGCAATATGTGCACCCGCTGTCAAATCAGGGGAGGGCTCTTATACTGAATTTCCCACATTTCTAAATGAACATGGAGGGCTAAAATGTAACCAGGATTTTCTTGCGGCCCCCGGGTGGAGGCCAGAGAATAGGCGCTAGAAGGAGTTGGTGCTGTGCGACACCGTTCGCAAGAATGAATAGATACAATAAAGTTCCATAATGATAGAGCCCTCATTGTAAGAGTCAAAGTTGGTCCCATCGTCCTCACCACCCTCAGTTAGACGAACATAGGAGGGAAAGAGGATAGGGTGGCCAGGGGTTTATCCCTCATAGAACAGAGATGCGCCTCCTAAAAAACTTTGAGGCTCTCTTAATTTCTGCTTGGAGCAGTGGGGTGGCTGATTAAATTGACTGGTAGGGGTGGGGGCATCCGCTGGTGGGACGTGTCCTGGTTTAGAACAATCATGGGTTTAAATCATATATAGAAATGGAAAAGCACAGAGAGGTCTTAACAAATTACCCTATATTGTTCCTCCAGAATACCTGGTTGTTGAAGTGCCCAGCATTGGAGGGGTTTGTTGCCTTAGGTCAAAATGCCAAGGCTTTCGAAAAGAGGGAGAGCAGTGGGTGGACTGCTCATATTGGTATTTGTCCGCTGTGGGAAGAAGGTAATGAAACGCTACACTACTTGCATATACCCCACACTTGTTTAATTGATTCATTCACCAATGATGAGGGGTTAAAACAAATGATTTGTCTAGAATAAATCAATCAGGAAATTTGTAGAGCGCACTACTCACCCGTGAGGGTCTCTAAGCGCTAGGGGGGGGGTGCTGTTACTGCTCGAAAAGCCAGGTCTTGAGTAGCCTCCTGAAGGTCAGTAGGTCTTGGGTCTGCCGTAGGAGAATTGGGAGGGTGTTCCAGGTCTTGGCGGCGAAGTAGGAGAATGATCTGCCTCCGGATGTCGCTCTTCGGATGCGGGGGACGGTGGCGAGGGCGCAGTCGGTGGAGCGGAGCTGGCGGTTCGGGGTGTAGAAGGGGAGTTGTCTGTTGAGGTATGCTGGTCCAGTGTCGTGGAGTACCTTGTGTGCGTGGGTGAGGAGCTTGAAGGTGATCCTCTTGTTGACGGGAAGCCAGTGCAGGTCTCTCAGGTGGCTGTGTTGGGGGATGTCGAAGATCAGGCAGGCAGAGGCATTCTGTATGCACTGCAGTCGTTTCAGCAGTTTGGTCGGGGCTCGCGCATAAAGGGCGTTTCCGTAGTCCAGCCTGCTGCTGACGGGGGCCTGGGTGACCGTTCTTCTTGTGTCGGTGGGGATCCACCTGTAGATCTTGCAGAGCATGCGGAGGGTGTTGAAGCAGAAGGATGAGACGGTGTTGACTTGCTCGGTCATGGAGAGCGTTGAGTCAAGGATGAATCCCAGGTTGCATGCGTGGTCGTTGGGTGTCGGTGCTACTCCCAGGGCGGTCGGCCACCAGGAGTCGTCCCAGGCTGAGGGGGTGGAGCCGAGGATGAGGACCTCCATCTTGTTTGAGTTCAGCTTCAGATGGCTGTTCGTCATCCATACGGCGATGGCTTTCATTCCTGCGTGGAGGTTGGTTTTGGCGGTGAGGGGGTCCTTGGTGAGGGAGAGGATCAGCTGTGTGTCATCGGCGTAGGAGATGATGTTGAGGTCGTGCAGTCTGGTGACGTGGGCGAGCAGGACCATGTAGATGTTGAACAATGTCGGGCTGAGGGATGATCTTTGGGGTACGCCGCAGATGATCTTGGAGGCTTCGGAACGGAAAGGGGGGAGGCAGACGCTCTGGGTTCTGACGGAGAGGAAGGAGGTGGTCCATTCCAGCGCCTTGTCTCGGATCCCTGCGTTGTGGAGGTGTGTGCATAGGGTGCGGTGGCAGACCGTGTCAAAGGCGGCTGATAGGTCCAGGAGGATGAGGGCCGCTGTCTCGCCGTTGTCCAACAGGGCCCTGATGTCGTCGGGGGCAGCGATGAGGGCAGTTTCGGTGCTGTGGTTGCTGCGGAACCCGGACTGGGACGGGTCCAGGATGGTGTTCTCCTCGAGGAAGCGGGTCAACTGTTTGTTGACGGTTTTCTCGATGACCTTCGCTGGGAACCGGAGCTGTGAGATGGGCCGAAAGTTCTTGAGGTCCTTCGGATCCGCCTTGGGTTTTTTGAGCAAGGCGTTGATCTCAGCGTGCTTCCAGCTCTCCAGGAAGATCGCGGTTTCGAAGGAGATGTTGATGGCCTTGCGGAGATGGGGTACAATGGTGGCGCTGGGTTTGTTGAAGATGTGGTGTGGGCACGGGTCTGATGGGGAGCCGGAGTGGATGGTGTTCATGATTTTGATGGTGTCGTCGTCGTTGATGTTGGTCCAGGTGAGCAGGGGGTCACTGTGGGTAGTGGCTGTGGGGTCGGAGGTGTCGTTGGCTGTTGATGTAGTCAGGTTGTCGAAGCTGTCGTGGATGTCTGCGATCTTGCGATGGAAGAAGGTAGCAATGGAGTTGCGATGGTGGGATGTCGTTGGTGTTGGAGCTGGGGTTGGAGAGTTCCTTCACGATGTTGAAGAGCTCTTTGCAGTTGTGTGCGTTGTTGTCGAGGCGGTCCTTGATGGAGGTCCTATTGGTGGATCTGATGAGGTGATGGTGTTAGCGCATGGCATTCTTGTGGGCTGTGTGGTTCTCCGGTGTCTGTTTGCGGTGCCATTTCCTCTCTAGTTTTTGGCAGGTTTGTTTGGTGGCCTGGAGGTCTGTGGAGAATCAGCTGGCAGTCTTGTTGGTGCGTCTGTTGGAGGGTTTCTTGGTCGGGATGAGAGTGTTGGCGCAGTCGTCGATCCAACGCCTGAGGTTGCTGGCGGCGGTGTCGGGATCGGTGGGGTCAGTGGGTGGGCTTTGGGCGAGGGCAGTGTTTAGCTGGTCCTCAGTGATTTTGCTCCAGCTGCGGTGGGGGATCTGTTTGGTGCGGTGGTGCATGGTGGGTTTTTGGAAGGTGAAGTGGATGCAGCGGTGGTCGGTCCAGTGAAGTTCGGTGGTCTGCCTGAAGGAGACGTGGGAGCTTGCGGAGAAGATGGGGTCAAGCGTGTGGCCGGCGGAGTGGGTGGGTGTTGTGACGAGCTGCCTGAGTCCAAGGTTGGTGAGGTTGTCGATCAGGGGGGTGGAGTTGGTGTTGTTGTTGTTCTCGAGGTGGAAGTTCAGGTCACTGAGGAGGATGTAGTCCATGGAGGCGTGGGCGTGCGTGCTGACGAAGTCGGCAATGGAGTCGCTGAACTGAGGCCGGGGTCTGGGGGGGTCTGTAGATCAGAGTTCCTCTGAGGGTGGTGTTGGGATCAGTGTGGATCTGGAAGTGCAGGTGTTCGGCGGTGCTGAGCGTGTCGTCGGAGTTGGTCGAGACCTTGAGGATGGACTTGTGGATGATGGCGATTCTGCCTCCTACTCCGTGGGTGTGGTCTCTGCGGGTGATCTTGTAGCCATCCGGGATGGCTATGGCGATGTCGGGTGCCGAGGAGTCGTTCATCCAGGTCTCTGTCAGGAAGGTGACGTCCGGGGAGGATGTGGCGAGCAGGTCCCAGAGTTCCACTGCGTGTTTGCGTGCGAAGCGGGTGTTCAGTAGTATGCATCTGAGGTGGTTGCGTCCTGTCCTGGTGGGAGGGTTGGCAGCTTGGAGACTGGTGAAGCTGCAGCTCCGGCAGGAGAAGGGTCCTTTGGTGCGCTTCGGGGCGGCCAGAAAGCAGGTGTGCAGTTGTTCGGCGTTGAGTGCATGGAGGGTGCTGGCGTCGTAGCGGCGTCGGGAGTCGTGGCGTTCATGGGGGCCAGGGGACTGGCGCTGGACACTGTCCAGGCGTGGACGGGCGCAGACAGGCTTGCCTTAGGCGCGCCTTTGGTGCGCCAGTGGCGCGGCCGCCATATAAGGGGAGGTGGGAGGGAGCAGCAGCTGGGAGGCGGGACCGGGGCGGCGAATGGGTGAGTAGAGGGGCGGGGCAGCAGGGGACGCAGTGGCGGGGAAAACGGGAGTTAGAACGGGCTGAAATAACAGAGGGGCACAGTATAGTACAGGAGAAATAAGGGGCCAAAACAGAATAAAAACACAATACCAGAATCAAATAAAGGGGAAAGACAGAATTAAAACACAATACCAAAATCAAATAAGGGGCAAAGACAGAATAAAAACACAATCACAGAATTAACAGGATACAACACAATTACAAAAGGCAAATCGCAGCAGGGCAGACAGGCAGAAAGGGGGCAGAGCGAGCGCACAGAACCTACGGCTTACCACTGGCCACCAGGTATGAGGCGCAGGTGGTAGCCTGCGGGTGGAGGCGGTCCTTGAACTTCTGGCATTCAGCAGCGGCGGACTCACGGGGACACGGACACACAGGTGGTGCGGTGCGGCGTGGGGAGCAACCTGCCTGAGAAAACAGGGTATGTTCCTCCAATTCATCCCCTGCCACAGTGTGAATTGCTGAATCTGGTTAATCATATGGGAAAATTGATATGTGATTATCCAAATGCATGGTTGGTGGTTGGGGGGATTTTAATGAAAGATCAACTTTTAAGGAGCTTGATGTGGCTATGAAAGAGGCATGATTAGCATTAAACATTCCAGAAAGCACTTTTCCTGAAATTCCTAGAGAAGGAGATGTAGAGGTTCTGTCTCGTTTATTGAACTTGATACATGTTAATGGTCGGTGTAATGACGATACTCCTGCTATGAGAACTTTCAAACATGGTACTAGCAATCTGGCCATTGAATATGTGCTGGTTTCAGTGCACCAGTCCCATTAGGTAAAAGATGTCAGAGTTTTAGACGTAGGGCCCAGCGATCATATTGCCCTTAGTCCGGAGTACTTTTTTTTGCCCTGTCCAAGTACCAACTCATCTTTTGACATAGTTTACTATATGAGAATAGGAGTTTTGATTTCCGAGATATATTACAGGCTTTTTCCACAATGGAATTTGAGCATTTTGACCTGGAAAAAGGTCAAGATGTGTTGGATTGGTAGTCCGGGTTAACAAAGTAATTGTTAGCCCAGTTCAAACTTGTAAAGGGGGGCCCTCATTCAGCTAGTAGTATAAGAAGTAAAGGAAACAGTTGATTTGATGATGATTGGAGGGAGGGTAGAAGCGTGGCAAATAGTAGTAGTTGTCACTTCAAGTCAAATCCTAGTGATGTGAGCTAAAAAACCGCAATGGTGACTGTGAACATATTATGTGCCCATAAAAGGAGAGAGTTTTGTATGTTAAATTGGGAGTCAATGCTATCTGCCATTGTTGATAAACATAGTAAGTGCTTTGGCGGCTAGTGAATTCAGTAACTCTTTTCTCGCAGTCCTCTCTTGAGGCTCTGATAAGTGAGGATTATTGGTACACTTTTATATATTCACTATATAGTGGTGGAAACCTTGAAAAATATTTTGTGTTCCAGGCTAGTGCTGTAGTGAAAGTGATTGCAATTACTCAGACGGCAGTAATGCTTTCCAACATAATCAGAAATGTGAATGCCTCTAGGGCAGGTGGTTCGGATGGGTTTCCATCTGTGATATTTAGAAAGGATCATAAGAAATGGGGACTAATGTTGAGTTGGTTTCTCTGATGGGTAATGCTTACTGGCATTATCCCAGACTCCTGAAAGGGAGCAATAGTGAAGCCCATTCACAAAAAGACAAACGGGATCAGCCTGCTAATTATCGTTTGATTTCTCTTCCTGATAATCAGTTCAAACTTTATGATCAAACTTCGTTAGAACACCTAACTGCATGGGCTTTTGACTCGGGACTTAAAGGCTAACTTAGGAGTGACTTATAAGTGTCAAAAAGGAAGGCTTAAACCTGGCAAAAGGTTAATTTTGACAAGTAGTAATGGTAGTTTAAAACTGCACACCAAGAGTGCTGTGGCAGGCCTGGAGACATGATTTACAGTGCTACTGTAGAGGGTGGCATAATAAGTGCTGCAGCCCACCAGTAGTATTTAATTTGCAGGCCCTGGGTACAGATGATACCTTATACTATGGACTTAAAGTATATTAAATGTACCAATCAGAAGTATACCTATGTTACTACGTTCAACAGGGAGAGCATAGGCACTTTAGTTGGAGTAAAGTACACAGAGTTCTATAGCCAACAAACACAGGGCTCAATAAAAAAGGCAAAACATCCCAGTTGACCCATCAGGAAGCGCAGATTTTCTACAGATACATTTCAACTTGTTTCTCCTCCAAGGTGCCAACCAAAAAGATTTGTTTTTCCAGCTTCAAAAATCATAATTTCACTTTAAGCAGTGTTAATCTTGATTTAACTTTGATTGTGGTATTTGTGAAGTATAGTCAATGCATATTGCAAGTCTTTGGGAAATAAACATAAGAGCATGATATTGTCTTAATACATTAGTGTATGGAGACAACGCCCTCCTACTGTGGGGGTGACAGAAAACGTAGTATCTATGTTTTTTGGAAGCTTGTATAAGTATAAAGAAAATAGGAGAGGCTAAGAGGCGCCCTTGCTTGAAACCATTCTCAGTTGGAATATGGGGAGGAAGGACTCTTTCAGGCCCCTCTGGATCCTAATCCAAGCCGCGGTTGGTTGTTCATTTACCAGAGTTAGATTGCCATCAGGAATATTAAGGGATGCTAATTTCCTCCATAGTGTGGGTCTGTCTACGTGGTCAAATTCACTAGAAAAATCAAAAAAAGCCAACATAGATTGTCTGATTTCTTGTTTTAAAATATTTATATAATATTGGATTCAATACAGCAACGTTGTCTAAATAGGAATAATTAGTTTGAAAACCTGTTTGTTTGATGGGAATTATGCCCTTTTCTGCAACCCATGTTTCTGAATGCTCTGATAATAATAATATATTCCCGGCATTATCAAGGAAGGCAATTTGTCGAGAATTGAGGGGATCTTTTTGCAAACCTTTTTTATTGACGGCAGGATCATGCTCCCCTTTCAACTGCATGCAATTGTTCCTGAAAGATGGAATTCATCAAGTACTGGCTTCAAGATATCCCCCCTGAGCTCATAGTCTTTTTTTCATTATAGTAATGAGAACTTGAACTGGACCTAGTTCATTGGATAATCAGGCTGAATAAATATACTTGACAATTCGATCAGCCAAAGGGGCTGAACAATTGAGTGTGAATGTGTGTTTGTGAGAAAACTATTCAGAGATTTTGTATATTGAGTATAGATTTCAGATACATGTTGAAACTATACATTTTCGGGGATAGTGATTGGATTAGGAGAGCACCAAGCCCCTAAGGAAAGAGCAATAAAATGCCAGTATTTTCTTGAATAACTTTCTGGTGCTGCTTTTTTAAATAAATGGTGCCCTGCACATCCTCGCAGAGTAATGAAAGGTTATTACAGAGTTTTCACAATTTTTTCTTTCGGGATCTTATACGTTTCACTCTTATTCTGAAGTATGACTCACATTGTAGGGAAGGGCGTTAATTGCATAATGTGCTATAGTGTAATTATGCGAAATTACTGCTAAATTACTCAAGGCGGGTAGCCCTGCATTTAGTACTATTTTCTCTGCATTTTCTTAGCAGCCCACATCCAAAATTAACAATCTCGCACTAAGAGAATAGTGCTAAATGCAACAGAACAGGAACTGCAGCAGAGAGTCATCAGCTGCTCACTCTCTGTTCCTGTGCTCTTGAGATTGCGTAATTTTATGTAATTTTGCATCACAAGAGTAATGCAAGTTTACCAAATTACTATAATTGTTCTGGCGTAATTAAAATTTTGCCTAGGCTTAATATATTGCCTACGAATTAAATTGTTCGTACTATAACATAATATTTGCTTAGTTACTTCTCGTTTTATAGTGCATCTCCTAGTAGGCTTACCATTTTGCATCTACATTTGAATGACTAAAAGGTCCATTGCTCATTCGTATAATGATATCCTCTGTAATAATATCTGAAACAAGCATTTGCATTGCAATCGGTTTCCCCTTTGGGACCTTATATGCATTTAGCTATGCAGCACATTAGTCTGGGTTCTGAAACATCTACTGTTCTGTAACATGGAGGGAAAGTAAGCATCAAACTGCGTGACACGGCAGGTATTGGAACACATGGAGAGAAATATTGCCTTTTAGCAGGAAATGGTATAGTCCAAAGCTCTGTTTTTGATACAAATTCAGGGCCTTCGGTGGTCATATCACTGAAAATACAAGATTTGAAAAAAATATTATTGTCTACGGGTGCTCGTGGAAGACAATTTCTATGGACTGGAATCTAGGGAATGCTAAAGTGATTTTGGTATTTTACTGATCTCTGCTGGTCGTTTCTATCAAGACAGTTAAATAGCGGCAGTTGAACAGGAAAAAAAAGAAAGTCTTTCAGCAGAAAGCAATTCTGGTATTTTACTGACCTCTGCTGGTCGTTTTCTATCAAGCCAGTTAAATAGCGGCAGTTGAACAGGAAAAAAAAGTCCCTAAGTGGAAGCAGACAAGTCCTAGGGATGATCTCCAGAGCCCACAAAGTACATACACATATAAGTATATACTAAAGTATATACAAGAGGTCTCGAATGCTCGACCTAAAAAAGGGTTGTGGGGAAGTTTAACCAATCCCAGACCAGATCAAACAGAGTAAAACAGCAATAGATGGAGGATATTGGTCTAGACAAGTAAGTAATTTATTTCTAGTTTGGCACCTAGTAAATTCCTGGAGGGACTGGCAGAGGTGGTAAAGTCAAGAGTTAAATGGAAAAAATAATTGTCACTATGTTCATAAATATCCACTTTAAAATCATTAACTAAACAAAAAAATGTTTACGTTACAATTGTATAATCTATTATTGAATAATAGGTGGGAATCTTTCAAAGTTATACATCTCATTTCTCTTAATTTGTCTACAAGAGTATATCCAGTGTCTCTTTAAAGTTGTTGGGAAAAAGCTTTGGGATTATTTCAAATCAGCTCCATCTCGGGAGACTGAGATAGCTCCAACTTTTTGTATGATACTTTTGTATTTAGATCCCTGTAATGATAAAACAATCTGCTTCCTCGTTTACAATTACTGACATAGCATACAAAACTTCCACCAAATCATTATTAAATTTCCATTCTGGGGCAATGTAAATGTTAAAGAGAAACATAGAGATTATATGTAAATAATGAGACAGAAACAGTGTTTTACCCAACTAGTGCAGAGACACAGAAGAAAGTGTATTTTAGCAACAAGCTACTTTTGTAAGAGTAAAATAGTTAATCCACCACTGGCATGGTCGTGAGATGATCTTTTGCAGCTTTACTAATCACATTATAATCATTGAGTTCAAAGGAACGACAAATCTGTGTTTCCTGAAAATACTAAATAGAATTTGAAAACAGGTCAATGATGTTCCAGAAAACTAAACTTAAAGGTACTCCCTGTCAGTATGTTCATTAGACCACTTCTGGGAACACATGCGTGTAAACAGTCTGGGCGAGGAGAGAACACTGGTTCAGATTGGAGCAGATTGGTGCGCAGGCAGTTGCAGCCGACACAGTGGCGCAGAGCAGAGCGGGACCGAGAACTAAGAGCGGTGTGGCCGAGTGACCAAACGGAGTGCCAGTGCTGGTGAGTCGCAGCACGTGCGAAGTGCGGGGATCGGGAGAAGGAAAGGGGGGTCCCGGTCATCAGAGCCAAGGACCGGCCCGTATTACCCTCCCCATGATCAACTATCAGGTGCACCATCCGCATCACCAGTTCCCTCCACCACCGTCACCGCGGAACGCGGCACTGCCACGGCCACTATCAACCATCAAACCCCCAGGCAGTGAAGGGGTAGTGGAGGAGGATGAAGGATCCCGGCATACAGTGGGCTAGGCCTGAGACGACGCCCCATCGCGGATGGAAGTGGCCTGCACTAGGTTGGTGCGACTTGTCCAGGGGCGGGCAGGCTCTCGTCTGTCAGCTGTTTCTCCCCCACACACCACCGCAAGACCTCCGCAAGACCCAGGTTCTACAGCTGGACCTCATCACAATTGCTGCCCCGGCAAGCCTCTGGGTCCTGCATGGCCCTTGCACACACACGGCCAGCACACAGTAAGCAGCAAGATTCACAAGGCTCTCGGAGGCTGTCAGGAGGTCCCAATAGGCCCTTCACCAAATGCAACAAAGCTCTAAGGGTCAGAGGCAGGTGGCAGGAGCTAGGAGTCAGGAGGCCCAGAAGGATCAAGGGAAATTAAGGAGGTAACCAAGATATAACTGGAATTGGAATTGGAATTTGTGAAGCGCATTATCACCATGCGGTCTCTAAGCGCTGTGAGAGGGTGCTGCCTTAGTCCAAGTGGGGGATGGCGCAAGCCTCCTGAAAGAGAACTGTCTTGAGCTTTTTCCTGAACGGGAGCAAGGAATGTTTCTTTCGTACATTCTCAGGCAACTTGTTCCAGATTTGGGGGGTGCAACAGGAGAACGCCCTTCCTCCAATGGAGGACAAGCGAAAGCGAGGACAGACCAAGAGACTGGCCTCTGATGACCGTAACATTCTACTTGGATTGTATTTGGCTAGACTGTCTTTGATGTATCTTGGGGCTTAGCCATAAATAGCTTTGTGTGCAATGCAGAGGCCTTTAAATGTAATCCTCTGTCTGACTGGGAGCCAGTGCAGCTGGCGCAAGATAGGCGTGGCATGCGTTTGTCTGGGTAACTTAAAGATCAGTCTAGCGGCATCATTCATAACTATCTGCAATCTTGCCAGAAGTTTTCCTGGAAGACCGAGGTAGAGGGAGTTGCCATAATCTAGTCTTGATATAATTAGGGCTGATACCGCTAATCTAAGGGTGTCAAAGGTAAGAAAGGGGGCCAATTTGCGTAGCTGTCTCAGTAAGCCTGTGCAAGTGCCCACTATTGCCGATACCTGTTGGGTCATGGATAGCTTGGCATCGATGTTCAAGCCCAGGCTTTTAACAGCCTGTGCCGGCTCTGGGTATTTGCCTAGTTCTTGAGGCCAGAAGAGATTGCTCCAGGGGTTGGCATCAGTGGCGATGGCCAGCACCTCTGTTTTATCTGGATTGATCTTTAGAGAGTTGGCCGTCATCCAGTTGACAGTGAATTTGAGGATGTTCTGAACTCTAGCCTGGGCGATTGGAGAATTATCAATCTGAATGATAATTTGGGTGTTGTCGGCATAGTTGTAAATCTGGCACTCCATTTGATTCAGTGCGGCTATCAAAGGCTGGAGATAGGCATTGAACAGAAGGGGTGACAGTGCAGACCCCTGTGGAACCACACAGGGAAGTGTGCCTACATTGGATACAGCGTCAGTTAGTTGTGTTCTCTGGGAACGGCCATCCAGAAAGGACGTGAGCCATTTTATTGCCTTGCCCTGAACTCCTAGATCAGATATCCACGACAGGAGTAAGTCATAACTGACTGTGTCGAATGCTGCGGATAGATCCAGCAGAATCAGGGCGCATGGTTTTTTGGTGTCTGCCCTCAGTCTCAATCCATCCAACACTGAGAGTATAACCAGTTCCATGCTGTGGTGGGCCCGAAAGCCCGCCTGGTTAGTTTGCAGGAGATGATTGACTTCCAGGTGATGTGACAGTGTAACAAGTACATGCTGTTCTAGAACCTTTGAAAGGAACGGGAGTTGAGAGATGAGCCAAAAACTCTTCAGGTTCCTAGTATCGGCCCCCGCTTTTCTTAAGAGCGGAATTACACGTGCCTCCTTGAAATCCTTAGGGACTTGTCCTGTCTACAGGGATGTGTTGAGAAGTGAAAGGATCTCGGCCTTGATCCCAGGGAAGACCATCCTGAAAATCCTAGGGGGGCAGGGGTCTGCGGGTGAACCTGATTTCACACGTCCTATAAGTAAAGCCAGAGAGTCAGGCGTGAGCACACGGAAGGAGGTGAGGGGTTTGTCAAAGAAGGGGGCCTGGGGTACAGGTTCTAAAAGGCAGGGGAGAGTAGGGGTACGCTGGATTTCGGTCAGAAGATCCTCTATTTTAGAGGTGAAGAAGGCTTGAAATAAATTGCTGTTTTCCCTACAAAAGGAAGGCTTCTGTTGCTTCACTTGTCTAAGTTCTTTCAGGATCTTGAAAGTCTCTTTTTGTACATTGTTAGCGAACGCGATCTTGAGTTCATAGAAATCTGATTTTCTTGTTAGTATAGCTTTTTTGTATGCAGTGAATTTAGCATGGTATTTTAATCGAGCTTCGAGCTCATAAGCTTTCCGCCAGGCTCTTTCATATTGGCGAAGTTCTTGTTTCAAACTTCGTAAGGTATCATCGAACCAGGGAGCCTCTTTCCCTTTGTCCCTTATTTTTTCCCTACGTGCAGGTGCGAAAGTGCGAATAGCACTGTTCAGCCTTTGTATCAGGGTGGTACTTTGTGCATCGGGGTCACCTGGAGTAGGACTTCGGGGGGCTGGATTTTTTGAGGGTTGAGAATAGGTCCTCTGCTCTGATCTTATTCCAGCTCCTAAGGACTTGCCATTCAGGGGGTGGAAGGGTTTTATGCTCCAAAGGTGGGACCGGCCACTAATGATATAGTGATCGGACCAGGAGCAGGGCCTAATGACCGGAGGGTCAACATGTGGCTGGGAGGTCCAAACCAAGTTAAGTGTGTGGCCTTTCTCATGGGTGGGACCTATCACAATTTGGTGGAATTCCAATGCGGTCAGAGCCTCGTCCCTTAATGTAGCTTGGCTCTCTTTGGGAGATTGCTCCCAGTGGAAATTGAAGTCTCCCATTATTACTATATATTGGTACTGTGAGCGCATATCGTGGGTCAGTTCCATCAGGTATTAGACAAACCTGGGCGATGTTCTCGGGGGCGGTATACAATCAGGGCGACAACGCAAGCTGTCTGAAAATAGAATTTTGCCCCTAGTACATCTGCCCCTTCAATGCTTTCTGCAAAGAGCATCTCAGTCTTGAGGGGATGCTTGTAGAAAAAGGCGACCCCGTCCCCTCTGCTGCTGCCTGGTCTATTATGATAGAGGGCTGCGTAGTTAGGGGTCATAGTGGCTACCAGGTCTGGGTTGAGGATTCCTCAAGCCAGGTCTCGGTGACACCTAATATATCTGTGGTGTCATCTTGCAGTAGGGAGAAAACCTCTAGGTTGTGTTTTTGCAAGGACCGAGTGTTCAAGGTCGCAAAACTGAGTCCCGGAGGGGTAGTGTGCCAAAGTGGACTTGGAGAAAGATCTGCGTGATTGTGGTGGACCGTAGATTTACGTGGCCTTAGTAGCCCTTCTGATTGGAGTGTGGCTTTTATTAAGTTGTCAGGCGGTGCTATGTTATGATTTAGGTGGTGGAGTTCTGCCAGAGAGTAAACATGGCCCGGGCCAAGGGTCCTGGCCCCTGGGCCCGGTCGGGCGCGGACGGGCCCAGACGGGCTTGCCATAGGCGCGCCCGCTGCGCGCGCCCTCTGCACGCTTGCTCCAGCTCGATAAAAATACCCTGAGGCTCCATCCACCCACCACTCAGCCCTGCTGTGCAGCGGCTGTCTAATCTATGCACTAGACTGGGAACCAACCGGAAGTGCTTGGGCCGGAAGTGGGGACACGCTGAGGAGCGAGCAAGTGCAGTATGCAATCAGGTAAAAGACACAGATTAAAAAGAACTCTTATAAAAAGATTCCGTTCCTTTAAAAATTAAGCTGAACAACGTACAAAGTAGCAATGGTACAAAAAAATTGCAGGAGAAAGGTTGCAAGCGTGACAGCATTGCGAGAGTCCCACCTTTGACCTGGGCAGGACTGAGAAGGTTGCTGCCCTCCTCCTGTGAAGCTCCCTCTACAACAGCCCCCATCTGAAAAGACCAGCTGGCAGCAAGGAAAGCCCAGGGGCTATACCGCAAAGAAAATTATTGCCCCAGAAAAAGGGCACCATTCTTCGAGCCGAAACTTCACTGGTTCCACCCGCGGGCCAATCCTCGCAACATCAGGGGGCTAAACAGCCCAACCAACGCAGTGGTTGATCAGTGAATACTTTAGTAAGGCAATGACTCAGCCTCAGACTCGCACTCTGAGACATCTATCCTCACCTTCACCCTCCACACAGCCATCAAATCCAGTCACATCAGCCAAGGCAATGAATTCCATAAATAGACCCACTGTCAGGCCACCACCTGAACACCTTGCCCCCACTCAATCCAGCCACATGCAGACCCTGAGCCTCTCCAACAGCTTCATTTCACCCGAGAGTCAGAGAATGACCCACCATCACGCTTAAGCAACCACAGCTACTAAGGGGGGCCATTCCCACAGCTCAGAAGTCCCCAGGGCCACAGAAGTTATACCAAGAGCCCCACATACAAGCCCGTGCACGCTCCCGTCAGAACATGTTCAAATTCATGTAACTAATTCCCTTGCCTTGTTGAACCCCCATTGAGAGATGGACAGACGCTGAACCTGGCAGTATCTTACCCAAGCCCTTTCCTACTTCGACAGGCCTCCACCGGACAACATCTCACCTGGGCTAATTTACACTCCAATGCCAACAAAGAGGTCAAGGATGACAAGCTCTCCTGAGCCTAGGAACCTATCAGACCGGCTCCTAGCCCTGCTGGAAGCCCACATTGAAGCCTCCCTGACCCAAACACCAGGACTCTGCACAAAACTTCATTGCAGCCCTACAATTCAACACAAGCAGATACAGAACCATCATTGTACTCGGACCCCTCAGCCCTCCCTCGGTCTAACTGACCTCTCTACACATAAAACAAGACTCCTTAACAACCGCACTACTGTGGCAATCACAGAAGATGGAACTTCAGATCGACCTAATTCAAACTATGGCCTGCACTTTAGCAGACTTGGACTCCAGGCTAAGTATCATGGAAAAGTCCATCAGGCTAATGGAAGTCAACAACTCATGCCCTTGCTCCCCACTGCTTAACAAACTCTCGTCCCTTTCAGAGTTATTATGATCACTCGTAGACAGTGTCAAGAATAACATCCAACGCTCTGGAAACCACACTCAAAACCCACAAAGCGGGAATCCCTTTTCTCTGTAATGAAGCGCCACGCCAACCCCACAAAGAGGTGCCACCCCCTCCCGAGAACTGGATCTTAACACCACTCCTAATAAGCTATCCCTCCCTGCTGGTCAGATAGCAAGATCCCCGTTTCTGGAATTAATAGCACTTTGCACACCAAAATGTACTCACAGCCAGATGGGCTCATCAGCTTCAAGCTTACACAGGATAGATAAACAAGCTCCAAGAAGACACCACCCAACTCTCTCTTACCCCTAACAGTAACAATCCCATCCAGAGGAGAAAAAAATAAACTTAAAAAACAGTCAAAAAACAATGTCTTGAAAAACGGAGATCCTGGCTCGCCTGGGCATGGGTCCTCATCAAGGCGTCGCAGGAACAGAGGGGGACCAAACCACTTGCCCATCTTCAACCAGATCCCAAAACCAAAAACGAAAATCACCAAAACCACTGAATGCAAGAAAGACAATACCACCACAAATGCTACTTCAAACTATTTTACTACATATGAACAAGATGCATTCAAGGCCCTCGCTGCTGATTCTACTTCCACTGAACCCCATATCCTCACAGCTTGGGCAAGTGCTTTGCACACCCAACTCACGAGGGACATTCAACGGACCAACAGACTGGCTGACCAAGACTCCAAAATACCCCCTGCAAGGGGCTCCCCAGATGCAGGGTCGGGATCAGACAATCAAACAACAAACAAAAGCACTAACACTGAGACACCACATATCTTATTAGAAGGCAGCATGCTAGGTCTAAATACGCCGCAGCTGACCCGCTGCATTCATAATCCTCCCTGGGCCAACTCACTGAGTACAACCCCCTACAGGGATCCCCAAACCCAGGCAACTGAGGGGCAAAGGCGGACAGAGGAGAGCAGCTTTCCACCTGAACCCATAGCCCATCCCCCCCAAGGCTCCTCTATGATACCTCGCAGATCTCAGGGAGTCCTCCTCTCTAAACACCCACGATGAGTCAGAACTTGTCCTTATCCTGCATTATACCCACAAGGGACAGCATGACATTCTTAACAGGAACATCCTGCTGTGCTTATTTAAAGACATCCCAGCCCTCAGGGGGATAACTCCTCTGATCTAACATCAATGAAGTTTGCTCGAATACCGGACAAAGGGACCTCCAAGGCCCCCATCACAACATGGTCAAGAGTGACATTAAGGGACATCAGCCTCGGGGAAGCTAGTACTTTTGAAGGCTGGGAAATTTAGCTCTGGACGGCTACCCGCTAAAATACCCGTACATAGTACAACAAGAAGACACGGCAAGGCCTCTCATGAGCGTGCTGAAAGGGACAATGTGAGCGACCCAAGACTGGGTCCCTAACACTTCGAAATCTGACAACTCCATCAAAATCTCTTGCACTAGCAATCAACGACTGGTGAGATGTAAGTCAAACTCTTTTGACAATTCCAACAGATGGAGCCACCAGGGGATCTCCCACCGAGGGCCTCAAGATTCATGCTCATAGCAGAAATATCCAAAAGTGTCCCCATGCTCCACCCACACAAGTAGCCTCCAAATTGACCATCACTTCTTGGAAAGTGGCTGGGCTCAGGTCAATGCGCACGTGAAAACCTGTGGTGGTTTTCTTAAACAAAAGCAACATCATTTGCCTACAGACCTGGGCTCTAACTCCATCAGTTCTTTATGGCTATTATGAGCTCTTCCAACCAGCAACTCAGTGCAACCTCTTTGGGTGCCTATCAGGGGGGCTCTCAATTTTCATCAAGCACTCCTGCAAGATTAAGGCTATACCCCTTTGGGAGAAGTTGGCCTGATATGTAGTGCTCACTATTCTAGTGATCACTGTGTATCATTCCAAACAACCCTTATTGATGATTGGTTGTAAGCCAACCTTATAGACCAGCTATCCTAGTAGCGTGGATACGAGCAGTCTTAGGCTAAACTCTAGAGGGCGTGTTAAGCCAGCTGTTTACCATCACATATACCCCTTGAACACCAAGTGAAAGGACACCACACAAGTTGTTATGAAAATAAAGGATATTTATTTATAACAAGACTACCCTGGCTCTTTATGAGTCAGGGAGCTAAGCACAATACAAAACTCTTAGGAAAATACTTCTGGTTGCACAATTTACACAAATGCCCGAGGGCACGAAACCATTACACTGTAAGTGGAAGGGGGGAAGTTAGAAAGTCTAAAGTTACTGATTCCGGAGTGATCCGATCAGTGGGACTAAACGAAAAAGGGACTGGACACTTGTAAAGCGAACCTGCGATGGAGCACCGAAATGCTCGAGTTACCTAGCCCAGTGGCTGCGGCTGTGGAAGGTTCGGCCAGGTGTCGGAAGTCCTCGTTGTAGTCTCAGGAGCCTGAAAGAAGAGTTGCTGGCAGGCGACCAGTGTCGATGTTCAGCGAGATCCAAGCCTGGATCGGTGATGAAGGAAACCTGAAAGCAGAGGGGACTCAGTTCTCAACCGCTAGCCAGCGATCGTGTGGGCACCAGGAGGGTACCGGCTGAAGTCACCTCGACCAGGTGAGTGGATGACGTCGGACTCGGCTGTTCCTCGGACCAGGAGGGAGGGCGAGCTGTCCCACGCAGGTGTCTGCTGTCGATGAGGCTGGGCCCAGGGATGGGGCAGCGGATCTTGGCAGTGGCAACCCACGCGGTGGAGTCAAGATGGCGTCTGGAGTGGACCAGGAGGGTCCGAGGTACTCCTCTGTTGAATGGGAGCAAGGGCCAGTCTGGAGCAACCAGACTAGTGATGAAACAAACGTGGTGCGTCGTGAAGAGGGCCACAAGCCGGTCGGCAAGTGGTCGAACAACGCGGTGAACAGCAAGGAGCGGAAGGGTCCCCACGCAGATCTCGGGGATGCTGGGGAGGCAGACTTCGGTGCTGGAGCTGCTCAGGGTTAGGGCTTCTCAAACCCTAGGTGCACTCACCCGAGGGTCCCTCGGTGGGCGTGCTAGATAAGCGTCGTGCAGGTTCTGAAGATGGCCGGTCCCGCAGGTCTCGTCACACCTACGACTCTCAGCTGGGCTGATGAGGTAGGTAAAAGGTCAGAGATGGCAGGGACTCGGGCTTCGTCGAGCTGGGCAGTCTTGATCCGTAGGAGAGACTTACAGCAAACCGCAAGCGCTTAGGTGGTGCCTGCTGGTGCAGGGTGGCTACTCCTTAGCCACAAGGGAGAGTCTTCAGAAATAGTCAAGAGTACCTTTCGTGGAAAGTAGTTCAAGATTCAGAATTATCCAATTTGGGAAGGGGACTCGCTCCTACCTTTATTCTAAGAAAAGGGGCTGGCCCGTGACTAGGTTCTACCTATGGGTGGAGCCAGGAGGGTGGTGGTTACACCCCTATCCTTTGTCCGGCTTCGCCCCAGCTCAGGGGCTGGTGTGCCCCCGAAACTGGTTTGAGCCGGGCTATGCACAGTGAGCACCGGGGGGCCACTGGCAATCACCTTCCTTTCAGCCCTGCCTACCTGGGATACACAAACCCTGTCTGGGATGGTGCCAACACCGCCCTCGACAGGAAACCCTTTGTCCAAGCTCCCCTCGCTGGAAGGTCTCCCAGCAGCAGGAGGTCAGACTTGTGTCTGGTGGCAGCATCCATTTTGTGATGCTGAGGCTTGAGTCAACTTTAACCGGGGTTCAAGGTTACTTCCATGTCGTGCCCCTCTAAAAGGGGGGAATGCTAACCCCGTCGCCAGAACTGGCGAGGGGTTCGTATTCCAATTCGTATGACACCTTACTCGACATGTGTAGGTGATGCGATGCCAAAGTTAGCAAATAACCGCGAGGATTATAATGCATTTAAAAGTAGTTGGCCCGCGTCACCATGGAACGGCTATTAGGACTTGGTTCCGCAAGCCGTCGACGGGCTCAGCTCGCGCCAGAGCACCGTCCCACATGATTCCCTGCACTCTGCCTTCAGGATTGATAAGGCCTGCCATAGGAGTGACTGATAGGAATCCATGTGTCCATTTTAGGGTTAGGTGTAGGAATACTACACCTACAGCAACGGGTGATTACACCACGTTGCCCCAGCTGTCGTGCAGCCAGTTGTGTCAGATTTGGGCGGCCATTCCAGGGGTGGCATAATACATGCTGCAGCCCCTGGTAGGCCCTGGGTACACCGATGCCCTGGATACCTGTGGTATGCTGAGACAGGGACTGACAAGGCGGCCCAGTTCCAATTGGTGGATGCACCTAATGTACATGTGTTTAATTTCGAGAGAGAACAGCTAGGCTGTGGGTCTGATTGGCAGGCCCACAGCCGGGGAAAGTCATAAACCAATGAAGCAAAAGCAAAAAATCTGGGTGATCATAGGATTGCAGACCCTACTCTCCTACATGACCCCCCCCCAAACTTTGGGACAATAAGCTAACCTTGACCAGGTGAGTCTTCTTGCTCTAAGTGGAAATACCTGGAGAGCCCAGCTGCATTGCCATGATCAGTGCCAGGTCTATGCTCCACTGTGAAGTCCATCCCCTGTAGGGAAATGGACCACCTAAGTAGTTTGGGGTTTTCACCCTTCATTTGATTTAGCCACAAGAGGGGCTTATGGTCGGTCTGAATCTTGAAGTGAGTGCCAAACAAGTATGGCCTCAACTTCTTCAGGTCCCAAACCACAGCAAAGGCCTCCCTCTCAATAGCTGACCAATTCTTCTCTCTGGGGGTCAGCCTCCTGCTAATAAAAGCTATGGGCTGGTCATGACCATCAAAATTCAGTTGAGATAGAACAGCTCCCACACCCAGCTCCGAAGCGTCTGTTTGGACAATGAATGGTCTGGAGTAGTCTGGACTCTTTAGGATAGGTGCTGTGCACATGGCCTGCTTTAGGTCATCGAATGCCTTCTGACAGCTTGCTGTCCACTGAACTTTTTTTGGCATCTTTTTACTTGTCAGGTCGTTTAGCGGGGTCACAATGGATCCATAATTTCTGACAAACTTCCGGTAATAACCAGTCAGGCCCAAGAAAGCTCGAACCTGAGTCTGGGTGGTTGGAGGAGCCCAGTCCTGGATGGCCTGTATTTTGCTCTCCAATGGTTGAACCTGGCCTCCACCTACAAGGTGGCCCAGGTATACAACCTGTGTCTGCCCTATCTGGCACTTAGTGGCCTTGATAGTGAGGCCTGCCTTTTGCAGGGCCTCTAACACTTTCCTCAGGTGGACCAGGTGATCCTCCCAGGTGGAGCTAAAGACAGCGATATCGTCCAGATACGCCGCGCAGAAGTCGTCCAACCCAGTGAGAACTCGATTCACCAGCCTTTGGAAGGTGGCAGGTGCATTTTTCAAACCAAAGGGCATTACCACGAACTGATAGTGCCCACCCGGGGTAGAAAATGCTGTTTTGGGCTTGGCCTCCTCAGCTGACCTGATTTGCCAATACCCAGCTGTCAGGTCAAACGTACTTAAGTAGCTGGCCGAAGCCAACCGGTCGATAAGTTCGTCTGCTCTTGGTATTGGGTGGGCGTCAGTCTTAGTGACTGCATTGAGACCTCTGTAGTCCACGCAAAACCTCATCTCTTTCTTACCGCCCTGGGTGTGAGGTTTCGGCACGAAAACTACGGGACTAGCCCAGGGGCTGTCCGAGGGTTCAATGACTCCCAGCTCCAACATTTTCTGCACCTCCGTCTTGATGCAGTCTCTGACATGATCAGGTTGCCGATAGATTTTACTCTTTACGGGCAGACTGTCCCCAGTGTCGACCTCATGGGTACACCAATTGGTCTGACTGGGCGTCAGAGAGAACATATGTCGAAAGGATTGAAGAACCTGTTTACAATCCTTTTGTTGATGTCCAGAGAGGCTGCCACAAAAGACAACACCATCTACTGACCCATCGTCAGGGTTCTGAGAGAGCAGGTCCGGGAGAGGGTCACTCTCCTCCTCCTGTCCCTCGTCTGTGGCCATGAGCAAGCCCATGCCCTCCCTGTCGACATATGCCTTGAGCCTGTTTACATGGAGCACCCTGTGGGGGCTCCGGGGAGTTCCCAGGTCTACCAAGTAGGTGACCTCTCCCTTTTGCTCAATGATCGTGTGGGGCCCAGACCATTTGTCTTTGAGTGCTGCTGGGGCCACCGGCTCCAGCACCCACACCTTCTGTCCAGGCTGGTACACAGTCAGGACAGCCTTTTGGTCGTGCCAAGCTTTCTGTAATTCTTGGCTCGCCTCAAGGTTTTTAGACGCCTTTTCCATGTACTCCGCCATCCGCGAGCTGAGACCGAGTACATAGTCCACAATGTTCGATGCCGGCTTTCTGAGAGGTCTCTCCCATCCTTCCTTTACCAAACAAAGGGGGCCCCTTACAGGATGTCCGAACAGAAGCTCAAAAGGGCTGTAGCCAACCCCCTTCTGCGGGACCTCTCTGTAGGCGAACAAGAGGCAGGGTATCAGGACATCCCATCTCCGCCGAAGCTTTTCAGGTAGTCCGTGAATCATCCCTTTTAGGGTCCTGTTGAATCTCTCAACAAGCCCATTGCATTGTGGGTGATAGGGTGTGGTGAACTTGTAGTTGACACCACACTCCTTCCACATTGCAGTCAGATATCCCGACATGAAGTTTGCACCTCTGTCTGAGACGACCTCCTTAGGGAAGCCCACTCTGGAGAACACTCCAAGTAGGGCCCGTGCCACCACAGGTGCTGTAGTGGTCCTAAGTGGAATAGCTTCAGGATACCTAGTGGCGTGGTCCACCACCACCAGTATAAACTTGTGCCCTGATGCTGTCTGGGGTTCCATTGGTCCGACAATGTCGATCCCCACCCGTTCAAAGGGTACCCCCACCACCGGTAGTGGTATGAGGGGGGCCTTTGTCGTGCCACCTGACTTACCGCTGGCTTGGCAAGTGACACAGGAGCGGCAAAACTCCTTCGTATCTTCGGACATGTGGGGCCAGTGAAAGTGTGGAACAATTCTGTCCCAAGTCTTATTCTGGCCTAAGTGACCTGCAAGGGGAATCTCGTGGGCCAAGGTAAGAAGGAAACCTCTCAGAGACAAGGGGATGACCAGCCTCCTGGTCGCACCAGGTTTGGGGTCTCTTGCCTCGGAGTACAGGAGTCCATCGTCCCAGTACACCTTGTGGGTACCTGTGGCGTTCCCTGCAGCCTCAGCAGCAGCCTGCTGTCTGAGGGGTTCAAGGGAGGGGCAGTCTAACTGTGCCTTCCCCAGGTCTTCCCTGGAGGGTCCCCCTGAGCCCAGAAACTCAACCTGACCAGGTTCAAGCTCTTTCGGCTCAGTTTCCCTCAGTTCTTTAAGGTCAGCCTCCTCAGAGACTTGATCCACGACCTGGGGCAAGGGGGAAGGCGAAGCCTTACCCTTACTGCTCCTCTTCTTGGAAGGTGTCTGGTCCGTTCTTCCAGGATCCAGCACCTGTTCAGTGGGGCACCTTTTGGCCTGTGACCTGGTCACAGCAAGGACATGTGCTGGCAAGCCTAACATTTCCATGTGAGTCCTCTGCTCCACTTCTGACCATTGTGACGTTTCCAAATCATTGCCCAACAGACATTCTACGGGGAGGTCTGAACTAACCACAACCTTTTTCGGGCCACTTACCCCTCCCCAGGAGAAATCAACAACTGCCATACTGTGATTGGTAGTGACGTTGCTGGCATTGGTCACTAGGTAACTGGTACCTAGCATGATCTGTCCAGGGTCCACAAAGTTAGGCGTCACCATGGTGACACTGGCACAAGTGTCCCTGTAGGCCTGAGCCACTTTTCCATTAATCAAAGGTGTCTGTCTGTATTTGCCCAAAGTATTGGGACTGGCATCAGGGGACATATCCATATCCCCTGTACAGACAAGGACGGCCTGAGTGAGTGTGCCGACTAAGTCGTCACTCCCCTCGGTTCCCAAGGTTAACCCAACTAATGCCTTGGGAGGCGCACTACCACTGCTGACTGTACTAGGGGGTGCAGGTGCCTTAGGGGCTGCAGTGGCAGGAGTTTGCCCTCCTTTCTTGGTGCACTCACTAAACCAGTGAGTCTTACTTTTACAGTATTGGCACCACCTTTTTGACTGGCCTTCTTGAGTCTTCTTCTTCTGTGAAGCCTGACCCCCACCCTCTTTGGTTTGTTGGGGACCTGTCGAAGACTTCTGGTCATTTTGTTCGTTTTTGTTATTACCCTTCTGGTCTGCTTTCTTCTGACCACCCTGGTTCTGGTTCTGGTTCTGCTTGACCCTTGTTCTGACCCATCTGTCTGCCTTCTTTCCCAATTCTTGGGGAGAGGTCAGATCCGAGTCGACAAGGTGCTGATGCAACAATTGGTTCTGACAGTTGTTTAAAATCTGTTCTCGCATGATAAGATTGTACAATCCTGTGTAATCAGTAACCTTGCTACCCAGCAACCAGCCTTCCAAAGCCTTAGTGGCACAATCGACAAAGTCAGTCCAATCCTGAGACTGAATCTTCTGGGTGTCCCGGAACAGCACCCGGTACTGTTCCGTGGTTAAGCCGAACCCATCAATCAGTGTGTTCTTCAGGACTTGGTAGTTGTTAGCATCCTCAGCTCTAGTAGTGAGGAGCTTGTCTCTTCCTTTACCTTCAAAGGAAAGCCACAGTATAGCTGCCCACTGACTTGGGGGGACACACTGGACAGTGCAGGCCCTCTCCAAGGCAGTTATCCACTTGTGGATGTCGTCCCCTTGTTTAAAGGGGGGCACTATTTTACTCAGGTGTCTAGTGTCTATACCCCTGTCTTTCTCTCTATTGAGAATGCTGCCACCAGTGGGATCTAACCCACTTAATTTCTGCTCTCGGGCCAGGGCAAGTCTTTCTTTGGCGAGGGCAAGTTCTTCCCGCTCGATCCTCAGATTGACTTCCCTCATCTTCGCTTCATGCTCCCTTCTCTGAGGGGACGTCATTCCTCTCTGAGAAGATGCCTGAGAGACATGTGTGTGAACCGATCTGCCAGAGCCTCTGGAGAGAGACCTAGCTCGTCCGTTCCCAAGGTTAGGCCTGCTTGAGCGTGGGCCCGGGCTCCCCCAGTTCCATTCTCATGCCTGCTTAAGTTGGTCCTTGTAAGCCTGCCGACTACCACTGGACCTTTGTCTGCCTCGTCTCCTGATAACTCCTCCTCGTCCTCCTCCTCTGTGTGGAGGTCGAGGTCTGGGTCACCGAGGGTTCCCTCTAAGGGAGGCATGTTCCCATCAGCACTGGGGGGACCTGTGTTAGAGGACCTCCTAGCATCGTACGCCTCTAAGAGACCTATCAGAATTGCGATGGTAGGGTTAGAACCCTGGTTTAGCTTCCTGGAGGCGCACAGTTGTCGCATCTCCTTGAAGCTAAGAGCTGCATATCGTGACACGACCTGTGGAGGGTCACCGACCACTAAGGGAGTCTGCGAAGACTCTCCGTGGACCGACATGCTTTTCTAGTGAGGCGTAAGTGATGCACCTACCTACACTATGTGTTTACCTACTGATCCCTTGCTAAGAGTTGTAGTCAGGGTGTGCTAAGCCCTGTTACACTACAACAGCCGGTTCAGTAGAACTCGGAGTATTCTAAGTTAAGTTATATGTACCTCGGTACTTATGTGATCTTTCACTGCGATATTCTTAGGATACGTGTGTGGTAAAACAACAGCAAGCTCAAATCCCAACCGCTGCTCACCAATGTGAGAAGTTGGCCTGATATGTAGTGCTCACTATTCTAGTGATCACTGTGTATCATTCCAAACAACCCTTATTGATGATTGGTTGTAAGCCAACCTTATAGACCAGCTATCCTAGTAGCGTGGATACGAGCAGTCTTAGGCTAAACTCTAGAGGGCGTGTTAAGCCAGCTGTTTACCATCACATATACCCCTTGAACACCAAGTGAAAGGACACCACACAAGTTGTTATGAAAATAAAGGATATTTATTTATAACAAGACTACCCTGGCTCTTTATGAGTCAGGGAGCTAAGCACAATACAAAACTCTTAGGAAAATACTTCTGGTTGCACAATTTACACAAATGCCCGAGGGCACGAAACCATTACACTGTAAGTGGAAGGGGGGAAGTTAGAAAGTCTAAAGTTACTGATTCCGGAGTGATCCGATCAGTGGGACTAAACGAAAAAGGGACTGGACACTTGTAAAGCGAACCTGCGATGGAGCACCGAAATGCTCGAGTTACCTAGCCCAGAGGCTGCGGCTGTGGAAGGTTCGGCCAGGTGTCGGAAGTCCTCGTTGTAGTCTCAGGAGCCTGAAAGAAGAGTTGCTGGCAGGCGACCAGTGTCGATGTTCAGCGAGATCCAAGCCTGGATCGGTGATGAAGGAAACCTGAAAGCAGAGGGGACTCAGTTCTCAACCGCTAGCCAGCGATCGTGTGGGCACCAGGAGGGTACCGGCTGAAGTCATCTCGACCAGGTGAGTGGATGACGTCGGACTCGGCTGTTCCTCGGACCAGGAGGCGCGGCGGCGACCAGGAGGGAGGGCGAGCTGTCCCACGCAGGTGTCTGCTGTCGATGAGGCTGGGCCCAGGGATGGGGCAGCGGATCTTGGCAGTGGCAACCCACGCGGTGGAGTCAAGATGGCTTCTGGAGTGGACCAGGAGGGTCCGAGGTACTCCTCTGTTGAAGGGGAGCAAGGGCCAGTCTGGAGCAACCAGACTAGTGATGAAACAAACGTGGTGCGTCGTGAAGAGGGCCACAAGCCGGTCGGCAAGTGGTCGAACAACGCGGTGAACAGCAAGGAGCGGAAGGGCTCCCACGCAGATCTCGGGGATGCTGGGGAGGCAGACTTCGGTGCTGGAGCTGCTCAGGGTTAGGACTTCTCAAACCCTAGGTGCACTCACCCGAGGGTCCCTCGGTGGGCGTGCTAGATAAGCGTCGTGCAGGTTCTGAAGATGGCCGGTCCCGCAGGTCTCGTCACACCTACGACTCTCAGCTGGGCTGATGAGGTAGGTAAAAGGTCAGAGATGGCAGGGACTCGGGCTTCGTCGAGCTGGGCAGTCTTGATCCGTAGGAGAGACTTACAGCAAACCGCAAGCGCTTAGGTGGTGCCTGCTGGTGCAGGGTGGCTACTCCTTAGCCACAAGGGAGAGTCTTCAGAAATAGTCAAGAGTTCCTTTCGTGGAAAGTAGTTCAAGATTCAGAATTATCCAATTTGGGAAGGGGACTCGCTCCTACCTTTATTCTAAGAAAAGGGGCTGGCCCGTGACTAGGTTCTACCTATGGGTGGAGCCAGGAGGGGGGTGGTTACACCCCTATCCTTTGTCCGGCTTCGCCCCAGCTCAGGGGCTGGTGTGCCCCCGAAACTGGTTTGAGCCGGGCTATGCACAGTGAGCACCGGGGTGCCACTGGCAATCACCTTCCTTTCAGCCCTGCCTACCTGGGATACACAAACCCTGTCTGGGATGGTGCCAACACCGCCCTCGACAGGAAACCCTTTGTCCAAGCTCCCCTCGTTGGAAGGTCTCCCAGCAGCAGGAGGTCAGACTTGTGTCTGGTGGCAGCATCCATTTTGTGATGCTGAGGCTTGAGTCAACTTTAACCGGGGTTCAAGGTTACTTCCATGTCGTGCCCCTCTAAAAGGGGGGAATGCTAACCCCGTCGCCAGAACTGGCGAGGGGTTCGTATTCCAATTCGTATGACACCTTACTCGACATGTGTAGGTGATGCGATGCCAAAGTTAGCAAATAACCGCGAGGATTATAATGCATTTAAAAGTAGTTGGCCCGCGTCACCATGGAACGGCTATTAGGACTTGGTTCCGCAAGCCGTCGACGGGCTCAGCTCGCGCCAGAGCACCGTCCCACATGATTCCCTGCACTCTGCCTTCAGGATTGATAAGGCCTGCCATAGGAGTGACTGATAGGAATCCATGTGTCCATTTTAGGGTTAGGTGTAGGAATACTACACCTACAGCAACGGGTGATTACACCACGTTGCCCCAGCTGTCGTGCAGCCAGTTGTGTCAGATTTGGGCGGCCATTCCAGGGGTGGCATAATACATGCTGCAGCCCCTGGTAGGCCCTGGGTACACCGATGCCCTGGATACCTGTGGTATGCTGAGACAGGGACTGACAAGGCGGCCCAGTTCCAATTGGTGGATGCACCTAATGTACATGTGTTTAATTTCGAGAGAGAACAGCTAGGCTGTGGGTCTGATTGGCAGGCCGACAGCCGGGGAAAGTCATAAACCAATGAAGCAAAAGCAAAAAATCTGGGTGATCATAGGATTGCAGACCCTACTCTCCTACACCCTTCACCGAAATTTCACAACCAGGTAAGCAGTCCTAATTTCCTAATTTCTGGGGTCTTACCTCTCTCTTTACTTCTAATAAACTGCTATCATGATATAACCAAAATACCCAAATTATCAACTTCTCACCAAGAGCTTGGAAGACCTCCTCCTAGAGTATGCCTTTCTTGAAATTTTACTATTCGGTGACTTCAACATCAGGGGTCTGGGGATTAACGACAACTTAGTCCCCAAATCCAAAGAACAGAAAACCATAAACACTCTATTGTTTAACTGTAATTTACACTCAGCGGAACAAATCTCCCAGTCTCAAACTCCTCATGTATAATTTCCTACAACATTCAAGAACATCTCAACCATAGACTACATTTTTCTGTCCCCCATGGCATGTCACTTAGTCAAACTGTAAATCCCTATCTGCACTGAAAGCGAACATAACCCACTGACCCAAACAGTGGATTTACAAGCCCCAGTTGGCGCCACTGTCATAGAAGTGGGGCACTCAGCTCGGTCCGAGGTCCATACTCTGGTCAGGAGAATTGAATGGGAAGATCAGGTTTCTACAAGGTGAGAACATGGCTTAACGACATAACCTTGAATTTTAACACCAACCTCCAAGAAAACTATAACCAAAATTTGGATGATCTAATAACCAAGCTAAGAGATCTTCTGACTGGATGCGTTACCCATGGCGTGCATTCAAGGAAGCCTCAGCGGAAACCTCACAACAGGGCCATCAGTAGCACACGAAGATCCCTAAGGAGGGCAACCTGTGCACACAAGCAAAATTCCACTGTATGCACTTTAAAAAAAAAAAACAATCTCCGCAAATTGCACAAAGAATTAACCTGGGAAGCAAAGAAACTCAATGAACAACAAGAATGGATAAAAATTCACCGTATGCTAAAATAGAAAAGTCTGGCCCACTTCTGGAACTACATAAACTTCCTCCAAAAGCTGCAAGAGGAGTGCAGTCCCAGAAGTAACCTGGGTACAGCATGTTGAAACACAATACAACAGTGAGTCCTCAGGCTCCAGTGACGCTCTAAGGAAAGGGACAAGCGATTACATGTCGATGGAAACACATGGCCTGACCACACCTGCGCAGGTGTGCAGACACTAGAGAAACATTAAAAATTATGGATCCCCAGGCCTCAACAGCATTCGAGCCGGCACATTTAAATGTGCCCTGGAGGACTGGGCTAATGTGCTAACCCCCTCTTCAACCAAGCCTTCACCACAGCACAGATCCCTGACTCGTGGGGAGGCTTGACCTTATGCCCAGTCTTCAAACAAGGGGACCCGGCCATCCTTTCCAACAACTGACTTATTGCATTGCTAGACCTAGAGGCCAAGGTATATGCCCAGTGCGTTCTCAAATCACTTAAGGAATGGGTTGTGGAAAAAACATCTTAACTTTTTTCCAAATTGGGTTCCGCACAGCTGCCTCCACAATCGATAACATCACTGCTCTAGCCATCATGAGCTGCTCAAAAAAGTCAACTCCCTCTCTAATGTTGTTTCATCGACTACAGTACCGCCTTTGATAAAGTGGTCCGTAATACTATCTGGCCAAAATTAGACACCTGGGGGATACCGCGGGACCTGCTTGGTGATCTCATATCCCTGTACACAAACACCTGGGTACAGGTGAGAACAGGCCTCTCAACCATTTCTACAAAAATCACCAACACAGAAGGCTTGAAGGAAGGATGCTTTCTCCCACCACTCCTTTTTAACTTCTACACAGCTATTCTTGGGAGATTTCTGGAGTGCAGCTGCTTGCTTCCACCACACCTGGCCTACTCGAAATTACACATTGTACAATATGTCAATTATATCGTCATAATGGATCACACCAAAACTGGACTACAATGTGGTCTGAATAGGCTCGACGAATACAACAAGGCCAACTCTCTCAAAATTGATCAGGGCAAGACCAGTCCTGATCTTTGGTCAATGCAGAAAAAATACATTCTTAACCTGGATCATTGGAGCTGCTTCGATCAAAACAACACCTAAGTTCAACTATTTGGGGGTATGGTTTAGTGAGTCCTCCCGACACTTGGTCCACCTAGCTGCCTTAAAAAAGAAAGCCGGAGCTATAACCCACAGCCTGACAAGGCTCAAACGGACTCTGCGTAGCGCCTCAGCAGACCCTATTCTAAGGGTCATAAATGCCACCCTGCCCTACCCTATGGGCCTCAGGCCTACCCAGAGGAATGTGCGCTCAGCCTAGACCTCACCCAATGCAGTACCTGTAAGTGTGCCTTCCAACTCCCCAAATACATACACAGGGCAAGACTACGGCGAGAGCTGGGCATCTCAAAACAATCACTTTCCTGCGAGGATGATACCCTGAAATTCTACATTAGGGTACTAAAAGCTCCGGACATCACTCTCAAAGCCTGTTTAAAAGAAACGTTTGAGAGCCCAGGGAACCCTTGGAATTGATAAATTCAAACGGCTAACTTCAAATAGAAGACACAGTGCTAAAATCAGACTCCTCCCTTACATGGTGTGGAAAGGAGTCATAAGCAAGCAGGTGAGAGTAATCCCGCATCACCAGGACATTCGGACCCTAAAGGCCTCAATAATCCTTTCTCCTTTGAATGATTCTTATTTACCATGGAAACCTTAATCATACCTTTTAGACAGCCTAAACGGATCGGCGAGAAGGAATATCATGTTTTCGCGCCTGGTCGGTCTGCAAACTGTCAACGCCAACAAATGGGTCACACACCGAGCAGGAGAGTCCTGCAGACTATGTAACTATAAGACGAAATCATTGCTCCACTTTCTGTGTTGCTATCTCTGAAAGCCCCTAGGAGAGCTCTCCTCAAGCCACTCTATTTAAGAAGAGGCATCCATTAATGCCTGGAGGCAGCAGCACTATACTTCTCCCGTACGTTCACTCAAACCCTAGCGAGGTGTGGCAAATACGTCAGGAAGCTGGAAGATCTACTATTCCTCACCTAGCCCCCTCCAAACCCACCACAACTGTTCAAAAACTGATAACAGACTACTTTACGGCTTCACCCTAAGCTTTCCCTTCCTGTCAAATCCATTTACACAGGGTGAATATTTCATACGCCCTGCACTTTCACCGACCCTCATGGTTGTCCACAAGAGATCGGGCTGTTATTAACCTTTATGCTTTTTAACCACATCTGGCACTAGCTAATTTTACCGAAATCATGTATGCAAGAACTCAGACTGACAAAGTGAGTGGCTGGCTGTTGGGAGAGCGTCACAATGTCATACCGGGTCAGTCCGGTCAAAACAGAAGCAATGGCTGAGCACCTTCTACTTTCGTCGACGATTCCTTGCTTTTCTTGCACATGGCTGAGGAACTCTGGCTCACACCAATGGGAAACAGCCTCCACCCAGGTCCCCCTCCATTCTCAGTCTTGATCATATGAGACAGATGAGGATTTATAGGTAGATAATAGAGTGGCATCTGCTCGAATTGATGATTCAGAAATTCTCCTTTTGGCTAATCTCTGGACTCAAAAGAGAGTATACAATACCCTTAAGAACAGTAAAAGTGTGTTCTTGAGCTCCATCTTTTTTTGAGTGATCTAAATATAGAAAAAAGAATGTTTGGTAAAGCATGCATATCATAAGAAAGACATTGGTCTTCAATGGAGACAGGTACCTGTGTCATTATTATTTTTTACAGGTGTTGACTCCCGCTTCTTAGAACTTCCTCCAATAAAGGGGTGCATGACTTTGTTTGCTCTTGCAATAAAGACACCCCAGAAATTACAGTACCAACTCTTTCAATAGCCATATCCCTTTTTCAGGAGTTTAAAGTGATTTTTCCAATTTGATTAATCAAACCAAAAAGGTTCATCTAGAAGACATGAGACAATGGAATATTAAGAATTGCATATTCGACAGCCACGACCTTTACTTGAGCCTTTGCAAGAGTCAAAAGGGAACAACAGATTATGGGCTCTGTGGGCTTTTGAACATGTAAAAATACATCCTTTTTCGAGGAAATAATATGCTTTATCTTTGGCGAGTGAGAGCAGTTCTGTGCGGGTAATAAAAAAATAGAGAATCCCAGTGTCTTAACTGCTCTCTGTTATTCCAGATGAGATTTAGGTTTCAATTGTGTTTAAAGTTCCTGATAGAAATTGCATTTCTTTGTGATGGAATATCGGATCCTGGTTTACCAAAATCTTGTATCTGTACCACATGAGACTGATGAACGCCAGCAATGAAAGTTTATTGTCCTGTTTCTTAGCATGCCTACGGTAAGATCGTCTGGAAGTAAGAAGGGTCCTTGTAATTCTCGTAACTTTTCACCTCAATATTCATTTTTATCACTGAGATTGTTTGCAAGAATTCACTCGCTGAGAAAACAATGCAAAAAATGGGATATAAAAATATCTCTGGATGGCAAATATAAAAAAAAATAAAAAATATATATTTTTGTTTGGTGAAACAAAAGGCTGAACAATTTAACCTCACAGATAAGCAAACAGGGCTTGACCCACCTCCTCCCATAAGTCTGCTCCTTTTCACCACCACCTCCCATAACGACAGTGCTATTCTGAGACTGCAGCTCCCATCATCCTGCTCCTTTTAACTGTTGCCCTTCCCTCTGGGTCCCTACAGAATCCACCAGAAGCAATTTAATATTTCAGGACTACCGGGATGGACTATTTGCAGGTCACTACTCAATGGGGAGAGGTTGTAGCCTTACGACTTTGGAGCTGAGGAATGGGTTCGAACCAGGCTCAGCATCCTGTGATTCTGGGCAAATAACGTAATTTCCCCGCGCCTACCAAATAATGAATGTGTGCTGGTGTAACGTAACTATTGCTCATGTAAAGTGCTCCAATACCTTCGGGTCGAGTTTGTGCTATATAAATCTGCAAAAGAAAGAAAATGGAAAGTCGTTCTTACATATGGGGATATTTTGCCAATTTACTGCCAGAAGAGTAGGGTCATTGCAGCCTAAGAGCGAGGCCGGCATGTCTTCATTGTGACTGGACATCCCCCTGATGCCCCTCTGTCTCACATCTCAGCTACATGAGAGGGACTCAGTGCAATGAGGCAAGGCTAAACCGCTGCCCACTGCAGAAGTGTGGACAAGAACAGCGGGTGGCAAACTATAAGATAGTAGTGAAACAAAACCCACCACCAACCAGTGTGGGTCCAGTCACCAGACAACCAGGATAAACCAGGGATCCTGCAGCAATGCTGTAAGTCAACAAGGACTCAGGGGCGTAATACAGGCCCCCGCAGCCCACGCGGTGCGGGGGGCCCCAAGCTCTAGGGGGCCCCCTTGGCACTGCACTCTGGCCAGAGAGCTCGTGATTGATCCTGGAGGGAGCCCCTCTTCGTATCGTGCAGGGAGGCCCCCTCAATTTTCGTTACGCCAGTGCAAGGATTGACAGAATCTGGTGAAAATAGGGTGAAACCTGGAGCTGCGGCGGGGAACACAAAGGGGCTGATTACGATGGCGGTGAACCGTGGTGGCGGTCGCACCATCGTAATATCATTTGCAGGACCACCGCCTTATAGGCGACCGGTCCCAATCCCGGGATGAAGCCAGACGCACTGAAGTACATCCGCCGTCGTAATGAGCCCCAAAGGGTCAAAGCAAATCACCAATGTATTTGTCACTGTGAACCCCTTGCACTTTGATACCGTGCCATGGGAAAGAAGGCAATCCCATTGGGGACTCAAAAATGGCTGGATAACTGCAGGAGGCAGGTGAGTTAAACTCATCAGGGACTGAGTCACAGTTAAGAGAAACTGTAAGGAAAGGCTGCGGCCTAGAAGATGCAGGCCAATGAGACTAGTGAGGACAAGGATGCAGAAGTGCTGTACCAGTACTACAGAGCTTCTCCCTCCTCAGTACTGGTGGAAGGAGGAGCACTGCAGTACCAGTACAGTCACAGGTACATTTTAAAAGGGCTGTTTTATAGATTCGATAAAATATATTTGCCATATTGCGAATATTTTCAGATATTTGTTTTATTATTGCATTTTTTCGATTCACTTTACCATGGTCACGTCTAAGGGCCAAATGGTTCATCCCATCCATCGCAAAAAATTATTACAAGTTGTGCACCGAGTTTTGAGACCTAGTGTAATTGGTTACAAATAGAATGACGGTGGCCCGAGAAGGACAGCAGAATATCAGATTGAGCAGGCAGCTCCCCTGGACTGCTGCCTACTACCCCTAAGGCTGCCTACACAATTCAGTCACAACCTCCTTTGAGGTGCCAGAAACTTTACAATGGTTGGCAACCATAAATGCGGGTTGTAGTCATTGATTCATTACATACTGAATTGAATTTTGAAAGGAATGCCTTTTTCGCCCTCAAAGTGTTACGCGGTATTGGCGGAAAAAACATTTTACGAGTCCGAAAGTCTTTTAAGGCTTGTAAAATGGGTTTTTTACACACAAAACAGACATTTGGGAGCATCAAACACAATGATTCTGCGAATTGCGGGTTTAAAATGGCAACAATTGCGTTATACATCTGGCCCCTAATGCGGTACCTTATGAGGTATGTATGTGGTAACTTATTAGATGCTTGGATCCCTGGACCTTAACATTCCAGCTACATCACTTTGTTAAAATGAAGTTGGTACCAAACAAAAGAAACTGCAGGCCTAGTGATGTAACTGGTGTGAAGCGTGCTGGCGCGTGCACTTCCGCTCTGCAGTCATGAATCACGCTGCTGCATTTATTTCTGGCTTCTTGATGGACGAGGTTGCTATTTTCTCTGCGAACAGAACGTGGGGAGAGTTCGATATGGGGAGACGCACATGTGAGTTATGTCTAACTCTGCAGGTACAACGTCCACACATTGGAGTAATGCTGTGAGTCAGCAGAAAAATGTTTCCGGCATGTTAATGTAAAATCGTTTTGTGGAATCTGAAGAATGTAAACGGTTGCTGAGTAGTACTGAAGGAAAGCCTAACAATTAGTCGATCGTTACAAAGAGAGAAACAATTAAAACAGTGACGAATATTACCAGAATCGGTTTTAACGAGAGCGCTTACTTACAGTGGCTTAGCAAGGGGGAGGGCGAGTGTTGTGGGAGTCAAACGCGGCAAACGCAGAAATCATCGCCTTTCGCGCGTCAAGGGGTGGAAAAGTGCCTAGCTACGTCACTGCTTACTTAGCAGAAAATGTAAGCCTTCGCCATAACGCAAAGTAATCTTGTTTTATTGGCAAACTCGTGTTTACTCCAATAACAGTATTGCAATCTGCACACAACTGGTGTATTTTATCTACCATGGTTTTCAGAAATCGCGGGAGCAAATAGCGCACAGATGGAAATAGTAAGGACATGCACTACTTTTCCAAGGTGTCAGCCACGCAATAAGCTGCATTAGGCGTCAGCTAATTTGGGAACCCCATGGAAGGAAAATCAGCGGGTGCGCAATTTGCACCCGAATTTTGTCTCCCAATCGTGAGCACACAAAGTATACAAAAAGTGATGGATGGAATGCTTGGATTGATCTCAGCCACTGTTAATTGCTCAGGGCAGCATCCCAGTCCAAAAGTATTTTTCACACCATTCCACCGCTATGGGAACAGTCCAGCCCCAACTGCCAAGCCAGGTCCTTCCTCAACCAGACAACCATTTGCAATGCAATAGGTCTCGCATTATTACAAGTTGTTTTCACTCCAAAATTAATGTTATTCCCAGTAATGGGACTTCAGAAGAGTAAAACTGAGTGAGATGGGGACTCGGTGGTGATAAAACTGAGTTGCATTGAGAGTGTTTCAAGGCCATGGAGAGGGAACACGATAGGCCACAAGCTTTTAGGGGGTTACAATACTGACATTTTTTTTGTTACACCAACTAAGCACTGTAAGCAACAAATATGCTTAATTAACTCCTCTCTGGCAAATGCACTGATGTTCGATTAAAGCACAGAAATCAAATATTGTCCCCAAGTAAGGCTCATGTATGGGTATCAAGTGCAAACATTCCAGCTTTCTGGGTTTAATCTGTCTGAGGTACAGAAACATTCTTAAAAACAGCTTATAAACCACACTATTGTTTTTCTGCAGTCCTTTCAGAGAAGTAATTTGGCCTTTGGTTTGAATAAAATGACTCTGGTGACCTGGCAATGAGATTTGTGTAGGTACATTAAATTATTGTCAAGATAAAGGTCAACAGGCTTGGATAGAAAGCTACCTGGGGCATGAGAACTTAAATAAGATACAGACTTCTGAAAAGTCACCATTCCTTCAAATAGCAAATGATAACATTCACTCTATAAATGTGAGACAAACCAAGCAGGAAACATTTACCTTTCAATAAATATATATTGTAACAGTGTCAGGTGTCGTGTGCGATAGTGTTTGAATCTCTGGAAACCAAAACAATTTGTTACTGCACAGTTTCAGCTAACAGTGAAAAAGACCAAAAGAAAGCTGCTACATTAAAAACAAAGCACTTGCAGGTTTCTTAAATCATATCAAACTGCTAACATGAGGTGTTGTGATAACGAGGACAGTATTGATGGAAAGTTCAGACCTGATCAACCCTCTAAAGCATCTGTCAGATGTTGACGCATGTATCTTAAGAAATCCCACAAACTGCCAAATCACGGGATCATAGTATGATGCAGTTCTTTAAATCTCAAAACCACCAAAGTGATATGCACAATATTGCAAACCTTAAGGGCAAGCAATTTTAAATCCTCAAAGAACAGATCACACATTCAACTGTATTACTAAGATCATGGCAATGTCAATGAAAATGCTTGTAACAGTCAGAAAGTCATAAGCAGGTAGAACGCTCATTGCAGCAATTCTAAAGCCAGTCTCCATTTGAACATTTCGTTGCTTCCCCGTGAAATGGATCCAAACACAGAAGTGCGCGCGCCACTGCGAGCCATGGCCTATTGGTGTCTATTACATGCACCAAGTGCGTAATAGACACCAATAGGCCATGGGCGGAGCAATGCGCCTGCCTCTGGCCAACAGTATGCAGTCTTTCATTAAAAGACGCACGCTAGGGCCAATGGGGTAGCTGAAAATGAAACGCACACGCACGAGCGTGTGCGATTCCTGTGTCAGCTCCGATTCCCCGTTTTTCACCTACAAAATGCCTCGCGCCTGCGCTAGCACTGCTGTGCAGTGCAACACAGGCGCAAGACCTAAAAACAAGCAACTGAGGGCAAATCCATCACTTTTTGTATACTTTAGTATGCCGCTCTAATTGGGATGAATATGCCCAGACATGGGTCCCGTGAACACTGTTTCACTGGAACCAAGTTATACTCGACTGATGAGCCAAAACAAGTGCGAAACCGATCTGGAGTTGCTTGTGTTCTGGGAGGACCTGGCTAGGCAGGCCAGGCTGGACTTTTCCCATTGGAGCAGGGTCAAGACTGACTTGCATATAACGGTCCAAACTAAGGTGGTGTGGTGTCCAAAATAATGATAGATTTGGATGTGGCCCTGAGTAATTAGCAGTGGCTGAGAATAATTCAAGCATTCCATCCATTACTTTCTGTATACTTTGGTACAATCATGAGCAGTCACTTACCTTTGTGAGAAATTGCTATCAAAATCTCGAGGCTGCTCACTTTTTGATTGTGTTAAATGTGTATCGTCAATTCAACTCCATTCAAAAAAAATTGTAAGCACTTTTGTGCTAACGAGAAAAAAGTATTACAATTTAAAATTGAAATTGAAAAAGAGATACTGTAACAACTAAAAATATTTTTATTTACGAGTGCAAATGTAACAGTTAAAGAAAATTAGCTACAGAATTCAAAAGATTAAAATACTGTTGCTGCTGTCAGAAAATGATAGACTTTGGAGGCTATTCTCAGATTTACCCAGGATAAATCTACATGTGTAAATTTACTCTTACATTTAGGGGATCGATTCCGATCCGGGTCGGAAGGGCACCGAACGCGATCCAGCCGGAAAAACTACGAGCCGTACGCGTGTTTTCCGGCCGACTCGTCCAGCTGTACGAGCGAGCAAGTACGATGCGAGCTACATGAAATTCACCGACCGAGTCGTTTCCGGGTCCGAACCGCTCCATACGTCTCGGTTGTAAGCTAACCGTGGCGTGCAATAGATGCGATTTACAACCGAGCCAGTACGATGCATGCGTCGGACAGCCTGTGCGAGCCGGAGTGTCCGGCTCGCAAAAGCTCCCGGAGTCGGACTTTGGGGGTCCACGTCGGACCCCCTAACACCCGCAGCCCTACGCATCGGACACAGGGGGAGACCTATGGGTCTCCCCAACACAGGCATGTATGGCACCGACGCGTACCCACTGTAGGGGGCGCACTTGTTCGAGACGTACCCATTGAGTAAATGGGAGCCCATGTACGCGTCATACGACCGACTCCCATAGACTTCTATGGGAGTCCGACCGAACCGAATCCGACAGCATACGTACACATTGTACTCGCTAGGTCGGACTGTAGGGGTCCGGCTCGGTCGGGAAACACTCCGGATCCGACTCGGTCGGAGTGCTTTCCGACCCGGATCGGAATCGGCCCTCTAGTAGTACATTTACTGCTTCCAGCAATATACCATTTACAAACATAGGGATGGAGCCTAACTAACAAATATAAAGTTACCACTAGTAACTTTTCACATGTTTCCACAGTTAGGGTGGTGATCTCCCAATGGTAAAGTAAAGAGAAGAAGAAAATATTTTTAAAAAAGTTGTACAAATAATTAATGTTAATTATTCATGGAATTAATTATATACATATATTTTAAATTTACATCAAACTAAAACAAAAGTCATTAACTTAATTTTGAATTCAATATTTAATAAAAGTCAAAGGGTTGCTCTTGAATAGCTGACTGCAATAATAGTCCTGAAGCCACCCAAACAAACTGTACCTCTTGTTTACTGCACTGTTTGTAATATTTTACAATGCAATTTATACTGCTTTATAACTCCTATGACCTGGGCTATTCTTTATCTTCTCATGTTTATCTTGCTTGCTTTTGGGTACAGCACTCTGATACCCTGATGGGTCAGGTTCGCGCGATATAAAACCTTTCAAATTAAATAAAATAAAATAATTAATTTAAGTATATTACATTTAGCTAAAACTAATAAAAAAATATATATTAAAAAAAATTCCTTTTAAAGTCAAATATTCATATTTATTTATTGTGAATGAAAGCTTACTAAAGGTTATCTACAGAATAGTTTAAATTCATTTAACTATTTGCTAAAAAAAAATCAAGTTACAATAAATTTTATATTACAAAAGTTATTAAAATATGTTTAGCAAAATATTATTTATTTTTTATTGATATATAATTTTTAAACATTCAATAACATTTATATATTTCTAAAAAGTAAAACATTAATTAATTTTAACATTATTCCCTTTGGGGTTTTATTTTAGGTCCCTGACTCTGAGCTGAATTACATTTGCAATTGTTTTGGATCTTTTTTTGACTATAATAACTTTAAAAGTGCAGTTCGTGCACAGGAATGGGCTTACTCTTTTGTGGGCAGGCACATATCCCTCCCTAAATCCTTCTGTAGCCCTCCCTTAACTCCTCCTTACTCCTCCCTAAACCCCTCCCATTTAGTCACAAGTATTTAACATTTTCCAGCCACTCCCCAGTTTTTCTCCAACATTTACTACTAAACGGAGGCGTACATGTGAGGAGATCTCTGAATAGAGAAGATAAGATAGGAGATGCGTAGGGTTAGGCTAGTGAATAGAATTTTGTAGTATGTGAGTAGTACTATTGTAGTATCACTAAATGTACTAGAAAATGCAGATTGTTTATAGGCCCCTAGGATAAGAGGAAACCAAGGTTTACTGTACCCAATGTTCTCTTTAAGGCCTCTCTTGTTAGGAAAAGACATGTACAATGTTTGTGATAAAGCAGGAAAGTACAACTCGCTCTTAATCTTAGAAGCACTTCACAAGTCCACTTCCTCTCTCTACTGACGTATTCAAATTTGTAAAGACCAGATAGCTTCTAGGAACCCAATCACATGCACAGTAATATCAGGCAATTGATCAGTGAATAAAATAATCATGCCTTCAACCCTTCTTTAAATGTCTGAATATCTGATTGTGCAGGGAAAGTACCTAGTTTTTTGATATTTGAAGGAGCCATCCAGTGTGGAGCTAAAAAGCAACCGTCTCTACCCAGTTCTTTATGGCTAACAATAACCAACCCTTACTATTCTAGAATGCTCCTTTGTTTGATTATGTCAGCTTGGGCGTTGAGCTTCATTGTGACATCATTTACTCGCCATTTTACATGAAGGGCGTCATTAGCTTTTATTGAGGCATGGATAGACGATTGATACACAACAGCAGCGTAAAACATAAACAAAGTGGTTACATATGCAATGCCCAGCTTCAAATTCATTGTTAGAGCTACATATTAAAAAGTTCATAATACATTATTCTTATCATTTTAGTTACAATCAATGTTATGTTGTAGGCACTTAAAGAGCATGAACAGCTCACTCCATGAGGAGTACCAGCACTGTAGTCAAAAGACACAAATTGCCTAACCCAGCTGGATGACAAGACAGGCCACTAGCTAAAATAGGCAAGCTTTAAGCAACTTTTTAAAAGTGGGATAATTATGACAGGAGCGTGTACCAATAGGCTTGCTTCAGTTATGAAGTGTAAGATAGGAAAAAGAGTGTTCGCTGCATCGGATGGTATGTATACAGTGGGGATGGCCAATACTATGTCTGAGTTTCTAAGCTCCCTATCTGACTGGTAGAACCTGATCTTTGTGCGTTAAGTATACTGGACTTCCGCCATACAGAATATGCAATGTTACATTGCATGCGGTACAACGCATGCGACTACAACACGTTTGCTAAAACAACATCGTTGTTACAACACATACCATTACATTGCAAGTCGTTTCTACGACTTGCTGTAGGGGGCGCGCTGGACTTAGGAATAGTATAATTCACTATTCCAATTCCAGCCTGCCATCAGTAGGGAGGGTGTTGGTATAGCAAAATATACTATTCCTTAGTTTAGAGCGCCCCCCCTACAGCAAGTTCTAGAAATGACTTGCGCTGTAATGGTCTGTGTTGTAACAACGCGATCATTGTAACAACCGCGTTGTAATAGCATGCGTTGTACCGCATACGATGTAAACGTGGTTTGCCGCCATACATGGATCTATGGGTATGACAAAGGAGCTTGAATATACAGAGCATCCTAACAAAGTCTTGGAGGGCAGATGACAAACCGGTCTGGCAGCAGTGTTCTGAGCCACTAGCAAGAGCAACAGGAGAGACTCATTAATTTCAACTGAAAGAGCATTACCATAATTAAGGTACCTAGTTATAAGAACCGCTGTAATAGTCTTGCTGCAGTGCAGAGGAATCCAAGAGAAAATCTTTCTAAGCATACAAAGGATTCCAAAGCAGGTACTACTGACTGATGTAACTTGATCAGCTATACTAAACTTATTGTACGGCAGGATGACAAGATTGTTTGCAACCTTTTTAGCACAAGTTGACTGCCAGTACCTTGGGACAACCAATTATCAGACCATACCTAGATGGCCTTGCCAAATAGGACAATTTTTGTCTTTCCTCTAGTAAGCTGAAGACAGCTCTGCTTTATCTAAACTGCCACAGCATGCAGGCAGTCACAGAAACTGACTCTTATCACTTCCTGATTGTGTTCACTCGATGCCACCAATTGCGTCCTGGCTGATGACGGCTGATAGCCAGAAACCGGTCCTAGGATGCTTGATTCCGGTCCAGGGAAGACATGACTTGGCAGTTCGGGCTGGACTGTTCCCATGAGGCACAGGGTCAAGACTGATTTGCATATGGCCATGTCTGAACTGGGGTGGCGTAGTGGGCAAAAGAACGATGGATTTAACCCAGATCTCTTGACTGGGGGAGAATGTCTGCATTGTCAGCATTCCGTTTATCATTTGTTTGTTGTAACACCAATTGCGTATCATCAGCATAGGACAAGATCTCAAAGCCATAGTCCCTAATAACCTTTGCCCAAGGTGCCATGTAGGAAAGGGGCAATGCAGTCCTGTCCATTTTGAAAGGCTTTTTCAATCATTCTTTGGACAGTAGAAATGTCCCCATTGCGTGGAAACAAGCAGTTGTGAAACCCTTACTGAAAAAGCACCCAGTAGACCCATTATGTGCCGAAATATTATAGAGCAATCTCATTGCCCCTGGTCGCGAGCAAAGCTTTAGAGAAACATATTAAAATACACCTTTCCTTCTATTTGGAGACACAAACCATTCTCTATCCCACCCAAACAGGCTTCAGACAGGGCAGTAGTAGTGAAACTGCTCTTCTAGCAGTCACAGAAGAACTTAGGTCACTCTTGGATCAAGACGGCTCAGCAGCTATGATAATGTTAGACCTGAGTGTTGCCTTCAATGCCGTCTCCAATCCTGTCCTAATACAGAGGATGGAGGTGGCCAGAATCTCTGGAGCTTCACTAAAATGGCTAGTAGCCTTCCTTGAAAATAGGAGCTTTCAGGTTTGTGAGAAATCCCTGCTTTCTGCTGGTCATCGCTTAAAATGCGGGGTCCCACAAGGATCTTCTCTTAGCCCCACATTTTGTAACCTATATGTGTTTCCCTTAGCAGAGTTTGTGCAAGCACATGGCCTTGCACTAGTATCCTACGCATATGACATGCAGATCTTCATATCTCTGACTCCAGAAACAGGGATACCTCCAACCAACTAAACACCTGTTGACAGTGGATGGAATTTCCTTTTTTTTTTTTTTTTTTTCAAACCCAATCTTTATTGAGGAATTTTCTTAATACAACACAAAAAACCACCTGAAAACCCACCCCCCACCCCCAGCTCAGATTCTGTTGCATTGAAAAGAAAGAAAAAACGACATGAAAAACAACAGTTATGATCAATAAACAGCATACCAATTTACGGAACTAACAATAGTATAAAAAAAACACAAAAAAAAAAAAAAAAACACAAGTATGGCTTACAAATTACCCCGTTATCTCTGAGACCATTGCAACACGGGATCCCAAATTGCCAGCCCTAACTTACGCTTACGCAAGCCCTTTCTTCGGTAGATAGCTACTTCTAAACTACAGGTGGCAAACAGGCGTGATCTCCATTGTTGAAAACTTGGCGCATTTGTATCAAGCCAAGCTGACGCAATACATAATCTAAAGACAGCCATGGCCACAAAAACCAGACCTTGCATATATTTCGGTCTTGAGATATTAGCAACACCTAACATAATCTCTTCAACATAAATCTCTATTCTTGTATTAAAAACTTCCGAGAGAAATGTTGAAATATCGGCCACTACTGAAGTTAGTGCCGTACAGGTAGCAAAAATATGTATACTATCGGCTTCAACTAGATCGCATCTAGGACATGTAGTTCCCTTCCCGGTCCCCCATTTAGCGATCTTATAGGGAGTATAATATAAAAAGAAAAAAGTTTTGTAAAACTGGGCCTGCAGCTTGGTAGACATTAAAATAGACTGATATAATAAGAGAGATTGATGAACAGTTTCCCCGGACACACCAAGCTTCAGCTGCCATTTGCTTAAGTATTTATCAAGATCATCAGTTTGTCGCAGAAGCAGTTGTTCATAAATCTCTCCTATTTTGAGATTGTTTCTCGAAGCCATATTCTCCATTAACTGCACCTTTTGAAACGACGCATCCCCTCCTCCTCTTTTTAATAAAAAATCCCGGATTTGCAAAAATTTAAAAAAATCCCGTTGCTCTAAATTGTACTCCAGCTGTAAGTCGCCAAAAGATTTAATACCTAATGGAGTATAAAAACACCCAAGATGCGTAATCCCATTCAAAAACCATCTTTCCATGCATAAATCATTGAAGATCCCAGGGAGATGGCTATTTTTAAGGATTAGGGTGTAGAAAGATAGTTGTCCAATATTAGTAAGTTTTCTAACGGAATTCCAGGTCTTATAAATACCAAATATGGACTTAAATTTAACTTTTTTGAAATAGCTATCGTTAAGATGACGCCACAGGCAACCTCTGGATTCATTGCCTAATAGCAGCTCTTGTGGAGTTGGAATATCCCCTTCACTGCTAGGTGCAAACGTAAATAAAAGCTTATTGCAGTATTTTAAGATAGTAGCCCAGTAATATAGCTTAAAGTTGGGCAATCCCATGCCCCCTCTATCTTTAGGGAAAGTAAAGGCTCGCAAGGCTCTACGGGATTTTTTGTACCCCCAGATAAATCTAGAAAACATACTATCCAAATCTTTAAATACTTGTGAAGGAAATTCTAGACAGATTGATCTAAAAAAATAAAGAAATCTTGGAAGGAAAAGCATTTTAATCAAATTACACCGACCCACAATGGATAAGTGAAGATTGTTACTCCTAATCAAATCCTTTTTTGTACGTTGGATTAATGGATCAATATTATCGGAAACTAAATTCCCTATTTTGGCCGTAATACTCACTCCAAGATATATAGCTTTCTCGATAACCCGTGTATTCATCATCTCAATTTTATTGTTAAGGATAATCTGAGTTTTTGATTGGTTGAGTTTATAGCCCGATATTTGGCCAAAAATGTTAGCTTCCTCTTCAATCACCGCAGCCGAAATCGCTGGGTTACTGGTAACCAGCGCGATATCGTCCGCGTATGCCAATGTTTTGGTGGCCTGATCTCTTATCCAAATGGATGGTATCAAAGCGTTGTTATCTAATCTTCGGATAAATGGGTCAATATATATAGCAAATAAGAGGGGTGAGCAAGGACACCCCTGTCTTGTACCTCTAGTAATAGAGAATGGTGCTGTAACTGACCCATTCACCATAACACCGGCAGACGGGTTGCTGTACAACATTTTTACCGCTGTAATAAAGGGATCTCCAATGCCACATCTAGCCATCGCAATCCAGAGATATTTCCAGGAGACCCTATCGAAGGCTTTTTCGGCATCTAAAAGTATAAGTGCCATAGGGTCTCCTGAAACTTCGCACCAATCAAACAATGAGATTACTCTCTGGATATGATCTGTGGTATCTCTACCCGGGATGAATCCGTGTTGTCGAGCCGATACGATTTTGTGAATATTGAGAGCTAATCGTGCAGCGAGTAACTTAGCGTATATTTTAGAATCACTGGTTATTAAAGTAATTGGGCGATACGACCCAAGTTCTGTAGGGTCTTTATGTTTTTTTGGGAATACTATAATTTTGGCCCTTGACCATGACTCTGGAGGTCGCCCCCCTAGGAATATATGTGCAAAAAGTGTTGTTAGTATATTCTTAACTTGGGGAAAGAATTGGATATAAAATTCAGTGGGGATCCCATCCATACCCGCCGCTTTGCCTGACGCAAGACTTTTTAATGCGAGAAGAATTTCCTCCCCTTGCGGGATGACATCCATATCTTCGGAATCATTACTTTCTAATCTCGATGAACTATCTTGATTAATGAAATCGTTGATTGCATCTAATTGTATATTAATATCATTATCCCTATATAGAGCCTGATAGAATTTATAGAAGGCAGTTCTAATTGCATCCGAATCTGTAATTAGTCCTAATTCTGGATCTCGAATCATCTTAACGGAATTAACGGAATTGAGTTCACGGGCGCGTACCGCTAACTGATGTCCAACTTGTTCACTCAGTTCGTAAATAGTTTCCTTATATGCGGTTGCTTTATTAATAGCTTTTGTGGTTAGTATATCTATGACACTGTTTTTAGCAAGTGAGATCTGTCTTAACTCATTTTCCGTGTCTCTTCCCTCCTCAATGGCTTTAATTAGCCCTCCTTCAGCGATTACGATGTTACCCTGAAGTGTTTTCATTACTTGTTTAGCTTTTTTATTAGCATTCAGTGAAAATCGAAGTGTTTCCCCTCTGATTCCAGCTTTGAGAGTGTCCCAAACGATCTCAATTGGTGCACTACCTATATTTTCTTCTAGGAATCTGGGGATCCACTGTCGCATGCATTGACAGTACGCCTCGTTTAGTAATAATGCTCTTTCAAACGTCCATATTCTATAGCTCCGTTTTTGCGTACCAATTTCCATAGTTAAAAGAAGGGGATTATGGTCTGAAAGAACCCTTGGTAATTTTTCGATGAAACAACTAGTAGATAAAATACTAGAGACCAAAAAATAATCCAACCTTGCATGGAGTGTATGTGGATGCGAGTAATATGTATAACCCGGATCCTTTGGGTATTGCGCCTGCCAACTGTCTATGAGACCATGAGTTAAGCAAAGATTTTTAAGGGCTTGGAAAACTTTAGGCTTTCTGCCTTTATATTGGAACCCAGACTCCTCTGACCAATTACTAGGTAGATTTATATTAAAATCCCCGCAGATTATTACTGGAAGTGGCCAATGGACCAGTTCGTTAGATATGTGATCCAAAACTACGGGGTCATCATTAATATTACTATAGAGTGTACAAATTGTCATTCTATCTCCGTTAGCCATCTGACACTCCGTAATAGCCCAACAACCATATTTATCGGAGATTGAGCGAGTGAACTGTGCCATACTCGCTCTCCCCAAAATAGCAACACCCTTTGTCCTGGTCCCTTGTGTGGTAGCGGTAATAAGCTTGAAACCCAGTTGATTCAGCAAATGAATTTGTGACCCCTCAATATGCGTTTCTTGAACACAAAGAATGTTCGCTCCGGATACTTGAAGGCCAATGGCGACTCTTTGTCTTTTTTTTTCATCATTGAGGCCACAAATGTTAATCGATAATATTTTTAGTTTATCCATACTGTTATTTTCCTTGCTCTAAAGAAATAAAAAAGGTTACTTAGTTCCTCAGTATTAATCTTTTTTCTACATTTGATAACGTTAGTACCATTTTCTATGTTAGACATACAATTTTGCGAAAATATTACGGACCCAGAGCTGAGCTTTAACCCCCCTTCCCCCCCCTCCCCCCTCCACCCCCCACCCCCCACCACTATGTAGGCAATCAGGCTCAAACCTGAGCCTGTTATGATGGCGCCTGGTTACATCCTCACCCCAACCCCACGGCTCTCTATTTTCCTAACACTTTTTTTTTTTTTTTTTTGTACCCCCCCCCCCCTATATATTTTTTTTTTTTAGCATTTGAAGAGTTTTGGCCACAATCACTTCGTCCCCTCTCTCTTTTATCTCTTTTTTTTTTTTTTTTTCCCCCTTTCCCTTTCGCCCCCCCTCCTCACACTACAGCTTTCTCCTTCCACAGCCAAGAAGAAAGAAGAAAGAAATCAAAAAAGAAATTACCCACAAGCATAACTATAGGGCGATTCACTAGGAATAAATGTAACCCATTAATTACTACATCTACTTCTCATCGCACCCTTTTCTATCTCCTTTTGTAATCTCCTCTAGTAATTTCTGCGCTTGAATTTCTGAGGTAAAGTAGCGATACTGTCCTTGGACATTAACTTTTAGTTTAGCAGGGTTTTGTAGGAAAACGGTAGCCCCAGCTTTCTGAAAAGGTGCAATCAACTGTCTAAGTCGCCATCTTCTCTCAACTGTAGCGTGTGCAAAATCTGGGCGAACAAAATATGAAAAGCTCTCCCAATTCCTTTTCTTGTCAGGTCTTGCGAGTTCAAAGACGGATTGGCGCAAAAGAAAATTTCCAAAGAAAATCAATATTGCTCTTGGGTATTGTTGATCATTTGGGCGTCGTCTTGAGATATTGAGGGGAAATCTATGCACTCGCTGGATTTCCCTATCCCACTCCCAATGATTTAGTTCAGGTAAAGAGTTCTTTAACAAATTGATAGTGAACCCTCTGATGTCCTCTCCTTCGCTATTCTCCGGAACCCCGAGAAGTCGCAGGTTATTGCGACGCTGCCGATTTTCAGCCTCCTCTAGCTTCCACATGACGTCGTTCAAAGTACTTTCCTGAAGAGTGGTGTTCTTTTTTAGGGTATCCACCGTGGTCTCCAACAGCTCGGTGCGATTCTCCAGAAGACTTAGCCTGTCCACAATCTCCGTGCAGGTCTTCCCCACTTTCCGGATTGAAGCTTGAATTTTTTTTGAAGCTACGCGAGCTTGTCGGCTCTCCTGCTTAGATTCGTCTTGAAACGATTTGAGGGACTGCAGGATTGTGGATAGGGATGGTTCCAGGGGGAGATCAGAATCCTTCTGTGCAGTCAATCTCACTGATTGCTTTCCGGGAGTTTTCCCGCTCCCATCAGGCAATACCTGTGTATCAGAGTAGTCCCATCTCAGCTCTTCTGATCTCTCCTCTTCTTCATCTGTAACCTTGCGTCTCTGGGGGCCTTTTCTCCCGTCTGAGGGCCTCTTGCTTTTCCTGGGTATTTTCTTCTCTGACTCATGTTGGCTGCAATTGCTTGTAGAAGTATCCTCGTCTCGCTCCCCATCACTGTTAGAGCTTAATGACATACTTTCTGACTCTCCAGACTCCTCGTTAACAGAATAGAAATTTTCCTGCGGATCAGGGGATAAGTAGCCGGCTTCCTGGTTAATTTCCCCTAGTATCTTATTTGCTTCTTTAGCGGAAAGAGGGGAGGGAGCAGAGAGGGGTGCCTCTAAATCCATACGTGTGTTCTTCTCTTAGCCCCACATTTTGTAACCTATATGTGTTTTCCTTAGCAGAGTTTGTGCAAGCACATGGCCTTGCACTAGTATCCTACGCATATGACATGCAGATCTTCATATCTCTGACTACAGAAACAGGGATACCTCCAACCAACTAAAGACCTGTTGGCAGTGGATGGAATTTCCATGGGCCGACTACCTTGGTGAGCATACCCCACCCATTTAGCAGTTAAAAGCCTTGCCATGTGCAAGGAAGCCTCCAATCAACTGAACACCTGCTTAAAACAGGTAGCAGACTGGATGTCTGCAAGTAGCCTAAAACTGAATGGCAAAAAGATGGAAGTATTAGTATTTGGAAACAATCCTTCACACTGGATAGAACTTTTGTTGACAGACTACCCTGGTGAGCATCCACCCATTCCAGCAGTTAAAAGCCTTGGCGTGTGGATTGACAATAAACTCTCAAGGTCAACTCATGCCAGGAAGCTTGCTGGCAGCTGCTTCCAAATTTTAGGAACTCTGAAGAAACTGCTATGCTGACTGCAGTTCTCCTCCAGGAGAGTGGTTGTGCAAGGACTGGTGAATTCCTGCCTAGATTATGGAAATTACCTTTACCTGGGAAGTCCCAAGTCTGTGATAACAAAAAACTGCAAGTTGATCAGAACGCTTCAGCCCAGATCCTTCTAAAAATCCCAAAGCACCAATAGGCTGCACCGGCTTTTGCATCCCTGCACGCACTGCTGGTGCAGAAAAGAATCCACTTCAAGGCACATTGCATTGCCCATTGTACTATACATGGGAGACGCCGACAGCTCATACAGCGACTGTTCAACCCTTACATTCCCAGGAAGTCTCTGCAGTCCAGTAATCTAAAGTTGCTGACAGTACCCAGGATTAACAAGGCGAGGGAAGGGTGTCGCTCCTTTGCCTGTCCAGCTCCTAAACTCTGGAACGACCTCCCTGCTGACCTCAGAATGAACCATCTTAGTCTAGCTTTAGAAAACACCTAGAAACTCACTTCAATTCAGTTCAAACCTTTATTCCGCAAGTGGAAAACTGCCATAAAAGTACATAAAAACATTTCCATATGGCCAGGTAGGGCTAAGGTGTATAGTCCAAGTCCATAATGTACCGATTTCCAAAGCCAGTTAAATCTAATACATAATACTTTTCCTCAAACTAATTGCCTTTCTGATAAAAAGAGGCACACTAAAACGCTAAATGACTAGGGGCCATATGTAGGAAAGCAAATTGCGATCGCAAATGCTGAAATTCGCCGAATTTCGGCGTTTGTGATCGCAATTTGGGCAGTGTGCTATGTAGCACACAAAAACCCACATGGAAATAAGGAATCGCAAAATTTGCGATTCCTTATTTTGCTAATGTATTTAAGGAATCCCAAATTGCGATTCCTTAAATGCAATGTAGGAAGCACCCAAGTTGTGCAATTTTGGCTTAAGGAATCGCATATTACCACCAACCTCAGGTTGGTGGTAATTTGCGATCTCCTTTAAAAATGCACTTTTTTGCATTTTTCAAAGTGCCATGTGGCGCACATACATGCCCTTAGAGCATGTATGTGCGCCACATGTGCACACATGTTTATTTCAGGGGTGCAAAAGGGTGTCCTATTGACACCCTTGCAACCTTGAAATTGCATTCTCAATTTGCGATTCTCTAATTGAGAATCGCAAATTGAGAATGTCTTCCTATTCATTCCTATGGGCCTTCTAGCCCATAGAAATTAATGGCAAGGTATTCCTTATTTGCGAATCTCAATTTGGGATTCGCAAATAAGGAATAGGTAGGAATCGCAAAATATTTTGCTAATCCTACCTACATTCCGTTTTGCAATTCTCTAATTGCGATTCCCTAAAAATTGCAATTAGAGAATCGCAAAACACGTTGTACCTACATATGGCCCTAAATGATCATCTAAAACAAGCAAAACCCATAGGTAGCAGAAGCCACCCCCCTGACCTTCTACATCTCCACCATTTCTTTAATCAGCCGGCTGCCCAACTTTGATGAAACCTAAAAACTCCATTAGTATTTCTGGCCAATGTAGATTTGGCATTAAGAACATGTTGAGTTCAGCAGCCATTAGTCATAAATAGGACTCCCAGGTCACATAAGAAATTTACTCTAATAATAGTCATAATATCGATAAAAAAAGTCTGCCTTTTTTTGCTTTGCACCCAAAGATCATTGTAAAAGTATTAAATATATTAATCACCATGTTCTTCAAAACCATGTATTCCCCAAAGGCGCTTATCAATTTTAGTAGGCCTACTGGGGTCCTAGATACCAATTCAGCATCATCAGTGTACAATAACACTGTTATAAGACGCACTGCAACGCAATCAGCTTGTATGGCCTGAAGAAAATTGTCAATTGTAATAACGGAGCCAAAACACAGCCCTGTTGAATGCCTCTCTTCACTTTGAAAGTAGGCTAGCATTCTCCCTGGGGTTTGTAGCGGACTTTAGTAGATAAATTCCCCATCCAGACGTGCAAGAAAACTAACAACTGTTCTAGGAGCACCAAGGGAGAGCAATGCTGACCATAGGATAGTATGGTCCACTAGATCAAATGTGCTACTTAGGTCCTCAAAGTAAAGATAAAGGGCCCAGATATAGTCAGGGTGCATTTCCTAATCAACAGATCCAGGTTGACACATTGCTCTATTGTCCCTAGGTCCCTTCTAAAACCAAACTGTGCTGGGGATAGAACTGTATGCCCGCTTCTCCAACCTCTTAAATAAAATCCTGCACATCACTTTTACTGAGGAGCCCAGAAGTGAGATGGAAACTCATATTTTTAGTCACCTACCAACCTACCTTGAAGTGCATTTGATCTATTTGGCAGATGTGTTGTCTTCAGTACTGGGAGACCCGTTGTGTAGGTACTCGCTATACAAATTCACCAGAATAGAACAAATTAGAATAGATGTTAAAAAGAGAGAGTCTCAAAGAGGACCCTTCTGGTACCCCACAGGTGTTAGTGACTGCCCTAGAATTAAAAGGAGGGATAAATACAGCATGAGATATAGCCTCTAGGAAGTTCATGAGCCAGGTTAGGGCATGTGAATGAAATCAGCTGTTCAATTAGGACTTCATGAGAGACCATATCGAAAGCTGCAGAAAGATCTAAGAGTATAAGAGCCGCTGGAGTTCCCTCATCAAGGCTGGTCCTGATTGCATCTGTGACTGCCAAATAGTGGTTTCTGTGCGCTGTCCTGCTGCTCTAGAACCAGACTGAGAAACATTCAGTGTATTAGTGGTCTATACTGGCACAGTTGTTTGTTGACAAAAATTTCTCCTAACTTTTGATTCAGAAGGGCAGCAGCTAGATAGGAACGTATAGGTAATTAGACCGATTTGCATAGTCTGCAGTTGGCTTCTTTAAAATTGGGGAAACATTAGCATGTTTCAAGATTCTTGGCACCTTTGCAGTGTTCAGCGATAGGTTAAGGAGATTGGTCAATAAATCAATCAATCAGGGTTGGTAAAGCGCAGCTACTCACCTACGAGGGTCTCAGGGCGCTAGGGAGGAAGGGGGTAGCTCAGTTGAGTGCTAAGGTAATCCGAAGAGCCAGGTCTTGAGGTCCTTCCTGAACTGGATCAGTGTAGGGGCTTGGTGGAGGGCATTCTAGGCCTTGGCTGCAAGGTAGGAGAAGGACTTTCCTGCCGCTCTGGTCTTGTAGATGCGTGAGATGGTGGCCAGAAAGAGGTCAGCTCATCAGAGGTATCACTTGGGTGCATGGAAGGAGAAGCGTTTGTGTAGGCATGCTGGGCCTTATATGCTGGAGTGAGTAGCTTGAGGTTATTCTTCTTTCCATGGGGAGCCAGTGGAGATCGTGGAGGTGTTGGGTTATGTGGTTGTGGCGGGGAACGTGTAGGTTCAGTCTGGCTGCAGCGTTCTGGATGTTCTGGACTTTGCGACATGGTCAGTGACATCACTGATGACATCTCAAATGACATTACTGATGACATCACTGATGACATCATCCACAGAACCACTCATACATCCACTCATACCCCCACACAATCACATGGCCATTCACAGACCCATAACAGTACTCACACACCTACTCACTCTTCTATAGAGCCACTCACATACCTGCTCATTCACTCACTTGTACAGACACTCATACAGCAACTCATACAACCACTCACTCACTTGTACAGCCAGTCACATAGCCACACATTCACCCAAATAGTTACTCGCACGCTTACTTATTTACCTACAGTTACTCGCAGGTCCACTCACTCACCCATACAGCCTCTCAACACAGCCACTCACTCACCCATACAAGCATTTACACATTCACTCAACCACTTACACATCCATTCTCACATCCATACAAGCACTTACACATCCGCTCACTCTCCCATACAGCCATTCACACAATCACTCACTCTCCAATACAGCCAGTCATATACCAACTCACTGAACCAAACACCCACTGAAACAGCCACACACTCACCCAGTCAATCACTCATTCAGACACCCACTCACTCACCCAAATAGTCACCACACACCCACTTACCCCCATAGAGCCACTCACGCTGCCACTCATTCATCCATACAGACACTGACACACCCACTCACTCATTCACCAATAAAGACACTCACACAGCAACTCACTCACACACGCAGCTACTAACACACCCACATATACACCCATACAGCCACTCACAACTTGATACACACAAGGATACATACAGTCACACAACCACTCACATAATATATGTTAGAAGTAGTATCACTCAGTAATAGTGCACCTAGTATACTAATTTAACTTTTGTAGTAGGTTAGTATATATGTTTAACAGTCATAAACTCTTAAAACATTCTTACACTCACTAGATGATGTCATCAGTGATGTCATTTGAGATGTCATCAGGGATGTCATTGACCACGTCATAAGTGATGTAATATGTGAGGTCATAAGCAGTACATTGCAGGGGCATAAACACACATACATGCGCGCACACATACACACACATATATATATTTATTCAACCCAGTGGCCGTTACCACTGGGTAGTTATAGTTAGGACCACGTTTGGATAGGAAATTCATTTATTGGTTTGCTTATAACTTTGGCACCGTTTAACAAATCTTTACAAAACTTTCCCAAAAAAGTCTCAACCACCTCAGCTCCTTCATGGAAAATTTCGGGGGGATCTGTGAAGGCCGAAAAAAGTGGGATGCCCCAAAACGCATGTTGCCTATGAATTCTCCATAGGAACATTGACAAGTTATAACACAAAAAATGCTGAACAGAATTACACCCAATTTGGCAGAAAGCTAGATCTTGGTCCAGAAAGCGTGCTTTTTGTGATTTGGTATAAACCCCTTCATTAGTTTCTGAGAAATTAAGGTTCAAAATCAATGTATGTATAGAGAGACGAAGGGTCAATGGATCCAATTGATCAGAATATATGATCTGATTGACTGCCACTGCATCAACAAAGATGTGACGGTACCTATTTTAGGACTTGTGGTGTAATTCTGTTCAGCATTTTTTGTGAGGGTATTGAGGAGGTCCCACATTTCTTTCAGGGAGCTTACGTTGAGGAGGATGCAGTTCAGGGGTTTGGGTGCGCTGCCGTCCAGTGGGTTGGCAGTAGCTGTCAGAGTCCGGAGATGGGTGAAGGTGTAGCGGCAATGTCGGCAGGAGAACGGGCCTTGGAAGTGGCTCATCGTCGAGAGCTGGCAGTTGTTGTTGTGTCAAGGGTTCAGTGGTGGAGGGTTGCTGATTCATAGCGGCGGGGGGGTCGGAGGACCAGTGTCCCTGCCGCTGGACGCAGTCGGCTCGTGGACGGGCGCAGATGGGTTTGCCTTTGGTGCACCTTTGGCACACCAGCGGTGCACCTGCTGCATGCAGCAGCGCAGCGGCTGAGATTAAGTAGGTGCTGGGGGAAAGCAGGTGGGAGGCGAGAGCAGGAACATGCGGGGAAGGGGCCACGGGGGCAGCAGCGGCAGGAACAAGACCAAAAACAAAACAATGGAAGTAGCAAACAGGAACAAAAAGAGGCACAAATAGACAAGAGAGTCATAAAGAGACAAATGAGGCACAGATAGAAAAAAAGGCACAAAGAGACAAAAGAGGCACAAAGAGACAAAAGGGGTACAACGAGACAAAAAACAGCAAAGACAGGCAGAGGGAACCAATCAGAAGAGCAAGGCTCTCCCACTAGACCACCAGGGATAAGGCGCAGGCAGGAGCCTGCGGGTAGGGGAGGGCCTCCGACACCTACCTGAACCAGAGAGGTGCTGGGGGCAGAGATGCAAAGACGGAGCTGTGCGAGGGGAGAACAGTTTCCCTGACCAGGAGGTCAGAGGCCTTGCTTCTTTTAATTTCATGACATCTTTTTGCCTACTAATTTGAAGTTGTTTTGTGTGGAATTTATCATAACACCACTGAAAGTTACATTCAGTATATGAATTAACTTTTCCTTTTCTTCTTCTTCATTTTTAGCTTCAAACTCTTTTGACATATAATCCAGGCTTTTACCACTTTCTTATTTATTTTTTTCAGTCATTATAGGTCCAACACCCAGAGTAGGTGGACAACAATCTACCACTGAGGATACCTCCACTCCAGACCAGGAACAAGCCTGCAGGGACGACTCCTCTCATGAAAGTCTGGATGACGAGGAGGAGACTGGTCCATCTGGCCTGCCTGAGCAGACAGCTCCAGTGATTCATGCTCATCTACACCCCTACCCCAGCTGTTACAACACCTCAGACTATGGATACCTCCACTTTCTGTGTCCAAACCAACATCACCTCATTCTTGTGCCCTCCAATCCTGGTTGCAATTCAACAAACCGGCACCTCCAGTTCAGCCAGGAAGCAGTGGGATGGGGCATTCTGGTCACAGCCACAGGGTAGTGGAGGTAGGGTTCATGGGAGGGATCCTGTGGGCCAACAAAGTGAGGCCACTGGGTTCACTGTCACCCAGGCCACAATCGCCCAAGTCTTGGGATCTCTTCATCACTCACAAGACATGATGGGCCAGGTCCTTACAGAGCTCTGAGAGATGAAGCAGTTGCAGAGGGAGTATAATGTACAGATGGAGAATCTGAACTCCAATGTGGGCTCAATGGCGGGGGTGCTGCCTGACATTTTCACCCATATGTGCAAGGTGTTTCTAGCAACATCTTCCCCTTTCTGCTGTCTAACAACATCTGGGCCAACTACATCTGCCTCAGCCACAGGAAAGGAGGCCCTGTCACAAGGCGCCACACCTGCACTCACTTCAGTATCTGGAATTGTGGATCCACCAGCCCCCCTCAGGAGCACACGTTTATCGTGGCAAGACCACCACCAAGAGACGCAGAACCTAATTTCCTCCAGTGTGTGACTACCATTCATCCTGCAGACTATTTTCTGGACACATTTACCTTTCTGATGCCAGTTATATTTTCATTGGATTTCAAACATTTTTTGCTATTCAATAATAGTTTAATTTACCATGTGGACTTTTATATTTTTTGTTAGTTTTTTTGCTTACATACTGTTTTAGTTTATTTGGTTTTATTGAATAAATAAAAATCCAACAAAGTCAAAGACTGCTGTTGTATATTTTTTATCTTATCTCAATCTCTTCCTCAACTTTTTCCTTCCACCACATATATTAAAAGGTAAAAAAATATAATGCTTGCTTATTCATAAATAAATGCCATGTAGCTAATGTTTCTCACAATCTCCAAAAATGACCAATAAAAACAAATAGCACAAATCCAACTGATGTATGTTATGAAATTGTTTGAAAGAAATGTTTGTCATAGTTTACAAAAAACAATACAACCCATGCATAATCCAAACCATCATTGCCATTTAAGCATTTACAGTTCCAGACGTGCCACCATGGAAGACCATGATATAATCCCAAAAAGCAGATTCAATAAGCAAACTATAATTGACTTCTGTCATCAGCTGGAGCCTGATATCCTGGCTCAGAATAGTAATCCCACATCAATAAAACCAATAGTAAAAATCCTGGCATTATGCCATAATATGGCCACAGGGTCATTCCTAGAAATTGTTGCAGTATCTGGTGCAATGTCATAACCAGCTTTCAGTGGTCTGATGCAAGAAATTCTTTCTACAATGATGAGACATATCAACAGCTTCCTACATTGAACACAAAATGAGGATTTAGCCGATGTAAAGGGAGCTTAGTTTGCTTTGGGCCGAATACCACATGTGGTTAGAGCAATTTAAGCAGCACATATTGGCTTGGAGGCACCATTCAACAGAAAACAAGCCTGCTGCAATCTTAATAACTTCAAATCAATAACTGTGCAAGCTGTCTTTGTACAAGATATGTACACCCAAAGTGTGTGTGCGTCTTTCACAGGATCAATCCATGTTCCCTTTGTACTTTGCAACAGCGGCATATTACTGCAAATGTCACAACTTTGAAATGTCCAAATGAAGATGACATGGTGAAGGGTCCTAAAAAAACAGAAAAAACAAAAAAGATTAATTGAATTACATTACAAGATAGACACCTTACAAATGATTAATTTAGAGGACACATTTTCTAAGAATAATCAAAGATAAACATTATAAATGGATACAGTAGAAAATGTGTCAAAACTTTGATCAACAAACATCTTTGCCTTGAATTTTACTTTAACTTGGCCTTTCTTCAAAATGTCCAGCACAGACATTTATCCTCATTACATTACAAGTTATTTTAACATTTCATGTAATAAAATGTAAATATACTTACACTCATGGGAAGTTGTCAATGACATCTTGACATATGTCAGTTCCTTCCTCTTCACCAGTATCATATTCATTTGGCATTTCAACATCCTCACCTGGTGGCTCTTCATGGTCTTCTTCATCTGCAATGTATGGGATGTTCCGTCGCAGGGCTATGTTATCTAACATACAGCATGCCATGGTGATTTTGCACACCTTATTGGGTAAGTAGATGAGGGCTCCACCAGTCTTGTCCAAACATCGAAATCTGGCCTTTAGGAGCCAAAAAAGCCTGCTCCACTGGCCTCTGTGTTCTTCAATGGGCCTCATTGCAGCAAAATTCCCCTGGCATAGTAGGATTCCTCAGCACTGCTAACAACCATGGTCAGTTAGGACAAGCTGAGTCTCCTATATGGAAAAAATTAAATAGGCCAAAAAATGTAACACAATTTTATTCCGGTACACTTGTTCCCTGGCATGTGGTGGCACTAAGGCAATATATGTGTGCCATCAATTGCTCCAAACACATGTGATAGGTGACCCAAAGCATTAAAATCTCCCTTCACATTTGCAAAACCCTCATGTCATGGAAACTGGATGACACTCTTGATGTGTCTCATCATTGAAGAAAGAACTTCTTGTAACACACCAATGAAAGTTGGCTGTGACATTTCACCAGATACTGCCACAGTCTATTGGAATGATCCTGTTGCCACAAAAGGAACTACTGCCATGAGTTTGACAATTGCTGTAATAGATGGGGGATTTCTATTGGGAGGCAGAAGATCTGGCTCCAGCTGATGACATAAATCCAGTATAGTTTGCCTACTGAATCTGAATTTTTGGTAAATATCCCTTTCTTCACTGGTGGCAAGGTCTAGAAATGGTCAGAACACTTGAGGTTATCGTCTGCTCGCTTTTCCTGGGTTTAAATCTCTGCACAGAAAATTGGCAACATTTACAAACTTACTATTGATAAATAATACAAATGTTATGTTTTACAAATATATATATATATATATATATATATATATATATATATATATATATATATATATATATATATATATATATATATATATATATATATATATATATATATCCAATGAAAAAACCATAGGTTTCAGGGGCGTTATGGTTAGCTGGACTTTTCACTCGTACAAAACCATTGAAATTCCCCCGATATAGTTAGTTCAGCTAACTATAACTTGTGCGCCCGCAATGCACTGCTGATGACGTCACATATTACATCACTCATGACATGGTCAGTGACATCACTGATGACATCTCAAATGATATCACTGATGAAATCACTGATGACATCATCCAGTGAATGTGTGTTTTTCTGAAAATTAAATATGTTTTATATATGTATATCTCAAGGTCGATGGAAGAATAAATGGGTATATAAGTGTCTAAATGGATGATTTGTTTTTGAAAAATTGATTGTATAACTGACTGATTAAGTGTATCTTAGTGAATACATGGCTTAGTGAGTAATGTTTAAATATGTAAATATCTGTATCAGTCTCTCACTTTGTGTACAAGTGGCTGCATGGGTTGGTGAGTAGCTACTTGAGTGTCTATATAGGTTATTAGTTGGTTTTTGGAGTATCAGTATGAGTGTCTGAGTGTCTGTATGGTTCGGTGGGGGGTATTACGTAGTGCATAGGTGCATGAATGAGTGACTCACTGTTTGTATGTGTCGAAGACAGCATGTGTGCAGGGCTGTATGGGTGGATGAGTGTGTGCATGGGTGTGTTAGTGAGTGAATGACTGTCTCAATAGTGTCTTTATGAGTAATTACATATGTTTTAAACTAGTATATGTGACTATTGGTGTATATAAGTGAGTATATGTGAGAGTGAGAGATTGGAAGAGTTTCTGTATGAATAAGTATGTGTTTCTATAAGTGATTGTTTAAAAGACTAAGTATGTGTAAGTTTCTGTAGAAGTAAGTGTGGTGGTGTGTGTATAACTGTATATGCAAGTAAATGGATGTTTGATTCTTTATTAGCATGAGTGACTTTGTGTGTGAGTAACTCTATGGATGAGTGGTGTTGTGTAACAGGATGTAAAGGTCTATGAGTACATATGATGATTGAGTACATGTAGGAATGACTGTATAGGGCTGTTGGTGAATGAGTGGATGTGTATGTGGATCTTAGAATTACTGAATAGGTTGTTGTACCTGGTATTGGTATGTCCATTGTTTTGAAAATTTTAGTTTCTATTTTTGAATGTGTGTATCAAAGGTTATATTAGGGTGAGAGGAGGTCTGCCACTCTATCACAAGGATGATGTCATCAGTGATGTCATCAGTGATGTCATTTGAGATGTCATCAGTGATGTCATGAGTGATGTCACTGACCATGTCATGAGTGATGTAATTTGTGACATCATCAGCAGTGCATTGCGGGCGCGCGAGTTATAGTTAGCTGAACTAACTATAACGGGGGAATTTCAATGGTTTTCTACGACTGAAAAGTCCAGCTAACCATAACGCCCCTGAAACCTATGTTTTTTTCAGTGAATTTCTAAGGTTTTTTAAATGCTAATTCCTAACTATAACGTACCTGAAACTTATGGTTTTTTCAGTGAATTTCAATGGTTTTTTAAATGCTAATTTCTAACTATGCCTATAGAGATAGGACATGTGAAGAAAGAAGAAAAAACGAACAGAAAGAAAAAAAAGAAATGCAGAAAGAAGCAACAGAAGTCCTCAAAGACGAAGAAAAGTGCAGGAAGAAGGATAACGTGCAGAAAGAACAAACAGAAGAGCAGAAAGAAGCCTTGTTGCAAAATCATCCGGTACCCTCAACTTTTTCAGACGGATACTGGTGGTAACTGAGTCTGACTAACCAGTCCTAGAGCCAGTGCTATGTTAAAAGACACTCAGAATACAGTGAAAACACCTACATACACTAGGGAACACTATGCGTTGGGGTCCCCCTGTGATTAGCATGATCTCCTCTGTAAGCCCCTAGAATATAATAGGGCAGGGGGGTTAAAACTACCTCTTAAAATGCGTCACAGGGCTTGTTTGCACACGTCACCTCAGGCCCCGTCCCCTCCCTTCCCCACTGTGTAAACACGCCCTGTGGGAGTTTTAAGTTGGGAGATTAAGTCCCCTTGAATCCTGAGGGTCCTTAGGGTCCAACTAGACCACTAGGTACCTCCAGTAAGCACCACCGAGCTGCGTTGCAGAGAGATGTAAAAAGGGGCACGGCCTAGACCACCTCTCTGCAACGCAGCGCAGTGGCACTTACTGGAAGCACCTGGTGGGCTAGTTGGCCCCCAGGGTCCCTCAGGATTGAAGGCAAATTATTTCCCCAACTTAAAAAGCGCCACAGGGCGTGTTTGCATATGTTAACTCTGGACCCGTCCCCTCCCTTCACCACTGTGTAAACACGCCCTGTGGCTGTTTTTAGTTGGGAGATTAAGTTCATTTGAATCCTGAGGGTCCCTAGGGTCCAACTACCTCACCAGGTGCCTCCAGTAAGTGCCACAGAGCTGCGTTGCAGAGAGGTGTAAAAAGTGGCACGGCCTGGACACCTCTCTGCAACGCAGCTCAGTGGCGCTTACTGGAAGCACCTGGTGGGCTAGTTAGCCCGCAGGGGCCCTCAGGATTGAAGGGAAATTATTTCCCCAACTTAAAACGCGCCATAGGGCGTGTTTGCACATGTCACCTCAGGCCCCATCCCCTCCCTTCCCCACTGTGTAAACACGCCCTGTGGCCGTTTTAAGTTGGGAGATTAAGACCCCTTGAATCCTGAGGGTCCCTAGGGGCAAAATAGCTCACTAGGTACATCCAGTAAGCGCCACTGCAGAGAGGTGTAAAAAGGGGCACAGCCTGCACCACCTCTCTGCAACGCAGAGCAGTGGCGCTTACTGGAAGCACCTGGTGGGCTAGTTAGCCCCCAGGGTCCCTCAGGATTGAAAGGGAATTATTTCCCCAACTTAAAACACGCCACAGGGCGTGTTTGCATACGTCACCTCAGGCCCCGTCCCCTCCCTTCACCACTGTGTAAACGCGCCCTGTGGTCATTCTAAGTTGAGAGATTAAGTCCCCTTGAATCCTAAGGGTCCCTAGGGTCAAACTAGCCCACTAGGTACCTCCAGTAAGCGCCGCAGAGCTGCGTTGCAGAGAGGTGTAAAAAGGAGCGTGGCCTCAGAACACCTGTCTGCAACACAGCTCCCTGGCGCATACTGGAGATGCCTGTTGGCTAGTTGGCCCTCAGGGAAACTCAGTATTGAAGTATTCCCCAACTTACAACTTGCCAGGGGGCACATTTGCAGAGTGCTGCAAGGAGGGGGCGTGGCCTCTGGCGCGATGCCGGTCTTTTATTCATTTAATTTTTTTAAGAAGGAGGGCTGTGTGGCCCCCCTTCTTTTTCTAATTTATTGGCCCTGGGGACCCCATCCCCCAGGGCCTGCCCCCTAATTTTTTTTTGTGAAAAAAAACAATTTGGAAGGGGGCCGCGTGGCCCCCCTCCCAAGGCCTTAATCGGCCCCGGGGACCCCAACCCCTGGGGCATGGCCTTTTTTTTTTTTAAATTCTTTAGGAGGGGGGCTGCGTTGCCCCCCTCCTCAGGCCTCTTATGGCCCCGGGGACCCCATTCCCCAGGGCTGGCCTTTGTTTATTATTATTTAAAAAATATATATATTTATAGAAACACCTAGGACATGCTGGACAAACCGTATGTACGTATCACCATGATGATTTGCGTGATATTCATTAAAAGGCGACTATGCATACAATGAATCCACGTGGAATGTATTTACACCACTAGTGAAGCTCTGATATGTCTGACGCCCTACCGTGCCTAATCCCGGCGCCCCCGCCGGTGGGTACTCTCCAAGTAGACACCCTTGTCGTTTATTTATACAAACATGGGTAGCTATTGACGGGCACATTTAATACACACGCACACCAAGCCATTCAAAGGGGATTCGGCAAAAATTCGACCAAAACTATGCAAGAAACCCCCCTCATGGTTAACAAAACACACATCCACCACCGGATGTGTAATACTTTTTATTTTACTCTCTGGAAAGGAGACGAACCTCACTTGAGAGTCACAGCGCGCTCCTGGCTGAGCCCGATGCTGTGTTACACCCACCAGTGCCCGCTGAGTGCCACACACCTCTGTGTTGTATTCCACCGGCTAGTGCGTATCCTATGACACTCTCTAGCCCTTGTGCACTGTAACACCACCCCGTGAATATGTCATGCCACACTTGCCTTTGCACTGGTTATTTTGCCCCATCTAACGTGCCTTCCTCGATGCCTATGTTATAACGCACAGCGCTATGCCATACATATTACAATCTGGGATCCATATCTTTGTCACAGTGCATATGCAACGTTACACTCCCCAGCACATATTTTATATTACAACTTTAGAGACTAGTTAGGTTACACAACACTGCCCTGTGCATACTACACTCCAAGGCGCATACCGCATAGCATGCGCTAGTGCCTGTGCTATCTCGCGCTCTCCAATGAATCTGTCATTGCGCACAATGTATTGCATATTATATTTCACGCCCGGTTCATCTTATATCACACTTTTTGGTGCATAGTTTATACCATACACTATATCTAGTTTTCATTTTCAATCGTGCTCTCAGGACTATGTTCTATCTAACACTGCATTCAGCTACCCTTTTCACGGGCATTACATTTTGTGATGGGGGGTGGAAGGTCAGGGGGTGTTTCTTCCAAGTGAGCCCGGAGTCACAGTCACAAACGTCCTCTTCTTCCTGAATAAAAGTGGGATTATGCTGCATACTTGTTCATATTTTAAGTAGTTCGCACAGGCACACATTTTAAAAACAATAAAGTTCCTAATACCCACCTTCTCTGAACAGTTAGCTTGCTGCCCCATCCACCTCCTCCCTATCCTCTGTTGTCTGAATCCATGGACTAGCCTCCTCCCTCCTGCCATGAATAGTCTGATGTGCTGCCACTGCCCTCCATTTAGCATGATGCACCAGTCCACTCCTCCTGCCCTCCATTGCCCAATTCTATGCCCCATCATTGACCTCCTGCTTAGCCTCTGTGCTTAGCTTGCTGCCCCTATTCTCCTTCCCCCTGCCCTCCGATGTCTTTGTGCATGCCCCTGCTCCATCCTTTTTGCCCACCATGTTCCATGGACCTGCCACTCCTATCTACTCTGAGTGTTCTGTTGAGCTGCCACTCCCCTCCCACCTGCCTAGCATTGTCAGATGACTGTAACCTGTCCCTGCCACTTCCACCCTGCCTGTCCACATGCCATGCCCCTATCCCCTTCCTCCTGTCCTCCATGGTCCATTTTACTGCCACACCCTTCTGCCCTCCCTGGTCTGTTGTGCTGCAACTGCTCCTCCTGCCTGCCCCGCGCGGTCTGTTGTGAGGCCCCTTCCCCTGAACTCTCATGTCTGTGCCCAGGTCCTGACCATCCCTTCTATTATCCATGGTCCTTTGTGCATGCCCCTGCACCCTCCTTCTTGCCCATCATAGCCATTGTGCTGCCACCAACCCTCCCGCTTGCCATGCATGGTCTTCTGTGCTGCCACGGCCCCTCCCACCTTACCTGTGTGGTCAGCTAGCTGCCCCTGATCCCCTCCCACCTTCCCTCCATGGTCTGTGTGTATGCCATCATAGTCTCACTGTTGCTCTCCATGGTGTGTCTTGTTTCTAGTGCCCATCCTGCCTGACCTCCATGGTCATCTTGCAGCTCCTACCCTGCCCCCTTGCCCCCAGCCCTCTGTTTCCATGTGCAGACCCTTAGTCCCTCCCTCCGGGCTTGTCTGTTCCATTGTAATGCCCCTGATCCGTCCCTCCTGCTCTTTATGGTCTGTTATGCTGCAGCTTTCTCTCCTGTCTGTCCATTATGGTCAGCTAGCTACCATTGCCTCTTTCCCCTCTGTTCTCTGTTGTCCATTTGCATGGTCCTGTCCCCTCCCTATTGCTTTCTATGGATTGTTGTGCTGCACTCCCGTCCCGCATGCCCTGTGTGGTGTATTGTGCTGCTGCAAACCCTGATGCCTGCCCTGTAGGGTCAGTTTGGTGCACCTCTCCATGTCCCTCCTGTCCTCTGTTATCCAAGTCCATGTCCCTACCCCATTTCCTTCCATGATCCAATGTACCATACTTGCGAACATTTTGAACTTGGTAAGAGGGAGATTTTGAAAAAAAACTGGGGTATTGATTTTCCCCTTTAAGTTACATTGAAAAAGAGGAGATTGTAGACAGGAGACAGATCAAATAAATCCCATTTGGGCTTAAAAACATTGGACGTTTCTTGGCTGAATCTGGTCTGTTGGCATGTATGGTTGTACTACCACTGCCTCTTCCTTCTGCCCACAATGGTCTATTATATTGCCACAGCCTCTCTTGCCAGTCCTGTATTGTTGGTTTGTTGCCCCTGCCCCCCTTTCCACTGCCCTCCATAGTCTGTTGTGCTGCCACTGCCCTTCCTGCCTGCCAAGTGTGGTCAAATTGTTGCCTCTGCACCCTCCTACCTGCCTTCAATTTTCAGAGTCCATGCCCCTGGCCTCTGCCTCTCAACAGTATCCTAATGAACAACTAGATTGCTAACATTCTATATTTATTACAAAAGTGTGGAACGCCTGACGTCATCTTGATGTAATCAAAACTGTAATACCTAGAGCATTTCCTTTAGAAATTACATATATGAGAGGGTCTTATTTGCATCAAAATTATAGTTAGTGCTCTAAAAATCTAAAATGAGGACATATTTTCTGAGTATTCAAATAGCGACAAAGCACTTTTAAATTATTTGTAATCTTTATGTTTTTTTATCCAGTTGACCACTTGATTAAATGTTGCACCTAGGGGAGAGGATGTGGTGTTACTTCCAGAGCTGCAGACTTTGCAACTGGGGAACCAGGTTGGAGTTTCTGCTTCAGCTCAACATTCTGTGAATCTGATCAAATCACTTAATCTCCCCATGTCTACAACCAAAATGAATTTGATCTTGTGTGATGTAACCAATGCTCATGTAAAGCACTCCAATACCTGACAAGTCTGCACTATATAAAACTGCAAATACACAAAAATAAGTGTTTTGCACACTTCTGTCATTGGGCTACATGTGGGCTACATCTGGGTGATATTTGGGCTACATTTGGGCTCTTTTGTCTCTGGTGGCCATCTTGGGAGATTTATTTGTTATGAAGTTTCCTAATTTCCTCATTTACTGCAGTCTCCTCAGTAGGAAATACTTTCAGTTTTTTACTTTGGTTCCATCAAGAAGGCATTCAGATGTGTCACATATTTGCCATAAATTCTGAATGTTAGCACTCTAGTTTCTCATTAGATCACTGTAGTAAAGCTACTGCTCACCAGGGAAGTCTGTTGCTGGCATTCAAAGTGCATGTTTCAGTCTGCATGACACAAGTTTTTTTAATGAAATAGAAGAGGATTTGAGAAGTCAAAATGTGCCTCAATTTTTCTTTCTGCAGCACTAATCATAATTTCTATGGCAAAATGAACCCCCTCATTTTGTTCCTTTTTAAATTAAATGTTTTAAGAGTTACCACTTTATTCCAATCAAGATGGCTTCAGGTGTGCCATACGTTTGTCATGAGTAGAACTGTTAGCGCTCTAGTCATTCTTTAGAACACTCTGGGAAGCTGCAGTAGAACACAAAGGAATCAACTGACAGTCTCTGCCCTTGTTTGATGTACATGTTTTACTGAGAATGTCAGACTTCATTCTCTCATGACTGAGAAAGATAATGTGAATTTACAGAAAATATGCTCTCAGTTTAGCTTATAGATCACCTTTCAAACCTCTGTGGGAAAAGCATGAGAAAATAGTTTTATCTCAAACATGATTCATGATATCCCAGCAGAAGGTTTTTTCACATGGTAAAATCACCTTAGAACACACCACAATTCCTAAAAATGAGTATGGTACCATCAACAAATGATTTATAATGTAACTAAAGTCTTAAAACCTTCTATTAACTGCAATGCTTTTTAATGAGGTGCTATCATGTATATTGGTCCCAAGATGGCTGCCAACACTTCTTGGATGGGCATTAAGTCCCCTTGAATCCTGAGGGCCCCCGGGGGCCAACTAGCCCACCAGGTACCTCCAGTAAGGGCCACAGACCTGCGTTGCAGAGATGTGGTCCAGGCAAAGCACCTTTTTACACCTCTCTGCAACACAGCTCTGTGGCGCTTACTGGAGGTACCTGGTGGGCTAGTTGGACCCTAGGGACCCTCAGGATTTGAGGGGACTTAATCCCCCAACTTAAAACCACGGGGCACGTTTGCTCACTTTTTACATCATGCCCCACCCCCTCCCTTCACGTCTGTGCAAACGGGCCCTATGGCACGTTGTAAGTTGGGGTATTAAGTCTCCTTGAATCCTGAGGGTCCCTTGGGTCCAGCTAGCCCACCAGGTACCTCCAGTAAGTGTCACAGGGCTGCGTTGCAGAGAGGTGTAAAAAGGGGCATGGCCTTCGACCACCTCTCTGCAACGCAGCTCTGTGGTGCTTACTGGAGGTACCTGGTGGGCTAGTTGACCCCCAGGGACCCTCAGGATTCAAGGGGAATTAATCCCCCAAATTAAAACCCACCAGAGGGTACGTTTGCACAGTGGTGAAGGGAGGGGACGGGCCTAATGTGACATGTGTGTACTTATGCAATCACTCCGCCTAAACCCAAGCACTTATAAATTCACCATGCACTCTCCTTGCAGTACTCTAATCATCCAGTCACTACCCATGCACTCATGCAATGACCCACGCACTAACTCATGCATTGCTACAATACCCTGAGCAGTACCCATGCAGTCCAGCCATCGCGCTGTCACTACCCATGCACTCCTCCAATCACCCAGCGAGCACCATGTACTTATCCAATCACTCCGCCAAAACCCAGGCACTTATAAATTTACCATGCACTCTCCTTGCAGTACTCTAATCATCCAATCAGTACCCATGTACTTATGCAATGACCCAGGCACTAACACATGCACTGCTACAATCCCCTGTGCACTACCCATGCAGACCTCTAACCACCTACACAGTACTGATTCACTCCTCCAATTACCCAGGTTGTACTCATGCACTCCAGAAATCCCTCTGTCACTACCCATGTACTCCTCAAATCATCCATCCAGCATCATGTACTTATCCAATCACTCTGCCAAAACCCAAGCAGTTATAAAATCACCATGCACTCTCCTTGCAACACTCTAATCATCCAGTCAGTACCCATGTACTCATGCAATGACCCAGGCACTAACTCATGGCAAATACAGAGGAGGTCATGCTAATCACAGGGGGACCCCAACGCATAGTGTTCCCTCGTCAGTTACCACCAGTAACTGACAGTAAGATGTTGGGGGCACAGGAGGACTTTCTGCTCCTCTGTTAGTTCTTTATGCACATCTCTTGCTTCTTCCTGCAGTTTTCTTCGTCTTTCTGGACTTCTGTTGCCGCTTTCTGCATTTGTCTTGCTTCTTTCTGCGCTTTTCTTCCTCTTTCTTCACATGTTCTAACTTTGTAGGCATAGTTAGAAATTAGCATTTAAAAAACCATTGAAATTCACTAAAAAACCATAGGTATCAGGCACGTTATAGTTAGAAATTAGCATTTAAAAAACCATTGAAATTCACTGAAAAAACCATAGGTTTCAGGCACGTTATAGTTAGAAATTAGCATATGAAAAACTTTAGGAATTCACTGAAAAAAACATAGGTTTCAGGGATGGTATAGTTAGTTGGACATTTCACTCATACAAAACCATAGAAATTCCCCCATTATAGTTAGTTCAGCTAACTGTAACTCGCACCCAGCAAATTCACTGCTGATGACATCACATATTACATCATTCATGACATGGTCAGTGACATCACTGATGATATCACTGATGACATCTCAAATGACATCACTGATGACATTATCCACATCACAATCCGATGCACCTCTTCACACTCTAATATAACCTTTGATACACCCACAGTAAAATACAGACTACCATTTTCGAAACCATTGACACACCAATACCAGTTACTTCATACGCACTCACTGATTTCTAGGTCTACACACACATCCACTCATTCACCCATACAATCACTCATACATACAGTCACTCATCAATACAGCACTATCATATGCACTCATACACCTATACAGACACTCACACACTGCCACTCATCCATGGAGTTACTCACACACCTTGTCAGTCATGCAAAGAATCACTCACACTCCCATTTCCTCACCTATACAGTTATACACACGCCACCTCACTTATTCAAACATATACTAACACATACTTACTCTCTTATACAATCACTGATACAAGTACACACTCATCCATACAGCCACTCTCACAATCACTGACTCTCACGTAGTAATTTATATACTCCACCTCTTACATACACTGCCTTTTACATATGTAGTTACTTGGACATGTACCACTGAGACATCCAATCTCTCACCAACACACGCATACACATACTCACCCGCCCATACAGCTGTTTCCACATGCACTCTTGAACCCATACACCCAGTGAATCAACCACTCACACATCTATGCACACCTCCCACCCACCCACACACACACTTAGTCTCCCATACAAATACTCAGGCAACCAATCAATAACCCATATAGACACTCATGTAGCTACTGACCAACACATGAACAGCTTACACAACAACAGACATACTGATACACACATTCAGACAGTTTATCACTAACCCATGCATTCAGTAAGACACATTTAATCAATCACTTATACAGTCAGTCACGCACCTACTAAATCCTTCATCCAGACACTTATACACCCACTCATTCTTCAATACACCTTGGCATATATATAAAACATATTTAAACTTTACAGAAACACACAGTCACTGGATGATATCATCAGCGATGTCATTTGAGATGTCATCACTCGAAATTACATATTGTACAATATACCAATGATATCGTCATAATGGATCACAACAAAACTGGACTACAATGTGGTCTGAATAGGCTCGACGAATACAACAAGGCCAACTCTCTCGAAATTAATCAGGGAAAGACCAGTCCTGATCTTTGGTCAATGCAGAAAAAATAAATTCTTAACCTGGATCATTGGAGCTGCCTCGATCAAAACAACACCTAAGTTCAACTATTTGGGTGTATGGTTTAGTGCGCCCTCCAGACACTTGGTCCACCTAGCTGCCTTAAAAAAGAAAGCCAAAGCTATAACCCACAGCCTGAAAAGTCTCAACCGGACTCTGCGTAGCGCCTCAGCAGACCCTATTTTAAGGGTCATAAATGCCACCCTTCTCCCTGCCCTATCCTATGGGCATCAAGCCTACCCAGAGGCATGTGCGCCCAACCTAGACCTCACCCAATGCAGGACCTGCAAGCATGCCTTCCAACTCCCCAAATACATACACAGGAAAAGACTACGGCGAGATATGGGCCTCTCAAAACAATCACTTCCCTGCGAGGATGATACCCTGAAATTCTACATTAGGGTACTAAAAGCTCCGGACATCATTCTCAAAGCCTGTTTAAAAGAAACGTTTGAGAGCCCAGGGAACCCTTGGAATTGATAAATTCAAACGGCTATAAGCTCACTTCAAATAGAAGACACAGTGCTAAAATCAGACTCCTCCCTTACATAGTCTGGAAAGGAGTCATAAGCAGGCAGGTGAGACTAATCCCGCATCAGCAGGACATTCGGTCCCCAAAGGCCTCAACAATCCTTTTCCTTTGAATGATTCTTATTTACCAGGGAAACCTTAATCATACCTTTTAGACAGCCTAAACGGATCGGCGAGAAGGAATATCATGTTTTCGCGCCTGGTAGGTCTGCAAACTGTCAACTCCAACCAATGGGTCACACGCCGAGCGGGAGGGTCCTGCAGACTATGTAACTATAAGACGAAATCATTGCTCCACTTTCTGTGCTGCTATCTCTGAAAGCCCCTAGGAGAGCTCTCCTCAAGCCACTCTATTTAAAAAGAGGCATCCATTAATGCCTGGAGGCAGCAGCACTATACTTCTCCCGCACGTTCACTCAAACCCTAGCGAGGTGTGGCAAATACGTCAGGAAGCTGGAAGATCTACTATTCCTCACCTAGCCCCCTCCAAACCCACCACCACTGTTCAAAAACTGATAACAGACTACTTTACGGCTTCACCCTAAGCTTTCCCTTCCTGTCAAATCCATTTACACAGGGTGAATATTTCATACGCCCTGCACTTTCACCGACCCTCATGGTTGTCCACAAGAGATCGGGCTGTTATTAAACTTTCTGCTTTTTAACCACATCTGGCACTAGCTAATTTTACCGAAATCATGTATGCAAGAACTCAGACTGACAAAGTGAGTGGCTGGCTGTTGGGAGAGCGTCACAATGTCATGCCGGGTCCGTCTGGTCAAAACAGAAGCAATGGCTGAGCACCTTCTACTTTCGTCGACGATCTCCTGCATTTCTTGCACATGGCTGAGGAACTCTGGCTCACACCAATGGGAAACAGCCTCCACCCAGGTCCCCTTCCATTCTCAGTCTTGATCATATGAGGCAGATGAAGGTTTATAGGTAGATAATAGAGTGGCATCTGCTTGAATTGATGATTCAGAAATTCTCCTTTTGGCTAATCTCTGGACTCAAAAGAGAGTATACAATACCCGTAAGAACAGTAAAAGTGTCTTCTTGAGCTCCATCTTTTTTTGAGTAATCTAAAAATAGAAAAAAGAATATTTAGTAAAGCATGCATATCATAAGAAAGACATTGGTCTTCAATGGAGACAGGTACCTGTGTCAATATTTTTTTTTACCGGTGTTGACTCCCGCGTCTTAGAACTTCCTCCAATAAAGGGGTGCATGACTTAGTTTCCTCTTGCAATAAAGACACCCCAGAAATTACAGTACCAACTCTTTCAATAGCCATATCCCTTTTTCAGGAGTTTAAAGTGATTTTTCCAGTTTGATTAATCAAACCAAAAAGGTTCATCTAGAAGACATGAGACAATGGAATATTAAGAATTGCATATTCAACAGCCACGACCTTTACTTGAGCCTTTGCAAGAGTCAAAAGGGAAAGACAGAGTATGGGCTCTGTGGGCTTTTGAACATGTAAAAATACATCCTTTTTCGAGGAAATAATATGATTTCTCTTTGGCGAGTGAGAGCAGTTCTGTGCGGGTAATAAAAAACATAGAGAATCCCAGTGTCTTAACTGCTCTCTGTTATTCCAGATGAGATTGAGATTTCAATTGTGTTTAAAATTCTTGATAGAAATTGCATTTCTTTGTGATGGAATATCGGATCATGGTTTACCAAAATCTTGTATCTGTACCACATGAGACTGAAGAACGCCAGCAATGAACATTTATTGTCCTGTTTCTTAGAATGCCTCTCACGGTTAAGATCGTCTGGAATTAAGAAGGTTCCTTGTAATTCTCGTAGCTTTTCACCTCAATATTCATTTTTATCACTGAGATTGTTTGAAAGAATTCACTCGCTGAGAAAACAATGCAAAAAATGGGATATAAAAATATCTCTGGATGGCAAATATTTAAAAAAAAATGAAAAAAATATATTTTTGTTTGGTAACTGTTTCCCTTCCCTCTGGGTCCCTACAGAATCCACCAGAAGTAATTTAATATTTCAGGACTACCGGGAAGGACTATTTGCAGGTCACTACTCAATGGGGAGAGGTTGTAGCCTTACGACTTTGGAGCTGGAGAATGGGTTCGAAGCTCGGCTCAGCATCCTGTGATTCTGGGCAAATAACGTAATTTCCCCGCGCCTACCAAATAATGAATGTGTGCTGGTGTAACGCAACTGGTGCTCATGTAAAGTGCTCCAATACCTTCGGGTCGAATTTGTGCTATATAAATCTGCAAAAAAAAGAAAATGGAAAGTCGTTCTTACATATGGGGATATTTTGCCAATTTACTGCCAGAAGAGTAGGGCCATAGCAGCCTAAGAGTGAGGCCAGCATGTCTTCAATGTGGCTGGACATCCCCCTGATGCCCATCTGTCTCGCATCTCAGCTAGAGAGGGACCCAGTGCAATGAGGCAAGGCCAAACCTCTGCCCACTGCAGCAGTGTGGACAAGAACAGCGGGTGGCAAACTGTAAAATAGAAGTGAAACAAAACCCACCACCAACTAGCGTGGGTCTAGTCACCAGACAACCAGGATAAGCCAGGGATCCTGCAGCAATGCTGTAGTCAAAAAGGACTCAGGGGCGTAATACAGGCCCCCGCAGCCCACGCGGTGAGGGGGTGCCACAAGCTCCAGGGGTCCCTCTCGGCACTGCACTCTGGCCAGAGAGCTCGTGATTGATCCTGGAGGGGGCCCCTCTTCGTACCGTGCAGGGAGGCCCCCTCAATTTTCGTTACGCCAGTGCAAGGACTGACAGAATCTGTAGAAAATAGGGTGAAACCTGGAGCTGCGGCGGGGAACACAAAGGGGCTGATTACGATGGCGGTGAACCGTGGTGGCGGTCGCATCGTAATATCATTTTCAGGACCACCGCCTTATAGGCGACCGGTCCCAATCCCGGGATGAAGGCGGAAGCACTGAAGTACATCCGTCGTCGTAATGAGCCCCAAAGGGTCAAAGCAAATCACCAATGTATTTGTCACTGTGAACCCCTTGCACTTTGATACCTTGCCATGGGAAAGAAGGCAATCCCATTGGGGACTCAAAAATGGCTGGATAACTGCAGGAGGCAGGTGAGTTAAACTCATCAGGGACTGAGTCACTGTGAAGAGAAGCTGTAAGGAAAGGCTGCGGCCTAGAAGATGCAGGCCAATGAGACTAGTGAGGACAAGGATGCAGAAGTGCTGTACCAGTACTGAAGAGCTTCTCCCTCCTCAGTACTGGTGCAGTACCAGTACAGTCGCAGGTACATTTTAAAAGGGCTGTTTTAGGGATTCGATAAAATGTATTTGCCATATTGCGAATATTTTCAGATTTTTGTGTGTGCATTTTTTCGATTTACTTTACCATAGTCACGTCTAAGGGCCAAATGGTTCATCCCATCCATCGCAAAAAATGATTCAAAATTGTGCACGGAGTTTTGAGACCTAGTGCAATTGGTTACAAATACAATGACGGTGGCCCGTGAAGGACAGCAGACCACCCTACATGTTCTGGCATTCCCAAACAGAAAACGTTTTTATGAAGCAGCCGGTGTTCCTTGAAGGAACAGGTACTGCTTTAAAAAACACAAAAATGTTTCTGCTAGGCAAAATATCAGGGTGAGCAGGCAGTTCCTCTGGACTGCTGCCCGCTCCCCATGAAGCTGCCTACACAATTCGGTTACCACCTCCTCCTTTAGGTGCAGGTAACTGTACAATGGTTTGCGACCTTAATTGCGGTTTGCAATCAGTGATTGATACCATACTGAATTTAATTTTGAAAGGAATGTCTTTTTCGCCCTCAAAAATTGTTACACGTTAGGGGTAGAAAAAAACATGTTACGAATATGGAAAACTTTTTAGGCTTGTAAAATGCGTTTTGTACACACAAAACAGACATTTAGGAGTCACAAACACTGTGATTTTGCGAATTGCAGGGGTTTAAAAGGGCAAAATTGCTTTGTACATCTGGCCTAGTATATTTGGTATCTTATGAGATGCTTGGATCCCTGGACCTTAACATTCCAGCTACATCACCTTGTTAAAATGAAGTTGTCACTTGTCACCACACAAAAGGAACTGCAGGCCTAGTGATGTAACTGGTGTGAAGCGTGCTGGCACGTGCACTTCCGCTCTGCAGTCATGAATCACGCTGGTGCATGTATTTCTGGTTTGCTGATGGACGAGGTTGCTATTTTGATTAGCAGCAGGACGTGGGGAGAGTTCGATACGGGTAGACACACATGGGAGTTATGTCTAACTCTGCAGGTACAACGTCCACACATTGGAGTAATACTGTGAGTCAGCAGAAAAATGTTTCCGGCATGTTAATGTAAAATCGTTTTGTGGAATCTGAAGAATGTAAACGGGTGCTGAGTAGTACTGAAGGAAAGCCTAACAATTAGTCGATCGTTACGAAGAGAGAAACAATTAAAACAGTGACGAATATTACCAGAATCGGTTTTAACGAGGGCGCTTACTTACGGTGGCTTAGCAAGGGGGAGGGCGAGTTCTGTGGGCGTCGCAGGGGCGGCAAACGCAGAAATCATCGCCAGCACCCACGCCCCTCCCCCCCCCCTTCCCCCGTCACAGGGGCGGCCAAACGCAGAAATCATCGCCAGCAATCCACCACCCCCCCCCCCCCGCCCCCCCCCACTCCACCTTCCGCGCGTCAGGGCGGCAAAGTGCATAGCAAAGGTACTGCTTACTTAGCAGAAAATTAAGCCTCCGCCATAGCGCCAGGTGATCTTGTTTCATTGGCAAACTCGTGTTTGCTCCAATAACAGTATTGCAATCTGCACACAACTGGTGTATTTTATCTACCATGGTTTTCAGAAATCGCGGGAGCAAATAGCGCACAGATGGAAATAGGAAGGACATGCACTACTTTTCCAAGGTGTCAGCCACCCAATAAGCTGCATTAGGCGTCAGCTAATTTGTGAACCCCATGCAAGGAATATCAGCGGATGCGCAATTTGCACCCGATTTGTGTCGCCCAATCGTGAGCACACAAGGTATACAAAAAAGTGATGTGTGGAATGCTTGCATTAATTTCAGCCACTGGTAAATTGCTCAGGGCAGCATCCCAGTCCATCCTATTTTTCACACCATTCCACCGCTATGGGAACAATCCAGCCCCAACTGCCAAGCCAGGTCCTCCCTGAACCAGAAAACAACAACCGAGGGGAGATCCATCACTGTTTGTATACTTTAGTATGCCGCTCTAATTGGGATGAATATGCCCAGACATGGGTCCCGTGAAGACTGTTTCACTGGAACCAAGTTATACTCGACTGATGAGCCAAAACAAGTCCAAAACTGGTCCTGTGTTGCTTGTGTTCTGGTTCTGGGAGGACCTGGCTTGGCATTTCGGTCTTGACTTTTCCCATTGGAGCAGGGTCAAGACTGACTTACATATAACTGGGTCCCAACTAAGGTGGTGTGGTGTCCATAATAATGATAGAACTGGATGTGGCCCTGAGTAATTAGCAGTGGCTGAGAATAATTCAAGCATTCCATCCATTGCTTTCTGTATACTTTGGTACAATTATGAGCAGTCACTTACCTTTGTGAGAAATTGCTATCATAATCTGGAGGCTGCTAACGTTTTGATTGTGTTCAATGTGTATCGTCAATTCAACTCCATTTCCCAAACTGTTTAAGCACTTTTGTGCTACCGAGAAAAAAGTATTACAATTTAAAATTGAAAAAGAGATAATGTAACAACTAAAAATATTTTTATTTACGAGTGCAAATGTAATAGTTAAAGAAAAAATTTATCTACAGAATTAAAAAGATGAAATTGCTGTTGCTGCTGTCAGAAAATGTTAGGCTTTGGAGGCTATTCTCAGATTTACACAGGGTAAATCTACATGTGTAAATTTACTCTTACATTTAGTAGTACATTTACTGCTTCCAGAAATATACCATTTACAAGCATAAACATACATGTCTCCACCCCTTGATTTCAGGGATGGAGCCTAACTAACAAATATAAAGTTACCACTAGTAACGTTTCACGTTTCCACAGTTAGGGTGGTGATCCCCCAATGGTAAAGTAAAGAAAAGAAGAATTTTTTTTTGAAAAAGTTGTACAAATAATTAATGTTAATTATTCATGGAATTAATTATATACATATATTTTACATTTACATCAAACTAAAACAAAAGGCATTAACTTAATTTTGAATTCAATATTTAATAAAAGTCAAAGGGTTGCTCTTGAGTAGCTAACTGCAATAATCGTCCTGAAGCCACCCAAACAAACTGTACCTCTTGTTTACTGCACTGTTTGTACTGTTTTACAATGCATTTTATTCTGGTGTATAACTACTATGACCTGGGCTATTCTTTACCTTCTCATGTTTATCTTGCTTGCTTTTGGGTACAGCGCTCTGATACCCTGATGGGTCATGTTCGCGCGATATAAAACCTTTCAAATAAAATAAAATAATTAATTTAAGTATATTACATGTAGCTAAAACTAATAAAAAATATATATTTAAATAAATTCCTTTTAAAGTCAAATATTCATATTTATTTATTGTGAATGAAAGCTTACTAAAGGTTATCTACAGAATAGTTTAAATTCATTTAACTATTTGCTAAAAAAATCAAGCTACAATGAATTTTATATTACAAAAGTTATTAAAATATGTTTAGCAAAATATTATTTATTTTTTATTGATATATACTTTTTAAACATTCAATTACATTTATATATTTCTAAAAAGTAAAAAATTAATTAATCTTAACATTATTCCATTTTGGGGTTTTATTTTATGTCCCTGACTCTGAGCTGAATTAAATTTGCAATTGTTTTGGATCCTTTTTGACTATAATAACTTTAAAAGTGCAGTTTGTGCACAGGAATGGGCTTACTCTTTTGTGGGCGGGCACATATCCCTCCCTAAAACCTTCTCTAGCCCTCCCTTAACTCCTCCTTACTCCTCTCTAAACCCCTCCCATTTAGTCACAAGTCTTTAACATTTTCCAGCCACTCCCCAGTTTTTCTCCCACATTTACTACTAAACGGAGGCGTACATGTGAGGAGATCTCTGAATAGAGAAGATAGGAGATGTGTAGGGTTAGGCTAGTGAATAGAATTTTGTAGTATGTGAGTAGTACTATTGTAGTATCACTAAATGTACCAGAAAATGCAGATTGTTTATAGGCGCCTAGGATAAGAGGAGACCAAGGTTTACCGTACCCATTGTTCTCTTTAAGGCCTCTCTTGTTAGGAAAAGACATGTACAATGTTTGTGATAAAGCAGGAAAGTACAACTCGGTCTTAATCTTAGAACCATTTCACGAGTCCACTGCCTCTCTCTACTGACTTATTCAAACTCGTAGAGACTAGATAGCTTCTAGGAACCCAATCACATGCACAGTAATATCAGGCAATTGATCAGTGAATAAAATAATCATGCCTTCATCCCTTATTTAAATGTCTAAATATCTGATTGTGCAGGGAAAGTACCTAGGGGCATATTATCAAGCATGGCGTTAAAATTATCGCCGCTTTAGCGGCAGAAAACCGCCGCTAAAGCGGCGATAATGGGCTTGATAATATGCTGCAGAGAATTCCAATAGAAGCCCATGTTGACACCAGAACATGGGCTTCTATTGGAATTCTCTTCGGCATATTATCAAGCCCATTATCGCTGCTTTAGCTGCAGTTTTCTGCCGCTAAAGCGGCGATAATTTTAACGCCGTTTCTTGATAATATGCCCCCTAGTTGTTTGATATTTGAAGGCGCCATCCAGTGTGGAGCTAAAATGCAACCGTCTTTATGGCTAACAATAACCAACCCTTACTATTCTAGAATGCTCCTTTGTTTGATTATGTCAGCTTGGGCGTTGAGCTTCATTGTTACATCATTTACTCGGCCATTTTAAAGGAAGGGTGGTCATTAGCTTTACTTTACCGAGGCATGGATAGGTAATTGATACACAACAGCAGCATAAAACATAAACAAAGTGGTTACATATGCAATGCCCAGCTTCCAATTCATTGTTAGAGCTACATATTAAAATGTTCATAATACATTATTCTTATCATTTCAGTTACAATCAATGTTATATTGTAGGCACTTAAAGAGCATGAACAGCTCACTCCATGAGGAGTACCAGCACTGTAGTCAAAAGACACAAATTGCCTAACCCAGGTGGACGACGAGGCAGGCCACTAGCTAAAATAGGCAAGCTTTAAGCAACTTTTTAAAAATGGGATAATTATGACAGGAGCATGTACCAATAGGTTTGTTCCAGTTATGAAGTGTAAGATAGGAAAAAGAGTGTTCGCTGCATTGGATGGTATGTATACAGTGGGGGTGGCCAATACTATGTCAGAAGCTCTAAGCTCCCTATCTGGCTGGTAGAACCTGATCTTTGTGCGTTAAGTATACTGGACTTCCGCCATACAGAATATGCGATGTTACATCGCATGCGGGACAACGCATGCGACTACAACACGGTCGTTATAACAACCGTGTTGTTACAACACATACCATTACATCGCAAGTCGTTTCTACGACTTTCTGTAGGGGGCGCGCTGGACTTAGGAATAGTATAATTTACTATTCCAACTCCAGCCTGCCATCAGTAGGGAGGGTGTTGGTATAGTAAATTATACTATTCCTTAGTTAAGAGCACCCCCATACAGCAAGTTGTAGAAACGACTTGCGTTGTAATGGTTAGCGTTGTAACAACACAGTCGTTGTATCGACCGCATTGTAATCGCATGCGTTGTACCGCATGCGATGTAAACACGGCTTGCCGCCATACATGGATCTATGGGTATGGCAAAGGAGCTTGAATATACAGAGCATCCTAACAAAGTCCTGGAGGGCAGATGACAAACCGGTCTGGCAGCAGTATTCTGAGCCACTAGCCAGGGCAACAGGAGAGACTCCTTAATTGCAACCGAAAGAGCATTACCATAATTAAGGCACCTAGTTATAAGAACCGCTGTAATAGTCTTGCTACAGTGCAGAGGAATCCAAGAGAAAATCTTCCTAAGCATACAAAGGATTCCAAAGCAGGTACTACTGACTGATGCAACTTGATCAGCTATACTAAACTTATTGTACGAGAGGATGACAAGATTGTTTGCAACCTTTTTAGCACAAGTTGACTGCCAGTACCTTGGGACAACCAATCATCAGACCATATCTAGATGGCCTTGCCAAATAGGACAATTTCTGTCTTTCCTCTATGAAGCTGAAGACAGCTCTGCTTTATCTATACTTATCACTTCCTGATTGTGTTCACTCAATGCCACCAATTGCGTATCATTAGCATAGGACAAGATCTCAAAGCCATAGTCCCTAACAACTTTTGCCCAAGGTGCCATGTAGGAAAGGGGCAATGCAGTCCTGTCCATTTTGAAAGGCTTTTTCAATCATTCTTTGGACAGTAGAAATGTACCTCCTGCAGGGAAACAAGCAATTGTGAAACCTTTACTGAAAAAGCCCTTGGTAGACCCATTATGTGCTGAAATAATATAGCGCAATCTCATTGCCCCTGGTCGCGAGCAAAGTCTTAGAGAAACCTATAAAAATACACCTCTACTTCTATCTGGAGATACAAACCATTCTCTATCCCACCCAAACAGGCTTCAGACAGGGCAGTAGTACTGAAAGTGCCCTGCTAACAGCCACAGAAGAACTTAGGTCCCTCTTGGATCAAGACGGCTCAGCAGCTCTGATAATGTTAGACCTGAGTGCTGCCTTCAATGCCGTCTTCAATCCTGTCCTAATACAGAGGATGGTGGAGGCCAGAATCTCTGGAGCTTCACTAAAATGGCTAGTAGCCTTCCTTGAAAATAGGAGCTTTCAGGTTTGTGAGGAATCCCTGCTTTCTGCTGGTCATCACTTAAAATGCAGGGTCCCAAAAGGATCTTCTCTTAGCCCCACATTTTGTAACCTATATGTGTTTTCCTTAGCAGAGTTTGTGCAAGCACATGGCCTTGCACTAGTATCCTACGCATATGACATGCAGATCTTCATATCTCTGACTACAGAAACAGGGATACCTCCAACCAACTAAAGACCTGTTGGCAGTGGATGGAATTTCCATGGGCCGACTACCTTGGTGAGCATACCCCACCCATTTAGCAGTTAAAAGCCTTGCCATGTGCAAGGAAGCCTCCAACTAACTGAACACCTGCTTAAAACAGGTAGCAGACTGGATGTCTGCAAGTAGCCTAAAACTGAATGGCAAAAAGATGGAAGTATGGAAACAATCCTTCACACTGGACGGAACTTTTGTTGACATACTACCTTGGTGAGCATCCCCCACTCATTCCAGCAGTTAAAAGCCTTGGCGTGTGGATTGACAATAAACTCTCCATGTCAACTCATGCCAGGAAACTTGCTGGCAGCTGCTTCCAAATTTTAGGAACTCTGAAGAAACTGCCATGCTGATTGCTGCTCTCCACCAGGAGCGTGGTTGTGCAAGGACTGGTAAATTCCTGCCTAGATTATGGAAATTCCCTTTACCTGAGAAGTCCCAAGTCTGTAATAAAAAAGATTGCAAGTTGTCCAGAACACTTCAGCCCCGATCCTTCTAAAAATCCCAAAGCACCAATAGGCTGCTCCGGCTTTTGCATCCGTGCACGCACTGCTGGTGCAGAAAAGAATCCACTTCAAGGCGCATTGCATTGCCTATCGTGCTATACATGGGAGAGGCCGACAGCTCCTACAGCGACTGCTCAACCCTTACGTTTCCAGGAAGTCTTTGCGGTCCAGTAATCTGAAGTTGCTGACAGTCCCCAGGATAAACAAGACGAGGGAAGGGGGTTGCTCCTTTGCCTGTCCAGCTCTCAAACTCTGGAACGACCTCCCTGCTGACCTCAGAATGAACCATCTTAGTCTAGCTTTAGAAAACACATAGAAACTCACTTCAGTTCAGTTAAAAACTTTATCCGGCAAGTAGAAAACTTCCATAAAAGTACATAAAAACATTTCCATATAGCCGGGTAAGGCTCAGGTGCATAGTTCTAGATAGCGCATATGTTCAATAGTCCATAATGTACCGATTTCCAAAGCCAGTTAAATCTAATACATAATACTTTTCTTCAAACTAATTGCCTTCTTGTTAAAAAGAGCCACATTAAAACACACTAAATGACTAAATGATCAGTTAAAACAAGCAAAACCCATAGGTAACAGAAGCCACCCCCCTGGCCTTATACATCTCCACCATTTCTTTAATCAGCCGGCTGCCCAACTTTGATGGAAACCTAAAAACTCCATTAGTATTTCTGGCCAATTAAGATTTGGCATTAAGAACATGTTGAGTACAGCAGCCATTACTCGTAAATAGGATGCCCAGGTCACATGAGAAATGTACTCTAATAATAGTTGTATTATCGATAATAAAAAAGCCTGCCTTTTTTGCTTTGCACCCAAAGATCATTGTAAAAGTATTAGATATATTAATCACCATGTTCTTCAAAACCATGAACTCCCCAAAGGCACTCATCAATTTCAGTAGGCCTACTGAGGTCCTAGATAACAATTCAGCATCATCAGCGTACAATAACACTGTTATAGGACGCACTGCCACGCAAGGGGCATCAGCTTGTATGGCCTGAAGAAAATTGTCAACCCCATTAATGAAAAGAGAAAATAATAACGGAGCCAAAACACAGCTCTGTCGAATGCTTCTCTCCACTTTGAAAGTAGGCTAGCACTCTCCCTGGGGGTTGTAGTGGACTTTAGTAGATACAGTCCATCCAGATGTGCAAGAAAACTAACAACTGCTCTAGGAGCACCAAGGGAGAGCAACGCTGACCATAGGATAGTATGGTCCACTAGATCAAATGTGCTACGTAGGTCCTCAAATTAAAGATAAAGGGCCCAGATATAGCCTGGGTGCATTTCCTAATCAACAGGTTGACACATTGCTCTATTGTGCCTAGGTCCCTTCTCGAACCAATCTGCGCTGGGGATAGAACTGAATTCTCCTATGCCCACTTCTCCAACCTCTTCAATAAAATCCTGCTCATCACTTTTACTGAGGGACCCAGGGGTGAGATTGAAACTCATATTTTTAGTCACCTACCAACCTACCTTGAAGTGCATTTGATCTATTTGGCAGATGTGTTGTCTTCAGCACTGGGAGACCCGTTGGGTCGCTATACAAATTCACCAGAATAGAACAAATGACAATAGATGTTAAAAAAAGTGAGTCTCAACGAGGACCCTTGTGGTACCCAACAGGTGTTAGTGACTGCCCTAGAATTAAAAGGAGGGATACATACAGCATGAGATATAGCCTCTAGGAAGTTCATGAGCCAGGCTAGGGATGTGAATGAAATCAGCTGTTCAAGCAGGACCTCATGAGAGACCATATCAAAAGCTGCAGAAAGATCTAAGAGTATAAGTGCAGCTGGAGCTCCCTCATCAAGGCTGGTCCTGATTGCGTCTGTGACTGCCTAAAGAGTGGTTTCTGTGCTCTGTCCTGCTGGCCTAGAACCTGACTGAGAAAAGTTCAGTATATTAGTGCTCTATACTGCCACAGCTGTTTGTTGACAAATATTTCTCCTAACTTTTGATTTAGAAGGGCAGCAGCTAGATAGGGACGTAAAGGTAATTAGACAGATTTGCATAGTCTGCAGTTGGCTTCTTTAGAATTGAGGAAACATTAGCATGTTTCCAGATTCTTGGCACCTTTGCAGTGTTCAGCAAAAGGTTAAGGAGATTAGTCAATAAATCAATCAATCAGGGTTGGTAAAGCGCAGCTACTCACCTACGAGGGTCTCAAGGTGCTAGGGGGAAGGGGCAGCTCAGTTGAGTGCTAGGGTCATCCGAAGAGCCAGGTCTTGAGGTCATTCCTGAACTGGATCAGTGTAGCGGCTTGGTGGAGGTCATTCTAGGCCTTGGCTGTGAGGTAGGAGAAGGACTTTCCTGCTGTTCTGGTCTTGTAGATGTGTGGGATAGTGGCCAGAAAGAGGTCAGCTGATCGGAGGTGTCAGTTGGGTGCATAGAAGGAGAAGCGTTTGTGTAGGCATTCTGGTCCTTGTATGCTGGAGTGAGTAGCTTGAGGTAATTCCTCTTTCGATGGGGAGCCAGTGGAGATCGTGGAGGTGTTGGGTGATGTGGTTGTGGCAGGGAACGTCTCGGTTCAGTCTGGCTGCAGCGTTCTTGACATTCTGAACTTTGCAAAATGGTCAGTGACATCACTGATGACATCTCAAATGACATTACTGATGACATCACTGATGACATCATCCACAAAACCACTCACACATCCACTCATACCCCATACCACCTCTCGTACAACCACTCACACACCCACACAAACAAACAATCACATACCCATTCACAGACCCATAACAGTACTCACACACCTACTCACTCTTCCATAGAGCCACTCACATTCCCACTCACTCCCTCACTCACTCACTTGTAGAGCCACTCATACAGCCACTGACTCACCCATACAGCCACTCATACAATCAATCACTTACCCGTACAGCCAGTCGCATAGCCACACATTCACCCATATAGTTACTCACACACTTACTTATTTACCTACAGTTACTCACACACCCACTCACTCACCCATACAACCTCTCAACACAGCCACTCACTTACCCATAGAAGCACTTACACATTCATTCACACACCCACTCAACCACTTACATATCCATTCTCACATCCATACAAGCACTCACACATCCGCTCTCTCTCCCATACAGCCATACACACAAGCACTCACTCTCCAATACAGCCAGTCATATACCAACTCACCAAACCAAACACCCACTGAAACAGCCACACACCCACCCAGTCAATCACTCATTCAGACACCCACTCACTCACCCAAAAAGTCACTACACACCCACTTACCCCCATAGAGCCACTCACACTGCCACTCATTCACCCATACAGACACTGACAAACCACCACTCACTCATTCACCAATAAAGACACTCACATAGCAACTCACTCACACACACAGCTATTAACACACCCACGTATACACCCATACAGCCACTCACAAGTCGATACACACAAGGATACATACAGTCAAACAACCACTCACATAATATATGTTAGAAGTAGTATCACTCAGTAATAGTGCACATAGTATACTAATTTAACTTTTGTAGTAGGTTAGTATATATGTTTAACAGTCATAAACACTTAAAAATGTATTTCTTACACTCAGTAGATGATGTCATCAGTGATGTCATTTGAGATGTCATCAGTGATGTCATTGACCAAGTCATAAGTGATGTAATATGTGCAGTCATAAGCAGTATATTGCAGGGGCATAAATACACACACACATGCGCACACACACACAAATATATATTTATTTTACCCAGTGGACGTTACCACTGGGTAGTTATAGTTAGGACCACGTTTGGATAGGAAATTCATTTATTGGTTTGCTTATAACTTTGGCACCGTTTAACAAATCTTTACAAAACTTTCCAAAAAATGTCTCAACCACCTCAGCTCCTCCATGGAAAATTTCTGGGGATCTGTCAAGGCCGAAAAAAGTGGGGTACCCCTAAACGCATGTTGCCTATGAATTCTCCATAGGAACATTGACCAGTGATACCACAAAAAATGCTGAACAGAATTACCCCAAATTTGGCAGAAAGCTAGATCTTGGTCCAGAAAACGTGCTTCTTGTGATTTGGTATAAACCCCTTCAGTATTTTCTGAGAAATTAAGGTTCAAAATCAATGTATGTATTGAGAGACAAAGGGTCAATGGATCCAATTGATCAAAATATATGATTTGATTGACTGCCACTACATCAACAAAGATGTGACGGTACCTATTTTAGGAACTGTGGTGTAATTCTGTTCAGCATTATTTGGGAGGGTGTTGAGAAGGACCCACATTTCTACCAAGTGTCTGTGCAGGGAGCTTACGTTGAGGAGGATGCAGCTCAGGGATTTGGTTGCCCTGCCGTCCAGTGGGTTGGCAGTAGCTGTCAGGGACGGGGGTGGGTGAAGGTGTGGCGGAAATGTCAGCAGGAGAACGGGCCTTTGGTGTGGCTCAATGTCAAGAGCTGGCAGTTGTTGTTGTGTCAAGGGTTCAGAGCATGGAGGGTTGCTGAGTCATAGCAGTGGGGGGTCGGAGGACCAGTGTTCCTGCTGCTGGTCACACCAACGGCACACCCACTAGGCGCAGTAGCGCAGCAACCGAGATTAAGTAGGTGTTGGGGAGAGCAGGTGGGAGGCGAGAGCGGGAACGTGCGGAGGGAGGGGCCACGGGGGCAGCAGCAGCAGGAACGAGACCAAAAACAAAACAATGGAAGTAGCAAACAGGCACAAAAAAAGGCACAAATAGACAAGAGAGGCACAAAGAGACAAAAGAGACACAAAGAGACAAAAGGGGCACCACGAGACAAAAAACAGCAAAGACAGGCAGAGCGAACGAGCAGAAGAGCAAGGCTCTCCCACTGGACCACCAGGGATAAGGGGCAGGTAGGAGCCTGCGGGTGAAGGAGGGCCTCCGACACCTACCTGAACCAGAGATGTGCTGGGGGCAGAGACGCAAAGAGGGAGCTGTGAGAGGGGAGAACAGTTTCCCTGACCAGGAGGTCAGAGGTGTTGCTTCTTTTAATTTCAAAACACCTTTTTGCCTCCTAATTTGAAGTTGTTTTGTGTGGAATTTATCATAACACCATTGAAAGTTACATTCAGTATATTAATTAACTTTTCCTTTTCTTCTTCATTTTTAGCTTCAAACTCATTTGACGTTTAATCCAGACTTTTACAACTTTCTTATTTATTTTTACAGTCATTATAGGTCCAACACCCAGAGTAAGTGGACAACAATCTACCACTGAGGATACCTCCACTCCAGACCAGGAACAAGACTGCAGGGACAACTCCTTTCATGAAAGTCCGGATGATGAGGAGTAGACTGGTCCATCTGGTCTGTCTGGGCAGACAGCTCCGGTGAGTCATGCTTGGCCAACACCTACACCCCTACCCCAGCTGTTACCACACCTCAGACTATGGATACCTCCACTTTCTGTGTCCAAACCAACATCACCCCACTCTTGTGCCCTCCAATACTGGCTGCAGTTCAACAAACCGCCACCTCCAGTTCATCCAGGAACCAGTGGGATGGGGCATACTGGTCACAGCCACATGGTAGTGGGGGTAGGGTTCATGGGAGGGATCCTGTGGGCCAACACAGTGAGTCCCCTGGGTTCACTGTCACCCAGGCCACAATCACCCAAGTCTTGGGATCCCTTCATCAGTCACAAGACATGATGGGCCAGGTCCTTACAGAGCTCTGCGAGATGAAGCAGTTGCAGAGGGAGTATAATGTACAGATGGAGAATCTGATCTCCAATTTGGGCTCCATGGCGGGGTGCTGCCTGACATTTATACCCATAGGTGCAAGGTTTTTCCAGCAGCATCTTCCTCTTTCTATTGTCTAACAACATCTGGGCCAACTACATCTGCCTCAGCCACAGCAAAGGAGGCCCTGTCACACAGGGCAACACCTGCACTCACTTCAGTCCCTGGAACTGTGGATCACCAGCCCCCCTCAGGAGCACACATTTATCTAGATCACCAGGAGAGGAGGGCAAGACCACCACCAAGAGACGCAGAACCTAATTTACTCCAGTGTGTGACTACCATTCATCCTTCAGACTATTTTCTGGACACATTTACCTTTCTGATGCCAGTTGTATTTTCATTGGATTTCAAACATTTTTGGCTATTCAATAATAGTCTCATTTACCATGTTGACTTTTATATTTTTGTTAGTTTTTTTTTACTTACAATTTTTTTTAGTTTATTTGGTTTTATTGAATAAAAATAAAACCAACAAAGTCAAAGACTGCTGTTGTATATTTTTTATCTTATCTCAATCTCGTCCTCAATTGTTTCCTTCCACCACATATATTAAAATGTAAAAAAATATAATGCTTGCTTGTTTATAAGTAAATGCCATGTAGCTTATGTTTCTCACAATCTCCCAAAATGACCAATTAAAACAAAAAAAACAAACACAACTGATGTATGTTATGAAATTGTTAGAAAGAAATGTTTGTCATAGTTTACAAAAAACAATACAATCCATGCATAATCCAAACCATCATTCCCACTCACACACCCACACAAACAATCGCATAACCATTCACACACCCATAACAGTACTCACACACCTACTCATTCTTCCATAGAGTTACTCACATACCCACTCACTCCCTCACTCACTCACTTGTACAGCCACTCATACAACCACTGACTCACCCATACAGCCACTCATACAACCAGTCACTCACCCGTACAGCCAGTCACATAGCCACACATTCACCCATATAGTTACTCACACACTTACTTATTTACCTACAGTTATTCACACACCCACTCACTCACCCATACACCCTCTCAACACAGCCACTCACTTACCCATAGAAGCACTTACACATTCACTCACACACCCACTCAACCACTTACATATCCATTCTCACATCCATACAAGCACTCACACATCCGCTCTCTTTCCCATACAGCCATTCACACAAGCACTCACTCTCCAATACAGCCAGTCATATACCAACTCACCAAACCTAACACCCACTGAAACAGCTACACACTCACCCAGTCAATCACTCATTCAGACACCCACTCACTCACCCAAATAGTCACTACACACCCACTTACCTCCATAGAGCCACTCACACTGCCACTCATTCACCCATACAGACACTGACACACCCACTCACTCATTTACCAATAAAGACACTCACATAGCAACTCACTCACACACACAGCTCCTAACACACCCACGTATACACCCATACAGCCACTCACAACTTGATACACACAAGGATACATACAGTCAAACAGCCACTCACATAATATATGTTAGAAGTAGTATCACTCAGTAATAGTGCACATAGTATACTTTTTGTAGTAGGTTAGTATATATGTTTAACAGTCATAAACACTTAAAAAATTCTTACACTCACTAGATGATGTCATCAGTAATGTCATTTGAGATGTCATCAGTGATGACATTGACCAAGTCATAAGTGATGTAATATGTGAGGTCATAAGCAGTACATTGCAGGGGCATAAATACACACACACACGCACACATACACACACACACATATATTTATTTTACCCAGTGGCCATTACCACTGGGTAGTTATAGTTAGGACCACGTTTGGATAGGAAATTCATTTATTGGTTTGCTTATAACTTTGGCACCGTTTAACAAATCTTTACAAAACTTTCCAAAAAATGTCTCAACCACCTCAGCTCCTCCATGGAAAATTTCTGGGGATCTGTCAAGGCTGAAAAAAGTGGAGTGTCCCAAAATGCATGTTGCCTATGAATTCTCCACAGGAACATTGACCAGTGATACCACAAAAAATGCTGAACAGAATTACACTAAATTTGGCAGAAAGCTAGATCTTGGTCCAGAAAGCGTGCTTCTTGTGATTTGGTATAAACCCCTTCAGGATTTTCAGAGAAATTAAGGTTCAAAATCAATGTATGTATTGAGAGACAAAGGGTCAATGGATCCAATTGATCAAAATAAATGATTTATTGACTGCCACTACATCAACAAAGATGTCACGGTACCTATTTTAGGACCTGTGGTGTAATTCTGTTCAGCATTTTTTGGGAGGGTGTTGAGGAGGTCCCACATTTCTACCAAGTGTCTGTGCAGGGAGCTTACATTGAGGAGGATGCAGCTCAGGGGTTTGGGTGCCCTGCCGTCCAGTGGGTTGGCAGTAGCTGTCAGGGTCCGGAGGTGGGTGAAGGTGTGGTGGAAATGTCAGCAGGAGAACAGGCCTTGGGAGTGGCTCAACGTCAAGAGCTGGCAGTTGTTGTTGTGTCAAGGGTTCAGTGAGTGGAGGGTTGCTGAGTCATAGCGGCAGGAGGTCGGAGGACCAGTGTCCCTGTCGCTGGTCGCACCAGCGGCGCACCCGCTCGGCGCAGTAGCGCAGCAGCCGAGACTAAGTAGGTGTTGGGGGAGAGCAGATGGGAGGCGAGAGCAGAAACAGGCAGAGGGAGGGGCCACGGGGGCAGCAGCAGCAGGAACGAGACCAAAAACAAAACAATGGAAGTAGCAAACAGGCACAAAAAGAGGCACAAATAGACAAGAGAGGCACAAAGAGACAAAAGAGACACAAAGAGACAAAAGGGGCACCACGAGACTAAAAACAGCAAAGACAGGCAGAGCGAAACAGCAGAAGAGCAAAGCTCTCCCACTGGACCACCAGGGATAAGGCGCAGGTAGGAGCCGGCGGGTGGAGGAGGGCCTCTGACACCTACCTGAACCAGAGAGGTGCTGGGGGCAGAGACACAAAGAGGGAGCTGTGAGAGGGAAGAACAGTTTCCCAGACCAGGAGGTCAGAGGTGTTGCTTCTTTTAATTTCAGGACATCTTTTTGCCTTCTAATTTGAAGTTGTTTTGTGTGGAATGTATCATAACACCATTGAAAGTTACATTCAGTATATTAATTAACTTTTCCTTTTCTTCTTCTTCATTTTTAGCTTCAAACTCATTTGACGTACAATCCAGACTTTTACAAGTTTCTTATTTATTTATACAGTCATTATAGGTCCAACTCCCAGAGTAAGTGGACAACAATCTACCACTGTGGATACCTCCACTCCAGACCAGGAACAAGCCTGCAGGGAGGACTCCTCTCATGAAAGTCCGGATGACGAGGAGTAGACTGGTCCATCTGGTCTGTCTGGGCAGACAGCTCCAGTGAGTCATGCTTGGCCAACACCTACACCCCTACCCCAGCTGTTACCACACCTCAGACTATTTCTGTGTCCAAACCAACATCACCCCACTCTTGTGCCCTCCAATCCTGGTTGCAGTTCAACAAACCGCCACCTCCAGTTCATCCAGGAACCAGTGGGATGGGGCATACTGGTCACAGCCACATGGTAGTGGGGGTAGGGTTCATGGGAGGGATCCTGTGGGCCAACAAAGTGAGGCCACTGGGTTCACTGTCACCCAGGCCACCATCATCCAAGTCTTGGGATCCCTTCATCAGTCACAAGACATGATGGGCCAGGTCCTTACAGAGCTCTGAGAGATGAAGCAGTTGCAGAGGGAGTATAATGAACAGATGGAGAATCTGAACTCCAATTTGGGCTCCATGGTGGGGGTGCTGCCTGACATTTACACCCGTAGGTGCAAGGTTTTTCCAGCAGCATCTTCCTCTTTCTGTTGTCTAACAACATCTGGGCCAACTATATCTAACTCAGCCACAGCAAAGGAGGACCTGTCATACGGGGCAACACCTGCACTCACTTCAGTCCCAGGAACTGTGGATCAACAGCCCCCCTGAGGAGCACACGTTTATCTAGATCACCAGGAGAGGATGGCAAGACCACCACCAAGAGACGCAGAACCTAATTTACTCCAGTGTGTGACTACCATTCATCCTGCAGACTATTTTCTGGACACATTTACCTTTCTGATGCCAGTTGTATTTTCATTGGATTTCAAACATTTTTGGCTATTCAGTAATAGTTTCATTTACCGTGTTGACTTTTATATTTTTGTTAGTTTTTTTTACTTACAAACTGTTTTAGTTTATTTGGTTTTATTGAATAAAAATAAAACCAACAAAGTCAAAGACTGCTGTTGTATATTTTTTAGCTTATCTCAATTTCTTCCTCAATTTTTTCCTTCCACCACATATATTAAAATGTAAACAAATATAATGCTTGCTTGTTCATAAATAAATGCCATGTAGCTTATGTTTCTCACAATCTCCAAAAATGACCAATAAAAACAAAAAGCACAAATCCAACTGATGTATGTTATGAAATTGTTAGAAAGATTGTTTGTCATAGTTTTAAAAAACAATACAACCCATGCATAATCCAAACCATCATTGCCATTTTAGCATTTACAGTTCCAGACTTGCCACCATGGAAGACCATGATATAATTCCAAAAAGTAGATTCAATAGGCGAACTATCATTAACGTCTGTCATCAGCTGGAACCTGATCTCCTGGCTCAGAATAGTAATCCCACATCAGGAAAACCAATAGTAAAAATCCTGGCATTACGCCATTTTGTGGCCACAGGGTCATTCCAAGACATTGTTGCAGTATCTGGTACAATGTCACAACCAGCTTTTAGTGGTCTGATGCAAGAAAGTTTTTCTACAATGATGGGACATATCAACAGCTTCAGATATTTAACACAAAATGAGGATTTAGCCGATGTAAAGGGAGCTTAGTTTGCTTTGGGCCGAATACCACATGAGGTTAGAGCAATTTAAGCAGCACATATTGGCTTGGAGACACCATTCAACACTCAACATGCCTGCTGCAATCTTATTAACTTCAACTCAATAACTGTGCAAACTGTCTTTGTACAAGATATGTACACTCAAAGTGTGTGTGTGTCTTTCACAGGATCAATCCATGTTCCCTTTGTACTTTGCAACAGCAGCATATTACTGCAAATGTTAGTTACCCATCAGTTGAGGCACATTATAGGTATTAGTCCAAGATAAATTTTATATATCAAAAGTAGATAGAAGTTTAAAGTCCACAAACAGATCAAAGATGTTCATTGATTCTCATTTTTTATTTTTCTTTCTTGTATTGTCCAAGAATCATTACAACACATAACAGCCGACACGTGTTTCGTCCATCCGGACTTTTTCAAGGCTGTAAATAAATGAATACAGATATACAAATTACAAACCACATAAAAACATATAATATCCAGAATTTAATGATTAAAAACACGATATTGATAATAAAAATTCTCTTCCACAAAGACCAATTTACATACATTTGTATTATATCAATTCATTTTGTCTTGACACTCAATAGACATGAGGGGCTAGTGTCAATAGATAAATTTAGAAAAAAATATATATGTACAACCGGTGAAAAGGTTTAGCATTGAAGTGTAGAGAGCCACCACCAGAAGAGTCATCCTGATCTTATTGGAGTATAAGCATAATGCAGAATTTAAGCAAATCACTAGGTGCTCATACAGACATAACGAAGAACTAACCTCACTGAGAAACAGAGTCTCTCCCCATGTTTATTCAATCAGAACTAGGGCCACTCCTTTTCTCACTAGTTCAGTCTTAATGTTAGGCAGGTCAGTGTCCCATATGGTCTTTTTCTTGTGAATCGAACAGTTCACACACTCGTAATCGGTTTGCCACGGCCGAATTAACGCCGTATCCAGCAGGTAATGATACACCTGTACACCAAAATGCACACGATACGTTTAAAGAAATCACGCAATCTTTTTCCCATACATATGGCCATAAACTAGGCCCAAACACTACCAATTAAAAAAGTTTTAGCTGTCCCAAGTATAAGACCATTTAGGAGCCAGAATCCCACCTCCTTATAGATATCAGGCTGTTATCCAACCTGTTCTATGCAGTGGACAACTAACACTGAATGGTACCAAGCCATGGGTGAATCGTCTCTATCAATTGGTGCACAACATAGCCAAAAGTTCTTACCTTCCCTATTGTGTGGTTAGATGCAAATAACGTGGGTCCTTTTTCTATGTCTCAAAGGGGACCCCTGTCCCAAACAGTGATAGTACGAACACACTTATTATTATAGCCGTCCCAGCATTAGTCTTATTAGGAGTACCCCCAAATAGGGTTGACTTAAAACGAGGGTTTGTCAGGCAGGTCGTGATACACCTAAAGAAAATTGAAATACAGGTATTGTAACCCATGGGTCTAATGTATTGTGAACAACACGTGAACAATACCCTTAATATACATTGGTTGTCATTCTATTCATATGGTGAGACAAACCATGGGATTAATTACATGGTATCATTGATAATTTTACCAATCCTTGTTTTAATATTAATGTTGATTGGACACATTGAAAATCGACCCCAATCCGGCAACGGTTAACTGGAGAGATCAAATTACAAATTATCATCACACATCTAAAGACATCTAGGTCGACCCTAATTAAAAATTATTTTTATATTTTTTTTGTATATTTTTTTTTTTTGCACACTCAACGTTACATTAAAAAAGGACATAACCTTGTGTTGCTAGGATAGCCAAACTGTGTGCCAGTCTAATGCCTAAAATTAAAACCTCCCGTCCTAGCTGTCCGCGGAACCTGACAATCTCACTGTATTCAAATATAGAGACTCTACTGCCTAAATTAAAGCACTAACACCATACCTGTCAACGGAACCTGTAACCGCGTCTCGACTTCTTCAAATTGCACCGACAACTGACTTAACTTTAGTCCTTTTACCTTTATCTAGAAAGTAACCGGCGTGTCAACGTAGAAAAAACGGAAAAAGAAAGCGGACTGTGACATCCATTACTTGATATTCTAGGTCGCGCCATTTTGAAACAGTCTCGGAGTGTTTGTCGTAAGAAGGCAACAACAGTGAACAATTGTTTCACTCGTTTAGAATCAATTCTATATCATTTGGAAGAAACACATAACGGAGAGCAGTTGGGAAGTTATTCCCCAAAAAATACTAACTCTGTGCAAACAGACCCGTATTAATAGCCACGGGGACAGACCACACCAAATGCACCCATGTATTAGTAGGGTTAGGATCACCTATACTCCCCTAGTCCCAACATGACAGAATAGTAATCATGGCCGACACGTGTTTCGTCCATCCGGACTTTTTCAAGGCTCACTGAGAAACAGAGTCTCTCCCCATGTTTATTCAATCAGAACTAGGGCCACTCCTTTTCTCACTAGTTCAGTCTTAATGTTAGGCAGGTCAGTGTCCCATATGGTCTTTTTCTTGTGAATCGAACAGTTCACACACTCGTAATCGGTTTGCCACGGCCGAATTAACGCCGTATCCAGCAGGTAATGATACACCTGTACACCAAAAAGCACACGATACGTTTAAAGAAATCACGCAATCTTTTTCCCATACATATGGCCATAAACTAGGCCCAAACACTACCAATTAAAAAAGTTTTAGCTGTTCCAAGTATAAGACCATTTAGGAGCCAGAATCCCACCTCCTTATAGATATCAGGCTGTTATCCAACCTGTTCTATGCAGTGGACAACTAACACTGAATGGTACCAAGCCATGGGTGAATCGTCTCTATCAATTGGTGCACAACATAGCCAAAAGTTCTTACCTTCCCTATTGTGTGGTTAGATGCAAATAACGTGGGTCCTTTTTCTATGTCTCAAAGGGGACCCCTGTCCCAAACAGTGATAGTACGAACACACTTATTATTATAGCCGTCCCAGCATTAGTCTTATTAGGAGTACCCCCAAATAGGGTTGACTTAAAACGAGGGTTTGTCAGGCAGGTCGTGATACACCTAAAGAAAATTGAAATACAGGTATTGTAACCCATGGGTCTAATGTATTGTGAACAACACGTGAACAATACCCTTAATATACATTGGTTGTCATTCTATTCATATGGTGAGACAAACCATGGGATTAATTACATGGTATCATTGATAATTTTACCAATCCTTGTTTTAATATTAATGTTGATTGGACACATTGAAAATCGACCCCAATCCGGCAACGGTTAACTGGAGAGATCAAATTACAAATTATCATCACACATCTAAAGACATCTAGGTCGACCCTAATTAAAAATTATTTTTATATTTTTTTTGTATTTTTTTTTTTTTTGCACACTCGACGTTACATTAAAAAAGGACATAACCTTGTGTTGCTAGGATAGCCAAACTGTGTGCCAGTCTAATGCCGCAAATTAAAACCTCCCGTCCTAGCTGTCCGCGGAACCTGACAATCTCACTGTATTCAAATATAGAGACTCTACTGCCTAAATTAAAGCACTAACACCATACCTGTCAACGGAACCTGTAACCGCGTCTCGACTTCTTCAAATTGCACCGACAACTGACTTAACTTTAGTCCTTTTACCTTTATCTAGAAAGTAACCGGCGTGTCAACGTAGAAAAAACGGAAAAAGAAAGCGGACTGTGACATCCATTACTTGATATTCTAGGTCGCGCCATTTTGAAACAGTCTCGGAGTGTTTGTCGTAAGAAGGCAACAACAGTGAACAATTGTTTCACTCGTTTAGAATCAATTCTATATCATTTGGAAGAAACACATAACGGAGAGCAGTTGGGAAGTTATTCCCCAAAAAATACTAACTCTGTGCAAACAGACCCGTATTAATAGCCACGGGGACCGACCACACCAAATGCACCCATGTATTAGTAGGGTTAGGATCACCTATACTCCCCTAGTCCCAACATGACAGAATAGTAATCATGGCCGACACGTGTTTCGTCCATCCGGACTTTTTCAAGGCTCACTGAGAAACAGAGTCTCTCCCCATGTTTATTCAATCAGAACTAGGGCCACTCCTTTTCTCACTAGTTCAGTCTTAATGTTAGGCAGGTCATTGTCCCATATGGTCTTTTTCTTGTGAATCGAACAGTTCACACACTCGTAATCGGTTTGCCACGGCCGAATTAACGCCGTATCCAGCAGGTAATGATACACCTTCCCTATTGTGTGGTTAGATGCAAATAACGTGGGTCCTTTTTCTATGTCTCAAAGGGGACCCCTGTCCCAAACAGTGATAGTACGAACACACTTATTATTATAGCCGTCCCAGCATTTGTCTTATTAGGAGTACCCCCAAATAGGGTTGACTTAAAACGAGGGTTTGTCAGGCAGGTCGTGATACACCTGTCAACGGAACCTGTAACCGCGTCTCGACTTCTTCAAATTGCACCGACAAATGTCACAACTTTGAAATGTCCAAATGAAGATGACATGGTGAAGGGTCCTAAAACAGAAAAAGCACAAAAGATTAATTACATTACATTACAAAATAGACACCTTACAAATGAATAATTTAGAGGACACTTTTTCTAAGAATAATCAAAGATAAACAATATAAATGGACACAGTAGAAAATGTGTCAAAAACTTGATCAACAAACATCTTTGCCCTGAATTTTCCTTTAACTTCGCCTTTCTTCAAAATGTCCAGCACATATATTTATCCTCATTACATTACAAGTTGTTTTAACATTTCATGTAATAAAATGTAAATATACTTACACTCATGAGAAGAAGTTGTCAATGACATCTTGACATATGTCAGTGCCTTCCTCTTCACCATAACATATTCATATGGCAATGCAACATCCTCACCCGGTGGCTCTTCATGGTCTTCTTCCTCTGCAATGTATGGGATGTTCCGTCGCAGGGCTATGTTATCTAACATACAGCATGCCATGGTGATTTTGCACACCTTATTGGGTAAGTAGAGGAGGGCTCCACCAGTCTTGTCCAAACATCGAAATCTGGCCTTTAGGAGCCAAAACAAATGCCTGCTCCACTGGCCTGCGTGTTCTTCAATGGGCCTCATTGCAGCAGAATTCCTCTGGCATAGTACCATTCCTCAGCACTGCTAACAACCATGGTCCGTTAGGACAAGCTGAGTCTCCTATATGGAAAAAAATAAATAGACCAACAAATTTAACACAATTTTAGATCATTACACTTTAAATTAACCAAACAATATAATGACAGATTGTACTTACATACAAGCCAGGCCCTCTCAGGTCCAAGTTGTGATATTTGCCGGGGGTATGCTACTGTTCTGTAGTACAAAGGAATCATGGGTTGATCTAGGGAAACATGCACAGACACTTGTGATACTCAAGTCAGGCAAGCAGACAATTTGCACATTTATTGAATGGAAGTTCTTCCGATTCCAGTAGACTTGTTCCATGGCGTGTGGTGGCACTAAGGTAATATATGTGTGCCATCAATTGCTCCAAACACATGTGAAAGGTGACCCAAAGCATAAAAATCTCCCTTCACATTTGCAAAATCCCAATGTCATGGAAACTGGATGACACTCTTGATGTGTCTCATCATTGAAGAAAGAACTTCTTGTAACACACCAATGAAAGTTGTCTGTGACATTCCACCAGATATTGCCACAGACTATTGGAATGAGCCTATGGCCACAAAAGGAAGTACTGCCACGAGTTTGACAATTGCTGTAATAGATGGGGGATTTCTATTGGGAGGCAGAAGATCTGGTTCCAGCTGATGACATAAATCCAGGATAGTTTGCCTACTGAATCTGAATTTTTGGAAAATATCTCTTTCTTCACTGGTGGCAAGGTCTAGAAATGGTCAGAACGCTTGAGGAAGTCGTCTCTTCACTTTCCCTGGGTTCATATGTCTGCATAGAAAATTGGCAATATTTACAAACCTTCTATTGATAAATACCAAAAATGTTATGTTTTACAAATATATATGTATATTCGCTACGAGCTGGCTGCCTCACTCAAACGCTCCATGGAAAACCCTGGTGCTGGGCACCGTGCAACCGCTGTTGCATTACGGTGAGGATTTATGGCTCGATTTTCGTGGTACAGTTTTCTCCATGCCTGGCACAGGAAAGGATTTTAAAGCGTCATTTTCTCTAGCTTAAAAACTACACGCCATGCAAAACTGTTTGTTTGTTATCTAGGACCGTTGCTTGTGTGTTTCCCGAGACTTTGATATCTTCAAAAAAGAACAGCAACAGGGAAAGCGGGACATTACGCATCAGCGTGTACATTCAATATAGTGGTGTTGTTTGGAACTTTTAATTTAATCTCACGTGAACTGCTGCTTGATTTTAACTTTTATGCTATGTTTAAATGCCCCAAATCTAAAACAAGGTGACAGGATGTCTTTCAATGTTTACACTTAAATGCCATTTGGACAATAAGTGCTGGCAGGTCAGACGTGATTCACAACGTGCAGCGCAAACAGTACATTTGGCCTGTCTAAGGATCACTGTGGTCATAGATACCTAAAGACTTTTTGTACAGTGTCTAAACAGACAGAGCACACGCGATTGTAGTGTGTATGTGCACGCATTCCTGCTTGTTAAAGTTTTAACAAATTGAAAGCAGTATCACTTCTATGTCTATGACCTGTGGGTTTTTTAAAGCATTTGAAATGTTGGTGACTCACTGATTGAGAAAGGCTGTGCGCAGCCGAAACTCGTCTCAGTGATTTGTTTGCTGGGTCTGGAGAGGACCACACTTCATTAAAGCAGCCAATTTGTGAATCCACATGTGCGTGCTCCATTTACCGTGGTGAATTCGGGACTTTGTTTGCTATATATACTTATATATATATATATATATATATTACCTACTGGCGGTCGCCAGTAGGTAGTTATAGTTAGGACCCCTTTTCCATAGGAAATCCGCAACATTCTATTTTGAATAACTTTGGCGCCGGTCGATGAATCCTCGCGAATTTCTCAAAATAGGTGGGGCGCTACGCTCCGCTCCTACCCTGAAAGTCTCGGGGGGATACGTCAAGCGGGGGCTGAGATAAAAGGGGGGTCCCAAAACGCGTTTTTCCCATGCATTTTTCCATAGGACCTTTAGAACGAGCTACAGCCCGAATGGCTGAACAGAATTACTAGAAATTTGGCAGAGAGGTAGTCCCTATGTCAAGGAAGTGCCTTTTGTAGGTTTGGTGTAAATCTGTTCAGTAGATTCTGAGAAAATAGCCTTTAAATCAATATATATATCTGAGCCCGCTTACGGTACGCTTACCGTACGCTTACGGTAAGCTTACGGTACGCGTACGGTGGCGTGCGCGAGCGCGATTCTGATTGGCTGTTAGATCTTAGTAAACATTCGAATCGGCCGAAACCAGGAAGCGGCAGCCGCCATTTTGTGTGTTTCACTCAGAAAAAAAAGAGTGAAAACAAGAAAAGGGGGCAATGAGGAGAGTTACAGACCCCCTTACATTTGTGAGGGGGTCAAAGAAGGACTGTAAAGTACAAAGAAAACATTTATTGATTTTAAAAAAAATCACGGGGTACGCGTACGGTAAGCTTACGGTAAGCGTACGGTAGAAAAAAAAATAAAAAAATAAATGAAATTCAGATTTAAGTGTTTAGATATTAGGGGGCTCTAAAAAGAGCCGTTGTGTTTATGAAATGATTTTTTAGTGGTACCTACAAGTAAGTACCGATGCAGAGTCTAAGGTTCAAGAGGAAGACTCTGTTCCCTTCATCATTGAAGTGCACACCATCTCCTCTATAAATGTCTTGCATGTCATAACGCAAGTTGTTGTGGTAAATGGCACCCATACCATAGTCACGGAGGAAAGCAGAAACAGATTTGTTGACGTGCTTTCTTGCTTTGTCATCGCACCGCGTGCCCACCGTGCGTGCACGGCACTAACTGCGTAATGTGGGCGCGCGGTACGCGAAGCGCACCGCGTGCTCACTGTGCGCGCACGGTGCGCGAAGCGCACCGTGCGCGCACGGAACGAACTGCGTTAAGTGGGCGCGCATGCCACGAATGGCGTAAAGTAACTTAGCATTTAAAAAACCGTACAAATTCACTGAAAAAACCATAGGTTTCACACACGTTATAGTTAGGAATTAGCATTTAAAAAACCTTGCAAATTCACTGAAAAAACCATAGGTTTCACACATGTTATAGTTAGCGGAAATTTTACTGATAAAAAACCAATGAAATTCCCCCGTTATAGTTAGTGCAGGCAACTATAACTCACGCGACCGCAATCTTCTGCTGATGACATATGTGTCTTTATGAAAAAAAAATATTTGTAATATATGTATAGCTAAAAATGTATGGAAGAAGACATGGGCAAATAAGTGTCTAAATACAGTATTAGCATCAGCAGAGGATTGCGGTCGCGTGAGTTATAGTTGCCTGCACTAACTATAATGGGGGAATTTCATTGGTTTTTTATCAGTAAAATTTCCGCTAACTATAACATGTGTGAAACCTATGGTTTTTTCAGTGAATATATATATATATATATATATATATATATATATATATATATATATATATATATATATATATATATATATATCTCCAAACGAAAATTGTCTTTACCACATCACAGAGACAACGCCTTAGCCTGCTTCAAACGTGAGTTTATTATCACGGAAAAGAAATCACCCAACGTGTTTCGAAGCGTCCGCTTCTTGTTCACGGGTAGTGGGCAAAAGAAAACAATAAACTTAAATACAAATCATGTGACACTCAAATTCATAGAAAGTGAAAACAGATTGCATCCACGATGTCTCAGAATCTCTAAGTAGATAAGACTGATAGTAATTTGTTGTTTATAATCATCTTTGTTCATTCCGTGCGAAAATTCATATGCATTACAGTATGTTCAGCAAGTGTGTCAAATAAATATAATAATTGCAGCCTATGCGCGGTAAAATGTCATATTGCCGCGCAAGTGTCTCCTATACAGACGTGAGACGCCTGCGCACACAAGGCCATATTCACGATCTGATATGGCCATGAACAGAATATTTAAACCAACCCAAGTGGGAAAACCATAACCCCACAAGGGGAACACTGTTCAAATCCACAGATAAACTATATTCCAGCCCATGTGGGCAAAAAATATTATCAAATTGTGTTGATGGCGGGTATCAAGCCCCACAGAGGCGCGATAATGTACTATACTCTATACGTAAAGCCCTAGTGGGCATGTATCGCCAAACAAAATCCAAATTAAATCATATATTAAAACCACGAATGAAGATATTTAAGCTTCTTTCGCCTTCCACTTGCATTTGAGACATTTCAGCAATCTGAAATTAAAAAAACAAAATGAATGTTCCACTATATATATATATACATCTAGATTACATTGTTACAGTTACACACATCATTTCATTGACTCAAGGACAATAGGAATAAAAACAGTAGTTAAAATTCCAGCTAATATATTAAAAAAGGAAAGGTCTATCGTTCAGGGCAGTTCTAACCTAAATGTATAGCCAATGCTTCATCAATATTGTGACCACCAGGCTGTGTAGTATGATATTTAATAATCATTCTGGATTCCAGACGTCTAAGTTCTTTAATTCTGTCTCCTCCCCTTTCTCTCTGCGGGACACAATCCAGAACAATAAATGATAATAAACTGGTATTCTGCTTATGCATGGACTGAAAATGCCGCGCAATGGGATATTGTCTATCATTATGTGTTATCGCCCTCAGATGCTCCAAGACCCGTTTTTTGGCCTTTTGCATGTTATTGGTCTATAATTTGCTTTTCAGCACACGATGCAAGCAGATGCCCTGCTTCTTCCCCTTTCTGTGTCACTTGCAAATGGTTCTGCTTTCCCTCTCTCTTTCCCCTCTGTTGAATCCTCATTGCTCCTTTTGGCCCCGCCCCTTTTCCCCATATTCCCCCAGTCTCTCCCCTATGATAGCTCCCTGTCCCTTGTCTCTTATGTTCATCAGCACATTTTGCCTCCTTGCTTGGTCTCTCCCAGTCGCCGCTCTCTCTACAAGCCCTCCGTGTGCTCACATTGCACCTGAAGGGCACTTCTGGAATGATAATTGGCAAAGCCAATAGTTCTCCCATAGAGAGAACTATTGGCTTTGTCAGATTATTTTAGCCATGCTGTACAGCAGGGTGGTTGCTGTGCAGAATGGCTGAAAGAAAAAAACACTATGACGCATCCAGAACTGACCTCGAGGGGCAGTGATCTGTTCTCTTAGTATAGGATAATTCTCTACCGTCGCAAAAAGAAACTGTTTGATTATCTTACATCCAAGCTGCAATTCGCCGTGTTGGCCCCGTCTGAAGACAGCACTAAAAAGACCACACAGATGAGGGAGCGGAAAACCATTGCATGTAATTTGGTTGCTTTTTTGTGGTGGGCCAGGAGGGAGCAAGCAAAGAAGGTGGAGGGGGTGGGGGAAGGTTCAACAATGGGAGAGGGGCGGACTGGACAAGCAACAACCTGGAAGAGGGATGGACGGCAAGGCAAGCAGAAATGTGTGAGGGGGCGGGAGGACGAGAGTGCAAGTAAAAGGAAAAAAAACATGACTCTGAAAGCATCGTTTTTAAGTTATTTTGACATTGTCCCAGTCCGGCGCGACCAGATGTCCACAGTTGTCGCTTTGTGCTTTTTGGTGCTATTTTATCTAAAAACTTTAAAATTGTATATCTCTGGTTCTACTATTGGGATTTTTGCCATTTTGGTCATGGTTTATTTATTAAGGTAAGCTCTATTTGTCTAACCTGGTGTACAATCTTTTTGTGTGGTGTTTTCACTGTTAACTGTTTGAAGTGTGCACAAATACTTCACACAGTGCCTCTAAGTTTAGCTTGACTGCTCTGTGCCAAGCTATCAGGGGGTTCAGCACAGGTTAATTTGGGGTTTGCGTGTGCCATACCCTGACTAAGATTGTAGTTGCTACTTGACCAGGGCTCACTCCCCAGTCAGCCAGTATCCCAATTTCTAACAGTGGTGATGGTGACGAGATAGAGGGAAGTTAGGGTGACTTGAAGGCTCATGGGTGGGCAGATGTAAAGCAGGATGCTGAAAGTGACTTTAGGGTTAAGGGGTGGGTAAACAGAAAGGGAGGTGCGAGTGACTTGACGGTTTAGGGGTGGGTAGAGATAATAGGAGGAGAGGGTGACTTGAGGGTTGCAGGGTCAGTAGAGGTAAAGGGAGGTGAGGATGGTTTGAGGGTTGTGGGCTGGATGGAGGTAAAGGGAGGGGAGGGTGATAAGAGGGTCGAGGGATAGGTAGAGGTAAGGGGAGGCGAGGGAGATCAGGGTTCAGAGGTTGATGGAGGTAAAGGGAGGGGAGGGTGATTTGAGGGTTCAGGGATGGGTATAGGTAAAGGGAGGTTAGGCTTTCTTGAGGGTTCAGAAGTGGGTCCAGGTGAGGCTGACTTGAAGCCTCAGGGGTGGGTAGACATTAAGGGTGGTGAGGGTTTAAGTGGTTGGTAAAGGTAAAGGGAGGTGAGAGTGACTTGACAGTTCAGAGGTGGGTGGAGATTATGAGAGGTGAGGGTGACTTCAGAACTCAGGGATGGGTAGAAGTAAAGGCAGGTAAGAGTGACTTGAGGTTTCCTGTGGGTAGAGATAAAGGGAGTCGATGGTGAGATGAGGGTTCGAGGTAAGAAAAGGGAAAGGGAGGTGAGCGTGACTTGAGGGTTATGTGAATGGATAGAGATAAAGGGAGGTGTGTCTGACTTGGGGTTTTGGGCTGGGTAGAGGTCTAAGGAGAGGAGGGTGACTTGAGGGCTCAGAAGTGCGTAGAGGTAAAGAGCGGTGAGGGCGACTTTAGGACTCAATGGTGGGTTGAGCTAAAGGGAGGTGAGGATTACTTGAGGGTTTAAAGGCGGTAGAAGTAAACGTGGTGGGATGACTTAAGAGTTCAGGGGTGAGTAGAGGAAAATAGGAGGTAATGGTGACTTGAGGGTTATAGGGTGGGTAGGAGTAAAGGGAGATGAGTGTGGTTTGAGGGTTAGGAGATGGGTAGAGGTAAGGGAGGTGAGGTTGATTTGAGGGTTCAGGTGTGAGTAGAGGTAAAGGGTTGCAAGGGCGATTTTGGGAGTTAGGGGTTGTTAGAGACAAAGGTGAAACATAAACCTTTTGAAAACACCCCATATTTGATGATGAATAAAGCATCCTTTCATTTTTACATGAGGAAATCAATAACTAAGTAAATGTGATACAGCGGCATAAGATCATTCAGAAAAACACATTCCGGAGGATGCAGGTAAAGGGAGGTGAGGGTGAGTTGAGGGTTCAGGGGTGGGTAGAGTTAAAAGGAGGTGAGACATGTACATTGTCCCAGGCGAGACGTAAAAAGAAAATGCCAGTGCATGGTATCCTGAAGCCACAAATGGCATTCCATTTCCACATGCTCCTTTTGCCATGTCCTTGCACATGCAAAACATGAGCTTAAATGTAAGCGCATATTAGGGAAGAGCAGGGGAGTGCTGGGATGTTACATAATAAATTAGCTTGACCTAGGTCTATGTCCCAGATATTTTATGTGCAATATCCCAACAGCCACTGTTCTACCCTCCAGAGAAAGGGCTGTTAGCAGCCAACAGATACCCAGTTCTCCCCTATACTCCAAGTAGATGTACTTGCAAAGCACATATAGAGCCAGATGTACGACGCTAGTAAATTACTTGTCGCAATTTGGGCTCGATTGCGAGTCGCAAATTGCGAGTTGCAATTTACTATGTACAACAGTGTCAGAGACACTTATAGTGATTCCCAATGGGGTCGTAAAATGCGAGGCTCATTAATATTAATGAGGCACTCGATTTGCGACCCTATCGGGAATGGGTGGCCTGCTGGGCTGAGTAGACCACCATGTCTGGGACTGCTTTTAAATAAAGCAGCTCTTTTTTTAAATGCAGCCCGTTTTCCTTTAAGAAAAACGGGATGCATTCAAAAAAAAAAATGAAACGTTTTCGCTTCATTTGTTAAGGGCAGGCAGTGGTCCCTGGGACCACTGCAAATATTTTCGCATGAATTTGCAAAGGGGAGGGGAGCTACTGGGGACCCCTTTCCATTTGCGATTGGATTACCACCTACTCGAAGTAGGTGGTTATATGTGAGTGTTTTGCGACCGCAATTGCGGTCACAAAACATTCATACATGGCTCATGAGTCGCTATTAGGAAGGCAACGCCCCTTCCTAATAGCAACTCGCAAAACCTATTTTGCGAGTCACTAATTGATTAGCGAGTCGCAAAATAGATTTTGTACATGGGCCCACGGTTTTTAGCGTGCACAAACGGGACTGAAACCCGTGTGCGCATGCTAAAAACCGTCGTACATCTGGCCCATAATCTGCTAAATAATTGTTATTTAAATTAACATGACATTGGATAGCTGCTCCCTAATTGTGTCTTTGTCATAGATATGCATTTGAGTATCACTTTACACCGCACTACAAAGTGACAATGTTTCTTTCTTTGACTACAGAACTGAAGGGTTTTAATGTTCCTCTCGTTTCATTTAATGTGCCACGTTTGGCCTAAATTGGCTTATTGTTGATGTAGAGAATGCACCTAAATGTTTTCATTGCAGCAGACCGCTACTTTATTTGTATTTTGAGATCATCGGGCATATTAACAATGGGGCGATAACAAATTATCGCCGCTTTTGCGGCCGTTTTTGGCCGAAAAGCGGCGATAATTTTATCGCCTTATCAGCAAAGACACGCTATCGCGTGTTTAGCTGATTTTGCTCCCGTTTCCAGCACGCCTAACTTTGCATCGCTAATGAGATGCAAAGTAGGCGTGTCTGTGGAAACAACATAGGTAAATATCACGAAGGCAGCTTCGTGATATTTACAATGCGGGGAAGTGATTATTTAAATCGCGCTAAGTATGCCTTATCGCAGGAATTTAACGTCTGTTAAATTCCTGACTAAGGCATACTGAACATGGGGGGTGGATTGTGTGGCTAAGACCACAGGCCCCTATTATCAAGGGTATCTCCATTTTCCATGGAACATCGCTGGAAAACCAGCGATGTTCCATGGAAAACATCGCTATAGCTAGGATAATTATCGCCATTGCGCTGAGCGTTGTTAATACAGCGCTAGCATGGCGATAATTATCTGCGATAGCCGGTGTTAAACATTTTAATGCTAAGAGCGGCCAGCGATAATTATCGCTGGCCGTTGAAGATGTGCCCCCATGTTCTCTCAGAACGGTTATTGAAATGTTCTTGTTGTCCTTCGAGGCTGCCGTTCATGTTTCTATTGAGTTTGGAGTGAAAAGATGATCAGGCCGTTTTATTTATTGGCGGTAAACATGCTCCGTCATAACTGCGATAGAGTATCCTTTTTGCCAATATAATGGTCCGCCAGTCAAAGTTTCATGCGGGCAGAGCATAGTTTGGCAACAACAGTGACTACTATATGTGGGCCCACCCAATTCAGATGGGCGGACATATAGCCATTCTTTTCTGCCCCTCACCACGAGTAAAACATTGGCAGAGAGAGGCAGAAAAGAGTAAAAATGCCCCCTTGCCTTGGGATAGATTTGCTGAGCTTTGAAAGGAGCTCATTTCCAGGGCCCTCTAATAACAGTTTTTAGTAACTGTGGCCTGTAACTGTGTCTGACTCCAAGGACCTCTTGTCATGGCCTAAAATGCTGCCGCCTGTTTTTGTGTCTCCAGAATAACACATTATACCCCCTGACGTCCCATCCTGTCTGTTCTACGAGCTCTCCTCATGTTTTGCCACCAATAGAAAAAAATATATTTTTCTTACTCTGGCTCCTCTTTGTAAAAACGTTTCACTCCGGAGCTCTGTGCCTAGAACTCCTTCTTTCTATTCCGAAAAACAGTTGAAAACATGGCTTTTCTCTCAACCTTGTATTTTCTTGTTGGCCCTTGTGCATGCTGTCCTTTAGTGCTGGGAAGCCTATCTGAATAATGTTCGTGCTTTTTTCATTTCTATTACTGTCGTCATCATCATGCTCGGAAGTACTCTGATAGGGACTTTAATGCAAGGGTGAGGGATTTAGCAAACACATCCCTAACCGCTATTGAAGCCTTTTGTATAGCCCCTGTTGTTATCTCAAACTTCACATCAGATGCTAGGGTCTGTGATATGGCAAGAGTTTATCACCAGCCCAAACAAAACAAGAGTCAATAATGTAGGGAAAGCCAAGGGGATGTTGGGAACAGGAGGGGCGCTCATTTTGACTATGTGATCACTTTTATTGCAGAATGGCTTTCAGATATGGCATTCTATGAGGTAACCAGGGCAGAAAGGGAGGATGTCTTCTTCACCTGCTTATCCTATCAGAATCCCATTTTGTTCCTCTAGCACTTTAGTCTCCTGCGATCAGCTTGTTGGTAGAAAACAATTCATATAACACTAGGTGGTGCAAGGTGGATTCTTTTGAAATGCGTGCCACTTCATTCAGGGACATTTTCAAGAGTTGGTCATCTGAAAGATGCTGTGGGGGCTGGAGGATCCAGAAGATATACGGGTAGCTCTTGTGTCTTTCCATCATGGAGTGAGATCCTTACCTGCTTGAGGAGGCTAGTGACGGCACTATGTCAGTCCTTTCTCCTGATTTGTAGTAAGTAGTGCATGGCAAAAATCGAGCTGTGTTTGATTGGGAGGTACAAGGAGGTAAACTGCCATGTAGAGGTTATAAAGCACTGGTGTGAAAAGAGCAGGCATCATTAATCAAATAAAGTACGGTCTTCTGGAATTTAGTGCTAGGTAGCACCACGCCTAACAGATCCTCTGTTGGCACAGATTTGAAGGGAGATCATTGGGTCAAGAATATTGATGACATATATAACTATTCCACCCTACAGTACTTTTAGCTCCCTCTTCCAGGTATGGTGTCTTCCCTTGAGTACATAGCTTAGGCATAGGTGGTGGCTGCAATTGAGTTCTGATGCAAAAGAAAGTCAACAGGCTCACATACGATTCAAGGGGGGAGATTTACCAAATCTCCACGCAACGCAGTGCAGCTCCTGCCAGGCTGCACTGCATTGCGCAACAGGGAGGGAGCAGGAGAGCATCATATTTTCAAAGATATAGCTCTCTCCTTTCCTTTCCCTTGCACCAGTGCTGATTACAGCTGCCGTGCACCATGCACATATCTTAACACCATAGCACCAGGGTGTGTGAATCCAGCAAAGATTTTGTACAGGAAGGATACCCTTACTGTACAAAACACTATAGGGGATATTCTCAAGAATGTGTGATAATCATCGCAAAATTAGCTTAACGCAACTTTGCACATTGCAGTCTATCACGGGAAAATAACACTGTGGTAACGTGGTATTCTTAACCCGGCGGTACCATGCGATAGGTTCACGATAACGCGTCAAATGCCCACGATAAAGTCAACGTGACACTGCAAAAATGCGAAACAGGAATGCAAAAAAGCTGCGATGAGGCCAATAGCGATACAAAAAACAGCGACAGGCCTGCAATTCCCACGTATCATGCAGGAAAATGCACTATAAGAGCAGAACAAGAAAAACTCATCGAAAACAAGATAAACCGTGTAGCAACATGGATGCACCTGGACCGAGTGCCCAGGTCAACACGAACCCCACTAGCCCCACAGACCCCCAGCAAGGAACCTCGGGCTTGGGGAAGGCCAAGGAGAAGAGGAACAGGAAGACGGGAATCAGTCCGCATGACAACCGGATCGTCACCTCCGCCGTGTCATTGGGAACACAGACAGAACAAGCATTGGTATAGCCAATAGGTCTCGCCTTTGGGACCTTCTAAGTATTTAGTTATGCAGCACAATATCCTTGGTGCAACAACATTAACTGTTGCATGGCTTAACACTTATAAAGGTCCCGAAGGCCAGACATATTGGCTTTGCCAGTGCTTGTTTACTCTGCTGGCGGTTCGGTGCTTGTAATGCATTATGTGTAAGCTGGATTTAAAGTAGAGCCCGGGGGATTATGGGAAATGTAAGCACATTTTGTGGTGCTAGAGCGGAGCCGAGCTCGGGACCATGGGAAATGTAAGCGCATTTCATTTTCAGAAGAGCACAGACCTTTTACTGGATTCACGTTTCATGTAAAATAATTTGTATGAAGATTAAACATTCATATTCTACTTTGGGAAGATCATACAAAACTATATAGTAAGATCTTGATCTGATTAAGTAACCTGTATGTGTACTATATTATCAGATCTCCATTACATACATAAGGCCTTTCAAAACCTATACTAGAATACCTTCACCAGTGCCACACGCAGAATACATTTCTGATATCAGAAAACTCTGCGTCACTGGGTTGGCCACAGAGACATCAGTGCCACACGAAGTGCACCTAATTTACGTAGACCTGTTTAGTCTGTAAATAGCTTCCAAGGCCTTACACGGACCCTACATGTTTGTTTTACATGTTACAGTTAGAGCGGCCGAATTCTAAGTCCTTGGGTGCAACCAAAAGAACCAGCTCTTATGTTACAAAACCGATTCAAAATCAATGTCCAATAATTATCGATAACGATCTTTCGCTGCTGCAACAGTTCTATGCTTACACAAATGCATTATGGGTATGCCGGATTTGCCATCTCTTCTATACTATGGAACATTTGAGATTTCCTTCAGAGTAAATAAAGACTGTAATTCTACTGACTGCCGACAGAGGACCACGCTCCGGTTTATCGGTTTGCTTCATTTTATCACAATGACAGAACACTTATGAATGTCTTAATTAATTCCATATTCAAGGAAGTAAATGGGATAATCTTCAAGTGCTAGACTACAAGAAACAAATCTGCAATTCTACAAACTGCCGACAGAGGGCCACGCTCCGGTTTATCTGTTTGCTTCATTTTATCACAATGCCAGAACACTTATGAATGTCTTAATTTATTCCATATTGAAGGAAGTAAATGGGTTAATCTTCAAGCGCTAGACTACAAGAAACAAATCATTAGCTTATAAAGAAAGATTTAGCCTGTGGGATCACATTTTAAAAAGCTATCCAAATCATTTCACTTTCAGCGAGGGCATTTAAAAACAAGCCCGGCGGAGCGTGGTGCGCGCGCGCTTGGGGGCGGGAGAGCGGACCCTTTGAAGTGCTCCCAAAAGGCGGAGTGCATGGCGGCACCAAGCGCGTGATTGTGCGCGTGCTAGCAATGCAATCCGCTTTTTGGGAGCACTTTTAAAAGCCCCTATAGTCTTGCTTTGCGATCGCTTACGCGATAGCAAGGCGAGACCTAAAAATGACATCCCATCGTGAATGCAGTCGGAGTGTTGAGGAGGCCAAGATGCGCTGGCATGATGTGAAAAGCCAAATCAAGCAGAGACCCAATGCCAACAGGAAGGCAGCAACGGCGACTGGAGGTGGGAGTCCTGCGCCACAGGAGGAGCTGGAGCAAATTGTGGTCACGGTCATCAGTCTGGAGACGGTGCAAGGAATCAGGAGTCCAGACACAGCTCGACAAGACCTGACACAACATCAACAGGGTTAGTAACGAACAGGGACTGGGGGTGTAGTGAAGACAGGGTTTTATGTGCACACATTGCTATGTTAGCATAAGCGCTTTAGAAGTTAAACGCCATCTTGCCACTTTGCTGCTTTTGCACGCAACACTATAGGTAGCTGTTATTACAAGTAAAACTGCTTGCTTGCTTTTTATTCACATGAGAATGGTCTGTTGTTCACATCCCTAGATGTGCACCGCGACCTTAGTCTGAACACTATGTGCAGAAGCCGTCAAGGTCAAATAACAATGTATGCTGTTGAATTCAGGTTGATCGGCCCACGCTCTAGCCACAACAAGCACACAGCTGCAAACATCTGAAACCAGGGTGCATTTAATATTGCATTTGCATGCATGATTCAGACACTTGGAGAAAACCTTTCCAGGCACAGATAGCAGAGCTGATCCTGTGATGTGATTTACCTAAGCTGATCTTTGAGGTATGGGGTTTCCCATTCAAACCTAGAGACCTATAAGTTTGTAAAACTAGTTGACTAGCCAAGGGAGGGTGGCTCACAAAGTATTATAAGACTTCTTTTCCACTATCATTTTTAATATGATTTCTCACTTTATTTTCTATGAAATTGTAACAATGCTGATGGTTTTATTTTTAATCATTTGTCTGTTTATGTTAGCCAAAGTACTGCACCTTAGAGCACGTAGTTAAAAAATAAACATTTTAAACTTTTCTGTGTCTCTGATTACTCTTGTTGTGGACTGATATGAGAATAAAAACGAAAAGGTGTTTCCGATTCCCACCATTCCTGAGAGTACTCTAAGTCGCTTGTTCTAGGTTGTCTAATCATTGGTAGCTTCGAGATGATACAGAGAACGAATGAGACACTGATGCTAGTCGGATAGGAGTTCTGGGTACTGAGGTGAGTTTTTTGGTACACCACAATTCACTGAGGTTCTGGTTTCCTGTGTATAGTTCTGTGCATGAGCAGAATCCCCGCAATATGGCGCCCAACGTGTTGGTTTTATAATTGAGACACCTCAGTAGTGCTTATATTTGTCCACAACACCCTCACTCTTGTTTCCGATTGACAGGAGTGACGGTTTAAACCTACCTAAATAGTTAATATATAGGTTCTCTCAAGCTTGACAATTGCAAAGGTTTCATTTTTAATGCTACCCATTTTGTGCTAGGGTTTAATGTTGATTGTTTTTCTTTTCTGTGTCCTTATGGCTGAAGTCGCAATTGCAGCGCATACTCACGCACCTCTCCGGCATCACTTGATGCAGTTCGGGGTGCCAGACGATGGGATGTCTATTATCTTTGTAGTGAGTGCCGATGCATCGTTTCCCTATGAGCTGTTTTACTCTGGGTTACTTTTCCGGAGGTGAATGCGGATGATAAGACGTTTCACACATACACTCATACGACGGTCCCAGCAAATTACACGCCGTATAGGACGCAGGAAATTCCAATTTCTGCTTGGCAGCATCGTATTTGGTTCAATGGCGCCCTCCCCCACACCGTTACACTGATTCGTTTGGGTCCCTTGTCTATTCCAGGGGCCACTTGGCCAGTCTTGGTCAGGTTTACATCATATCCACGATATTTGCTAGCCCCGCTGGATGACTTGTGTCAACTCCACACCTCTCACGTCGCAGAAATCCTTGAACAATTGGAATATCAAGGTGTAATTGAAACATGTGTGTCACCCATGAATAATCCTCTTTTCACTGTAACCAAACCTGATGGTTCGTACCGCCTAGTTTTAGATTATCGGCATTTGAACTCTCACTGTCGGACGTGCGCGGTATAAAATACCCACAGTTCTGCCCTAGTTGATAGTCTCATGAGAAAAAGGTTTAAGACCACACTTGACATCTCCAATGGCTTTTATAGCCATAACCTGTCCTCTATTAGTAGTCAATGGACAGCCTTTACTTCCGGCGGCAAACAGAAACAGTTTAAAATATTAGCCATGGGCTATAAAAACAGTCCTGGTGTCTTTGCCGCACGTGTAGTCTCTCTGTTGGAGAGCATTGACCCTGATGCGTACTCGTATGTTGATGATATCTATCTCACTGATGACGAATTATGGCCGCATCTGTGTCGCGTTCACAGCATCATTGTTATGTTTGCAGACATTGGTTACAAATTTAACTTTGCAAAATCACACATTGCGGAGTTTACAGTGTTGTTTTTGGACTATGAACTCAACAACAAAGGTTGGGGTTTTGCACCTCACTTCCTGGAGAAATGTGCATGTTTGCGCGCTCCAACAACTCTGAAAAAACTACAATCTTTGCTGTTTTTTTCTAATTTCGGACGTACTTACATTCCCGATTATGCCCAGCGTATCAAGCCGCTATATGCCTTGGTACAACCTACTTTTTCCAAATCGAGCTGGCTGCCAGAACATTCAGCTATACTGCAATCTTTGCAGGCTGATCTTCTTGCTTCTAAATACTTACTGACGCGTGATAACCACACTAACCTCGTAATAAGAATTGTGCCAGGTGCAGTGGGTTTCACGTACTTAACGTTCAAAGAGGGAGACACAGTCCCTATTGCTTACAAGTCACACTTGTACACTTCGTCTGAAATGCGCTTTTCCACTGTCGAAAAAGTTTTGACTGCAGTGCAGATAGCGATTCTGAAAGAGAGAGCGCTGTCGCAAGGGAAACGCATGTTGGCTTTGACACCGTATCCTGCCCTAGAAGCAGTGACGAAAGCCAGTGTACCGAATTCTAAAGCTTTGCATCTGCGTTGGATACAATGGGCCACTTCTTTGACGTCTCCGGATGTCACTTTCATCTTTGATGCCTCTTTGCAGACTCAGGAGTATTTACAGTATGAATTTGTTCATCCAGCTCCTCTGTCTTTACGCCCGCTTGAGGATTACCATTGTATCATTTACACTGACGGTTCGGCGCAACCAGTGACGGGATCTAAGCACACATATTCAGCGGCCTGCGCAGTAGTGGTTGGTATTTTCGTGAATGGAGAATTCAAGTCTGATGTCGTGCACACGCAGACATTGGGTTATTGTACCGCTCAGTTGGCAGAGCTACGTGCTCTGGTGCTTGCACTGGAGTTTGCTGATCCTTGAGTTACTACTCAAGGGTATTGGTGAATTTTTAACCTTGTTTTTAACTATTTTAACTCTCAGGCTGTGATTGCGAGTTTGCACTTTGAAACCATTGGTTTTGCTCATTTGCACATATACCTGCACTTTACCTCGTAAAGCGAGAATTGGCCGCCATCTTTGTTGTACTGTGGTCGGCGCTCTAGGCTTCCACGGTACTCATTTACTTAAGGCCGATGCCAGCGCGAGCGCGCTCAGAAGACACCTGAGGCTTGAGCCGGGTGTGACAGCAGGCGCGTTGTCAGCGAGGTATTGATGAATTTTTAACCTTGTTTTTAACTATTTTAACTCTCAGGCTGTGATTGCGAGTTTGCACTTTGAAACCATTGGTTTTGCTCATTTGCACATATACCTGCACTCTACCTGGTAAAGCGAGAACTGGCCGCCATCTTTGTTGTACTGTGGTCAGCGCTCTAGGCTTCCACGGAACTCATTTACTTAAGGCCGATGGCAGCGCGAGCGCGCTCAGAAGGCACCTGAGGCTTGAGCCGGGTGTGACAGCAGGCGCGTTGTCAACAAGGTATTGGTGAATTTTTAACCTTGTTTTTAACTATTTTAACTCTCAGGCTGCGATTGCGAGTTTGCACTTTGAAACCATTGGTTTTGCTCATTTGCACAAATACCTGCACTCTACGTGGTAAAGCAAGAACTGGCCGCCATCTTTGTTGTAATGGGTCGGCGCTCTAGGCTTCCACGGTACTCACTTACTTAAGGCCGATGCCAGCGTGAGCGAGCAGCAGGCGCGCCGCTGGCGCACCCAAGGCAAGCCCGTCTGCGCCCGTCCACGCTCGGCCCGCCCTCCGCGCCAGTACTCCTGGCCGGTTCCCCACGGATCTCTCGGGGCGCATGATATACTCAAGAGAGGCGCTGCACAGGCTTAGAACCACCTACCCAACTGTAATCGAAAATGCATCTTCCCGGATATTTCATCTGGTCCCAGTATGACCACTTGTACTAACTGCGGAACTAAGATTCAGCTTCTCTGCCACAAGATAGCCATCAACAAAAAAGCACAACAAGGGTTGAAATAAGTAACATTTTCAAATGTTTGTTACTCAACGCTAGGTCACTAGTAAAACATAACACGGAACTGGCCCACCTCATTGAAAATGAAGGAACTAAAATAGCCTTCATAACGGAGGCATGGACAGATGAAGCTTCTGGCCCGGACATTGTTAAAGCTACACCCCCTGGTTACAACTGCCATACCCAGAATAGAATTAACAAAAAAGGGGGTGGATTAGCCATAATTTACCATGAGTCCATTAAAGCCACCTTTAATAACTCCACCAACACCGACTGTGAGGCATTGGACTTTTGCTTTCGTCTCTCCTATCGATATACTTTTGGAGGTACCTCACTGTATAGACCACCCGGTCCGAAGCAGGGTTTATAACACAAGCCAGTACCTGGGTTGAAAACGAACTAGGATCAAGTTCTTACTCGATCCTAGGAGATTTCAACTTCCATTTAGAAGCTGAAGAGGACCCAGACACCAATAAACTCACCGACTTATTCAAGACGTTTGACCTAACTCAACGAGTTGTTGGACCCACGCACAAAGCGGGTCACACTTTGGAGGGTATTTTTACCAATAACACAGATGTTACCGTCAGTGAAATACTACCAATGACTTGGTCGGATCATAACGCCATCTTTTTCCTGATCTCACCTTCAATGCCAAATATAATAAAAACCACGGCCAACCATACGGAGTATCGCTCCTGGAAAAAAGTTAATGCCGATGTCCTTAGCAATCTTCTGAAAAAATCCCTTCCCATTATTTCGGAGGATTTGGAGACCGCTGCCATTAACTATTCCATGTGGTTGGACTCAGCTTGCATGGAATTGGTCCCCAGGAATATTCGCCGCAATTTCAGAGTCCATCCATCCGCCCCATGGTACTCTCAAGACCTGAGAGAACTGAAACGTGATTGTAAACGTCTGGAAAGACTATGGCGTATTAACTACGACTCACAGGACAAAAAACGCTATAAGAACTGTCTACTCCAGTATAAACAACATCTTTCTAAAACCAAACAAAACTTTTTCGCCGCCAAAATAAAAAACCCAGGAAACTCATCCAAGGAATTTTTTAAAACGGTTAAAACCCTCGCTGAGCCCACTATACCCCAGATAGAATCCAGCCAAGAACTGTGCGACAAAATAGCAAACTTTTTCTTTGAAAAGGTGGATAATATTTTTGCTAACTTTACACAATCAACCATATTGGGGGCGTCAAACTCACATGACTCCTCCAATAACTCTGGGACGCTAAAGACTTTTTTACCCACCTCCTCTGTTGAGGTTCTTAAACTTCTAGATTCGACTAGATCAGGCTCCCCGATGGACCCCTGCCCCCTTTCAGTACTCAAGCTAGCCCCTGAACCAGTCACGGAAACCCTTACATCTATTTTTAATTCTATATTCATTAAGGGCTACTTTCCTAGGATCTGGAAAACAGCTTCTATCCTACCACTACTAAAAAAAACCCCGCTGAATCCGCTGGACCCAAACAACTTCAGACCTATATCAAGGCTGCCTCTCCCTGCCAAACTAATTGAGAAAATCATGAACACACAACTTAGCAGATTCTTGGAGGAGACCCAGGGTTTAGACCCCACGCAGTACGGATTCAGATCAGGACATAGCACCGAATCGGCGCTAGTCAAATCAACAGAAGAAATCAGAGCTACTTTAGATCAGGGTGGAAAGGCGGTAATGATCATGTTGGATCTGTCTTCAGCCTTTGACACGGTTCATCATAGTTTATTGATGGACCAGCTTCAAGAAATTGGGGTCAAAGACAAAGCATGGAGCCTTATCAAGTCTTTCCTAGCAGACAGAATTCAGGCGGTCTCGCTGGGACACTTTACTGCTAAAGCCTTCTCCCTACCATGCGGGGTGCCACAGGGGTCCTCCATCAGTCCCACTCTTTTTAATGTATATGTTAAACATCTTGCATCATTGGTAGAATCCTTTGGATTCAACCTTACATCCTACGCAGACGATACCCAGATTGTGGTATCTTTATTACCTGCGGCCCCTACCAATGTAGCTGATGATTTTAAGGAGTGTATGTCAGCAGTGGGCAGATGGATGACCCTAAATTGCCTCGAACTAAACTCCAACAAAACGGAGGTGGTTTTGTTTGGAAATGATCCTAGCTTCTGGACACCTACCTGGTGGCCAGACTCAATGGGCTCACTACCCACGCCCAGTAGGAAAGTCAAGAACCTGGGCATTATCATAGATGATAAACTTTTGTTCAAGGACCAGGTCAATGCAGTTATCTCCTCCACTTCTTTTATTCTAAGATCATGCAGGAAGATACTGCCATTGCTCCCCAAAGAATCACACAGGACGGTCATCTCTGCCCTTGCCCTATCCAGACTCGACTACTGCAATAGTCTCTACATCACTATGCAGGAAGGTCTACAGAAAAAGCTGCAGCTACTGCAAAATGCGGCGGCAAGACTGATATCAGGCATTCCTAAATATGCCTCGATCTCGGCCGAAATAAAAAAACTACACTGGCTTCCAATAAATAAGCGAATCCTGTTTAAAGCGCTATGCATGACCCACAGAGCTCTCCATAACAATGGACCTCTCCATCTCATTAGGCTCTTCCAATGGTATTCTCCTGGAAGAACTCTGCGGTCATCTAAGGCTAATCTGGTTGCAGTTCCCAAAGTAAACAAAGCCAACTGGGGAGGACGCAGCTTCCTGTTAAAAGCCACCACGGCCTGGAACGCATTACCGCCAAACCTGAGACACATAACCAATCATCTTGAATTCAGGAAGGTGCTCAAGACCAACCTTTTTACCTCTTAATACCTTTGCACTGCTATTATTCAGGATAGTCTTCTGTTCTACAGCGCCACGACACCCTCGGGTATTAGCCGCGCTCTATAAAACAGAATAACATAACATAACATAACATAACATAACTACTCTTATTGTGAGTGACTCTTTTTACTGTGTTCAGTCTTTCAACGACAATTTATTCTTTTGGTCTCAAAATGAGTATCGTGATTCCAAAGGTAGCACAATTAAGCATAAAATGCTTTGGGTTCGAGCCGCAGAACTTGAACAACGTCTGCCACTCGTGAATGTAATTCATACTCTTGGGCACCAACGCGTAGGTGTCCACGCTGTTGGCAACAGTTTAGCTGACGAAGCAGCGAAAACAGCAGTGGCAACATTTCTAGTAGCAGCAGTTACAAGAGATCCAAAAGTAAGATTGATGATGACATCTTGGCAGCAATTGCTGCAACAGAGAAGGGTGATAATTACCCCCAGGGTTTCCCTTCTACATACTCTCATCATTTAAGTCCCGATAAAGTTCCCTACGTGAGAATTAACGACGCTGGTGACAGATTGATTCCCAACGCGGACTGCAGACTTTCCTTGATAACAGCCGCTCACGAAGGTATGGCTTCTGCCCATGCCGGCGTTTCAGCGACTGTTAGTATCTTACAACAACGTTACTGGTGGCGCAGATTGTATAAACAGACTCGTGCTTATGTCCTTAATTGTGACATTTGCCAGCAGATTAAACCTTCGACTGCTGCGCGTCCACCTCAAACACAGTCGACATATCTAGTAAACCACTTGGGTGTGTTTATTTAGATCACTGCGGTCCTTTCTCCTCTGATACTGCGTATAAGTACATCTTAGTTGCAGTGGAATCATGCACACGTTTTCTATGGGTCTGGCCACAACGTTGTGCTGATGCTCGAACTGTCATCAGGGATTTGGGTGTCTTTGTGGGAATTTTTGCATGTGGTACCCTTCATTCAGACCAGGGTCCAGCGTTCGCCTCTAAGGCGTACAAGGATGCCATGAGATCTTTGGGGGTCCAAGTCAAATTTTTGTCTCCATACCAGTCTGAGGGCAATTGCGTTGTGGAGCGAATGAACCGTGACTTAAAGCAATCCCTGACAGCTAGAGTTTTAGGTACTGGCAGGAACTGGTTGGCCCATTTGTATAGCGTTCAACGTACACTTAATAATCTCCCTAGAAGGTCTCTGGGTGGGCAGACCCCATACGAAATGCTTTTTGGCATAAAGATGTTTGTCCCGGACCTTGATGGTCTAGACATGATGGCGTCGGCCACACCCTTTGACGTAGATGATCATTCTGCTGTATTACAGAGTCTACAAGAGACCTGAGACCGTCTTGTAAAGGAACACTTGCCCTTCATTTTCCTGTAGTTGGCTGGCTACCTCGAGTTGGTGACCTGGTCCGTGAGAAGGTGGAGAACAAGAAGGAGTTCGGCCCTTCTTATTTTGCACCGGTTCAAGTTCTTGGCGTGCAGGGTACAAGAACAGTCATTTTACCTCTACTTCCTGGTTGCAAGGATAACAGGTACATCTCCATTGACAATGTCAAACTACAACGAGTGGCCGATTCTTCTTAGTATGACTCCAGCGGTCTCTTGTCCAGCAATGCTGAGAAATTCTGTTTTGGCTCCGGCAAATACCAACAGGCCTGACATTGCCATCGAGATGCATACAGTTATTAATCCTTTATTGACTCCATCAGCTGGTGGTACCGTTGAAGATACTGACTATACCTATCCCACAGATGTGTCGTTGCCTGGTGTGCAATCAAGTGCAGTTGACCAGTCACATTTTTCATTTGACACTAACTCTACAACATCGAATGCCCCATCGAAAATTTCTATTTTTGCTGTTTGGTTTAAAATAAATCTTTTAATTCCCCCTTGGACTTACATTTGGCTGGTGCTAATATATATTTTTTTGTTTATTTCGATTGGATTTGTGGTTGTAATTTTTCGTCTAGAAAATGGACACTATCTAACCGAAAGATCTGCAATTAGATTAATTGATGGAACTTTGGCACCCCACTCCTCGTCACACATCATGAAGATAGACCAGACTTTTGTTAATATTACTGCCTGGCCTGTGTTAGATGGGATTGTATGTGATGCTGCAAAATTTCAAATTCATGGTCCCACAGAGGTGATTAATGTCCCCAATGTACTTTGTGTTTCTATGGGGGATGTTGTGAAACAAAACATACGCTCTCATGATTGTGATGTCCAAGCCGTAGAGGCTCTATTTTCTGATTTGAAATATTATGCTGCTTTCGATGCTGAAGATTTGTATTTAGACTCAGCAAATTACGGAGAGTTGTTTTGCTACCAGCACTATGGCAATCATTTCCTGCATGAAGGGAAAACATTTAGGAATATTGTTAATTTTACACAATGGGAACATTGCCCAGCTCCCATTGAAGGCAGCTCCAAAAATCTAGTGAAAAAATTTACATATTTTACTGATTTCAGTGTATCTAAACCTGAAGCCTTTTATTTCAAAATGGCTGCTGAGCCAGCTACCAAAATTAGACTGACACATACTAAATTGTTGTATTCCAAGTCCTTTATGGATAAATTAGCTGTAAGGGGCTATGAGCTGTGGAAAGATACCATTGATCTTAAATCTGTTTGGGGTTCTAAAACCTGGCAGGTACAAGGTTCTGAGGCTTTGCATCATGCATGCCTTATCCCGAACCACATGTTTTTGAACTCTACCATTTTTCAGACACCTGCTTTGGATTGGCTACTTCTAAAAAGATGAATACCCCCACTATTCCTGATCTGGGCGCTTATCCGACCTGGGATAATCACACAGATCTGTCCCTTGATGAATTGCAGTCGTTTATTACTAACACATCCTTCAATATTTCCAACTTAGATCCTTTCTTATGGCAGAAAAGTTCAGATTCCTGTCAACATCGTTTTCTGGGTTTACAACACGGTTATACACAGGTTAGGGTAGACTCCCAATTTGAAGCTTCCCATTCTGTCACTACCTATTCCGTAGGTAAATTATGTCAAAACTGGCTGCAACACTCCACCTTGGCATCTGTTAAACTTCATTTATCCAAATTAAATGATAAAGTAGATTTGAATGATTTTGTTAAAGGCCCTGTGGGTGGCAGGTCCAAAAGATGGGTGGATGCTGTTTACAACGAGGATTGGAAATTATCTCAAATTGAAGCTGCTTCTAGATTAAGAGCTATTGATCAAGCAAATTTGGAAAAAGTGCTTGCCGTCATTGATAATAGCATTAACACCCTTTCATCTAGAATTTACACATTAGATAATATTGTTTCATCTGTTTTGGATATTGTACAGGATGGTATGTCTGTTTTATACCATGGTCAAAATCAATTGCGTTCTATAATGCAGTTTGCATGGACTTTACAAACAGTGAAGGCTGGGAAAGTTCCCTGGGACTACATGAACACATCATCTTTATTCCTGCCGTTTAATCTGACTGATAAACAACAGTTCATGTCCATGAAAGATGCGACATACTTATTATTGCATATTGAAAAGTTGGAACCTTTACCATTCTCTGTGGCCAAATCGAACTCAGCTGTGTGGCTCATCCATGGATTGATCACTTTACCACTTCCATTGTTTAAGTTCAGTTCATGTATGAAACACTATGCCTTGGGCAGGCACAAACCATTGGGTACCGCTTTCCTGCATGAAATTTGGTCACTCCCATTTACATACAGGTGCCTGAGAGAGGGTAAAGAGGTTTATTTAAAAGGAGAGGAATGCACTTCAACACCTGATCACTCAGTAGTCTGTAGGAACATCCAATTGCATGGCGCATGCAACGTTCATGCACCAAATTTAGCTTGCATTCTGAAGGAAAATCCTGTGCCAGCTATTACACCTACTTTCACGTTATTATCTAACAGTAGTTATTTGCTTTGAAACAATGAGGTGTGCTGCAGGATGCTAGTAGGGATTCCCTACATTGTAACTGTCTCACAACTAGTAGTCTGTTGTAAGAATGTCCTTTTCCCGCCCCCGCATGGGAGACTGGATGTATCCATCTGGCCTTCCATACCAACCTTGAAAGCAGAGTTCAACAAGATGAGCAGAATAAGAGCTCTATTGTCTCAAAAAGAAGTCGCCCTGACTTCCTCCCATGAAACATTTGTCCTTCACGTGGCAAACACCCGCACCGAGGTGCATGCGCTTTTAAATACTGATCTCCCACTTCATTTCGGTGCTCTGATTCACATTATATTCAATGCCTCGTCAACAACTGGCATGGTGCATTTTTTCAAAGTTGTGGGTTCTGGCCTTGTCACCTCCTTCCAAACAATATTTGGTGTGATACTGGCATTTTTTCATTCTATTTTTCCAGCGTCTTCGGCGGGCTTCCGTTAATTCTCACCTTGACTGCTGGTGTGCTGCTGTTGGTTTGCTTGCAGCGCAATGGCTGCACGACCTGTGCCACACGACAGCCTGCCCCGGCTGCTTCAACTGCGCAACCGGATGCTTGAATACTATGGAACACTACCACTGGCCACTTTGAGCGTGTCATATGGATTGTCCTTCTGGTTCTCATACTTTACTTGCGTGCAACCTGTGTTCCATTGCCTAGATTGTCCATTCGAATGGGTTCTGGATTTGTGCCTGTCGAACACTGCGTCTCCTGCCCCGGATTATGATCGACTAATGAGTCCCTTAGTGGCTCATGAGTTGAACTCTTCTGGTATCGGGATTATGGCCTGTGGAGCGGCGCACGGAATCCTAGGGAATTGGGATATATATGCGGCAGCATATGACTTCCTGGCGCGAAGTTATCTTGAAGAACACGCAAGTTGTCCTCTGATGGTGCTAGAGGCTCCGTTTATCGAAGAACATGTATGTTCATTTACTTTACGTGACTGGATGGCTTACTCATTTACTGAACATTACAATGACTTCCTCTTGGAGGCAGTTGCAACTTATTGTGCCTCCACGTTGATGGATTAAATGGGCAGTTGTCCATCTTCTGCACGTCCTAATCCAGATTTTTTAATTTTTCTTTTTTTACTCCACATTGGGCTGTATACCGCCCCTGAGAGACATTTTAATTTTTTACTTTTTCCCAACAACTTTTTCGAACTTTCACTACCAATTATATGGATTGGCAATACTTGAACTTGGATTCTGTCTCACTCGAGCTTGAACTCTGCGTTCCTACATTGCTTCCCTATTCTGTTTGTGTTCCGATCAACGGAGGGTGTAGTGAAAACAGGGTTTTAAGTGCACACATTGCTATGTTAGCATATGCGCTTTAGATGTTAAACGCCATCTTGCCACTTTGCTGCCTTTGCACACGACACTATAGGTAGCTGTTATTACAAGTAAAACTGCTTTCTTGCTTTTTATTCACATGAGAACGGACTGTTGTTCACATCCCTAGACGTGCATCGTGACCTTAGTCTGAACACTGTGTGCAGAAGCCGTCAAGGTCAAATAACAATGTATGCTGTTGAATTCAGGTTGATCGGCCCACGCTCTAGACACAACAAGCGCACAGCTGCAAAAATCTGAAACTCGGGTGCCTTTAATATTGCATTTGAATGCATGATTCAGACACTTGGAGAAAACCTTTCCAGACACAGAGAGCAGAGCTGATCCTGTGATGTGATTCACCCAAGCTGATCTTTGAGGTATGGGGTTCCCCATTCAAACCGAGAGACCTTCTATTAGTTTATAAAACTAGTTTACTAGCCAAGGGAGGGTGGTTCACAAAGTATTATAGGACTTGTTTTCCACTAACATTTTTAATATGATTTCTCCCTTCATTTTCTATGAAATTGTAACAATGCTGATAGTTTTATTTTTAATCATTTGTCTGCCTATGTTAGCCAAAATACTGCACCTTAGAGCAAGTAGTTAAAAATAAACATTTTAAACTTTTCCGTGTCTCTGATTACTCTTGTTGTGGACTGATATGAGAATAAAAACGAAAAGGTGTTTCCGATTCCCACCATTTCTGAAAGTACTCTAAGTCGCTTGTTCTGGGTTGTCTAATCATTGGTAGCTTCGAGATGATACGGAGAACGAATGAAACACTGATGCTAGTCGGATTGGGGTTCTGGGTACTGAGGTGAGTTTTTTGGTACACCAGAATTCACTGAGGTCCTGGTTTCCTGTGCATAGTTCTGTGCATGATCAGAATCCCCGCAACAGGGGGACGGGGGGCGGGCACAATGGCACACATGCACAATGAAGTGTAGCACACCGCACACCCACAATAACCCTGGGTCATTTCCCTGATCCCCATGGCACACTGCAGCACACATACAAACAACAACTAGGCCCCCGTCCACCATGTGCCCAAAGGGGTCCCCCCACACATTACCAATTCCACAACACACACATGCACCCGTGCGAAACACAGCAAAGATGCGTATTTGTGAGCCACACCGACAATGCAAGTGACACTACATGACGAGCAACATGGCTGGAGTACAAACACCATGACATTGAGCACGCCACGACACAGAGGTGGCTGAGTGTGGACCACATCCAGAACGGAGCAGGTCACACTCTGACACATCCACGTGCACCTACAACCCATGTCGTCCAAAACACATACGCAGACAAACAATGCACAAGAGTGCAAAAACGGTCCAAGAGCACAAATGACTCAAGTCGCCAACATCACAGCACCTTAAAAACACAAAAGTCAAAGGCACACCGCCTCCAAGGGAAAAGGGGAGCAAAATTACAGCTGCAGGGGCGAATCCCCCACAATGCAGCACACACACATAGCAATAACAGCACATCCACATGGACGGCAATGTGGTACACAGTCCAACACCTACACTGCAGAACAGAGGACACAACTGGGTCTGCTTGTGCTTAGAAAAGGGCCAATCGCATCTTACATAGCAGGAAACTGTGAGATGAAAATGTATGTGTACAACCTCACCTACATCATGTAGTCCAAATGTCCACTGTCCCGCATCAAATTGTTCGCTCCTCCCAAACAGTCACAATGTCCATTGCCATGCAGTCTGTATGTAAACTTGAACAATGCGTCAAAATACATGCCAACACAATGTCAACAAGCATCTCCCCTTCACATTGCAGAGGGACAAACAACACCTCCAGCAGAGCTGATCAGACAACTCAACAATGATGCTCAAGAGGACCTCCACACTGCTGACACCGACGCCCTACAACTGTAAATGGACAACTTAGGCAAACGACCTCCAGGAGCAGGGCAGCCCAGCTGCATCTAGGATAGCTCAGCCCCTGCACAGACCACACAGCTGGATGCACCCACCACCACGGCTGGCTCCCAGCAGCCCACCGAAACACACATCGCATTCCAAGGCCAAGTGTCAGACTGCCAGAAGGGGGTTGCCGAATAGTTGCGGGTGGGACTCTACCTCATGGAAGCCAGACTAGATCACATACGTGGGTGTTTAAGTCCCATCAGGGACCACCCACACTCCCCGATGGAGACACACACTGCAACAGAGACACATGCCTTTGCACATTTATGCTGGACTGACATACGCCAACCCAGGTCACACCTCTCACGTATTGAGTGTAGGACGACAAAGCCACATGTGCAAGGTCTCACCCGCTGCCTGCGGTGACATGGCTGCGTCCGCAGTACACAGCCCAATGTTATGTTGTAGGGCCCGGGGCCCTAATGCATACATCATGAGCACACGGACACACTCAGATAGTTCGATGAACTGGCTACGGGCACGTGTGCCCGCACTTTTTATTGCCAGGGTCATATGTACAGTGATGTCTGTGCTTGATGTGTGTGGGGTGAGTGTCAGCCAGCCCTAATGGAGTCGATGGTGCTGGCAACAACTTGAACAGAGATCACAATTAAAGCAGAAACAGAAAACACAAGCATAACAGAAACAACTGTGAAGCATCATGGTGGTAGCCAGGGAAAGTACAGTGTTCACCCAATATGCAACCACAATGGTCCATGAGGTGTGGTGCACTGAGTCAGTGGCACCTGAGGAGCTGAGCAGGGTATCAAGCTGATGATGGCACCCACGACAGGTGTGAGCAACTCTGATAGTCTGGCAGTAAGACACCTCCGACTCTGGCACCTGTTGTTTGGACTTGGTCCTGGCGGTGGTGGCGTGTGCATCCTGTGGTGATGCGACGTCCGGGCAGGTCAGGACTCGATTTAATGTGTGAGCCCAGGTGGACCGCAGTTGAGGCCGGAGGCAGCAGACAACGCAGGGCCACAGACACATGGCCTTGATGTGCCCCAGGCCATTGACACAGAGGCCATCCAATATTCATTTAGAAAGGGTCCATGACTTGAGTGGCCCCGGATGCACTGCGGCCGGCACAGGCACACCTCCACGGGATGATGACTTGCGGTGCAGTGAGATAGGGCTACGCGATCTGAGCGGAACCTCGTCGATGTCCAAGGGGAATGTGGCGGAGTTTTGCGGGGGATAGTGGAAGGTGTCCTTCGGGCATGATGCAGAGGGCAGAAGCCGGTCGGAAGCGGCAAATGGAGGAGCAGAATGCTACAGCCTCATTTTTGCCACAAAGTCAGTATCACCAACATGATGATGGAGACAACCCCCAGTCCATAGACTAAGTCGCCACCAAAGTTCAACCTGAGAGTGTCCATGGATGTCGGGGAACAGACTTAGTGGCACCTGAGCTGAAAGGGGATGAGGCCAGTACCCAGAGATAAAGTCTGCCATAAATAAATCAAGACTGAGTTGCCAATGTGTGACCTACTTGACCGCAGTGTAGGCCCGAGGCAGCAGTCAGCAGGGGCATACAGCCATGTGTCGTTGGCTCACGAGGCACAGAGTTAGTGACACAGATCAAGACTTAGTTCCAACTGTGTTACCTACTTGAGCGCTGTGTAGGCTGGAGGCAGCAGTCAGCGCGGGCCAACCACTGTTCGGTAAGCTCCTCCTGGAACTCAGACACACGACGTTGAAATGGCATGTGGGGATGACTTGGGGTTGACGGAGGTAGAAGCAACAGAGCTGAGCGGGTGTTTTGCCAGCGACGATGCTGTGTCCTGCCTAGTACAGACTGGTTTGGATTGGTGTGAGGCCTGCTGGACCGCAGTGTAGGCTGAAGGCATGGTCATCAAGGGCCCACAGATTCGTGTGGTTGGGATGCCATGCACAGACTTGGTGTCACCCCATCGAGGGTAGTATAGTGACATAAAATCAGCCATTAAGTGTGTCCTCTGCCATTGCATAATTAAGACTCAGTTCCAAATGTGTGACCTATTTGAACATAGACTAGGCCGGAGGAAGCGGTAAAGTACGTCAACGAGAAAGGAGAAAAGCGGGCCTGTGTCACGGTGGCCCTGATGGTCTGAGGAGCCTGCCAAGGTCGCGATCATCGGGCTTGGAACTAGCGCCGGCATGTGGTGGGCCCACTTTGACACATGCCGGTGTCGTCAGGTGAGTAGTGAGGCCTGGCTGCGCAGGGCGGGCTTGACGGGTTCGGGGACCAGCGGCCCAGGGTGCAGCAGGCACACAGGATCGCAGGCCACACTGCTCACGGCGTCGGCGTCTGCCTTGTTGCAGGCTGGGAGTTGCCGCCCTGGCAGAGACGGCTATTCCGGAAGAGAACCACGCCCAGAGCTACGTGCTTTTTATTCACACCCCTATGCGTGCCTGGCGTACGCCGGGCCAGCCCACTCTGCACGCGCTTACGGGGGGGTGTCACCAGTTACATTTCCGCAATGTTCCCCGCAGGCTGGGGTGACATGGTTGCATCCACTGTCCACTACAATCCATATACCAGCATACGTATATGTCTGTGGTCTGCATACTGCAGTCTGTCCAGCACATCTCCACCACACTTGGCATTGTGTACATTCTCATTCATGGGTCACTTGCCTCCTTCGCACATGTATGGTTCCCACCTCTTCACACATTCTGCAATTGTGGGGCTGAGGTGCCATGCCGTTGATGGCTCATGTACATGGCTAACCAAGGTTAACACAGTAAGTTGTGCTGCCGTGTCTGGTGGGTGGGCATGTTGTTTTGCATGTTGTATGTGATTTTGTGACGTGTGCTTTGCCAGAGTTGTGAGTTGCATGATTGCGTATTTGAGGTGTGTGGTTTGTTCATTTGGTTCTTGCCAATGAGCAGTGCATTTCCATGGGTGCCATCCTGTTAGCGCTGGTTGACGATGGACTGTCGGTAGAAGTAGAAATCATGCACACTGCCTGGGTAGTTGGCGACGACATTGGTGGCGATTCCCAGGTGGTCCACTGTTGCCTGCACATTGATGGAATGCATGTGCTTTCTGTTGAGGTAATTGTGTGCAGTGTCACCAGGGGGCACAAGTAGGACATGTGTGCAGTCAATTGCCCCCTGACATGTGCAGGAAGCCAGCTATGGCGTAGACGCCTTGCTTGATCTGCAACTGTTCCTGCGCAGTGTGGGGGGAGTATAGGTACTGGGGTACCAAGCTGATGATGGCATCCAAGACATTTGTGATGAACTTTGATAGGGCTGGCTGTGAGACTCCTCCGACTCTGGCGGTTGCTGGTTGTAGGGTTCCAGAGGCCAACTTGTGCAGCACAGCCAGCAACTGCGGAGGGATATTGGTTGTTCAGTGTGTTGGTACCGTCAGCCTGTGGGCAATGGTGGTCAGGATGCGGAGGATGGTTGTCCTTATGAGCCTGTAGTGGGCAATGACATTCTCTGGTGTTGGGTCTGTGACGTTGGTGCGTTTTCTGAAGGTCCGCTGTCTTGGTCTGCGCTGCCTCTGTGGTGGTCGGGGGGTACAGGGGGGTGGCCGTCCTGGGGTTGGTGACGGTGGGTGTTGTGGCCCTGTTGGGGCTCCGTGCTGCATGATCAGTGGCTCCATGGCATCTGTTGGTCTTCAGGTGTGGCTCTGGGCTGGTCTCCCTTTCATGGTGCAGGTTGTTGTCCGACTTTGCACCAAGTCAGAGCAGGTGTTAATTTCCTGCAGCTAACGCGCCTTATCGCATGTTTTGTGATTTTATCGCCGATCTGGCTGGTCGTTGTGAATGTTGAGCTGTGGTGGTGTTGCGGTTTTTTGCTCGAGAACGCCTACTCTGCATCTCATTAGCGATAGTTGCCGGGGTCATCCGTGGCGATGTCTTTTGCGGCTGCTATTGCAGGTAAACTGGTGTTATCGGCTGTTAGCACCAGCTTGTGAATAGGGCGATAAATTTATCGCGACTTTGGATGCGCTAAAGTGCCGATAACTCGGCGATAGGTCCTTTAGAAAATGCCCCTATGCCTAGACACGAGAGAAAGCTTCACCCACTTTGTATGTGTGCTGCACAGTGCAGCACGCACGCAAAGTCAGAAAAGGAAGGAGAAATTAATGCATTTCTCCTTCCTTGCGCCTAGTTGAAAATGGCGCAGTTTTCTCATGCTACGCCCAATCTACTGTATTTGGTGAATTGGGTTTAGCGTGAGAAACCTTGGGTAATTGCATGGGAACACCCATGCACCACCCTAGGCACGCCCCCATGGTGCAAAGTAAAGCGCTGCTTCGCATGACTTTTACGTTATTTGCAGCACTAAACAAGTTTTGCGCTGGAAAGTAAGGGGGTCAATACGATGACGGAGGGCACGACAGCCTGTGGGTGAGGGGCCCTCCACCATTGTACTGTGGCTTCCTGCCTGCCAGTTTACAATGGCTGGCGGGAAACGTGGTGGTCGGAAAGACCGACCACCACAGTTCCGACAGGCGGTCATTTTCTGACCACCTGTCGAGGCAGCCGCATTGCCCAGCATTGCGGCGGTGCCTGTCACACACCGCCACCCGGATAAGATATCCCTTTTTGCCCTTCATTCCACGGCGGTCATCCAGCCTCAAAACGGCAGGCGGACAGAGATTTGGGGGCCTGTAGAGGGCCCCCCTTATACCCTGGGCCTGGGGCAGGGGCACTGGGGGGGCGCCTGTGGTGCCTTCCTATGTGTCCCTGCACAACAAGCAGGCACCGTATGGTGCTTGCCACGTAGTGCATGGATATGCAAGTGCCATTATTTTTGTATTGCAGCCGGGTCTGTTAACCGCATCCCCGCCCCAATACAAGAGATAGGGCATGCGACCGCCGTGGTGGCAGTCGCATCTAATGCAGTAGCCTCACAGGCGGCTGGTCCCAATACCGCAACGATGGCGGTCAGACGAATGTCCGACGGCCATCGTAATCAGGCCCAAAATTAGGAACAAATATTTTGTGCCGTTTGAGTCACTTTTATGACGCAAACACAGTACAAAATCTTAGTAAATCTCCCCAAAGATGTCATCTGTGCAAAGCAATTTTTAACATCTCATATTGAACTGTATTTAGACAAAATATTGAGTTCGTAATGTCTACTTACACAAATATCAAGTTGTAAATATCGTGGCACAGAAATATCGACAGCAAGAATATCATGGTCAAGAATATTGATTTTAAGATAAGAAATTGTTTAAAAAATATAGAAGTCATCACTATCATTTGCAGAAATACAGTTGTTTAAAATATTGATTTTTTAATAAGAGTTATGTATTTGAGTATATATTTTAAATGTGATGTATTTTTTTGTATAAGTGTTGTTTATGTTTTTTAATATATGTGTTGAATTTTTAGTAGTCATCAATTTTATTTTAATAACATTTTGCATTTTTCAGTTCAGTAGCGAGTTTATAGGGGAATAGGGTCAGAAGTAATTTAATTATAATAAATTAATTCTTATTTTTTATTTATTGATATTTATTTAATTGATATTGTATAGTGTTAATTATGGGGAGTAATTTATTATTAATTATTAATTGGTTGTTAATTATTAATAATAATTCATTAATGGGTACATAATTATGGTAATTGTGTACTTTTTTATGGTGCGGGTTGTGGGGTTTATAGGGGTAAAGAGTGGGAAGGAATTTATTGGTAATTAATTATTAATTTGTTGTTAATTATAATTAATTAATTAATTGAAAATTAAATCTGAAAATTGTGTAAATAATTTTAGGTGCGGGTTGTAGCATTCATAGGGGTAAAGGGTGGAAATAATTTATAATTAGTTGTTAATTAACATTAACTGAAAATTAAATATGGAAATTGTGTAATTAATTTTAGGTGCAGGTTGTGGAGTTTATAGGCATAACGGGTAAGAAGTAATTTATGTTTAATTGATTAATAATTAGTTGTTAATTAATATTAATTAACTAATTGAAAATTAAAAATGGAAATTGTGTAATTAATTTTGGGTGTGGGTTGTGGGGTTCATAGGGGTAAAGGGTGGGAAGTAATTTATGTGTAATTAATTAATAATCAGTTGGTCATTAATATTAATTAATTAATTGGTAATTAATTTGGGAAATTGTTCATTTTATTTGTGAGAGTTTTGGTTTTATAGGGATAAAGGGTGGGGGTAAATACATTTTGCTTACTTTATAATTAGCTGCTAAATACTATTCGTGTTTTTATTTGCAAATACATTTTAATTGAGTAATCCATTTTTTACAGTTTAATTTTAGCTTTGGGCTGTGGGGATTACAGGGGTAAAGGGTAGGAAGTTAATTAATTTTTATGTGTTTTAATTTGTTTGTTAATTAATAATATTTCTTTAATTAATAATTAATTATTTTATTTATGAAAGTACTTTTTTGTAATTTAGATGGGGGTTGGAAATTGTGTGGTGTTATAGGGTAGGAAATGAAAAAAGGTAAATTTATGTAATAAAGTTTTTGTTTCTAAATAATTTCTAATCAAAAATATTTATTTGTTTGATTTTTTTACTTTATTTAATAAAATATTTGAAGGTTTTTGTCATATGTATTTAACAGTATAAAATGTTTTTATTTTTTTATTTTTTAATATTAAATATATTTGTATTATAATTTTTAACATATTTATATTTTTTTTAATTTATTTTGTTTTTTAAAATATTTTGTTGTTGCTGATATTTTGTTTGTTTTTAATTTAAAACTTACTGGAATGGGAATACTAATTTTTACCCCTCTGCAATCCAACACTTTCCCTAATGTTGCACTGACTGTAGTGGGAATAGTACATTGTATCCCTCGACTTTCCAACACTATCCCTACTGTTGCACTCACTGGAGTGGGCATAGTAATTGTTACCCCTCCGCTATCCAAAGCTTTCCTTACTGTTCCACTCACTGGAGTGGGAATAGTAATTTTTACCCCTGCGCTATCCAACACTTTCCCTATTGTTACACTCATAGGAGTGGGAATAGTAATTTTTACCCCTCCGCTAGCCAACACTTTCCCTACTTTTGCACTGACTGGAAGGGGAATAGTAATTTTATCCATCATCTACCCAACACTTTCCCTACTGTTGCACTCACTGGAAGGGGAATAGTAATTTTAACCCCTCTGCTATCCAACACTTTCCCTACTGTTGCACTCATTGTAGTGGAAATAGTCATTTTTACCCCTCCGCTATACAACTCTTTCCCTACTGTTGCACTCATAGGAGTGGGAATAGTAAATATTACCAATCCGCTATCCAACACTTTTCCTACTGTTGCACTCACTGGAGTGGTAATAGTAATTTTTACCTCTCCGCTATCCAACACTTTCCCAACTGTTGCACTCATTGTAATGGAAGTTGTAATTTTTACCCCTTCGCTATCCAACACTTTCCTTACTGTACCGTTGGAGTGGGAGTAGTAATTTTTACCCCTCCAGTCTCCAACACTTTTCCTACTGTTGCACTGACTGGAGTGAGAATAGTACATTTTAACCCTCCACTATCAAACACTTTCCCTACTGTTGCACTCACTGGAGTGGAAATAGTAATTTTTACCCCTCCACTATCCAACATGTTCCCCACTGTTGCACTCTTTATAGTGAAAATATTAATTTTTACCCCTCCGCTATCCAACATTTTTCCTACTGTTGCACTCATTGGAGTGGGAATAGTAATTTTTACCCGTCCGCTATCCACCACTTTTCCTACTGTTGCACTGACTGGAGTGAGAATAGTAAATTTTAACCCTCTGCTATCTAACACTTTCCCTACTTTCGCACTCACTTGAGTGGAAATAGTAATTTTTATCCCTCTGCTATCCAACACTTTCCCTTCTGTTCCACTTGTTGGAGTGGAAGTTGTAATTTTTACCCCTCCGCTATCCAAGACTTTCCCTACTGTTGCACTCACTGGAGTGGGCATAGTAATTGTTACCCCTCCGCTATCCAAAGCTTTCCTTACTGTTCCACTCACTGGAGTGGGAATAGTAATTTTTACCCCTGCGCTATCCAACACTTTCCCTATTGTTACACTCATATGAGTGGGAATAGTAATTTTTACCCCTCCGCTAGCCAACACTTTCCCTACTTTTGCACTGACTGGAGTGGGAATAGAAATGTTTACCCCTCCTCTATCCAACACTTTCTCTACTGTTGCATTTACTGGAGTGGTAATAGTAAATTTTATCCATCATCTACCCAACACTTTCCCTACTGTTGCACTCACTGGAAGGGGAATAGTAATTTTAACCCCTCTGCTATCCAACACTTTCCCTACTGTTGCACTCATTGTAGTGGAAATAGTCATTTTTACCCCTCCGCTATACAACTCTTTCCCTACTGTTGCACTCATAGGAGTGGGAATAGTAAATATTACCAATCCGCTATCCAACACTTTTCCTACTGTTGCACTCACTGGAGTGGTAATAGTAATTTTTACCTCTCCGCTATCCAACACTTTCCCAACTGTTGCACTCATTGTAATGGAAGTTGTAATTTTTACCCCTTCGCTATCCAACACTTTCCTTACTGTACCGTTGGAGTGGGAGTAGTAATTTTTACCCCTCCAGTCTCCAACACTTTTCCTACTGTTGCACTGACTGGAGTGAGAATAGTACATTTTAACCCTCCACTATCAAACACTTTCCCTACTGTTGCACTCACTGGAGTGGAAATAGTAATTTTTACCCCTCCACTATCCAACATGTTCCCCACTGTTGCACTCTTTATAGTGAAAATATTAATTTTTACCCCTCCGCTATCCAACATTTTTCCTACTGTTGCACTCATTGGAGTGGGAATAGTAATTTTTACCCGTCCGCTATCCACCACTTTTCCTACTGTTGCACTGACTGGAGTGAGAATAGTAAATTTTAACCCTCTGCTATCTAACACTTTCCCTACTTTCGCACTCACTTGAGTGGAAATAGTAATTTTTATCCCTCTGCTATCCAACACTTTCCCTTCTGTTCCACTTGTTGGAGTGGAAGTTGTAATTTTTACCCCTCCGCTATCCAAGACTTTCCCTACTGTTGCACTCACTGGAGTGGGCATAGTAATTGTTACCCCTCCGCTATCCAAAGCTTTCCTTACTGTTCCACTCACTGGAGTGGGAATAGTAATTTTTACCCCTGCGCTATCCAACACTTTCCCTATTGTTACACTCATATGAGTGGGAATAGTAATTTTTACCCCTCCGCTAGCCAACACTTTCCCTACTTTTGCACTGACTGGAGTGGGAATAGAAATGTTTACCCCTCCTCTATCCAACACTTTCTCTACTGTTGCATTTACTGGAGTGGTAATAGTAAATTTTATCCATCATCTACCCAACACTTTCCCTACTGTTGCACTCACTGGAAGGGGAATAGTAATTTTAACCCCTCTGCTATCCAACACTTTCCCTACTGTTGCACTCATTGTAGTGGAAATAGTCATTTTTACCCCTCCGCTATACAACTCTTTCCCTACTGTTGCACTCATAGGAGTGGGAATAGTAAATATTACCAATCCGCTATCCAACACTTTTCCTACTGTTGCACTCACTGGAGTGGTAATAGTAATTTTTACCTCTCCGCTATCCAACACTTTCCCAACTGTTGCACTCATTGTAATGGAAGTTGTAATTTTTACCCCTTCGCTATCCAACACTTTCCTTACTGTACCGTTGGAGTGGGAGTAGTAATTTTTACCCCTCCAGTCTCCAACACTTTTCCTACTGTTGCACTGACTGGAGTGAGAATAGTACATTTTAACCCTCCACTATCAAACACTTTCCCTACTGTTGCACTCACTGGAGTGGAAATAGTAATTTTTACCCCTCCACTATCCAACATGTTCCCCACTGTTGCACTCTTTATAGTGAAAATATTAATTTTTACCCCTCCGCTATCCAACATTTTTCCTACTGTTGCACTCATTGGAGTGGGAATAGTAATTTTTACCCGTCCGCTATCCACCACTTTTCCTACTGTTGCACTGACTGGAGTGAGAATAGTAAATTTTAACCCTCTGCTATCTAACACTTTCCCTACTTTCGCACTCACTTGAGTGGAAATAGTAATTTTTATCCCTCTGCTATCCAACACTTTCCCTTCTGTTCCACTTGTTGGAGTGGAAGTTGTAATTTTTACCCCTCCGCTATCCAAGACTTTCCCTACTGTTGCATTGACTGGAGTGGGAATAGTAATTTTTTACCCCTCCGCTATCCAACACTTTCCATGCTGTTGCACTGACTAGAGTGGGTAATTTAAGTTCGAAGATTTTCAAATAGTTTAATGTTTTAATTTATAATAGAATGTTTTTTTAATAGATTTTATGTTATTAGTATATGTATATATATATTTGTATTTGTTAATTTTTCATATAATTTTAAAATGATAAAATACATTTTCTTTTTTTTTTTTACATTAAAATGTATAGTTTATTAGTTTGTTAAAGTAAATATATGTATTAATTATTATATATGTGTTTTAACTTTTTTAGTGCATTTATTAGTTGTTAAAATGTATATTAAATCTACTGTTTTTTTAATTAATTTAATGTTTAATATATTTAATATTTATTATTTTATTTTATATATGTATATAAAAAACTATATTTTGTGCAACTATATTTTTGACATCAATATTTTTTTCGCTATTTCTGTACTTACCATTATAAATATAGGATGTCGATATTTTTTACATCGATATTTAAAACTTGATATTGTGGTATGGGGATAGTTTAGGTGTTCGGATTCTGTCAGTGAACCTATTGAACATCATTGTGCTATTTATTTATTTCTTTGTTTATTTATTTCTTTATTTAAAAAATGCTCAAACAACAACAGGTTTCATGCCCCTGAGACAAAGAAACAAAACAACACAGTTGTACAAAAGAGCAATAAAGAGAACACAAAAGGAAAATTAATTTGTATAAGAGGAAGGTTTTCAAAGCTTTTCAGAAGGCAGATAATTTGGAATTCCTCAAATCTCAATTGGCAGGCTGTTTTATAAGAACCTGAAGCAGTGGTGTAATGACAAAAATTTCCCCTCTACCCCACCAGAACGTGAAGACGGGCCTCTGAGACTCCCACATCTCACAGATATTCATTGGCTTTAAGCTGAATGGGGGCGCCTGCGAAGGTTTCAGGGCCCTTGAATGGTTGGGGGCTACCTGCGCCTCACAGGCTGGGGGGGTTGGCATTGTGACACAGACCTGAGATTGAAGAGAAATGGAAATAGCTCAGGGTTCGACATGGGGTGTAGTGATTAAGGACACCAGAGAGCTCAGACCTCTCTACCCTATAAAATATTTTATAATTCAAAGAAAAGCCTTTCAATTATACTCTCTGCTCAATGAAGAGCATATGCAGTTCCTAGCGGCCTGCAGAATCCTGATTAAATTTACACACATTTTTCACAACGGTCACAGCAGAGTTCTACACGCACTGAAAGGCTGCCAACAAATATCTAGGTAGGCCTAATAAGTGGCTGGTGCAATAATTGATCCTGAGTTGTATAACAAGCAGCTAGGAGTCTTGATGAATCCTGGGCAAAGAAATGTAAAACCTCAGTCAACTGTCATAGTAGGTTAAAATAAGTGCTAGAAAACCTACTGATTTGCTTTTTTGAAGAGACCTCGTTTACAAGAAGTAGGGATTAAAAAATATTGGCAGGGGTAGGTGCCGCCCCATGCAGTCTGGCAACAAACCCCGTCCCAGTGCTCTCTGTTCTTGACATAAGAAGGAGGCAGGTCTTATTGCGTTGAGTCTTAGGACATTGGACAGGGCTCTACAGGCAAAAGATCCAACCACCTGTGAGAGAGGGCGCATGTGCACGTTAAATGAAAAGGGTGGCAAGAACCCTCAGGAACCCCATAGAATATACCTACTTTAACAGGTATAATGGTGGAAGGGGCAGAGTCGTTAAGCACCCCTGGTCAATTCAAATGTGTTAATCCCAAATGAATGTGCATATTTTCTATCATCTCCTAACTCTTCTCATTATTGTACAGCTCTATGTTGCTAACCAGCTAAATGTATGCACTATAAATACCAAAACTAAACGATCCAATAGTATCCTTTCCAGAAGAAGTCTGAGGAGTGTTGTAGTGTTGCTACATAAAATGCCAGTGTATCTGAGGCAGCAAACTCTAAGCTGATCAGCCTTCCGGACTTCTAATCCAAGCTACTGAACACAATTTTACTGCTATACTTTTAAAAGGAGAAATAACGTGGCCACAAGGACCTAGGAAAGGCTTTCAGAAGAGGACATCTACTGTTCACAAGTGCTTTATGAATGAATGAATGACTGGATGAACAGGACCTTGTAGTTCACGTTGTTACCATACAGGGCATCCAAGTAATGAGCTCCATTATCACAAGCTGTGGTCCACAGGGATCAAGATGGATTCCTACCAGGACTAACTATTTGGAACAATACCAAATCCTTGTTGCAGGCTATAGACTATTTCACACGCAATGAGATTAAGGCTGCTATCATCATGCTTGAAGCAGAAAAAGCCCTTGATTTAGTACAATGGGAGGTCCAACTTGCTATATCAGTTTAATTTCCCCCCAAAATTGGTACATTTGTTGGAAAATCTGTACCGTAAAGCAGAAGCCAACGTCATAGTTAATTTTGTATATGGTTGGAACTCCGTCAATTAGCTGTGGTACACGCCAGGTTGCCCTAGAAGATGATATATTTCTCACAAATCCCAAACTTCCAAAACACACCAGATTCAAGTCTCCCCGTATATTGTTTTTCAGATATACTCAGCTCAAAGTAGAGTTTCATTTTCCCCAATTCCATCCTCCCATGCCAATAAAGGAATGCGGCCTGCTCGGCTTACAGGTGGAGAATGGAGTCAATAAATGCTGGGAAAAGGTGGGAGGTTTTCAAATAAGTGACTTTACACTGGCAGGGACTATGAAATCCTGGGATCAGTTGGTAATGGGCAATCCCGCAATCCCTTCTGCACTATTTTTTTCCTACCTTCAAATCTATCATTTTATGCAAAGTATTCGGCCATCAATAAATTAATTAGGATTCACCATCAGCCAAGCATACTTTATTGGTGGCTTCACGGGAGTGGTCAACTGGTATTGCATGCTTCAGCAAAACCTTTATGCAACAGTAGTCCCCCCCTCTTGAACTGAGATTGAAGTCACCACTGGGTGTAAGATTGATTCATGCACTGGAAATTGGTACAATCAAATGGCTCATAATGCCATTAGAGGGGCAAATTTAAAAAGAATGGCTTTTTCTCTAAATGGATGCCTTATTTTACATCTTCTTGCATACACAAAATGTTCCCTACTACTTCTGGGGACTGTTTTAGATATAGCCATAATATAGGAGATGCAGGAAAATGTAAGACTTGAATTAAGGTCGAGCCTAGAGTCAGCATGCATGCGCTGCTCTGTGAGGCATGCTGTATCCACTTTAGTGGCACTGATCCAGCCTCTCGCTTCCAATCGGTTCCTTTGTGTGTTGGATTAAAATCCCTTCCTTTCTGTGGCTAACTTTCACATTTGTCCCTCCTTTCCCAGGGTGGACCCTGTTCCTGGCGACTGGCCCCAATACATGTGTGATTGCTCCTGTGTGTACTTTGTTTTGTTTATGAACTTTTTCTGTTTCCTAATTGGGAAGGCTCTCCTCACGCATAGCACATGCTCCGCTGATGCTTTATCTACACCCCCACCCTTTCATCTCCCTTCTTCCCCCGCCAATCCGTGCCACACTTGCGGGGAGGAGGTGGTCCAGCCTCCTGAGCTACTTAGTTATTTTGTGCATAGGGTGAGTCACATGCATGCTGGGGAAGGGAGTGGCAGGCAGAGGAGCCCAAAGTGGGGGCAGCGCCTCTGAGCATTAGAGCTCAGCCATGAGGTGCTGCACGCAGGCAGCATGCCAGGCAAGGAGACACCGTGCATAGCTCCTATTCCCTATTCCCCAGCCTCCTGAGGCGTTTTCACGGACAGTAAAGCAAATAGGCTTGTTTTATAGAGTTTAACTTTTAACATAGGGTATTCTTCATGTTGTACATTAAACCATATCAGCCCATGTACTATCACCTTTGTTTCAGCTACCTTCCGGGTATAATTACTTAATTATTCATCAGAAGAGTGCATCCGTGATTCGTAACCTGGACCTCTATACCTTTCATAAATTAGGAGTCCGTCGCAGCCTTTTCAGTGTACCCCGAAAGTGCATACATTAATAGTCATGTTTGTGTGTTTTTGAGCAGTCGCTGGGTTGCGTTTCTCCTTCGATGCCATGGTTGAATGCAGAAATTAAATTGTCACTACCACTGCAGCATTAGACACCACCAGAATACTACCTTAAGTAGCCCTCTTCGCCAGCTCTTAACTAACCAGAACTTTTATTTTCTCAAAAGCCCACTCTGTTGTGTGCTCAAAGCTTCCCCCCTTGGTGGTCTCCGTATATTTAATCAGCACTCTTTTATAATTTGGGGCTGATTTATAGCCATGACAGATGGGGTTAACTCCCAGAGTCAACCCACAGTAAAATGTTGCAAACAACATTTCTGTAAATTAAAAAAAATATAGACATATGGACGGACCTTACATACGTTTTGGCGAATTACACTATTTGTAGCTAAAGTAATCGTGCCTGAGCGTTTTAAATTAAAGGGCCATGAAATAAAAAAACTTACAAACGAACAGCCCCTGTTAGTTTTTCTGTTCCGGGTAGACCGTGTTGCTTCCTTTCGGCAGCCCTACAAAAGCATCTATTATTACACACAAAGATCTTGCCTAGGAGCCAGTGACGATGATTGTCTTTCTTTTCCATTGTCAAAGATAGCATGAACTTTCCTACTCTGGGGGTTGCATTGGCTGGGTGGAGGAAAAGCAGAACCAATGGATTGAGGGGTAATCTGGAGAAGACAGGGGAGGGAAAGAGGGTGGCTCGACCTGCTGTTGCCCGTCTGCAGAGGAACAGCTCAACAGGCGAGCCATGCTGAAAAACGGTATGTTCTCTCTCTGTAGCAGCCCCTCCCACTACACAAATCCCTGTACTCGTCACCCTAGGACTGCAATCAACTAAACTCATTCCCCATGCCATCAACACCTGTGCCTACCACCCCTTTGCACCCACCACCCCATGCCAGCAGTGACAGCTCCTCTGCTATGGCGGAGGAGTGTCGACCCACTGCTATGAGCAGTGTAAAGGAAAGGAAACATAAAATGATAATACTTTTTTGTTATTATCATTTTATGTTTCCGTCCTTTGCAGGCGGGTGGTTGGGCGGCCCTCCTGGGCTGCCCAAACAATTCATGCACACGTTCCCCTTCTCCATGCAAGCTGCATTACACCCTGCATGGAGAACAAGCCCAGGCCACCATTCCCTGTTTGAGCGTCAAACCAAGACGCTCAAAACCAATCACAATGCTGCATCGCAGCGTTGTGATTGGTCAGGGGAGCCTGGGTGCTTACCAATCATAGTGGTGCATTGCAGCGTTGTGATTGGTTAGGGGAGCCTCTCTTCCTGTCCCACGAGGCAAGCAGGAGCAAGGAGCAGAGATGCGGCGGCGGGACCAGTGGCAAGGTAAGTGTGTGATAAAAAAAAAATGTTTTTTATTGCACTATTTCACGCCCGCGACCCCCCCCTCGCCCATCCCACACACCCCCCAGCACCTGCCCTGCCACCTGCTAGTCATTACGGCTGCTACTGCATGCCAGTGTACCCCCACATTGCTGTAACATTGAAGTTTTGGCTATCAGGAATAAAAGGGGGATTTAGCAAATAATACAAGTGGAACTACGACCTAATAATCACGGTGGACATGGTAGGGCTGCAGTTACAAGCAACCGCAATGAAACTGAGTCGCTAAAGTGATATACTCCACGTTTTCAAAACTGTGAAACGTAGTAACCATTTCAGGATTAGCAAGTAATACACCTGCATTGTTCGTTAAGATAGTTATTTAGCTACACGATAACAAACCTCCAAAGAAAAAGTGACCCCAGTATGTCAGTAAAAGAAGAAAAGAGTACATTAATAATGACATAAACCAAGACTAACTACAAAATATAAGCAGTTCTCCCACATCCCACTGAATTGCTAAACTTCCATAATCCCAAAGTTTAAGTAAAGATGCACATTTCACGTTACACGCTTAAACAATGGGCACATCTTCATAAAATTGTACATATAAATAGTTAGGAGCTTATCAAACTTCTTCATATTTAGACACTGATACCAAGTCCACGATGCAGTATTCAGGTCTTGTTTCTTGACTAAATATTTTCAACCATTTTTGTGGTAATTTTGCAATGAACGTTCACTGTTCCAGTACATGTTGCAAAATATACACCTAACATCAAGACATCAGTTTTTACCAAAATTGTGTAATGCATTTGGGCTGACAGTGTGTCAAGTAGGGTTTGCCATTCCACTAACACTCCCCCTGCCCTTCAAGTCTTTCCAACACACAATCCCATTCCACTCAAAATGACACAATTGCCATCCACATAATTCCACTGCACACCATGCCACGTAATTCCACAACATACATCCACTCCTCACTACACATTTCAGCACCACACAATTCCACAACTAACAATTCCAAACCACACAATTCCACTCCACACCATATAAGTCCACTTCTCTATATATTTAACACATAGGTAAAAAACATTGTCATTTACAATGCAATCGTTCTAACCCTTGCAAATATGAGACCTATTGTCATTGCACAAAATAAATTCAACTGTGCAACATAAATCCACGCTATATAATACCACTCCAAACCATCCACATAATTCCACACAAAACAACACAATTCAATGCCATGTAATTCTACACTACACAACATAATACCACTCCACACAATACCACTCTGTACCACATAATTACACTCCACATAATTACACTCTACTCAATACAACACAAATACACCCCACATAAATGCACTCTATGCCACAATACCATCAATCAACATAAATACACTCCACACCATGACACATAATGTCACTCAGCATAATTTCACTCAATACCACACAGTTCCAGGCAACACAATTCAACTCCACACATTTCCAATACACACCACATAATTACACACCAAACAACATATTTCAACTCCACAACTCCACAACACACCATGTACCTCCAATCCACACCACATAGTAACCCCACCTCAGCAGCATCTCAGCACTAACTCATCACTCAGCACTACCTGAGCACCAGTGCAGCATTTACATCTCAGCACCACTCAGCCCCAGCACAGGATCACTCAGCACCATCACAGCATCACTCAGTGCCACAACAAGATCACTCAGCACCGGTGCAGCATCTCCTCAGCATCGCCCAACACCACCACAGCACCAGCTCCTTATCAGTGCACCACCCTCCACTGCCGTACCAATTCAGCACAAGTGCAGCACCACCACAGCACCAGTGCAGCACAACCTCAGCACCAACGCAGCACCACTCCAGCATTAGCACAGCACCAACTCGTCACCAGTGCAGCATCACCTGAGCACCAACTTGGTATCACTCAACACCACCTGAGCACCAGCACAGCACCACCTGAGCACCACCTAATATGTCACTCAGCACCACCTCAGCATCAGAGCACCACCACTTTGCATCAGCATAATACCACCTCAGCATATGCACAGCACCACATCAGCATCTGCACAGCACTATCTCAGCATCAGCAGAGCACCACCTCCTCATCAGTGCATCAGCACCAGCGCAGACCCACCTCTGTAGCAATTCAGCACCAACGCAGCACCACGTGAGAACCAGTACAGCACCACCACCTCAGCATGACTCAGCACCACAGCATCACTCAGCACCAGCTCAGTATCACTCAGCATCACCGAAGCATCACCTCTGCACCAGCACACCACCACCTCAGCACCACGTCAGTCTGCCCTCAGTATCTGGCATCTGTTGATTCTCCCCTAATGTCGGTCTGATGCTCGTGTTGTAATTAAGGTACTGTTTCCCAACCTCCACTCCCCCGTTGTTCATGTCCCGCCTCCCCATAACAAAAAAAAATTATAACAAAGAAGCATTGGAACAGGCAGGGAAAAAGTTGCCAGCAATGCAAGTTCAAAAAAGCTAGAAGACATTTTTTATGTTAATTATTTTTTAATTGAGTCGTTCAGTTGTACATCATGTCTTCTTGGTTTGTATAAAGGTAACAAAAATGCTTAAGCAATGAGCAATGGGGAGAGTGGGCAGCCTTGCCACGTACCTCTCAATACTGCAAAGGGGGACGATACATGTCGGCCCAGTCTAATCCTGGAGGTGGGTTTCATATACAACAGTTTAGTCTATGCCTGTAGCCGTGGGCCCACTCCCATCCTCCTAAGCACTGTGAAGAGGTATGGCCATGACAACATATCAAAGGCCTTTTCCAGGTCCAGGATCATGCACAGGGCTTGGAGGTATCTGCTTTGGACCTGGTCCTGAACCTGGAACAGCCGTCGGATGTTGTGGGAGGTGCATCTCCCTGGCACCAACCCGCATTGGTCCGAGTGTACTAGTGTTGGGATAACGGACACACACCGCTCTGCCAATATCTTTTCAAAAATGTTGTAGTCTGCAGAGAGCAAGGCAATTGGCTGGTAGGATTCCCTGGCAGCAAGGGTTGCTGTCTGGTTTTAAAAAAGACGCTCTTAATGACTCTCGGAGAGAATGCGGGAGCTCCCCCTCCTCCAGCGCAGCTACGAACAGTTCCACCAACAGTGTCAGTAATGTTTGGTAAAATTCTAGCGGTAGGCCATTGAGACCCGAGGCCTTGTTTTTAGCTAGGGTTTGTAGTGCATGTGTCACATCTGCTGACGTGATAGCCATATCAAGAGCCGCTTTGTCGACCGTCGTTATGCATGGTAATGGATGAAGAGCTAGGAATTTGTCCACCGCTTCAGGATCTGTCTGACTAGGGGCATATAAAAGCCTGCATAATAAGTGTAGCATGCTTGCATAATGTCCGTTTGGGAATGGACTGTCGTGCCTGTGACAGTCATCACTTCGGTTATGGGCCAAAGTGTCCTGCCGTATTAACCACGCCAACAAAGTGCCTGTTTTGTCCCCCTCCCTGTATCTCCTGGCTGCGTACGCTTTAAAGTTGTACCGCCTGAGGTCCACAAGCACCTCTGCATATGCAGTTTTAGCGTCCCCTATCTGAGCCAATGTTGCCTCATTTTTGTATGCAGGCTGTGACAGTGTTGCCAGCCTCCTCTCTTCCTCTAGTGTACATCATTCTAGAGTCTTGCGTACTCCTGAAATTTGCCGGCTACATGTCCCCCTTATTACGACCTTAAATGCATCCCACTCCAGTGTTCTCGCGGTTGCTGTCTCAGTATTTTCCTGGAAATAGTTCTGAATGTGTGTTTTTTGTTCATGTCTAAATACCTGATCCTCTGGCCATTCACAAGGTACTCGCCAGGTGGGGACCGGGGACGGTGGCGGTTGCCAAGTTGGAGTGAGCGTGAGTGCATCATGGTTGGACAGGATTCGTCCTAGATAATCTGCTTGTCGACCATGGGGATTATGTAGCATGTGCATAGAAATCAGTCTGGATGAACCCTGAGATTGTGTGGGATAGAGTGGAAGGAGTATAGTTTGGGTGTGGTGTACTTGCTACGCCATGCATCTTCTAGAGCCTAGTGATCAACCCAAGCGTTAAATTGCTTTGTTTGTGTAATGGCCAGGTATGCTGGGTGTGGTGGATGTGAGCTGTCCAAACTTAATTCCTGCAGGCAGTTATAGTCCCCCCTCAATATCCAAGGTGACGTAGTACATGGGCCAGAGTGTGGGATAGGAGTCCCAATATTTGCCCTGTTCTGTGTTTGGCACATAAATACTGCCTATTAGGACTAACTTTCAATTTGACTAGATAATTGAATTGTCAAATTAACCCAAGACTGGATACATCCTGACTCCTGCAGTATATCCAGTGTGCACCCTTTACTCGAAGAAGCCATGTGTACATTTGTGTTCAAGAAGGTGAGGAATTGCCACAGAATTCTTGTCTAAGTTCGTTTACGGGTTGGGACCATATCTCAGTGAGGAGACAATCTGCTGCTGAGCCCTGCTTAAGGAGGAAGATTGTCAAGGTGCTTTAAAACTGGCTTGCACTGCCTGAGAATGAGATCCAGTGGTGCTGGTAATGCCATGATGTGCTTAGTGCTGTTAAGTCTGACCAAGACTGCTGGCACCTTGCTGCTGCCCAGCCAGAACTGAGGAGGCTAAACAATTTGTTAAGCACGCTTGAGAAGTATATTCTACTGGCATGAGGCCAATGTTGGACACAGTCGTATCACCCCAAGTTGGTGGCCCTCACCACTGTGAGCACATGCATCCAAGGCATTGGACTCCCATCAACCAACGTGACCCGTCTCAGCACACAAAAGTAGTGGCCCATCACCACCTCCTGCAACCATCCAGAGTCTCTGACCACAATCAGGCAAGCCTCCATGAGCTCAGTGAAGCATCAGAACAAAGAACCCTGCAAACCCAACCACCTGGCACCCTCTCTCAGACAGTGCAAGCATCTGCAGAGGTCTCATTACCCACAATGATGGCCTTTACACCTTGAGACCCTCGCATGAGCCACCGTTGTGCAGTGCAGACCGAGGCCCCCCGCCTATACCTGACCCGGTGGTCCTTGCAGAGACACCGAACACTCATGAGACCCTGCATGAACAGTAAGATACAGGCACAGTAATACTCACCCAGAACAGATGCTGCACTTGTCTATTTCAGGGAATTATCAGTTTAAATCTGCTTTCTAGACATTATTCCCTGACCTCTGCCACCCTTTTCTGGGCACAAAATAGAATAACAAGTGTGTGCTATTTATACGAATTAAAATAAGTGCCCTAGAACTATTTAAACTTCCAGAGCATCTTAACTGTATATAATTACAACGTATCTCTTTTCTTTTAGTAACAAAGAATACTGCTTTGATAGATGTATTGCAAGTGATACTTGTGCTACTGGAATTAGGCTTTCTGCCCAGCACCACCCATCAGAAATGAGCCTTCACTGTGTGGATCACTATGGCCCGATTTCGATGTTGTTCGGAAAGCATACCAACCAAATCGGTTTCTGGAATGCTTTCCGTACTACTCAGATCGGGGGAGTCCGACCGAACGAGTACGATGCATCCGTATGCATCCGGATACAATTCAGTCAGACTCCCATTTACTAAAATTGGAGCCTCTGTTTTGAACGCGAACACAGGCTCCCATTGAAGAAAGGAGTGGTTGGGGAAAACATTGCACCCTGTGGCAGGCACCCCATGGTGCCTGCCACACTGTGCATGGTTGGGAAGAGGACACTCATTGGTACCCCCACGGGCCCGATTCGGAGGGCCTGGGTGAAGGGCAGCTTGCTATGGGCCCCCAAAGACCGATCTCGGCAGCCGTTTTGTTCCAGGCAAACCAAATCCGAAAGGCTGTCCGAATCGGTCATCGTACTCACCCGCTCGGAAGTCCATAGAGCTGTAGGAAACAGATCCGGAAAGGCTTGACCTGTTCAAATACCTTTCCAAACCGATTCGATCAGCCCTAACGGTTTCCAGGCATCGTACTTGGTCGTTCGGAACTGGGAATGCATCAGTTGGAAACAAGGGCTCATCGGATTCGGCAAACCCGAATCCGATTCGGAGCCCTTCCGACTGACATCGGAATCGACCCCTATGTTTTCAAAGTCAAAGAAGGGGCGTAGCCTGGTCAGTAATATTGAGGGGGGCTTCAGATTTGGTTGCATGAGAGGGGCCGATTGGGCAGTGGAAAGGGAGAGGAATGAAGACTGGTAGGGGTACTAAGAGACAAAACACAATCTTTTGTAAAATACCCAATATTTTTGAGTACTTTCAAAACAGAGAGGGAGTGTATGTGCATTTTTGTCTCTATGTATGTAAAACTTCCTGGTGAAGTCTGACTGACGTCTCACAATACCCGATTGAGAGCACCTGTACCCAAATATTTGTCAGAAAATACATTTATTAGCAGGGTGTAACACCCCAAACGCCCCCTTTGAAATTACACCACTGAGTCAAAGCAGAGGAAGTATCTGGCAATTCAGCAAGCTCACAGTACTACTGGTCCTGTGTTTCAAAGGACAGTGACAACACAGCAGTACGTGTCACAAGGATAGCCTGGTTGTACTTTAGTCACACACGCCGCATACAACTGGGCTGACACAGTGTCAGCAAGAAGGAGGGGATGTGTTTCAAGAATCTGAAAAATTCATTGGGCAAGGCTCACTGAATATGAACGGAGGATTCTGTAATGGTCACAATAATTGTGAGTCAGTGACAGGGAGGCTGGTGTTGACGAGTAGCTGGTACAGGCTTTGAAACTCACGGGGTGAGGTACACACATGATTGGTCGTAGGGTTTCAACAAGAGCAGCGGTGGATGCTGAGGTGTTTTATGATGATTAGCTAGGATGTCATAGTACGTTTGTGATGTTTCTTGGCAATATTATGTCATATTGTGAATGATGTGCTGTAGTTCGTAATACTGTTATTTGATTTAATGCTGTGCTATGTTATTTTATTTGATGTTATGAAATGGTATACTACGGTATGGTATGTTTTGTTATGGTGTGGGGGTTAGCTTTGCTGTAGGTTGTCGTAGATAGAAATATGTGGTGTGGAATGCTGTGGTGTGGTAAGCAAGGGGTGGTAACCATAGTAATACTACATTATCTTATTTTACGCCTGCCTTGACATACTGTACCCCTCCTAATCCCATTTACTGCTTTTTCTTGCAGACATGTGTCTGTGTTTGTAGGTTTGCCCACGCAGGTTCACCTAAAAATTTCCATGTCAGAACACATGGCACATGCTTGTCGAATTAAGGTTTTTTAATCCATCCTGTCTGGGTTTGCAGCCTTTTCCATCAGTGCCGAACTACAGTTCCCAGAATGCTTTTGTCTGAGAATAAGAAACAGAACAAGATTAATTCGTCCTTGGTGACCTGGGGATCTCAGGCCTCGCTGGCTGCATCCTATAAACATGCTGTAAAACCGGTTCCTCCCATCGGATGGCTCTCTGAGACACTGAAATGTTTGGCAATGTCCCATTGCCCGAAGGAAGGTAAAACTAAAGTACAACAATTTTCTTCCAATGTCAATTTAGTAATTTTCTCTGCAGTGCCACGCCTAATTCATGCAAATCACAGGTCTGTTACTTTTGCACTCATATTTTTGTTTCGTTGTAGGACCAGGAGGGAACTACATGACCAAGGTTCAAAGCCTGCTCATGATCTACACTAATCCTGTAATGGGTACACCGTTTAAAACTGCAAACATCTTTTGAGACTAATTAATTGTCATCTAAGGCACTCAACTTCGAATAAAACTTTAAGTGGTTTTTTGACAACACTGTTTCCCACGTATTGTTCAATCAACACAAGCCATTTTCAAAACAGTGGCTAATCAGAAATTAATGAATCACAAAATTAATATCAGAAATGGTGTCATGTTCCTCCTAAGTTTGTAGCAAATTCCAATTTTTGGGAAATTCACAAAGGATTTCAGCAGTATGCTAGAGAATCTGTGAAAATTAAAGGTTCCAAAAAATAGAAATTCCCATTTTCGACGATGCAAGTCATTGCCATAAACATAAATGTACGTAGTATGCATTGTGTAATAGTGTGCAATATCTCCATGAGCGCAAGTGCACATTTAAACATTATTTTTTTCTCCCAAGGAAGATATATTTTCCTCTCCATTCGAAAAACCCCTCCTACGTCCCAACTAAGTCTGAGGGCTGTTTCTTTTCCATTCCCATCCTGGATATCGATTTATTCCTGCCATTGTCTGGGGTAAAACTCTGACTGAATACAAGATGGAAATAGGCCGAGATAAAATTTATGAATAAACACAAACAAGTTGTTTGTTCCAGAGAATTCCTTCCCTGCAGTGCCCTAAGTGAATGCCGTAAGTGAGTTTATTGAATCACAAACATTGCTTGATGTTAGTAGAAAGTCAATTTGTGTGTAAATTGAGCTTACACAAGTGTAAAAGATTTTTGTTATGTCATGTTAACGGATATTTCTTAAGCGCACAACCATTGATGGAGCGCGATGATGTTAAAAAATTGTAGGGGTGCATCATAATCATGGATAGTCCGCATCCGCATATATTCTTGTGTTATATTAATTTTGATCATTAGAATTGTATTGTGATAACAAAATGTGCAAGTGAATAGAAAAGTATTTTGTGTCACGCAGAAGAGAAATTAAATGATGTTTTATTTGAAATTGTAACGTTAGTATGTTGCAGCTGCCTAACGGAAAGTTTATGTGTAGTAAAATGCATTTCTGATTTAAACGTGCACCATGTTGAAAATTACACAAAGAAATAATGAGTTATGTTTAACATGTAATAATTGTAGATGTTTGCAACAAGAAGCATTATTAATATGTGTGTAAATCCTGATGTGTAAATGAATGTTCACGTTGTGCTATGAAAGGCCTATTTGTTTATTTTTATGTTAGCTGAATTGTGTAGGCCTGGAAATGTAATTTCCCTGGTAGGCTCTCACATTTAGAAGTAGTCAGCGATTTTCATGTGCACGCAGGGATATCCTGTTCTCACGTTTCAGTTGCAGGTGGAAGAAGCTGCCTTTGTTAGTTAGAACTAATGCCTTTTGTTTTAGGAGTTAGACAGGAAGGAGAAGTGAAACAAAGTAAATAGAAGGTCGATAATTGGGAGCCAGTGCTCTTTCTCGCTGAGGAGGCCTGGGAACCAAGGTCATCGGACTACACATGGAGAAGACGGTGGAAAACTACCTAGGAGAGTTGTCCGTTAGCATGAGGTGATATGTGGGCGTGTTTTACATTTTTGTATTTTGTATTAGGGAAAGTGCCCCGAGGGAGGAGAGGCAGAGGGAGACAGGATGAGTTAGGAGAAGGGGTTAGAAGATCGATCTAGGAGGAGTATCTTAGAACAAGCTCTGTAGCATTGGCTACCCGACTTACATCATGAATGTGCTTTCTAGGAAGTCTTCATGAGCTGATACCTTTAACTGACTTTGCCTGGGAAATGCTAAGTAGGGTTGTCACCTTAGAGATAGAGTAGGGATGGTCTAATGTTTTTCACTTTTCAGCCACAGATAAAGTCTGACTTAAATGTTGGAGCAGTCCTTGCTTGTGTTCTATTTTTGGAGTTGTTTATTCCCTTCATGATTCATCGGAGCAGACTCATTAGTAGATTTGGTTTTGTATTAGTTCCCATGTATTTTTACAAACTCGTCTTGAGGTGCTTGCATATTCAGTTGTTTTTGGCTTTGTAATAAACCCCCTAACCTGAATTTGGAGTCCGTGATCTTCTGAGCCATGGTTACTATTGGAAGTTGAATTACTTAAATTGAGTTGCTTCTCCCTTTTACACACTTCAGCAGGTAAAATGAGACATCGACCTAGGGTTCCTCGTTAAAATTTTAGTAGTGGAACCCAGCCTTATCACCATCATGGCTTTCTGGTGCTGCCCAGGTATAGCCCAACATAAAAAGAAAAGAAAGATTAAGATAATTTATAATCAGCTTTAAATAAAAAAAGTCGAAACTTTTTTAAACGTCATCAGGAATGTTTGAGAAAGTAAACATGCAAAAACAACAGTTGATGGACAGAAAGCAGAACAATGTCATTCATTCACCCCAGTACAGAGATCTGGGCCTAAATCCATCGTTTTTTTGCTCACTATGCCGTTCCAGTTTGAACCCAGCCATATGCAAATCAGTCTTGACCCTGTGCCTCATGGGAACAGTCCAGCCCGAACTGCCATGCCAGGTCCTCCCTGGACTGGAAACAAGCATCCTAGGACCAGTTTCGGGGTTTCACCCCTCTTCAGCCAGGATAGCTTGATTCCAGTGGCATGGAGAGCATGGGACCCACATCTTGGCATGCCCTTCCCCACTCGTGGTGACACATGCAAAAACAACAGTTGATGGACAGAATGCAGAACAATGTCACACATTCACCCCAGTACAGAGATCTGGGGATAAATCCATCGTTTTTTGCTCACCATGCCGTTCCAGTTTGAACCCAGCCATATGCAAATCAGTCTTGACCCTGTGCCTCATGGGAACAGTCCAGCCCGAACTGCCATGCCAGGTCCTCCCTGGACTGGAAACAAGCATCCTAGGACCGGTTTCAGGGTTTCACCCCTCTTCAGCCAGGATAGCTTGATTCCAGTGGCATGGAGAGAACGGGACCCACGTCTGGGCATACCCTTCCCACTCGGGGTGACAAATGCAAAAACAACAGTTGATGGACAAAATGCAAAACAATGTCACACATTCACCCCAGTACAGAGATCTGGGGCTAAATCCATCGTTTTTTGCTCACCATGCCGTTCCAGTTTGAACCCAGCCATATGCAAATCAGTCTTGACCCTGTGCCTCATGGGAACAGTAGAGCCCTTTGGTTTTGCTTTGTTCGCCCTAAGTTGGCAGGGTATGCCCAGACGTGGGTCCCTTGCTCACTTTGCCACTGGACTCAAGCTAGCCTGGCTGATGACGGCTGATTAGCCAGAAACCGGTCCCAGGATGCTTGTTTCCGGTCCAGGTAAGACATGGCTCGGCAGTTCGGGCTGGACTGTTCCCATGAGGCACAGGGTCAGACTAATTTGCATATGGCAATGTCTGAACTGGGGTGGCAGAGTGAGCTAAAGAATTATGATGGATTAAACCCAGATCAGTTGACTGGGGGTGAGTGCTTGCAATGTTAAACACACCGTCCATCACCCCCTTTGGTTTTGCTTTGTTCGCCCTAAGTTGGCAGGGTATGCCCCGACGTGGGTCCCTTGCTCACTTTGCCACCGGATTCAAGCTAGCCTGGCTGATGACGGCTGATTAGCCAGAAACCGGTCCCAGGATGCTTGTTTCCGGTCCAGGGAAGACATGGCTTGGCAGTTCGGGCTGGACTGTTTCCATGAGGCACAGGGTCAGACTGATTTGCATATGGCCATGTCTGGACTGGGGTGGCGGAGTGAGCTAAAGAATGATGATGGATTAAGCCCAGATCAGTTGACTGGGGGTGAGTGCTTGCAATGTTCAACACTCCGTCCATCATCTTGGTTTTGCTTTGTTCGCCCTAAGTTGGCAGGGTATGCCCAGACGTGCGTCCCTTGCTCACTTTGCCACTGGATTCAAGCTAGCCTGGCTGATGACGGCTGATTAGCCAGAAACTGGTCCCAGGATGCTTGTTTCTGGTCCAGGGAAGACATGGCTTGGCAGTTTGTGCTGGACTGTTCCCATGAGGCACAGGGTCAGACTGATTTGCATATGGCCATGTCTGATCTGGGGTGGCGGAGTGAGCTACAGAATGATGATGGATTAAACCCAGATCAGTTGACTGGGGGTGAGTGCTTGCAATGTTCAACAATCCGTCCATCATCCCCTTTGGTTTTGATTTGTTTGCTCTAAGTTGGCAGGTTATGCCCAAACGTGCGTCCCTTGCTCACTTTGCCACTGGATTCAAGCTAGCCTGGCTGATGACGGCTGATTAGCCAGAAACCGGTCCCAGGATGCTTGTTTTCGGTCCAGGGAAGACATGGCTTGGCAGTTCGGGCTGGACTGTTCCCATGAGGCACAGGGTCAAAATGATTTGCATATGGCCATGTCTGAACTGGGGTGGCGGAGTGAGCTAAAGAATGATGATGGATTAAACCCAGATCAGTTGACTGGGGGTGAGTGCTTGCAATGTTCAACTATCCGTCCATCATCCCCTTTGGTTTTGATCTGTTCGCTCTAAGTTGGCAGGGTATGCCCAGACGTGGGTCCCTTGCTCACTTTGCCACTGGTTCAAGCTAGCCTGGCTGATGACGGCTGATTAGCCAGCAACCGGTCCCAGGATGCTTGTTTCCAGTCCGGGGAAGACATGACTTGGCAGTTCGGGCTGGACTGTTCCCATGAGGCAGAGGGTCAGACTGATTTGCATCTGTCCATGTCTGAACTGGGGTGGCGGAGTGAGCTAAAGAATGATGATGGATTAAACCAAGATCAGTTGACTGGGGGTGAGTGCTTGCAATGTTCAACACTCTGTCCATCATCCCCTTTGGTTTTGCTTTGTTCGCCCTAAGTTGGCAGGGTATGCCCAGACGTGGGTCCCTTGCTCACTTTGCCACTGGATTCAAGCTAGCCTGGTTGATGATGGCTGATTAGCCAGAAACCGGCCCCAGGATGCTTGTTTCCGGTCCAAGGAAGACATGGCTTGGCAGTTCGGGCTGGACTGTTCCCATGAGGCACATGGTCAGACTGATTTGCATATGGCCATGTCTGAACTGGGGTGGCGGAGTGAGCTAAAGAATGATGATGGATTAAACCCAGATCAGTTGACTGGGGGTGAGTGCTTGCAATGTTCAACAATCCGTCCAAACCATGCCTGAGAAGCATTCAAGTACTTGGCAGCTGCAATTAAAAAGGCTCTTTAACCATAAGAAGAGCGAACATTAGGAAAATCAAGAAGAAATTTAGGTCCAAATGTACGTAGCACTGATCACAATTTGCCACTAGTATTTTATAGACCAGTGTGGTGATTTGCAAACCAACCTATGTAGTAATAGGACGATTAGCAAATTATCGATTCATAGTTGGTCGCAATTTGACCTACCTAATAAATATTAGTGAGGTAGATCACAAATTGCAACCCAGTAGCAATCGCAGCCTTCACAGGGATGGTGACCTGCGGGGGTCAGCAGATCACCCTTGTATTTAAATTTAAAAAAATGTTTAATGCAACCCATTTTCGTTAAAGGAAAACAGGCTACATTAAAAAAAATAAAGTTTCATTTTTAAAGAGTAGGCCATGGGACACTGCCTACTGTTAAAAAACGTTTTTGTCAACATTCAAGTAGAGGAAGGGGTCCCTTGGTGACCCATTCCCATTTTGGAATGGTTTACCTCCTCTTTTGAGGCAGTGATAAGAGATTAACATTTTGTGGGCCAAATTCGGTCGCAAAATATTAATACAGAACCATGCAATTCCGCATTTGAAAGATATGTCCTAAATAGTCCCCTTCCAAATACTGATTCGGACTTTGGTCACAAACCAAAAATGCGATTTGGTAACATGATACCGAATCGCAATTTGTGGTTTGTTTATACAGAACAGCCCTTTTGCAGTCAGAAGCTGCCTGATTCTGCAAATCTCACACTTTGCGATTACAAAAAGCCTACATATCTCAGTGCCCTAACATAAAATGCAAGAAAGATTATGAATCATTAAGTTGTTTAAAAGAATCAAAGGGGCATCACCATGTGATACCTTATGCAAAATTGTCTTTTATGAATCACACCCAGATTGTATTGCCCCAAATTGGCATTCACAAGACGGTGAATGTTTGACCTGGCATCCTTGGTGTGGTCTTCCCCCTAACTTTTTGCCTTGACACCTCCTGATTTGCAGACACAATTGTTGCTGGGTCTTGGACTCAGTGCAATTTACCACTGCTAACCAGTGCTAAAGTGCTTGTGCTCTCTTCTTAAAACATGGTAACATTGGCTTATATCCAATTGGCATATTTCATTTACTTGTAAGTCCAAGTAAAGTGGCACTACCTGTGCACATGGTCTGTAAATTAAATGTTACTAGTGGGCCTGAAGCACTGATTGTGCCACCCACTTCAGTAGCACCTTAAACATGTCTCAGGCCTGCCATTGCTGCCTGTGTGTGTGTGCAGTTTTAAACTGCCTTTTCAACCTGAAATGTCCAAACCTTCCTTTTCAATACACATAAATCACCCCTCGGGTAGGTTCTGGACAGCCCCGAGGGCTGGGTGCGATATAGTTAAAAAGTAGAACATGTTCTTTTATGTCTTACATGTCCTGGTAGCGGAAAACTCTTCACTACTGCAATGCCTACCTCTCCCAAAAACTAACATCGGAATTACCTTATTATATTTAATAAGCTTTAATTTCCATATGAGAAGAGGTAACCAGTTCATTTTGGTGTCTTTGGAATTGTAATTAAAAATCCTAACTTATGGTGAAGTCGGATTTTGAATTACAATTTTGAAAATGCCACTTTTAGAAAGTGGGCATTTTCCTGCCCTAGCCATTTAGTGCCTGCAGCTGTCTTTGGGTCTCATGACTATGTGTGGTTGACAGTTGGGCTTAGTGTATTCCTCCTAGCCAGACACACACAATGGAGAGCTTAGGTGCAACCGGGTGGGCCATTACTGGCAGGATAGGAAGGAGGAGCTGGGCCCAGTCCTACTTACACTTGAATAGGCTCTGTCCTGCCTCCACACAAAGGGCTACATACCCCCTGTAGTTAGTCTGGAGCCAAGGCAAGGAAGGCATGGCGCCTGTGCACTTCAAAGGCTTCTAGAAGCATCTCCCCACTTCAAAGGCACAACTTTGGACCACAGACACCAACTCTTCAGTTCAGTTCTGTACCTGTGGATACTCTGCCATGAAGGACTGCTGTGCTGCTGAAAGGACTGCCACTCTGCTGGACTGCTGCTCTGAACAACTCCTGCTCTGCTGTGCTGACTTGCTGCCTACGGGCTCTCTTGCCTGAGTGAGAAGGACTGGACCCACATCTCTTGAATCCAGAACCCCAGAGTGACTCCAAGTGCTAGTTGGCTGGCCTCCTGATCTCAATCCTCAGGGACGCCACCGGACTTTCAACAACCTTGCACCTGCACGTGGACTCCGCCATCTGTGAGTATACCCTACCAAGTGGTGCCACCCCAGACCTGGACCCTATAAAGTGGGCCTAAGGGTGCTCTGCCAGCCTCTGTGGATCCAGTGAAACTGACACATCTTCTCTGCTGCGCAGCGCACACCCAAGAAGAACTATCACATCGTGGCTGTTGCATGGATTGGAAATGTTGCAAAGACCCGCATCCCCTCCACAACCTCATTGGAACTGCGACTGCGAGACGCATTCTTAGCACAGACGCCTGCCTCGATGATGCCGCAGGACTCCGCATCGCAGCTTCACAGCTCCTTGGAACCAACGCATCTCTCCGACTGTACGCTGCATCCTTGACGCTGGACTTCACATTACAACCCCGTCGACAGGATCCTCGACTGCGATGCAGGCCATCACATTGCAGTTTTGCCACATCTCAGAACTGACGTATTGATTCAGCTGTGAGACGCATCTTCTCCTTGGATCCTCGCAACACTCCTCAAACCAGGATTTACCGTACTCTGTTAAGCAAGCCTAACTGGGTTCCTGTAGCTGGCCGCACTCTATCACTTTGTCCCAGTCCAGTGCAACCAGATGTCCACAGTTGGCGCTTTGTTCTTTTTGGTTCTATTTTCACAAAAATCTTTAAAATTGCATTTCTCTGATTCTACTAATTGGATTTTTTTTAAAATTTTATTAGAAACATTGGGCATCACCAATTCGCAGATCTATACAATAGTTAGCCTCTAGCAGCACCAGTACTTTTTAAACTTGTTAAATCGATACTTGTACATGACTTCAAGAACCATCACAGCAACATTATAACATACCAGCCCCGTTACCTTCCTACCCTTAATCTGACATTTGAACAGCTTCCGATCTTGGTGGTTCACAAATATACCCCCTGAATTTATTCCAATCTCCCCAGACTCTTGCCCATTTTTGGGGACATCCCCGATGCACATATACCGCCCTTTCTGCTACCATGGCTTCATCCATGTCCCTACACCATTCCTGCAGCGTAGGAGACTCGCCCGACCCCCACCTCCTTGCAATATTCCTTTTAGCAACCATGATTCCCAGTGTTACCCAGTCCTGCGCTGGGTGGGTTAGGTCAGTCGGCTCCCACATGTTTAATAAGCATTGTTTCGGTTCTGGAAGCAATGATTCTTCCACAGTTTGAGACATAGTCCTCATTATCTTGACCCAATATGCCCTAATCTTCGGACATTCCCATATCGTATGATAGACAGTACCCTCTTCCCCACAATCCCGCAGACAAAATTGGTGTGCAGCCATTCCTATTTTAAAGAGGGTCACTCTGGTGTAATACGTACAATGAAGTAATTTCAGTTGTATCAACCGCAGGCGCGCCGGTATTGCAACCTCCCGAGGAGACGACAGTGCCTCCTGCCACTCTTCATCATCCAATTCTCCCAAATCTACAGCCCATTTCCGTTTAAGTGCCAACATGGGGTCAGGCAAGTTGTTTATCAACTTACGATAGGTGAAAGAAGTGGCCCTTTTATGCATATATTCAGTCAGCAATCTATCCTCTAAGGGAGTAGCCTCTGCCAAGATGGTACCTGTAGGTATAGCCGCCTGTAGCGCGTGCTTCACCTGCATGTATCTGTAAATTTCCGACGGGGCAAATTCATATTGGGCCTGCAGGTGTTCAAACGAGACTACCGCACCCTTTCTCCAGAGATCGCCCACCGTTGATATGCCTATTGCATCCCATTTATCAAAGCCTTTACTGTTCTTTAATCGTCCAAGCCGCTGAGATGTCCAGAGTGGTGTCATTACCCCCCTCCATCCCAGCCTGGCATGCGCCTCGTGCCATATGTGAACAGTGTGCGCCGTTGGCCCAATCAGGAGTCTGGATTTAGCTCTATTATACAGTACCGACAGGACTCCATCCTCTCCTAGTCCCTGCCTATCCGCCTGTAACGCTGGGTCAGCATGAGGAGTGTGCATCCAACTATTAATCACTTTTAATTGGGCCGCCCAGTAGTATATTTGTATATTAGGGAGGGCTATACCACCGTCATACCAACTCCTGACCAACTTATCCTGCCCAATGCGCGTCGGTTTACTCCCCCAAATCAGACCGGAAACTTCCGAAGCGATTGTTTTAAAATAACTCAGTGGTACTCGAAACGAGGTATTCTCCAAAACATACAAAAAGTGTGGGAGCGCCATCATTTTAAAAAGCGCCGCTCTTCCCAGCATTGATAACGGCAGACCACGCCATACCAACGCGTCGCGCTGAAACTGCTCCAAGGGAGGTCCAAGATTTCTCTGAAGGAATTCATCGGGTTTGGGTGTAATATGAATGCCTAGATATTTAAAGGTCGCCTCCGGGACCTGCAACGGGCAATCCCTGGGAAGCAACGGCGTCGGACCATGCAATACAAATAGGACCGATTTGGACCAGTTGATGGTGTATCCGGATACCCGACCGAATATTTCACAAATATTTAAGAGCGCCAGGATGGAGCGTTCGGGGGATGTCAGATACAGTAGCACATCATCCGCATAAAGGGAAATGCGGTCTTCCCAGTGTGGTGTCCATTTAAGTCCATGAATCATCGGCTCCCATCTGATCCATGCCGCCAGTGGCTCCAACACTAATGCGAAGAGCAACGGGGGCAGTGGACACCCCAGGCGCGTTCCCTGCGCCAGCGGGAAGTCTCCAGATATATTTCCATTGGCCGCTACATGCGCTATTGGTTTATCGTAGAGCAGTTGTATCCACTAAGGACTGCAAAAAGATACGGCCATTCCACCATATCAAACACCATCCGCGCATCAAGGGAGAGGATAACCGCCGGCTCCTGAATATTGGACATGCGCGCTATTACTCCCTGCAGCCGCCGCAAGTTGAGAGCAGTGCTCCTATTTGGCATAAACCCAAACTGATCTGGGTGAATTAAGGTTGCAAGATGGGGGGCCACCTGTGTCGCCAATAGTTTGGCTAATATTTTGGTTTCGGCGTTAAGTAATGATATCGGGCGGTAAGAGGCGCATTCTTCAGGGGGTTTTCTGGGTTTCGGGATCGTCACAATGCTGGCCATTCGTTGATCTCGCGGGAGCTCCCCCGCCGCTAGGCTCTCAAGATACATATTTAAAAGATGAGGGGCAGTCATAGCGGCCGTCTTTTTATATAGGTCAATGGGCAAACCATTAGGTCCCACCGCTTTCCCCGACTGTAGGGAGCCGATAGCCAATTGCAATTCATCGACCGTTAGGTCGGCTTCCAGGGTGAGGGCTTCTTCTGGGGATACTTTAGGCAACTGAATATCTTTAATATACGCTTGAGCCACTATCGTCTGTATAGTCGTCTGTGATTCGTATACCTGTTTGAAATGCCCGGCTAACGTATTCCCAATTTTACTCCGGCGCAGCCACCAATGAGCCATCTGGCGTCCGTAGCTGCGCTATCGTTCTTTGTGCTCACTCCGTTTTATCAAGCCAGGCTAAATGTTTACTAGCCTTATCACCTATGCCGTATATTGTGTGCCACGTGGCTTGGATCCGAGCCCTAGTCGTCTCCAGCTGGTATTCCCTAAATTCACATTGTTTAGCGCGCAATGCTCGGGATGTCTCTAATGACGGATTCTGTGCGTCTTGATCTGTAGCAGTGCGCAGTTCGGACTCAATGGTATCTAATTCAGCTTGTTTTGCCCTCTTGTGGCCTACAACAGAAGAAATGACCTGCCCACGAATCACCGTTTAAATGCTTCCCAAAGATTACCCAGAGACTGGACTGAGGAAGCATTCTCTTGGAAGTAATGCCGTGTCGTCGTAATTATGTCTTCTGAGATCTTAGGGATTTGTAAATATCCCGGAAACACGGGGTAGACACGCTTCCGCGCTCTGTGATGGTTCGTGTACTTTAGCATTAAGGGTGAGTGATCTGAAATACCCCTAGGGCGGATCTCAACATCCACCACATTTGTGAGATGTTCTGCGGCTGTAAAGAAATAATCAATACGGGAAAGGCTATTATGCACCCCGACTGAAAAGTGTATTGTCTCGCCTCTGGATGTCTGTATCTCCACGCATCTGTAAGCCCGAGAGCCTCTAAAAACCCCTCTAGATGCGCAGTGCCTGTCTTGTTCTGCCTGGGGGGGTGCAAGCATTGAAGTCCCCACCAATCATTATCATACCCTCTGGAAGACCTAGTAGAAATGCGCTAAGCGCCGGGAGAGCAACTGAGTGAAGGGCTGGAGGGATGTATACGGACACGATATTGAACAGTTTCCCTTCCCAGTGACAGGAAATTGCCGCAAAGCGACCCTGATCATCCGTTTGAGTATGCTGTATTATCAGCGGCAACTGTTTATGCACTAAAATACCCACACCTCTTGAGCCTCAAGAGAACGCAGAGTGCACCACCATTTTGTACCCCCATCGAGCCATAGCCCTGCAAGCCGAGCCCACCAAATGCGTTTCCTGCAGCAGGGCCACCGCCGGTGCGCATCTCTTTAGATACTGTAGAACGAGACCTCTCTTTATTTTATCCCCCAGCCCATGCACATTCCATGTAAGCAGCGTTAAGGGGGTAACTGGGGACACCGAAGGTATCTGAAAATTCGACTCAATTCGTGTCTGTGTCATCCCTTTCCATCACGCACAGTCTGCCCTCTCTCAGGATCATTTACATTGTGTATCCAGAAACTTTTTCTAATCACATACTGGAAGTGTGCCATACCTGCCCTTATACAAATCTGAACCAAGAACAGAAAACACCAACACACTATTTCCCCCCTCCTACCCACCTCCCTTCCTCCCAGCTCACCCAAACCAAACTTCTCCTGATGAACGCATGGTCATCATTGTATCGAGGTGGGTGTGCATGAATGCAGACAGTATTAAGGGGTCCCTCTTGTAGGGTACATAGCATATCCATCAGTCGTTTTAGCAAAAACCGCAGCCGATGTATCTGCAATCGCATGTTCATCACAATTCGGCTAGCCCATGAATAACAATAAAAACCATAACAATCCCAAAATGAAAAACAACCCACCTCTTACTAATTGGATTTTTATTGCTTTGGTCTTGCTTTATTTATTAAAGAAAGCTCTAATTTTCTAACTTGGTGTTTTTTGTGGTGTTTTACACTTTATTGCTGTTTAAAGTGTTGCACAAATACCTTACACATTGCCCATAAGTTAAGCTTAACTGCTCTGTGAATAGCTGCGAGAGGGTTAAGCACAGGTTAATTTAGGGTTGGCTTGTGATGCATCATGATAAGGATTGTGCTTCCTATTTGACCAGGGCTCACACCCAGTCAACCAAATTTCTTACAGTCAATTAATACAAGCAGTGCTTCAGAGTATGAGGATGGACACAAAAGTCAATCTGGTAGAATGTGTGTGAGCAGCAAGGTGGAGGCATGAAATGTCCTCCTCAAATCACCAGGTGGGAGGGTGACAGTATGACACTGTAAGGTTACAATTCCAATCATGAAGCTTCATTTTAGAAACAATGGTTTTATGGTTTTCACTACCGTTTCATAGTGAACCACAAGGGCAATTTACAGATCAGTTGTCTAGATGAAAGTCAAAGACTGAAAATTTAATATCTTAGTTACATGAAGCCATATCGGAACCCAACATGGTAAACGCATCTAACACCTGAACCAAGATGGTGGGTGAATTTGTCTATTGCTGTTGACTGTCTCCCACTGTTTCATGTGGTTCGTCCTTTTCTTATTTTTATACCCCTCATTACATTCATTTCCTCCTTTATTTGTGTATTCATTATTCATTTAAATACATATTTTAAAATGCATAGCATTTACAGTATGATGATGCTTTGATATAAGTTGATAGTGCATCAATAGTTCATATGTAATGTATTTCTGCAATATGATTTATAGAAACACATGCAATAGGTTTATTTTAGGAAAGTGCCTCTTTTTGCACGGTTACCCAACACTTTTTTCCTGACATCTGATGCAACCTGACTTGATGGACCCTGGGTTCCTGCCAATCAGGTTCCCAGGGCCTGTGTTCTTTCCCAAAACGGTACCTTTGTACCCACAATTGGCACATCCCTGGCCACAGGTAAGCCCCTTGTAAAAGGTATCATGGGTACCAAGTGCACTGTGACCAAGGAAGGACTCTAAGGCTGCAGCACCTATTGTGCCACCCTTAGGGGCCTTGTACCTTAACACCCGCACACTGCCATTGCTGGCTGCATGTTTTGGTGCAGAGAAAAGTGAAGAGTCAACATGACACTCCTCCCTGTGTGCCATGCCTGCAACCCACTGCCTGAGGCCTATGTAAGTCACCCCTCTAGCAGGGTGGACTATCCCCCAGGTGAGGTCACAATGGCATGAACCCTGTGCCCCTACTGTGTCTAAGTCCCTTCTTAGACACTGCAAGTGTAGTACAGCCATAAAGAGTATATGATCTGGGAGTTGGTCCTTACGAACTCCACAGCTCCATAATGGCTTTACTAAAAACTAGGACGTTTGGTAGCAAACGTCTAAGCACATTAAACCCACACTGATGCCAGTGTGGGATTTATGTAAAATGCACTCTGAGGGCATCTTAGAGATGCCCCCTGAAAATCGAGCAGCCCTGGTGTGGTTCCTAAATGGCTGCCTGCCCTTTGCCACCACCAGACAGGTTTCTGGACCCCTGAGTAGTGAGCTTCCACTCTCTAGGTCTAGAAACAAAGGCAGAGGTGTCATGCCTCCTCACCCAGTATAGGCTGGGTCCATGAAGGGGTGGCTTCAAAGGCCTGCCACCTTTGTGAGCTGACCCTGCCTTTTGCTGCCCCCAGCAACTGCCTCCCACCAGCCCTGCCCCCACTTTTGGGTGGGAAAATCAGTGAGAAAACAAAGCTAGGAGAGGTGTGTCCACCTTTGCCAACCAAACTCCTACTTCCGCAAGGAAAAGACTTAGCCAGCCACTCACCCACCTGGCCCGGTCCCTGCTTCTGATCCCAGCCAGGTCTGGGGAGCCTCCCTTGGCTCGATGGACCCCGTCACGGGCACCCGGAACCTCACCAGGTCGCAGGACGGGTGCTCTCGCACCATACGGCACACATCTCAGTCCCCTCAATCTTGAAGATGAGGGGACCCAACCAATCAGGAAGAGGCTCATGCTCCCCTCCACTGGAGGGTGGGATAATAGGGGGTGTACCCACCCCAAGGAAGGGACCCATTGGTCCTGACCTGCACACCCCTTTAAACACCCCTAAATCTAGTATTTAGGGGCAACCTTGCCTCCTCATATTTTAGGAAGAAAGAAAAAGGACTGAAGAGTCTCGCTGACCCATGTTGAAGAGGACACCTACTCCTTTGGCCCCAGCCCTACCAGCCTGTCCCGACTCCGACTGGCCTGCAGCGAAGAAACCGGCATGTCCAGCAGCCCCCAGAGCACGAAGGACCTGCCCTGCTCTCACCTTACAGACTCTGTATCCCGTGAGCACCGGGTTTGCACTACTCTGCACCCAATGCCCACGGCCGAAGTTCAAGTGGCTTAACACCACGAGGGGGTCTCCCCAGCGATCCTGACCTGGGATCTGGTGATCCCCAAGCTCCCTCAAGCTTCAAGACGACGCCTGCAGCCTCAACCTGAAGGGTCCCCCCAACCGCGACTGGAGCTGGTAAGAAAACCCAATGCCAGAAAACACCCTTGCACCCGACCCCCCACAGCCTTGGATGGCACAACTAACAGTGTCCAGGCATCCCCCAAGATCTGAACTTACCTCTCCAGCTGGCGGTCGCCTTCAGGAAGTCTCCCTGCCTGAGCCTGCAGCAACTTCTCCAAACCGAAGGTTTCCATTGAAAAGCACAGGTTCCCCAACGTCTTTTTGGCACCCTGCACCCGGCCGCCCCAGTGCCGCTGATGGTGCAGCTCCTGTGTTGGTCGTTGGTCCCTGCAGTGCTCACCTTAACCCCAGGAGCTTTGCTTCAACACCTGAGTGGCCTGCTCGTCAGCAGTCCCTAACTAAAGGCCCCCTTAGCCCCATTGGCTAACATTCAATCAATCAATCAATCAGTCATTTGTAAAGCGCACTACATACCCGCGAGGGTCTCAAGGCGCTGGGGGGGAGGGCCACTACTGATCGAACAGCCAGGTCTTGAGCATCCTCCTGAAGGCCAGCAGGTCTTGGGTCTGTCGTAGGCTCAGTGGGAGGGTGTTCCATGTCTTGGCGGCGTGGTGGGAGAAGGATCTCCCGCCGGTGGTTGTTCTTTGGATGCGAAGGACGGTGGCGAGTGAGAGGTCGGCGGAGCGTAGCTGGTGGCTGGGGATGTAGAAAGAGAGCCGTCTGTTGAGGTATGCTGGGCCAGTCTTGTGGAGTGCCTTGTGTGCGTGGATGAGGAGCTTGAAGGATATCCTCTTGCTGGGCCCCTGCACTCTGCACCTGGCCGCCCCAGTGCCGCTGGTGGTGCAATTCGAGTGCCCATCTAGACCTTGGGGAACCTTGGTCCTAGCCCCCAAAACTCCCACTCGTAAGTTGTGTACTTACCTAAGAAACCACTAACACTTTTTCTCCGATAGGAACCCATGCTATGAGATTTTGGGCCTACAATGTTCCAAGTATTGAACTAATGTTTGTATGGATAAAAGAGAACTAAACTGCAAGGTATAAAAAGTCTTACTTACTGTGTATTGTAAGAACCGTAGGTGTGGTATCTAGGCATACCACCCCCAGTAATCAAAGTAATCCAAAAGTAACAAAAAATATTCTAAAAGTAATTATTGTAGAATGCAAACTGCTTTCTAAATCATTATCAACCTGTAACTATTGCAAAATTCAATCAGAACTGTATTGCATTGGGAAATCCTGCATTCCAAGTATATTTTACCTACCTGTACCAAGTCCTGCTTGGTTCTAGAAATGAAATACAAGTATACCTTTTTTCTACTTACCCAATTGGTCTGGATTCAGTCTCTGAGTGTGTGCATCAGTCTTGATTGAGTGAAACAATACATGCTTATCACACCGTCTGGATAAGCCTAACTGCTGGCCCACACTACCACAAGTAGAAATGTTAGTACTTTCCTAAGTTAGTCTCTACTATACCTCTGGGGACTCCCTGGACTCTGTGCACACTATACCTTACTTTGGTATAGTATATACAGAGCCAGCTTCCTATATTTCTGCAAATGTGCAAGAGAATTCACATTTCTGTACACACCTAATATCAGAAGACACTAGATTCATTTTTCTCAGAATAATGTTGAAAATCAGTAAATAAGATTGCTGTACATGCATTTTGGGGGGTGAAAGAGCTTCAGCGTGTTGTGGGAACATAAAAGTCGGAAACTGCTCGAAGGTTACGCACTGGTGCAGACTGGTGCTTCTCATGAGCAATTCGGCATAACAATGAAATTGACTAGTCGTGCTTCCCAAAGCAAGACAAAGAAAACATCAACTATGAGTAAAGGGTAATTTTCAGGTGCAAAAACCCTGAAGCCCAAATATTATTTCCACCAGATATAGGTGCCGATCACGATCCTGCAAAAACCGGGTACGAACCGTCGGACGGAGCACAATCTCCGCCCGACGCGTACCCGGTCGTCAATTTTCACAAACAAGGAATTACGATTCGCACGGGTACACCATTACCGTACGAATCGTAAAAAAGCCCGACCGAACAAAAAAACACCTACCAATGCGATCCGGGAAAGCGCCGACCTGACGTCGGGACGCTCGCAGCCAGCCATTCACGACCCAGGAATCACGATTCGCACCGACGTCACCCCACACGGTGAATATTTTGCGGCAGCCAAAAACTGCCGGGAAATCAGGACGACGCGAACAAGGACCACCAGTACGCGACGGACAGACGACGACGCGAACAAGGAGGACCAGTACGTGACGGACACACAGGACGACGCCACTAAGGAGGACCCGTACGCGACAGGACGACGCGATCAAGGAGGACCCGTACGCGACAGGACGACGCGAGCAAGGAGTACCAGTACGCGACGGACAGACATGGACCCGAACCTACGAGTCATCCCTGCCCTCATAGCAGTACACCTCCTCTACAGGTTACGACGCAGACGCCGCAGAAGGTCAGAATCACTAAGGGAGGGGGGAAAGTGGGGTGGGGTGGGGGTGGCACGACCAGGGCAGGCCACAAAACAACCACATAAGTCACACACCACACATGGCCTGGACATACCTGACTCCCATGCCCTGGTCACCACGAGGGGGTGGGGCGTGTCCTGATAAGCCAGCGACCGCCACAACGGAAGTCCGTCACCACGCGAACCGGCAACACAACCAGACAGGTACGTCCCGTACCCACGCCTGAAGAGCGTGGGTACGAGTCGGACCACGCCCACACACGTCACCCCAACAATGGCGGGACGGATCGCACCCACGTGGCAAAGGCCTGGGTACGGGCCGCACAAACATCACATAGCGTGGGGACGGATATGTACGGACCCTACCCCCACCCCGTATGCAAGGAGCGTACCCCCCACCCCAACAGTGCAAGTACGACGCGAACCCTCACCCGCGTATGCAAGGAGCGTACCCCCCAGCCCAACAGTGTAAGTACGACCCGTACCCCCACCCGCGTATGCAAGGAGCGTACCCCCCATGCCAACAGTGTTAGTACGACCCGTACCCCCACCCGCGGACGTACGGAGCATACCCCCACCCCAACAGTGTAAGTTCGACCCGTACCCTCACCCGCGTATGCATGGAGCGTACCCCCCATGCCAACAGTGTAAGTACGACTCGAACCCCCACCCGCGGACTCACGGACCGTACCCCCACCCCAACAATGTAAGTTCGACCCGTACCCTCACCCGCGAATGCAAGGAGCGTACCCCCCAGCCCAACAGCGTAAGTACGACCCGTACCCCCACCCCGTATGCAAGGAGCGTACCCCCCACCCCAACAGTGCAAGTACGACCCGTACCCCCACCCGCGTATGCATGGAGCGTACCCCCCATGCCAACAGTGCAAGTACGACGCGAACCCTCACCCGCGTATGCAAGGAGCGTACCCCCCAGCCCAACAGTGTAAGTACGACCCGTACCCTCACCCGCGTATGCATGGAGCGTACCCCCCATGCCAACAGTGTAAGTACGACTCGAACCCCCACCCGCGGACTCACGGACCGTACCCCCACCCCAACAATGTAAGTTCGACCCGTACCCTCACCCGCGAATGCAAGGAGCGTACCCCCCAGCCCAACAGCGTAAGTACGACCCGTACCCCCACCCCGTATGCAAGGAGCGTACCCCCCACCCCAACAGTGCAAGTACGACCCATACCCCCACCCGCGTATGCATGGAGCGTACCCCCCATGCCAACAGTGCAAGTACGACGCGAACCCTCACCCGCGTATGCAAGGAGCGTACCCCCCAGCCCAACAGTGTAAGTACGACCCGTACCCCCACCCGCGTATGCATGGAGCGTACCCCCCATGCCAACAGTGCAAGTACGACACGAACCCTCACCCGCGTATGCAAGGAGCGTACCCCCCAGCCCAACAGTGTAAGTACGACCCGTACCCCCACCCGCGTATGCATGGAGCGGACCCCCCATGCCAACAGTGCAAGTACGACGCAAACCCTCACCCGCGTATGCAAGGAGCGTACCCCCCATGCCAACAGTGTAAGTACGACCCGTACCCCCACCCGCGTATGCATGGAGCGTACCCCCCATGCCAACAGTGCAAGTACGACGCGAACCCTCACCCGCGTATGCAAGGAGCGTACCCCCCAGCCCAACAGTGTAAGTACGACCCGTACCCCCACCCGCGTATGCATGGAGCGTACCCCCCATGCCAACAGTGCAAGTACGACGCGAACCCTCACCCGCGTATGCAAGGAGCGTACCCCCCAGCCCAACAGTGTAAGTACGACCCGGACCCCCACCCGCGTATGCAAGGAGCGTACCCCCCATGCCAACAGTGTTAGTACGACCCGTACCCCCACCCGCGGACGTACGGAGCGTACCCCCACCCCAACAGTGTAAGTTCGACCCGTACCCTCACCCGCGTATGCATGGAGCGTACCCCCACCACACCAGTGTAAGTTGACTCGTACCCTCACCTCGAATGCATTGAGCGTACCCCCACCGTGTATGTGCCAAGCGTACATATCCTGAAATCGGAGGTGTGTGTGCAGAGTCCACCCAGCAGTGCCCTGAGACAGGAGGGGTGGTTGCCTATCACTCCCAGCAGTGCCCTGAGACAGGAGGGGTGTGTGCAGAGTCCTCCCAGCAGTGCCCTGAGACAGGAGGGGTGTGTGCAGAGTCCTCCCAGCAGTGCCCTGAGACAGGAGGGGTGGGTGCCTATCACTCCCAGCAGTGCCCTGAGACAGGAGGGGTGTGTGCAGAGTCCTCCCAGCAGTGCCCTGAGACAGGAGGGGTGGGTGCCTATCACTCCCAGCAGTGCCCTGAGACAGGAGGGGTGTGTGCAGAGTCCTCCCAGCAGTGCCCTGAGACAGGAGGGGTGTGTGCAGAGTCCTCCCAGCAGTGCCCTGAGACAGGAGGGGTGGGTGTGGAGTCCTCCCAGCTGTGCCCAGAGACAGGAGGGGTGGGTGTGGAGTCCTCCCAGCAGTGCCCTGAGACAGGAGGGGTGTGTGCAGAGTCCACCCAGCAGTGCCCTGAGACAGGAGGGGTGGTTGCCTATCACTCCCAGCAGTGCCCTGAGACAGGAGGGGTGGGTGTGGAGTCCTCCCAGCAGTGCCCTGAGACAGGAGGGGTGTGTGCAGAGTCCTCCCAGCAGTGCCCTGAGACAGGAGGGGTGGGTGCCTATCACTCCCAGCAGTGCCCTGAGACAGGAGGGGTGTGTGCAGAGTCCTCCCAGCAGTGCCCTGAGACAGGAGGGGTGGGTGCCTATCACTCCCAGCAGTGCCCTGAGACAGGAGGGGTGTGTGCAGAGTCCTCCCAGCAGTGCCCTGAGACAGGAGGGGTGGGTGCCTATCACTCCCAGCAGTGCCCTGAGACAGGAGGGGTGTGTGCAGAGTCCTCCCAGCAGTGCCCTGAGACAGGAGGGGTGGGTGCCTATCACTCCCAGCAGTGCCCTGAGACAGGAGGGGTGTGTGCAGAGTCCTCCCAGCAGTGCCCTGAGACAGGAGGGGTGTGTGCAGAGTCCTCCCAGCAGTGCCCTGAGACAGGAGGGGTGTGTGCAGAGTCCTCCCAGCAGTGCCCTGAGACAGGAGGGGTGTGTGCCTATCACTCCCAGCAGTGCCCTGAGACAGGAGGGGTGTGTGCAGAGTCCTCCCAGCAGTGCCCTGAGACAGGAGGGGTGGGTGCCTATCACTCCCAGCAGTGCCCTGAGACAGGAGGGGTGTGTGCAGAGTCCTCCCAGCAGTGCCCTGAGACAGGAGGGGTGGGTGCCTATCACTCCCAGCAGTGCCCTGAGACAGGAGGGGTGTGTGCAGAGTCCTCCCAGCAGTGCCCTGAGACAGGAGGGGTGGGTGCCTATCACTCCCAGCAGTGCCCTGAGACAGGAGGGGTGAGTGCAGAGTCCTCCCAGCAGTGCCCTGAGACAGGAGGGGTGTGTGCAGAGTCCTCCCAGCAGTGCCCTGAGACAGGAGGGGTGTGTGCAGAGTCCTCCCAGCAGTGCCCTGAGACAGGAGGGGTGTGTGCAGAGTCCTCCCAGCAGTGCCCTGAGACAGGAGGGGTGGGTGCCTATCACTCCCAGCAGTGCCCTGAGACAGGAGGGGTGTAACACATGTGTGTGAGGCCAGAATTATCCACATGCATACTGGCTACAAGGGAACATGTCCCCCTGAACTCATGTCAGCAGACTCCACACACAAGTACAGTGATCATCAAGGATGCCACGATTGTTGCAGGTGGAGACATGGCCCTGCATGTATGGCCAAAGTAGAAGGGCTCCGTCACACACACAGCTCATGTAGACACAGCTCTGCGCTAAACATTGGGAACACCCTGCAGGGAAGAAAGCTGGGTACACAGAGGAAGGAATACACCCTGGGACAAGTGCACCATGCAGTAACTGCTTCCATGAACAAAGAAAGTTCGCCAACACCTTGTGATGGCACACAGATCCCAGGGTCCCACCAATGAGCAGTACACTACTACATATCCCACACACCCAAACCCTTACACACCACCAAAAACCATGTAGCAGCCCCACCAACACCAATACCAGCATAGCAGTAGTGTGATAATGAAAACAAAATTAAGCTTTATTCAGCATGAGCACAATGTCCGTGGATCGCAGGCAGTTCAATCTTCACAAAGCCCATAGGGCAGTCAATGATTCTCAGCTGGATGGGGGACACAGTGGGATGCGTGTCCCCTACCTTGCCTGCACAGTCAAATGGCATCGTCTTCCACACTGGTGAGGGCATCAGGGGGGGGGGGAAGCAACAGGCACCGCAGGGACATCAGGGCAAAGGGGCGGCGTTGTGGGTGCAGGGATGGAGGACTCCACCACAGGGGGTGGGTCAGTGCCAAAGGCGGAGGCCAGGATGGCACTACACACCTTTGCAAGGTCCTCCAGGGAGTCCCCTGCACCCGAAGGGACCTCAGGCCCCAAGGAGGGGGGGGGGTCAGAGGGATGGGTCGCAGCGCCACCGGGGGAGGGTGGAGACAGGGGGGGAGACTCAACCACCCTGACCGTGGACCTCCTTGACCGCTTGCGTGGTGGTGTAACTGTGGGGCTCAGGGACAGAGCGGCCATGAAGGAGTCCTTGGGGGAGATGTGGCCAGGAGAGCTGAGGGGAGGGGATTTGGAGGGAGTGGACTGGGTGGAATGCGGACTCCCACTATGGCTGCGTGTCACACGTTTGCCCCCCGACCCAGTGGGTGTGCCTACCTCACCCTGTGTGTGCGTGTCAGGAGGAGTGCGGTGGACCTTCCCTGCTGGTGTGGTGCCCGTGTCCGTTGAAGTGGGTGCATGCCGACGTCTGGGTGTACGTGGGACAGGCATGGGAGTGGGAAGTGTGGATGGGGCAGGGGTAGGTGGGGGGAGGTCAAGCTGCAGGAGACCCACTTATGCAGTCAGTGTGGAGTCGATGGACCTCAGCAAGTTGCGTTGGTCAGCCTGCGATGAATGAATGCCCTCCAAGAAAGCCTCGATGTTGGTGAGGGTTTTGCCGTGGGCATGGAGGACATTAAGGATCGCAGCCTGACCAACCTGCAGTTGCCGCTGGAGGTCCACAGACTCTGCATTGGCGGCAGCAGTGGAGACAGGGGCAGGGGGTGCGGTGCCTGGCAGGAAGGAGACATGCTGTGACCGGGCACGCTGGGAAGGGACACGAGCAAGTGGGAGGCGGCTGGTGGGAACTGAGGGGGCGATGCGAGGTGTTGTTCCGCTGTCAGCTGCTGGTGCAGCCACCGCCCACTCGGAGACATCCTCCTCGGACCTGTCAGCTTCGTATTCTGACGTGCCAGTCGACAGGTCCTCGGCCGCACTATCCTCCACCTCTGTCCCACTCGATGTGCCAGCCCCGATGTCACGGCTGGCACTGGTGCTCGGTCCCTCCGCCTTGCCTGTGTCCATGTCTCCCTCTGTGTCCCCCGACGATGCTGTGGGCAGGGTGGAGAGACAGAAATTAATCAGACAGCTGTACACATCAGTCACATGAGTCCAATCGACATAGGTAACATTGCATAGCCTGAAAAGGAAGATCCCTAACATCTACTAAACAAGGTACCGATGTAGGGCATGAAACACACAGTTGGTTGAGCCACCATGCCACTGCAACACCATGGAGAGCATGAGACAATAGCTAAAGACAGGAAACGGAGTCTGACATAGCACCCAGGCCCTGGGGACAATCCAGCACTGCATCTGCACCACACAGCGTTGGCGAAAATACCGTTGACCAGGGACCATATCCATGAACTTGAGACACATGCTGCATAGGTAATGCTGAAAACATGCCCAACATGACTCGGTCACTGCACATTGCGTGTGTGTCCAGACACATCACACACTGCCCAGACCCAGCAAGTAGAAATCAGGATTTGACACATAGGCATTGCCCGCACCAACAAGACCCTACACGAGGCAAATTGTTGAGACACAGGTGGCACCAACATCTCATAGTCTGGCTGATACCCACAGGGGCAGGCAAAAAGCAAGAGTGTACGCCAAACAGCCAAGGTGCGCCGGTACAAATAATGAGGTACCAGTGCCCATCCTCAGATGAGTATAACAAGACACACAGGCACTGGCAACTGTGAGTATGTAGAAGGACAATCAGGTCAGGCTGCACAGTGGACACCTGTATAAAATAGCACGTCTATATACATGGTGACAGGGGACAATGGCACAGAGCACAACCTACACTGTAGACACTGAGATTGTCCACGTTTATGATGACACATACACCACTGAGGAAAAGGTGCCCCAGGGGACAGTAGTGGGCACGCAAATACATGCTACTGAATAGTAATGACTGCAACACACGTCACCATCCCTGCACTATGTGTATCGCACACTCATGCACATCATGTCACAGGCCACTACATAGGACATGCGCGCTGTAAGGCATGACACATGAGAGAGAGACCAACTCCCATGTCTGGAGTCAGCATCAGTGCCAACTGACATGGAACCCACATGCAGTGAACTTGACAGTGCACAGGCAAGGTCCCACAACCTGTTACACACCACCCCCACACATGATGCTACAGTCATTGTTCACGTGGACAAAGCGCCAGCCTACATCACCTTGTGAAGGAGTGACTACACACAGACCAGGGAACACATTGCAAGGAGGGGACGGGTGGCAGGGGCACAGCGCTATACTGGGGCAAACAGGATCTGCACAGCACCTTTAAACCCTGCCAGTTAATTCATGCTACTGTGCCCTTACAAATGCCGGTGACAAACAACAAACACACATGTACCTACCCCCTTCCGGCTGCTGCATCGCCTGTAAGCGCCTCTCCAGGTCTGGAAAGACCACCGGCAGCACACGCCTGTGGAGGTGGCTCAGACGGCGGCGGCCGCGGTTCTTGTGGCTCTCAGGTGAGTCCCCCAGCAGGAGCCGTGCAATCCTCCGCGTCCAGCACCGGATATCCTGCCAGCGTTTTCTCACCTGGGGCAGGCTCCGCCTCCGACCATCCACACCCCTCACGGCACTGACGGCGGTCAGCCAGATCTGCTCCTTGGCAGTGGCGCCTACCTGTGAGGAGGAACAAGTGACACCACATCAATACACCAGCCACATGTCACAGAGAGACATATGGGTACAAATTAGCTGGTTACAACAAGGCATGTCATGCAGCCAACGCATTGCACATTTGTCATAGGGACATCATCCCCTGGTGAGGGAAAAAGCAGTACGTGCCACAGTGGGTACACAGGTGGAATGATGGCAATGTCACAATCAATGATCAAGGCTCACACTGTGCATCACACCCACCCCTCCTGTCTCAGGGCACTGCTGTGAGTGATAGGCCCCCACCCCTCCTGTCTCAGGGCACTGCTGTGAGTGATAGGCCCCCACCCCTCCTGTCTCAGGGCACTGCTGTGAGTGATAGGCCCCCACCCCTCCTGTCTCAGGGCACTGCTGGGAGACATCAGGCACCCCCCCTGGGACCCCCCCGACAGTACATGGCATGTGTGTTACACCTGGACGCAATGGCAGAAGTCACAGTCACAACATAGGGACAGTCTGTGGCAGTGGCCTATGCACTCACCTGATACCCTGGTCGCCCATACAGCATGGAGTACTGTGGGAGGATCACATCCAGCAGAGCCATGTTCTCCTCCAGGGTGAATGGCTGTGTCCTCTCCACAGCCCTTGACATGGTTCCAGGGAATCAGTAGCAGCAGCTGGGTCGACGAATGCAAAGATGTGCAGGCAAGTGCTCCCTCATGGGACCTGGCTGCCTTATATGTGCCCTTCTGCCCAGTCTCATGCACAGGAGTACAGAGTGATTGGTCACTCACATTTGCATCCTATGTTTCCACCAATCCCTTCAAACCTAGCAGTCTGTGGGTTCTCTATCGGTTTCATTCTCCTGCATGATGTCAGCCCCACAAACACATTGCAACAAAGTAGAAGAATTCAAACTGACTTCTGCTGTGCACCTTCCAGAACAATTTCGAATTTTGAACTTGGTCTCCATGACAACCAGCATGCATGTAGGCCTTAATACTTGTCCCCTATGTAATTTGGAGCATCACACACAGGTACGGTGCGTTTCGGGGCCCTAGGGCACCCCAAATGCATGGCAACGGCCCGTACATGCATGCCTACGCTCTCCATCACTATGGGTCTGCACGCGTATGCGTACCCGTAGTGTTACGGACCGTACACACGCATGTACGCTCTCTATCACTATGGGTCTGCACGCGTATGCGTACCCGTAGTGTTACGGCCGGTACACACGCATGTACGCTCTCTATCACTATGGGTCTGCACGCGTATGCGTACCCGTAGTGTTACGGACCGTACACACGCATGTACGCTCTATATCACTATGGGTCTGCACGCGTATGCGTACTCCTAGTGATAGTGAGCGTACATGCGAGTGTACGGTCCGTACCACTACGGGTACGCATACGCGTGCAGACCCATAGTGATAGTGAGCGTACATGCGAGTGTACGGTCCGTAGCACTACGGGTACGCATACGCGTGCAGACCCATAGTGATAGGGCCGTACACACGCATCTACGCTCACTATCACTATGGGTCGGCACGCGTATGCGTACTCGTAGTGATAGTGAGCGTAGATGCGTGTGTACGGTCCGTAACACTACGGGTACGCATACGCGTGCAGACCCATAGTGATAGTGAGCGTACCTGCGAGTGTACGGTCCGTAGCACTACGGGTACGCATACGCGTGCAGACCCATAGTGATAGGGCCGTACACACGCATCTACGCTCACTATCACTATGGGTCTGCACGCGTATGCGTACCCGTAGTGCTACGGACCGTACAAATGCCTGTACGCTCGCCATCACGATGGGTACACATACAGCAGCACTCCCACAGTGATTTGGGAACATGCACAGGCCCTCTCAGCAGCAGTACGGCGGTTTATACACATCACTGTGGTGATAGGCGACACACATGTAGGAAAAGGGCGGACATACTCGTCCATGGATGGACATACTTGTCCAGGAATGGACATCAAGGCATCATCTGTGCATTACTACATGTGTGGGGCACAGGTGTCACAGGCTGTGATGTGGAACATGACTCCTGAGTGGAGAAGGCACCAGATGTATGATGAGATGTGTACATGTGTACTGTGTGAGGGTGCAATGTGTGCCAGGCATGCCCTTGACTCCTTTGACATGTGTGCATGTGGGACTGCGCACTTGGGGTGAGCGTCACTGGCATGGCACGGACACCAACACACGGAAGTGTCCCATGATGCCCGGTACAGGGGTCATGACACATGACTCGTCACTACCCACAGTGCACAATGTGACTATGTCATATATGTGTCCGGGATTTACATCAGGTTGATGTTGTAGCACCCTCAAAAGCTGCAGCCGTTGCAGCAACCAACATGTGGCTGTGTGTAGATTGTCATTGCACACTGTTCCCAACACCATGCCACATGTGTTATCGGATGTGAGGTGCACATGTATGCATGGGACACGGAGTAGCGTGACAAGGCCATGTCAGCAAACTCACAAGGAATGTGTGGTGAGTCATGACATGTGCACCTTCATGGCAAGGTGTGTGGGCTGGACTAGTGTAATGTCATGTGACCTGTGGCTCCAGTGTTCCGCTACCAGTCTCTGCAATCGGCATCACACTTCTGCTGATGTGTGGGTGTATGTCACTCCTGTCTTGCGTCGGGCAGTGCACTTGCACTGGGACACAGCTATTTCCATGGCGTGGCATGGGGAGGTTCTCAATCACCGTGTGTAGCTGGGTCTTGGAAGGAGTGTCACCTTGCATCCATACGTGTCCTGGGCATGTAGCACATGCCTGACTCCCTATGTGGCATGTGTGTATTGCCAGATTTACATGTGCTCAGTAGACATGAGTTGTTCTCGTAGTGCACTCACTCTTCCTTGTCACTTCCAAATTACTGCAGAGCGCCTCCTGTTGCCCGAAGAATTCCAGACTTGGCTACCATGCAGGAGAATGACAGGATCCGGCTCTACCGCTTCACCCAACCGTTGATTCTGGAGCTGACGGCGAGACTGGCACCACACCTGCAACCGCAGCACAGGTATCCTACGGCACTGACACCCCAGCTGAAGGTAATGGCTGCCCTACATTTTCTGGCCACGGGTACCTTCCAAAATACCATAGCTCATGTTGGTGGCATGTCCCAGAGCATGTTCAGCGGTGTGCTGCATGATTTCTTGGAGGCCATGTTGATTCACCTGGATGACTTCATCAAGTTCCCAACCCCTGAACAGATGACTGAGGTCAAGCGTGGATTCTATGCCCTGGGAGGGATGCCCCATGTCATTGGGTCCATAGATGGGACACATGTAGGTTTGGTACCACCACACGCACGGGAGGTGGCGTACCGCAATCGGAAGCACTACCACTCCATCAATGCCCTTGTGGTGTGTCTGTCCAATATGGTGATTTCACATGTCTGTGCTCGTTTCCCAGGATCAGCACACGATGCCTACATCATGAGGCGTAGCAGGATGCCTGATATGATGATGCAGCTGCGCAACGAACGGGCATGTGTTGTTGGTGGGTACAGTCTGTCTGTCCTGTATTCTGTATAGCCGACCAGCACGACCGCTACACCAGTTCTAACGATGTCCATGTGCTTCCCATGTAGGGGACGCTGGCTATCCCAACATGCCTTGGCTGCTGACACCTCTCCGCAACCCCATCACGCCGGCCCAGCTCCGCTATAACACCGCCCATGGCCGGACAAGGCGAGTGATAGAGAGGACGTTTGGCATGCTGAAGAGCCGATTCCGGTGCCTCCACAAGACCGGCGGTGCACTCCTTTATGCCCCGGCGAAGGTCTGCAAGATCTTCATGGTCTGCTGCATGCTGCACAACATGGCAGTTGAAAGAGCTGTGCCACTCATCCTGAATCAACATGACGAGGACCATCCACCCGTGGAGGACGAAGGGCTTGGCAATGGGGCTAGTGATGTGGAGGATGTGGAGCCGCAAGAGGACATCCGGACTCGGCTCATACGCGACTTCTTTGCTTAGTGGTGAGTACCAGGGTCTGAGTGTGCACGCATTGGTCCCCGTGTGGCATGCGTTGTGATGTGTGTCTCCACCTGCATGTATGGCACGTGGGTCAGAGGTGTGTGTGGGTGTGTCACTGGAGTGATGGTGGCAGTGATGGTAGTATTTCCCCAGTCATAATTGTGACCTAGCATGTTGTCATCCATACATGTGTCGAGTAACTGCACATGCAAGTGGCTGTGCTTTTTGTGGCTGACTTCTTGTGTGTCTCTCTTCCCCAGGTACCTGCGCATGCCGTTTGCTGGTTGCATTGTTGTGGCACTGCTATTCCTCATGGACATGACATCGTGGGCTGACTCAGCGTTACAGGCACGGACACGTTTGGAAGTCTCCATGGGGTAAGGGATGCATCTGGGGTGTATTGGGTGTGGCAGTTGTTCACGATGTGTGCACACTGCCCCGGTCGGGGTTTGGTTCCTCTGCAGACATGTGGCATCCCCATGGGACACGACATGCAGCTGGGTACACCTGCATAGATGGGCTGCCTGGTTGTCAGTCATCAGTGATGGGATAGTGGATTGTGATGATGGCATCAATGTGTGTGACACTGCCCTCGGACACATACGGTTAACATTGTCTTGACATGGTGTGGGACTTCCACATCAGCGGATGTATGGTGTATGGCAGGCTCTCCGTGAGCAGCTGTGGGTGTTTAGCTGTTAGCCGACGCTTGTGTGCCAGTTCCCTGGCTATCACGCATTTGTGCTGCAGAAGGGGGGTGCCAGTGTTGGAGCCACATGTTACTCCACATGATGTGTTCATGTGTACTTCAAGTTGCCTCTGCAATCCCAAAAACATGACTAATAAAGGTGTCCCTATGCCTCCAAGGTGCCTCTTCTCAGTCAATGCTGTTGTGTTGGCACGGTGCATCCTGCATGTCTGGCATGGTATTCCCTGATTGTGGCTATGTGTCAATGTTTCGAGTGGCAAGATGCAAGCTGTGTGTGTGTGCTGAGACTGTGTATTGGGCATGATGTCCATGACTGTGTGGGTATTGTGACATGTGCCATCCCCATGCATCCAACGTTGTCCATGACCCCATTCTCTGCATCCACCGGACTCAAGCTTGCAGGACATGGTTCTGCCACCTGTCTACACATACCTGGGTGCCCCCCAGGACACGGGCCAGGATCCCTGACCTCTGCGCATGACTGTTGCTGTACTCAATGTGTCTGTCAGCACGGTTGTTCGGCCACCCCCTCAGCTGGTTCTGACCATCACGGGTGTGTATGGTGCTCCATGTCTGTCTTGCCTAATAAACTGTGACCCATGTGTCCTGTGCCAGACTCAGGCCCCAGGGTGTGGATGGTTGAAGTGAACAGATGACTCAGGCATGTTTAGACTGTACAAGACACATGTTAGGTAATAATGCTACCAGCAGGCATCTACTCTTAATAGTGTGATTTATTATTGGGGGGGGGGGGACAAAGTGAGGGGCTTTCCGGGATTAGGGAATCCAAAGTTCAGTAGGGGAGTTGGTGTCCTTGCCATTGGAAATCCTCAGAGTCCATGCCACAGTCTTTGTCAACATTGGTCAGCCAGTGACCAGCAGGGCCATGTGGCAGAGAATGTCTCTTGATGCTGTGATGCTGTTGCTCCAGTGGGCCAGGTGCCAGGCCAGGTGTCCTGGGAGATGGTGATGTAGCAGCCACCCTCACGGTCCTTTCCGTGGACGACCCGGCTTCCTGCGGGGAACCTCAGCAGCAGGCCGTGACGACGTCTGGGATGCTCCGTCGGATGTTTCCTCCTCCTCCTCATGATCCCTCCCTGTGGGTGGTGATGTTCTCCGCCTTCTGGCACAGGGAGGGTCAGCCATGGTGTCGGCCATCCGACGGAGTTCAGCGTGAATCCCCTGGGACGCCGTCACTTGCTCAGCCTGTCTGTCCTCCATCCTCCGTTGGTGTAGCTGTAGACAGGCTATTAGCTCCGCATGTTGCTGGGCCTGCTGGACCTTGATCCACTCGAGGACGGACACAACCTGGGCCATGCCCGTGGTGTCCTGCCGGTATGAGTCCAGGATGTTACGGACATGGGAAAATACCGGATCCCCAGCCAACTGGTCAGGCTCGTGCCTCCGCCGTCCTCCACTCCCACCACCCCTGCCCACTTGCGTCTGGCCTGCACTTGTGGGAACATCGGGTCTCCGGGACCCCTGAGGGGTGGCATTGGCGTTGTCGCCTGCCTCCTCCTGGGTGCCCGGGACACCGTGTCCCTCCTGGCGAGCCTGGCTGCATTGTGGTGTTGGGGCAGGGATCCTGGGTGTCTCCTGGGATGTGGCAGGAGTGGGGGTGGTGGTTGGCACGGTTGTACCTGACGCAGGTGCTGCAGGTGGTTGGACACCAGAGGGGCCAGGTCGGTCGGGGTCGTCCGCAGAGTGGTGAGAGTGGTCGCTGCCGGTGGGATCGGTCTCCTGCAGATCCGGGTCCTGTGAGTGTTCCCCCCCAGTGTTGGGGGGTGCAGCACGACGTTGACCTGTGTGTGAGAGAGAAAATGTTAATTTTGATCCATGCAACATCCATGTTTCATCCGTTACAAAGTTGGCACATTTCCTCTTGGAATTAGGATCTGTCTTGCATTCCACTCACAGTGCACTTGTGCATGGGTGTGTCCCTTGGGCACCAATTTGGCCCCTTTAACTATGTGTGGCACAGTCTTACTTGCTGCGTCAAGTGTGACTGCAGTCAGCAGTGGAGTGTGCATGTGTGGCGAGCCATGCATTTGCGCCTTCCTTGTAGCACTGTACATGTGCACATGGAGTGGATCCACACACTTATATGATGCAGGTGGCTGTCCTTGTGCTCGTGTACAGGTTGTGACATGGCCCTGCGTTTTGCCATGATGAAGAGGGGGGGTTCTGGCACTGGCCACCCTTGTCTACATGCACGCAGTCCACCTGCTGACGAGCAGACATTCCCACACACCAAAGGACTGATTTGCTCTCCCTGTGTCTCCCTCCTTCTCTGTCCCCCTCTCCCTCCCTCTCTGTCCCCCTCTCCCTCCCTCTGTGTGTCAGCCTCCTCCCTCTGTCCATCTTCCTGTGTCTCCCTCCCTCTCTGTCCCCCTCTCCCTCCCTCTCTGTCCCCCTCTCCCTCCCTCTGTGTGTCAGCCTCCTCCCTCTGTCCGTCTCCCTCCCTCTCAGTCCCCCTCTCCCTCCCTCTGTGTCCCCCTCTCCCTCCCTCCGTGTGTCACCCTCTGTCACCTTGGCCCAGCTTCCTGGGCACACACTGTTAGCAGATCTTTGAGTGGCCCTTGGCCTGTTGATGTGAGTTTGTTTCTGATCTCCAGGCACCCATTTTGTCTGCTGTGTGTCTGTGCGCTGCTGCTGTGGTGGTGTGTGCTGCCACTCTTTCACAATGTTGGCTGTTCATTAGCTGCTGTCATGTGCAAAACAGTGCCTTCACCCCCATGTGTTGATGCAAGGCGTCCGCCATTTGCTGGCAAGTCATTCCTGTGTTGGCACACAGTGTTTGTCTGGCTGTGACCTAGGCCATATGGGCAGAGGGCATTGTTGTCTGCTTTGGAGTCGCACTATGTGATTCTTGGTGCCAAGCCTCCCGCCATCCGGGTTACCGTGTCATGTGTTGTTGTCTTCTGTGGCCTGTGACTTGACATTGTCCAGCTGGGTGCATGGGGCATGGTGGCAGTAGTGGCATGTGCCTGCTCATGGAGTGTGGTTGAGTCATGCGATGGCTTGTGGTGGTTGCGTGCCTGTTATTAATTTTGGTTGTGGTTGCAGTTCCCCCCATGTGAGGTGCGTTGTTTGTGTACTCACCCGGGTCTCAGAGTCCTTCTACTCCTTCAACTGCCTCCACCGGCAGTATGGCCATCACCCTCTCCTCCCAGGGATGGTACTGTACGGCTCTGCGGGAGGGCCCTCCTCCGGTGGCGTTGGCCTGGTCGTGTTCCTCCTGCCTCTTGGCTCTGACCCTCCTCCGCAGATCGTACCACCTGTTCTGGCAATCCTGCTTGGTCCTCCTGGTGTCCGCAACAGCATTCACAGCATCGACGATGGTCTGCCACATGGCTGTTTTGGCTGCCTGGCTGGTGCTTCTGACCAATGTTCCAAAGATCTGTGGCTCGACTCTGAGGATTTGATCAACAAAGACCTCCAACTCTCGGTGACTGAACTTTGGATTCTTGGTAGTGGGCATGGTGAGGGGTGTGGGTGGGGATGGTGTGGGTGTGGGGGGTGTGTGGATGTTGGGGGGGGGTGTGGATGGTTGTGTGTGTGTGTGAATGTGATGAGAGGGTGTTTGTGAGGGTGGTCGTGTGAAGGTGTGCAAGTGTAAGATGTGGTGTAGCTTGTAGTCTGGTTCTGTGGTGTCTGGCAGCAGTGAGTCTGTTGCAAAGGCTCATGGTTTGTGTGTGTGGGCCCTTTTCATTGGTCCATGGGTGGGTGTGGCAGTGTTTGAATTTTGGGTGGGTGTGTTATAAGGAGTGGTGGTTTATTGGTCCTCTGTTTGTTTTTGACAGTTGCAGGTCAGTGATTGTGTTCTTTTAGTGGTTGTTGGCCATGTTTAGTGGCTGTGTGCCTTTCGAATGGTGTATTCTTGTGTTGTTTTGTTTTGTCCTTGTTGTGTACGTGCGTTTTGAGCGTGTGTACGGTGTGTACATGGGCCATTTGGTTGTACGATTATGTCCTTGTGTGTGGCTTTGTACGACTCGTACATGCGGTTGTGATGTTGGGGCATGGGGTGCGCTCCGTACTTAGGAGGTTGTGTTGGGGGTGCGCCAGGAACGTACTGGGGTGTAGGTACACGGGGGGTATGACACGTACTGGGGTGGGGGTACGACTCGAACGTACTGGGGTGTACATGGACGGTGGTACGACACGTACAGGGGTGGGGGGTGTACATTGACGGTGGTACGACACGTACTGGGGTGGGGGGGTGTACATTGACGGTGGTACGACACGTACTGGGGTGGTGGTACGACTCGAACGTACTGGGGTGTAGGTACACGGGGTATGACACGTACTGGGGTGGGGGTGGGGCTCGAACGTACTGGGGTGTAGGTTCACGGTGGTACGACACGTACTGGGGTGGGGGTAGGACTGGAACGTACTGGGGTGTAGGTACACGGGGGGTATGACACGTACTGGGGTGGGGGTGGGGCTCGAACGTACTGGGGTGTAGGTTCACGGTGGTACGACACGTACTGGGGTGGGGGTAGGACTGGAACGTACTGGGGTGTAGGTACACGGGGGGTATGACACGTACAGGGGTGGGGGGTGTACATTGACGGTGGTACGACACGTACTGGGGTGGGGGGGTGTACATTGACGGTGGTACGACACGTACTGGGGTGGGGGTACGACTCGAACGTACTGGGGTGTACATGGACGGTGGTACGACACGTACAGGGGTGGGGGGTGTACATTGACGGTGGTACGACACGTACTGGGGTGGGGGGGTGTACATTGACGGTGGTACGACACGTACTGGGGTGGGGGTACGACTCGAACGTACTGGGGTGTACATTGACGGTGGTACGACACGTACTGGGGTGGTGGTACGACTGGAACGTACTGGGGTGTAGGTACACGGGGGGTATGACACGTACTGGGGTGGGGGTGGGGCTCGAACGTACTGGGGTGTAGGTTCACGGTGGTACGACACGTACTGGGGTGGGGGTAGGACTGGAACGTACTGGGGTGTAGGTACACGGGGGGTATGACACGTACTGGGGTGGGGGTACGACTCGAACGTACTGGGGTGTACATTGACGGTGGTACGACACGTACTGGGGTGGGGGGTGTACATTGACGTGGTACGACACGTACTGGGGTGGGGGGGTGTACATTGACGGTGGTACGACACGTACTGGGGTGGGGGTACGACTGGAACGTACTGGGGTGTAGGTACACGCCGGGTATGACACGTACTGGGGTGGGGGTGGGGCTCGAACGTACTGGGGTGTAGGTTCACGGTGGTACGACACGTACTGGGGTGGGGGTACGACTGGAACGTACTGGGGTGTACATGGACGGTGGTACGACACGTACAGGGGTGGGGGGTGTACATTGACGGTGGTATGACACGTACTGGGGTGGGGGGGTGTACATTGACGGTGGTACGACACGTACTGGGGTGGGGGTACGACTCGAACGTACTGGGGTGTACATGGACGGTGGTACGACACGTACAGGGGTGGGGGGTGTACATTGACGGTGGTACGACACGTACTGGGGTGGGGGGGTGTACATTGACGGTGGTACGACACGTACTGGGGTGGGGGTACGACTGGAACGTACTGGGGTGTAGGTACACGGGGGGTATGACACGTACTGGGGTGGGGGTACGACTCGAACGTACTGGGGTGTACATGGACGGTGGTACGACATGTACAGGGGTGGGGGGTGTACATTGACGGTGGTACGACACGTACTGGGGTGGGGGGGTGTACATTGACGGTGGTACGACACGTACTGGGGTGGGGGTACGACTGGAACGTACTGGGGTGTACCTAGACGGGTGGGGGTATACATATACGGGGGGTACGTGTCGGACGTACGGGGGCTGGGGGGAGTGTTGGGCGCGTATGCGGGCACATGTCTCCATGGTTGCTGTAGGAGTTCGGTGCGGACGGTGTTTTTTCCATACGGTTGTGACCTCGGACGCACGGGATGGATCGTGATTCCTCGGTCGGACTTGGATTTTCACGTTTGTAAGGTAAATCGTCCGAGGACGTGTCGGACACATTTTCCGACCCGAGGACGTGTGGGGAATGATTCCCAGTGCGGGTCGTATGGACTTTTTACCATGCGAATCGTGATTGCCAGTTCGTACGGCACTTGTACGATTCGTACGGTAAAAAGACCCGATACGAGTCGTACGGGGACATTTTTTACCGGATCGTGATCGGCACCATAGTGTATGTTTTGTTTGGGTTTTTTGTGTGCAGATTTTCTCATTAAACGTTACTTGGGGGACTAACACAATCAGTTCTTTTTTATTTAGATTTTTGACTTTACACCCAACAAATGCTGGTGGCAAAAGAAAGTGTAAAATGAGGACCAGCAAATGTGTTGCTTCAATCGTGATAGGCTCTAGTAAAAACACAGACATAAAAGGTAACTTTCACCTGGTTCTGCATTGGCGCTCAGATCTATGTGATTGAGTAAGTCACTTCTTAGAGGATGTACACCACATTTGCATTAGATTTATGTGACTGCATCTATTACACACCACTGGGATTTCTCACAAGTGTGACTTGGAAGAGAAACCCGCCTTGTGCACATATGACAAAATGTGCATGCGTTACGCACTTGTTACTCGCTAACAGACGCAGACTCTCACACCTTTGTAAATATGGTTTAAGTTATAAATGCCAAAGTTGCACCTTTGTCCAGAATGTCATAAGTTCGGAACACTCATCAGTAACCACCTAAGAGGGTCTATGTTTGTGTTTGTTTAATTCTAAGTACAAGAATACGTATTCCACTGTCGGTGTTCAACTTTGGTGTTCAGGAGTAATTTATTTTTTTATCGTTGCTATTTGCCATGAGCAATTTCAGGATTTGCGACTTACATCTGTGTCTTTAGGTAAAATTACTTTTTTTGTTTGAATCACAAAAATCTCCATGAACATTTTGCGCTATGAGCAGTTTAGAACTCGCACAGGTTTTACTGTTTTTTTGATTGACTGACACAGGAACCCTAGTTTTCCTACCGTAAGTATTTTTTGCATTTATAAATGTAATTCTTTGTGAGTGCCCTAGAGTTTGTTTGTCGTGCTTATAAATATTCCCACAGCGCTCATATGTTATGAGTAACTTGCAAATAGCACCCCTGCCTACTGCCTTATAATCTAGAATGAAATCAAAAGTATACCTCCTGTGAAATGCAATTGCATTATGTTATAACAATAATAATAGTAAACATGAACTGTCCAGAATAATTGCATTAAACAAGAAAACAACGTTATAGTAAAGATTATTAAATAAAAAAAATAAGAACATTAACAATGCTAATAGTAATAATAATAATTACAATAATAAAAAAAATGAGAAAACTCAAACAACAACAAAAAGCCTTTAGGAATCATACCACGCTTGACATTAAATATATTTTTCATGTTGTTTGTGTAAACTAAACATGAAATGGAGTTAGCTAAAGTACATTACTTTAAGGCAAAGTTCTGCTCTTGGAGGTTAGCTTTTTTGGTGGCCTTATTCTAGTAGACATGGATAAAGACTGCAAGACAGTGTTGTAGCAGTTTGGTGAACCAATCAAGTAAATGTCGCTTGCTGCTTAAAAACGTTGTGGACAAATTGGATCTGAAAACACTAACCCAACAGTGAGTCTGTTGCCTGCTGTACTAAACTGTGTTGAGTGAGGCCTCAGTCTTGACATGATCAGTGAATGAGCTCCCACGCACCTAAACAATCTACCACCTAAAAATGTCCTCTTATTTACCAGTAATCTTCATTACTCCTGTTCCTGTTGTCCTCGTCCCATTCATTAAACAAATGAGATAATCCTATCTCACCATCAGAAAAAAAGAAAGAAGGAATGCTGGCCCTACCCCACACCACCCTACCCCCTCCCACCGGGAGTACATAATCGTACCTTACTCAGCATTCCCTCTGAACTAACCAGCCACAGATGAAGGCCGTCAAGTCCGGGAGAGAGGGAAATAATGAATAGGACGTGGACAACAGGACCAGGAGTAATTAAGATTACTGACAAGTGAGAATATCCAAACAGCAACCTGCATTCATCAACAACAAATGGCTAGGACACAAGACAGACAGTAACACCCAGTGATTTATTGGGACAGACAAAACAGGAATTCAGGAGCACACAGCCTGAAGTACCACCAAACAAAAATTAGCATCATCCCCCAGCATATTCTGGATGCGATAATGCCTCACAAAAGTATTACAGGACACCCAGGTAGCAGCCTACAGATCTCAGACAGGGAAACCCCGAGCCTCAGTCCAGGAGGCCACTATACCTTGGGTAGAACGCCCCTGCACACCCACCGGAGATGGGGAACCCGAAAGTGAATAACAAGGCAATATAATAACCTGCTTCAGCCAGCGACCAATGGTGGAAGAAGAAGCCTTCCACCACAGGGGGAAACACCAAAAGACACAAACAGCAAATCGGACGTTCGAAAAGAACTTGTGCGATCTAGATAGACACACAAAATCCGGCAAACATCCAGCAAAGACCAAGGAGGGTCATCCCCAGACACCAGATCCGAGCACAAATCAGGCAACACCAACTCCTGGGAACGATGGAACTGAGAAGGAACCTTGGGAACAAAAGAGGAATCCAAATAAAGGACAACCCCATCCTCCAAAAAAGATGAAAAAAGTATCACGAGCCATCAGAGCCCCAAATTCCCCAAGACCCCAGGCCAAAGTAATGGTCACTAAAAAGACCACTTTCAACGTCACAAACTTGATGTCCACCTCAGCAAAAGCTCAAAGGGAGAAGCCACCAGAGTACGCAACTCCAAGGGACGGTCCAAAAAAGGAAACAAGGGCTGCACCACAGGACGGGCCATGAAAAAACTTCGCAGCAACCTAGAGACCAAGTCGTCCACATCCGACAAATTCACCCAAGGGGAACGAAAAGCCTTCTTCACAGCCCACTGAGCCCGCAAAGTGGAAACAGACAACCTCTTCTCAAACCGTTCCCAGAGAAATTTCAGAACCCTAGACAGAGAACAATCCAAGGGGAACAAGGCCAGAGAATGACATCACCGCTGGAAATTCCCCCAATGCCGACCATAGGACCGGAAAGTAGAAGGCTTTCAAGACTGTTGCAAAGCCAAGGCTAAATGCTCAGGGAAACCCTAATGCTGCCACCCCTGCTTCTCAACCTCCAAACCGGCATCCGCTGGTTGGACAACATCGGAGATGACCACAGGGGAGACGGAAAGCAGGGGAGCAACCAAGGACCCTGAACTGCCAACAGTCACTGAGTGGGAAACCAAGACTGGCGAGACCAAAAAGGGGCCACCACCACCACCTACCTAGATTCCATCACCAAGCGAGCTAAAAACCGGGGGATCAGAGCAAGGGGTGGGAAGGCATACAACAGGTGCGACAGCCATGGAACAGTCAAAGCATCCAAACCCCCTCCTGACCCGGGAGTAGAAGCGAGGATGCTGAGCATTGTGAGGGTCTCAAGGCGCTGAGGGGAGGGGGGGTGCTGCTACTGCTCAAAAAGCCAGGTCTTGAGGTGTTTCCTGAAGGTGAGATGGTCCTGGGTCAGTCGTAGGTGGGTGGGTAGGGAGTTCCACGTCTTGGCAGCCCGGTAAGAGAATGATCTTCCTCCGGAGGGGGTTCTGCGAATCCGTGGTACGCTGGTGAGGGCAAGGCTGGCGGTGTCAGGTTCGAGCCTCGCGGGGTCCGGATGTGTCGAGCAATGGTCCACCTCCTGATATCACCAACACCCCGATTATACCAGTAGGCACGGGGTGTTCGAGGGATCAGGCGAGGGAATGGTAAAGGGGAAGGAACAGCGTGGGATTTGCAAGGACCTGAAACAACAAGGAACACAGTATAAGCAAGGAGCATCATCAAAGTGCTACTCTCATAAATTCTCACTAAGTGCGTAGTATACCTGTACTGACGGATGTGAATTCCTCAAGCACCTCAAAAACCTTTTGCACTTCCAGGTCGCCATCCACAGTTTCAATAGTCTTCACTGCCTTCTGGCTCGAAGCCAGGAACAATCCGTAGATTCTCACGAGTGCCCTTCCCTAATCCCTTGAGAAAAGAATAAAGAACAAATCCAAGGTAAACAAAAAAGAAGAACGACTCAGTTCCCAGACGGATACCATGTAGTAGGATGTTCAGGTCACACCCACTCCACGTAATTGGTAATTAGTCCCGAATCGACGAAATCAGCAACAGTAGTACTTTCCCTGATAGTTTATTCCAGGGTGCCAGAGTGTGGTTGGAATCACCACATTTCTCTGGCTGCGATGGGTTCAGGAGCGACAATACACGGCAACGCGTGGAGGACTCCCACCGCGTTCCGCGATGTGCCCCTCGACTTCCCCTGCTCGTTCCTTCACGAGCGATGAATGAGTGTAGACCCCCCCAAACCCCGGAAACGGTAAGGCGCAGCTCCCACAATTACGCCGCTGCCTTCCGCTCAAAGAGAATGGGCAAATATCCTCACAGTCGCCTGCTTCCCTACCTACAAGTAGCGAAGTCCAGCGACGAGGTCAGCTCTCTCTCTCTGCCCGAAGATTCCCGGCCAAAAACGAAGCAACGGCTTCCAGGTACGCCGGGGGAACTCCCTTCGCTCAGACGAGCGACAACAGCAACGTCGGGAAACGGAATTACGCACGCCGACGCCCGCGCGCCGGCGTCTGAAGTACTGCCCTAGTCCGCGGGCTTCTGGGAAATGTAGTTCGGGCTACGTAGGCGCCGCTACGCTGGAATCCTGACAGGCGGAGCGGAGCTGGCGGGTTGGAGTGTGGAACGTGAGGCGGCTGTTGAGGTATGCGGGGCCCGTGTTGTGGAGTGCTTTGTGTGCGTGGGTGAGGAGTCTGAAGGTGATCCTTTTGCTGACGGGAAGCCAGTGCAGTTCTCTCAGGTGGGCAGATATGTGTCTGTGGCGAGGGATGTCGAGGACGAGTCGTGCGGATGCGTTCTGTATGCGCTGGAGCCTTTTCTGAAGTTTGGCTGTGGTTCCTGCGTAGAGGGCGTTCCCGTAGTCCAGTCGGCTGGTGACGAGGGCCTGCGTGACCATCTTTCTGGTTTCGGTAGGAATCCACCGGAAGATCTTTTGGAGCATGCGCAGGGTGTTGAAGCATGAGAATGAGATGGCGTTGACTTGCTTGGTCATCGTGAGGAAAGAGTCCAGGATGAATCCCAGGTTGCGTGCATGGTTTGTGGGTGTCGGCACGGTGCCCAGTGCTGTGAGCCACCAGGAGTTGTCCCAGGTGGATGGGGATGTTCCGAGGATGAGGACCTCCGTCTTTTCTGAGTTCAGTTTGAGACGGCTGAGTTTCATCCATTCCGCGACGTTTTTCAATCCTTCCTGGAGGTTGGATTTGGCGGTGGCTGGGTCTTTGGTGAGGGAGAGTATCAGCTGGGTGTCGTCAGCGTATGAGATGATGTTGAGGTTGTGTTTGCGTGGGATGGCGGCGGGGGGCTCATGTAGATATTGAAGAGGGTTGGGCTGAGCGAAGAGCCTTGGGGTACGCCGCAGATGATCTCGGTGGCTGCTGAGCGGAAGGGAGGAAGGTGGACTCTCTGGGTTCTGTCGGAGAGGAACGAGGTGATCCAGTCCAGGGCATTACCTTGGATCCCGGTGTTGTGGAGGCGGGTTATTAGGGTGCGATGGCAGACTGTATCAAAGGCGGCTGAGAGGTCTAGGAGGATGAGAGCAGTTGTTTCCCCATTGTCAAGCAGGGTCCTGATGTCGTCGGTGGCTGCGATGAGGCCGGTCTCGGTGCTGTGGTTGGCTCGAAATCCAGACTGGGATGGGTCGAGGGAGCCATTTGCCTCGAGGAATGCTGTCAGCTGTTTATTGACGGTCTTCTCGATGACTTTAGCAGGGAAGGGAAGAAGAGAGATGGGGCGGAAGTTCTTGAGGTTTTTAGGGTCTGCCGTGGGTTTCTTCAGTATGGCGTTGATATCAGCGTTCTTCCAGCTCTCTGGGAAGGTGGCGGACATGAGGGAGTTGTTTATGACGTTCCGTAGGTGGGGTGCGATGATGGAGTCGGCTTTGTTGCAGATGTGGTGAGGGCATGGGTCGGAAGGAGAGCCGGAGTGGATGGTGTTCATAACGTGGGTGGTGTCTTCAGTGCTGATGGGAGTCCAGTTGCTGAGGGTGGTTGTCGGGGGCGTTGGTTCTGTGGTTGGGGGCGGAGTCTGAGTCTGAGCGCCGAAGCTGTTGTGTATGTCGGGGATCTTGCGGTGAAAGAATGTGGCGAGGGAGTTGCAGAGGTCTTGTGACGGTGTGATGTCGTTGCTGTTGGCGCTGGGGTTGGAGAGCTCTTTAACGATGCTGAAGAGTTCTTTGCTGTTGTGTATGTTGTTGTCCAGTCGCTCCTTGAACGATGTCTTTTTGGTGGTGCGGATCAGCTGGTGGTGTTTGCGAGTGGCGTTTTTGAGGGCTGTCAGGTTTTCTGTCGTCTGTTCGTGGCACCAGGTTTTCTCGAGGATTCGGCATGATTTCTTCGATTCTTTGAGGTCGTTGGTGAACCATGTGGCTTTCCTGTTGCCGGGCTTGCCTGGAGGGTTCTGCAGTGGTGCAAGGGTGTCGGTGCAGTTGATGGTCCACTGTGTGAGGTTGCGGGCTGCGTCGTTGGTGTCCGTGGTGTTGATTGGTGGGTTCTGGCTCAGTGATGTGGTTAGCTGGTCTGTGGTGACTGTGCTCCAGCATCTGCGGGGGATCTGTTGCGGGTGGTGGTGGGATGTGGTCTTCTTGTAGGTGAAATGGATGCAGCTGTGGTCGGTCCAGTGTAGTCCGGTGGAGTGGCTGAAGGTAACGTGGTCGCTGGCAGAGAAGATGGGGTCGAGCGTGTGGCCGGCGTAGTGGGTGGGGGTGTTCACCAGTTGCTTGAGTCCGAGGTTGGCGAGGTCGTCTAGCGGGGTGGTGGTGTTGTTGTCGTTGTTGTTCTCCAGGTGGAAGTTCAGGTCCCCTAGGAGGATGTAGTCTGATGAGGCGAGGGCATGTGGGCTGATGAGGTCGGTGATGGCTTCGCTGAATTGAGTGCGTGGGCCCGGGGGTCTGTAGATGAGGGTTCCTCTGAGGGTGGTCTTGGGGTCGGTGCGGATCTGGAAGTGTAGGTGTTCGGCGGTGGTGAGGGTGTCTTCGGAGTTGGTCGAGATGCTGATGGTGCTCCTGTGGATGATGGCGATTCCTCCTTCGGTTTGGTTGACGCGGTCCTTTCGGATGATCTTGTAGCCGTCCGGGATGGCTATGGCGATGTCGGGAGCTGAGGAGGCGTTCATCCAGGTTTCCGTGAGGAGGGCGACGTCTGGCGCTGTTGTGTTGAGGAGGTCCCATAGTTCGACCGCGTGCTTGTGGACGGAGCGGGTGTTGAGCAGGATGCACTTGAGGTGGTTGTTGTTGCCTGGTCCGGATAGTGGCGTAAAGTTTCGGACGCAGGTGAATTTGCAGCCTAGGCAGGAGAAGGGTCCGTGGGTGCGCTTCGGGGTGGCTCGGTGGCAGGCAGGTAGTCGTCCGGTGTTGAGTGTGTTGAGGGTGGCAGTGTTGTATCTCAGTCGGGTTTCCTGGCTTCGGCGGGGGCCAGGGGTTCTGGCGCTGGGTGCGGTCCAGGCGCGGACGGGCGCAGACAGGCTTGCCTTTGGCGCGCCTTCGGCGTGCCAGCGGCGTGCCCACTGCGCGGCCTCCATATGAGGGGCTGTGGGAGGGAGGAGCAGCTGGGAGGCGGGAGTGGGGCGGCCAATGGGATATCAGGGGGGCGGGGCCGCAAGGGATGCAGCGGCGGGAAGCATGAGGGAGCGGGTGGGTGACACAGAAGGCAAAAGGGGGCAGGGGGGGAGAGGGCACAAAGGGCACAAAGTGAAAAACGACAACAACAGTAAAACAAAGTAAAACAAAAGTGGCAACAAGTAAAAGGCGGAATCAGAGTCACGGAGACACAAGAAATAAACAAGCACAGGCAATGCAAGGCCGACCTCGGTGGGGAGAGGCGGTCAGATCACAGCGGGTAGCCGCAGCGGGACAGCGGCACAGGAGGACCGTGTGGCGGCTGGGGGGGTGACCTACCTGGTGACAGGGTCAAGACTAAACCTCCTGCACACCAGCCGAAAGGCCTCCAGAGTCAGAGACAACTCCTGGGAGGCGGGGAAATAATGACTGAGGGGGTACACCACCCCATTGTCCACTCCCCACATATGGACAGCTGACAGAGACAACAGATGCCCCTTCGCCCAACAAAACAAGAGAACCACCAACGCATTCAGGGACTTGGACTTGATTCCCCCCTGATGACGCACCACCACATTGCGACTCAACAACAGGCCGCGGAATCCCATGACAGCCCGGGCCTTGGCAGTCAACTCCCGCCAATTTGAGGAACGCCTCCCCTCCAGGAGGGACCAACGACCCTGAAGGAACCCGGACTCCAACTTCACCCCCACCCGAAAGCACTGACATCCGTTGTCAGGACCGCTGGAGGAAAAGGCTGCAACAGCAGACCCCTGGAAAGATTGGCAGACATCGTCCATCAGTGCAGAGCTGAGAGGATGGAGGGAGACACCGGAACCAGAAGGGCTAGATCACTAGACCAAGGACTCCAAAGGGCCAAAAGATGCACCCATAGATGAAACCGGTCCCAAGGCCCCGTAAAGACTGCTGCCGCCATGAGACCCAGAAGCTGCACCCAGAGATGGGCCAGGAAGAAAAAAAAACTCAAGAACCTCAGAGCCAGGGCATCCAAGGTCACAGATCAAGAGACCGGCAGGAACACCCTGTTCAGATCGATCAAAAGTGAGCTACTATGAAAGTCAAGTCCTGAGAGAGCTCCAGTTGACACTTGGGGAGGTTCCCCAGAAACCCATGAGCCCTCAACACAGAATATACCAATTCCTGAACCCTCAACAACTGCCCTCAAGAGGGAGCATGGATCAGCCACTCGTTGAGGTACGGATAGACTATAACCCCCTAAAGATGGAACAAGGCCACTAATGGCACCACCACCTTGGTGAACACCCTGGGGGCAGAACCCAGAACTGAAAATGTCTGCCCGAATGCAAAACCTCAGGAACTGGCGAGAGCAGGGGCGAACTAGGACATGATAGTATGCATCCTACGGATCTAGAGTGCACAAGAAATGTCCTGGCAGAACCAACTGAATTACCTCTGAAGAGTCTCCATCTTGAACGGAAGATGAACCACAAATTTGTTCAGGGCCTTTAAGTCCAGCACCAGACGGAAACCCCTGTCACCTTGGGGACCAGAAAAATCAGAGAGTAAAACCCCTCCCCCACATCCAGAGCAGGGACCTCCTGAATCGCCAAGTTCGTCAAGAGAAACTCGATCCCCAGAGACAGCTCGGGCTGCTTGGTTTGACAGGACAGCCAAGGATTTGGACGATTCCCTGAATCCGGAGGATTGATGTGATAGCTCTAAGCGCACAATGTCCACCCACATATCGGCACAGGAGTGCAACCAGGCCAGGAGAAAGAAATGAAGTCGGCCTCTGACCAACAATCTGGAATCGGCTGCCATATAGTCAGGAACGAGGTTTCGGACTTAGCTTTTCGGTCCCAACCCCTGACAGAAGAAAACCTCCCATGACCTTTAGAAAACTGTCTCCGAGAGGGGGGACGAAAGAAGGACTTAGGCTTAGAAGAGACAGTCACAGTGGAGGGCTGCTTAAATGAGAAAGAGTGCTTTTTCTCCTTAAAAAGCATATGCAAATTGCCCTCCACCTCCTCCCCAAACATCACAGTCCCCTGAAAATGCAAGCACAACAGTTTTCCAGTCCTTTAAAACCAGATTGCAGCAGGTCGCCACACTAGCCCCCCCAGGAAAGGCCGAATCCAGCACCACATCGAAGGACACATCAGAAAGGAATTCTAACTGCTGCTCGATATGCTCCACAAGCCCAAAATAGTCAGATGTATCATCCAGCGACTGATAAAGGGCCTTCATATCAGAAATCAGAGACTATGCAACATTACATAAATCCCCTAAATGCCAGCCCACAGAGCCAGATGGGAACCAGAATGGACCTTCGAAGGGAAGCATCCACCTTCTTATCCACAGGATCCCTCATCACAGCATTCTCAGCCAAAGAAGTCCGACCCACCAGACTTGCCACAAAAGAATCAATTGGAATGGAGTCTAGCAAGTCCTTCAACATGTCTTGAAGAGGTACAGTTTAGCCGTGAACCTGGGAAGCATGATACGATCAGGGTCTTTCCACTCCCTCTTCAGCACCTCATTAATGTAGGGATGGACTGGCACATCCAACACAGCCGAACTCTGAAACTGGTGCAGCAACAAACCACCTGTTGTGCTGGGGGCATCATTGCAAGGAAACCACATGTTGGACTTGACATGCTTCAGCAAGTCTAGCAATATCTCTTTATCGATGTATTTACCCACATGCTCCTCACCTCCCATCCAATCCTCCTCCGAGTTGGAAGAATGAGATGGATGAACGGGATAGAGCCCTTGGAATGCCCCCCCCATCCCCTGTAAAGTCTCCTTAATTAAACGTTTGATCCTGGCATGATTACCCTCCCTGTGGCATGTAGAGGAAGGAGAGGAAGAAGACTCCGAATAGGAAGTGGAGGAGCACTCTACATGCTTGTGCTTCCTGGAATGCTCCCCATGCTTGCCAACATCAGGACTCCCCCAGGTGCCAACAGTACCAGGAAGTCCCAGGCAGTCACCCAACTAGGTTCCAACCAGCCCTGACCCTGCTCAAAGAGTGAGAACAGACAAGTCCCAGAACAAGAGGGAAGTATGGGCCAAACCGTAAAGGCAACTGAAAAAGAGGCACACCAGGAACTGCTGCTGGCGCCTGGATATATCCGTAGAAAAATCCCAACAACAATAGTCAAGCCCGAACCAGCCTCAGACAAGGGCAGGCGAGACCAGGAGCAAAGCAAGTAGCCCACAACACACGGGGCCACCGATGCTCCAAATCAGCTCGATCTGTCAACATGAGGGAGAGGAGACAGACGGAAATAGCAAAGGATTCCAACAACAGCGAAACCGCTATGCTGGACTTACCCCGGACGGCCGTCTTAAGGGTTTCCGCAAACACAGCCACGCAGCTGATGGGCAAACCAGTGCCTGACTTCCTGGGCCGCCCCAACTCTGGAATTCAGGCAACGAAAACCGGGAAGGGAACCACCTCCTGGGAGCGACATCAACCAGGGAACTGCCTGGCGTACAGACAGAAGAGATGAGACGCCGCATCTCCCAATGTGCCCGGCAACCAAGGAGGCATGGCCCAGACCCCCCTAGCATCACTCCCACAATCCATGCAGGAGAAATCCAGCATGTCTCCCCCCAAGCCAGGCAGGGAGGGTACCAAGAACACCAGCGACGTTCCCGTCGCCCGGCAGCAGAGACGTAAGTATACCAGGAGCCCACCAGCTCCTGACACGTCCTATTCTGTCGATAGACAGAAAAAACAGAACAGAGGGAAGGCTGGGTAAGGTATGATTATATGCTCCCGGTGGGAGGGGGTGGGGTAGGGCCAGCATTCCTTCGTTTTTTTTTTCTGTTGGTGAGATAGGATTATTAAACTTTTTTAATGAATGGGACGAGGACAAGAAGGACCTGGGGGAAATGAGTATTCCTGAGCTTACCCATAGTACTTTGGCACAAGTTGTCAAAGGGGTCAGGTTTTTCTTACAGAAAATGCAAGTGGAATATCAACAATACCAAACAACATTAGGGGTACCACACAAGCACAATAAAGTCCAAACCAAATTTAGTTAAAAAAGAAACCATTTTAAGGAAGGAGTAAAAATAGTGATGAGTAGGAGTTTCTTCCGAGGGCTTATCTGACGCATCTGAAGGCCCCGAGTCTCTGAGCAATGGTACCCTGCTCGACAACGACATCTGTCAGAGTGCTAAGGCAGAGGTCTTCAAACTTTTTGATGCCGAGACCCCCCTGTCAAAATCTTTTAGGCGTAAGGACCCCCTCCTGCCAAAATTTCTATAACTTGGCACTCCTCTTCATTGACAACTATCGACAACCATAAACATCCCCAATTCCCACAGCAAACTTATTTTTACAGTGGGGAAATAATATTGAACAGTGTTTAGCAAACCAAAGGTCAGTGAGCGTGGAGGCGTAGTCAAAGGTGTGGCTAAAAACAAAGGGTCTCCTTTGTGAGGAATTTGCATAGGGCAGTGTCGCAAATCTTCTTGCTGGGCTGCCCTACGGCAATGTGAAAGGGCAGGAATGCACCTTATTTATGAAATATGGTGCATTCCTGTCCTGTGCGTTGGTGCAGAAACTGCTACCTAATGACAATGTAGGCAGTATTGTTTTGTGCAGGAAGGGGCACCTTCCTGCACAAAAACAATCTACAGAGGGGTTTTCCTCTTTCTATGACATGGAAAGCAGAAGTAACGTGGAGAAATGAATACATTTCTCCTCGTATCGCCTGCTAAGAGGAGGAGTAAGGTTTTGCCGCTGCCCTAGGTTTACATGGTTTTGTAAATCAGCGCCAAATTCATAGGTGTTACATGGTAACACCCATCGCGATGCTCATGGAACGCCTACTTGACAAAGAGTAAGGCAACGCGGCGACTTGCACTGCTTTGTCTTACTCCATATCTATGAGGCCATGCAAAGCCACGCAGGGTGACTTTGCGCTGCCTCACAGATATGATTGAGACGCTTGTGTTGCCAGAGCTTCAAAGAAAGTGAAGCTTCAGCTGCGCAAGCTTCTCATTAATCAGCCCCAAAATATTTTGATAGTTCTTTAGGTCTTTCACCATCAGGTAGCTACATATAAAATAATGGGTAGCTTAAATGAAAAATAAAATTTAAAAAGTTGTTATTCACAGGGAAATGCAAGGTAGTACATTATGAAACCTCTATTAGTTAATGCGCTGCAGAGGTCAGTGTGTAACCAGAGAACCACAGAATTAAATTTGGTTGGTGCAGTGGAGGTGCAGTAACTTGTCTATTTTTAGGGCTATGAGGTCACAGCCTGTGACAGAAAGCACTGTGAAAGTGTAAGTCATTATTTTATGCTTGCATTGCACACATTATAAGATAGACTGCTACAAACTGTGCAAATTGTTTTAGGATAAAAAGGGAGCTTCCAAAATGTATATTTTACAAGACCATAGGTAATGCATTTTTTTTGTTGCATAACTGTCCCTTCAACACCTCCTCAGGAGTACAGCTGTGTAAATACAATTATGATTAAAAGCATGTACTTCACAGCACAGTTGTTTACTCTCAGTACTACCACTTAAAAAAACAAATATTTGCCATTACAATGCTTGGAGTGAATAGAGCAATGAAAGCCAGAACTGCTCCCAAGGACCTTTTATATTTGCAGATTAACCCATAGCTCAGGTTTGCATTTCAGTCAGAAAAGTAGACACCCTGGCAGGAAGGATTGTTTTACCTGTCTGCCGGGCCTCTTCATTTCACAGCACAGAAGCCTCAATTAACTTAAGCAGAAGCAATTTAAGGATCAGAATGAAGTGTCCCAGATGGTTGTCATTTTCCAGAGGGAAGAGTACATGTTTTGGATTCCAGGCAGAAATGAGCCCTGGAAATGTGCGACCCCTTTCCCAAGACTTCACAGCACCCCAGGGGGTCGCGCCCCACAGATTGAATGCCTCTGTGCTAAGGGATGAGAAAGAGCGTGAGCCAGAGCCGTGGTGACTCTGAAAGCGAAAAAGGAGAGTTATACATGGGAGAGGTGTGGCGCAGCGGCCAGATCGGCTGACTACGGAGTGCAGAGCCCAAGGTACGATCCCCAGCGCTGGCAGCAGCTCAGCTCAGTATTATGTGACTCTGGGCAATTCCTCACTAAATCTCACCAACGGCCCCAAGCACCTTGAAACCAATAAGGGTGATATATTTGCGCTTTACAAATAGGAATTAGAATTAATATGTGGAGGCACAGAGCAGCATAGGGGCACGCTGCAGATAAGCAAGAGGCACTGGAAATAGTAACAGTGGTTTGTCCCCCTAGGTGGAAGGAGCAGGGTTGGGATGGTGATGGCTGTTTTGGGGACAGGTGCAGCCATGTTGGACATTGAGCTGTGAGAAGGACCACTGCATCTGGTAGGGATAAGGTGGCCCCTCAGGCAGAAGTGGGGAAATACTGAGATATCCATGGTACGCTCTGGAGGTGAAAGCGGGAGCAGAGCACTCCTAGTAATAGACATGGTCTTGCCCTTACCCCTGCAGATCAATTTAGTAACGCCGCCTAAGAGACACTGTAGGCCACAGTCAGAGAATGCCTTGGGGCCTGAACCTATTGAATGGCCATCAGGATGATTTCCATGAACCAAGAACACTCTATTCATACTAAAAGTTAATGAGAAGAAGAAGGAGAATTGAAAGAGACCTCATGCACAAGAAGATATACGGGCCTGGCACGTGACAATCATTTGACAATCATCTAAAGAATTGGATGGTGATTTGTGAGGCTTGCATTCTAGAGGAAAACACTTTCTTATTTGTTAACTGGCATTATACATATAAATCATCAACCATTCCTGCAACAGGGCGATGGACCGATCATAAGTAATTTTTCAATGCAAATGTTTTTAAACTACATCCTTCGATTGCTTGTTAGCTCAGAAAACCTTCTCCCACTATCAACCTAAAACCCTGCATGAGAAGTTGACCTTGTCCTACTCCAACTTGATTCCTCTCATTTCTTTCTTCAGAGTGACCGTCTCCTTACAGTCCATCCTCGGTATGCCTTCTATTTCTGAGACTAGCCTCCTCTCAGTCGCATGTCTGTCTGTCTTAATCCTTCTTATTGTAATTCTACAATTGGCTTATACCTCATTATATAGATCACAACCTCTCCTCTTTAATACCATATCCCTTTAACCTAACACTTATCATAGTTGGATTGCTCATAGTTATGTAGCAAATACGAAACTCTAAGTTTGGGGTAGGAAGGAATATATGATTATGTGTATTATTATGTGCAATTGAATCTATGTAATTGTCCTTTGTTTATGTTTAGTGTTGTCAGCTGTTGTATTGATGTACTTTATGTACTTCATGCGTTGTATTGATATAGTTTATGTGTTTTATGTGTTGATAAAAAAAAGAGAACATTTAAAAGAATTTACTAATTGTTCCTATTGGAACCAGATGTGATATGTGCTTTAATGTGAGTAAGTGTAAATAGAAAGGGACTGTGTACCATAGAATAGGATTGAATTTGAATGTGTCCTATTGATAGTTTCACTATATTGATTCCTCCACATCACTGTCCATGTATAGTTAAATGCTCCTGTACCAAGATGTTGAAGGAGGATTAGGGCAAACCCTGTTGTTATATAATATCTGATCATTGCTAGCCAATTTATCTCGCCAACCAGTCTCCTGAAAACATATAGCCCCCACTAATGATCACATCTAACTAGTAAGAATATAATCTATCACAAAGTAGGAGACCACATGCCTAATCACAATAACAACTGGATTAAACAATAACCTTGGGTTCCAGAGTAGCGCGCTACTCACCGTAAATCGATTCAACACCTCATCAGGGATAGTAAATGCTATACAAATACAATTATAATTATAATAGCATAGTGGGAAATGGCACTCAAAATATATTTCAAGGCAATCCCCATATTACCCTATGGGAGAGATAGTCCTGCAGTAGTGAAAAACAAAATGAGCAGTATTTCACTATTAGGACATGTAAAACACACCAATACATGTCCTACCTTGTAAATACACTGCACCCTGCCCAGTGGTGCTATCCCCCATTTTTCGAGAGGGCCTAGCTGCAGACCTAATGCAGATGTTCTGGGCTTGCTACCAGCAGCCTGTCCCTATGTTTTGGTGCTGGCACGCGTACTACCCCTCAAGGAAGAGCAAACTGAAACCTGGGGTCAATTACACATCAAATGTGTGGACTGGTTGTCTAAGAATAAGCAGTCTCATATTTTAAACACAAATGAGATTATTATGGCACAGAGGGTTGGTTGGGTCGGCGGTTCAGCTAAAAACATAGAAGGGGATTGTGCTCTAATTAATTTTTGTAGACCTTTAATGGTAAAGGCGCTCCTGAGATATCAGGAGATCCTTACCACTAGACAGACTAAAATCTGGTTGTTACCCCTAGGCTACTTTTATAAGCCATCCCTAAGAGGCTCATTGCAAGGACCATTCCCTGTAGCCGAACATAACAAGTTTGCAGTGTTAGCTGATCTTGATGCCCAGGATCGACTAACACCATTTCCCCAAGTAGGAGGGGTTGATCTTTCATACGCATCCTCATCACCTACACTTAAGACGCATACTCACACTGCCACAATGGGCCAAACGGCTTGCAATAATCAGGTTTTGAAAATACTTAGTTGGAATGTGGCTGGCTTACAATCAAAAATAGTTTAAGCTAACTGGTGGGAGCTGGTCACACAATATGATATTTTAATGTTTCAAGAAACCTGGGCCACTAAAGATATACATTTTGAGGGGTTTGAGTGTCATAAAACTCTGGCCCTACTTCCCAAATCCAGACCATCTTCCGGTGGTTTAACTACTTGGGTGAGCATTGCGTAAGGGGGCTCTGTTAAGGTTTTACCAACCCACAATGATAAATTCCAGGTTTTAAAATATAAAAAGGGATACATCTTTGTATTTGATTATTTTCTTTAACAATTTCTTTTATAGTACACCTCACAAAAATGTTATTAATCTTTTTGACTATATCACTACACTTAGGAGCTTGAAGGATTTTGGGGACCTGGTAAATGAGATCCTATTCTCACATGATTTGGGGGTTGCCAATAGCTTGTGTTCTCTCCCAGTCGATTTTGAGCATACTTTTATTGGGAGAGGTTTGAAATCAACAATCGACTTTATTATTTTACCTAGTCGATATGCTTCATGCATTTTAAATTACAAAACCCATAAGAATGCAATAAGCGACCATCTCCCACTGAGTATAAGTCTAGCACTCCCAAATAGTGGATAGAACCAATATAGTGGTCAAGTATCTTGGGTCCAGAATCTATCATTGGGGAAGATAAACCGATATACTTTGTGCTGGTCCCGTTGCGAACCTATAGAGTTTACCAAACAAATCGTGACTGAGGGGCATATGTATCAAATTCTCTATTTGCGATTCTCAAATAGCGATTTTTTGAGAATCGCTATTTCGGAATCGCAAACGAGATGTAAGTAAAAATTCGCAAACTGTTAGCGATTCCTTGGCATTCCTTAATTGCGATTCGCAAATTGCGAATCGCAATTAAGGAATACCTTCCCATTCATTCCTATGGGCCAGGAGGCCCATAGGAATGAATGGGAAGACACTCCCAATTCGCGATTCGCAATTAGAGAATCGCAAATTGAGAATAATTTCAAGGGTGCAAGGGTGTCATAAAGACACCCTGATGCACCCCTAAATGAGCATGTGTGCACATGTGGCGCACATACATGCCCTAAGGGCATGTATGTGCGCCACATGGCACTTTGAAAAATGCCAAAATGTGCATCTTTCAAAGAAATCGCAAATTACCACCAACTTGAAGTTGGTGGTAATTTGCGATTTCTTAAGGAGAAATCGCACAACTTGGGTGCTTGTTACATCTCATTTAAGGAATTGCAATTTGCAATTCCTTAAATGCAATCGCAAAATAGAGAATCGCAAATTTGCGATTCTCTAATTTGCGATGCCATTTTGGGATGATACATCCCAAAAGGCCTTTTCCCGTTCGCAAACGGGCCGATTCTGAGAATCGGCCCGTTTGCGAACGGGAAAAGGGCTTGATACATATGCCCCCAAGTGCTATAAATCTATTTTAACCTGCTTGGAGGAATCCAGTCCCCACGATAGTACGTTAGAAGCCTTGTCTCAACTTACATTAGAACTACAAAATCTCCTTAGGGTGGAGCGTAAAGGAGCACAAACAAGCAGCCAGGGTTGGTTCGACACAAATTGTACAAAAGCTTACACTAAACTAAAGACAGCTCTTCATAAATCTGTAAGGGACAGTGTGGAAATTCAGGAGTGCAGGAGGGAATATAACCAAGCACTAAAAACACGCAAAAAGGAGTTAAAAGAGAATGCTTGGGCTACCCTTTATGAAGCCTCGCCGAACAAAGATAGTGGCGCCTTTTGGCGTGCGGTGAATGCTCCTGTTTTTTACTGCCCCTAATAAACCGTCGATAGAGGTTGCGATTGATGAAAAGCAATGGGTGGACTTCTTTTCTAAGGTCTATAATTCTTGTACAGATGAAGTAAGTTTAATGTCCCCTTGTTGTCAGCAGTAGCCAAGTCCCATGAACTACCTCCTTTAGACCTTTATTTTACACGCGATGACGTAATTGGTGCAATCAACAAGAGTAAGGGCGGCATGGCTCCAGGCACAGATGGTGTGCCAATTGACCAGTTTAATTCAAATCTGCCCCTCCGGGCTCCTTTATTGACACAGGAGCTTGTTGCTCTGAGGCTTTCATTAAGACCTGGTCCGAGTCTTTTATAGTACCAATTTTTAAGAAAGGTGACAGGCAAAACCCAGCCTGCTATCGTCCAATATCTTTATTGGACTCTTTGTTGAAGAGAGCAGGGCGGATTGTTTTAAACAGGCTCCAAGACTGGGCAGAGTAAAACATATTTATCAGACGTACAATACACTCAGGCTAAAACAGGTTGATTTTACTTAGCAATCGTTGATCTCACAGCCGCCTTCGACTGTGTTAACACAGCAAATTATGGGTCATTTTAACTGATATGGGGGTGGACCCCCCGCTGGTCTTGTTTGTGAGACAGCTGTATAGCGAGGCAACAGCCAAGGTTCGATATGGAACTAGGGGAGAATGCACTGCATCGTTTAAAGTGGAAAAGGGGGTTAGACAGGGCTGCGTCCTGGCACCATTGTTGTTCACTTTATATACAAATGCTTTGGAACAAATGATGGTGGAAAAGGTATAGTATTTGCCATATATAAACAAACGCCCGATAGCTACCCTTCTGTATGCGGATGATGCAGTGTTGATGGCCCGCACACAGATACCCTACAAAGGAAACTTTCCACCTATACTGCATTTATGGACAATCTTGGCCTAAAATTGAACGCCACAAAAACCTACATAATGACGTGTGGAAAGGGAAGCCAGAAATGTAGGAGCCTGTCCATAGGGGCAGCAGGGTAGAATCTACCAAGACATTTTCATATTTAGGAATCTTGTTTGAGTCTAATGGATCCTGTTGTCAGGCCGTCAAAAGTAGGAGTCTTCTTTTCATGAAATCGACGGCAAATGTAGCCAATTTTGCAAAACAAAACTGGGTAGAAGGCCTCCTGCGCTGCTCCTTCAGATCTATCAGGCAATATGCGTGACTATGGCTACCTATGGGGCAGGTCTGTGGGGTTTTCAAGACTCCAAACCCATTCAGAGTGTTGAAAATGCCTTTTTAAAGTTTCTCCTGGTGGTCCCAGCTTGTACCTATGTTTATAATTGCCATAGTGAGCTGGGCGTCCCATATATTGCAGATAATATTAAAGCTCAGCCTGCTCTACTATGGCATAGGATTTGGACTTCGACCAGAACTGGTCTTAACCAAGATATTATTATAGACAGCATGAAGTTGGACCAGACCACTAAGATAGCCTGGTTGAAATAGGTTAAAAACTTCATGTACGACCTTGGGCTCCCTGAATATTACAATTCCCCTGCATCCATTAACTCTGTCACCTGGAAGGAGTTTAAAAGAACTTGTATGGCCCACCTAAAGGTAAATAGATTTACTCTTGAAGCAAATAAGCCAACAGTACAACGGCACCATTTGAATTTAACTACGCATGCTATACAGCCGTATATATTGTATAATCTAAGGGGGTACGATAGATATGTTTTGACCCGACTTAGAATTGGGAACTTTCATCGTTTGATACGTTTTCCTGAGATAAATAATTGGTCAAAAGAGCTATGCCGTTGTCCATGAGATGATCATTCTTTGCAATCATCATTGCATGCGGTTTTATTTTGCAAATTTTATAAAAAACAGAGAATGAGGTGGGTGCTGCCAATTTTAAGGTAGGTGGGTGGACCCAATGTCGACTGGCATTTTTTTCCCCGCAATTTTTAGACAACGAATGCTTTGCTGAAGCAATTGCCTGTTTGTATTGAGATTCAGAAAGACTATTACTATTTAAATCTTGCAAGGACAGGGGTTTTTGACACTCTATGATGGACTTAATTCTGTGAGATATTGTTTTAAAAGTGATTTCTTTTTTATTTGTGATACAAGATGAACTGTTTTTATCTGTTGTGTTTGCTATTGTGATTGTACTTGTATAAAATCGAATAAAGCTTGTTCTGATTCTGATTCTGATAACATAGCAAGCATTTGTTTGGGAGGTGAGTTTAATGTTAAATTATCTTACCCAGATTTTCCAGTCCCAAGTAACCACAGTAGAGCACACATTTGTGACAGGGGTGCAGGGATGATGGAACATCTGACATTTCGTAATTTAAGTAATGTTATGGATGTCGCTGCTATAATAATAAAAATGACCCACCTGAACCCACATTTAGGGGTAGGGGTAGGGGCTGCACTACTAAAAGTGATTATATTTGTATTTCCCCTAGCCTCGAGGACTTTTTAATGCACCTCAAAGTTGTTTCTACATACCATGGCAATCACAACCCGATTGAAGCAGTTTTTAAACTGTCCCCTAGGCCCGAGCACAAAATTGAGTGTGGAGCAAGAAACCTGGCACACTCAACAGATAAATTACGATTGGAATGGTGAGGAATTGATTCTGCAGAATTGTTTTATATGATGGTCAGCGAAAACCAGGCACTTTTTGAGATCTGTTTGACAGCACAGGGATCTAATCCTGGGGTAATTACCGCATTTACAAAACTCTGTTCAAACATTAAAACTGAATGAATGAAACTTGCCGGCTCAACATCTTATGCTTCCAGAAGGTTCAATCATGACTGTTCAACAGTAACTCGACAGTTATGCAAGACCCTCTCCGCAAAACATAGGTGTCACCAAATAGTGAAGTTGTTAATGAAAAAATATAAATTGGTTACATCTTTGAGGAAGGAAGAGATATTGATTGAACAATGGGATGCACTTGCTAGTTCTGTGAGTCTAAAGATTGCCAAACTTTTTTGAGCTTGCCATAAAAGATATGTGAGCGTTGAGACAGACATTAACACCAATTAGGGTGCCGATTACGATCCTGTAAAAAATTTCCCCGTACGACTCGTATCCGGTCTTTTTACCGCACGAATCGTACAAGTGCCATACAAACTGCCAACTACGATTCGCATGGGAAAAAGTCCATACGAATCGCATTAGGAATAATTCCCCACACGTCCTCGGGTCGGAAAATGTGCCCGACACGTCCCTGGACGAATTACCGTACAAATGTGAAAAGTGAAGTCCGACCGCGGAAGTACGATCCATCCCGTGCGCCGGGAAGCACCGTCCGCACCGAACTCCCATAGCAACCATGGAGACATGTGCCCGCATACGCGCCCAACACTCCCCCCAGCCCCCGTATGTACACGCCCAACCACCCCCCCAGCCCTCCTATGTATGAGTCGAACCCCCACCCGTGTATGTACACCCATGTACGTACGAGTCGAACCCCCACCCGTGTATGTACACCTGTGTACGTACGAGTCGAACCCCCACCCGTGTATGTACACCCGTGTATGTACGAGACGTACCCCCACCCGTGAATGTACACCCGTGTATGTACACCCGTGTATGTACGAGATGTACCCCCACCCGTGTATGTACACCCCCGTACGTACGGCCCGTACCCCCACCCGCGTATGTATGGAGCATACCCCCACCCCAACCGTGTATGTACGGCCCGTACCCTCACCCGCGTATGTATGGAGTGTACCCCCACCCCAACCGTGTATGTACGGCCCGTACCCTCACCCGCGTATGTATGGAGCGTACCCCCACCCCAACCGTGCATGTACGGCCCGTACCCTCACCCGCGTATGTATGGAGCATACCCCCACCCCAACCGTGTATGTACGGCCCGTACCCTCACCCGCGTATGTATGGAGCGTACCCCCACCCCAACCGTGTATGTACGGCCCGTACCCTCACCCACATATGTATGGAGCGTACCCCCACCCCAACAGTGTATGTACGGCCCGTACCCTCACCCGCGTATGTATGGAGCGTACCCCCACCCCAACCGTGCATGTACGGCCCGTACCCTCACCCGCGTATGTATGGAGCGTACCCCCACCTCAACCGTGCATGTACGGCCCGTACCCTCACCCGCGTATGTATGGAGCGTACCCCCACCCCAACCGTGTATGTACGGCCCGTACCCTCACCCGCGTATGTATGGAGCGTACCCCCACCCCAACCGTGTATGTACAGCCCGTACCCCCACCCGCGTATGTATTGAGCGTACCCCGACCCCAACAGTCTAAGTACGGAGCGCACCCCAGGCCCCAACACCAGCACCTTCACCAAACATCGCGCATGTACGAGTCGTACCAAGCCAGAGACAAGGACAGCACTGTACAACAAAATGGCCGATGTACACACCGTACACACGCTAAAAACACACGTACACAACCAGGACAAAGCAAAACAACACAAGAATACTCTATTCGAATCGCACAAAGCCACAAAACATGTCCAACAAGCACAAATACAACACATTCACTGACCTGCAACTGCCAAACTCCCAAACAGAGGCCCAAAACACAACCACTCCTTATAACACACCCACCCAAAGTTCAAACACAGCCACACCCACCAATGGACCAATAAAAAGGGCCCACAGACACAAACCATGAGCCTTTGCAACAGACTCACTGCTGCCAGACTCCACAGACAACCCACAGCACCATACTTGAACCTTTACTACACCTTACACTTGCACACCTTCACACAACCACCTTCACAAACACCCCCTCATCACATTCACACACACACCTGCACAACCACACCCACACACCCACAATAATCCACACCCACACCCCCCACAACCATCCACACCCACACCCCTCACCATGCCCACTAACAAGAATCCAAAGTTCACTAGCCAAGAGTTGGAGGTCCTTGTCGACGAAATCCTCAGAGTCGAGCCACACCTCTTTGGAACATTGGTCAGACAGACCAGCATTTCCGAAAAAACAGCCATGTGGCAGACGATTGTCGATGCTGTGAATGCTGTTGCGTCCACCAGAAGGACCAGGCATGAATGCCAAGCCAGGTGGTACGATCTGCGGAGGAGGGTCCGAGCCAAAATGACCGACGACCACAACCAGGCCAACATCACTGGAGGAGGGCCGCCCCGCAGACGCGTACAATACCATCCCTGGGAGGAGAGGGTGATGGCCATACTGCCGGTGGTGGCAGTGGACGGAGTAGAAGGACTCCGAGAGCCTGGTGAGTACACAAACAACTCACCTCACATGGGGGGAACGTCATCCACAACCAAACTCACAATCATGCACGCAACCACCCCAAGCTATCGCATGACTCAACCACACTCCATAAACACGCACATGCCACTAGCGCCACCATGCCCCATGCACCCAGCTGGACAATCCCAAGTCACAGGCCACAGAAAACACCAACACAAGACACGGTAACCCGGATGGCGGGAGTGTGGGCCTCAAAAATCACAAAATGCAACTCCGAAGCAGACAACAATGCCCTCTGCCCATATGGCCTAGGTCACAGCCAGACAAACAGTGTGTCCCCACACAGGAAAGACTTGCCAGCAAATGGCGGACGCCTTGCATTAAGACATGGGGGTGAAGGCACTTTTTGCACATGACAGCAGCCAATGAACAGCCAACACTGTGAAAGAGTGGCAGCACACACCACCACAGCAGCAGCGCAGACACAGACACTACACCCAATGGGTGCCTGGAGATCAGAAACAAACTCACATGAACAAGCCAAGGGCCATTCAAAGATCTGCAAAAAGTGTGTGCCTAGGAAGCTGGGCTGAGGTGACAGAGGGTGACACACAGAGGGAGGGAGAGGGGGAGAGAGAGGGAGGGAGACACAGGGAGACGGACAGAGGGAGGAGGCTGACACAGGGAGGGAGGGAGAGGGGGACAGAGAGGGAGTGAGAAAGGGAGACACAGGGAGACCATTTCAGCCTTGGGTGGTGTGGGAATGTCTGCTCGTCAGCAGGTGGACTGCGTGCATGTAGACAAGGGTGGCCAGTGCCTGAATCCCCCTCTCTTCTCCATGGCAAAACACTGGGCCATGTCTCAACCTGTGCACGAGCACAACGACAGCTACCTGCATTATATAAGTGTGTGGAACAACTCCATGTGCCCACGTACAGTGCAACACGGAAGGCACCAATTCATGGCTCGCCACACCTGCTCACTCCACTGCTGACTGCTGTGGTAAATAATTTAATTACCGGGACTTAATTTGATACAGAAACATAATAAAATAGCTCAGTAAATAAGAGGCAGAATCCGTGGTATTAGAGGTTCGGAATGGGCTTTATTCCAATGGTCGATTATAATCGGTTGCTCCAGGTTCCATTACCACGAAGGTTCAGGAAGTGAAGTACATACGTTATTGACAATCAATTACTTTTATACAATAGGCATTACAGTGAGGCCAATGCAAGAGGCGTAACAATTGATAGCAAAGATAACATTTCACATGTGTAGCAAAAATAGGCGTAACTGGGAGTGATTTAAAGAACGTCATCAGATGTGATGTCATAAGAGGGCGGTTACATGAAAGAATTTCGCAATGTCAGCAGAAATACTTGACAGGAATGCGCGCGCAGCAGCATGACGTGTGATTGACGTGCATCTAGGGGGTGGAGGGGACTTGACATTTAGCTCTACATGTGGCGACAGATGTCTGGAGGGTCAAGTCAACCTAATCCCAAATCATATCTAACATCCTATGTTTAAAGAACTATGTTATCCAAAAGAAAGGTCTCTTAGAGTAGAATCTTATTCTATACTGACTATACTGACTGTTAGTGCGTGTACAAGCGTCTAAGTGTCTACACTAGATGCGAGGGCAAGAATCTTCCATAGTAATCAGGGCTATGGATTACTTGTATAAAGACAGAGAAGCCGGGCCTTTGCTCGGTAGCTGGCAGAATGTTTACTTAAACGACTAGACAGGAATGCATTGGGCAGGAATCGGAGCAGATAATTTCGAAGGTGAAATACAGTTCTTGGCAGGCAGCAAGCTGATGTCAGGCTTCGTGAGCCGCGCAGGGAATGAGACAAAGTTCATGGTCACAGATGCAGGCTCGGACTGGAGCTTCAGAGACAGAAAGCAAGAAAAGCTTGATGACAGAATCAGGGCCTACTTGCCTGGACTGTAAAAATGGCATAAGTGAACCATATAAAGGCGGTGGCCTTTTGTACTTAGGAATGGAATATCCGGCCTATTCATGGCGGATCTGAAAGAGGACATGTTAACGGTGGACGCACATGTATTTGCGTCTTCATAACTGGAACGGGAGGGAACATACATGTACTTGTAATATGCACATAGAACCGTTGGGGTCCAAGATAGGGGACATAACTGACCAGAAAAATCCATATTTCCACATTCCCTCCTTGTCCCCTACTTGCCCGTCAAGAGACATCAATCTTCATCAATCCATTGATCTGTTCATATAGCATCATTTGTTCTTCTTTCTTCTTCCGGGATTTTGAACGAAAATCTTGATGTGGAATGCACGATGTGGCACACAGACCACAAATCGCTGGTCCACATTGCAGGCATAAGCAGCAACTGAATAATATGAGAAGGCCAATACCTAGGAAGGATAGAACTCTCCATCCCCAGGCTGATAACACGCTCCAAAACCAACCGGACCAAGTCCAGGTGCCTGGATTCTGGTGTATCTGGCTTACAATCTTATGGAGGCGGGTTATGGCTTTATATACAGATGGCGAATTTTCTGGTATGAAAATGCAACAGCTTGATCCGATGACCCTACAAGCTCCGCCCCTATCGGCCAGGATGACGTCAAGGACAAGACGATTTTGAAGCACAACAATCCGCATGGCAGACTGCTCTTCTGTTAAATTGCCTAGGGCGGAAATAGTTTCGTTCACTACTGCTTCAAGGGTTCTAGTCAATCTACGTATCAGCTTACTATTAGTAACGGTACCTATATAGGGAAAGAGACCTTTATTGAAATCTGTGTATTTTTCCCATGCTGTTTCAGTGTAGTCGACTATTGGGAGATCTCTCCTTTCTCTATTGTGTACTAAATGAGTATTTCTGTGATAATCAGGAGGAGCTAGAAAAACAGGTGGCAAAAGGAATCCAATGTAGCAGGTACCATCCCAATCTAGAGGCAAACGTACATATGCCGTCTGACCACATATAAAATAGGAATGGCGGGAAGCTCTAAATGTCGACTTGCCTTGATCACTAAATTCTGTTACAGTGGTGCATCTACTATGGCCCATATGTATGGAACCATTCTTTCTTACACATAATTCACCTTTTACTGGAAATACTGACATGGCGGGCAAACTTGGAGTGACTTCGGATTCGACATTCAAGATCAAGAGATTAAGCGTAAAATTACCTAATCCATATACTTCGTTTTCTAGATCAGTTCCTGTTCTTTTGGGAAGTCCCTCCTTGTTGGGGTGGCAGACTTTAAGTAAAACTAAGTTCAGATTTCCCCATACCCAGTTATCTTGATAAACTGCAGAATTCGAATCAAGGGAATTAATTAGACTAAACCATGCTCCACAGGAGCCATTGTGTGTGAACGGGTATGGAAAGAGAGGTAGAATTCCTTTATAGTTCTGATAGGGAGGGAGTCGGCCACATATCCAACAATTTGTAGCATTGCTAACCTGATGGGAATGATGTAACATACTAATAAAAGTGTTATTGCGCAGCGCAAATCTATATGCCAATTCATGCGGAGGTAATTCACTAAAAGAATGTTCAGCAGTAACATTATAAACATGTCTAGAAATAGGATAATATATGTGCAACAATATACTTGCAGTAATTATTAAAAGACTTAAGGAAAATAAAATTAATAACGTCACTGTACAATGACTACGCAGTGATTTACAGTACGCTTGTCGTTTCAACATTTTTCGGGTGTTATCTCTATTCAGGTCCAAGGGATACATGTCAGAGACAATTCAACCGCTTCACCTCGGAGAGGACTTAAACAATCAAATTGCTTGACTGATTGGGCCTGAGTTTTAGTTTATAATGTTCGGAATTACTTCTTTCAACAAGAGGAAGTTTTGAGTCAATGGGTGAAGACACACGAGGTGTGGTATTCACATCTGCTGGTAGTCCATGAAATTTCTTGATATGACTTGAATGAATCCAGCCTTTCCTGCCTTCGATCTTCACGGCTGTCCTCGTCGTTAATAACACGAGCTGAGGCGACCTCCACCTAGGATCCAGCTGAGTCTTTCGATCAAAGTTCCTCACTAAAACGAGATCCCCCGGAATTACGTCATGGGGTTTCACTTCAGTGTTGTCAGGAAAAGCTGCAGCTACCTGTGAACGACAAGATTGTAGTGCAGATATCAAGGAAGCCAAATAATCTGTCAGCATATTACAGTCAATATCAGTTATTTTACGTGGTATAGGCGTCCCCCACATATTTGGTGGTCTGCCGAAGATCACTTCATACGGGGATAGCCCTGTTCGAGAGTGTGCTACCATTCTCATGTAAAAGAGTGCAACTGGTAACGCTACTACCCAGTCAACACCTTTCTCCCTGCATATTTTGGACAATCTTATTTTCAGAGTCTGATTATGTCTTTCTACGAGACCTGCTGCTTCGGGGTGTCGGACACAGTGGAATTTCCACTGATAGCCTAACAAAAGTGAAACGTGTTTCATTAATTCGGATGAGAACGGCTGGCCGTTATCTGAGTAGACAGCACGTGGTAAACCGTATCGTGGGAAGAATTCTCGAACTAGCTGTTTGGCAGTAGTCGGGGCAGTGTAATCTGATACTGGGTACGCCTCTGTCCAACGGGAAAGAGCACAAACGACTACGAGAACATATTTGAATCCTCGACATCGTTCCATCTGGATATAATCCATCTGGAGGATTTCAAAAGGGTGATCAGGAGGCTGAAATCCACCCTGTTCTACGGGAATGCTTTTTCCTGGGTTGAACTGACAACAGATCATACAGGTACGAACTTTTTGTTTGGCTGCTGCTCGTAAATGTTTGTTGAACCAAATATGTTGAATGCTGTCTAGCATAGCTTTCTCTCCTAGATGCGCTGGACTATGGATAGTGTTAATAATGACTTGGACCATTGAATCAGGAAGGAACCACACAGACTTTTCCTTCATCATCCATCCTTGATCCGTTTGGATCCCTCCTAATTCAATCCATTTCTTTATTTCGTCTGGTGTAGCATGTGTCTGTATATCAATTACGTCAAGAGTAGGATCTTTAACCGTCATACAATGTGTTGGCGTCGGGACTATTGTCTTTGTCATGTCGGGTGTTTGAGTTTGAGCAGTCTGTTTAGCTGTTCTGTCAGCTAAATCATTGCCTTGAGAAATGATATCAGTAACTTTCGTATGTGCTTTGCATTTCATAATCGATATTGCAATGGGTAAATGTATTGCATCTAATAAGGCATGAATGAGGGGTCCGTGCTGAATGTGGGCACCGTGAGAAGTTAAATAACCTCTCTCTCGCCACAGCACGCCGAAGTCATGTACAACTCCGAATGCATAACGTGAATCAGTGTATATGTTGACTTTTTTATTTGTGGCTTGAATACAGGCTTGTGTCAGAGCGACGAGCTCTGCGGCTTGAGCGGACAAGGTATTTATGCAATTTGTTTCAATAATTTCAGTGTCTGTTGTGACTGCGTAAGCGGCCACTAGTTCTCCTGTACCTTTTCTCATACATGAACCATCTACATACAACGTCAGGTCTGGGTCTGACAATGGAACATCGGTTAAATCTTGTCTGGGTTTCGTCGTGATTGTAATAACTTCAATACAGTCATGAGCTAGTGGGTCTGTTCCATTTACAGGTAAAAGTGTGGCAGGATTCAATGTGTTACAACGTCTGATTTCTATATGTGGCTGAAACAATGTGAGTTCGTACCCTGTAAGTCTTGCTATAGTCAAATGTTGTGTTTGCGTTCGATTCACAAGAACCTCCACTGCATGTGGTACTTGTACTGTCAATGGATGTCCTAACACTATGGCATCGCTTTGTCTGATTGCTAAAGCTGTCGCTGCCACTGATTTCAGGCACGCAGGCAGAGCCTGAGCTACGGGATCTAATGTACTAGAAAAATAAGCACACGGTTTGTGTGATCCTGCTTGTTCCTGTGTGAGTACTGACAAAGCAGTACCTTCTCGTTCTGTAACAAAGAGTGTAAAATGTTTTCTGTAACATGGTGTTGCTAAAACAGGTGCTTGGCATAGAGCTTTCTTTAAGCTTTCAAAAGCTAGTGTGTGTTCCTGAGTCCAAGGGAGGACAGTCGATGTGGCTGCCTCCTGTGTTGTTAATTGAATGAGTGGTTTTGCTAGAAATGCATACTGAGGGATCCACTGCCTACAATATGAAGTGAGGCCTATGAAAGCCCGTACCTCCTTTTGTGTCTTGGGTATTGGCATGTTAGCTATTAACTGAATGCGATCTGGTGTAAGCTGCCTTCCCTCCTTGGACAGCGAGTGTCCAAGATAAACAACTCGCTGGACACAGAATTGCAGCTTAGAAGGGGACACCTTGTGCCTCTTTTCGGCTAGAAATTGTAAAACTGTCAGTGATGCTTTCTCACATTCGGGTTCGCTTCTCGCGGTGATCAGCAGATCATCGACATATTGAAGCAAAGCAGTGTTAACTGGCATGTGGATACTGTCGAGTTCTCGTTTCAGTGCTTGGCTATAGATGCTGGGGCTTTCTGTAAATCCTTGAGGTGCGCGTGAGAATTTAAAGCTACGTCCATTTAAACTAAATCCGAACAAATATTGGCTTTCCGGATCTATTGGGACGCTGAAAAAGGCATTTTTGAGATCAATTACAGTAAAGAATGTTGCTTCGGAATCAATAGCTGTCAGTAATGATGAGATATCTGGGACCACAGGGAATTGTGGCACAATGCATTTGTTTAATTCGCGCAGATCAATAACCAATCGATATACTGGCGGGGCCTTCGGATCTGTTCGTTTAAGAATCGGAATTATCGGTGAATTACATACATTGGAGTCTGTTTCTACAACCACTCCTTGGGCAATGAGCTCGTCAATGATTTGTAGTAAAGCCACTACAGCATCTGGTGGTAACTTGTATTGTCGCATTCGTGGTAGTACCACTCCTGCCTTTAGTGTGACTCGATATGGTGTAATATTCATGCAACCAACATCAGTAGGGCCTTGTGCCCACAGATGTGTAGGTAAAGTCTGCAGTCGGGGATCCATGTCTCTAGACACATAGTGACCTTTAAAATCACGCAAAAACAATCTTACTCCTTCCGGAGAACAACATATTATAGCTCCTAGAGCTTTCAGTGTTTTTATTCCTAACAAGTTTTCTGGACATGATTTAGTAAGCAATAAATCTGTAGTTCGGGTCAAAGGTCCTATCGTAAGTGGAAGAGGCTGTGATACTTCATTAACAATAGGTTTTCCTGAAAAACCAAGGGAAATATTCTGTGAGCCTGAGAGGGGTACCCCTGGAACTTCACTACGTTTTATAGTTGTTCGACTTGCCCCTGTATCGAGTAAAAACTTTCTGTCTTGACCTAATAATTCACTATGTACATAAGGTCCTTCTTGGTCTACAGGGACCTCGATAAGGGGTAAGTCAACTTCCCTCTCTAGGCTGGTTCATGCGTATCGTTGGTAATCAGGATAGTCATACTGTGCGGTCTGGTACAGCTGTCGTGTCGTGGTTTGTGTGGCAGCAGCAGGCAACGCTGGTGCGGCTGGCACAAACTGTATAGACTGTTGTGGAGCTGGCATGGACTGTGCATGCTGCGGTGCTCCTTGCTCATTCTGATCCTGTCTAGGTGGCCGTGGTCTTTCTTTTGTAATACCTGTGGCGATATTACGCTTCAGAACTGGACAATCGTGTACATAATGACCTGGCTGTTTACAATAGTTGCATGTCCCTTTTACAGGTCCTGCTGAATCACCGGAATGTGTCGTACCCTTTTTATGTCCTTCAGCTGGAACTGTCTGGGAGACTAGCATTTTCATTTTCGTGTCTTTCATGCGTCTTTGTTCATGATCTTGTTCTTCTCTAATTCTATTGTAATGGTACTGTAACATTTGTAGCATTTGTGATGGGGTATTACCTTGCCAGGTACTCTCGAATTTTAATACTCTATTCTTCACTTGGGGCAAAGAATTTTCAACTAATTTTGTCACAAACAGATGTGGGTATGACTCGCTACTTGCTTTTATACCACTATTTATACCAAAACATTTTTTGAATCGGGCATAGAAATCACTAGTGTCTTCATCTTGCTTTTGTTTACAGGCTGAGATTGCACCCCAGTCTTCCTTTTTCGTGGTTAATAAACGTGGCAGTACCTGTACTAGTAAACCTGGTAGTGCTTTAGTTTTGTCCCCAAGCCCCGAACCTGGACCTCGGGCCTTTTCTTCATTTTCTAATGCTGTCCAATCTATCTTTTGGTCTCCCACTTCCCACTCTTTTTCCTTCAGTTTTTCGTAAATGCCAGCAGGCATCAATACCTTTAATATGGTCATAATGTCGGGATAGGTATACTCTCCCATGAGTAACATGTCTTTAATTTCTCGGTGGAAACCCGCTGGGTCTTTGTCATGACTGGGTACCACTTTCTTCATTTCCAACAATTCTATTTTCGATATGGGCGTATATACATATACACGTTTAAACTCATTGTCCTCGCCCTTTATTGGGTGCACTTCTCGTAAGGGGTTCTGTCTGTCCATGTAATACGTGGTTCTTTCCTTGATGGGCAGTGAGACATGTTCTGGGCATATAAAAAGAATGTACTGCTTTCTTGATTCTAGTATTTCTTTAATTAACTTAGTACCTGAACCTCTCCATCTATTCGTGAGTAATTCAGTCAATATATCAGGTAAGGGACCAAGGTCTGAATGTTGGCTTTTATATAGTATAAGAAGTTGTTGAATCATATAAATCCCAGCTAAACGCTGTTCATCTGGGGTGAGATTCAAAAATGTGTGTGCTACTGTATCATCATCATACTTTCCGGGACTGTCAATCCAATGAACGGCTGACCTAGCTAATTCTTGTTCATCCATAGAATCAAGAAAATGATAACCCCTTCGTTCTCGCAGTAATTTGTCAGCGGCTTGGAACGAATGCTCGGGGGACCTCATATTTATTTTAGGTGTTTGAAAATTCCTGTTATTTTCTAGACATATCGGATGTATCGTGTCAGTAAGACATCTAGTATTATTACAAGATCTTCCTCTACCTACATAGGCTATAGTTTCTGACTGTCCTGTGGGCAGTCCTGATCCTTCTTCCTCGCTTTGCTCGAACTGGTCTACCGCTAATCTTTCTTCGTGTAAGCGTTCTATTTCTTTACGGATCTTTCGGCACATGGCTATTATACAATTTTGCTTATCATGTCTCCCTTCTGATATATTCTGGCTCCATCTGGTAAGAATTTGCATTGCTTCCGGGTCTACCCCCGGTCGGTCTTGATTTCTGATCACACAATTTATTAGGAAACGTAACAGTTCCCCCTGTATTTCCACTTTCTGGTATTCCATAGCTCTGTTGATACTTTCAGAATCTCGCCCTGTTTGGACAAAATGGTATATATTATCTAGATGCATAGTCATTCCTGGTAACTTCCCTAAATACACCGCGGCTCGTCTGATACGTAATGATGCCATGATCATTTCGTCCTCTTTGCCGGGCACAGGGTCATATCTACAATCTATAAGAAGTTCCTTAAGCGTACGGGCATTTATGAGTTTGGGGGTACGTGAATGTGCTGACTCTTGAAAGGTAAGTTTATTTATTCTGGGTGGCGTAGAAAAAATGTTGGTAGCACCTCCCGTAGCCCCATCTGGGGTATCGGGCGTGAAAGGATTCGTTGAACGTGATACAGCAACTATAGGTGTGGACACAGCTATGGAAGTAGCTGTAGGAGCAGATGTGGAAACAGATGTGCTTGCCGGAACTGGTGTCGGAATTTGGTGCTGCAGAGATACAGATACAGGATCTTGGCGTTGAACCTCCCCGGCCAATGGTCTATGTGGGGCGGGGTTAGCATACTCGGGAGCTGCGTCATCTAAATATGAGGAAAGAAAAACATCTTCTGCGGTTCTAGGATGCCCCTTGGGATGTACTTTTATTGGGAATAATGGGGGTGGCAAGTCTTTTGGTATCCCCGCAGTAGCCTTAGGTAATCCTTCGGCCAGAAGGGGATACATACCTTTCATAAGGGCATGTCTTTGTCTGTCTACTTGTTCTGATTTCACTCGTGCACCTTCTTCAATTAATAGATTTTCTCGGACTTCACTTGAATTCTCTTTACTCTTCTCTTCCTGTCTACGTGCTTTTTCTGTACGTCTATACGATTCTTTACGCCATAACTCAATGGCGTCTTTCTGTGATTGTCTAGCTTTCCTTTTCCATAATTCTTCCTCTACTGTCACGATGCACTCTGCATCCCAGGTCCCAGCTGCGGGCCACCTCTGACTTTCTGGTAATTCCTTAGTGTAGTCTACCCATAAATCAAGAAATAATATAGCATCTAGGCCATGTTTGTGATACATGAAGTACCCTGGAGTGTCCCTAGGAGGAATAGGAACAGCTTCTTCGAGTACCCCTTTCCTAGTTGTGATCTGTCTTAATTTCGAAAAGAGCGGCATATTGAGAACTGATCTGATACTTGATCTTGAACAAACTTAATACAATAAACACGATAATGAACAGTCATTCATACCACAATATGCAGAACGTATTAACACATTTAACATTTAAATGAGCAAACAATGACGATGACGATCTAAGGAAAACTTAATCACTTAAACATAATACTCGGCATTATCTGAATTATTCTGAATTTATATACTTGATATACTAGATATACTGCTAAACAGTACAGATACACTGCTGAAACAGTGCAGACCGGATTTGTGTACCCAAACCCGTCTGGACCGGCACAACTTATGTGCACGCCAGAACGCCTCCCCAGTAATGGTACTCACCGGGTAGCTCGGAACGGAAGGCCTCGGAAACTGAACTGAACTTGAACCGGACTCGACTCGACTCGACTCGAAAACTTCGGACACCGGACTCGACTTGGGACTTCGGAAACTGGTGGGCCTCTGTATACCTCGGATCTTGCTCTCTCAGCTAGGCTCTGGTCGGGATACTTCGCACTTCTCACCGCCTCGTCTGGGTGTTGATCGCAGCCTCAGTCGCCCCCGCTTGACCGGAGGGAGATACAGGAAATCCTGCTGGTACGCGTTATTGTCCATCCAGCTGTGGCAGGAGACCGGGCCTGCAACGCACCGCCGGCGCGTGAGATGAGAAAGAGTCCCTATTCGGGCGCCATTCATGTGGTAAATAATTTAATTACCGGGACTTAATTTGATACAGAAACATAATAAAATAGCTCAGTAAATAAGAGGCAGAATCCGTGGTATTAGAGGTTCGGAATGGGCTTTATTCCAATGGTCGATTATAATCGGTTGCTCCAGGTTCCATTACCACGAAGGTTCAGGAAGTGAAGTACATACGTTATTGACAATCAATTACTTTTATACAATAGGCATTACAGTGAGGCCAATGCAAGAGGCGTAACAATTGATAGCAAAGATAACATTTCACATGTGTAGCAAAAATAGGCGTAACTGGGAGTGATTTAAAGAACGTCATCAGATGTGATGTCATAAGAGGGCGGTTACATGAAAGAATTTCGCAATGTCAGCAGAAATACTTGACAGGAATGCGCGCGCAGCAGCATGACGTGTGATTGACGTGCATCTAGGGGGTGGAGGGGACTTGACATTTAGCTCTACATGTGGCGACAGATGTCTGGAGGGTCAAGTCAACCTAATCCCAAATCATATCTAACATCCTATGTTTAAAGAACTATGTTATCCAAAAGAAAGGTCTCTTAGAGTAGAATCTTATTCTATACTGACTATACTGACTGTTAGTGCGTGTACAAGCGTCTAAGTGTCTACACTAGATGCGAGGGCAAGAATCTTCCATAGTAATCAGGGCTATGGATTACTTGTATAAAGACAGAGAAGCCGGGCCTTTGCTCGGTAGCTGGCAGAATGTTTACTTAAACGACTAGACAGGAATGCATTGGGCAGGAATCGGAGCAGATAATTTCGAAGGTGAAATACAGTTCTTGGCAGGCAGCAAGCTGATGTCAGGCTTCGTGAGCCGCGCAGGGAATGAGACAAAGTTCATGGTCACAGATGCAGGCTCGGACTGGAGCTTCAGAGACAGAAAGCAAGAAAAGCTTGATGACAGAATCAGGGCCTACTTGCCTGGACTGTAAAAATGGCATAAGTGAACCATATAAAGGCGGTGGCCTTTTGTACTTAGGAATGGAATATCCGGCCTATTCATGGCGGATCTGAAAGAGGACATGTTAACGGTGGACGCACATGTATTTGCGTCTTCATAACTGGAACGGGAGGGAACATACATGTACTTGTAATATGCACATAGAACCGTTGGGGTCCAAGATAGGGGACATAACTGACCAGAAAAATCCATATTTCCACACTGCAGTCACAATTGACGCAGCAAGTAAGACTGTGTCACACATAGGTAAAGTCTCAAAAGCTGTGGCCAAGGGACATACCCATGCACAAGTGCACTGTGAGTGGAATGCAAGACATATCCAAATACCCAGAGGAAATGTGCCAACTTTGAAACGAATGAAACATGGATGTAGCATGGAACAAAAATAACATTGTCTCTCTCACACACAGGTCAACGTCGTGGATCACCCCCCAACACTGGGGGGGGAAGACTCACAGGACCCGGCTCTGCGGGATGACGATCCCACCGGCAGCGACGACTCTCACCACTCTGTGGACGACCCCGACCAACCTGGCCCCTCTGGTGTCCAACCACCTGCAGCACCTGCGTCAGGTACAACTGGGCCAACCACCACCCCCACTCCTGTCACATCCCAGGAGACACCCAGGATCCCTGCCCCACCACCACAACGCAGCCAGGCTGACCAGGAGGGACACGGTGTACCGGGCACCCAGGAGGAGGCAGGCGACAACGCTAATGCCACCCCTCAGGGGTCCCGGAGACCCGATGTGCCGACAAGGGCAGGCCAGGTGCAAGTGGGCAGGGGTGGTGGGAGTGGAGGACGGCGGAGGCGCGAGCCTGACCAGTTGGCTGCGGAATCGGTATATTCCCATGTGAGAAACATCCTGGACACATACCGGCAGGACACCACCGGCATGAGCCAGGTTGTGTCCACCCTCAACGAGATGAAGGGGACCCTCGAGGAGATCAAGACCCAGCAGGCCCAGCAACATGCGGAGCAACATGCCTGTCAACTGCGACACCAAGGGCGGATGGAGGACAGACAGGCTGAGCTTGTGACGGTGTTCACGGGAATTCACCGTACACTCCGTCGGATAGCCGACAACATGGGCAACCCTCCCTGTGCCACCAGGCCAAGAACATCACCACCCACTGGGAGGGATCAGGAGGAGGAGGAGACATCCGACGGAGCATCCCAAACATCGTCACGGCCTGCTTCTGAGGGTTCCCGCAGGAGGGCGGGTCGTCCACGGAAAAGACCGTGAGGGTCGGCGCAACAGCACCATCTCCCAGGACACCTGGCCTGGCACCTGGCTCACTGGACCAACAGCAGCACATCAGCAAAAGACATTCTCTGCCACATGGACTTGCTGGTCACTGTCTGACCAATGTTGACAAAGACTGTGGCATGGACTCTGATGATTTCCAATGGCAAGGACACCAACTCCCCCAGTGAACTTTGGATTCCACACACCCGGAAAGCCCCTCTTGTCATACCCCCCCCCAACACGTACCCCAACACAAATAAAAAGTTACACGATAAAGAGATGATGCCTACATTTTGCATTATTACCGTACATGTGTCTTGTAAAGTCTAACCATGCCTGAGTTCTCATATGACTTCAACCATCCATACCCTGGGGCCTGAGTCTGGCACAGGACACACATGGGTCACAATGTATTAGGCAAGACAGACATGGAGCACCATACACACCCGTGATGGGCCCAACCAGCTGAGGGGGTGGCCGCACAACCGTGCCGACAGACATATTGAATACAGCAACAGTCATGCGCAGAGGTCAGGGATCATGTGGAGTGTCCTGGGGGGCACCCAGGTATGTGTAGACAGGTGGCAGAACCATGTCCTGCAAGCTTGAGTCAGGTGGATGCAGAGAATGGTGGCCTGGCCAACGTTGGTTGCATGGGGATGGCACATGTCACAATACCCACACAGTCATGGACATCATGCACAATACAGAGTCTAATCCCACACAAACAGCTTGCATCTTGCTACTCTACACATAGACACATAGCCACTATCACGGAAAACCATGCCAGACATGCCGTATGCACCGTGGCAACACACCAGCATTGACTGAGAAGAGGCACCTTGGAGGCATAGGAACACCTTTATTAGTCATGTATTCCGGAATGCAGAGGCAACTCGGAGTACACATACACAGGTCATGTGGAGTAACATGTGGGTCCAACACTGGAACCCCCCTTCTGCAGCACAAATGCGTGATAGCCATGGAACTGGCACACAAGTGTCGGGTAACAGCTAAACACCCCCTGCTGCTCACGGAGAGGCTGCCATACACCATTGATCCTCTGATGTGGAAGTCCCACACCATGTCAAGCCAATGCAAACCATATGTGTCCGAGGGCAGTGTTACACACATTGATGCCATCATCACAATCCACTATCCCATCACAGATGACTGTCAACAAGTCTGACCATCTATTCAGGTGTATCCAGCTACATGTAATGTGTCCCATGGTGATGCGACATGTCTGCAGAGGAACCAAACATCGACAGGGGCAGTGTGCACACATCGTAAACAACTGCCACACCCAATACACCCCTGATGCATCCCTTACCCTAAGGAGACTTCCAAACTTGTCCGTGCGTGTAACGCTGAGTCAGCACACGATGACGTGTCCATGAGGAATAGCAGTGCCACAACAATGCAACCAGCAGACGGCATGCGCAAGTACCTGGGGATGAGGGACACACAAGAAGTCAGCCACAAAAAGCACAGCCACTTGCATGTGCATGTACTCGACACATGTAAGGATGACAACATGCTAGGTCACAATTATGACTGTGGAAATACACTCATCACTGGCACCATCACTCGAGTGACACATCCACACACACCTCTGACTCACGTGGCATACATGCAGATGGACACACACATCCCAACACATGCCACACGGGGACCAATGCGTGCACACTCAGACACTGGCACTCACCACTAAGCAAAGAAGTCGCGTATGAGCCGACTCCGAATGTCCTCTTGCGGAACCACATCCTCCACATCACTAGCCCCATTGCCAAGCCCTTCGTCCTCCACGGGTGGATGGTCCTGATCATCTTGATCCAGGATGAGTGGCACAGCTTTCTCAACTGCCATGTTGTGCAGCATGCAGCAGACCATGAAGATTTTGCGGACCTTCGCCGGGGCATATGGGAGGGCGCCGCTGGTCTTGTGTAGGCACCTGAATCGGCTCTTCAGGAGGCCAAATGTCCTCTCTATCACTCGCCTTGACCGGCCATGGGCGGTGTTGTAGCGGAGCTGGGCCGGCGTGCTGGGGTTGCGGAGAGGTGTGATCAGCCATGGCATGTTGGGATAGCCAGCGTCCCCTACATGGAAACCACATGGACATAAGTAGGACAGGAGAAGCGGTCATGCTGGAAGTCTACGCAAAATACAGGACAGACAGAGTGTACCCACCAACAACACATGCTCGTTCGTTGCGCAGCTGCGTCATCATTTCAGGCACCCTGCTACGCCTCATGATGTAGGCATTGTGTGCTGATCCTGGAAAACGAGCACAGACATGTGAAATCACCATCTTGGACAGACACACCACAAGGGCATTGATGGAGTGGTAGTGTTTGCGATTCCTGTACGCTACCTCCTGTGCCTGTGGTGGTACCAAAGCCACATGTGTCCCATCTATGGACCCAATGACATGGGGCATCCCTCCCAGGGCATAGAATCCACGCTTGACCCCAGTCAACTGTTCAGGAGTTGGGAAATGGATGAACTCATCCAGGTGAAGCAACATGGCCTCTAAGAAATCATGCAGCACACGGCTGAACATGCTCTGGGACATGCCACCAACATGAGCTATGGTATATTGAAAGGTACCCGTGGCAAGAAAATGTAGGGCTGCCATTACCTTCAGCTTGGGTGTCAGTGCCGTAGGATACCTGTGCAGCGGTTGCAGGTGTGGTGCCAGCCTTGCCGTCAACTCCTCAATCAACGGTTGTGGGAAGCGGTAGCAGCGTATACAGTCATTCTCCCGCATGTCAGCCAAGTCCGGAATTGGTCGGGGAAGAGGCGGCGCTCTGCAGTAATTTGGAAGTGACAAGGAAGAGTGAGTGCACTACAACAACAATTTATATGTACTGAACACATGTTAATCTGTCAATACACATATGCTACATAGGGAGTCAGGTATGTGCTACATGCCCTAGACACGTATGGCTGCCAGGTGACACTCCAACCAAGACCCAGCTACACACGGAGATTGTGAACCTCCACATCCCATGGCATGGGACTAGCTGTGTCCCAGTGTAAGTGAACAGCCAGACGCAACACAGGAGTGACATACATCAACACATCAGCAGAAGTAGGATGTCGATTGCAGAGACAGGTAGCGGAACACTAGAGCCACAGGTCACATGACATTACACTAGGACAGCCCACACACCTTGCCATTAAGGTGTACATGTCATGACTCACCACACATACATTGAGAGGATGCAGACAGGTCCTTGTTACGCTACTCCGTGTCCCATGCATACATACACACCTTACATCCGATACCACATGTGGCCTGGTGTGCGTAACAGTGTGCCATGGCCATCTACACACAGACACATGTTGGTTGCTGCAACAGCAGATGCTTTTGAGGGAACACCAACATCAAGCTAATGGGAACACACCACACATACATGACATAGACACATCGTGCACCGTGGGTAGTCACATGTCTGGTGTGGTAACCCCTGTAGCGGGCATCAGGGGACACTTGCGTGTGTTGTTGACTGTGCCATGCCAGTGACGCTCATCCCAAGTGTGCAGTACGACATGCACACATGTCAAAGGAGTGAAGGGCATGTCTGGCACATATTGCACCGTCACACATAACATCTGTACACATCTCATCATACATCTATTGCCTTCACAACTCAGGAGTAATGTGCCACATCACAGCCTTTCACACCTGTGCCCCACACATGTAGTACTGCCCAGACAATGCCTTGATGTCCATCCATGGACAAGTATGTCAGCTCTATTCCTTCCTGTGTGCTGCCTGTCACCACTGTGATGTGTGAAAGGCACCGTACATTCGCTCTGAGGGCCTGTGTACGTTCCCTATCACTATGGGAGTGCTGCCGTAGGCCTACCCATAGTGATAGTGAGCGTACAGGCGTGTGTACGGTCCATATCACTATGGGTACGCATACGCGAGCACACCCATAGTGATAGTGAGCGTACGCGCGTGTGTACGGTCCGTATCACTATGGGTACGCATACGCGAGCACACCCATAGTGATAGTGAGTGTACGCGCATGTGTACGGTCCGTATCACTATGGGTACGCATACGCGAGCACACCCATAGTGATAGTGAGCGTACGCGCGTGTGTACGGTCCGTATCACTATGGGTACGCACGAGCACACCCATAGTGATACGGACCGTACACACGCGCGTACGCTCACTATCACTATGGGTGTGCTCGCGTATGCGTACCCATAGTGATACGGACCGTACACACGCGCGTACGCTCACTATCACTATGGGTGTGCTCGCGTATGCGTACCCATAGTGATACGGACCGTACACACGCGCGTACGCTCACTATCACTATGGGTGTGCTCGCGTATGCGTACCCATAGTGATATGGACCGTACACACGCCTGTACGCTCACTATCAATATGGGTGTGCTCGCGTATGCGTACGCATAGTGATACGGACCGTACACACGCCTGTACTGGCCGTTGCTATGCATTTGGGGTGCCCTAGGGCCCCGGAACGCACCTTACCTGTGTGTGAATCTCCAAATTACATAGGGGACACATGAGGGACAAGTATAAAGGCCTACATGCATGCTGGTTGTCATGGAGACCAAGTTTAAAGTATGATTTTTTTTCTGCAGGTGCACAGCAAAAGTCGGTTTGAATGAATCTACTTTGTTGCAAAGTGGTTGTGGAGTTGACATCATGCTCAAGAAAAAAAACAATAAAAACCCACTGACTGTGCTAGGTTTAAAGGGATTGGAGGAAACATAGGATGCAAATGTGAGTGACCAATAACTCTGTTCTCCTGTGCATGAAACAGGCCAGCAAGGCAGATATAAGGCAGCCAGGTCCCATGAGAGAGCACTTGCCTGCACATCTTTGGATTCTACGACCCAGCTGCTGCTCGTGATTCCCTGGAACCATGTCAAGGTCTGTGGAGAGGGCCCAGCCTTTCACCCTGGAGGAGAACCTGGCATTGCTGGATGTGATCCTCCCACAGTACCCCCTGCTGTATGGGCGACCAGGGTATCAGGTGAGTGCAGAGTCCACTAGCACAGACTGTGTCCCTTTTTTGTGACTGTGACTTCTGGCATTGTGTCCAGGTGTGACACACATAAAATGTACTGTAGGGGGGTTCCCAGGGGGGGGATGCCTGATGTCTCCCAGCCAGAGCATGCTGTGGTGCATGTCTGCCGTCCTCACTTGCATTGTGTTTACTGTGACAATCACTGCATGGTGCATGCCACATTCTGCCTGTCTTATCCTCCTGGGAATGTTGCCTCTACAGTCCTCATGTGATTATGTGGTCAGCCCAGTGTGACAGGTGACTGTACCCACAGATGTGTGTTAGTTCTGTGTACCTGTGCTGAGAGTGTCCACATGATGTGTTCGTACCCTGGACATCGGTGTGTGTGTAAGTCCCCTGTCATGTGGGTGGGTGCATATGTGGAGTGTAGCACCCAAGCTGCATGAGGGATGGATATACCCTGCCCATCTGATGTGAGCAGGGAGCAGTGCTGTGTGTCTGACGTGCAGAGCCAGCCCCACACCTGTGAGCCCCCCCCGTCTAGTGGCACATGTGCAGAGTGAGGTTTGTAGCTGCATTTGGCAATGGCAGGTGAATGTCCTGTGCCTGTGTGTGTCTGTGTACTCTGCTGAGGTAGCGTCAGTGGCCTGTGGCATGTGACTGCTTTGAGGTGCTGCACATAATCCTGGTGTAGCTTGTGATGCACAGTGTGAGCCTGGATCATTGATTGTGTCGTTGCCCTCATTCCACCTGTGTACTTTCAATGGCACGTACTGCTTTTGCCCTTCCCCAGAGGATAATGTCCCTATGACAAAGGTGCAATGCGTTGGATGCATACTATGCCTTGTTGTAACAAGCAAATTTGTTCTAATATGTGTCTCTGTGACATGTGCCAGGTGTATTGATGTAGTGTCACTTGTTCATCCTCACAGGTAGGCGCCTCTGCCAAGAAGCAGATCTGGATGAACGCCGTCAGTGCCGTGAGGAGGACGGAGGGTCGCAAGCGGCGCCTGGCCCAGGTGAGAAAACGCTGGCAGGATATCCGGTGCTGGACACGGAGGATCGCACGGGTCCTGCTGGGGGACTCACCTGAGACCCATAAGAACCGTGGGCGCCGCCGTCTGACCCACATTCACAAGCATGTGCTGGCGGTGGTCTTTCCAGACTTGGACAGGCGCTTACAGGAGAAGCAGCAGCAGGAAGGGGGTAGGTACATGTGTGTTTGTTGTGTGTCACCAGAATTTGTAAGTGCGCAGTTGCATGGATACACTGCCAGGGTTTAAAGGTGCTGTGCAGATCCTGTTACCCACAGTATAGCGGTGCTCTCCTGCCCCCCTTCCCCTCCTTGCAATGTGTTCCCTGGTCTGTGTGTAGTCACTCCTTCACAAGGTTATCTAGGCTGGCAGTTTATCCACGTGAACAATGCCTGTAGCATCATGTGTGGGGGTGGTGTGTAACAGGTTTTGGGACCTTGCCTGTGCCCTGTCCAGTTCAGTACTTGTGGGTTCCATGTCAGTTGGCACTGATGCTGAGTCCAGACATGGGAGTTAGTCTCTCAAGTGTCATGCCTTACAGCACGCATGTCCTATGTTGTGGCCTGTTACATGATGTGCATGAGTGTGCGATACGCTTAGTGCAGGGATGGTGGCGTGTGTTGCAGTCATTCCCATTCAGGACCATGGAGTTGTGTGGCCACTACTGTCCCCTGGGGCATATTTTCCTAGGTGTCATGTGTGTCATCACAAAATGTGGACACTCTCAGTGTCTACAGCATAGGTTGTGCTCTGTGCCATTGTCCCCTGGCACCATGTATATTGACGTAAAATGTAGTACAAGTGTCCACTGTACATCCTGACCTGATTTTCCTTGTTCATACTCACGGTGGCCAGTGCCTGTGTGTCTTGTTACAATCATCTGATGATGCCCATTTGTACATGATTATTTGGACAGGCGCACCTTGGGTATTTTGTGTCCAATCTTGCATTTTTCCAGCCCATGTGTATTTCACCCAGACTAAGAGATGTAAGTACTTCCTGTGTCTCAACAAATTGTCTCATGTAGGGGGTGGTTGGTGCGGGCAAAGACTACATGTCAAAACCTGAAATCTCCTTGCTAGGTCTGGCCAGTGTGTGATGTTTGTCTGGACATACACTCAAGGTGCAGTGAGCCAGTCATGGTGGGCATGTTTTCAGTATTACCTATGCAGCATGTGCCTAAAGTTCATGGATATGGTCCCTGCTCATCCCTATTTTCGGCAATGCTGTGTGGTGCAAATGCAGTGCTGGATTGTCCCCAGAGCCTGGCTCCTCTGTCAAAATCCATTTCATGTCATTTGCTATTGTGTCATGCTCTCCATAGTTTTTCAGTGGCATGGTGGGTCAACCAACTGTGTGTTGCAGGGCCTACATATGTACCTTGTTTTGTAGATATTACTCATCTTTCTTTTCAGGCTATGCACTGTAACCTATGTAGATTGGACTCATGTGATATATGTATACAGGTGTATGATTAATTCCTGTCTCTTCACCTTGCCCGCAGCATCGTCGGGGGACACGGATGGAGACATCAGCACAGACCGAGCGGAGGGACCGAGCACCAGTGCCAGCGGTGACATCTTGGCTGGCACATCGAGCGGAACTGAGGCGGAGGGGAGTGAGGCGGAGGACCTGTCCACTGCCACCACAGAATATGAAGCTGACGGGTCCGAGGCTGAGCTCTCCGAGTGGGCGGAGGCTGCACCACCAGCTGACAGCGGCACAACATCTCTCCCCGCCCCCTCCATTGCCATCAGCCGCCTCCCACTTGCTCGTGTCCCTTCCCAGCGTGCCCGGTCACCACATGTCTCCTTCCTGCCAGGCACCGCACCCCCTGCCCCTGTCTCCACTGCTGCCGCCAATGCCGAGTCTGTGGACATCCAGCGGCAGTTGCAGGTTGGTCAGGCTGCGATGCTTAATGTCCTCCATGGCCACAGCCAAGTGCTGAACAACATGGAGGCATACTTGGAGGGCATTTTCTCATCGCAGGCTGACCAACGCAACTTGCTGAGGTCCATTGACTCAAAATTGACTGCAGCAGTGGGTCTCCTGCAGCGCTTCGTCCAACCCCCTACCCCTGACCCATCCACACTTCCCACTCCCATGCCTGTCCCACGTACACCCAGACGTCAGCATGCACCCACCACAACAGACACAGGCACCACACCAGCAGGGAAGGTCAAACGCACACCTCCTGGCACGCACACACAGGGTGAAGTAGGCACACCCACTGGGTCGGGGGGCAAACGTAAGACACGCAGCCAGAGTGGGAGTCCGCATTCCACAAAATCCACTCCCTCCAAATCCCCTCCCCTCAGCTCTCCTCGCCAAAAGTCAGATACAGGGTCAGTCCTGCCCAGTCTGTCCATCAGCCCCAGTGTGGCACCACCCCGCAAGCGGTGGAGGCAGGACACCGGCAGGGGAGTTGAGTCCCCCCCCCTGTCCACACCCTCCCCCAGTGGCGCTGCGACCCATCCCTCCGACCCCCCCCCTCCTTGGGGCCTGTGGTTCCTTCGGGTGCAGGGGAGTCGCTGGAGGACCTTGCTAAGGTATGCAGCGCCATCCTGACCTCCGACTTTGGCGCTGCCCCAAACCCTGGGGTGGAGTCCTCCGTCCCTGCACCCACGACGCCTACCCTTTGCCCTCATGTCCCTGCGGTGCCTGGTCCTTCCCCCCCACATGATGCCCCCCCCCTCTGGAAGACAAAGGAGTCTGACTGTGCAGGCAAGCTAGGGGACACGCGTCCCACTGTGTTCCCCACCTGGATTTGAACTTTGGATTGCCCTATGGGCATTGTACATTTTGAACTTTCAAGGGACAAACAGATTTTTGGATGCTGAATAAAGCAATTTCTTTTTCCTTAGTACACTACTGTCTATCTGGTATTGCTGTTGGTGGACCTGCTCCATTATTTTGGGTGGTGATAATGTGTTAGGTGTGTGGGAATTGTCGTCTTGTGCTGGTCATAGGGTGGACCCTGGTATCTGTGTGCCATCACAAGCTGTTGGCTACATAACTTTGTTCATGTAAGCAGTTACTGCATGGTGACATCGTCCCAAGGTGTGTTTCTTCCTCTGTGTAACCTGACATCTTCCCTGCAGGGTCATTCCAATATGTGGTGCTGAGCTGTGTCTACATTGGCTGGGTGTGTGACGGACTCGTTAGACTTTGGCCATGCATGCTGAGCGATGTCTCCACCTGCATCATTCGTGGCGTCCTTGGTGGTCACTGTACTTGTGTATGTAGACTGTTGACATGACTTCATGTGGACATGTTTTCTTTTCTGTGCTATGCATGTGTATACTCCCAGCCTCGCACACATGTGGTACATGTACTGCAGGATCTTTGTGCACCTGACTGACATTTGTGGGCATTGGATCTGTGGGTACTCGACCCTTTTCTTTGCAGGGGCACTGCTGTGAGTGTTAGGCACCCACCCCTCCTGTGTCTGGGCACTGCTGTGAGTGTTAGGCACCCACCCCTCCTGTGTCTGGGCACCGCTGTGAGTGTTAGGCACCCACACCTCCTGTGTCTGGGCACTGCTGGGAGGACTCTGCACACACCCCTCTTTAGTCTGGGCACTGCTGTGAGTGTTAGGCACCCACCCCTCCTGTGTCTGGGCACTGCTGGGAGGACTCTGCACACACCCCTTTTATGTCTGGGCACTGCTGGGAGTGTTAGGCACCCACCCCTCCTGTGTCTGGGCACTGCTGTGAGTGTTAGGCACCCACCCCTCCTGTGTCTGGGCACTGCTGGGAGGACTCTGCACACACCCCTCTTATGTCCGGGCACTGCTGGGAGGACTCTGCACCCAACCCTCCTATATCAGGATATGTATGCTTAGAAAATACACGGGTGTGGGTTCGCTCCATGCATACGCGGGTGGGGGTACGGTCCGTACATACACTGTTGGGGTGTGGGTATGCTCCATGCATACGGGGGTGGTGTTACGGTCCGTACGTACACTGTTGTGGTGGGGGTACGCTCCATGCATACGCGGGTGGGGGTACGGTCCGTACGTACACTGTTGGGGTGGGGGGTACGCTCCATACATACGGGGGTGGTGTTACGGTCCGTACGTACACTGTTGGGGTGGGGGGTACGCTCCATGTATACGGGGGTGGTGTTACGGTCCGTACATACACTGTTGGGGTGGGGGGTACGCTCCATGCATACCGGGGTGGTGTTACGGTCCGTACGTACACTGTCGTGGTGGGGGTACGCTCCATGCATACGGGGGTGGTGTTACGGTCCGTACGTACACTGTTGGGGTGGGGGGTACGCTCCATGCATACGGGGGTGGTGTTATGGTCCGTACGTACACTGTTGGGGTGGGGGTACGCTCCATGCATATGCGGGTGGGGGTACGGTCCATACGTACACTGTTGGGGTGGGGGGTACGCTCCATACATACGGGGGTGGTGTTACGGTCCGTACGTACACTGTTGGGGTGGGGGGTACGCCCCATGCATACGGGGGGTGGGGGTACGGTCCGTACGTACACTGTTGTGGTGGGGGTACGCTCCATGCATACGGGGGTGGTGTTACGGTCCGTACGTACACTGTTGGGGTGGGGGGTACGCTCCATGCATACGGGGGTGGTGTTACGGTCCGTACGTACACTGTTGTGGTGGGGGTACGCTCCATACATACGGGGGTGGTGTTACGGTCTGTACGTACACTGTTGGGGTGGGGGGTACGCTCCATGCATACGCGGGTGGGGGTACGGTCCATACATACACTGTTGGGGGGGTACGCTCCATGCATACCGGGGTGGTGTTACGGTCCGTACGTACACTGTTGGGGTGGGGGTACGCTCCATGCATATGCGGGTGGGGGTACGGTCCGTACGTACACTGTTGGGGTGGGGGGTACGCTCCATACATACGGGGGTGGTGTTACGGTCCGTGCGTACACTGTTGGGGTGGGGGGTACGCTCCATGCATACGGGGGTGGGGGTACGGTCCGTACGTACACTGTTGGGATGGGGGTACGCTCCATGCATACGCGGGTGGGGGTACGGTCCGTACATATCCGTACCCACGCTGTGGAATACTTGTGCGGGCCGTACCCAGGCCTTTGCCACGTGGGTACGAGCCGTCCCGCCATTGTTGGGGTGACGTAGGTGTGGGCGTGGTACGACTCGTACCCACGCTCTTAAGGCGTGGGTACGGGACGTACCTGTATTGTTGTGTTACCGGTTCGCGTCGTCAACCACTTCCGTTGTGGCGGACGCTGGCTTTGCCGGACACGCCCCCACCCCTCGTAGTGACCAGGGCCTGGGGTCAGGTATGTCCAGGGCATGTGTGCTGTGTGACTTGGGTGGGGGTTTTGTGGCCTGCCCCTGCTCCTGCCCCCCCCCTTTCCCCCCTCCCTTTGTTGTTCTGACCTTCTGCGGCGTCTGCGTCGGAACCTGTAGAGGAGGTCGACTGCTATGAGGGCCGGGATGACACGTAGGTTCGGGTCCATGTCTGTCCATCGCGTGCAGGTACTCCTTGTTCGCGTCGTCCTGATTTCCCGGCAGTTTTTGGCTGCCGGAAAATATTCTCCGTGCGTGATGACGTCGGTGCGAATCGTACTTCCTGGTTCGTGAAAGGCAGGCTGCGTGCGTCCCGACGTCACGTCGGCGCTTTCCCGGATCACATTCGTATGTATATTTTCGTCGGTCAGTGTTTTGTACGAATCGTACGGAAATAGTATTTCCGTGCGAATCGTACTTCCATGTTTGTATATTGTTCCGACCGGGTACGCGTTGGACGGAGAATATGCTCCGTCCGACGGTTCGTACCCGGTTTTTACAGGATCGTAAGTGGCACCTAGCTGTAATATAACCAGTGAAGCCTGGGAAGCACATTTTTCTGTGGTATATACAGCTCCCACATGTGATGAGGACCTGGCAGAGCAACCAACTCCCAAAGGAGTAATGATATCCCTGCCGGAAGTGGAGGAAGCCATACATCAGAGCCTAGGCAATAAAGCCCGTGGGCCCCGATGGAGTGCCCAGAGACCTCATTAAGCATAAACCTGATATTTGGGCCCCACTTCTGCTTAACGTTTTTAATACCATAGTCTGTTCTCTGCTACCAAGCACATGATCAACTAGCATTATTGTTCCAATTTTTAAAAAGGGCGACTGCTCCCAGCAGTTACAGTCCCATTTCCCTGATAGACACCACACAGAAATTCTTGGGCAGGGTTCTGTACAATAAGAGGAAAATTCAATACTGCATCCCTCCCAACTTGGTTTTAGGAACAATGTGGGTACAACTGAACATTGTCTTAACCTTAATCTAATAATTGGGAAATACACCATTGCCCAGCGGTCACCAATATATCCTGCTTTTATTGTTTTACCTTCTGCTTTTAATTTTGTTAATTGATCCCACTTATGGTCTATTCTTTTAGAAAGCGGTATGGATGAGGCACTTTTCTAGCGTATCTGCACAGAGACCTGAAAGCCAGGATCAGAATAAACATGCATGTGGAGGTCTCTAAAGACATTGGTATTTTTAGAGGGGTTAGGCAGGGGTGTGTCTTAGCCCCACTACTTTTTATTCTGTATATTCACAATTTACATGAGTCTTTAACAACGCTTACCAAAGATGTCCCAAGAATTACTGGCAACATACTCCCATCCCTACTATATGCTGATGATGCGGTCCTAATGGGCAGCACACCTAATGCTCTGCGCCTTTTAGTCCAAGGTTTTGTGGATTTTATGGCCGCCTTAGATCTATGTACCAATTAAAAAAGATCTTTTATAATGGCACAGTACTTGATGTTCACCAACCTAGGAGGAGGGAGCTAATTACATATTTTTTGTTTTTAAAGCTCAGTGTGCACCTACAGCAACCTATGGCGCTCAGGTATGGGGCATTTCTAAATTCAATAACATTCAGCTCGAGGAGAACAGGTTCTGTCAAAAGCTACATTACATTGAAGATTTTATTGGGGCACATTCTGCTTTATTTTGGCTAGCCATATGGAAATATGCGGGGTGTCCCTTACTAGAGATATTATAAAAGACTGCCTTAGCTGTGAAAAAGGCATGGATATCCCTTGGCTAGCAGAGGTGAGAAGTAGTTTATACAGGATAAATCCCGAACATATCTTTGATAGCCCTAATGAGTTAGACACTGTAAATAAAAAAGACCTCTGGGCGGCTCTATATAGGTACTATAGAAAGGTCAGACTCGACAGGGAGTCTATCAAACCCAGCGTAGTCTTGTTTATGAACATCGAGAATGAAAAACATCAAGCTACCTACCTGACTAAAACCATGGGCCGCTGGGAGCGCGGTCCCCTCTTACTCCTAAGAGCAGACACTGTGAAATATTTATTATGTTTCCCACTTGGCTTCCAAACTAATCTTGATTCTGTTCCCTGCCCATGCGATGGACGTTCAGGCCAAACCTCAACACATTTTAATTTTTCTTGTAAGTACTATAAGTAATACACCAAATTGCAAATTGTTTTTACTTCCTTGACTTAAAAAGCACTCTTACATGAATCACAGAGATGCATATAGGACCCTTCTTAATTTAGGAGAAGATGAGTTAATATTTGGCATGCGGGCCTTTTTGAAAACTGCTGTTTGTGCATGTAATACGACGAATACTGTATAAATTGCATTTTAAATTGTTTTGCATTGTATTTAGATTTTACAACAGTCTCTTTTTATGGATATCATGAATGTGTGTATTTTTGATGTGTTATTGTATGAGTCTGTCCTTTTATGGATATGTTTTTATCCAAATAAAGTAATTGATTGATTGATTGGTAGCCAAGAATTTTCCTTCCTACCTGCCCTGTTATGTGAAGACACAGGGACTTTTGTGTTTGGTAATTCTGGAAGTGTCTTCTTGACAGTTACTATTTATTTATTCAACTGACTGACTACTGGAAGCCAACGACACTGGCCCACAAAAACATAGAAACACATTTTCATGAAACATACAAATGATTGAATACTTTAATTCTGAAATAAAAAATATTTAAAAATTGAAATTTAATTTTAATGTGAAGTTTGGAGATTTTCAAAATTCTATTTTATCTCTAAAAGATAAAGCAATATGCTAGGCTCTAGCATATCACCCTGTACTTTTTGCTCCTAAAGCATGCTCTCATTATGTCTGCACAAACCAGTGCTTCAATTAAGATCATCACTTGTCCATGCTAAATTATGTTTGCTTTACTTGTGCTGCTTCCATGATTCAAGCTAAGGATACCAATTTTCAGCCTCCAATCTAAAATTAATAGGAGCATTTTAAAATTTAAAATGTTAATTTTAATATACCTAATTACCTTTTTGGTATTATTTTATTTATAAATTAATTGCTGGTCCCCCTGAATAGGCGTCACAGATTCATGAAGCCGCGGTTAAAAAACGTTGTAGTAGAGGCAAAAGGTAAATGTATACATTTATGTTTTTAGTTTGATAAGAAAAGACTAATCCTGTCTCAGGCACGAGGCCATATCTTAAGAAAAGAAGACTTTGACCGGGAAAAGGCACAAGGAGGTAATGCTCCGTAGTGAAGGGAAAGCATTCTGCAGTGCACTTTACAACAGATCCTATCCCCTGCTTTTCTTTCTTGTTTCTTGTAACCTGTACCCGCGATTAGCAAGGTGAGAGGTTTTGAACACTCTGGGTTTTGAAGACACAAGGGTTTGAACACTCTGCCCAAACTTTTCCTTGCACCCAGCCAGAGAATGATTCAGAGGATTCCGCTACAGGTCCCTGCTGCCCCTGCCCGGTACTCCTTTCTTTAGCTGATTCTATATTTTCCAGACCACATGGGCACATCTGGGAGTGTGGTGTTAGGTAGAAAGGGAATGGAGTTTTATAAGCCCAGTCAACCTCCATTGAGTCCTCTTTGTCTCTGCTCTCGTCCGCACCCAAACGAACAGCAATATCTCACCCACCCATCCCTATGATTCCTCATAACAGAAGATTTTTCATTGCTCCAAAATGCAATAACAACAAAGATCCTGGACAAGATTATGGCACCTGCTATTGAATTTGCTATTCTTCTTTATTAGGCACATGCTGCCATAAAAGTTCACATAAATATAATTGACACAAAAAACTTTAAAAACAGTAAAACCAATACAAAAAAAAAATTAAAAATCTGTCACAAGGCCATGTTGAACAATGCTTAATCAATAGCATTGCTTGTCTTAGGATGTCATGAAACACGTTACAGCCTAATGTCTTATACTTCTGAATCCTAGTAAAGAGTTAGCACCTCGTTTAGGAGGGCTATTGGGTTTACAGGTGTAACTAGAGTATTTGCCTAGGTCGCATTGCTAGCAGCAGTGGTGGCCAGTGCAATACAGTATTCAGGACCTTACACTGCCCTATCTGATTCTTCATACTCCCATTAAGAAGCGAGACAGAGCAAACACAATCAAGGTTGATGTATTTGATCGTAGGAATCTGGAGACAGCCCTAAAATCCCCAATCCCCATGCTCCGACATAGCGGTAATATCCACTTCTTCCTGTGATTATGATAGCGCTGGCAAAAGAACAATATGTGATTCATACATTCCTTTATCTGAAGGCAGAAAGGGCTGGACAGACATAGGTTAGTATTATGTTGCCCCCATTTAGCAGTAAAGGGGCGCAACAGTAGGGCCCCAAATCGAAATTTAATGTACATGTTTTTGCCAAAGGGGGTTAAATGGAATCCATATATTCTTCCATGAGGTAAGAATCTTTGAATTCCAGGAAAGCTAGTGTCAAGGTACCCAAACTCCTGTTCCTGCTCAATTCTCCATTTATGTAAATCCAGTAAATCTCCTTAAATGATGCCTTAGACACACCGGAAATGGCTCCCGGATTAGTGCGCAAATGTTCGCATTCCAATTTTACCAAGTAAGTCTTAATGTGCTCCAACTAGGGAATTCTAGAAACTTCAGGCTGCCTGAGTAGCTCCTCCAAAACTGCCTAATACATAACAAGGTCCGCTGAGGCCCATAGCCGTCTCCAATAGAGCAGAGGTCTGTGGCCTTCTTTATGAGCGATGGACCTGTGGCCTTGATCCAACTGTAATGGCAGGAGTGGGGTACTAGTTGGAAGATTCACCAAAGATCACAAAAATTGGCTCTCGCACACCTCTAATATGGTAGTCCTCTCATGTAACCCATAGTTCTCCCCATACAAAGCCCCACCTGTTGCTTGTAGGTTGAAGATTTGGATGGCCAGAGATGTTGGTTGGAAGCTAGAACCCTTAAAGCCCTCAGGATACCCCCTGCATTATGTTGAAGCTTTAGCTTGCTCTTATGGATCTGGGCAGACTAGCCAAAATTCCCCATCAAGGTGAGCCCCAAGTGCTCAAAGGTACAGACACTTTTAATGGGAACATCATTCAGAGAAGGGTTGGGGCGTGTTGTGTGGCTGGGATTAAAAACCACATACTTGGTTTTTTGAAGGTTAATCTCAAGCCTTCTCTGCTCACAGATGACACAAAACTGGTCTTGGAGATTTTGAATACCCATATGGGATTTGGATACCAATAGGGTATCATCTGTGAATAGAAGGGTAGGGATCTTCATACTCAGGGCATCATGGGTACACTTTTCTAGCTGAGCTACCAAATTGATAATGTATAGAAAAAACAGGCTTGGGGCAAGAACACAGCCCTGTCTTACCACCCTCGTGACTGGTATTGATGGTGTTAACTCCCCATGTTTGCCATATTTAACCTGCGCATAGTTCTTCTGATGCAGCCTCTTAATGACACCAAAAAGATAAATTGGCACAATCTGTTTTGTTAGAACTTTCCATATGGCCTCCCTTGGCACAAGGACAAAGGAAGTATGTGGGTCAACTAAAACTACATAGAGCCGACCACCTCCCAGAATGACATACTTCAAGTATATATGTTGAAATAGGAATACTTGGTCGATGGTACTTGTCCCAGATCTGAACTCTTCTTGGAGGGGATTTATAAGACCCACGCCCTCACCCCACTCACACAGCCTATCCAACAATCACAACAAAAGAACTTTTGGGAGCTGTCAATAAGGCTGTGAGCCTTTCTTGTAGATTGGTACAATCTCGGCCGTGCCCAAGTGGGCGGAGTAGGTAAGCCTTCCAAAATACTATTGAAATACTTGGCAAAATATGGGCCATACATTGCCTTATCTGCCTTAAACAAATCCCCAGGCAGCTTGGATAGCATGGCGCTTTTACTGGAGTGATAGAGTCTATGGCGTTAATAGCTTCTCTTGTGGTGATGGGTGGAAATTTTCCTACAGTCAAATCAGGCGGGCCTTCCTAGGTGGATCATTCTCTGCATGGGCAGTCTCTACTGCTGTGGCAGTGAGACCCTCAGAACTATCAGGGTACGTCCAGGTCTCATCAGTGAACCCTCCCCATCATACAGGCCCGAAAAGTGGTTAGTCCATGCTGCTGCCAAGATATTGGACTTCAGTATGACAGATAATTCCGGAGTCCTGTCGGCCAAAGTCTGCCAGAACAGCAGATGATCTTTCAGCTTCACAGCATTTAACAAAACTTCCTATTGCTCCATCTCATATTCACATTTAGCCTTAGTTAGCAAACTTTTATAAACTACAGCTCCTAATGGTGTCTGAAAGTGATCTCTGGGCCGCCCTACAGTTGTTAGTGTACCATGGAGCCACTTTAGCCTTCTTAGGGAGGGATCTAGATTCCACCATAAAAAGGTCTTTGAATGTGCAGAACATGGAGTTATGGATGGTGTCGAGATTGCCCCATGCAGCAGCTGTCAGTGCATTCCCCCCCCCCCCCCCCCCATCAATATGACTGCTTCTAGGGCAGCGGCAAGAACCGCATAGATCTGTTTTTGGATAGTCTTGGTTTAGGAGATGACACACCACCTCAGCCTTCAACGATTGCTTGAGGGGACGAGCCTCCTATCAAATGGTACATTGGTACGAGAAGAGGCGTTGGGCCCCAATGAACGAAGTGTAACATCCAGAGCATTATGATCACCATCTTGCTGCTGTATTACTTCCATGCCAACAACTAGGGGCCATAACCTGATGTCCAACAGAATGTAATCTATTCAGCTCTTGCACCCCTGCTGGTTAAATGTGTTCCTCCCCTCCTTGTCAGATGAAGTTCTCCCATTATACACTCTCAAACCGTTACCCAAAATAAAAGCATTCAGCTGTAGGACAGCAGCTGACTACCTCCTAATTGGTGGTAGGGTGGGAGCAGGTATCGCCCATAGTTCGTCCTCTTCTCCACTAATGGGACCAGACCCAGCATCGATTGGTTCAAAGCAGCAATTAAAGTTCCCCCATCACTATTCCAAGTGCTTCAGAAGGGAGAGGCACCAGGTGGCCACTGATTAAGTCAATAACTGCTAGGTCAGCCTTGTGATTTCCATTCCTATAATAGACATTATATAACCACAAAGAGACCCCTATGGCAAACTTCAGATTAACACACAAACATCAGGGAACCTAGATTAATCACTCTAGAAGAATATGCAAGAGTGGTGTTAATCCATGTCAGCAAGCATCCTGATGGCCAGCCTCTCCCACATGAGAGAGCTGGTTGGTTGAAGTAAACGAACCCAGTTTGAAATAAAGAACCAGTTGCCTAAGTCTCCTGGAAAGCACAAATTTAAAATTGACCAAGGTGCTGTTCACTCCCGTGCCCATGCCCTTTATGTTGCCCTTTGACCAGCTCATCGATGGCACTAGTCAATCTTTGGCATCCAAATCTGATAAAGGCATGAGCCTGTTTTGGATCTTAACGGAGTTGGCCTCCAACATGTTCTCTCGTTGTAGCAGGGGCCTTCTTCCATTCGATAAAATAGGTCTATAAAAGAAGCCTAGTGGTGCAATGCTTATGGCTGAACTGGTGCTGTGAAACTTATGACTATAATGAATAAGCCGGTGTGCCATGCTTGGATATTTGCAATTTACCACCAATCTGTCCCCTTCAATGGCTTTGGGTGAGTGGCCTATCTATCCAATCCGCCACACCAACAAAATATCATCATATGGTGCATAGAAAAATCAGCATTACAGGCAAGCCAGTGGCAGACTTTATTCTCGAGTTCTAATTAGCCTTGTTCTTTATCATGGGAAAGGGGAGGTACTCCAACTAGCACTGCCACATAGGGACAACAGTCCTTCTGGGTGACTGCAGTTTTTGGTCTTGCAGGGGTTGCCTACCCAGACCTCTTGCCCATTGTGAGATCTTCCTTCCCAAACCCTCAACCCCTGATGCCCCAGCTGTGCTACAGCTTGCGGAGGACGGTACTCTATCCCCTGTAGCCATGGTTGTAGTAATAATATCGCTGGCACAGGACTCCTTCGGCAGTGTGTAGTTCAGCTTGTAGCAGTCGGTTGTTGCGATATGGCTTGACCCCACCCCAGAGGATGCCTGACTGGGTAATGGGACCATACACTGAGATGGAAGGGCCAGTAAGTTCTCTAATCTCAGTAATACATCTCCACAAGTCCCATCTAGTGCACTAATCCTGTCCACTAGTAGTGCTATTGCTGCCTTCACTACTCGCTCAATTTCGTCAATAGCCTCACCAGGACCCATATCGGTGGCCATAGATTTACTGGTTAGATTGGTGATCTGATCCTGCTGTGGGACTATTGTAACCTGGTCTATTTGCATTTGAGATCGAGTGCGAGGATGGGTATAGGGGCGGGCACAAATCCTTTGTTTTTTAGCTTTCTCGTCCACCACTTATTTCAATTTTCTTTTTTTCCGCACTATCACTTCAGCTGAGCTAGTGGATACATTTTGACCATTACCTATTGTGGGATCTGCTCTTGTAGGATCTGGGCTTGGTATCAATGTAGCTGCATTTATGCTTGGTCTGATCCTTTTGTAAGATCTGTCAGGGGCAATGCACAGCAAGGGGGACCCCCTCAGAAGCGGTAAGCCCTGTCCTGCTGCGTTATCCAGCGATAAACGTCTCTCCACTAGATCAATCTCTATTGCAACATATTGAAATAAAATAGGTCTAAACTGACTTTGATGAGGGTTGCAGGCTGGCCTAAGGTGAAGGGGGGTTCAGGGTGATCTGCCAGTGGCTTTTGCCTTCTAGCTGTACTCGGGCTGCTCACATCATGGGGTTTTCATTTTCTTGATGGCCTGTATTATTGCTTTATCATGGGTGTCTTTCCCTGGTTATTTGGCCTCAGTCTTGCAAATAAATTCCTGCTATGGCACAATGAAAAGAAATAATATAATGCACATGATGGTTATATTTTGACAATGAAGGTGGAAAAGGGAAGTTATGTCAAGATGTTAACACTTGCAATGTTTTCATGATGTCAAAGTCTGAAAGATGTATTATCATTAAATAGGGTCCTAATGTCTATCGACTTATTCCTCACATTTTAAAGTATGTACCCAAAGAATTCTGAGCAAGTTAAGGTTGCCACTAGATTCACCCGATGCTTCAAGGGTTCATGACTGATGTAATAAAATAAGCTTCCCTACCTAATACCAAACAGTGAAAGACACACAATTGATGGACGGAATGCAGAACAAATCAAAACATTCACCCCTAGTCAAGACATCTGGGTTAAATCCATCATTCTTTTGCTCACCATGCCACCCCAGTTTAGACCTCGCCATATGCAAATCAGTCTTGACCTTGTGCCTCATGTGAACAGTCCAGCCCGAACTGCCAAGCCAGGTCCCCCTGGACTGGAAGCAAGCATCCAAGGACCGGTTTCGGGGTTTCACCCCTCTTCAGCCAGGATAGCTTGATTCCAGTGGCACAGTGTGCCCAGGACCCACGTCTGGGCATACCTGGCACACTTAGGGCGAGAAAGCAAAAGACACACAATGTCGGGCGCAGGGTCAAGACTGATTTGCATATGACTGGGTCCAAACTGGAATGGCATGGTGAGCAAAAAAACAATGGATTTAGGCCCAGATCTCTGTACTGGGGTGAATGTACGACATTGTTCTGCATTCCGTCCATTAATTGTTCTTTTTGTATTTGTCACCTTGAGTGGGACGAGTATGCCCAGACGTGGGTCCCGTGCTCTCCATGCCACTGAAGTCAAGCTATCCTGGCTGATGAGGGTTGAAAGCCCGAAACTGGTCCTAGGATGCTTGTTTCCAGTCCAGGGAGGACCTGGCCTGGCAGCTCGGGCTGGACTGTTCCCATTGGGCGCAGGGTCAAGACTGATTTGCATATGGCTGGGTCCAAACTGGAATGGCATGGTGAGCAAAAAAACGATGGATTTAGGCCCAGATCTCTGTACTGGGGTGAATGTACGACATTGTTCTGCATTCTGTCCATCAATTGTTCTTTTTGCATTTGTCACCCTGAGTGGGGCAGGTATGCCCAGACGTGGGTCCCGTGCTCTCCATGCCACTGGAGTCAAGCTATCCTGGCTGATGAGGGCTGAAAGCCCGAAACTGGTCCTAGGATGCTTGTTTCCATCCAGGGAGGACCTGGCCTGGCAGTTCAGGCTGGACTGTTCCTATTGGGTGCAGGGTCAAGACTGATTTGCATATGGCCGGGTTCAAACTGGAATGGCATGGTGAGCAAGAAAACGATGGATTTAGGCCCAGATCTCTGAACTTGGGTGAATGTACGACATCGTTCTGCATTCTGTCCATCAATTGTTTTTTTTCCATTTGTCACCCTGAGTGGGACGGGTATGCCCAGACGTGGGTCCCGTGCTCTCCATGCCACTGGAGTCAAGCTATCCTGGCTGATGAGGGCTGAAAGCCCGAAAGCGGTCCTAGGATGCTTGTTTCCAGTCCAGGGAGGACCTGGTCTGGCAGTTCAGACTGGACTGTTCCTATTGGGTGCAGGGTCAAGACTGATTTGCATATGGCTGGCTCCAAACTGGAATGGCATGGTGACAAAAAAAAACGATGGATTTAGGCCATGACGTTGTTCTGCATTCTGTTCATCAATTGTTCTTTTTGCTAATACCAAACAGTGGTCATGTCTTCTTATGTGTGAGAAAAATACCAAAATGTGTTTATTATTACAGAGGAGTGACCCTTAGCCTGTGATAAGGAGTTTGCTTTCTGTAGCACAATGTCTTCCTATAGAGAACTGAACGTGATCATTGAAAATGAAACGGGTCTGTCTACATCGTTGACTAACAACACGTGAACTCCTCAGGGAGAATAACGAGAAAATTAGGGAAGCAGGCTTGAATGTTTCCTTAGCATTTCCGTGATTAATGCTAAATAGTTCATCTGAGCTTGAAATTCCTGTCCGTTTGTTTTTATAACAGCCACGCCTATCTCAACAAAGTATACTGATTGGAATGCCCCGCCTGGAGTTGGCACAACTCAAATTCTGGATCCTTACTGAAGAAGCACCTACCAACTCTCACATTTTTTTTAAAACTTTTTTTTTATTGAAGAGCCAAAACAATAAAGCATAACACAAGCCAGTATGGCATATAGCCAACAACATTGTAGGATAGGAACAATACATAAAATTAAAGAGAAATAAAAAAAAAAAAATCAAAATGAATACGTCACCATAAAGGCAATATATTGAGTGATATTATAATTAAAAGAAAGAAAGCTGAAAGGGGAAAACAAAGAGAAAAAGGAGAGGGGGAAAGAAGAAAGTAAGAAGGATATCAAGTACATTGTGAGATAAAGTCATAATATAGCAAGAGATGATAAAATATACTATTACAATCCAAGCAAAATATAACATGAATATTAATTTCAAATAAAGAGGAAATTCATCAAAAAAGGTGATAAATCTTGTGAAAACATAGTAGCATTAACTATAGCCCTCTGAGGTAAATAATTGGTAACCACAGTTTGTCATGTATAAATGCCAACTCTTAATTAAAACATGCAAAAGTGAAGTCAACAGACAAAATATAGGTTTCCTTAGATACCCCTTAAATGTGACCCACTCTCCGATTTTGTAGTGTGGTGTCCTTCATCACTCATATCAAATCCAAAAGTGTTTCTGTTTTTATGAAGGTTCCTTGCTCATTTCGGTAACTTATGTGAGCTTCCTCGCGCTGCTTGTCACAGTGCCTCCAAGCCACTCTCCGGGGTAAGAGGGAGATTCTTCCTGCTCATTCATTTCTTTGGCCTCTTTGCACAGACTGCCCCAGGGGTCTAAATTATGGAAAATTAAGCTTTTTGTTTCTGAAACCAAATTGAATCGCTTGAATTGTGGTGAAATCACTTATTTGTGTCGGACTGACCTGAAGAACAGTGCCGCCCACCCAGACTAACATTATCGTGACCTGTCACATGGGCAAGACAAGGGGCCATTTGTTTCCTCCCTCACATATACTAAAAATTCGCTTTGGTTATAGTGACGAGAACTAATAATTCTGTGACGAGATAGTGAGATACGGCTTTTTTGTTGCAATTGCAACCACCAATTCACATGACTGGTGCAAACCAAAGTTCCGTAGTTTTATTGCTTGGCCAGTAGTACAGACACATTGCAACCAGCCTGGAAGTCGTAGGGGGTAGAAGTGTTTGTTTCCTACATGACAGGCCTCGGCATTCTCTCACGTTCTAATGCTGATAAAAGAAGATTGCGGGTTACCTCTTCGAGAAGTTAAGGGTCAGCCTTCCTGCTTCCAGGGAACTTGGGGCCAGATGTATCAAAGGGTTTTGCCCATTCTGTGTCTATGGGGAAATGTGTTGATACATATGGCCCTTGGGCCTTTCAAATTATAAAGAAATTCCCACAACCTTCTATTGTCATCACCAGAAGGTGAAGTATGTAGAGCCCTGTCATCTTGGATAAGTCAAACTACCTCCCACAACTTCATGGGTGCCTGCAGTGTCTTTGGCTTTTTTAGACTTTTTGTTTTCTGTAGCCCTGTCTAAAGGGTAAGCCCCTATCCTGCAGGGCTCAGAGAGGAGCACAACTCAGTGGCATAACTCAGACCCCCGCGGTGCGGGCAAGCACCAGGGGTCCCGCCCAGCACAATATTCTGTCTGAGAGCTCCTGACTGAGCCCGGAGGGGCCCCAACCATGTACCTTGCAGGGGAGCCCCCTCCAGTTTCCTTACGCCAGTGGCACAACTACATGGCATTAAGATCTATGTGATCTCTGACCAGTAATATGTATTCCCTGATTTACCTTTGGGGAACAAGTGAGCGATGAGTTACCTTAAGAACTGGAAACACTATGGGGCAGATCTATGTCGGAGATGCGCCACTTTTACGCCGCCGTTGCGTCACTTTTGTGACGCAGCGGCGGTGTAAACCCTGCGCCACGTTGCGCCATATTTACATCGTGACGCATCTATGGAGATGCGTCACGATGTAAAGCCCTGCGCCACGTAAAACCTGCGTCAGGTTTCACGTGGGTGTGTCGACATAGGGGGGGGCGTTCCGTCGCAGGAACGCCCCTGAAAAGTGACTCAGTCAAATCTATAAGATTTGACTGAGTCACTTTCCCAACGCTGATGCGCCAAAACCCTGCGCCTGCTTGAAGCAGGCGTAAGGCTTGACGCACCATGTTAGGGATAGGGTTGGTTGGAACAGTGCTGGAGTTGCGTCGCGCTTGCAACGCAACTGAAGCACTGCGCCAACCTTACGCCATTGGATGCGTCACGCATCTGTTTATTCCTGCGCCATGATGCGCCGCATTATAAATGCGGCGCATCATGTGTGGCGCAAGGGTAAACTTGCGTGACGCATCATTCCTGGCGCATCCTTGCTGATTTGCAGGGATGCGCCAGGCAACATAAATCTGCCCCATTGCCTTTACCGCCAATGTGCATGCCATAGAAATGTGCCGACTGTCTGGTTTATTCTTGAGCTGATGGAATAAGAATGGCAGCTAACTAGTTAAAATGTGGGATTATTGGGTAGTCAGACATTCTCACGGTTTCTGCTGATTTTATTGCACTAGTCCATTCGGAGGTAACTCGGTATCCCTTTGGATCTTTCAAGTGCTTCAACACCCTCTCAGATCTGAGGTTTTTACGTAGACTATGTGAAGCAGATTTGGGGGACAGTGTCATAGCAGGTTCAGCTTTTTTTATAGGACATATCTCAGTCAGATTTTATAGTTGACCAAAAGGCTTTCTCCCAAACAGTCATCTGCGGCATCCCAGTGCGCTCCTCCATTAGCATGCCTATATTTAAAGCGTATGTTAGCATCCCAAATTCCTTCCTATGGTTTTACTTTCAGTGGTTACACAGACAATACACGATAAACTGTATGGCGAGACTGATAAGATCCATGCCAATTTCCAAAGAGAATGATTGACATGGATGACTGGGTGAAGCTGAAAAAAGTCCAACTGAACACTGAAAAAAGTGAGGTGTGAGATGTGGGCAATTGGTCCAGCATTTGGGCTGATGCTGGTGGCCAGACAGCATGGGCCAGCTACACACTCCACTAGAAATAGTGAGATAATTATGAGTTATCTTTCTCTCTAAACTCAGTTTGGACTCCCAAATTACAGAATTTACATGGGGTATTGAAAACCAGTGGCAGTCGGAAATTTGAGTGGGGCACCACATACTCACACCCATCTACATGCACAACCAATCACAGCCATGAATTCACAAGCATGCACACATACAACTACCATTCACAAGTGTATATACACTCACATACCCATTCAAAGTACAAACGCACAAACACACATACATTCATACATGCACACACAAATCCATGCACCAAACATTAAAAAAACAGCAGCAGCAGCTGTGATCTTGGACGGCAGGAGAAAAGTCTTGGTGGTTCCTTGAGGATTGGGACTGCTGCCTCCTCTCATTGGCTGACCTGGTTGTAGGTCACAAGAGTGGGATGGGGTCAGTGAGACTGCTGTCCCCACCTCACTCTGTGATGAGCCTCACTTCAGGGCTCTAGACTGAAGCACACAAGTCAAAATCTATCAGTGACGCTTCCCCTCGTCGTAAGGTGGAGGCTAGCTGAAGACTTTGCTAGGCTGAAACGGTCACACCCAAAGGGCTGGCAAAGTTCAGCTCAGGCAGTCAGGCGCTTGCCCATTTAGCGTATGTACAGCGCCTGGCTGCCTGACTTGAACATGAAGAATGTCTGTCAGGCTGACCATTGCTCAACCTACCAGTCACTCTTCATGTTTGCATTAAGGTGCGGGATGGGGCTCCATTGCCCTTTAGAATGGGATGCTATTCTTTCTCTTTTGCAGAAAAAAGGTAGTCCAATATGCCATTTTGTCCCGACCAGGTGTTTGGCAATTCACTCTACTTGGTACAACCCAAAGAATTTCTGGGCAGACTTTAAATGATGCAGAACATGGCAGCAAGACAAATTCTGGGGCTCAACAAGTAAGGTTATTTTTAAATACCTGTGCTTATCACATTGGGCTTTTTATGATTCAAACCCTACTCACTTAAGACAAATATTCAAAATTACATCCATATTCGAAGCTTAAGGACTAAAACTACAATGCTTCTGGTAATACCCTTAATTAAAAAAACTAATTCTGATGGCCAATCCTTCCCCATCTGCACAGCCAAACTTTGGAATCAGCTACCACCACGGATTAAAGAGGGAGAAAATCATTTCATACATAAAAAATACTTAAAAAACTGTTTTTATTAACTCCTACTGCAGATAACGTTGTGTTCTGTCTCATGCTCTCAATATTTTATCTATTATTTATGTCTATCTTTTTGTCTTTTTTGCTGCTTTTCTGACAGCGCCCGAGGTGCCCTTCGGGGTCGCCATTGCGCTTTATAAATCAGTTTCATCATCATCATCATCATCATCATCACTGTATTACGATTTCTACTGACAAAGGGTTGCTAGTAAGCAATACCAAAACCATGCAGGCCACCTCAGTGGCAATTCTATTACCCAACACCCTACTGTAATGCTGGGTGGTGCAGTAATTACTGCTCCTGGGTGTCACTGAAGAAATGAGCTGCCGCAAATAAATAAACATCCGCACAGCCAGAGCGCCCGGCTTGCTCTGTATGAAGAGATTTGCAGAGAGGTCTTAAGGGACATGCACTCTCAGTGGAATTGGCTGGGGAAGTGCAGATAGCAAGGATTTGAGTCTCTGGTGTAAAGCCCCTGCCAGGAATGGAGGAGTTGTTTCTCCTACTGATAGATCTGCTATGGCTAAATAATGAGTTGGGAATCACTTTTCTATTTCAGCAAAGTCATAATGCAAAGTAAACGCCATAGTACAATGCAATCCTCCACAAAATGTTGTGACCCTGTGCTGTTCTACAGGGCCAGACTGGGAACCCAAAGCAGCCCTGGAAATTATTTAGGACCGGCTTTGAGAAGGGGAGGGGGGTGCAAGCGTGAAGCACTGTTGCTTTTGGCACTGGGGGCCGATATAGCAGTAGTGCTGCCAAACTGGCCCGCACCCTTCAAGCCTCCCGGGAAAACACCCGATGCCCTCTACGGCCAGTCCGGCCTTGCTGTTCTAAATAATAGTGCTTGAGAACGACAGCTAACACTGTCTGTAGCCAGTCGCTAATGAAGGCCTACATTTCTTGACAATGAACAACCTTTATGAGGATTGTATCCCTAAGTGATAGCAGAAACGCTATAGAAAATGCTGAAGAAAGACAAGCTATCGCAGGGAGAGGGAAAGCTTTGATATAATAAAGAAATATGAGTACAGAGTCCATGACCGTATGTCGCTGCAGCAGTGCAAGTGAGATCATAACTTATCAAATGAATCTAACGATAAGCATGCGCGCACAAGTGTAAAGGGAGACACCTGCAGAAAAATGGCAATCAGTATGTGATAGGAATGCCAGAGGCACGCCCGAATGGCATGAGTGACATCAGGAAGAGGATGCAGGCAGGGAGCCAACTAGAACATCCAAGAGAGCATCTGGAGTAGGGAGGAGGTGAAACAAGGATGGCAGCAGGATGGCAGCTCCCATTAGAGTCCAAGGGCTAGGATCCAGGGGTTACAGAACCTGAGAGGCTCCATGACAAAAGGCAGACGCTGACACACCTGTCTAGTCATTGTCATTGTGACTCCTCTGCTTGGATGACTGAAAGACCATCAACACTGGTGGGCAGTGATGTAGATGGTGTCTTTGTCTGTAGGCAGTTCAAGATTCATTCAAGCCAAAAGACAGAATGAGGCTATGCTGTAAACTGTCAACCTGCCAAGCACAGGCAAGGGGAAATCAAACCTTGCTGAATATATTGATGGGTAAATTCAGGTCTGGATGGCATGGCTCTCCTCCGCTGCATTGCGAATTCAGTGGCAAGGGTGCTAGACTGCCACTCCTGACATAGTAGTCCGTCCTCTACCATGAAGAAGGTCTGCTGAAGACCTTAGGCCACATTTACATGGCCATTGTGCTGCTTGCGCGTCACATTTTTAACACACTGACGGCACAGTGTGCTTGCCTATATTTGCTAGGCCACGTAAAGTCACACTGCATGACTTTTTATGGCCTTGTAAATAGGGGCACCTTTCACGCATTAATCTGCATGAAAGGGGTGTTCCATAGGTGTTTCTCTGGGTGTTCCCATGCAACATCCATGGAACCTGACACATTCCCAGATTTACAGGGCCTCATTAATAACAAGCATGGGCATAGTCAATAGGTCTCGCCTTTGGGATGTTATAAGTTTTTAGTTATGTTTTATATTATTGTATGTGCCTTGTGAGACGGGTAACTGCAGCGTATTTTCTTAAACACACCCCTTGCCGGTGGCTCAGGGGAGGCCCATTCCACTGGTAGGCTGAGAGAGTCGAATAAGATGTGAACCAGCAAGTCTATCAGCAGCTCCAGCAAAGCATGCGGCCACATTTGAATGGAAATCTTCCAAAAGAAGCATCCACCAGGCAATATAAACATATATTTTTTTAATTTCAGATTTCATTAGGTTCTTCGCAAAATGACATCAAGAGTCACAATATCTAAAGAAACACACTGTATTAAGGCACCTGTTAAGTCTAGCGAATATTTTAAAACATGTACAATAACTTCTAAAAAAGAAAGGCGTGTATGATCATAAAATGTGATCAGGCTTCTCTTCAAATATTTACGTGCACAACAGTCGGAAACTCTACAAAATGATGTCCAACATGGCCGCCTAGCTCGCACTCGGGAAGCTTTCCCCTTGCCTACTATTGGTTAATCAATTGACCTTCCCACCCCGCCCCGGCAGCTTACGCGCACAATCAAATTGCAGACTGCTGTTCCGGAGCGCCACAGTGAGGCAGGTACGTCACGACTACAACTCCCTTCTGCCCATCTTAATTTACAGCACAAATGGCTTCATACGCCACTGGAATAGCGCAAGCTACGCTGACTGCGTAGAAAAGAACCGCAAGTTTTACTCAGGAAGGCTGAGAGCATGGGTGGTTTCCAATCCGAACATCATTAATACAATTAATGCATGAATTCAACCTGATTGTTTCGGACGTTACTCTGACGTGACAACTCATGAATAATGCATGCCACAAATACACTCAGTTCAGTACATCGGCCAGTTAAAATAAATAAATGAGTAAATACAACATCTCTGCGTAAACTACCGTTCACTCAAGCTCTCAGACAACTGCCAAACTTGTATTGAATTAGCCTTGCGCCACAAAATAACTGCTAAAGCCTCATTGTTGCTGATGCAAACTTATACGGAGTTATGGAAGTTTTCCAAATACGTATATATTAAATTTAAGGTTACAAACATCAATCGTTTCATTTTCAAAATCAAGATGTAGATTTCTTGATGTGTAGGTGGCAATCACCACAAACAGGAGTTCTATGAAAGTTAAAGGAGAAGACAAAGAGATCAACCAAAGCGCACATTTACCCATGAATAACTGTGCTCTTCTGACCCTGAACTCCTTCAGAATTTGGGCTGTGCGTGTGCATGTGGCATGTGAAGGGACGGTTGGTTAAAAAGAATGGTGCGAGAGAGAGAAGTGAGGGCGACTGAGCATGGCAGCGCGGCAAACGCGCTAATTAAAAACAGATGGTGACATGACCCCGAACAGATGGCGCCCCTGCTCGCAACTGCAAGCCGTAGGCCGCGGGCGGATACATTTCCTGGGAAAGGTGGGACATGCACCCGCCTTTGCCCAATTGCGTGCTGTCTTTTTAGAAAGACGCACGCAAAGCCCAATAGAAAAAATGCACACAAAAAACCACACGCACAAGTGTGTGAAAAGTCCAGAGTGATTCCAAGAGGTCGTTTTCCTAGAACAGCGCGTGCGCGCTGTGCAAGGGTCGACCTAACAACGGTTGCATCGCTGCAACAAAGCAGCCATGCAACAGTTTTCACAGCGCCCTCCGCGCGACACTGTGGATGCACCATATTTAATGTACGGCGCTCCAGGTACAGATGCATCAGTATGAGTGATGTATTTGTATGCGCAAAAGTGACACATTGCTGGGGTGTGTCTGCAAACAGACATAACTCCAGCAATGTGTCCTTTCACATGGGGCAAGCCCCATGTGAAAGGGCCTGCATCAGTCTTATGCCTGCTGTGAGGCAGGCGCAAGGTTTTGACGCAGTGGCATCCTAGAAGTGGCACAGTGAAATCTGATAGATTTCACTGCACCACTTCTACAAGGCTTTTTTGCAGGGGAAACGCCCATCCTGCATACATTATACCTGACGCAGGTTTATTGTAGCGCAGGGCTTTACAAAGTGACGCATCTGCTTAGATGCATCACCTTGTAAATAGGACACAACATGGCTCATTTGTTACGCCAACGGTGCGTCACAAAAAGCGACGCAACGGCAGCGTAAAAGTATCGCAAGGCTTCATAACTAAGGCCCACAAAGTTTTTGTAAAGCTGGAAATGTGTCAGATCCTTCGCCTCCCCTTTTATGTCTCTTTGTTTTTTTACTCTTTCTATGCGTGCTGCATTCTGTACACATAGAAAGAGGAAAATGCCATCAATTATTGTTTTTGTGTACAATCATCCCCGCAACGTAGGCACCCTTGCAACATGACACAAGGGTGCCTGCGCTGAAGCATGGCAGCCAATTGTGTGCCAGCGCAGAGGAAAGCACAGGGATGCGTTGTTTTGTTGTTAATACGATGCATCTCTGAGCTTTTAAAATGATGCAACTTGGCGCTGCAAAATGGCTTGCGGCGCTGCACTGTGTAATTTTTTGGTAAATTTAGCTACAGGTGAACCTTGAGTTTGAGAGATCATAAGCAGAGAATCCATATGCAAATAGAAGAGGAGAACCATGGCATCCTTCAGCGAGATTGGGGTTTCAACAGTATTCAAAACATCAATGCTATTACGTCAGCATTTTATTCTTCAATTTATTAGGTGTGGTGCTAGAATATCATAGCATAAAGATTGCCTACAAATATATTGGTCTTAAGTCTTATTTACAAAACTATTGCCTCATTGGAATAAATAACAGAAAGTCTGCACTCAATGGAGCACTATTTATGTCAGCTGATAATTTAGTTGTAGATATTGTAACAGAACTATTTTTACAGATCCAGGTTGGGGAGCATTTCAATTTTCCCAAAATCTTTTACAATTAGTTATAGACCGTGTACATCCATCTTCTCTTCACTACACCGCTTTCAATTTCTTTTTGAGTCTGGCTTTCGTTAAAACCTTTAGACTTTTCTAAAATGATACATTAACTATACTTACTTGTAGGGGCTTTCAGCTAGTCCTCTTCGTCCATTTGTTTTTTGTCAAGCCATTCACATTGTTCTCCCAACCACTACAGTATACAGCATGGGGCAATGGGTCAGCCCACTTCACCCATTGGCTTCCTTCGCTGTGAATGAAAACATTCTGCTCTTTCACAAGGAGCACATCCACACACAAAGCAGCAACCTTTAGTGCCAGAGAGCACTATGACACTGTGTGCTTTTTGAGGCAAAAATAATATGTTTGCTTTTAGCCAATGCTTTTAAAATGATATTGTAATGATGATGGCACAGCAGCTCCACCAAAAATAACGTTTTACAAAAAAAACAAGACAAAGCAAAACAAGTATTGACAAAGTCAAAATGCTGGCAACCATCCCAGACCAATTGGCCTTAGCAATGCTTGTTCATTCATGGTTTTCCTAATGTGTTCTTTATTTTTTGCACTCTATGTACAGTTCCCCCACTCATCCTCATTCTCCCCTCACAAGCACTATTAGTTAATAAACACAAACAAACAAAATATAAAAGTTATTTTGCTCAGTGTTTTCTTGTAATGTTATGAACGGATAACATGTATAATGTCACCTAACAATACAGCCCACATATGTGCAGCCTTCTATTATCTTGGAACATGCAACCTGTGGCTGTCCGTGATCTCAGGTGAATGTAGCCGGCAAGGTGTTATAAGGGTTCACCTTAAAAGGGTTCTCATGTTATGGTTTCAGTGCCTTAATGATCAGGCAATGGAATCCTTGGTATGAAGCCAATATGCTGAGTCTTGCCGATAACAGAGTGAGTCCTCCACCTGTTAATGACGTCCTAGTACATGTGCGAGAAAATATGAGTAAGCTCAAGCAGCATTCACGTTCCAGTGTTTGAGTTCATCAGATTGGAGGTGGAACGCCCTGACTCATTATCAGATACAATGCTAATGAGGTTTTAAATACACAGGAGGTGGTTGGAGAAAGAAAATCAGAGGCATCAGGATGTCAAAAATGTCTGTTTGGGCTTTATTCATTCACTTGGCAATGCGGTCCATATAATACAAGCATGGGTGCCTCGGCTAGACTGGGACCTGAAACCGGCCCTGGCAAACAGCTCGGTTATCCCGGGATCGGGGGGAGGGGGGGCTGTTTGCTAGGGCCGGTTTTAGCCGCTTTTGTTACAGTGGACCAATATTGCAAAACCGGCCCCCAGTAACACAACCGCCCCCCGCCCCCAGGGGTCCAAAACTGGCCCCCACCCTGGCGGCCCTCCAGGGAAACGCCCGGTGTCCACTACAGCCAGTCTGGCTCTAATGGGTGCCACGTTAGAGGGGAGAGTGGCTTAAGCCAGCATGTGCACCCCCTCTCACTCCTGGTGTATTGGGTTCCTTTAGGAGGCTGGAGGCGGCTGAGTTCTAAACCCAGTCGTTTGCAGTGGAGTTACTTTATTTAGGTGCTCATGTCTCTTTATATACAATTCTGGTTGCACTCATGTGCACTAAAGCCCCCCTGTAACTTCATTTTTCATCATTTCTTTGGCGCACCAAATGTGGATAACTGCATTGTGAACTAGAGAGGGTTGGAAGTGGATGAGAGCCAACAAAGTTGAGCATTCTATTGCCCAGAAAGTAAAAACAGATTTAAATGAGCAATTGTGAGGTTATCCCAGGAGGTGTGGCTCTAGTGATAGGCATATCTCAGTCTCAGTCTCTGCGGCACGGAGGGCCCCCAACCGTTCAGTGGGCCACCACCATTTAAGGGACCCACAAACAGCCCAAGGCCAATACATATCTGCGAGATATGGTAGTCTCAGGGACCCCTCAACGCAATCTGCAGCAGTGCCCCTTCATTTTACATTACACCACTGAATGTGTGTACAGCATTTTAGCAGCACCAACATGAAATTAAAGTTAAGAAAGAGAACACTTTAGAGAGCTTTGTGCTATACGCGTGCTGGCTGAAATACTCATTCACAAGTGACAGTCACTCCTAAATGATGGATTTAGGCTTTGTCCCAGGATTTAGCAAAACCTTTAACGTCAATGTTTAGAAGACTCGATACATTGCCATTGTCTGATAGTCACAGAGGAATAAATACAGAGAAATACACACAAAATCAATACAGAGACCAAAAATCTAAAGGTTTTTGGATGTTATCGCAGAAAGCATCCCAAAATGCGATGACTGCTGAGATAGCTTAGCTTTATACATTATAATTTAGACTAAATTTGTGTTAATCTGTGTGTTAATGTGTGGCCATATATGGATAGAGAAGTTACACTTTGAATAACTAAAAGTATAATCACTAGCTTACAGTATATTCATGTTTAACCAGATGTATTTTCTTAAGTTAGCCTGACTGTGAGCAGGCCTCAGCTGTTCAAAAGTCTTTCACTGTTAATCTAATGTTGATTTTGAAATGTGCTTTCAAGTTTTTTGTTTTTGTTTCAGGAGCAATCTTAGTTAGAAGAGGAGCTCATTGTTTGCTTTTAGAGAAAGTTAGAGTAGATAATTTTAATTGACGGTTAGTTGTGATTTACACGGTTCATGGGAATGAGAAAGTGCCACACAAACTATGCAGTCTGGACCGGTGGGTATACATCCATGGTCGTGGACTGTGCACACTTTTGTTAAATCATGGGAACGAGGGAAGTTTACCTGCTCCAAGAAGACAGCGCACGCTGATTGGCACTATCTCTGGGGAGTCGGTGGGAAGACATTCTGGGAGAAATTAAAAATATTTAATCGTGTGTCTTAGGGAGAAATGGAGCGTGGTAGGAGAAGCACAAGAGTGAAAGAGTGCAACATGAGAGTCTATGGTAGAGAGAAACACATAGGCAGAGAGGACAAGGAGAGTGAGAAAAGTACATGAGGGAGACAGCTGGAAAACACTCACTTTCATGGAATGCTTAAACAAAAAGAAAAAAGTAGTTTTCTAAAAGCAAGCAAAGGAAGCATAGAAACCAGCCAGTCAAAGAGACAGCAAAGCAATTATCCTCAATGGGAGGGACAAACACAAGACTCATAAAAAAGCATCAAATAAGAAGCAGCTAGCTTGGCGGCGTGGCCTGGTGAGCCAGCATGGCATACGCTAACTGAGTAAGCTCTATGCAGTCAGGCCCCATAATCCCCCATCATACTGCCCACGCACTTCCCTAACCTTCGATTATGGAGCCAGTGGACTGGTGCGACTCCATCTGTGTAGGGTGGTGGTGTCGAGGAGGTTCTGGGCACCAGCGAGCGCCCTGTGAGGAAGCTTAGGCCACGTGGGCCTGCGGCATGACTGTTGGTGTACCACCGTGAGGTGCAGAGCGAGGGTTGTGGTCTCGAGCGAGGCCGCACCCAGAGAAGCTTACAGTGTGGCCAGGTATGGTGCCTACCCGGCTTCCCTGAGAGGCGAGGGCCAAGAGGTGCCAGCGGAAGATCTCCAGAACCTGGAGGAGGCCAAGCTGCGGGTATTGGTGATCCCGGGCGGACGTGGCCCCATTGGTGCATGGTGGTGGAGCTGCAGAGGTTGCGGGCACTGGCGGGTGCCCTATAACGCGTCCTGATTGTGGGCCTGCCGAGCGACGATTGGAGTGCCACAGAGAAGAGTCAAGCTTGCAGCAGAGTTGGGTACAGTGCATACCCGTCCCAGGAGACACTGCTCTGCCAGCCGCACCATGGGAGAGTAGGAGGCCACGGGCTGTGGCAGAAGAGCCGCAAAGTCCTGAGGAGGTAGGACCGATCCAGTGTGACCGGGCAGCCGATCAGTCATTGCTGCAAGAGGAGGGGCAGCCGACCTGCACGCGGCCCTGCGCGTGGGCTTGAAATCACTGGGGCCAAGATTGCTTGGACCACCGTGGTGCATCCCTGGGTCCGCAGAACATTGGCCTGGAGCTGAATCCTGTTCACTGGTTTGTCCAGACTTGGCCAGAGGAGCAGTGACAGGGCACACCCACTGTACAGCTCCTGGTGGGTGCACTGCGGGCTGGAGGTCTGGCATGTGAGATTCCATTAGGGGTTCCGCATTGTGGCTGGTCCCTGGGCTGCAGAAGTGGCCGGGTTAGGTCCCGGTGTGGCCCGGGCCTGGGCAGTTCCGTGATGCCTGGCTAGCTGTGTACAGACCCAGGTTTGGAGTTGCTGGGTGAGAGGGTGGCCTGGCAGAGCTGTGCTGGAGAGACTGCCTGGCTCACCTTGAAGAGATCGGGGCGCGACACCAGAGACCTAATTGAACTGGAGGGGCACTTCTGGTGTCATCATGATGAAAGATAAGTCTGCCGCACCTCAAAAAAAGTGGAGTATCTTGAACCATTTCACAACTTCTGGAACTGGTGCCACTGGTGGATCTGAACTGAAGTTGCTGGGATGACCCCAAACAATGCTGCGCTGCTGGCAGCCATCATGCGATCCCATGATAAGCTAGATGCTAAGTTCGGGCGGTGGGATCAGAAGTCACCCTACTTCAGAAGGATCTCCGGTAGGCGGTGGACTGCATAATGGAAGCGGAAACCAGGGTTTTGGCAGTGGAGGATACTGTGACATCGCTTCAACAGAAAGTCAATAAACTGACTGTGGTTACACAAGAGCTGGCCATGCGAGTATAAGACGCAGAAGGTCATGGAGGTCACAACAACCTGCTCTACGTTGGATTCCTGGTGGGGTGCGAGGGTTCATCAATGGAGGTGTTCCTAATGCAATGGCTGCAATTCATCCTGCCTGCAGGCTCCTTGTCCCCTTGCTTCATTGTTGAGCCGGCGCACAGGACTCTTGTGAAGAAGTCCCCCCCCCCTCTTCCCTCCCTCCCCGGGCACAAGGCCTGACCACTAATTGCCAAGCTATTGATTTATTTAGACAGAGATGCAGTCCTCAAATTTGCCCAGGGTCAGGATAAATTGACACACGGTTACATGTCATTATGATATTCCTGGACTACACTAGGATAGTACAGCAACAGCGTCAATCCTCCATGGTGGCAAAGCGGAGACTGCGTGAATTGAGTGTTCAGTACATGCTGTTATACCCTGCATGTATGAGGGTTATATATAAGTGCAGGTGATGCGTTTTCCTGGTTGGCAAAAACGTCCCCAATAAGTACTCCTGTGGTTAAATGTCGAAAATTTCACCATTGATCCCTGGTAGCTGGATAACATTTTTTTAATCTTTACAATTTTGTAAGGCATATGTAATGTTCACATCACATTAATTCGTTGGAAAATCCTTAGTTGCAATTTGTAATAGAAAGCCCAATGCATTTCGGGCTAAGTCCTTTGTCAGGGGCTCTTTCATAATACCAATGGTTAATCTAGAGTACTGAGTACCACCTCAATGGTTATTCCGTCGTGCCTAAATTGGAAACAGTGGTGAATATATATGAGTAAAAGCAATATAGAAGATGCCGTAGGTGAGGGATCGTCGAGTGAAAAATCATGGGTATTCAGAAAGTGAAGTGAAGCCGTATACCATGGAAAGCTGACAAATAAGCAACTATTAAAAAAGGGACAATAAAATCAAATAGTGAAGGATATAGCCAATGCAAGGTACCGAGTTAGTGATTCATGTCCCGATGTGTTATATTAAAAAACTCATATCATCAAAGTGAATAGTTGTGCATCACTTGCATGCTCAAACAAGAATGGTTTACAATCATAACACATATCTGACGTGTATGTATTTAGGCCCAAGTTTGTCGTGACCGGCAACCGCGCTTAAATATGCGTAGTGTACGGAGTTGTTTTACAAAAAACGCTTAACATCAAAGTGAATAGTAGGGCATCACTCTCTTGGTCAAGCAATAATGGTTAACAATTATTCAGCATACCTGACGTGTTTATTTTAGCCCAAATTCATCGTGTCCAGTAAACGCGCTTCAGCTTTCACTGTGTATGGCATTTGCAATGGTGTGTCAGTATCCAGGTGAGGTGAAACAGAAGTGGGTCCGATGTGCAGTTTCACCCAGAAGTGTATTGCTGTTCCATGAAGTATAATGAAATAAAAAAAAGAATTCACTTGAAATTTACTAGTGGAAGGCATGTGTATCCATCTTGACAAGTGTACAAATGCATATGCTGAAATAAATATAGATGGAATGGTCCACAATTGAAAGTAAAAGAAGTTAACATATAAAATGTAAATTACTAATGAATAAACATAAAACTGTCACCGTTTTGGTCACAATGGTTAAATTAAGATAATATCAAACACTTGAATCTGCAATATTGATAGACCCCCTAAGGAGCTTCCTACAAGCTAATGTTATAAACAACAATTGAAGTCCATACATTCCTTGAGTCCCTTCAGACTAATCGAGCCCTGGTGATTCATCCAGTAAAAGTCCCTTTGAAGAAAGTACTTATTGTTGTCTCTACCTTCTTGAAGTGGTACTTGATCTAGTCTCAAGAATCTGAGTTGGCTAATGTTATGATTGTGAGTATTAAAATGTACTGAGAATGCACATTAAATTATTTTAGCGTATATTACTTTTATGTTCAGTCAATGGGGTTTTTATTTTTCGGTCAGTTTTTCCCACGTATACAAGTCCGCAGGGGCACTTGAGTAAGTGCATTACAATACTTGTGTCACATGTTGCCGTGGTTTCTAATTTAATCACTGTCCCCTGGGTGGGGTGGATAAGTGTGGTACCTTTGATTATGTTATTACAACTTCCACTATTTAAACAAGGTATGGTTCCCCAGTATGCTTAACCTGGAGTGCGATTGTCACCTTTTTCTTCTTTACCCTGGTTATATATAAGTCACAGTACCTGCCTGTTCTTTGACACACCTGAAGCAGTCTTTGCATGAATTGATGAAACAGTGTGCATCCAGCCACATTCACTGCCTTCGCTGGAATATGACTCCTTACAAAGCGGCCAACTGAACCATTCAAAGAAGTCCACACCGAAATGTAGGCATTTCCCCCACTCTAACTGGTGATCTCAGAGACAGGACGAAGATTCATAATGTGGACACAAGCTATGGAAGCAGTGCTGGCGCTGGCTTGGTTCCGGCTTTGGCCTCTGGCCTACGGTATTGGGCCATGAATCTGAACTGGCCTAGTCTCATGGGACTTCCAGGCCTGACTGCCCCCTTGAAAGTGCGTTTCTGAAGCTTCCAAAGAACCATGTTTAAGGGTATTGTGAGTTCGGGGATACATTGGCGTGAGGTCTCACTGGGGTCTCACTGGGCTCCAGTTAGGGTCCTGGGGAAGTATACCCGCCACTACAGATACTCCTTGTTTGCTGTGGTATTGGTGTGGAGGGTGGGGGCGGTTAAGTTGCCTATTGGGCTTTGTTGTGTTTTAACCTGGCACAGACACAGATACACCATGACCCTTGGACACTCTGGCTCTACATGGTTTCCTCCTTGAACATAAATGGCCGCACATACATCTGGGATCGGACCGTGGGGTGTACCACTCATGACATGGAATGTGAGGGGTATCCTTGACAAAGTTTAATGTGGGGCAATCTTAATGCAGACCAAGAGGCTTGAAACAGAGGAATTGCTGCTACAAGAGACTCACATGATGGGAACAAAGGGGCCATGCTTGGCACGGTTTGGGTTTGATCAGATTTTCCACTCAGGGTCTCTTCCTGAGCCAGGGGCACAGTGATTCTTATTCACTGCAGGATTCCCTACAGGTCTACTAGAGGGTGGACGGGTTAGAGCGGGAGATACACCCTTATGATAGGGATGTTGCAAAGGGAGTTGCTGACTTTGTGCAGTGTCTACACCCTCCCTTCCTTGGGCTAGGCATTTGTCGACAGTGTCCTGTGACTTTGGGGAAAATGCCAGATGGATAATCTGTGGTGGGTGGGGACTGGAATGATGTGATGGCGCCGGAGAAGGACAGATGGCGGGTGACCAGGCTCATACAGGGCTCTGGTGACTCAAAGCTGCACCTTCTGACATCCTCTTTGGGGTGGATAGATGCTTGTAGGGCCTTCCACCCAGCAGAGCTTGGCTATACCTTCTTCTCTGTGGTCCATGGGGTTTTCTCCAGGATTGCCTCTTTCTTCCTGGCCCATATGTCCATAGGGTCTCAGCAGTCATGATTCTACCACGGGGGGTGTCGGATCATTCTCCTGCAGCCCTCACATTACATATTGGTCTGCATAGGTCCCTTGGGGGTGGCTCAGGTCTTTGCGCAGTATTATGAGACCCTCAATGCACCGTGGGAAGTCCTAACCTGTAAACAAATTGCTGATTTTGTACTTACTATGTCTCCCCGACCTGTATCACATTCGGTGCGTAAACAGCTTGACGAACCGATCACCGTGGAGGAGCTGACGGGCGCATTGGAAGGTCTTCGCCCTGGCCGGGATCACAGATTTAACATGTTCCCAAGTGAGTTTTTGAAGGTATATGTGGCCCAGCTGAGGACGCACTTGCTGAGGGCGCTGCAGGAGGCTTCTGACATGTCGATCCTTCTACCTAATTGGCGACACGTGGAAATAGTCCCCCTGAGGAACTTCTTCGATCCGGCCCAACTCACTATTGAGTAGAGAAGTTAAATTATTAGGTAAGGTATGCGCTGATGGCCATTTCAGCATTTATCTGATCTTGTTCACCCAGACCAGGCCGGTTTTATGCCACGACAGTTAACTCACTGGGTTCCACAGTCCGAACTGAACAGCCTATGAAAAGCAGGCCCATTGGCTCATATAATACAAAGTTTGATCCTTATTTTAATTTCTTTTCAACATTTCTACTTTTCTTTTTCTCAGTTCATACAACAATCTTGTCTCTTTCTCTTCTCATTTGACCAAGCTGAGTTTGCAACCATTCACGTTTCAAAGATTTTATTAGCAGTCGGCCGTTTCCAATCATAATGTCCCATTGGCAAATAATACCCTGGTGTTACATCCTGATGACACAATTTGTATTAGACCCAATGCATTTCAAGAATTGCTCTCTTCCCCAGGGGTCACTGTAACATGAAAATTCGAAAATAATAATATAGTCGTCTCTCTCAAACAGCATTTCTCCCCTCTATTTATCAGCGATCTATTTTAGTGCAAAAAATATGTTACATCAACCAAGCCACCCGAAAGTAAAAAATCACAAATCATAATTTTTTTATTGTAACACACACGTTTAATATACACCCACCACTGTTATCCAAAGAAAAATTAAATGATACCTGTAACACATTACCTACTGCATCCTGCTTAAAAGCACATCTCCAAAAAACACCAACTAAACCTTGCAGTGTTACTCATAGCTCAAACAGGTACAAAACTTACAGAATTCTGCTGTTTGCAAAAACGATCGATATGTCCATTCTTCATCAGGGGGAAGACGCTTTCCTTATCAGCACTGTCTACAGACATGCTGCTCGAAACCCTCTACCATTCCATGACTTTTTCGCTCTTCTCCTCGTTTACTACTTTGGCTTTGTGCACCTGAAGCTAATTGCCACTACATCACCTCGCACTCTGCCCATTATACCGTGATCACCCATTGGGGAATAAACTTAAAGGTGACCTGCCCAAAAATCCACTAATAAAAACGGACTCAAAATGAATAAAACAGTGCAACCAAACTTGAGAACCATAAGTGGAACACAATCATCCATAATGAAATTGAAACATATAAGGAAATGTTATCTATTCAGTGATTTAAAAGAGGTGCTTATGTAGGAAGCTGGCTCTCTATATACTATATAAAAGTAAGGTATAGTGTGCACAGAGTCCAGTGGAACCCCAAAGGTAGGCAGGGGTAAAAGTAGATAGCACCTTACTCTCTATTTGTGGTAGTGTGGTCGAGCAGGAAGGCTGTATCAGAGGGTAGTGTTAAGCATTTGTTGTACACACTCAATCAGCAAACGATATCACACACTCAAAGACTGAACTTCAGACCAATTGGTTTTGTATAAAAATATTCTTTTAGTTAATATATTCTCTAGAACCAAGCAAGCCTGGCACTGGTAAGCAATAAATACTTTACAGTAGTTATACAGTTTGTAAACAGTTTAAATTGCAAGAGTATATGCACTTTGATTGGATTACAGTAGAGCTACTATTAATGCAATCCTTTTGTTATACTGTACATATACTTTGTCTTGGCTTTTTAGTAGAATATCAAGTAGATTACTTTACAGATTACTTTTCTTACATAGTGCAGTATACCTGGATACTGCAATGAGAGATTTCCTGTAAACAGGTAAGTAAAAGCGTTTTTGTTATTTAGTTACAGTTTACAAGGGTTTCATAGATTTTCCAACTCCACACTTAAAAACGTTTCATAGAAAAACAGTCAATGTTATCCTCTGGAGGAAAATAGGGTTATCGGTTCAAAGGAAAGTATTTGGTTGTGGAAGTTGGTATTCTGGAGGTAGACTCAGGGGTCCGCCAGGGTCAAGGATGCACTCTTGTTAAACCATCAGCAGTACTAGGGCGGCCGGGTGCTGAGTGCTGAAGCCCAATGTTATCCAATGGGGGATAGGAGGCCTTCGGTTGGTGACTGCTTACGAACAGGCCACTGGGTTGTGGGAGCAAAGCTCCTGGACTTAAGCTCAGGGCAAATGGGAGTTCAAGCCAGCACAAAAGGTGCACCCTCAGCGACACTGGGACGGCCGGGTGCAGAGTGCTGTTTTGGCGTTGAGCACGCTGTAGCTTTCAATGGGAAGTCTCCGGTTTTCAAACACACTGCAGGGTGTCGGCTGCAAAGTGATGCAGACTCGCGGAGACTGACGGAGCTGGAGTCTGTTGGTGAACAAATCTAGTGTTCACGGGAGACAGAGTCTTTTCTTTTGAAGGCAGGGCAGGTCCTCGGGGTTCTTGAGGCTGCTGGTTGCAGGACACACTCGGGTTTTGTTTCTGCAGGTTCAAGGCTGGGACAGGCCGGTAGGGCTGGGGCCAAGTCAGTAGGCGTCCTTCTCTTGTTAGCTGTGGCATGGCTGTTCCGTCCTTCTTCCTTTCTTCTTCTGGTTTCTGGTCTGCTTTCTTGGTTTAGGGCTGCCCTCTAAATACTGTATTTAAGGGGAGTTTTAGGGATCTTGGGGTTAGTAGCCAATGGGCTACTGACCTTACGATGACTACACCCTCGGTGTGCTCATCCCACGTGGGGGAGTGAGCACAATCCCTAATTCTGATTGGGGAGTGCCTGCCATCTGCAAGATGGAGGGCATTGAAGAGTGGGCTTCACCTCGCCTCGCCCACCTTAGGGGTGGGGTTGGCAGATGTGGGCACAACTTCTGGGCTGGCTAATTTTTCCTGCCTGTCTTCCTGCAGAAAAGGAGGGGAGAGAGGAAGGCGGCCTGCTCCTGATAGCATGAGAGGCTGGGGGTGCATTACAAAGGCTTCAAGGCCTTTGAAACTCCCCTGCCACAGATGGCTCTTCCTGGCCTGGGGGAGGTGTGACCACCTCCTCCCAGGAAAGGCTTTGTTTCTGGGCTCGGGGAGCGAAGGCTCCCACCCCATGGGTCCAGAAGCATGTCACGTGGCGGCAGGCTGGTGTGTCCCAGTCAGGGACCCCACCAGAGGCATCAGTGTGGGTTTAATTCAAATGATCCAGAACAGTTTTGGGATCAGTACTCTTCGGCAGGTGGGGCTCCCCATCCAGAACGCCCAGGCCTCTGATTCAGTCCTTACATTTTAGATGGGTTATTCACCCAATCCTCTGCAGGACTCACTGTTCATTCTTAAATCATTGAAATCGGGTTCTCCAGCCGATCCCTGTATGGCTAGGCAGCTAGAGGCAGTTGCTGAAGTGGTCTACTCCGAAGTTAACACCATTATTAACATGTCGCTTCAGACCGCCACACTTCCACCTGAGTGAAAACAGGCTAAATTGCTCCCGCTATTAAAAAAGCCTTCCTTAGATCCTTCTACGCTAGCCAGCTACCGACCTATCGCTCTCCTCCCAGCTGTGGCGAAAGTGTGCAAGAAGGCAGTCTATAAACAACTTGCCAACTTTGTTGAGTCATCTGGTGCCCTTCACCCAGCCCAGTAGGGATTCAGGGCCACTTATAGCACAGAGACAGCCCTTGTTGAGATGTCGGAATATCAGGTCTAGCGTGGGACTGGCTCAAATCATTTTTAGAGGATAGAACACAGCAGGTATGGCAGTCATTCCCCGTTTTCGTCTTATGGCAACGGGGGTAGCTCTCTTTCTTTTAAGGCTGTTCTCTTTCTTTTAAGGCAGCCAAAGCCTGGAATTCCCTTCCTTATGAATTGCGGAATACTCAAGATCTCAGGCTGTTTAAGAAGCAGAAAAGACCTTGCTTTTCAATTAACCCACACCTTTTCTCAGCTCCTGCATTTTGCAGTTGGCTTTCGCACCGGGACACTCTTGAGTATCCGTGCGCGCTATAAGTGTCTAATAACATAACATAACAATGTGCTCAGAAGTGTGATACCAAACTTCTCAGTTTTCAGTACAGCCATTATGGTACTGTGGAGTTCGTAATGACAAACTACCAGCACCATATACTCTTAATGGCAGTACTGCACTTAGAATGTCTAAGAATTGACTTAGACACATGAGGGGTACAGGGCTCATGCACCTGTACCCTCAATACTGGTGTAGTGCACCCAGCTAGAGGGGTGACTGATCTATGCCAGGGCAGTGGGTTGTAGGCATGGCACACAGGGATGTGTGCCATATCGACTCTTCAGTTTGCTCTGCACCAAAACACGCAGCCTGCAACGGCAGTGTGTGTGTGTAAAGGTACAGAGCTTCTAAGGGTGGCACAATAAGTGCTGCAGCCCTTAGAGGCCTTCCCTAGCCACAGTGCCCTTGATACCCATGGCACCTTTTACAAGGGACTGACATGTGGCCAGAGAGGTGACAATTGGGGGTACAAGGTACAGTTGTGGGAAAGAACACAGGCTCTTGGAACTTGATTGGCAGGGACCCAGGGCACATCGAGTCAAAGTGCATCATTAGTCTGGCAAAAAGTGGGGGGTTAATGTAACGGAAACCCAGCCTCCAACACAAGCCCCCCCAGCCCAAAGGCCAGGAGACTCAGACAAACCTGGGAGAGTCTCTCTAGTCTTTCAGGCGAGTCATTGGCAAATAATACTCTGGTGTTACATCCTGATGACAGAATTTGTATTAGATCCAATGCATTTCAAGAATGGCTCTCTTCCTCAGGGGTTACCGTAACATGAAAATTCGAAAATAATATTATAATCCTCTCTCGGAAACAACATTTCTCCCCTCTAATTATCAGCCCTCTATTTTAGTGCAAAAAATATTATGATATTATGGATCATTGTCCTCCACATATGGTTTTCAATTTTTTTTGCACTGTATTATTAATTTAGAGGCAGTTTTTATTAGTGGATTTTGGGGCAGGTCACCTTTAAGTCTATTCGAATTTTCATGTTACAGTGACCCCTGAGGAAGAGAGCAATTCTCTAAATGCATTGGGTCTAATACAAATTGTGTCATCAGGATGTAACACCAGGGTGAATTTGCCAATTGAACATTGTGGTTGGAAACTGCGCACTACTAATAAAATCTTTGAAACGTGAATGGCTGAAAACTCAGCTTGGTCAAAGGAGAAGAGAAAGAGACATGATTGTTGTATGAACTGAGAAAAAGAAGAACTGTTGAAAAGAAAGGAAAATAAGCATCAAACTTTGTGTTATATGAGCCAATGGGCCTGTTTTTCATAGGCTGTGCACTTCGGACTGTGGAACCTAGTGGATCACAGTTGCATTGCAATGATTCCACGTGCATGGGCAGAGCACGCACAGAGGTTTGCACCTCACAACCTTAAGCCTCTGAGCAACTGTTGAAAGTATGATTAAAATGCAATGAAAATGTGTAAAAATCTGGGTGTGCATTCTCCACTCTTGAATATGTTTAAACACAGTTTTCTGTCCAACTTGAGTCTGCAGCCCTTGAAAATGAGAGAAAAAATGATGAGGTGTTACGGGCTGAATAGCAGACATTCATGTGACCATAAGCACAACCTTCCAGTTATACAACACCTCTTTACCTCTTTTAAATCACTGAATAGATAACATCTTGTTATATGTTTCAACCTCATTAAGGATGATTGTGTTCCACTTATGGTTTTCAAGTTTTTTTGCACTGTATTATTAATTTTGAGTCAGTTTTTATCAGTGGATTTTTGGGAAGATCACCTTTAAGTTTATTCCCCAATGGGTGGTCACGGTGTGATGGGCGGAGTTCAAGGTGACGTAGTGGTAATTAACTTCAGGTGCACAAAGCCAAAGTAGTAAACGGGGAGAAGAACAAAAAGGTCATGGAATGGTAGAGGGTTTGGAGCAGCATGGCTGTAGACGGTAATGATAAGGAAAGTGTTTTCCCCTTTGATGCAGAATGGACATATCGATCGTTTTTGCAAACAGCAAAATTGTGTACGTTTTGTACCTGTTTGAGCTATGAGTTACACTGCAAGGTTTAGTTGGTGTTTTTTTGGAGATGTGCTTTTAAACAGGATGCAGTAGGTAATGTGTTACGGGTATCATTACATTTTTCTTTGGATAACAGTGGAGGGTGTCTATTGAACGTGTGGGTTACAATTAAAAATTATGATTTGTGATTTTTTTACTTTCGGGTCGTTGGGTTGATGTAATATATTTTGCACTAAAATAGAGGGCTGATAATTAGAGGGGAGAAATGCTGTTTGAGAGAGACGACTATAATGTTATTTTCGAATTTTCATGTTACAGTGACCCTTGACGAAGAGAGCAATTCTCAACATGCATTGGGTCTAATACAAATTGTGTCATCAGGATGTAACACCAGGGTATTATTTGCCAATGGAACATGGTTGGAAACGGTGCACTGCTAATAAAATCTTTGAAACGTAAATAGCTGCGAACTCAGCTTGGTCAAATGAGAAGCGAAAGAGACAAGATGGTTGTATGAACTGAGAAAAAGAAAAGGAGAAATGTTGAAAAGAAATGAAAATAAGGATCGAACTTTGTATGATATGAGCCAATGAGCCCGTTTTTCATAGGCTGTGCACTTCGGACTGTGGTACCCAGTGGGTCACAGTTGCATTGCAAAGACAGTTAACTTGCCATAATATTAGATGGGTCCACAATGCACTGGCGAAAACATCAGGCCTGGGAAGGCCAGCGTCTATCTTATTAGCCGACATAGACAAAGCATTTCATTTTATCAGCTGGGAGTACCTATCTACCCTCCTGCAGGCCCTTAACCTAGGACCACGGTTCATCACGTACATCTGCCTCTTATATGAAGATTTGTCAGCGTCCGTTTGCGTAGCGTGTTTGATCTGTTCCCCATACACAGAGGTACTAGACAGGGTGTCCACTGTCCCCCTGTTATTTGCGCTCACTGGGGAGTCGCTGGCTGCATGGGTGACGTGTGACCCCATGGTGCGCGGTTTTGATTGGTCCGCTAAGATGTCCGAAAGGATAGCACTATATGCGGACGAAGTCCTGTTTTTTAATTGCCGACCCAGCATTTTCTGGTCCACGGATACTGCAATCTTATGGGTTTTCGGCGAGACGAAGTTGATACTTTTTCTGGTCTGTGGTGTCCAAGGAAGAAAGGCATGGGCATCACAACTGACCCAGACTGTTGATGGCTTCCAATATTTGTGGGTCTATATCTCCCCCCGACCCAACTATCTCTAGACTGCACAATATTGGTCCACTGTTGTTGCGGGTCCGAGAAGAAGCGAAGGTGTGGGCCCCTTTGCCCTTGCCGCTGCTGGGTCGGTCTGCCATCTTCAAGACGGTGTCTCTGCCGCAACCGCTATATCGGCTTCACAATTACCCTTACAACATCCCATATTTGTGGTTCTGGCACATGAATGCAGTCCTTAGTCATTTCCTGTGGGGGGTGGCGGGATTCGCGTTGCTCTCCGCACATGTGTTCAGTCCACCTTTTGCGGGGCAATAGCCGCCGCAGATGTACATTCTTATTATGCTGCTTCCCACTCCCTTAACATCAACAAATGGTGGTATAGTGGCCAGGCTGATCCTGCTTATGCCGTGGAGAGATGGGTGATGGCCAACCGGTTGGTCCTGGACGTTCTCTGTAGTCATGCGAGGATAGAGCACTTGACCCTCCTCCCCCCCTCCCCCCCCCCCACCCTCCCGCCAGGCTGGTCATTCAAATATGGCGGCAAACTATTTGACGAGCGGACTGGTGGGGGAGATTGACCGGGGAGACCCCGTTGTGGCATGGGACTTTCCTGTGCCAGGTGGCTGCGCCGCCAAGGTTCTGGGAATGGGACCTCATAGTCCCAACATCTCATTCCAAACTGCCAAGCTAGCTTCCTTCTGAATGAGAACACAAGCAACACTGGATAGGTTTGAGCCTATTTTAGCCACTTCAGTGAGTTGTAGCTTGTACTCTATGGTCCTGTATGTAGAGGACACACTCCTAGGCATACCTATCACACTCACAGTACCACATTAAAACAATTAAAGGTAATCGGTGGAAGACTTGCAAAACTTTGAGCCTCTGGCAAATGCTCCAGGCCAATGTGTTTTGTGCCTACTCCAGATAGGGAGCAAACATATGTAGATCAGTCAGTCAGTCAAAATTCTGTATTCGTGTAAAAGCCATGAAAGATATTACATCACAGATAAAATGTATCAAAAAACCATGCAGAATAGAAACCATAGAATAATATTGACCACATAATTACAAAACATAATAGCATCAATAAAATAGCATTGTTAGTTAAAATAGACATCCTTCCTTTGATCTTTTCCTACGTCAAAGAGCTTGAGATACAAGCTAATTACAACAAGGCGACAATGCTCCTTAGCTACAAGTTGGAGGTAATGCAAACAGTCTTTGTGAGATCTAAAAACCAAGGGTGCGTAAAAATAGTAATAAATGTTGTTGTCTGGGATAATCATACAATTTACAAAAAAACATGAAATGCAGGGCGCTGAGTCTAAAACGAGTTAGATAAAATCTGTGTTTGTTTTTTGTGGCCCATGTTCAATAACATTCCATCCCTGCCTCCAGCTTTATATCAAGACGGCACTGCAAAGGCCTCAGCCGTTGATTTTTGTCAAATCTATCTTGATTTTCATATTGACAAAAAATGGCTTTCACTGTGGACTTAGATGTATTATCAATTTTGTTAGGTAAATAAAAAAGATTAGATAGACCTATATTGGTGAGACCCCTTTTACGTGGACAAACCAAGGGATTAAAAAAGGCTCTATCCTGCCTCAAACAGTCTTCGATAACAGAATGGGTAAAGCTAGTATGTCTTGAGTGTCAGTCTTAAGCCAAACATGAAGGGGTCCTAACTGGACTCGGTCTTCTAAAAGGGAAGTCCGGCCTCCAGATGGACAATAAGGCAGAACGTACTTTTAGGAGTAGCAATCAGTCTATGTAAAAATGTATTCTCAATTTTCTGGAGGCTTGCCAGAGAAATTACCCCCACATGCCTGCTCCATAGCACCCTAGGCAAAAGTATTTACTTTTATATAGAGTTATTAATTCCTTTATTGACTTTTGTTCTAGTTTTTTCGAAAATCTAAAATATCATTAATAGCCCCTGCACATTTGTAGACTCTGTCCAAACAAAAGAGACTCTGGGCATGATTTAGAGTTCAGTGAATGGGTTACTTCATCACAAACTTAACGAACATCCCGTCCGCAGTCTTACAAGTGCGTTAAATCCAAGGGCACTGTGATATGGAGGACATGGATGTCTGTCATCTTTGTGACGGAGTAACCAATCAGCCGAACTCTAAATGTGGCTTTCTGTTTTTCATTCACACTATTAAGACTATATACTTCTGAAAAAGTCATCTTGATCAGGACATCTAGGGCTTAGATGCCTTTTCTGTTTCATAGCATTTTACAAATGATGGCTGATTATAAGGATGAGAATAATCATGGATCTGTAATGCCACACAAAGGTTTTGATTACATGATAATAAACCACACCATGTCAACCATATTTTTATATATTGCATATTACAATGAAACAAAATGGGCGTCTTATTAGTTGTGACTCATATTTCATGGTAATGATGTTGTTCCTTTAAATTATTAAAACATTTTGGGGTGTAGCATCATTCCTGTGAATTTTCGCACACATGCATCAATGTAGGCTTTTGCGATTCCTTAATTGCGATTATTAAGGAATCGCAATTAAGGAATTGCAAAAGCCTATGCATGTAGTAATAGCTATTTAATTAGCGATTCCCAAACATTCCTTAATTGTGACTCGCAAATTGCGAGTCTCAATTAAGGAATGCCTTTCCATTCATTCTTATGGGCCTACAGGCATGAATGAAAGATTGCATAGGTACTCGCAAATTGTGTATGCAATATAAGGGGTGCAAGGGTGTCAAAAGGACATCCTGTTGCACCCCTGAAATTAAACTGTGCACACATGTTGCGCACACACATGCCTGAAGGGCATGTGTGTGTGTGTAACCTACAACTTTGAAAAATGCACTTTAGTGCATTTTTCAAAGTTTTTGCAAATTAAGTTCAAATTGATGATAATTTGCAGCCCCTATTAGCAAAATCACTATTTGCGATTTCATCATTCATTGAATTTAGGGAATCGCAATTTGCGATTCCTTAGATGCAATTGCCATTTAAGAAATCACAATAAATTGCGATTTGTTAAATAGCGAGAGCTTAACAGTTTCATGCATCGCAAAGGCCCTTTTTGCAGGCACAAACGGCCGATTTTTGCAAATCCCACCGTTTGCGCTCGCAAAAAAGGTTGATGCATGTGCCTGTTTGTGTCTTGAAACCAATTGCATTTCCCAGACGTGGTATGGTAATCAGCAAAATGTGTTAATTTTCCTTTCACATATATGAAAAAATCCCTTTAACAAAACCAATCTTATTTTCCATTCCTTAACATATTGCATGATAAAAAAATTAGAGTGTCCTGTTATATTTTTTTACTTAAGTGGTTCTTCAGCCACAAACCATGAGCCATGGCGAGTCAAAATGATTTCTAGTGCTTACCCGATGTCATCTGGACTTACTATCCTTTTGAGCTATCTGGAGTTCAAAATGTGAAAACATAAATCCGTGAATCTTGCCATCTATGTTGACACAGCGGTGCTTCATATAAATTAAGACAAAGGGCTCTCAAACAGGACACTGAAGCAATATCCACAATGGAAAGATGGGACTACAGCTGGCCCAGTGCTTGGGAGCATTATACCTGTCCTGACCTAGGAGTGCAGCTTGGCTAATGTGTCAATTGCATATTGAAATGCATACTGCTCCCAGTGCGCATCAGTCTTACACCATTTGCTCTACATTGCTGGGAAGTGATAAGATCAGTTCAACTGAGATCACACATCCATCAGCAACGCAATGCAGGCGGTTTAGGAAATGTCTCAGTCTTGTTTATTTTGGTTAAAAAAAACTGCTTGTATACTTTAATATGTATGCTAATAGTACCTTTGAACCTTGTTTAGGTGAAATAAAAGTGGTTTTGCAAGAACTCCCAGCACACAAAAGCTCAGATTTGAGATTGCTGATATTATTTGATACCTCGTGTGTGGTTACTGCTTTCTTTGTCTGCCATGGCCTGTATCTAATAACAAGATTTATATCTGGATGACATTATCCGATCAGATCGGGCCTACCAAACAACACAAGCTGTCTGGTTGCAAAGAATCTTTTGTCTCCTTACCAACAACTAACTAACAGTGGGTTTAAAGCCCATCCACTGGTTACCATTGGTTAGCTTTCACGTCACTCTAATTTGTTTGCTATATGATGGCATTTCATCTTGTGTTTGTCACTCCTTTGGAGCATAGCATATTTACTTGTGCCCGTGTACTGAACAGTTTTGTTCATCTTATGTTAGTCCCTCTCCTAAAACTTTGTCCTTTTACTTGTATCCTTCCACTACTCACTTTTAGGGAGCTTCTTTTTCCTTTCTGCTTAAGCACTCCAAAGAAGTGCATGTGTTTTCCAACTGTCTCCTTCGTCTTTTCAGCTTCTCTCCCCTCTCCTGCTTCATGTTGTTCTCGCTCATCTGTCTGCTTTGCTCTCCCCAGGCTGCTCTCTCTTATTTCTTTTTGCTTAAGCACTCAACAAGTGCATGTGTTTTCAACTGTCTCACTTTTGTGCTTTCCCCCATTTCTTCTCCTTGTTTTTCTCTCCCATTCATGTGCTTCTCTCCCACTGCACAGCTCTCTCTCATCCCTATGCTTCCTTACCCTCACTCCACCCTTCTGTTGCTCTCTCTCACCTGTGTGCCGTGATGTACTTTCCTTCTTGTGCTTCTCCTCCATCCTCCATGTGCTGCTTTTCCCCTTCAGCCAAAACCTACATCCCTCTTTTTATACTAATTGGTTCTTTTCTGCTAACTAAAAAAAATCTTTTTTTATTTACCATGTGCCATCTTGGATTGATAAATAAAAAAATGAAATCAAATGGCACCCAAAGCATTCCACTGGCACGTGCATGTTTTCTGAGCCATACATACTTAGGCGAAACAACCCAACTGCCATTTCACCTTTTTAAAAATGTGATGATGTTGCACAGTGTCTCCTCGCTGTACAGCACTACTAAAAGCATGACGCAAAGCCAATAGTCGCAAAGGTGAGAATCATTAGCTTTGTCAATGCCTACTAAGAGGAGTATTCATCATGGCTGTAGTGGCCCTGATTTCTCCTATTATCATTTTGTGTTACAGTAATCTTCAAGACAATACTGCACTTTACTGAATGAATTGTAAATTTGGTTAGAGCAGAATGGCATCACTAATTTTACAAAGACAGGGTTCCGCCAAGGAACGTTGGTAAAGAAATGTTGATAGCACACAGTGCAGCGGTTTTGGAATCTATAGCAAGTTCAGTTCCGGCCAGTGGTTTGATACTCATCGCCTCTAGTAAGCCATTTAACCAGCATCAGCTCCTCCGCTAAGGCGGAGGAGAGCCGCCCCACAGCTCTTCGAGCAGTGGAAAAAGGATAAATAAAAGGATTATAACTCAGTGTTATCATTTTTCCGTACTGCAGCAGTTTTACAACTCGCGGCTGGGCTGTCACAGCCAGCATTGGGAGGAGTGGTGGGCACTTAAGTGCGCATGACAGTGTGGCCAAACCATCATGCACACTTTTCATGATCGCCACAGGCTGTATTGTACAGCCTGGGTGGAGAACATGCCCGAGCCCCCAGTCCCTATCTAAGTGCCGAACTACGGCACTCAACGCTGCTATAAGGTAGTGTTGTGATTGGTCAGGGGAGCCTGGGTGCTTTCGAGAGACAGGTGTCGAGGGAGAACGGAGGAGAGGTGGCGGCCAACGTTTGGAAGATATGTCTTCTTTCCTTTTCGTGTCTTTTTTTTCAAACCCTCCACACCCCCGCCACTGCATTTGACTACCTTCACCATATTCTCCTATTGAAGAATCTGTATGAATTGAGTTAGTTATGGCCTTATCATATTTTGGATGGAAATTTCTAACCCTAACTCATCTTCTGGTATTAATAAAATTCCTTGACATTCTGGATTACAACATGTTAGAACTGGGGGTCTCTAGTTGGCAGAGGTAGGTACCTTTGACCAAATAGGGACCCTTGCTTCTAAGTCAGGGAAAGCGGATTACACTCCTGGATAACCCCTGCTCACCCCCTTGGTAGCTTGGCACGAGCAGACAGGCATATCTCAGAGGCAGTGTGTAAAGCATTTGTGAACACATACAGTAATACAGTGAAAAACTACAGATGGACACCACACAGGTTTTATAAAAATAAGTATTCTTTAACATAAGACTAAAACGACAAAAATCCACAATACTGTAATCACAATTAATACTTCACGATGGTAGAAGTAATAAGAAAATAGGTAATTCGCTTAATCAGTTCTTAGCAACAGGTAACCCCCAACTGGAGTTATTGCGACGTCGAGGCCAAAGAGTTCCTAAAGTACGGCACCGACTGCGAGGTGCGCAGCGTCGGACCTGGCGTCAAAACAGACCCCCCACAGAATAGTACCTTGGAAAACAAAGACAGCTCACGGCGTCGGGGAAATGCGGTGTCGTTGGCGTGTTGCAGCGTCGGTTCCTTGCTTCGGGGGAAATGATGCGTCGGTGTCCGGGATGCTTGCGCAGGCAGGGGAGGCATCGGTTCCTGACCGGACAGGAGGTGACGTTACATTGGCGCCGAAACCACTGTTCCTTACGATGTCACGGTGGCGATGAGTTCTTGGCCACCTTCGTCGAGGATCTGCTCCGCGATGATGTCGGTTGCGGAGTCGATACGGCACAGCAGCAGGCGTGGGTCTACGTGTAAAAGTCGGAGCAGCGCTCACGACTTCGATGCAGATTGCGGCGACGTTCGCTGGTGTTGGTGTTGCAGATTCCTTCCATAGTGACTGAAACAGCAAGTTCCAGAAGCAAGCAAACAGAAGGGGTGAAGTATTTTGTATCCCTGAGACTTCAGACAGGAGGCAAGCTCAGTCAAGCCCTCGGAGAAATATTATGCCAGATGATGAAAGTTCTGTAAAAGTTCCTTCTCCTTTCCTCGGCAATGAAGACACCACTGCAGGCCAACCCAGCAACAGCACACTGGCAGAGGGGCAGTCCAAACTCCTGCAGCTTCCTTCGGTTCTTCTCCTCGGCAAAGGTTTGTCTTGTGTTCCCAGAAGTGATCTAAAAGTCTTGGGGTCTGGGCCCCCATATTTATACTAGCAAATCCTTTGTCTCTGAAGGCAGAGAGTGTCTGTACCTAGTCCAAACCAGTTCTGGGTGCATTCTGCCAGTGCACAACTTCTTCCTTTGTCAGTGTGGGCCAGGGTCATCAGACGCACCACAGGAGGTGGAGCTAGCATTGTGGAAGGCAGGCCCCGGTGCTACTCCTCCTACCACTCCCAATGCAGATAGGTCTACTCACCCTGTCTCCTGGAGCCACCCCAGCCCCTGTCACTCACAAACCAGACATGCAATACACAACCTATAAGAGGCAGGCTGGATGGTTATGCAAGAAAATACCTACTTTCTAAAAGTGGTATTTTCATACACAGAATGTTAAAACCAACTTTACTAAAAGATGTATTTTATCATTCTGAGTTCAGGCATACTAAATTTGAATTTCTACCTTGTTCCCTGCATCAGTTAGGATTATAAAATGTTATAATCAAACTGCCCATTCCGGCCTATGGGAGCAGGTAGCCTTGCAATAGTGAAAAACGAAATTGGCTGTATCTCACTATCAGGACATGCCACACACACCAGGGCATGCCCTACCTTTCACACACAATGCACCCAGCCTTTAGGCCTACCTTAGGGGTGACTAATATGTAGAAAAGGGAAGGTTTAGGGACTTGCAAGTGTGTGCACTTGCCAAGTGGACATGGCAGCCCCAGGCTGCACACAGGCTCTGCAATGGCAGACCTGAGCCACATTTACAAGCTGCTTCTGTTGGTGGCACAACCAGTGCTGTAAGCCCACCAGCAGTATTTGATTTACAGGCCCTGGGCACACAGGGTGCACTGTACTAGGGTCTGACATGTAAATCAAATAAGCCAATCATGGAGTCACTAATCCAATACATAACTTTACATAGAGAGCATGAGCACTTTAGCACTGATCAACAGTGGAAAAACCACCAACAACAGGTCAGAAAAAAAAAATACAGGCGGAAGGAAAAAAGTTCAGGGATGACCCTGCAAAAATGGCCAAGTCCAACACAACATGGTTTCGTACTTGCCTTCAGATTATTTAACAACTATATAGGTACCCAAGCTAGTGCTTTGATTTCTAACCTCAGGTTCCAGAGTAGGGTGCTATTTGCCACAAACAAATACTTCAAGGCCTCATCAAGGGAAGTTAGCACTGTATAAATACAATTTATGATTACAATGATAATTACATGATCTTGTCCTCCTTCAATTTGTGTTCATAAGCAGAATTAAATAATAATAATACAGAGATGAATATAGTTTGGAATAAGAAGATTTATTCTGCCATATCACACACATGTCTGTCAGGCGCACCTGGCTAGGTGCAATTGCCACAGAATTCCCCGCCACATTCCCTAGTCATTACAGAACTCTGCACCACCAATTCAAGCAGCCCGAAAGAAAGCCTTAACACACCTGCCTTCCTTTCAAACATGTTAAATAAATCAGCTAAATACAATAATAAAACTAAATTCAGAAAACATCATACCCTTGAAGAAACATACCCTTGAAGAAACAACTATGTAATGTTAACACATAACATAACTTCACAGATGCTTAGAGGCAGATATCATTCTAGCAGAACTTCTCTTTTCATTAAGAGGACGACCGTTGTCCCTCTTCTTCAGCACTTCCAGTCCATTACACAACCAAAAACACACTTCATTCCTTACCTTGTTGGACTGATGATACTGTTTGAGCTTCCATTTTCATACCCATGACTTTAGCGTGAAGCACACTTAGCCACAGAACATTTTGAAACTCCTTGGGGGTGTCGGCGGGTGATTTTAACTCTCATCCAGTCTTCCAACTTCAAATTCAACATTCCAAGCGAACCGTCATATTTTCATTGGGCTGCCAGCCTCCTCCACACCATTTCATGCACACTTCCTTACTATACGTATCCACATTGCATTCATTTGTTACTCATTTTGGTGCCACGATACAAAACAGTAGCAAGAACTTACCACGGAACATATGTGTTCAAGAAAGGAAGAGGAACTCATTGCATTGCCAGCCAGTGTCTTCCCAGACACTGAACTGAGCACATAGTTTAACATCCATGGCACCCTGCTCTGGTGTCTCCATGCTTGCAGTCACTCACAGAGGTGTACCATGAGCTGTCTGAAGTGCAACGCTATAAAGGGGGAGTGAAGTGCAACGCATAAAGGGTGGAGGCAGGACTCTGCAATCAAGCCCTGCACAAAGGATATAAAACGTGGGCTTCTTCCAGGGGCTGCTCCTCCTGTAGAGTGGATGCGCATCGCCCCGCCTCCTGCGAGTATAGCAGGCACACACAAATAAGTAAAATGGCATGTCAATGCCATTTTACTTCCAAGCACAATGTGAGTGCGGGGGGCGGGGCTGAATCCTGCAATTGGAATATTACAGCTGCCCCTGCAGTGCACATGTTGGGTTGGTTGGCTGGTTTGCTATGGCCAGTCCGACAAATGCAGTGCGCACCCAGCAATCCCATGGCTGTGAAACAGCCAGGGCATTGCTGGCACAGGCCCCAAGCCTCAAAATGAGTGCTAGGTTAGCCTGTTCCCACCAATCCTGGAGCTGCTCTCATGCTGAGAGCAGCTCCAGGATTGGTTGTTGGTGTTCCCTTAGCAGAAAGGAAGTCCCTACTTTTCCTGCTCCAGGACGTCAATATGGTGAGAGAGGTGCTGCACCAGGAGCAGTAAATATGGTGAGTTTGGCGCCGTCGTGCCCCACCTTCTTTTTAAAGTTGTAGCCACCACTGGCTTCTTCTTTGTTCACCAAATAAACATTGTGTTTCTCGGGATAGGAGTGTGGGCAAGCCTTAAAATGAGCCCTTTCAAAAATGGTGGTCTAACAAAAAGGAGGTAATTCGAGGTTCCCATTGCAAGATCCTTTTTGTGTGATGGTATTTCCTGTTTGAATCATATCTAAAGGAGTGAATCACAAGAGGAAGATCTACTGCAATGCATTTGTTTTCTTATTTTTTGTAACATTGTTTATCCCCTTGCTACTATTTATGTCTCAACTTGCTGTTTTTAACAGTTAGATATTGTCTTGTATTCTATGCTTGGAATTCTAGCTTGGTTCCTTTCTCTTTCCTGATGTCAGGAGAACGTTGGTGCCTTGCTAGTTTCTTCAAGTTTAAATCTTCATCTTCAATCAAGACTGGAGCTACAAGAATGACAAGCAGATTTTCCTCTCTCAAGGTTTTGCTGCTAACTGGCCGCTTCTTAGAAAGACACTTTTCACTTGCACAGTTCCCTGAAAGGTGGTACTGTGGCTCCTGGGAGAACTCACTGTTATGTAAGGCAGTTAAGGAAATTCTTAGCGCCCAGTTCTGACATTAGTCTGCGCTTGAGCTACAGAAAATACTTTCTAGCTAGTTATGCTCTATCTAATTGTTGACAAAGAAGATGAAAACTATGGGGGTCATTACGATGGCAGGCGGACTTAAGATGGCAGCACCCGCCGCAATGGTAAAAATGCAAGTTTTGCATTTTACTGCACTACGTGGCAGGCACCACGCCGTGCCTGCCACATGGTGCAGGGAAATGTTGAGCCGCCATACACAGGCTGGCGGGGATGCAGCATCCTAATCTGGCATACGGTGCCTGCTAGGCACCGGCACCATTTTGTGGATGCTGGGTGGGTCCGACAGGGAATCGTAATGAATACCGGTGTCAGACCCGTGTCAGACGGACTTCCCGTCTGCCAGAAATCAGCGCGCCATCCTTATCTGGCAGGCGGAGAATAGCCGCACGATGACGGTGAATCCGCAGGCTGCCGGTGGCGGATTCACCGCTATCGTAATGACCCCCTATATTTTTTAGTTAAAGTAATGAACGAGGCCACTGGTATGTTGATGTTATATTGCTTCCTTGGGTAGATCATTACAATCATCAAAACATCACTTTTGACAGCAAAATTTGTTGGTTGCCTCTTCTCAAATCCAGATGAAGTTCCTTGACCAATGTTTCCAATGCACTGCATGACTTCGATCTCAGGAATGGAGATCAATATTTACGACCAATACTTAAGATATATTACTGTAAGGCTACTTTTATATTGACCTATAGTGCCCATATATGTTTCTACAGATCGTCTAAAAGGCCCCGTAAGGAGAAAGTATTTAGGGTTAAGCAACAATACTCCACTTAAGCTGACCTGGCTAGAGTTTGAACTTAAATCTAGCTATCGGCCTCCATAATGTGATTTTATTATTTGAGTACAGTAACCACTGATACCTTAGGTCAGTGGCTTTATGACAAAATATAAATACAAAAAGTCTACAACATATATTAATTAAAATGTTGTTTTACAAGGATATCGAATCTTAGCCTCAGAGGGACCTTTTTGATGCACTCAATGATAACATTTGTGTGTCAACCATATAAAAGACTGACCTAAGATCTTTAGCTACAAACAATCACATAGCAGGTAAAACAAATTAATGCTTGTGAGTCATTTATTAATGAACGTTGTTAGCAAAATATCCAACATGAATTAAAACGTCGATGTTGATCAGACTGATCTTGAAGACAAATGGGAGATGGTGCAATAGCCTGTGATTTTAGGGTCTGCACAACACATCAGAGGAAACAGCACAATATATATACAATTATAGACGGGTCTCTGTGAATAATGGGGATGTTTATCACTGAGGATTTCTGAGTCGGCCCGTGCAAAATTTTCTTCATGCCGGTGCAATCTCACACAATTTCATGTTACACTTAAGTAGGATCCTGAAATTATAATATTACACCAAGTCATGTAATTAAGCGCTATTTGCATAATGCATCTGATTAGCACATGGGAACAACGTGAATTACCACAACACATGCATCTTCTGCTTGCCCTAGTTGTGGGTTTTTGAACTTTTTCTTTTAGCTTGATATGCTAGTTTTCTATTTTCCGTTATTACATTACGCATATAAAAATGCCAATAATGCAAATTTTGCTTTCAATTGGTTCTAAGAGACAAATCAAATAGACAATTTTACGTTAAGCTATGTATGCCCCCCTACCACCCTCTTGCTCTGCTACGATGAGCTGCATATGGGCAGCATGCCTAGCCTGATGTTCTGCCAAACATGCCCACCACTCTTGGTTTTAGACTTTCCACCCGGCACTCAAACATGAATGAAAGGGCATTTGTATAGCACTCAGTTACTCAGGAGAGTGTCTTGGCGCTCTGTACTTCTATAATTACCACATCGAGGACCAAAGCAGATTTTAGCTAAATTAAAAAGCCATGTCTTTAGTTTGTTTCTGAACACGTAGATAGCTGGGATGGCCCGAAGTTCAGGAGGCAGTTTATTCCAGATAGATAGCTCTAAAAAAGAGAAGGATCTGCCTCCGACTCTAGATCGTCAGATCCTAGGAATTTTACCCAAAAAAGCATTGGCGGAGCGAAGACATTTTGAAGGAGCATAGAACCAAATCTTTGCTCTAAGACATAAAAAATACATGGGGCCATATCATACATATCGGTATAAAAGAGGGTGGTGATGGACGGAGCATCAGCACCAATCAAACACTCACACCCAGTCAACAGATCTGGGTTTGATCCATGACCGTTCTTTAGCCCACTCTGCCACCCCAGTTCAGACAGGCCATATGCAAATCAGTCTGACCCTGTGCCTCATGGGAACAGTCCAGCCCGAACTGCCAAGCCATGCCTTCCCTGGACCGGAAACAAGCTTCCTAGGACCGGTTTCTGGCATTTCAGCCGTCTTCAGCCAGGCTTGCTTGAATCCAGTGGCAAAGTGAGCAAGGGACTCATGTCTGAGCATACCCTGCCAACCTATGGCGAACAAAGCGGTACAAAAGAGGGTGGTGATGGACGGAGCATCAGAACCAATCAAACACTCACACCCAGTCAACAGATCTGGGTTTGATCCATCACCGTTCTTTAGCCCACTCTGCCACCCCACTTCAGACATGGCCATATGCAAATCAGTCTGACCCTGTGCCTCATGGGAACAGTCCAGCCCGAACTACCACCCCCTTTTGTACCATATCATACATATGGCGCATTTTCCTTGTTTGTGCCGGGTGCACCTGTTAAAAGGTGCACTTGGCACACAAGCATCTGCGGCCAAGCATCAAGCGTCTGCGGCCCCTTCTGTAATACCAAAGTGCCCAATGAGCAAATGCCCTTTGCGCCCCAGGGCACTTCTGTAATACGGCCCCTGGTGTCCTGCCATATTCACCAACACTCTTAACATTATCCGCCCTCTTCCAACCAAACCAATATATATATATATATATATATATATATATATATATATATATATATATATATATATATATTCTGCTCCAAAGTTTGTCCCCCAGGTGAGCAGCACTCGATCAGCAGCTTTGTTTATGATAGGCATGGACGAGGATCCGCTTGTAGAAGCCGCTCCGTAGTGGAATTGCCTGACGCGTTTCGAAGCTCCATATGCTTCTCTTCAGAGGCTTTAACGGAGACGGTGTGTGCAAGCGCTGAACCTACTTCGCCATTTTCATATTGCACTCCCACCAATGGGAAGCTCGAATGAGACTGTGCATTGTGGGAAATATGGTCCGGATAGCACACAAATCTTGTCCTGTATGGACCCTGCAAGTGGACTCATCCTCAATCCTGTTTGCCGCTGCTGGCCCACATTACTGACATGATGGTTACCATGTCAGGTGGCCCCCGTAACATTGTGGGGTGGTGCAAGCTCCGCTGCAGGACGGCCGCGTGTTACATTCTGCTCCAAAGTTTGTCCACCAGGTGAGCAGCACTCGATCAGCAGCTTTGTTTATGATAGGCATGGACGAGGATCCGCTTGTAGAAGCCGCTCCGTAGTGGAATTGCCTGACGCGTTTCGAAGCTTCATATGCTTCTCTTCAGAGGCTTTAACGGAGACGGTGTGTGCAAGCGCTGAACTTACTTCGCCATTTTCATATTGCACTCCCACCAATGGGAAGCTCGAATGAGACTGTGCATTGTGGGAAATATGGTCCGGATAGCACACAAATCTTGTCCTGTATGGACCCTGCAAGTGGACTCATCCTCAATCCTGTTTGCCGCTGCTGGCCCACATTACTGACATGATGGTTACCATGTCAGGTGGCCCCCGTAACATTGCGGGGTGGTGCAAGCTCCGCGGCAGGACGGCCGCGTGTTACATTCTGCTCCAAAGTTTGTCCACCAGGTGAGCAGCACTCGATCAGCAGCTTTGTTTATGATAGGCATGGATGAGGATCCGCTTGTAGAAGCCGCTCCGTAGTGGAATTGCCTGACGCGTTTCGAAGCTCCATATGCTTCTCTTCAGAGGCTTTAACGGAGACGGTGTGTGCAAGCGCTGAACCTACTTCGCCATTTTCATATTGCACTCCCACCAATGGGAAGCTCGAATGAGACTGTGCATTGTGGGAAATATGGTCCGGATAGCACACAAATCTTGTCCTGTATGGACCCTGCAAGTGGACTCATCCTCAATCCTGTTTGCCGCTGCTGGCCCACATTACTGACATGATGGTTACCATGTCAGGTGGCCCCCGTAACATTGCGGGGTGGTGCAAGCTCCGCGGCAGGACGGCCGCGTGTTACATTCTGCTCCAAAGTTTGTCCACCAGGTGAGCAGCACTCGATCAGCAGCTTTGTTTATGATAGGCATGGACGAGGATCCGCTTGTAGAAGCCGCTCCGTAGTGGAATTGCCTGACGCGTTTCGAAGCTCCATATGCTTCTCTTCAGAGGCTTTAACGGAGACGGTGTGTGCAAGCGCTGAACCTACTTCGCCATTTTCATATTGCACTCCCACCAATGGGAAGCTCGAATGAGACTGTGCATTGTGGGAAATATGGTCCGGATAGCACACAAATCTTGTCCTGTATGGACCCTGCAAGTGGACTCATCCTCAATCCTGTTTGCCGCTGCTGGCCAACATTACTGACATGATGGTTACCATGTCAGGTGGCCCCGTAACATTGCGGGGTGGTGCAAGCTCCGCGGCAGGACGGCCGCATGTTACATTCTGCTCCAAAGTTTGTCCACCAGGTGAGCAGCACTCGATCAGCAGCTTTGTTTATGATAGGCATGGACGAGGATCCGCTTGTAGAAGCCGCTCCGTAGTGGAATTCCCTGACGCGTTTCGAAGCTCCATATGCTTCTCTTCAGAGGCTTTAACGGAGACGGTGTGTGCAAGCGCTGAACCTACTTCGCCATTTTCATATTGCACTCCCACCAATGGGAAGCTCGAATGAGACTGTGCATTGTGGGAAATATGGTCCGGATAGCACACAAATCTTGTCCTGTATGGACCCTGCAAGTGGACTCATCCTCAATCCTGTTTGCCGCTGTTGGCCCACATTACTGACATGATGGTTACCATGTCAGGTGGCCCCCGTAACATTGCGGGGTGGTGAAAGCTCCGCGGCAGGACGGCCGCGTGTTACATTCTGCTCCAAAGTATGTCCACCAGGTGAGCAGCACTCGATCAGCAGCTTTGTTTATGATAGGCATGGACGAGGATCCGCTTGTAGAAGCCGCTCCGTAGTGGAATTGCCTGACGCGTTTTGAAGCTCCATATGCTTCTCTTCAGAGGCTTTAACGGAGACGGTGTGTGCAAGCGCTGAACCTACTTCGCCATTTTCATATTGCACTCCCACCAATGGGAAGCTCGAATGAGACTGTGCATTGTGGGAAATATGGTCCGGATAGCACACAAATCTTGTCCTGTATGGACCCTGCAAGTGGACTCATCCTCAATCCTGTTTGCCGCTGCTGGCCCACATTACTGACATGATGGTTACCATGTCAGGTGGCCCCCGTAACATTGCGGGGTGGTGCAAGCTCCGCGGCAGGACGGCCGCGTGTTACATTCTGCTCCAAAGTTTGTCCACCAGGTGAGCAGCACTCGATCAGCAGCTTTGTTTATGATAGGCATGGACGAGGATCCGCTTGTAGAAGCCGCTCCGTAGTGGAATTGCCTGACGCGTTTCGAAGCTCCATATGCTTCTCTTCAGAGGCTTTAACGGAGACGGTGTGTGCAAGCGCTGAACCTACTTCGCCATTTTCATATTGCACTCCCACCAATGGGAAGCTCGAATGAGACTGTGCATTGTGGGAAATATGGTCGGGATAGCACACAAATCTTGTCCTGTATGGACCCTGCAAGTGGACTCATCCTCAATCCTGTTTGCCGCTGCTGGCCCACATTACTGACATGATGGTTACGGGGGCCACCTGACATGGTAACCATCATGTCAGTAATGTGGGCCAGCAGCGGCAAAAAGGATTGAGGATGAGTCCACTTGCAGGGTCCATACAGGACAAGATTTGTGTGCTATCCGGACCATATTTCCCACAATGCACAGTCTCATTCGAGCTTCCCATTGGTGGGAGTGCAATATGAAAATGGCGAAGTAGGTTCAGCACTTGCACACACCGTCTCCGTTAAAGCCTCTGAAGAGAAGCATATGGAGCTTCGAAACGCGTCAGGCAATTCCACTACGGAGCGGCTTCTACAAGCGGATCCTCGTCCATGCCTATCATAAACAAAGCTGCTGATCGAGTGCTGCTCACCTGGTGGACAAACTTTGGAGCAGAATGTAACACGCGGCCGTCCTGCCGCGGAGCTTGCACCACCCCGCAATGTTACGGGGGCCACCTGACATGGTAACCATCATGTCAGTAATGTGGGCCAGCAGCGGCAAACAGGATTGAGGATGAGTCCACTTGCAGGGTCCATACAGGACAAGATTTGTGTGCTATCCGGACCATATTTCCCACAATGCACAGTCTCATTCGAGCTTCCCATTGGTGGGAGTGCAATATGAAAATGGCGAAGTAGGTTCAGCGCTTGCACACACCGTCTCCGTTAAAGCCTCTGAAGAGAAGCATATGGAGCTTTGAAACGCGTCAGGCAATTCCACTACGGAGCGGCTTCTACAAGCGGATGCTCGTCCATGCCTATCATAAACAAAGCTGCTGATCGAGTGCTGCTCACCTGGTGGACAAACTTTGGAGCAATATATATATATATATATATATATATATATATATAAAACGGTGTATTCCCACACACTTCCCTTGTACGTAAAATCACAATCTGGTGTCCTATCACCTCCCATCAGTCTTGGCCCCTTCACATAAAAACACTGTCTAGGTCTTGACACTCTCTCACACCTCCCTCTACTAAGCTCGTTTTTTTTGCATTGGTTTTTGAAAACCACGTTTGCCATTATGGATTCTTGTGAAAGCCACCCATAACATCCAGTTTTTTTGTAGCTTGTGTCAGAGGTCAGTTCTAATTTGCATAGGACACCAAGGTTCAATGCTAATTTACTTTAATCCACTACTGATTGACTGGACCGACGTTGGTAATTAAAAGGTACTGTGCCATCTAATTAATAGTTCAGACAAGACAGCTGTTGTTTACTGTAGCAAATGTATTAGTTGACCGAATGCCTTGAAATACGAAGTTTTATGTTTGATATTACCCACTATATGCAATTCTTGCAGCTTTAAGGGTTTCCTACACCCTTAAACACACAAAATATTTAAAAACAATATTATCAACTGAAAAATATATATCTATCGTTTGTTACATTTGTAATTTAGATGGCAATATTAGCTGACTATGTCGTAATAAGCCCAGGCGATCACCCTTCTAAAGATGTAATTTACGTGTTTTTACAATTTTGGAACTATGTTGCATTGCTTTCCAACTGCTCTCATTGACTACTCAAGTTATTTTTCACGTGAAACCTTGCAGGGCAATATTCATTCAACAGTATTATATCAACAGCTCCCAATATTGGCCCAGGACTGACTCTACCCTCTATGTTCACCACCCTCTTTGAAATTCGCTTAATAGTCAATGATTAAATTTCACTGCCTTCCTCCCAATCTGCCTTCCTAAAAAACGTTCCATTCCCCAACTAGCTCTGATGATTTAGAACGAGAACGTTGGTCATACCACGGACGCAAATGGGTGCACGTGTTCTCCAAAAGAATGCCAGGATTGAATGCCCTGACATCCTTCAGCAGACAACAGGAAGAGTCCCTACCTAATTTCAAAGCCTTCAAGTCAATTAGAGAGGCCAAGGGTCGCTGCTGCGTAGCACGTTTTCCTCAGATGTACAAATCTATCAAGGCGGTGGCCATTTTGTAAACACTACTTAGTCTGTTTTGCTGAAATACAGGCATCCGGAGCCAGTAGATAGTAGGAAAGTTTATTATGCATGTATTCCTTAAATTGGTGACGCATGGTGGAATGCGGGTGTGGGTGAGGTGGCGACTGAATGCGGAACACAGATTTTTAGTGTTGCAAGTGAGAGGATCAATTGTAGGGAGGATTCATTCTGTGATTCTGGATCATGTTCCATAATTTTGTACTAATAGCTCAATAAACGTGGAGGACATGGTTTCCATCTCGATCTGTGTCTTATGTCGTGACATCCAACTTAAACCAACGCCAGCTCTAGAATATCTATTTTAGAATAAATAAATAATTCTGAAAAGGTACTCACTCCAGTCCATTGTACTCCCCTGATACGGAAATGTTTGATACAATTGCATATGAGCATCCTTATACTAAAATGAGCATTCCACAGCACCTTTCAACGTAAGGGAGAGGTGTGGCGCAGGGGCTAGAGCGACTGACTTCGGATCGCGGGGCTCACAGTTCAATCACTGGCGCAGGTGGCAGCTCAGCTCAGCATCATGTGACTCTGGGCAACAGCTCGCTTAATCTCCCCAACGGCCCCTAAAGCCTTGAAAGCCTTAGGAGGGTGATTGATATGTTTGCACTTTACAAATAGGAATTATTTATGTTACTGGGTTGGGTTTATATATGTATCCACCCCTAGATATGTGTAATATCTTGTTTTTGCCTTTAGTGGAAACATTTTTGTATCAAATACTTTCTGCCAGAGACTGGGGCTAAAATACAAACTTTTCTTTCATGAGCAGGTGTGACTTAGGCTAGAAAATCAGACATAAGAGTATGACTCACCTGGAAAAAGAATCATTGTGAATTGGGTCAGTGACATTAGACAGCCAATCACCTCCGTTTATAACATTCATCAGAAGTTTTCCTCTCTGTGGGTAGTAACAAGTGTCGACCTACTTTGGTCCACCTACATTAAATGTAAGACCCTTTAGAATGGAGAAACTTCTTTGGCAAGAGACAAAGTAAAAATGTTACTTTATTCTTTACTCTCTGGGTTATACCCAAATTATCGGTTTAAATCTGTGGTTTGCCTCACGTTTGATCTCTTCTTTTCTCTATCTATAAATATGCTATTAACCTTTTCCTTTATCTTTTATTTTTAAATGGCACAAGGGTTAATCACAACTTTATTATATTTAATTCCTAGTCTGTATGAAAATTCTGGGTTGTGCTCGGTACTGAGTTCATCTTATGGTTTGAGTTTTGTGTCTTCTTACTCCGCCTCTTTTATTTCTACTCTCTTCTGCCTTCTGAGATTATATTTGTTGTTAAATCACGTGATAATGTCTTGAAAGTGGATTTACAATGCATAGATTTATAATTTGTGTTCCTCTTCTTTATTTTGTTCTTTATTTTTCCTGTTATAATTTTTTTTTTTGTTCTTGTTCAATATCACAATTATTGCACACTGTACTTGGTTACTGATCGGCCCTGATTAAGTGACGTATGTTACGAGTTGGCCCCTGATGTCTATATTGTTTTGAAAAATGAAACTTAGTTTGAAAATTGTTATCACTTATTTGTGGATGCTCATTGATCTACTAACAAAACTCAGTCTCTTTTTACTTTTCCAACTATTGTTTAGGTGGAGTCGGAATAGTAAATCTAACCCCTTCAAAGTCCCTCACTCAAAGTCCATCCCTTTTTCTACATTTGCTTAGGTTGTAGTGGTAATAATAAATGGGGCTCATCCAAGTCCAACACTTCCAGTACTGTTGTTAATGTTGGAGAGGGAATAGAAAATCTGACTCCCTCCACAGTTCAATACTTTTCATACTGTTACTTACTTTGGAATTATAACAGTACATTTGACCCCAAGAAGTCTAACTGTTTTATGTGATTTTGTTGGTTTCATTGGTTTTGAAAAATGTGATGTAATTTTAAAGGATGTTTTAATTGACTGTTTTTAATTATGTTGTTTTATTTTTTGAAGTAATAATATTTGTATTAAACTTTTTTCCCTTTTATTAGTTTTATGTTATATGTTTTTTTATAGTTGCTATATTGTTTTTAATTATTCTTATTCATTTTTGGCACTGTTTTATTTTATTTTTCATGTTTATTTCGTACTTTTATTTATATATTATATTTACTTTTTTTTGCGTTTAGTTTAATGTGTATGTTCTTATTTTAAGCTTCAAATTATAAAATGTATGTATCAAATCCTTTTATTGTAAATTATCCAGTATATAAACATCCACCGGCCAATAGGGTATTCACCACAATACAGCTTTATGTATTTTGCCATTGTAGACCTTACATCAGTGTAACATTAAAACCTTTCTCAACTTCTCACCTTCCCCATACATATTCTTGACTTTTTTCACCTCTACCAGGGCATTATCTTGCCACTCTACAGCTCCCACATCCACACCCATATATATACAGAAGTATAAAACTGGATGGATATTACTTTTGCTCGAAACCAGTAATTCTAAGCACCCGCAAATGCCTGAGACATGTTATTTCTTTAGATTCTGTGGCCAGAATATCCAAGGAGGGTTTCTACAGTTTCTCAAAGTGTGCCCCCTTCACTTATATAGACATGGGTATATTTACCATTCTCACAATCTCCCATGTCCTGCATAACCATACCATGTAACTGGGTGCCCTTTTCTTGTACCACATACCCAGCAGAGTCTGTTTAACTGCAGATAGAAGTTGCTGATATGACAATGTATCTGATGCACCCATGATACACCCATGATACACCCATGATGATATCCACTGGGAGCCCAAGCAGATTAATATTGAGCATCAATCTGTTACATCCAGAATTCCTGTTCAATATCTTCCAAGTTTAGATCAGTTCCATAACATATGTAGCAGGGAGTCTGTTTCACCGGCGCCCCTCCAGCAAATAACACTTCTGCTTCTGTTTCACTGATGTATCCGAACCTGCCTAATATACTGTTAGACTGCTACCTTTTTGAGCATGTCTTTAACCATGGAACTGGAAGTGCTAAGCCCTGGTCCCGCGAACAATTCTTTCCACTCTTTGTCAGTCAATTCTCGCCCTAGTTCCCCTTCCCAACACTTCTATCCTGTGATCTTATGAGGTGTTGATTCTGTTCTAAGACTTTTTTGATCTGTCAGATGCCTCTCACTTCTCCCCATGCTTAGCTTATAACCATCTCTCAAATAGGGTCCGCTACCTCCTTGTCTTATCTTTGACCGCTCAATGGGAAACCCAGAGCCTAATTTCAAAGTACAAAACAAAATAGAGAGTCCTTATTACGTTTCTTTAATCCTTGTATATTTTCTTAAAAACAGACATCAGCCAACGCGTTTCGTTCTATAAGACAAGAACTTCTTCAGGGCTCTACTATGGCGAAGTGGGATTCCCGCAAATATCAATCTGGTTCCACACGATCAATAGATCGGTATTGTAATACGATTCAGTAAAGAATTCAAAGATGTATATTAAATTGAGTCATAAGGATGTCTTTCAAAGGTCTAAATAGTGTTGGAAATTCAGTTGAAAAATATAATTGAGACCGTCGATAAAGGATACGAGTATGTCCTTTGAGTCATGACGCCAAGTGGCATGAATCTTAATGTTATATGAACATTCCAGAGCGCTTTTCCTAATACGAAAAGCAGCGAAAGGAGTAACGGGATCAGACAGCACACCTGCTGTCTGATCCCGTTACTCCTTTCGCTGCTTTTCGTATTAGGAAAAGCGCTCTGGAATGTTCATATAACATTAAGATTCATGCCACTTGGCGTCATGACTCAAAGGACATACTCGTATCCTTTATCGACGGTCTCAATTATATTTTTCAACTGAATTTCCAACACTATTTAGACCTTTGAAAGACATCCTTATGACTCAATTTAATATACATCTTTGAATTCTTTACTGAATCGTATTACAATACCGATCTATTGATCGTGTGGAACCAGATTGATATTTGCGGGAATCCCACTTCGCCATAGTAGAGCCCTGAAGAAGTTCTTGTCTTATAGAACGAAACGCGTTGGCTGATGTCTGTTTTTAAGAAAATATACAAGGATTAAAGAAACGTAATAAGGACTCTCTATTTTGTTTTGGACTTCTTACTGGTGCACCTTCCTCTTTCGTTAAAAAAGTCTTTACATCTGTGAATCAGTAAAGTCCTTCTGCGGCGGACTTTTGGAAGAATTGTGCACAGGACTTGTATTTTTGTATACACTAAGACTGAGGTGCAGAACCAGTGGTCAGCCGTGGTGGTGCTTTATGTTAAGTATTTCCTAATTTCAAAGTAGTATACGTTCTGTCTCAGAGATCCAAATGTTCTAGTGCCTTGAGTCAAATAACATCACAAAAGTCTCCCCTCTCTATTATCCAACCTTGTGCCACGCTACATATTGCCATTTATCCAATGCCAGTGGGAATTCTGGATTACCTATGATTGGGGAAGGTGGTGGAGAAGGGTGGACAACCCCTTCCACAACACCAGAGCAACCTATGAGCCCATTGTAGCTGCCATTACTGGGGATGAGTCTAAGCCACTTAGGCAGCTATATTGCTTTTCAAATGTGATCTCCTGCTACTGCTTTGTCCATGAAAGACCAATGTTTCTCACTCTATTCTTTAAAGGTGTAAAACTATTTTGCTACTTGATAACAGTCTACTATGCATGGCATCCCCTGCCCTCCTTCTTTCGTGTGGCAATACACAGTACTCAAGGCCAATTTTAGACATCTTCCTGTCCCCTTCAAAGGGAATAAAAGATTTCTGCATTTCTTTGCAACATCCTCTGAGGAGTCTATAGTGGCAAAAGCTCCGCTAAATAAAGAAACATAGGCAAGGCAGTCATTTTAATAGCAGCTATCCACCCAGCCAGGAGAGACCTCCCGTATGTCAGAACTTCAATTCCTTTTTTATGGAATGTAACAAATTGGTATATTTTGCCTGTGCTGTTTTTTCAGGAGTGGTAAAGATTTTCACTGTTAGGTACATGATCTGGTTCTCCTTTCGAGACAGTGGGGACTGCTTTCTTAGGGGTAGATTTTGCACTGAAGAGATGGAAAGGGTCAATATGTGGGATTTTTGTAAATTGATCTTAGATCCAGCCATAAGTAGACAGATAAGATAGCAAGGATGGTATTGATGAGCTCAGCTCTGCTAGTGTAAGCATTACATTGTCTGCATAGAGACACACTCTATACTTTACTATACCATTCAAACCCCCTTTATCTCCTACATAGCCCATGTCCTATTTTCCCAGAGTTCCATGCAGAGTGTGAATAAAAGTGGGGGCTTTGGACACCCTGCCTACGGCCCTGTGCTATAAGGAACAGCGAGGGAATCTCATCATTCACTGACCCCTGGCTACTGGAGTATCATGGCCACTAAATACACAAGTACAAAATGTTATGTTATGTTATGTTAATGACATTTATAGAGTGCGGCAAATACCCGGAGGTGTCCTGGCGCTGTCTAATTCCCCTAGATCCAAAGTCAAATACCTTCTGTAAATAGGGTCAATGCACTCTGTCGAATGCTTTCTCCGCTTCAACTGATAAGAGTAAAGCATCTGTTTTTGCCCTTCTCACTTTGTTTGATATTTGTAGGACTCTCTTGGTAATATCAGGCACTCCTCTTCCAGGAATAAACCCTGCCTGGTCTTGCTCAATAAGGCTCTGCATATGCAGGCCTAAACTAGCTGTGATGATTCTAATGAAAAGTTTTGTATTGACATTCTTTAATGATATGGGGCGAAAGGAAGCACTCAAGGGCAAATCCGTTTCCAGTTTGGAAAAGACCATCTGCCATACTTCTTTCATAAAGTCCACTAACAAGTATTCTTCCCCAAAAGAGTTGTATAGAGGTACTAGAATAGGAACCAATAATGGGCAGAATGCTTTGCAGAATAGAGGTACCCATCCAGTCTCGGAGTTTTGTTAAGCTGGAGGCTAGGGATACCACTAAATACCTTTTCGAATTCAAAGGGTTTTTGTATGGAACCACCTGTGTTTCATTAAGGCTTGATCAATGAACCTGGCCCCGGTATTCTTCCTCTTCAGCACCTGTTCTGCTGTATAAAAATCCTGATCATATTCTCTAAATGTTTGTACAGTCTCCATTTCATTGTGACTTAACATATTAATCTTTCTCTTAATAGAGGCTACTCAATCTTTAACCACCTTTGCCCTCAGTTTGAATGCCAATAGCTTACTAGCCTTGTTGTTACCTGAGGACTCATGTACTACCTCAACAATGCATACAATGAGGTTACCACAGGACTCACGTACTACCTCAAGAATGCACTGCACTCTTAGACTTCCGAACCTTTATGCATAAGACTGCTCTACTATATAACTCCTACGAAATACTGTTGTAAAGCGCTCCGTTACCCCGGGTCCGACCAGCGCTATGTAAAACTCCTTAAATAAAAAATACATAAATACTAAATACCCTCTTCTGTAGTGGATTTTTTCAATCTAAGGATGGCATATTCCACTTTAACCATATATATGGTCTTTAACTTAGCCTACAATTTCTCTAGCTGCCGCCAAGTTTGTCAGGCTGTATACCCCCTCTATCAGACCTGTGGTGCAAGACACTCCTTTGTCTGTCACCTGTTTCTATCAAATTTAGCAGTCATGAAATTAAAATTCCCCCACGCCACTGCTTTGAGAGCTTCCCAGAGCATCTGTGGTTTTGTCACTGCTCTGCTGTTCTCATAGATACAGTGTTCTACTCTCTTAGCTATTTGTTCCTTTTTAGGTTTAAGCTGTAGCATGGTATCCCTTAGTCTTCACCTCCACTTCATAATTTGGGCTTGTGACCCTCTGAAAGTGCTCTTTTTCCTATGCCTACCTCCAACAGCTACTCCTGCATACTGGCCGTCCTGAGTAAAGGGTCAAGCCTAGAATATGTACGATGCACAGCAGAAAAAAAGGTGAGCCTCCCTCGAAAAGATCAAGCAAGCCAATGTCTATCAGACATATTTTACCACCTTGTGATAGCTCTCCTACCTGGCTCGTACTATGTACAGAGCAATCTAATGTACCATCCATCAGCAGGTTAAAATCTCCTCCCACTATTACATAAAAGAACAACCTTATCTCCCTTAGTGAGACTTCAACGACAGCAGAGACATCCTCATCTCCACCACCCAGATGAAATTAATCCTTCACCATGTCCTTCATAGTGAGTTCCTCATCATGCCTCCACCCAAGCACCAACACCAGTGACCCATCACTTAATGTGAGGCCCCCAATCTTTCGGACCCCCCAACATAAGTTCATAAGACTACTTTAAAAGACACATCAAGAATGTAAATTATAGTGGCACCTGTGATAGGTGTCTTCAGGACCTAATACCCATATCATGCCTTACTCCGGTAGCTCATGTAAGTGTGTGTATGTAACTCCATGAGGGTAGAATCCCTTCCCCTTACTCTTTATTGAAAACAGTTTTTTAGGTTTTAGGGGATAAAAATCACACATCTAGTAATTTCGTGTAATTCTGACATATCAAGTAGTAGAGATAGTGTCTAACATAGATATCTCATATAATGTTATGCAAGGGTAATTGTATTCATCAATTTTTATATAGACGAAGAAAAGACAGAAGAGTTCCAATTCATGATATGGAAAGAATTTATTTTGTGCTCTTCAATTAATGCGATAACAGCCAATATGTGTTTCACCACATAGCAGCGCACAGGCCTGGGGCCTTGTCAAGGCTGAAAAATATCATGGCCGTAAAGGTGCATCATACTCATTAAAATAAGTATTCCTAAAATATCTCCAAGAAAACAGAAATATCTAGGTGTGATATCTACTATCACCAATCCATAAAAAGAATAGCCTGGCTGTGAACCATGTGAGTATAAGTCTTACGGTGAGATTGATAGGTACAATAGTAAATGTCAAGATTCAGTGGAGGAAAATTCAATTATTTTTACTATTCATCAGGCGATGTGATAAACTAGAGGGCCAGTAAGTGCAAGATTGAATCAAGCAAGTTATAAGAGGACCTCCGACAAACAGCTATATGAAGCCGTTAGAAAAAGATGGGTAAGCTTATTGCCTTGTCAGTAAACTAGTCACACTCAATAGACTAGTTGGTCAAACAATCCTAAATCCAATAGAGGAGCTAAATAATAAACTCATAGTGTAGGAAGCATAGCAGATGTGTTAGGTTAGTAAAAATAAATAACTAGTGAAACCGTCAATGGGAGGGTAGTAGGTCATGTACAATTCCTGAAGAGACAAGGCGAGGATAGGTTAAATGCCACCATGTCTGTAAATCAACAAACAAGCTGAGTATGTCCGGATAAAAGACAAGTCACATCATTGTACCTTGTGCTGTCTTGAAAATCAGTAAAACATGGGAATTTTCCTTCACAGAATCCTGACATTTACTATTATACCTATCAATCTCACCTTATGACTTTTGCTCACATGGTGCACAGCGGGTGTCCCTCAAATGTGATAGTGTCCACGGCCTTCACCACCACCCTGTTGGACTCTTATACTCCTTTTTGGCAGAGCTAGTCAAAACATGTGAGAATGTCCAGGGCAGTGTTCTCCTTGTGTGTCAAAGGGCCCACTCTATGCGTGCTAATTGGTATAATGTCATCTTCTGCTAGATGTGGTAGCACATGTCTGATCAACAGCTTAACAAAAGTCTCAATGTCATTACTCTCTGCATTCCTTAGCGTACCTAATTTCTAATATTTAGCATATCTCCCATTTTTCAAGCTCCTTAAGATGTTCTTGCAAGTCAGAATTCTGCTCTCGAAGCGTGAGAAGTTCTGTTCCCATCTACTCCAACTCATCTTCACTTGCATCATGGAATGTTTCTAAATCATCCACGTTGTGCTTGATGTCTTGCAATTCCTTTGTGAGCTTCCTCTTAGACCAGCTAAGTCATCAAGTATGCCCCAACACAGTTCTTCCATGGAGGATCTTGTCAGCGATGGTTCTCCGTCTATGTCTCCCTTTCTCTGACCCTGGTATTCCACAAGGGAGATAGGCTTGGTGATTCTGTTGTTTGAGCCCCCTCTCTTAATCATTTCTTTGAGTGCTGTTTCTTTTTTCCCTTTAGAGACTACCATTCTATCCACAACTCCTAATAGTATGGATGCTCGGTCGCACGAGCCGCACAGGCCACCAGCATACTCTTACTCAATTGCTGCGTCTGTGTCCATTTGTGGGACTTGTCCACTTCTTGCAGAATCCAGGGGCTTCATGTCTCCCATCACCTCCTTACATTAAATGGCCTATCGCCTTCTCCCTGTGCCCGCAAGCCACATTCCATGTTTTATTTTCTTTAGAGGCGATGATCCACGCTGGGCGGCATAAGACATCTTGCCTGATGAGGAGTACATTACCACCATTGCTATTATATTTTCACTAGCATTGCCAGTGTGGCCTTATCAAAGTATTGAAAGGTATTGATAAGAGGGAGTGGAGAACGCCACTCACTGTCCCATGTCCATGTGCACTCGTCAAGACCTCTCTGGGCTATAGCCTTGCTGTTAGGCCGTTAGGCTCCAGAGCTCATCTCCGCTAATTCCTGCTCCTTCGGCACTGGCTCGCACTCAGCATAGCATATTTTCAGAATCTGCTTCCCCCGCGGGGGCCAGCCGGACTTAATCTATGTTCAGAAGGGCAAGATCGCTCTTCGTTGGTCTGAGCCAGGTCACCACATGACCAGGGACCGGATTCTTGTCACTCACTGATCATCACTCGCCATGATTACCATCTTGCAGCTACCACAGCGCCACTCTCGTTCCTTGTTGCAGAGCTTTGCCATTCGTCCAAACACCTGCCCTCTTTGCCCCCATCTCCGGGGCAAGCGAGACCCCCGGTCAATGCTCCGTACCACCTTGGAGAACCGCGCTCTACAGTGGGCCCAGACAGAGAGGAGAAACACATGTCCTAACTGGCAGCCATCTTAGATCTGTCCCCCAAGTTATGAAATGTAATGTTGTATGCATTAATTTTAATATGTATACTTTTTAACATTAAGATACCGTTTAATATTTAAAAAAATTAGATAGTCACCTATTTTGTGACACCATTTTGGTATTTTATGTTTTTGTTGTTGATATTCTGTTCTTTATACACAACGAATGTAAAATTGATATTTTTCTCATCAATATATGTTGCCGAGGTTTTTGTATTTCGATAAATGTGGCTCACATATTTTGTCACGCAACGAAAATAACCACACAAATGTCACTTAGTAAATGCCACACAATTAAATCTATCTCATTCCGATATTGGGGTTCGTAGAATAAGGATTGGCACTACTGTCACACTACAGAACCACCTCTCTTACCACATCCTAAAAGAATGGCGGTTGGGCTGATGTGTCTAATCCTGGCCTCCCGTCATCTGTGGAATGTGCCCTACTAAGAAATCATGGTATGCACATGAGTGTTGTCCATGTCATCCACAAACAATTGGCCCCATTGTTTTTCAAGTAGCTGGTGGAGATTAATCAGCTGGCACTTGTGGGTGTGGACTTCGAAGTCAGCGTTTGATAATCTGAGAGTCGCATATAAAACCTCTTTCCGCTGATAAACGTTTACACTCGCCAGGAGCAGGTTCACAGCTGACTTCCTCACTGGGCTCACACAGGTAAGAGCAACATTAGGGACAGAGAAGCTGCAAAACCTGTCGACACGCCACGGCCTCTGTTGGTTTTACGAGGCCTTGTTTTTGCGCTTGTGAAGTGAAGGAACCTCGCTTTAACTTGTGACTTGTCTTCCCCTGGAACCTTTATTGGCATTGAGATGAGTAAATTAAAAGGAACAGGCGGCGCCTTTACTTTGTAACAGAGAAAAACGCCCTACCCTGAGAACTGATGTAAACATGGCTCGTCTGGCTTGCCGTAGACTACGCTCAAATTGGTTCCTTCTGTTTTCCGATCGTATTATTAACCTAGGTTTTGTGAACCCAGATAGCGGCTATTCATATTTCAATGGGCAGGTCTAGTATTCGAAACTCCTGCCTCGGTGCTACAAGCAAATGTGTCTTTGCCCAATTTACATGACAACCTTTAATTAAGTTTGACAGATATTTGGGATTCTGTTTGGGTTGGGTGTAATGCTGCGCTATTTGCATATATTCACGTGTTAATTAATTATCTGCTTGACTCTTGAGGATGTGTTTTCACCTGCAGAGATTTTAGTCAAGGGTGTGGTAAAATAAGACATCTGAAATAAACTAAGGGCGAGATCGTGGAAACTGTACGGTTGATGTAAAGATGACATTTAAAATGAGAATTTAAAGAAAAGCAGAAAGAGGATCGACCTAAGAAAGTGAGGATTTGATAGGGGAGGCAAAGAGGGAGTAACTGGGACAATAAACTAAAACAAGGTAAGAAAAGGATTTGATGTCATATTTGTGCCAGGAAAAGTTATTTGGAGAAAGCTCAAATATGAATAGCTGTAATGAAAATATTGAAAACTGAACTCTCCCCCATCCATGCATTACAAATGGACATTTGCTATCTTAAAAGCTTACATCCTAAAACATTTGTGAGCCTAGGAAGAGATTTTTTAAACACTGTGTTTATTCTTAATAAAGCAAACCTGAACTAATTTTCCATAAGTACTACTCTACGATAAACTGAAAGATCGAGGTTCCTTTGTTGAGTAAAATCAGTCAATTCTAATCTTGAAATGTACTCTTTGGTTAGTCTGCTAATAATTATTCACAATTTGATAAGATGACCTTTAGTAATGTTCTTAGATGGTATTAACCTTCCTCATATCGACATAGTGTTATTGGATTTCTTCCAACAGGCACCCCACTCGTAAAATAGAGTAAATTAGGAAGCCCTTTTTATGTAGAATCTGTTTGTTGTGTGAATGTTTTAGTTTAAGAGACTGGTGGCAGAAATGCAAATGCATAAATGAGATTCACCGGTACCTCGCACAAGGCTAGGCACCCGGAAGAAGAACTGGAGAATCTGAGAGAGAGAAGCAAGTGGGAAATTGACCTGGTGAGAATACATCTGCTCTTATTCCACAAAGGACCACCTTACATTTACTCCTAGAATTCGGCGTTTAATCGGGCATTGCAATTTAAATATCAGTTTTGGATTTTGGGCTGCAAATCACTCTGTGCACACGTGGGATAAAAAGATACAGAACCAAGTGGCACAGAGACAGTGTCTTTCAGGAAGGGATGTCTATTAGGGCGTAGATGTGGTTTGCCACATTGTTTATCTCCATACGGGTATGCATATACGGTTTCTTCTACTATGAGAATGAATGCAGGAATTTTTGGTTTGATGATATGCCGCAGTGTTTTCAAAGGGATTCCTTAATTGGCGGAACCTTACTTGGTGGTGAATGGCAGCAACTCACTTCTAAGTAGTTTTCATTGAAATCAACCACTCAATTTAGCCCAGTGCATAATTTCAGCTGGCGGTTTACAGGTGGAGCCCATCTGTACTCATTTTTGTGGACTGGCACTTTTCCTTGTCAGACTTCGACACAAAGAGATAGAAAAATACAAAAAACAGAGAGAAGGTGGAAGAAAAAGAAAGAAGGAAAAATAGTGATAAAGAGAGAAATCAGGGATGAAAAAGACCCTACAGGAGTAAGAAAGGGGGCAAGGAGTTGTGGGTGGTGGATGAAAGAGGGATGAGTTGGAATCAAGACTACGCAGTCTTGGAATTTGCACCCCAATATTCAATAGCAGACTTCTGAGCAAAACCGTAGGCCCCTGCACCTATTCTTTTAAAAATTAAGCACTGCAAGTGCCAGATACAAATCAGTGCACATCTCACTGCTGATCCTACCTGTTATAAATATTAACTTGACAGTTGTGTCTAAAGTAGGGTTTCCTAAAACACAAAACTGGTCTGAAATAGATTGAGAAGAAAAAAGAGAGGAGGTTCACAAGAAACATCAGCATTAACATACTCACTGTTTCATACATGCATTCTGGACACTGGACAAAACACCTCAAAACTGCTGTGTAGCACCGAATATGGGTAATATGTGGGGCCTGATTTAGAGTTTGGTGGACAGTTACTCAGTCACAAACGTGATGGATATCTCATCTGCTTACTACAAGTGCCACAGGATAAAATGCACTTTTAAGAAAGCTGACTGGACATCTGTGAAGAAGTAACCCGTCCACCAAACACTAAATTAGGTCCTTAATTATTATTGCACCACTGATCGTGAATGTGTGATGGACTTTCTTTTGTACTCGCTCACAATTGTTGTGGTGTGAATATCTTATGAATCATGTTAAATTCTCACCAAAAACAAATAATTATATAAAAGTATTAACTCTTCTGCAATTGGCTCTCGTTGGCTAGCACTTGCCTAATCTAACGCATTCCGCTTCTTCATAAATTGACAGGATCCCAAGGACACCCCTTGTTTGCCGTGAGGGAGGAATAAGGAGACAAGCAAATAAACTGAAGTCAAGAAAAAGATATAACTGTCACTGAGCCCAGAAGGAGATGTCCCAGCAAATAAGGCACCAAGCTCAGGTGTGTAAAGTTATTCCTGTCTTAATTTATGGAAATGAGTCTCCCTTAATGCAGAAAAACTGAAATCAAGATAAAAACAGATCTATATAGCTCCTGTGTAAATAATGAAAGATCCTTGGGATGCGCTATTGACTCTTTACTAATATTTCTTACCGTGGCTCCATGCGATGGTGTTGGAGAATAAGATACAAGTTATGGGCAAGGTTCAGTGAATTAATCTTCATTTAGATGCTCCCAAGAGTAACCACTGTATTGCAGAGGTATTCAACCTCTCTTTGAAATATCATACTTTTCTTCTATAGAAATTTAGCATTAAAATATCTTTAGTCACAGTTTGGTCATTTCATTGTTGGCCAGAAGGCCTCCGTTGGTGGCTAACTAGTCTATAGGCCTTCAACAGTGGAATCAGGGAGCGGGAGAAGGGGAAATTTGACGGTTGCAAGACCTGTCCAGGAGCAGTCAATCAACCAGTGTCTTGGAACATCAGAAATGTTCAACAGTGTGGTTCCCGGTTTCTACTAAAAAATCCATGCGGTAAGCACACAGTTCATCAATTACTATTAGGCCTCCAGAATCAGACACCTGTAGTATATTTTCATATCCCACAAATCTCCGTCAGGAGATCAATTGGTTGGTTGAGCTTGTACCAGGTGTTGTGGAATGTCTATTGGTCAGATGTAGCAGTGGTGTCTTCCAGTTGATCATGTGCTGTATCACAACCAAGATTCAAAGGTATTTGGGTTCATAAGTTAATGTCATTCATGTCATTGGTAGGAGCTACTAATGATATTTCAGTAATATTACCGCTACGACTGCAGTATTTTCAATTTTGAAAGCCCATGGTGTGAATGGGAGGTGTCATTTATTGGGCCCACTATCATCTCCATCTCTTTTATATGTGGAGAGTCAATTATTAGTTTGAGTAGCTTTATTGTGTGTATTTTTGTTTGAAAGAATATCGCAATATCTTTTAACTATTAGGTTGAAGGTATCACCCAACATTTATTCTTTTACAGGAACAAGCCTCAGAGCTACCTGCATACTACCAGAAGACTTCGGTTCTGAACCAACGGCTAGATAAGATCCGATCTGCTGCTCAGGTCAGTAGTAGCTGTAAGTCAAGGATGGCTCTCAAACATTCCTCTTTGTTCTCCAGATACTACAGTGGGTTTCCATATAAAGGGTTGAATGTAAGAGCAGTTTTTTGGAAAAGAATTTAGTCAATTTTGAGATTGAGGAAGTGGGTATTGTGTTCAGATATGAAGCCTCCTGTTCGGAACAAGGCAGGCAGATTGGAGACAGTCCAAACAGGGACGACTACATTTGTACTGGGCTTTGACAACAAGTCTTCTGTTGAGGCGGAAGGGGGGTATAACAATATAACAATGGGCATTAAAAGGCTATCTTTCCTGGAAATGAGTGCTCCTAGAAACAGTGATCACAGTATGAGGCTGAAGGCAACTAGGAGCCGAGGAACAAGTTTGTATTTCATCACAGAAAAGATCATCAGTGCATGAAATAACCTCAAAGTAGCAGTGATAGAAATTAGAGCAAATTCACAACTCTGGCCCATATTTAAAGGTTTCTGGGAGAATCTCTAAACAGGGAGAAAGACCCACCTACTGCTTTTCTTCCTGAATGCTATCCCTTTGGTAGAGAAAATCTATCCATTGCATTCTACTGTGTATTTCGTTTTTCCTCCAGATATTAGAGTATTTTAGTTCATTCCAAATTGTAAATGAGGACTTTAGAGAACAATAGAGTTGCAATAGTACTGAATAAGCAAGGACATAAAAGCCAGCAATGTTTTATATGAATTCTATGTTGCTTTGTTTGTATAGGAGGACTCATGACTATCACAGTCCAGATTGAGGCACTAATGACTTTAATTATTTAATAGGAACAAGTAACTGAGGGACCGGTCGTCTTCCAGTCATCAATAATGTCGGCACAACAAACAGAGAGAGGCTCAGCGATTTCACAGGTTAGTATCAATAGCTGAAGTCCTAAGTGTTAGTGAACTGTGAACAATGTGACACAGCTAAACACAAAGATGGTGTTGAACATAGGAGAAGCAAGCCAGCACAAATATGTTGGTCTAACCTCAAGTGAGCTGCAGGCTTTATTATGGGAGTGAAAAGGTAGTGCAAGAGAAATGCAAAGCTGAGTGATAAGGAAACCAATAGGTAATAAACACTTCACCAACCATATATTCTCTGAAGGAACCCACTCACATTTAGGCATTTCAACTTGAGAGCTTAATTGTCACATGGGCTGATCTGGTCTCAGTTCCTGTCCGTGTAGAACACAATAATCTGGAACCAACCCAAGGAAATGATGTTACTGAGAACCTATATAACAGGTTTCACCAATGAGTAGCCCGTGAGCTAATGGTAGCATTCCAGCTACCTGTAAGTATCTCTCTTGTGGCCAGCCCAGCCTACTAAATTAGAAGCTGGGATGAATTAAGATATGCAATCCAAATTGAAAAGTTTGCAATCAGGATGAAAATGTGTGTTTTTTCAAAACTCACAAGCTGATGTTTGGGGGAAAATTGTTGAATTTCCAAAATATATTTAAAGCTGGTATTTGAATGATAAATTGTGTGGTGGTGGGGAGACTTATTGCTAATAGAATTTCCTTAGTGCCAGGGCAAGCTATGGTTGTTACATACTACCTATGTGACGGCATTTAAGATCAACTGAGCCTTTTTCACATTACTGCTGTCCACCCTGCCTGATCCGCGGAGGTGATCACAGTGAGTAATCTTGCATACGGTAGCCAGTGATGTAATCTTGTCTGGTGTGGTCACTATTACAGCACTACAAATGTTAGAGGCTCAGATTGATTTTCATTGATCATAAGTAGCTCTTATTACAGAAAAGGTAGGAGACTCCTGCTCTATGCCAACTTGACTTTGTAGACCAGGCCACCAGGGCCCTTGTCAGCAGCCTTCAAAGTCCCTCACCACATTGTGGCAGTGTGGAATTGACTGAGTGGTCTTTTAGGAAACACCCATAAGTGGGATCTAAAAGGAAACAAGTAAAACCTATGGAGATGGGTATGGGCCCAAGTAACATTTCCTTTTTTGTGTAGGTACAAGTGTCTCGTGTGCCGTCCTCCTTGCAGTCCTCAACATCGTTGTTGCCCAGGCTGGAATACAACCAAGCAACTTCACAAGTGAGTAACTTGACTCCCATAGGATGCTAAGCACAGAATTATTTGATGTCCTTGTTGCCTCATACACGTGTCATGGCTGAACCTATCTAATTTGGGTTATGTTCACTGTAGGTCTATAGCAATTATCACTGGCTTAGCATGTGAATTAACTAAAAGAGAGTTGAGTAAGCTGAGACAGGGGAACAGCAGTAATACATCACAGTCAGTCTAACTGTAACAGGAGAGGGTCTGCATCGAGCTTCCTTTAAAATCATTGTGATAACAAATTAGCGAGTGGAAGGAGAGCCATTAACATTTATTTATAAGTGGCAGCCAGTTAGGTTGGATTGAAATAACACATTTCCGTTTTCTTATTTTCCAGGTACAGCTAAGTCAGCCAACGTCCACATTCCAGTCATCGTCATCATCCACACAAAGAGTTGATGTAAACCATGGGATTTCATCACTCCAACAAATGGACAATACTCATGGGAGTTCTTACCCTCAATATGGGGACAATAACCGAGGACCGTCATATGGCCAACGTGCGGACAATATCCATGGGAATTCAAATAACGGCAACTGCACTCCAGTAAGTTTTGAGTGGGATGACGTCCCTTAGCCTACAAGCAGCCAATAACAGATTGTTTCTATTCAGCAGTGAAATGTCCTTACAGTCAGGGTTGAAAAAGACCATGACTGGAGCTATCAGCACTTTAGGCGAGAGAAAGAAAAGAGCGCCTAGTTCTTCAGAGAAAAAGGATATATGTAACAACTGTCAGCTCCAAATCAAGACCCAAAATTTAGAAAAAGGACATATGTAACAACTGTCAGCTCCAAACCAAGACACAACATTTAGAAAAAGGACATATGTAACAACTGTCAGCTCCACACCAGGACCCAAAATGTAGCTCAGATCACATTCTCAACCCAGACAGCAATCACACTCAGCTTCATCAAAAGCCCTCTAATCCGGGCTAAGGGGAGGACAGCATTTCAGTGTAACTGTTTGGTGAAATGTAATGTTATTTTCATTCCAATTCCTTTTATTCCTAATTAGGCTGAGTCGATTACTTGATTAGAAACACTGGACGAGAGTAAATTGTTTGAGTAGAATAATGGGAAAATACACTAGGGCAGGAATAAACCCTAGATGCTTGTATGGTATTAAGTGAGGTCCAACATGATGGAGCAGTGTGACATCGTTATAACAGTGAAATCACTCCATGATCTTGACCCCCTCATTGGCCATGTTAATACTTGGAGAAATGATACGGCATGGGATCTGTAAGCCGCCTCTTGAAAATCAAATCCAAAACAGGTCATTTGTATTGGGTTGGTTTCCACTCGATGTGTTGTTGTTTGATAAACTCCAGAAGAGAATGTGGCATGTAAAGCCTGACTACAGCCTTCACCAATATTTCCTGTCTTACAGGTGTTTCCAGCAGTCCCTTGTGGGCCATCTGCAGCAGCATGTTCACCAAGGACGCAGACAAACTGTGCTCCTGTAAGTTCCCAAGCTGTTCTCAACTGTGCTCCTTTAACTGTTTCTAACTGTGTTCCTGTAAGTTCCCAACTGTGTTCCTGTAAGTTTCCAACTGTGTTCCTGTAAATTCCCAAGCTGTTCCCAACTCTGCTCCCTTAAGTTCCCAAGCTGTTCCCAACTCTGCTCCCTTAAGTTCCCAAGCTATTCTCAACTGTGTTCCTGTGTACGTTCAGATGGAGGCTGCTCCTGCAAGTTCCCATGGTCTGAGGGATGTGGTATCCACTTTGCTGGCCAAGGCATTGTTGTGCAGTAAGAGAAAAGGCAGAATGATTGAAATGACCGCACAGGTCTCTGCCAATGAAAAGAAGGGAGAGAAGCAGACAGACAATGATGCCTCCAAACCAGGTCCCGCCTTGATTACCTGCCATTAGAGGTCTCACCCCGGAGCTCAGGCATAGGAAAGTGTGGGTGAATTAATATGATCTCTCCTCAGAAGGATAGTGGGCAGACAGATGTCACCCTCTTCCAGAAATGACTAATTAAGGCAGTGTTGACTCCACTCCAGTTCTGTTTAAATCTTGTAAATATTCCTACCTCTTCAGCTGTTCTCCTTGTAATCCCAGCATTAAAAGTATTTTGCATTTCTCCATAAGAGAGAGGTGAAACGTGGATAGGAAATGCCTTGACCCCCTACATAAATAAACGTCCTTCATTTTGGAGACTGAATAATGAACTGTGAGACCTGACACCAAGTTTCCGTAGAGCAGGGATAATCTGTTTTTCGTTTTCTTTAGGAGACATCCACAAGCTCCTGTTGCTCTATCTCCAAGTGCTTGAGTAAGTGCTCTGTTATTTAACTATCTGTTATCAATCATCATGTTTTATGTATGTTATGAATTTAGTGCTATACTGCTATTGCATTTATAGGAGATATGAAAACGAACTTTCAGATAATAACATAGGTAGTAAGGCAATTGTGAAGTTTCTGAAATGCAGATGCCTCTGGAAGGCTGGCTGAGATTGGGAATAGTTAGTAAACATAGGGATCCACCCGTAGGTTGAATATGTAAAGAGACTCCCAAAGGGGAATGAGATGTATCCCACAGCCGTGGAGAATACACATCAGTTGTTTAAATACCCCTCACACACCAAAAGGGCCCTTGGTGTCATGCTTCATCATGGGGGTCTTCCCGCCCCTCTACGGGACGGGGCGTGCTACGACCTGTGTCTACGCGGGAGCACTGTTATCAATGAGATGACTATGTGTGATGCAAGGGTGTGAGAGGAAGGGTCAGGGGTGAAATTAAAAAATACCTGGCTCTTTGGTCTAACGAGATTTATTATACCGTTTGAGCTGGTATTAGTAAGAATAGTGGGGGGAGGAGGAAGTATGCCTCAATGAGCTGTGCCTCCTGATGAGATTGGGAATAGCCCTCTGCCTCTTCCAATTAGTGTTTAAGATACTCTGTAGAAAACCTTTAAACTTTCCTGTGGATGTGTTTTTACTGAGGTTGGGCAGTTACCTTGATTCCTTGGCTTATTTCAGGAATGTTGAACCCTTGATTGACAAACATCTGTATGCGAAAGTCCAATTGGCAGATTTGGACTGGAAGGGCTTGGTGAATCTGTATACCTGAAGAATTGCTATTGCCCTAACTAACATTTAAAAAGAATTTGACAGGCTACGATTTTTCCCTGGAAATTGCTTTATCGTTTAACACAAATTGCCGCCACGCTGTGTGGCGACACCTGCATTGTACGGCTGTGCATCAGTAATTTGTCAATAGGCTTCAGCAGGCTGCCCAAAGTTATAGAGAGTGCAGGATCAAAATAATAGTCAAACATGGTTTTCATGTGCAAGGCCTGCTCCTTAAGTTCAGTTGATGGTTCCAGAGACACATGATGTATTAAATTTCTATTAGCAAAAAGTGATTTCAACTTGTGCACTGACTTTTTGCGAACGAAAAAGATTCATGCAAATTGATCTAAGCATGAATATGTCAGTTCACAAATTCCAAATTGTAGTGGATTGCTATCTGACCTTCCTCATCAATATTCCTGAGTTAGTTTGCAAATTGTGACTGACTACTATTGTATGCCATCGCAAGGACATTGAGTCTACTAGGGTTAGCAGACCATCATGTCTGTGATTGCATTTTAATTAAGTATATATTTTTTTAAGGCAGACAATTTCCCTTGAAGTAAAACTGGTCTACATTTAAAAAGATATTTGTTTGCATGAGAGTTGGCAGTGGTTTTGTTAACCACTGCCTATTACCCCACAATTTTTTTAACACTTACAAACGGGAAGGAGCCCCAAAGGGACCACCTACTATTTGCAAATGGGTTTACACCTCCCTTGAGGTGTCTGTAAAATTTTAATATTTTCTGACCTGATTTTGGTCACAAATCATTGATACAACCTTTAGCGAATCCTTATTTGGAAGGAATATCTAAACAAGCCGAATCATGAAATGGGATTAGTACCTAATAAAAAGTAATAGTACATAATAAAAAGCCTTTTTGCAGTTGCAAACCCTGTGATTTCGCCAGTTGAAGGTTTTGTGATCGCAAATTGACTTTATACATCAGGCCTATGATGTGGAAGAGCATTACCAGTAGAATACATCTTCAGTTCCTAACTTCAAAGGAAATCACGTTACCAAAAACCTGAGGGTACTAGCTACGAATGCCATACTACATTATTGAGAAGAAATGATAGGTTGAAGATGTAATAGGGCACATCTGAAGGAGCGTTTTAATGTTTAAGACCACATACTCAGAAGGTTCAGCTCAGGTCTAACCTGGTGTAAGATGCTAAGTGAATGCATGCCATGACAAAGAGTGCCACAGGATGCAGGGAAGTCTTGTTCAAGAGCAATCTATCTGGCTCAAAAAAGTTCTATTTTTAGTATTACTACATTAGTCATCTACAGGTCAAGAGAGTATTTTGAACCTGAAAATGCCTCCAACAGGTTACCCAAGATGTGCCAGCATAACATAGCATAAGGCTCTAGAATAGGTCGCCCCTGGCTTTGGAATCTATTCTGGGACTTTACATTTTAGATAACAGAAATACATAATAAACAAGTATGTCTCAGAAGGATGCGTGAGACGGCCTCCGTCTGTTTTCATTGTTGCTAGATCAGGTTGTATCGCTGTAACTGTTCCGCATCTGGCCAAAGAGGTGCTTACCTCATCTGAATGACTGTTGTTTCTTGTCTCTTTCAGTGGGTGTGATGGGTCTGCTCTCAACGTTTTGGATAGCTATTGCCATAGCACAAATTGTCCTCGGTAAGTAACCCTCCTTCACCTGCTTCCTTCTTTGCACACTCTTTTTCTCACCCTATTTCTTTTTCTTCTTTATCACCATCCTCTCGTTCTCCACTCTACACAGTAACTCACGCTCTTTCTCTTTCCATTCGGTATATTAATTATCCATTCATGCTTCACTTTTCTATCACACAATTGATCCCGTCTACTTTTTACTTTCCTATCCACAGCCCTTCTTCTCTCTCTTATCTTGATTTCTCTCCCCATCTGATTTGTTTTTCTTAAAGTTCATTATGTCCTGAAGATAAACCACAATTTAAGTACCATAATGCATAGGACCAAGAAGTTAAATAAAAAACACTGGAGATGCATGATCTCACTCTTTGGTTAGGGACCCCCTTCACCTGGGAGTAGTGGTAGCACTGACTAATAATGCTTAGCGAGTGCGTCTTAGACTGAGTCATCAGGGCACAAGGCTAGCAAAACCGTGAAAACAGGACTTAGACTACAAATCGGGCACTTTGACATATAGGATTGGATAATGTTTTGGCTGATTGGATCCCTTTGCTTGCAATGGGAATTTGTTACCTGATTACACTCCTGGAGTACTGGAGTATACATCTGTATGGTAACAAAGCGCCACCCTGTGTGTGGCCTTCCCATTGACACAGCAGAGCAAACACCACTCAAGCACTCACCCTCGTAGTGTTGGTATGCTAGGTCTTCTTCTGTCACTCCAGAGATAAGGGGCCAACAGGTTTTTTCCTTGCCACCTAAATTGTCTATGATTGTGGCTGAGGTACAAAACTGCGCCCCTTGAGTGCCACGTCGATCACCATAAACATGTAGCGCCTTTACTATGAATGTGGCAGAGCTGTCTCTCTTCACACTTCCCTCACACAATACATATGCTCTGAAGATATTGTCTGAAATACTTACAGAGGGTGTAAATGCCAATCTGCCTGGAGGTACAGAGAGGTACCAGAGGTGAAAGGACTAAGGGCCTGATTACGAGTTAGGCAGCACCCCACTCCAGGACTGCCAAACTCGACCTCCGTCCAACCACCAGATTATGAGTAATCTCATGGTCTGGTGGGCAGTCATTTAACATTCCCACGGCGGTGCCTATTTAAAAGGCACCACAATGGGAACGCCAAAGCCCGTTCCTCCACGGCATGGACTGCAAAGTCCATGCCGTGTAGTAAAAGATGGTGACTGGACACAGGGGGACACAATATGTGCCCCTCTGCAGGCACAGCTTGGCCTTGATGCAACAGGGGGGCCTATAGCGGCACCTCCAGTATATTAAGGCCTCTGATCAACGCATCACTGCCACGGGATCCATGTTCCCCAGCGGTTGCAGCAGTCCCACTGCCGTATTCGTAATACGGCAGGTGGACCATCAGTCTGGTGGTCCAGTGACCGTCACCACGGGTTAGGCAGCGGTGAACTTGTAATTAGGCCATAAGAGACTGGAAAGCGAAAAGTATGAAGAATGGTTGAAATACAGTCTCTTACTTCAGGTTAATGTAACAGAGAGATGCAGTCAAATTTCCAAGAAAAACAATCTGAGAGCACCAACTTGTTCTTACCAACCTCAGAACAACCAATCCTGGAATTCTTCGGTGTGTCCATATAATACAAGGACGCCATTGTTCATAACATAAACATTGCCTATGTGACTGTATGTCATCTAAAAATGTTCCCTTTCATCAGCAAGATATTCTCCCTGTAGAGGGTTTAAAATCCTCGTCATCCTCTGGGCGATGGCCTCAGTCCTACATGAACAGGACAAGAACTTAGCCCCCAAGGGAAAGGAAAGAGAAATGGCTGAGGATTCATGCTGAAACGACTGCGGGTCGGAAGTGGGGGGATTGTTTTGTTATCATATTTGTTCCTATGAACCCTGCTCTGTTATGTCACGGGCTCAGCCAGTCAAGCATCTGCTGTTCTATATGGTCAATTGTGTAACAGTCTGGTGTATCTAAATCAAATAAAATCAATAGAATGTTGTCATAAAAAAGATTATCTCCCTGTAAATTATAAATGGAAGGCAAAACCTCACTCTGAAATTACTGACCAGAACAACCTGAACCTCATCTAAATTTCATGTTGGATTTTTGTAAATGTTCTGATTGTACAAACATGCTCTTACCATGACTCCTTTTGTCCTCCACAGGGGCCGTGTATTTGGGCACCTGCCCCCTTCAGCCCTATATCCCAATTTATTGCATTGTCAGCGGATCCACATTGCTGGCCATGGTCCTGTTCTCAGGCCTGGGAGCAATAAAATCCCTCAGAATCCTCCTGGGGTTCGTCGGAATTCTGGGCCTCTTCTGGCTTGCCTGGTTGATTGCAGGTAATTATTCTGGCAGGCACTGCAGTTGATGCTGGTCATGAGGGAAGGTGGGCTAACACTAATTGCCATTCTCAAGATGGTGAATGAATAGGCCATCACACTTCCAAGATTCAGAACGAATGAGTAAGTGAGAGATTGCGACGGAGTGGAAGTCGAGTGCTGCAAGGCCAGTCGTCTCTATGTGCTTGATTTGTTGAGCATTAAGATGCGACTTTCAAATGGAATAGGTACATGAAGTGCCATTCACAAGATGAGTGGTGAGCATAAAGTGCCATTCTCAAGATGGCAGATGAGCATGATGTTCAATTTAATGAGCCAGCAAACTGCACTGAAGTGCTGTTTGTGAGGTGGCATATGGGTATTCGGTTTAAATTGCAGACTCTAAACAGGCATGTCAAGCGTTGAATTCAAATCAATTATAAAACACTTGTAACTGCTACAATAAATTATTTTCTATGACATCAGTTTGTCTGCTATAATAAAAGCTACCACCATGTCTAGTAATACAGATATTTTTAAGGTAAGCAAAATGCCATTATGACATTTTTGTGAAACTCAAAGTAATAGCTGCTGGAAAGGGGCGAGCCCTCTAAAACCCTCTTTGGTTGCACACTTTGAGAGGGGTCTGGATAGGGATTAGAGAACAGGCAGAGAGAAGTCAGAATTGGCAAAAAGCACAAACGAATTCGTGTTCTGCACTGATGAGAGTCACAGGTGCTGGTGCCTCCATTCTGATGGACTTGCCTTGCTGCCATGGTGTGTGTGTTTGCGTGCGTGTGTGCGTGCGTGCGTGCATGTGCGTGTGTGTTTGTGTGTGTGTGTGTGGCGGGGCATTTGAACATGCCGTCTTTGGGGGGCCAGAGATGCAGACCTGCAGCCATTGGAAGTCTCAATCACTCCTGTAATCTTTTTTTTTTGTATCTCTTCTATTCCTCTTCAGGGAGCATCTGGACCTTCCCACACTATCCCAATTATGAGAGGTGCAACCGGGTCATCTACCTGTTCACATTCTCCATGCTCATCATTCAGTGGATCATGATTGCGCTGTCTCTCCCGGCCCTGATTGCTCAACTTGTGTCTCTGATCTCTTCTTGCACTTCTTGTTCCTTGTGCGGTTGCTGTGGTTGCTCTGCTTGCACCCGTTGCCTCTCATGCCTGCGCTGCTCGTCTTGCTGTGCCTGCCAGGGTAAATATTAAGACTGAAGCAAGATTAACGTGAAGGTGTGCAAAAAAAAATACGATTTGGGGACGCCTTCAAAACCACTGACTAATGAGAAATGTTAAACCTACAACTGACTGTGTAATTTTTGACGATCACAGGCGCTGACCGAATTTGATACCTGTGTTTAGACTGGGTAGATCGTAAGTGGCTAGGATGGTGTTTACCACTCCAAAGCTGAGGGCAACTCATTCGCCAACATATAATTTGTGGCACATTGTGCCATTGCTTTCCCCATCACCATGTGCCTGAAAACATTGCTTCGGAAACACAAATCGTGCAAAAGGCTCAGTCTCTCTCATGAGCTAGAAATGAGCCAAGCTGCTCCTGATGTAAGTGGCCAGTCCAGTGAACAGCAGTGTTTGGGGTCAGAAAAGGCCACTTGGTTCCATTATGTCATCTCTGGCTCCCCATTGGGCCGGAGGCCTTCCCCTCGAGTAAGGTACCTTAGGTACAGCTGATGCCACTAAATAAATTTTGGGGCACTAACAAAGGCACACAGCTCCACAAAGCACTGTTGTGTCATTCCTGACAGTTTTGTAAAAGTTCTTAGCTGATGTAATACAATAAAACAACAAAACAGACACAATGTGTCTTGAATTATATCTCAAGTGCTAATTTAAAATAGCCAAATAAAACCTTTTTTTAGACGCCAGGGTTATGGGATGTTCAAATGTAATTTATTTGCCTTTTTGATGCAAATACAACCGCCCATTTTTACCTACCCTGACACAAACATTTGAGAAATTAGGACAACTACACTCATTTCTACCTCAAACAGTAAAACGTTTTTTTTTTGGTGCAAATTTCTGGTGTTACAAATGTTCCAGAATACAATAACGGTAGATTTCCAAAGAAAAACACAACAGCTTGACTCTACCTAGACTTGAAAATGTAAACAATTATTGCACCAACTTAATTTGATTTGGTGACTTCACAGCACAAGAAATAAAGACAGCCAAGGCAATGACTGAAGTAAATTTTATCTCTGACTTAAAGGATAGATTATAATGTGAAAAAAAACGTGTTAAACGGTCTTAAAAAGAGCCACCAAAGATGAAAAGGCAACTGTTTACTTAGTTAAAATAGGGAATTTAAATGTGAATTTTTATATTGATCTAAAAAAAATTAAGGTTCATCAGTAAAAAAATAGTATTTTGAATCATTTCAAAAACATTTTTAAAGGTTGAAATCCTGAACATGTGCTTTGCTTATTATCCTAACCTGCCTGATCTGAAGAAGTCCTCAGACAAACAATAAAAGATCCATTGTAAACTTTTCGCTTCAAACGCTCAACTATTAGAGATTAGAAAATCCATAAGACCAAAACAAGTTTACACATACAGCCCTTTGCTGGAAAGGGATATTAAATGAAATCTGCATATGCACTTCGTTGGACCATGTAGACTCAATGACGAGACAGAATACATTATATATGTGTTTAGAAGTTATATTCTCACTTTATAAAATAAATAATTATTTAAATTCGTGTCTATATAAAGTTACAGTTCCTTTGTGGGGCCATGATTGTAATTATTATCTGCTTCATTATTTTCAGTATTATATTTATAACATTTGACATTTTCTTAATAGAGTCTTAATTTATTTGTCTTCTTTAAGCTGTAGTAGATTGAAGTTAATGAACAGTGGTATAGGAAGACTTGTCCTAGGTATATGAAGACTGTGTACTTAAGTAGATATGTGTTTCTGTGCCTCTATGGAGTACAGAACGAATGTAAAAATAATTATGAATATGTTTTCCTTTAATACATAAATGTATGTCCTGATGTATTTTTGAAATGACTAATGTATCATGTGTAGTCTATCAGTATTTTCATGGACATGTTTTAACTTCCTCAATAAATCAGCTTGGATTAATTTGGGATGTTCATGTTTAATTTGGGACTATTTGTATTGCAATTTGTTTGTGTCAACATCAAGAAAAATATCTGACTTCACATTACCAATACGTGGTTAATAATAGACGCTGACAAGTGACCTGAACTCTGTAAGCAGCACTATTAAACCTTCAAGGCTAGAGGACACAAATGATGGTAATCCTCCATTATTTCCTGTTTTTGCCCTTAAGCAAGTTTACCCCAATAACGTAGGAAGCCACACTGTTGGAGGAATATCCGAACTCTGAAGTTAAGCTGTGGCAATATTATTGTCAAGTAATGCAAGGCCTAAGAGTGAATAAATTACAACAAGGGCGGGCTTTAGGGCAATGCAGCTGGTGGGGCCGCACTGGGCTCTGACCTTGAGGAGGGGCACTGACCTCAAGGGAGGGGTGCTGTGTTTAGCAATAAAGTAAGATTTTAAAGCACCTGCTGCAGAGTTCCTTGTGCCTCCAGCTTTCAGGCAGCAATAAAAATGTCATGATAACTCTTGTGAATAATGTTCCTGCTAGAAAGAGAGATCAGAGTTCTGTCTAGCAGCAGTTTTGACTCCCCATTATGTAGTGCAGAGAGTTAATATGCCTGCTGCAAAGAACAGATCAGTATTTTTTGTGGATAGCTGAGTGGATTAGTAAAGCCAGCCTTTACCAGCGTTTTAAAACAAATGAAATGTATATGAGAGAGGGCCGATACTGGACGTAGAGGGTGGAGTTTTCCCAGGAGGCTGTAAGGTTGGGGGCCAGTTTTGAAGCAGTATGGGCAGGTTTTGGTACTGAGGGCCGAATTTGCAGCAGGGCTGCAATATCAGCCTCCAGTAACAAAAGCAGCAAACAAGCGTTTCCAGCCTCCCGGGGCAGGTAGCTTCCCCAGGGGCCAGGCAGCCATCAACCAACCGCCCCTCCCCCCCCGTTGCAGGGATTCTACGAAGTCACAGAACTATGTTTAGGATTATGGGACCTTAATAGGCAGGGACTGAGTTATCCTACTACCTTAGTACCCATGATCCCGGGACCAACTGGCTATAGTGTCTCACTTACCCTCCTACTCACTTACAGAGGAACAAGTGATTAGATACCCCAGAACACAACACTCCCGACTCTCTCAGGAATCTCAGTTGCTAGACACACCCTTTCGCTCACATTCTTGTACTCGTTCACTATAAGATCTGACAGACGGACAAAAAAGTTTCAAATGTTTATTTTAACCAACGTGCTCTAGTATGCAGTATACGTGCCACAACCAGTAGAAAAATGCCTAACCCGAATACGATCAGCATAGCAAGCAGTGCGTAAATCAGAAAAGGAGCTGTCATGATATACGACAGAGTAGCTTAACCTCCCTCCCCTTGTATAGAAGCAAGATTATTATATATTAGAAGATCTCTGGATGTTATCAGCAGACCCCGTACCGCAGTCTATAGATTGTAGATCTACATCACAGGTGCTGTCACACTCTTCTCCCTGGAAAGGTCCCTCTCCAAGTGTGTTACCTATTTGTGTACCCTCATATGTTCCCAAACAACAGCTGCATCTGCATGTTTTGTCTAGGTGCTAGGGCCTGACCAGAACAGAATAACAAGGGGCATTGTTGTTCGGCTTTGTTCACAATGTTCAGACTAAATCCCAGGAATGAGCAAAGTGCACAAACAACAGTATGTTCTATGTGAAATTCAGTTTGGCACAAGCAAAATAAATGTGTGTAGTAACGTGCACAAAGCAGCAGACAGTCAGCAACGTGCTCATGCTAACATAGGCAAGACGTCAATGCCCATGTGGGCCAAGTGACCCCCACCCTCCCAGGACTGGTCCAGGAAAATTGCCAGGCCTGCCTTCGGTTTCCAGTCCAGTCCTTATCAATGGAGAGATGAAGGGCACTTTTGCCAGGTGGTAGTGAGAGAATCTGCTGAAGGGGCCATATGGAGGTGGGGCACCAAAAAAGATTGTTGCACCGGGTGCCACCAGCGCTAGAGCCGGCCCTGATTACAACAGTGGGTGGTGTTTGTTTACTCTCACTTCAAGCTTTCTCACATTACCAACCGATTATAACTGATTACTTAGCAAAAATACTAGGAGGTGGTAACAACATCAGCACTGGTAAGGATTAAAGAGAACAGGTTGGAAAAATAGCCCCTGAATTTATTTTGCCCGAGAGCAGGTGAAGTCAGTTGCCACGAACCCCAGGTCACAAGCCTGTTGGTGCTCATGTTGCCTTAGCAATTATCTTTTCTCGAAATGGATTTCAGAAAATAGGAGTGAACAGATAATACTATGTCTTGTTGGTTGCTGGTATAGTGCTTAAGCTGCCCTATGGTCACTTCAAAGTATTTCAGGGAGCAGAAGAGAAGAAAGAGTACATTAAATGAACTAATCAAATTAATGAGAAGGTCAGAGATAACATTTTGTTTGATTAAGTTGGTTGATCACACAAGGCACGATCACAAATACAAGTTAAATGTGCAACAATCTTAGATGTGTGGAACAAGATGCTGACTTTCTTCATATGATGTGGTCATGCCCTGCTTTATCCTTATACTGGACACAAATAGCACGCTCGCTGTGAGAGGTGGTGGGTGGACACACATGGACTACAGCGGGGGGGCTGTATATTAGGACTTTACCAACACCCTAAGGGGTATATAGTACAGGCGAGGTTTGCAGATCTAGCACTCATATTAGCGAAACGTCTCATAACGAGACGATGGAAATCAGCGAGACCGCCAACTGTGACTGCTTGGAGGGTGGAACTAGAACACTGGGGACTGACAGAAAGTGCGGCGATACGAAGGGAAGAAAGGCGAGGATTACGTAAAATACCTATTGCCATGTCCTGGGATACATTACTGGAATCCTTCAAAGCTCTGGACATGGATGAACCCTACAGGCATGCAGATGATATACACATAGCAACACCTGCAAATAAGCCTCATCCTGTGACACACACATGGCAGAGAGGAGTAACTGAGGTGGGGAAGTGGAAGACAAAGGCAAGGTCCATATTATATACCCATCCACCTTACAACAGTCCAGTACCACAAAGTGGATGCTTCCATAATGTACGAACTCGAAGCCAGAGAAAGGCGATGTCTCCCTTTGGTCCCTTACACATCTGGTTGGTGGAGAGGTTGTCCCGTTAGTTAGCTTAAAGGGGGTTGTTTAGTTGACAATGGTATACACTAACAGACATTCATAACATCAGATACAGGTCCCTTGGGCATGTTAAATGATAGTCTTGGAGCAGCTTTTACCAATTGCACAACTGATGCCTATTATATGCTCATGAATACACATTACCTTTAACATTATATGCAGCTTAACACTGTATGCTATACTGTGCCTAATAAGATGAACAGAAATGTACTATGACTTCACATATATGCTCAATACTGTATTTCCAACAAAACTCAATAAAATCTGTTATAAAAAGAAATGTGCAACAATATTCAATTGATGGGTTTTCATCCTTACAATTGGGATTCGTTCATGTGGAAATTTGGCCAGTGTTTTGGAATTTGTACGTGAGTAAATTAGGACTGACTAGAGGTTCACTGAAGTTTGCCACAACACATAGCATAGGTAATGAAGGAAGGAATCCAAGCACTAGGTATACCGAATAGCACGTTGTCCACTTTATGACTTTTAATGTACCTCTTTCACTGGCCAAAAGGTTACTGTCATGGCTTCCATATATTTGTTTTGTTTAAAGATGTTTTTTATTTTACGTTTTCAAATTAATTTCTGAGCAGCTGGCACATTCCAACACTGTAACAATGTAGCATTACCCCACAGATGCAGTTCACAATACCTACGGACCCCCGATCACACATCCCGGGGAGGGGGAGACCGTTCCATCACTCTACATCAGTATAATAAAAAGAAAATTAAACAAATACCAGCTCAGCCCAGATCCACCGACCTACATATGCTTCCTTACAGAATCACTCACCAAAGCTCAAACAAACTCTCTTCTGCGTCTCACCATCCGCACTCAGATCACTACGTACATGCCACCACTCGAGAGGTGCCTATCCTAGCTCCAAAAGGTGCTGAATTAGGGCCCCCTACTCCTGTGCCCTGTTCACCAGTCACACCAACATCTCACCTCAGCACCTCAGAGTTCTAAGTTGCGTTCTGCATATTCGTCCACTCGTACCTTTTTTAGTCTGCATTCCTCCTCTACAGTCCACTCTCAATCAATCAATCATGGCATTTATAAAGCGCGCTACTCACCCGGGAGGGTCTCAAGGCGCTGGGGGAGGGGGTATGTTACTGCTCGAACAGCCAGGTCTTGAGCTGCTTTCTGAAGGAGAGATGGTCCTGGGTTCGCCGAAGGTGGGTGGGGAGGGAGTTCCAGGTCTTGGCTGCCAGGTAGGAGAAGGATCTTCCTCCGGCAGTGGCTCTGCGGATGCGTGGTACGGTGGCGAGGGCGTGGCTGGTCGATCGTAGCTGGCGGGTGGGCGTGTAGAAGGTCATGCGGTCGTTGAGGTACTTGGGGCCCAGGTCGTGGAGAGCCTTGTGTGCATGGGTGAGGAGTCTGAACGTGATTCTCTTGCTGACGGGGAGCCAGTGCAGGTCTCTCAGGTGTCCGGTGATGTGGCTGTGTCGGGGGAGGTCCAGGATGAGTTGTGCGGAGGCGTTCTGGATGCGTTGGAGTCTTTTTTGAAGTTTGGCTGTGGTTCCGGCGTAGAGGGTGTTCCCGTAGTCCAGTCGGCTGGTGACGAGTGCCTGGGTAACGGTCTTCCTGGTTTCAGTGGGGATCCATCTGAAGATCTTGCGGAGCATGCGCAGGGCGTTGAAGCATGAAGATGAGACGGTGTTGACTTGTCTGGTCATCAACAGGGAGGAGTCCAGGATGAAGCCCAGGTTGCGTGCGTGGTCCGTTGGCTTGGGAGCGGTGCCCAGGGCCGGGGGCCACCAGGAGTCATCCCAGGCGGAGGGTGATGATCCCAGGATGAGGACTTCCGTCTTGTCTGAGTTCAGTTTAAGGCGGCTGTTCCTCATCCAGTCGGCGACGTCTTTCATCCCTTCGTGTAGGTTGGCTCTGGCGGTGGTGGGGTCGTTGGTGAGGGAGAGGATCAGCTGGGTGTCGTCGGCGTAGGAGATGATGTTGAGGTTGTGTTGGCGTGCAATGGCTGCGAGGAGGCTCATGTAGACGTAGAAGAGGGTTGGACTGAGTGAAGATCCTTGTGGCACGCCGCAGTTGACTTCGGTGGCCTCGGATCTGAATGGGGGGAGGCGGACTCTCTGGGTTCTTCCGGCGAGGAACGAGATGATCCACTCCAGTGCTTTCTCTCGGATTCCGATGTTGCTGAGGCGCATCACTAGGGTGCGGTGGCAGACGGTGTCAAACGCCGCAGAGAGGTCCAAGAGGATGAGGGCCGCTGTTTCCCCGTTGTCGATCAGGGTTCTGATGTCGTCGGTGGCTGCGATAAGGGCGGTCTCGGTGCTGTGGTTGGCCCGAAACCCGGACTGCGAGGGGTCGAGGGATTCGTTCGTCTCGAGGAATGCGGCAAGCAGTCTGTTGACGGTCTTCTCGATTACTTTGGCCGGAAAAGGAAGGAGCGAGATGGGACGGTAGTTCTTGAGGTCGGTGGGGTCTGCCGTTGGTTTCTTCAGGAGGGCGGTAAGCTCGGCGTGCTTCCAGCTCTCCGGGAAGGTGGCGGTGTGGAAGGAGGAGTTGATGATGTCCCGGAGATGGGGTGCGATGATGGCGTCGGCTTTGTTGAAGACGTGGTGTGGGTAGGGGTCGGTTGGTGATCCAGAGTGGATGGAGTTCATCGTGCGGGTGGTGTCTTCGGTGCTGATCGGGGTCCAGTTGTAGAGGGTGGTGGTGGCGGGCGTTAGTTCGGTGATAGGGTGCGTGGTCTGTGCGTCGAAGCTGTTGTGTATGTCGGTGATCTTGCGGTGGAAGAACGCGGCGAGTGAGTTGCAGAGGTCTTGCGAGGGCGTGATGTCGTTTTTTCCGGCGCTGGGGTTGGAGAACTCTTTGACGATGCTGAAGAGTTCCTTGCTGTCGTGGGCGTTGTTGTCCAGTCGTTCTTTGAGTGCTGATTTCTTGGTGGCGCGGATCAGCTGATGGTGTTTGCGGGTGGCGTGCTTGAGGGCGGTCCTGTTGTCTGTGGTCTGGTCGAGCCGCCAGGCTTTCTCGAGGGTGCGGCAGTTCTTCTTGGATTCCTTGACTTCGTCGGTGAACCAGGGGGTTTTCTTGCTGCCGGGTCTGCTGGGAGGGTTCTTTAGTGGTGCGAGGTCGTTGGAGCAGGCGGTCAGCCACTTGGTGAGGTTGCTGGCTGCTTCGTTGGGGTCCGTTGTGTTGGTGGGAGTGTTCTGGCTGAGGGAGGCGGTGAGCTGCTCGGCGGTGATCTTGCTCCAGCTCCGGCGGGGAACCTGTTGCGGGTGGTGGTGGGTTGTAGTTTTTCTGAAGCTGAAGTGGACGCAGCTGTGGTCGGTCCAGTGGAGTCCGGTGGCGTGGCTGAAGGAGATGTGCTTGCTGGATGAGAAGACGGGGTCGAGCGTCTGACCGGCGTAGTGGGTGGGAGTGTTCACCAGTTGCTTGAGTCCGAGGTTGGCGAGGTTGTCCAGCAGGGCGGTGGTGTTTCTGTCGTTGTTGTTCTCCAGGTGGAAGTTGAGGTCCCCTAGGAGGATGTAGTCGGCGGAGGGCAGGGCGTGTGGGCTGATGAAGTCTGCGATGTCTTTGCTGAATTGTGTGCGTGGTCCCGGGGGTCTGTAGATGAGGGTGCCTCGGAGGGTGGTCTTGGGGTCAGTGTGTATCTGGAAGTGCAGGTGTTCGGCGGCGGTGAAGGTTTCGTCGGAGTTAGTCGAGATGCGGATGGTGTTCTTGTGTACGATGGCGATGCCTCCTCCCGTCTGGTTGACGCGGTCCTTCCGAGTGATCTTGTATCCATCCGGGATGGCTATGGCGATGTCGGGTGCTGAGGAGGCGTTCATCCAGGTTTCGGTGAGGAAGGCGATGTCCGGTGCTGTCGCGTCGAGCAGGTCCCAGAGTTCCACGGCGTGCCTGTGGACGGAGCGGGTGTTCAGCAGGATGCACTTCAGGTGGTTGCTGCTGGTGCTCGACTTGGCGGGGTGGTGCAGGTCTGGAGGCAGGTGAATCGGCAGGCTTGGCAGGTGAAGGGTCCGTGGGTGCGTTTCGGGGTGGCTCGGTAGCAGGCAGGGTTCCGGCCGGCATTGAGTTCGTTGAGGGTGGCGACGTCATAGGTCCGTCGGGTAGTCTTGCATCGGCGGGGGCCAGGGATCCTGGCGCTGGGCGCGGTCCAGGCGCGGACGGGCGCAGACGGGCTTGCCTTTGGCGCGCCTTCGGCGCACAATCGGCACGCCCGCTGCGCGTCCGCGCGGTCGCCATTTAAGGCTAAGTGGGAGGGAGGAGCAGCTGGGAGGCGGGAGCGGGGAGGACACGGAGCAAAGGGGGCGTGGCCGCGTGAACGGCGGCGGGAAGCGGGGAGTGGGGCGGGCAGGCACAAGGGGAAAAAACCAGCACTCAAAACTACAACAGTTTAACAATTTGGGCACAATCTACTACAAAATACAATCACCTAGATACGACGAACAGCTGGGGAAGGCAGGCAGGCAGACTGCACAACGAGGCTGCGAGCAGCAGCGAGGGGCACACACACAGCTGGTGGCTGTGCGGCGCGGGGGTGCCCTGAGAACAGGTCACACTCACCTGCGCCGCGTGGTCGCCATTTAAGGACAAGTGGGAGGGAGGAGCAGCTGGGAGGCGGGAGTGGGGAGGACACGGAGCAAAGGGGGCGTGGCCGCGTGAACGGCAGCGAGGGGCACACACACAGCTGGAGGCCGTGCGGCGCGGGGGTGTCCTGAGAACAGGTCACCTCTAATAAGTCTGCCAGCCACCTATGCGGCAGCGGTGCAATTCCAGATCTCCCATACTGTGCAGGAGAGTTTGGCATACAGCAGAAACTGACCCATCTCACCTGAAACAACAGGCCAGCCTCAGCCATTGTGCTAAAAGTGCTGTTCAGGTAGAGATCCCATACTCTGTGACAATCACCAGCCATCCATTATTACATGTCCATCAGTATGTATGCACTGAAAGGGCTTCAACCACCAGAGTAGGAGTAGTTGAGCAAACGGGGGCTTCCCCATTACGTGCTTCAATGCTACCTCCCATACCCTTGCCACCTGTTGAACCACAGATGGGCATTCCTCTGGCACCCTTGCTGGACATTAGGTCCTTGGGAACATCATCCTCTTCCACCACTCGGGCCAGGAGCCGCTTTTTTCCATTAACGCAACATATTGTAGTATCCCAGTTACATAGTACAGCTGGAGATCAGGGAGTCCCAGCCCTCCCTTGTAAGGGTCCAGTTTCAGGAAGTCAAGTTTAACTCAGGTCCTCTTGCCTGCCCACATCAAGGCCACCAGTAGGCTATTCCGTTCCGAAAACGTGGACCTCGGTATGTCACAGAAGGAGTAATGTAGGACATAGAGGCAGCGGGCAGATGGTCATTATAATCAGATCCACCCTGCCCATCACTGAGAATGGTAATGTGTTGTAAAACTCCACGGAGGCACACAGACAGTCAAGGACCCAACCCATATTGAGACTGTAGTGGAGACTCGGTGTATGCGTAATGTGCAATCTCAGATACCGGAGCCTCTTTGTTTCCCAGGGCAGATCCATCTCAGGAAGATCAATCATTGGGCATCCTGCCAGTCATGCCAGAGGGAAGAGGATTGTTTTTTGTTTGTTAATGTGTAGCCCAGATGCCCTCCCAAACTCCTCCATAATTTCCAACATCGTCGGCATCAAGCGGTCCAGATGACTCAGGTAGATGAGGGTACCATCTGCATACATTGACACAGTATGCATAGTGTTCCTAGTGTACAGTATACCGCAGTACCTAAGATTCTGTCTCAGGTGTATCACCAATGGTTTCATAACCAGCACAAAAAGAAGCGGGACAGAGGGAAATCCTGCTGAGGCCTCTCCATATATGGATGGGCTCCGACATTATGCTCCTCAGCGTACACAGCCACACCCAGGAGAGGAAACCTTGCCCCATCCCCATGTGTGTCAGTACCTCCCACAGATACACTCAATTCAGGGTTTCAAAAGCTTTTTCAATATCCAGCACCACAAGCGCGGCCTCCATATCTGTCCCATGGACCGAGTACACTATATGAGAGAGGCATCTTAGATTGATATGGGCTCCTCATCCCAGCATAAACCCACACTGGTCATCGGTGACCAGATGAGTTTAAACTCACCATATCACAAGCAACTTGGAGAGAATGTCCATATCAACACCCAGGATTGACAGCGGTCTATAAGACCCTGGAAGTCTCTGGTCCTCGCGGAGCTTGAGAACTGTAGTGTAGCCCCAAAAGTACCCTCTCATGCAGGACCGACGACGTTTATGGATAACATATACTGTGGGTCTGGTGGCAGACTAACTCCGTACACCCCCGCCGCATATGTTAGCCTATAATTTGCATTAGCTACCTCGCAGTGCCACTAGACTCTCCTGCTATCAGAAAGATTAGTTTTGGGCAACCCCAGAACACAATAACCTCAGACTCATGGAAACAATATATTACTTTTCACCCAGTCACTTGTGCTTGCTTGTTTTGCTCGCGGAGAGATACATAGAAGAAACAGTCAGGTGTTTTCACAATAAGAGTTTATTGTACCTTTGTTCTTCTCATGTAAGATCTATGCGCTGCTATAACTTTAATATAGTAGCAGAGAAATAGTACCAGCAGTATAGTGAATAAAAATAAATAGTATTGTTCTACCATTGTGTAATAGTCATGAACAGATACATGAATAGAGAATGCATTTATAAAATAAAGTGCGTGCTCCTAAGATGCCTGACTAGATGTACCTAAGTGCACCTAGTATGTGAGTAGGTGCTATAGAGCCTAAGCCTAAGAGCCAAGAATCCCACTAGGCTTTCAGTCGAACCCCATTACCTGAATAGTGAAAGTGTGGGACTTCATCCTGGACTTGAGCTGGATACCCCGCAAGGGATCGTCAGACCACTGTCAGCTGGAGCGATGGCATGCCTGAGCTGCAGCGTCTCTGGTCAGTGTGTCGGCCTCGAAGTATTGTGTTCCTCCTGCCTTCTGATAGCAAGAGGTGCTGTATTTATACAGTCTATGTACGTGTGTTACCCATTGTTCAGTATGAGGATGATGTTGGGGATTAAACCTTGTGCGTAGATGGGAGAGGTGAAGTGTACCTCCTGGAGAGTGTACTCATCAATTATTGATATGCGCTAAGGATGACGTCTTAGCAATATCGATTGGGAAAAGCCCACCCTCTGCATGGAACTAGGCGAAAGGTTTAGTCCATAAAAGGCTACAGTCCTTATAAGGCGTTAAGTCCTTGGAGTTATGTCCTTATAAGGCTCGTTCATATGAAATAACGGGCGCTGATGTAGGGAAAGTGTACGATGTTCCCTGGACCTATAGTAGGGTACCGATATGAAATATAACACCCACTCCACCTTATACTAAACAATAATAATACACGTCGGGAGGACACGGCCCGGTGGTGCAGGCTCCCCCTGTCCCCGCTGGGTCGGGCCGCGCTGTTTAAAATGATGTCCCTTCCCAGGTTCCTCTATGCACTCCAGAACTCCTTCGATGTTATCCCAGTGGCCTACTTTCGGGAGGTGGAGAGCCTGCAGAGGAGACTGGTGTGGGACGGGCGGGCGCGTATTGCTCTTGCCAAGCTCACTCTCCCCTGGTATGACGGGGGCATCGCGCTTCCTGACATTCGCAGGTACTATTGGGCCTCGCAGCTATCTGCCATTAACCACGCCACGTATGCGCCCGGCTTGAATCCGGCGTATGAGATGGACAAGTTCCTGCTTCCCGGCGGGAACTACCACAGGGCACTTTATTCCCGCCTGGCTGGCCGGACCCTTACGGGTCCTACTAAGATTGCGGTGCGGACCTGGAGGGCTGCCACTGCGGCCATGGGCTGGAGTGAGCGATTAACATGTGCTACTCCCTTGTTTGCTTCCGACCGCCTGGGAAGCTTGTGGACCACGAAGGGGTTTGACCAGTGGGACACGATTGGTATCAGCAAAGTGGGAGACCTGTGGCACAAGGGCGCGGTAAAGACTTTCGCGGTGCTCCAGGCCGAATACGAGCTGACCGACAGGGAGTTCTTCCGCTACGCCCAGGTTCGGCACGCCCTGCTCTCGGTCTTCGGGGAGGGGACCAAGATCCCTGTTTCATCGCCCCTCGAGGACCGCATACTTGATGGACATGTCCCTGATAGTACTATTTCTTTAATTTATAAAAAATTAATCAATCACCGGGCGGACCTTCTTGTTCGCCTTCGGGAGGCTTGGACTGGGGACGGGGTGGAATTGGACGACGAAGATTGGCAGTCTGCACTGTCGTCCCCCAAGGAGGTTGCCATTCCGGCTCGTCTTCGGTTGGTACAGCTCAAGATTCTCCACCGGGTGTATGTGACGGGTCCGCGCTTGGTCTCGATGGGATTTTCCGGCGACGGGCTCTGTAAGCGAGGCTGTGGGCTCAGCGCCACCTTTCTTCATATCCTTTGGGAGTGCCGCGAGGTGGCGGACTACTGGCGCCGGGTCCACACGGTTATGGGACAGGTCACCGGGGTTGTGCTGCTGCCGGAGGTGCGTCGCTGTGTCCTGAATGTGTGGGAGCCCAATGACTACAGCGCGGCTCAGACTCGGTGGGCGGCCCTAGGGAACATGATTGCCAAGAGGGACATAGCGCAACTTTGGGGCGCTCAACGGCCGCCCACCGTGTCAGTATGGAAGGAGAATATGGACTGGTGTATGTTTAGGGAGAAGACTGTGTATGTGGCCCGTGGCAAGCCGGGGGCATGGGGTAGAATTTGGGGGCAATGGAACGCGTATCGCGGAGGCATCTGTACGCCCCCCCTGGTAGATACTGATATCGCCATGTCCCCCTGACCCTTGATGGCTCCTGGCGCCTTTTGGAACAACTACATATGGACGTTCATCTTCCTTGACCCCCTCCCCCCCCCCCCCCTCCGTCCCCGGCCTCCCGGTACTCCTTTCTTTAGCGGTTTGCTCAATTGTCCTGACTGGAGTTTCCCGGGGGGAGCCTGACCCGCACTGGTTTCCCTCATAACTCGCCTTATGTTGTGTATTGTTTGTCTTTTTGTTTTTGTGATTGTTGGACTTACGCTTCCTGTTCCTCGAGAACTATCTGGAGCCACTGCAGGGCAGTGCCCTGGGAACTGATTGTAGCTTTGATATGTGTAGATTTCCTTCTGTACCTAGCGGCCGGCCCGAGTGGTTGTAGGCCCGTACTTGTAACCGAATTATTGCTTAATAAAACCTTTTCAAAAAAAAAAAAAAAATAATAATACACGTTTCTTGAAACACACAGGTATAACAGTGTCAGTGCATATAATTATCAAGCAGTCAATTAAAATGTTTCTAAAAACATTAAAAGCTGCTTTAAACAGTTTAAAACAAGCATTGGCATAGCCAATAGGTCTCGCCTTTGGGACCTTATAAGTGTTTAGCCATGCAACACTTCATGTTGTTGCACCAAGGAGATTGTGCTGGAAAACTAAAAACTTATAAGGTCCCAAAGGCGAAACCTATTGGCTATGCCAATGCTTGTTTTTAAGGAAATTACAACATGAGGCCTGTTGGAAAACTAAAGCTACCAGTAGAAAATCCCTAAAATTAACATTCATGTCATTTAACTGTGCCTAACTGGTTGTGTGCTATTTTGGTGTTCCAAATAGATGCATACCAAACCAGTGAAATGCCTTTTCTACAGCATGCACGCTCGGCAAGTATTAACTAGCACGATTTTAATAGTTTGCCCAAGACCCCATAATATTTAATGCAGCGTTTTACATCGTTGGTGAAGCCTGTAGCAGAATATTATGCCCATGCACAACATTTAATGTTGTTAAACGGAGATAATCCTAACTTGAGTGGCCCCGTTCACGTGTATGGCAATTCCTCAAACTGGTTTTAAATCTCTCCAAAATATAACATCCACAGTAATATAATCTTGGGGGCAGATTTATGTTAGACTTGCGCCACTTTTACGCCGCCGTTGCGTCACTTTTGTGACGCAGCGGCGGTGTAACCCCTGCACCACGTTGCGCCCTATTTACATCGTGACGCATCTATGGAGATGCGTCACGGTGTAAAGCCCTGCGCCACATTAAACCTGCATCAGGTTTAATGTATGCAGGGTGGGCGTTCCATCGGAAAAAGCCTCTGAAAAGTGACGCAGTGAAATCTACAAGATTTCACTCAGTCACTTTTCCGACGCTGCTGCGTCAAAACCCTGCGCCTGCTTGAAGCAGGCGTAAGGCATGACGCAGCATGTTAGGTATGGGCAGCCCCTAAACATTGCTGGAGTTGCGTCGTGCTTGCGACATGACTCCAGCAATGCGCCGCCCTTACGCCATCAGATGCGTCATGCATCTGTTTATCCTTGCGCCACGATGTGCTGCATTGTAAATGCGGCGCATCTGTGGTGGCGCAAGGATAAAATTGCGTGACGCATCTTTCCTGGCGCATCCCTGCTGATTTGCAGGGATGCGCCAGGAAACATAAATCTGCCCCCTAGTAGTTAACTCTTAAATACATTAAACGTTATGCTAGCACAAAGTTAAAAAGGTACATTAAAATTCACATCGTAATATAATTGTGTTTTTTCTTTGGCAATATACCATTAGGCGTCATTTTAAATATTGCATTCCAATGGATTTCTGTGCATCACTGTACACGCTGGCTGGTTTGCCACATCTCATTATGCAAGCATAGAATACAATATGAATAAATTATTCCGAAAATAGAAATACATGCAAATGTGTACAATTGGTAATATACAATCAGCCATGGAGGCCCGATTTGGTTGAGAGGAGTAGAGCTGCATTCGGTATAACAAAAATATTTTTGCTGACCTCAGTGAATTTACAAGAGCTGCTAGGAGTATATTCCCCTTAAGTGCTTCAAAAGAAACTGACCATCTTCGAAAACCGCGAGGCTATCAACAGACCCAGGGATAGATTTTGTAAAGTTCTGTCTGCATGGCACAACGGGAAACCAAACGTAGCACCTATTAATTTAACAATGTTGCACCAGAACAAACGTTAACTTTCCTCAAGGTGTTAATAAGTGGAATTACGAGACGAAACGCCACACTACCTTCCATTGTTATTAAGAAGGATATCACATGACATATTGAAATTATAGTTTCCAGAAGTGGAAATAATCTTCCTTGTCAGATATTCAGCGAATAGAGCACAGTTTTCGTTTTGTGTAGGGTTGAACAGAAAGGACGGCCCACAAGTTATTTTTGCATACTTTGTAAACTAAGGGAGAGGGAGGAGTTTGCTTTGGGTGAGGTCGTCTGCCAAGGTACAATATCTTGTGTGCACTGTGTCTTGTGTACAACAGTAGTCTGCGGTAAAGTTTAGAAAGCTATCCTACGGAGCCACAGGAGTACAAGCCACGAGAAAGCAATGCAGGCAAGGGGTGCTTTATGCCACCTACATCCTCTTCTGGAGTATTTCTGTCTGGAGCCGTCTCCCTGTGGCTTGTCAGGGAACAGACACTTGCAGATCGATGTTGCACGACCAGAGGAGAAATAAACGGAGGGGGAGGAGAGGAAAAGAAAAATAATTCTAACTTACACAAGACTGGAGCAGTCTCAGCAGACAGGCTGGCGTCTGCCGTCCCACACTCCGCCGCCCGCCCATCCGTTGCCTGCGTAGAACAATGGCGCGGCCAAGTGGTAGCAAAAGTGAAAGCAGCTGGCGGCCAAGTGGCGGCAAAAGTGAAAGCAGCTGCAGCATCCCGCGAGTGGTGCGCGCGCTTGGGAGAGCAGTCTTCGCTTGCTGTTTTAAAGCACACTCGTGCTTGTGGCACCCTCTGCCTTGCGGGAGCGAGCAACAGCCAATCAGCATGCGCGCTCCTGCTCGCTCCCGCAAGGTGGATACCGCCACAAGCACTAGTGTGTGCTTCAAAATTAGCAGATCGACGGCTAAAGGCCCTTCTATGCAACGCATGCGTGCTGCGTAGGCGAGACATAAAAAACGATGAAAAAATGTTCTCTGGTAATGTTTGAAAAATGATGTAAATTTCCGCCAATTACAGTCCTAAACGAGTTCGATCACACAAGTTGAACTACTGTAAGCGTGTTTAGAAGTCCATGCTTCGGAAAGGGTCAATTTGAAAAAGTTATTTTGAAAATAGAACGGGAAGGAAAAAGTTCCATAGTTGTTCCCAGCACACGGTGAGCCAGATTCAGATTAGAAGTCCTGGCTGGGAGACATAACATTATCGCTGCCTGCTATAGCAGGGGACAAACATTGAAGTACCTCGCATAGCACGTCAAGTGTGCATAGATGTAACTCCTCCTGTCCAGTAGCTGGTATGTACACTTCCGTTACCGGATCCGAAACCTCGGTGTCGATGCTGGAGCTGAAATTTAATTCAGTCGTGAAAGGCACCTGCGGCTCCTCAAGGAAGGCATGTGTCAAGATGGGAATACGCTGGGGACAAAGTCGAGCATGGGACCACAAGGGCTCCAGCCTGGAGCCTAAGTCCGCTGGTGTTTCCATCAGAGGGGTCAGACAGATGTCCAACTCGCATTTGCTTCCGCAAAACAGGCATCGGAAGACAGGTACAATGCAGTCTTCAAAGACTGGTCTAAAGGATAAGAACCAAGTAGCACTTAGTTTCCTTAGGCGGGTGCACCGAGATGCTGTACCATGCACTCACGGTAATGTCTTTCCAGGAGAGCTTTTGCAATCTCTCTGGAGGATGGTCCGTCCATTGCGCAGTAGGTAGACGATAATCAGGATTCCAGCTACAGCGAGCAGGATCAGAGGTAGATCCCCAAAAATGCTTCCAAACACAGAGTGTATGAAGTTAGGTTTAATTCCGAGGATAGTCTGGAATGTGCTAAGGAATCCGGACCCTATGGTCTTAAATAGGTGAATAATGCCACTCTTAGTAGACATGTTAAAGATACGATCCACCATTTCTACGAAATGTAGGGGCCAATTAGTTCGAATTAGCGTCTGTTTCTCATTCGAGGTTCTTGCAACCTGAAGCACATACATGCCCTAAGGGCATGTATGTGCGCCACATGGCACTTTGAATAATGCCAAAAAGTGCATTTGTCAAAGAAATCGCAAATTACCACCAGCTTCAAGTTGGTGCTAATTTGCGATTTCTTAAGGAGAAATCGCACAACTTGGGTGCGTGTTACATAGCATTTAAGGAATCGCAATTTGCGATTCCTTAAATGCTTATGCAATATTAATAAATAATGCGATGCTAAAATGGCTCATACATCTCATTTTGCCATTTTGTATTCGCAAACGCTGTTTTTTTGCGAATCGCAGAGTTTGCGAACACAAAATCGTTTGATACATATGCCCCTTAATGAGATTTTAAATACATGATTAATTTTTGAAAGTTTGGTTGGTCCGAATATGTTGAAATCAACCTTGTCCCAAACTATACCATCCGGTTTAGGAACAGCTGTGATGTTCACAGATGATAAGTCTCTCTGTTCACGATGTGACGATGTGTGTGGCTTCAGGATGACGTTGACCTTTTGGGCTGTGGAATTTTGTTGAAGATAATGTCTATTAATATGCATACTAAAAGTCAATACTAAGCCTAGCTATAAAAGAAAAAAACATTATCCCTGAAATTACCCAGAGTTCAATCCAAGGTGATACTAGGTATGTTTTTTGAAGGAAGAGAAGAAAGTTCTTTGCTTGTAGCTTGAATGGTGTTTTGGCTGGCGTTGTTTCCGGTTCGCTTGGATCCAGCGAGAACGTATCAAAGTTCATGAAATAGCCAGAAGCTGTTCCATCAATTGTTAGAATTGCATCGGGAATAGTTGAAAATGCTATTTTCCTCTCGATGAGGCAGGTTGATGTAGACGTCTGTATTTGGTCGAATTGCAACTTGTGAATTGTTTTGATTTTGAATATTTGCTTCAAGTGGAATAAGTTCCATAGCGTTGTTGCTTAGTCCTTCATTCCTAACAGGTGGCTTTTCAAACGTGATGAGTCTCTCTGTTTGAACTTCTTGGATTGTAACTAGAGGAGGACGTCTGCTACTTCGGAGTCCACTGAGCCTACTATTCAGTATTGGCCACATAGTGTGGTTTGATTAAGTCAATTGAGACAAATCTTTTCTCCTTTTTTCCGCCAATAGGTGGGAGTAGCACAGTTCTTGTTCCGTGCACTGCAAGGACTGGTACAGGTTTTCTGTAAGAAGGTCCAAATTCCTTTTTATCCACAATTTTCTCTCTGACCAGATCCCCGACTTTTGGGATCCAGACAAGTCTTGCCGTGACTACCTTGACTTCCTCAGTGACGGTCTGCTTTAGATGGACATTGCTTTGTTTTCTCCTGGATTCTTTCAAATCCTGTAAAACAGCCAAACGAACATGGATGTCAAATGGTTTTTCTTCCGCCACTGCGCCTTCACAATCAAGATCAGGTACCCACATTTGTGTCCCAAAGAGGACCTCATATGGAGTGGTTCTCCCTAGTGAGTTTCTTGGCTGGTTATTTAATGTCTGCTGAACCCCATACAGGTGTGTGACCCAACTACCGCCCGTGCCTAATACCCTTGCTGTTAAAGATTGCTTTAAGTCCCAGTTTTTTCTCTCCACAACAGAATTTCGCTCAGGATGATATGAAGATGAGAACCGCAATGCAACACCCATTCCTTCCATTGCCTCTTTGTAAGCCCGAGAGCTAAACGCAGGGCCGCGGTCAGAGTGTAACGTGCTGACTGCATATGTACCGATAAAAACTCGCAAATCTTTTATAACAGCTTGAGCGTCAGCAGAACGCGGAGACCAAACCCATAGGAATCTCGAGCAGGAATCCACTGCCACCATGATATACCTGTATGCCCCGTCCGTTTGTAAGGGGCCGCAGTGGTGCAAGTACACACATGCGAGAGGTTTGTCTGACTTTAGTAATGGCGTCTGTGCTGGGAGTTTAACAGTGGACCCTTTCATCTGCTGGCAGATGTCGCATTTCAAGACATAGTCTTTAGTTTGCTTAGTTAACCCTGGCCACCAATAGTGCTGTTTCAGTAAAGAAATAGTCGCTGTAACGCCTGTGTGTGCAGAGCCCAAACCCTTGTGTGCAGCTAGTATTAAACCTTGCCTACGATTCATATTTGGTATTACTCTGTCCCCCACTCCAGGAATTTGAGCATATGGAATTTCTTGTGCATCTAACATGTAGGAGTACTTGAGTGGAAATTTTTTAGGTACTGCTGTGCTGCCTTTGCATGATGCAATGACATCTACCATTATTTCTCCATCTATTCTCGTTTGTGAACGAGTTAGCGCAGACACGGAAGCTGAGCGAACAGCCCCCTTTGCGGCTTCATCAGCCAATGAATTCTCTTCAACGTGAACGCCATCACGCTGATGACTCAGTCTATGGATCACGTTAGTGCTTGGTAGTTCGGTTTTCAATTCCGCTACCTGCTCCCACAGCAGTTTATGCTTAATTGTGCCACCTTTTGCATCTTTAAACCCGTTCTGTTCCCAATGTTGTAAGTACTCATTGTACGACTGTACACAGTAAAAAGAATTACACACGATAAGTGTGGGGAATTCGTGATCCGTATTTTCCAGTGCAAGTATTAGTTTTTTTAATTCTGCCAACTGAGCCGTGCAGTCTCCTAGAGATTGAGTCTTTGTGCAGCTAAGATGGAACTTGCCATCATGCATGCGACGTTTTAACGATTGCACACGCTGAAAAATATTGCTGCTTACTTCCTATGGCAGGTTGCGCATATCCGTCAGTATAGATAATATATTCATATTGGCATAAGAGGCAAGATTTCATTTGGTAGAGGATATTCTTGTTCATATTGCAGGAATGCTTGAGTTTTTAAACTCGGATAAAATCTGTACTCAACATCTGTTGCAGCAAGAGAATTAGCCCATTGTATCCACCTCAGATGTAATGCTTTTGCATTTGGGATGCTGGCCTTTGTAACAGGTTCTAAAGCTGGTACTGGAGTCACGACAATGATGCGTTTCCCCTGAGCCAGTGCTCTTTCTCTAGCCACGGCAGTCTGAACTGCTGTCAAGATTTTTTCTGTTGAAGTGAAACGCATTTCTGCATTTGTGTGCAGGTGTGATTTGTATGCAATTGGTACAGTTTCCCCCTCATTAAAGCTTAAATATAGCCTGCACCAAAAAAGGAGGATGAGGGCCAACCACAGCTGAGTCCTGCAATAACTCCCATAGTGAGACTACGCCAGGTGCGTCTGTTGGGACATGGTCCACAGAGACAAAGGGTGGCAAGAACTGTGCCGCAAACACTTCCATCAATCCCCAAATCAGCAGAGGACACACAGGTGTTTGGAGGGTTGGAAAAGTCCAAGTTACACATTCAACGCCTGCAACACAAACAAATGAAAACTATGAATCAGAGGTTGCAAAGCATGCAAGACAATATATGTTTGGGATTTAAACACATTCAAAGACAGATGGCCGACAACCAAACAGAGTAGACCACAAAATGAACAGCATGTCAGATGCTCTTTAGAAGTTGTGTCTCCAACTTGCAGACACTTACTTCAGTCAGAAACGGAGAGTAAGACACAGTGGAGCAAGGATGGAAACCCTAAACCGGTCTGTTGGGTGATTTGCCCATTGCAACAGCCATACTATGTCGAAGGACTGTAAATCTACAGGTCTAAATGGACCACTTTAGAGACGATGTATCAAGGGGTTGCAACAAATCACATCTGATGTTGAGCCTATGCAGACTGACCGCATTAAAGGTGTTACAGGCAGAGAAGGTCAGGATAGCGAGGACCAATCGAGCATTAGCATTGGGTCCACTACAGATGCCAGATCAATGATCCGCAGCAGCAGCCGGGCACATGCTGCAACACAACACGAAAGTAGCCTGTCAGGCCGCAGTGCAAGAATCTTTGAGTTTATTTTAATTATTTACTTTTTGACCTTTCTATTCACTTATATCTGGTGACATATCCAGCATAGCAGTATTTGTTTTCCAACTGTTGTTTTGTTTCACTCCAAAATTCATACCTGATATTAAAGATTATTTTGGTTACATGCAATGCATTTTTATTATCAACTTACCTCCCAAAGTAATATGTTGCACTGTGGTCCAAGCGCCTTCTCCCTTCTATTGCTTTGATCTTATCTGTAGTCTGCTGTACTGGTGGCACAGGATCTTCATCCTCTGAATCTGAGGCTGACACGTTGATGTATGGGCCTCTCCTGGTAGTAATATTGTGTAGGATGGCACACGTTGCTGCAATCTTACAAGCAATTTCCACAGCATATTGTAACATACCCTCAGTCTTGTGCAAGCACCATGCAGGAAACGAGCTTTCAGTAGGACATATTTCTGCCCAATCACACTCCTGGTGCGACGATGTGCAATGTTATATTGGCATTCATTCTAGGAGGTGGAGGAAAGGTATGGTGTGAAAATCCATGGAAGTAGGGCATGCACACTAGCACCTTCAAAACAGACATGGATGTGATCTTTTATAATATTTTGCCTAGGAGACAACAAACACATTTCTGTTTGCAGATTTATTTTCTGTACTTGATAGATGTCCATCATCAAACTCCCCCTTTTCCAGCTGTTTGTATATTCTGTTGTGTTTAAACATGAAGAAGTTATGGGTGCTTCCTAGTTATTGCGAACAATATCAATTATATTGTGGGTATTACATACCACTGGAATGTTGAGTGAATGTGTATTTTTCCAGTATCCCATCCAGACACCATATGATATGGGGAAAATTGACTATTCTGTAAAATTGTAATTATGTACTTTGTATTTCCTGGGCATTTGACAAAGGGATACAGGCATATTCCTACGAATGTGTCTGAAGAGAAAATGCCCTTCTCTATCCTGAGGGGTTATGTCAGTTTACCATTCTTCCTTTCGTGTTACATGGAATTCCACAACATTTCAATGATTGATGAATAAGTTGCTTAAACAACACCAAGAATATGCTTCTGGATATCTTGATGATATTGACTTTTACAGTAGGAAGTGGCCAGAACTCCTAAAACATCTCAAAGTAGTCCTTATGGAACTGAAGGGTGTAGTGCTCAATAAAAGCCCTGAGAAAAGTAGCATTGCGATGAATTAAGTAATATATTATGGATATCTCTTAGGGAATGGAGAGTTCAAACCACAGGAAGAAAAGGTTACAACATGACAAACACCAAAAAGGTCATCTAAGGGTCTTGTTAGTGTTAGTGGGGTACTACAAGCATTTCATACAACAAATTTCCCAGATTGCAAATCCCCTTAAGACCTATTAAAGAAAGAGCTTCCCCAAAAATTGGGTCAAGCTAAACCAGAGACAGAGGAAGCCTTTCAGAGGCTTACAATACTGTCTCATCTGCACCAGTTATACAATCTCTTGACTTATCAAAACTATTAATCTTCCAAACTGATGCCTCTGATCTCAGGATAGCCACAGTTCTCTCACAAACAACTACATAGAGAGAGAAAACCCCATTATTTTTATTAATAGGAAAGGGAGTGAAAATATCCCACCGCTGAGAAGAAGTGCCTTGCTATTAAGGAGAGTATTGAAAAACTTTAACATTATCTTGATGGTAGAGAATGTATCCTCTTTACCGATCATCTACCCATAATTTGGTTGTCTTGTAGCAGAGGCAATACCACCTTGAGTATTTTGTGGATCTCTCTCTTTACAACCTTACCACTTTCAGGTTAAAAATAGAAAGATATTTGGAATGTTAAAAAAAAGGTATACAATCTTGGAAGCTTGGGCAGGAGCACTATTTTCATCATGGCGATATGACATACTAATGACAGCAGAAGTGAGATCCACCAGGTAACTCAGTCAGTAAGTGCAGAAAGAGCAGTGCCAGAGTTAGAGTGTATTACTTTCTTACGATTACAGGAGATCACTATCCAAGTATTTAAATTTTGCCTGACACAATTGAAAAGGCAAGTTTGAAGGTGGCCTGCGAGAGGAAAGAGCTGCGACTTTTCCCAATTTATCTGAATGCCCGACAACTCACCAAACTAAGCGAACACTCTCAGAAAGCATGCAGACAGAATTGCAGGTTACAAAGGAAGAGAGTGATGTCAGCGTATAGAGAAACTAAGAGGTGTTTACTGGGGTAACAAAATGCATAGTTGCGATGGTGCTGCCACAACTTAGCAGCCAAAGGCTCGACTGCCAGAGCACAAAGAAAGGTCGATAAAAGGCAGTCTTGTTGTATACCCCGTGTGATCACAAATGAAGGAGACAGTCCACCCTTGATATGCACCCTACCCACAGGTAAAAGTAAAGAAGGCCACCCTAGAACAGAAGATGCGGGGAATCCCATCTGACATATGACAGCTTGAAGAAAATCCCTCTCACGTGAGTCAAAGGTCTTGGTGGCATCTATGAAGACCGCCACAACAGTTAAATTCGGGTCAACATCTTGCAGCGCCGCAAAGAGTGTACGCAGATTGTATGAGGTAGATTACCCAGGGATAAACCCGACTGGTCTGGATGCACCAGAAAGGTCATTAGGAGGGACAGCCTATTACCCAGTAGCTTTTACAATTGATCAAAGAGAGAGGTCTATAAGAATCGCTGCAATCAAAGGATTTGCTGGTGTAAGCAATGTAATAATCAGGGCTTTACGCATGTATTAGAGAAGTTGAAGTTGACAAGTCTCCTGCGCTTCTTTAAAACAGCAAGTAACACAAGGGTCTAGAGGTCCGCATATCCCTTATAAAATTCCACAGGTAGGCCCTCCAGTCCCAGCACTCTCCCAGCCTGCAACTGCTGTGTCCCCTCCCTGACCTCATAAGTGGTAAAATCCTGATCAAGGAAAGTTCCCTGCAAATCACTAAGTCAGTCTATTGCTACATCCTCCAAGTAAGAACTCACCTCTATAGGGTCCCCCCTTCGAGAAATATAGAGGGTAGGGTACTATAGACCAATAGAAACGTTTGTAGGGTGTTAAGGGTGTTGAGGTGTAGCTGACCCTGCTCCCCTTTGATGCTCAAAATATCATTAGCAGACCAGGGACGACTAATCATGGTTGCTAGGGTTTTGCCCGGACGTTCACCTTCCCCATACACTTGTGCAGTAGCATATTTACCACAGAAATGGCATTCCACAGCAGCCACTTCCTGGTATTTGAATAAGACTGACTTGAAAAGTTGGAGAAGCTGTGGGCCTACCACCAGGGCCTTTTGAGTCTCTATCTACTTGAACATCCTCTCCAGATGAGCTAAATGATCTCTGAGGGAGCGCAGCCTCCCCCACTCTTAGCAAGGCATAACCCTCGAACCATAACCTTAATAGCCTCCCACACTGTGCCCACCAGTAGGGGAACCATGCTGTCTTTGCGCTTCCAGAAACCAGATATATCTTTTTGCAACTCTTTCCTAAATTGCTGGTCTAGAATTGTAAACCGAGATAGGTGCCATTTGACCCCCAGGAGGTCTGGTAAAGAAATGGACAGTGTGAGCAAGACAGGACAGTGATCCGAGAGGGGTCTCGCCAAGTGTGTGACCTGCCAAACCCACGGGCCTACTCCCTAGAAACCAGCCAATGGTCCAACCATGACCAACTCCCATGTACACTCGAAAGGACCAGACCTGTTTTCCAAGCATTAAAAATTCAGCTGATTCGATGAGCATGGGTGGGGACAGAACCTCCTATCCATAGGGACACCCTCACATTACCCTTCTCAGAGGGCGGCTTTGAGGTTCCGGAAATTGAAGTTTACTACCTGTGTGCCCAAGCTCATCATGTCATCCACTGGTATCGCCCCACTCTGTTCCCCTGTCATCTGGCTGCTGAGCAGGGATATGGCCCAATTCCTTCTTATTCGTTCCTATGTACCCTGACAGGTACTCCCTCCATTGCTTCCTTCACAATGGCTTGCACCTTGACTGCCTGGCAGTGGTTGTGCCATAAAGTGGGTAAATGCATCCTGTACTTTCAATAGAACCGCTTCTGTATTATCCTTTACTACCAGTTATGCAGGAATCTCTTTGTCGGCTCCAGCTCAAACGGCATGGGTGACATGTATGGGTTGATTTATATCGGGATGGTCACTTTCTTTCCCATGTTGACTATCTGGGAGATGCAGCAACCTCCCCCCTGGAGATTTTCACCTATATTCGGATCATATGCGACACCAGGACCGCTGTACCTGATTTTCCCTCTGAGCCTCCCACCACTACAAACCGTGCTTCAAGCTGCTAGCACTCGCAGCCTGGTTTCCTCATTGTATCGCGCTGCATAGGCAGATTCTCCTGGCTATAGGGGACGAACACGGAAGCAGTGGGAAACAGAAATTGGGAAAGTTCTCACAGCCGACCAGTAGCACGACTCAAAGAGGCCAATAGTAGACTCTGTATTATTCATTTCAAGTTCCTGCACAGAGCATACTATACTCCTGCAAGACTGTATAGGTTTGGACTTGCACGTATGACAAATGTGCCAGATGCAATTTGGTCTGTGCTGACTTTCTTCACCTGGCCTGGGCTAGTGAGCCGGTCCAGGTATATTGTCGGGAAAAGCGTGACACTCTCCTCCACTATGCTAGAGGAAAACATCCTACTGACTCCCTTCATAGCCTTGCTTGGAAATGTCAAAGACTTGAATGTTATGTTCAGGAGTGTCAAGAATCCATGGCATTGTAATGTGACAGAGTCTAGTAGAAAGGCAAGAAAAGCTAAATACCTACTGGTGCGGCTTCATCCTTTGTGGAGAAGAAGGCATCCTTGCAGCAAGTTGTGGATCAGAACATTACTAAAAGAATTGCAGAGAGTACATCGCAAACATTCCAAGATGGCCGCCATGATGAGGGAAGAGAATCCTGAGCGGTCTAGTTGTTTAAGAACAATTCAGTCTGAGGTGCTTGCGTGTGCAGAGCCCGGCGCATCTATCTGACCTTCTGAGGAGAGCAGGTGCATTCCGTATGCGCGCCTTTAGTGAAGAGAAACGGTGGGCCCGATTCACAGAAGTAATCTGAGATGAAAGTCTAACTTTACGACTTTCGGTATTCACAAAGGGCATTTACAAGTAGTAGAGTTAGACTTTGGGTCTAAGTTTAGGCCAAAGTCTAACTTAGACCAAAAGTCTAATTTCACTACTACTAAAGTTAGACTTTTGGTCTAAACTTACAAAAAGTCTAACTTTAGAAGTAGTAAAGTTAGACTTTTGGTCTGAGTTAGAATTTTGGTCTAAACTTAGACCAAAAGTCTAACTTTACTACTCATAAATGCCATTTGGGAATACTGAAAGTCGTAAAGTTAGACTTTCATCTCAGATTACTTCTGTGGACCAGTGGCTCTTCAGGGCACTGGTCCGAAGCAACTAAAGTCTGAAGCAAGAGTCAGTTACTGCGCTAGACTTTCAGATGGCGTCTTGGGAAGAAAGCAGAGTATCCAGAGTTCCGTGTGAGACAACGAGTAGTGTCTCATCAGCGCGTCGGTTCTAATCAAGTTGAGTTAAAAGCAAGAGTCTGTTACTACGCAAGACATCCAGAAGGCTTCTTTGAAAGAGAGCAGTGTTTCCTGAGTTTGTGTGAAACAACGAGTCGTGAGCAGAGTCTCATGACACAAAACTGAACTGCAATCTGTGGAAAGTTTTGTAAAACATTCAGAGTAAATCATTCCTAACAAGCACCTGAACATCGAGTCTTGACAGCATTCGGAAACTATGAGAGAATTAATACAGTGTAAAGCATTCTGAGAGAAAAAGATTATATATGTAAGAGACATAAGTGGTGAGAATAAGAATAATCTGAAAAACAACTACAATTTACAAAAGTATAATAAGAGAGATTTTGTATGAGAAAACACATAAGGAAAATCTTTCACAAATAATTCTGAACCACAATAGAAGGAAATAAAAAAAACATATATATATCGCCGGGTGGATGAAGAACAGCTGCCTACAACTGAACACAGACAAACCAAAGTACTCATCATAGGCCCACATCCTGATGCCTGGAACGACACCTGGCGGCCCACAGCCCTTGGGAACCCACCCCCACCCGTGGACCACGCACGCAACCTCGGAATCATTCTGGACTCCGAACTCAGAATGGACTGCCAGTTCAACGACGTCACCTCTTTCTGTTTTCACGCCCTCCGTCTCCTATGAAAAACCTTCAACTGGATCCCCCTTGAACACAGAAATACCGTCACCCAAGCCCTCAGCAGCACCAGACTGGACTGCAGCAACACACTCTATGCCGGGATCAACAAGAACCTCACCCACACATTCCAGAACATCCAGAACACCGCAGCCAGACTAGTTCTCAACCTACCGCGCCATTGCCACATCACCCAACACCTGCAGACTCTACATTGGCTCCCCGTCGAGAAGAGAATCACCTTCAAACTTCTCACTCACGCTCACAAAGCCCTCCACAACACCGGCCCTGCCTACATGAACCACTGCCTCTCGTTCCACGCACCCCTTAGATCCTTCCACTCAGCCCAGCTCTCCCTCGCCACGGTACCACGCATCAAGAAGACCAGGGTTGGAGTTTGCTCCTTCTCCTTCCTCGTGGCAAAGGCATGGAACACCCTCTCTCTCTGCCTCCGCCAGACACCTACTCTCTCCTAGTTTCTGAAGGACCTCAAGAACTGGCTCTTCACCAAATCAACATGAGCGACCAGCACCGCACGTACCCCTAAAGGCCAGCGAAGACCTCTGACCCACTTGGCCTCTGCCAACACTCCGGGAGTGCCTAAGAGCTGTAAATCCCCAGTGCCTTGAGACCATTCTGGGTGAGTAAGTGCGCTCAACAAACCATGATTGATTGACTGATATATATATATATTACCTACTGGCGGTTGCCAGTAGGTAGTTATAGTTAGGACCTCATTTCTATTCAAAAGGCGTTTTTTCTTTTGCCAATATTTGTGGCGCCATTTGACGAATCTTCATGACATTTTCAAAACTAATGGGGCGCTCTGGTCAGCTCCTGTCTTGAAAGTTTCGGGGTGATTCGTCAAGCGGGGACCAAGAAAAAAGGGGGGTCTCAAACGCGTTTTCCCCATGTTAATTTCCATAGGAACTTTAGACAAAGCTACAGCCCGAACTGCTGAACGGAATTACACCAAATTTGGCAAAAAGAAAGGTCTTGGTTCAGAAAGAGCCCTTTTTTTAAAATGGTGTAAATCCATTCAGTAGTTCCAGAGAGATTAGAAAAAGAAAAATGTCAATATCTGAGCACCGAGGAGGGTTCGCGGACCCTCCCGGGCACAAGCTTCACTCTGATTGGCTGCCAACACTCCAAACCAGGAAGTGTTGGCAGCCATCTTGTGACTCGGTAGAACCGAGTCACAAGAAAACAGTGAAATAAAGGTTAAAAGACAAGAAAAGGAGGCAGGGTAGAAACACCCTGAACAAGGCCTGCTCAAGGTTCCTAGAAGGACCCTCAGGCCAAATTCACGCTGGGTTCGCAAAACCAGACCGAAAAAAAAAAATAACTAAGCAAGGGCTCCCACACTTCATTTTCTATAAGCCCCCGGGTCATGGGACCGCCACCTCCTCGGGTCTTCATTAGTAAATGCGTGGGGGGTCCCAATCCCCGGGGACCGCCACCTCCCCAGGGCATTTTTAATTATGAGCCTGGGGTCCTCGCTGGCCCCCGCTAGCCCCGGGGACCGCCACCTACCCGATGCTTATAATAATTATAAGGGGGTGCCTCGCATGCCTCCCAAGCCCACCTCCCCGGGGCTTCAAAGTAAACTAGGGGGGACCTTCCGGCCCCCTCAAGCCCCAGAGACCACCACCTCCCCGGGGCTATGCAAATTGAATGAGGGGGGCCGCATGGCCCCCCTCCAGGAGCCCTTGATGGCCCTGGGAACCGCCACGCCCCTGGGCTGGCTCCTGCAATGTCCCGGGGTGCCCACCACCAGGACATTGCTGTTTGCTATGGCAGGGCAGGAGCACGGCTCCCGCCCTGCCGCAGCAAACCCTGCTTTGCTTCATTGAAGCAAGAGCAGAAAAACCTGCTCTCGCTTCAATGAAGCAAAGCACGATTGCTTTTGAGCAAGGGGAGCTGCATGTTAGCAGCTCCCCTTGCTCAAAAGCAATGCCGGCTCCCGCAGGAGGTGGAGAACCGGCTGGACTGTGGGGGCATTACGGCTCCCCCCATGGTCCCCAACGCAAAGCGGCCGGCCCTGGGGGATGGGGTCACCCGGGCCAGGAGTGGCCCAGAAGGAGGGCCACACAGACCCCCTCCGCATTCATTTTTTTTAAACGTGTCCGGGCCCAGGGAATGGGGTCCCCGGGTCCAGAAATGGCCCAGGGAAGGGGGGCCATGTGGCCCCCCTCCCCGCAAACATATTTTTTTAAAAAGCCCAGGCCCGGGGGATGGGGTCCCCGGGGCCAATAGTGTCCCAGGGAAGGGGGGCCACGCAGCCTCCTTCCCGTTTATTTTTAAAAAAAGAAAAGAAAATGCTCAGGCCCCGGGAGATGGGGTCCCGGGGCCAAAAGTGGCCCAGGGAAGAGGGGCCAGCCACACAGCCCCCTCACATAAAATAAGAATTTAAAAAAAGAAACCGGTAACTCGCCAGAAGCCCCGCCCCCTCCCTGCAGCACTCTGCAAACGTGCTCCCAGGCGCATTCTAAGTTGGGGGATTAAGTCCCCTTGAATATTGAGGGTCCCTGGGGGCCAACTAGCCCACCAGGTACCTTCAGTAAGCACCACAGAGCTGCATTGCAAAGAGGTGGTCCGAAGCCACGCCCCTGTTTGCACCACTCTGCAAACGCGGTTTCTGGTGCACTGCTGGTGGGGCGATGAGGTCCTCTTGTGTCCTGAGGACCTCAGGACACAAGTGGACTTCATCCTCCGAGCAGCAGTGCGCCAGAAGCCGTGTTTGCAGCATGGTGTAAAAGGCGCGTGGCCTCGGAACACCTCTCTGCAATGCAGCTCTGTGGCACCTACTGGAGGCTAGTTGGCCCCCAGGGACCCTCAGGATTCAAGGGGACTTAATCCCCAAAGTTACAATGCACCAGGGGGCGCGTTTGCACAGTGGTGCAGGGAGGGGGCGGGGCCTGATATAACAAGTGTTCAAACCGCCCCCTGGTGCGTTGTAAATTGGGGGAATAAGTCCCCTTCAAGCTTGAGGGTCCCTGGGGGCCAACTAGTCCACCAAGTACCTCCAGTAAGTGCCACAGAGCTGTGCTGCAGAGAGGTGGTCCGAGGTCATGCCCCTTTTTACACCACTCTGCAAACGCAGCTTCTGGTGCACTGCTGGTGGGGCGATGAGGTTGTCTTGTGTCCTGAGGACCTCAGGACGCAAGTGGACTTCATCCTCCTAGCAGGCCCTGGGGGATGGGGTCCCAGGGCCAATAAATTAGAAAAAAAAGGGGGGCTACACAGCCCCCCTTCTAAAAAAAAAAAAGATCGGGCCTGAGGCCACGGACCCTCCTTGCACCACTCTGCAAACGTGCCCCCTGGCGCGTTTGCAGAGGGGGATGTAATTCCCCTTGAATACTGGGGGTCCCTGGGGGCCAACTAGCCCACCAGGAACCTCCAGTATGCACCAGGGGGCTGTGTTGCAGAGAGGTGTAATGAGGCCACGCCCCTTTTTACACCTCTCTGTAACGCAAAAGATGCAGCACTGTGTTCTCTCCTGATAACAGGTGAGTAAATCGGAATTCGTAGTTCGGCTGATTTTAGAGGAATCTTTGTAAGTTTCAAAAATGGACACTTAGAAACTTTTCTGGTGAAAACCACACAATGGATTCCTAAGGAAGGAAATACAACTTACTGGTAAGTACGCTTAGAATTACTTTTCAGGGTCAGTGCTGGCCTAAAAGATGCAGCCCTGGGTTCTCTCCTGATAACAGGTGAGGATATCCGAATTCGTAGTTCAGCTGATTATAGAGGAATATTTGTACAATGCTGAAGGAAGGGGGAGGGGTCTGAGGTGACCTGTGAAAACACGCCCTGTGGCGCATTTTAAGTTCGGGGATTAATTCCTCTTCAATCCTGAGGTCCCCTGGGGGGCCAACTAGCCCACCAGGTACCTCCAGTATGCGCCAGGAGGCTGCATTGCAGAGAGGTGTTTAGAGGCCACGCCACTTTTTACAACACTCTGCAACGCAGCTCCGTGGCGCTTACTGGAGGTACCTGGTGGGCTAGTTGGCCCCTAGGGGACCTCTGGATTGAAGAGGAATTAATTCCCCAACTTAAAACGCGCCACAGGGCGTGTTTGCACACATATCACCTCAGGCCCCGCCTCCTACCTTCACCACTGTGCAAACACGCCCCGTGGGGTGTTTTAAGTTGGGGGATTAAGTCCCCTTGAATCCTGAGGTCCCCTGGTGGCCAACTAGCCCACCAGGTACCTCCAGTATGCGCCAGGGAGCTGCGTTGCAGAGAGGTGTTCAGAGGCCATGCCCCTTTTTCAACACTCTGCAACGCAGCTTCGAGGCACTTAGTTGAGGTACCTGGTGGGCTAGTTGGCCCCTAGGGGACCTCTGGATTGAAAAGGAATGAATTCCCCAACTTAAAACACGGCACAGGGCGTGTTTGCACACATATCACCTCAGGCCCCGCCCCCTACCTTCACCACTGTGCAAACGCGCCCCGTGGCGTATTTTAAGTTGGGAGATTAAGTCCCCTTGAATCCAGAAGTCCCCAGGCGGCCAACTAGCCCACCAGGTACCTCCAGTAAGCGCCAAGGTGCTGCGTCGCAGAGAGGTGTAAAAAGGGGCGTGGCCTCCTTACACCTCTCTGCAATGCAGCCCCTTGGTGCATACTGGAGGTTCCTGCTGCGCTAGTTGACCCCCAGGGACCCCCAGTATTCAAGGGGAATTAGATCCCCCTCTGCAAATGTGCCAGGGGGCGTGTTTGCAGAGTGGTGCAAGGGGGGGCATGGCCTCCGGCCCGATCCCTTCTTTTTTTTGTCTTTTTTTAGAAGGGGGGCTGTGTATATATATATATATGTATATATAACCTACTGGCGGTCGCCAGTAGGTAGTTATAGTTAGGACCTATTATCCATAGGAAATCCGCAACATTCTATTTAGAATAACTTTGGCGCCGGTTGACAAATCTTCGCCAAATTTCCAAAACTCGTGGCCCGCTCGGGTTCGCTCCTATCCTGAAAGTCTCGGGGTGATTCGTCAAGCGGGGGCCAAGAAAAAAGGGGGGCCCCAAAACGTGTTTTCCTCATGCAATTTTCCATAGGGACCTTTAGTCGCAGCTACAGCCCAAACTGCTGAACTGAATTACACCAAATTTGGCGGAAAGGTAGACCTTGGTTCAGAGTCGTGCCTTTTGCTTAAATGGTGTAAATCTGTTCAGTAGTTCCTGAGAAAATAAAAAGTAAAATCACATATATATCTGGGCGGAGCCTAACCACACATCTCATCGTGAGATCTGATTGCCTGTCAGTATTTCATCCAAGAAGTGTTGGCAGCCATCTTGATACCAATATACATGATAGCACCTCATTAAAAAGCATTGCAGTTAATAGAAGGTTTTAAGACTTTAGTTACATTAAAAATCATTTGTTGATGGTACCATACTCGTTTTAGGAATTGTGGTATGTTCTAAGATGATTTTACTATGTGGAAAAAGCCTTCTGCTGGGATATCATCAATCATGTTTGAGAGAAAACTATTTTCTCATGCTTTTCCCACAGAGGTTTGGAAGGTGATCTATAAGCTAAACTGAGAGCATATTTTCTGTAAATTCACATTATCTTTCTCAGTCATGTGAGAATGAAGTCTGACATTCTCAGTAAAACATGCACATCCAACAAGGGCAGAGACTGTCAGTTGATTCCTTTGTGTACTACTGCAGCTTCCCAGAATGTTCCAAAGAACAACTAGAGCACTAACAGTCCTACTTATGACAAACGTATGGCACACCTGAAGCCATCTTGATTGGAATGAAGTGGTAACTCTTAAAACATTTAATTTAAAAAGGAACAAAATGAGGGGGTTCATTTTGCCATAGAAAGTATGATTAGTGCTGCAGAAATAAAAATTAGGGCACATTTTGAGTGACTTCTCAAATCCTCTTCTATTTCATTAAAAAATTCTGACATGCAGACTGAAACATGCACTTTCAATACCAGCAGCAGACTTCCCTGGTGAGCAGTAGCTTTACTACAGTGATCTAATGAGCAACTAGAGTGCTAACATTCCGAATTTATGGCAAATGTGTGACACATCTGAATGCCTTCTTGATGGAATCAAAGTAAAAAACTGAAAGTATTCCTACTGAGGAGACTGTAGTAAATGACGAAATTAGGAAACTTCATAACAAATAAGCCTCCCAAGATGGCCACCAGAGACAAAAGAGCCCAAATGTAGCACAAAATATCACCCAGATGTAGCCCAAGTATAGCCCAATGACAGAATGTCCCAGAGTGTTCTAAAGAACAACTAGAGCGCTAACAGTCTTACTTATGACAAAAGTATGGCACACCTGAAGCCATCTTGATTGGAATAAAGTGGTAACACTTAAAACATTTAATTTGCAAAGGAACAAAATTAGGGGGTTCATTTTGCCATAGAAATTATGATTAGTGCTGTAGAAGGAAAATTTAGGGCACATTTTGACTTCTCAAATCCTCTTCTATTTCATTAAAAAATTCTGACATGCAGACTGAAACATGCACTTTGAATACCAGCAGCAGACTTCCCTGGTGAGCAGTAGCTTTACTAGAGTGATCTAATGAGCAACTAGAGTGCTACCATTCTGAATTTATGGCAAATGTGTGACACATCTGAATGCCTTCTTGATGGAACCAAAGTAAACAAGCATTGAAAATGCAATAGGTCTTGCCATCGTTTAAGTTAAAGCAATTCTGTTAGTAATTAGGTGGCTTTTTAGCTTTGCTTGCATTAGTGGTTTTCAAACTTTCATGTACATAACATGCATATGTATGCATATATATATATGTATGCATGCATTTATATTTCTATTTATATAGATATGCAGATTATATATATGTTTACCTATGTATGTATAAATATATATACACATACATATCTATAAATGCATATGCATATATATGCATATATATATATATATGTGCATATATGTGCATATGTGTGCTTGTAGAGAGAGGTTAGAGAGAGGTAGAGAGGTAGAGGTGTAGAGGTAGAGAGGAAGAGAGTAGTAGAGAGAGAGGTAGGCAGAGATAGAGAGGTAGAGAGTGGAGAGTGAGTAATAGAGAGTAGAGAGTGAGTAGTAGAGAGTAGTAGAGAGTAGTAGAGAGAGTAGCAGAGAGTGAGTAGTAGAGGGTAGAAGAGTGAGTAGTACAGAGTGAGTAGTAGAGAGTAGTAGAGAGTGAGTATTAGAGAGTGAGTGGTAGAGATTAGTAGAGAGTAGTAGAGAGTGAGTAGTAGAGTGAGTAGTAGAGAGTAGTGGAGAATAGTAGAGAGTGAGTAGTACAGAGTGAGTAGTAGAGAGTGAGTAGCAGAGAGAGAGTAGTAGAGAGTGTGTAGTAGAGAGTGAGTAGCAGAGTGAGAGTAGTAGAGAGTGAGTAGTAGAGTGAGTAGCAGATAGTAGTAGACAGAGAGTAGTAGAGAGGGAGTAGTAGAGAGTGAGTAGTAGATTGAGCAGTAGAGTAAGTAGTAGAGAGTGAGTAGTAGAGAGTAGTAGAGAGAGAGTAGTAGAGACTGAGTAGTAGAGAGCAGTAGAGAGTGAGTAGTAGAGACTGAGTAGTAGAGAGAGAGTAGTAGAGAGAGAGTAGAAGAGAGTAGTATAGAGTAAGTAGTAGAGAGTGAGTAGTAGAGAGTAGTAGAGAGTGAGTAGTAGAGAGTGAGAGGTAGAGAGTAGTGGAGTAGTAGAGAGTTAGTAGTAGAGTGAGTAGTAGAGAGTGAGTAGTAGAGTGAGTACTAGAGAGTAGTGGAGAGCGAGTAGTAGAGAGCAAGTAGTAGAGAGTGTGTAGTAGAGAAAGAGTAGTAGAGAGTGGTAGAGAGTGAGTAGTAGAGAGAGTAGTAGAGAGTGAGAAGTAGAGAGAGTAAGAGAGAGTAGTAGAGAGTGAGTAGTAGAGTGAGTAGTAGAGTAGTTGAGAGCGAGTAGTAGAGAGTGAGTAGTAGAGAGTAGTTGAGAGCGAGTAGTAGAGAGTGAGTAGTAAAGAGTAGAAGAGAGAGAGTAGTAGAGAGAGAGTAGTAGAGTGAGTAGTAGAGAGTGAGTAGTAGAGTAGTAGAGAGTGAGTGGTAGAGAGTAGTAGAGAGTGAGTAGTAGAGAGTGAGTAGTTTAATTTAAAAGGAACAAAATGAGGGGGTTCATTTTGCCATAGAAAGTATGATTAGTGCTGCAAAAAGTAAAATTAGGGCACATTTTGAGTGACTTCTCAAATCCTCTTCTATTTCATTAAAAAATTCTGACATGCTGACTGAAACATGCACTTTCAATACCAGCAGCAGACTTCCCTGGTGAGCAGTAGCTTTACTACAGTGATCTAATAAGCAACTAGAGTGCTAACATTCCGAATTTATGGCAAATGTGTGACACATCGGAATGCCTTCTTGATGGAATCAAAGTAAAAAACCTGAAAGTATTTCCTACTGAGGAGACTGCAGTAAATGAGGAAATTAGGAAACTTCATAACAAATAAGTCTCCAAGATGGCCACCAGAGACAACAAATAAGTCTCCAAGATGGCCACCAGAGACAAAAGAGCCAAAATGTAGCACAAATATCACCCAGATGTAGCCCACGTATAGCCCAAATACAGAATGTCCCAGAGTGTTCTAAAGAACAACTAGAGCGCTAACAGTCTAACTTATGACAAAAATATGGCACACCTGAAGCCATCTTGATTGGAATAAAGTGGTAACACTTAAAACATTTAATTTTCAAAGGAACACAATGAGGGGGTTCATTTTGCCATAGAAATTATGATTAGTGCTGCAGAAAGAAAAATTAAGGCACATTTTGACTTCTCAAATCCTCTTCTATTTCATTAAAAAATTCTGACATGCAGACTGAAACATGCACTTTGAAAACCAGCAGCAGACTTCCCTGGTGAGCAGTAGCTTTACTACAGTGATCTAATGAGCAACTAGAGTGCTACCATTCAGAATTTATGGCAAATGTGTGACACATCTGAATGCCTTCTTGATGGAACCAAAGTAAACAAGCATTGAAAATGCAATAGGTCTTACCATCGTTTAATTTAAAGGATTCTGTTAGTAGTTAGGTGGCTTTTTAGCTTTGCTTGCATTAGTGGTTTTCAAACTTTCACGTACATAACATGCATATGTATGCATATATATATATATGTATGCATGCATTTATATTTATATTTATATAGATATGCAGATTATATATATGTTTACCTATGTATGTATAAATATATATACACATACATATCTATAAATGCATATGCATATATATGCATATATATATATATGTGCATATATGTGCATATGTGTGCTTGTAGAGAGAGGTTAGAGAGAGGTAGAGTGGTAGAGGTCTCGAGGTAGAGAGGAAGAGAGTAGTAGAGAGAGAGGTAGGCAGAGATAGAGAGGTAGAGAGTGGAGAGTGAGTAATAGAGAGTAGAGAGTGAGTAGTAGAGAGTAGTAGAGAGTAGTAGAGAGAGTAGCAGAGAGTGAGTAGTAGAGAGTAGAAGAGTGAGTAGTAGAGAGTGAGTAGTAGAGAGTAGTAGAGAGTGAGTATTAGAGAGTGAGTGGTAGAGATTAGTAGAGAGTAGTAGAGAGTGAGTAGAAGAGTGAGTAGTAGAGAGTAGTAGAGAATAGTAGAGAATGAGTAGTACAGAGTGAGTAGTAGAGAGTGAGTAGCAGAGAGAGAGTAGTAGAGAGTGTGTAGTAGAGAGTGAGTAGCAGAGTGAGAGTAGTAGAGAGTGAGTAGTAGAGTGAGTAGTAGATAGTAGTAGACAGAGAGTAGTAGAGAGTGAGTAGTAGAGAGTGAGTAGTAGATTGAGCAGTAGAGTAAGTAGTAGAGAGTGAGTAGTAGAGAGTAGTAGAGAGAGAGTAGTAGAGACTGAGTAGTAGAGAGCAGTAGAGAGTGAGTAGTAGAAACTGAGTAGTAGAGAGAGAGTAGTAGAGAGAGAGTAGAAGAGAGTAGTATAGAGTAAGTAGTAGAGAGTGAGTAGTAGAGAGTAGTAGAGAGTGAGTAGTAGAGAGTGAGAGGTAGAGAGTAGTGGAGTAGTAGAGAGTTAGTAGTAGAGTGAGTAGTAGAGAGTGAGTAGAAGAGTGAGTACTAGAGAGTAGTGGAGAGCGAGTAGTAGAGAGCAAGTAGTAGAGAGTGTGTAGAAGAGAGTGAGTAGTAGAGAGTGGTAGAGAGTGAGTAGTAGAGAGAGTAGTAGAGAGTGAGAAGTAGAGAGAGTAAGAGAGAGTAGTAGAGTAGTAGAGAGTGAGTAGTAGAGTGAGTAGTAGAGTAGTTGAGAGTGAGTAGTAGAGAGTGAGTAGTAGAGTGAGTAGTAGAGAGTAGTTGAGAGCGAGTAGTAGAGAGTGAGTAGTAAAGAGTAGAAGAGAGAGAGTAGTAGAGAGAGAGTAGTAGAGAGTAGTAGAGTGAGTAGTAGAGAGTGAGTAGTAGAGAGAGAGTAGTAGAGAGTGAATAGTAGAGGAGTAGAGAGTGAGTGGTAGAGAGTAGTAGAATGAGTAGTAGAGAATAGTAGAGAATGAGTAGTGGAGAGTGAGTAGTAGAGAGTAGTAGAGAGCGATTAGTAGAGAGTGAGTAGTAGGGAGTGAGTAGTAGAGAGTGAATAGTAGAGAGTGAGTAGTAGAGAGAGAGTAGTAGAGAGTGAGTAGCAGAGAGTAGTAGAGTGAGTAGTAGAGAGTAGTAGAGTGAGTAGTAGATAGTGAATAGTAGAGAGAAGTAGTAGAGAGTAGCAGAGAGAGAGTAGTAGAGAGTAGTAGAGAGTGAGCAGTGGAGAGTGAGTAGTAGTAGTGAGTGAGTAGTAGTAGTGAGTGAGTAGTAGAGAGTGTAGAGAGTAGTAAGAGAGTAGGAGTATGAGTAGTAGAGAGAGTGAGTAGTAGAGAGTAAGTAGTAGAGGAGGTAGTAAGGGTAGTGAGTGAGTTAGAGTAGAGAGTGAGATAGTAGAGAGTAGTAGTAAGAGTGAGTGTAGTAGAGAGTGAGTAGTAGAGTGAGTAGTAGAGAGAGAGAAGTAGAGAGTAGTAGAGAGTGAGTAGTAGAGTAGTAGAGAGTAATCAGTCAGTGTCAGTCAGTGTCAGTCAGTCAGTCAGTGTCAGTCAATCAGTGTCAGTCATTCAGTGTCAGTCAGTCAGTGTCAGTCAATCATTGTCAGTCAGTCAGTTTCAGTCAATCAGTGTTAGTCAGTGTCAGTATCAGTCAATCAGTGTCAGTCAGTGTCAATCAGTCAGTGTCAGTCAGCCAGTGTCAGTCAGTCAGTGTCATTCAATCAGTGTCAGTCATTGTCAGTCAGTCAGTTTCAGTCAATCAGTGTCAGTAAGTGTCAGTGTCAGTCAGTGGCAGTGGCAGCCAGTGTCAATCAGTCAGTGTCAGTCAGTCAGTGTCAGTCGGTCAGTGTCAGCTAGAGCAGCTCTGCTGACCTGGTTTTTTGGCTCTAAAGCAGCTCTGCTGACCTGGTTCTCTCCCTCTAAAGCAGCTCTGCTGACCTGGTTTCTCTGGCTCTACAGCAGGTCTGCTGACCTGGTTCTCTGGCTCTAGAGCAGCTCTGCTGACCTAGTTCTTAGGCTATAGAGCAGCACTGCTGATTTGGTTCTCTGGCTCTACAACAGCTCTGCTGACCTGGTTCCCTGGCTCTAAAGCAGCTCTGCTGACCCGGTTCTATGGCTCTAAAGCAGTTCTGGTGACATGGTTCTCTGGCTCTAGAGCAGCTCTCCTGACTTGGTTCTCTCCCTCTAGAGCAGCTCTGCTGACCTGTTTCTCTGGCTCTAAAGCAGCTCTGCTGACCTGGTTCTATGGCTCTAAAGCAGCTCTGCTGACTTGGTTCTCTGGCTCTAGACCAGGTCTGCTGACCTGGTTCTCTGGCTCTAAAGCAGCTCTGCTGACCTGGTTCTCTGGCTCTAAAGCAGCTCTGCTGGCCTGGTTCTCTGTCTCTAAAGCAGCTCTGCTGACCTGGTTCTCTCCCTCTAAAGCAGCTCTGCTGACCTGGTTCTCTGGTTCTAGAGCAGCTCTGCTGACCTAGTTCTTAGGCTCTAGAGCAGCTCTGCTGACCTGGTTTTCTGGCTCTACAACAGCTCTGCTGACCTCGTTCTCTGGCTCTAAAGCAGCTCTGCTGACCCGGTTCTATGGTCTAAAGCAGTTCTGCTGACCTGGTTCTAAGCTCTAGAGCAGCTCTGCTGACCTGGTCCCTTGGCTCTAAAGCAGCTCTGCTGACCTGGTTCTCTCCCTCTAAAGCAGCTCTGCTGACCTGGTTCTCTCCCTTTAAAGCAGCTCTACTGACCTGGTTTCTCTGGCTCTACAGCAGCTCTGCTCACCTGGTTCTCTGGCTCTAGAGCAGCTCTGCTGACCTGGCTCTCTGGCTCTAAAGCAGCTCTGCTGACCTGGTTTCTCTGGCTCTACAGCAGCTCTGCTGACCTGGTTCTCGGCCTCTAGAGCAGCTCTGCTGAGCTGGGTCTCTGGCTCTAGAGCAGCTCTGCTGACCTGGGTCTCTGGTTCTAGAGCAGCTCTGCTGATCTGTTTCTTATGCTCTAGAGCAGCTCTGCTGACCTGGTTCTCTGGCTCTACAACGGCTCTGCTGACCTGCTTCTCTGCACTCAAGATGCACGCACCCAACTTCGCAAAAATATACTTAAAAATAATATACGTTTATTATAAGTACAAATGTATTATTTTGATGAATATCTTAGATAATCTCTTGCCCTAATATGTATATTAACCCCTTCCCTGCTCATGACGGAACCACTCCGTCATGAGCCACGGGTGCCGTGTGCTCATGACGGAGTGGTTCCGTCATGCTGCAGCCGTTGACGGGCGCTCCGCCCATGCGGCGCTAATTCCCCGCCTGTGCGGGCGATTAGCGCCGTGGGCGGAGTCATGACAGAACCACTCCGTCATGAGCACAGCTCAACCATGACTCATGACGGAGTGGTTCCGTCATGAGCACGGCGCCACCCAAGTGCCCCCAAACCCCCCAAAGCGCCGCGGCGGAATTCCCGCCGCGGCGAAGGGGTTAAAGACACATACATATCATTTTGGAACATAAATTGTTTTTTGCGGGAGTCGCGCACCCAGCGCACCCCAGCACATATATGACGTCACACGGGACCCGCAACCGCGCAAGCATCTCGTACCGTAATGCGCATGTGTCGCGAATGCGCGGGAGCAGGAGTCGCGGACTGGTCGCATACCAATCGCGCACATCACGTAATATTAAATGTATATGATGTAACTGAAAAACATGGAGCCGTTGAACACCGTACGCGGATCCTTCACGACTTTTCTAAAATGACAGCTAGAATGCGCGCACCTACCGTGATGTGTACGCTTTGAGTGCGCGACTCCGAAAAAAAAAATGTTTTAAAGAAAATAATATCAATCTATTCAAATAAAAAATTAAAACAAGAAAATGAATCAATATTTCAGTTTGACTTTTTTTGTTACATTTTTTTTTGCAATTTTCAGAAAAATATATAATGTTATTTAATGAATAAAATATTTATAAATAGGTAAAAAACTGTAGAAAATCAGGACAAAAAAATAGGTATAACTACTACATGCCTGCTGATGTATAACTGCTAAATGCATTGCTGATGATGTCACATATTGCATCATTCATGACATGGTCAGTGACATCACTGATGACATCACTGATGACATCATCCACGTAACAATCTGATACACCTCATCATACACTAGTATAAACTTTCATCACTCACTGTAAAATACAGAGTACCATATTTGAAACCATTGACACACCAATACCAGTTACTACTTACCCACTCACTGATTCCTAAGTCTACACACACAACTACCCATTCAACAACAGAATCATTTATACATGCAGTCACTAATTAATAGAACACTATCAAATGCACTTCTACACATATATAGACATTGACACATCAGCAGTCATCTTAGTCGGTTATGCAGTCATCCTACTCACTCATGAAAAAAATTTATCACACTTACATTTACTCACTTACACAATTATCCAACAACACCTCATTTATTCAAACACATAGTAACTCATAATCCGATTGGCCGCACTCTGCTCGTCCTACCAGCATGTTACCCCAAGGAACTGTGGTCCATGTAGTGGCGACGGCGATTACGCCTGTGCCAAAAGTGTTCGAAGAAAGTAAGTGTCGCAAATTCTGTTTTGCAGGAAAGGGCTTTGTTGATAATTTGATCTTGGTCACTAAATGCAGTCTTATATGTCAGTGTGTTTATACCACATTGGCAGGCTTTACAACTACTGCATTTGAAAAAGCCTTTTCGCTGGCTAAGCCAGTTTCCTTTAGGTTTTGCAATCGGATTGTTCTGTACTAGTTTGTCACGCATATTAGGCGCCCTTCTATTGGTTATGGACAGTTTTACAGGTAGAGTGGGGCCTAAGATAGGGTCATTTCTTATCAAAGGCCAACTTCTCTGTACAATCCTGTTTATTTCAAGGCTTTGTTTGCTGAAACCCAATACCATCCGGAATTCATCTTTTTTGGGACTAGGTGTTATGTTGGGTATTTGGCTAGACGATTCTTTGATGTGTGTTTTTAGAAGAGTGTCTCTGTCTATCATGGCACATTTTGAGATAGCTGCTTCAATGCATTTTTTGGAATACCCACGTTGGAGGAATCTTGTCCGGCTATTGTGTTGGGCTTTTAGTAGTTCATCATTTGTACTACAAATTCTCTTTAGCCGGATCATTTCCCCATATGGGATGCTCTGTACCAAATGTTTGGGATGTAGACTAGTTGCGTGCAGTACTGAATTAACTGCCGTGGGTTTTCGGTGGACTTTGGTTTCAATACTCTCATTGTATATATAAATTTCAACATGTAAAAAAGTGACTTTTGAAGCACTGATTTCGTATGTGAAATTCAAATGGATGTTGTTTATATTGAGTTTGTCAATAAATGTTTTAGCCTCCAACTCAGTGCCATCCCATAATAAAAACAAGTCGTCTATATAACTCCACCAACATTTTACTTTGTTGTCTAGGGTGTCCGAAAAATTTCTGTGGAGGACCAGTTCCTCCCACCACCCCATATGGAGGCAGGCGTAACTTGGTGAGAAACTTGCGCCCATCGCCACACCTCGCAGTTGTTGATAGACAATGTTCTGAAATAAAAATAAATTGTTATGAAGACAAAAGTCAATCATGTCAACGAGCATCTTATTGTGGGCTTGGTGGATAGATGCCCTTTTGCTGAGATAATATTGTACTGCTTTAAGACCATCGATGTGATTGATGCTCGTGTACAATGCTGTGATGTCTATAGTTATTAGTAGATATCCTTTTTTCCACTCAAAGTTATGAATTTTGGTTAAAAAATCACCAGTGTCTCTTAAATATGAAGGAAGTGCCTGTACAAACTCCTGAAGGAAATAGTCAATATATTGAGACGTATTTTCAGTCAAACTATTTCTCGCCGAAATAATAGGGCGCCCAGGTAGTTTGATAGGGTTTTTATGCAGTTTTGGTATAAAATAGATTTCCGGGGTTGTAGGTGTGTTGTTTCGCAGGAAACTATATTCATCTTTGTTTAAAAGCCCCAAACTTCTCCATGCCATGAGTTTGCTGTAGTAGCTGTCATATGTCGATTTTAATCTTAAAGAATCACTACTCCGGTAACATTGTATATCCATGAGTTGGCTAAGGGCTTCTGCATTGTAATCTTCCTTTGACCAGATTACTAGATTCCCGCCCTTGTCAGCATTTCTTATAACAATATCTTGATTGCTTGACAACTTTTTCATAAGCTGTTGATATTTGATATTGTGTTTTTTCATGTTAGTTTTGCGGGTCTCTTTATTTGGTTTGTTAATCTTTAGATTCAGATTTTTTAATCCCATGATTATTTGTTCGTGGTATACGTCTATGGCGTCTCTTGGCATAATAGGTACGAAGACTGAACGTGGTTTGAACTTTGATGTTGACTTTGAATGTTCAGTAGCCGATGTCATTGATGTCGCTGCTTCATCTTGGGCATTTGTAGATAATGCCAATGATTGTAAGTCTTTTAATAGTGGCATGTCCTCATTTGTTAGGCCATAAATTGAGGGAGACCCACTGAGAGGAGGTGATAATGCTAATGTATCTTTGGTATTTGTCCCTTTCATTAAATGATATTTAAGAAGTTTTAATTTTCGAATGGTTTTGTATACATAGACCCTGGTTGCAGCATAATTAAATGAACTTTCTGGGCAGAAAGATAGTCCTAGTGACAACAGTTGTAGTTCAGCAGTATTGAGGGCCAAGGATGTTAAGTTGGTCACCGTGATGTTATTGCTGTTTGTTTGTACAGCATCTATTTTCGGTTCCACCGGCGAGTCTGATACCGCCAGGTTGAATCTCCTTTGTTGTGCCCTTCTCCTTTCTCTTCGTGTGACTGTTTTTTGGTTGATATTTGTTGTTGCGATTTTTTTGGTCGAAGTATTTGTTTTCTCTCTTCGACTAAAAAATCAAGTTCTTCTGCGAGAGATATATATATATATATATTACCTACTGGCAGTCGCCAGTAGGTAGTTATAGTTAGGACCTATTTTCCATAGGAAATCCGCAACATTCTATTTGGAATAACGTTGGTGCCCATTGACGAATCTTCGTGAAATTTTCGAAACTTTTGGCCAGCTCCGGTCCGCTCCTATCCGGAAAATTTAACGGTGATTCGTCAAGTGGGGGCCAAGAAAAAAGGGGGGTCCCAAAACGCATTTTCCCCATGCATTTTCCCATAGAACCTGTTGACGCAGCTACAGCCCGAACTGCTGAACGGAATTACACCAAATTTGGCAAAGAGGTAGTCCTCAGTTCAGACTCATGCCTTTTGCTTAAATGGTTTAAATCCGTTGAGTAGTTCCTGAGAAAATTAGAGTCAAAAAGATAGATATATCTGGGCGGAGCCTAACCACACATCTCATCGTGAGATCTGATTGGCTGTCAGTACTTCATCCAAGAAGTGTTGGCAGCCATCTTGGGACCAATATACATGATAGCACCTCATTAAAAGCATTGCAGTTAATAGGAGGTTTTAAGACTTTAGTTACATTATAAACCATTTGTTGATGGTACCATACTCATTTTAGGAATTGTGGTGTGTTCTAAGGTGATTTTACCATGTGAAAAAGGCTTCTGCTATGATATCATGAATCATGTTTGAGAGAAAATTATTTTCTCATGCTTTTCCCACAGAGGTTTGGAAGGTAATCTATAAGCTAAACTGAGAGCATATTTTCTGTAAATTCATATTATCTTTCTAAGTCATGTGAGAATGAAGTCTGACATTCTCAGTAAAACATGTACATCCAACAAGGGCAGAGATTGTCAGTTGATTCCTTTGTGTTCTACTGCAGCTTCCCAGAGTGTTCTAAAGAACAACTAGCGCGCTTACAGTCCTACTTATGACAAACGTATTGCACACCTGAAGCCATCTTGATTGGAATAAAGTGGTAACTCTTAAAACATTTAATTTAAAAAGGAACAAAATGAGGGGGTTCATTTTGCCATAGAAAGTATGATTAGTGCTGCAGAAAGAAAAATTAGGGCACATTTTGAGTGACTTCTCAAATCCTCTTCTATTTCATTAAAAAATTCTGATATGCAGACTGAAACATGCACTTTTAATACCAGCAGCAGACTTCCGTGGTGAGCAGTAGCTTTACTACAGTGATCTAATGAGCAACTAGAGTGCTAACATTCAGAATTTATGGCAAATATGTGACATATCTGAATACCTTCTTGATGGGATCAAAGTAAAAAAAACTGAAAGCAGTTCCTACTGAGGAGACTGCAGTAAATAAGGAAATTAGAAAACTTCATAACAAATAAATCTCCCAAGATGGCCACCAGAGACAAAAGAGCCCAAATGCAGCACAAATATCACCCAGATGTAGCCCACATGTAGCCCAGTGACAGACGTGTGCAAAACACTTATTTTTTGTGTATTTGCAGTTTTATATAGTGCAGACTTGTCAGGTATTGGAGTGCTTTACATGAGCATTGGTTACATCACACAAGATCAAATTCATTTTGGTTGTAGACATGGGGAGATTAAGTGATTTGACCAGAATCACAGAATGTTGAGCTGAAGCAGAAACTCCAACCTGGTTCCCCAGTTGCTGGTGTAAGCAATGTAATAATCAGGGCTTTACGCATGTATTAGAGAAGTTGAAGTTGACAAGTCTCCTGCGCTTCTTTAAAACAGCAAGTAACACAAGGGTCTAGAGGTCCGCATATCCCTTATAAAATTCCACAGGTAGGCCCTCCAGTCCCAGCACTCTCCCAGCCTGCAACTGCTGTGTCCCCTCCCTGACCTCATAAGTGGTAAAATCCTGATCAAGGAAAGTTCCCTGCAAATCACTAAGTCAGTCTATTGCTACATCCTCCAAGTAAGAACTCACCTCTATAGGGTCCCCCCTTCGAGAAATATAGAGGGTAGGGTACTATAGACCAATAGAAACGTTTGTAGGGTGTTAAGGGTGTTGAGGTGTAGCTGACCCTGCTCCCCTTTGATGCTCAAAATATCATTAGCAGACCAGGGACGACTAATCATGGTTGCTAGGGTTTTGCCCGGACGTTCACCTTCCCCATACACTTGTGCAGTAGCATATTTACCACAGAAATGGCATTCCACAGCAGCCACTTCCTGGTATTTGAATAAGACTGACTTGAAAAGTTGGAGAAGCTGTGGGCCTACCACCAGGGCCTTTTGAGTCTCTATCTACTTGAACATCCTCTCCAGATGAGCTAAATGATCTCTGAGGGAGCGCAGCCTCCCCCACTCTTAGCAAGGCATAACCCTCGAACCATAACCTTAATAGCCTCCCACACTGTGCCCACCAGTAGGGGAACCATGCTGTCTTTGCGCTTCCAGAAACCAGATATATCTTTTTGCAACTCTTTCCTAAATTGCTGGTCTAGAATTGTAAACCGAGATAGGTGCCATTTGACCCCCAGGAGGTCTGGTAAAGAAATGGACAGTGTGAGCAAGACAGGACAGTGATCCGAGAGGGGTCTCGCCAAGTGTGTGACCTGCCAAACCCACGGGCCTACTCCCTAGAAACCAGCCAATGGTCCAACCATGACCAACTCCCATGTACACTCGAAAGGACCAGACCTGTTTTCCAAGCATTAAAAATTCAGCTGATTCGATGAGCATGGGTGGGGACAGAACCTCCTATCCATAGGGACACCCTCACATTACCCTTCTCAGAGGGCGGCTTTGAGGTTCCGGAAATTGAAGTTTACTACCTGTGTGCCCAAGCTCATCATGTCATCCACTGGTATCGCCCCACTCTGTTCCCCTGTCATCTGGCTGCTGAGCAGGGATATGGCCCAATTCCTTCTTATTCGTTCCTATGTACCCTGACAGGTACTCCCTCCATTGCTTCCTTCACAATGGCTTGCACCTTGACTGCCTGGCAGTGGTTGTGCCATAAAGTGGGTAAATGCATCCTGTACTTTCAATAGAACCGCTTCTGTATTATCCTTTACTACCAGTTATGCAGGAATCTCTTTGTCGGCTCCAGCTCAAACGGCATGGGTGACATGTATGGGTTGATTTATATCGGGATGGTCACTTTCTTTCCCATGTTGACTATCTGGGAGATGCAGCAACCTCCCCCCTGGAGATTTTCACCTATATTCGGATCATATGCGACACCAGGACCGCTGTACCTGATTTTCCCTCTGAGCCTCCCACCACTACAAACCGTGCTTCAAGCTGCTAGCACTCGCAGCCTGGTTTCCTCATTGTATCGCGCTGCATAGGCAGATTCTCCTGGCTATAGGGGACGAACACGGAAGCAGTGGGAAACAGAAATTGGGAAAGTTCTCACAGCCGACCAGTAGCACGACTCAAAGAGGCCAATAGTAGACTCTGTATTATTCATTTCAAGTTCCTGCACAGAGCATACTATACTCCTGCAAGACTGTATAGGTTTGGACTTGCACGTATGACAAATGTGCCAGATGCAATTTGGTCTGTGCTGACTTTCTTCACCTGGCCTGGGCTAGTGAGCCGGTCCAGGTATATTGTCGGGAAAAGCGTGACACTCTCCTCCACTATGCTAGAGGAAAACATCCTACTGACTCCCTTCATAGCCTTGCTTGGAAATGTCAAAGACTTGAATGTTATGTTCAGGAGTGTCAAGAATCCATGGCATTGTAATGTGACAGAGTCTAGTAGAAAGGCAAGAAAAGCTAAATACCTACTGGTGCGGCTTCATCCTTTGTGGAGAAGAAGGCATCCTTGCAGCAAGTTGTGGATCAGAACATTACTAAAAGAATTGCAGAGAGTACATCGCAAACATTCCAAGATGGCCGCCATGATGAGGGAAGAGAATCCTGAGCGGTCTAGTTGTTTAAGAACAATTCAGTCTGAGGTGCTTGCGTGTGCAGAGCCCGGCGCATCTATCTGACCTTCTGAGGAGAGCAGGTGCATTCCGTATGCGCGCCTTTAGTGAAGAGAAACGGTGGGCCCGATTCACAGAAGTAATCTGAGATGAAAGTCTAACTTTACGACTTTCGGTATTCACAAAGGGCATTTACAAGTAGTAGAGTTAGACTTTGGGTCTAAGTTTAGGCCAAAGTCTAACTTAGACCAAAAGTCTAATTTCACTACTACTAAAGTTAGACTTTTGGTCTAAACTTACAAAAAGTCTAACTTTAGAAGTAGTAAAGTTAGACTTTTGGTCTGAGTTAGAATTTTGGTCTAAACTTAGACCAAAAGTCTAACTTTACTACTCATAAATGCCATTTGGGAATACTGAAAGTCGTAAAGTTAGACTTTCATCTCAGATTACTTCTGTGGACCAGTGGCTCTTCAGGGCACTGGTCCGAAGCAACTAAAGTCTGAAGCAAGAGTCAGTTACTGCGCTAGACTTTCAGATGGCGTCTTGGGAAGAAAGCAGAGTATCCAGAGTTCCGTGTGAGACAACGAGTAGTCATCAGCGCGTCGGTTCTAATCAAGTTGAGTTAAAAGCAAGAGTCTGTTACTACGCAAGACATCCAGAAGGCTTCTTTGAAAGAGAGCAGTGTTTCCTGAGTTTGTGTGAAACAACGAGTCGTGAGCAGAGTCTCATGACACAAAACTGAACTGCAATCTGTGGAAAGTTTTGTAAAACATTCAGAGTAAATCATTCCTAACAAGCACCTGAACATCGAGTCTTGACAGCATTCGGAAACTATGAGAGAATTAATACAGTGTAAAGCATTCTGAGAGAAAAAGATTATATATGTAAGAGACATAAGTGGTGAGAATAAGAATAATCTGAAAAACAACTACAATTTACAAAAGTATAATAAGAGAGATTTTGTATGAGAAAACACATAAGGAAAATCTTTCACAAATAATTCTGAACCACAATAGAAGGAAATAAAAAAAACATATATATATCGCCGGGTGGATGAAGAACAGCTGCCTACAACTGAACACAGACAAACCAAAGTACTCATCATAGGCCCACATCCTGATGCCTGGAACGACACCTGGCGGCCCACAGCCCTTGGGAACCCACCCCCACCCGTGGACCACGCACGCAACCTCGGAATCATTCTGGACTCCGAACTCAGAATGGACTGCCAGTTCAACGACGTCACCTCTTTCTGTTTTCACGCCCTCCGTCTCCTATGAAAAACCTTCAACTGGATCCCCCTTGAACACAGAAATACCGTCACCCAAGCCCTCAGCAGCACCAGACTGGACTGCAGCAACACACTCTATGCCGGGATCAACAAGAACCTCACCCACACATTCCAGAACATCCAGAACACCGCAGCCAGACTAGTTCTCAACCTACCGCGCCATTGCCACATCACCCAACACCTGCAGACTCTACATTGGCTCCCCGTCGAGAAGAGAATCACCTTCAAACTTCTCACTCACGCTCACAAAGCCCTCCACAACACCGGCCCTGCCTACATGAACCACTGCCTCTCGTTCCACGCACCCCTTAGATCCTTCCACTCAGCCCAGCTCTCCCTCGCCACGGTACCACGCATCAAGAAGACCAGGGTTGGAGTTTGCTCCTTCTCCTTCCTCGTGGCAAAGGCATGGAACACCCTCTCTCTCTGCCTCCGCCAGACACCTACTCTCTCCTAGTTTCTGAAGGACCTCAAGAACTGGCTCTTCACCAAATCAACATGAGCGACCAGCACCGCACGTACCCCTAAAGGCCAGCGAAGACCTCTGACCCACTTGGCCTCTGCCAACACTCCGGGAGTGCCTAAGAGCTGTAAATCCCCAGTGCCTTGAGACCATTCTGGGTGAGTAAGTGCGCTCAACAAACCATGATTGATTGACTGATATATATATATATTACCTACTGGCGGTTGCCAGTAGGTAGTTATAGTTAGGACCTCATTTCTATTCAAAAGGCGTTTTTTCTTTTGCCAATATTTGTGGCGCCATTTGACGAATCTTCATGACATTTTCAAAACTAATGGGGCGCTCTGGTCAGCTCCTGTCTTGAAAGTTTCGGGGTGATTCGTCAAGCGGGGACCAAGAAAAAAGGGGGGTCTCAAACGCGTTTTCCCCATGTTAATTTCCATAGGAACTTTAGACAAAGCTACAGCCCGAACTGCTGAACGGAATTACACCAAATTTGGCAAAAAGAAAGGTCTTGGTTCAGAAAGAGCCCTTTTTTTAAAATGGTGTAAATCCATTCAGTAGTTCCAGAGAGATTAGAAAAAGAAAAATGTCAATATCTGAGCACCGAGGAGGGTTCGCGGACCCTCCCGGGCACAAGCTTCACTCTGATTGGCTGCCAACACTCCAAACCAGGAAGTGTTGGCAGCCATCTTGTGACTCGGTAGAACCGAGTCACAAGAAAACAGTGAAATAAAGGTTAAAAGACAAGAAAAGGAGGCAGGGTAGAAACACCCTGAACAAGGCCTGCTCAAGGTTCCTAGAAGGACCCTCAGGCCAAATTCACGCTGGGTTCGCAAAACCAGACCGAAAAAAAAAAATAACTAAGCAAGGGCTCCCACACTTCATTTTCTATAAGCCCCCGGGTCATGGGACCGCCACCTCCTCGGGTCTTCATTAGTAAATGCGTGGGGGGTCCCAATCCCCGGGGACCGCCACCTCCCCAGGGCATTTTTAATTATGAGCCTGGGGTCCTCGCTGGCCCCCGCTAGCCCCGGGGACCGCCACCTACCCGATGCTTATAATAATTATAAGGGGGTGCCTCGCATGCCTCCCAAGCCCACCTCCCCGGGGCTTCAAAGTAAACTAGGGGGGACCTTCCGGCCCCCTCAAGCCCCAGAGACCACCACCTCCCCGGGGCTATGCAAATTGAATGAGGGGGGCCGCATGGCCCCCCTCCAGGAGCCCTTGATGGCCCTGGAAACCGCCACGCCCCTGGGCTGGCTCCTGCAATGTCCCGGGGTGCCCACCACCAGGACATTGCTGTTTGCTATGGCAGGGCAGGAGCACGGCTCCCGCCCTGCCGCAGCAAACCCTGCTTTGCTTCATTGAAGCAAGAGCAGAAAAACCTGCTCTCGCTTCAATGAAGCAAAGCACGATTGCTTTTGAGCAAGGGGAGCTGCATGTTAGCAGCTCCCCTTGCTCAAAAGCAATGCCGGCTCCCGCAGGAGGTGGAGAACCGGCTGGACTGTGGGGGCATTACGGCTCCCCCCATGGTCCCCAACGCAAAGCGGCCGGCCCTGGGGGATGGGGTCACCCGGGCCAGGAGTGGCCCAGAAGGAGGGCCACACAGACCCCCTCCGCATTCATTTTTTTTAAACGTGTCCGGGCCCAGGGAATGGGGTCCCCGGGTCCAGAAATGGCCCAGGGAAGGGGGGCCATGTGGCCCCCCTCCCCGCAAACATATTTTTTTAAAAAGCCCAGGCCCGGGGGATGGGGTCCCCGGGGCCAATAGTGTCCCAGGGAAGGGGGGCCACGCAGCCTCCTTCCCGTTTATTTTTAAAAAAAGAAAAGAAAATGCTCAGGCCCCGGGAGATGGGGTCCCGGGGCCAAAAGTGGCCCAGGGAAGAGGGGCCAGCCACACAGCCCCCTCACATAAAATAAGAATTTAAAAAAAGAAACCGGTAACTCGCCAGAAGCCCCGCCCCCTCCCTGCAGCACTCTGCAAACGTGCTCCCAGGCGCATTCTAAGTTGGGGGATTAAGTCCCCTTGAATATTGAGGGTCCCTGGGGGCCAACTAGCCCACCAGGTACCTTCAGTAAGCACCACAGAGCTGCATTGCAAAGAGGTGGTCCGAAGCCACGCCCCTGTTTGCACCACTCTGCAAACGCGGTTTCTGGTGCACTGCTGGTGGGGCGATGAGGTCCTCTTGTGTCCTGAGGACCTCAGGACACAAGTGGACTTCATCCTCCGAGCAGCAGTGCGCCAGAAGCCGTGTTTGCAGCATGGTGTAAAAGGCGCGTGGCCTCGGAACACCTCTCTGCAATGCAGCTCTGTGGCACCTACTGGAGGCTAGTTGGCCCCCAGGGACCCTCAGGATTCAAGGGGACTTAATCCCCAAAGTTACAATGCACCAGGGGGCGCGTTTGCACAGTGGTGCAGGGAGGGGGCGGGGCCTGATATAACAAGTGTTCAAACCGCCCCCTGGTGCGTTGTAAATTGGGGGAATAAGTCCCCTTCAAGCTTGAGGGTCCCTGGGGGCCAACTAGTCCACCAAGTACCTCCAGTAAGTGCCACAGAGCTGTGCTGCAGAGAGGTGGTCCGAGGTCATGCCCCTTTTTACACCACTCTGCAAACGCAGCTTCTGGTGCACTGCTGGTGGGGCGATGAGGTTGTCTTGTGTCCTGAGGACCTCAGGACGCAAGTGGACTTCATCCTCCTAGCAGGCCCTGGGGGATGGGGTCCCAGGGCCAATAAATTAGAAAAAAAAGGGGGGCTACACAGCCCCCCTTCTAAAAAAAAAAAAGATCGGGCCTGAGGCCACGGACCCTCCTTGCACCACTCTGCAAACGTGCCCCCTGGCGCGTTTGCAGAGGGGGATGTAATTCCCCTTGAATACTGGGGGTCCCTGGGGGCCAACTAGCCCACCAGGAACCTCCAGTATGCACCAGGGGGCTGTGTTGCAGAGAGGTGTAATGAGGCCACGCCCCTTTTTACACCTCTCTGTAACGCAAAAGATGCAGCACTGTGTTCTCTCCTGATAACAGGTGAGTAAATCGGAATTCGTAGTTCGGCTGATTTTAGAGGAATCTTTGTAAGTTTCAAAAATGGACACTTAGAAACTTTTCTGGTGAAAACCACACAATGGATTCCTAAGGAAGGAAATACAACTTACTGGTAAGTACGCTTAGAATTACTTTTCAGGGTCAGTGCTGGCCTAAAAGATGCAGCCCTGGGTTCTCTCCTGATAACAGGTGAGGATATCCGAATTCGTAGTTCAGCTGATTATAGAGGAATATTTGTACAATGCTGAAGGAAGGGGGAGGGGTCTGAGGTGACCTGTGAAAACACGCCCTGTGGCGCATTTTAAGTTCGGGGATTAATTCCTCTTCAATCCTGAGGTCCCCTGGGGGGCCAACTAGCCCACCAGGTACCTCCAGTATGCGCCAGGAGGCTGCATTGCAGAGAGGTGTTTAGAGGCCACGCCACTTTTTACAACACTCTGCAACGCAGCTCCGTGGCGCTTACTGGAGGTACCTGGTGGGCTAGTTGGCCCCTAGGGGACCTCTGGATTGAAGAGGAATTAATTCCCCAACTTAAAACGCGCCACAGGGCGTGTTTGCACACATATCACCTCAGGCCCCGCCTCCTACCTTCACCACTGTGCAAACACGCCCCGTGGGGTGTTTTAAGTTGGGGGATTAAGTCCCCTTGAATCCTGAGGTCCCCTGGTGGCCAACTAGCCCACCAGGTACCTCCAGTATGCGCCAGGGAGCTGCGTTGCAGAGAGGTGTTCAGAGGCCATGCCCCTTTTTCAACACTCTGCAACGCAGCTTCGAGGCACTTAGTTGAGGTACCTGGTGGGCTAGTTGGCCCCTAGGGGACCTCTGGATTGAAAAGGAATGAATTCCCCAACTTAAAACACGGCACAGGGCGTGTTTGCACACATATCACCTCAGGCCCCGCCCCCTACCTTCACCACTGTGCAAACGCGCCCCGTGGCGTATTTTAAGTTGGGAGATTAAGTCCCCTTGAATCCAGAAGTCCCCAGGCGGCCAACTAGCCCACCAGGTACCTCCAGTAAGCGCCAAGGTGCTGCGTCGCAGAGAGGTGTAAAAAGGGGCGTGGCCTCCTTACACCTCTCTGCAATGCAGCCCCTTGGTGCATACTGGAGGTTCCTGCTGCGCTAGTTGACCCCCAGGGACCCCCAGTATTCAAGGGGAATTAGATCCCCCTCTGCAAATGTGCCAGGGGGCGTGTTTGCAGAGTGGTGCAAGGGGGGGCATGGCCTCCGGCCCGATCCCTTCTTTTTTTTGTCTTTTTTTAGAAGGGGGGCTGTGTATATATATATATATGTATATATAACCTACTGGCGGTCGCCAGTAGGTAGTTATAGTTAGGACCTATTATCCATAGGAAATCCGCAACATTCTATTTAGAATAACTTTGGCGCCGGTTGACAAATCTTCGCCAAATTTCCAAAACTCGTGGCCCGCTCGGGTTCGCTCCTATCCTGAAAGTCTCGGGGTGATTCGTCAAGCGGGGGCCAAGAAAAAAGGGGGGCCCCAAAACGTGTTTTCCTCATGCAATTTTCCATAGGGACCTTTAGTCGCAGCTACAGCCCAAACTGCTGAACTGAATTACACCAAATTTGGCGGAAAGGTAGACCTTGGTTCAGAGTCGTGCCTTTTGCTTAAATGGTGTAAATCTGTTCAGTAGTTCCTGAGAAAATAAAAAGTAAAATCACATATATATCTGGGCGGAGCCTAACCACACATCTCATCGTGAGATCTGATTGCCTGTCAGTATTTCATCCAAGAAGTGTTGGCAGCCATCTTGATACCAATATACATGATAGCACCTCATTAAAAAGCATTGCAGTTAATAGAAGGTTTTAAGACTTTAGTTACATTAAAAATCATTTGTTGATGGTACCATACTCGTTTTAGGAATTGTGGTATGTTCTAAGATGATTTTACTATGTGGAAAAAGCCTTCTGCTGGGATATCATCAATCATGTTTGAGAGAAAACTATTTTCTCATGCTTTTCCCACAGAGGTTTGGAAGGTGATCTATAAGCTAAACTGAGAGCATATTTTCTGTAAATTCACATTATCTTTCTCAGTCATGTGAGAATGAAGTCTGACATTCTCAGTAAAACATGCACATCCAACAAGGGCAGAGACTGTCAGTTGATTCCTTTGTGTACTACTGCAGCTTCCCAGAATGTTCCAAAGAACAACTAGAGCACTAACAGTCCTACTTATGACAAACGTATGGCACACCTGAAGCCATCTTGATTGGAATGAAGTGGTAACTCTTAAAACATTTAATTTAAAAAGGAACAAAATGAGGGGGTTCATTTTGCCATAGAAAGTATGATTAGTGCTGCAGAAATAAAAATTAGGGCACATTTTGAGTGACTTCTCAAATCCTCTTCTATTTCATTAAAAAATTCTGACATGCAGACTGAAACATGCACTTTCAATACCAGCAGCAGACTTCCCTGGTGAGCAGTAGCTTTACTACAGTGATCTAATGAGCAACTAGAGTGCTAACATTCCGAATTTATGGCAAATGTGTGACACATCTGAATGCCTTCTTGATGGAATCAAAGTAAAAAACTGAAAGTATTCCTACTGAGGAGACTGTAGTAAATGACGAAATTAGGAAACTTCATAACAAATAAGCCTCCCAAGATGGCCACCAGAGACAAAAGAGCCCAAATGTAGCACAAAATATCACCCAGATGTAGCCCAAGTATAGCCCAATGACAGAATGTCCCAGAGTGTTCTAAAGAACAACTAGAGCGCTAACAGTCTTACTTATGACAAAAGTATGGCACACCTGAAGCCATCTTGATTGGAATAAAGTGGTAACACTTAAAACATTTAATTTGCAAAGGAACAAAATTAGGGGGTTCATTTTGCCATAGAAATTATGATTAGTGCTGTAGAAGGAAAATTTAGGGCACATTTTGACTTCTCAAATCCTCTTCTATTTCATTAAAAAATTCTGACATGCAGACTGAAACATGCACTTTGAATACCAGCAGCAGACTTCCCTGGTGAGCAGTAGCTTTACTAGAGTGATCTAATGAGCAACTAGAGTGCTACCATTCTGAATTTATGGCAAATGTGTGACACATCTGAATGCCTTCTTGATGGAACCAAAGTAAACAAGCATTGAAAATGCAATAGGTCTTGCCATCGTTTAAGTTAAAGCAATTCTGTTAGTAATTAGGTGGCTTTTTAGCTTTGCTTGCATTAGTGGTTTTCAAACTTTCATGTACATAACATGCATATGTATGCATATATATATATGTATGCATGCATTTATATTTCTATTTATATAGATATGCAGATTATATATATGTTTACCTATGTATGTATAAATATATATACACATACATATCTATAAATGCATATGCATATATATGCATATATATATATATATGTGCATATATGTGCATATGTGTGCTTGTAGAGAGAGGTTAGAGAGAGGTAGAGAGGTAGAGGTGTAGAGGTAGAGAGGAAGAGAGTAGTAGAGAGAGAGGTAGGCAGAGATAGAGAGGTAGAGAGTGGAGAGTGAGTAATAGAGAGTAGAGAGTGAGTAGTAGAGAGTAGTAGAGAGTAGTAGAGAGAGTAGCAGAGAGTGAGTAGTAGAGGGTAGAAGAGTGAGTAGTACAGAGTGAGTAGTAGAGAGTAGTAGAGAGTGAGTATTAGAGAGTGAGTGGTAGAGATTAGTAGAGAGTAGTAGAGAGTGAGTAGTAGAGTGAGTAGTAGAGAGTAGTGGAGAATAGTAGAGAGTGAGTAGTACAGAGTGAGTAGTAGAGAGTGAGTAGCAGAGAGAGAGTAGTAGAGAGTGTGTAGTAGAGAGTGAGTAGCAGAGTGAGAGTAGTAGAGAGTGAGTAGTAGAGTGAGTAGCAGATAGTAGTAGACAGAGAGTAGTAGAGAGGGAGTAGTAGAGAGTGAGTAGTAGATTGAGCAGTAGAGTAAGTAGTAGAGAGTGAGTAGTAGAGAGTAGTAGAGAGAGAGTAGTAGAGACTGAGTAGTAGAGAGCAGTAGAGAGTGAGTAGTAGAGACTGAGTAGTAGAGAGAGAGTAGTAGAGAGAGAGTAGAAGAGAGTAGTATAGAGTAAGTAGTAGAGAGTGAGTAGTAGAGAGTAGTAGAGAGTGAGTAGTAGAGAGTGAGAGGTAGAGAGTAGTGGAGTAGTAGAGAGTTAGTAGTAGAGTGAGTAGTAGAGAGTGAGTAGTAGAGTGAGTACTAGAGAGTAGTGGAGAGCGAGTAGTAGAGAGCAAGTAGTAGAGAGTGTGTAGTAGAGAAAGAGTAGTAGAGAGTGGTAGAGAGTGAGTAGTAGAGAGAGTAGTAGAGAGTGAGAAGTAGAGAGAGTAAGAGAGAGTAGTAGAGAGTGAGTAGTAGAGTGAGTAGTAGAGTAGTTGAGAGCGAGTAGTAGAGAGTGAGTAGTAGAGAGTAGTTGAGAGCGAGTAGTAGAGAGTGAGTAGTAAAGAGTAGAAGAGAGAGAGTAGTAGAGAGAGAGTAGTAGAGTGAGTAGTAGAGAGTGAGTAGTAGAGTAGTAGAGAGTGAGTGGTAGAGAGTAGTAGAGAGTGAGTAGTAGAGAGTGAGTAGTTTAATTTAAAAGGAACAAAATGAGGGGGTTCATTTTGCCATAGAAAGTATGATTAGTGCTGCAAAAAGTAAAATTAGGGCACATTTTGAGTGACTTCTCAAATCCTCTTCTATTTCATTAAAAAATTCTGACATGCTGACTGAAACATGCACTTTCAATACCAGCAGCAGACTTCCCTGGTGAGCAGTAGCTTTACTACAGTGATCTAATAAGCAACTAGAGTGCTAACATTCCGAATTTATGGCAAATGTGTGACACATCGGAATGCCTTCTTGATGGAATCAAAGTAAAAAACCTGAAAGTATTTCCTACTGAGGAGACTGCAGTAAATGAGGAAATTAGGAAACTTCATAACAAATAAGTCTCCAAGATGGCCACCAGAGACAAAAGAGCCAAAATGTAGCACAAATATCACCCAGATGTAGCCCACGTATAGCCCAAATACAGAATGTCCCAGAGTGTTCTAAAGAACAACTAGAGCGCTAACAGTCTAACTTATGACAAAAATATGGCACACCTGAAGCCATCTTGATTGGAATAAAGTGGTAACACTTAAAACATTTAATTTTCAAAGGAACACAATGAGGGGGTTCATTTTGCCATAGAAATTATGATTAGTGCTGCAGAAAGAAAAATTAAGGCACATTTTGACTTCTCAAATCCTCTTCTATTTCATTAAAAAATTCTGACATGCAGACTGAAACATGCACTTTGAAAACCAGCAGCAGACTTCCCTGGTGAGCAGTAGCTTTACTACAGTGATCTAATGAGCAACTAGAGTGCTACCATTCAGAATTTATGGCAAATGTGTGACACATCTGAATGCCTTCTTGATGGAACCAAAGTAAACAAGCATTGAAAATGCAATAGGTCTTACCATCGTTTAATTTAAAGGATTCTGTTAGTAGTTAGGTGGCTTTTTAGCTTTGCTTGCATTAGTGGTTTTCAAACTTTCACGTACATAACATGCATATGTATGCATATATATATATATGTATGCATGCATTTATATTTATATTTATATAGATATGCAGATTATATATATGTTTACCTATGTATGTATAAATATATATACACATACATATCTATAAATGCATATGCATATATATGCATATATATATATATGTGCATATATGTGCATATGTGTGCTTGTAGAGAGAGGTTAGAGAGAGGTAGAGTGGTAGAGGTCTCGAGGTAGAGAGGAAGAGAGTAGTAGAGAGAGAGGTAGGCAGAGATAGAGAGGTAGAGAGTGGAGAGTGAGTAATAGAGAGTAGAGAGTGAGTAGTAGAGAGTAGTAGAGAGTAGTAGAGAGAGTAGCAGAGAGTGAGTAGTAGAGAGTAGAAGAGTGAGTAGTAGAGAGTGAGTAGTAGAGAGTAGTAGAGAGTGAGTATTAGAGAGTGAGTGGTAGAGATTAGTAGAGAGTAGTAGAGAGTGAGTAGAAGAGTGAGTAGTAGAGAGTAGTAGAGAATAGTAGAGAATGAGTAGTACAGAGTGAGTAGTAGAGAGTGAGTAGCAGAGAGAGAGTAGTAGAGAGTGTGTAGTAGAGAGTGAGTAGCAGAGTGAGAGTAGTAGAGAGTGAGTAGTAGAGTGAGTAGTAGATAGTAGTAGACAGAGAGTAGTAGAGAGTGAGTAGTAGAGAGTGAGTAGTAGATTGAGCAGTAGAGTAAGTAGTAGAGAGTGAGTAGTAGAGAGTAGTAGAGAGAGAGTAGTAGAGACTGAGTAGTAGAGAGCAGTAGAGAGTGAGTAGTAGAAACTGAGTAGTAGAGAGAGAGTAGTAGAGAGAGAGTAGAAGAGAGTAGTATAGAGTAAGTAGTAGAGAGTGAGTAGTAGAGAGTAGTAGAGAGTGAGTAGTAGAGAGTGAGAGGTAGAGAGTAGTGGAGTAGTAGAGAGTTAGTAGTAGAGTGAGTAGTAGAGAGTGAGTAGAAGAGTGAGTACTAGAGAGTAGTGGAGAGCGAGTAGTAGAGAGCAAGTAGTAGAGAGTGTGTAGAAGAGAGTGAGTAGTAGAGAGTGGTAGAGAGTGAGTAGTAGAGAGAGTAGTAGAGAGTGAGAAGTAGAGAGAGTAAGAGAGAGTAGTAGAGTAGTAGAGAGTGAGTAGTAGAGTGAGTAGTAGAGTAGTTGAGAGTGAGTAGTAGAGAGTGAGTAGTAGAGTGAGTAGTAGAGAGTAGTTGAGAGCGAGTAGTAGAGAGTGAGTAGTAAAGAGTAGAAGAGAGAGAGTAGTAGAGAGAGAGTAGTAGAGAGTAGTAGAGTGAGTAGTAGAGAGTGAGTAGTAGAGAGAGAGTAGTAGAGAGTGAATAGTAGAGGAGTAGAGAGTGAGTGGTAGAGAGTAGTAGAATGAGTAGTAGAGAATAGTAGAGAATGAGTAGTGGAGAGTGAGTAGTAGAGAGTAGTAGAGAGCGATTAGTAGAGAGTGAGTAGTAGGGAGTGAGTAGTAGAGAGTGAATAGTAGAGAGTGAGTAGTAGAGAGAGAGTAGTAGAGAGTGAGTAGCAGAGAGTAGTAGAGTGAGTAGTAGAGAGTAGTAGAGTGAGTAGTAGATAGTGAATAGTAGAGAGAAGTAGTAGAGAGTAGCAGAGAGAGAGTAGTAGAGAGTAGTAGAGAGTGAGCAGTGGAGAGTGAGTAGTAAAGAGTAGTAGTGAGTGAGTAGTAGAGAGTGAGTAGTAGTGAGTAGTAGAGAGTAGTAGAGAGTGAGTAGTAGAGAGTGAGTAGTAGAGAGTAAGTAGTAGAGAGAGAGTAGTAGAGCGTAGTAGATAGTGAGTAGTAGAGTAGTAGAGCGTGAGTGGTAGAGAATAGTAGAGAGTAGTAGTAGAGAGTGAGTAGTACAGAGTGAGTAGTAGAGTAGTAGAGAGTAGTAGAGAGTGAGTAGTAGAGAGAGAGAAGTAGAGAGTAGTAGAGAGTGAGTAGTAGAGTAGTAGAGAGTAATCAGTCAGTGTCAGTCAGTGTCAGTCAGTCAGTCAGTGTCAGTCAATCAGTGTCAGTCATTCAGTGTCAGTCAGTCAGTGTCAGTCAATCATTGTCAGTCAGTCAGTTTCAGTCAATCAGTGTTAGTCAGTGTCAGTATCAGTCAATCAGTGTCAGTCAGTGTCAATCAGTCAGTGTCAGTCAGCCAGTGTCAGTCAGTCAGTGTCATTCAATCAGTGTCAGTCATTGTCAGTCAGTCAGTTTCAGTCAATCAGTGTCAGTAAGTGTCAGTGTCAGTCAGTGGCAGTGGCAGCCAGTGTCAATCAGTCAGTGTCAGTCAGTCAGTGTCAGTCGGTCAGTGTCAGCTAGAGCAGCTCTGCTGACCTGGTTTTTTGGCTCTAAAGCAGCTCTGCTGACCTGGTTCTCTCCCTCTAAAGCAGCTCTGCTGACCTGGTTTCTCTGGCTCTACAGCAGGTCTGCTGACCTGGTTCTCTGGCTCTAGAGCAGCTCTGCTGACCTAGTTCTTAGGCTATAGAGCAGCACTGCTGATCTGGTTCTCTGGCTCTACAACAGCTCTGCTGACCTGGTTCCCTGGCTCTAAAGCAGCTCTGCTGACCCGGTTCTATGGCTCTAAAGCAGTTCTGGTGACATGGTTCTCTGGCTCTAGAGCAGCTCTCCTGACTTGGTTCTCTCCCTCTAGAGCAGCTCTGCTGACCTGTTTCTCTGGCTCTAAAGCAGCTCTGCTGACCTGGTTCTATGGCTCTAAAGCAGCTCTGCTGACTTGGTTCTCTGGCTCTAGACCAGGTCTGCTGACCTGGTTCTCTGGCTCTAAAGCAGCTCTGCTGACCTGGTTCTCTGGCTCTAAAGCAGCTCTGCTGGCCTGGTTCTCTGTCTCTAAAGCAGCTCTGCTGACCTGGTTCTCTCCCTCTAAAGCAGCTCTGCTGACCTGGTTCTCTGGTTCTAGAGCAGCTCTGCTGACCTAGTTCTTAGGCTCTAGAGCAGCTCTGCTGACCTGGTTTTCTGGCTCTACAACAGCTCTGCTGACCTCGTTCTCTGGCTCTAAAGCAGCTCTGCTGACCCGGTTCTATGGTCTAAAGCAGTTCTGCTGACCTGGTTCTAAGCTCTAGAGCAGCTCTGCTGACCTGGTCCCTTGGCTCTAAAGCAGCTCTGCTGACCTGGTTCTCTCCCTCTAAAGCAGCTCTGCTGACCTGGTTCTCTCCCTTTAAAGCAGCTCTACTGACCTGGTTTCTCTGGCTCTACAGCAGCTCTGCTCACCTGGTTCTCTGGCTCTAGAGCAGCTCTGCTGACCTGGCTCTCTGGCTCTAAAGCAGCTCTGCTGACCTGGTTTCTCTGGCTCTACAGCAGCTCTGCTGACCTGGTTCTCGGCCTCTAGAGCAGCTCTGCTGAGCTGGGTCTCTGGCTCTAGAGCAGCTCTGCTGACCTGGGTCTCTGGTTCTAGAGCAGCTCTGCTGATCTGTTTCTTATGCTCTAGAGCAGCTCTGCTGACCTGGTTCTCTGGCTCTACAACGGCTCTGCTGACCTGCTTCTCTGCACTCAAGATGCACGCACCCAACTTCGCAAAAATATACTTAAAAATAATATACGTTTATTATAAGTACAAATGTATTATTTTGATGAATATCTTAGATAATCTCTTGCCCTAATATGTATATTAACCCCTTCCCTGCTCATGACGGAACCACTCCGTCATGAGCCACGGGTGCCGTGTGCTCATGACGGAGTGGTTCCGTCATGCTGCAGCCGTTGACGGGCGCTCCGCCCATGCGGCGCTAATTCCCCGCCTGTGCGGGCGATTAGCGCCGTGGGCGGAGTCATGACAGAACCACTCCGTCATGAGCACAGCTCAACCATGACTCATGACGGAGTGGTTCCGTCATGAGCACGGCGCCACCCAAGTGCCCCCAAACCCCCCAAAGCGCCGCGGCGGAATTCCCGCCGCGGCGAAGGGGTTAAAGACACATACATATCATTTTGGAACATAAATTGTTTTTTGCGGGAGTCGCGCACCCAGCGCACCCCAGCACATATATGACGTCACACGGGACCCGCAACCGCGCAAGCATCTCGTACCGTAATGCGCATGTGTCGCGAATGCGCGGGAGCAGGAGTCGCGGACTGGTCGCATACCAATCGCGCACATCACGTAATATTAAATGTATATGATGTAACTGAAAAACATGGAGCCGTTGAACACCGTACGCGGATCCTTCACGACTTTTCTAAAATGACAGCTAGAATGCGCGCACCTACCGTGATGTGTACGCTTTGAGTGCGCGACTCCGAAAAAAAAAATGTTTTAAAGAAAATAATATCAATCTATTCAAATAAAAAATTAAAACAAGAAAATGAATCAATATTTCAGTTTGACTTTTTTTGTTACATTTTTTTTTGCAATTTTCAGAAAAATATATAATGTTATTTAATGAATAAAATATTTATAAATAGGTAAAAAACTGTAGAAAATCAGGACAAAAAAATAGGTATAACTACTACATGCCTGCTGATGTATAACTGCTAAATGCATTGCTGATGATGTCACATATTGCATCATTCATGACATGGTCAGTGACATCACTGATGACATCACTGATGACATCATCCACGTAACAATCTGATACACCTCATCATACACTAGTATAAACTTTCATCACTCACTGTAAAATACAGAGTACCATATTTGAAACCATTGACACACCAATACCAGTTACTACTTACCCACTCACTGATTCCTAAGTCTACACACACAACTACCCATTCAACAACAGAATCATTTATACATGCAGTCACTAATTAATAGAACACTATCAAATGCACTTCTACACATATATAGACATTGACACATCAGCAGTCATCTTAGTCGGTTATGCAGTCATCCTACTCACTCATGAAAAAAATTTATCACACTTACATTTACTCACTTACACAATTATCCAACAACACCTCATTTATTCAAACACATAGTAACTCATAATCCGATTGGCCGCACTCTGCTCGTCCTACCAGCATGTTACCCCAAGGAACTGTGGTCCATGTAGTGGCGACGGCGATTACGCCTGTGCCAAAAGTGTTCGAAGAAAGTAAGTGTCGCAAATTCTGTTTTGCAGGAAAGGGCTTTGTTGATAATTTGATCTTGGTCACTAAATGCAGTCTTATATGTCAGTGTGTTTATACCACATTGGCAGGCTTTACAACTACTGCATTTGAAAAAGCCTTTTCGCTGGCTAAGCCAGTTTCCTTTAGGTTTTGCAATCGGATTGTTCTGTACTAGTTTGTCACGCATATTAGGCGCCCTTCTATTGGTTATGGACAGTTTTACAGGTAGAGTGGGGCCTAAGATAGGGTCATTTCTTATCAAAGGCCAACTTCTCTGTACAATCCTGTTTATTTCAAGGCTTTGTTTGCTGAAACCCAATACCATCCGGAATTCATCTTTTTTGGGACTAGGTGTTATGTTGGGTATTTGGCTAGACGATTCTTTGATGTGTGTTTTTAGAAGAGTGTCTCTGTCTATCATGGCACATTTTGAGATAGCTGCTTCAATGCATTTTTTGGAATACCCACGTTGGAGGAATCTTGTCCGGCTATTGTGTTGGGCTTTTAGTAGTTCATCATTTGTACTACAAATTCTCTTTAGCCGGATCATTTCCCCATATGGGATGCTCTGTACCAAATGTTTGGGATGTAGACTAGTTGCGTGCAGTACTGAATTAACTGCCGTGGGTTTTCGGTGGACTTTGGTTTCAATACTCTCATTGTATATATAAATTTCAACATGTAAAAAAGTGACTTTTGAAGCACTGATTTCGTATGTGAAATTCAAATGGATGTTGTTTATATTGAGTTTGTCAATAAATGTTTTAGCCTCCAACTCAGTGCCATCCCATAATAAAAACAAGTCGTCTATATAACTCCACCAACATTTTACTTTGTTGTCTAGGGTGTCCGAAAAATTTCTGTGGAGGACCAGTTCCTCCCACCACCCCATATGGAGGCAGGCGTAACTTGGTGAGAAACTTGCGCCCATCGCCACACCTCGCAGTTGTTGATAGACAATGTTCTGAAATAAAAATAAATTGTTATGAAGACAAAAGTCAATCATGTCAACGAGCATCTTATTGTGGGCTTGGTGGATAGATGCCCTTTTGCTGAGATAATATTGTACTGCTTTAAGACCATCGATGTGATTGATGCTCGTGTACAATGCTGTGATGTCTATAGTTATTAGTAGATATCCTTTTTTCCACTCAAAGTTATGAATTTTGGTTAAAAAATCACCAGTGTCTCTTAAATATGAAGGAAGTGCCTGTACAAACTCCTGAAGGAAATAGTCAATATATTGAGACGTATTTTCAGTCAAACTATTTCTCGCCGAAATAATAGGGCGCCCAGGTAGTTTGATAGGGTTTTTATGCAGTTTTGGTATAAAATAGATTTCCGGGGTTGTAGGTGTGTTGTTTCGCAGGAAACTATATTCATCTTTGTTTAAAAGCCCCAAACTTCTCCATGCCATGAGTTTGCTGTAGTAGCTGTCATATGTCGATTTTAATCTTAAAGAATCACTACTCCGGTAACATTGTATATCCATGAGTTGGCTAAGGGCTTCTGCATTGTAATCTTCCTTTGACCAGATTACTAGATTCCCGCCCTTGTCAGCATTTCTTATAACAATATCTTGATTGCTTGACAACTTTTTCATAAGCTGTTGATATTTGATATTGTGTTTTTTCATGTTAGTTTTGCGGGTCTCTTTATTTGGTTTGTTAATCTTTAGATTCAGATTTTTTAATCCCATGATTATTTGTTCGTGGTATACGTCTATGGCGTCTCTTGGCATAATAGGTACGAAGACTGAACGTGGTTTGAACTTTGATGTTGACTTTGAATGTTCAGTAGCCGATGTCATTGATGTCGCTGCTTCATCTTGGGCATTTGTAGATAATGCCAATGATTGTAAGTCTTTTAATAGTGGCATGTCCTCATTTGTTAGGCCATAAATTGAGGGAGACCCACTGAGAGGAGGTGATAATGCTAATGTATCTTTGGTATTTGTCCCTTTCATTAAATGATATTTAAGAAGTTTTAATTTTCGAATGGTTTTGTATACATAGACCCTGGTTGCAGCATAATTAAATGAACTTTCTGGGCAGAAAGATAGTCCTAGTGACAACAGTTGTAGTTCAGCAGTATTGAGGGCCAAGGATGTTAAGTTGGTCACCGTGATGTTATTGCTGTTTGTTTGTACAGCATCTATTTTCGGTTCCACCGGCGAGTCTGATACCGCCAGGTTGAATCTCCTTTGTTGTGCCCTTCTCCTTTCTCTTCGTGTGACTGTTTTTTGGTTGATATTTGTTGTTGCGATTTTTTTGGTCGAAGTATTTGTTTTCTCTCTTCGACTAAAAAATCAAGTTCTTCTGCGAGAGATATATATATATATATATTACCTACTGGCAGTCGCCAGTAGGTAGTTATAGTTAGGACCTATTTTCCATAGGAAATCCGCAACATTCTATTTGGAATAACGTTGGTGCCCATTGACGAATCTTCGTGAAATTTTCGAAACTTTTGGCCAGCTCCGGTCCGCTCCTATCCGGAAAATTTAACGGTGATTCGTCAAGTGGGGGCCAAGAAAAAAGGGGGGTCCCAAAACGCATTTTCCCCATGCATTTTCCCATAGAACCTGTTGACGCAGCTACAGCCCGAACTGCTGAACGGAATTACACCAAATTTGGCAAAGAGGTAGTCCTCAGTTCAGACTCATGCCTTTTGCTTAAATGGTTTAAATCCGTTGAGTAGTTCCTGAGAAAATTAGAGTCAAAAAGATAGATATATCTGGGCGGAGCCTAACCACACATCTCATCGTGAGATCTGATTGGCTGTCAGTACTTCATCCAAGAAGTGTTGGCAGCCATCTTGGGACCAATATACATGATAGCACCTCATTAAAAGCATTGCAGTTAATAGGAGGTTTTAAGACTTTAGTTACATTATAAACCATTTGTTGATGGTACCATACTCATTTTAGGAATTGTGGTGTGTTCTAAGGTGATTTTACCATGTGAAAAAGGCTTCTGCTATGATATCATGAATCATGTTTGAGAGAAAATTATTTTCTCATGCTTTTCCCACAGAGGTTTGGAAGGTAATCTATAAGCTAAACTGAGAGCATATTTTCTGTAAATTCATATTATCTTTCTAAGTCATGTGAGAATGAAGTCTGACATTCTCAGTAAAACATGTACATCCAACAAGGGCAGAGATTGTCAGTTGATTCCTTTGTGTTCTACTGCAGCTTCCCAGAGTGTTCTAAAGAACAACTAGCGCGCTTACAGTCCTACTTATGACAAACGTATTGCACACCTGAAGCCATCTTGATTGGAATAAAGTGGTAACTCTTAAAACATTTAATTTAAAAAGGAACAAAATGAGGGGGTTCATTTTGCCATAGAAAGTATGATTAGTGCTGCAGAAAGAAAAATTAGGGCACATTTTGAGTGACTTCTCAAATCCTCTTCTATTTCATTAAAAAATTCTGATATGCAGACTGAAACATGCACTTTTAATACCAGCAGCAGACTTCCGTGGTGAGCAGTAGCTTTACTACAGTGATCTAATGAGCAACTAGAGTGCTAACATTCAGAATTTATGGCAAATATGTGACATATCTGAATACCTTCTTGATGGGATCAAAGTAAAAAAAACTGAAAGCAGTTCCTACTGAGGAGACTGCAGTAAATGAGGAAATTAGAAAACTTCATAACAAATAAATCTCCCAAGATGGCCACCAGAGACAAAAGAGCCCAAATGCAGCACAAATATCACCCAGATGTAGCCCACATGTAGCCCAGTGACAGACGTGTGCAAAACACTTATTTTTTGTGTATTTGCAGTTTTATATAGTGCAGACTTGTCAGGTATTGGAGTGCTTTACATGAGCATTGGTTACATCACACAAGATCAAATTCATTTTGGTTGTAGACATGGGGAGATTAAGTGATTTGACCAGAATCACAGAATGTTGAGCTGAAGCAGAAACTCCAACCTGGTTCCCCAGTTGCAAAGTCTGCAGCTCTGGAAGTAACTCCACATCCTCTCCCCTAAGTGCAACATTTAATCAAGTGGTCAACTGGATAAAAAAAACATAAAGATTACAAATAATTTAAAAGTTCTTTATCGCTATTTGAAAACTCCGAAAATATGTCCTCATTTTAGTTTTTTAGAGCACTAACCATAATTTTTATGCAAATAAGACCCTCTCATATATGTAATTTTGTAAAGGAAATGCTCTAGGTATTACAGTTTTGATTACATCAAGATGATGTCAGGCGTTCCACACTTTTGTAATAAATATAGAATGTTAGCAATCTAGTTGTTCATTGGGATACTATTGAGAGGCAGAGGCCAGGGGCACAGACTCTGAAAATTGAAGGCAAGTAGGAGAGTGCAGAGGCAACAATTTGACCACACTGGGCGGGCAGGAAGGACTGTGGCAGCACAACAGACTATGGAGGGCAGTGGAAAGGGGGGCAGGGGCAACAAACCAACAATACAGGACTGGCAAGAGAGGCTGTGGCAATATAATAGACCATTGTGGGCAGAAGGAAGAGGCAGTGGTAGTACAACCATACATGCCAACAGACCCGTTTCAGCCAGGAAACGTCCAATGTTTTTAAGCTCAAATGGGCTTTATTTGATCTGTCTCCTGTCTACAATCTCCTCTTTTTCAATGTAACTCAAAGGGGAAAATCAATACCCCAGTTTTTTTTCAAAATCTCCCTCTTACCAAGTACAAAATGTTCGCAAGTATGGTACATTGGATCATGGTAGGCAGGAGAAATTGGGGTAGGGACATGGATTCGGATAACAGAGGACAGGAGGGACATGGAGAGGTGCACCAAACTGACCCTACAGGGCATGCGGGACGGGAGTGCAGCGCAACAATCCATAGAAAGCAACAGGGAGGGGACAGGACCATGCACATGGACAACAGAGAACAGAGGGGAAAGAGGCAATGGTAGCCAGCTGACCATAATGGACAGACAGGAGAGAAATCTGCAGCATAACAGACCATAAAGGGCAGGAGGGACAGATCAGGGGCATTACAATGGAACAGACAAGCTAGGAGGGAGGGGATAGGGGTCTGCACATGGAAACAGAGGGCTGGGGGCAAGGGGGCAGGGCAGGAGCAGCAAGATGACCATGGAGGTCAGGCAGGATCGGCACTAGAAACAAGACACACCATGGAGAGCAACAGTGAGACTCTGATGGCATACACACAGACCATGGAGGGAAGGTGGGAGGGGGTCAGGGGCAGCTAGCTGACCACACAGGGAAGGTGGGAGGGGCTATGGCAGGACAGAAGACAATGCATGGCAAGCGGGAGAGTTAGTGGCAGCATGTAATGCCCATGAAAAGGGTAGGTGGACGCAGTGTTATATAGAGCATAGTCCTGAGAGCACGATTGAAAATGAAAACTAGATATAGTATATGGTATAAACTATGCACCATAAAGTGTGATATAAGATGAACCGGGGCGTGAAATATAATATGCAATACATTGTGCGCAATGACAGATTCATTGGAGAGCACGAGATAGCACAGGCAATAGCGCGTGCTATGCGATATGCGCCTTGGAGTGTAATATGCACAGGGCAGTGTTGTGTAGCCTAACTAGTCTCTAAAGTTGTAATATAAAATATGTGCTGGGGAGTGTAACGTTGCATATGCACTGTGAAAAAGATATGGATCCCAGATTGTAATATGTATGGCATAGCGCTGTGCGTTATAACATAGTCATCGAGGAAGATGGGGCAATATAACCCGTGCAAAGGCAAGTGTGGCATGACATATTCACGGGGTGGTGTTACAGTGCACATGGGCTGGAGAGTGTCATAGCATACGCACTAGCTGGTGGAATACAACACAGAGGTGTGTGGCACTCGGCGGGCACTGGTGGGTGTAACACAGCATTGGGCTCAGCCAGCAGCATGCAGTGACTCTCAAGTGAGGTTTGTCTCCTTTCCAGAGAGTAAAATAAAAAGTATTACACATCCGGCGGTGGAGGTGTGTTTTATTAATCGTGAGGGGGGTTTCTTGCATAGTTTGGTCGAATTTTTGTCGAATCCCCTTTGAGTGATGTCACTGACCATGTCATGAGTGATGTAATATGTGACGTCATCAGCAGTGCATTGCGGGCGCGCGAGTTATAGTTAGCTGAACTAACTTTAACAGGGGAATTTCAATGGTTTTGTACGAGTGAAAAGTCCAGCTAACTATAACCCCCCTGCAACCTATGTTTTTTTCAGTGAATATATATATATATATATACTCCCTTCTAGAAAAGTAACACTCCATTAATTAAATGTTGGACTTTCACAGAAACTAAATATCAGTTTTAATGTATGATTTGTACAAGGTTCCTTAAATTACATTGCTGACGATTAGTCTTAATTAAATTGATGCGTCAATTATGCATAGAGCCGGGGCATGCATAATAGCATCATTGCACAGATTTTAAGAATTGGGGACTTGAACAGATCACAGCTCTGAAATATTCCACAACATAGATTCCTGGTGTGTATGAGATAGTGTAGTGTATGAGATAGTGGGTCAGAGACGTATTAAGGTTTGGGCAAAGTGGGCAATACTTTCAAGGTGCCCCCAAGTAAAGTGAGAAGGACAATCAAACATCTTGCCACAATAAAGTTGCTTATAAAAAACAGCTTTTTTTCGAATTTGACAAACAAGTATGTTTAATAGAATCCTAGGGCCACGTTTAATAAGGCTTTGCAGCAGGGCAACGTTGTGCAAAAAGGCAAACAGTGAAGCTTTTGCAAGGGTATTTACATTCCATCCCCAAAAGTTATTCTGGAAAATTGCCTTTTTCTCAGCATAGTGTTTCTCTGTGTTGCGCTATTTTGTGTCACTTTTTTTCGAATTTGACAAACAAGCATGTTTAATAGAATCCTAGGGCCACGTTTAATAAGGCTTTGCAGCAGGGCAACGTTGTGCAAAAAGGCAAACAGTGAAGCTTTTGCAAGGGTATTTACATTCCATCCCCAAAAGTTATTCTGGAAAATTGCCTTTTTCTCAGCATAGTGTTTCTCTGTGTTGCGCTATTTTGTGTCACTTTTCATCAAGAGAGTGTTACTTGTAACTTCAGCGGGATAACGCAAGCACCCATAATTTTTTACGCAAAACCTTATCTACTAAGATAGCCAGACCGGGTTATGTCAAAAATTAACACCTCCTTGAAGCATGCACTAACATGGAGAAATGTTTTACATTATGCAAACATTTCACACATATACGTGCGCCACTGTTTATTACATATACAATCTGTGGAATGTTTAAGAATTGTTTTTAGGCATAGGATTTTGCACACAGACCCACAAACACACACACTTCTGCACCATGGTGCATATGTTGTGCGTGGTACTGGGCAGCCTCTGCGCATCAGTACAGGCGTAATAAGCAATAGTACACCATTTTTAATAAACATTGCTCAACATTGGTTTATCCGTTTAGTGCCACTCAGTGCAGCAGATTTAGCTGCTGCACTGCGTTGCGCTAAAATATAGATATGTCCCTTCTTATGCATTCCTGTCCTGCCCAGCCCAGCCTTTACCCTCACACTGTCAGTCAGCTGGTGGCAATTAATTTGAAAAGTTATTTTTCTAAGTAATTTCTCTTTCTTTAATTCACCTCACCTCTTCTAACTCGCCCTCTCTCGTTTAACCTCTCTCTCTAGCTCAACATCCTTCACATACCTTCATCCTCTTTCTCTGTCTTTATCTCTATATTTGCTCTCTCTACCCTACCTTTATCTACCACCTCTCTCATTATACCAAATAAATCTAACTCTACTTCTTTTCTTAATACCGCTCATGGCCTTGAGCCTCTCTCTATCACTAGTTGTGCCTAGACCTATATCTATCACTCTTTATACCCTCTCTCTACCTCATCCCTTCTCACAGGACCTTATATTTCGCCTCACCTTTCTGTCTGTCTTCATGTCTCTACTACTGCACCTCTCTCTACCTCCTCTCAGCCATTTCTCTAACTCACCACTCCCACTTGTCTCTCTATCTCATATCACTCTCCACCTTACATCTTCCTTACTACCTCACCTCTGTGTACACTACAATTATCTCTTATACTATCCAACCTCTCACTTTACCTCACTGCTGGTTTACTACCTCATCTCTCCACCTACTCTCTCTCGTGTTCTGCTTATGATCCCTTTCCTTCACCTCTTTAAATATCTTAATAATGTCTAGCTACCTCTTTGTCTCTCTACCACTTTTTCCCTTTCATCAAGTCCTCCGCCTCTCTCTCTCTCTTTCTCTGTCTCTTGCTCTCCCTAACACAGAAACACATATCTCTATGAACCTCCTTCACCATTTCAACTCACCCCTTCCAACTCAATTATCTCTCTCAACCTCGTTGTTTATAGATCCTTTACTTTACCATTGCGTCCTCTTTTTCTTGTCACGCAAATCTCTACCTCTGTACATACCTCACTTTTCTGTTTCGCGTACGTCTCTCAACTGCCTCTTTTTGTGGCATACTACATTTCGCTTTCCACCCTTCACCGCTCTCTCTACCTTTTGTTCTTCCCCACTACTCTATTTACCTGACTCATTTTTCTAAATCTCCTCTCATTTTCCTCTCTATCTACCTTGAACCACTTTTTTCCCCTCTCAAGGCTATCTCGCTATGTCTTCCTCTCTGCCTTTACCACTCTCTAATTCATCTCTTTTCATACATTACCTTTCTCTGTACCTCACAACTTGTAGTATTGAACTCCTTGTCCTCCCTCTACAATGCCTTCATTCTATCTCTATCTCTCTACTACACTCTGAAACCTCACCTATTTCTATGCCTTGGTTTCTCTTCCTACATCTTCCTCTTTCTACGTATCCTTATCTTTACTTCTGGCTACCTCACTTCTCTCTATATTTCTACTTCTTTCCCTAACTCACATACCTTTCTATATTTTTACTTCCCTCCCTAACTCACATATCTTTCTATATCATTTTTATCTCAACCCTTTCTCCTTCTACTTCACGTGTCTTGCTGCACTGTTCACTTTATGTCTCTGTTCATCTCTTGTACTACCTAGAGGCGGGAACAGGGAAAGAAGGTTACGCCAGTTGGAATCACAATACATCTTGACACTGGATACCAAGATGCCAAATGGGCTTAATATGGGCGAAGACTTACATAATTGTTTGTAATTTGTTTTTTGGCCCAGGGGCTTCATCTGACTGACCATGCTGTGCATCTTTTTTTGGCTATGTTTTTATCTATTCTAATTGATACAGACAGATTTATTCTAATGTGTGTACACAGTTTTATACAGTTTATCCAGGTGAATTCTTTTAGCCAATATTTGTGACCCTGTTATCTATCCCCATTTTTGCTCGGTTTTAACCATTAATTTTGGTCTTAATTGGCACTATGGGAGTTTTAGAATACTTGGTTTTTAATTGGATTTTAAGAGGCTCACATTTTGGATGACAGATGTATAGTTAGTATTTGTGCACATATTTATATTTATATTTATGTATTTATATGTATATTTATGTCTGTACTGATTTTATGACTGGTGTATATATACGTTGCCTTTGCTAGGTATTCTATGAGCTCATTTTGCACATTTTTACACCTGATCCAAGTAAGGATTTACCATCTTCTCTATGTGCTGCTACTTCTTGCCACTTTATTTGCACAATTTTCTACAATATGCTGTTATTTTTGGTTATTCCATTTTGCACATTTGCACATGGGGTTTTCTTTCAGAGGAAATCCAGTTTTAAGTCTAGGCCAAAACAGAACTGGACACGCACGCTCTAATTGCTCGTGTGGACACTGAACCCCCAGCTCCGGGTTCCGGTTCCTTTTATTCACGTCACCAAGAACGGCCAATTCCGGCCATTACCGCCAAACATAACCGCATCCACACTAACCAGCACGTTTTAGGCTATATTTTATTGCGGGTTCGGCTTGACACCTGGATGAACCAACAGATATCTTGAAGGCAACAGTTACACTCCTGTTGAGGTCTAGGACTACAACTCGCTGGGAGAGAGCGATATATGCCAGAAAAACAGGACGGCTAACCACCATTAAGGACAGGCATTTGAAATGAATGATCAGTCTCTAACAATTCCCCCGTCACTCAAGGGGAGATTATAACGAACGATTCAATTCTTTTCAAATGATTATTCTATGAAATTGCAGCCATCACCTCAGCCTGATGTTAATTTATCCATGAATGGCTATTATCTGATTGGTGTCATAATCATCACGCCATAACTCAAAAGATGGACTGAATCTTCATTTAACTGAATATGTCTAAATTGACTGTGCTGAACGAGTATTTTTTCAGTGGTTCGAGTGGTCAGAGTCGCCGGGCACATCAATGTGGCATGCCTCATTATACCACTGGACAGGACCTTAGGTGTCAACACATTTCCCTATAGATACCCTATAGATACAATCTATAAAATTGGGTAAAATCATTTGAACAATCAGGCCACCAAATAACTGAGCGTTGATCATTTAAAAACGAGACAGCGAGATGTAAAGATTAAGGGATGGTCGAAATGTATAACACGTGGTTCTCGTACTGATCTGAGGCAGGACTCCTTAGGTGAATGAGTCATGTTGTTTACACAGGAGTTCTGTCAAACTGTTCTATTTTTTATGCTGTGTCAGACACTCGACTTGAATGAAATTCCTCCCTGACTGACATTCTCCTGAAGGGCGAGTCTATGAAATTCCTTGCGGAATCTCTGGCTTGCCGTATTCGCTTTCTTCTCAATTATCGCGTGGCTTAACACCTGCGTGCTGCTTTCCCCGAGACAGGACACACCCAGAAGTTGTGTTTGCCTGATTGCGTCTTCATGTGAGAAACCAGTCGCACAAGTTACTCTAGGGACATGACAAAGGATATTGCTATAACGATACGCTCATGCCGTCATGGAGTAATTATGTTGACAAAATATTGCGCAGAACAACGAGACTCGTGGAAAAAATATATGAAATGCCTTTACATCTAACAGGACCATCCGCACATTTCTTTCGCCGCTGCACCACGCCTCGCAGCCAAGAGCTGCGACATAAACCATAAATTTCAACATTCTAATTGTTCACGCCGCAAGGAAAAAAAACGTTGAATGAGAAGACTGCCTCACGTGCTACATACATGCCTGAATGGTTACGTAATGTATTCTCGCATTCGTCTCATCATTTTGTGACACCTGGTGACCCTAAGTATTGAAATACCACCATGGCCTCCATGCACCGGAAGACTGCGGCTCACGCAGTGGGCCACCTAAAAGGGCAGCCACCTTAGTGCCACGTAGGCACACCAATAGCAGTGATAACTGCTGGGCAGACAGTCATTGCTAAATTTGACAGCGAGTAGTCCATCACGATGGCAGCGATAAAAACCATCACCATCCTGACTGATGGAGTACCGCCCGTCAAATATTAAATCAGACCCTCAAGAGCCAACTTGGACCAAGGCCTTTCAGGAATGTCCAAAGGGATTAATAGAGGAATTCTGTTTTTTTTCAATGCTTATCGCCATTGCAAATTTCAACACACATTTTTAGTCAATTGAGGGTTGAGTGGCCTTAATCAAAATGGACATGCTTCCCATGTGCTTATGTGTTTTACAAGGATTAATATGGATATTGCCCAGGTCATTATTCAAAGACATTATTCGTGTGCTAACCAGATTGATTTGGGCAGGTTCATATCCCAATATCAAATTGAGTACTTTAAAACTTCCCTATGAACAGAGTATTCTTGCTCTTCCAGACTTTGGGTGTCGTTACCTAGCATTTCTACTCCAATTCCTTGGTATGTGGCAGGATGATTCCTCTAATGAGGAAAACCTCATGCTGACGGGTTTCCATGGGTGATTTTGCTCTAAAATGTTGCTATATTTCCCACCCAAGCCAGTTTCTGGCGAAACCTGTTTGATTTCCTTGATGTTCTCGATGGTATTCGGACAAAATATAAGGAAAAAAATATTGTGATACAAAAATATTGTGTCAAGAGTATCGGAATATCAAAAATATAATTGACAAAAACTTAGAAAGTAAAAATATCACTTTTAGGGGCCGATTCCGATCTGGGTTGGAAGGGCTCCGAATGAGATCCGGCGGGAAAAAGGTACGAGTCAGATGCGTGTTTCCCGACCGACTCGGACACCTGTACGAGCGAGCAAGTACGATGCGACTGTACGCGTGTGTTCCAACCAAACCGTTTCCGGATCCGACCCACTCCGACTGACTCGTACGGACACGATTAGCACTGCGCAATGGAGACGTTTTACGATCGAGTGAGTACGATGTACACGTCGGACAGCCGGATCGAGCCGAAGTTTCCGGCTCGAAAAACGTCGGGGTAGCTGCCTTTGGGGGTCCACGTCGGACCCCCCATCACCCGCAGCCTTACGACTCGGACAGTCTCCCCAACACAGGCTTGAACGGTGCGGATGGCACAGACGCATACCCACTGTAGAGGGCGCCCTTGTGCGAAATGTACCCATTCAGTTAATGGGAGCCCATGTACATGTCGTACGACCGGCTCCCATTGACTTCTATGGGAGTCCGACCGAACCGAGTCCAGCAGCATGCGTCCGCATCGTACTCGCTCGGTCGGACTGCAGGAGTCCGACTCGGTCGGAGAGCTTTCCGACCCAGATCGGAATCGGCCCCTCAGTGTTGTTTTTAAAATTATTGTAAAAAAATATCAATGTAGAAAATATTTGTTGTATGTAATATTGTTTGTAAGTGTTAATTAGTACATAATTTATTGTAGTGTGTTTGATTGTATATGTTTATACGTTTGATTTATTTATGTTGTAAGTAATATACGTTTTTAGTTATGAAACTGTTGAAATTTGTATATATAATCTGCTTGCGTAGTTGTTTCACCTTCCGTAACGGAGGGCATCTTCTTCCGCTATGCCCCATTTGCGCGTTGCTCTCCACGAAGCTTACACCGTAATAATGCATACAAATAATTGCTTATTTTTTTTTTAATAGCGGAATATTGTGACTTTAGGGCATAGGACTGGGGAGAATTTGAAAAAATATATATTTTAAATTAAATTTTAAAGCTATGCAAATTAATAATTTGACATATTTACATTTATTTAGTTATATTAACATTTTTAGTACATTTTATTTTCATATTAATGAAGATATATATTAATGGTATTAAATAGTTGACGAAAAAAATAAAAGTATAGAATTTAGAAATGTATGACAACACTTTCAATAAATTTAAGCATTTACAATAAAATATGTTTACATTATAATTTTATTTTAAAAATATTTTTTACGTGTTTAAATTCTTTTATGCTTTTTAGTTGTGTATAATGATTTTATTTGTTTTTGTATGATTTAAAGTTTAGGAATGGTAGCAAATATTTTGAAAAATATATTAATCATTAATAGCAATTTTTCAAAAAAGGTATTTTATTATTTATGTATAGATTTGTAGTTTTCCCAAAAACAAAAAGCTCCTGCATCTCCTGCATAACAAATATACAATACTTCATTCTTCACAGGGCCTACCTAACCCTGGCTCAGCTACATAATTTCTTCCCTGAGTCGCAGTTTGAATGCACACGTTGTCAGACTCCAGATATGGACCTCATACACATACTTTGGTCCTATCATACCCTTCAATCCATACAACCCTGCACGAGGTCACAGAGCTACTGGAAATTCACACATGGGCGACATGCACCCTGGGTATATTCAAGCGTAAGAAATTGCAGGTTTGCGACCCTGGCACTTCCACTAGACAAATGCACACACACACTAAACTGGCTTTCCCCCACAGGCCCACCCCCAGTGGAAGCTTGGTGGGAAGCAATGCGCAAATGGGGCTTAGCGGAAGAAGACGTCCTCCGTTACGAGGAGGTACAACAACTACGCAAGCAGCCTACATCTTCCCAGTGGTCAGTCTTGCTCAAATACTTCCAACAGGAGGTGGGAAATGATGACCTACTCCCTGTGAACATGCCAAGCACCTCTCATATATGCCATACACAGCATCTCAAAGATAGTCTCCCATACAGACGTCTACTCACAGTCCTCCATTACTCACTGTTACATACAAAGTGTGCTCCAATGCATCTACAAGCTCACCCCCACCACTCCATATACATAGTCCTCCACAACCAGTCACCACAGTCACCCCAACAGCCTCTCACTTCATCCTTACAGTTTCACCCAAGTTATGCCACAATGATGATGCTCCGCAAGCTACACATGGCGTGCACCTAGAGCAGTGCAGACTCTTATACATCCGTGTCCCGTCCACAGACATCCACTACTACCCGTCCCTGTTTGAATGCACTTCATCTTCTGCTCAGTTTCGCTGTAACAAATTGTATGATGTCATATATCTTACCGTGGCTTATGTTATATAAATCAATAATATAGGTTTGTTGTTTAGGTTAGTGTGTTCTTAGATAAAAGTTCATTTAATTTTATAGTAAAACATTGTGGGTGAATATGGAGTGACGATTGTGTATTCTAAATGTTTAATTTGTATTGTCTTGTGAAAAATGTAATATTTAGAAGTAGATATTGTAAATTTCACTGCTTTAGCACCCAACACCTTCTTCAAATAACCTTAGATTTGAGTGGGATTAGTAAATGTCACCCCTTTAGTGTCCAACACCTTCCCCTAATAGGTTTAGATTGGAGTGGGAATAGTAAATGTCACCTCCTTAGTGTCCAATACCTTCTTTAAACTGGTTTTAAAAGGAATGGGAATAGTAAATGTCACCTTTTTAGTGTCCAACACCTTCCCCAAATTGGTTTAGATTGTAGTGGGAATAGTAAATGGCACCCATTTAGGGTCCAACACCTTCCTTAAATTGGTTTTGATTGGAGTGGGAATAGTAAATGGCAACCCTTTAGTGTCCAACAGCTTCCCCAAATTGGTTAGATTGGAGTGGGAATAATAAATAGCAAATGGTACTCCTTTAGCATTCAACAAATTCCTTAAATTGATTTTGACTGGAGTGGAAATAGTAAATGTGAACCTTTTAGTGTCTCACACATTCCCAAAATTCGTTTAGCTAGGAGTGGGAATAGTAAATATCACCCCTTTAGTGTCCAACACCCATCACTCAATATGGCTGGATTGGAGAGGGAATCATGCCACCCCTTTAGTGTCCAACACCTTCCCCAAATTGGTTTAGAATGGAATAGGAAGAGTAAATATCATCCTTTTGGTGTCCAACATCGTCCTCAAATTGGTTTAGATTAGAGTGGAGTGAGAATAGTAAATGTTACTTCTTTAGTGCCTCACAATTCAAAAAATTATTTATGTTAAAGTGTGAAAAAAGAAGTTTAGAATTTTATTCTGAATTCTTTTAGTTTACTTTTATTTGTATGTAGTAGAAATACTTTGTGTTGTTTTAGTAGTATTGCTGTGGATTAGAAATTTATTTAAACAATAGTTTGTTGCATTTTTGTCACCAATAATATTATTAATTGATTTTTTTGTCACATATTTTTCAATTTTTAGTTATGTTTTCAAAGTATTTTTCTATGAAGAGATAGTCCTTTTTTAGTTTCATTTAGCAGCCATTTTCTTTGACTGCTACCTTCTATTTTGTAATCTATTTTTGTTATTTTTAGTCTGTTTTCTCGTAACCACAACCCAGTGGGTTGCTGCTGTGTCGTCGGGACAGGTTAATCTTTTTTACTGATTTTTTAAGGGTTGGTGAGGGTAGGAAGAGTTTAGAGAGGAAGACTACAAGTTAGTTATAGTGCTGTTTGTGTGCTTTTTGTATATTTATATTTATTAGTGTTACTGTATTTCACTAGTTTGTTTGTTGTTTTGCCTTTTCGTACACTATTTACATAATGTATCACTATGGTATGTTAAATTGTGTTATGTCGGCGACATTTTGATGATTAACTTTTATATAGTAGTTATAGTAGTAGTAGTAATATATCTTTATTCAATTTTATAAAAACCATAAAAGCACAACAATATACAAAATAGTTTGAAAATTCCCACCTCCATTTCCACAAGGTGAGGTAATAAAATAAAATCCCAGGCATAGGTACAGCATATAATTCGGTCTCAGTTAACACTATCCCCTGAAGGACTATTTGGTTTTGGATCAGGTCCAGAATTCGTATCGCAGCTATACTGGTGTAATGGTAACTGTGTGTGTTTTAGTATTTAGTAAAGTGTTAAGTGCAAAATTTCATCATTATGGTTACTATATAATAATTTCAGTGTAAAAATATGGTTCTGCCAGCAGTTTAAAAGCTTATCTACTGTACAAGTAATAATAACAAACAGACAGACAGCTACTAAATCCTCCATCCAGACAGTTATATATCCACTCAATCTTCAATACAGATTGGTATATATAAAATACATATTTAAATTTCAAACTAAACCACATTCACTGGATGATGTCATCAGTGATGCAATTTGAGATGTCATCAGTGATGTCACTGACCATGTCATGAATGATGCAATATGTGACATCATCAGCAGTGCATTGCGGGCGCGCAAGTAATAGTTAGCAGAACTAACTATAACGGAGGAATTTCTATGGTTTTGTACGAGTGAAATGGCCAGCTAACTATGACACCCCTGAAACCTATGTTTTTTTCTGTGAATTTCTAAGGTTTTTTAAATGCTAATTTCTAACTATAACGTCTCTGAAACCTGTGGTTTTTTCAGTGAATTTCAAAGCTTTTTTAAATGCTAATTTCTAACTATAACGTCTCTGAAACCTATGTTTTTTTTTAGTGAATATATATATATATATATATATATATATATATATATATATATATATATATATATATATATATCCACGAACAGCGAAGCTCCTTCCGGATCTGCTGGGACCCTTGAGAGGTGGCGCACACGCCAGCGGAGCACGCCGGCAAAGATAATATCCACACCAAAAGAAGAAGAATTAGTGCGCTCTCAGTAATGAACAGGTCAATCCCGAGGTGAATAATCCAAGAGTTTAATACACACTACGCGTTTCGGCGACAAGCCTTGATCACGTGTGGCAATGTGTTACAAAACAGTCCTTGATAAAGCATTGAAAAATACAAAGTCATCACAATGAAGAAGGGACTACGTTCAGACATAGGTAGCGGCCATCTTGGAGTGGTAAATCACATTACTAAAAGCTTAAACATAGCATATTGACATAGAATTCGAAAAGCAAAGTTATCATTTATAATAAATGCTGAAATGAGAACCTGGCGCTACACTGCTGAAACCCAAAAATTATAAGGGTAGCATACCATGTGAAGAGTAATAGACAAAGTGCCAATGCCCCTCACTAATAACACGAAAAATACGTGAACTAAAAAATGGGTCATGTGAATAACATGTGAATAACAATGTCAGGGCAAGTGCCCAGGCAACCTCCTAGTTAAGCTAGTGTCTCGAGCTAAATAGCGAGTACAGTCAGCATAATACTAAGATAGTGCTGCTCAAACACATGAAAAGTGCAGGTGATGACTTAGGTCAAAAGGACTTATCTTCAACCAAGAACGTGCTCATATGCTCTATCAACGAACCGTCAGTGAAGAGGATTGAAGTGATGAGCTAGTGAAGGGTGAACTCATGGAGGAAAAGGGTAGGATGCCCGTGCCGGTGAATCAATGTGAAGGGCTCCTTCCTTCTCTCCTGTAAGTAATACAAAAAGAATGAACATGTCAGTGCAACGAATAACATAGCTCATAAAAAAACACATTAAAATATATAACTTTTTAATGTGTTTTTTTATGAGCTATGTTATTCGTTGCACTGACATCACTTCAATCCTCTTCCTCTTTGTCTGCTTCTTTTTTGCATAATTTATTCGTCACTCTATGCCTGAAAGGGTATTTCTTTGACTTATACTGGGTACTCCCTTGTGTCTGGACAAAGCTATGCCTCTCTGAAGAGCTCTAATTAGAGCGAAACACTGTGTCAGGGGTTGCTTTTACTCATTTCAGGTTGGCTTGATTGGTATTTTACCAACTCAAAGCTGTAATACTGTGCCTGGAGTGGTAATTGGCTTTTGTCATTTTACAGCTCGGCAAGGACAGCACTGTGCTAGTCCTATGCTTAAAGACTTTGCTGTACAAATGGCAAAAGACTTTGTCCTTTTCTATCTCGGCGTGGATGGCACTGTGCTAATCCTATGCTTAAAGATTTTGATAGAAAAACAGACATTTGAGGTGAGCAGATCTAGAGTGTCGCTGGTGTTGAGAGTGCTCCATACAGGAGCTGCTTTCCACCTAAACTTGAGAACTACCCAGAGTTCTCTGCTTCTTTTTTGCATAATTTATTCGTCACTCTATGCCTGAAAGGGTATTTCTTTGACTTATACTGGGTGCTCCCTTGTGTCTGGACAAAGCTATGCCTCTCTGAAGAGCTCTAATTAGAGCGAAACACTGTGTCAGGGGTTGCTTTTACTCATTTCAGGTTGGCTTGATTGGTATTTTATCAACTCAAAGCTGTAATACTGTGCCTGGAGTGGTAATTGGCTTTTGTCATTTTACAGCTCGGCAAGGACAGCACTGTGCTAGTCCTATGCTTAAAGACTTTGCTGTACAAATGGCAAAAGACTTTGTCCTTTTCTATCTCGGCGTGGATGGCACTGTGCTAATCCTATGCTTAAAGATTTTGATAGAAAAACAGACATTTGAGGTGAGCAGATCTAGAGTGTCGCTGGTGTTGAGAGTGCTCCATACAGGAGCTGCTTTCCACCTAAACTTGAGAACTACCCAGAGTTCTCTGCTTTTTTTTGCATAATTTATTCGTCACTCTATGCCTGAAAGGGTATTTCTTTGAGATATATATATATATATATATATATATATATATATATATATATATATATATATATATATATATTATCTACTGGCAGTCGCCAGTAGATAGTTATAGTTAGGACCTATTTTCCATAGGAAATCCGCAACATTCTATTCCCAATAAGTCTGGCGCCGGTTGACGAATCTTCGCGAAATTTTCCAAACTTTTGGCCAGCTTTCCTCCGCTCCTACCCTGAAAGTTTCCTGGTGATTCATCAAGCGGGGGCCGAGGAAAAAGGGGGGTCCCAAAACGCATTTTCCCCATGCAATTTGCCATAGGATCTGTTGTCGCAGCTACAGCCCGAACCGCTGAACGGAATGACACCAAATTTGGCAAAGAGGTAGTCCTCAGTTCAGACTCGTGCCTTTTGCATAAATGGTGTGAATCCGTTCAGTAGTTCCTGAGAAAATTAGAGTTAAAAGTACATATATATCTATGCCCGGGGAGGATCCGCGCACCCTACCCGTACCGTAAGCGCACCCTCCCCGAACAGAGCGCGCACCCTCCCGATCGCGCGCTGAATGCTAATTGGCTGTTGAGTGTCTGTCTACATTCAAAACCAGGAACTGTTGGCGGCCATTTTCTGCCTCGGTAGAAGCGAGGCTGAAGAAGCAAGAGGAATAAGTGTGTAAAACATATAAAGGGGGCAGAGTGGAAATACTCTGACCCTCTAGAGGTGCTTAGGGGGTCCCAGAAGGACTCCCTGGGGCCCCCCTTTATTTTTTTTCAACGGTGAAATGCGCGCAGGGTGCGCGCATCCTATCGCGTTGGGCACACGGATCCTCTCGCGTTGGGTGCGCGGATCCAAGGGAAAAAAAATTAATTGAAAAAAGACAAGAAATCATTGGTTGTATGACAACTTTCTACACTGAAAGGGAGGGTGTATATTTCAGTTTTTTAAAGGCATGATTCTTATTGGTTAACAAAAACTGATTGTAAGGAACATTATATAGGATAAGCTGATATGTTGAAAAGTCAAGCACACTTGCTGTCTTGTTTAGCAACATTGTGTGCTGAACTTGTGATCTGTGTGCTCAGTGCAGTGTTCCATGACCTGTTTCTATGGTAACAGGCAGAAGTCAGATTGAGGGAAGGGTTGAAATGTATTTCATTTGGAAAGGGTTGAAATGTTTAACCAATAGAAATGTGTGTTTGCTTTTGAATTTATGTGTGAAGGATTGTGATTTGATGTTTACATGTATATGTGTGGAAAATGAAAGGGAAACTTTTCCATTATTTGTTTTTGCTGAGAGGTGCACAGTGCAGAGATTCTGTAAAAGAAAATCTGGTGTGTGACTGATATACTTCTTAATCTACAAAACAACTTGAAAGGTGAGTTATTTAATTGTGAGGGGATGTATGTAGACTATTTTGATTTTAATCAGACTAATGTATTTCTCCTGCTAAAGTGTAGGGAGTACTTTTTTTCTCTACAATCTTATTGACAGTGTGTGTGCATGTAGAAACCATTCTGTGATAAGCATTTGTGTTTTACATGAAATACATATATATATGTTTTTTTAAATGTTAGATATTTCGCGGGATCCGCGCACCTACCGCGTCATAGACGCAGATGACGCATCGCGGAAGCGCGTAAACGTCACGTTACGTACATCGAACGTGTCGCGTATAGGCTGGGAGTCACATACCTGACGCATTGCGATCGCGCACTAAACACGTAACCAACGCATACCATGCGCGGATGCTAACGCATAATAAAGTTTTGAACATATAGTTAAAGAAATATTTTTAAAAATATAAAAAAATATGTTTGAAAAACCCAATAAAAACAAATAATATTTTTAAATTTTTAAAAGAATTAATTAAAAAAATAAATTTTAAAAATGGTGATAAAAAAGAATTTCAAAAAAATATAAATAATGAAATTGACACACTGAATTTGAAAAATATAGAATTCCAATGAAAATCATTAAACATGATATCTTTGGAGATAAGTTATAGATAGGAATTAGCATTTAAAAAACCTTTGAAATTCACTGAAAAAACCATAGGTTTCATGTACGTTATAGTTAGGAATTGGCATTTAAAAAACCTTTGAAATTCACTGAAAAAACCAAAGGTTTCAGGGGCGTTATAGTTAGGAATTGGCATTTAAAAAACCTTAGAAATTCACTGAAAAAAACATAGGTTTCAGGGCCGTTATAGATAGCTGGTCATTTCCCTTGTACAAAACCCTAGAAATTCCCCTGTTATAGTTAGTTCAGCTAACTATAACTCACGCCCCCGCAATGCACTGCTGATGGTGTCACATATTACATCACTCATGACATGGTCAGTGACATCACTGATGACAGCACTGATGACATCTCAAATGACATCACTGATGACATCACTGATGACGTCATCCATGTGATCAATTAGTGCATCTTCTCACACCCTAATATAACCTTTGATACACTGACTCAAAATTTCAGACGGTCATTTTGAAAACCATAGATACTCCAATACCAATAACTACATACTCACTCATTAACTCGTAGGTCTACATACACCTCCACTCACTCACCTGTACAGTCACTTATACTTACAGTCACTCCGTACAAGACTATCATATGCATTTATACACCTATATAGACACTCACACACCACCAATCATCCATTGAGGTACTGACACACCTAGTCAGTCGTGCAAATAATTAAACACAGTCCAATTTACTCATCTATACAGTTAAACACACAAGTTCACTTACTCATAAAAATACTAACAAATTGTGACGCTCTTATACAATTACTAATACAAGCACGCACTCATCCATACAGCCACTCCCGCAATCACTCACTCTCACATATAGATAGTTATATACTCTTACACACATATACACTGCGTTTCACATATGTAGTTACTGATACATGTACAACTGAGATATACATTCAACCACTAACACACCCATACATACACTCACCCAACCATACAGTCCATCAAAGTTGCACTCTTAAAACCATGCACCCATAGAATGACCCACTCACACATCTATGCACAGAGTCACACACGCCCTACCCACACAAACACTCAGGCAGCTGAACTAACTATAACAGGGGAATTTCTAGGGTCTTGTACGAAGGAAATGTCCAGCTAACTATAACGCCCCTGAAACCTATTGTTTTTTCAGTGAATATATATATATATTCAGTGAAAAAACCATAGGTTTCACACACGTTATAGTTAGGAATTAGCATTTAAAAAACCTTGCAAATTCAGTGAAAAAACCATAGGTTTCACACACGTTATAGTTAGCTGGACATTTCACTCATAAAAAACCAATGAAATTTCCCCGTTATAGTTAGTTAAGCTAACTATAACTCGCGCGCCCGCAATGCACTGCTGATGACGTCACATATTACATCACTCATGACATGGTCAGTGACATCACTCATGACATCACTGATGACATCTCAAATGACATCACTGATGACATCACTGATGACATCATCCAGTGAATGTGTGTTTTTCTGAAAATTAAATATGTTTTATATATCTCAAGGTCGATGGAAGAATAAATGAGTATATAAGTGTCTAAATGGATGATTTGTTTTTGAAAAATTGATTGTATTACTGACTGATTAAGTGTATCTTATTGAATACATGGCTAAGTGAGTAATGTTTAAATGTGTAAATACCTGTATCAGTCTCTCACTTTGTGTATAAGTGGCTGCATGGGTTGGTGAGCAGCAACATGAGTGTCTATATAGGTTATTAGTTGGTTTTTTGAGTATCAGTATGAGTGTCTGAGTGTCTGTATGGTTCAGTGGGGGGTATTACGTAGTGCATAAGTGCATGAATGAGTGACTCACTGTTTGTATGTGTTGAAGACAGCATATGTGCAGGACTGTATGGGTGGAAGAGTGTGTGTATGGGTGTGTTAGTGAGTGAATGGCTGTCTCAATAGTGTCTCTATGAGTAACTACATATGTTTTAAACTAGTATATGTGACTATTGGTGTATATAAGTGAGTGTATGTGAGAGTGAGAGATTGAAAGAGTTCCTGTATGAATAAGTATGTGTTTCAATAAGTGATTGTTTAAAGGACTAAGTATGTGTAAGTTTCCGTAGAAGTAAGTGTGGTGGTGTGTGTATAACTGTATATGCAAGTAAATGGATGTTTGATTCTTTATTAGCATGAGTAACTATGTGTGTGAGTAACTCTATGGATGAGTGGCATTGTGTTACAGGATGTTTAGGTGTATGAGTACATATGATGTGTGAGTACACGAATGAGTGACTGTACAAGACTGTTGGTGAATAAGTGGATGTTTATGTGGATCTTAGAATTATTGAAGAGGTTGTTGTAATTGGTATTGGTATGTCCATTTTTTTGAAAATTTCAGTCTCTATTTTTGAATGTGTGTATCAAAGGTTATATTAGGGTGAGAGGAGGTCTGCCACTCTATCACATGGATGATGTCATCAGTGATGTCATCAGTGATGTCATTTGAGATGTCATCAGTGATGTCATGAGTGATGTCACTGACCATGTCATGAGTGATGTAATATGTGACGTCATCAGCAGTGCATTGCGGGCGCGCGAGTTATAGTTAGCTTAACTAACTATAACGGGGAAATTTCATTGGTTTTTTACGAGTGAAATGTCCAGCTAACTATAACGTGTGTGAAACCTATGGTTTTTTCACTGAATTTGCAAGGTTTTTTAAATGCTAATTCCTAACTATAACGTGTGTGAAACCTATGATTTTTTCACTGAATTTGCAAGGTTTTTTAAATGCTAATTCCTAACTATAACATGTGTGAAACCTATGGTTTTTTCAGTGAATTTGCAAGGTTTTTTAAATGCTAATTTCTAACTATAACGTGTGTGAAACCCATGGTTTTTTCAGTGAATTTGTATGGTTTTTTAAATGCTAATTCTTAGCTATAACATATGTGATTCCCATATTTTTTTTTATTGATTTTTTATGATTTTTTTTTAATAAATTCTTATATTAAATGTGTTTTTTTTTTAAAAAAAAACAAGTTTTTTTTAAACTTTTTATTCTCTTAAAACACTATGTTTTTTTTCTAAAAAATCTGCAATATTTCAAGTTTTCTCTTTTTTTTTTTTTTACCAAACAGGTAAGATATATTAGTATAACTTTGAAAATATATATATATTTTTTTTTTTTTAGTGCGCGTACGGTAAGCTTACGGTAAGCGTACGGTTTACGCAATGTCCGTAATTTATCTACGCTGTTTGCGTATAGTTACGCAATTTGCGTAGCCGCGCGTACTGCGCGTGGGGCGCGTACGCGTGTACGCTACACTTGCACGTTACGCGGAAGTGTTGGGGAAAGACTGTTATGCGCATGCGCGCGAGCGCGTGTCTTTTTTACGCGCATGCGTACTTTTGCCGTAAGCGCACCGTAAGCGCACAGTAAGCGTAACGTACGCGCACGGTGGGTCATGTGATCATGAAACACAACTTTTGATTGGTTGAAACTACTTTCAGTTCTAGAACTCTCCTACACCACACCCATTCCCCTCATTTCTGCTTGTGATCCCTTAGGAGAAGGAGCTGGGTTGTCTTTGTGATACGATGGCAGAACAGCAGAGTTCTTCTGAGAGTGAGGCTAGCAGCACTACCTTGAGGCAGAGAAGGAGGAAAGAAAAGACCTCTTTCATATGGGAGTATTTTACTTTTCCAGAGGGCAAGAAAAAAAGCACATGTCCAAACTGCTTTTTCAGACCAGCACCATGTGTAACCTGGGTGACTGACTACACTCCAGCAAGGGCAACCAGCCTTAGTGATGCTGAATGTATTTGCATTACTGACTGAAACCTCAAACCCCACTCGCTTGTGAATACTGTGCATGATTCCACAGGGTAAGCAGCTGGGTGTGTGCTAAGAGTCTGCTTCTGCACCAAAAAATGGCTCCCCCTTTCCATCTAATGCAACTGTGAAATCACCAGAGCAATACGCAATAAATCTCTGCCTGTAATTCCTCTTTGCACACAGAGTCATGTTTTCACATTAGTCACAAAACGAAATTTCTTTGCCAATTTGAAAGCACACTTACTACTCTTTTTTTTGGCAAGTGATAAACACTTTTACAGACTGACACATTTTAAACCAACTTTTTAGATTTTTTAAAAAGCGCATGTCCAAACTGCTTTTTCAGACCAGCACCATGTGTAACCTGGGTGACTGACTACACTCCAGCAAGGGCAACCAGCCTTAGTGATGCTGAATGTATTTGCATTACTGACTGAAACCTCAAACCCCACTCGGTTGTGAATACTGTGCATGATTCCACAGGGTAAGCAGCTGGCTGTGTGCTAAGAGTCTGCTTCTGCATAAAAAAATACCTCCCCCTTTCCATCTAATGCAAATGTAAAATCACCAGAGCAATACCAAACAGCTTTCTGAGACCAACAACATGTGTAACCTGGGTGACTGACTACACTCCAGCAAGGGCAACCAGCCTTAGTAATGCTGAATGTATTTGCATTACTGAGTGCAACCTCAAACCCTAAAAGTATTCCTTATTTATACCAGTACACCTTAATTTATCGTGAAAACATAGTCCATATTATTTTACATGTTCCTCACATTTAAATTTCTCCCAAAACAGAAAATGATAAACACAACTTCAACAAAAGGAATTCCATTTCTATTATTCATTTCTTAATTTACCATATACATCCCCTCTCTAACTCTAAACTCACCTTTAAAATTAGTTAGTTGTGAAAGAAATGTGGCACTCAAACAGCAGATTATCAGAGCCAGGATCTCTGTTCTTTACACCTCTCTCCTCTCAGCAGAACCAGATAATGGCAAACTTTCCCTCTCTTTTTCCACACATATACATGTTAATTTCAAATCTCAGTGCTTCCCCCTTTTTTTCAAATGTAATCACACATTTCTATTGGTTGAAAACCAACCCTTTTCCAAAAGTACCCTTCCCCCAACTTGACTTCTGCCTAGTACCCTTCCCCCAACTTGACTTCTGCCTGCTACCATAGCAACAGCTCATGGAACACTGCTGTGTGGAGTTAGGTCAGAAGTTCACCAAACAATGTTTCATTTCCAAAGAGCAAGAGTGCTTGACTTTTCAAACCTAACAGCAAATCCATAGTACTGTTCTTTGGTAACACATTTTTCTGTACCAATACAAAACATGCTTCTATTAATTTACACATACAGCCTAGTTTTTATTGTAGAATGGTATGAAACAGCCAATCAGTTCTTTTTTTTTATAAAAAAAATATGTATGCCCCCATTTCCAAACTGTCTTTCATTTCTTTTTACCATTCTACTGAATTACACCTCCTGAGTGCATCCAGTTCTCCTTTGAAGATATTCACAGTGTGGATTGTAGGGCACAGCTATGTCTTCTGGAGTGAAAAGTATGCAGAGAAAACAGATATGGTGAGAGACCTTGCTTTGCCAAATGTAGACATTAAATGGATTGGTCAGAGAGGGTTAAAGTGGCACCAATTGATGCTATTGGTGAAATCCTTCATGCAAATCCAACACCCTGACCTCATAATAGTGCACTGTGGTGGCAATGACCTAGGCACTTTGACTGGGGTAGGTCTGGAAATGCTTATGAAGGACACCTTTGCACAACTGTTTTCACTTTTCCCTAAAACTGCCTTTGTGTTTTCTAACATATGCCAAAGGCAAAAATGGAACTGGTCCAATCATTTCTGTCCGCAGATTGACAAAGCAAGAAAGCACGTCAACAAATCTGTTTCTGCTTTCCTCCGTGACTATGGTATGGGTTCCATTTACCACAACAACTTGCGTTACGACATGCAAGACATTTATAGAGGAGATGGTGTGCACTTCACTGATGAAGGGAACAGAGTCTTCCTCTTGAACCTTAGACTCTGCATCGGTACTTACTTGTAGGTACCACTAAAAAATCACTTCATAAACACAACGGCTCTTTTTAGAGCCCCCTAATATCTAAACTCTTAAATCTGCATTTCATTTCTTTTATTTTATTTTTTTTCTACCGTACGCGTACGTTAAGCTTACCGTACGCGTACCCCGCGATTTTTTTTAAAATCAATAAATGTTTTCTTTGTACTTTTCTGTCCTTCTTTGACCCCCTTACAAATGTTAGGGGGTCTGTAACTCTCTCCCTTGCGCCCTTTTCAAGATATCACTCTTTTTTTTCTGAGTGAAACACACGAAATGGCGGCCGCCGCTTCCTGGTTTCGACCGATTCGAATGTTTACTAAGATCTAACAACCAATCAGAATCGGGCTCGCGCACGCCACCGTACGCGTACGGTAAGCGCACCGTAAGCGCACCGTACGCTGGCTCAGATATATATATTGATTTAAAGGCTATTTTCTCTGAATCTACTGAACAGATTTACACCAAACCTACAAAAGGCACTTCCTTGACCTGAGGACTACCTCTCTGCCAAATTTCAAGTAATTCTGTTCAGCCGTTCGGGCTGTAGCTGTGTCTAAAGGTCCTATGGAAAAATGCATGGGAAAAACGCGTTTTGGGACCCCCCTTTTATCTCAGCCCCCGCTTGATGAATCCCCCCGAGACTTTCAGGGTAGGAGCGGAGCGTAGCGCCCCACCTATTTTGAAAAATTCGCGAGGATTCGTCAACCGGCGCCAAAGTTATTCAAAATAGAATGTTGCGGATTTCCTATGGAAACGTGGTCCTAACTATAACTACCTACTGGCGACCGCCAGTAGGTAATATATAGATATATATATATAGATATATATAGATAGATTAGATAGATAGATAGATAGATAGATAGATAGATAGATAGATAGATAGATAGATAGATAGATAGATAGATAGATAGATAGATAGATAGATAGATAGATAGATAGATAGATAGATAGATAGATAGATAGATAGATTTCAATAAAAATTTACTAGTGTAGTTAGATTATAATTTTTTTTAACTAATGCATTTTTATGCCCTTATTTCAATATTCTCTACTTATTTTAATTTCTAATGAAGTATTTATGTGTATTTCATTTATATATTTTAATTTAATAAAGTTGTTTGGGATTTTTTTGCAGGTTGCTGTGTGTTTTTAGGGAAGTAGAGTGGCAAGTGTTTTAAATATATATTTTCATTTTTTTAAACTATTTGTTTAAACTAATATGAAAATGCTATGAGTATTTGGTTATTTTCCTAAATAGTTAAATATAATTTTTTTTATATTTGTGTAATTGAACATTTTCAATTGTATGAGGTTTATGTTTATTATGCTTGATAGTATCTTCTATCAAGGTACATCATCTTAAATGTATCAATGATTGGTGTCATACCCTGTGTCATCTTTATATTATGAAGCTACAGCCGTATGATCAGTGCTTCCATGGGGCTGGCCGGAGCAAGTGCGGCTCATGTTTTTGCATCTTGTCCCATGCTATGTCTGCATTGGCAATTCGTCCTATGTAAACAGACAGTATATCTAATCTGGGGTCGCTGTAGATCCGAAGCTTATTATTATGCTGGGGCATTCACCAGTTATTCCCCCACCTATCTAGCATATATTTATTTTCTATTACATTAGCTAGGCTGATCCTGGCACAATTCTGGCTCGCTAGTGAGCCACCCGATCAATGGATCTTGTGGCTGAAAGTCTTGCGTATGAGCAGGGTGGAAATGGTGTGAATCGAGAACAGTCCTGGAAGTAAAAAGCTGGGTAGGATTTGGGATCCTGTTCGGGGCTGCTTGGCCGAGGTGGCTGTCTCCCAGGGTTGGCCCACCTAGTCTAGAGTATTGGTCCTATTTGTTTTTCCACTGTGCTCTCCTCCTTGGTCTCATGTAGCATCTCTCTTTTCATGAAATTATTATTCCTCAATTGGTTTATCAGTATTGGTGTGCTTTTAAAGCATTTCTTTTTCTTTTTTTCATTTCTTTGCTGGATAGGCTTTATATGATATGTACTCTTATCCCCATGCTCTGGGAATTAGTTGATTTCTTGCTATTTAAAAACAATTGAATAAAAATTATTAAAAAAAAAAGATATTAAAAAAAATAAAGAACACTTTTTTCCCTTTTTTGGTGGTTTGTTTGGTTTGTAGGAAAGTAGGTTGGAAGAGTGTTTAAATACATTTGTATGCATTTTATTTATTACTTATTAATTGGTGAAATCGTTTATTATGAAAATTGTGTGTCTACATATTTGACATTGAGTTTATACATTTTTGTTTGCATGTTTTTATTTTTTGACTGAGACATATTTTTAAACAGATTCTATTTTCAACTTTCATTCTTATTTGAAGTTTACTGGACAGTTCTGTATAGTTTTTTTATTTATTTAAATATTGTAATTTATATTTTTAAATGTTACAATTTACTTTTACATTATTATATTTATTTTAATCAGTGATTTTGTTACAATATGTTTTTAGTGGCAGTAATGTTTATGTTTTTTAAACTTTGAAGAGGATGTTTTTTGTATCTCTTTACTTTGTTTATTCTTTTTTATATTCTTCTTCTTTGGGAATGTAGTAAATATGATTTATTTATAGTAATTTTTCTCCCTGCTGGTCAGGTTGCATTGCGAATGGTAAATATAATTGTTCTAAAGTCTTTCTAAAGACTGTCCCATTTATTGCTTAGGTTACTAGGAATAGTAAATATGACCCATCTAAAGTCTTATATTTTCCCAACTTTTGAATCATTTTGGAATGGGAATAGTAATTCTGAACCCTCCAAGTCCAGCATATTCATTCTTGATGCTCAGGTTGGAGCTGTAATGGGAAATATGACCCTTCCACAGTCCAACACGATCTCTACTGCTACTTGTGTTGAAGTGGAATAGTAAATATAACCCCTCCAAAGTCCTGCACTTTCCTCGCTGTTTTTCAGTTTGGAGTGGGAATAATAAAGCTGATCCCTCCAAAGTTCAAGACTTTCCTTACTGTCGTTCAGCTGTGTGTGGGAATTGTAAATCTAATGTCCCCAAAGTCCAACACTTTTCCTACTCGTGTTTTGTTTGAAGTGGGAATATTAAATGTGATCTCTTCAAAGTTCAACGTTCCTTTTGTTGTTGAGTTTGGCATATAAATAGTAAACCTGACCCCTCCAAAGTTCAACACTTCCCCTACTGCTGCTCAGTTTGGAGTGAGAATGGAAAACTTGATTCCTCCAAAGTCTAACACTTTCGTTATTGTTGCAAAGTGTGGAATGGAAATAGTTAATTTCCGCCTTTCAAATTTCAACAATTCTCTTATTGTTGCTTTTATTGGAGTGGAATTGTAAATCTGACCCTATAAAGTCCAATGCCTTCACCAATATGCTTAGGTTGTAGTGGGGTTGCTTCAACGTTCAACACTTCAACTACCCCAGCTCGACTTACTCCATGTAAAAAAAGGAAACCCTAGCTGCCCTACAGGTGAAGGCCCTTACATTAGAGCATGGTCTTAGGGCAGGGAATTGTAAAACAAAATCAGACGGTAGGGGGCTTGGCACATATAACAAGCCTAAGCATGAGAACCCTCTCGATTATGTATTGATCGACATCAAGCTATGGAAATACATAGATATGGTTGTCGAGGAAAAAATTGAGAGTGACCATAACACGTTATGGCTCTCTGTGTTACCATACTGGGGAAAATTGCCCCTCAATCTATCCCCGCGCTGTGTAACAAAGGATGCTCAAATAGCCAACAATAAGCATCATCTTAAATAGTGACAAATAGTCACTCGAAGGGACTCTTTGTCCTCTATAGGTTTTGATTCAACCAGTACCCTATCAAGATTTGAAGTAGCAATGCATAAAAATGACAGTATATCAGAAGCAACATGTATTTATGTGTCCTTTTCCAAGCACTTAATTTCTTACTTTTTCATGCCAACCATGCATAATAAGAGGAATGCTTCCAAAAATAACACATGGTTTAATAAGGAGTGCAGAAAGGCCAGAAACCATTTAATACTAGCTATTAAGAAAAATGATCTGGACCAAATAAGTGCCCTAAGGAAGTCATTTAAAGAAGTTTAGCAGAAAGCTAAAAGGGAATGGGAAGAGAAAATGTGTCACAATCTTCTAAAAACTTGTTCCGAGAAAGTTCTCAAGAAATTCTGGTCCTTGGTAACCCGGGGTGGTAATGGTATCATGAAGCACAGTATACCCCTAACAATCTGTCACAAAGAGAAATGGAGGTTGATCTGAGTGAAGTAGAAGATGCTAATAACACCATTCTCCAAGGGAAAGCACCAGGGAGAGATGGCATACCAGGTGACATTTTTATTCACAACAAACAAATCTGGTCTAAATACATTCTAGCACCGAGTAACTCCATCGCAAAGGGGGTGGCCATCCCCAGCTCCTAGAAAGGAGCGGAAGTTACTCCTATCTACAAAAATGGAGACCGAAAGCTGCCAATAAATTATAGACTAATAAGCCTAATAAATTCCATTCAGAAGGTGTTCTATTGGTGATATTAGAAACAATTCAAGGGTGGATTGAAGAAGAAAATATACTTACCTCATGTCAAGTAGGGTTCAGGAAGAAGACAAGCACAATAGACCAGGTATTTCGCCTCCTGCTCCTGTACTGGAAAACGGTGCTAGTTGGCAACAATGCATATATGTGGCTTTTGTCGGTTTGAAATAAGTGTTTGATTTGGTACCCCAGCAGAAGTTGTGGCAAGCATTGCAGGATATGAGGATGACTTTGCATCATCTATCTATCCTGTTATGCCTTCATGAGGGCAATTATGCTAGAATTCACTGGGGAGACCAGGACCCGCTATCCGACCCAATCCCTGTTAAAAAGGGTGTCCATCAGGGGAGCGTACTAGCTCCCTCTCTGTTTCCGCTGTATCTGAACTAAGTTGTGCATTTTGTTTCTCTTCTCTCCGCTGATGCTCCAACTTTGGCCAAGGCAAAAATATCTACCCTCCTTTTTGTAGATGACATTTTATCAGTGTCACAAACACCAAGTGGGCTGCAATGCCTACTTAACCGTTTCGAGGCACTTTGCCTCGAACGCAGCTTACAGGTAAATGCAGCCAAGACAAAAATACATGCCATTAATAAGCACAAAAGAAAATAGCACAACCGGCGAGGTCATGTACACTACGCACTGTTCCTGAGGGTTTACGACCCTTTCACAATGTACATAAACATACAAATTCTCTCATAAAAAATTAAAGCACAGAATTATAAATTCAAACATGGCATTTTAGTGGCATTGACATATTTAAACATATGTAATGATCAAATGTAGATGAACATCTGGTTTATACAGACATCAGTAGTACAGTCTTGACATAGCATAACAAAGTGGTCATTGCGTCATGATCAGCACTTGAGGTCACAGTTGAAGGTTTAAAAATCATGCCAGATGCATTTCGGGACTGGCGCGTCCCTTCGACAGGGGCAACCTATGAAATAGAGATATCACATTTAGTGAAACATCTGTGTAAATGTCTAACAGACACCAAGAAGGCACCCTAGTGTAAAAACTCAGGATAACATGTGATTGTGATTCGCCAGTTGAAGTTGCATAAGTATCCAGTAGTCAGCACAAAGGCATCAGATGTGATGAATGAACAAGTATTGGAATGGCAGAAAGTGAAACCCATCGAAGACATAAGATAAAAGTTATACATTGGCTACAGGTAAATACGGTGGTGGTCAATCAAGTGTCTACAAGATGATTATAAATCTCACTAGCTCACTAGATGTATGGGTGAACTGTCGATAATAACAAGGATAGCCAAAAAACAAGAAGCGAAAAATGCTGGAAGGTACGAGGAACCAAGAAAATAAATAAATAAATAAATAAATAAATAAGTGAGCATTCATCGTTTGTTATTTACTTAATTGAACCATATTCCTTCCCCGAAAGTAATCAAGATGTGACTGTGATTGCTTATTGTTTACTTTTCCACAGTTTCTACCCATTTCCCAATGAGAAGGTTATTATTCCTCACCCTCACGATCTGTAAGCCTCTATTCCACGTTCCTCTTCAATCACACGTGCTTTCACAGTTTTTCACTTCTATCTTTTTCCATTAACATGCCCTTTAGCTCACCCTCTGACCGCTTGAGATTTATAATCATCTTGTAGACACTTGATTGACCACCACCGTATTTACCTGTAGCCAATGTATAACTTTTATCTTATGTCTTCGATGGGTTTCACTTTCTGCCATCCCAATACTTGTTCATTCATCACATCTGATGCCTTTGTGCTGACTACTGGATGCTTATGCAACTTCAACTGACTAATCACAATCACATGTTATCCTGAGTTTTTACACTAGGGTGCCTTCTTGGTGTCTGTTAGACATTTACACAGATGTTTCAATAAATGTGATATCTCTATTTCATAGGTGGCCCCTGACGAAGGGACGCGCCAGTCCCGAAATGCATCGGGCATGATTTTTAAACCTTCAGCTGTGACCTCAAGTGTTGATCATGACGCAATGATCACGTCGTTATGCTATGTCAGGACTGTACTACTGATGTCTGTATAAACCAGATGTTCGTCTACATTTGATCATTACATATGTTTAAATATGTCAATGCCACTTAAATGCCATGTTTGAATTATAATTCTGTGCTTTAATTTTTTATGAGAGAATTTGTATGTTTATGTACATTGTGAATGGGTTGTAAACCCTCAGGAACAGTGCGTAGTGTACATGACCTCGCCGATTGTGCTATTTTCTTTTCTACTTTAAACGCTTGGCTTGGCAGCAAGCGTCACACTGCAGCACCCCTGAATCAGAACAGTTAGTATATAGGTTTAAATAGGTGTGCGCCTCCTAATATATTTATCTAATTAATAAGCACAAACCATACATTGGGAGGATGACTTAGGGTTAAGTAGAACTGGAGAGAGTAAACACCTTTGGCTGCCTGGGAATCAAGCTAACGACTGACATATCATGGAAACAACATGTAGACAAAGCAACTCTAAAGCATAAACAAATTGTAGGTGTAATTTTCATGTAAATCATGCATCTCAGAGTAAACAAGTCGCCCTAGCATTACAGGTCTATGATTGAAAAGCCATCAGCGCAGCGCTGTATGGTGCAGAACTTTGCGGGATTCCATAATTCAGCAGATTAGGTGAAACCTGAACACAAGTTATTGAGAGCCCTAGTTTCCCTCCCTGTCAGGAACCTGATGTATCCACTTGGCCATGACATGGGAAGAAAGTCTATTTTAGATAAAGCAAGACTAAGACCACTCCTCTTTTGAAGGACATTACGAGACACCCCTGAATTAGTCGCCTATGCAGAAGCGCAAATTAACTCCTTGGGTTTGCAGAACGTTTGGGAGCCTAGTACGACTGAGCTATTTCCTTGGAAAGAGTTCATAAAGAAGTTATATTGACAGAGGGTGTCACAGTTGGGTGCTCACAACATTATTAGAAGTTCTTTGTTGTTTGAATTTGCCTAATTCAAGTCAATCAGCTTGTATAAAGCATATCTGGATGGTATAACTAACTCGGCTGACAGGAAATTATATATTCAATTTAGGTTAGGATCCCTGCCCCTTAAGGTATTTACTGTGAAATGGGCAGATCCATCTAGGTTCTCTAAAATATGTTTGACATGCAAAACACATAATGAAAGCCTAGCTCAAGTGTTTGCTTCATGTCTGACTTAAATCACACTGGATAAGACCAGTATGCTTACAAATACATGCACAAAATTACCTAGTAGCCCTAAGAATATTAAAGACTGATACTAGGCCATTTTATGCATGTGCTGTTGCAAAAGTCTTGGCCGGATGTAGATTTGAAGATGGAAAACCTTGCCAATTCAATTACGTATTGGCTAGTTGAGCCCTTGTTTTCAACCTTCTCACTGATATATGGCTAACATGTTATTAATTTAAACGATGTCATCCTGATGGCATCCTGACAAAATGATCAGTCACTACAAATGTTTGTGTCGCATTCGTTACCTTAAATGGCATTTTACCAGGCTGGCAAAACTGTGGATAGTACTTTTATAACCTATTATACACTCCTTTTTTTAGATAGCTGCATTACACATTGATAATGAATTTAAAAACATTTAAGTGACTTTTACTGTCTGCTCTCTTGTATGATTCTTCCTTTCAATAAAGATTTTTTTTTAAACTTTATTTATCGTATTTTATCAAACATTGAAATCATCTCACAATTTTTGCATAGAGTAGTCAATGCATGGTAAATACACAGAATAATAGTATTATTAATCTTGCACATACATAGTGATCATCATATATGGTCCAATCAGGGTGAAGATAGTATTGCATAGCAAATTGCGAAGGATCCCACTCATACCTTCCAGTATCTAGTCTTGACAGGGAGCATATGGAGTTCCGTGCCAAACATGTCCAGTCCCCCACCCGGTGCCCCTCCAGCCCAGCGGTGCACAAAGTTCGCCCACCAGGCAGTCAATGCCACCCACCACCATGCTATACTCAATTGGCAACCTCCTGGGTATCTTGCAGCGACGGTTCCTGGTCACTTTCACAATGCTCCCTGAAGTAGGACAGCAGTGGCCCCCAAATATCCTTGGGGCGGGACGTAACCAACAGCAGTTCTGCATAAGTTGTTAATTGGTTAATATATAAAATCGTGCAGCCAGTCTTTGAACTTGGGAGCCCTCCCCCTGCCCCACCTGCAGGCCACCCTTCGCTTGGCCAGCAGTAAACCCATAGCAGTGAACTTTCTGTGTATCTTAGGGATGTCCTCTGTATACCCCAGCAACGCAAGCAGAGGGGAGAATGGGAGGGATAGTGTGGTAATTTCTGATAATGCTTTGAGTACCTCCCGCCAGTAACCTTGGACCTGTGCGCAGGCCCATGCCAAATGTAGGAAGTCGGCTTCCTCTTGATGGCATCACAGGCAACGGTCATTGTTCTGTAGCTTATATTTACAGAGCAGTGTGGGAGTATAGTAGGTCCTGAGCAAGAACTTGAAATGTATGGTGCGTAGCCTGCTGCTTGCTGTGATTTCGGCAATCTGCGCCTAACTGAAATCCCACTGCTCATCCGTCAAGGGAGAGCCCAGATTGCAATGCCATGCAGCCCTGGCACCTGGTGGCCCATGCGGTCGTTCTATCCTTTTAATGAAGATTTAATGATTTTACAATGATTACTACCTTTTTTATTGTATCAAAAGGTACTAGATCAGTAGTGTGGGCCGTACGGGCTGCACCAGTAAATATGTCCTCAATATCTGATGTTGCATCAAAGTGCTCAAACTTGACTTGACCCCACTACTAAGAGGCCAAATTTAAGAGAAAACTATTTTCTCTTCCAATGACAAAGATAGTATCAAGGAGCACACAAATATTTTTTTTAACAAATCAAATGTTAACTACAATTATAAGCTTTCAAATCATAGCATTAATGAAATATATGTAGACGGGAGTCTTGAGAGTTCTCGTGTTCAGTTATATTGTTTTTATTTTCACAATTAGATGAATGAATGCATGCATCAGCCCAGATAACGCGTTTCGTCCGTAAAAGGACTTCATCAGGGTTAGAATGTGGCATGGTATCAATACCCATGTAGCGAACCTCCTGATGGAAAATATCTATGTTGCACGCTGAGAGTCCCCCGTAGCGTGCTGTCAGTCACCAGAAATAAATTCCTCGTTCTTCGGTTGAGATAAGAATTTCCAAAATTGGAGACATCCTTTTTGATAAATCGATGCAGTCTAATCTTATCAGAAAAATCCTTCTAGATTAATATATAATCGCTGGGATTCCCCGTAGCGTAAAGAAGGTAAGGTCTCCTGAGAAAATATCCTCAGTCTTCTTGCCGGTTGTCTATCTGTGAGTTTTATTGTATTCAACTTTCAAGGTATTTGTTGCTGAATAAAGTTTGATTTGATATATTGGTAATAATAAAAATAATAAACATGTGGTTTGATGTTCCTTGAGTAAAATAGTGGTCAGAGATTCCGTACTAATAGTCATATACTTTTATTTTAATGCAGGTGAAACAAATGAAACCCTCTATTTAATTGCAAGGCAGCAGAGAACTAAGACTAGCCAGTATTTCACCCCTCAATGGCATGCAGGCCTGGTGCTTTTTCAAGGCCAAGATGGTTAGTATGTCAAAATAGCGTTGCTGGTCTCACATGGATTGTATGTAAGCCAAATTAGTCAGTCCTAGTGGTCCTAATCGTATCTTCAGTAGTAGATATTTGTGCTTGTTTAATGGTGAAGTAACCTTCACAATCCTTTTGTGAGAGCGGTCAATATCTTTCGTTAGTAGTGGTCCATTGGGTCCTTGAGGTCCAGTCAAAAGTATTGTGAAGGTCACTTGTTTAGGGCAAAAGACATTTGTATTACAAGTGAAATTACACCCCTTACACCCCACACATTTTACACATGTATAGTGTCCGATAACTTCTGCAAAGCCCAAGTACTTAGTTAAGGTATTATGCCCTACCAGGCAGCACGAACCAGAGTGTACAATATGGCTTCTGCTATTACAACCCATTTATAAGAGAATAGTGGGATTTCCAGATTCAGAATACCTGCCTGTAGGGTAGGCTACTGTATTTTCATAATATTCACCACTTTTTATAAGGCAAAATGTAGTACCACATATAAGTCTATCAGAATTTCTTTTTGGATTGGATATCAAGGGCTGCTCTCTGGAAGAGAACCATGAACGCTTTATTGACGCCCTTCCATGTTTGAAGGAATAGCCTCTGTCTATTAAATGCTACATTAAGATTTAAGCTTCTAGAAAGTAGTCTTCTATAAACGTACAGCTGTGACGTAGCCTTAAGTATTTGCCAAAAGAAATGCCACACCTAGTGCTCTCAGATGAAAACTCTTGTACTTCATTAATGTATATTTTTTGTTGGCTTCCTCGACAGAGAAATAACTAGTCTACCCTCCACATGTCGTACTATCAGGGTGGGTTTCTATCCTCTATGGGATCCTACATTCGCCCACAAAGGATAAACTTCGAAAGTATGTGGCTAAGTGGGCAACAGATCTGAAAGAAGAGACACCCAAGAATAAGTGAGAAATCCTATGGAAGGGTATCGCTAAGAATTGTTTAGCTATTCATCAGAGTCAGCTTTGAAAATCAAGATGGGGTGAAATTAGGGCTCCCGGTTTTATGGTATTTATTTTTTACTCATCTTATTGGTATTTATCCATGTTTATTTTTTAGTCATCTTACTGGTATTTATCATATTTATTTTTTACCCATCTTGTTGGTATTACTCCTTATTTATTTTGTGTTTTACGAACAAATGGAGTGATAAAATGGTATCTTTCCACTTTTATTTTACTGATAAACACGCAGTATCGGACACTATAAATGTGGAAAATGTGTGGGGTGTAAGGGGTGTAATTTCACTTGTAATACAAATATCTTTTGCCCTAAACAAGTGACCTTCACAATACTTTTGACTGGACCTCAAGGACCAAACGGACCGCTACTAACGAAAGATATTGACCACTCTTACAAAAGGATTGTGAAGGTCACTTCACCATTAAACAAGCACAAATATCTACTCCTGAAGATACGATTAGGACCACTAGGACTGACTAATTTGGCTTACATACAATCCATGTGAGACCAGCAACGCTATTTTGACATACTAACCATCCTGGCCTTGAAAAAGCACCAGGCCTGCATGCCATTGAGGGGTGAAATACTGGCTGGTCTTAGTTCTCTGCTGCCTTGCAATTAAATAGAGGGTTTCATTTTTTTTTTCAAATGCATTCAAATAAAAGTATATGACTATTAGTACGGAATCTCTGACCACTATTTTACTCACGGAACATCAAACCACATGTTTATTATTATTATTATTACCAACATATCAAATCAAACTTTATTCCGCAACAAATACCTTGAAAGTTGAATACAATAAAACTCACAGATAGACAACCGGCAAGAAGACTGAGGATATTTTCTCAGGAGACCTTACCTTCTTTACGCCACGGGGAAACCCAGCGGTTATATATTAATCTAGAAGGATTTTTCTGATAAGATTAGACTGCATCGATTTATCAAAAAGGATGTCTCCGATTTTGGAAATTCTTATCTCAACCGAGGAACGAGGCATTTATTTCTGGTGACTGGCAGCACGCTACGGGGGACTCTCAGCGTGCAATATAGATATTTTCCATCAGGTGGTTCGCTACATGGGTATTGATACCATGCCACATTCTAACCCTGATGAAGTCCTTTTACGAACGAAACGCGTTATCTGGGCTGATGCATGCATTCATTCATCTAATTGTGAAAATAAAAACAATATAACTGAACACGAGAACTCTCAAGACTCCCGTCTACATATATTTCATTAATGCTATGATTTGAAAGCTTATAATTGTAGTTGACATTTGATTTGTTAAAATAAATATTTGTGTGCTCCTTGATACTATCTTTGTCATTGGAAGAGAAAATAGTTTTCTCTTAAATTTGGCCTCTTAGTAGTGGGGTTAAGTCAAGTTTGAGCACTTTGGTGCAACATCAGATTTTGAGGACACATTTACTGGTGCAGCCCATACGGCCCACACTACTGATCTAGTACCTTTTGATACAATAAAAAAGGTAGCAATCATTGTAAAATTATTAAATCTTCATTAAAAGGATAGAACGACCGCATGGGCCACCAGGTGCCAGGGCTGCATGAGATCGCAATCTGGGCTCTCCCTTGACGGACGAGCAGTGGGATTTCAGTTAGGCGCAGACTGCCGAAATCACAGCAAGCAGCAGGCTATGCATGGAAAATAAGCTAAACAGCAGTCAGAACTGCCACCATCTTCTCAATTAAGAAGGCATTGGGAGCACCAAAGACTACAGTGAGAAGATGGGAATCGATAAGTAGCCTTCACACACTGGGGTATTTAATGTATCAGCCTGACAAGCCTGGGATGACCTCAGGTCACTCACAATTAGGTCCACACCGGAGCTCGTTGTGGTGTGTTCTAGTGTAGTGTATCCTGAAACAAGGTGACGGGAATTCAGAACCTTGAAGTAAAAGAAACATACCTGCCTGGTGCGTAGACCTTGTTCCTCAATAAATCTTTTAAGTACACTATTGTGTCAGTAACCTTCTTAAAATTGATGAAGAGGATATAATCCATCATTTTGAGAGATTCAACATGTTTGAGAGCCAGATGAAGGTGAAGATCAACCTCTAAGAGTTGTCCACCAAGGAAAGGCAACAATCTCTATTTTTGCTTTCAGATGATGGGTAGGTACTGTGGGGACAGCGGTATGACATCTTTTTCACTGGTAACTGCTGTGGAGTTAACTTTAATGGCGTAATCTGGGCGTAATCTGGGTTTTATTTGTGTCTTCCAGAAAAACATATTATTAATTAGTCATTTCAACTGCCGTTGCATTGGTGCTTGTGCTCCTATCCTGTGCTTAACCACCTCACAGTCCACATACCACCGGCCGCCTTGCACCTCTTGGTACCGTGTTCCAGCTGCCAAAATTAGTCTCATCAAAGTCTGCTCGTGCTTGACTACGCACTGTCGCAGTCGTTCCTGATGTAGAGAAGGTGGAGAAAAAGAGTGAACACGGTGATTGGGAAAGTGTTACATAATGCAAAACAACACACAAAAGAAATAGGAAAGGAATATTAATAATGTAGTGGGAAAGGTGCTGAATGTGACTGAAAGGCAACAATTTTGCAGATGGGGTAGTAAACACGGTATAAATGCAGTAAGGAAACACAAGTGTGAGATTATTGATGATAAAGAGGTAACAGGCTAAGAAAAAGTTCAAGTGTGGTTGTGAGAGATGAAAAAATTAAAGAACGCGAGAACGGGAGGTGGGTAAAGTGTGTGAAGCATATCACCCCCCTCCCTAAATTTTTGGCAAAGATAAATGAAGAGGTTCCTAAGCGAGCATTCATAGATGAGTGAATCTAAGACAAATTGAGTAACTGTGATGTAATCCCACTTGATGTCGAACCAGAAGGGTATTGTAGTGTTAAATGATCTATGTAATTTTTTTTTGGTCCTGAGTTAAGAACAAAGGGAGGAAAATAGGAAAATAGCCAAAAGGTTGCTGTCAAGGCCTCACTCTCCGGAAAGCACGGTGTTCCACCCAATCCCTAGTAGATTGTAGAGCAGGTCAAAGTACTGTACACTGAGAACACTCCACATGGAAATGGGAATTGGGAAGAGAAAAAGAAAGAAAAACATATGAGGGTTCCAGCTGTTTCTCAAAAGTGACTGCTTCACCTTGTTCTCTAGTTGGGCATGTCTATTTGTTGTTACTGGCCTCCAGCCTCAGAATTGTTTAGCTCACCTTCTGAGAGTAAGCATAGAATGGATTACAAACTGTTACTAATCCAGTGTATTCCTTTCCAACAGACAATAATCTTTAATACAGGTTTCTCTTGCTAGGCTTAATTCAGCCTTTCTTTAGAAAAAAACTGTATTATTTAGTGATGCTACGGTGCAAGGGGCAAGGGTTTTAACAAGATTATTATTCTCTATAATTTGTACCTCATAGGAGGCTTTATCCCTACTCCATCTTGTCCATGGGAAACAAATGTTCTTACCTGTTTTGAAAAGCTGCCATAGAGTTTGTAAATTTTAAGTTTTAAAATAATGATTAATGTACAGGCCATGAGAAGCTTTTCAGACTCCTTGTTTTGAAGAATAGCCTCATAATTGCATATTTTTTTTTTTTTTTTTACAGGTTAGAGGGAAGAGGCTGGGTGACCTTGATGATCGCCAAGTGATGAAGACAGCAGATGTACCTGAGATTGGGTGAGTTTTCTTTACCGGGATCTTTCATCCTGTAGCACTGGTCTCTCATGGAGTCAACAAAGCTAAGCGTGTTTTGGAACCTGAGTGACGAGATCTTGGGACGCAAGGTCTTGCAAGAGTTTGAGCGGGAATTCCTTTTTATCAAATCTTATAAGAATTCCCGCATCAAAAGCATTCCAGGCCCCCTGGCAAACGCTAAGCAAGCCATCTGTAATGCTACAGGCAGTTAAGCATTGTGAGACAGTATATTGAACATTCACTCCATTTTACTCTAACTACATTTTGTGAGCATGGTTTCATCTTGTGTCTGTCTGACCTTGCCTTCGAGCTGCAAAGGCAGGCAGGCCCAGGTTGCTTGTGCACACAGATTGTTTATGTTTTATCACTTCACAGAGCGAGAGGGATACGCTGCTAGAACAAACAGTTTGGGATGCGTACAAGGATGAGAGTGTGAAGAATTCTGCCTCAGCTCTCATTTGAGCCTTGGCCAGCTCCATCGAGTGACCTCAAAGCAGAGAGTGTAGCCAGCACCTACAGCGCAGATGAAGGGAGGGGGAGATTCTAAAAATCTCTCTCTGTGTTAGTAAAGAGTATAAAGACTGAGATCTCCTGGCGCTTTGACATGAAATCTCCTGGGAGTGGACACCCTGCTCAGGTCTTTAGTGTCCGGCTGAGACCTTCAGCCTAAGACTTTAAATGGGTTCCCCAGTTGTGTTGGCAAGATGATGCTAAACAGACAGCCAGTGATGTATTTCAATTTCTAATTATTTATTTGTCCATGATTTATTTTGGTATTCTAAAGTGCCTAGAGGCCTATTCTGAAGAATGCTCACGTTGAGTCCTGGTATTTTGAAGCCTTGCCCGGGTGCTCTGGAGAGGAAAGCAAGACACCCTCTCAAAAGACTTCTTCAGGATTAGGAGGATTACCTCCAATGCTACAATGGGGTTATTTAACCCAAAACAAAGTTTAAATCCTAGTGGAAGGAGAGCACCCCTGATGGTGCATGCCTAAGTGCATACAATACCACAGAGAATGTTTGGGTATGAAGGATGTGTATGGATGAGTGGGCACAGACAGGTATGCTGATGGCTGAATGGATGCAGGCATACATATGGACTGAGTAGGTACAGGTGTGGTTTCGTGTTGAATAGATGGAAGAGTGCGTGGACTTGGTGAATGGACAGACCGAATGGATGCAGACTTGGGAAATGTGGGTGTTTGTGGACAGTGAACTAATGCAGACTGGGTAGATGCAAGTGTATGTAGGGGGGTGAATGGATGCAGGTGTATATGGGGTTATGACCAGTGTATATTGTGGAAAAGTGTAAAACTTTGTAAGGTTGGAGAAAGCAACAGGTCTTGGGAATAATGCTTGACCCTCAATCATACTCACAAGGTGCTACTCACGGGTGAGCATGGCGTGGAGAAATGGAGTACTAAATGTCCAAAGCTGTCTGAGCAAAAACTAGGATGTGTGGAAAATTTTTAACATCACATAGTGTTGATAAAGGATGCAATTCCTAAGGTGCATAGCGCTGACAAGTGTCTCTTTCGCATTGTGCACCAACTGAAAGAAGAGCAAGACTGATTGTGTTCAAGTGGGGTCATCTAACCAATAGTCTCTGAATCGTTTAGCATAATTGTTTTAGCTATGACGGCCAGTGGGAAGCACCAAATATGTGGCGATTTAAGTGATTTAAATCAATGTTTTTGGGTTGATCGCCACCCATTTCACACATTAATGGGATTCTGATGTGTGTGATAGGTGCCAAGTATTTTTCAACTCTAAATTTGTCGAGTGTTTATCACCAAGTGTAAATGCATCCCAAATCGAAACATTTAACATCCTTTGTGATACCCAAAGGTGCTTTCCAGGTTATGCAGATGCCTTTCAGTTTGGTCTCTGTGTCTGCTGTGTTTCACAGGATGATGCAAAGTGTGCTATGCAGCTTAACAAATGTCTTGTTTTTCCACGACAATATTGTGATTTGGGCTTTGGACAAGTTGCAATTTGATGCGGAGATGTAAATCGTATTAACTAGAAAGGAATGGGCAGGCTTTAGCCGCTCAACTGGGATAGAGAAGTAAGTTCAGTGTTGGCAAGGGGGGGTATATGAGACACGTTGTCAAATGAGGGTGTGAAGCCTAAATTGAGATTGATGGAAACCATCAAGAAGATGCATCCTACTGGCGATAAAGCTCAAATGCATTCTTTTTGTGTTTTTGGCTGAATATTATGCTTAATAAATACCTAATTTTTCAGACCGGGTTCATGTCCTGTGGCTATTGATGCAGAAAGGGATGAAATTTGAGTGGACAGATACATTTCAACATGCTTTTGAATGAATCAAGGAATCCATAGTTAAAGTGCTGATTCTTAAACCCTTTGACCTGCATGATAAAATCATAATAGTTGCAGATGCGAATCAGTATGAACTCGGTGCATTTGCATCACAAACGCTGAAGGGGTCGGAAAGCACATACTTCAAGATAGACAGGGAAGCATTGGCATGCTGATGTGGAGTGTAGTACTTTAGGACATAGGTGTCAGGTGCTTTAGAACCTTTGTGTGGGGTACCTTCTTTGAATTATACACAGACCACAAACTTTTGGTAAATCTGCTGTCAACCAAGGGTGCCAGTAAAACAACACCTCACATTGTTAAATGGTTATACCAACATCAGAAGAATACTTTATTGATGAAGAATGTTCCAGGAATTAAGAAGGTCAATAAGGACTGCTTATCTTGTTTGTCGTTGGAGCTTAATATACTCGAAGAAGAGGATGAGTTGGTTGTGGTCAATGAGATGGAAACAAGCACTGGGTGAAGATAAGGCACTACAGTTGATAATCAAACTTTTGCCCCAAAGAAGGAACCAGAGTGTGACGAATTTATCCAGTGTAACTCAGAAGAAGTGACCAAAGTCATGCTAAAAATAAAATCTGGTTCACCTACAGACCCCGTGCCACCGAGATGTCTTTAAATCATAGCTCCGGCGTTGTTAGATAGCCTCACCGACCTATTTAATCATTCACTGTCACAATCTGAAGTCCCAAAGATATGGAAAACCGCCAGAGTCAGGCCAATACTAAAAAAATCCACCGCAGACCCTAAAATCTTTTCTAATTATTGTCCAATCTCACTGCTCCCTTATTTTGGGAAGATGCTCGAGTCACTGGTTAATCAACAGCTCGTTGTCCATCTTGAGAGCCAGGGATTACTAGACCCCTCACAAACGGGTTTCAGGGACACCCATAGTACCGAAATAGCTCTGCTGGAAGTAACTGATAATATCAGATTGGCATTGGACAGAGGGCAGTCATCTATTCTCTTCCTGCTAGATCTATCAGCAGAATTTGACACCATCTCCCACAGCATTCTTGAATGTCGGCTCTGGGAGATTGGTGTCAGGGGGAAGGCCCTACAGTGGCTTAGGAGCTATTTAACTGACCGAGCTACGACAGTACAGGTGGGAAACACTGTCTCGTGTAGTAGACCAGTTAGGATGGGAGTGCAGCAGGGCTCTATTTTGAGCCCGACACTCTTTAATCTATACGTGACTCCATTGGCCAAGGTGATCAGATCCTACGGCTTTGATGTTGTCTCGTATGCCGATGGCACTCAGATCTTGATCACTCTTGGCCCAGATCCAATGGAAACAAAGTCACGTTTCAAAGACTGCATGTCCCACATTGACAGGTGGATGAGCACAAATCACCTTCAATTAAATGGAGGTAAAACTGAGATCATGCTCTATGGCAAGGCTCATGAGCATTGGTCACATGACTGGTGGCCCCCAAATCTCGGCCCCTGCCCAACTCCAACACAGACGGTCCGGAACTTAGGATTCCAAATGGACAATAAATTATCAATGAAAAACCAGTTCAATAAGATAATTAGCTCCTGCTTTGGCATCATGCGTAATTTACGCAAAGTTTTTAAATGGATTCCGATGGAGGCCAGAAAACCTTTAGTCCAGGGACTGATCATCAACCGTATGGACTATGGAAATGCCCTGTTGGCGTCAATAAATGAAGACCTTCTTTCAAGGCTGCAGGTTCTGCAGCACACCGCAGCCAGGTTAGTACTCAATCTTCCGCCAAGATCCCCGTCGGCACCCAACCTGAGACTCTTACATTGGTTGCCTGTCAGAAAACAAATACGTTTTAAGATTCTATGCTTAACGCACAAAAATATGTACGGAAGAGGCCCGGGCTTCTGGGCCAAAAAGTTAAGTTGGTACCAACCCGGCAGAACTCTGAGATCCAGTAACCAATCACTTCTCGCATCTCTCAGAATTCACACTACCACAAACGGAGGGAGATCCTTCTCCTTCCTTGCTCCGGCTTTTTGGAACAAACTGCCCCCACAAATATGCATCATCAATGACCACAACTGTTTTTGCAGGAAGTTAAAGACATGGCTGTTTGACATCTAATTGCATCTAACCAAGTTAATCTTTTGAGCTGTCCGCTAGCGCCATGAGACTTTCGAGTGATATGTGCGCTAAATAAATATCCCATGATTTGATTTGATTTGTGTGACTTATTGAGTTGAATGGTTTCAAGTAGGAGCTCTCTCGGTACTGTATATATTGAATGGAACGGTGTGAAAGGCTGATGATTCCTGCGAGTTTATGAGATCCTGAAGCTTAAAGCATTAGGGACATGGGTTAAAGTGCACCATGAAGAGAAGGGCTGATATTCTTTTTGTTTGGACTGGGAGATTGAAAGCCTTGTTCGGGTTTGTGTTGCATGCATGGGTAGCAACAAGTCCCATACAGTATGGGGAGCACTATTGTGGCAATATAATTTTGTAAGAGAGCTTGGGAAAAGGTGGGAATGGGCATATGTGAACCATTTGGATGTCCATGTGTGGAAGGCAGGTATGTAATATACGTTGATTATTTCTCCAAATGGCCAGAGGTGGAATTTATGAGGGAAAGCCAAGCTTTAAATGGAGTACATTTCTGTGAGGAAATTTTCCAAAGGGAAGGTGGCCCAGAAATGGTGATATCTGATAATGGGCCAGTTTGTTGCAAAATAATTTAAATCTTTCCTCAAAAAGGAAGGTATTATGCACTGTAGGACTACAGTTTATCATCCTTGTGAGAATGATCTAGTTGAATGTTTTAATTGAGGTCTTAGGCAGTGTGTTCAGTTAGCAGTATGCAGTGGTCGGAACTGGAAAAATGAAGACAACAATATGTTATGAAGTTACAGGACCACACCACATTCTGTCACTAGTGAGGCCCTATTTTTTGTTGAAAGCAAGGTTGACTTGCTCCACAGTCAATCCTGCATGAACCAAGAGAGTTGTTCATTCCTGTGTGGACAGCTGAGAGCTAACTGACAAGGTTAAAAGATATCAAAATCATTACGTGAACAGGCACAATTACATGTTAAGGGGCAGTGAATGTTTGAGAAAGGGGGTTTTGTGAGTGTGTTTGAGTGCACATTGTAAAAGCAGTTTATCTAAATGGTCAAATCCTAAAGAGGTTTGTGAAGTGAGGTGAAATACAGTGGTGTTGAAAGATGGAAAAAATGGAACCTTAGGAAGGTTGCAAAGTGTAGCGAGTTGGAACAGCAAAATTGTGCTGATAGTCTGGGCCCAGGTGAGGCACAGTTTTGGGCAGAAAGAACTACTAAGTGGATTAGGGAAAGTAACTTGGTGATTATGTATGTTATTGATACAGGGTAGCATGATACCAATTACTTTCCTGATTACACTTTTTCTTTTGTCAATTATCGTATGTAAGGTGCTGTGTAAGGAAAACCTCTCTGCACATCAATATAGAGTCTTATTCATTATTTCTTCAGTTAGCATTATGTAGGTTAAGTGTTGTCATTTAATTATCTATCTATCTGAATCTATAGATGTATCTATATAAGCACACACACACACCACACATATATATATACATATATAATATATATATATATACATATTCACTGAAAAAACCATAGGTTTCACACACGTTATAGTTACGAATTAGCATTTAAAAAACCTTGCAAATTCACTTAAAAAACCATAGGTTTCACACATGTTATAGTTAGCTGGACATTTCACTCGTAAAAAAACAATGAAATTCCCCCGTTATAGTTAGTGCAGGCAACTATAACTCACGCGACCGCCATCCTCTGCTGATGACGTCAGATATTACATCACTGTATTTAGACACTTATTTACCCATGTCTTCTTCCATTAATCTTTAGCTATACATATATTACAAATATTTATTTTTCATAAAGACACATATGTCATCAGTGATGTAATATCTGACGTCATCAGCAGAGGATTGCGGTCGCGTGAGTTATAGTTGCCTGCACTAACTATAACGGGGGAATTTAATTGGTTTTTTACGAGTGAAATGTCCAGCTAACTATAACATGTGTGAAACCTATGGTTTTTTAAGTGAATTTGCAAGGTTTTTTAAATGCTAATTCGTAACTATAACGTGTGTGAAACCTATGGTTTTTTCAGTGAATTTGTACGTATTTTTTAAATGCTAAGTTATATATTTATTTATTTATTTATTTATTTATTTATTTTTCAGGTTTTTCACCGTGCGCGCGCTGTGGGCACTCGGTGCGCTTCGCGCACCGAGCACCCACAATTCGGAGTGCGCGCAACGTGTGCGCACCTCGCGTCTTTTTTGTAAAAAACTTTTAAAATAAATTCGCCCTTGGGGGTCCTTCTGACCAAGGCTAGAGGGTCAGGAACTGTCCACTCTGCCCCCTTTTCAAGTTCTCCACCTTTTATTTTAACCCCCTCAGACTGCGAGAGACAAAATGGCGGCCGACACTTCCTGGTTTCGACCGATTCGAATGTTTACCGACATCTAACAACCAATCAGAATTGCGCTCGCGCACGGCAGTGTGCGCGCACAATGCGCGCACCCTGCGCGCGTATAGATATTGATATGCTTTTAAATGCTATTTTCTCAGGATATACTGAACAGATTTACACCTGCAAAAGGCACTTGCTTGACCTTATGGCTACCTCTCTGCCAAATTTCACGTAATTCTGTTCAGCCGTTCGGGCTGTAGCTGCGACTAAAGGTCCTATGGAAAAATGCATGGGGAAAACGCGTTTTGGGACCCCCCCTTTTTCTCGGCCCCCGCTTGACGAATCACCTCGAGACTTTCAGGGTGGGAGCTGAATGGAGCGCCCCATTAGTTTTGAAACTTTCGCGAGGATTCGTCAACCGGCGCCAAAGTTATTCAAAATAGAATTTTGAGATTTCCTATGGAAACTAGGTTGTAACTATAACTACAAACTGGCGACCGCCAGTAGAGGTATACATAGAACAAGGGAGGGTGGAAACAAAATTGCACAGAAAACCAACAGCAGGAAATTCTATCCTGCATGCCAACAGTGACCATCCCAAGCACCTCATTCAAAGCATTCCTTATGGGGAACTGCTACGAATAAAACGCATTTGTAGTGAAAGTGGATCCCTAAAAATAGCACAACAGGAATGCATTAACCGCTTCAAAATGCGGGGTTACAGCAACAAATGCCTAGACAAAGCCCTAACTAAATGTAACCAGGTCAATAGAGATATACTGATCTGTCCAACCCCTAAACTAAAAGCCTCAGACGATGAATCAATTAAGAACTTTAGATTTATCTTTCAATATAATCGCCAAGAAGGAGCAGTAAGGAAAATACTCAACAGAAACTGGTACCTTATAAAACAGGACCCGATAATTGGTAAAAAGATCCCCAAACGACCAGCTATCACATATAGACGAGGAGTATCTATGAAAGATATGTTGGTAGACAATGATCCATGTGGGGTGGGAGCCAAGGGATCTTGGTTGTCACAACGACGGGGATTCTTTAAATGTAAGGTCTGTAAGGCCTGTGAATTTGGAATCTCCACAACAAACTACACCACACCCTTTGGGGGTCCTAACATGGAAATTACCAAATCATTGAACTGTAAAACTGACCATGTGATATATGTTTTGGAGTGTACATGTAAATTAAGGTATGTTGGGAGCACTATTCTCCCTGGACACAAGAGAATACTTCAACACATACGTGCCATTAAGAACCATGATCAGGCGTATCCAGTGGCTCGTCATTTCCAAGCAACACATGAGGGTAACCCAAAAGACCTAAGTTACTTCCTCATTGACTCTGTCCCCAAAAACAAAAGAGGGGGTGACAGAGAGAGAGCACTTAGAATATTGGAAATGTACTATATATTAAATCTGGACAGCAAACACCCACATGGTTTGAATAGCTCGGAGGAGCTACACGCCAGTCTCTAAATATCATGCCTATGACAAGACAGCTACTGTTTATATGTACAATAACTTTCACATTTACAGTTTATACTCTACACAAGGATCCCCTTTTTCCTAGCTGTAATGAGACTTTAATGTGAGGTTGACGATCAGACCAATTGGATCTGATTGATTGCATTTTCTTTAAGCTCCAGTAATTTGCTACTATTCGTATATCGACTGATATTATAGTAACCATGGAGTTACAATGATTTCTAAACCTGCCTCCTTCTTCTCTTCTCCCTTTTTTATATATATATTATAATCTTATATTTTTTTATATATAACAAGCACCTGTCACTTTTTTAGTAGTTTTAAATTAAGCACTTTTGCACAACAATACCAATATCAAATAAGACATAAAAAACGAATAAATTAGTTAAAAATCACAAAAAAATTATTTTAGTGTGATGTGACGCATCGGGGATGAATTTTATAGTAGGCAACCTGATTTGTCCTCCTTCTTTTAGTCTTTCGAGTTCGTAACCATTGAGTGTGGGGAACCTTGGCCCCCAATCTGATAGTATCAATCAATCAATGGGGGCCATACAAGATTGTATTTTGGATTGTGAAGTATCGTATAATCATATACTCTGAATTTTATGTATTTTACGTATATATATTTTTTAGGTATTTATACATATATATGATTTTTTCACAAGTATTTATGCATTTATATATTTACACAAGATTTTATCTTGGTGACAGTGATATAGAAAATGTTCTTTTTAAATTTATAGACTATTCTATTTATTTATGTATATTTATATATTTATTTATTGTCATTAATGAATTTAATCTGTTTAATCATGACATGGTAATAATGAATATTCAAATCTATATCAAAATCTCTACGCCAATTCGAAAGAGCTATAATGGTAAAAACATATGGACAGGTTGAAACTGACTGAATGTGAATAAAGTTTCAATGTTTCATTTGAGAAAAAAACTGTTGAAACACACTAGGCCCTACCCCCTTTATAAGTGCAACACAATTGGTGGTTCAGCGTCATGTGATCAAGTCCCCTAGCAGGGACGAAACGCGTAATGGCTGCTACTCTGTGGATGTAACCTAAGGACATTAAAAACTATCGATACTAAAGGATTGTGGTCCGTGCTCTTTTTCCGTGGCTGGTGGCAGAATCGCGGAGTGTAAGAGTGCTTGAGGATTATTACAGACAGGTTCGGACCCCTCCTGTCTTTTACACGGACCCCTCTACCGAAAGGACTCTCCAGCCTCAAAGGAGTCTTCGCCCGACAACGGACGTCTCAACGAATCCGTTAGGATTACTGGCTACTGAGTCCCCCAACGGAGCGAAAGATCGGGCGCAAGTTGAACCCTCACCGCGAAATACAGAGATAAGCGAGGGCAACGTCGGAGGACGCGGCCAGCGTGGTGCCACTGTGATTTTGCAGAGGGGGTGTGATACTAAGCTCAGATACACTAAGCTCCGAGTTGGGTGTGGGGTAATCCATTTCTGTAACCATACGATTTGTCTGACACGGTGTTGTCAGTAACAAACCTTTAAACGAATCGTGCAAAGTACAGTGATCGTAATACTTAACAAGTGATATTCTAATACACCCTTAGCGGCAAACATCCAGACTAACATGTCAGCAGCAGACGCTTATAGAGAGAGAGAGGAAGCGGCAGCTTCCATGTTCAGTGACGAACATGGACCGGCACAAAACTCAATTACCCAAAATGCAACAACACTTGGGGCAAATGCAGGACTTAAAGAGAAGTGCAAGCAATTGGAAAAGCTCTCCAGAACAGAACAAAAACGTTGGTGGGAGGCAAAGTCACTTCAAAGATACATCGATGTGGGGAGAGTACCCCGTGGCCTGAGAATTCTGATCGCCCCAAGTTATGAAGCGCCGGACCGAGATATGATGCGCGAATGGGCCGAAACGAATCTGGAATCATCCAGAAAATTACTATGTATACTGGTGAAATATGCGGAAAAAGACTGTACCAGGTTGGCAGTTGAAATTGACAATTTGATAAAGGAAATTGACTCTATGGATCAAAAGGAGGAGACAGAGAAACTTAAAAGCGAAATGAAAAAACGTTTAAAAAAAGAAGAAGATATAATACGAGAGCGAAAAGCATTCAAATTTCATAGAGATCGCTGTGACTATGAACAGGGAAGAATTTTCACTTTTGCTCGTAAATACGATGCACTCAAAAATGATAACTCCAGCAGCAAACAACGAATCAATCATGAAAATCAAGATCAGGATTTGACCTCGGCATCGGGGGACAGCTCAACGGTGGACAGCGAATCTGACATGGGGGCACGCAGCAAAACAAGAGCAAACCCCCGCAGACACTCGCTTACCGATGAAGTGGAGTTTTTATGCTTGGAACGACTACAATCATTAAGACCACGGAAGCAGCAAAACAGCGGAAATCGGGGAAAAACAAAAAACGAAGTGAGAGAAGAAAAGCAAGCCGGAGAAGGAACAAACAAAAAACAACCGAAGAAACAACCGAAAAGGTATTGGAAGAAATAGAATGTTCCAATCCAACTGAAACAAGTGAAACAACGGTTATCAATCTAACAGACTTAACTCTCAACAGGGCGGAAACACAACTACTGGCCCTAGGACTCTCTTTCTGCCCTGAAAGCTCCTTTAATTATGCCAAATCCCGGATTGATATCTACAAGAGCGTCAGGAAACTGAAGTTAATGAAATTCCATGAACAATCCAACAAATCAGTGGTTGGGGCAGCCCTGATTACTCAAACATCGACAATTAAACCAGTAAATGTAAATGAGACGACGTTGGACTCACAAGAGTTAGTGGAGACCTTATTTGATCTACAACAGGAAAGTGATTTAACTAGCCAAGCAACCACAGCAAGCGTGTCTCAACAAATCACACAGCGGGTGGCCAAATGTCTAACCCCCTTTAAGCCACCATCAACATTTTATCCATTAACCATCAAGGATACAATTGATAGCTTCCAAGAACAGGTAATTGCTGATTTGAAGAATCTTAACAAAATAACCTGCAAGGCTAAGCAAACCAGGAGAAAAAATATCAAAGAGCTGCAATACCACCAACTTATGACCAAAATTAAATACGCCAAGGAAATAGTAATCCGCAACGCTGACAAAGGTGGCAACGTGGTTTTATTAACAAGAGAAAATTATCTGAAAGAAGCCATGAACCATCTTAATGACAAATTATGCTATGCGACCAGCAATACAGCCACGTGGAACTCTATAAACTCAACATACCAGATAAAACTAATGGCCTGGCGAGAGATGGGATTGTTAACAACTGAAGAGTACAAATATCTGTGGACTCAGAAACCAGTTATACCCATCCTGTACTTCATACCTAAAATACACAAAGATAAAACTAACCCGCCGGGGAGGCCAATAATATCGGCACGAAACAGTATCTTTGAAAAAACTTCCAGATATGTGGATTTCTTTTTACAAGACTTTGTTCAGAACCTGGCTTCATACATTAAAGACACGGGCGATTTTCTAATGAAAATAAGAGAACTTGAATGGCAGGAAGATTTCCTTATGATTGCGTTAGATGTAACCTCATTGTATACATCAATCAAACATAATGATGGACTACGAGCATTGAATTATTTTCTAGCAAGAAGAGGAACCGCCTATGCTGAACATAATCAAATGCTGATGAATATGGTTGAACTGTGTTTGACTAATAACATATTTATGTTCCAGGACGCGTTATTTCAACAATTACGCGGGGTGGCGATGGGTGCAAGCTTCTCCCCCAGCTACGCATGTTTACACATGGGCTGGTGGGAGGAGCTTGTACTCATGACTAAATATCATGACATCCTCAAAAACAACATACAATGCTGGTTTAGGTTTATTGATGACCTATTTGTGGTATGGAAGGGAACAGAACAGGCCGCAAGGGAATTCATAGACCAACTAAATACCAATGATCTAAACCTAGAATTTACTTCTAATATCAGCAAAACAGGGATAATATTTCTTGACGTAGAGGTATACATAGAACAAGGGAGGGTGGAAACAAAATTGCACAGAAAACCAACAGCAGGAAATTCTATCCTGCATGCCAACAGTGCCCATCCCAAGCACCTCATTCAAAACATTCCTTATGGGGAACTGCTACGAATAAAACGCATTTGTAGTGAAAGTGGATCCCTAAAAATAGCACAACAGGAATGCATTAACCGCTTCAAAATGCGGGGTTACAGCAACAAATGCCTAGACAAAGCCCTAACTAAATGTAACCAGGTCAATAGAGATATACTGATCTGTCCAACCCCTAAACTAAAAGCCTCAGACGATGAATCAATTAAGAACTTTAGATTTATCTTTCAATATAATCGCCAAGAAGGAGCAGTAAGGAAAATACTCAACAGAAACTGGTACCTTATAAAACAGGACCTGATAATTGGTAAAAAGATCCCCAAACGACCAGCTATCACATATAGACGAGGAGTATCTATGAAAGATATGTTGGTAGACAATGATCCATGTGGGGTGGGAGCCAAGGGATCTTGGTTGTCACAACGACGGGGATTCTTTAAATGTAAGGTCTGTAAGGCCTGTGAATTTGGAATCTCCACAACAAACTACACCACACACTTTGGGGGTCCTAACATGGAAATTACCAAATCATTGAACTGTAAAACTGACCATGTGATATATGTTTTGGAGTGTACATGTAAATTAAGGTACGTTGGGAGCACTATTCTCCCTGGACACAAGAGAATACTTCAACACATACGTGCCATTAAGAACCATGATCAGGCGTATCCAGTGGCTCGTCATTTCCAAGCAACACATGAGGGTAACCCAAAAGACCTAAGTTACTTCCTCATTGACTCTGTCCCCAAAAACAAAAGAGGGGGTGACAGAGAGAGAGCACTTAGAATATTGGAAATGTACTATATATTAAATCTGGACAGCAAACACCCACATGGTTTGAATAGCTCGGAGGAGCTACACGCCAGTCTCTAAATATCATGCCTATGACAAGACAGCTACTGTTTATATGTACAATAACTTTCACATTTACAGTTTATACTCTACACAAGGTTCCCCTTTTTCCTAGCTGTAATGAGACTTCAATGTGAGGTTGACGATCAGACCAATTGGATCTGATTGATTGCATTTTCTTTAAGCTCCAGTAATTTGCTACTATTCGTATATCGACTGATATTATAGTAACCATGGAGTTACAATGATTTCTAAACCTGCCTCCTTCTTCTCTTCTCCCTTTTTTATATATATATTATAATCTTATATTTTTTTATATATAACAAGCACCTGTCACTTTTTTAGTAGTTTTAAATTAAGCACTTTTGCACAACAATACCAATATCAAATAAGACATAAAAAACGAATAAATTAGTTAAAAATCACAAAAAAATTATTTTAGTGTGATGTGACGTATCGGGGATGAATTTTATAGTAGGCAACCTGATTTGTCCTCCTTCTTTTAGTCTTTCGAGTTCGTAACCATTGAGTGTGGGGAACCTTGGCCCCCAATCTGATAGTATCAATCAATCAATGGGGGCCATACAAGATTGTATTTTGGATTGTGAAGTATCGTATAATCATATACTCTGAATTTTATGTATTTTACGTATATATATTTTTTAGGTATTTATACATATATATGATTTTTTCACAAGTATTTATAAATTTATATATTTACACAAGATTTTATCTTGGTGACAGTGATATAGAAAATGTTCTTTTTAAATTTATAGACTATTCTATTTATTTATGTATATTTATATATTTATTTATTGTCATTAATGAATTTAATCTGTTTAATCATGACATGGTAATAATGAATATTCAAATCTATATCAAAATCTCTACGCCAATTCGAAAGAGCTATAATGGTAAAAACATATGGACAAGGTTGAAACTGACTGAATGTGAATAAAATTTCAATGTTTCATTTGAGAAAAAAACTGTTGAAACACACTAGGCCCTACCCCCTTTATAAGTGCAACACAATTGGTGGTTCAGCGTCATGTGATCAAGTCCCCTAGCAGGGACGAAACGCGTAATGGCTGCTACTCTGTGGATGTAACCTAAGGACATTAAAAACTATCGATACTAAAGGATTGTGGTCCGTGCTCTTTTTCCGTGGCTGGTGGCAGAATCGCGGAGTGTAAGAGTGCTTGAGGATTATTACAGACAGGTTCGGACCCCTCCTGTCTTTTACACGGACCCCTCTACCGAAAGGACTCTCCAGCCTCAAAGGAGTCTTCGCCCGACAACGGACGTCTCAACGAATCCGTTAGGATTACTGGCTACTGAGTCCCCCAACGGAGCGAAAGAACGGGCGCAAGTTGAACACTCACCGCGAAATACAGAGGTAAGCGAGGGCAACGTCGGAGGACGCGGCCAGCGTGGTGCCACTGTGATTTTGCAGAGGGGGTGTGATACTAAGCTCAGATGCACTAAGCTCCGAGTTGGGTGTGGGGTAATCCATTTCTGTAACCATACGATTTGTCTGACACGGTGTTGTCAGTAACAAACCTTTAAACGAATCGTGCAAAGTACAGTGATCGTAACACTTAACAAGTGATATTCTAATACACCCTTAGCGGCAAACATCCAGACTAACATGTCAGCAGCAGACGCTTATAGAGAGAGAGAGGAAGCGGCGGCTTCCATGTTCAGTGACGAACATGGACCGGCACAAAACTCAATTACCCAAAATGCAACAACACTTGGGGCAAATGCAGGACTTAAAGAGAAGTGCAAGCAATTGGAAAAGCTCTCCAGAACAGAACAAAAACGTTGGTGGGAGGCAAAGTCACTTCAAAGATACATCGATGTGGGGAGAGTACCCCGTGGCCTGAGAATTCTGATCGCCCCAAGTTATGAAGCGCCGGACCGAGATATGATGCGCGAATGGGCCGAAACGAATCTGGAATCATCCAGAAAATTACTATGTATACTGGTGAAATATGCGGAAAAAGACTGTACCAGGTTGGCAGTTGAAATTGACAATTTGATAAAGGAAATTGACTCTATGGATCAAAAGGAGGAGACAGAGAAACTTAAAAGCGAAATGAAAAAACGTTTAAAAAAAGAAGAAGATATAATACGAGAGCGAAAAGCATTCAAATTTCATATAGATCGCTGTGACTATGAACAGGGAAGAATTTTCACTTTCGCTCGTAAATACGATGCACTCAAAAATGATAACTCCAGCAGCAAACAACGAATCAATCATGAAAATCAAGATCAGGATTTGACCTCGGCATCGGGGGACAGCTCAACGGTGGACAGCGAATCTGACATGGGGGCACGCAGCAAAACAAGAGCAAACCCCCGCAGACACTCGCTTACCGATGAAGTGGATTTTTTATGCTTGGAACGACTACAATCATTAAGACCACGGAAGCAGCAAAACAGCGGAAATCGGGGAAAAACAAAAAACGAAGTGAGAGAAGAAAAGCAAGCCGGAGAAGGAACAAACAAAAAACAACCGAAGAAACAACCGAAAAGGTATTGGAAGAAATAGAATGTTCCAATCCAACTGAAACAACGGTTATCAATCTAACAGACTTAACTCTCAACAGGGCGGAAACACAACTACTGGCCCTAGGACTCTCTTTCTGCCCTGAAAGCTCCTTTAATTATGCCAAATCCCGGATTGATATCTACAAGAGCGTCAGGAAACTGAAGTTAATGAAATTCCATGAACAATCCAACAAATCAGCGGTTGGGGCAGCCCTGATTACTCAAACATCGACAATTAAACCAGTAAATGTAAATGAGACGACGTTGGACTCACAAGAGTTAGTGGAGACCTTATTTGATCTACAACAGGAAAGTGATTTAACTAGCCAAGCAACCACAGCAAGCGTGTCTCAACAAATCACACAGCGGGTGGCCAAATGTCTAACCCCCTTTAAGCCACCATCAAAATTTTATCCATTAACCATCAAGGATACAATTGATAGCTTCCAAGAACAGATAATTGCTGATTTGAAGAATCTTAACAAAATAACCTGCAAGGCTAAGCAAACCAGGAGAAAAAATATCAAAGAGCTGCAATACCACCAACTTATGACCAAAATTAAAAACGCCAAGGAAATAGTAATCCGCAACGCTGACAAAGGTGGCAACGTGGTTTTATTAACAAGAGAAAATTATCTGAAAGAAGCCATGAACCATCTTAATGACAAATTATGCTATGCGACCAGCAATAGAGCCACGTGGAACTCTATAAACTCAACATACCAGATAAAACTAATGGCCTGGCGAGAGATGGGATTGTTAACAACTGAAGAGTACAAATATCTGTGGACTCAGAAACCAGTTATACCCATCCTGTACTTCATACCTAAAATACACAAAGATAAAACTAACCCGCCGGGGAGGCCAATAATATCGGCACGAAACAGTATCTTTGAAAAAACTTCCAGATATGTGGATTTCTTTTTACAAGACTTTGTTCAGAACCTGGCTTCATACATTAAAGACACGGGCGATTTTCTAATGAAAATAAGAGAACTTGAATGGCAGGAAGATTTCCTTATGATTGCGTTAGATGTAACCTCATTGTATACATCAATCAAACATAATGATGGACTAAGAGCATTGAATTATTTTCTAGCAAGAAGAGGAACCGCCTATGCTGAACATAATCAAATGCTGATGAATATGGTTGAACTGTGTTTGACTAATAACATATTTATGTTCCAGGACGCGTTATTTCAACAATTACGCGGGGTGGCGATGGGTGCAAGCTTCTCCCCCAGCTACGCATGCTTACACATGGGCTGGTGGGAGGAGCTTGTACTCATGACTAAATATCATGACATCCTCAAAAACAACATACAATGCTGGTTTAGGTTTATTGATGACCTATTTGTGGTATGGAAGGGAACAGAACAGGCCGCAAGGGAATTCATAGACCAACTAAATACCAATGATCTAAACCTAGAATTTACTTCTAATATCAGCAAAACAGGGATAATATTTCTTGACGTAGAGGTATACATAGAACAAGGGAGGGTGGAAACAAAATTGCACAGAAAACCAACAGCAGGAAATTCTATCCTGCATGCCAACAGTGCCCATCCCAAGCACCTCATTCAAAGCATTCCTTATGGGGAACTGCTACGAATAAAACGCATTTGTAGTGAAAGTGGATCCCTAAAAATAGCACAACAGGAGTGCATTAACCGCTTAAAAATGCGGGGTTACAGCAACAAATGCCTAGACAAAGCCCTAACTAAATGTAACCAGGTCAATAGAGATATACTGATCTGTCCAACCCCTAAACTAAAAGCCTCAGACGATGAATCAATTAACAACTTTAGATTTATCTTTCAATATAATCGCCAAGAAGGAGCAGTAAGGAAAATACTCAACAGAAACTGGTACCTTATAAAACAGGACCTGATAATTGGTAAAAAGATCCCCAAACGACCAGCTATCACATATAGACGAGGAGTATCTATGAAAGATATGTTGGTAGACAATGATCCATGTGGGGTGGGAGCCAAGGGATCTTGGTTGTCACAACGACGGGGATTCTTTAAATGTAAGGTCTGTAAGGCCTGTGAATTTGGAATCTCCACAACAAACTACACCACACCCTTTGGGGGTCCTAACATGGAAATTACCAAATCATTGAACTGTAAAACTGACCATGTGATATATGTTTTGGAGTGTACATGTAAATTAAGGTACGTTGGGAGCACTATTCTCCCTGGACACAAGAGAATACTTCAACACATACGTGCCATTAAGAACCATGATCAGGCGTATCCAGTGGCTCGTCATTTCCAAGCAACACATGAGGGTAACCCAAAAGACCTAAGTTACTTCCTCATTGACTCTGTCCCCAAAAACAAAAGAGGGGGTGACAGAGAGAGAGCACTTAGAATATTGGAAATGTACTATATATTAAATCTGGACAGCAAACACCTACATGGTTTGAATAGCTCGGAGGAGCTACACGCCAGTCTCTAAATATCATGCCTATGACAAGACAGCTACTGTTTATATGTACAATAACTTTCACATTTACAGTTTATACTCTACACAAGGTTCCCCTTTTTCCTAGCTGTAATGAGACTTCAATGTGAGGTTGACGATCAGACCAATTGGATCTGATTGATTGCATTTTCTTTAAGCTCCAGTAATTTGCTACTATTCGTATATCGACTGATATTATAGTAACCATGGAGTTACAATGATTTCTAAACCTGCCTCCTTCTTCTCTTCTCCCTTTTTTATATATATATTATAATCTTATATTTTTTTATATATAACAAGCACCTGTCACTTTTTTAGTAGTTTTAAATTAAGCACTTTTGCACAACAATACCAATATCAAATAAGACATAAAAAACGAATAAATTAGTTAAAAATCACAAAAAAATTATTTTAGTGTGATGTGACGTATCGGGGATGAATTTTATAGTAGGCAACCTGATTTGTCCTCCTTCTTTTTAATCTTTTGAGTTCGTAACCATTGAGTGTGGGGAACCTTGGCCCCCAATCTGATAGTATCAATCAATCAATGGGGGCCATACAAGATTGTATTTTGGATTGTGAAGTATCGTATAATCATATACTCTGAATTTTATGTATTTTACGTATATATATTTTTTAGGTATTTATACATATATATGATTTTTTCACAAGTATTTATACATTTATATATTTACACAAGATTTTATCTTGGTGACAGTGATATAGAAAATGTTCTTTTTAAATTTATAGACTATTCTATTTATTTATGTATATTTATTTATTGTCATTAATGAATTTAATCTGTTTAATCATGACATGGTAATAATGAATATTCAAATCTATATCAAAATCTCTACGCCAATTCGAAAGAGCTATAATGGTAAAAACATATGGACAAGGTTGAAACTGACTGAATGTGAATAAAGTTTCAATGTTTCATTTGAGAAAAAAACTGTTGAAACACACTAGGCCCTACGCCCTTTATAAGTGCAACACAATTGGTGGTTCAGCGTCATGTGATCAAGTCCCCTAGCAGGGACGAAACGCGTAATGGCTGCTACTCTGTGGATGTAACCTAAGGACATTACAAACTATCGATACTAAAGGATTGTGGTCCGTGCTCTTTTTCCGTGGCTGGTGGCAGAATCGCGGAGTGTAAGAGTGCTTGAGGATATATATATATATGTATATATATATATATTCACTGAAAAAAACATAGGTTTCAGGGGTGTTATGGTTAGCTGGACAATTTCCCTCGTACAAAACCCTAGAAATTCCCCTGTTATAGTTAGTTCAGCTAACTATAACTCGCGCCCCCGCAATGCACTGCTGATGACGTCACATATTACATCACTCATGACATGGTCAGTGACATCACTGATGACATCACTGATGACATCTCAAATGACATCACTGATGACATCACTGATGACGTCATCCATGTGATAAATTAGTGCATCTTCTCACACCCTAATATAACCTTTGATACACTGACTCAAAATTTCAGACGGCCATTTTGACAACCATAGATACTCCAATACCAATAACTACTCACCCACTCATTGACTTTTAGGTCTACATACATCTCCACTCACTCACCTGTACAGTCACTCATACTTACAGTTACTCTGTGCATTTATACACCTATATAGACACTCACACACCGCCAATCATCCATTGAGGTACTGACACATCTAGTCAGTCATGCAAATAATTAATCACAGTAAAATTTACTCACCTATACAGTTAAAAACACTCAAGTTCACTTACTCATAAAAATACTAACAAATGCTGTGTCTTCCTGCAGAAAAACAAACAGCACATGACACAGATATCCTTGCACTATGGCGCATACAGCCACTCCAAAAATCACACACTCTCACATATAGATAGTTATATACTCTTACACAGATATACACTGCGTTTCACATATGTAGTTACTGACACATGTACAACTGAGATATACATTCAATCACTAACACACCCATACATACACTCACCCAACCATACAGTCCATCACAGATGCACTCTTAAAACAAGCATTTGCAATGCAATAGGTCTCGCATTTCCATGAGTTTAAGCTATTGGCATTGTAAATGACTGCCTTTTATTTATGTTTTAAAAACGAATAAAAACATGTAAGATTGTTATGTGCAATGTCAATAGCTCAAACTCGCTTAAATGCGAGACCTAGTGCATTGCAAATGCTTGTTTTAAGCAATATTCAAAGAGCAGTCAGACAGTCAAGCATTATGAAATGCAGCTAACCTCTTAAATACTAGGTCGACTTAAACCATTTATAACAGAGACTTTGCCAAACGGTGACACAGATGACAAAGACAACAAGGTGAACACAAGAGAAACAGAGCTAGAAGGGGAAATATACACATGCACAGAAAGCGAAATAATACAGCGAAACAGAGACGCACAGGTGTCAAAGAAAACAAAATGGTGAAACATGACACAGAGAGAAGGAAGAGGAAAAGCAGAGAGACAAAAGGGAAAATACAGGTAAACAGAAAACACGGGTGAAAAAGAACATGAAATATTAAAAAAGGAGAGAAAGAGTGAGAACGAAGGGGAAAGACAGGGTGGAACAAACAGGAAAAACACAGCGAAACAAAAAACGCAGGGGGCAGAGATAAAGAAGGATAAGTACGCGTTTAAAGTAAGGGAGAGGTACAAAGTGAGATAGAAATAAATAAATACACGCAGCGAAACAGAAACACACAGGTGGCAGTAATAACAACGAGAAAGAAGATAAACACGAACATGAAACACTTAACAAAAACTCACAGTGATACAGCCGGAAATACAAATATAGAAAACACACAGCAAAATCGACACACGTGACAGAAATAAGCATAAGAACGAGGATGCTATCCATTTTTATCACAAAAGTAGAGGCGGGAGAAGGAAAAGGAGAGACATCGAGCTAGATTGAGAAAGAAAAAACGCAGCAAAAAGACACAGACGTAACAGACAGCAACGAGAAGGCGGAGGAACACAAAAGGGAGGACAAAACACACTGAAAGGAGAAATACACTCAGCGAGACAGCCAAATACTAAATCGGAGAGCCGAGCAGAAACACACTGGTGATAGGTTCCCAACAAACGGAAAGGGGTGTACAGAGAAAAAACATAGAAAGAAGACAGACAGTGCAAGTGTGTTAGCTAAACTCATCTAAACCGAAAGAATGAGGAAAAGGGAATACTGGTGCGGCAGAGACCACAGCAATACAGAGGAAAGACAGAGGAGGTGGGGAGAAAACCAGGGAAACAGAGACGCACAGGTGACAGACATGAACATTGGTAAATGGGGGGAGTTCGGGACAAACAAGCTTCTCGGGCTAAATAATAACAAGCAAGCAGAGAGAAAAGGAGCAGTGAAATAAGGGAAAAAGGAGGCACACTTAACTTTGGGTTTTGGCAACGCGGCCGCGACGAAAGTGAAAGTGATCGCAATCGCGATTACGATCGCATGCAACGGAGGGCGCGCGTGCACGTTCACGTGCACTGTAGCTTTAGGCCACGGCAGCACTTTGAAAAAGCCTCTTTACAAAATGTCTCGGCCAGAACAGCGCAAGCGCTGAATCAGGCGAGACCTAAACATGCACCCACTGAATCACCCACTCACACATCTAGTCACAGAGTCACACACACCCTACCCACACAAACACTCAGGCACCCATACAGATACTCAGACAACCAATCAATAACCCAAATAGACACTCGTATAGCTATTCTCAAAACCATGCAGCCACTTATATGTTATGTTATGTTAGAACTATATTTCTTGAGCGCACGGCTACCCAGAACGGGTGTCCCGGCGCTTTGGCAGAGAGTCCTGAACACAACCAAGAAAAACCCAGCGGCAGAAACACTGTAGGCCCACTGGTTAGGCGGAGAAGAGGAGCGTCTTGAGCTCCTTTCTAAAGGCCAGAAGATTGTTAGCCTTGCGGAGTGACAGAGGGAGCTCATTCCACAAACTGGCCGCCATAAACTGGAAAGACCGGCCTCCCATCCGCACGCGTTTGATCACTGGTACCTCTACTTTAGCCAGGTCAGCAGATCTCAAACTCCTCCGGGGAACGTAGAGAGCAATCCGCTTCCTGAGGTAAGCTGGGCCAATGCAGTGGAGGGCTTTAAACGCCAACGTGAGGACCTTGAAACTAATTCTGCTAGGGATAGACAGCCAATGCAGCCTACCGCGCAGTAGAGAGGCACTGGCTCTCCGTGGAAGGCCAAAGATGGCTCTGGCCGCCGAGTTTTGGACAACTTGCAATCTGGATACCAGATATTTAGGCAGACCAGAGAAAAGTGCGTTAGCGTAGTCTAAACGCGAGCCCACAAGTGCTTGCACGATGTTCTTGCGATATTGAAGGGAAAGCAGTGGGAGAAATTTCCTCACCATCTTCAAGATACCGAAACATTTCCCCGCCAGGCCCGTGATGTGGGGACGAAAAGAAAGACTGTCGTCAAATACCACACCCAGATTTTTTACTTGGGCAGATGGTTTCTCAGGGGGGAACATGTCGGAAGGCCACCACGATTTCCAGCCAGGGTCCTCAGCGCAGCCAAAAAAGAGCAACTCGGACTTATCCGAGTTACATTTCAGGTTCTGGTGCTGAAACCATGCAAAAACAGCACTCAGGCAGTCTCTGATTCTGTCGCCATTAAAAACCTCTCCCTTCCTGCAGGTAAACAGGAGCTGGGTGTCATCAGCGTATGAGATGACCCGGGCTCCAAATGCCTCAGCGACCTTCGCCAAAGGGGCCACATAAATGTTAAATATGGTGGGGCTCAGGATGGATCCTTGAGGCACCCCCACCTCTAGCGAAGGCATTTCCGCGGAGAACGGAGGAGCCCAGATCACCTGCCGACGGTCGGTTAAGAAGGATTGAAACCAGTCCAACACCGTCCCCCGCAGACCTACCTCCCTGAGTCTTAGGAGGAGGCCGGCGTGTGGGACGGTGTCGAATGCCGCCGACAGGTCCAGCAAGACCAACATAGCCTTTCCCCCAAGATCAAGCGTTTCCCTGATGGCGTCGGTCACCTCCACAAGAGCTGTCTCCGTACTGTAATTGGCACGGAAACCAGATTGGGAGTCATGCAGCAGTTTGTTATTCTCTATAAAGGTGGTAAGAGTATGCTGAACATGTTTCTCCGCCACCTTCGCCAGAGCAGGGAGGAGGGAGATTGGTCTATAGTTGGCCCACTGTAAAGGTTCGAGCAGAGGTTTCTTAATGAGCGGGAGAATAAGAGCATGCTTCCATTCTTTAGGGACCACTCCAGAACTCAGAGACATGTTGAGCAAGGGGTTCAGCAAGTTGTTAATAGCTGGTGCCACCGAGCTCAGGCATTTAGCCGGACACGCATCCAAGGGGGATCCAGATTTCAGCCGGGAAAGCAGTTCCAGAGATGACTCGCAGGATAGCGGGGGGAACGTCGAAAGAGTGGGCGCCAGCTCGGCTGCAGCGGATGGAAGGACCTTCAGATCACTTTCCACAGCTGCAGCCACTTCCAGGGACCCCACCCGATCGAAAGAGTCCTGAATCCTACGGATCTTGTCCACAAAGAAGTCAGCAAGCTGCTTGATCCACTCCTCAGTATGGGAGTGAACCCTAGCAGCCGCCACCGGCTCTACGAATTCCTTCACTATTCGGAATAGTTCCCGGCTCGTGTTATCAGCCTGGTCTATTCTATGCTCGAAGTAGATCTTTTTAGCTTCGGCAATCTGTCTGTGATAGGATTTTATCGCACCCCTGTACTTCAGTTTCTCCTCAGGCGCATATCTGCGCCGCCAGAGCCTTTCAGATCTTTTGCAGTCCTGGCGCGCTTTTCGCAGAGTAGCAGTGAACCAAGGAGCGGAATCCTGGCAGGGGGCTGTCCTGACCGGTTTCCGAGGGGCAAGCTCCTCGAATCTTGTCCGAAGCCAGTCCTGGACTAGCGGCAGGTCGACTTCTAAGTTCCCAGTCGTAATGCAAGGATGTGCATGGAGTGCGTCAGCGAGCATATCAGCTGACACCAGGTGAAAGGCTCTAGCTTGACGAGACCCGTCCTTATGAGCTCTTTGACTCGTCTGGTGCTCAGCTAACAACACGAAATTAATTAAATAATGGTCGGACCATAGAACCGGCAAAGGGGAGGACACCTTAATTGGCACAGTGGAAAAGATTAAATCCAATGTATGCCCTTTCACGTGCGTTGGACTATCGATGAAAGAGGTCAGTCCGAGTATCTCGGTAATGTCCCGTAATTTAGATGCATCGGCGTCAGTTGTCGAGTCCATGTGCAGATTTAAGTCGCCCAGCAGTACACAGTGTGCCGAGCGCACACAGGGCACTGACAGTGCCACCTGTAAATCCTCGAAAAACGAGCCTAGAGGCCCTGGAGGTCTATAGATCAAAATTCCTGTGCAGGTATGTGAAGCCGACAGCTGGAGACTAAAGCCCAGAGCTTCACAGCCAGCGATATTATCTACAGGATAAGAGGTGCAGACAAGGGACTTGTCAACAACTAAGGCCACCCCACCACCTCTGCCTCCAGTTCTATCCCTCCTTAAGATGGTGAAGTTGGGGGGAAGGGCACTAGCGATGTCAGGTTCCGAGCCAGCCCCCAACCAAGTCTCTGTCAAAAAAAGACAGGAGATTTTCGAGAGCGTAAGGAGGTCCCAAATTTCCATGGAATGACGCGCCAAGGATCTGGTATTTAACAAGGCACACTGACATTCCAAGGGGAGGGAGAGAGGAGCGCGAGATGGAGATGATATGGGACGCCAAGAACATCCAGGGCACCCTTTAGCCAGGTGTCGACCACCAGGGAAAAGACAATTACAACCGCTCTTGGGGGGACGGAGCGCACATAAAGCGGCCGCACTATACCTAATCATCCTACACACCTACCCAAGATGCCAGAGTCCCGCCTCGGCCGCCTCCGAGACGCTGACGAGCGCAGACGGGCAGGACTCTGGCACGACTCAGGCGCAGGGATGGCGCAACCGCTGCGCGTCACCGCTGCGCTAGTCTGGCGAGCTTTAAATAGCGTCGTCTCGGCGTCCCAGGTGACCTGGGCGCTCAAAGATGGCGCTCGCACTACTCCCCACTCCAAGATGGCGCTCAGCCCAAACCCTCCCGGTAACCCGGATCCGCCCAACAGCGGTGGAGTTCACCAAAGTTAGAGTGCAAGTAAGGGCCAGAAATGGTTTAGAGGAAGGGAAGCAGGCTAAAAAGTAAAAGAAACAAAATCCAAAAACGAAGGTTTTTTTTAAAAATACAGAGCAAACAAGCGCGCGACCAGCGCGGTCCTAAGCGAGGTGCCAAGAGAGATCTTGGCCACAGGAACCCAAAGCAGGCTCACCTTGCAGCTGGCTCGCCCTAAATAGCGTCGTCTCGGCGTCCCAGGTGACCTGGACGCTCAAAGATGGCGCTCGCACTACTCCCCACTCCAAGATGGCGCTCAGCCCAAACCCTCCCGGTAACCCGGATCCGCCCAACAGCGGTGGAGTTCACCAAAGTTAGAGTGCAAGTAAGGGCCAGAAATGGTTTAGAGGCAGGGAAGCAGGCTAAAAAGTAAAAGAAACAAAATCCAAAAACGAAGGTTTTTTTTAAAAATACAGAGCAAACAAGCGCGCGACCAGCGCGGTCCTAAGCGAGGTGCCAAGAGAGATCTTGGCCACAGGAACCCAAAGCAGGCTCACCTTGCAGCTGGCTCGCCCTAAATAGCGTCGTCTCGGCGTCCCAGGTGACCTGGACGCTCAAAGATGGCGCTCGCACTACTCCCCACTCCAAGATGGCGCTCAGCCCAAACCCTCCCGGTAACCCGGATCCGCCCAACAGCGGTGGAGTTCACCAAAGTTAGAGTGCAAGTAAGGGCCAGAAATGGTTTAGAGGCAGGGAAGCAGGCTAAAAAGTAAAAGAAACAAAATCCAAAAACGAAGGTTTTTTTAAAAATACAGAGCAAACAAGCGCGCGACCAGCGCGGTCCTAAGCGAGGTGCCAAGAGAGATCTTGGCCACCAACACACAGACACATACAGACATTCACACAGTTTAGTCACTAGTCTGCAGTAAGATACATTTAATGACTCACTTATAGACTCAGTTACGCACCTAGAAAATCATCCATTCACAAACTTATTTTTCAACAGGCCTTTCCCTATATATATTAAACATAATAAAACTGTTCAGAAACACATACTCAATGGATGATGTCATCAGTGATGTCATCAGTGATGTCATTTGAGATGTCATCAGTGATATCATCAGTGATGTCACTGACCATGTTATGAGTGATGTAATATGTGACGTCATCAGCAGTGCATTGCGGGGTCGCGAGTTATAGTTAGCTGAACTAACTATAACAGGGGAATTCGTAGGGTTTTGTACGAGGGAAATGTCCAGCTAACTATAACACCCCTGAAACCTATGGTTTTTTCAGTGAATTTCTAAGGTTTTTTAAATGCCAATTCCTAACTATAACGCCCCTGAAACCTTTGTTTTTTTCAGTGAATTTCAAAGGTTTTTTAAATGCCAATTCCTAACTATAACGCCCCTGAAACCTTTGTTTTTTTCAGTGAATTTCAAAGGTTTTTTAAATGCCAATTCCTAACTATAACGTGCATGAAACCTATGGTTTTTTCAGTGAATTTCAAAGGTTTTTTAAATGCTAATTCCTATCTATAACTTATCTCTGAAGATAACATGAAAAGCATTCTTTTTTAAAAGTAGGGTGCACATTAGTTTTGTGGAAAAGCATCTTTGTGATTGGTTAAGAAAAAGCAGTTTCAACGTGAAGTACATATCATAGGATAATATTTGCTCAGCTCAACCACACCTGCTACTTGCATTTGGAAGGCACTGTTCGAACTTAAAACAATCGTCAACTTTTAACCTGCACGTGTCGTTAAATGTTCAAGAAAATGTTACAAAAAAAATCGTAAAGTTTTATAAAATTGATGAACTTTTAACCTGCACGTATTGTAGAATGTTCTAGAAAGTGTGTTGATAGAATACGTTGCACTTCTGACTTCTATGTGTTGTTGAATATTAAAAAAAAACGGTTCATATGGAAAATTAAAAAGAAACCAATAGAGAAGTTTTGAAACCTAAAACAATCAAGGAACTATTCTAATTTATTCTTTACATGTATTTATGTGTGCAGCAACAAAGTTATAGACACAACAGCACTAGGTAGAGGAAGAAGCAGGGAGTGGGGGAGGGGGGGAGATGGGCAGAATGGCACACATGCACAATTAAGTACAACACACATATAGACTAACAATGGCCAAAATGAAACACACCAACAAGGAGCACAAGTCACACAGCCTGCCAACATCACACCACTGAACGAGCATAGAAGTGAAAACCACGCTGCATTCATACAGGATGTTTACAAAGGCCAGTCGTTGGTGTTGTGGGATGTCTGCAATCGTGGTCATCATGGATGAGATGCCCAGCATGTGGCACATGGTCGAGTTCACTGTGTGTTATGTTGCCAAACGGCTGCTCCTCCCTCCCACGAGCCCCCACACTTTTGTACGGTGAGCTGTTGTATCTCGTGCACTGGTACGGCACGCCATTGTAATGCCTATTTGCGCATGTCCTGCTACATTCCAACTACAACATCGCAGTGCCGTTTGGAGGTGGTGCATGCCAATTTACAACATTGACTGCTGCGGCTCTTGTAACAGGCCAAACCAGAACACAGAGACACACTTACCACACTTCCTGTACACGGACATGTCCGAGACACCCCGTTCCCCTTGCCGGAGAGGCACACCCCTGCACTGACCTGTGAACGACAGACCAGCACGCGCCAGTTGTGCATGCAGGAGGATGCGTACGTAGCTACACATCCAGGCTCACTGCCAACGCTGAGGTGACAGCACACTGTGATGTTGCAGGGCTCGTGCCTATCATGCTAAGACAATGACCACAGGGACACACTTACTAAGATGTGGGTTTGGGGGGCATTGGCGGTCCTGGAGTTGTTGAGATGAGTCTTCTGGCCCTCATGGGTATCCCTGTATCATGCTCATTGACTCTATGGAACATGTGGGTGTTCTGGTGTGGCTCTTGGCTGTGTTCCCTTTCATGGTGCAAGTAGTTGTCCTGCTTAACACCAGCAGAAAGCAGGTGTAAAATCCCTGGTGCTAACGTGTCTTATCCCCAGAATTTGTTTCGCATTGCAATTGGTGTGAAAGTTGTGATGTGATTTTTTCCGTGTGCACAACAATATACGAACGGAGCAATGTATCTCGTCAAGATCCAGCACCTGACGCACTATTCCCAATCAATATAAATACAATGAGATTTCTTAATAGATTTTGTGTGTACACTGTAAGTGCAGCCAATACCTCAGTGCAATACAATACAGGATTTTAGTATTTAGAATAAATCGCAAAGGTGCACCTCGTGTCCTTTTGCACGGGAACGGCTACTCTACATTTCATTATCAGCACTTTAAAGGAAGTAAAGTTGAGATAAATCTAACACACTATTCAGAAGTTGGTGCAAACTGCTGATATCACCAGTATACCAGCGATAAGTGCCCCAAAATGTAACACCATGGTGGACTCCATCAAATAACAGTAATAAGAACAAGAAAGAGTCACACAGCAGTTAAGAGAACAACCAAAAACATTATTAATTTTTTTATCAAACTTTATTTTTTATAATAATAAATATATAAACGATAAACCATTTTCAAACTTTATTTTTTTATTAACATAAATATAAACAATAAACTAATAAACAAAATGTAACAACAATAATACAAAACAACAAGGCGGAACACTCCTGTGGGAACCACGGATGTCGACGACAGACCTGGAAAATCAGAAAGATTGTTAAAAAAACAACCAACATGGTATGCTCAACAAAATACCACAAGAAACAAATCACAGATATATAAAATGCATACAGCTAACAAAATTTTATAAGTTTAACTTACAAAAACTGTAAATGTTGCCGCTTTAAAATATTTACCGAATCTGAGGAAATTTTTTTGCAGAAGGTACCACGCCCACAACGTTTTTCTTCAGTGGTGAAGACATTTTTAACTTTTTCCAAGAGGCAAACAAAGACCAATGACACCTTCTTCATTCGCAAGATTTGCCAAAGAGTTCTGTTACGAGGGGATCCTAACAAAAAATACTCGTGCGGCACAGCAAGTATGATGAAACACCTAAGGACCCTTCATCCAAACAATCATGCACGAGAAGAGTGCAAACAGATGAGAAACACTCCTGTTCTGTATCTGTAAAAAAGAATCACAAATAAATGTATATTAATAACTTTCAAATTTATACTATTCCATTACTGTACAAACACATTTTATATAAAAACTGACTAAGAAACTATAGCCCTGAACCACAAGTGTGACGATCGTTAAAACACTACATGCATAGTGCATACTACTTTGAAGCAGTTCATGCACTAAAGCCTACCTCACTAAAAGACTACATGCTAACTGACTAAATGATTACAGTACTATAAGGAGACACACTGGGTGAGTGACAGGGTGTTTGCTAGAAGAGTATGAATACTAACTAGGGAATTGAAGGTGTGAAACACAACTGTGTAGGTGATTAGAGGACTGCATCCATACTGCATAGGCATTTAAAGCAGTCCATGTGCTAAGGCCTGGCTCACTGCATGACTACTTGAGTACTGACTGAATGATTAGAGTACAGCAAGGAGAGTGCCTAGGTGAATTTATAAGTGCTAGGCTTTTCGCACAGGGAATGGATTAGTACTTGGTACTGAATGGGTCACTAGAGGAGTGCAAAGGCAGTGACAAGTGCTGGACTGTATGGACACTGACTAGGAAATTGAAAGTGTGAAAGACAAGTGTCTAGGTGGTTAGAAGACTGCATGCATAGTGCATAGGAGAAGTGTGGCTCAATGGTTAGAGCGGCAGACCTCGATGCAGAGCACTGGTCCGGGACCAGGGTTCGATTCCCGCCGCGGAAGGGTCTCGGGCTATAAATTCCTCGGACCTGATTTTCACGCCTGAGTGCCTATTCTAATCATGGGTCCCATGCTGCAACTCTGGGCAATAGCTTGCTTAATCTCCACAACGGCCCCACAACGGCCCCAACAGCGCTGGGATGCCTGGCTTCACCATGGGGCTGCCCAGGAGTGGACACTTCACACGGAAAAGCCAGGAAGGGTTCCTACAGCGGTATGAGTACAGCACTGAGATACCCCTAGGGGTGATTCGCGCGCTATATAAGTACACATACATTTACATATACATAGGGGTTTGAAGCAGTCCATGTGCTAAGGCCTGGCTCAGTGTATGAATACTTAGGCAGTGACTGAATCATTAGAGTACTGCAAAGATAGTATCTTGGTGAATTTATAAGTGTTTGGGTTTTAGCACAGTGAATGGATTAGTACATGGTGCTGAATGGGTCACTAGAGGACTGCAAAGGGAGTGACAGGGTATTTCCTGGAAGTGTATGGATACTGACTAGGGAATTAAAGGTGAGGAAGACAATTGTGTAGGTGGTTAGAGGACTGCATGCATAGTGGATAAGGGTTTGAAGCAGTCCATATACTAAGGCCTGGGACACTGGATGAGTACTTGGGTACTGACTGAATGATTAGAGTACTTCAAGGAGAGTGCCTGGGTGAATTTATTAGGGTTTGGCGCAGTGAATGGATTAGTACATGATGCTGAATGGGTCACTAGAGGAGTGCAAATGGAGTGACAGGGTGTTTGCTGGAAGTGAACGGATACTGACTGGGAAATTGAAGGTGTGAAACACAAGTGTGTAGGTGCTTAGAGGACTGCATGCATAGTGGATAGGGGTTTGAAGAAGTCCATGTGCTAAGACCTGGCTCAGTGCATGAATACTTAGGCAGTGACTGAGGGCCAGATGTATCAAAGGGTTTTACCCATTCTGTGTCTATGGGAAAATGTGTTCATACATATGGCCTCTAATCATTAAAGTACTGGAAAGAGAGTGTCTTGGTGAATTTATAAGTGTTTGGGTTTTGGCACAGTGAATGGATTAGTACATGCTGTTGAATGGGTCTCTAGAGGATTGCAAAGGAAGTGACAGGATGTTTCCTGGAAGTGTATGGATACTGTCTAGGGAATTGAAGGTGTAAAAGACAAGTGTATAGTATGTTAGAACACTACATGCATACTGCATAGACATTTGAAGCAGTCTATTTGGTACTTAGAAACTGACTAAATAATCAGACTACTTCTAGGACAGTGCTTAGGTAAAACTTTTAAATTTTCAGTTCTGCCACAGTGAACAGAATAGTACATGGTACTGCACCTTAGTGTCAAACCCTGACTCATTTTATCAGTGCATAAGCAAAGACTAGCTTCTAATGCTTCTAAAACGTGACAACATGAGAGGTTTTAAATTAGTTATCTGTCAGCAAATACACGATGTTACCAAATGCTTCTCTCACAGTGGTTCTCAAATGCACACAGACTCACAGTGTGATTCTAGACAACAACCACTATACCTAGGAGTTTACCAAAAATCATTCACTACTGTGGAAGTGGTAAGCGAACTGCACACAATCTTCATATTTCAGGACTGCACTTTTATGTCAAAGCCTGACTCATATAATCAAAGCATAAGCAAAGACTGGCTTCTAATGCTACTAAAACTTCACAACATGACCGGTTTTAAAACAGGTATATGTCAGCAAATACACGATGTTACCAAATGCTTCTCTCACAATCCTTACCCAAATGCACACAGACTCACAGTGTGATTTTAGACAATCAACACTATCCTAGGAGTTTACCAAAACTCATTCACTACTCTGGAAGAGTTAATGGTACTGCACACAATCTACATATTTAAGTACACCACATCAGTGTCAAAGCATGACTCATTTAATCAACGCATAAGCAAAGACTGGATTCTAATCCTACTAAAACTTAACTACATGACAGGTTTTAAAACAGTTATCTGTCAGCAAATACATGATGTTACCAAATGCTTCTCTCACAGTGATCCCAAATACACCCTAACTCACAGCGTGATTCTAGACAAGCACCACTATCCCTATGAGTTTACCAAAACTCATTCACTACAGTACAAGTGGTGAGGGAACTGCACACAATCTACATATTTCACAACTGCAATTTACTGTCAATGCCTGACTCATATAATGAAAGCATAAGCCATAACTGTCTTCTAATGCTACTAAAACTTGACAACATGACAAGTTTTACAACACTTATCTGTCAGCAAATACACGATGTTACCAAACACTTCTCTCACAGTGGTTCCCAAATGCACACAGACTCACAGTGTGATTCTAGACAAACAACACTATCCCTAGGAGTTTACCAAAACTCATTCACTACAGTGGAAGTGGTTAAGGAACTGCACACAATCTACATATTTCACGACTACACTTTAATGTCAATGCCTGACTAATTTATTCAAAGCATAAGCAAAGACTGGCTTCTAATGCTACTAAAACTTGACAACATGACAGGTTTTAAAACAGTTATCTGTCAGCAAATACACGATGTTACCAAATGCTTCTCTCACAATCCTTACCCAAATGCACACAGACTCACATGGAGATTTTAGACAATCAACACTATCCTAGGACTTTACTAAAACTCATTCACTACTGTGGAAGGGGTAAGGGGACTGCACACAATCTACATATTTAAGTACAGCACATCAGTGTCAAAGCATGACTCATTTAATCAACATATAAGCAAAGACTGGATTCTAATGCTACTAAAACTTCACAACATGACAGATTTTAAAACAGTAATCTGTCAGCAAATACATGATGTTACCAAACGATTCTCTCACACTGATCCCAAATACACACTAACTCACAGTGTGATTCTAGACAAGCACCACTATCCCTATGAGTTTACCAAAACTCATTCACTACAGTGCAAGTGGTAAGGGAACTGCACACAATCTACATTTTTCACGACTGCAATTTACTGTCAATGCCTGACTCATTTAATGAAAGCATAAGCCATAACTGTCTTCTAATGCTACTAAAACTTGACAACATGACTGGTTTTAAAACAGTTATCTGTCAGCAAATACACGATGTTACCAAATGCTTCTCTCACAATCCTTACCCAAATGCACACAGACTCACAGTGTGATTTTAGACAATCAACACTATCCTAGGAGTTTACCAAAACTCATTCACTAGTCTGGAAGAGTTAATGGTACTGAACACAATCTACATATTTAAGTACAACACATCAGTGTCAAAGCATGACTCATTTAATCAACGCATAGGCAAACACTGGATTCTAATGCTACTAAAACTTCACAACATGTCAGGTTTTAAAAAAGTTATCTGTAAGTAAATACATGATATCACCAAATGCTTCTCTCACACTGATCCCAAATACACACTAACTCACACTGTGATTCTAGACATGCACCACTATCCCTAGGAGTTTACCAAAACTCATTCACTACAGTGCAACTGGTAAGGGAACTGCACACAATCTACATATTTCAGGACTGCACTTTTCTGTCAAAGCCTGACTCATTTAATCAAATCATAAGCCATAACTGTGTTCTAATGCTACTAAAACTTCACAACATGACAAGTTAAAACAGTGATCTGTCAGCAAATACACGATGTTACCAAATGCTTCTCTCACAGTGGTTCCCAAATGCACACAGACTCACTGTGTGATTCTAGACAAACAACACTATCCCTTGCACTATACCAAAACACATTTCTTCATCTAGAAGTAGTACTACATTTTAGTATAGAAACATAACATAACTCATTTCACAAATTCATAAACAATGACTGGTTTCTAATTCTACCAAAATATAAAAACAGCACAGTTATCTGTTTCCAACACATGAAAAACACAAATGCTTATCACAGAATGGTTTCTACATGCACACACATTGTAGAGAAAAAAGTACTCCCAGCAGGAAAAATACATTAGTCTGATTAAAATCAAAATAGTCTACATACATCCCCTCACAATTAAATAACTCATCTTTCAAGTTCTTTTGTAGATTAAGAAGTATATCAATCACTCACCATATTTTCTTTTACAGAATCTCTGCACTGTGCACCTCTCAGCAAAAGCAAAGAATGAAAAAGTTTCCATTTCATTTTCCACACATATACATGTAAACATCAAATCACAATCCTTCTCACATAAACTCAAAAGCAAACACACATTTCTATTGGTTAAACATTTCAACCCTTTCCAACTGAAATACATTTCAACCCTTCCCCCAATCTGCCTTCTGCCTGTTACCATAGAAACAGGTCATGGAACACTGTACTGAGCTCACAGGTCACAAGTTCAGCACACAATGTTCCTACACAAGACAGAAAGTGTGCTTTACTTTTCAATATATCAGCTTATCATATATAATGTTCCTTACAATCTGTTTTTGTTAACCAATAACAATCATACCTTTAAAAAACAGAAATATACACCCTACCTTTCAGTGTAGAAAGTTGTCATACAACCAATGATTTCTTGTCGTTTTTCAAAAAACGTTGCCGTGGGTCCGCGCACCCACCGCGAGAGAACCTGTGCATCCAACGCGATAGGATGCGCGCACCGTGCGCGCATTTTCCTGTGTTTTTTTTTCTAGGACCCCCTAAGCACCTCTAGAGGGTCAGAGTATTTCCACTCTGCCCCTTTATATGTTTTACACACTTATTCCCCTTGCATCTTCAGCCTCGCGTCTACCGAGGCAGAAAATGGCCGCCAACAGTTCCTGGTTTCGAATGTAGAGAGACACTCGACAGCCAATTAGCATTCAGTGCGCGATCGGGAGGGTACGCGCTCAGTTCAGGGAGGGTTCGCTTACGGTGCGGGTAGGGTGCGCGGATCCTCCCCGGCCATAGATATCACTAACTTTTTTACCCTAATTTTCTCAGGAACTACTGAACAGATTCACACCATATATGCAAAAGGCACGAGTCCAAACTGAGGACTACCTCTTTGCCAAATTTGGTGTCATTCCGTTCAGCGGTTCGGCTGTAGCTGCAAAAACAGATCCTATGGGAAATTGCATGGGGAAAACACGTTTTGGGACCCCCCTTATTTCTCGGCTCCCGCTTGACGGATCACCACAAAACTGTCAGGGTAGGAGCGGAGCGGAGCTGGCCAAAAGTTTGGAAAATGTCGCGAGGATTCGTCAACCGGCGCCAACGTTATTCCAAATAGAATGTTGCGGATTTCCTATGGAAAATAGGTCCTAACTATAACTATCTACTGGCGACCGCCAGTAGATTATATATATATATATATATATATATATATATATATATATATATATATATATATATATATATATATATATATATATATATATATATATATATATATATATATATATATATATATATATATATATATATTCAGCCATTGTACAGACTCTGCAGGTGCACCTAGACTCATTATTACCTTTAGCCGACAGCAAGGGATCCTACGCAGAATATTTAAGAAGAACTGGGCTCTCATACGTAATGACCTGATAATAGGTGATTCTTTACCTAATGCACCTGACATCACATTTCGGAAAGCACGCTCTATGAGCGATATGCTGGTGAAAAGCAGTCCGGAGATAGGCACCAACAAAAGTAATTGGCTACAAACTACCAAGGGGTTCATTAAATGTTCCACTTGCAAAGCTTGTACATTGGGGAAGAGTACCACATCATATGTATCTCCATTTTCTGAATCTCTATGTAAGATTACAAAGAAGTTAACTTGCAAAACTGACTTCGTGGTGTATGTGCTGGAGTGTACGTGTGGCCTGCAATACATTGGTAGCACCAAGTTGCAGGCTCACAAACGTATACTCCAGCACATGAGGGCCATTACCAACCTTGACTCATCCTATCCTGTAGCGAGACACTTCAAGGATAAACATAACAGCAGTTTAGAACATCTTAGCTACTTTGTTATTGACATGATTCCACCACTCAGACGAGGGGGGGATCGAGAAGCCCTGCTAAGGAGACTAGAAACACGGTATATCTTAGAGCTGGACTCGAAGACACTGAACGGATTAAATTCCAGGGAAGATTTCTATACGTGTTTATGAGTCAAGCCACAATTATCTGTTGCAACCAGTTTTGAATCACAAATGCATTGTTTTTGTCAAACTCGATGCCAGGCCTCCTCTAAACATATACGAATGTAAAAAAATCAATTTTTTTAGAATAACTTGATGCCCTTTTTAAGCACGTGAACTTTTTGGTCGCAAACAGACACAGGATTTTAAACCTTAGTATTTTTATAGGTTTCTATTAAGAATAATTTGAGGTTCTATATATTTTACAACAGGAGGTCCAAGCAACACACTTAATTATTACATCAGACTTTTTGCAGGGGGGGATTATCCCGATATTAATATAGGTGACAACAACAGTAATTATATGAACCAGGTATGGCACGTTTTTTGTCTCAGGCTTCCCATATTTAGTGGGAAGAGGAGAGAGGAGAAAGAAAACTCTAACTGAAGAGGTGCAATTTAGCTCCTATGGCAACAGATACCCATTTGGGTTTTATTGTTTGCTACAGATGCAAACTGTCAGCCGTAATACAGTTTCTTCATCGTTGTTTGTAGTTCGGAGAACAACAACGTAGTTGTAGCAACTTAATTTCTCCCCCTTTGTTTTGTAAACAGTATTCTTAAATAACATGCTTAAAAAATACAGTTATACTTATGTATTTGGATTTAGAAAACAGACTATAAATCCGTTTTTTAGATATGGGGTTTCTTTATATATATATTTGTTGCGATGACCTATTAACCTGCTGTTTATGTCAGTATTAAGACTGTGAAACCATTTTTGTTGCTTTTACACACTTGTATCTCTTTTTGGTCTAATTGTCTAGGATCATATGTATTTTACAGTTATTCAGTGTATCCTTCATTGGCTCTGTTACACCAGCAATGAGATCTGTTTCTATGTCTTTTTGCGCAGTTTTGCACGTGACTTTGCACTAGCACTTTAAAAATTCAGGCTTCGACCTACAGCGTCATGTGATCAAGGCCTCCAGTAGGCCGAAACGCGTCATGGCGGTGGTGCGTCTATGTTGGACTGAATAAAAATTTGCACTGAATATTGGGTCCGTGTTCGTCTCTTGCACGAGGATTATTGGCAAGCTGTGAGACGATTTCTGTGGCATATAGATATATATATATATATATATATATATATATATATATATATATATATATATTACCTAGTTATAGTTAGGACCACGTTTCCATAGGAAAACCTCAGCATTCTATTTTGAATAACTTTGGCGCCGGTCGACGAATCCTCGCGAATTTCTCAAAATAGGTGGGGCGCTACGCTCCGCTCCTACCCTGAAAGTCTCGGGGGGATTCGTCAAGCGGGGGCTGAGATAAAAGGGGGGTCCCAAAACGCGTTTTTCCCATGCATTTTTCCATAGAACCTTTAGAACGAGCTACAGCCCGAACGGCTGAACAGAATTACTAGAAATTTGGCAGAGAGGTAGTCCCTAGGTCAAGGAAGTGCCTTTTGTAGGTTTGGTGTAAATCTGTTCAGTAGATTCTGAGAAAATAGCCTTTAAATCAATATATATATCTGAGCCCGCTTACGGTACGCTTACCGTACGCTTACCGTACGCTTACCGTAAGCTTACGGTGGCGTGCGCGAGCGCGATTCTGATTGGCTCTTAGATCTTAGTAAACATTCGAATCGGCCGAAACCAGGAAGCGGCGTCCGCCATTTTGTCTCTCGCACTGAGTGTTGTTTATCAAACATGATGGCCAAAAACATGTTACGGGGCTGTTTTGACAACTCCCTCCCACATAGTCATGTTGAGGGAGTCCCCAAACATCCCCCAAGAGCAAAAACGGTTTTATTTTTTTTTCGGCAATTTCGCGGGGTACGCTTACCGTACGCTTACCGTACGCTTACCGTAAGCTTACCGTACGCTTACGGTAAAAAAATAAAAATAAAAAAAACACTATCCACACTTACCCCACCCCCTGTGCTTTTGGTGGCCGCAGGCCACCAAATGTGCAGGGCTTATTAATAGAGAAAAAAAACGTAATTTTGGCAACATGAAATTATAAAATCGAAATAAAAAAAACACTATCCACATTGACCTCACCCCCTGTGCTTTTGGTGGCCGAAGGCCACCAAATGTACAGGGCTTATTAAAGTTGATAAAAACCGTGCACGGAACGAACTGCGTTAAGTGGGCGCGCACGCCACAAATGGCGTAAAGTAACTTAGCATTTAAAAAACCGTACAAATTCACTGAAAAAACCATAGGTTTCACACACGTTATAGTTAGGAAATAGCATTTAAAAAACCTTGCTAATTCACTGAAAAAACCATAGGTTTCACACATGTTATAGTTAGCTGGACATTTTACTGATAAAAAACCAATGAAATTCCCCCGTTATAGTTACTGTAGGCAACTATAACTCACGCGACCGTAATCCTCTGCTGATGACATATGTGTCTTTATGAAAAAAAAATATTTGTAATATATGTATAGCTAAAATTTAATGGAAGAAGATATGGGCAAATAAGTGTCTAAATACAGTATTAGCATCAGCAGAGGATTGCGGTCGCGTGAGTTATAGTTGCCTACAGTAACTATAACGGGGGAATTTCATTGGTTTTTTATCAGTAAAATGTCCAGCTAACTATAACATGTGTGAAACCTATGGTTTTTTCAGTGAATTATATATATATATATTACCTACTGGCGGTCGCCAGTAGGTAGTTATAGTTAGGACCCCTTTTCCATAGGAAATCCGCAACATTCTATTTTGAGTAACTTTGGCGCCGAATCCTCGCGAATTTCTCAAAATAGGTGGGGCGCTACGCTCCGCTCCTACCCTGAAAGTCTCGGGGGGATTCGTCAAGCGGGGGCTGAGATAAAAGGGGGGTCCCAAAACGCGTTTTTCCCATGCATTTTTCCATAGGACCTTTAGACAGGGCTACAGCCCGAACGGCCGAACAGAATTACTAGAAATTTGGCAGAGAGGTAGTCCCTAGGTCAAGGAAGTGCCTTTTGTAGGTTTGGTGTAAATCTGTTCAGTAGGTCCTGAGAAAATAGCATTTAAATCAATATATATATCTGAGCCAGCTTACGGTACGCTTACCGTAAGCTTACCGTACGCGTACGGTGGCGTGCGCGAGCGCGATTCTGATTGGCTGTTAGATCTTAGTAAACATTCGAATCGGCCGAAACCAGGAAGCGGCGGCCGCCATTTTGTGTGTTTCACTCAGAAAAAAAAGAGTGAAAACAAGAAAAGGGGGCAAGGAGGAGAGTTACAGACCCCCTTACATTTGTGAGGGGGTCAAAGAAGGACAGAAAAGTACAAAGAAAACATTTATTGATTTTTAAAAAAATCATGGGGTACGCGTACGGTAAGCTTACGGTAAGCGTACGGAAGAAAAAAAAATTAAAAAAGAAATGAAATGCAGATTTAAGAGTTTAGATATTAGGGGGCTCTAAAAAGAGCCGTTGTGTTAATGAAGTGATTTTTTAAGTGGTACCTACAAGTAAGTACCGATGCAGAGTCTAAGGTTCAAGAGGAAGACTCTGTTCCCTTCATCATTGAAGTGCACACCATCTCCTCTATAAATGTCTTGCATGTCATAACGCAAGTTGTTGTGGTAAATGGCACCCATACCATAGTCACGGAGGAAAGCAGAAACAGATTTGTTGACGTGCTTTCTTGCTTTGTCAATGTGCGGACAGAAATGATTGGACCAGTTCCATTTTTGCCTTTGGCATATGTTGGAAAACACAAAGGCAGTTTTAGGGAAAAGTGAAAACAGTTGTGCAAAGGTGTCCTTCATAAGCATTTCCAGACCTACCCCAGTCAAAGTGCCTAGGTCATTGCCACCACAGTGCACTATTATGAGGTCAGGGTGTTGGATTTGCATGAAGGATTTCACCAATGGCATCAATTGGTGCCACTTTAACCCTCTCTGACCAATCCATTTAATGTCTACATTTGGCAAAGCAAGGTCTCTCACCATACCTGTTTTCTCTGCAAACTTTTCACTCCAGAAGACATAGCTGTGCCCTACAATCCACACTGTGAACATCTTCAAAGGAGAACTGGATGCACTCAGGAGGTGTCTTTCAGTAGAATGGCAATATGAAAAGAAAGACAGTTTGGAAATGGAGGCATACATATTTTTTTCAAAACAAAAAGAACTGATTGGCTGTTTCATACCATTCTAGAATAAAAACTAGGCTGTATGTGTAAATTAATAGAAGCATGTTTTGTATTGGTACAAAAAAATGTGTTACCAAAAAACAGTACTATGGATTTGCTGTTAGGTTTGAAAAGTCAAGCACTCTTGCTCTGTGGAATTGAAACATTGTGTGGCGAACTTCTGACCTAACTCCACACAGCAGTGTTCCATGAGCTGTTGCTATGGTAGCAGGCAGAAGTCAAGTTGGGGGAAGGGTACTAGGCAGAAGTCAAGTTGGGGGCAGGGTACTTTTGGAAAAGGGTTGGTTTTCAACCAATAGAAATGTGTGATTACATTTGAAAAAGAGGGGGAAGCACTGAGATTTGAAACTTACATGTATATGTGTGGAAAAATAGAGGGAAAGTTTGCCATTATCTGGTTCTGCTGAGAGGAGAGAGGTGTAGAGAACAGAGATCCTGGCTCTGATAATCTGCTGTTTGAGTGCCACATTTCTTTCACAACTAACTAATTTTAAAGGTGAGTTTAGAGTTTGAGAGGGGATGTATATGGTAAATTAAGAAATGAATAATAGAATTGGAATTCCTTTTGTAGAAGTTGTGTTTATTATTTTCTGTTTTGGGAGAAATTTAAATGTGAGGAACATGTAAAATAATATGGACAATTTTTTCATGATAAATTAAGGTGTACTGGTAAAAATAAGGAATACTTTAAGGGTTTGAGGTTGCAGTCAGTAATGCAAATACATTCAGCATCACTAAGGCTGGTTGCCCTTGCTGGAGTGTAGGCAGTCACCGAGGATACACATGGTGGTGGTCTGAAAAAGCAGTTTGGACATGGGCTTTTTAAAAAAATCTAAAAAGTGAATTCATAATGTGTCAGTCTGTAAAAGTGATTTTCACTTGCCCAAAAAAAAGAGCAGTAAGTGTGCATTTAAATTGGCAAAGAAATTTCGTTTTGTGACTAATGTGAAAACATGACTCTGTGTGCAAATAGGAATTACAGGCAGAGATTTATTGCGTTTTGCTCTGGTGATTTCACAGTTGCATTAGTAGGAAAAAGGGGGAGCGATTTTTTGGGGGAAGAAGCAGACTCTTAGCACACACCCAGCTCCTTTCCATGTATAATCATGCACAGTATTTAGAAGCGAGTGGGGTTTTCAGGTTTCAGTCTGTAATGCAAATACATTCAGCATCACTAAGGCTGGTTGCCCTTGCTGGAGTGTAGGCAGTCACCGAGGATACACATGGTGGTGGTCTGAAAAAGCAGTCTGGACATGTGCAATTTAAAAAATCTAAAAAGTGGATTCATAATGTGTCAGTCTGTAAAAGTGATTTTCACTTGCCAAAAAAAAAGAGCAGTAAGTGTGCATTTAAATTGGCAAAGAAATTTCGTTTTGGGACTAATGTGAAAACATGACTCTGTGTGCAAATAGGAATTACAGGCAGAGATTTATTGCGTTTTGCTCTGGTGATTTCACAGTTGCATTAGTAGGAAAAAGGGGGAGCGATTTTTTTGGGGAAGAAGCAGACTCTTAGCACACACCCAGCTGCTTACCATGTGGAATCATGCACAGTATTTAGAAGCGAGTGGGGTTTTGAGGTTTCAGTCTGTAATGCAAATACATTCAGCATCACTAAGGCTGGTTGCCCTTGCTGGAGTGTAGGCAGTCACCGAGGATACACATGGTGGTGGTCTGAAAAAGCAGTCTGGACATGGGCTTTTTTAAAAAAATCTAAAAAGTGGATTCATAATGTGTCAGTCTGTAAAAGTGATTTTCACTTGCCAAAAAAAAAGAGCAGTAAGTGTGCATTCAAATTGGCAAAGAAATTTCGTTTTGGGACTAATGTGAAAACATGACTCTGTGTGGAAATAGGAATTACAGGCAGAGATTTATTGCGTTTTGCTCTGGTGATTTCACAGTTGCATTAGTAGGAAAAAGGGGGAGCGATTTTTTGGGGGAAGAAGCAGACTCTTAGCAGACACCCAGCTCCTTTCCATGTATAATCATGCACAGTATTTACAAGCGAGTGGGGTTTTCAGGTTTCAGTCTGTAATGCAAATACATTCAGCATCACTAAGGCTGGTTGCCCTTGCTGGAGTGTAGGCAGTCACCGAGGATACACATGGTGGTGGTCTGAAAAAGCAGTCTGGACATGGGCTTTTTTAAAAAAATCTGAAAAGTGGATTCATAATGTGTCAGTCTGTAAAAGTGATTTTCACTTGCCAAAAAAAAAGAGCAGTAAGTGTGCATTCAAATTGGCAAAGAAATTTCGTTTTGGGACTAATGTGAAAACATGACTCTGTGTGGAAATAGGAATTACAGGCAGAGATTTATTGCGTTTTGCTCTGGTGATTTCACAGTTGCATTAGTAGGAAAAAGGGGGAGCGATTTTTGGGGGGAAGAAGCAGACTCTTAGCAGACACCCAGCTCCTTTCCAGGTATAATCATGCACAGTATTTACAAGCGAGTGGGGTTTTCAGGTTTCAGTCTGTAATGCAAATACATTCAGCATCACTAAGGCTGGTTGCCCTTGCTGGAGTGTAGGCAGTCACCGAGGATACACATGGTGGTGGTCTGAAAAAGCAGTCTGGACATGGGCTTTTTTAAAAAAATCTGAAAAGTGGTTTCATAATGTGTCAGTCTGTAAAAGTGATTTTCACTTGCCAAAAAAAAAGAGCAGTAAGTGTGCTTTCAAATTGGCAAAGAAATTTCGTTTTGGGACTAATGTGAAAACATGACTCTGTGTGGAAATAGGAATTACAGGCAGAGATTTATTGCGTTTTGCTCTGGTGATTTCACAGTTGCATTAGTAGGAAAAAGGGGGAGCGATTTTTTGGGGGAAGAAGCAGACTCTTAGCACACACCCAGCTCCTTTCCATGTATAATCATGCACAGTATTTACAAGCGAGTGGGGTTTTCAGGTTTCAGTCTGTAATGCAAACACATTCAGCATCACTAAGGCTGGTTGCCCTTGCTGGAGTGTAGGCAGTCACCGAGGATACACATGGTGGTGGTCTGAAAAAGCAGTCTGGACATGGGCTTTTTTAAAAAAATCTGAAAAGTGGTTTCATAATGTGTCAGTCTGTAAAAGTGATTTTCACTTGCCAAAAAAAAAGAGCAGTAAGTGTGCATTCAAATTGGCAAAGAAATTTCGTTTTGGGACTAATGTGAAAACATGACTCTGTGTGGAAATAGGAATTACAGGCAGAGATTTATTGCATTTTGCTCTGGTGATTTCACAGTTGCATTAGTAGGAAAAAGGGGGAGCGATTTTTTGGGGGAAGAAGCAGACTCTTAGCACACACCCAGCTCCTTTCCATGTATAATCATGCACAGTATTTAGAAGCGAGTGGGGTTTTCAGGTTTCAGTCTGTAATGCAAATACATTCAGCATCACTAAGGCTGGTTGCCCTTGCTGGAGTGTAGGCAGTCACCGAGGATACACATGGTGGTGGTCTGAAAAAGCAGTCTGGACATGGGCTTTTTTTAAAAAATCTGAAAAGTGGTTTCATAATGTGTCAGTCTGTAAAAGTGATTTTCACTTGCCAAAAAAAAAGAGCAGTAAGTGTGCTTTCAAATTGGCAAAGAAATTTCGTTTTGGGACTAATGTGAAAACATGACTCTGTGTGGAAATAGGAATTACAGGCAGAGATTTATTGCGTTTTGCTCTGGTGATTTCACAGTTGCATTAGTAGGAAAAAGGGGGAGCGATTTTTTGGGGGAAGAAGCAGACTCTTAGCACACACCCAGCTCCTTTCCATGTATAATCATGCACAGTATTTAGAAGCGAGTGGGGTTTTCAGGTTTCAGTCTGTAATGCAAATACATTCAGCATCACTAAGGCTGGTTGCCCTTGCTGGAGTGTAGGTAGTCACCGAGGATACACATGGTGGTGGTCTGAAAAAGCAGTCTGGTCATGGGCTTTTTTAAAAAACTGAAAAGTGGTTTCATAATGTGTCAGTCTGTAAAAGTGATTTTAACTTGCCAAAAAAAAAGAGCAGTAAGTGTGCATTCAAATTGGCAAAGAAATTACGTTTTGTGACTATTGTGAAAAGAAATGTAGTAATATATTTAAATAAAATAAAGGATTTTTTTTTTAGTTTTTTTCAGGTATTGCTGAAGAGCAGTGGACAAAATTTAAGATGCCTACAAAATCCAGAGTTCAAAAAACGCACAAAAAAAACCTATATTTGAAGACAACTAGAGGACCAAAGTTAGTAGAAGATGCTCATGTTGGGAAAAAGAAAAAATCTTCTGGTAAGCAGAAAAAACAATTTCTAAAAAATATATTCAAAAGAATGAAAAATGTACAAAATGTCTGTACTCGAAAGGATGTTTTGAACAAAAAAGGAGAGGAAAAAATTGACAATTTAGTTAATGCAAATATACCTTCAGCAACTGAAAAGATTTATATAAATAGAAAAACAGCGTTTAAAGAGATACGTAGAAAAATGTTTCAGAGAAGAGTTATGTCCAATTTGATGAAGGATGTGAAGAAATATAAGAAAAAGACAAAGTTTTATAAAAGAAAAAAAGAAATAGAAGCCATTGCAGCAAAGGCATTAGAATTAAAAAGGAAACTATTCATTTTAATTTTGAATAGGATGCGTACATTAGACAAAATGGTTAATGTACTGAAATCACATAGCAAAAGGAAAAGAGTAGTGAACAGAACAAACTTTTGTAAAGTGTTTTTAGGAAAGTGGATGCATAGTTCAAGTAGTGAACCTTTTTTTAATGAAGAGAGCTATTTTCAAAGTAATAGTTTGCTGCATGCAGTTGACACCAGAGGTCGTTCTTACGAAGTAAAAAATGGTTGCATAATGGAGAAGGAGATAATGGTTCCAAGAGATGAGGTACAAGTGATGGCAGATGAGGCTATGGGGAGACGTCCTAAAGCCCCAGTGTACACTTGGAATTGTAGTAGTATTTGCACTGTGCGTCAGGAATCTATTGACAAATTTCGAGAGTTTCTAAGAGAATATAGTAAAAAAAGTATAAAACAGAAGATTAAGGTGCTTCAAAGTCTGGATCCATGCAGAGTGAGAGAGAATACTGGTTTGCAGGGTCATTCTCTGGCTTGTCTATCTAGAAAAGTGTGCAATAGTGTTTTCCATCATTTTAGGATGCTGGCTGTTCATCATACTGAAATGAGAAAGTTTGTGAGACGGTTGTATTTTGCCAAAAGTCCAGCAATAAAGTTAAATGAATTGAATAGGGCTCTGTTCCGAGGAACGGTATCAGATGTAGAGAAGGTTGTTGATGAAATTCAGTTTTGTTACTTTGGTCCTGAACAAAACAGTGCAGAGAAGGACACAGTAAATGAGGAAGAAGTGGAAGAGAATGTAGAACCCTCTGTAAGTAACACATTTAATGATCATATAACAAAATTTGCAATAGTCTCTAATGAAAGACCAAATTTTACTTGTATTTGTTGCCGCAGAACTCATTATAGAAAACAAACTAGGAATGTTGATCTCTACAGAAAGAGTGAAAATGAAGATAATTATAAGTGGAAGGATTTTGCCACATATATATTTCTAGAAAATTGTTTTGATTTGGGTGAAGATCAGCGTATTTGTAAATACTGTTACAACAAGTTAGAGGAAAATAGAATGCCGACCAGAGCTGTACATAATAATTTAGAATTGGATGCTATTCCTGCTGAACTTTCTGAATTAAATACATATGAGTCTATACTCATTCAATGTGTTCATCCGTTCCAGACCATAGTACGTATGGAGCCCAAAACTGGTAAATTACCTCCTTCTGATTTACTGAGAGGTTTAAAAGGAAGAGTGGTGTATTTGCCCTTGGATTTGAAAAAAAATATGGAAACTATTGATGCGGATACTTTGGAAACTGAACCATTAATTATTCTGGTTAATGGTGTACCTACAAAGAATAAGAAGATTTGGCAGGAGCTGGTAGATGTGCGGAAAGTACAAAGAGCAAATTTGTATTTGAAAAGGAATAACAAATGGTATGAATCAATTTATATAGAAGAAGAAGAAGAAGAAGATTTACAAGAAGACACAGAAACACCAACTGGACAAATTGAAAAAGTGGACAAGTCAAAGGAAGAAGAAATTTATGAACATTTTAGCATACATCCTCTTCATTCAAAAGAAGTTATGGGAGATAATATTGATCTCTTTCAGATGAAGAAAGCAAAAGGAACTCCCGTGAGTGTATGGGAGGAGAGCTTGGAAGCTCGATGTTTTCCCCAGCTGTTTCCTAAAGGAAAAGGAGGACGATACGATGAACGTCCAGAACAGATTCCAGCTTCTGAGTGTCGGACTACAAGACTATATGCTGAAGATCCCAGATTTCGACAAAGTATTCCTTATTTGTTCCATCTTTTATTTGAAAGCGACTTGTCTGCACTGTCTTATGCAGTAAATCACATTTTAAAAAGTGGAGTACATTTACAAAATGTGTCTGCTAAGGATTTTATGGAGAAAGTGCAGCACCGAGATGATCATTTGGAAACACAACTGATCAATCTGATGGCTTGTCAGCGTGGGACAAATGAATATTGGTACCGACGCCATGGTGAACTAAAATGCATGTTACGGAATTTAGAAACACCAACATGGTTCGTTACCCTAAGCTGTGCGGAGTACGCTTGGGATGATTTACTGGATTTTCTACGAGAGGCAAATTCAAACATTAAAAACATTGAATACAAGACAGCAGGAGAACTGTGCTCATTGGATCCGGTTAATGTTTGCAGATATTTCAATCATAGATTTGAGGCTATGATGTCCTTCATCTGCAATAAAAAAAATCCACCTCTTGGAGAAGTAGTAGATTTCTTTTGGAGAAAAGAGTACCAGGCAAGAGGTGCTCCTCATATTCATATGCTGTTGTGGATCAAGGATGCCCCAAAGTTTGGAACAGATACTGATGAAGCAGTGTTATCTTTCATTGAAGAATATGCAACATGTGCTATACCAAAAAGCACAGAAGAGAAAAAGTTAAAGGAGCAAGTTTTACGTTTCCAAAGTCATCGGTGTGGAAAATACTGTCGACGGAAATACAAGAGCAAAGATAAATACTACACTAAATGTCGATTTGGATTTCCTAGACCTGTTCTTTCAAATGGAAGAGTCAACAGTTTTATGTCAGCTGTGAGACATACTATCACAAGGAAATCACCTAAGAATACCTACAACCTAAAAAGAAAAGAAGAATCCAAAAATATAAATGACTACAACCCAGTCATTTTATCCATGTGGAACGCTAACATGGATATACAGTATGTAGCTGACAATTCCATTGCTGTTGCTCGATATGTAACGTCTTACATTACGAAATCAGAAAAAACAGAATTGAAGGAAATGTGGGAAGAGATTTCTCACGAGAAGACTGTCAGTAAGAAGCTGTACAGTTTCAGTTTGAAGATGTTATCGCATCGAGAAATTGGATCCTACGAATGTTCAGATAGGTTATCTTCTGCAAGTCTCTACTCGAAGTCAAGAAGAATAATTTGGGCAAGTTTAGGCCTTGCAGCAATGAGAAATCGGGTACTGAAATCTGTTGGAGAAATTGAATATTTGGCCGAGAATGACCCAGAAAGTACAGATATTTTGAAATCAAACATGTTGGACACATATTATCCCAAGAGAAGTCAACATCTGGAGAACATGTGTCTCTATGAAGTGCTGCAGAACTACATTTATTCACGGAAAGCCGCAGAAGACATCAACAATGGAAAATATAAAGTCGTTGGTGAGGAAGGATGTTTGGTGAAGCAAACAAAAGGAAGTTTGATAAATCACAGGAAGCTGAGTTGCGACACTACTGACAAGAAGGAATTTTACTACTTGGCTCTTTTACAGTTGTTTAAACCATGGCGTACAGAGGATGAACTACTGGGAGAATTTCAAAGCTATGAAGATTCTTTTAATGCTTGCAAAGACAGCATACAATGCAGTACATTCTCAAGTTATCTGCAAATGTTAAATGAAGAAATTGAACAGGAAACTACAATTGCAGCAGAAATAGCTAGAGACAGTTCTCAGGACAGCCAAAGTTCAGGAACACTCAGTCAAGATCCCCTAGGACAACCAATCGTTGAAAATGAAGCATCAATAGCCATGAATGAAGTGGAAACGGCTATGAATCAAGCTCAAGAAGAATTTATAGACTTAGAAAATTTGGAAAGACAACTGAATCAAGAGCAGCAACAAATTTATGAAGAGATCAGAAACAAAATTGAACACGGATTTCTACATGAAAAAAAAGAGTGCTCATGCACATCATTTCATCCAATCAGGATGTATGTAAGCGGACAAGCTGGAACTGGAAAAAGTTTCCTTATAAAAGTCATCAGAAGCTACCTACAGCAAAAAACAGATTCTACTTTGTCTTGTGTGGTTACTGCTCCAACTGGGTTAGCAGCATATAACATAAAAGGAATCACTTTACATCGTTTGCTAATGTTACCAGTGGAGCATGAGAACAAAATACAATACAACAAGCTAACTGGAGAAGCATCCTTGGAAGTTTCAAGAGTATTGAAGAAGATGCAAGTTCTCATTATTGATGAGGTGAGCATGGTATCAAACTTAATGCTTGCCTTTGTGCATTTAAGAATGCAGCAAATTTTGAAGACAGACTATGACATGTTATTTGGTGGAAAACACGTCATAGTTTTTGGAGATCTTTTGCAACTTACTCCAGTTAAAGGACAACCAGTGTTTAGTACTGTCACACATGAAGACACGAAGAAGTCATTGGGAAGCATCGGAAATACAAATATTTGGTCCTTCTTTGAGTACAAGAAACTTACTACTAATATGAGGCAAGCAAGCGATGAAGAATATGGAAGTATTCTGAAAGATATCAGAATTGGACTACTCACAGAAGTTGGCAAAAAAGCATTACAGAGTCGGCTGCTACATAATTTATTTCCAAAGGAAGAAATAGTTGCAGAGAAAATATACAAGAACATTGCAGAAAACAAAAGTGTCATCTGCTTAATGCCAACTCTACGTGAATGCTCAATATTTAATGAGGAGCTTTTGAAATTGGAAAAGGAAGAGATCAGGAAATTGGAAGCAGTGGACAAAATTGAGGATGGAAGAATTACTGTCACAGTAACAGGCAAACTGAAAAATAAATTGGACTCACTAGAGAAGAACATCTCCAAAACAGCTGGATTAGAAAAAAATCTATATGTTTGCATGAACTGTAGAGTATTTTTAAGAAGAAATTTGGATGTTGAAAAAGGTTTAGTTAATGGAGCTATGGGAAGAGTTGTGGGTTTTATTAATTATCAGAAAAAAGATGGAATTGAATGTTTAAAAATAAAATTTGATCAGATAGAAGAAGTTAAAGATATTTGTCGTTGTACAGTTCGTTTCATGCTTGTGAAAGACTTATATGTACGTAGGAAGCAGTTTCCGTTTTCTCTAGCATATGCTGTAACTATTCACAAGTCTCAAGGATTGACTGTAGATTGTGCATTTGTGAACATTGGTTCAACTGTGTTCAAAGAAGGTATGGCATATGTTGCTTTGTCACGAGTGAAAACATTATCAGGTTTATTCATGATAGACTTTGATGATTCAAAAGTTAGTGCTGATACAAACTGTGTAAAGGAGTATAATAGATTAAGAAGAAGCTATGCTCCTCATTTAGGTCAGTATCCTGTGTTGGAGAAACGTGTAGTTTCTCGTAAAAGAAAAAATGAGAATATCTGTAATGAAGATGTAGAGAAGAGGAAAAAAAAGAGGAGTGATGTAATTGCAAGCAAAAAGAAAAAGGAAAATGAAGAACAGGTTGTAGGATGTCATTTTGAAAATAGCTCTGGTGTCAACTGCTACGCAAATGTAGTGCTGAATGTTGCATTTTATCTGGAAAGTTTGCAAGAGCAGATAATAGTAAATCAGGGAAAAAGATTCTGTTCTGAGCTGAGTCTCCTTTTTCAAAAGCTGAGTAAAGATAAAACTCAAATAGAAAGTGCTACTGAAATTAGAAAACTTTTAGATATATGTTCAGGACGAACACAGTTTTCTCAAAATGTACAGCAAGATGCACAGGAATTCTTGATGTATTTTCTTCAGGTACTGGAAGAAGAAGAGGTTCCCATTGAAAATGTATTTGGTCTCTCTTATAAATGGGAACATAGTTGTGAAAACTGTTATAATATATGTGGCTCTAATGTTGATAATGAAAGGTTTATTTATTTGACATTGCCAGAGAGTAAAACAGTCACTTTTGCAAAATTAGTTAAAGATGCTAATCATAGCATGAAATGCGGTGAGTGTAAATCTGACATGTTTTCAACATTAATTTTAAACGAATACGGACAGTATGTAATTTTAATGATGCAACGATGTAGAGCTGATGGTTCAAAATTGGATACTTTAATAAAGAAGTTTACAGGACAGCAATTATCAATTTCAGGAAAAACTTTTGTAACTGTTGCAATAATTTTCCATGATGGACCTACTGTTACTTCTGGACATTACACAGTTTATCTTAAATGTGAAAAAGGCTGGACACTGTGTAATGATTCCCAATTGATTTTCAAACAACGTTTGCCTTTTGATTTAGCAAATTCCTATCTAATCTTCCTGAAACCTAAATTTTAGAGAAACTTGGCAAGATCTGGACAAAATAATTTTACCATTTTACTGGATTACCATTGGAAATTTCTAAAAAAAAGATTTTTTAAATTATCATTTGGCCTAATGGAAAGATAACCAATTGTAATGTGGACTTTTTTAATTTTTAATGAAACTTTCAAAAACCAATAATTTAGAGATTATCGGTAACATCTGCACAATTTAAATTTTGGAATGTTATTGGAGTGCCATTGGAAATTTTTTCAAAAATGATTTTAAAAATTACTATTTGGCCATGCGGAAAAGTAACCAATTCTATTGTGGACTTATTAAATTATTAAAAAAAAAATCTTGAACCAAAATGTTACAGAGAATCGGTGAGATCTGGACAAATTAAACTTTAGAATTTTATTGGATTACCGTTGGAAATTTAATCCCAAACAAATTTTAAAATTACTATTTGGCCTAAAGGAAATGGAATCAGATGTATTGTGGAGTTATTTGAGATATAATATTGTGATTATACTTCTGAAACAAAAATATCAGACGGTATTTTAAAGAAATAAGTATTGTTTTTTGATGATATTTTTTTAGAATATTATGCATTTCTGTAATGTTAAATTTAAGTGAGAAGAGATTCTGGGCTTTTTTAATACAATCTTTGAGATTGTTATTTTTTTTTTGCCCGCTGTTAAATGATGAATGCAATTGCTTTCACAATTTAAAGTGAAATGCAATATATTCTGAAAACAGCAAAAATAAGGCAAAAATATTTTTTTGTAAATATGTAAATACAAGTACTGTATTTTAAAATGTTTAAAAAATATTAATACTTTTTTCTTTTTTTTCAGATTGATATAGAAAATTTTCGAAAACTAGAACCATTTTTAAAGCAATTTTTTTTAAAAAAAACAAATGAATAAATATTTTTTTGAGTGGGTATGGTAAGTCAATAATAATAATTGTAGTGTTTCAAAGTCCTTGTAATGTGATTATTGATTTTTAGTGTTTTTAAAAAAAAAAAAAAAAAAAATTACGCGCACCGTACGCGTACGGTAAAAAAAAAAAAAAAAAGTTTTTAAAAACATCTATAAAAAAAAGATGAAAGATAAGGTTGGCTCTTAAAAGAGCCGTTGTGTTCATGCAGGGAGAGAGGAAAGAAAGAATGGGAAAATTAGTCTCTGTGACAAGTGTGCTGATCTATTTTGAGGTCCACTAGGGAAACACTGGTCTCCCTATGACAAATTAGATCATGACAAGAGGCACATCGAATATCAACCCTCAGAAATCGAGGGTTAATTTCCAGAGGGCCAGCAAAAGGAGATGCTCCCCCCACAGATGAAGGGCTCACCTGACCTGCAGAAGAAGGAGTCAGCCCTGCAGATGATGGTCCAGGCTGAGCTGCTGTGGATGTGCTTGGTTGACTTTCTGAAGGGTTACCTCCAAAAAGTCGAGCATGTGTCCTTCTGTGTACATACCTGAGGTGCCTCATCATGGTATGATTCCCAAAGGAATACTTCCTGTCAGGATTACCTCTTGAAAGTACACGCTTACACAGCTTACAAGTTACTAAGTGTGCATTTACCTTTTGCTGGCCTTCAGGAAAAGTAAAATAATCCCATACATAAGAGGTCTTTTGTTTCCTCGCTCTCTGCCTCAAGGTAGTGCTGCTAGTGCTAGCCTCACTGTCAGAAGGGCTCTGCTGTTCTGCCATCGTATCACAAAGACAACCCAGCTCCTTCTCCTAAGGGATCACAAGCAGAAATGAGGGGAATGGGTGTGGTGTAGGAGAGTTCTAGAACTGAAAGTAGTTTCAACCAATCAAAAGTTGTGTTTCATGATCACATGACCTACCGTACGCTTACGGTACGCTTACGGTACGCTTACGGCAAAAGTGCGCATGCGCGTAAAAAAGACACGCGCTTGCGCGCATGCGCATAACAGTCACTACCCGACACTTCCGCGTAACGTGCGCGTGTAGCGTACACGCGTACGCGTCCCACGCGGAGTACGCGCGGCTACGCAAATTGCGTAACTATACGCAAACAGCGTAGATAAATTACGGGCGTTGCGTAAACCGTACGCTTACCGTAAGCTTACGGTACGCGTACTAAAAAAAAAATTTAAAAAAAAGGAAAAAATGTATTGCTAATAAATTTTACCTGTTTATTTTATAAAATATTTTTAAAAAAACATATTATAGAATTTTAAAAATTTAACCATAGTCTTAAAAAAAGGATAGAAAATTTATAAAAAAAATATGTTAAAAAAATAGAAGAAAATAAAAAAATTAGCATTTAAAAAACCTTGCAAATTCACTGAAAAAACCATAGGTTTCACACACGTTATAGTTAGGAATTTGCATTTAAAAAACCTTGCTAATTCAATGAAAAAACCATAGGTTTCACACACGTTATAGTTAGGAATTAGCATTTAAAAAACCTTAGAAATTCAATGAAAAAACCAAAGGTTTCACACACGTTATAGTTAGCTGGACATTTTACTCGTAAAAAACCATTGAAATTCCCCCGTTATAGTTAGTTAAGCTAACTATAACTCGCGCGCCCGCAATGCACTGCTGATGACGTCACATATTACATCACTCATGACATGGTCAGTGACATCACTCATGACATCACTGATGACATCTCAAATGACATCACTGATGACATCACTAATGACATCATCCTTGTGATAGAGTGGCAGACCTCCTCTCACCCTAATATAACCTTTGATACACACATTCATAAATAGAGACTAAACTTTTCAAAACAATGGACATACCAATACCAGTTACAACAACCTCTTCAGTAATTCTAAGATCCACATACACATCCACTCATTCACCAACAGTCCTATACAGTCACTCATACATGTACTCACTCATCATATGTACTCATACACCTATACATCCTGTTACACAATGCCACTCATCCGTAGAGTTACTCACACACATAGTCACTCATGCTAATAAAGAATCAAACATCCATTTACTTGCATATACAGTTATACACACACCACCACACTTACTTCTACAAAAACTTACACATACTTAGTCTTTTAAACAATCACTTATAGAAACACATACTTATTCATACAGGAACTCTTTCAATCTCTCACTCTCACATATACTCACTTATATACACCAATAGTCACATATACTAGTTTAAAACATAAGTAGTTACTCATAAAAACACTGTAGAGACAGTCATTCACTCACTAACACACCCATACACACACTCATCCACCCATGCAGTCCTGCACACATACTATCTTCAACACATACAAACAGTGAGTCACTCATTCATGCACCTATGCACTACGTAATACCCCCCATCGAACCATGCAGACATCAGACACTTATACTGATACCCAAAAAACCAACTAATAACCTATATAAACACTCATGTAGCTGCTCACCAACCCATGCAGCCACTTATACACAAAGTGAAAGACTGATACAGATATATACATATTTAAACATTACTCACTAAGCCATGTATTCACTATGATACACCTAATCAGTCAGTTACACAATCAATTTTTCAAAAACAAATCATCCATTTAGACACTTATATACCCATTTATTCTTCCATCGACCTTGAGATATACATATATAAAACATATTTAATTTTCAGAAAAACACACATTCACGGGATGATGTCATTAGTGATGTCATCAGTGATGTCATTTGAGATGTCATCAGTGATGTCATGAGTGATGTCACTGACCATGTCATGAGTGATGTAATATGTGACGTCATCAGCAGTGCATTGCGGGCACGCGAGTTATAGTTAGCTTAACTAACTGTAACGGGGGAATTTCAATGGTTTTTTACGAGTAAAATGTCCAGCTAACTATAACGTGTGTGAAACCTTTGGTTTTTTCATTGAATATATATATATATATATATATTTATACACACATATGACCTACTGGCGGTTGCCAGTAGGTAGTTATAGTTAGAACCTAGTTTCCATAGGAAAAGCGTTTTTTTATTTGATAATAACTTTGGCGTCGTTTGATGAATCTTCGCAAAATTCTCCCAAAACAAAGTAAATCCAGGTCAACTCCTATCCTGAAAGTTTGGGGGTGATTCGTCAAGCGGGGGCTGAGAAAAAAGGGAGGTCCCAAAATGCGTTTTTCGTGTGTTAATTTCCATAGGAAATTTTGAGACAGGCTACAGCCTGAACTGCTGAACGAAATTACCCCAAATTTAGCAAAAAGGTAGTGCTTGGTTCAGAAAGCAACCTTTTATTTAAATGGTGTAAATCCGTTCAGTAGTTGCTGAGAAAATCAAAAAATAAAAGTTTCGATATCTATGGCCGCTTTGGATTCGCGAACCCTCCTGACCACGAGCTTTATTATAATTGGCTGTCAACACTCCAAACCAGTAAGTGTTGGTTCTACCGAGTCGCAAGAAAACAGTGAAATTTTTTTTTAAAAACAAGAAAAAGGGGCAGGGTAGAAACACCCTGAACCCCTAGGGCTGCTCAGGGGGTACCTCAAGGAGCCCCAGGGCCAAAAAAAGCCTTTTGTTACAAAGAAAATGAGCAAAATTCATGCTGGGGTCGCGAATCCTGCCGAACGTTTTTAAAAAATGAAGCGCTTCATTTAATTGAGGCCCCCAGGTGGGCCAAGTCCCGGGGGCATTGCAAAAATATATTAGCGGGGGCCCCCGCAGCCCTGGGGATGCCACCTCCCCGGGGCTATGTTTGGAATATGCAGGAGGGAACACAGCCCTCTCGCAGCCCCGAGGACGCCACCCCCAGGGCTTATTTAATTTATGCGGGTCGTCCAAGGCTCTCCCAAGCCCCGGGGACCGCCACTCCCCATGTGGAAAAGCAATGCCGGCTCCTGCATGATGCGGGGAGCCGGCGGGACCATGGGGGAATTGGGGTCCCCCCCACGGTCCCCAATGAATAGGGCTGGCCCCGGGGGATTAGGTCCCCGGGGCTAAGAGTGGCCCGTGGCCCCCCTCCCAAAAAAATCAAACATGATAAAAAAAAATGAAGACTGGCCCCGGGGGATTGGGTCCCTGGGGCCAATAGAGGCCTCAGGAGGGGGTGCACGCAGCCCCCCTCCATAAAAAAAGAAATATATGTGGCTATGCCCTGGGGATGGGGTCCCCGCGGCTAGAAGTGGCCCGGGAGGGGGGCCACGCGGCCCCTCTCCCCCAATTTTTTTTTAAAAATACAAATGAAAATAGAGGCAAGCCGGCCCGGAGATGGGGTCCCCGGGGCCAATAGAGGCCTCAGGAGGGGGACCACGCAGCCCCCTCCTTCAAAAATTAAATCATTGTGGCCATGCCCCGGGGATAGGGTCCCCGGGGGCCAGAATTGGCCACGGGAGGGGGACCCACGCGGCCCCCTTCCAGTTCAGGTATATATATTTTTTTTTAAAAGGAGTCAGGCCCTGGGGGATGGGGTCCCCAGGGCCCAAAAAACGGAAAAAGAAGGGGGGACACACAGCCCCCCTTCTAAAAAAAAGAAAGTTAAAAAAAGCCCCACCCCCTCCCAGCAACACTCTGCAAACGTGCCTTTCTACACCTCTCTGCAACGCAGCTCTGTGGCACTTACTGGAGATACCTGGTGGGCTAGTTGGACCCCAGGGACCTTCAGGACTTAAGGGGACTTAATCCCCCAACTTAAAACAAGCCACGTGGCGCATTTGCACAGTGGTGAAGGCAGGGGGTGGGGCCTGATGTGTGCAAATGCGCTGCATGGCACATTTTAAGTTGAGGGATTAAGTCCCCTTGCATCCTGAGGGTCCATGGGGGTGAAAAAAGGGGCGTGCCTCGGACCACCTCTCTGCAACGCAGCTCTGTGGTGCTTACTGTAGATACCTGGTGGGCTAGTTGGGCCCCAGGGACCCTCAGGATTCAAGGGGACTTAATCCCCCAACTTAAAACGTGCCACGGGCACGTTTGCACACTTGTCACATCAGGCCCCACCCCCTCTCTTCACCACTGTGCAAACGGGCCCTCTGGCGCATTGTAAGTTAGGGGATTAAGTACCCTTGAATCCTGAGGGTCCCTTGGGTCCAACTAGCCCACCAGGTACCTCCAGTAAGCGCCACAGAACTGCGTTGCAGAGAGGTGTAAAAAGGGGCGTGGCCTTGGACCACCTCTCTCCAACGCAGCTTTGTGGCGCTTACTGGAGGTACCTGGTGGGCTAGTTGGCCCCAGAGACCCTCAGGATTCAAGGGGAATTAATCCCCCAACTTAAAATCTTCCAGGGCGCGTTTGCACAGTGCTGAAGGGAGGGGGCGGGACTGATGTGACATGTGTGTACTTATCCAATCACTCCGCCAAAACTCAAGCACTTATAAATTCACCATGCACTCTCCTTGCAGTATTCTAATCATCCAGTCAGTACCAATGCGCTCATGCAATGACCCATACACTAACTCATGCACTGCTACAATACCCTGAGCACTACCCATGCAGTCCAGCCATCGCCCTGTCAGTACCCATGCACTCCTTCAATCACCCAGCCAGCAACATGTACGTATCCAATCACTCCACCAAAACCCAAGTACTTATAAATTCACCATGCACTCTCCTTGCAGTACTCTAATCTTCCAGTCAGTACCCACGTACTCATGGAATGGCCCAGGCACTAACATATGCACTGCTACAATCCCCTAAGCACTTCCCATACAGACCTCTAACCACCTACACACTACTGATTCACTCCTCCAATTACCCAGGTAGTACCCATGCACTCCAGAAATCCCTCTGCCACTACCCATGCACTCCTGAAATCACCCAGCCAGCACTATGTACTTATCCAATCACTCCGCCAAAACCTAAGCAGTTATAAAATCACCATGCACTGTCCTTGTAGCACTCTAATCATCCAGTCACTACCCATATACTCATGCAATGACCCAGTCACTAACTCATGCACTGCTGCAATCCATTGAGGACTACCTATGAAGTCCAGTAATCACCCTGGTACTACCTATGCAGTCCTCTAATCACCCAGCCAGTCCTATGTCCTTATCCAATCACTGCGCCAAAACCCAAGCACTTATAAATTCACCATGCACTCTCCTCGCAGTACTCTAATCATCCAGTCACTACCCATGTAGTCATGCGATGATCCAGGCACTAACACATGCACGGCTACAATCCCTGTGTACTACCCATGCAGTACTCTAACCATATACACACTTCTCATTCCCTCCTTCAATTCCCCTGGTAAAACCCATGCAGTCCAGCAATCACCCTGTCACTCCCCGAGCAATCCTCCAGTCACCCAGCCACTACCATGTACTAATCCAAACACTCCGCCAATACCCAAGCACTTATAAATTCACTCAGGCACTTTCCTTGCAGTATTCAAATCTTTCAGTCAGTAGCTATGTACTCATGCAATGATCCAGGCACTAACTGATCACTGTTACAATCCCATATGCCCTACCCATACAGTCCTGTATCCACTTACACACTTCTCATTTGCTCCTTCAATTCCCCAGGTAGTACCCATGCAGTCCCGCAATCACACTGTCACTGCCTGTGCACTCCTCCAGTCACCCAGCCACTACCATGTACTAATCCAAACACTCCTCCAATACCCAAGCACTTATAAATTCACCACGCACTCTCCTTGCAGTACTCTAATTATCCACTCCGTTCCCATGTACACATGCAATGACCCAGTAACTAACACATGCACTGCTGCAATACCTTGAGGACTACCTATGCAGTCCAGTAATCTCCCCGGTACTATCTATGCAGTCCTCCAATCACCCAGCCATTCCTATGTGCTTATCCAATCACTGTGCCAAAACCCAAGCACTTATAAAATCACCATGCACTCTCCTTGTAGCACTCTAATCATCCAGTCACTACTCATGTACTCATGCAATTACCCAGGCATTAACTCATGGCAAATACAGAGGAGGTCATGCTAATCACAGGGGTACCCCAACGCATAGTGTTCCCTAGTGTATGTAGGTGTTTTCACTGTATTCTAAGTGTCTTTTAGCATAGCACTGGCTCTAGGCCTGGTTAGTCAGAGTCAGTTACCACCAGTACCCATCAGCAAAAAGTTGGGGGCACAGGAGGACTTTCTGCTCCTCTGTTGGTTCTTTCTGCACATCTCTTGCTTCTTCTTCCTGCACTTTTCTTCGTCTTTCTGGACTTCTGTTGCCTCTGTCTGCATTTATCTTGCTGCTTTCTGCGCTTTGCTTCCTCTTTCTTCACATGTCCTACCTTTGTAGGCATAGTTAGAAATTAGTATTTAAAAAACCTTAGAAATTCACTGAAAAGAACATAGGTTTCAGAGACGTTATAGTTAGCAATTAACATTTAAAAAACCATTGAAATTCACTCAAAAAACCATAGGTTTCAGGGACGTTATAGATAGAAATTAGCATTTAAAAAACCTTAGGAATTAACTGAAAAAAAACACAGGTTTCAGGAACGTTATAGTTAGTTGGAGATTTCACTCGTACAAAACCATAGAAATTCGGCAGTTATAGTTAGTAGACCTAACTATAACTCGTGCCCCCGCAATGCACTGCTGATGACGTCACATATTACAACACTCATGACATGCTCAGTGACATCACTGATGACATCACTGATGGCATCTCAAATTATAGAAATTATGAGAAACTAGACTGTTAATCCTCGCATATAATCCATGGACATGTTGATCAGCCATTTTGCCATTACAATTGTAAAGTACATTCATTTACAGAGCAAAAAGTGCATATGCAAAAAATAGATTACCTTAAAATTTAAAGAAAAACCGAATTAATTCAAATACATACCGGGGAATGATCTTTTCTTTTTATGAGCTTTTTTAAATAATATACCTCTCTCATGTCCCCATGATTATGCTATGATCTTTACAAAACATTTGACTATTAAACCCACGTATACACATTAAAGTGCTGTAGGAGTTAAGAATTGAGTAAGGTGACTAGTGCATCTATCGATGTAAAGTACAATTTTGATTTGGTTCCAATGTTTTCTTCCTTTTGAAGTCATATTAGTGTATACATTGTGTTCATAACATACTAAATTTTGTTATCTATTGCAACTATCTAATACACCAAATAAAGAATATTCATTTTTTTCCTTTTTTTTCCTTTTTTTCGGACCACACATGAAATACCCAGCCACACATAAAATTCATAATATGGTTATCGAATGGTAAAGTGACTAGTGCATCTGTTATAATATTGGTTAAAAACTAATTCAATGTAAAGTACAGGTTGAAGTAAAATCCAAAAAATATCTTTTTCTAGCCTTGCATCAATTTTCAAATAAGGTGCAGTGTAAGATATATATTTTTTCCATGTGAACACAATAATTCATTTAGGTGTAATAATACCCTGTTGCAATTATATATTTGCACTCTACCCATAGAGTTTGGGTCCTAATCCCATATGTTTGAATCAATTCCTATTTTTTAAAAGAAACTTCGTGGTATTTTACCAATTTGATTAAAGATCGAAAAAAAAGTCAGCATAATATTGTTCTTCTCTTAAATTGTCCCATGTATGTATCATTTCCACTCTCTGATCTTTTCTATTCTATTCACCTTTTCTTATTCGATGTTGTTAAGGTTGGCAGGGATACATTTTCACTCACCATCTGTAGTTCTTCTCTCTGATTAAAATATAATTTTTTACAGATGAATGTGTAATTCTGCATTCAGATTACGTCCGTATTGTTTTCAGTGCTAATTGCTAGGATAATTCTTGATTCTGTTCTTCATAGATTTATTGTTCTATCCCCGCCCCGTTCATTTGATTTCACGATTGTATTACCTGAGTATTTCAGTTGTTGGCAATCACTTGAGTGGAATTCATGGAAGTGCTTGGCCATAGGGTAAGTAAAGTCCTTGTTCTTAATGGCCCATAGGTGTTGTAGGATTCTCAGTTTTAGCTTATTGATTGTACTTCCTACATATTGTTTTCTACAGGGATATTCTAGTATGTATACCACATATTTTGACTCACATGTGGTGTGATCTAGAATGTGTTGATTTCTCCCATTCTGGAGTTGATAAATTGTTAAATTTTGACCATGCTCACAGGCTCTACATTTGGAGCATTTCCAGAAACCCGGAGTGTTGAGCCAGGAAGATGGTATTGGTTTCTTCAATTCCAGATGGCTTTGTGTTAAAATATCCCCCAGGGAGGCTGTTTTCCTGTACGTGATGTTCGGGTGTGATGACAAAATTGTTTTTAATTTTTCATCCAACATCAATATTCCCCAATTCTTCCGAACTATGTGTTTTAGTTCTCTGCCCTGGTTGTTGAAATCTATGATCAGTCGAGATGTTGTATCTCCTTTATTGCTTCCTTCTTGATTCTCTCTGCGTGGTCTCAAAAGGTCTCCTCTTGTTTTCAACTTCACTCTAGCTTTCGCAGTTTCGATGACTCCCAATGGATAACCTCTTTCTAAGAAGCGACTGCTCATTTCATCTATTTGAGAGTTCATGTCAGAGACTTCTGAGCAATTTATTTTTGCTCATAACATTTATCCATAAGGTAGGCTCCATTTCAGATTTTGTGGATGCCCACTGTTGGCATGCAAGATGCTGTTGCATGAGGTGGGTTTTCTATGCATTTTGGTGCATATCTTTTGATCTATGATGAAAACTTCCACATCTAAAAAAATAATACTTGATTCACTGATCTTAGATGTGAAAGACAAATTGCATTTATTATCATTGAGTGAGTTGATGAAGTTCTGAAGATCAGCACGATCTCCCTCCCATATTACGAAGAGGTCGTCAATAAATCTAGACCAGATTTTGATGTTCAGTTCTTTTTAGGTCCTTAGGACTTCAGCTTCTCATACTGCCATAAGCAGGTTGGCATAGGTGGGTGCAAAAGATGTCCCCATTGCGGTTCCCTGTCTCTGCCAAAATAGTTTGCCTTTAAAGAGGAAGATGTTATGATGTAAGCAGTATGTGAGCATTTCTACTAACATCTCCAAATGCTCCAGATAACTTATAGATCGTGTTTGTAGGAACTGTCTGACAGCAGCTATTCCATCAGTATGGAGAATCGATGTGTACAAGGATGAGACATCAATGGTTGCCATTATGAAGCCATCTTTCTATGAGAGTTCTTGAATTTTGTTAAAAAAATCCATTGTATCTCTCAGAAATGATGGTAGAGATGTTACATAATTCATTCAAAAGATGTCAATATATCGAGATGTTGACTCCAATAGAGATCCAATAGAACTAACTATCGGTTTTCCAGGTGGGTTTATGACTGATTGTTGGACCTGGCCTCGTGGCGTGGTCCCGAACCCTCTTATCCGACCCGACGGGGTCAGCCCCCACCCTTCGGGGTCCCTCCGGATCGTACTTTACTACCCACACCAGCCTGCGCGACACGGCTCGCCCCAGCCTCGGCCCCAGCGAAGCCCCGACATCGAGGCACCAAGATCCGGCCAGGGGGTGCCAAATGGCCACTCCACCGATCCCGGAGGAGGGGAGTTTCGATGGGACCCCCCACCGTCCCGCAACGCCTGGCTTCAATCACCCTCCGGCCCTCCTGGGCGCTGGCGCCTCTCCAGCTGGGTGTCTGGCCTCTCCTATCCCGGCCCCTCCGCCCCCAGGCGCAAGGGTCCGGACATCAAAGAGCTCCAGACCTATATCTGGGGCAACCTCAAGCCAGGACGGCAGTTGTATCCTGGAGTCAAGAGCCCTGCTGATCGGATCGCGGCTGACCCTACGGAGAAAGACTCACTACTTGGACCTTGGACCTCTGAGCCCTGCTGACTGCGTCGCGGCTCCCCCCTTTTGCTGAGAAGAGGATCCTCCCAGAACACCGGAGCCCTGCTGACCTCGTCGCGGCTCGACCTCGCAGAAGTAGACCACCGGAGCCCTGCTGACCTCGTCGCGGCTCGACCTCACCGCACCAATCCCCTGAACCGAGTGGACGACGTCCCGGTTCCCGGAACCCCCCGGCTCGAGGATTGAGAGCTAGGCGCAGGGTGTCCAGTACCAGGCTAAGACTGAGACTGTCCCGCTACCCCATTCCCACCAAACTTTGAGACTATCTTGGATCCCTCGATCCACCTGTAAATATTGCCTACGGAAACCTACTCGTGAATTCTGATAAACGACTTGTGAACCTCGATACCCTGGTTGTGTCCCTTTGTGGTGGGAGGGAATTACTTGGCTGTACGATCCTAGGAGAAGGACCTCGCCCAGGAGGCCTCTCAGTGGCGCTCGGCTGCATCCTTACGGAACGGTGCCTCTCGGGGTGGTCAGTCCAACACCATCTGACTCCCCGGAGGTCGCCCTTCTAACATTGGTGGCCAGCGGTGCGATCCGAGCCCGACGCAAATCGTACAGCGAGTAACTCACCTACTACCTACCCAGACACAGAGTAACTATGAGCAACCAAGAGACCACCCCAACCGCGGAGTTCCAACAAGAACGGTTGGAGGAATATACCCATAAGGAACTAAAACAGTTTTGTAAAGACAAAGGCATCGCGACCACCGGATTAAACACAAAAGAAGACCTGCAGAAAGCCCTAAGGGCCTGGGTAGAGCCCGAAGCGCCCCCCCCCCCCCCAAAACGAAGAAAACCCGGTGCCAAGCGTGCACCAACAACCAGCCGCAGCCCCAGCAGATGGGAGAAGGACTAGCATGGAGACCGGCCTCTCCCCGGAAGAGCTGCGAGAACGGGAGAGGGTCCGGACCCACGAGCTAGAGCTCGCACGGCTCCGCCTGGACGGCGAACTCCTACTAGCAGAAAAGAAATTGGCCCTAGAGCAACTACGGTTGCAAGAAGAGATAGAGGAGAAAAAACGGCACCGAGAACTGGAAGAGAGGAGGCTAACCCTCGAGCATGAGCGGGGCCTTAAAGAACTTGAAATTAAATTCAAAAATGGAGAGACCAGCGCCCCCGGAAACAGGGACAACCCTCCGCCGGCCGAGGCGAAGGTACATATCCCCAAGGATGTTGTCAAAGAGTACTACAAAAACGACGACATCCAACAATGGTTCAAGGCCTACGAGGTAGCCATGACCGCCCATCGGGTACCCCGGAAAGATTGGGGTGCCGGCCTATGGGGACGGTTCCTCAGCGAAGGCAGAGACACCCTGCTACAGCTCCCAGACGCAGTGATGACCTCTTATGACCATATGAAGGAGGCCCTGCTCACCCGCTATGGTCTCACCCCAGAGATGTACCGCCAGCGCTTCCGGGACTGCAGGAAGATCCCCGGTACCACCTGGGTGGAATACGTAGACTTTTTCAGCAGAGCCCTGGAAGGGTGGATCAAGGGCAGCAAAGTCACCTCCTACGAACAGCTGTTCAACCTCATTGTATGGGATCACCTCTCCAACAACTGCTTCATCGAGCTGAGACAGCACCTCCTCGACAGCAAGCTGACCGAGCCGCGGAAGCTCGCCGCCGAGGCCGATCGATGGGTGAACACCCGGGTCCCTCGGAACTCGATGGGGGAGTACCAGCGGAACAACCAGGGGTCCCCCCGCCAGCGCGGCGGAGGAGGGGGATCGAACCGAAACAGAGACTTTCCAGCAGGGCCGCCCCGGAGTCCTCCCCGGGGACCGCCCCCGAACCGCACGTCCCCGTCCCTCGCCCGAAGAGGGACCCCTTAGCCCGACCAGGGCCTCGACCGACGGTAACGTGCTACAACTGCCAACAGCCAGGGCACTATGCCAGTGACCCGACCTGCCCCGTGAACCGACGAGCCGGGACCACCGGGCCACCCCCCCGCCAGTTGGCAGCCGCGGCCCTGGGAGAAGAGGGAGAAGATGAAGAGAACGACGTAGCAGAGCCAACCAAATGGGAACCCGCCGCCATGGCCTTGGTATGCCTGGGCAGCCGGGAAATGGTGCCCCGGGCTCCCATCCCGAGCAACACCCAGAAGTACCAACAGTGGGTCACCATTAATGGACGCCGGGCCGAAGCCCTCCGAGACACCGGAGCCAGCGTGACAGCCGTCCGCTGCCACTTGGTGACCCCCGAACAGATCTTGCCTAATGTACTGTGCCCCGTCCGGTCGGCAGACAACACTGAGAGCCTGTGCCAGATGGCCCGGATCCCCTTCGAGTGGGGGGGAGTGTCAGGCATGCTGAAGGTCACCGTCCGCGACGACGCCCCCGTGGACTGCCTCCTCGGGAACGATCTGGAAAGTTCCCCCTGGGCCCACGTTGAGCGCCGAGAGCATCTGGGGATGCTGGGACTGCCCGAATGGGTCTGCGCAACCACCCGGTCCACGACCGCCCGGGCCATCCAACCAAGCGTCGAGGCCCCCCCCGAAGGGCCGGAATGGCCCGAACCACCAGCCCCCTCCGTCGAAGAAGAAGCCGACACCGAGGCCGGGCCGCCAGAACTCGCCCGGGACGAGGTCGCCACGCTCGGCGACCTCCCCGAACTCGCCCAATGGCGCCAAGATGGTGGCCCCACAAGGGAGCAGTTCCGCCAAGAACAAAAGACCTGCCCCTCCCTCGAAGGGACCCGACAGCAAGCAGCCGCCCAGGCCGCCGGAGACCAGGCGGGGACCCACTGGGTCTATTGGGACAATGACCTCCTCTACAGCGAGCAGAAGACCGCAGAATTGGGGGCCAGCCGCGTGCTGGTAGTCCCCCTCAGGTTCTGGGACTTCCTCCTCAATCTGGCGCATGATGTGCCCCTCGCCGGGCACCTGGGACAGGACAAAACATACAGCCGCCTGGTGACCCACTTATACTGGCCCCGCATGCGGAAAGACGTGGACAATCATTGCCAGACCTGCACGACCTGCCAAGCCAGCGGGAAGAGCGGGGGAAGGGTCAAAGCCCCTCTCCAGCCCTTTCCAATAGTCAACACCCCGTTCGAGCGAGTGGGGATCGACATCGTGGGGCCCCTGGACCCCCGAACCTCCCAGGGGCATCGCTTCATCCTCGTCCTGGTCGACCATGCCACCCGATACCCCGAGGCCATCCCTCTCCAAACAGTGACAGCCCCTGTGGTGGGTCGGGCCTTGATGGGAATCTTCTCCCGAGTAGGCTTCCCCCGGAAGGTGGTGAGCGACCGAGGCACCAACTTTATCTCGAAGTATATGCGGTCCCTGTGGCAACAGTGCGGGGTCACCTACAAATTCACCACCCCATACCACCCCCAGGGGAACGGTCTAGTCGAACGATTTAACCGGACATTGAAAGGGATGATCAAAGGTCTGGAGGAGCCCCTGAAACGCAAGTGGGACGTCCTGCTGCCCTGCCTCCTGTTTGCCTATCGGGAGGTCCCGCAAAAGTCCCTGGGGTTCAGCCCCTTCGAACTCCTGTACGGACACCCTGTCCGAGGCCCTCTCAGCCTGGTCAAGGAAGGCTGGGAGACCACCATCCAAGATGCTCCCCCCGACGTCTATCGGTACCTCCTGACCCTGCGAAACCAAACCCGGAAATTCAGGGAGCTGGCCGAAGCCAACCTCGAGGCCAGCCAGGAGGAGATGAAACGCTGGTATGACCAGAACGCCTCCTCCATCGAGTTCGAGCCCGGCCAGCGGGTCTGGGTCATGTCGCCCGTCGACCCCTGTGCCCTCCAAGACAAGTGGACCGGGCCCTTCAAGGTGGTCGAGAAGAAGAGCCCCGTCACCTACCTGGTCGACCTGGAATCCCCCAGGAACCCCCTCCGGGTCCTCCATGCCAACAGACTCAAACCCCACTTTGCCCGAACAGAACTTAGCCTGTTGATGGCTACAGACGATGGGGCCGAGGACGACTCCGAGCCCTTACCCGACCTCCTGAAGACCTCCGAAAAGGACGGCTCCGTGGAGGGAGTCACCCTCTCCGCCTCCCTGACTCCCGCTCAGCGCCGAGAGTGTCAAGGACTGCTGCATCGCTTCGCTGCTCTCTTCTCCCTCACTCCCGGAGTCACACGATGGTGCGTCCACGACGTCGACACCGGGGACAGCCCCCCAGTGCGACACCGAACCTACCGGGTCCCCGAGCGAGTGCGGGCCTGCATCAACGCCGAGGTCACCAAGATGTTGGCCCTGGGGGTCATCGAGCCCTCCGACAGCCCCTGGGCCAGCCCGGTGGTCCTGGTGCCGAAAGCTGCCGCCCCCGGCACCACCCTGGAGCTCCGGTTTTGTGTGGACTATCGGGGATTGAATGCCGTCACCAAAACCGATGTCCATCCCATTCCTCGGGCAGATGAACTGATCGACCGCCTAGGAGCAGCCACCTACCTTAGCACCTTCGACTTCACCGCCGGATACTGGCAGATCGGGCTCACCCCCGGCGCCCAGGAGCGTTCCGCTTTCTCCACCCCCGATGGCCACTACCACTTCTGTGTGATGCCCTTCGGCATGAAAAATGCCCCGGCGACCTTCCAGAGGCTGGTAAATAAGGTACTGGCCGGCCTGGAAGCGTTCAGCGCCGCCTACCTGGACGATATTGCGGTGTTCAGCAGCCACTGGGCTGAGCACCTGAGGCACCTCGAGGAGGTCCTGACCGCCCTCCAAAGGGCTGGACTTACCGTAAAAGCCAGCAAGTGTCAGATAGGCCAAGGGTCAGTAACCTATCTGGGACATCAAGTGGGGAGCGGCCATGTGGCTCCCCTCCAGCCAAAGATCGACGCTATCGTGGCCTGGGAGCCCCCAACCACCCAAACTGCTGTGAGGGCCTTCCTGGGACTCACGGGTTATTACCGGCGGTTCATTCAGAACTATGGGAGCATTGTGGGCCACCTCACGGAGCTCACATCAAAGAAGCAGCCCAAGAAAGTGCACTGGACGCCCCGCTGTCAGGCGGCCTTCGAGACCCTCAAGACAGCAATGTGTACCGCTCCCGTGCTGCAGGCCCCCGACTACAGCAAGGAGTTTGTGGTGCAGACGGATGCCTCGGAGTACGGAATCGGGGCCGTCTTGTCCCAGGTGAACGCCGAGGGGGTTGGCCAGCCGGTGGCCTTCATCAGCCGGCGCCTGCTGCCCAGGGAGCAAAGATGGAGCACCATCGAACGAGAGGCCTTCGCCGTGGTGTGGGCCCTCAAGAAGCTCCGGCCCTACCTCTTTGGCACCCACTTTCGGGTCCAAACCGACCACCGACCCTTGCGGTGGTTAATGCAGATGAGAGGCGAGAACCCGAAGTTGTTGCGATGGTCTATCTCTCTGCAGGGGATGGACTTCACCGTAGATCATCGGCCCGGCAACGACCACGTCAACGCCGACGGCCTGTCCCGCTTCTTCCACCTCGGCAAGGAGAACCCCCAAGACGATGGGTGACTCTCCCTGCCTTCCGCTGGGGGGGACGCCTGTTGGACCTGGCCTCGTGGCGTGGTCCTGAACCCTCTTATCCGACCCGACGGGGGCAGCCCCCACCCTTCGGGGTCCCTCCGGATTGTACTTTGCTACCCGCACCAGCCTGCGCGACACGGCTCGCCCCAGCCTCGGCCCCAGCGAAGCCCCGACATCGAGGCACCAAGATCCGGCCAGGGGGTGCCAAATGGCCACTCCACCAATCCCGGAGGAGGGGAGTTTCGATGGGACCCCCCACCGTCCCGCAACGCCTGGCTTCAATCGCCCTCCGGCCCTCCTGGGCGCTGGCGCCTCTCCAGCTGGGTGTTTGGCCTCTCCTATCCTGGCCCCTCCGCCCCCAGGCGCAAGGGTCCGGACATCAAAGGGCTCCAGACCTATATCTGGGGCAACCTCAAGCCAGGACGGCAGTTGTATCCTGGAGTCAAGAGCCCTGCTGATCGGATCGCGGCTGATCCTACGGAGAAAGACTCACTACTTGGACCTTGGACCTCTGAGCCCTGCTGACTGCGTCGCGGCTCCCCCCTTTTCCTGAGAAGAGGATCCTCCCAGAACACCGGAGCCCTGCTGACCTCGTCGCGGCTCGACCTCGCAGAAGTAGACCACCGGAGCCCTGCTGACCTCGTCGCGGCTCGACCTCACCGCACCAATCCCCTGAACCGAGTGGATGACGTCCCGGTTCCCGGAACCCCCCGGCTCGAGGATTGAGAGCTAGGCGCAGGGTGTCCAGTACCAGGCTAAGACTGAGACTGTCCCGCTACCCCATTCCCACCAAACTTTGAGACTATCTTGGATCCCTCGATCCACCTGTAAATATTGCCTACGGAAACCTACTCGTGAATTCTGATAAACGACTTGTGAACCTCGATACCCTGGTTGTGTCCCTTTGTGGTGGGAGGGAATTACTTGGCTGTACGATCCTAGGAGAAGGACCTCGCCCAGGAGGCCTCTCAGTGGCGCTCGGCTGCATCCTTACGGAACGGTGCCTCTCAGGGTGGTCAGTCCAACACCATCTGACTCCCCGGAGGTCGCCCTTCTAACACTGATTTATGGACTTTCGGTAGAAAGTAGATTGTTGCAATTATGGGGTGATCAGTTTTCAGATACATAAATTCCTCAAAATTGATAATGTTGTTTTCTTTCCATCCCTGTAGCATTAGATGGTACTCTTTGGTCCAGGTCTCTATTGGGTTCTCCGCAAGTTTTTCATAATGATTTTCATTCCCCAATTGTCTGTTTGCTTCATTTATGTAATCATTGATATTTTGGACCACAATGTTTCCGGCTTTGTCAGAGGCTTTGATGATAATTTCAGGGTCATCTCTCAGTTCTTTTAGGGCTTTATACTACCCTGGTGTTAAATTCCATGACTTTTTTTGTTCTTCTTTTTCTTGGTTTCGGAGGTGTTCACTGCTATTTTGTTAATTTCCTCCACCATAATTTCTTGGAATAAATTGATTTTGTTACCTGGAAGAAGTTGTGGGCAAAAGGTAGATTGTGTTCTTAGCCCACTATTGCCACCTTTGTTTGTGTCAACCCCCATTCTCTGACATAGTTCTTTATCTGATTCTGAGGATCGTTCATATTCCTCAATTGCAATTTCTTCCCCTTCCTCAAAGGACGTCAATGACATTAAAGTGGGTATGTCATTCTGATTTAGGGGTGATATGTCCTGGTTGGTTGGTCGTTTAGGTCTTGGTGTTTTGTCTTCAAAGTATTTTTTAAGTTTAATTTTTTGACAAAATGTGTAGAGGTCAATGCGGAGGTTGGGTATATCAATGTCTTTATTAGGACAGAATGTTAATCCTTTATTAAGCAATTGTATTTGCGCAGAACTCAAAGTTTTGTTGGAGATGTTCATCACTAAGTTGTTTTTGGAGAGGTTCTTCTTTAGTTTTACTTTTTCTTTCTCTTCCTTTTTTGGTTTTTACTTCGTTTTCTGCTTCTTCTGTTTGTATTCTGGTTTGTCCTCTTCCCCATGTTGTCCCTCTTCCTCTTCCTCTTTGACGCATTATCATCTGGACTAATCGCATCTCCCCTAAAAAATCCAGATTCGATGCATTTGACTCTTCATCTGCAGAACTTATGTCAGAACTATCCACAGTTCCTGATGTCTCGTAACCAGCATATTTATCCATCACTGCCCTGTTCCTGTACATGTCATACTTCCTGGTGAAAGTATATATCCGCCCACTGGCGTAATCCAGCCTATTGCAATTGAATTTATTAGCTTTTCTTTTTTCTACACCAGCTTCATGTTTATCAAAAAAAAAATTCCATTGCTTCAATTTGTTCTTTATTCTCCTCATTTGTCGGATATAGGTTTAAATCTTCCTCTAGCTCATTAATTATAGTAATTCATTTTTCCAGTTTACTTTCTGCATGCATGATTAAGGTTCTCATCAGTTTAAAGGGACATTCATTTGTGTCAGATTGCCACTGTTTTATAAGATACACATTGTGAGAAGTTGGCCTGGCATATGCTGGTCACTAGTTATAGTGGCCACCTTGCACCCGTCCAATTCGACTCTTAAGGTGATAGGTTTAAAAGACAACCTTTAAAGAAAGCTATCCTAGTGGTAGCTGTGGAGAGCAGCCTTCAGGCTAAGTCTTGAAGGAGTGTTAAGCTTATTGTTTTACCATAGATAACCTCTTGAATGACCAAATGAAAGAGTAGTCCACACAGGTATATATATAAAATATATGTATTTATTCTAAACAGAATCCCACAAGTCTCTTTAGGAGGCTAGAGGTAAAGATACAATTCAAACAAGCATTTATAGATACAATAAATAGCACTGCAATCACAGGGCCCCAGGGGGGGACCAAACCATATATTAAAAAAGTGGAATAAGAACCACGACAATTCTACAGACAATGCCTAGGGCATTTAGGATCACTGGCCCCTTAAGAATCCACCCCAGGTTATGAAGAAGGGGACCCACGGGAGGCACGTGCAGTGGAAATAGCTGCTATCGGGATCTCTATTACAGCCTATGGAGAATGTCGCAGTTTGATTTAAACAGATTAAAGACACTTCTAGCAGGAGTTCAAAGTTAAAAACTTAGAGTTAAGCTTTTGAGGAGCCCACTACCACGGGAGTACCGAGGTACCACTGTTACCTGCCCCAGGGAAGCCGGGTGCATAGGTCGTTTTCGATGTCGGGTCGCGGGCTGATTTTCAATGGGAAAATGTACAAAACTGCTGCTAGCCAAAAGCGTTGATGATGCCGTGAAGATTGAAGTTGTAGATCTTGTAGAGAAGAACCTGAAAGCAGAGTGGACAGAGTCTGGGTCACGGCACAGTGACCAGGGAGCTCAAGGAAAAGAGCCCTTCAATGTTGGGTGCTTCAAGTGGAAAAGGTGTAGCTTGGATCTGCAGCCACGGTCTCCGGAAAGCTTCAAGGAAGGCCAGCTTCTGGAGGGCGACTGTCCCACAAAGGATGAGGGTCGCTGCAGTGTTAGTGGCGGATTGGATCCACTAAGCCTTGGCAACCACAACCCACGCAAGATGAACAAATCAGCTACTGGTGCAGACCCACGAGGTCTGTGAGAGGTCTCCTTCAAGGAAACTGTAGAGCAGGCCTGGAGCAACCAGGGAAACTCTTAAAAGTAAGGATTGTCCTCTGCCAGAGCCCACAAGTTGAGAGACAAGGGACCGCGGAAGGCAGCAATTTGGAGTGCGTTAAAGGGTGTCCACTGGCCACCGGGGTGAGCTAGGGCACTGATCTTTGGCACAGTTGCTGCTGAGAGGTTGGCTCAATATTGGGCCAAAGCACAACTTCCCCACTGGTCAGGGTCGTGTGCTATGCACGAGGTGGCCGGTGTCCTAGGGTATCGGGGATCTCGGCACCCACGCGGTCCATGGTGCTCAGACTTGCTGGGCACGCTAATTGGCCTCTGGGATGCTAGGAAACCCACCTCAAGGTTGAGAGGAGTCATCGATGTCCGAATGAGCAGCGAAGTTCCAACCGGGTCACTTGCAGTGTTTTAGGTGCCTGCCAAGCAGGGGGCTAACTCCTTTAACCCAAGGGAGATTTCTTCAGTCAGCTGGGCAGCAGCTCATCGAAGGTCAAGTCTGTGAAGTCCAAAATTAATCTGGTTCTCTGGGGACACGTTATTCACCTTTATCCACAAGATTAGGGGAGTGTCCAGATCAGTTTCCACCAATGGGAGTTGAGGCGGGAAAGGGTGGCTACACCCTCTCCCCTTTGTGTGTTTGCCGCCTGGGCGAGGGGCAGGATGCCCCTGAACCGGTTCCAGGAGGTGTAGGCGGAATGTAGGCGCTGTAGCAGCCTACGTGCAACTCTGAAAGGCATCCTATGGTGCACCCACCCAGTTCCAATCCACATAGCCCGTCTGGGAAGGTGCTGGCACCTCCCTGCAACAGGATCCCTATTGTCCAGCTGCTGAGGCTGGAGTTTTGCCCAGCAACAGGCAGCCAGAGTCGTGTGGGTGGCGAGTAGCATCCATTTTGTGATACGTGTGCACTTTTAAATTGGTGTCTCAATTCTGCCGCTTTTCCCATATCGCCCCTCTAGCAGGGGGGAATCATGCCCTCATGCCCATGATTGGACTGGGGGTATGATTCCTACATGTTTGACACCAAACACAATATGGTTCTGTGTAGCCATTCTCAAGTTATCACGCTATCGCGATATACTTATAATGCGGTTAAGAGTATATGGTATGGCTACACTACAAACAACCCAGCAATGGTTTTACGAGGGTTGCAGAGGGGCCCTACTCAGGTAGGGGTCCCCCCTCACACATATCCCAGCACCCTGCCTTGTAGGATTAGCAAGGCCAGCTTGAGGGGTGACCAATGAGAATACATGTGTTGTACATAGGTGGAATACAGGGTACCTGTATCCCTGTAAGGGGGTGCAATCACCACCTTACCCAGACTACAGTAGTGGTCTGGTGGTGTCATTTGGTATGGCTGTCCCAGGGTGACACAATAAGTGCTGCAGCCCTGGTAGGCCTCTGAGGGACCCATGCCCTGGGTACCTAGGGTACCATCTACAAGGGCTGACAGGGTATCCTCAGTATCCAATTGGGTTGTACCTAGGGTACTCACATCAGTTTTAGGGAGGAAGCAGATAGGCTGGGGTCCTGGATAGCAGGATCCCAGCCAGACTAGTCAAAAACCATCCAAATACCAAGCAAAAAGTTGGGGGCAACCATATAGTCAGATTCCACCTTCCTACATAACCCCCCCCCCCCAAAACGAAAGGAGATAAGGCTAACCTCGTCCAGATAAGCCTTTATTTCCTGAGTGGCCATATAAGGAAGAACCTGCACTAGCATGGTTGCTCCCTGTCTCATGGTCTACTTGGGAAATCCTACCCCAAGGGGTTTTAGAGTTTCTCCAAAGTCTAGGGAAATTACCTGTATTGGGTTTTGGTACAGAAGCAGGCTGGTGGGGTGTCTGAGTCTGGAAGTGAGGCCCTATTTGTGGTGGTCTCAACCTACTCAGGTCACTGGTCACCATGGAAGCCTTTCTGTCCATGACTGTGTCATATCTGGCCCTAAGGGTCAACCTCTGGCCGCCTACAGCTGGGGGTTGGGTCCCTCTGGTTGGAATAGTGGAGGGCACTGGAAGGTTTGGGGCAACTATGCTCCAGGTTTCCCTGTGCCAAAGTCCATCTGGGGGGGTACCTGTACCTAGGAGTAAAGAGCATCCCTCAGTTTGTGGAGGAATGGTCACCTGGCTAGAACTACTCTGCTGGGTGTCCCTAATCTGCTGATGAGGGGGTTCCTCTGGGCAGGGGCCCATTAAGGGTCCACTGACCTCCCTGACCTCTGCAGCCCTGGGCTGACTGAGGCAGGGTAGAGAGGGGCGGGATACCTGCTCCAGACTGGGTACCACCTTGGAAGGATCCCCTGCCATCAGAGCTGTAGCCAGGACAGGCCTGACCACTTCTGGGGCAGTTACTTCACAAGGGGCAGGATCAGTTCCCTTAGGAAGCTGACCCTTTCCTTTAGTCTGGTGGGGGGAGGACTGTTCCTCACCCCCTATGCTCTCTGTCTGGGTAGAGTGATCCATAGTTTCAGGCTTCACTCTCTTTAATTCTTCCTGGGGTGGAGGTGAGACCCTCAGGGTCCCATCCACTCTCTCAGGGATGCCTAACATTCTTAAATGGGCATTGTGGTCTACCTCAGCCCAGGCTGAGATTTCCAGGTCATTCCCCAGTAGACAATCTACAGGCAAGGTTGGGGACACTGCCACTCTCTTTGGGCCAGTGACCCCTCCCCAGCTGAGATTTACCACTGCCATGGGATGATCTATCCTAACTCCATCAATATTGGTCACCTGGTAGCTAAACTCAGGTAAAAGCTGTTCTAAGGGCACTAGTCTCTTTGTCACCATGGGGACACTAGCCCCTGTGTCCCTGTAGGCCACAGCCTTCTGTCATTGATCATGGGCTCTTGTCTGTATCTGCCCAAGATATTGGGACTCATGGTAAAGTTGGCAAACCCCATGCCACCATCACAGACTAGAGCTGCTTGTGTAGGGGACCCGGTTAGGCCAGAGTCCACCTGAGTTCCCCAAGAAAGCCCAACTAAAGGTTTGGGTGCACTCCCACCACCTGGGGGATTACTACTAGTAGTAACAGGAGGTGTTGGAGCTGAAATAGGAGGAACATTTTCTTTATTGCCATTCTTTGGACAACTGGAGTCAGTTTTCCAGTGGCCAGGTTGCTTACACACATGGCAATATGGTTTCTTATTGGTAGAGGAAGGATTTGGGGACCCATCCCCAGAACTGGATTTTTGGGGCCCTTCAGGGCATTTTTCTGTTTTATTATCCTCACCTTTCTCTTTGGGCTTTGTGGAATCTTTCTTCTGGTCACCACCTTGGTTCTTGGGCCTAATCCTGGTTCTGACCCATTTTAAATGAAAGGAAATTTTGTACTTGTCTAGCGCACTGCTGCCCCAGCAACGGGGCGTCCTGGCGCTTGTACTCATACCGCCGTGGAACCCTTCCTGGCTTTCCCTGTGAAATGTCCACTCCTGGGCACCCCCAAGGTGAAGCCAGGCATCCCCAGCGCTGTTGGGGCTGTTGTGGAGATTAAGCAAGCTATTGCCCAGAGTTGCAGAGTGGGACCCATGATTAGAGTAGGCACCGAGGCGAGAATTATCAGGTCCGAGGAAATTGAGCCCAAACCCGCCGAGGCAGGAATTGAACCCTGGTCCCGAGCCAGATCTCTGCATCAGGGTCTGCCGCTCTAACCATTGAGCCACACTTCTCCATTTGTCTGCCTTCTTACCCAATTCTTGGGGAGAGGTCAGATCAGAGTCCACCAGGTACTGGTGTAAGAGTTGGTTTTGACAAATAGTAAGAATCTGCTCCCTCATGATGAGATTGTACAATTCTTGATAATCATTTACCTTACTGCCATTTAACCAACCTTCCAGTGCCTTGGTAGCACAATCCACAAAGTCTACCCAATCTTGATCCTGTACTTTCTGGGTGTCTCTGAACTTTAATCTATATTGATCAGTGGTTAAGCCAAACCCATCTATCAAAGCATCTCTCAAGGTATAATAATCATCTGCATCCTCTTCTCTGACAGAGAGGAGCTTGTCTCTACCTTTGTCTGCAAAGGAGAGCCATAAGATTGCTGCCCACTGCTCTACTGGGACTCTCTGAACTTTACAGGCCCTCTCAAGTGCAGTGATCCATTTGTGGATATCATCCCCTGACTGATAGGGGGGCACAATCTTATGTAGGTTCCTATTGTCAGGAGCTTTCTCTCTAACTCTAGGGGTATTACTGCCACCAGGGGTCTCTAGACCCCACTTTCTTGAAGCTTTCTGAAGCTCCAGGGATTCCCTGTCCAATGCTAACTGTTTTCTCCTGAGCTGTAGCTTAGCCTGCTCAAACTGGATCAGTCTGCTTTTCCTCTCTTGGGAGGATTCTCTTCTCTGAGAAGAGGCAGAGGTCCCTTTGGATCTCCCAGAATGGTTGGACCCCTCTGAGGGGGATCTGTTCCTTCTGTTTGGATCCACCATTCTCCCTTTAGGGATGGAGAGAGTGCCTATTGGGCCATCACCTCCATGTTGTGAATGGTTTTGTTCATCCAGGTCAAGTTCATCTTCCTCTTCCTGGTCCTCATCAGAGTCCACCCCAGGGGTGTCCTCTTCTGGGGGATGCCCACCCAACCTGTCTACCCCCATCAGACACTAAAGTCTGCTTAAAGTCTGCTATGAGCAGGATTTCCCTGAGACGTTGAGTATTGGCACCTTTGTTTGTCTTAAGTTGCCTAGTGGTGCACATCTCCCTAAGCTCAGCAAAGGAGAGATGATCATATCTGTCGACTGGAACCCTATGGGGTCCTTCCAGAGCCTTATGGGCACCTGAACTTAAAGACATTTCTAGTGTAGTGGTACTGGTGTATCTACCTACACTAGGTGTGGCCTACTGAACCCTTTCTTGAGTTGTAGTCAAGGTGTGCTAAACCCTCTACACACAACTCCTAAGTTCAGTAGAACTTATTATATTCTAAGCTTGAATTTATATGTACCTTTAGTACCAAGTGGCTTTCACTTTAGAAATTCAATTTGTTATCTGGTAAAACAATGGCAAGCTGGAATCCAACCACTGCACGCCAATGTGAGAAGTTGGCCTGGGATATGCTGGTCACTAGTTATAGTGGCCACCTTGCACCAGTCCATTTCGACTCTTAAGGTGATAGGTTTAAAAGACAACCTTTAAAGAAAGCTATCCTAGTGGTAGCTGTGGAGAGCAGCCTTCAGGCTAAGTCATGAAGGAGTGTTAAGCTTATTGTTTTACCATAGATAACCTCTTGAATGACCAAATGAGAGAGTAGTCCACACAGGTATATATATAAAATATATGTATTTATTCTAAACAGAATCCCACAAGTCTCTTTATGAGGCTAGAGGTAAAGTTACAATTCAAACAAGCATTTATAGATACAATAAATAGCACTGGAATCACAGGGCACCGGGGGGGACCAAATCATATATTAAAAAAGTGGTATAAGAACCACGACAATTCTACAGACAATGCCTAGGGCATTTAGGATCGCTGGCCCCTTAAGAATCCACACCAGGTTATGAGGAAGGGGACCCACGGGAGGCGCGTGCAGTGGAAATAGCTACTATCGGGATCTCTATTACAGCCTAAAGAGAATGTCGCAGTTTGATTTAAACAGATTAAAGACACTTCTAGCAGGAGTTCAAAGTTAAAAACTTAGAGTTAAGCTCTGGAGGAGCCCACTACCACGGGAGTACCGAGGTACAACTGTTACCTGCCCCAGGGAATCCGGGTGCATAGGTCGTTTTCGATGTCGGGTTGCGGGCTGATTTTCAATGGGAAAATGTACAAAACTGCTGTTAGCCAAAAGCGTTGATGATGCCGTGAAGATTGGTTGTAGATCTTGTAGAGAAGAACCTGAAAGCAGAGGGGACAGAGTCTGGGTCACGGCACAGTGACCAGGGAGCTCAAGGAAAAGAGCCCTTCAATGTCGGGTGCTTCAAGTGGAAAAGGTGTAGCTTGGATCTGCAGCCACGGGCTCCGGGAGGCTTCAAGGAAGGGCAGCTTCTGGAGGGCGACTGTCCCACGAAGGATGAGGGTCGCTGTGGTGTTCGTGTCTGGATTGGATCCACTAAGCCTTGGCCATGGCAACCCACGCAAGATGAACAAATCAGCTACTGGTGCAGACCCACGAGGTCTTTGAGAGGTCTCCTTCAAGGAGACTGTAGAGCAGGCCTGGAGCAACCAGGGGAACTCTTAAAAGTAAGGATTGTCCTCCTCCAGGGCCCACAAGTCGAGAGACAAGGGACCGCGGAAGGCAGCAATTTGGAGTGCGTAAAAGGGTGCCCACGGGCCACCGGGGTGAGCTAGAGCGCTGATCTTTAGCACAGTTGCTGCTGAGAGGTTGGCTCAATATTGGGCCAAAGCACAATTTCCCCACTGGTCATGGTCGTGTGCTATGCAAGAGGTGGCTGGTGTCCTGGGGTATCGGGGATCTCGGCACCCACACGATCCACGGTGCTCAGACTTGCTGGGCATGCTCACTGGCCTCTGGGATGCTAGGAAACCCACCTCAAGGTTGAGAGGAGTCGTCGATGTCCGAAGGACCAGTGAAGTTCCAACCGGGTCACTTGCAGTGTTTTAGGTGCCTGCCAAGCAGGGGGGTAACTCCTTTACCCCAAGGGAGATTTCTTCAGTCAGCTGGGCAGCAGCTCGTCGAAGGTCAAGTCTGTGAAGTCCAAGATTAATCTGATTCTCTGGAGACACGTTATTCACCTTTATCCACAAGATTAGGGGAGTGTCCAGATCAGTGTCCACCAATGGGAGTTGAGACGGGAAAGGGTGGCTACACCCTCTCCCCTTTGTGTGTTTCCCACCTGGGCAAAGGGCAGGATGCCCCTGAACCGGTTCCAGGCGGTGTATGCAGAATGTATGCGCTGTAGCAGCCTACGTGCAACTCCGAAAGGCATCCTATGGTGCACCCACCCAGTTCTAATCCACATAGCCCGTCTGGGAAGGTGCTGGCACCTCCCTGCAACAGGATCCCTATTGTCCAGCTGCCGAGGCTGGGGTTTTGCCCAGCAACAGGCAGCCAGAGTCGTGTGGGTGGCGAGTAGCATCCATTTTGTGATACGTGTGCACTTTTAAATTGGTGTCTCAATTCTGCCGCTTTTCCCATATCGCTCCTCTAGCAGGGGGGAATTATGCCCTCATGCCCATGACTGGACTGGGGGTATGATTCCTACATGTTTGACACCAAACACAATATGGTTCTGTGTAGCCATTCTCAAGTTATCACGCTATCGCGATATACTTATAATGCGGTTAAGATTATATGGTATGGCTACACTACAAACAACCCAGCAATGGTTTTACGAGGGTTGCAGAGGGGCCCTACTCAGGTAGGGGTCCCCCCTCACACATATCCCAGCACCCTGCCTTGTAGGATTAGCAAGGCCTGCTTGAGGGGTGACCAATGAGAATACATGTGTTGTACATAGGTGGAATACAGGGTACCTGTATCCCTGTAAGGGGGTGCAAGCACCACCTTACCCAGACTACAGTAGTGGTCTGGTGGTGTCATTTGGTATGGCTGTCCCAGGGTGGCACAATAAGTGCTGCAGCCCTGGTAAGCCTCTGAGGGACCCATGCCCTGGGTACCTAGGGTAACATCTACAAGGGCTGACAGGGTATCCTCAGTATCCAATTGGGTTGTACCTAGGGTACTCACATCAGTTTTAGGGAGGAAGCGGATAGGCTGGGGTTCTGGATAGCAGGATCCCAGCCAGACTAGTCAAAAACCTTCCAAATACCAGGCAAAAAGTTGGGGGCAACCATATAGTCAGATTCCACCTTCCTACACACATCCAAGTTATTTAGGGTGGGCATAATGAGGATTCTCAGTCCTCTCGGTGCTCTCTTGAATATACTTCTCTAGAGTCTTTTTTTCCCACCATTTGTTTACTTCTAGAATGCGGTTTTGCTGTCATTCTCTAATTACACATGTGAGTGTTCGCTTCTTTCTTTCTCCATGGGTTTCCCTTGTGTTGGCACTAGTTGAGGGTGCTGCATCATCATGTAGTAATTCACTCACACTCTGGATTCTATTCTTGCTTCTGTGGGCCATTTTTGGTCTGGAGGATTAATTTCCTATTTCTTTTTCGTTGAGATTGCAATGGTGTGTTATTATCTGTTGATTAATCCTTAGGTGAGTTTTAAAGTTTTAAAGTTTTTTTCTCTCTCACTACTCTGGTTTCATAGCAAGATTCTCAGATATGCTTGTGAGGGACTGTGTTTGTATTTCTTGACATTTTGTTTTAAGGCCGTTTTATCTTTTGGCCTATTTCTTTTATCTCGTTAGGTAGACGTAAACGAATGGGGTTGCCAAGCCATTAGGGTATTGGCGAGTACTTATCCACCATTCTCCCCCCGGCACAGATTTGAACACAGCGGCTTTCTGGTGCAGAGTTCGGCGGCAGGTTGAGGCCCTAACACCGCCTCGGCCGCGTCTTGGGCTTCAATCTGCAACACTTCTCTCCGCCCCTCTTACTCACCCCAGGAACTTCATTGGCCACTGCCTCTCAGTCTCCGGTTCCTCCAAACGCGGTCTCAACGTCGCTTCAAGCAGAGGCGTCGGCTGGATTATCAGCTGCTTACACGGTCATCGGCTGCAATGTTACCATGCTGCTTTGCCTTGCTCCTCGTGTACTCGTAATGTGCAGTGCAGCCACTGCACTACATACATCCAGGACTCCATCGCTCTCCTGCACACTCCTTTGTACGGCGAAGGATTTCACGGCACCACAACAGAAGTAGTAAATTTCAAATGTGCTTTATTTCACACCATAGTGCAATTTTAAACGATAGAGGACAGTTTACGCATTTCGGCTGAAGAACCAGAACCTTATGGGCCTGGCGGCGCAGGGTACGCCTTAATAGCCTGAGTTCACCTGCTTTGTCAAACAGAGACATGGGACACTCCGTTAGGCGTAGAAGATAAGGTTTATTAGCTGCAGCTAAGTACAGTTGTCCCAGAAGTACACTCGGTATGTTCTCAGGAGACTGCCACTTTACTTCATGGCGCACAATCTTTTATAACACACATATTCACAAAGAACACTCCCAATGCATACAGGGTTAACCAATGAGAAGAGTGTGAAAACAAGATATTAAGTAACTCAAGTAAGCCTCTCTCCCAACTGTGTTTGTCACCCTTCCCCACAAGTTAATCAGTGGTAGTGTTTATAAGTCGACTTGCAGGTGGCAGGACACATTTGTATGCCCCGGAGGACAGTTGTGAAATGAGAGAATACGAGTAAAGAATAGCGAAGGCCAGAGGATAAGATAAGGTCGGGAAAGAATGGTGCGAACCAACAGATTGTTGAAACAGGGATCAGTCAGACCAGACGAGGATTAGTGGAGTCGGCCGGACCCTGACACCAGCTATAAACAGAGGCAGGAGGTTATTTGACACGTTGCAGTAGGATGAGGGAAAACAACACTTCGTTCACCGTGCCGCCTGAGTGAGGGCAACACAAAATGGCGGAAAGACACAAAATGGTGGCTAAATACGAACGGGATCGGAAACTGAATTACCTCAGACCCTCCTTTCGCCATTACTCAGGCAAGACACACCGACTCATTTTAATCTGAGTCGACGTCAATGGCCATGAGGTCATTAAGCTGTTGCTGCAACATCATTTTAATGCTCTCCGTCTTCCGTGGCACAGGCTTTGGGACACACATAGTGGCACAAAGATCACAGATGGCGGGGCCACACTTCATACAGAGACAACAGGAAAAAATGTTGGCCAAAACCACTCCAAGGAATGTTAATACCTTCCATCCCCATTTGGACAGTAATCCCCAAAACCATTCCACTAAAGACCAATCTCCTTCGTCCGGATGAATCGACTCGGAGATCACATGTAATTTGGAGATGGCTTGGTATACCGTAGGGGCATCGTCAGGTATATAAATGCAACAGCTAGATCTGATCAATTTACAGACTCCACCACGATCCGCAAGAATAACATCCAGAGCAATCCGGTTCTGTAATGTCATGAGACGATCCGCCTGAAGTTCAGCTGTGAGATTACTCAAGGCTCCCACAGTGACATCTATGGTAGTCTCAACAACACGAACCAATTGTCTCATGTTTCTACTGTTGGCCATTGGGCCCCAAAAAGGGAGAAATCCTTTAAGAAAATCACCTCCCTCTTGTCCTGCCGTGTCCTTAGAATCAATAATCCCTCTGCCATATCTGTTTCTGTGATGTCCCAAAGGAGCAGTGTATGTAGGAGGGAGAAGAAAAGCTATATAACATGTTCCTGAAAATTCCGTCGGTAGCCACGTGTACGCTCTATCGTGGCAGACAAAATACGTGCCCTGGGATGGCACTAACGGTGGTGAATTCTGAGATGTGTGAATATATGTATAGGAACAAACACTTTTTTCTTGTCCAGTGTCAGTAGTCTGGCCATTCATTTGTAAACAAAAGTTACCTTGATGAGGCACAGTCCAAATTGGTGGAGATTTTCCCTGTTTAACTCTATCTGTAAGGCTAGTAGCGCAACGAGTCACGTTCCAAGCATCGTATGCCCGTTTCTCATCAACAGGAACCCTACTATTCTTCACAATTCTAGCCATAGCCACTATTCTTTTTATCAGAGAACTATGACTAAAATCTTGTCCACTACCATATGAACCAGCTGGACGTCTAAATCGGTTCTGATATGCATTTGAAATCATCACGAAATAGGCCCAAGCGGAACCTTCATAAGAAAATGGAAGGGCTAAATATGGCATCCCTTTTTCTGTGGTATGAGGCATAAGTCCACACACCCAACAGTCGGTTGTGTTGACTACCAATTGGTGTTGGTGCAACAACTGGACAAATGAATTGTTAAAATATTCTGTTCTCCTGATTAGTTCATGTTGTGGAAGCGTATATAATTGATGTGGGGAGATAGTAGAATGAAAAGGCAAGGAAATAGAAGTAGGAACAGATTTGTGCTGCATAACATGAACAATCCAACCTATACAAGCCAATAAGATACTAGAAAACATAAGAACACACAATGCTATGCCACATTGACTGTACACTAATTTACAATATTTCTTTCTCATCTCTTCCTTCTTATTATTCTTTCCCAATTTGACATCCATCCTCTAAAATTGTTGCTCACGGCAATCTTCCTTACTCACTTGGCTGTGATTATTGGCCGTCCTATGACACTGCAAGTCCTGGGGGCCTAGCCACTATACAGGTCACAAACCAAGACTCCTACCGTGACCCTGCAACCTGGACAGATGATACATGTCACGAAAAAGATGAAAATCTCAGGTGACCTTGACCAGTCTAGGCCTTAAATTATATCGAGTTCTGTTCAGTACAGTTTGGTCCTGAAATAGTGTCTGTGGAACTGTAGTGTTCAATCGGAGATGTGGCGGTCCTGCTTCTTGTAAAACGTCGTCATCTTCTTTTTCAGACCGAGGTCCATCTAGGTGTGCACTACTGAAAGGTACAAACCGAGGGACCTTTTCGCCTTCAAAATCACCTACACCCTTACGGACCCACTGGTCAAAAGGCAAGGGCAAGGGCACCTTTTTGCAGTGCACACCATGGATCCAGTTCTTTTTCCCCTCGATTTTCACTGCTGTACGTGTTACCAGAAGAACCTGTTGAGGCGCCTTCCAATGAGGTTCCAAATTCCTTGTCCTCTGAAAATTTTTCACACAGACCCAGTCTCCCGGTTGGATAGAATGACATGGGTCTGTGGAGGCCTCTGGTAAAGCGTTTTGAACCTGTTGGTGGAGAACACGTAATTTAGTGGTGAGGTCATGCAAGTAGTCAATGAGCATTGGATATTGTATGTCAGAATATTTTTTAGGGCGAGGGACTCCCCAAACATTAGCCGGCCACCAAAAAACAACCTCGTAAGGGCTGAGTCCCAAACGAGAATGTACAGCTGTTCTAGTGGATAGGAAGGCCAAAGGTAAAGCATCGGGCCAGGCAAGTCCCGTGCTAGCCTGTACCTTTGCAAGCTTAAGTTTGAGAGTGCCGTTATAGCACTCTACCAAACCCGCTGATTGGGGATGGTTCAACGCATGGAATTTTTGGCGAATACCAAGACCGGCACACACCTTTTTCATAATTTGGCCCACAAATTCACTCCCATTGTCACTCCAGACAATGCGTGGCAAACCAAACCTAGGGAAGAACTCTTTCAGAAGAACTTTGGCGGTGGACAAAGCAGTGTTGTCTTTCAGGGGGTAGGCCTCTATCCATCTGGAGAAGGCACACACCACCACCAAAACATATTTGAGATTGTTGCATCGTTCCATGTGGATATAATCAATTTGCAACACCTGAAAAGGATATGTTGGGGGAGCAAAATGACCTGCTGGAGTTGGGGTTCCCTTTCTTGGATTATGCATCAAGCAAACGATACAATGCTTTACTAAATTGTCTGCACATTTTGGAATCCCTTCGTTCAGCCACACTGGAGCCAGAAGCTTACATATTCCTTTCGCACTGATGTGGACTGGACCATGTGCCATAGCAACCACAGGCAGTACATAGGCATCTGGTAACAGCCAACGCTGATGTTCAGACAATTCTATCCAACATCCCATTGCGTCTAACATTCCTGTACTCTCTTTCCACTTACTCAACTCTTTCTCTGTAGCCTCTCCTTGAATCGATCTCACACTTTCTATTGTATCCTCACACATTCCTTTTTCCTTGACCCAATTTGCAGGGCCCGCAACATACATGCGACTTATAGCATCTCTGGCTGTTTCTTTCGCTACCTCATCCGCAAAAGCATTCCCACGACCAACATCATCAGTAATCCTCTTATGCGCACTACACTTTATGATTGCTATCTGGGTAGGCAAAGCAAGTGACTCAAGAAGATCAGCTACCAACTGACCATGCTGTATTTTAGTACCGTGGGAAGTAAAGAATACTCTTTCCTTCCACAAACGACCAAAGCTATGTGCCACACCAAACACCTACTGGCTGTCGGTATATACATTCACTCTCTTCCCCTTAGATAACACACACGCTCTGGTCAAAGCTATCAGTTCAGCCGCCTGAGCTGAATTATGTCTGATGCGTGCTGTCTCCACGATTGTATGCAAGGTGGTAACAGCATAAGCTGAAGTTGTTTCACCATTAGGGAGTTTAAAACAAGAACCATCCACCCATAGGATCCCATCCGGGTCCTTTAGTGGTGTATCCTTCAAATCAATCCTACCTTTTGTCTTCTCCTCAGTACGGAGAAAACAAACATGTTGTTCCTGAATACTTTTCTCTTCTGGAAGAGGTAACAATGTGGCTGGATTTAAAGTGTTACATCGTTTGATGTGCACATGACTAGCCAAGAGCGTCAGTTCATACCCAGACAAGCGAGCGCTTGTAAGATGCTGCGTTTTTGTCCTATTTAGCAAGGTATCCACTGCATGTGGTACCATGACAATAAGAGTGTTACCAAGCACCACTCCAGCAGACTGACGAATAGAGATTGCTGCTGCTGCTGTAGCTTTAAGACAACTAGGCAATGCCTTGGCTACTGAATCTAATGTAGCCGAAAAGTAGGCACATGGCCGCTGCTTGTCTCCAAATCGTTGTGTTAAGACTGACAACGCACAACCCTCTCTTTCATGGACATAGAGCGTGAAGGGCTTACTGTAATCCGGAGTACCCAACACAGGAGCAGAGCACAGGGCAGCACGTAAATCAGAAAAAACTCTTCTGACATTCATCAGTCCAAGGAAGGGGTTGGGGTGTGTCTTTCAAAGTGAGTGCCAACAAAGGTTTAGCCAACAAAGAAAAATTTGGAATCCACTGTCTACAATAAGAGGTAATGCCCAGAAAGGCACGCACTTCTCTTTGTGTGGATGGCACAGACATTTGTGCAATTGCTTGAATACGTTCTGGGGTCAGTCGCCTTCCCTCCTTCGACAAGAGATGACCTAGATAGGTCACCTCTTGGCGGGCATATTGTAATTTAGAAGGTGAAACCTTATGGTGAAGGTCAGACAAGTGACTCAATAGTGCAATAGTCACGCTCTTGCAAATATCCTCTGAATCAGCAGCAATCAATAAATCATCCACATACTGAATAAGGGTAGCACCTGGCGGCAAAGGAAAAGCATCAAGCTGGCATTTCAGAGCTTGGCTATAGATGGAGGGACTTTCACAATAGCCTTGGGGTGCACGCTTGAACCGGAAACTTCGGCCTCCTAAAGAGAAGCCAAAAATATCCCTACTCTCTTCAGCAATGGGGATGCTGAATAAAGCATTTTTCAGATCGATAACAGAAAACCAACCTGCCGAGGCAGGTATCATAGTTAACAGGGCAGTGATATCTGGAACAACAGGAAACTGTGGTACAACAATTTTATTAACCTCCCGGAGATCAATAACAAAGCGATAAACAGGAGGCTGAGAAGGATCAGTGCGTTTACGAACCGGGAGAACAGGACTATTGCATACATTTCCCCTCGTCTCCTCGACCACACCCTTCTGAACCAAATCATAAATAATAGCAAAAAGTGCTTTTTCACCATCGTTGGGAATTTTGTATTGAGGGATGCGTGGCAATTTAGCATTGGGCTTGAGGGTAACCACATAGGGTGGGATCTCAAGACAACCAACATGATTTTGACCCGTAGCCCAAAGTGTTGCAGGGAGAGAGAGCAATTCAGGTGGAAATTGATCTTTAGACAAATACATTGGAGAAGTCAGTTTCTGCCCCAAAACGAGATGCACACCAGAAGGAGAACAATATATCATTGCATGCAATCTTTTCAATAAATCCAAACCCAACAGATTTTCGCCGCAACCAGTCGTTAAAAGAAGCGGAGCTTCCAAATCACAAGAACCAATTGAAATAGGCAGAGGACAAGAGACCGGGCTATGAACTGGGGCGCCAGAAAATCCTACGGATATGTTTGTTAAGCCAGACAAAGGTGCCCCAGGGAGTTTGGAGTGAATAATAGAACTTCTCATCGCACCAGTATCTAAAAGAAATGGCTCTGAAACACCCATTGTAGTGACATTAACATAAGGCCCATTCTGATCTACTGGAATCGATACAACTCCCTCACTTTGTCTATGGCTGTCCTAGTTAGCGTCAAGACCGTCATTCTGACCTTCAACATAGTAATCATCATTGTAATACTGTGTAGACTGAGTATTTTGCTGATCAAAGTAGTTCATAGAATGTGGAGGTGGAGGGGAACGCTGTGTCTGGGGCGACATACCTCGACCTCTACCCCTGGGCGCTAACTGGGAACCACCACGACCTCGTGGAGTAGATAGTCCTCAATTACGCTGTAATAAAACCGGGCAGCTATTCTTAAAATGACCTTCCTCCCTACAATAGGCGCATTGGTTAGGACCTAACAAAGGCCGCGGAATATAGGGCTCAGGCTTTTGAAACACCCTCTGAAATTGGGGAGGCTGTTGAAACTGGCGCTGAGCAGAGCGAGGAAGATAAGCTTGTTGCAGAAGAACCTTTGTTTTTAATTCTTTAGTCTTCTTCTCTTGCTCGTCGTTTTCCTCTTTGTCCCTGTTTTCGTAATATTGTGCAGTAGCCAATATCTGAGCCGAAGAAGAAACAGCCCATGAACTTTCAGAGTCTTTTAACTTATGTGACAACTCGGGGAGCAAATTGAATACGAATGTATCTACAAATAATCGCTGTCCACCCTCCGTAGTCATATCCTGACCACTGTGATCAATAAACGTCTCCTCAAAATGAGTGAAGAAATCGGAGACACTCTCATCTTTCTTCTGTTTACATGCGGCTAATTTATCCCAATTAACTCGTAAGGCAGGCATCATTGTTTTCATTAAAGTAATAATCCTACCAGGGAGTTCTGTGATCAAAACATCAGGCTTAGCACCACCCACTTATGCTCTATCCGAGGCTGTTATAGCCTTCCATGTACCACCCAATTCTTCAACGTGATCCTCTCTACGAATCCGAGCCCACAACGCTTGTGGGACAACATTTCCCATCAGCATGTCAATATCGGCTAAATTCATAATACAGGCATCAACAGTCTGAGACAATTCTTTATAGTAACCGGCAGGGTTTTTACGGGGATCCGGTAAAGATTGTTTGAGGGCCAAAACATCAGATCTCTTCCAGGGGACATGTACCCATATACGCTGGAAGTGAGCGGGAATAGCTGGATTATTACCTGCTTGCGCAACATCTTCCCTCCATATCGGAGGAACGTCTCTCATTGGGTAATGTTTCACTGTCTGCCGAACAGCAGGATCAGAATCAAGAAAAGTTTGTGAAGCCAATAACGACCTAAAAGTAACAAGTGTCCTTACGGCGTCCTCAACCTTAGAAGCCACAATGAGTCCTCTATCGAAATTAGCCTGAACATCCAACAGACTATGGGGAAGTAAACCCTAATCCATATCCTCCCATTCTTTAGCGAGAGTGTCACACATAACATTAAATACATATCTCTGCGTGGGCACCTCCCACTGATGAAAGGTGATCATGATATCTTTCACACTATACTGGGGACCCTTCTCGATCCATTTGCGAGCGAGAGAGTCCAATACCACCCTTTCGTCGGAACCTGGAAGTTGCCTACGAGACTGCCTTTGAGAAAAAGCCGGAGACATGTTCAGAGTCTCAAAGAAAGGGGACAAGAAACCCGAGACAGTATCTGTTATTCGTTTGCGCACAGTAGGAGAATTAGACATAAGGACAGGGGACAAGGTATTAGGCGATACAGGAGAAGAACTGGCAGTTATAAGGGGAGCCGAAGGCAAAGAAGATTGAGGTTCAGGAGATGGAGATGGAGACAAAGGAATCGGTGGCACGAGAGGTGGGAGTGGCAATACCGGAAGGGGCAAATGTGGAAGAACCGGAACAGGTGGGGGGACAACAGGCAACTGAACAGGTTGTAACAACTGGGGTGCATTAGCACCTTGTACATAGGGTGGAGGCAATCTCAATAGGTGAGACATCAAAGGGTCTTCCTCCAGATCCTTACTTTTATCAGAAGGGGAATTAGGCAACACCGGATAGCATCTATCTATTGCCATACGATGCTGTCTCTCTGAAATTTCCATTGCATTATCAATCTCATTATCTTTAAACAGCTGGGCAGCCTGTATAATCGTCATATTTTGTGCTTTCTTATCTCGTTTTGCCTGCTTAATTTCTTTCTGTTTGGCTTCCTTACGCCAGAGGCGGAAAGAGTCAAACATTGCTGGCCGGGCTTGTCTTTTGAACAATATCGCTTCCAAATTGTCTAATATGTCAGGCTCAAAACTACCATTTTGTGGCCACTGTAGAACGCCATTCGTGTATCGGATCCATGCCTTATTAAAGGCAATGGGGCCGACACCATGTTTTGAATAAAGCTCATAGGTGGGAGTTCCAAACGGAGGAATCGGACAAGAGACCTCCAGCCGGGAATCCCTATTCCAACCAAGGCAACAGAACTTCCTAAACTTACTCAGACCAGGCATCGTTATTTCACTGGACTGTTCACAAACATCAAGGGGTTAAATCAAATAATATAGCACAAACGTACTCACCCCTCGGCTTCGGCTTTTGCAATAGCCGAATCAAAGACCCAAATCAAAACAAAAATAGTGGGAGCTACCCACCAATACTTAACTAAGTGTCTTCTTACGCCAACAGAGGCCCGTCTAATGTCTCGCGATACCAAACATCATCAAAGGGACCAAAGCAGGGTGGCAGTCAGGGCAGCAGTCGTCAGCAGCCGTCAGAAAGGAGAAACCACGCTGCAAAAGACCTTCGGACCACTTCGACATACAGGGGTCGCTTGACGTGGTTCGCGATTCCTCCAGAATTTTCTTGCCGGGCTCCTCACGATCCTCGGGCAGAACTGCTACCTCTGAAGTCGGCCCACGTTCGGGCGCCAATTGAAGAACCAGAACCTTATGGGCCTGGCGGCGCAGGGTACGCCTTAATCTCCTGAGTTCACCTGCTTTGTCGAACAGAGACACGGGACACTCCATTAGGCGTAGAAGATAAGGTATTAGCTGCAGTTAAGTACAGTTGTCCCAGAAGTACACTCAGTATGTTCTCAGGAGACTGCCACTTTACTTCGTGGCGCACAATCTTTTATAACACACATATTCACAAAGAACACTCCCAATGCATACAGGGTTAACCAATGAGAAGAGTGTGAAAACAAGATATTAAGTAACTCAAATAAGCCTCTCTCCCAACTGTGTTTGTCACCCTTCCCCACAAGTTAATCAGTGGTAGTGTCTATAAGTCGACTTGCAGGTGGCAGGACACATTTGTATGCCCCGGAGGACAGTTGTGAAATGAGAGAATACGAGTAAAGAATAGCGAAGGCCAGAGGATAAGATAAGGTCAGGAAAGAATGGTGCGAACCAACAGATAGTTGAAACAGGGATCAGTCAGACCAGACGAGGATTAGTGGAGTCGGCCGGACCCTGACACCAGCTATAAACAGAGGCAGGAGGTTATTTGACACGTTGCAGTAGGATGAGGGAAAACAACACTTCGTTCACCGTGCCGCCTGAGTGAGGGCAACACAAAATGGCGGAAAGACACAAAATGGTGGCTAAATACGAACGGGATTGGAAACTGAATTACCTCACGGCTCCCAGCCTTCTACTGGACCATAGAGTCCTCATGTCATGATTGTCTCTTAAAGTGCTCATGGCTAAATCACTTGTTGATTTTTACTACCAGTGAGAAACTAGACTGTTAATCCTCACTTATAATCCTTGGACATTTTGATCAGCCATTTTGTGATTACAATTGTGAAGTACATTCATTTACAGAGCAAAAGGTTCACGTGCAAGAAATAGATTTCCTTAAAATGTAAAGAAAAACCGAATCGATTCAAATACACATCGGGAACGATCTTTTCTTTTTTTTGAGTTTCTTATTATATAATATATCTCTCTTATGTCCCCATGATTATGCTATGATCTTTACAAAACATTCTACTATTAAAGCCATGTATACACATAAAAGTGCTCCAGGAGTTAAAAATTGAGTAAGGTCACTAGTATATATATATATATATATATATATATATATATATATATATATATATATATACCTATGGAAAAATGCATGGGAAAAACGCGTTTTGGGACCCCCCTTTTTTCTCAGCCCCCGCTTGACGAATCCCCCCGAGACTTTCAGGGTAGGAGCGGAGCGTAGCGCCCCACCTATTTTGAAAATTTCGCGAGGATTCGTCGACCGGCGCCAAAGTTATTCAAAATAGAATGTTGCGGTTTTCCTATGGAAACAGGGTCCTAACTATAACTACCTACTGGCGACCGCCAGTAGGTAATATATATATATATATATATATATATATATATATATATATATATATATATATATATATGTTTGGTTTTTCGTCCAAAGTGTCCTCTTTAACATCCAAAATGACAATCACAGACCCAGATTTGGTGCAATTTCGAAGTTTATTATGTTCCAACGCCCTGCACCACCACCATATATACATATATATTCACTGAAAAAACCATAGGTTTCAGGGCTGTTATAGTTAGCTGGACATCTCACTCGTACAAAACCATTGAAATTCCTCCATTATAGTTAGTTCTGCTAACTATAACTCGAGCGCCCGCAATCCACTGCTGATGATGTCACATATTACATCATTCATGACATGGTCAGTGACATCACTGATGACATCACAAATTACATCACTGATGACATCATCCAGTGAATGTGGTTTGGTTTGTTATTTAAATATGTATTATATATATAGCAATCTGCATTGAAGAATGAGTGGATATATAAATATAAATATCTGGATGGAGGATTTAGTAGCAGTGTGATTGACTGTTTACTTGACTAATTCATAGTGTCTCACTAAATATATTGGATAGTGACTAAACTGTGTGAATATCTGTATCACTTTGTCAGTTGTTGTATAAACTGCTGCACCCGTTGGTTACTAGCTATGTGAAAGTCTATATTAGTTATTGATTAGTTAACTGAGTATTTTATGGGAGAGTGAACGTGTATGTGGTTCGGTTGGGGGGGTGTGACTGCCCAAAGATGTGTGATTAGTTGATTCAGTAGGTATATGAGGTTAAGACTACATGTTATAACAGTTGTTTGGGTGAGTGAATATCTTTATGGGTGTGGTGATGACCAAATATATCTCTCAATGGTACATGTACGACAAACTTGAAAAATAAAAGGCAGTGTATGTGACAGTTGTTGTGTATAAATAAGTATACATAAGACTCAGTGATTGTATGAGTGACTGTATGGATAACTGTATACTTGTAATAGCGATTTTATAACACACTAAGTATGAGTTACTATCTATATGAATAAATGAAGTGGTGTTTGTATAAGTGTGTAGCTGAGCAAATGTAAGTATGATACATTGTTTGCATAAGTGAGTAGGATGACTGCATAAGTGAATAGGATGTGTGCTGGTGTGTACTGTTGATAGAGGTGTATTACTATATTTGATAGTGTTCTAGTGATCATTGACAGCATGTATGAGTGAACCTATAGGTTAGTGATTAGATGTGTGTGTAGATCTAGGAATCACTGAGTGTGTTTTTAGAAACTTGTATTGGTGTGTCAATGGATTAAAATATGGTACTTTGTATTTTACAGTGAGTGATGAAAGGTAATACTAGTGTATGATGAGGTGTATCTGATTGTCACATGGATGATGCCATCAGTGATACCATCAGTGATGTCATTTGAGATGTCATCAGTGATGTCATCAGTGATGTCACTGACCTTGTCATGAATGATGTAATATGTGACATTATCAGCAGTGGATTGCGGGCGCGCGAGCTATAGTTAGCAGAACTAACTATAACGGAGGAATTTCAATGGTTTTGTATGACTGAAATGTCCAACTAACTATAACAGCCCTGAAACTTATGGTTTTTTCAGTGAATTTCTAAGGTTTTTTAAATGCTAATTCCTAACTATAACATGTCCGAAACCTATGGTTTTTTCAGTGAATTTCGAAGGTTTTTCAAACGATAATTTTTAAATGTAATAATAGTTATATGTATTTTTTATACTGATTTTCTACAGTTTTTTTACTGTTTATTTTTACATATGTTATTTTTTAAATTACATTATATATTTTTAATATAAATCGAAATAAAAATGTTTTTTAAAATATTGAAACTGAAATATTGGTTTTTTTTGTTGAATGTATAAGTGCAGAACTATAAGTGTGTTGGTTAGTTAGGGGACTGCATGCATAGTGGATAGAGGTTTGAAGCAGTCCATGTGCTCAGTGCATGAGTACTTGGGTACTGACCTGGGTGAATTTATAAGTGGTTGGCGTTTGGCGCAGTGAATGGATTAGTACATGGTGCTGAATGAGTCACTGGAGGAGTGCAAGGAGAGTGACACGGTGTTTGCTGGAGTGTATGTATACTGACTGGGGAATTGAAGGTGTGAAAGACAAGTGAGTAGGTGGTTAGAGGACTGTATGCTTAGAGGATAGGCGTTTGAAGCAGTCCATGTGCTAAGGCCTGGCTCGCTGCATGAGTACTTTGATACTGACTGAATGATTAGAGTACTGCAAGGAGAGTGCCTGGGTGAATTTATAAGTGTTTGGGTTTTGGCATAGTGAATGGATTAGTACATGGTGCTGAATGGGTCACTAGAGGAGTGCAAGAGGAGTGACAGGGTGTTTCCTGGAAGTGTATGGATACTGAATGGGGAATTGAAGGTGTGAAAGACAAATGTGTAGGTGGTTAGAGGACTGCATGTGTCAGGTTTTCAGAGCTCCTCAGGGTCCGGGCGATGCTATATAGGTCCACCTCCTGATGTCTTCGGTCTCCAACCAAAGGTTACAGAGCCCAGAGGTGATCAGGCGAAGGAAAGGATGGGGGAAGGGTCAGCAGGGACAAAAATCTGTGAAAACAAAGAAGACATATTCATACAAGGTTCACATAATTGGTCTACTCTCATAAATTCTCACTAGAAAGCCTCAATACCTGTAGTTCCACTATGCCACGTACTCTAACAGAGATCCAGCTCTCCGTCGCACTCAATTTTGACCCCTTAAACAAACTCTTCCAGAGCAGTTACCAGAAACTACTGTCCAGGTGTATAGTGTTTGGCCCGCTCTTAGAGAGGAGCTAAGGTCTTCCGTCAGACCTATCTTCCCTTTGTATAGTGTCCCCCTGTTCAACATAAATGAAAGAAAAAGCAACTCAAGATGGCTTCCACGGTGAGTACACCGCCGCCATAATCGTACCCTCGTAGTAGCGCTCCTTCACAGGGGTGAGGATCAACACGCTATAGTCCCTATATCCTTAGTACGGCTGGGGGTACTATCCCAGCTGAGACATTCATACATCCACTATAGTTGGTGTTTCTCCACTGTGCGATTCCCCAGAGTGTCGGGTATGAATGTATGCACTCCGATTGTCCCGCGCTAATGCCGGGTTGAACAAGAGCTCCTCCAAGCCCTTCCTGTTAGCCGTGCTCCTCCGAGCACTGTTGGTAAAGTTATGCACTCCGATTGTCCCGCGCTAATACCGGGTTGAATTAGAGCTCCTCTGAGCCCTTCCTGATTTCCGTACTCCTCCGAGCACTGAGATATGCCGCAAGCTGAAGACGACTCGTCCGAGTCGTTTACTCCTGAAAGGGAGAAGCGAGCATGCAGAGAATGGTCACGGCAGCGGCAAGGGGTAATCCGGGGTTCTCGCTCAGCCGAGCGTCCAGGGAACCTCTGACCTGATAAGCTCTCCTTCCGGCTCGCTCTCCGATCCTCCGCTTATCTCCTCTTTCTCCGGGGTGCTGTGGCCGCTATTCACGGTGTTATCTGCAGCTACTGTGATTCAAAATAACGCACGCCTTCTTCCGCGCTTGGCGTCCTGATATAGACGCCCACTTCCTGGTTCTAGGGCTGATGGGACATGTAGTTTCTATACGCTGGGTAGGCGCCGCGGACCTGGATTCCTCACAGTAGGTCCCCTCCCCAAGCGCCTCCTAGCCCCAGGTTTCCCCGGATTTCTGGCGTAGAACCTATCCACCACCGCCGGTGCGTGCACCGCCTCCGAAGGCTCCCAAGAATCCTCCTCCACGGAGTAGCCTTTCCATGAGATCAGGAACCATAACTTGCCCCCACGAAATTGGGCGTCGCGGATGCACCTGACCTCGTATTCCAAACCCCCGTCTCCCCATATCGGTGGCGGGGCTCTCCTTCTGGCCGCCCTAGCCGGCTTCAGCAGACTGCAGTGGAAAACCGGGTAAATCCTCAGAGAGCTAGGCAGCTTGAGTCTGTACGCCACAGGATTAATCCGCCGCACCACCTCGTAAGGCCCAATGTACCGAGGGTGGAACACGCTACATAGCTTGAAACGGATGTGTCTAGTGGACAACCAGACTCGATGCCCCACTGCATATGTCGGACCAGCGATTCTTTTACGGTCTTCCCACCTCTTGTAAGTTTGTTTGGCCTTCCGTAGGGCTCGATGCGTCTTTTGGTGAAGGATTCGCAGTTCTCGCAACCGGTTTTGGACCGTAGGTTGGTTGCCCACCTCTACCGGGAGAACCACCGGGAGAGTCTTGGCATTGTACCCAAAATTGGCCATGAACGGGGACACCCCTATCGAACTATGCAGCGCGGAGTTGTAAGACAGTTCTGCCATCCATAACATGGAAACCCACGACTCCTGGGCCTGTGACACATAACATCTTAAGTATTGTTTTAGTGTTTGATTGAGGTGTTCGGTCTGTCCGTCTGTTTGCGGATGGAAGCTGGTGGAGGTAGCGGATTCGATCTGTAAGGCCTTTGTTAGATCTGGGAGTCTCTAGCTGGCAGGGTAGGTACCACTGTCCAAGTAGGGACCCTTGCTTCTACTCAGGGAAAGGGGGATACACTGTTAAGATAACCCCTGCTCACCCTCTAGGTAGCTTGGCCTGAGCAGTCTAGGCTATCAAAGGCAATGTGTAAAGTATTTGTACCAACACTCACAGTAACACAGTGAAAACACCACAGATTTACTCCACACCAGTTTTAGAAAAAATAAGGTATCTTTACAAAAAACTTCACAAGACCAAATACTTCAGAAAACCAACATACAATTAAAAAGGTTACTTTAAAGATAGTTCAAGAGTTTGCAGAAAGTACTCCAGGATGTAAAAGTCAGTGTCTTGCACAATGCGACTCTCAAAGCACAAAATGCGACACTTTCGTGCCCAACAGTACCTGTAGTTGCGATAAGGTTCCCAAAAGCTATAACAAGGAAGATGGCAAAGGTGATGCGATACTCCTGAGATCCTGGGGAGGCTTTGCAGCAGCCCTGCTTCACGCAGCAGAGGTGGATGCGCCGGCTCCGATCTGTAGGGGGAGGATGCGATGACTTTGGCTTTCGTTGCGTAGGTTTCTTAGGGGGAAGCTTCACGCACAGGTTCGATGCGACACTCTTCGATGTGGCACGATGCGCGGCGCAGCGTTGACTTCAGGTGCCGCAACTCTCGATGCGCCACGGAACGGGACTCTGCGTCGACGCACACGATGACTGGAGACTTTCACGCACCGGCCGTGGTGCGGCTCGCAAACTGGTTCTGCGACGACCCTCGCAATGTCAGGAATCTTCACGCTTCGGGACGATGCTCGACGCACTCGGCGATGCGGGGACCCTGCGTGTTGCGATGGTGCCGCGATGAAATTTTCCTCGCACTCTCGTTCTTGCGACACGCAATCGGATGATGCGTTGGGTACCAGTTACTCTTTTCACGCTTCTGCTTCCCAGCTCCCAAAACACAGCAAAACGACCTCCTGAGGCCCCCAGACTGGGCAAGCACTCCAAGGCAGGTCAGAACTCCCTCAGCAGAGTTCCAGGGGAGCTGGTGGTGAAGTCCTTTTGTTCCTGGGACTTCTTAACAGGGAGCCAGCTCTTCTCAGGCCCTTGGAGATCAGAATCAAAAGAAGGGGACACAGCAAAGTCCTTCCCCTCTCCTTGGCAGCAAAGCAAAACAGCAAGCAGGCAGTCTTCTCCTCTTCAGTCCTTTTCAGCTTTCTCCTTGGCAGAGGTTTCTTCTTAGTTCCAAAGTGATCTAAAGTTTAGGTGTCTGGGGTCCTCTTCTTATACCCCTCCAAGTCTTTGTCTCTCTGTGTTTCAGTGGGGGGATTCCCCTGCTCAAACCGGTTCCTGGGTGTGCTCTGCTCTGGAGCACCTGGTTCCTTTCAGAGTGAGGGGCAGGGTCGTTAGACGCTCAGCAGGAGGTGGAGCCTTCTTTGTGCCAGCAGAGGCAGAGTCCTCAGCCTGGCCAGCAGGGGGTGGAGCCAGCTTTGTGCTGGCAGGGACAGCCCTATTCAAACCCAGGGACTACTCCTCCCACCCATCTAAAGCAGATCTCCCTATTCACCCTGCTGCTGACTCATCCAGGCTCCTGGAGCCACCTAGCCCATCACATGACACCAGTCAGCCAGCCAGCACACAGGCACACAGGAAGGTTAAACAGGTGAATAGCTACTTTCTAAAAAGTGCTATTCTCACACAGTGAATTTAAAAACCATCTTGCTAAAAAGATGTATAATTAAATTCTGAACACAAAGATACCAAACTTGTATTTTCTATCTTGCCCTTACGGGAAGATAGGCATGTAAACAGCCTTCCCCATTCTATCCTATGGGCAAGATAGCCTCTCAGCAGTGAAAAACGAAAATGGCTGTAATTCACTACCAGGGCATGTTACACACCTCGGTACATGCCCTACCTTTCAGATACACTGCACCCAGCCCAGGGGGGTACCTAGGGCCACCATAGGGATGCCTGACATGTACAGAAAGGGAAGGATAAGGCCTGGTCAGTGGGTGCACTGGCCAGGTCGACATGGCAGTCCTGGACTGCACATAGGCACTGCAAGCAGGCCTAAGACATTATTTTAGCGCTACTCCTGTGGGTGGCACAATCAGTGCTGCAGCCCACTAGTAGCATTTGAATCACCAGCCCTGGCACACGCAGTGCACTTTACTAGGGGCTAACAGGTGAAACAAATATACCAATCATGGATAACCAATCAATATAACAATTTATACAGAGAGCATATGCACTTTAGCACTGATCAGCAGTGGTAAAGTGCCCAGAGTCCTATTGCCAACAACCACGGGTCAGTAAAAATAAAGGAGGAAGAAGCAAAAAGTTTGGAGATAACCCTGCAAAAAGGGCCGTTTCCAACAGCCTTGCACCAGGTTTTCCAGAAGCTTGCTATAAACTGTGGTCCCCTATCAGACACTATCACCGCCAGCAATCCGAGTAGTCGTACCACATGTGTCAACAACAACTGAGCTGTCTGTCCTGCCGTAAGTAGATTCCGGCAGGGGATGAAATGACCCATCTTGGTCAGGCTGTCTACCACGACCAGGATCGCTGAGCACCCACTATAGACTGGCAGTCCTGTGATGTAATCCACGCTTATGTTGTGCCACGGTCTTTGCGGAGTGGGCAGAGGAAGCAGCTTCCCTTTTTTCTGACAGCGCTCTCCTTTGTATCGGGCGCACACCTCACAGGAGGTAACCCATAGACGGATGTCTTTGGTCAGTGTTTTCCACCAAAAATGCCTGGTCACTGCCTCCGTCGTCTTTCGGATTCCTGGATGACCAGCCAAAGGAGAAACATGGCACCATTGAAACGCCTGTGTTCGTAACGGATTTGTAGGAAGGAACAACCAATTTCGGTAAAAAGGAAGACCACTCTTGATGGCACGTTCCATTTCCTTGTCTGCCCATCTTTTCCAATCCTCTGCGGATCTGCTGATTCGTATCTCGTCCAAGAATTTGTTTGCTCGCAAGATACAGATCACTTTGGCGGGGTTGATGATTGCTAACGGTGCCGGTGTTATGGTACCTTCCTTTATGGACTGTCGTGATAAGGCGTCTGCCTTTCTGTTGTCTGAGCCTGGCCTGAAGGTGATACAAAAATCAAACTCCGCAAAAAAGAGTGTCCATCTCATTTGCCTTGGTGTTAGATGACGAGCTGTTTTCATGTATAGCAGGTTCCGATGATCTGAGTATACCGTTACCGTGTGTTGCGCCCCCCACAGATAGTGGCGCCACTCCTGGAATGCTTTCTTTATCGACAGGAGTTCTTTCTCGGCAATGGTATAATTCAGCTCTGCTTTGTCTAATTTCTTGCATAGATATGCTACCGGGTGTAGCTGACCAGTGGCTTTGTCTCTTTGTGAGAGAACGGCTCCTATAGCGTCTTCGGACGCGTCTGCCTCCACTATAAACGGGACATCTGTCTGCGGATGTCGTAGTATGGGAGCAGATGTGAATTTTGTTTTCAGAAGTTTTAACGCCTCTGTGGCCTCCACCGACCAAGCGAACGGCACTCCTTTCCGAAGCAGCCAGGTGATGGGTACCGCAATGTGGGAGAAATCTTGTATGAACCGGCGGTAGTAATTAGCAAACCCTAAAAAGCATTGAACCTCCCGCACCGACCGTGGAGTGGGCCAATCATGGATCGCTTGCACCTTCCTTTCCGACATACCTAATCCCTCTGGATTCAGAATCACCCCCAAAAACTCAACCGTGGTAACCCCAAACTCACATTTGCTGAGCTTACAAAACAATCGGTTGGCCCTCAATTTCTCCAATACCAAGAGAACATGACGTGTGTGTTCTTCCACTGCTGCAGAGTAGATCAATATATCATCGATGTAGACTACTACGAAGATGTCCATGTACTCCCTCAGCACCTCATTTAAAAAGAATTGGAAAGCCGCCGGGGCATTACATAGCCCGAACGGCATCACCATGTATTCATACAGCCCAAAACGGGTCTTAAACGCCGTTTTCCACTCGTCCCCCTGTCTGACTCGCACTAAATGATAGGCCCCCCGGAGGTCCAATCGGGTATAAACAACCGCCTCTCGCACTTGATCCAACAGGACTCTGATTAGTGGCAAAGGATACCTGTTCCTTACTGTATTTTTATTCAATAACCTATAGTCGCAACACGCCCTTAATTCCCCATTGGCTTTTGCTATGAAAAAGAGCGGCGACGCCGCAGGGGAGCGTGAAGGTCTGATGAACCCCAGAGCCAAGTACCGATCTAGATATTCTCGTAGGTGTAGTGTCTCGGGTTCCGACAACGCGTATACTCTGCAGGTGGGGATGACCGCCCCGTCCACCAGGTTTATTCGACAATCAAAAGGCCTATGCGGGGGGGAGGCGTTCCGCCTGCATCTTGTTGAAGACCTCGGCATACCTGATATATTCCTTTGGTAACTCCACCTCTTTTTCGGCGGCAGTGGCTAAGCAAAAGGGAAAGGTCAGAGCGAGCGCCTGTGATTGATGAACCCTCAGGCACTGTTCTGCACATCTTCCCGAACGGAACCTTACTGTTCTTTCCTGCCAATCCACTGTTGGATTGTGACACACAAACCAAGGCATCCCTAGGATGACTTCGTATTGTGGTGCCTCTATAACGTTAAACTCAATCTCCTCCAGATGTTGTCTGTTACCGTCTTGTATGGTCATTTTTAGATTCTCAGTGTGGAGAGTGATCCTCCCGGATTTCAGGGGCTCCCCATCTACCGCCAGAACCTCCTCTGGGGATTTCCGAGGCACTACACCCATTGATAGCAAACTTACCAGCCCGCTATCTATAAAGTTGCCTGTGGCTCCCGAATCCAACATCGCTAACACCTGGTGTACTTGTGTACCCACTTCTAATCCTGCGTGTAACACTATGTGAGCTTCTGTATCTGTAGTCCGAGACATGGCTAGAGAAGGTATCTTCCACACAGTGTTCTCTGGTATCACAGACGAGACTATCTCGGGGTTATGCACTTATTTTCCCAAAGTAGACACAGCTGCTTTCTTTCCTCTATAGGGCCCTGAGGGGGTTTTAGGCTTGGATGGGCATTCGCGTACGAAATGCCCTCTTTTTCCACAGTACATACAGAGCCCTAGGGTGCGGCGACTTTCCCTTTCAGCTCGAGATAAGGGAGCTCGGAGGGCCCCAACCTCCATGGGTTCACTAGCTAGGGACACTGGGGTCTGCTCTTTCCGGGTATACCTAGAAGTACCCCCGCTCCCCTTGTACCTGTCTCCCCCTCTTTCTGCCATGCGACCATCCAGTCGCAAGACCAAATTCATTAATGCAGCGCAGGAGGTAGGTTGGGGATCTATCTGCGCCACCACATCCTTAAGCTCTTCACATAACCCCTGATAAAACAAGGACATACGTTTTTCTTCTGGCCACGCAGCCTCCGCTACTAACCGGTTGAAGGAGGTGAGATAGGTCACCAGATCGTTCTTACCTTGCCTTATGGAGAGCAGTTCCTTGTCTGTACTAAAAGTAGTGGTTCGTCTATCAAACACCCCTTCAAAAGCAGTTCGAAAGGCGTCCCAGTCCGACAGGATAGCGTCGTTATTCCTAACCAACGGGACTGCCCATGACGCAGCGTCTCCCACCAGGTATGAAAGAGCGAAAGCTACTCTCGAGTGATTGGTAGGGAAAGAAGAGGGCTTGCATGAAAAATGCAACATGAGCTGAGTCAGGAAAATTTGAATATTTTGTGGGTCCCCCGCATATCTCTCCGGACTTGCCAGAGGTATAGGCGGAGGCACCGTTACATGAATCTGTTGTCCACTTGACGCAGCAGCATCAAAAGGGTTACATGTCAACCTATCCACCCTGTCTCTTAATGATGCCGTCTCTAATCGCGATGCCACTAGTTCCTGCTGGACTAAGGCCAGTGCCTGCACTACATCCTCTAAGGAGGCCATACCCCACACCCCCGGACCGGGAGGAGCACCTAACGTGGGTGCGTTATCCTGTCAGGTTTGCAGAGCTCCTCAGGGTCCGGGCGATGCTATATAGGTCCACCTCCTGATATCCTCGGTCTCCAACCAAAGGTTACAGAGCCCAGAGGTGATCAGGTGAGGGAAAGGATGGGGGAAGGGTCAGCAGGGACAAGAATCTGTGAAAACAAAGAAGACATATTCATACAAGGTTCACATAATTGGTCTACTCTCATAAATTCTCACTAGAAAGCCTCAATACCTATAGTTCCACTATGCCACGTACTCTAACAGAGATCCAGCTCTCCGTCGCACTCAATTTTGACCCCTTAAACAAACTCTTCCAGAGCAGTTACCAGAAACTACTGTCCAGGTGTATAGTGGTTGGCCCGCTCTTAGAGAGGAGCTAAGGTCTTCCATCAGACCTATCTTCCCTTTGTTTAGTGTCCCCCTGTTCAACATAAATGAAAGAAAAAACAACTCAAGATGGCTTCCACGGTGAGTACACCGCCGCCATAATCGTACCCTCGTAGTAGCGCTCCTTCACAGGGGTGAGGATCAACACGCTATAGTCCCTATATCCTTAGTACTGCTGAGGGTACTATCCCAGCTGAGACATTCATACATCCACTATAGTTGGTGTTTCTCCATTGTGCGATTCCCCAGAGTGTCGGGTATGAATGTATGCACTCCGATTGTCCCGCGCTAATGCCGGGTTGAACCAGAGCTCCTCCGAGCCCTTCCTGTTAGCCGTGCTCCTCCGAGCACTGTTGGTAAAGTTATGCACTCCGATTGTCCCGCGCTAATGCCGGGTTGAATTAGAGCTCCTCCGAGCCCTTCCTGATTTCCGTACTCCTCCGAGCACTGACATATGCCGCAAGCTGAAGACGACTCGTCCGAGTCGTTTACTCCTGAAAGGGAGAAGTGAGCATGCAGAGAATGGTCGCGGCAGCGGCAAGGGGTAATCCGGGGTTCTCGCTCAGCCGAGCATCCAGGGAACCTCTCACCTGAGTAGCTCTCCTTCCGGCTCGCTCTCTGATCCTCCGCTTATCTCCTCTTTCTCCGGGACGCTGTGGCCGCTATTCACGGTGTTATCTGCAGCTACTGTGATTCAAAATAACGCACGCCTTCTTCCGCGCTTGGCGTCCTGATATAGACGCCCACTTCCTTGTTCTAGGGCTGATGGGACATGTAGTTTCTATACGCTGGGTAGGCGCCGCGGACCTGGATTCCTCACAGCATGCATAGTGGATAGGCGTTTGAAGCAGTCCATGTGCTAAGGCCTGGCTCACTACATGAGTACTTGGGTACTGACTGAATGATTAGAGTACTGCAAGGAGAGTGCCTGGGTGAATTTATAAGTGTTTGGGTTTTGGCGCAGTGAATATATTAGTACCTGATGCTGAATGGGTCACTAGAGGAGTGCAAGGGGAGTGACAGGGTGTTTGCTGGAAGTGTATGAATACTGACTGGGGAATTGAAGGTGTGAAAGATAAGTGTGTAGGTGGTTAGAGGACTGCATGCATAGTGGATAGGCGTTTGAAGCAGTCCATGTGCTAAGGCCTGGCTCACTGCATGAGTACTTGGGTACTGACTGAATGATTAGAGTACTGCAAGGAGAGTACCTGGGTTAATTTATAAGTGGTTGGCTTTTGGCGCAGTGAATGGATTAGTACAGTGTGCTGAATGGGTCACTACAGGAGTGCAAGGGGAGTGACAGGGTGTTTGCTGGAAGTGTATGGGTACTGACTGGGGAATTGAAGGTGTGAAAGACAAGTGTGTAGGTGGTTAGAGGACTGCATGCATAGTGGATAGGCGTTTGAAGCAGTTCATGTGCTACGGCCTGGCTCAGTGCATGAGTACTTGGGTACTGACTGAATGATTAGAGTACTGCAAGGAGAGTGCCTGGGTGAATGTATAAGTGTTTGGGTTTTGGCGCAGTAAAAGGATTAGTGCATGGTGCTGAATGGGTCACTAGAGGAGTGCAAGGGGAGTGACAGGGTGTTTGCTGGAAGTGTATGAATACTGACTGGGGAATTGAAGGTGTGAAAGACAAGTGTGTAGGTGGTTAGAGGACTGCATGCATAGTGGATAGGCGTTTGAAGCAGTTCATGTGCTACGGCCTGGCTCAGTGCATGAGTACTTGGGTACTGACTGAATGATTAGAGTACTGCAAGGAGAGTGCCTGGGTGAATTTATAAGTGGTTGGGTTTTGGCGCAGTGAATGGATTAGTACATGGTGCTGAATGGGTCACTACAGGAGTGCAAGGGGAGTGACAGGGTGTTTGCTGGAAGTGTATAAATACTGACTGGGGAATTGAAGGTGTGAAAGACAAGTGTGTAGGTGGATAGGCGTTTGAAGCAGTCCATGTGCTAAGGCCTGGCTCAGTGCATGAATACTTGGGTAGTGATTGAATGATTAGAATACTGCAAGGAGAGTGCCTGAGTGAATTTATATGTGTTTGGGTTTTGGTGCAGTTTTTACAATTTTTTCAGATGGGTACTGGTGGTAACTGACTCTGACTAACCAGTTCTAGAGCCAGTGCTATGCTAAAAGACACTTAGAATACAGTTAAAACACCTACATACACTAGGGAACATTTTGTGTTGGGGTACCACTGTGATTAGAATGACCTCCTCTGTAAGCCCCTAGTACATAATAGGGCAGGGGGATTAAAACGACCTCTTAAAACGCGCCACAGGGCGCGTTTGCACACTGGTGAAGGGAGGTGGGGGCTGAGCTGACATGTACAAACACGCCCTGTGGCCGTTTTAATTTGGGGGATAAAGTCCCCTTGAATCCTGAGTGTCCCTTGGGTCCAACTAGCCCACCAGGTATCTCCAGTTAGCACCACAGAGCTGCGTTGCACCGAGGTGTAAAAAGTGGCACGGACTGGACCACATCTCTGCAATGCAGCGCAGTGCTGCGTACTGGAAGCACCTGGTGGACTAGTTGTCCCAAGGGGCCCTCAGGATTGAAGGCGAATTATTTCCCCATCTTAAAACGCGCCACAGGGCATGTTTGCACACGTCACCTCAGGCCCCATCCCCTCCCTTCACCACTGTGTAAGCGCGCCCTGTGGCCGGTTTAATTTGGGAGATTAAGTCCCCTTGAATCCTGAGGGTCCCTAGGGTCCAAGTAGCCCACTAGGTACCTCCAGTAAGCGCCACAGAGCTGCATTGCAGAGAGGTGTAAAAAAGGGCAAGGCCGGGACCACCTCTATGCAACGCAGCGCAGTGGCGCTTACTGGAAGCACCTGGTGGACTAGTTGGTCCCCAGGGTCCCTCAGGATTGAAGGAGAATTATTTCCCCATCTTAAAACCCGCCACAGGGCGTCTTTGCACACGTCACCTCAGGCCCCATCCGCTCCCTTCACCACTGTGTAAACGCACCCTGTGTCCGTTTTAATTTGGGAGATTAAGTCCCCTTGAATCCTTAGTGTCCCTAGGGTCCAAGTATCCCACTAGGTACCTCCAGTAAGCGCCACAGAGCTGCGTTGCAGAGAGGTGTAAAAAGGGGCATGGCCTGGGCCACCTCTCTGAGGCGCTTACTGGAAGCACCTGGTGGACTAGTTGGCCCCCAGGGTCCCTCAGGATTGAAGGGGAATTATTTCCCCAAATTAAAACCCGCCACAGGGCGTGTTTGCACACTGTGAGAAAGTGCCATCTTTCTTGCATGGTATGCCCCCACATTTTTACTGAATTGCTGATGTGCTTTGACTGAGTGTGCCCTGGGCTCCTGGCAATCAGGTGCCCAGGGCCTGTGTTCCTTCCCTAAAACTGTATTGAAGCTGAAACCCAGTTGGCATCTCTGGCCACATGTCAGCTCCTGGTAAATGGTACCCTAGGTACCCAGGGCATTGTGACCAGAGAAGACCCCTAAGGGCTGCAGCACTTATTGTGCCACCCTTAGGGGCCCTGCACCCTGACACCCACACACTGCCTTTGCAGACTGAGTGTCGTGGTGCAGAACTAAATAAAGAGTCGACATGGCACACATCCCTGTGTGCCATGCCTACAAACCCACTGCCCTGGCATATATCAGTCACCCCTCTAGCTGGGTGCCCTATGCCAGTGGTGTGGGCACAGGTGCATGAGCCCTGTTCCCCTACAGTACCCAGGGCCATTCCTGGGCACTGTAAGTGCAGTGATGCCATTAATAGTATATGGTGCTGGGAGGTTGTCATTACGAACTCCACAGCACCATAATGGCTACACTGAAGACTGACAAGTTTGTTATCAAACTTCTCAGCACATTAAACCCACACTGATGACAGTGTGGGATTAAATGTAAAATGCACTACAAAGGGCATCTTAGAGATGCCCCCTGAAACCTAACCTACAATCCACGTCTTGTCTGAGAGGCTGCCTAGGCTGCCACACAGCAGACATGTTGATGGACCCCTGGGTGGAGAGCCCCTCCGCTCTCCTAGGCCTGCAACAATGCACATCCTGGGCGAGGTGCTAGGTCTCCTCCCCCAGGATGGGCAGGGGGAAGCTTCAAAGGCATACCGCCTTTGTGAGCTTCTCCAGACCACTTGCTGTACTCAGCAACTGGCCCCCACCGGTTCTGACCCCCACTCTGGCGGGAAGACTGGCGGGCAACCCTATGTGAGGAAAGGAGGTGTGCCAGCCTGTGCCAACTCCACCCCTCAGGTGGGAGAGGCGAGGTGAAGCACAACTCCAGGCCCCGGCCATCTTGAGAATGGGGAGCCCTGCCCAATCAGAGATAGGCTCCTGCCCCCCTCCCACAGGAGAGGAGCAGGATAGGGGGTGTACTCACCAAAGGACAGGGACCTATTGGTCCCTGCCCTTCCCCTACCTGTAACACCCCTACATTTAGTATTTAGGGGCACCCTGAACCTTCCTTCCTCAGATCCCGATTTCGGAACAAGAAAGAAGACCAAGAAGAAGAAGACCTACCGTACAGCTGCTAACAAGAGGACGACACCAAATGACTTGGCCCCAGCCCTACAGGCCTGTTGATCCTTGAACCTGCTCCTGCTAAATCCCGGTGTCTCCTGCGGACAGCAACCTCAAGAACCCCAGAGGACCTGCCTGCTTTGACCCCCTTAGAGACTGGAACTCCCATGAACAATGGCACTTAACTGTTAACAGCTCATGTCCCGGGACTGAATCTAGGATCCAGTCCTGTGGTTAGAAAAGTAATCTACAAAGTAACTAATTGCATTTAACCTGAAATTCCCATTGAGCTCAATGTTGCATTGTGTTTGAAATTGTGTTGCCTATTGCAACAAACTGTAACTATTGCATTCAAAAAGTCTATTGCCTATTTGAAAAGTATTTAACTAAAGTAACTCATCCTGAGAAAGTCTATTTTGATACCTTGTTGGTTCCTTGTTGGTTCTAAAATAAAACAACTATATCTTTTGATACAAAACAATTGGCCTAGAGTTCAGTTCTTGAGTGTGTGAGACCATTTGCTGACTGAGTGTGTACAACAAATGCTTTACACTGTCCTCTGATACTGCCTTACTGCTCGACCAAGCTCAAGAACCCCAGAGGACCTGCCTGCTTTGACCCTCTTAGAGACTGGGACTCCCATGAACAATGGCTCTGCTCAAACAGCAACACCCCTGGTGCCAGCCAGGAACCGCGAATCCAGCCCACTCTGCACCCGCCGAGCCTGGCCTGTGTCCGAGTGGACAAAGACCCTGAGGACGTCCCCCCGGTGATTCTGACCTGGAATCCAGTGCCCAAGGACCCTCCTCGACAACCCAGACGACGCCTGCAGACTCAGAACCAGGGACCCCTCCAACCGCGACCGGCAAAGGGTAAGATTTCCCGACGTCCAAAGACACCCGTGCACCCGGCACTCCCGGCCTCCTGTGCCCAACTCCAGAGTGCCTACCTACCCTCCAAGATCCCAACTTACCCCTCGAAGTGTTGGTCGCCCCAGAAGATCCACCGTCCCCGAGCCTGCAGCCTTTGTTCCCTCTTAAAGGTCTTCATTGAATAACATTGAGCGCCCAACGGCTCAAAAGCACCCTGCACCCAGCCGCCCGAGTGCCCCTGGCAGTGCGACCTTTGTCCTATCCTACTTCCCCATTTGCCCTGAGCAAGTAACCAGGAGCCCAGCTCCCACAGCCGCGTGGCCTGCTAGCCAGCAGCCACCAACCGAAGGCCCCCAGCCTCTCATTGGATAACATTGGGCCTAACTACCTCTGCACCCGGCTGCTCCTGTGCCGCTGAGGGTGGACCAACTGTACCTACCTGACCCTCGGAGACCCCTGAGTCTATGCCCAGAACCTTAACTCTGCCAGTCGAGTACTTACCTAAAAGCCGATAACTCACTTTTCTTCCATAGGCTAACATTGACTGGTTTCACTTGGAAATTCTTCTAAGTGTGGACTTTTGAAACTCACAAATATTCCTCTAAAATCAGCCGAACTACGAATTCCGATTTACTCACCTGTTATCAGGAGAGACCTCAGTGCTGCATCTTTGAGCCCAGTACTGATCCTGAAAAGTAATTTTAACCGTACTTACCAGTAACTTGAATTTCCTTCCATAGGATATCATTGCCTGCTGTTTGCTGAAAAAGTTTCTGTCGATTTTTGAAACTTACAAATATTCCTCTAAAATCAGCCGAACTACGAATTCCGATTTACTCACCTGTTATCAGGAGAGACCTCAGTGCTGCATCTTTGAGCCCAGTACTGATCCTGAAAAGTATTTCTCACCGTCCTTACCAGTTACTTGAATTTCCTTCCATAGGATATCATTGCCTGCTTTTTGCTGAAAAAGTTTGTGTTGATTTTTGAAACTTACAAATATTCCTCTAAAATCAGCCGAACTACGAATTCCGATTTACTCACCTGTTATCAGGAGAGACCTCAGTGCTGCATCTTTGAGCCCAGTACTGATCCTGGAAAGTAATTTTAACCGTACTTACCAGTAACTTGAATTTCCTTCAATAGGATATCATTGCCGGCTTTTTGCTGAAAAAGTTTCTGTGTCGATTTTTGAAACTTACAAATATTCTCTAAAAATCGTGCCAATGATCAAAACGTATTTACTTGCCTGTTTTAGATAGAGGTCCCAGTGCTGAACCTAGGAGTCCAGCACTGGATTACAAAAGTGTCATGAACATACTTTACCTGCAAATTGAATTTCCTTCTATAGGATAACATTGGTAATTCCAACTGAAAAAGATTCTAAGTGTCAACTTTTACAATACAATAATATTCCTTAAAAATAACTACTGTAACCAAAACGCTTTTACTTAACTGTTTACAGCTCATGTCCCGGGACTGAATCTAGGATCCAGTCCTGTGGTTAGAAAAGTAATCTACAAAGTAACTAATTGCATTTAACCAGAAATTCCCATTGAGCTCAATGTTGCATTGTGTTTGAAATTGTGTTGCCTATTGCAACAAACTGTAACTATTGCATTCAAAAAGTCTATTGCCTATTTGAAAAGTATTTAACTAAAGTAACTCATCCTGAGAAAGTCTATTTTGATACCTTGTTGGTTCCTTGTTGGTTCTAAAATAAAACAACTATATCTTTTGATACAAAACAATTGGCCTAGAGTTCAGTTCTTGAGTGTGTGAGACCATTTGCTGACTGAGTGTGTACAACAAATGCTTTACACTGTCCTCTGATACTGCCTTACTGCTCGACCAAGCTACCACTTTAGAGAGTAAGGTTATATCTAACTTTAACCTCTGCCAAACCTCTGGGGACTCTATACACACTGTACCGTTCTTTGGTCCAGTATATATAGAGCCACTTTCCTACACCATCCCCTCCCTTCACCACTGTGTAAACGCGGCCTGTGTTCATTTTAATTTGGGAGATTAAGTCCCCTTGAATCCTGAGTGTCTCTAGGGTCCAAGTAGCCCACTAGGTACCTCCACTAAGCGCCACTGAGCTGCGTTGCAGAGAGGTGTAAAAAGGGGCACGGCCTGGGCCACCTCTCTGAAACACAGCGCAGTGGCGCTTACTGGAAGCTCCTGGTGGGCTCGTTAGCCCCGAGGGGCCCTCAGGATTGAAGGGGAATTATTTCCCCAACTTAAAACGTGCCACAGGGCGTGTTTTCACGTCACCTCGGGCCCCATCTCCTCCCTTCACCACTGTGTAAAAGCGCCTTGTGGCCGTTTTAATTTGGGAGATTAAATCCCCTTGAATCCTGAGGGTCCCTCGAGGGTCAAACTAGCCCACTAGCTACCTCCAGTAAGCGCCACAGAGCTGCGTTGCAGAGAGGTGTAAAAAGGGGCGTGGTCTCTGAACACCTGTCTGCAACGCAGCTCCGTGGCGCATACTGGAGGTACCTGGTGGGCTAGTTGGCCCTCAGGGACCCTCAGTATTGAAAGAGAATTAATTCCCCAACTTACAATTCGCCACGGGGTGTGTTTGCACAATGGTGAAGGAAGGGGGCGTGGCCTGAGGTGACATGTCTGCAAACACGCCCTGTGGCGCGTTTTAAGTTGGAGAATTAATTCCTCCTCAATCCTGAGGGTCCCTGGGGGCCAACTGGCAGAGAGGTATAAAAAGGGGCGTGGCCTCAGAACACCTCTCAGAAACGCAGCCCCCTGGCACATACTGGAGGTTTCTGGTGAGCTAATTTGCCCCCAGGGACCCCCAGTATTCAAGGGGAATTCGTTCCCCATCTGCAAACGCGCCAGGGGGTGCATTTGCAGAGTGGTGCAAGGAGGGGGCGTGGCCTCCGGCGCGATGCCGGTCTTTTTTTTATTTTAATATTTTTAAGAAGGTGGGCGGTGTGGCCCCCCTTCCTTTCCTTTTTTACCGGCCCTGGGGACCCATCCCCCAGGGCCTGACCCCCTTTTTTTTGTTAATATCAAATTTGGGAAGGGGGCCATGTGGCCCCCCTCCCTAGGCCATAATCGCCCTGGGGACCCCAACCCCCGGGGCATGGCCTCTTTTTTCGTTAATTTTTGGAGGGGTGCTGCGTGGCCCCCCTCCTCTGGCCATTTATGGCCCTGGGGACCCCATCCCCCGGGGCCGGCCTGCCTCTTTTTAAAAATATATATATATTAATGCATAATTTTGGAGGGTGGCCGAGTGGCCCCCCTCCCGGGCAACTTCTGGCCCCGGGAACCCCATCCCTCGGGCCTGGCCATTGTTTTATTGGCCCAGGAGGGGGGCCGCGCGGCCCCCCTCCTCAGGCCTATTATTACCCCGGGGACCCCATCCCCTGGGCCAGCCTGCCTCTTTTTTTTTATTTCTGAGGAGGGGGGCCGCGTGGCCCCCCTCCCGGGCCACTAATAGCCCCGGGGACCCCATCCCCGGGGCCTGGCCTCTCGTTGGGGAGCGTGGGGGGTCCCCTATCCCCCAAGGTCCCAGCCGACTCCCCACCTCCTGCGGGAGTCGGCATTGCTTTTCCACATGGGGAGCAGCTAACATGCTGCTCCCCATGTGGAAAAGCAATCTGCTTTGCTTCATTGAAGCGAGAGCAGGTTTCCTAGCTCTCGCTTCAATGAAGCAAAGCAGTTTGCAATGACAGGGTGGGAGCCGCGAGGCTCCCACACTGTCATTGCAAACTATCATTGGCTCCAGGGGGGGCCACGCGGCCCCCCTCCCACCACTTACAGAGCCCCAGGGCTGGTGGTCCCCGGGGCTTGGGGGACCCCCTCGAGCCCCCACCACAGGTAGTTTAATTTATTTTTTAAAACAAGCCCCAGGGGGTGGCAGTCCCCGGGGCTGCAGGGGGGCCATGAGCCCCCCCACAAATATGTAAATAAAGCCCCGGGGGGTGGTCCCCAGGGCTTGGGGGGGCCTTTGAGCCCCCCCCACCCATTTCAATTTGTAGCCCCAGGCGGTGGCAGTCCCCGGGGCTGGGAGGTGGCTGAGTGCCCCTCCACATAATTTCAAAAAAGCCCCGAGGGGTGGTGGTCCCCGGGGTTGGGGGCCCCTCTGGGCCCCCATCACTATAATATATTGCCCCTGGGACTTGGCCCCCCAGGGGGCTAATTAGAAACGAAGCGCGGCAGTCCGCGCTTCGTTTTTTTTTTCGGCAGCGGGATGCGGGATCCTAAGTGCATCCCGCGATTTAAAAAAAAATAATACATTTGCAGGCCTAGGGGGTCAGGGTGTTTCTACCCTGCCCCCTTTGCGTGTTTTGCGCATTTTTTTTCTCACTGCTTTCTTGTGCCTCGCTTACCAAGGCACAAGATGGCTGCCAACACTTCCTGGTTTGAAGTGTTGACAGCCAATCAGCATAAAGCTCGTGCTCGGGATGATCTGCGGCCCTAGATATATATGTGTTTTTACTTTTGAATTTCTCAGAAACTACTGAACGGATTTACACCATTTAACAAAAAGGCACGAGTCTGAACCAAGGACTACCTCTTTGCCAAATTTGGTGTAATTCCGTTCAGCAGTTCGGACTGTAGCTGCGACTAAAGTTTCCTACGGGAAATTGCATGGGGAAAACACGTTTTGGGACCCCTCTTTTTTCTCGGCCCCCGCTTGACGAATCACCGTGAAACTTTCAGGATAGGAGCGGACCGGAGTTGGCCAAAAGTTTTAAAAATTTCGCGAAGATCGTCAATCGGCGCCAAAGTTAATGGGAATAGAATGTTGCGGATTTCCTATGGAAAATAGGTCCTATCTATAACTACCTACTGGCGACCGCAAGTAGGTAATAAATATATATATATATATACACCATAAATCTGTTTATTTTGCAAACTGCTGGAGTGCAAGTTGTTTTTTCTCAGAAAAATCTGTATGTGATCCTGGGTGTGTTGGTTATATATATTTTTTTCTGAGAATACACACGTGCATTCCAGCAGTTTGCAAAATAAACAGATTTATTTATTCATAAATCCATCAGCGGTGTATGTTAAAACACACCCAATGCATATCAGCACTACAAGCGCCTTGGTCACAAGTGATGCAGTACTGTTACGGGCATGAATATAAAGATAGGACATATTTAATCAAAATAGAAAACGGGTTAGGAACAGTCAAAAGTAAGTGTACATGTCGGGATTACATTTGATATATAGTTAATAAATAAAGCACCTTGACTGCACCATGTAAACGAGACTCAATGTATAGAGATGTCCCTGAAAGTAAAAACATCATGAGCCAAAATGTACAGGATGTTTGAGTTCCCACTGTAATGAATGAATTGGGTGCAATTACGCAGTGCAGCAGTGAAGTGTATGTGTCACTCCAAGTATTGGACATGTACCCGCCTAATGCAAGTGTGCAGGAATGCAGCAAATCAACATGTGTCATCGTATGCTGGGATTGCGGGCATATGTAAATGTAAAATCAAATATAAACAGTGAAGCACACGACATGTCCTCTGTACAGAACTACACCCAAAAGTTGCAGCATTCAACAGGTGCAAAATAAATCAATAAGCATTTAACATAGGGGCCCAGTGGGCAGGCCATTCAAATGGCTTACAGTGTGTAACCTATAACATGAAACCCCAAAATTGGGTGAAATCAAGGGAATACATGCACAGCATCTCTGCAATATCAGGATCGTGAGACAAGTAGCACATAAAGCCCCAGTGGGCTGTTGGACAAATGATGACACCTATACACCATGAATGTTTCAAACATACAAAGCAAGGTCAAATCATGCCGCTGCCTGCAAATATAAGCATATAATATAATCCAAAGAAGCCCAAGTGGGCTGGGGCACCTCTACCAATAGGGGCCCTTACAAACACTGTAGGGGCCCCTATAGGGGAGAGGATGTGGTCCGTCGGCTAGACTGCCGACTTTGGTGCTGGAAACCAGGGTTCAAGCCTCGGGGTCGCGTCCACATCCTGTGATTCTTGGCAAATCACTTAATCTCCCCGTGCCTGAATATGTAATGTAAATACGGTGCTCATGTACAGTGCTCCAATACCTTCGGGTCGAGTTCGCGCTATATAAATGATGCACAAAAAAAAAAAGACTGTGATAAGGGAGGGTACCCATGTGTCTCAGATCCTGTATCTCTCAACTTAGTATATACACAGGAAATGTGAGCACATGATGTCATAACATAGATCAAATATTGTCCTGCATAGAAAAGATAAAGATCTAAGTTGTCCATATCTGCACATATTGTCTCATTTTGAAATCATAAGAATCCAAAATTGCTTACGGAGCCCAGCCCCAGGATGCAGTAGTTACCCTTCCTGCACTGATGCAGGCAGGGAAACATGTTTGCTCCCACACAAACCTGCCTTCCCTGCCCACACGACTCCTACCCATTGGGAGATTTAAACATGATCCCGCCAGCTGGGACCGGACTTCTGTTCTGTTTCCTTGCCCGTAATCCTGCGGGCAGGGAAACAGAACAGATATTGCTCCCACCTGGAGGGGGCATGCAAAAAACAGCTGCCCCATCCAGCTGAGAGCAATGGTGGATCCTCCTCCGTGTCCCTCAAAATGTGGTTCCTGGGTGCCACAAGTGGGTTTCGGACACCTATGTGTGGCCCTGGGGGATGGGGTTCCTAGGGTCCAAGAAGGCTCTGGAAGGGAGGGCCACACATCCCCATCCCCTTAATTAAGAATTTCGGCAAAGGGGGATAGGGTTCCCGAAACCTAAAAAAGCTCGTGGAGGGGACTCTGTGAGCAATGTGGGGTTGTCTGTCTGTGGGGGGTTGGCCACAGGGCAAGGTCCAGAAGCCAACCTCTCGCCACACACTGCCAAAGGCCGGTGTACAGTGTGGGGTTGGCTGCCTCTGGGTGGGTTGCTTACAGAGCCTAGCCGCAGGCCAGGTACAACTGGCCAACCTCTCACCACGCGCAGCCAAAGATCATCCGCAGCGTGGTTGGCTTCCTGCATGGGGTTGAAAGCAGGGCCTGCCTGCAGGGGGGGTGGCTTTAAGCATGGTAACAAAATATTACTTTACATTTAAAAAAAACCTAGACAGTCACTGAAAAAAACAAAGGTTAAAGTAATGTTATAGTTAGGTGAGAATTTCAGTGACAACATAACATTTTAAATGTACAGAGCCAATGAAAGTCACCATATAGCTCTGGCAACTATAACTCATCCCCTAAGGTAACTATAACTCGTGCCCTCGCCATGCACTGCTAATGCCCCCACATATTACATCACTCATGACATCTTCTATGACATCATTGATAATATTACTGCAACCTTTTCAATTAATTTATTGATTAGAAAACTTTGCAAAGTGGGGCGCAAGTGTTAGTCCTTTCGGGCACAAGTTGTATGGTTGTTTGGCTATGGATGCTTAAAATAATTTGTTAAGAGTTCTTATTTATTAATGGTTGGTGTTGGTTAATGTGAAAGTGAAGTGAGTCGGAGCGTGCTAAAGTTATTTGCAGTGTGTTAGGAAAATGGATGGCTGTGCTGAAGGGCTTTTCTGTTTTTCAGTTCTGGCCTAAAGTAGGGTTACCAATTCTTGGCCAGATTAAGTGTTAGGCAGGCAGCCCTTTATCATCGGGGAGCTGGAGAACATTATGTCCAGACTACCACCCACCAAATTTAGAGATCACTGCCTGCCCCAGTGGTGAGCTCGGTACTTTCAGAGTAACTACTGTCACATAGTTCCCCTGAAGGCACTGCAACCCTGGTGACCAGCCGCCAATATTTGTTTTTCAGAAACTGGAGTTTGTTTTTGACAAACAAAAATCTAATGAACCACCACACCCTGGAAGTTCTTGCCTAGGATGTAGGTGTCATTATTTTTTTTCTGTCCATAACCGGTCAGATTTTTCCAGCTGGTGATAGACAGAAAAAAAGACGTCAGACCTACTACTGTAAATTGGGTGGGCATACTAAAGTCCTCGCTGCCATGTCCTTATGCTGTCCGGCTGTCGGAGTAAACTTTCCGACAGCGGAGCCTGTGGGCCCCTGCTGTCAGAAAGATGGTTGTCCACCCCACACAAAAAAGAGTGTATGGACGTGGGTTTGGCAGACAAAGTAGCTTGTCATATCCGAGATTGAGTACCCTGTCTGCCAAGCTATATATTTTAGGGGTGGGTAGAACTCGCAGAGTTGTACTCCGCACAATTCCGCAGAGTTATTTATTAAGCCCATAGAGTCATCTTTGGATTCACCAAGAACAGTACTATTCATTCCCCACATCCTATGGGCTATTTGGTGTATTACTTCACCTCCTATAAAGTGGTTGAATAGAAATGCATGAGGGACTATTTTAAATCTCAAAAGTAAACTGAATCATTACACATTTTTCTCACATTTTCATTGAGTTTTGTTACAAATCCAGAACACAAAACAGAAAAAAACGCGGTCGGCATTGGATCCACATGTATACAAAATTGTCAAGTAGAGAAGGTCAAAAGAGGTTAAAAAAAACAGCCGTTGCAAGTGGTAATCGTAGTGACAAAAATAATCCTTACCGGTTGTCAACATCCTCACCACGTTGCAGCATCGGGTCTTGTATACCTCCCTCTTCGGATTGGCAGAGTAATTCATCCCCCTCAGCCGGTCATGGGAAGAGATGGGGTCTCCCCCAGCACCCTTGCACAATGTAACGTTTCACAATGATGCATCCCATTCCCAACCTTATCAGTGTTCGGGTAATTCTGCCCCCCCCCCCCTCCCCAAACTTGTCTTGTATGCCCACCAGACCAATTTTAGGAGGGAGGATTACGGGACTTTATGGTCCTCTCATAGCCGACAACGGATGCTGCACATAACCCCACAACGGCCGGATTAAGGAACACTCCCACGTGACGTCTAAAAGTGAGCTCGTGGACGCATAGCGCATACAAAATGGGGAGTCCCTCAAACCCGTCCTCCATAGGCGCTAGGGGGGGGTGTAGTATGTTCTATGAAGATTTTAGCAGGCGAAGTCTAAACGATATAGCCAGGCATCTCGGCGCCATTTGAGCCCACATCCACCCCAGTCAATGAGGGGGCCTATGGCAGCTTTCCATTGTTAACGCAGGAGCAGAGTGGAGTCGGGGCCGTTTACCACCAGTGAGTGATATAGTTTCGATATGCCACCCCTTCATAAAGTTGCCTGCATTAGTTTGGCAACGAAGAGTTCGAATTCTATCAGTCCAACCAATGTCGAATTGTTTTGATCTAATCAGTTGAGGAAAGTCAAAAGTACTGGGAATTGTGTAGATTACTCGGTCTTAAGCTCTTCGAAGGAGCTCACCATCACACAGTAAACTCTTTACAGAAGCACTGTACAGAGAAAGCTATCATTTGGAGGGCGGGGGGGTTCAGAGCAGCAGGTCTGTTTTTTAAGGTTTTAGTTAGGACTAAATGCAGCCGGATGGATTGGTTTTGCCAGTGGATGTTGTTGAAGTGTTTTCGTCGTTTATGGTCCAGCCTATACAGGTTGTTTTGAAATCAACATCGCTAGCCAGGCTGAGGATTCCGCATGTGCTGTATGTTTAAGCTAATAATATTATCTGCATGTTCTAAGATGTATGTTGGTGCTTTTGACTTTATAGAAACATCTGTTTTTACAGCTCTTTGAGGCGATGAAGCGATATATAGGGAACGAGTTATTATTCTATGGTGTTGCAATGCATCAAGAGACGCAGGCACATGCTTGTGCCTCGCATATTTTGGTCGGTGGCACTACCTTCAAACAGGAATGATTCTTTCAAGATGACGTCATCCCTGGAATGCACTATGTTGACTCTTCATAGCAGGGTCATGACTGCTGCCTCTGTCATCTCTGAATACTTGGCACAAGTGTCAACCATCAGGTGAGAGAGTTTAATTAGCTGTGTAGGCGGAGAGGGCGATCATTATTTTTCTATCTGGGCGGCCTTGCTATAAAAACTTCTTGGCGAGGCCAGGCACTGCTAAGTGCCAGGACATCAGTGGAGTACCCTATTCCCCTCCTCACCTTCTAATTGACCTTTGAAAGGTAAGTGCTTATGATTCTATTGTGCTTCTAATGGGCTGACCTATCAGAAATGTTTTTTTGTCTTCTTTGGTTTTAGTTAACCAAAGGAATCATTTTATTGCTGTTTTAATGTATAATAACATTAATGTATGAATGTATTTTTGGACTGGGGTAGGAGAATGCTACATGTGTAATAACAGGTGCATGGAATAACTGTAAAAATGTGAAATGTTCTTAGTGAGCACATTGTTAAGAGCAGACTTTGCCGCAAAGCATGATAGGAACCGAAATTTGTGAAGGGATGTGTTACACCTGAGATCTGCTGGACTTCAAGACAATGTATACTTGAAAGGGTGCATATGGAAATCCTGGGCTAAACCACACCAAAGGGGTTATATGATTCAGCTCTTTTGGGCTACAGCCCTGGTCCTGGGAATTTTTGGGACTTGTGGGGGGTGGGAGGGTTAGAAGAAGAGAGGATCAAATTAAAAGTGAGTGGAGGGATATGGAGTGGCATTATTTTTCGAGTCAATTGCAGGGTGGCAGTCAAATCAAAAAGGGATCAAGGCCAGTCCACCTGGATGGCGGAAAGAACGTTGGTGAACTGACAACGAGACGGGAAGATCAAGAGATGTCAGAACGTGTGGTGAAAGGAAATCAAAACAGTCTTTTTTCACGTGAAGCACCAAACCAGGGGCGATTTGCTTAGAGTTTCCTGGTAGGCCACTCATTTTGAAATGCCTCTGTAAATCAGCCACACTGTCACAATCTCTCTATACACCAGATCATTTCTTCATGGGTTTATCTACTCAAATCTGCATTCATTTAGGATGTTTGATTTTTTGTACTTGCCGGCTCTGGTCTTAGGGGTCAAGTCTACATTGACGGAGTACATCTTTTGTACAGATAAATTCATAAGATCAAACACTTCAAGACAAGTTTGTAAGTTTTTACACTAAATACAGTACCTTATTGGGAGCAACAGAACTTGGATTACCTCCACATCACTTCATACAATCACCACCCTGCCCACCAATGTGGACTAGCCTTGTGCTAGAGGAAGAAGGCGGCATATCAGACTCCATGCCCAACCAATCCTTATCCAGTCTATAGAGTTAGCTTGTAAAAGTTACTGTCATACAAACATACTTTAAATAGAAACAATTATACCTTTTAGATTTTAAAAAGAAGGCACAGAGAATTGAGTGTGGTAACGAAACATTTGCATATAGAATAACATCACGTGTTCAGCAGTGTTCTCACCTCATTGCTTGATCTTAAAACAAGACAGTTAGGTTTTGTTTGCTTTCCATATTCATCGCAAAATATATTTTGCTGACTGTGGCATGTTGGTAGATGCTATGACGCTTACTGCTGTCCTACGGTCAAGTCAAAGTATTGAAGAGGGCAAAGCGGATGGAAAGAAGGTCTAAGTTAAGAGAAAAAGGAGTAACGAGATAATAGGGTTGAGGGTGGAATCTGGAGAATGAGATCATATTCCTGAAGTCATAGTATTTAACTAAAACAAGTGTTTGATTATTGCGGTAGCCTACCTAGAGCCCCAGGTAGGTATAGAGCAAGCAAGAGGGGCAAGGTAGAAAGCAGGACAGGGAGGAAGGGAAAAGGCGAGGTAAAGGGAAATAATGTTTGAGGGTGGGATATGCCTACGTTAGTAATCAGGGCCTGATAAGATTTAGAAATCTTGAGAAGGACACTAGAGAAAGCAAGATAAATCTTTGGGGAGTAGCAGACTGCTTTTCACCTTTGTGTTAGCATTACCGCTCTTCAATTACATTACCAAGTTATTCCCTTCAAACGCTTACTTGACTCTCCAGGGGTAGTGAGGGCGAGCAGTGAAAGCTTATTACAGGAGGTGATCAGAGCTGAGGTAAGGTACTACTCAAGTGACAGCATACAATTAACTCAATGCCATCTACAACAAATAAAATGAACAGAACAGGAACCTAGCACCTACCTTCTAGGGCCCACACACAATTGTGGTAAGGGTCTACAAAACAAATATGTGTCCCAATAGTCAATGTTATACTATAGATGAAAGGTTTGGGAGTGTTTTGAACTACCAGGACTCTTAGTCTTTTACAATGGCCTGTTTACAAACCACAGAAAGTGGGAGTGAGGTGCCTGACAGAATACTACAATGTATAAAGCTTGGTCTAATAGCCAACGGCGTGGTTCATACATTTGTATAACATTTTTTGTTTTCTGTCTTGTCTCAGTGCATGTGTGCTTGCTCAGACAAGGACCCCTTGCCTACTATAGTTAGAGGCTAAAACTACAGTTCAGCAATTATGCCAAAACGCGGCTGGGATTTTTTGTTGTCTTGTGCTTGTTCTTTATTGTGGATAGCATGTGACAGAAGAGACTGTCTGTTTAGGGGTGGGGTGATTTGCCTTAGGTTGCTCCTTTTCTGTGGTAGAACAGACCAACAGAGAGGTGTAGCCAATGGTTCATGGGTTAGCTAAAGTGTTTCCATGACATATTTTTAATTTCATGCAGGATGGCAACAACAGTCTGGTAGACCTCTCCAAATAACTTTAGGTTTTCTTGCAAGTCATGCAGAACAATACGTTTAGGGTCAGAAGTACGACTGTTTTTTGAAGTCGCAAATGGGAAATCGGCCTCTTTGAGACCGCAAACTAGGTTTGCCCTATTTTGCAAATCGGTAACCTATTACTGACTTGCAAAATAGGGTTTGCGACTCGCCATTAGGAAGGGGCGTGCATCTGGCCCTCGGTCCTGGCTCCAAGAGAAAAGGTAATCAAGTGTTTCCTCCCCAGGAGGCCTTAGTGAAAAGTTTGCAGCATCAGTGGGAAACATTTTAAGATAACCAGATGATTCCTTGAGGATAGGGAGAGTTTATTCCACTGTGTCATGAACTTTCATCCCATGGGTTCAACTGCGGTGAACATAGACTGTAACTCCCAGAGTGTATTGCGGTGTCAAACAAATGCACAGGGCAGGAAAACGGTGTCCTTGATGACACCGAGCAGCCTGGCAATCTTACAAATGACGCCTCCCACAGCTGTAATCTCAAAAGTAATTTGGTTTAACTGACACCCATTATTTAATAAACCACCGCGGATGCTCATTAGCAGGAGCTTAGACTGATGATTCGCTGTTTTTAGTGCTGACCGAATTCCAGTGCAGGTGTCACTGCGCTGACCTCATGGTAAGTTCTTACAGAGTGAGTCACACTACATGCCTTAATGATGCACCGCCAAGCACCTACCCCTGTCTTCCGTTCATGTTTCTAGCTACTGGGATACACGGACAGATGACCCCAGGACAGTTTGGATCCACTAGTTCTAGTAAAGCAGCCGCCATCTAATGTCTGCAATTTAGGGGCCATGTTCTTAGGTGCTGCCCTAACATTTTCTTCTAATTGTTTTCCTCTTCCACCAAGCAATTATCTGATTGCACTGAATCCTTAGAGGGGAAACTCTAGAAAGAATGAACACAATGTCCAGAGTGCATGGCTTTGTCTCCAGTTCATATGTCCTGGGGTATGTTTGTAGATGACTGAGGGTTATCATCGCGGTCAATGGGTGTAGACACTAATTAATGAGTGATTGTGCTGTATCTATCTGACTAATTCCTTTGGAATCCCTTACAGGGAGCTTCTTTATGTTGTGCCGAAGTTGCTGAATTCACCTGGAACAAAGACACACAGCTATAGAACCTGACAGTGGATCGAGTGCAGTAGGTGTTTGAAAGAAAGTGAACCATGGCCCAAGACAGAGTGCAGGACTGCCGGGTATGCAACATTCTTACTCACCTTTGCTCTTGTGAAATATATGTAAAAAAACGGGGAAAGAGACAGAAAATCTCAAATGGGGAATATGTCTGGTAGTTTCCGTGCATGGTAAGTGGAAATCCGGGAGTGTTGTTTTCTCCTTCAAAGTGGCTTGGCGGGATAAGCCTTAAAATTGATTTCAGTTTTAGATGCATATGGTGTATATATATCCTTAAATGCCCATGGCTAATAACTGACATAGTCATGAGCAAGTTATGCTGCCTCGTTCATTATGGAGAGTCTGGGCAGCACGGTCTCGAACTAGGGGTTAGGAAACAAGCCAAAGAGAGTGGACGCAGAAAGGGGAGAAATAATGCCCAAAGCAGACCCAAAACATTCCTGAACCTGACCATGATGCCTACAGAAGTGTTATATTTAAATTATATTAGGTTCCCAAACATCTGCAAGGTTTGTTGATCATTAAATTCCAAATATGGTGTACATTTTTTTTTCATCAAGTGGCAAAATATCCAGTGTCGAGGAACAAAGAAGTGTTCCATGAGTTTATTTTGCATATTTTGAATCTCCTAACCAAAGATGAACACAATATTGAATATCTTTCTATTTTTTTCAGGAGACGCCTGTCAGTCGTATCTGTTCCTGTGCAACAAAGTGCTGCAGTGAGTATCTTACAAACTTCCATATCATTTCCCTGCCTGATATTAATAATCTTGAAGGGATTTAGTGGTGGCACTCAGTGAAGAATTCTTTACCTGGGAAAATGGTCAACCCATATTTATCAACTCATATCTTTGGGAGCAAGTTCACTTCCTGTTCAGTGCCCGCCTTTCTACCTCATGCCACAGTGGACTAAGAGACTAGCTCTACACTGGGAGAGCAGAAGGACATTTACCTTAGTGTTCCATCCTTGACCTTAGTCCGAAAGGATCATGCACATCGATGGGTTGAGAAGTTAAAGCAGGATGTGTCTTGGCAAAACAACGGCTTGAACCAGCCTCCTTCCTGCTGGTATCTAGTGAAACATTTCTATGGGAGATGCACACCTTGTTAAAAAAAAGTTACATGAAACTGTATAATTAGAAATTTCGTGAATTTCACAGAATTCTGAAATTTTCAGAATTTTGCCAGAAAAATAAAAAAGTTGCCGAGGTATAGTCCCATTCCTTGGAGAATCTCTGACAGGATCAGTGCACCGGATGACAGCAAGTGTACTATCCAAGACCATTCTATTCTAGAGTTTCTTTTATCGAATGAGCTTGTGCCAGTAAGATAGGGTGGATAGGCTTTCCCCACCAAGAGCCTGGATGGCTTCTATGAGACATTAAACACTAAATGGCCATTAAATGGTGAAAATGCTCATTTCCTACCTGCGCTGAGTCTAACTAATGCAAACAATGTGAGCTCTGTGCAACTGTTAACCTCTCTCATTGACTTTAATATTTCTTCCTTTTTAACATTTTGCAATGTTTCTTATCTCTTTCAGGAGGGATTCTGTTTCTAATTTCCATGGTCTGGATAGGGCTGAGCATTGCTGAGATCGTCATTGGTAGGACCTTTTTTCTTTCTTCCCCCATCTCCCTCATGCTCTTCATATCTCTCCTCCTTCTATACTCCCAACTTTTTCCTCCCTTCAATTTGGCCAGTTAATTCTCTCCCATCTTCATCCTTTTTCCTATAAGTCTGTTTTCACCTTTGTCTCTGTCTCAATTCCGCTCTCTTCTTCCCATCATCTGTCCTACCTCCGCATCCTCCCCTCCCTCCTTTCTCTGGTACTCGCCCACATGTTCCCTCCCCCTTACTTTCTTTGCCCCCTTTCTCTGCAATTCTTCTTTTTCTCATGCCCCTGCTCTAATATCGAAAACCTAGGTTGTGCCTGAACTACAGTAACACAAAGCAATGTCTCTCAGATGTATACTTTGCTTTTATGAGCCAGCTCTCTCTTTTTTTCACTTAGAAGTGTGGGATTTGCAGATTTATATTTCAAAGTTCATCCATTACATCCCAAGTTCAAGATTTCATTTTCCTAATAGTTAATGTCCCAATTTATTATGTTTTTGGAGTTATTCATGTGTTAATACCTTTTCTCAGATTTTGCTTTCAGTTCTGTTACTGATTCCTTATAAGACACATTTGCAGTGGTGAAGCTGTTGTTGTGCTATATATGTATGTGTTGGTATTTATTTAGGCTAGGAATCTGTAGCACTATACATTACGTAGGGGGGTGAGATGATCTACAAGATCATGTATACGCGAAGTGCGAATCACAAAAATACACTTCACATGCATTACATTTTAATAATCATAATAATCCACATTTGTAAAGCGCGAACAATCACCCGTAAGGGTCTCTAGGCGCTGGGGGCCGTCGGGAAGATTAAGCAAGCTATTGCCCAGACTCACATGGTGCTGCGCTAATTTGCCGCGGGGGATCAAACCGTGATCCCCAGATTCCGGAGTCACTCACCCTGGCCGCGGCGCCACACCTCTTCACATTTCACATTTATAGGCACGAGGAGAGTAAGTGACTTCCCCAGAATCACATGAAGTTGAGTCAAGGGCTGAGGCCATAATTAGAGCCTGGGTCCCCAGGTTCCAAAAGGTAGCAGCGCTAACCCCTAATATACTAAGCCACATTTCTTCTACTAAATAGAGGGTTGCCATCTTCACAGTACTGAGCGTCTGAATTGTTGCTTTTGCTGTAATGTTTTCAAGGATTTCCATAAGGACATGTAGAGGATTTGTCCCTAATGCTTTATACCAGAACTTAGCTTCATGTACCTGCCAAGGTGGGCCCACACCAGGGAAATCTGAGACTGGTAGTTTTGAGTTGCTGGAGGGAAGAAGATCTAAATCTGCAAGTGGGCATGCATTGGCCAACTTTACCTCAGGGAATGAAGGCGCCAGAGTCATTGAAAGCCTTGTGTATGACACACAAAAATTAGAACTTAACCAATTTGGGAATGTAACACGCTTGTCAATGTGCAGCCACAAGACTGGTTTAAAGCTGCAGTAAAGTGGCTAGTGTCTGTTTGAACTTCTGTAAAAGACTGGTAGCCACATTCTGTGCTCGCTGCTGACTCCATAGCTAATGTTAAGAAAGTCACGGTAAATACTACCACTAAATCTATAGGTACAGAAATTCAAGTATTTGCTGCCATTACACGATGGACTAAAAGATGAAAGCACCAAGGTGTGCTTAAGGTGCTTAAGGTGCTAAAAACACAACAGAGCTTTGATGGATCAGTGAAATTCTGGTTAAAGCTAAAATCAGGGCACACAACACATCCACTCGGCCCAGAAACTGTTCTGTAGAAGAGAGAATCTTTATTCGTGTGCAAAGTGAACAGGTCTGGGATTAATATGTTATTGCATGCTTTGTTAGCACATCAGAGCGAGACACACGGGAGGGAGCCAGCAGGAGTGGACAGGTTGAGCTATAGTTGTAAGGTAGTCATTCATGCAGTATTAAGAAAACACTCAAGTGGAGGTGGAATGATACCCAAACAGTTAATGTCATTAGCAGGAAGACAAATACTGTACTTTTAACTGGGTCAAAATGCAATGAACACATGTCAAGTCAATTGCTGAAATCGACTGGTCAAAGAAAACCAGTGGTTGAAAGGGGCAGACACAAAGTTCACTCTATCTCTAGAGCTAGCAGAAAGTCTGTTTACTAGACGTGCTGTTAAAATCCAGACCCAAAAAGAAGATAGCAGGTCGCTGAGAAACTTCCAAGGTAGCAGAGTAAGAGCATAATGAAAAGAGGCAGAGACAATGATAGACATCCACCAGACAAAAAAAACAGAACAGTATAGTGCTGTTAATTCCAGCTTCAGAATGATGCAACAGAAGGCAGATTGTGTAAAAGCTTTCACACGACAAACAGACTAGGGTTCAATACCACCATCTTCCAAGTTCAACCCAAGGTCATCAAGAAAAGGCAAGACAGCCCCTTTGGTGCAGAATCTATGCCAAAAATCACCTGCTAAGAAGTAGTGGGTGCGAAATGTGCTCCTTGTTTGCAACTAGGGCATAAATAGTTAAAGCATAGAAATTCACAATGTTCTAGAGACAGAGACTAAACTTATTAAGTAGGCGACAGAGAGATCACCTTATCAATGTTATTGAAAAGATCCTTTGCGTGTGCTAGGGGGGGGTAATATTCTGTCACGAAGTGATTTTTTTTGCTGTTGTGAAGAGGTTACTATATTTCTCCATCCGACAGCGAATTGCCTATTTAGCAGTGTGGACATAATGACCAAGGCCTCTTCCATTTCGCTGCAGAAGGCCATGTTGTTTTTCACTTGGACAGAAAATTACCTCGTGTTTTACATTTCTCTGAGAAAACCTCCCCTCAAAGGGTGTTAATTGATGCCTTGATAGATGTGGTCAGGTCAGGAAGGCTGGGTCAATCCTTCTTAAACAAAAATGCCCAGGTAGTCTATAACTATAGGAGCCGCAGATGAAAATTGCTTCTAAATTGCTGCCTTTAGAGTAAGTTGCATTACAAACACTTTTGAACTGTTTTTAAGACTTTCAGGGGAAAAAATATAGCTGCCACATTTGTGAAGAAAGTTCCACCCTATTTAACGGTGGTGTTAATTAACACTGCCATTTCTATTTAACATTGCATCACAGAGTTGTTCTCTTCTGTGGCGGCAATTTCACCATGCTCGTGTGGCATGCAAAAATTGGCACCAATGCATATGGGTCCTGGAAATGTACCCACGTAGCAGTGATTACCTGCATTATGAGGGTTTATGACATAATAACAAACATTTATAGAGCGCAACGTTCATCTTGGCGCCCTAGCATCTTCGCCGGGTTCATTTCTGCACAGTACGATCATGCCTCTGCCATTTAATCCGAAACCTATCTGAACACCTACTTAGCCTTTTGTTGGAAAGAGTCACGTTTTTTCCATTTTTCCTAAAGCTGTTCAGATTTTTGCTTGCTCTAAGATAGGTTGGCAGCTTGTTCCACATCTGGGCAGCCTTAATTTGGAAAGTTCTCCCAACTTCCAAATATTTGTATACAGACCAAGTGGCGGATCGTAGGTTCCTTCTAGACCTGTAATAACAAAATATATTTCGTAACGGCACTGGCCCAGTTCCTTTTAATGCCATGTATACTATAAACAAAGATTTGAAAATGATTATTTCTCTCACTGGCAGCCAGTGTGAGGCTCTCAGAGCAACTGAGGAGAAATCATTTCTTGATTTATTCAAGGCCAGTTTTGCTGCAAACTTTGGTACTCTGTACAAACTTTTAACTAGATAATCCGGTGCTCCAAAAGGAGCACGCTGCCATAGTCTAACCTGCTGAAGATGGTGCTTTGTACTACCAGCCTTCTCTCTGCCTGAAGCAATAATAAAAAAAAAATCTCAGGTTCCTCAGCAAATCAAAACATGTAGCTGCTGTTTTGTTAATATGCGTTTCTAAAGGCAATTTCTGGTCTACGTACACTCATAGATTTTGCACTACCTGAGATATTGCAAAGTCTTTTGCACTTGTCCCAGGCCAGAAGTTTTCCGTGAGTGAGTCAGGTATTTTAGAAGGAGAGCAGCAAAATAACTCTGCTTTTCCTTCATTGAATTTTAAACAGTTCTTTTTAAGCCAGGTACCATTTCTTGTATGCAGGAATGGAAATTGTCTAGAGAATTTGCACAATTTTTCTCAAGGGATGCAATTAGCTGCGTGACGTCAGCATAATTCAGAAAAGAGATCCCAAAGGATCTAAACTGAGTCAGCAGAGGATGTAGATACATATTAAAAAGAATGGGGCTCGGCGCTAAGCCCTGAAGGACCCCATGTTATATTTTCCTCAACTTTGACTGGAAAGGGGGGAGTGGTATCTATCCAACAGGAATGATCCAATCTATTATAGAAAATTTCCCTCCACTCCTATCTCTTTGAGTCTTTGTAAGAGTATCTGGTGGTTGACAGTGTCAAACGCTGCTGACAGATCTAATAATATCAGTACTGCTGTTTGGCCTCTGCCAACTGCCATCCTCAGTTCATCTATAGATAGATTTAGAGCTGACTCTGTTCCGTGTGTTGGTCGAAAATCATTCTAGTCAGCTCCATGATGTTGTGGTTTTCCAGAAAATTTGCTAAATATAGTTCTCCACTATTTTAATTGGATAAGGAAGTTGGTCCTCAGGGATTGATTGCAAATTTGTAATAAACGTGGGAATAGTTCCTCCTCTCGATCTTTCCACACGAGGCAGAGGGTCCAGCAGGGAACCAGAGGAGATACATGACACTAATGCTTTGACTTCCTCCTCTTTTATCAATTCTATTCTATCTAATTGTGTCCTAATTACTTCTGAGGATGTCGGGTCTGCCGTCCCTTCATTTGCGAGTCAGTTCTTGATCAATGGATCGTTATTAATATCAGCTATTTTGTTATTGAACTATTCTGACAGCCTCACACAGTTCCTGTGGGGGCTTCATTGATTGTTTTAGGCAGTCTGGATTTGCTAGGTTGTTTAGGACGCTGAATATCGTTTTACATTATATGTTTCTTCTAATATCAATTTAGTGTAATAGATCTCTTCAGCTTTCTACATTTCTAGATATCTCCCAGCATCTGCATGACATGTTCAGGGTTTTCCGGGGAGGGTCACCATGGTTTACATTACAGTACTAAAAATGGAGCCAACCTGGCACTGTTTTCACTGATGTCCAAAGAAATTCCTTGCTCCAGAAAGAGGACAGGATATAGCAGAGGAGAGTGCATAGGACTCTTAGCATTTATTTGAGAGGATTGCATCCAAGCAAGTCTCTTTTATACGAGACCTTGCACCATCATATGGCATAGCATTCTATGGCTGAAGTAACCTTGGTTATGCATTCTCAACAGCACTGTCTTCAAAAAAGGAGCCTAATGAGTCAATTAGGGTCATCTACATATTAGCCTTATTTTTAACAGAAAGATGGCCAAGTTCCAAACAAATGTATTGTGGCAACAAATCCGGACCGCCACCAGCTTCTCTGTTCGATCAGAACAAATTAAACCTTTATTGAAAATCTACCCATAAAACTCTAGGAATTCCATATTGCTGAATTGAGGTCAAACACAAAATCTAAGGTACTATTATTCTTACAACAGGGAAAATACTTGCATCTGAAAAAGAGAGGCTGAAAGTGGCACAGTTCAGGTATTAGATGGCTTGCTTCCAGCCCATATATCATACATTAGCATTGATATGGCCTATGAATGCAGAGTATGCATCGTGGCGTTTGACCCAAATACGCTCACCTCAAGAAAGTTACAGGAGGAGGATCTAATGAAGATAGCATTCATATTTACAGTATTAGTTCAAACATAAATTAAAGGGTGCCAACAAAACAGGAGGAACAGGATGGAGGCCAGCAGTGATACACGTACAATGTTGATGATTGGGTGCTATTTTGGTATCACCTAATTTGTTCAGCTTAATGAATAGGTGTAACCTTCTTCTCACATTCTCAGAGATTGCATCTTTACATTTTTTACATGTGAACTCTGAACTCACAATTCATTAATAAATGAAAACGTCAGCACTACTCCGTCCACCAGCAAAGGCATCAGACTCCAATCTCTCTACGACGCAAACCCCCCTCACTGTGTCCTTGTGGTATGATTGCCAAGTCTATGTAGTCACAGCGCTTCTAGTTTTTTTGTCCACTTGTATGTCCACTTGTAGAATCACCATAAACTACATTTTCTCGTCTATTAGTATCATGATATATGTCTAGTCAGAGTCAGGCTTTGTCAGAGCAGGACCCTGTGCAGAAAAAAGGTTGGCAACTCTCTGCTGCTGGTGAATAAAATCAGGCGGGCGGGGGTTGTTCAAAGGTCAGTGCCTGCCAGGGTCGGATTGGTAACGCAAGCACTCGGGAAATGGCCGAATGGTCAATAGCCGAGTTCTAGCTGTGGGCGGCTTTTTTGGATTGCCTGTGCTGTTAGGATGCCGCCAGCGGTGCAGCGGGTGCCTGAGCGGCCTTTCTAGAGGGAGAAGGGCGGAGGTATCACTCCCTTTCTCTCGCCTGGCCGGCCCTTTAATGTGTGCTGATTGAGTGGGGGCAGGGGACTTGAGCAGAAGTGGTCTCACTTGCATTCATGTGTGGCTCAGCAGTGTGAAGTTAATAAAGCATGCCCCCTACCCCCTGTCTTTTCATACAACTTCTGAAGCAGTGTTTTGCGGAAAGGCAGTACGCAAATGTGGGCCACTTTTTTTGGTGTGCCCGGGCCGATTTTGATCCCAATCCAGCTCTGGTGCCTGGCTGATTACATCAAAGTTGTGACTGGCCTCTGAACACATACATGTGTGTACCTCCCCAAGTCCCCTGAATCACTCACAGACTAGCTCCACAGGGAGGGACCAGGCTGTTTGCTGGAGGGGGTTAATAATGTGTGGCAGCAGGAGGTCACGAGAGGATGATGGGAGGGCAAGAATGGAGGCCAACAGGGTGTTAAGCACAGCGCCTGACGCGTGTAAAAAAAAAGAGTGAAACCAATGTAAGGTGAATCACTGGAGCCAGGTGACTGGGACTCTGCTGTGTGTATGACCTTAATGCAGACAGCTCCCTACTGAAGATTTGTGCCATGGACCTTGACCCAGCTCGCCCATCTTAAACACCAGACCTGCCTCTAATGCACCTCTTTCTAGTGACATCTCAATCCACCTCTGCTTTTAGTGACATTATAATTAGGGCTCCCAGTTTTATGGTATTTATTTTTTTCACATTACCGTCTGTATTTATCCATATTTATTTTTTGCTTATTTTTTCTGTATTTATCCATTTTTATTTTGTGTTTTCTGCATAAATGAAACTGCAATGGTTATTTTTTTTTTAATAACAGATTTTATTGATTTTACATGGTATATTCCGGGTTGGGACCCGGACGGTACATAATGATGAATTTTTGCGACATTACATATCCCTGATCGTAGTGTCTGAAAAACAACTGTTAACAACAATAACAACCTTGCGCAGGTCCACTCAATTCCCACTCAATTATAAACACACAAATTAATATGTAGTCCGAAGGGCTCACATAACCCTCTCATTTGTATAGAGTCCAATCTCAGTACGGGGTTGTATCTTATCATAGGTCTGAGGTGATGAGGGGAGGTAATTCTATGCCTCGGTAATACGTCCACCGCAGCCATATTTTCTTATGTTTCTGGGGGCATCCCCGGGCCTGAAACATCGCTATCTCTGCATTCATACATTCATCTATGCCCTTTTTCCATCGACTGATCTTCGGAGGAGACTTACTCTTCCACTGCTGAGCAATATCACGTTTAGCAATGGTAACCACTAAGAACAATGAGTGCTGCTTGTATCTGTCTCCCCCGATACTATCTGTGCTATGTAATAACAGTAGCTTCAGATCGAGTGGTAGATCCCACGACAATACCTCACTCAGGCAAGCCACCACCCTCTGCCAGAATGTTTGTAATGCAGTACATCCCCAGACTGTATGTATAAATGTCCCATCGTCCTCCCCACATCTCAAGCACACTGGGAGTGAATGGCACCCATCTTCCAAAGTCAGAATCGGGTATAGTATACGCGGTGTAAATATTTGAACTGTATAAGGCGGTATTGTGGGGAAACCAGCGCACCTCTGGGGCTAGCCAGGCCTCTGCCCAATCATCACCCGTTATACCAGGTATGTCCTCTTCCCAGGCCTTTCTGGTTATGTAGTGTGGTATGTTTGTGTGTTGTCAGGGTTTGATAGATCTGACGGATCTTATGTGCACCTATGTCGCCCATCAATAAGCGCCCTTCTAAGGGATGGAATTCGGGCAAGGTGTCGGTCAGATATAGTATGGGGGTGAGTGCATGCCGGAGCTGAAGATATCTAAAGAATTGAGTCTTGTGCAATCTAAACTCTGTCTGGAGCTGTCGGAACGATTTCAAAGCGGTGCCCCGCATCACATCCCCCAAGGTGAATATTCCCACCCGCAAAATCCCACAAGAGCCGCGACCGAGCGCAACATAGTGCCGTGCCACAGCGGGGTCGCCTGAGTCAGGCGGCCACACCATCCCATCTGTCGGACCGTAGCCCGCCATAGTCGGATAACAGTGCCGCTGGCAGGGGGTAAGAAATCTAGGTTCTGAACTCTATATAAAAGCTGGAGGAGTGGAACATTTTCCATTGCCATATGGTCTAAAGTAAACGCTGGGTCCGATGGTGAATTGTACCACCATTCATTGACCACTTGCAGCTGGGATGCCGCGTAGTAGGCATAAATGCCTGCAGCCGCGATACCGCCGCAATACGTTGACTGCGTACATGCGTTTAGTGCCACTCGCACTGCCCCGTCATGCCAGAGAAATTTGTTATGTATGGCATTTACCTGTGCGAACCAGGCCCGTGGAATGGCATATGTGAAATTCTAGAGCCTGTAAAGTATTCTGGGCAAGGACACCATTTTAAAAATCGCCGAACGCCCGTATGAGAGCGGAAGAGAGGACCAGACTGTTGTCTCATCCTTAAGGTTTTTGAGAAGATAGTTGATCTTACAGGCCCACGAGGTCTGCGGACACGGCGACATAAAGATACCAAGGTACTGAAATCCTGTGGTTGCGAGCAACAATTGATCGGCCCATTTCTCTCGGCCCTGGTGCCCGCACACTGGGAATAGTACAGACTTGGCGGGGTTAGTGTGGAGCCCGGTGGTTTGACCAAAAACGTGCAGGATCTGCAAGATATGGTGCCCCGAAAACCACGGGTTGGTCATGAAGAAAAGGATATCGCGTACAATGCAATGCGGTCTGATCTAGACGAGTCCCAATGAAAGCCCCTAAGCACTGGGTCGCCACGCACCCACACCGCCAGGGGTTCTATGGCAAGGGCCAACAATAACGTTGACAGGGGGCAGCCCTGTCGTATACCCGGCATATTGGAAATGGGACGGAATGTTGGCAGGCAATCCGGACCGAGGCGGTAAGCCCTGTGTAAAGAAGGTGCACATATGTTAGGAAGCGTGGGCCGAAGTTGAGGACATTTAGAAGGCGCAAGAGGAACGTCCAGCTGAGGGAATCAAACGCCTTGCCGATGTCTGCAAGCGTCTGTTCAGATGCGTCACTTTCTTGTAAATCTGCCCCTTGGTTTTAATGTGTATGATTCAAATGCTACAGCAGAACGCCCCTCCCCATGAAAGCCAAACCTGTATTCACGACACACATCCATGTAGTACTGAATTAGCAGCTGGTTTTGTTTCATGAATTAATGTGTTTTGGTTTCACACAATCATCAAACGCTTCCTACAAGTTTGTACTCTGCTTTGTTCACCTATTGCGTTTGAACATTGGGGTGCCTCTGTGGGTCCCTTAGTACTCATTTACGTTAACTGTATGCAATTTAAATTTACTGTTTCAACATTTAGTCGTTGGACACAGACCTGCAAAACTCCAAGGAATTACCAAGCGAGTGTCTTAAGTTAAAAGCGGTGTCAGTGATCCAAGACTTCAAGCAAAACACCCATTTCAAAGCTGCGATAAGTGACAAATGAAAAAAAAATATTTATCCCACAGCATAGTCCTTTCTGGTGAGATATTAATCTGAGATATGTCCCAAACATCGCACCCTACCAGGATCTGATTTGGAAAATGTTCAAAATTTCCATTGCAAATATCACAGATGCACCCTTTTTCTACTGCAGGTTCGGTGTACTTGGATCAATGTCCACGTGAGCGCTACATCCCCATCTACCTCATCGTCAATGGAGTTGTGATGATAGTTATGACCCTCTTGTCGATTATTGATGGAATCAGGCCAAACGTATGCACCCATAGTCTTCTGGGACTTCTGGGCCTCTTCTGGTTTTGTTGGTTGATTGCAGGTAACTTTTGTGTGTGTTATTCGTTTTTGATGAACTGGGTACTGCATTTTCTACTAAAATATGATGAACCCAAAGCTGTATGGAATATCACATGAACATACAATGCAAAGTCTCAATATTCTGGATGTGTACATATACTGCAATTGATGGTGGGTGAAGGAGCAATTCAGAAAAGAGTAAATGCACATAAATTGCTGTTAAACGGCAGTGGATGAAAATAAATTGCTATTTACAAATGGTGGATGAACAGAAAGGTCAGTTCACAATAGGGTGGGCGAAAAAATATTGGCATTCAAGGAAGATCTGGCTTGGCAGTTCGGGCTGGACTGTTCCCATAAGCAACAGGGTCAAGACTGATTTGCATATGGCTGGGTATGAACTGAGATGTTAAAGTGAGCTAAAGAATGATGATGGATTCAACACAGATCTGTGACTGGGGGTGGTTGTCGAAAAGTTTCAGCACTCCGTCCATCATCTCCTTGTGTTTGCTTTGTTTGCCCTCAGTTGGCAGGGTATGCCCAGACCTGGGTCCCTTGCTCACTTTGCCACTGGATTCAAGCTAGCTTGGCTGATGAGGGGTGTTACCCTGAAACTGGTCCCAGGATGCTTGGTTCTGGTCAAGGGAAGACTTGGCTTGGCAGTTTGGGATGGACTACTCTAATAAGGAACAGGGTCAAGACTGATTTGCTTATAGCTAGGTCTGAACTGGGGTGGCAAAGTAAGCTAAAGAACGATGATAGATTCAACCCAGATCTATGACTGGGTGTGAGTGTATGAAAAGTCTCAGCGCTCCGTCCATCATCTCCTTGTGTTTGTTTTGTTTGCCCTAAGTTGACGTGGGTCCCTTGCTCACTTTGCCAGTGGATTCAAGCTAGTCTGGCTGATGAGGGCTGTTACCCCAAAACCAGTCCCAGGATGCTTGTTTCCGGTCCACAGAAGACCTGACTTGGCAGTTCGGGCTGGATTGTTCCCGTAAGGAACAGGGTCAAGACTGATTTGCATATGGCTGGATCTGAACTGGGGTGGCGAAGTGAGCCAAAGAACGATGATGGATTCAACCCAGATCTGTAACTGGGGGAGAGTGTCTGAAAAGTTTCAGTGCTCTGTCCATCATCTCCCAGTGTTTGATTTGTGTATTTTACTACATTCAGAATTAAATACAGTGGGTGGGTATAAATGAAGCTTCATTCACAATAAAGCATCAATGGCTCAATAACATCCCAGAATCAAGGGAAATAGATGACTAGATAGGTTATTAACGATTAAGACTGATCATCAATAAATGTTCTATCAATGATTTTAAGAACACTGACTTTAAAGCAGCAACATGACCTCCACCTCATGCCTTTTGCAAGCACAGACATCTGTGTGCCAGCTTAAGTAATGCTGTCTACTTTGTTCCAGTTATGCTGTGATAATGATTAGGAAATAATCCCAGTTATGCTAATGTTTTAAAGCAATTCGTGGACCAAAGTGGTTCAAGAAGAAGCAAAATGATGCTTATACCTGCTCTTATTTATTTCTCCTCTCCTGTTTACTTCCTGCAGGGAGTGTCTGGACCTTTAGGATATACCCCAACTATGATAACTGCAACAGCACCGTCTACCTGTTCGCGTTCTCCGTCCTTATCATCCAGTGGATCGCCCTAGCCTTCACACTCCCCGTCATTATTCTGAAACTTTGCTCTTCATGTTCTGCATGTGCTTCCTGCATCTCATGCTTATCTTGCTCTTCATGTAATGCTTGTTCTGTTTGCTCTCGATGTCTTTCTTGCTCCTGCTGTGGCATTAAGGGCTGAGGTGACAGGCTTCACAGGACAGCTGAAAAGAAGCAGACTTGAAGTCACTTTCAAATCCACTGACTGAATGAAGAATTTGTCAATTTACCAGAAATGCTATATTGTACTAACTGGTCTGTTTGTCGGCACAAAAAGCACAAGTCATATTTCCAACTGTGAATCCCAAACAATGTCCCGGGTTTTTTGCATTTTTTATGGATTATTTCCCTACTAAATTGCATTACTTCTATTAATCGAGTGCATTTTTGTTCCAAATGTCTTCGCGCTTTGCACTGGTACAAATCTTTAAAAGGTCCCGAAGCCTGGCTTTCTGACTGTAACTGGAGCAGGCACACACAAGTCTGGGGAACTGCCTACCTTCCTTCTTCATTCCTGGAAATCTTCCAGTTTCCTGGATACATCAAGCACCCTAACAATTCTGTATATAGGATTCTCTAAGAGTAGAGAATTTCGACAACTGAGGGAGAACGTTACTGTCTCTTTCCATGCATGTAACTTTCTGTCTCCAGACCTTTACGTTCCTCTCACCTCATATCCACCAAGCGAATGGAAAGACTCACTTCCAGGTAATCTGTAATTCTAACCTCGAATACATTGACTTTAACAGGTACCATAAGAGACAAGGTTCATAGGTTACTGTTTGGAGTGCTTTTTACCATAGAGATTAAAAGTCAACGCTACAGTTTTAAACATTTTGACAGGGCCTCGCAAAGGAAGACTGAAAAGAAAATGTGCATTCGTCTGTGAAATACAATTTTTTTTATGTAAATAGGTATAAAATGGAATCAGAGATTGAGATCCCTTACACCTTTCCAATTATGAAAGTAAATCATCTTGACTGTTTGTGTCCATAGTACTGTTAAGATAAATATACATCAACACCTACATTATATGTTAGACTCATCTGTTATAATTATCATCATAACATTGATGTTTTCTCGACCTGCTTTCTCAACACAGGATTGAAAATTTGAAAATCACTGATATTGCATATTTTAAGATTTTATTGGTGAAGTTATTTATCTAAGTAGATTAAAACAAATCAAAGAATACTATTTATATGTATTATTTAATTATTATTATTATTTTTTGTTGTTCTCACGTTTAGTTTCTCCGATATTTGTTATTGTGAGTCTTATACTTGTCGTTATGTGTTTTGTGTCTATGAACTCTATGGCTCAGCTGTAATAAAAACAATTCTCATAAATGTTTCCATTGGTACTTTTTATGTGATATGACTAGTATTATCCGTTGATTTGCTTGTTTTAACAGCTGCTTCCTAAGGTTATGATACCCTTTTTGATAAAAATATCGAAGGTGCAATATGTTTAATGTTTTTTTCCTCACTCCATTTAATGATCAACTGCACATACAATAAAGAAACATATAATAACATAGGCCAAACCACATAATCTAGAATTTTCAACAAGCATACCATGAATCTCCAAATGACATTTTGCAATGCTCCTATATACACTTTGGCCGTCTCATCCTAAACAGTTGATTCCCAAATCTATACAAAAGCATTGGCAAAGCCAATAGGCCCCATGTTTTTAAGCCAGCATTTCCAATGCCCATGGGTGAGGCTTGCAACTCAAAAGACCTAGCTGCACAGGTGATGGCTTTAAATACTGCATGCCATCTCCTACCTATTACTGTTTTAGTACTGTGCAACTGCCAAATACACATGATTAAAAATAAATAGAAAACACAGAAAATCTTATAAATGTTGCTTTTGCGCGCCCTCGAAGTTTTGAAAAGCTGCAACTGGCACTTTCCTGATGCAGGCTGCAATACCATGGGTCAATGATAGAGGTCCATCCCATCTGAAACAAGTACCTGCTTACTTGTTCTAGAAGGCTGCAGTTTATTAGGACTTTACTGGAGGTCCCTCAGCCAGGCACAGGCCCAGGCTGCAGTCTCTTACGCAGTTGCTAGAGGTCTCAAAGGCTTCCAGCACTGTCCCTTCAATCATACCATACCAGACAATTATGGCCAGAGCAGATGCCCTTGAATGCCTCCTTTTGTTGGAAGCAGAAACAAACAATAGCAGAAACTTAACCGTGCTTTTGCTTTCAGTAGGGCATACGAGGGCTTAGCTTTAACAAACGTGCATATTCCCTTTCTTTCCTAAGTGTAAAGATTTTGCATGTCTTCAGGGCCCTAAATAAATGTGCTAATAGCGAATTGTGATGACTAGGGTCCTTATCAAGGCTCTGTGAAACTTTTATATTTTCTGAAAGAACTCACTCTGGCATTGATTGGTAGTACATGGCAGCCGTTTGTAGAGACCACAGCAGATTCAGTGGAACAACATGGGGCTGTGCAGAGAGGGGAAATTACAGCACTGAAAATAGCGAGCGACGGAGGTGGGAAGAGGCGAATGTGACAGGACAAATGTAAAGCAAAACCACCGAGAGCAATGGGAGAAAGACGCAAAGAGGGAAAGTAAAATCACTGAGAGAACTATAAGCACGGGTGGTGTATAAGAGATTCGTATGCCCCATCACCAAAACCTAATGGTAATAGAAATAGGACAACGTAAACTTCCACAACATGCCACGTGCTTGATGGGCAGCCCATACAAGCAGTGATAAACCATTAAAACGCTTAAGAACCAATGGCTGAAGGGAGCTGACCAAAAGCCCACTCTCTCCATACTACGTACTATATGTATTTTTAAGAGTATGGGTGACATGAGGTCTTCCAGACAATTGAAAGTTGTTTAGGTACAAAGCCCTAATAACAAAGAAAACCAATGAAAAGGTGGAAACAGAAGCTCTTTCAGAGTTATTGTTTGGCAAACGTACCACATTTGACTACAAGGTATGCAATGGGCGGGACATAGTATCACCCATATGTCTCTGGGTGTGGCATTATCGGAATCTAATTTGGGTAGACTAGTAAATACAGTGGCCATCCATACCAATCTTCGGACAGAATTGGTGACCCCATTAAATCAACTCAAGTGGCATCATTCAAGATATTGCTGAACGATTCCATTCGGGATCCAGCTCACTGTTGCTATAACTACACACCCTGAAATTTACCGAGTTGGGCCAGCTTCATGCCATAGGTAAGAAGCCTGCACCCTGGCTATTACACTTGAAAGACTCTGATCACATCAATGTATCGATGAAGGATTGTAGTACTATTGATCCACAAACTTAAAATATAGTAGTTTATCAGTAAAGTAGACACTCATTAGACTAGCTGACATGCCAATAATAATGCGCTTCACTAAGTTGGAGGCTAGTCGCGTTCTCCCATGTGGCTCTCATTCTCTGAGAGTGTGAGGGATAATAAAATGGTACCAATTAGGAGAAGTTTTTTTTTCTTGGATGCTGTGATTAGCGCTGTGCTAATCAGCCAGCCTTCCGCATAGACACAGCACTGTTCTAGGACTCGCTGAACGTCCCATTTTCTACCATGAGGTACAATGTTGAAGAGGGATGGCGAAGCATTCATGGCTACTTTAATGTAATCAGGAAAAATTGGCCAACGTATGGCACCTTCGAACATGTTTTCCCAGCAATTAGTGGGTAACTAGTGAGCCTCTAGAAAACGCTGGCTACAAGGCTGGAGGGTGCTCAACATGTTGACATGGCGACCATGTTTCCTAGGTCCATGCGTGATGTGCTTCTGAACTCAAGGTTTTTCTCTTTGGATTCTGGGACTTGTAATCCAGTTTTATAATGGAATAAACAAGACTACAAGTCCCAAAATTCAAAGAAAAAACATGGACTAGAGCAGCATATCGCACGTGGACCTGGGATTCTTGGCATGGCTATGTTGAGCATAGCTAACAAAGGGTGAGTAGACACAGATCACTGTTTTTAATGCTGCAAGAGCATTCTGATGTATTCTGGCCTCACTCTTCGCTGAGATCAGGGAATGTCAGCAAGGTTGTACGGTATAAGGATGGCTTGCAAGCAAGGAAAAGACTAGATAGTAGCCAGTTTTAGGGACAGTTGCTGATTGACACTCAGGAGTATCTTGGCACCCTTGTTAATTCCCAATCTTTTTTTTTTTTTGTCAAAGATGATCACAAACTGGGTCGCCTTTAGATGCTATATTATTGGGAGACGTTTTGATATTGCTAGCAAAAATAGGTGCATAGACTAGGGGTTAGTACTCTTCTTCTCTTGAGATACCGCTGTGGCGCCTCCCAAAGTTTAAACAACTTTCTGGCTGTTGTGGAATGATGCTGGATCGGCCTCAGTGGAGGACTTTATTGGAACCATGCAAGCCATCACAACGCATGGCTTTCCCAAGCGGTCTTTACAATGACACATCTGTACCACTGCATTAGTTTACCCGCAAATCTTTACAATGAACAATGACTTGCCTTAGGGGAAAGCGCTGGACTTTGGAGAGGTATAAATTACTTTTCCAACTCAGCTCTCCGCAACAGTATGAAAAGAGTTGGACTTCAAAGTCCAATGCCACTTTCCCTACTGCAAGTAGTTATAAAAATTTGCGTGGTAAAGGAATGCAGTGGTAAAGACGCATCGTTGCAAAGACCGCGTGGTTCCAACAGTGTTGTGAATGCTGTTCTCCCCCCCCCCCCCCCCGAAATCTTTTCAAACTATAAGCACAGAAGCTGACTTAACTGCAGGGCAGGTGCTGGCAGTAAACTTCACTGGGTTTACGAGTGAGCAAGAACCCTTGAAACCCAAAATGCTACCAGAAGTATACTCACCTTTGGAAACGGCACCCACACAGTCATGACACTGAAAGCCGCTTTGTCCCTTGTTATTAACACATATATAAGAAGGACGAGATGTAGGGTGGTGCCTTGCGCTTGGAACTTCCAGGAGAGGTCTGAGAGAATATTTGAAAATACATGCAAATGGTTTTCAGGAATGCAAGATTTAGACAGGTTAACTATGTCCACCAGACTTAATTATATCCATACGCAATCACCAAGAAGTATGGTGCAACCCTCAACACTAGCCCCAGGTGTATGCAGTCAAACGCCTGTATCTATCATATGGTCAAGGTCGGACAGAGACAGAAAATAGGCAGGACATAAAAAAAAGGGGCCCCTATTAGTGAATTAGATAAAAAAAAATGGCCCACATTTACAAAGTGGGCTGATTTGAACTTTTATAAATACACTGTATAAGTCTGTTGCAAAGTGTGGAAGGATGCATGCAATGTTTGTTTTAATTACAGGGAAATCAACATTAAAAACCAGCCCAGAAGACCATAAAACAGATCCACAAACAGTCAAAAAGCAGACCCACTCACTGACTTATCAGACCAGCCCGTCAGATACTGCCTCATTGCCCCGTAGGCCAGTCCAGCACTGCATATGGACTAGGAGTGCGCTATTGTACAGGGCTACTGGAGGTAGATATTGTGGCTAACAAAGAAGACCACAAGTAGAGAGATCTCACTGGAACCTTTGCAATGCTTAACAGGCCACATTGCAATACCTAAATCTACCAGAGAACATTGTAAATGTATAGACCTGGCTCTGACTATCCCTAAGAGGAACATAGAAATGTCCTGGAAAGCACGCACTGCTCCAGATGTGGGAAATTGGGTGTGAGATGTTTTCAAGTTGACACGAGGGAGCCGTCGCCTCTATCTGCCCTCCACGGGAAAAATATAAATGTGTCCTCCAATGAAGTTTGAGACACAATAGGAATAGATTTAGAGACGAAATCGGATGTGCATCATCTTTGCAAGCGTTTATTGGTGAGCACAAGATGAAATTACATCACTAAAAAGGAGATGTAGATTATATGTTGGGATGCCCATATGGTTCTGGATCTGGCACAGGGTGTATTGTGGATGGTCTGTTGAGAGGTGGCGGGGGGGAGGTCATTTACTATTATGTTTTATTTTGTCGATGTTTTCGAATATAGACAGAGAAATTGATGTTAAATTGACATTTTCCCTACACTGCTTGTTATTGAAGCTGTTGGTTAAAATCAATAAAGATTTATTAAAATAAAAAGAGGATCACGAAAACAGTTAATCAGCACATATTAAACTATATCTAATTGATGTCTTTCTACCGTAATTTGAAGACTATGATGAAAAGGAGAGACTAAATAGGCCTTAAAGTTTGCTCACGTTTTACATGTAAACTCAGTGATTTATATTTTAATTGTCAATTAACTATCCTGTGCCGGGGGAGGAGCCTAGCGCGCAACCAAGATGGCCGCGTAGGTGCGAGGCTCCCGAGGACCTCCGCAACCTCCTACATTTATCCTGAATTCATCCTGCCTCGATTGAGGGGACTGTGTTGGTGAGCCTGAGCTGAGGTGGAACCCGTTTTCCGTTCTCGAATTGGACCTCGGGTGCCGGAGTGAGCACCGATTGAGGTTTGCGGCCTTCTTCTCGCCGAACCCCGGATTTGCGTTGGGGGGTGACCCAGTGGCAAAGTGAACAACAACGGCGGGCCGGGCCTGGCGAGTCGCGTACCCCGCACTTTCGCTTTCGCTTTCTCGCCGTTTCTGCAAGTGAGATCGCGGAGCCTTTTGTGTTGGTGTGGCCTCGCTGGGGGACCCGGCCTGCCTGCCTGCTGTGGCCCACCCCGCCGATCTGGGGTGGCCCCCCCGGAGCTCGTGGCCCTGATTGCCTGCCCTCTACGGCGTTGCTGGTTCGATTGTGGGACCAGCGGCGATGGCCACGAAACAAGATGGGGATCGGTCAAAGACCAAGTCGACCCGACGTGGCACCGTCCATCCGGCCAACAGCATGGACCGCTATACCCTCCAGAGGGGATCTCCCGGCGGACCGCACAAGTCCCCTGAGGGCCCTTCTGATGCCCCGGACTTGCCCACGGATCTGACTCTCCACGACGTCATGGGCGCCATTTCCGAGATGAAGGCCTCGGTGGGCCAGCGGTTCGACACCCTGGCACAGAAGATCGATGTGGTCCTTGTAGACGTTGGCCTGGTGAGGGCCGATCTTTCCAAGACCAACGATCGAGTTGACTCTTTGGCCCACACCGCATCGGGCCTTACGACTGAGGTGGCGGCACTACAACTGGAGGTACGCCGGCTAAGTCAGGCGAGCGCACTTATGGATCGGCGCCTCGAGGATTCCGAGAGTCGGGCCCGGAGGAATAACATCCGCATCATCGGAGTACCCGAGGGACGGGAGGAAGCGGCGGCGGATCTATTTGTGGAGGACCTGATCGCTACCCATCTCCAGCCTCGGGGCCTGAGTAAATTTTTTGCTGTGGAGAGGGCCCACAGGGTTCCCGGGGGAAGGCCGAAGGTCGGAGCCCCTCCGCGACCTCTCATTGCCCGGATTTTTAACTTTCGGGACAGAGACGCTATCCTGCAAGCTTCCAGACTACATGGGCCGGTTAAGTTGGACAATATGGAGGTGAACTTTTACCCTGATTTCACCCAGGCGGTCCAGAAGCAAAGACTGAGCTTCCTCGGCGTTAAACGCCGACTCCGGGACCTGAACTTAAAGTACGCCATGCTCTTCCCGACCAAGCTGCGAGTGGAGGTGGATGGTCGCACGCACTTTTTTGATCGTCCCGAAGCGGCCGGGGACTGGCTGGACACTCTGTCTGGGGATCGTGATCGAGATGGCGGGGGGGGGGGCGGCGGGAGGAGGTGGCCCACTGGATCGGGACTTAGGGGTCAATATTGGGCCTCACTCTGGACGAATACGATGCTACTTTCGATCAAGCGTCTGTCTTTGTACATTCCCCTCCCATGGAGGTTGTGTGGGGTCTAGAAGGGGTACTCTTTCCTCCTCTAGGGGGTCTAGCTAGTTTCTTTTTATAGGGGCGACAGGCACACTGCAAGTTGGGGGGGCTGTCCGGGCTCATGCAGGGGTGCAGGGTGGGGGGAGTTTTGTTGGAATGGGTGGGTTGGGGTGGGGTGTTGTTCGTTTCCACCACAAGGCAAACGTATCTTTGTGTTATCTCTACAGTGCTCTCTGGGGGACGAGTGATGACTTCTGTTTATGATGGGGGGTAGGGGACTGAGTTTGTTGTCCTGGAATGTTAATGGACTGGGGGACAGGATAAAACAAGGTGTGGTCCTGCAGTTCTTGAAGCGAACTTCGCCCGATATAGTTTTTCTGCAGGAGACGCACCTCATTGGCAACTCCTTTTGCGCTATGAATCGACGGGGCTACCGCCTTGTGGCCCATGCGGGCTTCACGTCCGGTTCAAGGGGTGTGGGCATTATGGTTAAAAACTCGCTCCCGTTGGAGATTGATGAGGTGCGCCATGACGATAGGGGACGTTACACGGTTTTGGTGGGCAGACTGGAGGGCAGAGTGGTCGTTTTTGTGTCAGTATATGTCCCACCGGGGCTGCAGACGACCACCTTTGTGGACCTGGGGCACCTCCTCCTTGGCCTTCCGGAGGGGATTCTAGTGGTGGGGGGGATTTTAATGCTGTAGTTTCCGGAACTGTGGATCGTCACCCCCCTAGGGATCTCCCCCGGGCCCAAGAGTGGTTATCTGGCCTCTTGGATACCCTGGGGCTGGTGGATTGTTGGCGTCTAAAACATCCCACGCAGCTACAGTACACCTTCCATTCAGGGGCCCATGGTAGTCTCTCACGGCTAGATTATGTCCTGGTCCCAGCGGCTTATGTAGGGAGGGTGGGAGAAGTGCGCCATTTGGCACGGGGTATTTCGGACCACTCCCCGCTCTTGTTGCACTTTGATGTTTTGCCGAGGGGAGAGGGTAGAGTGGCCCCGATCAATCCCTGGTACCTGCGTGACCCCACCATTCGCGCAGAGCTGATTAAATCCCTTAAGCGCTATTTTGACGAGAATGTGGGGTCTGTGTCATCGGCGGTCTCACTGTGGGAGGCGTTCAAGACAGTACTCCGAGGAGAAGCCCTGTCCCTTATTTCCCACTCCCGGAGGCGCGAGCGGGAGGAGGTGACCCGTGTTGAAGCTGAGATAACCGAGTTGGAGGGGGATCTAGAACGTGGGGTGACGGAGGATAAATTACATGTTCTCCAACTCAAGCAAGCGGCCTATAAGGCCCTCGTCACGGAGGCGGCCAGGGGCCTCAGTAGAGAGCAACAGGGGAGACTGTATGATGTGGGTGATAAGGCTGGTAAATTGATTGCGTGGCTGGATAAAAAAGAGAGAGCGAGTCGTGTTGTCCCGTTGATTGAGAAAACGAATGGTGTGTGTGTCACTGAACCGGAGGAAATTGTCTCCTGCTTCGCGGACTATTTCCGTGGGGTATATTCCCCAGTGTCTTCCCGCTCTGAAGAGGATTCCCATGCCCTGCTCAGAGATATCGCGCTGCCTTCCCTTTCTGAGGAGGACAGAGTGTTGTTGGACGCCGCTCCAACCTCCGAAGAAATTGCCCTCGCCATACGCTCGGTCGCTTCCGGCAAGGCCATGGGTCCTAATGGTCTTCCCATCGAGTTGTATAAGCTGCGACCGGATACGCTGGCGCCGCATCTCCGTGCTATGTTCCTTGCGGCCCACTCGGTGGGTTCCCTCCCGCTAGACCAGCGTCTGGCTACCATCGTGGTTATCCACAAGGAGGGGAGGCCACGGGACCGGGTCACATCCTATCGACCCATTTCGTTATTGAATGCGGAGCCCAAAATTCTCGCCAAGGTTCTGGCCAATCGGCTGGTCGGCGTGGTGTGTGACTTGGTCCACCAGGACCAGTCCGGCTTTATTCCCCATCGTAACACAGCGCTTAACCTGCGGCGTTTGCATGGGGTGCTCGCACGTGTCCCGTTCATGCGGGAGCCGGCCATCTTGGCATCCTTGGACGCCACTATGGCGTTTGACACACTTGAATGGCCATATATTTGGGCGACGCTCGCGAAATTTGGGTTTGGCCCAGGGTTTATCAGCTGGGTTAAATTGTTGTACTCTGGCCCACTGGCGCAGGTGGTTGTGAACGGTAGAGTGTCGGCTCTGTTTGAGTTGGGCAGGGGCACGCGGCAGGGCTGCCTGTTATCGCCGCTTCTTTTTGCGCTTGCCTTGGAGCCCCTGGCGGAGTGGCTGCGGTGGGAACCTTCTATTCGTGGTCTCCGCTGGACCCCCGAGTATGAGGACCGCGTGTCTCTATATGCTGACGATATTCTCCTGTACCTGGCTTCCCCACGTAAATCACTGATAGTACTGGTTGATGTATTGCACTCATTTGGTCGTAACTCCGGCCTTGTCATCAACTGGGCTAAATCGTGCGTGTATGTTCTCTCTGGGGAGGCTCCTATCCTTCCGCGGGGCTGTCCTATCCAGATCGCCCCGCAGGGATTTAGGTACCTGGGTATCTTCATCACCCTAGACGCGGAGGCCCGGTATGATCGAAACCTGCTGCCCCCCCTCCAGCGCCTGAAGGAGGATGTCGCGCGTTGGCGGCGTTTGCCGCTCTCGCCGCTCGGCCGGGCGGCATTGTTTAAGATGATGTCGCTGCCGCGTTTCCTGTACGCTCTGCAGAATACAATGGACCTCGTCCCGGCGCGCTACTTCCGCGAGGTGGAGAGCTTGCAACGCCGCCTGTTCTGGGACGGGAGACCGCGTATCGCCCTGGCAAAGCTGACGCTCCCGTGGTATGACGGGGGGATTGCCCTCCCGGATATTAAACGGTATTATTGGGCCTCCCAGCTGGCTGCGATTAATCACGGCCTATACGGGCCCGCCCTAAACCCGGCCTTTGAAATGGATAAGATGCTACTGCCGGGTGGTGACTATAATCGAGCGCTCTACTCCAGCTCGCTCGACGCACGTCTTACGGGCCCCACGCGTGTCATGGTACGAGTGTGGCACGCGGCTAATGTAGCGATGGGGTGGAAGGATCGTTTGACCCGGGCGTCACCACTGTACGCATCTGAGCAGTTGGGCTCCCTGTGGACCTCGAAGGGCTTCGAGAAGTGGGACATGATAGGCATTAGCAGGGTGGGAGATCTCTGGACGAGGGGGGGATTCAAAACGTTCGGGATGCTGCAGACGGAATTCCAGTTGCAAGACAGGGAGTACTTTCGGTATATGCAGATCCGTCATGCACTATGCTCCGCCTTCCCGGACGTTGCCTCCATCCCGGAGTACTCCCCTCTGGAAGATAGAGTGCTGGATGGACATGTTCCGGAAAGCACAATCTCGTTAATCTATAAAAAACTGATCAATGACCGCGTGGGATTGCTGCTTGATCTTCGCGAGGCTTGGGTTGCCGATGGATTGGAGCTGGACGACGAGGACTGGGTCTCTGCGGTGGCCTCCCCGAAAGAGGTGGCCATACCGGCCCGCCTTCGCTTCGTCCAGCTCAAGATACTCCATAGGGTCTACATAACGGGGCCAAGGCTATTGCGTATGGGCTATGCTGTGGACGGGTTGTGTAAGCGTGGGTGTGGTTCTTTGGGGACCTTTCTTCATATTTTGTGGGAATGCCCAGAGGTGGAGCGATTCTGGCGTGGTGTGCATGAGGTCCTGCGGGTGGTTACGCGTGTGCCGCTGCTGCCTGAAGCGAGGAGATGCCTGTTGAACGTGTGGGAACCAACCGACTATTCGGCGCCACAGACGTGGTGGGTGACTCTGGGATATATGGTGGCCAAGGCCGATATTGCTCAACTGTAGGGTTCCCAGAGGCCCCCGACTGTTTCGGCCTGGAAGGAAAATATGGACTGGTGCATGTTTCGGGAAAAGGTGGTGTATGTAGCGAGAGGTAAGCCTGGGACATGGGTGAAAGTGTGGGGCCCCTGGAACGCCTACCGTGGTGGAATCTGCGCCCCGCCGTTATTGCCCGATCCATCGCCTGCCCCGTCCCCTTAGCCGGTTTAGCTCTCCGGTACCGGGCACTGAGTCCACCCATTCCCTGTTCTGACCTTCTCCCCCCCCTTGATACTCCTATGGTTTGGTAGGGTCCCCCTTCTAGGGGAGCACATGCTGCTGTTTTCGATCGTGGGTTGCCTTGTGGTTGGCTTTTGTTTGTTGTTATTTATGTTTAAAAGAAACCGTCATGTGGGGTCCGTATGGTGTGGCCATCAACGCGGCTAACTCCTGTATGTTTCCCTTTGCCGCTGCCTGCGTTCTACTATGTGTATCTTATGCTCCTCTTGTTTGCTAGCGGCCGGCCTGAAGGTTGTAGGCCCATCTTTGAATATTCTTTGAACTTTGTAATAAACGGTTTCAAAAAAAAAAAAAAAAAACTATCCAACACCATCACACCACAACTTTTAAACAAATTCTGAATCATTATCACAATATTACCATTTTTTCTGGCTATCACTGAAGCATGAGGAGCATGACATGCTACAAGAATGAGTTAAGCTCTTTTCAAAGGTGACTTCTATGCCAGGCAACTGACACATTTTAATCATCCACGAACATGGGGTCACAATATGTCTCCTGGCACTCCATCTAGCCTTCTTCAATTCATTAACCTAATGCCTTGTATAGAGAGCTCTTGCCCAAAACTAGGGAGCCCATCTCATTTATATTGTGTGTCTGCATCATGTACGGTTGACAGAAGGCAGACCTACCTGAGGACATTCTGTTGTAACTTCCCCTTTAATGTACAATTCTACATGAGGAATGTTTAATACATCAGGTGGAATGTTGGGGGGGGGGCGTCTCTGAGATGAGTGTGTTGGTTACAGAGACTGCTGCTGATGTATTTACCTGGTTGGTGGGTGTGAATAAACCTCAACTTCGAAACATTATAGATGTGACTATCGTTTTATTACTGGCGACAGCAGTCACACCCACCAAAGAACTCGGCATGCTTGATGTTTCATGAACAAGTCACGCATCTCCTCTTAAGGTCAGTGTTACGTTTTCGATTAAAAGAGTGGATGTTTAATAAGTAAATAAATTGGGATCTACGTCTATTTCAAGTCTGCTATGGACTGTAGAGTATCAGCAGCAACATGGATTACTTAAAGATTTTCTTATTTATAATTATTACTTTTGATATCGTTAAACACACGAGCTAGCGTTTCAAAAGGAAACTCACTGCGAGGAGAATATGATGCGCGTTCTGGCCTGCGGAGCATTGTGGTGACGCAGAAGCTTAGGGAGACACGAGCGCTCGATTCCTGATAAAACCAGAAGACGCGCTACTTAACTGTGCGCAGGTCTAAAGGAAGTGAGTCATGTACACGTTGACGTACCAACATACTTTAAAATAAGCTAGAAGGCTCATCCATCTTTACGCGGAGAGAATTTAATGTGAAGATCCGTCATCGAGCTGTTTTTCTTTCATGTTTAGAAACAAGAAAATGTACGGCTAAGATTCGTGAAATCTCCTTTTCAAAAAGAAAAAAAAGTTAGTTATTTTAACTTATTTTATCTCTGTTAATTTGCAAGTTTTGGTCAACACCAGCCGGAAGTTTTGAGATATTTATGCATTAATTATTACCTACAAGGAGTGGACACAACCAGCAACTAACTATAAGCACTTTTGGTTAATTTGTTATTTTACTTTATTATATTAGGTTGTTATTTTGGATCATTGTATTAGCTTATTTTATTAGTTTGTTTAGTTGTTTTACTTTTCAGCATGTCAGCATCCAGTGGAATGAGCCACCCACCACAATGTTTGTGTGAACGTGGTGAACCTATTCTTCCATGGAAAAAATGGAAGCCTCTTTTTGACTCGTTCTTGATAGCTATTGGTGGTGAGAAGTTTTCTGCTACAAGAAAACAAGTGGTTTTGCTTCATAATCTTGGCATTTAAAGGAATAAATATTTATGATAGCTTGGATCCTATACCAATTGGCAGAGGGACTGGAGAACCTATCGATGTCTACGAAATGAGTGTGTTATTACTCCAAACTCATTTTGGACCAAGTTTGAATATTGTCATGGAAAGACACAAATTTTTCATGCGTGTACAGGCTAAAGGGGATAGAGTTGGTAACTATGTAGCAGCACTTAAATCCTTAGCCCAAACATGTGACTTTGAACAATTAACTGATTCCCTAATACGTGATCAATTGGTGCGTTGCACAAATGACTCTAGGATTCAGGAAAAATTGTTATCTAAAAATCCTAATCTGAAGGAAGCTATTACTATTGTTGAGAGTATAGAACACAATTCAGACTGGGTAAAAGAAATGCAAAGCACTACTGTGCCGACTGAAGCTGTTGCTAATGTAAAAAGGGATGAATTTGATGGTATTGGTTATGACACCCCAACGGCCACTGTATGTAAATTAAATAGTAAACAGGAGAAAGGGTCTGGTAAGTTTGATAAACAAAGATTTAACAACAATTCCAGTAAGGATACAACATTAAGATGCCCTAGATGTGGGAGTCAAAACCATGGACCCAATTTTCCTAATTGTTTTGCCAGAAGTATGAATTGTAGGAATTGTGGGAAAAAAAGGGCATTATGCTCGCATGTGCAAGAACAACAAAGTAAACATGATGATTGATGATGAAATGTTTTCTCAAGAAGCTATTCACTGTATTACGAGAAGTGTCAGTAACATGGTACAAGATGTAAAGGATGTAGATATAGATGTTGTAGTCATGCCAAAATGTGACGTGTATATTGGTGACAAATTGGTCCCAGCTCTGGCTGACTCGGGTTCACCATATACATTGTTAAGCAACACATTTTGGAATTCCACTTTTGGGATTAACAATGTAGTACTTTTGTCACCTGATATTAATCCTGTGGGCTTTGGTGGACAGAGTATTGCCCTAATTGGGTATTCTATCCAGTCCATCATATTTAATGGTAGGGAAACTGTTGGTAAAGTGTACGTTGCCAAACGTGGTGATAATTGTTTTGGTTGGCGACACCAAAAAGACCTTGGAATTATTTTGAATCCCAATGCGCCTGATCAGGTAATGTTGGTCACACATCAAAGTGATGGCTAGGACATTGTTGGAAGGTATCCTAAAGTCTTCAGTGATAAACTTGGTCTTCTCAGTGGATTTAGTCACAAAATAATTTTGAAAACAAAGGCAAAACCTGTAGTGCACAAGGTCAGGAAGGTCCCAAATCTCATGATGAAACCCCTTCAGGAAGAAATCCACAGATTACTTGAGATGGGGATCATTGAAGAAATAGAGTCCTCCGAATGGTTGGCTCCGATAGTTCTAGCACACAAAGACAAAGTCAGCAAAATTGGGATGTGTGTTGACTTAAGTTTAAATAATTGTGTCTGGGTTGACAGGCAGCCACTACCGAACATTAATGAAGCTTTGGCCAAATAGGGTGGTGCATGTATTTTTAGCGTGATGAACTTATCATCAGCCTATCACCAAGTTATGCTACATGAAAACTCAAGAGCTCTAACGCCATTTGTCGCACCTCGGGGTGCATATAGATTCATCAGAATGCCATTCAGGTTGGTAAGCGCCACTGCTTGTTTTCAGAGGTTGATGAAAGATGTTTTAGCTGGCATAGATTCAGTTATTTACTTCCAGGACGATATACTTGTTTATGGGAAAGACAGAGTCAACCATGATGAAGTGCTGTTCAAAGTACTGTCTAGACTACAAGAATGTGGACTCACTTTAAAAAGTGAGAAATTTTAAATTCAGAGTTGGATCTGTATCTTACCTGGGATACTCTATTTGTAGCGAAGGCATTAGTCCCAAAATTGATCTTGTTGAAGCAATATTACCTGATACATTGAACAAAGATCAGGTGAAATCATTTCTTGGGTTATCCGAATATTATTCGAAATTTGTGTACAATTTTGCGAGTGTTGTTCAGCCTTAAAAGATTACTGTTAAAAAAGGGTGCAGATTTTATATGGTCTGAAGACAGTATTAATGCATTCAACAAAGTTAAGAATGAAATTGCACGTATGCCAACTTTTGGTCATTTCGATGTATTAAAAAAAAACATTTTGACTACTGATGCACGTGTGCGTGGTTTGGGTGCTGTCCTATCTCAGGTTGTTGATGGCAATGAAAGAGTCATAGGTTTTGCCTCACATTCACTAAAAGGAGCTGAAGAGCATTACTCAGTAATTGAACGTGAGGCATTGGCATGTTCATGGGCGATCAACCATTTTAGATTCTACCTATGGGGTTTACCATTTTTGGTCAGGATAGAACACAAACCTCTAGTTCAGATTTTCACTTTCAGAAATGTTGAAAGTACCACTCCTAGAATAAAAAGGTGGGTTGAAGTACTCTGGGAATAGTAGTAGTAAGAACTTTATTCGGTAGCCAAGTACCATCAAAGTATGCAAACATATAACATTACAATAGATACATCAGAGTACATTTTTAAAATATCTTCCAGCACAATTCAATTTCCCTGTTTTTTACAGAAAATAGAGGCTATTCAAAATTCTTTCTATTCCATTATTACTAGCATATAAGAGCAAAAGCTGTAGATATACTAGGCTGTGTGCAAATAGTGCAAAACACTTAAAAAAGTGTACGATTTACCTTTCTACGTAATACATAAGGTACATAAAATCCGTAAATTTTACACAATTAATTTCAGACAATAGTTAAAAAAGAATTAATCTAAGCACTAGCAATCCAGTTCAGTAATCTACTGCGTTTGTATCAGACTCCCTGTAAAAATGTGCTCGTAGCAATAACAATAACAGGAGTAGTATCGCTTTTTAAAATTCTGAGAGCCACTCTGGGAATATAACTTCAATGTAGAGTACCTACCTGGTTTTAAGAATATCCCGGCTGATTTTCTCTCAAGGATGCCTGTGGACAAAATTATTCCAACCAGTTCTGAGTGTTCCATATCCTGGGTGAAAGAATCAGCAATTAATAAAGCTGAATGGGAAGCTAGCTCTGAGAGTGACAAATCTAGGAAGCCTGTGATGGAATATGTGGTCAATGGTTGGCCAGTATTTAATGATGTTCCCCTGTATGCAAAATGATTTTGGAATGTATGTGATGAATTAAACATTGCGGACGGGGAGCTTTTTCATGGCGAAAGATTAGTTCCTCCATACATGATGCGAGAAAAAATAATCTTTCTGGCGCATGAAGGCCATCTTGGGCAGAGTTTAAATCAAAGCCAGGGTTAGAAAATCGTATTGGTGGCCTGAGGTTGATCGCTAAGTAGAAGAAGTTGTTAGGGAATATACCTTTTGTGCTGGCAGTGATAAATCTAGGAAGGTAAATGCTGCACCTCTTTCACTTGTTGCCTTACCTGAATGTCCCTGGTCCAAGCTGGCTATAGATATTGTAGGACCTTTTGATCTTCTGTCTTCCACTGAGAGGTTTGTAGTTGTCCTTGTTGATTATACCTCCAAATGGGTCTCAGCTTGTTGCATGAGTTCTGTAGTTACAAAAAATATTAGAGAGTTTCTTAATGATGCTTTTACCTCTGAAGGCATACCTGATACCATAGTCTCTGATAATGGGGTGCAGTTCACTTCTAAAGAGATGACACATTTTTAAAAAGATCTCTCCATCACCCACCATCGTACTGCTCTTTATGCACCACAAGCCAACGGTTTGGTGGAAAGCATGAATAGGCTTATAAGGGCTTCTGTACAGACTGCTATTGAAACGAGATCTATTGTGGGCACATAGAAACACTCCTAACAGTGTGACTGGTTGCTCATCATTTTAAGAAACTCAAGGGTAGAGCAGCTGGATCTAAACTCAATCCAGTTTGGCTGAGTGTGAAAGATGGGAGCAATAATGTTGCTGATTGGAGAGTAAAAAAGTATCAAGAGAAATATAACCAAAGATTTGATACCAAGATGGGGGTTCGCAAGTGTGTTTGGAAGGTGGGTGATTTAGTATTTGTCAAAAAAGCTGTGTGGTCTCCCAAAGGTGAAAGCAAATTTTTTGGACCTAAACGTATTATCAAAATTATGAGAAGTTTTGTGATGTTTAGTGGTGGTGATGTCTGGAGCATGTCCCGTTTGTCAAAATGTGGAAGGGAGGATGGTAATTTGGGGTCTCAGACTAATCATTTCCACCGTGGTAATGTGAAGGTCCAGTCTGATCCGTTATGTCGTGATAAACTAGATACATTTTCCTCCTTGCTCATTTCTTGTATTCTGGGTTTCTCATGATTTGTTGTTGATATATATTTATATATTTAAAGTTTATCCTCATTGTTTTATTCCTTCTCTCTTGTACTTTTCCTCTTTTCCTATTTCTTTCTTTGTGTCAATATTATAAAGGGAAGATGTGTTGTAACTTCCCCTTTAATGTACAATTTTATGTGAGGAATGTTTAATACATCCGGTGGAATGTTGGGGGGGTCTGTGAGATGAGTGTGTTGGTTACAGAGACTGCTGCTGATGTATTTATCTGGTGGGTGTGAATAAACCTCAATTTCAAAACATTATAGATGTGACTATCGTTTTATTACATTCTGCATCAGGGACACTCATTTGGAATGTGTGCCATACTCATTTGTGTTTTTTTACATACTTTGCAGATCACATGTGAAAGCAGACTCATCTGAGATTCTGTTCCAGGATTTGGTTCCAATCTACGCTTGCATTCAGCTACTTCTATGAGGCTGACAGTAGTAAAAGTGATCTTCAGACAATTTGATTAGATTTTGAGCTCTACCTTATCACCGCTAGAAGGCCCTGATGTCCCTTTGCATGCTTGCCTGACAATACCTGAAGCCATATCCATTGCATCCTCAGCTTAGTTCTGTGAACGTGTTTCTTCCTGGTATCTGCATGCACTATTTCAGCAACAGAAATGAAGGAGAGACTTTAACTGCTCTCACCTGCCATGTGCTGCAGTTGTGTCACCCATACTCTTTGCCGAAATCTGCCCACCCTTTGTAGGTATGCGCTGCCTACACTGAGACCGCCTACCCTGTTTCATTTGCCTGCATTCTGGACCTCTCCCTAAGAACTGGAAGAATCCGGATTTTTGTTACTGCATCTGCAGTGGTCAGTCACATTTACTATGTGCAGCATCCTGCTTTATCTGTTCTCTATCCTACCACAAAATCTCACGTTTTGACAGCTTACCTTTCTGCCTTTCATTTCATTTATGTGTCCTGCCTTACTGTCTTGTCCCTGCTTGACTTCTGTTGCCATGTATTTGTTGTGTTCTGTATTCCTTAAGTCCGAGTTTCCTTTACTGTTAGCCTTCATCTGAATCCGGTTTAAGATCCATGTGCCAGGCAGATGTTGTCCAAGTCCCTGTTGCCTACCTCTATGAATTTCTGTGTATTTCTCTGTAACAATAGGGCCTAAATTATCACAGTGCCTGTTAGGTATAGTATCCACATGAGCGCTGAATTGCGGCCATAATATCTTTAGTCCCGTCATGATTACTATTCTTGAATTTGTCTCTTACTACTTTACATCTTTCGTGCCATTTGATCTTGCGCTAGTGTAGTCCCCATGTACATCCCTGCTGAAATGCAATTTACAGCTTTATCGGGCGCCTCCTGAGATGTTGTGCTCAGTGTGTAGCTAAGCTCCAGCATGGCCAGAACTGTCCTGCACTTAGTACTGAGACTTAATACTCATAGCTGCCAGCAGAAGCATCCTGCTATGTGTTATGTGACATGTATGGTGACAAGGGCGTTACAGAATGCAACGCTGGAAGACAAGTATCAGACGTAAGCTTTTGCTTCACTTCCCAAGTAAGCACCATGCTTTTCATAGTCAAGGTGTAGTCAAGCCTATTTAAGAGCCCTTTCCAAGATGGTGGTCAGTACATAGGATGTGGTCTTTAAATCCCAATCGAAGATTAAGCATGGTTCTGTTTTTGTGATGTCAGTTCCTCTTAGACCATATATAAGGAGGAAGTTCAGAATTAAAGATGCGCTACAATGATTTTATTCCCTATTTTTTGTAGCAACTTCATCACTTGTTTCTATTTTTTTCTCGTCAATTTTTGTTTCTTGCATCAGGCACTCCAAGTAAATACTTTGGGGCTCATTACATTGCTGGTCGTTAAAGCTGTCCGACTGGCGTGGTAGCTGGAAAAATCCGACCACAGGGGACTATCCGACCGCCCCATTACGATATATGCTCTGTAGAACTCCAGCAGTCGTAAAGATATCTATTCTGTCTGATGAGGTCATAAAGCTTTCAGCTCCGACCGATGCAGTCGGAAAGCCAGTGATTTCATATAAAAACGTCGACTCCCCAGCAGCACGACCGCTGAGGAGATTATGACGAAACTGCGGACCTGTCTGACGAACTCTGCGGTCTGGTATTGTCGGTCGACCGCAGCGGCTCTGCTAGCCCAAAACAAAATAACTGTTCCCATAGCAACCTGTGTAAAAAACATTTCACACAGCTGATGGTTATTCCCTAGGTGGACACACCTACACTGCAAATTATAAAACACACCCCCTCCCTGACCACAATCCTTTGCTAACACTCTGCAGTCAAGGCTCACTCACCACATCAGTCAAGAGAGAAAAAGGAGACATTCACCACTGCACACTATCACACTCACCTATCTTCATGCACTAACCCTTTTCACCTATACACCTTACACATTCTTTTCCACCTTCACTACTACAATCACAGTTTCACTAGCGTTTTTTCCACACCATTTAGTACATCCCAAAAAAAGTGCCCAAATTCACACACAAGGAGTTGTCAGTGATGGTAGATGAAATCATTAGAGTAGAACCACAATTGTTTGGAGCCCAGGTCCAAGAGACCCCTGTTGCCAGGAAGAATCAAATGTGGGGGGAGGAGCCAAGATGGCGACCGGAGCAGACGCTTGAGCGCCCGGCTCCGTCGGCCCTTGGCCCCGGACTATTATCCTGACTCCTATCCTTGCCGATTCTTGAGGTGAAACGTGTACGACGACGCGCTGTCCACGCCGCCACTTCCCCGAAGTCTCAGCCCGCCCGGATGCCGGAGTTTTTGGTGCTTTTGTTCTCCGCCCTGGACCCCTGCTCCATTGTGGCCTTTGCCGGCCCCCAGGAAGCTCCGCAGACCCGCTAGCGCAAATCCGAGCCCCGCGGTCCCGACCTCACCTAACATCACGGACTGTCGCCAGATGAGCCTGGGGAAGGACGGCCAGACACCTCCTGCACCCTGCGCCTGAAGGGCTGGGGCTGTAAGGTAAGCCCCGGTGAGGCGGATCTCCTGCCCCGATCTGTGGACCGCGCTGTGGGAGGCTGCCGACCCCCTTCTTCTATTGCCTAGTCGGCTGCAAAGAGAACCCGAGGGAAGGGAGGCGCCTGTTGGCCTTCCCGGTTGCGGCGCAGACCTGAGGGGAACTGACTCCTTGCTACGACCCCCCCCCCTGGCCATTGTACCGTCCGGCGGTAAAACATGGCGTTGTTTGCTTGCTCGCGGCTGGGGGGTGATACTCCGGTCTTGCCCGCTTCCCGCTTCGCCCTCCCTCCACCAGACACCAGATCCACGGTGCCGTCCCGGATTGCTGCCGATGTGGGGGTGCAGCTTCCGCTGACATGCGGCTCCGTACTGGCCGTCCTGCGGGACTTTCGTTTACAAATGTTTGCTCGCTTTCAGGCGCTAAGTGAGCAGTTTGACTCCCTGTTGTCGGCTGCGGGCCGTGAGCGCTCCGTCTGTCATCAACACGGCGTGGGTCTGCCAGTGCTTTTGTCCTCTTGCGGGGACGCAACGGCTGTGTGTGATCGTGCTACACTGGTGCCTGCATCTGGCTTTCCCGGCACCCAGGATCAATTGCTCTCCAGCTTAACAGCGGATACTTTGTTTCCCCGTTCATTGCTGCCTGCTTCATTGTTGCCTGCCTCACCGCGTCTGCAAGAGTATCCAGCTGAGCAACACCTAACATCCTCGAGGAATCGTTCACGGTGGCCTACTGCTTCTTTTCTGTGGAACTCCTGTACTCTACATGCCATGTCTGGACTTTATGTGGTGCACAAAGGGACCTCTACAGATGGTCGGCGGCCATTTTGGGATTCTACTTCACCATCTTCTCCCAAACGGCCATATTGTCTTTGTCTGCACGGGATGCGGGGCCTTCATGTAGGGGCTGGCTTAATCTCAAGCCCGCGATCGGGCCAGGGCTAGACTGATTAATATCGCCATGGTTTCACGGAGGGGCTGGACTGGGACTGGAACTGTATTTGTACTTTGTGCGCATTCGTCGCGATTTGTCTTCCTTCATCTACATTGTTGTGACAATTCATTTTCACACGACCGCTTTTGGGGTAGTGGGTTCTCAGTGTGTGGAAGCCAAAGATGGCCGATGGTTTAGGGCGCTCTGATGATACGTAGGCTCCTCCCCACCTTCTTCTTTTTGGGAGTTTAGATTAGAATAGTCCTATTCTTTTCTCACCCCCTTTAACATAGGTGTATTGTTTTCTTATCTTTCTTTACTTTATTCTTACTCTCTTTCTTGTCTATATTTCGGGTTTATTGGGCGACAGGCACTATGCTGGGGGGGGGGAAGGCCGTAGCCTCCGCATTGGTGTAGGGTGGGGGGGTAACTTACTGTTTCTAATAAGTTCTATGGGCCTTTTTTCTCTTTCTGTTTCTGCGCTATACTTGTTTCGATTCTGGGTCCGGGTGGGGGTTGACTGAGTGGGGGCGGCACTGGAGGGGTGCGTACTTGCTCATGTGACTATCCTGTTATATAACTGCATTGCCTCACTGCCTGCGATTTTACTTCCATTGCTGTCTTAATGATGCTGCTGCTCTCCCGTGTGGTGAAGATATCGTGCGGACTCGAATCTCCTTGGTTCTTATTCTTCACTGACTATTTCCCTGATAAACTTATTTTGAAAACTTTAAAATTAACCTTCACTTCTCCTTTCCCTGGGGTCAAGGATCTCTCCAGTGTATGTTTCATAAATCGTTGCTAACCTTGACCGTTGAAGCACAGGGGCCGTAATGTTTGTATCAGTGCTTAACCGTATCGTGGCCGGCCTGAAGGTTGTAGGCCCGTATTTGTTCTTTTAATATGCACGAATAAAGGGTTTAAAAAAAAAAAAGAATCAAATGTGGGACAGGATTGTGAACAAAGTCAATGCTGTAGGTAGCACCCTGCACACACTGCGTGACTTCAAGAAGTGGTGGCACGACATCAAGGGCTGGGTAAAATACCTGGCCAACAGGAACCACGAAGCGGCTCACAGGACTGGCGGGGGCCCTCTAGTGCCACCACTTACATACACTGCATCAATCAATCAATCAATTAGGGATTTATAGAGCGCACTACTCACCCATGAGAGTCTCAAGGCTCTCGGGCAGCTCTGAGGTTAACCGAAGAGCCAGGTCTTGGGGTCCTTTCTAAAGTTTGCAGTGTAGGGCTTCGTCTGATGCTGAGGGGGAGTTCATTCCAGGTCTTGGCTGCGATGTAGAAGGATCTGCCCCCCATTCTGGCTCTGTGGATGGGGGGACCTTGGCAAGGGCTAAGTCTGCGGAGCGGAGGCTTCTCTTGAGGGCGTGGAAGGAGATTCTTTCACTGAGGTATTGGGGTCCTGTGTTATGGAGGGCTTTGTAGGCATGTGTGAGCAGTTTGAGGGTTACTCTCTTTTCAACAAGAAGCCCGTGGAGAACACAAAGGTGCTGGGGCATGTAGTCATGTCATGGTATGCTAAGGACGAGTCTGGCTAGGGCATTCTGGATGGTCTGGAGTTTGCAAAGGAGTATTTTGTTGATTCCGGTGTGGAGCGCATTTCCGTAGTCTAGCCTGCTGGTGATGTGTGCGTGGGTGTTGGTCTTCCTGGAGTCAGGGGGATCCATTTGAAGGTCTTGCGGAGTATACAGAGGAAGTTGAAGTATGTGGAGGACACAGCGTTGATCTGGTGGTTCATGGTGAGTGAGGAGTTGAGTATAATGCCGTGGTTGCTGGTGTGGTCCATTGAGTTGGGTGGGTTTCTGAGGGCCGGGGCCACCTGGTGTCGTCCCATACGGAGGGGGTGGGTCCAAGGATGAGGACTTCTGTTTTCTATGAGTTGAGCTTCATGCAACTGCTGCTCATCCAGGATGCGACGTCCTTCATTCCTTCCTGGAAACTGTGCCTGGTGATGTCAGGTTCCTTCTTGAGGGAGAGGGTGAGCTTGGTGTTGTTGGTGTACGATCCTATGCTGAGTCCGTGTTTTCTGACGATGGTTGCGAGGGGGGCCATGTAGATGTTGAAAAGCTTGGGACTGAGGGAGGATCCTTGGGGTACTCCACATCTGATCTCTGTGGGTTCGGAGAGGAAGGGCAGGAGTCTTATTCTTTGTGACCTGCCCGAGAGAAAATAACTAATCCAGTCTAAGGCAGTTCCCTGGATACATGCGTCGTGGAGTCTGGTGGATAGTGTATGGTGGAAGACCGTGTCGAAGGCTGCTGAGAGGTCTAGTAGTATGAGAGCCGGAGTGTGGCCTTGATCGAGGAGGGTACGGATGTCATCTGTGGTGGCTATGAGGGCAGTCTTGGTGCTGTGGTTGCTGCAGAATCCAGATTGAGATGAGTCGCGGATGTTATTGGTTTCTATGAAGTGCATTAGCTGGGTGTTGACAACTTTCTTGATGACTTTGGTGGTGAAGGGGAGAAGAGAGATGGGCCTGTAGTTCTTGAGGTTGGTCAGGTCTGCGGGGGGGTTCTTGAGGAGGAGTTTGACTTTGGCATGTTTGCAGTCGCCGGGAAACGTGGCTGTTTCGAGGGTGAAGTTGATTGTCCGTCGTAGTTCTGGTGCGATGGCGGAGGTGGCCCTGTGGAAGATGTGCAGCAGGCAGGGGTCAGTGGGTGCTCCTGAGTGGATGCTATTCATAGCCTTTGCGGAGTCTTCTGTGGTGACAGGGGTCCAGGTGAGGAGGGTCGGCTGGGTGGCGTCGCTGGTGGAGGTTGGAGGGTCGGTGCAGTGGTCTTGGTTGTCAAAGTTGCTGTAGAGCGTCCTGATCTTGTGGAGGAAGAAGGAGCTGAGTTTGTTGCAGAGGTCCTGGAGGGAGTGGCGTCAGTGGTTTCGCTGTGGGGTCTGGTGAATTCTTGTATGATGGTGAAGAGTTCCTTGGAGTTGGTGGGAGTTAGAGAAGATTCTGTCCTGAATAAAGTTTCTCTTCGTTGTTCTGATGAGTTGATGGTGTGCCGTGGTGGCAACCCTGTAGGCGGTGCGTGCTTTCGGGGTTTTGCTGTTTCTCCAGGCTTTCTCCAGTCGTGGGCATGAGTGCTTGGATTCTCGACGGTCCGTGATGAACCAGGTGGCTTTTGTGTTGTGTCATCTGTCGGAATTCTGGAGGGGGGCGCAGGTCATTGGCTGCAGTATTGGCGTCTATCGTGGTGGTGGGGAGAGTGCGGCTGAGGGCGATGTGAGGTGTTCTTCGGTGATCTTGCTCCAGTTTCTGTGTGGGAGGCATGGCATCGGCTTGTGTGTGGTGGGTTTCGAGAAGGAGAAATAGCCGCAGTGGTGGTCCGTCCAGGTAGGTTCCGTGGTGTGACTGAAGCGGATGTTGTTTCCTCAGGCGAAGATGTGGTCAAGGGTGTGTCCTGCTGTGTGGGTGGGGGTGGAGACGAGTTGTTTCAGTCCAATGTTGGCCAGGTTCTCTAGGAGGGCGGTGGTGTTGGAGTTGCTGCGGTTGTCTACGTGGAAATTCAGGTCTCCGAGCAGTATGTAGGCAAGGGCGTGGGGGACGATGCAGTCTGCGATGGTGTTAATGAACTGAAAGCGGGGTCCGGGTGGTCTGTAGGCATGTGTTCCATGGAGTGTCGTTCTGGGTTTGGGCTGGATCTGGAAGTGGATGTGTTCCATGGGGGGGCGAGGCTTCGTTCAAGTTGGAGGTTGTCAGTCGGAGGGAGCTTTTGTGGACGATGGCGGGGCCTCCCCCTGGGCGGTTGGGGCGGTCTTTCCTCAGGATCTTGTTTCCGTCGGGGACACTGGTTGCGATATCGGGGGCGGAGCTGGAGTTGGTCCAGGTCATTCTGAGGAAGGCGGCGTCGGGCGATTCGGTGTTGAAAAGGTCCCAAATTTCTACTGAGTGTCTGCGCACGTTGAGGAGGATGCAGCTCAGGGGTTTGAGTGCGCTGGCGTCCGGTGAGTTGGCGTGGCAGTCTGGGTCCGGAGGTGGGTGAAGGTGCTGCGGCAGGAGAACGGGTCTTGGGAGTTTCTCGGTGTCAAGAGCAGGCAGTTGTTGTTGCGTCCAGGGTTGAACGCGTGGAAAGTTCTGGGGTCGTAGTGGCGGGGGGTTGCGGGACCAGAGTCCTGGTGCTGTTCGCAGTCAGGTCGTGGACGGGCACAGATGGGCTTGCCTTTGGTGCACCTTAGGCGCGGCCGCACTGCGGCCTTCATTAAGTAGGGGTCGGGGGAAGGTAAAGCAGCTGGGAGGCCGGAGTGGGAACAAGCTGTGGGGGGTGGGGGCGCGGGAGCAGCAGTGGCACGAAAAAAAGGCAGAAACAGGGCAAACAGAAAAATAGGCAAGAAAAAGGCAAAGACGGAAAAACAGAAAAAAAGACAAAATAAACAGAACAGAGAAAGACAGAAAAGGCTGACAATGCAGACCAGAAGAAGAGCAGGCTCTTCCACTAGAACACTGGGGATGAGGCGCAGACAGGAGCCTGCTGGTGGAGGAGGGCCTGGAACACCTACCTGGAGACCAAAAGGTGCTGGGGGCTGTACTGTAAGGACGGAGCTGCGCGAGGGGAGAGTAGGAGGTAAGAAGTCTTGCTCGCCTTGTCACGCAGCGGCCGCCATTAAGTAGGGGTCGGGGAGGGAGAGAAGCTGGGAGGTGGGAGCAGGAACACGCTAGGGGAGGGGCCCACGGGAGGAGCAGTAGCTGGGAAAAAAAGCAGAAACAGGGCAGACCAAAAAAATAAGCAAGAAAAAGGAAAAGACAGAAAAACTGAAAAAAAGACAGAATAAACAGCAGAACAGAGAAAGATAGGAAAGGCTGACAGAGATGAACAGCAGAAGAGCAGGTTCTTCTACTAGACCACCAGGGATGAGGCACAGGCAGGAGCCTGTGTGTGGAGGTTGGCCTTGAACACCTACCTGGAGACCCAAAGGCAGTGGGGGCAGTGCCTTAAGGGCAGAGCTGCGCGAGGGGAGATCAGTTACCCTGACCAGGAGGTCAGAGGTCTTGCTCTGCATGGGAGGAGAAGGTGCTTGCCACACTACATCCAGAGAGTTATTCTGGAATGGCTGGGAAAATGGAGACTGGTAGGTACTAATTGCAAAATGCAACAACACTTTCAGGTGTTGTTTTGTACACCTATTGCTATCAACTATCATGTCCAATTCTCACATATGTAGTACCCACTGCTATCACCCCAGAGCCATTTGGCAGCCATTTCACTTCTCTGCTTCTCCATACAGGTAGGTATCCATCTCACTAGGATGGTTTGGGACAAGCATCCAGCACCACAACTACCTCCAGGTCCTCTCGCTTCAGCACTCTACATGATGTAACACTGCTATCACCCCAGAGCCATTTGGCAGCCAAGTCACTCCTCTGTTCTCCTTAAAAGTAGGTAGCCATCTTACTAGGGTGAATTGGGACAGGCAGCCAGCACTACAACTACCACCAGGCCCTCTTGCCTCAGCACTCTACAGGGTGTAACACTGCTCTCACCCCAGAGTCATTTGGCAGTCATTTCACTCCTCTGCTTCTCCTCACAGGTAGGTAGCCATCTTACTAGGGTGGGTTGGGACAGGCAGCCAGCACTACAACTACCACCAGGCCCTCTACCCTGAACAGCATGTAACATTGCTCTCACCCCAGAGCCATTTGGCAGCCATTTCACTCCTCTGCTTCTCCTTAGAGGTAGGTAGCCATCTTACTAGGGTGAGTTGGGACAGGCAGCCAGCACTATAACTACCAAGAGGCCCTCTTGCCTTAGCACTCTACAGGATGCAACACTGTTCTTACCCCAGAGCCATTTGGCAGCCAAGTCACTCCTCTGGGTATCCTTACAGGTAGGTAGCCATCTTACTAGGGTGGGTTGGGACAGGCAGCCAGCACTACAACTACCACCAGGCCCTCTAATCTCTACACTGAACATCATGTAACACTGCTCTCACCCCAGAGCCATTTGGCAGACTTTTCATTCCTCTGCTTCTCCTTACAGGTAGGTAGCCATCTTACTAGGGTGTATTGGGACAGGCAGCCAGCACTGCAACTACCAACAGGCCCTCTTGCCTCAGCACTCTACAAGATGTAACACTGCTCTCACCCCAGAACCATTTGGCAGCCTTTTCACTCCTCTGCTTCTCCTTAAGGTAGGTAGCCATCTTACTAGGGCGGGTTTGCACAGGCAGCCAGCACCACAACTTCCACCAGGCCCTCTACCCTACCCCCTACACTGAACAGGGTGTAACACTGCTCACACCCCAGAGCCATTTGGCAGCCTTTCCCCTCCTCTGCTTCTCCTTACAGGTAGGGAGCCATCTTACTAGGGTGTGTTGGGACAGACAGCCAGAATACAAACCATTGTATTAACAGGTTAGCTGGCGAGCAAATCCCTTGTAATTGTTACTGGAATAGTGTCATTACAATAACCGTGGCAATGCTAATTCGACATTATGGTACGTCACTTAAAAAGTCATTCTAGACATGGTGCATTACATAATCAAACTGTGGACGTGGGGTGCAACAAAATGAGGACAAAGTACCAAAGGGGGTGTAGGGTAGTCGCCCGAGACCCATTGCCACGTGTGCTACAAAGGGATAGCCCTGTCAGAGCCTAATGGTAGCAGCCCCATAGTGTAGGATCATATTTTATGTGAGTGGGGCCTGCTCTGTGTATGTGTACTTCCAGGTGCTATGAGCTGGGTTACTGGTCTTGTTCCCCTTCCTGGGGCTCCTCTGTGGTAGAGTCAATGTCCTGCAAGTTCGATACCATAGTGTCCCAGTGATTCGCCAGAGGAAACCTACAGATCCCAAGCAGGTCCTCTCGGCGCAGTGCCACCCCCTCTCCGCCCTAGCCTAGTTGAGTAGGGAACGGCGCCGTGCTATTAAGTGAGGTGCCATCGGGGATTTCCATCTTTCGGTTATTAGGCGTTTTGCCGCCATTATTCCCAGATCGAGAAATCGGGTGGTTGCCCTGTGTTTTCTCATTCCTACTGAATAGGTGCAGTATGTGCACCTCCCAATGAAAGGGGATGTCGCGAGTTCTTACTCCTTTTTCCTTAAGTTTTATTTTTGTAATTGTAAAAAATTACGAGAGAATTCTCTCAATTATTTTTACGTATATTTTTAATTTTACAATTTAAATTTGTTTACTAACTGTTAATACAGGTGTGTCTTTTTTAACTTAATGAGTGAAAAAATAAACACATATCCATTACACATGAGAAATAAATTGCATGTATGAGCAATTTAAAAATGCACAAATCCAGAGGCAAGATAAGATAAGATAATTTTATTGCACAATTACATAAAATCATTGTAATTGACTAGTTAAAATCGAGTTGAGAAAACATACTTTTCCAACATTATATAAAAAACTTTTAGCAATTTATAATCCTGTTAGTCTTAAAATTAAAACTTGGTTCACCATTCTATCAGCTTTAAAGGAGAAAAAAAATATAACGGTTGACTGGGCTCGTGCGTGAGATGGTTATAGTTCTGTTCAGTTACCAGAGTCCATCATGGATTTTACAGCTGTCATGAATTTCATAAAATGAGCGGCCAGTTGCACTGAGTCGCCTTTCATACACTCTACCAAAGCTTCTTGACATGTCCGTATTAGAATACACCAAATAGGGGGCTCCTCTTTTCCGCAGAGTTGGCACTGTGTGGCTATATCTTCCTTATACCTTTGGCCGCGTACTTATATGCCAACAGTGGAATTAATCTGACCAGTAGTCCCATTAGTTGGCGCTTCATTATTGGCTTTAAAGGAGATGACTGGTAGTATGGCAAGCCCCTGCTGTTATAAAGTTTTGACGCCCAACTTTCATGGTTTTCAAGGCTAGTGCATCACAATCGGTCGTTATTAGTCTTGCTTGCTTAGTTAGTAGTTTAGCTGCTGCAGCTGTCCAGAGCCAATGTAAACAGACAATTCATAAGAAAACAAGAAAAAAAGTAGCTTACCATCACATACGGCGACAAAGGAGTTGATTTGCTTCGTGGTCAAGTTACAGTAGCAAATGAAGGATTGGACAGTTGGGTTCATGGTGGAAAAAAGGCACGCTTCTACCTCTTATGCCTTCAATTCTGCCAACTCAGGTTTGGAGGTTTACTCGCCACAGTTTCCTCAACAGAAAGGCACATCATGATTGGCCTGGCAGAAATATTGGCTGGACTCCCTCCGACAGCCGCTTTTGCCTATGATGCCGTTGACGCTGGTGGAAAATTCTGTCGGAGACGGTGGCACTCAGACAGACTATCGTCCATAGACCCTCCAACATATCAATAGAGTGGGCGGACAGCCTAGTAGGCCGTCGGAGAAACAGTCGAAAAATTGATGGGGAGGACCAGATCCACCAAGATCTAAATCAGGGCCTTAGTCCTGAGAGGAGATAGGGATCACTCCCTTGAGAAGGGGAAGGAAGCGCCTGTGGTCAGGAAGGGGAACAATGCTGACATTACCATCAATTGCCATACCTTGGATTATTAACAGTTAATCTTGAAGGTGAAAGTCCTGAGCATTCTGGTAACAGAGAGACAGAAGTGACTAGTTATCTCTAGCATCTGGCACCAACGGACTGGAATAGTGACCTTATTATACCACAAAATTAGTGACATCATCAAGAACACTGTACCACAAGATTATTTTAGCTATCTGAAAAATATGATTGGAGGATCATAAGTACAACCTTCACAAACAATGGTTTTACTGCTATCTCAGCCCTATGAGGCTCTGGGGCTCATTTAAAGTTTAACCAACCAGCCGCCGAACGGGTGGTTCTCCCTTTGCATTTCTCGCCCACTAAGCTCAGCGTTTACAACTAGGTTGTAAATCTGTTGTTCTCCAATGCAGCTTCTACCTCCATGTCTGTAGATGCTTCGGTAAAATAGATAATGAGAGCATGGTAGACCTGTCAAAATAATGTTTTTTCAAAATACCAACCCCATCATAGCAGGTGCCTTTCATTGAAAAAAATATAAGTATAGCCCATCGTGTGCTAGGGGTTATCTCCCCTCATGTGCAGAAATGTATAGACTTTTTCTGTCTGGGACTACCAAGGCTGACATTGTAGCCCAATGCAGGAAAGATAGTGGTGTGAATGATACTAAAATCAGTAGCACTGTTCTACATTGGGCAGCCAATCAGTTCCAGCAATAGGTTACCCCAGTAGCAGAAATGGGGGCAGCTCACCATCAGAAAACCGATGTCCCCCTGACGTCTTAATAAGGCAGGTGAACCGAACACACATCTATCAGTTTTTGATACACATGTGTGTTTCATGGTTGTACAGTGGCCTTGAACTTTAAGTCTCAACAAATAGAAAACATTCTACTTCCCTGATGATCCAGAAATCTCCAAACTTTCTAAAAAAGTATTCCTGGACAACAGGTCCTGTGTTTAAGTTGTAGTAAGAATTCTCACAATTCCCAGGTATGTTCCCTGCCAAATACCTAGGTGAAACGATCTTGGATTACTACTGCGACAAATTCAACACCCTCCATCTGCAGAGTCTTCTGCACTCCACTTACAGACATTAGATGATGATGATGATGATGACATTAGAGAGCATTCACATTGGCTGAAGAAAGATCCAGCTCCTCCTGGATTACTGGTTCTCTTCCAGGCCAACACAGCTTCCTCAGTTTCCAGGAAATTCTAACAGACAGGCAGGCTTCCCTGGACAGGACCTGTATTCTTTTGTCCTTGTAAATCATCAAAAGGCTATTGTCCTTACTTTTATGTTCCAACATTTAGGAAACAGTAATGTACCCCTTTCCTTCATGCTCTAAAAGTCTTGATAATTTAAGGACAGTATACCTTATTACTGAGTCACTGTTGAAACATCCTTAACCCAGAATGCAGCTGTCTATTCTTAACATTCAAGATAAAGCTGCATGCTGTACTCTCTGCAGTTCTCTATCAGGTACACTTAAGTTCCTCCAGCAGGAATTACAAAGTTTTCTTCTCTTCTTCCCTTCAAGTCAGCTCAAACCCTGCAGGTTTTTATAAGTTGAATTCAGTCAGTAATTAGTGACAACCCGCAAACCAGAGGTATGGTTCTTAACCTGTGGTCCGTGGACACCTAGGGGCCTGCAACACTTACTCATCGGATCCATGATGGGTTAGACATTTAATATTAACAGACCAATAAAGTATACACATAAAAAGCATAAAGTAAAATTGAAAATGTAATACGCTCTTTAAGTGTCAAGGAATTTTAAATTGGTGGCTTAATATGGAGGGGCTTATTACGATGTCGCCGTTCAACTCGGAAACATTCATTATTCGATGGAAGTTTGTGCAGTGGGCGGAAAAGGCCTGCAGCACAAGCTTCCATTGAATAATGGATGTATAGTGGGGGCACCTTAGGTGCCCCCAATGCCAAAATGGAGAGGGCCAGGAGGTCAGGGGGCCCTGCTAGGGGCCCCCAATGTCGCTTTCCCACAACCTTTCCATGTCAGAAAAGCCGACATGGAATGGCTGTCGGAAACCAACATCATAATCCCGACGGAGGAGCCGCAATCATTGAGGGATTATGAACTGTTTTTGACGCAACGACGGGCTCTTTGAGCCTGACGGAAAGCGTCAGACGGTCCCTTCGACTGCTGCCTCCGACCGCATGAATTGTAATGCCTTGGTTGGACCACAAAAGCAGATGGCAGCTGAACCGCAACTGACAAGCCGTCGGTTTCAGTCCAACCACCATTGTAATCAGGCTGTAAATTGATATCCTCAGCTTCATTTGTGGGAGTAGCGCAAGTACAGCAAACAGAATCTAGTGTGGACAGCAGTGGACCTGAAGTACAGGTATGTGCCGACGACAAGATGCTTTAGGGAAAAAAAAGACAACGTGGTATGCTAGAGTCTAGCATATTGGTTCATCTTTTAGAAGTAAAATTACATTTGGAAAAACTCCAGCCTTCAAATTTGAAATTTGACTTTTGTACATTTTTTATTGGCGAATTAAATACAATATTTCATATTTTGTATATTTGTTCAATGTAAAGTTCTTTTAGTATTTTTTGTGCATTACATTCGTTTGAAGTTTGAGTCATTGCCACTGCTTAGGCTTGAGTACCAGTCTTCCAGTAGTGATTAAGCATGGGTCCACCGAAGTCAAAAGATTAAGAATCGTTGCCTCAGTTCTTGCAGCTTCCCCATCTAAGTTTACAACAGTGTGACATAATTAATATTTCAACAAAGTGCCTTATTTTAATGGCAATCCCAGAGGTCGAGTGATACAACAAACCAAAATGGTAACCCAATTTCAACCCAAGCTCCTCTCCAGCTCCCCCCCCAAACTCTACACACAGCCAAAACACTGCTGTCCATAAAGCATTAATGGACATCCCGCCCCTTCAGAAACAAGCTATCCTTCACCTCATGATGGAAAGGGTTCGTTTTTGCCTGGGAAAACACTTCTACAGAAAGGCAGTATTTGTTTTTACTTATTTTGTCATGGAAGTGGGGTGTGGGGTTAGGAAAGGGCCTTTCTGTAGTCAGTTTGTATACTAGCTTGTGGAGCCCTGTTCAGTGACAGTTTCAAGCATTATAGCAGTGAAGATTTGCGACCTCCAAAAAAACTGAGAGGTAAAACGTTGACTGGGACAAAGCACCACCACTTTCTAGAACTAGCTGTATCACTCCATGACAAGAATCGGTGCCTAGGTCCTGTGTTGTACATTATCTTTGACAGGGGATAGCCAACAACTAATATCTGACTATGCTCCATCAAAGGATGGCCTCAGAGGTTGCTTAGGTCCTAGTTAATCTTAGCCACTTGACTTACATTCATTTTGAGTTCCCACTGATTCTCATGAGATGATTTTTGTTTTTGCTAACTTATGATTACTAGCTTGGATTTTATTTATTTTGATATCACTATATTCAGTAACTTTCACTCTTTTTAACTAGACTAGTTTGGGACTTCTATCCATGTATCCATTTATCCTTTCATCTATTAACTTTAATATTGACTTTGGTTGTTGCACCACCACATGCATGACTCACTGAGCATCACATGCATCACCACATGCAAGGCCATACATCACACCATATGCATTTCACATCCACCATACAGCACACATATGCATCACACCACACATCACACCATATGCACACCACATGCATCACCACATGCAAGGCCACGTCAAGTGTTGATATCCACATGTGTGATAACGAACTCCATCACTGGTAGAAGGGGCTGACCCAGGGTTTGGGGAGGGCTATCTTCTCTGTATTGAATGTGAAGTGTGAACACAGAGTGCAGAAAATAATTACAATGGATGCTCTGTTTTCAATCCCTGAAGTGCAACATTGCATCTATGATCAGGAAGGAAGTACGGAGCTGACTCCGGAGTAAAAGACAGCTGTGTACTCATTGGTGCGGACATGGCGAGTATGTAAGGGCTGGAAGTGCCTAGAGAACCTTGTTGAGTCCTCCATTCATCTAGTAGGGTGGGAGGAGAGCAAGGTGATCATGGTGAGAAAGCATGCATGACCTAGACCTAAGCAAAGACAATTTTTAGTCCGTGAGGAGGGACTGTTTCACACCTGTATGCATGTTCTCTCTTTATTACTTATTGTGCTGCAGGCCAAAAATGTGTAAAGGACATCTATGGATAATGATCTTTTAGGAAATGAGAGAATTCAGGAACTTCACCTCACTTGAGTGAATTTAAGCCGCAAAGCAAGCAGGGTAGATAGTTCATATGAGATTCTACCTGGCTTTTCATAGAATCTTGGAAAGCAGATAACCTAATCTGCTTATACTTTACTGGGACAGGTGCATACCTAACTAAAAAATTCCAGAAAGATGCTATGCAGCTTACCATACCACTCCCTTGGTCAATAAGCCTATATTCTTAGGGAATACAGGAGAATTCTCTTGTTTTCAAGAAATCAGCTTGGAACAATCGAGACAAGCCATGCTCGCCTGTAAATCTGGCTCACCCTTTGATCCCTGTCCTCCTAGAGTACTACATGCACTTGTAGACATTATCAATCCGACTATAAAGCAAATAATTAACTCTTCATTCGAATCCTCTAGTGTACCAGATAAGTGGAAGATTGCGCTGATAAAACCCCTTAAAAAAAAAAAAAATAGCGGACCCTACCACCCTCTCCAATTTCAGACCAATCTCACTGTTACCATGGCTGAGTAAAAAAGTAGAGAAGTTGTCCAACAAGCAACTAAATGACTTTCTGCTGAAGGAAAACATTCTACACCCAAAACAATCTGGGTTCAGACCTTGCCATTCAAAGGAATCAGTGCTGCTTCACACTACGGAAACCCTAAAGCTTGCCTTAGACCAGGGCAAAGATGCAGTACTGATTCTGTTGGATTTATCGTCCGCGTTCGCCACGGTCTCCCACAACATTTTGCAAGATAGACTCGCGACTAGTGGCGTTACTAATAAGCCGCTTGCCTGGTTTTCTTCTTTTTTAGAGGACAGACGTGATATAGTTACCCTCAGCTGTCACAAGTCTGCAGAAAAGCAGCTAATATCAGCGGTGCCAAAGGGCTCTTCCTTAAGCCCAACGGTTTTTAACCTGTACATGACCCCACTGCTTGTACTAATAGATTCTTTCAATGTCGAAGCCATTACATACGCAGACGCCACACAGATCATCTTTACCATTGACCAAAACTCCACCGCAGCGGAAGAAAAATTCTATCACTGCCTAACGGCAGTCATGTACTGGATGAAACTCAACCATCTGAAATGTAACAGCCAAAAAACTGAAATCATGCTGTTCAGGAAAGCCAATCTCTTCACGCCCAGTCAATGGTGGCCTGCAAACATGGTTCCACCTCCAAATACTGCAGACACAGTACGGAACCTAGGGATTAAGTTCGACCCCACTTTATCTTTCCACAGTCAAGCAATTGCAGTGGCTGGCATGTGCTTTCATACCATAAAAATCTTGAGAAAGTTCCTGGACCTAATCCCTATGAATGCTAGGAAGACAGTTGCTGTAGCACTAGTTCTATCCCGTTTGGACTACTGCAACAGCCTGTATGCAGGAGTAAATCAGGCTGTTTAAAAAAAATTACAGGTGATCCAGAATGCAGCGGCCAGGTTGGTGCTTAGGCTACCCAGAGGATCCCCATCAGCGGCAGCTCTCCAACGTTTGCACTGGCTGCCAATTCATGAAAGGATCCTGTTTAAAGTTTTAACAATCACTTATAAAGGCATAAAAGCATCAGGGCCGACATATCTTAGCTCCAGAATACGCCCCTATACCACACAACGCCTTTTGCGGTCTTCTTCGGGTAACTTTCTAGCCGCCCCAGCTAGCGTTTGAAAACTAAAGGAGGCAAAACCATAGCTGTTCTAGGAACCAAAGCCTGGAACATTTTGCCGCTCCAACTGAGATTGGCCCAATCAGAACTTCTGTTCAGGAAACTGTTGAAAACATGGATTTTCTCTGCCCCTGACAACATCGGGCTCTCCCTCATCTGATCTTCGTTTCTAATGCATCTCCTCCACTGTGGTATACTAACTGACCTCTTGATTACTTTCTGCTAGCGCAAAGATGCTCCTTGGAATGAACGTAGCGCTTTATAAAATTCTCATTCATTCATTCATATATGCTGTCATTGCACCAGAGGGAGACTTGTACATAGTGTTTGCCCGACCCCAATTACCAGCGGCACTGAGAATATACATAGGAACGGTGATAGATTCATTCCCCGTTATATATACACACAGCACCCCTTGGCTGGTGTAGAGAGCCATCCAGGCTCTCCTATACTTTGTTGCAGTTGTATCACTCCTCAGGGCGATCCCACCCAAGGAGATAAATAAATGGGAAAAGACTGCTTGGGGTCTTTTCTCCCACACTGCCTCACTCTGTGTGTGTCCGTTTGTTGTCCAGGGATCCACGAGGTTCACCCTCTACAGCTGGTATGTTAACTTTCTCTACATGAGCTAGTGCTACAAAAACCTCTGCTTGAGTGTTAAAGCTTGACTGTTAAAGCAAAAAAAAAAATCTCTCCATAAAATATCAATAATTCCAGTGCAAATGAACGGGAAATATAATGATCATTCTTATGTGTTCCGAAATGTTAGAATGCATGTTTAGCACCATAAAGTGCTCTGTGCTAAGCAGTGGGAGCCTGTTCTGAATCTGACTGCTCTATCACGGAGTGTACCATCAATTCGCTCTGTGTTACTGCACATTTCGAGCAGAATGTATGTGAATGCATACTCAATTTCCTCCATTAGGGATTCTGCATTTATGTTCTTCGTTTGTGGTAGGCCGCATGGCCGGACTGAAAAGCGAAACCAGCCCTGGCAAACTGCTCGGCAGGTCCCCCCAAGCAGGGGCGGCCTTAGGCATGTGCAAGCTGTGCACCTGCACAGGGCCACCAAACCCCCCAGGGGCCACCACGAGGAATCGGATACAATACATATTTGTGGCGGCCCCTGGCAGGGATTTGGCGCATGAACGACTGAGGCGTGCTAAATCCAATGTGATGCACGCTGAATGGTTGTTTTTATACTCTTTTCCTTTCTAACCCAGTCTCGTCTTTGTGTGGGGTCGGCCTTGTTACGGGCTCTTCTGGTAGGTCTTGTGCTTGTTTAGAACTTTTTTTCCAGGAGAATCGAGCTTGTTTTAATAGTCCAGATCTGGCACCTCCGGAGGCTCGCATGCGCGCGCATGCGCAGTGCCCGCGAGTCCCGCAGCGAAGGGGTTACAGAAGCACCACGCATCACTGGCGGCAGGAGGGGGGCAGCACCCGTGCCCGGCGTGCAGCAAGCAGCACCGAGGCCATGCACCGGCGCGCCTAGAGACCCTGGGCATGAAAGGCCGCCTTGCAGAGGATAGCATGCCAGTGTGCAACCTTTGGTGCCAGCTGCGAGGTGAGCAGCCCGAGGGTCAGGGCATGGGGAAGGGGAGTGAGGAGGTCAGCGTGTGCCACTGCAGAGTGAACCCGAGGGAAGGTGAGCCATTGGACGAGGGTGTGGGGAGCCCTGGGGAGGAGGGCAGATCAGGCGTAGTAATGTATCCCAGCCCGTGGGGGTGAGGAGCCGGGGGCGTGGGGAAGGTTGGGTGAGGATGTTATTGTAGATGGTGTGTGCTTTGGGTCTGGGTGGAGGTAAGCCATGTGAGGTGGCGAGCTGGAGGTATTCTGGTGGTCATGGGAAGGGAGGGCATGATGAATCGTGAGAGAGAGCCTCTCTCTCACGATTCATCTCTGAGAGGGCGCGGGTCGGAGAGGTGGTCTCCGTACGCCAGGGGTAGGGAGTGGTACAGATCGGCGCTGTATGTTGAGGGAAGAGTGAGTCAGGAGTGCAGGGGCGGTGTTTACTTGTGGCTGAGGGGAGGCATGGTGACTTTTGGAGGTGTAACTTGGGAGGCACGGTCGTATTGGGGGGAAGAGGAGAGCAGGGTACGAGGTGTTAGACGTAATGTTAAGGATTCATTAAAATGATTACAATTACTTATCAACAATCATGAAAACAGAGTATGAAGCTGATACTTGTGATCTAATGAGTGGATCTGCCTGCACAAATCTTTTAAAACATCGAGTGTTCGAATGTACTTGGCATTTGGTTATGTCTGTTTATATGGTGTTGAGGCAGACATGAAATGCAAGCACCTATGGATGGACGCCTGGAATAGGATGGCAGTGCCTACCCATGTTAACTCAATCTAATGCCCTTTTGCAGAGACCTTGGTAGGAGACTGGCTTCTTGATCATTTCTTTAATTACATTCCAGTGCTTGTCATGTGACTAGCAGAGAAAACTAGTTTAACTAGTCCTCAGTTTGCAATTGGTGAAGCAGCCTTCTCTGTCCATACTAGGGGCATAGTTACCATTGGTTCAGCAAGTACAGTGGTACTGAGACCCAAAACCCTCAGGGGCCCATTGAACCCTGATAATTGCTATATTTTACTTCCTGAGCAGCAGCCAAAGGGGCCATTTTCCTTGCTTATGCCACGGCCCATGGGGTCGTTGGTACGCTGTGCTAGTGATTTGTACGTCTGCTTGAAAGTTGTCTCCTGACTGGATGTTCCTTGCACATTAATTTTGCTTCAGTGAACCTCTAGTGCCTTTTCATAGCCTTAGGACTCACTGTAATTAATCCTTGTTTAATAGGTGCTCTGAAAGCGAGCAGAACTGGTTGCTGGAATATGGCACTGTACAAGAAACCTTAATTAAATATATTGTATTTTGTCTTTTGACAATGTGGTAAAGTGGACGAGTCTTTGGTTACCTGTAGGCTGTCTTCAGGTTCAGTTAGTGACGTACTGAGACAGGTCTCTGTGTGCCATGATTTCAAGGTAGCTTACTCTCTTCCTGCTAAGGTCACTTCCCAAATAGATCATGAACTATTCTCCAGGCTCTACTGTTCTCAGTGGACTGAGAAAACAGACCTTGTATGCCAAGTCACATGATCTACCCTATAGTTTTATAACACTCTTCAAATAAACCTTCCATATGTGGCTAGTCCTCATAATGTGTCATACATGTAGTGGGAAGGGTAATTACTATCAATCAGTCAGGGTTTGTAAAGCTCAGCTGCTTCACACATAAGGGTCTCGAGGCGGTGTGGGATTCATGCTGCTGGATCATGCTGCTTGTTGGTTGAACAGTGAGGTCTTGTGGTCCTTCCTGAACTGCTGGAGCGATGGTGAGGCTCTGAGGTGCAGAGGAAGGGTCTTCACTGCCAGGTGGGAGAAGTAGCGGCCTCCACTGTTTTATCAGCGGCTGCATTGGGTGGCTGCTAGGGAGATGGTTCTGGAACATATTTTCCTGGTAGGTTGGTGGAACTTCACTCGTTCATTAAGGTATGCTGGTCCTTCATTGTGTAGTCCAGGGAAGACATGGCTTGGCAGTTCGGGCTGGACTGTTCCCATGAGGCACAGGGTCAAGGCTGATTTGCATATGGCCATGTCTGAACTGGGGTGGTGTGGTGAGCAAAAAAACGATGGATTTAGGCCCAGATCTCTGTACTGGGGTGAATGTATGACATTGTTCTGCATTCTGTCCATCAACTGTTGTTTTTGCAAGAAAATAAAAATGACATCAAAATCTTTCAGCAGCCGCCACTGCTGATTGTCTTCTTTTTTTCCCTACCCACTGCTAGCCTCGCCCGCTGCATTGCAAGCAAAATGAAGAGAATTAGAGTACACAAATCTGGTTATTCGAAACGAAAGAGAAAGGTGGCTCAGCAGGCTTTCGTAGTGTCACAGGAAGGAGCAATCCTGAACTTTATCACCCAAGGGAAACCTAAAGATGGAGAATCCTCTGGCCAGAGTACTGCTGATGTACTAGGTAAAACAGGCGCTGACGACCATAAAGAAGAACAAAAAAATGATGATATCCATGAGCAGAATGATATTCATGAGCAGACCAATGAAAATGAACAAGGTGACTCTGAAATTGATACAAACATGCAGCAATTACCAACTCAGGATGAGGATTATTACAAAAGACCCTCAGACAGAGAAACTCAAACATCATTCATCGGTCCATCAACATCTGGCATTCTGAAGGAGGTTCAGAGTTTACAGACGGATGATGCTGGTATTGAAAAGGAAGCCAAAGAGCAAGACCATGTTACAGACCCGTGTTCTGAATATGATTTATGTGATTGGAGGGATCCTACTTTGTGGCCGAACTCTCTTACGGACGCGCAACGTGTTTTTCTTGTTGAAAGGGGTCCCTCCAGAGACCCAGATTCTAAAACAAAGTATCCAAGTGATGAGCACTCAAAAAGTAAACGTCGTTTTTCTGTTACCATGTTACTGGTCATCTAACGCCTTTTCTGGACGTTTTATTAAAACACCTTCCTGAGCTCCGCCCCGCCCGGACCCCCTCTTCCGGGGCCCCCTACCTGCGCTCCCTGCACAGGGCCACCATGAGCCTAGAGCCGCCCCTGCCCCAGGGAAGGGGGGTGGTGCGGCCCAGCTGTCTGCTACGGCCGTTTTCAGATGATTTTGATACACGGGGCCGGTATTGCCGACCCCCGGTAACAAAAACGGCCCCCAGGGAGCCAAAACAGGTCCCCCACCCTGGCAGCCCACCTAGGAAATGCACGGTGGCCGCTATGGACAGTCCGGCCCTGGTAGGCTGCCCAAACTGTTAACTTTTAGAGACCAAACAGCCTACTTTGAGCAATGGCCCTCTCTTTGCATGTCTTTGTCTTCGTCCCAGGTTACTTAAAAGCAATAATAAAGTTCAGAAAGAAAACTGTGGAAAAAAAGTATATATATGGGCTGGCGAGAAAAGTTCTTGAGAAAGCGGGAGGAAAACCATCAAAAAAGAATCACAGATAATCTAACTGAAAGAATAAAGCTGGCCAACTGCGGGGCATCATGTCTGTTACAGGGGGGGGGGGGGGGCTGCCCTCTCGCTGCACGCTGAATTACCGCCTGGCAGCGCGCTGCAAATAACACACCCACTGACAAGTATATCGTGGCACGGACTGCCCACGCAGCTCCGCATTCTTTATTTTATTGACTGTCATTTCGCTCTGTGTTACTGCACATTTCGAGCAGAATGTACGTAAATGCATACTCAATTTCCTCCATTAGGGATTCTGCACGTATGTTCTTCGTTTGTGGTAGGCCGCATGGCCGGACTGAAAAACGAAACCAGCCCTGGCAAACTGCACGGCAGGCCCCCCCAGGGAAGGAGGGAGGGTGCGGCCCAGCTGTCTGCTACGGCCGGTTTTGGACGATTTTGATACAGGGGGCCAGTATTGCCGACCCCCGGTAACAAAAACGGCCCCCAGGGACCAAAAACAGGCCCCCACCCTGGCAGCCCACCTAGGAAATGCACGGTGCCCGCTATGGACAGTCCGGCCCTGGTAGGCTGCCCAAACTGTTAACTTTTAGAGACCGAACAGCCTACTTTGAGCAATGGCCCTGGCAGTGCGCTGCAAATAACACACCCACTCACAAGTATATCATGGCGCGGACTGCCGTCGCAGCTCCGCATTCTTTATTTTATTGACGCGTTCACGCCAGCCGGCATGAGCGCTGGGGCAGGGCTGCTGAACGCGCACCAGCGGGGAAAAGCTAGTGCGCCAACTGTTACATCCCATTTCAACTACGTCTTTGACCATGGCATGAAGAGTCTTATTGTTCACTTACCTGACATGCGCAGTCTCTTAGACGGGTGCTTGAGGGCGGGTTTGCCCTTAGTGCATACCTGGTGGCCCCTCTGCTAACCAGGGTTGTGGGGGCTGGTGTCTCGGAGGCAGAGGCCACGCTTCGGTCGGCCTCGATGACTCCCGGACTCTCCGGCACGGGGGTTTTGTCAGATGGTTGATCATCGGTTATCAGGGGACCGTCCGGACGCTCTTCAGTCTCCTCCGTGTCATTCTCGGTGGAAGGGGGGTGGACAGGTGGGTCTACTTGCTTGAACCAGGAGATGTTGCGGGTCACCCTTTCTCCGGCTTTCTCGACAGTCACCATTGTCCCTTGCCGCCCGACCACTGTCCAGTGTCCTTGTTCGTAGCGTGGACAGAATTTGCCTCCTTGCCGTCTGTCCTTCAGGATGACCGTGTCCCTTGGCTGGAGTGGGTGAACTGCTGCTCTCCGGGCCGGACTGGCCTGGTTGTTGCGATTTTCTCTCCTTCGGAGTGCTCCTTCCTCGTCAAAAGGAGGGGGGACCACCCGGGAGCAATGGGGATGCCATCCCGGCGTGTGCCGGAGAACATGAGCGCCCATGGAACATGGCGCGTTGAACAGTGCGGTGTGCTCCGGTATTCTCGTAAGAACCTCTGGAGTTCTAGTTCAGGGTCATTCTGTTCCGCCACCTTGATGTGAATGGACTTGTAATTCGTCCGCATGAACCGTTCAATCTCCCCGTTGGCTTGTGGCCATTGGTGGGGTGATGCGCCGGTGTTTGATTCCGCGGTGGTGCATGAACTCACGAAAATCGTGCCCCTTTAATGGGGGATCCGTTGTTGCTGCAGAGTTCTTGTGGACATCCGAACATCCCAAATATTTTCTCCAGAGCTGGGCCGACGTGCAGAAATGCTGTCGAGGTTACTACTTCTACTATCGGGTATTTAGAGATGCTGTCAATGAGGGCCAACGTGACTCGCCCATCAGGAAAATTCCTGAAGTCCACACTCACTTTCTCCCAAGGGCTCTGCCCGTGCTCTTCTGTGTGGACGGGCGCTGGTGTCTCGGGTCCGCTTGTGATCTGACATGACGGGCACTTTCGGACCAGTTCTTCGATCCGGGCATCCATCTCTGGGAACCAGACCGTTTCTCCCATGCGGGCCGTCATCCGTTCCGTTCCCTGGTGTCCTCCGTGTGCTAGTTGAGTTGCCCGCAAATGCAGGGGTGCTGGAATGACAATGCAAGTCCCTCGTAGGAGGAACCCCCCTTTGTGAGGCTCAGTTCATTTCTTACTCGCCACATGTGCACCAGGCTTTCCTTTTCTGGGCTAGACCACGTGTTCGCCGATTGAAGGAACTGTCTCCACAGCCCTCCTTGGATGGTGTTTTGGACTTTGACCATCACTGGGTCTTCCTTGGCCGCAGCGGCTATTTCTTCCAGGGTCAGCGCCCGGGGACATGTCAGTGCTGCTAGCATGTCCAGGTGTGCTTCTGTGTCATCACTGTTCTGTTCTTCCTTCTCCTCTTCGGTCATGTCTGGGTGCCTGGATAGGAAGTCGGCTGGAGCCCGATGGCCCACCCCTCGATGTATGGGGGAAGGTGGGGCGCCGACCCTTGGAAGAGCGGTACCAGGGGTTGATTGTCTGTGACAACGGTAAATGGGTGTCCGCAGATGTATAAGTGGAAGTGTCTACACCCCCATCGGATCGCCAGGGCTTCCCTTTCAATCTGCGAGTATCGCTTCTATGTTGACGTGAGCGCTTTGCTAGCGTAGGCTAGGGCAGCCCATCTCCCTGGTTCTTGTTCTTGTGTGAGGACCGCTCCTCGGCCCACAGGGCTGGCATCCACAAGTATCTCAGTCCTCTTTGCGGGGTCGAAGTACGCAAGCGTGGTGTGGTCTAGAAGTGCTTTTTGACTGCTTGAAATGCTGTCTCTTCAGCCTGACCCCATCTCCACATGGCATCAGCTCCGGTGAGGCTCCTGAGAGGCTCCGCAAGGAAGGCCAGGTCGGGGATGAAACAGCCACAGTACGTGGCCATTCCCAAGAAGCAGCGGACCTCTGCGACTGTGAGCGGTGCGGCTGCGGTCTTGATTGATTGGGATTTCCGTGGATCGACTTGTATGCCTTCTTGTGTGAATGTGTATCCAAAGAATTTGATTGTCTGTTGGAACAGCAGGCCTTTTTCTTTGTGTAAAGTGACCCGGTGTTCTGACAGTCGCTTCAGCGTCGCTCTTACATGTTGGTAGTGCTCCTCAACTGTCTTTGAGTGTATGAGGATGTCGTCACTCACATTTTTTTTTAAAAATGTTTTTATTTGTTATTATTCCTTAACAACACAATCGAGCAATACATCATTCTAATTAGTACAGTCATTGATTAACATCACGTTCATCGCACCATCCATTTACAGTCTTCAGTATAGGTTGAAATACGGTCAGATCAGCTCTCTTAGCATACAATATTGCACAATGTAATCCTCACCTCCCAAAGGGACCCCCAGTGGATAACTCATCTCAAATTTTAGTCGCTCAAGTCTGGTTCTGAGTCTTCGGGCGGGGGGGGGCACATATGTTTCCCCGAAAGGTGTTCCATCTTCCCCATACACGTGTCCATTTTCGGGGGCATCCCCTATTAATCAACACTGTCTTTTCCGCCACCATGGCGCCATCGAGATCTCGGCACCATTGCTCATGGGTGGGGATCGTCAGTGCTCCCTAATGTTGTGCGATGTTCCGCTTAGCAAATGCGATGGTCAGTGTCACCCATTCCTGCGCAGCATGGTCGAGATCCGTTGGCTCCCACACATTAAGTAGACATCTGCGTGGCTCAGGGAGGACATCAACCCCGCAGAACTGGGTCACCGTGGCCAACACCGCCCCCCAGTACCGTTGAATGCCAGGACAGTCCCAGATGGTGTGATAGAATGTACCTATCGACCCACAGCCCCTAAGGCAAAGTTGCGTTTTTGCTTTCCCTATTTTGTGAAGTGTCGATCTTGTGTAGTATGTTCTGTGCAGTATTTTTAGCTGCACAAGATTCAGTCTGGAGGGGGTCGCAACTTCTCGTGGGGACGCAAGTGCCTCCTGCCAATCCTGCTCATCAAGCTCACCTATCTCCGCCTGCCACCTCTCCCTAAGGGCCTGTGTGGGGTCTTTCTGGTTATTAACCAGTTTCTGATATGTTAATGAGATTGCTTTTTTGGTTAAAGAGTCGGCTAGCAAACGGTCCTCCAGTGGTGAGCATGTTTTATTTGTATGTATCTGTATTGATCTGTCCCTGCCATTTGATACGTTGATTGGAGTTGCGCAAAGGTGACCACCTCCCCCTTTTTCCAAAGGTCGCCTACCTTGGAAATGCCTATCAGGTCCCACTGTTTAAAGCCTTTGCTTTTGCGCAGCCTGCCAAACCGGGGAGAGTTCCACAATGGTGTATGTTGAGTTATCGTCCCCTCCCATCCCAGTGCCCTCTGTGCCCTGTACCAAACCTGCACCGTGTGTGCCGTTGGACCGATCAGTTGGTTTATCTTGCCTTTGTCATAAAGGGCGCCCATTATTCCGGCCGTACCAATCAGGTGTCTGTCCATACAAAGAGCCGGTTCGTCCTGTGGGGCGTGCAGCCATTGATTGATCACTATAAGTTGGGAGGCCCAATAATATAGATGGACGTTTGGTAGCGCAATGCCACCGTCATACCAGCTCCGCGTTAGTTTACGCATAGCTATACGGTGAGGCTTTCCCTCCCACAGTAGGTGACCCACCTCCGCCGCAATGGCTTTGAAGTATTAATCGGGTATTGGCATGGGTGTGTTTTGTATTGCGTAAAGAAACCGGGGAAGAGCCATCATTTTAAACAGCGCAGCCCTCCCCAGCAATGTCAGCGGGAGGGAGTGCCAACTTCTAACGTCACTCTTTAGCCTCTTCAGCGGCGGAAGCAAGTTGCGCTTTGTAAAGTGCGCTTGGTTTGGCGTGATGTGGATGCCAAGATATTTGAATCCGTCAGTTGCTATCTGTATCTCAGCCCCTCTGGGCAGGCGTGGGGAAGGGCCGTTGAGTATATATAGCACCGATTTGTTCCAGTTAATGGAGTAACCAGAGACCCTGCCATATGAGGCGCAAATATCTAACAGGCAATTGAGGGAGCGCTCCGGGTGTGTCAAATATAGCAAAATATCATCTGCGTAGAGGGAGATCCGGTCCTCCCAGTCTTCTGTCCATTTCAGTCCTTTTACCACCGTGTCTGCCCTGATCCATGCCGCAAGTGGCTCCAAAACCAACGCAAATAGCAAAGGGGAGAGGGGGCAGCCCTGTCTAGTCCCTCGCCCCAGCGGAAAGTCTTCCGATAATTGCCAGGTGACCGCTACCTGCGCCAGCGGCTGCCAGTATAGCAGCTTTACCCATGCGCAGATGTTGGGTCCAAACCCAAAGCGCTGCAGTACCGCAAAAAGAAATGGCCATTCTACCCGGTCAAAGGCCATACTGGCATCTAAAGATAGAATGATCGCCTCTTCCTGTATGTCAGGTGCACTAGCTAATATACCGTGTAGGCGCCTGAGGTTCATTGCTGTGTTTCTGCCCGGCATAAATCCGGACTGGTCCGTATGCATGAGCGTCTTTAAGTGGGGTTGTAGTCTGGTCGCTAGCGCCTTTGTTAGTATCTTCGCTTCCGCGTTAAGAAGTGAGATCGAACGGTAGGATGAGCACTCCTGAGGGGGTTTACCAGGTTTGAGTATCGCTATGAGTGTAGCCACCCTTTGATCTTGCGGGTGCATTCCTTCCTCTAAACTAGCCTTGTACATTCTTAATAAGTGCGGTACCAGTGTGTCCGTCTCTCTTTTGTACCATTCCACTGGGATCCCATTGGGTCCCAGCGCCTTCCCGGGCTGTAGGCCCCTGATGGCCGCGGCGATTTCCTCAGTGGAAAGATCCACTTCTAGTAGTTGTGCGTCTTGTGAGGTTTGCCGTGGGAGCTGTATGTCTTGTAAAAAGTCTAGATTTTCTTCGACTGTTGTCGTTGCCATAGGAGTGTACACTGTTTTGAAATGATGCACAAATGCCTTTGCGATATCATTTGGGTCTGCTATCGTCTCCCCGGTGGATAACCGAAGGTGCGCCACCCAACGACCGTCCCTCTCCTTTTTTTTTGTCTAGCCATGCCAGTAACCTTTCAGCTTTATCCCCCACTTCGTATATCGTATGGCGTGTTTTCGTGATTCGAGTCTTGGTCACTGAGACCGATAGTCACCACTATTGGATCAGCGATGGAACCATTAGCAAAATACGAAGATGCATTATTATGTAAACACATTATCAACACTCCCGCCTTTGTCCAAGACACTCGACACATCATTAATCTACTGGAAAACACACCTTTTTGCAATGAAACTCAGTACATGGTCACTATGGACATAGAGGCCTTGTATAGCAATATTCCAATAGAAGGAGCTATTCAAGCCGTACATTGGTTTATTAATTCACATAATATCATATGTCCATCTATATTTGTGCTAGAGTGTCTGAAAATCGTGCTAGAAGATAATATCTTTGAGTTCAACCAACAACTCTATAAACAACAACAAGGTGTCAGTATGGGGGCATCTTGTGCCCCCACTGTGGCCAACATCTACATGACCCTCTATGAAAAGAAATACATTTTCAATGAGATAGCGCCTTTTTATGAATCAGTGACCAAATGGTCAAGATTCATTGATGATGTTTTCTTTATTTGGTCAGACACGCACGACAAATTACTTGAATTCATAGAATGGATCAATTTATGTGAAAATAACATCAGTTTCACACATAACATCAGTACGGAACAAGTCGAATATTTGGACATCCTTATCAAACACCATGAGGGAGTTCTAACAGTAGTATTATTCACCAAAGCCACAGCAAGGAACACTCTGCTACATTATGATAGCTTTCATCCAAAGAGTCAAAAGGATAACATACCATTTGGCGAATATTTGCGCCTTAGGCGCAATTGCACGAACATCTTAGATTTTGATGAGAAATCTATTGTAATGAAAACTAAATTTAAAGCAAGAGGCTACCCCAATAAGATTGTAAGAGATGCATATAAAAGGGCCCGTTACTATGACAGACAACACCTGCTGACGAATATAAAAACTAAAAAAGATCCATCTTTAGTTTTTATAACCAGACATTCTATGCTGAATGCCAGAATTCGTCAAGTAGTATGTTCAAATTGGCACATACTTAATGTTGATAAACCCAAAGTAGGGGACATTCTACCTAAACCTCTATTTGCGTACAGACGCAACAAAAATTTAAAAGATCACATAATCCATTCTAGGATGAAAAAGGAGACTAGCCCCCAACAAAGGACCATAGATGGAAGTAAACAAGTTGTTGGGAACTTCAAATGCACTTCGTGCAAATCGTGCTCAATGGCTATTGAAGCACCTACCTTGACATTCAATGACTTTAACATCGTTCCGACAACGCTGAATAACTGTAAGTCAGCCAATGTGATTTATTTGCTCATATGCCCCTGCCACATGGGATATGTGGGGGAGACAGGAAGAGCATTCAACGTGAGACTAACGGAACATAGATCTGCAATCAGAACGCAGAAACTATCGGCACCTTTGGTACAACATTACGTTAATCTAGGTCATATGCCAGACGACATACAGTGGTACATCCTTGAAAAAATCAAACCAAAAGAAGGTTTAATGATGGACAGAACCAGAAAAATGAGAGAAGTGTATTGGATTTTTGTCCTTAACACTGCAATCTCAGGACTGAACCAAGAGATACCTTGGGATCAAGCTATCAAAAATAATAAATAGGTGACTTCAGGTTTAAACTTGCTTTGTCTTAGTATGACTAACATACATATTTGATGAGCAACAGATAGTCAGGGTATTAGGATAAGGCTTTTTACAATTGTGATTTGATCCATGACTTTTCACATCAGGACTACATATCAACAGTTTATCTAGTCAACTACGAGGCAAGTTTATTAGATTTAGTCTGGTTCCATTACAGGCCTATCATTAGGGCACTAACTTAATAAGACAAGCACACGCACGCGAATATAGAGGCATCTCATACATCGTGTCAATCGACGTGTCCACAACTATAAATTAATTAGCCATACATTTTCGTTCACAGTAATTAATCAATCTATCAGCATAAAAAGAACTTGCAATATGAGACACTCTGATAGGCACAAATAGTATCACTACAATATGGCGGAAGTAAATACGTTCCAGTATGGCTCCACCGCAGTCCTATTTCTATGACATTGAACTATCACGTTGAACGCCCGGACGTAACCACAGCGAAGTTAAATAGATCACACTTATCTCGGTTGTGGTAATCACGGAACCACACGGAGACGCGGACAGTATGAAGAAAGAGGTGAGGAGCCACAGGGGGAGTCCTACGTATTAGTTACGATATCACAAACTAACTTTAGACAGATATTAACGCATACGTGTAATCAAGAGAAAGATAGTGGCGGTTCACTTGACTTGCAAACTAATAGGAAACACTGTTTGCCTTAAACTAGATTGACATTGAACCATTACGCTGAGCGCTCGCATGAAACCACGGCGCAGATAAATAGATCATATTAATCTCGGTTGTGGCCATCACGGAACCACACGGAGACGCGAGCAGCATAAAGAAAAAGGTGAGGAGCCACAGGGGGAGTCCTACGTAATAGTTACGGTATCACAAACAAACTTTAGATAGATATCAACGAATACGTATAATCGAGAGAAAGATAGTAGCGGTTTACTTGATTTGCAAACTAATAGAAAACACTGTGTGTCTTCAACTAGATTGATGGACAGAGCCGAATACATAGAATTCTGACGAATACGTAAACAAGAGAGACTTTTTTTCGTCAAAAGAAATTACAACTTACAATTCAGGTATGTCGGTTTAAATACATTGGCTAATTCGTTCAATTAAGGAGTGAAATAACTAATAATACAACGTAATATAAATAGATTAAGTCAAAGCGAGTGACGTCATTAGACTTACTGATAATTCATAATTAATGCCTGCATTTAACATAAACGAATTCAAGTATGTTTGGCCATACCTTACAGGCAACCTTTGTTACATCTAGGCACCCAGGCTTACATCTTGCTTGAAGAAAGGATACATTTTAACCATTATCAGGAAAAAGAGACCTTAGTTTACTATCACAAGCCATGTTGACAGTCAACTGATTCTATCAAACGAAGTGAGTATTCGTATTGGTGAGACTACAATCTTATAAATATAAAGCCAATGTAGGCATTTGGATAATATCACAGTATAATAGATCGAATCAATAGTGTAACTAATGCAGATAGAATAAAAAATCGGAAGTTAGTAAATTTACACCCCTTCTGAAACTGATTTAAGGTTTTGTATTCTTTTTTGACGATATACCATGTCTATGCTAGCAAATTGAAGTCAAGAAGATTACTCTTCAAGTATATAAGCCTTTTCCAAGTCTAGATACGCAATAGGTATATAGATCAAACTTGAATAAAAGTTGAGTTGTTTTAATGCCACACTTACCTAGTCCTATGAAAATAATGGTGATATATTTATGCTCCCATTAGGCATAAACAAAGACTGTATAGGATTGATACAGATATCCTCCGAACATCCAGAAAATGACTTAAATGTAATCTACATCTAAGGTATGCATTCATATAAATCGGAATCTGATGTAACAAGCTAGTGTTTTTCACACTAATATAATCTTGAGACCATCAATGCAGGGTTCTTAGATTTTATATAACTACGACACAGTTGTTGCCCTTGGCTGGATTTGGGGACCTTAGACTGGGATTCCTTGAGTTTAATTCTCATATCAATGTATATAGTTCCCTATAAAAAGTAAAGTGATTGCTATTTCTGACTCCCTAAGCATATAAAAAGGCTTTTAAATCTACTTATATACTTATTATTTGGTAACTGTTTTATATATTTTTTTGTATATAGTGCACAAATCTGAATGGGCACCTGACGAAGGCCTAGCCGAAACGCGTTGTCTACCTACAGCCCATGTATTTCAGCTGTTCATAGAGTATTTGTCTACCTACAGCCCATGTATTTCAGCTGTTCATAGAGAAATTACCTGAACGGAAAAAATTGTGGTGTTTTAGAAATATCAATTGTCTGAAAAGATTTAGTTATGAACATGCTTGCACTGCATCTTGTATCTGAATAATTAATCATGCCTCAGCGAGATTTACTTGCACTCTTTGTGAATCATTTTGTATGTATAAAGAGATTGTATTGATGTATCTTTTTCTATAAATGTATATGTATATATTGAGTAACTGAGTGATTGTATAAAAAAAATATATTCGTTGTAAAACAACAAAAAAAAGAAATTAACTAAAAAATTAATTAAAGAGAAAAACGATAAACAGACCAACTTGCTTATTCTGTCATTTGTAAACGTACTTTCCAGAAGTACATGCAAGTAAAGTTTATCATTTAGATGTTAGTATTTTTCTATGCTTTTGGGAGTGAATAGGCAACGAAGTTAATAATGACACTGTGCCCGGTGTCCAATCTTTTCCAACAATAACCAGCCTGTTGTTCACCTGTGAGCTAAGGGTCGTGTCTGTCATAGACTCATGAGTGTGAGGACGAGGACATGGAAACGGATCCCTGACTGCGCTGTATCTGATGCGTGCAGCGACTTTTGTGTTGCTGATTCCAATAGATGTGCATATGCTCGTATGTATAATGCAAAAAAAACAATAATCAGGAACATGAACCAAATTCCCCTTGATAAACCACAAACATCCCCCCTCTCCTCCCCCCTCCCTGCTCCCCTGCTAGACAGATTTCGAACTACCCGCCTCCCCAACAATGCAGAGTGCTTCAATCCCATTAAACAGTACTTGCGTGCGGGGGGAAAGTCCGAGAAGCGCCTCAGTGTCCCCTTTGCTCAAAGACAATAATCAGGTTGTCCGGTGCATCGCTGTAGTTCCAATATAGTGTGCCATACACATTCTGTTTTTTGTCGTTCGAATCTCGGCAGCGCTGGTCAACCGGCACAGTTACCCCCTCTCCTTTATTTCTTGTCTTTCTTTGTTTGTGTTTTGTTTTGTGTTCTTTACTGATCCCGGGCCGGCCCAGGCGACGGGGCAGTACTCAACAGATTATGGACAAGGGACATCGCTGCCCAGCTTCTGATGTGGGGAGTCCTCCTTGTTCTTGATATTGCGATCTGCGGTTTTGTTCCCCTCTTGGAGTCGTTGCGGGCCCTTCTGTTCGACGCCAGCCCTCTAGCCAATCCCATGCCTCCTCCGGTGTTTCGAAAAACCACGTTTTTCCATCCGCCACTACTCTCAGGTTGGCAGGGAACAACATGGCGTATGGTAACTCTCTACTTTTAAGTTCTTTTTTAACCTCCATGAAGTTTTTTCTTTTCTTTGTGACTGCTGCAGTATAGTCAGGGAAGAAAGAGATCAGTGAGTTCTTGATTCGCAGCGGGGGTGCCACCCACGCAGTCTGTAGTATGACGTCCCGATCTCGATAATTGAAAATGCGGGCTAGGATAGATCAGGGGGGTGCCCCCGGTTTAGGCTTGCCTCCCGGGACGCGATGCGCCGTTTCCACTGAAAAGAAGGTGGAGAGCCCCCGTGGCTGGAGCCTAGTGTTGATGAGGTCTTTGACGTAGAGATCCATGGCTTGGCTTCCTTCACTCTCCGGGACTTCTGTAATTCTAACATTGTTGCGTCTTGATAGCCCTTCCTGGTCGTCCAGCTTGGCCACCATGATCTTGTTATCCGCTTCTAACTGGCGGACCTTCCGTTGTGGGTCGCTGGTGTCTGTCACGAGGGCGGTCGCCACCCTCTCCACCTCCGTGACTCTGGTGGCCATTTTCTGAAAATCCACTCTTAGAAATGATACATCCGAGGAGATCGATCCCACTGTGGTTTGCACGTTAGTGAGGGCAGACATTATGTCTTCAAGCGTGACTTTTGACGACCCTTCAGGTGTGGGGGCTACCACCGTTGGAGGCCGACGTTCCGGCAACGTTGAAGCGTCTTTGGAGTACGCATTTTTGTCCAGTTTGAGCTGCGGAGTCGTGCGAGGCCTCCTGCCCCCCATCTGTGACCGGCTTCCCAGATCTTTATGCACCTGTCTCAACTCACTGGACGGTAATGCCTACCAGACACATGCGGTCTGTCGGTTTTCCCGAGCACTTAGTATGATGGGTGGGTGGGCCGATCTGGCGGCGTCGCAGCCGGCGCCGGCCAGGACTCCTCTTGCATGTATTTCGGCTTAGTGAGCCCCTTACAGGGCGAGTTCAGGGGTGGCGTCACTTATATCCGTTCCGTACGTTATGTGTCCTCTGCAATCAATACCCCCCAGGCTGTAGGTCTCGCCTCCGCTCCACGTATCACTTCGCTTGGTCACTGCCCCTGAGTTCGATGACAGCGGTTACGTTACAGACCATGGCCGACGGGACCACGCACCGCCTCTTCTGGCCTCTCACTTCTCTGCTCCCTCCCTGAATGCGCAGAGGGGTATCTCGCCCCGAGGTGCGCCTTTACCTCACGTTCTCCCGGGTGTAAGGAGCTTGATTATGCCGCCTACAAAGCGAAAGCTGGGGGGGCCATAGGTGCTTTGTTAGGCACTGGAGTCTTTAAGGGTGTGGTTGTGTAGCCTCACCAGCCAGCGCTATGCCTTTCACCTTACCCCGAAGCAGTCAGGGACACTCTGTGCACAATCACCGCCTCCGCGGTTCCTCAGGGACAGCAGGATCGCGTAGGCTAGACCAGCGCCGTACTTTCCAATGGCACCTGGGTGTCTATCCCGGCCGACGGGTCCCCCCGGGTATGGTGATTCTTACGCGCTCCCGCCGGGTCCTTGCATAAATCGAGGCCGCGGCGCCTCCGCTGTTCATAGGCCGCCGCCCGCAGTGTAGCCTGTGTTCTTCCTGTGATGCCGCTATGTGGACGTCAATCGGATCGGCGGACGTCCCATGCCGGTCGGGTCAGCGCTTGATAGTCTTTGTTGGCCGCCACATCCTCGCGAAGGCGGCGACTTGCGTGTTTCCGCCGGGCACCCCTGCATAAATCGAGGCCGAGGCGTCACCGCTGCCGCTAGGCCGCCTCCAGCAACGCGGCCCGGGCTCTTGATGCGACGCGGTTGGGCAGTCGCTGACAGGATCGATGGATGCTCCCTATCCTCCGATGTTTACTTGTGTCTTTGGACGCGGATTTCTGGCAGGATATGTTGCCGGATTGCTCGGGGAACGTGCGCTCGTCCCGGAGCTCTTCTACGCCGCAGCCATTTCTCCCGGCTGCCGTCACTCACATTTAAAACTCCAGGGAGTCCGACCAGGATTTCTTTCACAGCGTTTTGGAATATCTCTGCGGCTGATGATATGCCAAAATTCAGTCTTTTATACCTCCGGAGGCCAAGGTAGTTGCTGAACGTGGTTATGTACCGGCTGTCCTTGGCAAGTGTCAGTTGGTGGTATCAGCATTTAGATCTAATTTTGAGAACCACCTGGAGCCATTTAGATCAGCCACGATGTCATCCATAGCTGGTGTTATGGCCTTGTTTGGGAGGCGCATATCTATGCAAAGCCTGATCTCTCCTGGTTGACGGGGGTTTTCAGCTATTACCATGGGCGACACCCATGGTGTGGGCCCTGACACCTTCTCAATGACTCCCTGGTCTTCAAGCTTTTGTAGCTCTTCTTCTACCAGCGGCCGGAGGTGGAACAGGATCCTCCTGTGTCTCAGGGCTTTCGGTGGGACGGAGGTGTCTATATGCAGCTTGATTGGAGCCCTCTTTATCTTGCCTAGTCCTTTGAATAGGTATTTGAACTGGCTCAGCAGTTCTGCTGTCTGGTCCATCTGTACTTTCCTGCGAACATTATCAGTCCCAGGTCTTCGGCTGCATGGCTGCTGAAAAGAGTGTCCACCTCTTGATTGATCACATGGATATCGATGGTGATCTCGACACTTCCTGACTGCACTGGCACGGTCATCTTGCCTTTGAGCGGTAGCGGCGTGTCACTGCCGTATGCAAATAGCTTGGCTTTTGACGGTCTGAGAGCTGGTTTGGGCCTCAGCTTGTTGTACTGCTGGATTCCCATTACTGTTACCGAGGCACCGGTGTCGATCACTGCATTGACATCAGACCCAGCGACTTGGAATGTGTAGCGGGGTTGGGGTCGCCTCCTACTCTTCAGGGCTCTGGTGAATGAAATTAGATAAGTTTCTCCTTCGTCCTCCGATGTGGACGCATCCTCTTGGTAGGTGGGTTGCTCTATTCTCTTGTTCCCAGACTGAGATGTTAGCGAGACCTGCGACAGCTGGCGGACCATCCGTCTCATCGGTTTCGGTCGGGTCCCTTCCTTACGCTGCTTCTTCCTCTTGCACACGGATGTGAAGTTTTTCGAGATTCCGCAGTTAGTGCACGTCTTTCCTTGTGCCGGGCACGACTGCGAGGGGTGCTCCTCGTACCCACAGTAGCCGCAGCGGTTCTTCGGGGTCTGTGGCTGATACTCTCGCTGCCTGTAGGACCTGTCCTTTGTCCTGACTGCGTCCGCCTTTTCCGTCTTTACCATGACACTCTTGTCTGGCCCTCTCATCAAAGCCACGTCCATCTCCTCTGCACGTGCCGCCGACAGGTCATGGGACCGTGCTAGCACCAGGATGTCATTCATCAGTATGTTCGGCTGCCTTAGGTTGAGGCCACATAGGGTCTTACTGCGTATCCCCAGGATCAGCAGGGCCCTGATTTCTTCTGCTGCCCGATCGTCCTCCCGATGTGTTGCTGCTAGCTCCCTCAGTCATGCGTAAAAAGCATCAACAGACTCGCCTTCCCTTTGCTTCGCTTGTCTAAGCTTGAAGTGTTCGAAATCCGGGTTCATTTGGGGGTCAAAGTGAGCGTTCAGGGCTGTGACTGCTGCATCATAGTCATCGGGGGGCCTGCATCTGGTAGGTGCTTGAACAGGAGGTAGATCTCTTCTCCTGCATAGTGGAGTAGAAGTGAGCACTTCACTGCTCCATCCTTTTCCCTTGTCGCAATGAAGTAGTTCTCTAGGCGGCCAAGCCACGTTTGCCATCGTGGCGCGGCTGTGGTGGGGTCTGCAGACTCGCTGAAAGGAGGGAGGACGCCGGACGGAGGGTGGTGTGGTACCGCCGGTGCTGGGGCTTGGGAAGCGTCACCTTGATCCCCCCATCTCGAGTGGCGTGGGCACAGATTGCTGGTTTATTGAAGGGGGCCTGCTGCTGACCGGTGACTTGCAGGTGCAGGAGTCGGTGCCACTGCCCCCACCGTCATGAAGGCTTTCGTGCAGGCTAGTGCGTGGTACTCACTCAGACTGTGGTGCCAGGGTGTCTCCGCGGCTCTTCTTGGGCGCGTCCCCACGTGGCATCAGTAGCGTGCTAGGTATGCTGCCTCCATTGCTGGGACGTTGTTTCCTCAAGGCCGTGATCACGCTAAATGGGTATGCGTGGTAGGCCGGCCGAGGTCTGGGAAGGCCTCTTGGTTCCGGTCGCGCCAATGCTGCCAAGGCTGCCAACTTTCTTTCTCTTGTTGTTGTGGACTAAACACGCTTGGGCATCCCATCCTCGTTGCCAGTGTTACAAGGGGGGGGGTTGCCCTCCTACTGCACGTTGAATTACCGCCTGGCAGCGTGCTGCAAATAACACACTCACTCACAAGTATATCGTGGCGCGGACTGCCGTCACAGCTACGCATTCCTTATTTTATTGACGTGCTCCTGCCAGCCAGTGTGAGCGGAGGGGCGGGGCTGCTGAACGCGCACCAGCGGGTAAAAGCTGGTGCGCCAACTGTTACAATGTCCATATAGAATTAATGTCCTAACCTTTTTCATGAAGTATTCTCAGGCAGGTTACTTGCTTCACGTGACTAAATTAGAAACAAATAAAAATGTGGTAGCCCTGGAAGGTCTATGAGCCCTGTATATGTACTTCGCCCCCAGGTGACTGGGGGCGAAGTACATATACAGACGCTTATGGTGCATGTGTCCAGGTGTTACACACAAAAAAACACAGTGGGATGGGGAAAGGTAAGGTTGCGTTTGTCTGAAACCAGTACAGAGTACATCGAACCAGCAGCTGTTGCTTTCCTCCACTAGGAATCAATGATTCCTGGCTCAATCAGCTTCTCCACCCTCAAAATAATGACAAAGGTCAATGGCTGATACTCAATATTGTCGTCCACTGATGAAGATCAGGTAGACCAGAAGCCATTGCTATCTGGCTGGTGCAGGCACTGTCACAATTGCTTTTGACTCTCAATCAAACAATCAATAATAAAATGTATTCAATCTAACGAGATAGACCATAAAAGTGCAGAAAAATAAAAAATTACAATAAAGTACAAGACGAAAAAGTGATTTCCAGTGCATTAAAAAGTTGGAAAAAGTGTATACAGTTACAATTAAAATTCGAGAAGATGGGAGAAAAATGAAGATCTCAGTTCGCAATCTGCTGTCCATTTCAATCTACCCAGGTTCCACTTAAAATTAATAATCGCCGTTTAAGAATATATACAGTGTATGCAATAATAACGAGACAAAGGTATAGTTGATTAAAAGCCACATAATGTATATATAGCAATACGCCTCCTCAACGCCGGCCCGATAAGATACCAAGATAAGGAAAAAGTTATGTCATAGGCCGGGGCAAACATGTAAAATGGTCACAGGTTGTCTTTAAGGACACTAACAGATAGGCTAATCACAGCTTGATCTGAGCCTAACTGCACACCTCAAAAAACTAAGGAAGAATAACACGGAATTGCTGGTAAGCAGCTGTTGCTTTCCTCCATTATGAATCAATGATTTCTGGCACAATCAGCTTCTTCACCCTCAAAATAATGACACAGGTCAATGGCTGATACTAAATATTGTCGTCCACCGATGAAGATCAGGTAGACCAAAAGCCATTGCTATCTGGCTGGTGCAGGCCCTGTCACAATTGCTTCTGACTCTCACATGCTTGGCCTGCCACCGCTCTGCAGTCAGAATTCCGCCAACAATTTGGAGCACGAGTGTACTTTCTGGATCAAGAACTTTGAAATTTAAACTGGTAGGTTGGGCATCGAAACAATTAGCTGACATCCTCATGAGTCAATGAGTAGGACCAGGTAAATAGGACATTGTATTTTGATATGCTGACAGTGACTCTGGTATGTATGAGATACTGAATAATGCCTCATGACCTACTTCTCGCCCAAGAAAAACGTAGATGATGAGCGCAATACAAATCCACTTAACTTATTAGAAGCCCAGTGAAATCACCAACACGCTCAATTCAAAACATACAACTGTGAAGAGACTTCCAGGTCACAGATTATAGCTTGATGCTAGTCTTCTTTGTTGCTGCAAAAATCCTGCAAGATGAGAAACATCCATATGATACCATAGGTGCATACAAGTATCTACCTTATGCTGATTAAAAACCAACTTACCCCATGCCGCTTCAATAAAACAATATTCAATTCATATTTTACAGAATTAATCATACTGACTAAAAACCTAATTTACGAAAAAAGTATTAGAAGCCTTCGATAGCTCTGTTAGTAGGGCGGAGGTCTGTAGTGAAATAATAAAGGTAAGTGAACAAAAAATGGGGTACAAAAGTACTAGTAAATACTATAAACCAGGCTTCTCAAAAAAGCAACCATTGGTAATGCCAATAGGTCTGGCTCATGAAGGAAATAAATAAAAGTGTCATTTGAGTCTGTGATAGGTTTAGGCACTCAATAATTTATCATGGGTGCACTCTGTCACTCATCTTTAAACTTTTGAAATGCACACAAACTTCACAACACATGCAAGATAAATTAAAAGAATACAATTAGAAAAAAGAAAAGATGCTTCAGTCTAAACACGATGGCCATATCCTTGCAATAATTCAACTAAAAATACCAGAAGGTGATTTTTCTTGCGCAGCTATTGTATGCATTACAAGCATGTACATATGTATGTATATGCATGTAAAGGTATATGTATGCAATTACATGCATGTAATTGTAGCACGGTTGCTGCATTTAGAACCAACTTGTTGCCCACCTTGGAAAGTAAAACACTGATACACTATGGAATGCAGTATTCTATAATGGTCTCCTGGTTTAGATAACGTGACCATGTGGGATGTGGCACACTGGAATGAGCGGCAAGCAGGAGAACTATTAGCACTCCCTGGAGAGCTGTAGAATCCTCTTAAGAAACATTAAAATGAAAGAGAAGAATCAATTAAGTAAAAGGGGAACTATAAAAAAATACATTTTAAAAACTACAGGATTGGCCAACCAGCCTTAACTCCTAAAGCACACTTATTGTCAAGTGGATTCACCTGTGATAGAAAATGTCATATTTCACAGGTCAAAGGAGCCAACCATGCGTGTGTGTGTATATATATGTATTATTTTATGATTTTTATTATGAGATCCTGGCAGATAGCTAAGAAGAGATTCTAGCAAGAATCATGAGAATCATTACAGTGCAAATCCTCTTCTTCTCTGATGTGTCAGAGGCAGTAACCAACACCAACATTATTACCTACAAAAGAAATCTGTGTAGTGTCCTGGCAGCCTAGTCACTCACAAATGAGTTTGCCAAACACAGAGAGTAATTTTACACGTCCTTATTCCGCTGCGTGTAAGTCAGATGTCAATATTTTAAGCCAGCCTTCAACTCATCCCTCCAAAGCTTATGTCACAGGCCTATAGTATACATGTCATTTATGTAAGTAGTGTCTGCAGTGCCCTCACTGACAGTGGTTTTTCTGGAATTTTTGGGTAAAGGGCCGTCATGGCAGTGCGGAGTTGATGATACATAGAAATCAGCTGTAAAGAAGAAAAAGGTGACATTTGAACTCCTTATTTTAGGTTGAGCCCTATTATTCCAATTTATCTTTTAATGGGTGCTTGTGGGTATCGCCTCCTGATCGATAGGCGTTAGAATGGTTAATTGTAGGTGATGCGTTTTCCTGGTTGGCAAAAACATCCCCAATAAGCCCTCTCATGGTAAATGTAAAAAATTAAACCATTAATCCTTGGTAGTTAAATTTCAATATGTTAATTGTGTTATCTTTACAATTTTGTAAGGTATATGTAATATTCAGATCACATTACTTCGTCGGCAAATCCTTAGTTGCACTTTGTAGTAGAAAGCCAATGCATTTCTGTCTAAGCCCTTCGTCAGGGGTTATTTCCTGAAAAATAATACCAATGGTTAACCAAGAGTACTGAGTACCACGTAAATTGGTTAGTCCGTTGTGCCCAAATTGGTAACGGTGGTGAATATATATGAGTAGATGCGGTAGGGGAGGGATCATCTCATGAAAAATTACGGGGGTTCAGAAAGTGAAGTTGAGCTGTATACCGTGGAAAGCTGACAAAATAAGCAACTAATAAAGAAGCGAGAATAAAATCGAATGGTGATTAGCCAATACGAGGTACCCAGTTGGTGATTCATGTCCAGATGTGATAAAATAAAAAAATCTTATAATCAAAGTGAATAATTGTGCATGACTCGCATGCTCTAACAATAATGGTTTACAATACCACTTATCTGACGTGTGTGTGTTTTGGCCCAAGATCGTTGTGTCCAGTGATCGCGCTTAAACGTGCGTAGAGTACGCTTTACATCAAAGTGAATAATAGTGCATCACTCGCATACTCAAGCAATAACGGTTAACAATTATGCTGCATACCTGGCTTGTGTTTATTTTAGCCCAAATCCATCATGTCCGGTAAACGCGCTTCAGCGTTTGCTGTGTATGGCGTTCGCAATGGTGTGTCAGTATCCGAGTGAGGTGAAACAGAAGAGGGTCTGATGTGCAGGTTAACCCGAAGTGTATTGTGGTTCCGTGAAGTATATTGAAATTAAAAAAAAAGGATTCAAGTGAAATTTAATAGTAGAAAGCATGTGTATCCATCTTAAGTGCATAAGTGCATATGCTGAAATAACTATAGATGAAATGGTCAAAAATTGAAAGTAAACTAAAAAATGATAATAATAAAAATTACTAATGATGAAACATAAAAATGTCACAGTTTCGATCACTATGGTTAAATAAAGGGAATATCAAACACATGAATCTGCAGTATTGATAGACCAGAAAAGGAGCTTCCTACATACTAATATTATAAAAACCAATTGAAGTCCATACGTTCATTGAGTCCCTTCGGACTGTTCGAGTCCAGGTGATTCATCCAGTAAACTTCTCTTTGAAGAAGTTACTTATTGTTGTCTCTACCTTCTTAAAGTGGTACTTGTTCTAGTATCAAGAATCTGAGTCAACTAATGTTATAATTGTGAGTATTGAAATCTACTGAGATTGTAGATTTTGAATTTTTTGTGCATATATTACTTTTATGTTCAGTCAATCTGGTTTTTATTTTTCGTTCAGTTATTCCCACGTATGAAAGTCCGCAGGGTCACTTGAGTAAGTAAATTACCCTACTTGTGTCACGTGCTGCCGTTGTTTGTAATTTAATCGGGGTCCCCTGGGTGGAGTGCATAATTGTGGTACCTTTGATTATGTAATTACAGCTTCCACAATTTAAACAGGATATGGTTCCCCTATATGTCTGGTTATAATGATCACTAGTTTTGCTAAGTAGTTGTTTTAAACTCCTTGTCCTTTGATACGCAAAGAGCGGTTGGTGCTTGAATATACCATTAAATTCAATCTCAGTTTGTAACATTGGCCAGTATTTTAGAATGATGCTTTTACTTTTTGGCTTCTAGTAGAGAATTTTGATACAAAAACTGATCTGGCACCCTGATTTTTTAGGTTCTCTCTTCTTTTTAGTAGACTCAGTCGATCCTTGTTGTCCACTCTGTCAATTGCTGCTGACGTGATTTGGATATCCTCTTTGTTTGAACTTAGTGACCATCTTTGCTTGACTAATTTTGTACAATTGTTCCTTGGAAGATATTCGTTTTAATCTGAGCAGTTGGGAGTAAGGTAGATGTTTCTTCAAAGCCATTTGATGGAAACTCGTGAAGTGCAATAGATTGTTTCTGTCCGTGGGTTTAGTGAAGGCATTAGTTACTATTCGTTGGTTTTGTATAGTTACTTCCATATCTAAAAACGTGATTGTCTCAGTGCTTATGGCAAAAGTGAACACAATTCTTTCATTGATGGTGTTTAAAGCATCAATAACATTGGTTAAACTAGTATGGTCTCCCTTCCAAATCAGGAAAATATCATCAATGTATCTTCGAAAAACAATCAGATTTTCGAGCCAATTTTGTTTAGAAAGATGTTGTCTAATTCGAACCGATGCATGAAGAGGTTAGCATATGCCGGTGTGGCACAATTTTCCATAGTAGTTCCAGATAGTTGGATATAGTATTCGTCATTCCAGTCAAAGTAGCTATGATATATTGATAAGTGTAGCAACTCCAATATAAAGATTTTTAAGTTCTCTTCCATGTCTGCATGGATAAGGAATGATTTGGTTGCCTGTAATCTCAAGTCATGTGGGATGCAGGTGTATAGGGATTTGACGTCAATGGTGCACAAAATCAGTTGTGTGTGCTCATCAAATTCAATGTGACTTATTTTATTCAGAAAGTCAGTCGGATCCTGCAGATGCGTAGACATTCCTGAGACTAAAGGTTGTAGATGACGGTCCAAGGACTTTCCTCTAGGTTCATGGATGGAATTAGTAGTGGAGACAAAAGGTCTGAACAGAGTTTTCGTTAAGCTTTTGTGGATTTTCAGTACTATATATATATATATATATATATATATATATATATATATATATATATATGGAGTACTGGGATGTTCCTTAATGAAATACCTTTCGTCCTGTTCTGTGATCATCCCCATTGTTTTGGCTTTGTCAATAATTAGAAGCAGTATTCGACTGAATTCTCTTGTTGGATTAGAGTTGTGGTGGAATCTTGAACATGGATGTTGACACTTTCCTGATAGAATTTTGAATCTACAATAACTAGGGCTCACCCTTTATCAGCCTTGCATCAAAGTTATGGCTCTATTGGAAGCTATCTATATTATAGCTCCCTGCTCTTTTCGAGTAGAGTTAGAAATTCTTTGTGTAGTTCTTATTGTACTAATGTTTTGAACAAGTCTAGAACCTGATGGCTGGTAGGTACTGTATATGAACTCTTGTATCTTAATCATTATAGGCCCCTTCTTCTCGGTTTGGTCTTGGCTCCGTGATATTGTCAAAATAGTGTGTTAGACTTAGATTTCTCATGAATTTGTAGAAACTGACTTGAATTTCCAATTCATTTGAGTGATACGTCGGTACAAATGACATTCCCTTTTGAAAGGTTTTAGTTTGGAAGGCAGTTAGCTTGCATTTTGAGATATCAATTACTATGGTTTCAGCAAGAGGGTCTGATGCTGAGTTTGCAATGTCATCTTGCTCTATAAAACTCCTTCCTGGGTTGATATCTTCCATTGTCCTCATCCCTGCCTCCGCAGGTATGGTCAGTGCCTTGGGCTCGTTTATCATTGAGATGGATGGGTGGTAGAGCAACGTCAATGCTGGTGTGTATAAAGGGGACTTGTTCACCCGAATACCAAGAGCACACCAGGCCCATGTGGTGTTATGTATAGTGTTGATTTCAGCCTATGTTATGTCCATACTCGCATGCAGAAGAATGGCCTTGAGAGATATGAGGTGTGCATCATCACTTTTTATAGCAAGATGTGGCGTGGATTTTGGGGCGTGACACCAGTAGTGGGCAAATTGCACCTGTGCACATAAGTAATAGAGGTGCAGATCTGGGGCACCAAACCCACCTTGTTCATATATTGGTGATCGAAGGCCTGTCATAGCTAGATCGCCACCAGTTCCAGGTAACTTTATTGCAAAAAAACCCACATTGACCCGCACTTAGAAAATAACCTTGTCTCTGAATTGGCTGCCTACCATCTCTTCTCATCGTATTCATCATACTCATGGGGAGTAGCTATCTTAATGTAAATTAGGATCCCATTCCACCCACTGGGTTCTTTGGTAGATGACCAGGGATGTTATGGCATTAACTGAGAGAGGCTAGGCACCTCAACATTCCCCTTAGAAAAATGCTATGGGCCTAATGTAAATGGTTCCATGTCCTTTGATTGTCTCTGGGGAAAATACTATCAATTTACCCACACTCCTTGGTATAGGAAAATACTCTCAATTGACACATACTCCTTGGTATGGGAGGGGTCAATTGTACATTGCAGGAGAAGCTGGACAGGTCTCATGTGCCCCCCCAGCTATGAGTGTGGCCTCCCCTCACCTAGTGACTACATTCACTGATCACAATCTGAATAAACTCCCTCGTTGCCTATATTCCTTTTGTCAAACTGAAATTAAATTCAACATCGGCTGAATATAGGCTAAACAACAACAAAGTCCAAAAACATAACCATGTTTATAAATATTCCCATTATGTATTTATTTTCTTTGTTTTATCAAAAAAAAATGTGTATACTTTCTTTTACATTTCTTTTAAATATAAAATCAATGTGTTAAACATCTACAGACAATATTATATAATTGTAACATGACATTAGCATGTAAAACAGTCTTTGCATCACTAACCCCCGAGTAGAGAAACAAGAAAAGGACATTCATGCACACTACCTCACATACATTCCATCTCAAGTACACTCATACCACATTCATTAATACATATATCTGGAGGGTGGGAGACAAAAGGTTGTATAATCTCCGCGACCAATTAGAGTAACTGCGTATAGCAGGTTCTGAACCGCATTGGTCGACGAGCGTTTCGGTGGCTTAGAGAATGGTAGCACCACCTTTCTCAGCACCTTAGCCAGATATCAGACCAATATTGACACACCCAGGGGATACAAGTGCTGATACTCTGCAAGAGACGGGCCACTGCCAGATACTGTCTTGTGTGGCTATATCTCTAAGTTATTATGCCACACTCTAGAAGTCTCATATGTGCATTAAATGAAGTGTATATACATATATTTTGTCAGCAGAGTTAGATATCCTTATAGTGTAGGTTTTTTAGGATCAGTGAGTCACATTTAGTCACACTGCGCCAGTCCACTTCGGTGATGTCTCAGTGTTATTATTTATGAAATTGTATGGGTCTAAGCCCAGCGGTACATGATTTGTCAGCACAAGGTCATATGTAACTCGAAGGAGAAGCGACCGGACGGGAAATCCAACGAAGTAACACTGAGACATCGCTGAAGTGGACTGGCGCAGTGTGACTAAATGTGACTCACTGATCCTAAAAAGCCTACTCTACACAGCTTTGTGCGCCAACACCAAAACCCTTTCTTAATACAGTAATTTGTGAGATTCCATGTAACAAAATACCTACCTATGGGCTTTAGCACAGTGTATTAACAATCCATCCTTAAAGGCCTATTGCATTTCATACATGCTTTTCACTAGAAGTAAGTAAGACCTACTTTCTTTATCATAACTCATCATTATAAACAGATCACACCTAAGGAATTTGACCTAACTTTGTACACTGAACCGATAAGGCCTCAAGCTTTTAACAATGGTTTAATACAATATATAACCCAGGCCTACAGAAGTGAGCATACAATGGGAATCATCAGGCATACGTTTATGAAATTATGTACCAAACTACATTTGGCTAAACAATATACAACCCCTCTCAGTTGGGCCTAACAAGAATAATTGCGGTGACATTCTACTCCCATAGTTTGTCAGAGAGGGAGACCAACATTCTTGGCTACTATGGAAATGTGTGAGATTAAATGTAACAAAATGTCTTACTACGGAGAGGCTTATTGGCTTTAACATATGCCGTCCACAATATATAAGCCTGGCCTAGTGCCATTGTAATAACTTTTCATAATACAAAGGCCAGACCAATGGCAACAGGCACACCATTTCCCTGCATAGCAACCAAGCATACAGTTGGATTTATTGGTTTGTCAGCATAACCAGAGCCTACTGTATTAACCTTTCCCACAAAGCAACCACAAGGAATAAGGTCATAGGTCTGCAAATGTATACACATTTACAGTTGGCAAAGCAAAATACTATCACTCTTTAACAAGGCTTAACAAAGATTCTCACAGTGCAAATCTTCCATAAACATGGTTTTTAGAGAGGGTAACCAACACCAACCCTCTTCCCTACTAAGGTAATCTATGAGATTAATCGTAATAAAAACCCCATATGTAGACTTCAGTTCAGAATAATACTAATCCACACTAAAAAGGCTATTGACTTTAACAGGATTTTAACAAATATTATGTCAGACCTAGTGCCTTTTTCGTAACTTTTCATATCAATCACACACATGGGAGATCAAGGTTCCCAAAATAGTCAACTGCTTAGCAACCAATCTGGTTGTGCAAGGAGGAAAAGTTCTGCAAGACTTCTGCCTGTGGCCAGGACTGGAGGTTGAGACCTGCCAGTCTCCCAGCTGGGTGAGGGGACATCACCCAAGGAACTCAAGGCCACCTGCCCATGGAGCCCTATTGCTTGCTAAGACTAGTTTTCCCTGTGAGTAAGAGGAGAGCATTGGAGGAAGTAAGGTCCAGTGAGATATCCTGATGATTGGATCTCTGAATCAAGGTATGAGGAGAGGGCTCCTGCACCGATCGGATCATAGCCCATATGCAGAGGGAAGTCAGTGACCCCGTATGCCTGGTGGGGCTACCCTGAAGATTACTGACATGTTGACTGGATTGTAGCCCATATGAGGAGTGAGGTGGGCGACCCTGTATGCCAGGTGGGGTCACTATCAAGATTACTGCTGTGCCAATCAGGCTGTAGCCTGTGTGTTAGTGAAGCTGGTGACCCTGTATGTCAGGTGATGCTACTGTGAATAATGCAGCTGTGCTGATTGGCCCATGTCCCATGTGAGGGGGGGGATGGTGACCCTTTGCGCCAGATGGGAACCTCCGGGAAAAAGGAAAGGAACGTGGCCTGGTCATGACTGATGTTGAGAAGAAGAGGCTGCCGTGGTGACCGAAGTGGGCCCAAGATCCGACTGAAGATCTGCACCAGGAGCGTTGAATCCCACCAGACCTGCCCCACCTGTGGAGAGAATCCAAGGAAACTTACTAGTATCAGTGGAGCATTGAGAACCCCCTGCTGCTGTCCCTCCAGGATCACGTGCTCAGAACTCAAGGGCACCCGACTGCTGCCCCTGCAGGGGTGTGTGTGGTACTCACTGGAGACAGCGCTGCAGCTTCCTCGCCCGTGATGGGGGTGCACTCTGAGACTTCGGTTGTGCAGTTCCTGCTAGTGCAGGTAAGACTGAATAATGGGCCAGAAACCCCCAGGGTAGCTTGCCTCCTTTACAGCGATTCAGCGCTCAAACACTTTTGACTTTAATTTGAGTTGCAGTGGGAGACTTTTGATATTCAGACTGCTAATGGGGCTTAACCTGGATGTTGCCTACAGTGAATGGGGAATAACCACTATCAAGAGGGGAGTGGGACTCAGCAACCACCTACTGAAACACTATTGCCCTGACTATGTGTATTGTTTGTTAATGCTGCGTTTTACTATGTGGTGGTATATAAATATTCCTTTTTTCATAAAAGCAAGTATTTGATTGGACAATCATTTATTGATGTTATTGAACATATTTTGAGTTGTGAGCCTGTCCCCCCACCCCACCTCCGTGAAGCTGTAGACTGTTCGACCCACGCTGCCACTGAGAGTCATGTGCTAAAGGGGTACTTGGCTATGTTGCTCAGGATTAATTGTAGGTGTTAAAGGCTTCAGTCACCACGGTGGGCCCAGAAGCTCCTGCTTTTCTCATGGCCCTCAGAACAGGTTTCTGACAAACAGTGTGTCACAATGGGTGACCAGAACCCAGCTTACAACAGTAATTTGTGAAATGCAATGTAATAAAATACCTATCTGTAGGTTTTAATATAGAATAATAATAAGTCACATTTAAATACCTATTGACTTTAACTTATGCCTTTCACGATAAATACATCAGGCCTAGTGCCTTTATCATAACATTCCACAATAAACAGATCAGGCCTGTAGCCATGATCATTGGCTTGCCACCATAACCAATTCAATCCTGCTGTATCAAGTAAAAACTTTGCCACAAACCAAAAAGATCAATACAGTCTTTTTTAGCGGGAACACACAAATTCGGCCCATCAAATCCTGTACTCCGGGAAACCAAAAGTAGTTGGAGCCTAGGGCCCTCTCTCAGTAGTAGGACCAGACCAAATAATTCATGTAGATTAATGTAGCCTGGACGCTTAAAACAGAAAGACGCACTCTGAAGGCTTAATTTAATGACTGCTCTCCTCCCCATTTGTGCCGCTGGTAGAGGAAAGCAAACACTGTAAATTATTCAGTTATCTAAGACACTTTAATAGCTTTACAAAGGAATGAAAGTTCACGCTCAGGCATCTGGATAAATAAACAAAATGATCACAGGTGTGTGGAGGGCAAACACTTTTGTGGAAGCACACTACTTCTGCCGAATAGAAGCATGCACTCCTAATCATCAACAAGTGGGAGGCGCCAAATCCCCTCTCAAGTTAGTGCTTTAAAGCCCTTTTATTGATTGATCACATAATGTTTGGCGACAGCTGCACTGTGAAGCCAGACCTAATGAGGAGAAAGGAACAGGCAGGTTTGGAGGGAGAATTCCCCTGCATAAAAAAGGGTGTTTGGAGGTGGTGGCCTAGAATCAGACAGGGACGATGCACTGAAAAAGATTTTTTTTAAATAGGCGAATTTGGTACAAGGTATGGTGACACAGAAGTAAGAGATATAAGGGAGAGCATTTGAAGGAAGGGGACGCCAAAACCGCCTAAGAAACAGGGAGGAGTCTGGAGTTTGATCTATAACACCACAATTGAACAAGCATTGGCATAGCCAATAGGTCTCGCCTTTGGGACCTTATAAGTGTTTAGCTATGCAACAGTTGCATAACTAAATACTCATAAGGTCCCAAAAGCGAGACCTATTGGCTATGCAAAGCGGCCGCGAAAGTGAAAGTAATCGCGGTAAAGCGCGTCGCGCGCGCCCGCGCACATGCACTATAGCTCTGTGCTGGCCTGGTAGCACTTTTTGGAGCCCTCTTAATAATTCTCGCCAGACCAGCGCATGCGCTGGGTCAGGCGAGACCTAAAAAAGGAAGGGGTACAAGCAGGGTGAGAACTACCAAAAAAGAAAATACATGCAGCAAAATGCTGCAAAACAAAAATGAAGAAAAAAAAACATGTTTCAACAAGAAGGGCTTTCTCCAGGTTGGGTTACTCAAGACTATCTTTAAAAATTCTATGATGACTTTTAAAAGAGATTGCTGATTAGTCTTTCCTGAGCACTGCCATCTGGGGGATAATATGGGACAGGAAGTGAGTCAGCAGATGCTGTTGATAAAGGTGAGAAAGTTTCTAGGCAGTGCCTGCCCTTTTGCCTTATTTCTACTGTAGGAAGGCTGATGACAGGCAGATGCAGAAACTTTAGACTTTATTGTGTCGATGTTTTGGATACTGCTTGGAGCCATAACTATTGATCCCTGTTCTAAATCCCATCACCTTGCACAAAGACTGTGTCTGCACTCTAACCAGAAAAAGACATTTAGGGGAACATCACAAGCTGGGTTCAGGACTAAGCCTGGGCGAAGCACTACGCTACGCCCGCGTAGTTTGCGAAGTTCGCGTTACTTCGCACTACGCGAACTGCACGTAGCACAGTGCGAACACGCGTAGCGTAGTGTTGCGTAGTGCTGCGGTCATTTTTTGATTGCTCGCGGTCCTCAACGTCAAGTTGGCGACCGCGAGCAAGCAAAATGACATCCCGGCGAGACTTTTTCCTTGTTCGCGATCAGCAACTTCAAGTTGGTGATCGCGAGCATGGAAAATAAACCTCCCGGCGAGATTCCCAACGCAAGGAGGTCAGGTTTCTCATTGCGAGTGGTCGCGTATGCTCGCGACCGCTCGCGATGAGAAACTACCAGTTCGCGTTGAGAAAGCTGAAGCTCGAGTAAAAATCTACTCGAGCAGCAGAAAACTACAGCTCGCACTGTGCAAGATGCCATTTTCAATGATTGCACAGTGCCGGTTGCTTGTCCGCACTGTGCAATCATTGAAAACGACATCTGGCACAGTGCGAACAAGGTACTACGCAGTTCGCGAAGTGCTACGTGTAGCTCGCGTAGTGCGAACTTCACTTTGCGTAGCTTCGCGAAGTGCTACTTCGCGAACTACGCCCAGGCCTGAAGGACCTTGGTCACTGCATTACCATCCCCATCTGAAGAACTGGTATGAAAGTGGGACCCAAACAACTCCACTTTGTTCCAGTTCCAAGTACTTCCTGAACAAGGATGGAATGCTACCAGAGTACTCAAATATCTTTCGTGAGAACAGAATTTGTGTCTGCATGGCAGCCAGTGGGATAAATGAACATCACCTGAAGTCTGTGGAACTTGCTGGAAAAGCTAAAGATCTACCTAGCACCTCGAGTCCTGCCTATCTGCCCCCTCAGAGAGGGAAGGAGAGTGCCTGGAACTGCAAGCGGAGGGACTGTCCAAAAGAGATGCAAAGCTGTTTTGCGGGTGGGTGGAATATCCAAAGCCAACTTGTGTTCAGAAGTGAGTCTGGTGCTGACCCAATCTCAGAGGGGTCCCCCAGGCTTCCGCCCATGGTTGATTTGGTGAACTACATGAAGCTACATTAACTTTAGAAACCAGCGTGTTCTCTGACTTCCCCACTCCAACCTGAGGGTCCTCCCAGTCAGCACCAATGAACTGGGCATTTAAATACCATTGCCACTGCAGCTGGGGACTAATACCCACGGCACTGTGGCCACAACTGCCCAGGAAGAGATGACCTCTGAATCCTGGCGTGCCATACCGCGACTCCAACTTGACATGAGAGACAGGTTATGGCCACGACCCTGCTGTGTGACTGTGAAATGCACAGCAGAATCGCAGCACCATAGAACAGCGCTCCGCTCAGGCAGATTGCACAAAGCTGCGTTTGAAAGTCTGAGAGACTTTCTTGCCCTAGTACTGCGTACTAAAATTTGGCACAAGTGCTACCCCTCTTTAGCAAAATACAGTTTGAGCTGACCTAAAGGTCCCTTGCATTGGGAAACCATCGCATAGCCAAATAGAATATCTGCACCTAAGCAGATTCTTGTCTGAGTGCCCTCCTAAGGTGGCAGGGGACCGCAGCCATAGTTCTAATCCATGTAGCAGAGCAGGAATTAGCAGCTCTAGCCTACAACCCCAGGTGGGTGCAGGAGCTTCGCAAAGAGGTTGTAACCCATAGCATTAGGCAAACCCTGCAACCAACCCCATTCCTATATGTGGTATTATATTCTGCTGTGTTAATAAAGTACTTTACTTTTTACAAGAAAAACACTCGACTGGACGTATTAATGTGTCTGTTGACTGTTGAGTTCAGAGTTCTCGCCCTCACACTACCTCCCTGAAAAGCCTTCGACTGCTTGCCCTTGCCATCCTGATCAGCGTGCAACGTCAAAAGGGGTGTACTTAGCCGAGTTTGCAGAGCCGAAACAAGACAGTCCCCAGCACACCAGAGGCAAAGGACCCCACCACCATTGTTGTGGCCCAGGGGCCATATTACATAAAGTGCCTTTTGAGCTTGGTGCGCCATCTTTCTGCACCCCGGGGGCACAATAGTATTACAGAAGGGCCCCTCTGTAATACAGATTGCGCTGGTGCACATATACTGTCGGCCCGAGCATAAGGGTTTGTTCCCTCATTAGCTTAGAGGGAAAGCCTTGTGCTAATGAAGAATACATTATGTCACCGCATCTGTATCGTATTATTGACGCAGGCACAGAGGCAAAGAAACCATCAGTAGGTGCACTTGCTGTGTGCCACAAAGAGGTGGTGAATGGTTGTGTGCCCCTGAGGGTGCCCTCTGAGAGGAGTAAAGTGGGTCGTGTTGACCCCTCATAAATACCCCTGCAAGCAGGTGCACCACTCACTGCACCCACGTTTGTTAAGCAGGCCGCATGCTGCCTGCACAGTGAAAGAGTGATTGGCTGATTTAAACAGCTGATTTGCATCCCGTTAATGGCAAACTCCAAGGCAGCTGTAAGTTTGCAGCTGTCTTGGGGACCGCACTTTTTCTTTAATAGGGCGTACTATTCCTGTTTGCACCTGAAACATCTAGTTAAGTGCAAACAAAAACGGCGGGACCTTTACACAATGCAGCCCCATTGATCCCAATATGCTTTGTGGCCCCCAAAAAACAGTGTCTGACTGACGTAATTCTTTTAATAAACAAATTCATCAGATCATGACAGGAAATTCCTTTTCTTAAATGTTATTTTGGGAGAAAGAGACAGACCCCCATATCTCAAATGGCATTTAAAATTCCTCCAATTCATGATGAAGTAAGTCATAGTGATGTCCACAAGAGGAAAAGCATGAAAACAGGCTGTATGTCAAGATATCAAGTTTTTATTTTCAACTACCACTATATCATCAAGGTGAGTGTGTGCAGATAAATATATATCTTCTATTGTGAGTGCCACAGCTTGGTATCTTGAAGATACATGTATTATCAAGATACCTGTTAGATCTGGCATCCTTGGCGTGGTTTCCCCCCTAACTTTTTGCTTTCAACCCTCCTGTTTTACCAACTTTTATTTTTGCTGTGCACTTTACCACTGCTAAAGTGCTTGTGGTGTCTTCTTAAAACATGGTAGAATTGGCTTATACTCAATTGCCATATTTAATTTACTTGTAAGTTACTAGTAAAGTGGCCCTACCTGTGCCCAGGGCCTGTAAATTACTACTAGTGGGTCTGCAGTATTGATTGTGCAACGCACTTAAGTAGCCCTTTAAACATGTCTCAAGTATGCCATTGCAGTCTGTGTGTGCAGTTTTAAACTGCCATTTCGACCTGGCAGAAGAAACCTTATGGTAAACCTTCTTTTTAATACATATGAGTCACCCCTGGGTAAGCCCTGGACAGGTCTGAGGGCAGGGTTCAGTTAATTAAAAAAGTGAAAATGTACTTTGAACCCCTTCGCTGCTAGGCCTTTTACCCCCTGTGCTAAGTATTTTTTTGGCTATTTGGGATAGTTCGCACTTAGGCCCCTGTAACTTTTTGACCACATAAGGTATCCACACCAAATTAGCGTCCTTTGCTTCCAACAGCATGTGGATTCTACAGATACCCAGGTTTATGGATTCCCCTGGAGGGGACCCAGAAATTAGCCAAAATACCGCTAAATTTTGTTTTTGAGGGGGGAGAATGGGAAAAAAGTGCTGCAAATGAAAGTGCCTGTTTTTTCCCTGCAAATGGTATCAACAAAGGGTTTGTGGGGCTGAAATCACCATTTCCACAGCTTTTAGGGACTGACAGACTTTTGTCAGAAACCCAACATTTTTTACACAGTTTTGGCATTTTACTGGGACATAGCCTATTTTTGCTATTTTTTGTGCTTTCAACATTCTTCCTGTTAATGGTAGAAATGGGTATAAACGCAATAATGGATCCTGGAAAGCTATACATTTTAGGAAAGTAGACAAAATTCTGAATTCAGCAAGGGGTCATTTGGGTAGATCCTTCAAGGTTTCTTTATGTAAACTAACATATGAATATAGGAAAATTGAAAATTAGTTAAAAAAATACAGCCATTTGTGCCAACGTTTTCACCTGTAACTTCTTCTAATTGTGACAGCTGTTTGAAAGCAATATACCGTTACATCCGCTGGACCTTTCTGGTTGTGGGGATATATAGGACTTGTAGGTCCACCAAGAACCTGACGAACCCAGAGCCAATAACTGAGCAGCATCTTGCTATGGTTCTTTATTATGTACAGGGTATATAGCAATTAATTTGGGAAAATATATACATGGAAAAATCGGGATGAAAGACAGCTATGTATTTCTGAAATTGGAACAAAATATAGAGTTTAGAAACAGTAGATATTTGCACATTTCCTAAATTAGAAGTACCCATACTAGCATGAGAATTATAGGTCATTTTTCAAAATGACTTATTTTTTACACATTGTCTTTCATTTGGGAGACAGATATGCATCGAAAGTCAATAGGTAATAACAGTTGCTCTACAATTCTGTGTTACCCTAAGTCTCTGGATCAAAATGGTACCTCACTTGTGTGGGTAGGCCTAGTGCCCGCGAAAGGAAATGGCTCAAAACGCAACTTGGACACACTTTATTTTTACAGTGAAAAGTGATCCTTTTTTTGCAAAGTGCCTAGCTGTAGATTTAGCTCTGCCGACACCTAGGGAAACCTAGCAAACCTATTAATTTTTTAAAACGAGACACCCAGGGAAATCTAGGATGGGGTGACTTGACTGGCTCTCACCAGGTTCTGTTACCCAGAATCCATTGCAAACCTAAAAATTTGTCAAAATAAATGTCTTTTCATTATATTTCTGTGGTGGAAAGTTTTGGAATCTGCATGGATCCACAAGTGTCCACCCACCCCGCATTCCCCAAAGTCTTCAGAGAAAAATGGTACATCACTTGTGTGGGTAGGCCTAGTGCCAGCGACAGGAAACGGCCCAAAATGCAACATGGACACACCACATTTTCACTGTGAAAACGGACCCATTTTTTTGCAAAGTGCCTAGCTGTAGATTTTGAACCCTAGCAAACCTATACATTTTTTTAAACTAGACATCCAAGGGAATCCAGGATGGGGTGACTTGACTGGTTCTCACCAGGTTCTGTTACCCAGAATCTCTTGCAAACCTAAAGATTTGTCAAACAAACATATTTTCCTCACATTTCGGTGGTGGAAAATTCTGGAATCTGCGTGGATCCACAAGATTCCACCCACCCAGTGTTCCCCAAAGTCTTCAGAGAAAAATGGTACCTCACTTGTGTGGGTAGGCCAGGTGCCCGCAACAGGAAACTGCCCAAAACGCAACGTGGACACGCCACATTTTCACAGTGAATATGGACCCTTTTTTTGCAAAGTGCCTAGCTGTAGATTTTGAACCCTAGCTCTGCTGGCACCTAGGGAAACCTAGCAAACCTATATATTTTTTTTAACTAGACACCCAGGGGAATTAAGGATGAGGTGACTTGACTGGCTCTTACCAGGTTCTGTTACCCAGAATTCCTTGCTAATCTAAAAATGTGTCCAAAAAAACACATTTTCCTAACATTTCTGTGGTGGAAAGCTCTGGAATCTGCGTGGATCCACAAAATTCCACCCCGCGTTCCCCAAAGTCTTCAGAGAAAAATGGTGCCTCACTTTTGTGGGTAGGCCTAGTGCCCGCTACAGGAAACGGCCCAAAACGCAACGTGGACACACCCCATTTTCAGAGTGAAAACTGACTCTTTTTTTGCAAAGTGCCTAGCTGTAGATTTTGAACCTTAGCTCTACTTGGCATCTAGGGAAACCTAGCAAACCGATACATTTTTTAATACTAGACACCCAGGGAAATCTAGGATAGGGTGACTTGACTGGCTCTCACCAGGTTCTATTACCCAGAATCCCTTGCAAACCTAAAACTTTGCCAAAGGAAAAAAACATTTCCTCACATTTCTGTGGTGGAAAGTTCTGGAATCTGCATGGATTTAGAAAATTCCACCCACCCCGCGTTTCCCAAAGTCTTCAGAGAAAAATGGTACCTCACTTGTGTTGGCAGGCCTAGTGCCCGCGACAAGAAACGGCCCAAAACGCAAAGTGGACACACCACATTTTCAGAGTGAAAACGGACCCTTTTTTTGCAAAGTGCCTAGTTGTAGATTTTGAACTCTAGCCCTGCCGGCACCTAGGGAAACGTAGCAAACCTATACATTTTTGAAAACGAGACACCCAGGGGAATCCAGGATGGGGTGACTTGACTGGCTCTCACCAGGTTCTATTACCCAGAATCCCTTGCAAACCTAAAAATGTGTCCAAAAAACCAAATTTTCCTCACATTTCTGTAGTGGAAAGTTCTGGAATCTATGTGGATCCATAAAATTCCACCCACCCCACGTTTCCCAAAGTCATCCGAGAAAAACGGTACCTCACTTGTGGGGGTGGGTCAAGTACCCGCGACAGGCAAGGGCCCAAAACCTATTGAGGCGACATAAGAATTACATATCACAAAACAACCTGGTTTTGCAAGGGAGGGGGGTCCCATGAGTTTTTGGTCCTGGGCTCGGCGGCCATCTAGGAAAACCTACCAAACCCACACATTTCTGAAAACTAGACACCTGGGGGAGTCGAGCGAGGTATGTCTTGCGTGGGTCCCCCAACATTTTCCTACCCAGAATCCCCTGCAAACCTCAAATTTAGCTGAAAGAATCACTTTCTCACAAATTTCTGTGTGGAAAAGTCCTGGAATCTGCGTGGATCCACAAATTTCCTACCACCCAGCATTTCCCCAGGTCTTCCGATACAAATGTTACCTCACTCGCATGGGTGGGTCAAGTACCCGCGACAAGCAATGGCCCAAAACCTATTGAGGCGACATCAAAATTACCTATCACAAAACAACCTGGTTTTGCAAGGGGGTTCCATGAGTTTTTGGCCCCGGGCTCGGCGGTCAGCCAGGGAAACCTACCAAACCCACATATTTCTGAAAACTAGGCACCCGGGCGAGTCCAGCGAGGTATGGCTTGTGTGTGTCCCCCAACATTTCCCTACCCAGAATCTCCTGCAAACCTCAAATTTTGTTGAACAAATCTAATTTTTCACACATTTTTGTGTGGGAAGGTTGTAGGATCACCGGGCAGTCACAAATTTCCTCCCACCCAGCGTTCCCCTAGGTCTCTCGATAAAAATGGTACCTCACTTGTGTGGGTAGGCATAGTGGCCGCCTATAACAAAACTACCTGGTTTTGGGGGGGGGGCGGTTTTTTGGCCCGGGCTCACCGCCATCTAGGGAAACCTACAAAACCCACACATTTCTGAAAGCTAGACTTTGAATCTGAGTTAGATGTACAACTCTATACCCCTATTTAAAAGTTACCAATAGGGGTATCGAGTTGTACATCTAACTCAGATTCAAAGTACAACGTTTGTTTGGATAACAGCATGTCCTCCCTTTTCACTGATAGGGGCCTAACACAGCCTTTACGATCTACTATTTACATCATTTTGTTCTGGATAATCAAACATTTCCAAAAACATGTAAGTCTGGTTAAAAGGATTTTTAAAATGATACTCATCAACTATAGGCCATATGCTACTTGAAATGCTCATATAGTTCCTTTTCTGTGTGACCCATCAGGGATCCTAATCATACCTAAAGAGAGCTTCCCACAGAATTGGTCTATAGCCATCAGCAAACCCTCTATGAATGACTGTAGGCAATCTTTAAGTAAGTGCACCCTACAGTTACATCCTTAACCGTAATCTCTTATTTAAAGGTTCGGTTTTAAATTTTGATAGGGATTTAGTATGCTTCTCCCTACACAAATTCTGACTTGTTTCTTCTCCAGTCACCTGTTGGCACTTTGGTGTTTTGGGATTTTTGGTCAATTTTCTATTTGTCTAGTCATGTGGCAAATGCCGATCACCACTTTGGCACACATTCTGAATCTTGTTCGAATAACTATAAAACAATCCTTCTATTTCTTTTTCACGTTTTTTTCGGGCCCTCTTCCTGAGCATGCAATCTATGCACATAAGCTTCCTGACTCGGCATTTTTCTATAACAGTGTGACCTAACCGACTGGTTGGGATGAATGATATATTTATGTTTATATAAATGTTTTTGCAGAGAGAGAACAACGACAACAACGAGACAACAAAAGCAAGGGGCAGCCTGGAGAGAACATGGCGGCCACGAGTTGAGCGGCCGCGGCACCTTTCCCGTATGTGGAACCCTGCGCTTGAGCTTTTCTTTTGACGATATGGTAATCTAATGTCGGCTTATTTGCGGAAAGTCATGTGATACCTTAGTGATCCCGGGGGCGTCTTCGACATGGAAGACTTGTTCGGTTCGTGAAGTTTTTTCCCCCGCCCTGCTCTGTGTGGACTCGGAGCTGAGTTTCCTTAGGATTGCGAATTGCTTCCTTCCTTACCGATTTGTGGGCTTGGATCCGGGTTTTAAATTCAGCACGCCGTTCTCTCAGGCGCTCTTCGCTGGAGTGTGGCGTCTCGAGAGCTTCGACGTACACGAAGCGCCTGCCTCAGCTCTCTGCGAGGTAGGGGTTTGTTTGGAGGCATTGTGGAGTCTGTTGCCGTGAGACGGGTCACCCTGGAGGGATTACCGAAGGGGGGCTCAGAGGTTCCGGGGGTCAGTGAATCGGATGCTGGACTACCAAAAGGGGGGGCCATCCCAGCTCTGGGTGATGAGCCAGACCCTGAGCCTGTCTTTGTAATCGCTTCTGCAAACCTTAGACCCAGACGCCAGGTGACGCAAGTTACTTTACATGATCGCTTGGAAGTTAAAAAATCAAAGAAAAGGGGGAAGAAAGCTGTATCTAAAACGCCTACAAATTTACAATCTAAGCAAAACTCGCTTATTAAAAATCAGAGTCAGCCGATGCCAGTAGGCTCAGAGGGGATTTCAGAACCCAATAGCGTTCTGATAAGAAAGGAAGTAGGGCAGCCGCCGCCTTTCCTAGCGGGCTCTGCTTCACGGAAAACAAGGGGCGCTAAAAAACAGAAAGCCCAACAAGGGGGGTCCATAAAAATAACACCCTCTTTGAGGTCTTACTTTAAAGTGCTTCCTCAAATATTGGAGCTGACTAAAGGAGAATCTTCCCCAAGTAAGCTAATGGAGGTCATTCAAGATCCTATATCTCCCTCCCCTTCAGGGTTATGGGCTCTGTCTCCCTTAGGGGCTCTTAGTCCTGAAAATTTGACACAATTAGGACAGGGGGAGATCGTGCTTTCCTCTCCGTCTTCGGTCAGTGTTGTTGAACTTCATCAGAACACAAATGGACCATGCGATTTAAAAATGCAGGAATACCAGCACATATCAGATGATCATCCGGAGTACTCTGTTGGAGAAATGCTTAGGGCTTTATCCCAGGATATCAAGCAGGGCTTTCAAGCTTCTACAGTACAAGTTGAAATTAGAAGTTTTTGTGAGACTCTTGGATCAAAAATAGATCTCTTAAATACTAGAACCCTCTTACTAGAAGATAACGTTACCAACCTTACAGCTAATTTAGAACTTGTTGAGACTGAAATAAAATCCCTTAAATCAAACGAGGCAGCATTATCTGAACGCCTAGAGTCCTTAGAAAACAATGCTAGGCGAAATAATCTCCGAATCCTTAATGTCCCCGAGGATAGAGAAGGAGGAGACCTTAAACAGTTCGTTGTCTCCCTGCTAAAAGAAGCCTTGGGTTCCGAGCCTTCAGATGAGACGATATTCAAGGATATCCAGCGAATACACAGAGATCCGTTCCGTAGAAATTTGCAAAGGCAGAAGCCTAGAAGGATTCTAGTTAACTTCCAGACATATGCCCTTAAAGAACAAATCCTCACTTTAGCACTAAAGCAAAAATCTCTCACCGCAAAGGGTTTTACCTTCCAAATTAGATCTGATTTGTCTAGAACAACTCTCGAAAGGCAGTGGGAGCTGGGCAGAAGACTAGACGATTTTAGGAAATTGGGCGCAGTAGCCCAGCTGAAATTTCCTGCAGCCCTAAAGATAATGTTTAATAACAAGATGCACAATGTGAGGACAGTTGTGGCAGCGGATGAACTCTTGAAAGATTTAAGCAAGACCTGATGCTTTAGACATTTTAATTACTTCAGACATCTTAACAGCAATTCATATAGGAACTGCACGTATAATTAAGTAGTTAAGGGTCACATACGGCCAGGTGCCGAATACTGGACTAGGTCCAGATTATTGGGGCAGGGGGTTTCAGGGAGGGTGGGGGGGTTGCTGGGTCACAGGGGATAGGGGTAGGGATAGGGGCACTTGGGAGATACAGGGTGGGGTGTTGCAAGGGAAAAATGTTCTCCTTCTCTGTGTTAAAACCTTTTTCTTGGTAGCTTTAAAAAAAGGTGCGTATTTGTATCATTGTATCTTTCTTCGTTTTGAGGCTGACTGGGTTGGTGGGACTGTATACAAATTGGGCAGTCTTTTTATGGTGTGGGTAGTTTTCTCATGAATAGTATTTATGTTCTCTCCTGGAACGTTAATGGTCTGCGCACTAATCCCAGAAAACAAAGGATTTTTCAATATATACGAGATAGTAGTGCGCAGATCATCATCCTGCAGGAGACACATTTAATTGAGCACGAGCTATCTGCTTTAGCCAAGAAGGCAGGATGGATTGACTTTGTAATTTGTACCACACAATCAGTAAACACAAGAGGGGTGGCAATTCTGGTTAAAAAAAACTGCACAAGCAACTCTTAGATCAACAATGGTGGACCCAGGTGGCAGATGGGCTATCGCAGAACTCCATTTAATCAGTCTGAAAGTAACGATTGCAGGCTATTATGGTCCGAATCAGGACGACCCCTCTTCTCTCAAAAATATGATATCAGCCTTGTTGGCTTTCCTTGAACCAGTTATATTAGCCGGGGATTTTAATATAGTATTAGATCCTTTAGTTGATAAATCCACAAACAATCGTGCTGTAACTTCGCACAAAACAAGGGCTTGTCTCATGGGTGTTATGAAGCAAATGGGGTACTTGGATATATGAAGGGTTAGGTGAGTCTTAGACGAGAATATTCGTTCTGCAATTACAAATATAAACATCAATCTAGAATTGATCTTATACTTGTTAGTCAATCGTTGAAGAAGTTGGTAAAAAACGTATCTTACCTCCCCTCCCATCTTTCTGACCATTCGGCAGTGAGCCTGGTTTTAGAAAGAGCTGTGGTACCTATGCTGAGGACGTGGTCAATGGACCGTTCACTATTGGCATTGGACGATGTCTCACTTGTCCTCCGGAAAGAGATCGAAGGCTTTATGGTGAGGAATCTGGATACTGCTTCAGTGGTCAATATATGGGAATCATTTAAAGCTTTCCTGAGGGGCAATATAACAAGTATTTCGGTCTATAAGAACAAAAAATATAAGGAAGAAATCTCTGAGATAGAGATTAAAATTAAAGACACACAATCACTGCTTGATTTACAAAACCCGCGCTCTCTTGAAGGAGTGCAAGCTAATTTACGTGATCTTAAGGGACAGCTCGAAACTGTACTGAGTTCACGTCTAATGCAAAGATGGGAGGCTAGCAAAATAGCCCACTTTGAATATGGTGAAGGTGCAGGGAAACTTCTTGCTTGGAAAGTAAAATCTGACCAAGCAAGAAATTATATAAACTCTGTCTTCAAGGATGGTATATCCTATACTTCTGATGTGGATATCAGAGGGGTGTTTCACTCTTTTTTTCAGGAAATTTATAGGGAGGATGGAGATATAGACCTCTTGAAAACTCAGTCCTGGTTAAGAAATATAAATCTCCCTGCACTAAACCCGGAACAACAAGAGGCGTTAGATCAACCGGTCACCCATGAGGAGGTTTATAGAGAAATAATGAGGCTGAAAAAGGGTAAGGCAGCAGGCCCGGACGGCCTTCCTTCTGAGATATACAGATGCATTGTTAAGGAGGTCGTCCCGGTTTTGACAACCCTATTTAACCAAATTCTTCAAGATGGAATGGCGCCCCCGCCCTCTTGGAATAATGCAACTATGACCCTAATACTAAAGCTGGGAAAATCGGCCACTAGTTGTGAATCATATAGGCCAATTTCTATATTAAGTGCGGACTATAATATCTACGCCTCAATAATGGCTACCAGGCTTGGTAGGGTCGCAGGGGACCTTTTACATCCGGACCAAAGGGGCTTTGTTGGGGGCCGTCACCTGTCAGATTTGACCTACGACTTGATTGGGGCTATAGATCTGGCCTCAACATGGTCTCTTCCACTTGCAGTGATGACCCTTGACGCAGTGAAGGCCTTCGACAGGGTCAATTGGTTGTTCCTGTCGGAGGCCTTGGTTAAGTTTAAGATCGGGAATAAGTTTAGGCGTTCTATTGCACTTTTATACAGTAAACCATCGGCAAACCTTCTCATAAATGGCTCCCTTGCAGAACCCTTTGAGATCTCTAGGGGCACGCGTCAGGGTTGTCCCCTTTCCCCATTATTGTTCAATTTATATATTGAACCTTTCGCCCAGTTGTTGCGAGATGAACTTAGAGTATCCTCGTTCAAGTATGGGGAATGGGAAAAAAAGTGGCTTTATATGCCGATGATATCTTGATATTTACATCAGACTTGAATAGTGCCTACCACGCTGTTATTAAGTTGGCACAAGAATTTGGTACAGTCTCAGGTTATAAGGTCAATACATCTAAAACCGAAATAATGGCTTGGAATATGCAGACCCAGCACCAGCTCCCCCTTTTGAAAACTAACATGAGATATCTGGGTATTCACATTCTTCAAGACATAGATAAGATACCCACCTATAACTTAACACAGGTTGCAAGAGAAACACGGAAGCTAATGAAAACATGGGATTTATTACCCTTGTCTATTCTGGGGCGAGTTAATCTAATTAAAATGTCCATTCTGCCTAGATTTACTTTTCTTTTTAATTCTATTCCTTTATTTTTTTGATACTGTCACCCTGACTAAATTACAAAGTGAATTTAATACATTCGTATGGGCTTCCCGGCATTCCAGGATAGCCTGGAAGAAAATTAGAAGGCGTAGGGAGAAGGGAGCTCAAAAAAAGGAATATGTGAGAAGGAAAGACAATTTACTTGCTTACGCGGAGCTAGAGGTCAAACGCCGACAACTATTCCAACAGGACATAGCGCTACATCTCCAGAAGGCAATCAAGGTATCAGTCAACAATCAGCAGTTCAGTCGGACTGGTCATGGTTGCCTAGGATCCTGAATAATCAAAATCCCTAACATCGAGCATAACAACTCAATCCGTATGCTAAGGCAGCAACAAATTCCTAAGAAAACAACGCCGCAAAGTATTTCATTCTGTTCCTGGAATGTTCATGGTTTTCATGAAATGGCCTTTGAAAATGACACTCTCTCCTTTTTCCAGCAACAAGACGTTATCCTGATCCAGGAATCATGGAAAATCTCTTCCTCGCCAATCGTAGGTTTCCAAGAACACCATATTCTGGCAGAAAGATTATCACCCTTCGGGCATCCACGCGGCGGCCTGTCAATATACGTATCTCAAAAATATAATTGGGCAACAGAAGAGCTGGACGTGGGTCTCTCTTGGGTACAAGTGATTAAAATTACCGTTTGTTCACCAACAGGAAATAAGAAATGGCAACTATTGGTGTTCAACATCTATATCCACCCGGAGAGGAAAACCCAGAAGGAGAAATATGCAAATTTATCATCTTTGATAAAAGTATTACAGAGATCATATGCGCAATGCCCGATGTTTATTTCAGGATATTTTAACAGCAACCTCTTAGGGAAAAATCAGGCAGAAAAAATAAAAAAAGCAGTACGCGACCTGGGAGATTTAGGTTTATCAATACTGAATGGAAAAACAAGGGGCGACATTCCGGCAGGCATCACTTACTTGAGTGGAAAAGTCCACTCAATAATTGATTATACAATAATAAGCAAGGTTCTAACTTCTAGCATAGAATCATTCCAAATAGTCAAGCGTTTGGAAAGTGACCATTTCCCTCAAATAACTAAAATTATCATTCCACTCACTGTACTGCAAAGTCTGCCGTCCTTACTACAACAAGCCGAGAAGTTCAACCTAAAGAAGTTAAAATGGCGTGGGGGTGGCCTGGAAAGTATATTGGTCACAGTAAAACAACATATGTTCAACTCAAGTACCCAGCCCGACGAAGAGCGTATAAAGAACTGGGAGCAACTGATTCAGGTCCTCTTGCATAAATTCCCAGCAGCAGCGGGGAATCTGGGGAGTATTAAGGCAAGGAAGGAGCCATGGTTCAACCTGGACCTAAGAGAAAAAAAGAGAATCGTTGCACGGGAGGTCCGAGCACTGGCTCATGGGAAAAAAATGGGAACCAGCATAAACAACTGCAAACTAAAAGAAGCAAGGAGTATATATAGGAAGTCGTTAAGGGCTGCAAAGAGAACGTACAAGGAAACTATTTGGAATAAGCTATTGAGCGCAGGAAAACGGCCAAATAGCAGGGATTTTTGGGGAATCATTAACGACCTAAACAAAGGAGCGAGCCTTCATCAAGAAGCAGGGGTAGGAGAGGAATCCTGGTCCCACCATGTGCAATCACTGTATGGAAACACAGTTTCAAGCATTACTAATAGGCATCGGGGGAGAGAGTTGGAAAGCGGGAAAAGCACAAAAAATGAGACTCAGGTGAATAAAGACAAAGAGGCCCAGGAAGAAGTAAATGTGATCATGGAAACTCCTCTAACCTCTAAAAAACAACTGAGGGTAATAATAACAAGATTGAAGACAGAAGGAGCTGCAGGACCAAACGGGCTACCAAATATGCTCTTTAAAACCGATCCGGATTTTTGGTCAGAGTCCTTAACTCCCCTATTTAACCATATATATTCTCAAAACAAAGTCCCCGCATCTTGGCAAGGGAATATCATTCACCCCATTTTCAAACAGGGAGACCGTCGCATCCCCGCCAACTACAGGCTGATATCCCTAATAGACGTTGAAGCCAAGCTCTATGCCTCCTGTATCCTAACTCAGTTACAAGATTGGATAGAAGAGTCCAATATTATCCCCAAGTATCAAACAGGGTTCAGACAAGGAATGGGCACTATCACAAACCTGGCCTGTCTGTCACTTTTAATGGAAAAAGCACTAACCGAGGGTTCAAGACTATACGCCTGCTTTATTGAAATAAGGTCAGCATTCGACCGGGTATGCAGAGAGCGCCTATGGGCAAAGTTGATAACCTGGGGATTCCCGAAACCTATGTTAAACGCCATAGTCACCCTGTATAACAATACATGGGTAAGGGTCAAGTTAGGCAACAGTGGCAGTATTACCTCAAAGATCCCGACGTATCAAGGTTTAAAGCAAGGCTGTGTGTTGGCCCCAAGCCTCTTTAAACTTTTTCTCTCGGACATCAGAAAAGTTTTGGTTGCAGCAGAATGTCATCCGCCGAGATTGGCTAATGAACCAATCAACTTTTTACAATACGCGGATGACATAGTAGTACTGAGCAAATCACCAATCGGTCTACAAAGAGCAATCAACAAATTAGCGAAATATTTAAATCAGGAAAAGCTGGAACTAAACAAAGGTAAAACAAAGGCTGTCCGACTAGTGGAATCAAGCAAACTCAACTTTAAATGGATGGCAAACGGAGAAATGGTAGAAGAACAACCTTCATATAAATATCTGGGTATTTTAATAGAGCAAGGACTGAAACATAAAGAGCAAAAAGTTATAATAAAGGCAAAAGCTCAGTCATTAATCTTTGCCTACCGACTACTGAAATCCAAATTGGACTGTCCCAATCACAATCACCTATTGAAGGTCATGGCCGCACAAATTTTGCCTACCTTGTCCTATGGACTGGTTACTTGGCAAGGCAAGGAGGCTGATTTATTAAACGCAATGCAGACTAAGATCTATAAAGCCGTTTTTAATCTGCCAAAATCCGCCACTCCATCGCAGATACGACTAGAATTTGGCCTGCAAAATCAAAACTTCCGGAGCATGAGCGGCTTTGTGAAGCTTTGTAACAAATTTCGTTCTGCAAATCAGGAGTCCTTGGACCATCTATGCTGGGAAGAAATCATGCATCAGGTGGATAACAAAATCTTGAGTGCGTGGGGAAAGCATTTGCAAAATTGCCTGATGGAACTTGATATAGAATCATCATGGGAATTAAGGATGGATAAAGTTGGTTTAAATAGCTTAATTAACAAGGCAGCCAAAACGAAATCCTTTTTGGAAGATAAAAAATCATTGGCCAAACGCAGGCATGGGTGGAAAGTTATAGCATCCTACAAATCTTTTAAACCACAAGCATACCTATCCTCTCATTTCAGCGGGTTCATAAAGAAATGCTACACGGACTACCGGATGGGCCAACACCTGTCAAAAGACCTACTACCCTCCTGGAAACAGAGCTACCAAACAGAAAAATGCCGTTTATGCGGTTACAAATCCGAATCCCTAGCTCATATTTTTTGTTTATGCCCAGCAGTACTGGATCTAAGACGACGATATTTAAAGCAAATTTTTAATGTCCTAAAAATTCGTACTTGTAGACAAGCAGTAACAAGTTGGCTGGGAGGATCCTCCATAATCCTGGCATGCAGGGGAACCAAATTTCTGGGGGCAGTAAGGATCCGCCTGAACCAGCAAGAGCAGGAAGCGTGTAACATCGGAACCTTTAAGAAAAAGCAACAAAGAAAATAACCAGTGGATATAGATAACTTAAATTTTACAGAGACACATTGTCCCATGCTAGAATAACAATTTTACAATTGTATTTAACAAGTTTTATGGGCTTTGGTGACAATGATTAGATGTTTTACGGTTCTCATCTTTTATATTCTTTTATTTATACATGTGGGTTTTGTAATAATTTTAACAAATTATACAATAAAACTTTGACTTGACTTGACTTGAAGGGAGGTCTGGCAGCTCCCGATTTACAGCTGTATGCCTGGGCGTTTCAATTATCCCACTCGCGTATGTTATTAAAGATACCTACTAGCAAGGGAGCGGGAATTATGTTTTTGGCCATGCTGAGAGGGTCTGGTATCCCAGAGGACGGCTTCTTCTATAAATACGACGACCCTAAGTTTTTCAAAAAAGTTAGGTTGAAGGTACTACAGGGGTTGTTAAGAATGTGGGTCAAGCTGAGGGTTTCGCTGAAGTTGGGATATTTCTCTAGTTTTGCTCCAATCTGGGATCTCCAGGGACTCCAGAATGTCTGTTAGACAGTCTGTCCTTACCCCTGAGGACGACTGGAATTGAGAGGTGGGGAGATCTCTTTGTGGATGGTACATTAGTCCCCTGGGAGGTCCTCGGGGAGAAAGTAGGTGCATCTCTTTCTAGATTTAAATATTTGCAACTAACTAGTTGGGCTACCTCAGTTGAAGCTTCCCGAAATAAACATCTAACGGGTAGTGGCAATCAATTTGAGCATTTGATTATACAGAAATCTCCAGTAAAGAAAGAAGTTGCTTTTTGGTATTGGTGTATTATGGAAGAGGTGGACAGTGTATTTCAATTGCCAATTTCACTCTGGGAGAGATGCATCCCACAACAAGATCTCCAGTCAATATGGTTAATTCTTGCAAAATGCTGTGGGACATTGTAAAACCAGCTTGGCTCCGCAGGAACCATCTCTTCACAATTCATAGAGCCTACTATTCACCTCAGAGGCTAACAAAATTCTCAAATGGTCCACCAGTTTGTTGTGCGAGATGTGGAGAAATCGCAGCATCGGATACTCATATGTTCTTGAACAGCCCTGTCCTTGCAGATTTTTGGGAAGGAGTGGGCAATATGCTTTCAAGGTCATTAGGGACACTCATTGTTATCAATCTACCAATGCTTATTTTTGGCCTAGCAACAAATCTGGAAGGCCCATTTAAGAAACTCCTATTTTATGCCATTCTACTCGCTAGAAGAGATATCTGTATGAAATGGAAAGACCCTTTACCACCATATCAAGACTGGCAGGCATCTCTTTTGAGGGTTTCCAGGTTGGATCTCTCAAGGGCAGGAAATAAGAAGAAGCAAGACTTCTGGAAGCTTTTGAAATGGAACTAGGGTTTTTTTTTTTCCCCTAGTCCAAGGATCACACAGCCCTCCCTCTCTGGTATACCCCTTATCTTGCTTAAGGGTACGATTGAGATGTTTAAGCTGAGTTAAGGGCCTCCCAAGTGGGTATTGTTTCCAGATTTGTATGATTGAGATAACACCGGCAGGCTGTGCCTTTTCTAGGTACAAGCCCGCAAATCCAGTGTACTGAGATGGTGGAATTTTCTCTTCATCATCAGTTTGGGCATACCTAAATGGGTTGAGAATGAGGACAAAAAGAAAAGACAACAAAAAAGAAAAAAATGTTTTTGCAGCCTTGAGGAAGTCACTGGATGTTCCCGTATCTGCTCACTTGAACTGATGAACATCATCTTTAAGGAAATGTTTTGCCATTGGTACTTATTCTGGGACTAACTTTGAGTGCATCTGACCTAGTGTAATAACTGTTACCGTGATGGTTTTAGCTTGCATATTTAAAGAAAAAAATGTATTGTATGTAATAAATTAATGATATTTTGTCCAAATCCATCTCTGGGTTCCAACTTGTGATCGAACAGATTTTTTCCATAGTGGTGTAAAACTTACCAAGGTTACATATTTGTAATTCCAAAAATTATGAGTGCCGGGATTCATTCAGTTGCATGTTGGTATACTGGGACCCTTCCACGTTCCAGTATCTTTTTGCACCCATGGAAGTGTGGTGCTAGTAATCCTGAGTGGCACCACAACCTACCTGACTTTTCATTATTACGCATTAATTCACATCTAAATATGTTAGCTCTGCGTATATTTAAATAATTCTTTGATGTGCGACCCGTCTATACACTACTACCATTTATGTTGTATAATATCTACAGTTGGTATGTTTTTCTGAGATGGAATGTACACCTTGGCAGAGAGACAGAAAAGACAAATATTACTGCACAGTCATCTATTCCTCAAGCACACACACATACAGTTTGGATTTGGCACGAGGGCGAGCGATGGTTCAGTATATAACATTTTATTAACAAGAGATTTCACAAAAATGAAATGCACAGTCAATAATTGAAAGGACAAAAAACTGAACCAGTGACTCGCAGTTTGTGAGCTGTAAAGCTGGGTCAAGACCCCAACCGCTTTACAGGGCATTCACACACCTTTCATACGTGATACACACAAGACCATTCACACCACGAGGCATGAAACCAACACATTACAACATTCACAAAAAGGGACAAGGTAGACCCTGCTCGAGAAAGACAGAAAAGACAAATATTTCTGCACAACCACCTATTTCTCAAGCACACATACATACCGGTTGGATTTGGCATGAGGGTGAGTGATGGTTCAGTATATAAAATTGTATTAAGAAGAGATTTCACAAAAATGAAATGCACTGTTAATAATTGCAAGGACGAGAAATTGAACCATTGACTCACAGCTCGTGAGCTGTAAAGCCACAACAAGGCACCAACCGCTTTACAGGCCATTCATACACCTTTCATACGTGTGACACATACAAAACAATTCACACCGCCAGCCGCAGGCCCATCACATTACAACACTCACACCAGCAGACAGCACCATGCAAGAGCTCATCACTTTCACACGCCCACATTCCTGACACTGCAACCACACCAGCTGACGGATTGCGTGGAGTGGTGTTTGGCTAGCAGTGTGTGAAGTGACCAACAGCAAGTCACTACTCACACGCCTCCAGCCAAGCACCAGTCCATGCACACCACTAGCCAAGCGCCAGTCCACGCACATCGCCAGCCGAGCACCAGTCCACGCACATCACCAGCCGAGCGCCAGTCCACGCCCACCACCAGCCAGGCGCAAGTTCACGCACACCACCAGCCAAGAGCCAGTCTTCGCACACCACCAGCCAAGTACCAGTCTACAAACACCGCCAGCCCAGCGCCAGTCCACACACACTGCCAGCCAAGCGCCAGTCCACGCACACCGCCAGCCCAGCGCCAGTCCACACACACTGCCAGCCAAGCGCCAGTCCACGCACACCGCCAACCAAGCTCCAGTCCACGCACACCACCAGCCAAGCATAAGCCTACACACACCGCCACCACATTAAGGGTTTTTTTATACAAAAAAGAAAACACAAACAAATTGCAAATAGATACAAATCTACTAACACAAAATCTGAAACTAAATACATTGCACAAATGCCAACCGTGAAACTGAAAAAAAATATAAAACAATAAAGACCAGACAGTTCACTTTACCACTCATGGATGATCCCAAAAATTATTTTGCGTGTGGTACATTCTAAAACAAGCAGGCACACACAGCGCAGGGTTAAAAGGACACTCGGGGCAATACATACAAGTCTCCTTCCGCATACCAATTCGCCAACAGAATCTACATCTCCTACTGGGAAAGTCTTTTGAGGGTGTGGGAGGAATGTGATCAGGAAAGTGGCGATCTTTCAATCTAGCCACATCCTCCACCATTCCAACTCTAGGAACACTTGCCTGTTCCACTACAACAAGGCTGCCTATTACAGACTCCTGAAACTTAGCAAAAGTCATCTTTGACTCATTACAACAATCCTTGAATACAACAAAAGCATTAAAGGTTGCCAAGTGAAAAAGATGGATAGCCAACTTCTCATACCAAATGTAAGTCTTACAAAGAGCATTGTAAGGTTCCAACCTCTGATCTACTCTATCAACACCACCCATGTGCTTATTATATTCTAAAATGCACACAGGTTTGCGCGCTTCAGCAACGTGACCCCAAACAGTCACAGGAGAGGTGCTTTCATCATGGATGGTAGTCAGCATGTAGACATCTCTCCTGTCTGAAAACTTCACAGCTAGAAGTTCCTCGCAACGCACTGCATTGCACTGTCCCCGCACAAGCTTTTGACAAACACGTTTTTTTGGGAGACCTTTACGGTTAGAGCGGATTGTGCCACAAGCAACAGTGTCCACTTTGGTCAATTCCCTGAACAACTGCACACCAGTGTACAAGTTATTTACATATAAATGGTGACCTTTGTTAAAAAGTCCTCTACCAAGTTTCCACACAATTTTCTCAGTCACTTCAAAAGTGGACAGACAACCAGGGGGGTTAATCCTGGAATCCTTACCATTGTACACCCTGAAATTAGAGACATATCCAGTCCTACTGTCACGCAGCATATACATCCTAATTCGCCCTCTTAGTAGGAATGTATTGCCTAAAAACCAAGCGGCCCTTCAAAAGACCAAAGACTCAACCACTGCTATTTCTTTCCCTGGAGCATAGATCTCAGAAAATCGATCTACAAAGTGATCAATGACAGGCCGAATCTTTAAAAGACGGTCACAATCAGGGTGATCTCGTGGCAACGCTAAACCATTATCGACAAAATGCAGCATCCGAAGCAGAAGTAAATACTTATCATGACTGCCAGAAATATAGCCGTTGCCATCAAGGGACTAGTAGACCAATATAAAGACATTGATGGCTTCCATAGCAAACCCATTAAAAAATTTAAACCCAAGAACTTCATCTCTTCCAGATTTGTGGGAGTCCACCGGGTAGCTCTAGAGTGGGGCCTAAGGCTGGCACTGTTGTACCTCAAAAACTGTTCGGCATACAAATTAGTCTGTAAAACACACAAGATGATGGACGGAATGTTGCACATTGGCAAAACATTCACACCCAGTCACAGATCTGGGTTAAATCCATCGTTATTTTGCTAACCATGCCACCCCAGTTCAGACATGGCCATATGCAAATCAGTCTTGACCCTGTGCCTCATGGGAACAGTCCAGCCCGAACTGCCAAGCCATGTCTTCCCTGGACCGGAATCAAGCATCCTAGGACCGGTTTTGGAGTTTCACCCCTCTTCAGCCAGGATAGCTTGACTCCAGTGGCGTAGTGAGCACGGGACCCACGTCTGGGCATACCCTTCCCACATAGGGTGAACAGCAAAACACACAAGATGATGGACGGAATGTTGCACATTGGCAAAACATTCACACCCAGTCACAGATCTGGGTTAAATCCATCGTTATTTTGCTCACCATGCCACCCCAGTTCAGACATGGCCATTGCAAATCAGTCTTGACCCTGTGCCTCATGAGAACAGTCCAGCCCGCACTGCCAAGCCATGTCTTCCCTGCACCGGAATCAAGAATCCTAGGACCGGTTTCAGGGTTTCACCCCTCTTCAGCCAGGATAGCTTGGCTCCAGTGGCGTAGTGAGCACGGGACCCACGTCTGGGCATACCCTTCCCACATAGAGCGAACATCAAAACACACAAGATGATGCACGGAATGATGCACATTGAAGAGGGGTGAAACACCGAAACCGATCCTAGGATGCTTGTTTCCAGTCCAGGGAGGACCTGGCTTGGCAGTTCGGGCTGGACTGTTCCCATGAGACACAGGGTCAAGACTGATTTGCATATGGCTGGGTTCAAACTGGAAAGGCATGGTGAGCAAACAAACAATGGATTTAGGCCCAGATCTCTGTACTGGGCTGAATGTATGACATTGTTCTGCATTCTGTCCATCAACTGTTGTTTTTGCATTTGTCACCCCGAGTGGGAAGGGTATGCCCAGACGTGGGTCCAGTGCTCTCCATGCCACTGGAATCAAGCTATCCTGGCTGAAGAGGGGTGAAACCCCAAAACCGGTCCTAGGATGCTTGTTTCCAGTCCAGGGAGGACCTGGCTTGGCAGTTCGGGCTGGACTGTTCCCATGAGGCACAGGCTCAAGACTGATTTGCATATGGCTGGGTTCAAACTGGAAAGGCATGGTGAGCAAAAAACGATGGATTTAGGCCCAGATCTCTGTACTGGGGTGAATGTATGACAATGTTCTGCATTCTGTCCATCAACTGTTGTTTTTGCATTTGTCACCCCGAGTGGGAAGGGTATGCCCAGACGTGGGTCCCGTGCTCTCCGTGTTACTGGAATCAAGCTATCCTGGCTGAAGAGGAGTGAGACCCCGAAACTGGTCCAAGGATGCTTGTTTCCAGTCCAGGGAGGACCTGGCTTGGCATTTCGGGCTGGACTGTTCCCATGAGGCACAGGGTCAAGACTGATTTGCATATGGCTCGGTTCAAACTGGAAAGGCATGGTGAGAAAAAAAACGATGGATTTAGGCCCAGATCTCTGTACTGGGCTGAATGTATGACATTGTTCTGCATTCTGTCCATCAACTGTTGTTTTTGCATACAAATTAGTCTGCTCAACAATCTCTGCTAAAAATACATCGTCCATAAACAACTGGAAAAATGTATCAGCAAAAGGTTTTCAGTATTCACTCTACACACTGGAACACCAGTAAAGTCTGGCAATGGGGCTGCTCCTTGCCTGGGGCAACCCAGAGGTCATCAGATCCAACTGGAAGCCTTGCAGCCCCAGGCTGCAGCCCAGATGCTTTTTGCTGCACAATCGGCACATCAATGACCTCCTCTAAAACAGGCACTTCATCCGCACTAAGAGTAGCTTCATCCACACTGAGAGTAGCTTCATCATCCAATGATTCCTTGGACAGAAAACTCACTGCCTGAATCTTCCACTGCCTCCTCTGCCTCAGATGCAGAGTCAGTCTCTGAACCATGGTCAGAGGACGACTCAAAAAGCATACCAACAACCTGCTGAGCAGTAATCCGGCGGTAGCCATTATCCTTACTAAGAAAGGAGACTGCACAAACAAGTCAACAACAACCAACACTGCAAAATAAGTAAGTTAAAAAAGTGTGCCTTTATCACAACGATCTATATATTTAAGAACTATACAATTCACTTGCAAGTGACAGCTATACTCACCAGCACCTACTCTGCAGAGACACAGCAAAAAACGACGATATTCCACTATAAAGAAAAAGAAAAAAAAATACTCACAAGACAACAAAATACACATAGAGCACAAATGCAAAAAGTTTTTGACACTCAAATAACAGAAGCCAAACATAATGCTAATATTACACCATTTGCAAAAAACACATTCATGCAGGAAAATGAAACTCATTTACATTGTACAAAAAAAATTCTCTTACCAAACACATGCAACTACACAAACAGCAGAACCACCAGTAACAAAACCGCAACCTGGAAACAGTCTAAAGAGCAAAAGCTGTGAACTAGAACTAAAAGGGAGAAATAAAGCATTACCATTGCAATTCACAAGAAATAAAAACAATTAACATTATAAAACGCTATGTCACTACCCAAGTGGTCAATCTGCCAGAGGGGCCTTCAAATAGGGCTATGAAAAATGGGGGGTGATCTTGCCCAAGTGATCGGGTGAGGTTGTCTGCCAGGCCGATCTGTCTCCCAGGTAGGGCAGAAAACAGCATACAGAAATGTGCCCCCCTTGCAAAAAAATAAATCCCTGGTACCCAGTAGGGTTTTCTACCTCCCCCAGGGCAGAAAGGCCAAAAAAAGGGGCAGATCTGTCCCCAGGAAGGGCAGAAAAAACATAACCAGATGTTACCCCCTTGGAAGCAACCATGTCGCTTCCATTACACACAAAAAAAAATCCCTGGTGCCTAGTGGGGTTTTCTGCCCCTTACCTGTTTCCTGCTGGATGCACTGGAAGCAAATGGCTTCCATTGTGTCTGGCTGCTCCTGATGACGTTGGCGCGTGCTGTGCGCACTGACGTCATGGGAGTGCCGGGGGGGGGGGGGGTCGGGGGTGGCAGCGAAAACTCTTCCGCTGCCATCTCCCTTTGTGGTGGCTAGATGGGCTGCCCATTGGTGGGTGCCCTGATGGAGTGGTTCCATCATGAGCACACGCCACCGTTGCTCATGACGGTACCGCTCCGCTATGAGCATAGAAAGGGTTAAGTTTTACGTGTTCTGGTAGTAAAAAAACCCTAAACTATTTTTTTATTACTGCAAGGCCTACCTCTCCCATAGGATAACATGGGAGTTTCCTGATTACATTTAATAAGCTGTAAGTTCCAAATAGGAACAGGTACCCAATTAATATTTGGTGACTTCGGAATTGTATTGAAAAATCCTCTTTTATAGTAAATTCGGATTTTAAATATACATTTTGAAAATGCCACTTTTCCTCACTGGGTGGTGACTCGTCGCGCACGCACGGACCGTTGAGGAGTTGGGCTCACTTAATACAGTTCAAGTAGCCGCATTAGACACCGGTTAAATAGGAGGCACGGTGGTGACTTGCTAAGAGTTTGCGTAACGTTTAGAGCCCGCGGTAAGCTATAGTTCTTTCTGACTGGGGTGAATATTGGTAACTTTCCATCCATTAATTGCCTTCGACCCGGTTCATTCGCAGCGGGCGGCTGTGCTGGAGAAAGTCCACTAGGGTTTCAATCTCCAGCAGCAGGAAGGCGGTAGAGGTTAGGAGTTTGCTGCTCCATTGCCCGTTACAAGGAAGATACAGTATATTTCCAGCCTATGAGTGGTGAGTCGATTGGGTGCAAATACTTTGGGTTGGTCACATAGATAGTGGTATTCACACAAGGCTGGGACTAGTATTTGAATAGTTTCTATTCTCGTTGAGTGCTATTGTCACTGCCACCCCTGACAGTTGGTTGATTATTTATTTTTTCAGCCACAAGAGTAGCTAAACACTTCTGCTTGGGGCGCACGTGGCGCTATAAAACCGTGGACGTTTTTCCAGGATACTTGAGGCGTGGAGGTAACTTTTAATGGCACACAAGATTTGCAGCACAGTCTGGGGCTGCACGTTGTTGCACCTACCAAGCAAGCACAAATAGTAAACCCGTCGGGTTGCGTTACCCTCTTCACTTAAGAATTGGGAGACTATGGTTTTCATTTCTGTGAATTGAGCATAGGCACGCTTCTTTTCTGCTTTTAACTCTATACTGACTCACAAGGATCTAATTCATTTTCCTTAAGAACTCTTCTCTTCATGAACTATCTTTTCCAGCCATGGCTACTGCTATGGCGCGTTAATTCGCATAGAATTTGGATCTTCATTTTCTTCTCTTTCACACCATTTGCTTGTCTTATCTCTTAAATGTACCTCATAGAATTAAGGGCGGGTTTGGTCTACTGAGTATACTGAAGTGATTTTATTTATTATATACTGACAGCCATTATAATTTGATTGTAGATTCCCTTGAAGAAGGATGAATTTGGCACCCGAAATGCATTGGGATTCATGTGACCCACGCCCGACTTGTTTTGTCATTTGAACATTTATGAACTTCTGCTGAGATCTTAATTGTGAATAAACAACAATTCAAGACGCAACAGAGTGACAGCTTATTGGACACTTATTGGCACAATTGGGATCAGATCAACAGTTGCTTCTTTTGAAAAATGTGTGTAAAGTTTTGAACTAGTTGAGACTGAGTATAATACAAGTGGGACTCGTTCTGTCTAAGACTCTTTGTCTTAGTTTTTTTTTCTCACTTTTAGAAGGTTGGCATTTTCCTGCCTGTCTCTGTGCCACATAACTGGGTGTAGCTGACAGTTGGGCTTTGTGGATTCCTTCTAGACGGCTAAACACAATAGAGAGCTTAGGTGTGCCTCAATGGGCTATCACTAGCAGGATGGGAGGGTGACGCTGGGCACAGGCCTACTTGCACTTGAATAGGCTGTGTCCCTCCTACACACAAAAGGATGCATACCACCATGTAGTTAACCTGGAGTCAGGGAAGGGGAGGCGGGAAACCTGTGTACTTAGCAGGGGGACCTCTAGAAGCTTCTCCCACTTCAAAGGAGGCACCTGGTGTAAATATGGAACCTCTGACACCAACTCTTCAGTTCACTTCTGGGCCTCTGGAAACCCTGCCAGGAAGAAGGACTGTTGTGCTGCTAAAAGGTTTGCCATCCTGCTGGATTGATGCCCTGTTGCCCTCCTGCCTGAGTCAAGGGATTGGACATGCACCTGAGCCCAGAGCTCCCAGCATGACTCCAAGTGCTAGTCAGCTTGCCTCCTGTTCAGAGCCACAGGGACATAACAGGTTCACAACCACCTTAACCAGTATCCAGATCCAGCTGGAGTCAGCCCCTGACCCCCAAGTGGTGTCCCTCAGGTCCTGGATACTTGGTGTGGTCTCAGTGGAGCTGATTTGAAGTTGGAGGGCTCTTTGCAATTGCAAACGGGTCTGTTTGCGCCAAAACTTGTCGCTCACACTGCCAGCCAATGTGAAGTTCTGTCAAGCGCTCGCAGGGAGTGCCATCGCGAACCTCCAGGCCAACTGTTCGCAACGACTACCTGTTCATTGTGCTGCAGCGGCGACCCTCCGCGACACCAGGCTTGCTCTTCGGGCTGCATCAACCTCTGCAAAGCTACCCTGCTCCTCGTGGCCCCCTCCACCACGAATGGGATTCTTTGTGCTGGACTGATAAAGTAACTTTTCAGACGGGCTAACCTTTTCTGTATTCCACTCACGCTCCATCGCAGTCGGCCTGAAGTTGTGACTTTCTCCCGGTCTCGCACAACCAGATAGCCACAAATGGCACGCAATGTTTTTGGGCACTAATTTCACTGATTGGATTTTTTGTTGTTTTGGTCTTGATTTATTCAATACATTTTGCTCTATTTTTCTAAATTGGTGTGGGGATTTTCTTGTGTGTTGTCTTTTCACTTTATTACTGTTTGAAGCGCTTCATAAACACTTTACAGATTGCCTTAAAGTTAAGCCTGACTGCTCGGTGCCAAGCTACCAGACGGTTGAGCACAGGTTAGTTTGGGTTTTGCTTGTTCACCTTGACAAGGTTTGTGGTTGCTGGTTGAGTAGGGTTTCAGCACCCTCAACCAGTAACCAATTTCTCATATTGGTGATCAGCAGTGAGGATCAGGACTTGTGTTTGTGCAGTACCTTAGAGTGATTTTGTGTTTCACTGAAAATCCTAGATAAATAATCTGAGACTAATTCAAGTTTTAAATTCTCCTTCATTTGCCTCTTTGCTTTTTCCGAATTCACTCTTATTCTGCCTGTAGTTTCCCTTGCAAGAATTGAATGTGAGCTCCTAAACCTGAAGAACAACACTGTGGCTGAGCTTAAGGAATTTTGCAGTAGAGCGGGCTGCCCAACAAAAGTAGCACAAGGAAGATGGAGCTCCAAAGGCTCTGAGGGCATGGGTGGAGGCCCACAAGCTACCACTCACAACAGATGACCAGGATGGAGAGGATTATGTGGAAATGAAGGGAGAAGACTTGGATACCAATCCTGAGAAGTAGCATTCAACTGAGGAGGATCGACTATACCTGGGATTGTAGCTCCCTGCCAGAGCGTAGAGGAGTGTGTCTCCTCAAGGCCTGTCCCCTAAGGAGCTAGTGGACAGGAAAACTGAAAGGGAGTTTAGGCAACAGATGGCCCAGTTAAGAATGGAGGAAAAGAAACTGATCTGGAGTCAAAGAAGGCTGAGGCTGAGAAGTCCTTGGCAAAGGAGAAGGCTGAGTCTGAGCGAGCCTTGGATGAGAAGAGACTAGCCGTGGGGGAGAGGAGAATGTCCCATGAGCTAAGTTTCAGAGAACTGGACACCAAAGCTAGGCAGCTGGAGTCTGGCAATAATGGTGGCAGTGTACCTACAGTGCCCTCTGGAGACAAGAGAGTCCACATTCCTAAAGATCTGGCGCCTGACTTTGTTGTGGTGGACAACACTGACAAGTGGTCTGAAGCTTATGCGCTAGCTTTGCAGATGCATAGGATCCCTGAGGAGGACTAGAGGGCTAGGCTCTGGAAGCATATCCCTAGTGAAGGGAGGGATGCCCTGCTGGCCATAGAGAGGGGGGGACAGGATGAGGTAGCCCCCCCCCCAATGAAGGAAACCCTTGTTAGGAAATATAGTCTCACTCCTCAAAAGTACAGGCAGTAGTTTAGGGACAGCTAGAAGGTGGCCCATCAGTCCTGGGTGGATTGTGTGGATTCCTTTTTCAAGGTACTGGATGGTTTGGAGAAGGGCAGTAATGTCAAGGATTACCAAGGGCAGTATACCTTGATTGCAAGAGAGCGCATGTTCAGTCTTTGTTTTTCAGATCTGCACCAACACCTCATTGATAGTAAACTTACTGACCCCAGAGAGCTTGCTAAGGAGGCAGACTGATGACTCAGCACCAGGCTCCACAAGAAGGGGCCTGGGCGGATCACCACAAGGGTGGGCAGGGTCCCTACCAGAAGAAGCACCCACACTAACACCTAGCAACCAACCATCCTAGGAATCTCGGAATGATCATCAACAGCAAACTCGTCATAACCTCACAAGTAAACACCGCCATTGGACTCTGCTTCCACACCCTGAAGATGCTTGGGAAGATCTTCAAATGGGTCCCAAGCAACAATGTTCTCTTACATCACTCCTAAAGCGTGGAATTGCCTCCAACTACACATCAGAGCCTCCCCCTCTCTTCTTGAATTCCACAAGAAGCTAAAGACCTGGATTTTCAATTAACCAACCTACCATAGTGAGGGCTAGCCAAACACACCTGCTCAGCTCCAGGATACCCTCACGGTTGATGGTGCATTTTACAAATTCACATAACATAGGGTGTTTAGGAAGACAAATGACAAATTTTGAAATACACACCAACACATTTGATGCTTAAATATATAGTTTATATAGAGGAGCAATGAGTGATCTAATTTTCAAGTCTTCCTTTAAATATCTCAATATACATGACAGCACCCTAGAGTCATTATTCGTATGCAGAGCAAGGGTTTTATATGCTAGCGCGAAAATAAAGTGCAGACATGGGAGACAATACTATGGCCAAAACCAAAATTCTATTAAAAACATTTACAGCATATATATTAATATTAGTGGGCAATGCCCTCACAAGAATGTGCCCTTAATTATAATGTATGCATCAGCCAAACACACACACTGGATGTTGTGATCTTACCTTTGAGTTAATAAGGTAAATGAATGTGATTGTGGGACAGAGAGGACCTGTGTTTTAGTGGCTAAACTGAAGAATAAGCATAAATAGATCTGCAGCCGGGGACTAACACCCAAAGCCTGGAGTCTACAACAGCCCTGGAGGACACAACCTCTGAAGTCTGGCTCACCAAGCCACAACTCTGACTTGACATCAGAACAGGCTGTGGCCATTGCTCTGCTTCCACTGACAGAGGACTATGCTGTGTGATCATGAAATACGCAGCACAATTGCAGCAACGCCGAACAGCTCTCCACATGGACAGGTAGCACAAAACAGTGCCTCTCCCTAGAACTATGTACTGAAATCTGGCACTAGTGCCACCCCTCTATAGCAAGATACAATTTGAGCTGAACTATAGGTCCCCTGCATTGGGCAATCACTGCATAATCAAGTAGAGCAGATTCTTGCCTGTGTGTCCTCCTAAGGCGGGAGGAAACTGCAGCCATAGTTCAGATCGATGTAGCAGGGCAGGAATTAGCAGCTCTAGCCTAGAACCCGGGTGGGTGTAAGAGCATTGCGAAGAGGCTGCAATCCACAGCATTAGATAAATCTGTAACCGACCCCATTCCTATATATGGTATTATGTTGTGCTGTGTCAAAAAAGTGCCTTTCTTTTTACAAGAAAAGCATTGAGCTAGACAACATAAAAATGTATCTGTTGGTTGAATTTTGAGTTCTTTCCACTCACACTACCTACCTGAAACACCTTTGACTGCTTGCTGATGCCACCCTGAGTGGAGCAGAACTGCAGAAGAGGTGTACTTAGCCCAGTTTGCAGATCTGAAACAAGACAGTCCACAGCACACCAGAGGCAAAGGGCCCAAATCAGCATCATAGTGGCACATGGGCCATATTACATAAACGGTGCCAACTTTCTGCACCCCAGGGGCACTATAGTACTACTGAAGAGCCCCTTCAGTAATACAGATTGCGCTGGTGTATATATAGTGCCGGCCTGATTGTAAGGGGGTGTTCTTCACTAGTGTAGCAAGAAAGCACTTTGTCTATGCACCTGTGCCGTATTATGGGCACAAGCGGAGAGGTAAAGAGACTGTCAGTAGGTAAACTTACTGTGGAACACAAAGAAGTGGTGAATCGTGGTGCACCCCGAGGATGCCTTCTGAAAGGGGGAAAGTGGGTCGCATTGACCCCCCTCATAAATCCCCCTGCAATGGGTGCAACAATCACTGCACCCACATTTGTAAGGCAGGCCACATGCTGCCTGCGCAGTAAAAGAGTGATTGGCTGATTCAAATAGTCGCTTTACATTTCGTTAATGGCAAACTCAAAGGCAGCCGTGAGTTTGCAGCTGTCCTGGGGGCCATGAAGTCTCTGTAATAGGGCGTACTCTTCCTGTTTGCAGCTGATACATTACATCTAGTTAAAGGTGCGTAATGGTAAAAACAGGGACAGCTGGCACTTTACACAACACGGCTTGAGAACAGGTTAATTTGGTGTTTGCTTGTGCCTCACCCTGACAAATATTGTGTTTGCTGCTTGAGTAGGGTGTTACCCCCTCCCTCCAACCAGTAACCCGATTTCTCGCAATACCTGGATGTAATTGTTTAATTACCTACATATTCATACTGTGTCAATAAAGTGGCAGTTGATATTTCTGGTTTAATATTTTTGTAGGTTAATGTAAAAAAAAAAGTAATGGTTCAGTAAAACAGTAAAACAGCATAAAAACGAATGCAGACCGGAGAAGTGGTTAGTCTTCTACCTTATGCCAGAAGGACATGGTACTGGCAGAAAGAAAAATGTTTCATAAAAATGATCCATATGACCTTCACCCTGTGAGAAAGTGCCATCTTTCTTGCATGGTATGCCCCCACTTGTTGTTGAATTGCTGATTTACTTTGACTGAGTGTGCCCTGGGCTCCTGCCAATCTGGTACCCAGGCCCTATGTTCCATCCCTAAAACTGTGTTGAAGCCTAAACCCAATTGGCATCTCTGGCCACATGTCAGCCCCTGGTAAATGGTACACTAGGTACCCAGGGCCTTGTGACCAGAGAAGGCCCCTAAGGGCTGCAGCACTTATTGTGCCACCCTTAGAGGCCCTGTACCCTGACACACACACACTGCCCTTGCAGGCTTAGTGTCTGGGTGCAGAACAAAACAGAGAGTCAACATGGCACACATCCCTGTGTGCCATGGCCACAACACACACTGCCCTGGCATACATCAGCCACCCCTCTAGCTGGGTGCCCTATGCCAGTGGTGTGGGTACAGGTGCATGAGCCATGTGCCAGGTCCATTCCTGGGCACCGTAAGTGCAGTGCTGCCATTTAAGAGTATATGGTGCTGGGAGATCATCAACACGAACTCCACAGCACCATGATGGCTACACTGAAGACTGAGAAGTTTGATATCAAACTTCTCAGCACATTAAACCCGCACTGATGCCAGTGTGGGATTTAATGTACAATGCACGACAGAGGGCATCTTAAAGATGCCCCCTAAACCTAACCTACAATCCACGTCTTGTCTGACAGGCTGCCTAGGCTGCCACACAGCAGACATGTTGCTGGACCCCTGGGTAGAGAGCCATCCGCTCTCCTGGGCCTGCAACAATGCACATCCTGGGCGAGGTGCTAGGTCTCCTCCCCCAGGATGGGCAGGGGAAGCTTCAAAGGCATGCCGCCTTTGTGAGCTTCTCCAGGACACTTGCTGTACTCAGCAACTGGTACCTACCGGTTCTGACCCCCACTCTGGCGGGAAGACTGGCAGGAAACCCCAAGTAAGGAAAGGGGGTGTGCCAGCCTCTGCCGACCCCACCCCTCTGGTGGGGGAGGCGAGGTGAAGCACATCTCCGGGCTCTCGCCATCTTGAAGATGGGAAGCCCTGCCCAATCAGGACTAGGCTACTGCCCCCTCCCACAGGAGAGTGGCAGGATAGGGGGTGTACCCACCCCAGGGAGGGGACCATTGGTCCCTGCCCTTTACCTACCTGTAACGCCCCTGAATTTAGTATTTAGGGGCACCCTGAACCTTCTTCTTCAGATCCAGATTCCGAAACAGCAAAGAAGATCGAGAAACAAGAAGACCCGCCGTGCAGCTGCTAACAAGAGGAAGACACCAACTGCTTTGGCCCCAGCCCCACCGGCCTGTCGACTCGCGAACCTGCTCCTGCTATACCCCGGCATCTGCCCCCCTCCCACAGGAGAGTGGCAGGATAGGGGGTGTACCCACCCCAGGGAGGGGACCATTGGTCCCTGCCCTTTACCTACCTGTAACGCCCCTAAATTTAGTATTTAGGGGCACCCTGAACCTTCTTCTTCAGATCCAGATTCCGAAACAGCAAAGAAGATCGAGAAACAAGAAGACCCGCCGTGCAGCTGCTAACAAGAGGAAGACACCAACTGCTTTGGCCCCAGCCCCACCGGCCTGTCGACCCTCGAACCTGCTCCTGCTATACCCCGGCATCTCCAGTGGTCAGCAACCTCACAAATCCCGGAGGACCTGGCTACCTTGTGACTCTGAGCAACTGGGACTCCCACGAGCAGTGGTACTGCTCAAAACGAGTAACTGACCCCTGGCATCAGCCAGGAACAGCGAACCCTGCACACTCTGCACCCGCCAAGCCTGGCCTGTGCTGGAGTGGACAGGGACCACAAGGACGTCCCCCCGGCGACTGTGACCCCGAATCCAGCACCCAAGGACCCACCTCGACGCTCCTGACGACGCCTGCAGCCTCAGAACCAGGGACCCCTCCAACCACGACCAGCAGAGGGTAAGATTTCCTGACGCCAAAAGGCACCCCTGCACCCGGTGCCCCACGGCCCCCTGTGCCCAACTCCTAGGTGCCTACCTATCCTCCAACTACCCAACTTACTTCTCAAACTGGTGGTCGCACCTGAAGAATCTTCGTCCCCGAGCTTGCAGCCTTTGTTTGTTCTTGAGCTTCTCTATTGCAATCCATTGACCACCCAATGGCTCAAAAGCACCCTGCACCCAGCCGCCCGAGTGGCCCTGGCAGTGCAACTTCTACTCTAACCTACTTCCCCATTTGCCCTGAGCAAGTGACCAGGAGCCCAGCTCCCACACCCGCGTGGCCTGCTAGCCAGCAGCCACCAACCAAGGGCCCCCTGCCTCCCATAGGATAACATTGGGCCTAACTCACTCTGCACCTGGCTGCCCCTGTGCTGCCCCTGTGCTGCTGAGGGTGTACCAACTGTACTTACCTGACCCTGGGGGACCCCTGAGTCTATGCCCAGAACCTTAACTCTGCCAGTCGAGTACTTACCCAAAAGCCGATAACTCTCTTTTCTTCCATAGGGTAACATTGACTGGTTTCACTTGGAAATTCTTCTAAGTGTCGAGTTTTGAGACTTTAAAATATTCACCTAAAATCAGTCGAATTACGAAAACGAATTTAATCACCTGCTATCCAGAGAGATCCCAGTGCTGGATCTTGGTGCCCAGCACTGACCCTGAAAAGTAATCCTAACTGTACTTACCGGTAACTTGAATTTCCTTCCATAGGATAACATTGCCTGATTTTTGCTGAAAAAGTTTCTAAGTGTCGATTTTGCAAACTTACAAATATTCATTAAAAATCGCCTATATAACAAAAACACATTCTTTCAACTGTTTACAGGAGATGTCACAGTGCTGGATGCAGGATCCAACACTGAGTTAGAAAAAGTAACTATAACCCCACTTACTTGCTATGTGAATTTCCTCCCATAGGATAACATTGGTGATTTTTGCTGAAAAAGTTTGTCAACTTTTAAAATACAATAATGTTCCTTAAAAATCACTACTGTAACCAAAATGCTTTTACTCAACTGTTTACAGGAAATGTCCCAGGACTGAATCTAGGATCCAGTCCTGTGGTAAGAAAAGTAATCCAAAAAGTAATCTATTGCATTTAACTAGAAATCCCCATTGAGCTCAATGTATAATTGTGTTTGAAATTGCGTTGCCTATTGCAACAACTGTATCTATTACATTCAAAGCCTATTACCTATTGAAAGTATTTACCTAAAGCATCTCATCCTGAGAAAGTATATTTTGATACCTATTGTTGGTTCTAAAATAAAACAAGCATATATTTTTATATACAAACCATTGGCCTAGAGTTCAGTTCTTGAGTGTGTGAGACCATTTGCTGACTGAGTGTGTACAACAAATGCTGTATACTGTCCTCTGATACTGCCTTACTGCTCGACCAAGCTACCACTTTAGAGAGTAAGGTTATATCTAACTTTAGCCTCTGCCAAACCTCTGGGGACTGTGGAATCTGTGCACACTGTACCTATTTGTGAACAGTATATACAGAGACACTTTTTTACACACACTTATCTAATTACTGCTATGTAAGGCTATAGCCCACAGTACGGAGAGATGGTCCTACCATAATGACAAATGTGCGTTAGATACGAACACTCAACGGGCATCGATGTTTCCTGTGACCTAAAAAAGATGTAAACAAAACTGAAGGGTTCAAGGGACGGCAACATGTACTTGGAGTACTTTGACTGTGATATTGCGCCAATGACTCACAAACCTAGCAACAACAGAACTAACAGCCTCAACACATCTGCAGTTCAGAAAGGAGATAACGCACGCCCACTGCATAACGTTTGGATTTTCCACACACAAACATCATGCTTTATAGTAAACAATCCTGAATCTCAACTAAGCTCTATTGCTCTGTGCTCCACTGCTCACTAAGTATGCATTCTACAAATACATATTTATGCATACATAATTCCACATGCTGAACTCTACTTCAAATGATATACCTTTATCCCTTCTAGCCTCACTTCCAACTTGCCCTTGCTATTACAAAAACTCAAACATTTATCACTGTCACAGACTAGCTCATGGAAGTTGCCATTTAAGTACAGGAGAGATGTAGTGTGGTCACTGAATTGTGTCTGAGATGCACTGGTGCTAATGTCTGCTAACATACATAGTCTCTGAAGGTCAAAAACATGTGGTGAACTGATTTAAAAACACAAAGTACTGAAAACACAAAGTACTGAAAGAATCATGAAATAGGGTTTTGAACAGGTAAATTCTAGTTCTCAGAGTACCTTGTGTACTGATGTATCTCAGCCTCCAGGTGAGATATAAATCATCAGATAATTAAGTTCAAGTTTGAATTACCCATATAGTGCCTGTGCCACTTTGCATGCAAGTTGAGCTTGGAAAGCAATCTGGGGAAAAATGTATACCCGTACCAGTCAACTAAACCTCATTCAGCAAGGGAAACCCTCTTTTAAATTGTATTTCCCCTCTCAAAAGCAAATGCTTTGATGAACTTCTGCGTTGCAAATTCTCATTGCTTCCTTTTCTTCCTCGTCCCATTACTTACTGTATGAGATGAGAGAGCTCATTCAAAACCTATTTATCTCCTTTTCCAAGCTGTTTTATATTTCTATTAACATGTAGAAGATCTACCCAAAACACCCCCAACTTCCCCCACCACTTTCTATTGACAGATGGAAGATCTACCCATAACACCCCCAACTTCCCCCACCACATCCTGTTGTTTCTTGTTCCTTGTCTGGGCTGCTGGTAGAGACATCTCTGACAGAGTTAGAGCTCACTTTACTAGAGCTATGTTGGCCTCTTGGGCAGAGTGGTTTATTTATTTTTTGGGGTGGTTTTATATAGCGCCAACTCGACCTGGTTGGTATCATAGCACTTTACCTGAGCACTTGTTGCTTTACAGACGGACAGATTAATTTTTGTTAGGCACTGGGATATTAAGTGATTTGCCTAGAATCACAGGATGTTGATCGTCACTGCTGAGACTCAAACCCAGTTCCCCTGCTCCAAGGTCAACCGCTCTGGCCAAGGCCACGTCCTCTCCCCAGTTTGTAGTTGCATCTATCCTACATTACAGATTGAATTTGGCTCAAGGTTCTGAGTTGTCTTTTGGAAGACAAGTAAATGTGAGCGGAATTGAGGGTTGCCACCTGGCTGGTATTCTACTGGCACCAATGGTAATTTAATGTTCTGGCCGGTACAAAAATAAGAAGACATCTTAAAGCAGGTATTTTTAGCTCTTATATGTACATACGTAAAGCCGCAAATATAAATATAAAAGCACTTTTAAATGTGTTCTAGAGCTGCTTTACTGATTCCTGACTAATAAAGGCAGAAAAAGTCTTATTACACTAGTCACATACAGAGTATTTTGTTTAAAGTTCTATTTAGTATCATGTAGGAACCTTTGCAGACTCTTAAAACAACAACAAATGGCTGGTATTTTTCTCTTGAAAGGTTGCAACCCTAGTTCCACAACTCCCTAAAAATGTGTTTTAGTTACAGGCATTTTTGGCCGCAATTCTTTTTGTTTTTCGTGGAGTCAAAATAAGAAATACGAGCATTATCATTCTAAACGATTTTTTCCATTCATTACAATCATGTAAAGATATTTAGATTTGGAGGGAATGCTTAGTGTTGATTCTTAAACACCCTGCCTCAGTCCTTATTAGAGAGCCAACAGGTTCTATGGAATTATTACTACTGATGGAGCAAGGACTCGTATAAAAGAGACTTGCTCGGATGCAATCCTCTCATATAACTCGTAACACTGTATGAATAAAGTATTGTGTAAATTAACATGCACCTCATTACATTTTTAGCAAGATGAAGCTTGCATATGTGTTTTACTAACCAGTAACCCGAGTGAAACTTAAAATGGCTGCTAAAGCGGGAAACTGTAATGCGCATACGTCAGCTGCATCTACATAGAATGACGCTCTTTCGCTTGGAGGGAAATCTCTGCACCTGCGCAAATGCATCTAAAATGGCCGCTTGGACGCTCACGTGCTAAGCATCTGCCTTGCTGAAACTAAAACATGCTATTTACTAAATGCTCATGCAGGGAGAGCTATTATAAGTAAATGGGATTAGAGTAGAGATGGGTGGTATACAGTGAGATCATTTTATTCTGAAATGAATACGTTTCTTTTTGACTTCTCTATTAGTTCGTATTTGGACCTCCGAGTAAGAAAGAAGTCCATGTCACACGTGACCCCTCACGCAGGCGCAGTAATGACATGCCGGAAGCCATGATGACGTATTTGAATCCCGTCCAAGGTTATTCTCACAACATGTCCTGGGAACCTGATGGACATCCTGCAAAGTGAATAAACAACTGTTATATGTATAAATTGTTGTTGATAAAGATGTGAATACGGGTGGGAAATAAAGCTTGGGAATAAGAATTAAGGGGCGGGAATATTAAACAAAGAACCAAAGAAAATTATTAAAACTTAGCATGGTGTGAGGATCATCCCCCTTGCCTGTCCAATCAGAATTAGGAATTTCATAAAGTTGAAACATTAGTGGGTGGCACATGAGCAATGAAAGGTATAATTGAAGTAATTTAGTTAGTACGATATTCGAAGTGATGCAGAGATGCTGAGAGACCAGGATGCTGTCCGAGAGCTGAACAAATGCTGAAGAAGAATCGGCTTGCCCGTCATTTTCTCACTGCCCGCTTGCCGTTATTACCGGATCCTTGGGTGTTCTTTGCAGCTGAATATTGACTGTGAAGACTGTTATTTCTCGGTTTTATAAAACAAGAATATATCTTAAATGACGTGACCTGGTCAGCCTTTGGAAAACTATGGTGATCTTATAGAATTTCAAGCTCCAATATACTCTCAACCGACTTACAAAACAAAGGAAAACTTTCACAGAATCTACGACTCTGGCATTGTATTAGCTCATGCTGTATGGGATTGATTGATTGTTGCATCCTTCACATGCCCTGAAGAAGTCCGCTTCTAGGACGAAACGCGTCGGCTGTGCTGTCAAGACCAGATTGTGTTTACAATTCTGTGTTTTAAAAAAAGAAATGATAATGATCATAATCCTTGAATAAAAATGAATTATTTTTTGAATAACTTTGATGTGGGAAATGACTATATTATTGGTTTTCCTGAACGTTTGATTTGTGGTGCACCTTTGCTAGTGTTTTAGAATTTAAGCATGTTAATTAGAAGAACATTGCGGAAGAATCGAGGAGGTAAAATAGGCAAATAATTAGAAGAAGATCGTGGAATAATCGAGGAGGAATATAGTGTCAGAGAGGGGTGCGACGCAGGCGTCGTATCTGGAAGAGGTAATCTATCCTGTCCTGAAAACTGTCTTGAAGCCTTTGTCACCTGATCTTTCCAAGGGGTTGGTTTCCACACCATCCTAGGTAACTATAATTCTGTGTAGTATGTCATTGTACTGCTCTCTCTATCCTCTCCTTTCTGAAGTACTGTCATTGTGAAAAATCAATTTAATATAGGTGACAGAGTAAATAATTAATTGACTTTCTTTCCCTGAAGAAACAGAGTTTGTACTGTATTCTTGTTTGGCTCACATGAATTAACTAGATAAACATTTAAAACTTCTCCTGGGACTGTGGTTATTTCAGAATGGTAAGGAATATAAATAACCCTGATGTCATTTTACCATCAACTAGTTCCAACTAATAGGTCCATTGACCAAAGGAAAGAACTTTTTGATCAGTTAAAGATTAGTTAAATTTTGACAGGTAACTAATCTCATAAAACATTATATAATTGACCACCAGCGGGATTTACTAGCCTATGTGATTGTGTGTGTGTTTATGGGCCCAAGTGAGTATATGGTGTTGGAGTACCTGAGGTTGGTAACTCGCTGGATCAGTTTTCTGGTAGCAGAGCTATGGTTATTATTGACTAGTATGGTGATTAGTGACTATTTATGTTTTAACAAACCTGTTTGTGTTATGTTTTATGTTGTCTGGAAATTTCCGGGAAGTGAATAGCAGGTGGTGAATGGAAGCCACACTGCAGTAAGATTACTCGTCTGTTGTAATAGCACTGAGAAGCTATGCAGGGCTGGCAGTGTTAAATTTAGGGTCTATTTTCTGTATAAGAGTGAGAGTAATTGATAGCAAAGAGTTCGCTGGTGAAACTTTGGTCTTATATCACCTAGAAAGGGTAACACTGAAGGAGTAACAGGTTCGTCTGAGCTTGAGTGAAGGGTAAACGGAAGGTTTTACTTGCAGTGTGTGAAGAGTAAGCGGAAGGTCTTACTCGTAGCAAAATACACCAACTGTCCTTTGGTTTTAGTGGAACAAACAGAGTAGCGAATGTTTTTTCGTTGTTATTAATGACATTTTGATGCAAAACTGTAAGAAAATAAGTTTTCGTGTTACCTTGTGAAGTGAGGGTCAGTTGCCAGAGTTGCACTGACGTCACAGAGAGCCGAGCTGGGATTGGTTGAAACAGCGGGTGTGTGACTGACATGAATTTGTAAAGGAGGGGTCAGTAGTGAGGAGTGATACTGACGTCACAAAAAGGCCGCGCTAGTATTGGATAAACAAATTGTGTAAGCTTGAGCTTGATTGGATGAAAGAATAGAAGCCGCGCTGGGATTGGTGAAACCCCGACCGTGAGCAAGAATCTAATTGGTTGTCAAAAATAGAAGCAGCAATAGTATTGGACAGTGGAGTTTGTATGTGGAAATACGATCCGACCTTAATAGTGAATCGCCCAGATAGAAGATATTTAGGATTTGCAAGAGACGAATATATAAAAAGATCATCACCTAAAATGTATGGGGGAAAGAGGAAAATGTCATTTATGCAGAAAATTTTAAATTATTTCAAGAAAGATAAACCCATTAAGACTAGAGAGGGAATTCTTATCCCTCCACCAAAGACACCTGCCTCATTTATGATGATGGAGAGAGGCTACCATACCTGTGTGTGGTTAGAAAATTAGATAGAATACACTAAAAATGATGGAGTGTTAGCTTTCCCAGAAAATGGTACGTTCAATGGGAGAATTCTTCATAATTTAAGATTACGGATGAATGAATTAGAACCCCGACCTAGATTAACGCAATATGAGGCATTAGAAGAATGGGAAACTGAGGCATTTGAGTGCGACAGATCCAGAAGCAGTAGGAGTTATAGGGGATTTTTCCCTAGACAAATGCGTGATTCACGAGAGAGCCAGATGAAACAATGGAGACAAGCAATGATTACGGAAGGACTGTATCCTGTATTAATGGCTGAAAAACAGTTAGGGAGCAAGTGTACAGAGAAAACTAAGCATTTGACAAGGACAGGTTATGGGGAATCAGAAGATGAATTTATGGAGGACATCCTAACAAAAAATCCTCCACCATATCAGTAAGGACCAAGTATAACTACCCCGAGTGCCCCTGTTTTGAGAACACCTTTGGTTTCACAAGTGATACATGATTCAATGAATGGAAGGGTTCTTCAGGAAAAGGAAAGAGAAGCGATAAATAAAAATAGAGAAGAATTAATACAGAAGATAACCCAATTGAATACACACCCTGAAGCATTGACTATACCTGTGACTATAGGTCCCGTTGTTCCATTGTATTGGGATAAAGTAAACTGTCCCAAACCACCAGTCATGACAACTCCTATCATTGAATCTAGAAAGGAAACAATAATAATTGATGATCAAGCCAGTGAGTGTGATTCGGTAATTTCATTAATGGATTTGCCGATAAGAGGACAAATAAATGACACCCCGAGAAGAGTTACACCTAGCTGTTCAAAAGAGATACGTTTAGAAACATCTACAGGAACTAAAAGTACCACAATAGTGTCTCCGGAAGAATTAGAGAGATGGGCACAGGGAATGGATAAGCCAAAACAACCAATGAAGATTTTAGATATTTACAAACTGAAATTAGAATTGGAAGAAATGATAGCTGGAAATGTGGGATTAGATAGATTAAATGCTTACAGTGAGGAAGAATTAATGTTCATTTGTAGAAGCATCACTAGAAATACGAAAATATGTCATGAGAAATTGACAGATCTTGCCTCTGAAATGGGGATTGAAATAGGGAGATCAAAAGTACTACAGAAGCCATATAGAGCAGAATTTACTGATAAAGATTTAGAGAATAGGAATGTGTCCGGAAGAAAATTACAGATTAAGGAATTAATGACCATTTTACAAAAATGGGGAGATTTAGACAAATGGAAAGCTAGGTGGATGAGGAAAAAGGAAGAAGCACAGGCAAATCGAACAACATCTGAATTCTTATTGAAAGAATCTGAAAAAGCAGAAGGTTTTGTCCAATGAGAGAAGTTCCAGGAGGAGGGTATGTACATGTTCCATGGACTCGACAAGATATTTTGTCATTTACTAATGATTTCCCAAAGTTAAGAGAAAAACCTGTTGAATGGTACTGGCAGGTTGAAAGGTTTGTAAAGCTTTGAAAGGTTTTGTTGAAGGATTTAGATGGTTTATGTGACATAGCGGTGCCTGTTGATTTATGGACAGAATGTAAAATCACAGTTGATTGGTCTAATGAAGAATACCCGAGAGATGAGAAAACAGGAGCCCCTTCAGTGGAGGTAATTCAGAAATATCCCCAGGTGATCCCATTCTTGAAAGGGAAAATCCCACCAAAGGAAACAGATTGGATAAAAATAGATAGGACAACACAAGAAATAATTGAGACTGTACATGCTTATTATGAGCGTCTGTTACAGGTGTTCAAGCAATATAGTGGATTTGAGAATATCGGAGACAAGGGCATGGGACATTTTGTATATCGTTTTGTGTCTGGTTTAAGACCAGAAATCTCCCAGATGATTCAGCAGCACATGTTGTGCTGCCAGGCAAAACCTATTGATGAAATTTTATAATATACCAAGTATTGCGGAGATGACATTGATAATAGACGTAAAAAGTTGGAAGAAAAGGTGATGTGGGCACAAGCAAAATTGGCAGAACATCGAGAGCGTGTCCGGGAGCGTCAAGATGGCGGTCGCACTTTAGGAGTGCTCTGGACCCCTCCGTCATCCACTTCTCATCCGCGCCATCAGGAGATCCCTTAACCTCAGACCTGCTTACCTGACTGCCAAGGGCTCTGGAACCCTGTTTGGGCACGACATCGGGAGCTTCTGGGCGCCACAATCCGCTGCTGAACCGGGAACCGGCCTTGAAGCCCACACAAGATGGCGGCCATGTGGTGGTGAGCCCTTAATCTGCCCGGGCCTCGGACAGGCCTTGAGCCCCGGAGCTGCCGCTTTGAGGTGAGAGCGGGCTCTGAACAGCCGTGAGCGCCGCGGGGACCCTGGAGCTGCCTGGCGTCCCGAGGTCGACTACCGCGTGGTGCGGGCGCCGCGACCTGCTAACACGGAAGGCCGGCCTGGTGGCTGATCGGAGGGGACGGCCTGCGGCGGTGAGCGGCGCTGAGCATCCATTCCTTGACTCCCGGTATTGTCTTTGAAGCTGGGGCTGCCTGCTGTGTGTTACTGACGGCGGATCTCCTGGAGCTGCCCGCGCTGTCCTGATCGGCTCTGCGGTCCCAGCCGCTCCACGCTCTTCCGGCGCTGGTGAGTACCTGACTGTATGGAGGGCTGGGGGCAGCCTGATGGGACCTGGGCGTCGCAATCTACGCTGCATCGGGGGACCAGCCTGCTGAACAACCGTGCGCATCTGCTTTGCCCAGAACCAGCGCCTGCCTGCTGTGTCACACCGCTAGGGCTCTGTGGGCCTTGAGCGCCGCGAGGTCCCGAGTGAGGGGCTGTATCAGACATCCCGTGCGGCGCTCCTAGATGCCCTCTTGCCTCCACTTTGGAATCTGATTGTGGCCTCCGAGAAGGGTACTGACAGCGTGGAGAGGACCTCGGAACGGCGGCTATTAAGCCGGGTAGCGGTGCTCTGACCCCCTGAGCCCCTTCCCATCAATCCTCCGGTTTTGGGGCTCTCTGTGCATCCTGGTAGGCACGTGTTAAGCAGCGGGCGCCTCTTCCCTCACCTTTTCTCCTCAGGGATCTGCCCCCGCAACGCCATCAGAAACAACTGGGCGCAGCATCTGGCGGGTGCATGCTCTGGAGTTCCCAACCTGCCCGCCGGTGGTGCTTACCGCCGGCCACGATCTTCTCCACTGCCTTGGCGATATACAGGAGGTACAGGGACGCCATACCCCACGACTGACTGCCTGGTGTTCCATGGACGTGGGGTCGGGCTAGCCCGCACACGGGCCCCCCCCTGGGTTGCTGATCTGTTGATCCTCCATCTCCTCCATTGGGAGGCTCCGCCCCGCATCCACCAGCGCCTTTACCGGCGTGCCTGTCACCATCTCTGGCCTTGCGGACTGGGCCGTGGAACGCTTGGCTCGGCCACTGGACCTGGTCCCCCCGTGCTGCACGTGGGGAACATGTAACCCTTTAGCTCCACCTGATGGTCTTTCGGGCTGGTGAAGGTTCTTAGCCCTTGTGTGGGGTGTCTGCGGTTCCGGGTCCCCCGGCCTGGTCCCCGAACTCTCGGTGGAGGTAGGATTACCCGGCAACTATGGGGATGGACAAGGGCCTCAAGCTCACACAGGCCCCCACTCAGACAAAGATGGACCGGTTCACCACCTCTGACCAGGACCCCCCTGGGCAGGCGGCCGGGGCTCCCCCCACCCCAGGACAGGGATCTGAACACCATTCTTCAGGCAATCAGTGCCTCACAGGCGTCCATTGAGGGGAAGATCGGAGAAATCAAGGTGGACGTCTCCCTCCTCCGGCAAGATCTCCGCAACGCCACTGCGCGACTCACAGAGGCCGAATCCCGTATATCCACAGCGGAAGACGACATCTCACAATTGAAGGAACAGGTAGCTCACCTCCGCACCCACACCAAGGAACTCCACTGGCGTGCTGAAGATGCTGAAAATCGCGCACGTCGCAATAATCTCCGCCTGGTGGGGTTTCCCGAAGGGGTCGAGTCGAATCCGGTGGCCACCTTCGTCGAGGCCTGGTTTACATCGTGGATGCCCAAGGATGCTCTCTCTCCTTGGTTCGTGGTTGAGAGAGCCCACCGTTCTCTCGCACCTAAGCCGCCCCCTGGAGCTCCACCACGCCCCATCATATTGAAAGTCCTTAACTTTAAAGACCAGGATGCCATTCTGCGGGTGGCTCGGGCCCATGGTCCCCTCAGGTTCCAAAACCATACTGTTATGGTATTCCTGGACTACACCAGGGAGGTGCAAGATCTCCGTTGTTCTTATACGGATGTTAAAAAGAAACTGCGCGCCCTGGGCCTACAGTACCAGCTTCAGTTCCCTGCACGCCTCCGAGTCATCTTTCAAAACAAAGCTCAATTTTTCGACACTCCCCAGGAGGCATGGACATCGCTGACGGAAGAACGTCCCCTCCGCCAGAGGCGGGACCTGTCCCCGGGCCCCGTGGGCTCCCAAACCATGAGACCGCGGTTGCCGGGGCACCGGCAGCGCACGCACTCCCGCAGGGGGTGCAGGTCTCGGGCAGTGGCATCCAGGTCCCCAAGCATGGCAACCCATGGACTCCGAAACTCGTCCAGCCAATCGGGCTCTCCGTACCGCACCAGGCACCGATCCGTTGATGAACTACCTGGGATATCCTCATCGCCGACCCGGGAAGGTTCCCCCAGGATTGACTCAGACCCCTCCCGTACTCCTACTCTATGAGGTTCTACTGAGCTAGGTCTGCTGCCTCTCGGTCACTAGGTGGGATTCTCTCCTGATGAAGATCTTGAACATTGGTAGAGTTTCACGCTCACCTCCTAGTTCCATTGGCCGATCCACGGTATATCCATCCATATGGAGGGGTCCTCCACGCAACCAACCCGAGTGTTCTAGTTTGGTTACTGTTACAATGGGGGGTCGACAGATACTTCTGTTCTTGAAGTGTAGGGGGGGAAGTTTGGTACTGTTTTTTTTCCTATGTTGTTGTTGTTTATATTGTTTTCTAATTTCAGCTACCACGGATCATCTTGCGCCGACTCACCAGGTGCCAGGTACGATCTCACTGCACGTGCTCACCCGTGCGGTGGCAGGCTCCCACGTGCGCTCCCACGTCCCTATAGGGTTACACGACCCAGATCCACGTTCCACCCGCCATGACCGACACAACTGTTCCTAGGGCATCCCTTCACATTTTATCGTGGAATGTCAATGGTCTCTTGGACCGGATTAAACGTACGGCAGTCCTGCGCTATGTGCAACGCCTTATTGTAGACGTCCTCTTACTTCAAGAAACGCACCTGATAGGTAATTGTTGCCCCTTCCTGGCACACTACAGGTACGACAGAGTGTGGCACTCAGGCTTCTAAAGGGGTTCCCGAGGGGTGGCTATCCTCCTGAAACGCACCCTGCCATTTGTACTCACACAGGTCTTTCACGACCCTCATGGCTTATCGGTGACCCTTTGCGGCTCGCTGGCCGGTTCCCCCTCAACCTTATGTCCATCTACTCCCCCCCTCGATGCTTGCAGTTACCCTTAAACACACTGCGGCCCTCCTGAATGCTTTGCCTCTGGGCCCCACTGTTATTGGGGGCGACTTTAATGCGGTCTCCTTCCCGGCCGTTGATACGACAGGCCCTCCCTCCACCACTAGACTGGCGCAGGTGGAACAGCTACAGAGCTGGTCCGAGTCTCTGGGCCTATGTGATGCTTGGCGTACCTGGCACCCCCGCACCACCCAATTTACCCACACCTCTGCAGCGCACCGTACGCAGGCACGCATAGATGCGATTTTTGTCTCAGTTGACTGCTCTGGGATTTTAGATGTCTGGATCCTTCCTAGGGTGATTTCTGACCACTCCCCGGTGCTTCTTCGTACAGGCCGCCCCACCACCCCCCTCAGCCCACCAAACATGGAGAATGAATGCATGGTTCCTCCAAGATAGAGAATTCAAAAAGGTGGTGGGGATGGAGATTAAGCAGTACTTTCTCGCCAACGAAGGTCGGTGGCTTCTCCAGGTACTTTATGGGAGGCGGGGAAGGCTACCATTCAGGGTGTTGCAAAGGGTCTGCTTAGGAGTCAGAGACAGGTGCAGCTGCAGGAAATTACCTCGCGGGAGGCGCCTTGAGCAATCCCTTACCCTGTCCGACGACGCGGTCCAGGTCAGACAACTCACTCACCTTCGGCCCGAGATCAGGCAGCTATCCCTAGATGCCACTAAGCTCCTGTGGAGATCATCGGTGGCAAGAGTATATGGCTGGGGAGATAAAGATGGTACGATCCTGCATCGTCTGGCCACATATCCCAGGGCCAACCACATCATCCCGGAGGTGGCATGCGACGAGGAAGCAGTGCACAGCACTGCACTGGCGATGGCCCGCGTCTTTGCCCGCTATTACCAACGACTCTATGCAGCGCGGACCCCTGGCATATCACTCTCTGCCTTCCTCGAGCAAGGACACGTGCATCTCACTCGGCTGAGTCCCATCGCTCAGAAGGATCTCGACCGCCCCATTTCTCGGCAGGAAATTGACGCAGCAATCTCCCTCATCTCGTCGGGCAAGACCCCGGCCCAGATGGCCTTCCTCAAGAATACTATGCGCTGTATCGCGAGACTCTTGTACCCCGCTTGGCCGATCTATTTGAGGAAGCACTGGAGAAAGGTTCCTTCCCATCCGAGACGGACATCGCCACCATTGTGGTCCTACCGAAATCCCAGCCACCCTCCCGTCACTGCGCGGACTATCGCCCCATCTCCCTTATCAACACATAGATCAAGTTGTAGGCCGCCATACTCGCTCAACGACTGAAGCCATATCTGTCCCCGCTGGTTCACCCAGATCAATGTGGCTTTATGCCCATGCTTGGGACCAGACACTGTCTTCGGAGGCTACAGCTGGCTCTAGTGCACCGGCACCTTCTCACTCCATACCTAGAACTCCTTTTTATAGATTTCGAAAAAGCCTTTGACTCGGTGGATTGGGCATACCTAATGGACGTGTTGGCCGAGATGGGGTTTGGGCCCCACTTTAGGGTTCTGGCCCGTGTCCCTTACGCCTACCCGCGAGCGCGCATGTTGTTCAATGGGGTGCTATCGGAGGCCTTCCCTATTACCAGGGGGACATGGAGGGCTGCCCTCTTTCACCCCTGCTCTTCGCCCTGGCAATGGAGCCTCTGGCCTCTCTGGTGCAGGCTGAGGATCGCATCCACGGCTGGAAATGGCCCAATACAGAAGCAGACAAGATTGCTCTATATGCCGATGATGTCCTGGTCTTTCTGGCTGAGCCTGCCGTTTCGGGCCGCGGTGTCTTCAGATCTTGCAGTCCTTTGGGCAAGCATCCGGTCTCCGGCTGAACCCGGGGAAGTCGGCACTGGTCCCACTACACCTATCCAGGGACTGCTGATTGGCAATCCACCATACCGCTCTGGCGTCAATCAGTCAAATACTTGGGGATTTGGGTCACCCTTCTTCCCGAACTGGGTTGGTCTCTCAATGTAGCCCCATTGGTAAAATTCTATAAATACCTGCAGCTGCGGCACGCCCTCCGCACACATATCACAGAAGAGACTAGGCTCCCGGAGTACAGAGCTCCCGAGGCGCAAACTATGTTGGGTGACCTGGGCAAAGGGGGTATCTCCCGCATTTACCGCACTCTCGTCAATAACACTCCCACTTCGCTGGACAAGTTACGGGACCAATGGGTGGATTGGGTAGGCCCTCTTAATGAGGCAGATTGGCGCGACGCCCTTATGGTGCCAAAGACGATTACCACATCCGCCAAGCTTAGACTGATCCAGCTATACTATCTGCACGCCGCCTACCTTACGCCCTCGCGCCTCCACCGTGCGGGCCTGTGCCCAGATGCGTCCTGTGCTAGGTGTGGCCACGCCCTTGATGATTTTTCCCACGTGGTCTGGTCATGCCCCCACCTGGGGAACTATTGAAGAAGAGCTTACGGAGGTTCTGGGATGGGCGGTTCCCCCTGACCCACGTCACTCCCTACTGGGGATCACAGATGGGCTGGATGGGACCAGAAACGAAAAGATATTCTTCAACACAGCCATGATTGGAGGAGGAGCCAAGATGGCGACCGGGACGGCAGCGTAGATTCCCGGCTCCGTGAACCTCCGCATCCCGCACGGATATCCTGCATGAGATCCTTATTCTGCGCTACGAGATCGTGTTCGTAAACGAAAGTGGCAACCGATCGTGTGACTCCGAGGTCTCTGACTGCCGTACAACCGGAGAAATCAGCGGTTGAACTTTGCGGCCCGTGCGGTCCCGAAGTGGACGCCTTGGCCGGGTGGCAGTTGAACAACAGCGGCCTGTGGTGACTGGGTGGAGTCGGTCCACCGAAGTGGAGCTCCCCTCGGCCTGCATTTTGCTGCGGCCGCTCCCCCCTGCTGAACGTTGCGGACTGAGGACATGCCCGGGTGTGCAATTCTCGGATTCCGTGGCGTTTGCCCTTGCCTTTGACGGTGAGCTGCCCGGACGCCGTCCCTGGCTCGCCCTGATCCTTGCGGGCTGCTCCCGGCTTTTCGCGGGAGCTGGTCCGTGGCGGAGACGACTGTTGCCCGTGACCGCGCAACGGCTGAATCTGTGCCTGCCCCAGGATCCCTGTCTTCAGCGACGTGGACCTTGAGGAGTTGTTCCCGGGGTCCTGGCCCCACTACGAGTCGGGCCTTCCCAGCGGCCATTTTGTCGCGATGCAGCCTACCATCCTGTCCGCTGGGACGCAACGAGACTGGGGGTGTGTGCCTTTCGGGAGTGTGGCGGAGCAATCGGAGGGAGCTGCTCTGGGATACGGCGACCTCCTGGAGGCCCTTGGTGCCCTTCATTACTCCTTGGCTCATGGCGCCGGGGTCCTGGAGGGGAAGCTAGATGGTGTGGTAACAGCGTTGGGACAGTGGCGGCATGCTGGTCCACAGGTACACAGTGGCTTTCCACACTGCACACAAGAGGAAGATGTTGCGGCCCCCCCCGCGATTAGTGTACAGCCGGACACTCCGGACAATATGCTACCGTGTGGTCGGCTAACTGTGGACTTGATCTGTTCCGGAGGTATCGGACCTGAGCGGAAAATGGTGGCCTTGTCCCGTGCGCGGTCTCCGGCGGGCCAGGGACAATTCCAGCAACGTGTGTCTCATTTGGCTGATTCAGCCTGTCTGGACCTTGTGTGCAGTGCAGATCCTGAGGCGGCACTGGAAAAGACGCCCCTCCATGAAGCGGTCTGTGCGGATGCTCAGAGACTTCCACCCCACCTGTGTGCGGCGCTTCCCGACTGTTTTTGGACACTCCTGTACCTTGGGACATCGGACATGGTGCTGGGTCGAGGGACAGGCATGGGCAGAATCGCAAAAAGCGGTCAAGGCTGAGGCTGATCCTTCGGGGGTGGTCACCTAGTAGACAGGCGGACTCATGGTTGCGCGCTCTCGTGGTTATTCGCATAGTTGGTGTATAATGCTCCCCATTCCCCCCCCCCTTTTTTTTGATATGGTCGACTTGGTGCTGCTAATCGTTTGCTGGGGGGAGACTTCACCGTGCGGGAGGGAGAAGCCGGGGGTATGTTTTTAAGGCCCTCTTCCAGTTTATTATATTCTTTCCGCCCCCCCCGTCTGGGGGGGCTCTTTCTCACTCTCTTTTTTCCCTGTCTCTTCTATATTTCGGGTCTAGTTCCAGGGCGACAGGCACACTGCTGGGGGGTGGGGCCATACTCATTCGCAGAGGTGCAGGGTGGGGGGATGGGGGAGGGGACTTTTTAGTCTTTATCTCTTTTTCCATGGCCTCCGTTTTTTTCTCTGTTTCTTTTTGCTTTTTTTTTTCTGGGATCAGTGCGATACACCACCCTGATTGTGAATCGTTTGCTCTTCATGTGTGCCACAGTTTCCGGGGGGTTCGCTGGGCTTTAGGTACGGGGATCTGTAGGCGCAACTATCTTTGATATTTCTCCTCATCCGTACTTTCCCGCGCCTGCGCCATTGATTTAATGTAGTGCTGCTTATTGTTTATGTCTCTTATCCTTGCCCCTTCTCGCTGTTGGGAAATTGTTTGGCACCTGATCCTACTGTTTTGTCTTATCATAAAATGAAAAACCCTTTCTCTCCTGGTGTCCTACCTGCGCGGCTCATTGGCCGGACTATATTGGATTGACGACTTTGCTCTCCGAGGTGCCGCCTGTGTTGACATTTGCTATTATTATCCTGGTTACTCAGCGGCCGGCCCCGGGGGGTTGTAGGCCCATACGTGTAAATGATTGAAACATCAATAAAGGTTTTTCAAAAAAAAACAAAAAAAAAAAAACACAGCCATGATTGTAGCCAAACGCGACATAGCGGCGGCATGGAAATGCCATGACCCACCCGACCCTGGGAAATGGCGTAAGGGGGTGGACTGGTGCGCGACCCAAGAAAAAACCCTGTATGCGGCAAGAGGATGTCCCAAGAAGTACCATAGGGTGTGGGGGAAATGGCTGGGTACTGTGGAATGACCGATATACTTTGCTTAACTCCTGCGCTTGTGTACGCCTGATGGGGCAGGGAATCGTGGGATGTCATGATCCTGTAAATGTATGATTTACTGTGCTCCGTGTTTTTGCTGATCTTCCTTTTTCCTTTTTTGTGTGTAATTTTTCTCAAAACAATAAATTTGTTTATCAAAAAAATTGGCAGAACATCAAGAGCAAAAATTAAATAGTCAGAATGATGATCAAGTGAAAGGACAGGGTCAGAATAATAACAATGGGGGAAAACCAAGGGAACGGATGAGTAGAGAGGAAGCAAAGAAGAAATTTCCTTGTCACGAGTGCGGAAAATTGGGGCATTGGAAGAACGAGTGTAAAAATATTCCGAATAATAATGGCCCAAATCAAAATTTAAATCCACAGATGCAGAATGAGGTGATAATGAGTCAACCGCAGCAGGTTGTAAATCCACAGAGTCGGTTGCCACCTGCCCCTATGCCAAATCTTGTGAGCAGAGCAAAATACACTGCGGACACCGGATTCCCAGGAGAAAGTGGTAAGAAAAATGTTGTAACTTCACAGTTTCTTTTGCAGGACAGTCACCTTTTTGGAGATGATTAATGACGGTGCCTGAGGAGGAAGGAAGAGGAGTGCGTACTTGGCACATCCTTACCGGTAGATCAGTCAGGTCCATATATTGATGGAAAGGTAGAAGGAAAAGATATTACCTTCTTGTTGGACACTGGTGCTACCCATTCTACTGTGAGAACAGCAGACATCCCAAATCTACCACTCTCGGGAGAAGCCATCCAAGTAGTAGGCATTAGAAATAAACAGATTAGAACCCCAATCACAGAAGCAATGGAGGTGCGTATTGGTAATTTCAGAGAAATGCACAAATTTGTAGTGTGCGATTCTAGTCAAGTAAATTTGCTAGGAAGAGACTTATTGTGCAAAATGAATTGCACCATTTTTTGCACACCGGATGGTGTTGCAATTCAGACCCCTGATGAAGACGGTGTCTATAAAATAATGCTGGCAAAACAAGGCACAGAAGTGGACGAGATGTATGAAATGATGACAAAAGATGATTTACCAGATGAACTGAAAAACACAGTGAATCCAGAAGTGTGGGATTTCACTGGAAAGGAGGTAGGGTTAATGACAAATGTGGACCCAGTGAAGGTGACTATAAAGGAAGGTGCAGTTTACCCAAATACTAGGCAATACAAAATGAGCCCTGAAGTTAAGGCAGGTGTTGCTGCAGAAATTGATCGAATGGTTAAACAAGTATTTTAAAAGAAATAATGAGCAGTCCTTGTAATTCACCTATAATTGGCATTAAGAAACCTAGCGGAAAATACAGAATAGTTCAAGAGTTACCCGAAATCAATACAATTGTTGTGCCTTGTTGTCCCGTAGTGCCAAATCCAGCAGTGATTCTGTATCAAATACCATGGAATGCAGGATTCTTTACTGTAATTGATTTATATCAAGCATTCTTTTCTATTCCTTTACACCCAGACAGCCAATACCTTTTTTCGTTTAAGTTTGAGGATCGTAGCTTAGTCTGGAATCAAGTTCCTCAAGGGTACACAGAAAGTCCATCAATATTCAATCAAATTTTAAAGAAGTGTCTAGAAACTTTAGTGATGCTCAGAAAATCAGTTCTAGTCCAATACATCGATGACTTGCTAATAGCTTCAAAATCACGAGATGATTGTGTTACTGATTCAATTGCCTTGTTAAATCACTTTGCTGATGGAGGACAAAAAGTGTCTCTAGAGAAATTACAGTTTTGTCGAACTGGAGACAAATATTTAGGACACCAAATAGAAAGAGGAGTGAGAAAAGTGACCCCTGAAAGAATCAAAAAAATAAAGCAAATGGAGTTACCACAAAATCAGAGAGAAATAAGGATGTTTCTTGGTGTAGTGGGATATTGTAGGCAGTGGATTGTAGGTTTCTCTTTGTTAGCCAAACCCCTAGTACAAATGACACGTAAACGGGCAAAGGACCCAGTAGTTTGGGATGATAAAAGCATGGAAGCTTTTGTAAAATTACTAAATTGTTTGTCTGAAGCTCCAGCTCTAGATATGCCAGATTATACAAAAGAATTTGCACACTTTTGTTGTGAAAGAGAAAATTGTGCCCTTTTAGTGTTAACCCAACAACATGGCTTGATGAGATGTCCAGTAGCATATTTTTCTACTACTTTGGACCCTGTAGCGTCAGCATTACCTGGTTGTTTAAAATCAGTAGCTGCTACTTGCATGAGTCCAGAACAAAGTGAGTCCATTGTGATGGGACATCCTGTAAAGGTGTATGTTCCACATTCGGTCGAGATTCTTCTAACAAGAACTCGAACACAGTCTCTTACCACTAGTCGAATGACTAAGTATGAAAGAATCATCTTAGGAGCAGAAAACGTGACCGTGGTCAGGTGCACTATACTTAACCCAGCTACTTTATCACCAGATGTATGTGGGGAAGAAGTGAGAGAGGAAGTCGAGCATGACTGTTTGGACGTTACTGAATTATGCACCAAGCCCCGTCCAGACATACAAGAAGAGCCCCTGAAAGAAACTGAGCATGAGCTATTTGTAGATGGCTCATGCATGAGATATGAGGAAGGAGGATTAACTGCTGCTTATGCTGTATGCACATTGTCTGGAATAGTCGAAGCATCCTATTTACCAGGAGCCAAATCTGCACAAGTAACCGAATTGATAGCTTTAATTAAAGCATGTCAAATTGGGAAAAATTGGAAAGTAACCATTTACACTGATAGCCAGTATGGTTATGGGGTTGTGCATGGCTTTGGCCAGCTCTAGATGCAGAAGGATTTCATGAGTTCTTCAGGATCCCCAATTAAAAGCTGAAAATTTGTGAAATAACTGTTGGAAGCAATACAATTGCCAAAATAATTGGCGGTGGTCAAGTGTGCTGCTCATCAGTCAGGAGATGACGATGTGGTAGCTGATAATTGATATGCTGACCAAGTTGCCCAGTACTGTGCCAGGAATAAAATCTCACTAAACAGGAAAATTGAAACAAGTGGAATCAAATGCCAACGTATGCTACTCTCAGGAATAGAAACATGGGAGGAAGTAACTAAGACAACTGCAGGATGAAGTGGAAGTGAGTGAAAGGGAGGTGTGGATAAAAGTAGGGTGCCAGAGGAGAACAGAAGATGATGTATGGATTTATCTAGATGGTAGGCCAGTAATGCCAGATTGTTTACTTTCACAAATGGCCAGAATGTATCATGGTGACACTCATATAGGCAGGGATGCCATGATCAGGCTTTTTAGACAAGATTGGTATAATCCGAAGTTTAGGGCTGTCGCAGAGAGCCTTTGCCAGCGATGTTTAACCTTAAATAAATCCAGGCAGGAAGACAGTGGTCAGTTGAGGAAGAATTGGAAAAGCAGAAGGACCATTTTTAAGGTTGCAGGTGGACTTCATACAATTACCACCCTGCAGGGGATTGAAGTATGTTCTTGTTATTGTTTGTTTGTTTTCCCAGTGGGTGGAGGCATATCCTACTAGGAGGAATGACTGCATAACAGTTGCCAAACTGCTGTTGAGGGAGCTAATTCCGAGGTTTGGTTTTCCAGTAACTTTGGAATCAGATAGAGGATCTCATTTTAATAATGAAATAATTAGATTAATCTGTGAAGCATTTAAAATTGAACAAAAACTGCACTGTGCTTATCGCCCTGAGGCTTCTGGAGTGGTAGAACAAATGAATGGCACAATCAAAACAAGACTGGCAAAGGTGTGTGCATCCACTTCACTGGAATGGCCAGATGCATTACCTCTTGTTCTGATGGGACTCAGAAGTATTCCTGACAGAAACACAGGATTGAGTCCCCATGAAATTCTCATGGGAAGAGCACTGAGACAAGCATTTATACCTGAACACAAATTGTTGAATATAACTGATGATCTGGTATTAGACTACTGTAAAGGATTGGCTGACCTAGTGCGTTCTGTCTCTCATCAGGTTAGAGAAGAATCAGTTACCAGGCAGCCGAATCAAGCACATGATCTGAATACCGGAGACTGGGTGGTGGTGAAGAATCACTCCCGCGAGTCGTGTCTAGCACCCAGGTGGGATAAGCCACATCAGGTTATATTGGTCACAACAACAGCAGTGAAATGTGCAGGTATACCTAACTGGATCCATGCCAGTCATACCAAAAGGGTACCAGCTCCTGAGGAAGAGGAACCACAACTGAAACAAGCAGTTGAGGGCACTGAAGGTTGCACGGCTGAAGAATCTGGAATAACAGATTCTGAAGTTGCTGATCAGGAACAACTGAGCACAAGTCAGGAAGACTGTATACCAGTGGTTGCCATACCTGAAGTGATTATTAAAACAAGAAGCAGAACAAGACTAGAAAGGCAGGAAACTAGTGAGGATCAGACAGGGGTAGAAGAACAATCTCAGGAAAGGGTGAATTAAACTGTTGGAGACCCTGAGCAGGACCAGACAAGGAGAGAAAAGTATACTCAGACAGAGGTAAATCAAAACATTCACAAATCTGAGAAGGGACAGTTAGGGCTAGAGGAACACGTTCAGGCTGCAAAAAAACAAAGTGCAGTAAGACCTGAGCAGGACCAGTTAGGATCAGAAGAACAAGTTCAGGAAGAACAAGTCGAAATTAGGCCTGAACAAGACCAGATAGAGGAAGAAGAACACGTTCAGGCAGATGATGTCACAAAAATAAGCCCTGAACAAGGACTAATCAAATTGTGCCACAACATAAAGAAAAGAATACTTGAAAGAGACGAGGAAAGTGAAAGTGCAGTACATGCCAAAAAGGTCAGAAAAGGTGATAATTGGCTAGGTGGTGTGAAAAGATTAAAATATCACTTAAAGACAATAAGTGAAGAACCTGAACAAGTAAATGAAATCTCTAGTCAGTCTGGGGAGTAACGATTCCGTAGTAGGGCAGAGGTAAGCGCTGCTCTCAGGAAAGACGGAATTCTTATGAAAAAAGTCATTATCTATTCTTTGGTTAGCGAAGCGGACAATGGTGGCGTTTTTATGTCGTTACTAACAGATTTGTGAATTTGAAGAACGTAAAAAGCTTACCGAGGGAGTTTTGTAAAGGAGGGGTCAACAGGAGCAGGAGCAGGAGTGAGAGCCGCGACGGCGAGAAAGGCTGACGTCAGATTGGTTAGTCAGTAGAAACATAGACGCTCCTGATTGGTGCGTTAGTGTGAGTCGCGCTAGGAGTGGAGAATTATAGGGTGATGTAGAAGCTCCGGATTGGTGCGTTAGTGTGAGTCGCGCTGGGATTGGAGAATTGCAGAAGTGACATAGACGCTTCGGATTGGTGCGATTAGTGTGAGTCGCGCTACGATTGGTTAGAACAACAGAATAGTCAGAAGGAAAAGACTAGTGATTCACGGAAGACAAAATGATGTATTACGATCCACCAGAAAAAGAGAAAAAGTCCTGGTTTGGGAAAATCAAGAAGTGGTTTAAAAAGTACAAACCGATTATGACTAGGGAAGGGCAGTTACTTCCCCCACCGAAAACTCCCGCATCCTTTATGGTTGCGAAATACTGATATCATACTTGTATCTGGTTAGATAATTGGGTAAAATACACAAAGAATGATGGAGTCTTGGCATTTCCAGAGCATGGTTCGTTTAATTTAGCGGTTTTGAGAAATTTGAGAGAGAAAATGATGAATCTAGAACCAAGACCTAGACCAACACAGTTTCAAGAACTGACAGAATGGGAAGATGAGATGCATGACAGAGAGAGACAGAGGAGTGGCGGAAGATATAAGTACATGTTTGGTAGATATGGGCATGACACTCATGATGATAGAATGCAAGTATGACTGAAGGTCTGTTTCCTGTGAGAAATGCGGAAGTAGTTGGAGGTAGAAAATGTACGGAAAAGAGACATAATATAGAATCAGGAGGGTATGGAGTGCATGAATCAGAGGATGATGTTCTTGATTATTATGAAATCTGTTTATTGGCATTTTGTTAATATAGACATAGCACAAAGTACATTTGAATTGCCTGACGGGCAATGAGTCAGCAAGGCTAATGATACATCCCCAATCATGAGCATGGTAAACAACAAGATCAAGTGCCGCACCCGTTTGCTGTGAAAGATGAACCGTATGGGCCTCTGAACCAGCACCATTATCTCAACATCCCACTTAGCTTTCACGTCGCCGGGGGGTGTTCCCAGGGGAGCCACTCATAATACACCCATATTTCCCTAGTGCAGTCCTTTAAACAGTTCCGTTAAACAAGAAGAAGAAAGAGGCAAAACAACAAATGCCCCAGCATAACAGCAGCAGCAGGTTCGGTCTTTACCATAAAATCCCCATGGCCCCTCCCCTGACTTGACCCCCCCACCCGCTCCCCGTCCCCTGGTACAGACAGTTCCATTGGCAGCAATGTTCTATTCCCCTGCACATCCCCTGATTCAGCTAAGGCCCCCGCAACATTTCCCATGCTTGACCCCCAGATCTATCCTCCGCCCCCCCTCCTCAGTGAGTGCCTCCCCAGAGGATGATGTTCTTGATGACATGTTTTATAAAAATCCACCTCCGTATCAACCGGAATCTGAAATATTAACACCAAGTGCCCCAATGAGAGAAACTTTGCGAATCATTAAGACTGAACCAGTACCCCAAGAATTAGGGAAAAATAATTCCATAAGAGAGATAGAGAGAAAATCAGATAATAAAGGGAATCGTGAAAATTCTGCAGAATTGGCAAAAACAACTTTAGAATTAACTGAAAAGATAAGAGAATTGACCAAAAATTTAGAAGCTGTAACTGTTCCAGTGACCATAGGCCCTGTGATGCCTATTTTTGATAAACAGAAAGATAGTGAACATTGTTTAACAGTTCCTTATAACAGTAATAAACAGACTGAGAAGCCAAAGCAAAGCCTAAATGAAAATCCATGGAGACAGACAATGAGTACGATCGAGCCAAATGTTTTGAATAACCCGTTTCTAGGTCCAAATATAGCAGAAAGACATACAATGACAATGGAATCAGTATTAGAGACTCAAAGGGACTTAGAACAAAGTAATGTAGAGAAACCAGTAGGTCCAACTTCAGAGGAATTGAGCGAATGGTTGAGAAGTTTGCAGAGGAAAGACAAAGAATCCCAATCAATAGATGTGGCCAAACTACGAATGGTACTGGAAGAGTTAATAGTAGGAACTATCCCCACAGAGAAGTAAAAAACTTATCAGGATGACGAGTTACTGTTTCTGTGCAAAAGTGTAACATGGAGAGCAAAAAAATCTGCATGAAAGATTAGAAGAAGTAGCAAATGAAATGGGTATAGATATTGAAAAGGTGAAGGCTTTACAAAAACCATATCGAATAGATTTTACTGAAAAAGATATTGAATATTTGAATACCACAGGACGAATAAGTCAGATTACGGAAATAATTATTTTGTTGAGAAAATGGGGAGATGTGGATAAATGGAGAAGCAGGTGGTACCGAAAACGAGATGATGCCTCAGATAAAACATTTGCAGCGTTCCCTGTTAGAGAAAAAGAAAAGATGGTAACAGAATGCCCCATGAGAGAAATTCCAGGAGGAGGATATGTACATGTTCCATGGACTAGACAAGATATTTTGTCATTTACAAAGGATTTCCCTCGACTACGCGAAAAGCCTGCCGAGTGGTATAGGCAAGTGGACAGATTTGTGAAATTATCTAAAGTATTATGGATTGATCTGAATAGTTTATTTGACATAATAGTACCAGCAGATTTGTGGACAGAGTGTAAGTTGATGATAAATTGGCCCACACAGGAATACCCTAGGGATCCAAAGACAGGATCCCCTGACCCCGAGGTAATAAAGAAATACGAACAGGTTATTGCCTTTCTGATAAATAAAGTGCCTCCCAAAGAGACTGATTGGGTAAAAATTGACATAACTCATCAGGAAAGTAAAGAGTCAGTACATGCATATTACGAGAGACTTATTCTGGATTTTATATAGTTTAGTGGTGATGAAAATTTGAGTGAAAAGGATTTGAGTCATTTTGTATACAGATTTGTATCTGGTTTACGTCCAGAAATTAGTGAGATGATCAAACAACATACTGTAGATGGCAAAACAAGAAAATAGATGAAGTATTGAGACATGCAAAATATTTCAGTGATGAGATTGAAGCCAAACAGCGTAAATTAAAAGAGAAAGCTATGTGGGCACAAGTAAAAGTGGCAGAAAGACAGGAAGCTCAGTTAGCGGAACAAGCGAATAATACAGGACCCAGACCAAAATTCACTCCTGGGAAAGGTAAGGGAAATTTTAATATAGAAGAAGCTAAAAAGAAATTCCCATGTCATAATTGCGGTAGAGTAGGGCATTGGAAATCCGAGTGTAAATTTCCCCCAAGTACTAATAATGAAAATGCATCATTGAATCCACAGGTGCAGAATGAGGTGAGTGGTCAACCGCAGTGACAGCAGCAGGTTGTAACCCAACAGAATCAGGTGCCAAAACCGCCTTTTCCACAAAGCAAAAATTCACAGAAATACAGTAATGAGACAGGATTCTACAACGAAGAACAGGTAACTAAGCAGCCGTTTCGCAGAATTGGCTACAACGCGATTAGAGCGAGTCAGAAGAAGGTTATTGACGGTGCCGAAGGGAGGAAGAAGAGTGCGTACTTGGCGCAACTCTAGAAGTAGACCCGACAGGCCCATTTGTAGATGGAAAAATAAATAATGAAAGTATTACTTTCTTAGTCGATACTGGTGCTACTCGATCAACTGTTAGGTCAGCTGATGTTAAGAATCTTGCTCTCTCGGAGGAAACAATCCAAGTAGTTGGTGTATCCAACAAATTTAAACTTATCTTACAGAACCAGTGAAAGTTAGCATAGGGAAATTCTCTGAAATGCACCGCTTTGTTGTGTGCGATACAAGTCCTGTGAATTTGTTAGGTAGGGATTTGCTGTGCAAAATGAATTTCACTATTTTCTGTACCCCTGACGGTATAGGATTTGAGACCCCTGATGAAGATGTGCTGTATAAAATGACTATGGCAAACAGGGAAACTGAGGTTACTGAAGCCTATGCTGTATTTAACCCTGATGAATTACCTAAAGAATTGAAACAGACTGTAAAGGCAGAAGTCTAGGATTTCACAGGAGAAGATGTGGGACTAATGAGAAATGTGGACCCAGTAAAAATAACAGTGAGGGAAGGAATAAGCTATCCAAATGTCCCTCAATATAAATTGACACCTGAGATAATTGAAGGAGTTACTCCTGTAATTGAGAAAATGATAAAACAAGGCATTTTGAGAGAAATAATGAGTAGTCCATGTAATTCCCCGATTATGGGACTGAAAAAGCCTAATGGAAAGTTCAGGATAGTGCAAGATTTGAGAAAGATAAACAAAATTGTTGTGTCGTGTTGTCCCATTGTACCAAATCCATCTGTGATTTTGTATCAGATTCCCCCTGATGCAGAATGGTATACTGTGATTGACTTATGCCATGCTTTCTTCACCATTCCATTGCACCATGACAGCCAGCAAATGTTTGCGTTTCGTTTTGGCGAACGTATTTTGGCTTGGTGCCGAATTCCACAAGGGTATACAGAAAGCCCCTCAATATTTAATCAGATATTGAAGAAATCCTTAGAAAGTCTAGAGATGCACGAGAATTCAGTGTTAGTACAATATATCGACGACCTTCTTGTGGCGTTGAAAACTCGTGAAGCCTGTGTAATGGACACTATAGCCTTGCTGAATCATCTGGCTGATGGAGGACTTAAAGTGTCACCATCAAAATTACAATTTTGCAAAAAAGAAGTACATTAGTTAGGCCATAATATCGAAAAGGGACTGAGAAAGATAACAATAGACAGAATCAGGATCATAAAAGGAATGAGAGCCCCAATGACGCAAAGAGAGGTGAGAATGTTTCTTGGAATGGTTGGATACTGTCGGCAATGGATAAGCGGTTTCTCCCTGATTGCAAAGCCCTTGGTACGCTTGACAAGAAGTGATGTGAGAGATCCCATTGATTTGAATAAGGAGGAATTGGCAGCTTTTAAACGACTGAGAGATGGTTTGTGTAAAGCGCCTGCAGTAGGTATGCCTGATTACGAGAAGGAGTTCGAGTTGTATTGCAGTGAAAGGAATGGATGTGTGCTTTCTGTTCTAATACAGAAGCATGGAAAACTGAGGAGACCAATTGCATACTTCTCATCAATGTAAGACCCAGTAGCTGTAGCCTTACCTGGGTACTTCAAAGCAGTGGCTGCTACCTGTCGGAGTTTGGAACAGAGTGAAGGAATTGTGATGGGATATCCTGTGAAAGTGTTTGTACCGCATGATGTGGCAATCCTTTTAACAAGGAGTCGCACTCAGTACATGACGCATAGTCGGCTGGCTAAGTATGAGAAAGTCATATTAGGTGCAACGAATGTGAGTCTTGTGAGATGCCTGAATGTGAATCCTTCAACGTTGTTGCCTGATGCTGAGAATGTGGAAGTCAGAGATGAAGCGGATCACGATTGTCTGGATATACTTGATTGCTGTACCAAACCATGTCCTGACATAAAAGATGTACCATTACCAGAAAGTGATTTTGTGATGTTTGTAGATGGGTCATGCTTGAGAACAGATGATGGAATGTTGACTGCAGCATATGCAGTATGCACGGTTGCAGCAGTAATGGAAGCATCCTACCTGAAAGGAGTAAGATCAGCCCAAGTAGCTGAACTTGTTGCTTTGACTAGAGCATGCACGATTGGAAAGAGTGTGAGAGTGACTGTGATAACTGACAGTCAGTATGGATTTGGTGTGGTGCATGACTTTGGCCAAATATGGCTACAGAGAGGATTTTCTACATAAAGTGGAACTCCATCAAGAACGCTGAAGTGGTTGGGAAATTGCTTGAGGCGATACAGCTGCCTAAGCAATTGGCTGTTGTGAAGTGTGCTGCACATAGTCAGTCTGGCGACTATATTGCCATCGGCAACAAATACGCCAATGATATGGCCCAATACTGTGCACGAAATCAGAATTCCATTATTCGGGCGAAGGAGAAGGAAGTGAATTCTTGCACCTTAATGTTTACTAACATTGTGGGTACCTGGGAGTAAGTAAGGCAATTGCAGGAAGAAGCAGGAGATGAGGAAATGAAGCAGTGGGTAAAAGCAGGATGTACGCCAAGGGAAAGGGACCATGTGTGGGTCTATCGGGATGGAAGACCAGTTATGCCTGATAGCATGATGTCTGCCATGGCACGGATGTATCATGGACAGGGACACATAGGTAGAGACGCCACGATCAGGTCATTTAAGCAGAACTGGTACAATGCAAAATTTAGACTTGTAGCAGAAAGTCTTTGTCAAAGATGCCTTATATGTCAGCAATACAACCCTGGTAGAAAGACAGTGGTGAGTCTAGGAACAATAGGTCGAGAAGGTGGGCCTTTTACCAGAATGCAAGTAGATTTCATTGAAATGCCTCCCTGTAACAGGTTGAGGTATGTTCTAGTTATGGTCTGGTTTTTTTCTAGATGGGTAGAAGCATACCCAACAAGACAAAATGATGGAATCACAGTAGCAAAATTGCTTTTGAGGGAATTTATTCCCAGATTCGGGTTCCCAGTAACAATTGAATCAGACCGAGGAAGACATTTCCATACTTAGATCATAAAATTGATTTGTGAAGCATTGAATGTACGGCAAAAACTACATGGTGCCTATCGCCCAGAGGCTTCTGGTGTGGTGGAACAAATGAATGCTACTATCAAAAACAGAATAGGGAAAATGTGTTTAGCCACAGGTATGAAATGGCCTGATGTCTTGCCCCTAGTACTCATGACTATAAGATAAATTCCAGACAGAACTACAGGGTTGAGCCCCCATGAAATTATCATGGGTAGAGCAATGCGTCATGTGTTCATACCAGTCAACAAGCTGTTGCCTATAACTGATGACATGGGGTTGGATTACTGTAAAAGCCTGGCTGACACAGTTCATTCTGTGTTTCATCGGGTTGGAGCGGATGCCACCACCCTTGAAAAGAAGCAAGCTCATGATCTGAGCCCAGGGGACTGGGTAAGAATCAAAGTACACAGAAGAAGAAACTGTTTGGTCCCAAGGTGGGGAAAACCACGACAAGTGATTTTGACTACAACAACAGCTGTGAAGTGTGCTGGAATCAAGAACTGGATTCCTGCAAGTCACACATTGAGAATTCCAAATCCAGTGGATAGCACAGAAAGAGAATATTTTGATGAATCAGAATCAAGTACTGAAGCGGATGATGAAGAGACAAGAACAAAAGAAAACCCTGAAAGGGGGGAATCAGAGTCAGATCTAACTTTTGTCCCAAGAAGTATTTCCCTGAGGAGAAGGTTACAGATTTCTGATACCAGCTCAGACTCAGAGACTGAACAAGGAACTCTACATTCAAGAAAAGGAAAAGACAGTGAAAAGACAATTAAAGAAATTGTTGATAAAGAAGTTCCAGATGAAAAACTGCGAGAAATTTCACCTGAAAAAACAAATTTAGATGGATTCTTGCGGAAGACCCCCGAGGTGATGTAGGGAACTCCAACATCCAGTTAGAGGAAGGGACAAGTAGTCAGCAGGAAGACTGTGCGTAGGAAACTCGAGGAGGGACAGAAGTAGGGAAAACGAAAGAAGCGTTGGAAAGAAAAGCAGTTGAAAGTAAAAAGCAAGTTGAGACAGAGTCAGAGGAAAGCAAAGACGAAGTACCGGAAGGTCGAGTCTTAAGAAAGAGAGCTTGGAGAACTGAAAAGAATCGTAAAGGAAGTAAACTGAAAAGAGCAGCAAAAGACGAAGTTTGGCCAAATAAAATAAAGAGACTGAGATATCGACTGACACGAGTAAATTCACCAAGAGCTGAACAGGTGAATGAAGTAACAAGTCAAGAGAAATCAAAAGATGAAGAAATAGTTGTAATTGGAGAAAGCAAAAGAATGAGGAAACCTAACCAGAAGTATAAGTCGCCGGAATGGACGTATGTGGCCCTGCCTGAAATAAAAGAAGAGGCGGATAGCCAAGGAAGCCCAGAGGTGACTGTACCGGAAGTGGTTGAGGAAGACGAAGAATCGGAAATCCTGAGAGTTATCTTGTCCGATATTGGAGAAGAAGCGGATCTTCAGGAAATTCTGTATTCAGATCACGAAGGAAAGGTGAAGGACGATGAGATGCCAAACTGAATGAGACAAGGAAGCTGCTAATGGAAAGACAATAAATTACGGGAAAAAGACAAAAACTGGTAGAACCAAGTAGGTGCTTAGAGCCTTGGGTTAGACAAACTAGTTGTGAAGTAGAAGAGGCTAAGTCAAAAGACACTGCTCATTTTTACAGACATGGCAAACACAGATAGTAGAAAAAGTAGATTTATATTTTTGAAGCGATGGTGTAAAATGTGTTGTTGTTGTACAGGATTACTAATGCTTCTGTGGAGTATACTAGCTCTGATGATCTCATTTAAAGTTACCATAGATACAATAGAAGGACATAGTGAGAACAAAACTAATATAGAAAAGATTCAAAAGGTAGTTCCAACTAAGAAAAGATAGAAATTATTTGCATAAAGACAGGTCTATAACTGATTTTTCTAATAATGTTTTTTTCAAAATTACTGTATGAATATGTAAAGACGTAAGGGACTGCTACGTTTGTATGCAGTTACCTGCATCTGTATCGGTGGGAGTGACTTATCACCACCTTCCAGTAACATATGGAATAACATGTAGTGTGATTGCTAGTTTATTTTACCAAACAGGGAAGTTAGAATATTATTTTTCAGATGTAGATAACATATTTTCACAAGTACCATCAATTAACAAGCTAAACAAGGTAAAACCTGCCAAGGTATTAGGTGAATTTTTCTTAGAGACTAAAGAACTAACATTAGAATATATTTTTAGAAAAATTTTGACTTGCAGTTTAAAGAAAGAAGAAAAGACATTTTTAGATATGGTTGAAGAAAGAAGATTAAAAATGCAAAGGAAGGCATCTGAGGGAAAATTGGAAAAGACAGTCTGGAATGGTGAAAAAGAAAAACACTTGAAGGGAGAAGCTAGTCCAACAATGGCTTTAGATTGGCCTCAGAAAGGGAAATTGTGTATTAGAAGAAATCAAACTGCATATGATAATTACTTTGTAGGGAACAGTGAGTGCCATGATACATTCCGAATTATGGGTGGATGGGGATTTAAAGGAGGAAGAGATCCAGTTTTTCCTGGATTATACTTTATCTGCGGGAGCAAGGCATATTATCGTTTGCCAGACCACTGTTATAGCACATGTTACGTAGGCCTGGTTTTCCCAAAGATTTTTCACATGGGAAGCGGAGAACATGGTGTACATAAGTTAGGTAGATATTTAGCACGTAGAAAGAGAGAATCTTGGTCAGAAATTGTAGGTGACATCTTTGGAGCATTGATACCAGCAGTGGGAATATCTCTGAATGCAAACAAAATTAGAAGACTATCAACAGTAGTGGATCGCTTGTCAACAAGCACCGCTGGAGGATTCTTATTGGTAAATACAGTAATGGTTGCCATGCGTGCCATGGTAATGCAAAATCGACTTGCCCTTGATATATTATTGGCAAAAGAGGGTGGAGTCTGTGGAATGCTGAAAGTTCAACAGTGTTGTACTTACATTCCAGACGAAAGTAAAGATTTGAAAAATTATATTAAAAATATAACTGATCTGCATGATGAAATTGCACCACTAGAGGTTGAAAGTGTTTGGGAAAAGATTGGAAAGAAAATATCTTCTATTAAACATTTCTTAGTAAACCTAGGTAGTACCTTTTTAGGTAACATTTTATTTCCATTAACATGTGTGATTTTCTTAGTATTAATATTAAGATTAGGATGCCTCTGTCATAAAAAAAAGAAAATTTAGAAAAAGTTAAAAAGAGAAAATTTAAGAAGACAGGATAAGAAACAAGAGAGGGAATTTGAAGAAATAGAATTAGAAGAAGTAAAAGAAAATATGTATAAGACAGCCAGAAGAGAAGAAATTAGGGAGACTAAGATGTAAATAAAAGCAAGAACTCATTTCCACTCCATGAAAAGTAGTACACAATTTTAATGATGTGGTGATAACATCACCAAAGGGGGGATTGATGGAGCGGGTAGTACAAAATGTTGTATACCCCCCCTATTCTGCATGAATATACTAATTAGAATAATCTATTAATCATAATGGTATCAATGTGTTTGCATGTCATTTAATCAACATTACTAATATACGAAGTACACGTGGGATTTGCTATTTGCATGGCTAAATAATTTTGTAATTAAAATATGTACGCATACTAACAGTATGTTGCTTTGTGACGTTTTCGTAATGTCGCACCAGATGACATTAAATGGGTGAATATAAACGCTTTAAATGTCGCTATACGCTAGATAATTACAAGCACATAGCGGGATTAGTGAGGGTTTAACATTTTATTCATTATTTCTATGTATTAATTACTCTTTTGTGTTTGTTTCGCTTAAGTTGTCCTTTGAGCCTAAAGCAAAGATGGCCGCCAGCGTAACACGACGTGATGGCCACCATTCCACGAGGTTTCGGACGAAGTGCGCCTGCGCTACTGCATGTTCCTGTAGCCTCAACATGACCCTTGTCTCTCTGTACCCAAGCAAGGCCACGGTGGGATGCCCGCCAAGTACTCTAACAAAGGACATATACAAGGAACCGGATAGATCATGAACAGTGACAGAACCTCTTGAACTGTGTGAAACCTCACCGAACGATCCCAACCGACCAATGGAAGAAGCCCAAATTTTATAAAATGTAACATCTTGACTTTACTTTTATTATAAAAATGACGGTAGAATAGAGAGGAGTAATCGTGCTTTCCCTTTTGCTGACGGAGACGACGGTGACGCTACGTGACTGCTGCGTTCCTGAATCTTTGACAGACTGAATGCTGCCCATTTCTTTGGCGAACTGAGAACTCTATAAAATCTATGGGCGCTGATAGATGCTTGCACGTCTCTGGTCCTTGTCCATTCTTGGGACTGTAGCGTGCTGCACAAAGAACTTTTGAATTCCGACTGATTGACAACTAATTTGATGACTTAGAGGACGACCGATAGCCAGATTAGGTAAATATGGTATTCTGTGATTTACGAAAGATTTAATAAACTTATTAGATGAAAATACATTCTTGCAATAACTAGATAAACCAAATTTGATTAACAAGCAAATGTGTTTTGTCATTTATTGAGGGGGGATAGATCAAAAATCCTAAATGTGTTTTTAGCTGGTCTAAATCACCTTACCGATCCAACTAAATGATCCATTGATCAAGTGGGAGGAGTATCTTGATGTTTAGGATTAAGATCTATAGGTGTGAGGTTATTCATGTATAGTTATTTATTATAATATTTTCCTATAGGTTATAAGATATTTCTTTCATGTCAGCGCTTGGAACATTCATCTCTCCTGTAAGTGCAGGCCAGTGAGAAGTGGAAGCGTGAGTGTTGGTGTTATGGGCCCCACCAATGATTGTATGAGTGAATGTGTTAATGTGGTATTTGGTCTGTGACGAAGGGTGGATTTTTGGTACAGGGTTTTGTCCTGATTCCCGTTACCCAGGTTTCCGCGCTGCAACAATGGCACAAATGCCATTAGAGAGGAGACTGATGAAGCAAGGACTCGTATAAAAGAGACTTGCTGAGATACAATTCTCTCATATAACTAGTAACACTGTATTAATAAAGTATTGTGTAAATTAACATGCACCTCATTGCATTTTTTAGCAAGATGAAGCTTGCATACGTGTTTTACTAACCAGTAACCCAACTGAAATTTAAAATGGCTGCTGACGCCGGAATCTGAAATGCGCATGCGTCAGCTGCATCTACGTAGAATGACGCTCTTTCGCTTGGAGGGAAATCTCTGCACCTGCGCAAATGCATCTAAAATGGCCGCTTGGAAGCTCACATGCTAAGTATCTGCCTTGCTGAAACTAAAACATGCTATTTACTAAATGCTCATGCAGGGAGAGCTATTATAAGTAAATGGGATTAGAGTAAGGATAGGTGGTATACAGTGAGATAATTTTATTCTGAAATTAATACGTCTCTTTTTGACTTCTCTATTAGTTCGTATTTGGGCCTCCGAGTAAGACAGAAGTCCATGTCACACGTGACCCCTCACGCAGGCGCAGTAATGACAAGCCAGAAGCCATGATGTCGTATTTGAATCCCGTCCAAGGTTATTCTCGCAACATGTCCTGGGAACCTGATGGACATCCTGCAGAGTGAACAGACAACTGTTATATGTATATATTGTTGTTGATAAAGATGTGAATACGGGTGGGAAATAAAGCTTGGGAATAAGAATTAAGGGGCGGGAATATTAAACAAAGAACAAAGAACCAAAGAAAATTATTAAAACTTAGCATGGTGTGATGATCATCCCCCTTGCATGTTCAACCAGAATTAGAAAGTTGAAACATTAGTGGGTGGTACATGAGCAATGAAAGGTATAATTGAAGTAGTTTAGTTAGTTAAATATTCAAAGTGATGCAGAGATGCTGAGAGACCGGGATGCTGTCCGAGAGCTGAACAAATACTGAAGAAGAATCGATTTGCAGACTTACAATTTAAGCATATTAATTATAAGAACATTGCGGAAGAATCAAGGAGGGAATATAGGCAAATAATTAGAAGAAGATTGCGGAAGAATCGAGAAGGAAGATAGTGTCAGAGAGGGGTGCGACGCAGGCGTCGTATCTAGAAGAGGTCCTCTATCCTGTCCTGAAAACTGTCTTGAAGCCTTCGTCACCTGATCTTTCCAAGGGGTTGGTTTCCACATCATCCTAGGTAACTATAATTCTGTGTAGTATGTCATTGTACTGCTCTCTCTACCCTCTCCTTTCTGAAGTACTGCCATTGTAAAAAATCAATTTAATATAGGTGACTGAGTAAAGAATTAATTGACTTTCTTTCCCTGGAGAAACAGAGTTTGTACTGTATTCTTGTTTGGTTCACATGAATTAACTAGATAAACATTTAAAACTTCTCGAGTCCGTGGTTATTTCAGAATGGTAAGGAATATAAATAACCCTGATGTCATTTCACCATCAACTAGTTCCAACTAATAGGTCCATTGACCAGAGGAAATAACTTTTTGATCAGTGAAAGATGTAAAATTTTGACAGGTAACTAATCTCATAAAACATTATATAATTGACCCCCAGCTGGATTTACTAGCCTATGTGATTGTGTGTGTGTGTTTATGGGCCCGAGTGAGTATATGATGTTGGAGTACCTGAGGTTGTTAACTCGCTGGATCACTACCATTGCTTACATTTTAGTAAACAAAGCTCTCAGAGACTCGGGGACAGTTCACCACTTGTATGTTCTATTATCAGTTCCATGTCTCTTCACAATTAAAATTAATCCGTTGTCTTTATTTAACTTCCAGCTACCGAGTTACTTAGTAAGTCACGTGATTTAACTAAGGCCTGCGGTTGCTACAGCTAAACTTTACCTTACATTAATACCTCGCCATTAAGCGTCTCTGAGCCCTGCTGCTGGAACTCTGGCCTTCGTTTTGAGATCTACTGTTTTCGGCATAGGGGCTCTTTCCGTGAGAAATATAGGTTTTTTGCTACATTTAGAGCCGATTTTGTGGTGTTGGTATGGTATATTAATTTGTGTTTGGAATGAACGTCTGTGACCTCTAGTACGTAGTGGCCGTAATTTTATTGGCGAATCTCCGACGACTGCTTCTGGGTGAAAGGTTAGGCCTCTTCGGTGGCGCGCAAATCGGCTGCAGTAGAAACAGTGGCCCGGCTCAGCGGCTGCTGTGTGAGACCGAGCTGGGGATTGAGGCTGCAAGACTGAAGGTAGCTGCTGTAGGAATGCGAGTCTTCGAGGCAGCTGCCGTAGGAGGAGAGGCTGAGGTCTGCTGCTGAAGTACCCGAGGAGTAGGAACAAGTACGTTGCTGAGGTGAGGATCGGGCCTACGGGTGGGCTGCGTGTGAGCACCGATACTCCTTTGCGAATCTCTGAGGTGTGTCGTATGAGACACCCGAACATGCTGCCATTACGGCTACCATCTAAACTGTGTCATAGCGGTATGACCTGTATGTTAATGTCCTGCTGGTTAAAAAAAAAAAAAAACCTTAAGCAGTAAAATGTAAGAATAAAACTGAAATGTGTTCTATAGCTGCCTAATGAGCACTGACTGATAATTAAACAGAATAAACGCAGAAAGGCCAAGCTAGGAATAAATAAAAACATTTTCATATAAAGTTGTAATTAAGAATCATGTCGGGGACCTTTGGAAAATATTAAAACTTGGACAAATGGTCCATGTTTTTCTTGTTGAAAGGTGCTAGCTGTCACGTGCTTGAAAGTTAAGGTTTGCTGCAGGAGCATCCTTGCTAAAAGAAATTCCCAGAATGAAAAATGTCCAAGCTTTCCTAACGGAAAATGTAATTTCTATTAAGGACATAGAGACCAGGATTATGCTCAAACGTTCTGTCCTTTATTACTTCCAGAAGATTTCAACTTTAAAATTACGTTTCTCAACCAACACGGACTACAAAACAAAGTTCAACCAGTCAACATCTAGGTCATGTCCTCACAAGCAAGGTCTCCTAGACCACGTCCTCTTTCTTGAGTGTGTCTGAAGCTATCCAGTACATTTCTTAATTCCCCTTTGGTTGAATCAGAATTTGGGAAAATAATTATGCATATCACTAGGCTGTTCCACACAAGGTACGACCTCCATAGTTTACACAGATTGTCAAGTATAATTTGCAATAATGCAATTCACAACATTTTAAACTTGTAAATCTTATACTTGTACCTTACGGGTATCCAGTTAAACCACTTTTACATAAATAACGTTACCAGAACTCATACCGACATTAATATGACCAAAACATAATTCTCTTAAAAACATTTGCAACATATATGTCGTTGTTAGAGGGGCAGTGCCCTTGCAAGCTTGTGCCCTTAAGTATAATGTATGCATCTACCAGACACACACGCTGGACTTTTTGATCTTAGGTTTGACTTAATTAGGTAAACGAATTATTATTGTGGGACAGAAGACCTGTATTCCAGTGGCTAAGCGGAAGACTGAAGCATAAAGGGTTCTTCATCTGTATCCCCGTTTCTCTGATTAGAATCTGTGAGCTTTGGCAGTCTCACTTATTGGGAGTGCCTATGCGTGAATGACTTTGCTGTATGTGTAATGTAAGATATTTCATTAATCTCCAACAAGTTTTAATGAAACTGCAGGCAAAAGCATGTGTCGGAATGAAGCCAGTGGGACAGATTTGTGCATGGTTTGAAATTGATATGCTTCTTTGAACATGTTTTGACAGGTTTATGTATTTTCCCCTGGCTATACTACTTTCAATTTAAATAAGGGAATCAAGTATGGCTGAAGATTGAGTCTTAAATACTACCATCATTTATACTTTTATTTTCCATATCGCTTGTCGCTGTGGTGTTAAGGGTGAATTTTTTTTATCATAATTTGATTTTAAAATGAATTTGGATATTTCTTTTAAAGTAAAGGGATACTTGATATACCATAATGAAACTTGTTATTTGATTTAACAAAGAGAGTGGACACACAGAGATCTTTCATTGAAATTTACAAAGTTGTATTACGGTGCATCCAGCAACAATAAGTAATAATTACGGATTAGGCAAGTTTGCAACACTGATAGATAGCTGAATTATTTCTCTGCAAAGTTATTCTTATTAGTTCATTTCAGCACAATACAGTAAGAATGGTAAATGTCAGGGAGTGCAATAAGCTATACAGGCAGTGCAGTCACTGATGATCGGTGACAGTGTGGGTAATGCAATTTAGTTAGAAAAAAATGATAGCAACCCAGTTAATTTGTAGATAGGGGACTTATGATAGTATGTATTTGCAAAATATTTGTGGGCAGTATCTGTCGAAACAAGATAATGAACATTTTGGTTCTCCATTCACAATTAGAATGAAGTCACCTGCACAGATTAGTGGAGCTCATGATAGGATTCAAAGATATAAGGATATAAAAGACCCATGCAGCAAATGGATTTTGTAAGAATCATTATCATTACTCTAAGCATAGTTCTTCCTCTTGACAGTCCTAACAGATGGAAGTGAAATCTTGTACATCATTCAAGGGTACCTGCCCTTAGTCGAAAAAGGTATTTTAGACATATTATTCCCTTTCACAAGCCTTGAGGTGGCTACTTCCCATCTTCATACAGGCATATCCACATGTCCCAGTTCCTCATCTCAGCAGTGTGCAGTTCACTAGAATCATTGTGCAACACATCAATTGGAAATACTGAGTGGTACAGTTGAAATCCTCTAGCCAAACCCAAATTGGCTTCATTAGTCAGGATGACGATCTTCATCAGGTATGTTTGGGGCAGTTGAGGAGTCTCCGTCTTGAGACCTATTTAGTTCCTGATGTGATGCCCCATCTTGCTGCATTGTCATGTAAGCAAACAGTGGGGCCCAAATGTCCCTGGGTCATGATTGCATGGGCAGTGGTTCCAAATATGTCTCAAGTTGTTTTTGGCAATAGTCAGCATCTTGCAACCAGTGGTCATCTACTTCCCCCCCCCCCCCCCCCAGCCTCTCCACAAGGACTCCCAGCACAACCAGTCCCACCACTGACAATCCCAAGAGACCTCTTCCTACTCCACCACCTATCATCCCTCCTAGACCCCAACCACCAGTCCTCCCCCTCACTGCATTTCCCCTTTTGCTACATCAATAATTGAGAACCCTACTATCATATGCTGGAGATCTAGACCCCCACCCCAATCCCACTACTACACCTCAGAGGTTTACTAAACATCCATATGAGGATGACATTCACTCCCTTCTACTATCCTGCAACATTACTCTTGAGGATTTGTCACCCTCACAAATCACTATCCAGACCATCTCCAACAATTTCAGAGATTCTAGTCTCAACCTTAGAACTATGAACAAGTGCAATCTTTTACACATCCTCACAACACACCAAGAGACACTAATGACCAAATCTCATATCAAGTCTATGGTTCTCAACTGCAGGTCAGCTTCCAAACACGCTGTGGACATCGCCGATCTCATCCTTGCACACGACTATGGCCTCCTAATCTTAATGCACACTTGGCTCAATGATACCTCCTCAACCATTATGGGCATTCTAGTTCCGCCCAACTATGGCATCATCAGATAGGATAGATCTGGAAAAATTGGTGGCTCTTAGCATGCATTTTCCGCTCCTCACTCACCCTGAAACATACACAAACTGCTCCAGTGGCGTCTTGTGAATACCTAGGTATCAATATATGCACCAATGATAAGATTGTGTGTACTCTCCACACTCTCTACCAGCCCCCCGGGCAACAACCTACTTTTAATTGAACAACTAATAGGGACCATCTCGTCTAACTCAGACCAACACCAACTAGGTCTTCCTTGGGGATTTAAACATGCACTGAACAGTTCTAATGATCCTATACTGAGCACCTTCAAAGCCTTCCTTTCGGACCTCAACCTCACCCAATCATGTAAGGGCCCAACACATAATAAAAGCTCCAGATTCAACCCTATCATCTCCAAAGACAATGTCATACAATTGGAATCCATATCCCCTTGCGACTGGTCAGACCAATATCTAATCTCCATCATCTTGGAAAAGAACCTGATTAGACAGGACCAACCATTTAAAACCAGACAATGGTCCAGAGACCTCAGAAATATCAACCTAACCAAGCTATCTTCTATTAGCAACAACCTCCTACAACCCCCTACAAACATGAAGAATGTTAATGATCTTACACATGCAACTCTGTGACCACATTGAAAAGTTGAATCACCTGGACCACTGCCAATTTGGATTTAGAAAAAGACTTAGCTGTGAAACAGCTCTAACCCACAATGTAGATTGTACCCTGAAATTACTTGATCAGAACAAATGGTGCCTGCTTATACTTCTTGATATCTCCTTTGCGTTCGACACAGTCAAATATAGCAGCATGATTGACCTCCTGGAGTCAAGGATGGGGCTATCTGGTCCTATTGCAAACTGATTAGCGTCATTCCTACAAAACAGAACTCAAAGAATAAAAGTCAATCAAGCCCCAGGATCCAGCTGAAAATAGCCTTTCACCACACCACTCCTGCCTACCTGACTCATAAACTTGAACTGACGAGGGCAGTCGTTCATTAAAAAGCGCCAACTCCATATTGCTGAAGTCGCAGAAGCTCAACAAAAAGAAAAGTTACAACTGCTCCTTTTCCAGCTTAGCCCCAAGAACATGGAACACACTGCCACCCACAATATTGTCTAACCCCTTGATAATCTCCTTCAAAAGAGAGACTTCTGATGAATAAATCATTCCAATAACAACCCTTAGGAACGCAGCTGACTACTCTCATGAAGACTCCTCTGGATCATAAATCTGCCTAACCAATGGTTATTTGTAGTTGTTATGTTGCTTATTTGTAACAAATTGCTTTCTTATTGTATATGTATGACTTGGTGTCTATCTGTATAGCGCTCTGATACCCTGATGGGTCATGTTTTTATATAAAACTCCTCAAATAAATAAATGGTCCGGGTGGGGTGCAGGGTCCCAGTGGACCATAACCCTGCCCTTAGCCAATCAAAGCAAGATGGCGCACAATTTGCGGAACTAGGAGGGGACAGCTTTCACATAGCCACATAAAGCTAGTAGTGTAGACCTGTGGAACTCGTGGTCTGTAATCAAGGCAATGGTATCAAACACCTCCAACCAGAAGCCTTCAACCGCGGGGCATTCACAGGCTAAGTGCAAGGAAGTGTGTGGGGGGTGCACAGCGGATTGTAAACAGCCAGTTCCATCCTATACATATGTTCAGATGTGCGATACACTCTATGGAAAAATGCGTCTGAACATAAAACAATTCTGAACTCTCCTTGCATCCAAACGTATTTCAAGCCTCCACCTGAGGTCAGGATTCATCTGCGCTCAGAAAGGAAGGAAAGCCAGGACGGTGACAAGAAAGCCTGGATTCCTCCAGGAAGTGGAGCTGCTGAAATTAAAACTCTACAAGGTTACTTCATTTATCCATTGAAGCTGGCATGGGTAACCAGAACAAAGGATGGAGTGATAGACAGCAAGATTTTCTTTCCAGAGTAAGTGTAAGCCACCATACTGCGACTTACCAGCTTTCTCGGGCCACTGAGGCTCTGGGATACTCTAAGAGGCTCCTCTGATGCCAAAATGTAGTGCAGGGACTTGGCAGTATGCAGCTGTTTCTCTTGAACCCAAAACCCATCTTAAGCTCACACACTACTTGGTGGAATTACAAACATTTTACACTGGGTTTCTGTCACAAAAGAGACATAAACCAGCATTTATACTTTCCAGTGCAAAACTTGCTTTACACTGCAAAGTAGTCTGAAAGTAAAGCAGACCAGTGCTAAACGCTGCTTTGCGTTACCCTGCGTCAAGGGGTCATTCCATGGGTGGTACAAAGGCATTATATCAAAAAGCCTCCCACTAGCTCTGGAATAAGATTCTCTCGCCCTATTTCTCCTTTTTCTGATTTTAAATCTTTTTTTCGGATCTTAGTTTAGTTCAATCAATTCGAGGTGAATTATAATTTAATGGGTTTTCTGAGACGTATTATTTAAATATTATAGGTACCCCTACTACTCTTCGAAAAATCATAATTTTCGAAGATCCTGAGTGTTAGACCTGGCATCATTGGCATGAGTCTCTCCTCCATTTTTTTCTGTTTGCCTCCTCTGTTTACGATGTTTTTGCTGGATTATTGCTTTGGGCACTGTGCCACTGCTGATCAGTGCCACAGTGCAAGTGCTCCCTATGTTAAATTGTTACATTGATTGGTGTTACCATGATTGGCTTGGTTGACTTACTGTTCAGACCCTAGTCTAGTGCACTGCGTGTGCCAAGGGCGTGTAAGTTAACTGCTGCTGGTGGGCTTGCAGCACTGGTTGTGCCACCCACAGAAGCAGCGTGTAAAATGTGTCTCAGGTCTGCCACCGCGGCGCCTGCGTGCAGTCCCTGACTGCCATGTCAACTTGGTAAGGAAACCTACTTACCAGTCTCTAAACCTTCACTTTGCCACATTTCAGACACCTCTATGGTAGGCCCTAGGGCAGGGTGCATTGTTGGTAAAAGGTAGGTCATGCCCTGATGTGTGTGGCATGACCTAATAGTGAATTACAGCCCTTTTCGTTTTTCACTATTGAAGGGCTACCTGCCTCCAATAGGCCAGACTGGGCAGACTGATTATTAACTCCATTATAATCTATCTGACTCAGGGAGCATGGTAGCAAGTCGAGTTTAGTATCCCTGAACTCAGAATTTAATAACACACCCTTTAGGATGGATGGTTTTTAAATTCTATGTTTGAAAATAGCACTTTTAGAAAGTGGCTATTTTCTTGTCCAACTATCTACCGGTCTCTGCTGGTTTGGTGTGTGTGTCAGGGGCTGGGTGGCTCCAGAGGTCTGAGTGAGTCAGTGTGGGGTGAATGGGGCGTTTACACGTAGAGTGAGGGAAGAGTAGCCTGCCCTGCCTGACACAATACTGGCTCCGCCTCCTGCTGGGCGACTGATAGCCCTGCTCCTGCCAGTGACAATACTGGCTCCGCCTCCTGCTGAGGACTCTGCCCTGCTCAGTGAATAGGCCAGGTGCCTCTGCCTGGCAACACCCACAACAAACCTGAGATGGTGGGAATCGCCCTGCTTGGACAAAGGGAACAAAGGGAAAAAGGGGTATAAGAGAAGGACCCCTGAACCAAGAACTCAGATCACTTCTGACAAGGAAACCTGTACCAAGGACAAGAAGCCTGCTGATCTAAGGACTTGCCTCCCCTTTCTGCCAGAGTGCTGTTTTGCTGTGGAGGAACCTGAAAGCTGCTTCTTTATTTTTGCCAAGGAACAAGGAGAGAGGAACTTGGTGTGTACTCTCTGAACACTTGCTAGGAAATCTCCAAGGACTGGAAGAGTGCCAGTCTCCTGCTGAAGTCACAGGGCCAAAGGACTTCACCATCTACTGAATTGCTGAATTGCTGGGAAGTGTTGTTTCCAGTACACAAGGGAAAATCTGCAGTCTCGACGCCAGCAGCAACGCCAGTGAGCAGTGGGTATCGGCCCCGGCTCCAAGTGACCCCGTCTCGACGCCGGTATCGACGCCAGTGAGGAGTGAGTATCGGCTCTACCTCCAAGCGACCCCGTCCCGACGCCGCTGCTGATCGCATCGACTCGACGCCCTTCTCGACGCCGTGAGCGCTGCTCCGGCCCGACATCCCTCGACACCGCTGCGGATTGACCCGACTCCGAGGCACGATCGACGCCGACCTCGACGCCGACATCTCGACGCCGTGGATCATCGTTTTCTTCGTTTCTCAAGGTACTGTACTTGTGGGGTCTGTTGCAACTCCAGGCTCGACGTAGCGCTCCTCGCGGTCGACGCCGAACCTTGGGAATCTTGTAGACTCGACGTCGTGTGACTCCTGTGGGGGTTACATTGTTGCCAAAGAACTGTGCTCAGAAGAATACTTTGCTAAAGAACTATTTGCCGAGAAGAAACCTTACTTGAACTATTATTTTTCCTTCCAAAGAGTATTTATTAAGACTGTGGTATATTTTTGTCGTTATTTGGTCTTGTGCTAAGCCTTATATAAAAATACTATTTTTATAATAACTTCTGTGTCGTGTCCATCTGTAGTGTATTCACTTTATTACTGTATGTGGTCATAAATGCTTAACACACTGCCTCTGAGATAAGCCTGTCTGCTCTGCCAAGCTACCAAGGGGGTAGCAGGGGTTATCTGAGTGTGTAATCCCCTTTCCCTGACTAGAGTTGGTTGGTCCCTATTTGTCAGAAGTGTATACCTCTGCCAACTAGAGACCGCCGGTTCTAACATTGGTGGTCAGCGGTGAGGATTTGAACTTTGCATTTATGACTCATGTGCAGTGATTAGTGTACGCTACATAGTGAAAGCAGACCATAACGCAGCCACAGTCTGTTTGGTAGGATTGCCTATTTTTGTTCTCCGCTTTCCTGGAGCTTATTTTTTTAAACACTGCCAGTTTTGACCATGGAGAATGCCGGAGCTGCTACACCTGTGGAGAATGTTGTGGGGGAATTCGATAAGGAGAAGATAGATTCCTACACGCTAAAAGATCTAAAAGGATTTTGCAAGCAGTTTAAAGTTCCTACCACAGGTGTCTCAAAGAAAGAGGGCTTCCTCAAAGCGCTGAAGGCCTGGTTAGAGGCCAGAAATCCCTCTGATCTGGTGGTGGTACCGGAAGAGGAAGAAGAAGAGGAAGAGGAAGAGCCCACAGGTGGGCCAGTGTCATCTCCAGGCAGTAGTGCGTCCTCTAGGAGCCTTTCCCCCGAAGAATTAGAAGACAGGGAGAAGGAGAGGGGGTACAAGTTAGAAATGGCAAAACTTAAATTAGGAGGGCAGTTGGAATTAGAGAATGCGAGAAGCAAGAGAGAAGCTGAAATGGAGAGCAAAAGATTAGATTTTGAGAGAGAGAAATTGGCGTTTGAACGTGAGAAGATGGTGAGGGAGATGGAGCTTAAAACTAAGAGTTTAGAGTTGAATCCCTCTGGTGGCAGCACTCCATCCGTGCCTGCAGAAAGTAGGTTTTATTTTCCTAAAGATGTGATCAAGGATTACAGTAAGAATGAAGATATTAGCCAATGGTTTAAAGCGTATGAGTTAGCATTGTTGGCCCACCGGGTCCCTGAGAAGGATTGGGGAACGGGGTTGTGGAGCCGCTTTACAAACGAGGGGAGAGATACCTTGTTGAGCCTTCCTGCTGAGGATAGGATGTCTTATACTCCTATGAAAGATGCTTTAATGCTGAGATATGGCTTAACTCCAGAAAAGTACAGACAAACCTTTAGAGAATGTAAGAAGTTGCCTGGTACTACGTGGGTTGAATATGTGTCTTTTTTCTGCAGAACCATGGATGGTTGGATAAAGGGTAGCAAGGTTGATAGTTATGACGCTCTTTATGATTTGTTTGCTTGGGAGCACTTGTCTAATAACTGTTTTCCAGAGCTACGCCAGCACCTTGTTGATAGCAAGATATCTAACCCTAGAAAACTTGCTGAGGAGGCGGACCGCTGGGTCAGTACCAGGGTCCACAAGGGTCCAGTGGGAGACTCAGCCAAAGGTGGGCAGGGTCCCCAGCAGAAGAGTGGGGGGGACAGGGGTAAACAGAGGGAGTTTCAGAAAGGGCCCCAAAGTAGTCCCCAAGGGAACCAAGGGAAGGGTTCCCAGCCTCCCCCTGTAAAGAAGCCAGAGGCCCCGACAGGTAAACCTGTTCACAGGGGCCCCATGACCTGCTATGCCTGTAAGCAGGTGGGACACCGTTATTATGATCCCCAGTGTCCCATGAAGGATTCGAATGCACCGCCGCGTGCACCCCCTCGTCAGGTAGCGAGTGTAGCCCTGGCAGGGGAGGAGATGGGTGCCCCCGGTGGGTGGGGTCCCGCAGAAATGTCCCTGGTCTCTTTAGGAGACGTGGAAATGGTCCCTCCAACCCCTCTGCCTAGTAACACTAAGAAATATAGGCAGTGGGTGACCATTAATGGCCATAGGGTGGAAGCTCTCAGAGACACCGGAGCGAGTGTGACAGCTGTCAAGTGTCACTTGGTGTCCAGAGAGCAGGTGGTCCCTCATGCATTCTACCCCGTTGTAGCTGCTGACAACTCACAGAGTCAGTGTGAGGTAGCTCAAGTTCCTTTTGAGTGGGGGGGGGTCTCAGGTACTCTTCAGGTTGCTGTGAGGCCCGCCATGCCTGTTGATTGTCTCTTGGGCAATGATTTGGAGGACTCCCCTTGGGCTAAGGTGGAGAGAAAATCGCATCTGGAAATGTTGGGTCTGCCTGAGTGGGTGTGTGCGACCACCCGGTCCATGTCAGTCAGTAAGGGTGTTGATGGGGCCCTGGAGCCTGAAAGTATGGCCCAGGTCCCAACCGTGAAGAGAAGGGGCAGGGGGCGCGGGAAACCGCCCCCCATCGTTCCCGCGGTCCAGGAGGGAGCAGACCCTGAGGGGGATGCCCTGGAACCGACAGGAGAACAAGTGGCCGAACTGGGAGACCTGCCCGAGCTGACCCATTGGCAGCAGGATGGTGGTCCCTCCAGGGAGGAATTTTGTGCTGAACAGAAAGCGTGCCCTTCTCTTGTGGGTATGAGGCAGCAGGCCTCAGCCCAAACGACAGGTGATCAGTCAGGATCACATTGGGTCTACTGGGAGAACGACCTCCTGTATAGCGAGCCTAAGGCTGCTGAACCTGGGTCAGCCCGTGTGCTGGTGGTACCCCAGCGCTTCAGAGCCTTCCTACTGGGGTTGGCTCATGACGTTCCGTTAGCTGGACATCTGGGGCAGGACAAGACCTATGACAGGCTTGTCACCCATTTTTATTGGCCCCAGATGAGAAGGGATTCAGATATCCATTGTAGGACCTGTCAAACTTGCCAGGCAAGTGGGAAAAGCGGGCGGAAGCAGAAGGCTCCCCTCCAACCTTTTCCCGGCGTCAGTACCCCCTTTGAGCGAGCGGGAATTGACATTGTGGGGCCACTGGACCCCAAGACAGCCATGGGCAACAGGTTTATCCTGGTCTTGGTGGACCATGCCACCCGGTACCCGGAAGCCATCCCTCTCCGCACAGTGACGGCCCCCGTGGTGGGACGGGCACTGATGGGTGTTTTCTCCCGCATGGGGTTCCCCAGAGAGGTGGTGTCAGACCGGGGCACCAACTTCATTTCGAATTATATGAAGTCTCTGTGGAAGGAGTGTGGGGTAACCTACAAGTTTACCACTCCTTACCACCCTCAAGGTAATGGGCTGGTTGAGAGATTCAACCGGACCCTAAAAGGCATGATCATGGGTCTTGAAGAACCAATGAGGCGTAAATGGGACGTCCTCTTGCCATGCCTGCTGTTTGCTTACCGTGAGGTGCCACAGAAGTCTCTAGGGTTCAGCCCCTTTGAGCTTTTGTATGGTCACCCGGTAAGAGGACCTTTGAGTCTGGTCAAAGAAGGCTGGGAGCAATCTCCCAGGAAACCTCCCCAGGATGTATATAGTTACATGCTGGCCTTTAGGAACCAGACTCGGCGCTTCAGAGATCTTGCTCAGGCAAATCTGGAGGCCAGCCAGGAAGAGATGAAGCGGTGGTACGATCAGAATGCCACTCTGGTTGAGCTTCAACCTGGTCAGAAAGTTTGGGTCATGGCCCCTGTGGAACCTTGTGCGCTCAAGGACAGGTGGACTGGACCATTTGAGGTTGTGGAGAAAAAGAGCGATGTCACCTACTTGGTGGACTTGAAGTCTCCCAGGAACCCCTTAAGGGTCCTGCATGTCAACCGGTTAAAGCCCCACTTAGAAAGGTCCGAAGTGGGCATGCTCCTTGCCACAGATGCTGGGATGGAGGAGGAGAGTGAGCCTCTTCCTGACCTCCTGTGTGCAAAAGAAAAAGATGGGTCAGTGGATGGTGTTGTCCTCTCGGACACACTGACCCCTGAGCAGCAGCAAGATTGTCGCCATCTGTTGGTACAATTCCCTGATCTGTTCTCCTTAATCCCTGGTGTCACTCAGTGGTGTGTCCATGATGTGGACACTGGGGACAGCACTCCTGTGAGGCACAAGGCCTACAGGGTGACTGAAAAGGTCAGAGCATATATCAAGGAGGAGGTCTCCAAGATGTTTGCCTTAGGGGTGGTTGAGTCCTCTAGCAGTCCTTGGGCCAGCCCAGTGGTCTTGGTCCCAAAGGCTGCAGCGCCTGGTGCTTCACCAGAACTTCGGTTCTGTGTGGATTACCGAGGACTCAATTCGGTCACCAAGACTGACGCGCACCCCATCCCCAGAGCTGATGAGCTCATCGATCGGTTGGGGGCTGCCCGGTACCTTAGTACGTTTGATCTAACGTCGGGGTACTGGCAGATCGCCTTGACTGATGGGGCAAAAGAGAGGTCTGCATTCTCCACACCAGATGGGCACTACCAGTTCCGTGTGATGCCCTTTGGGATGAAGAATGCCCCTGCCACATTCCAGAGGTTGGTTAACCAGGTATTGGCCGGGCTGGAAGATTTCAGCGCCGCCTACCTGGACGATATAGCAGTGTTCAGCTCCAGCTGGGAGGAACACTTGCGCCACCTCCAGGAAGTGTTGTTGGCCCTGCGCAGAGCAGGCCTCACAATCAAGGCTAGTAAGTGCCAGATTGGGCAGGGTTCAGTGGTGTACTTGGGGCACCAAGTAGGGAGTGGCAAGGTGGCCCCCCTGCAACCCAAGATAGATACCATCCTGGCTTGGGAACCGCCCAAAACCCAGACTCAGGTGAGAGCCTTCTTGGGTCTCACGGGTTACTACAGGAGGTTTGTCAAGGGGTATGGCAACATTGTGCACCCCTTGACCTCGCTGACTTCCAGGAAGCAGCCGAGACTTGTGATCTGGACTGACGCCTGTCAGAACGCCTTTGACACCCTGAAAACTGCAATGTGTACAGCACCGGTCCTCCAGGCACCCGACTTTTCAAAAGAATTCATTGTCCAGACAGACGCTTCAGAGCATGGTGTGGGGGCTGTTCTAGCACAGATGAATGAGGAGGGCCGAGACTTACCTGTAGCCTTCATCAGCCGGAGGTTACTTCCCAGGGAACAAAGGTGGAGTGCGATAGAGCGTGAGGCATTTGCTGTGGTCTGGGCGCTGAAGAAGCTAAGACCCTACCTGTTTGGGACTCACTTCCGGGTTCAGACAGACCACAGGCCCCTCAGATGGTTAATGCAGATGAGGGGTGAGAACCCAAAGCTGTTGAGGTGGTCCATTTCCCTACAGGGGATGGACTTTACGGTGGAACACCGCCCTGGTACAGATCACGCCAATGCTGATGGTCTGTCCAGATTTTTCCGCCTTAGTGATGAGGACTCCCTGGGTGAAGGGTAGTTCTCCCCACATTTCAGCTGGAGGGGACACGTGTTAGACCTGGCATCATTGGCATGAGTCTCTCCTCCATTTTTTTCTGTTTGCCTCCTCTGTTTACGATGTTTTTGCTGGATTATTGCTTTGGGCACTGTGCCACTGCTGATCAGTGCCACAGTGCAAGTGCTCCCTATGTTAAATTGTTACATTGATTGGTGTTACCATGATTGGCTTGGTTGACTTACTGTTTAGACCCTAGTCTAGTGCACTGCGTGTGCCAAGGGCGTGTAAGTTAACTGCTGCTGGTGGGCTTGCAGCACTGGTTGTGCCACCCACAGAAGCAGCGTGTAAAATGTGTCTCAGGCCTGCCACCGCGGCGCCTGCGTGCAGTCCCTGACTGCCATGTCAACTTGGTAAGGAAACCTACTTACCAGTCTCTAAACCTTCACTTTGCCACATTTCAGACACCTCTATGGTAGGCCCTAGGGCAGGGTGCATTGTTGGTAAAAGGTAGGTCATGCCCTGATGTGTGTGGCATGACCTAATAGTGAATTACAGCCCTTTTCGTTTTTCACTATTGAAGGGCTACCTGCCTCCAATAGGCCAGACTGGGCAGACTGATTATTAACTCCATTATAATCTATCTGACTCAGGGAGCATGGTAGCAAGTCGAGTTTAGTATCCCTGAACTCAGAATTTAATAACACACCCTTTAGGATGGATGGTTTTTAAATTCTATGTTTGAAAATAGCACTTTTAGAAAGTGGCTATTTTCTTGTCCAACTATCTACCGGTCTCTGCTGGTTTGGTGTGTGTGTCAGGGGCTGGGTGGCTCCAGAGGTCTGAGTGAGTCAGTGTGGGGTGAATGGGGCGTTTACACGTAGAGTGAGGGAAGAGTAGCCTGCCCTGCCTGACACAATACTGGCTCCGCCTCCTGCTGGGCGACTGATAGCCCTGCTCCTGCCAGTGACAATACTGGCTCCGCCTCCTGCTGGGCGGCTGAGGACTCTGCCCTGCTCAGTGAATAGGCCAGGTGCCTCTGCCTGGCAACACCCACAACAAACCTGAGATGGTGGGAATCGCCCTGCTTGGACAAAGGGAACAAAGGGAAAAAGGGGTATAAGAGAAGGACCCCTGAACCAAGAACTCAGATCACTTCTGACAAGGAAACCTGTACCAAGGACAAGAAGCCTGCTGATCTAAGGACTTGCCTCCCCTTTCTGCCAGAGTGCTGTTTTGCTGTGGAGGAACCTGAAAGCTGCTTCTTTATTTTTGCCAAGGAACAAGGAGAGAGGAACTTGGTGTGTACTCTCTGAACACTTGCTAGGAAATCTCCAAGGACTGGAAGAGTGCCAGTCTCCTGCTGAAGTCACAGGGCCAAAGGACTTCACCATCTACTGAATTGCTGAATTGCTGGGAAGTGTTGTTTCCAGTACACAAGGGAAAATCTGCAGTCTCGACGCCAGCAGCAACGCCAGTGAGCAGTGGGTATCGGCCCCGGCTCCAAGTGACCCCGTCTCGACGCCGGTATCGACGCCAGTGAGGAGTGAGTATCGGCTCTACCTCCAAGCGACCCCGTCCCGACGCCGCTGCTGATCGCATCGACTCGACGCCCTTCTCGACGCCGTGAGCGCTGCTCCGGCCCGACATCCCTCGACACCGCTGCGGATTGACCCGACTCCGAGGCACGATCGACGCCGACCTCGACGCCGACATCTCGACGCCGTGGATCATCGTTTTCTTCGTTTCTCAAGGTACTGTACTTGTGGGGTCTGTTGCAACTCCAGGCTCGACGTAGCGCTCCTCGCGGTCGACGCCGAACCTTGGGAATCTTGTAGACTCGACGTCGTGTGACTCCTGTGGGGGTTACATTGTTGCCAAAGAACTGTGCTCAGAAGAATACTTTGCTAAAGAACTATTTGCCGAGAAGAAACCTTACTTGAACTATTATTTTTCCTTCCAAAGAGTATTTATTAAGACTGTGGTATATTTTTGTCGTTATTTGGTCTTGTGCTAAGCCTTATATAAAAATACTATTTTTATAATAACTTCTGTGTCGTGTCCATCTGTAGTGTATTCACTTTATTACTGTATGTGGTCATAAAAGCTTAACACACTGCCTCTGAGATAAGCCTGTCTGCTCTGCCAAGCTACCAAGGGGGTAGCAGGGGTTATCTGAGTGTGTAATCCCCTTTCCCTGACTAGAGTTGGTTGGTCCCTATTTGTCAGAAGTGTATACCTCTGCCAACTAGAGACCGCCGGTTCTAACACTGAGGAAGGTGGTCATCACAAGGCTAATACCACTGAAACGCGCGTCGAACCATTTGTATATGTGCCCAGCCCACTACACGGTAACGGAGACCTAAAACATCTCTGTCCCCTTTTGACCAAGAGGTGTATGTGCTCTTGGGTTGGTTGTCAGTATGTATGGTTTGGTAGAGTATGAATCTGGATATGACAGGTCAGTATGATTGTGTGGTGAATCAATAGGGGTCTTATAAAGAGAATTGCATCTTATGTGTAACTATGTATAGGAATTTTTGTCTATTTATGAAATGTATAAAAAAAAAATTTGAAAAAATCTTCAATAATATGTATGGTTTTTAACTCTTTTTTTTGATGTCACGAATGAAAATAAGTTTAATTATAAAAATTTGATTGAATTATGATGTTGTAAATATGTCCCAGAGTTTACACTGATGCACCCATTGGAGCAGATTTAGCCCAAAAAATCAAAGAAATAGAGGTCAAGTGGGAGGCTTTTTGATATAATGTTTGGTGTGCTTGTCACCTTTTATCCCAGACCTAATTGAACTATTAGAGGGCGTTCCCTTTTCTAGGAGTGGTACATAGGCATTTACATGCAACCACCCATGTTTTCTAAGCGAAACCATGTCTCCCAATAATAGTGAACAGGTATTTTGTGCCAAAAATAATGCCACTTGAAAGCAGGTGTTAAAAGGAGAAATGTTATAATTTCTCCATTCTTTTTTTAATGTTATAATTTCTCCATTCTTTTTTGAATGTGTGCCACTGTGTACAGCACACATGCTCAGTAGGAAAAGTTTTAAAAGTTTTCTAGGCATGGTATTTTGTACTGGAAGGGAATCCATCCAGTACAACTCCTATGCTAGACTCTGCACACACGCTTTCATTATGGTGCAAAGGTGTGTGCATGGCGCTGAGCAGCAGAATTATGTGCCTGCGCTAGGAAGAGAAGACGAGAGTGCCTTATCTCTGTAGATATGGTGCTCTCCTGCTCTCTCCCTGTCTCACAATGCAACACAGCATTTTTGGCGGCTGTGCTGTGATGCATGACACTTTTGTAAATCTGGGCCTAGGTCTTTGGAAATTGGATAGCAATGATTGAAGATCGACTTTTCTTGTGTGAAGAAGCACAACCTCTTGTAGGGCAAGATCAAGTCCAATCACTAGGAAAGCATAGTGCGGGATTTAGCCAAGATGACCTGTTGGCTCTAAGGGCTTGCAAAATATTGCATACTTTACTAATATCGTCCTCCGTATTTGAGAAAGATGAGGTATAAATTAGCTAATTATGTAAGGTTTGAAAAATTTGAATTTCTTTTTGCTTCCACTCTTCCTCTAAAAGAGCTAAGACCTTTGTGAAAACTGTTAGAGAGGAGGCTAGACCAAAGTAACGTAAAGAAAACTGAACTTTTAGATTTTTCTACAGTGACCTCCATGAGGTTTGAGATGATTGCAGGTAAATGTCTTGAGGTCCAGCTCCATCAGAAAAACTCTGGGTGGAGCTTGTATTATTACTTCCTCATCTGGGTGCTATTCATTTGCAGATCTTACTTGGCATTTTTGGTACAGTGAAAAGAATTGTATAAGTACCCTGCCCAATCTCTTAAACATGCAGTAAAACTAGCATGGCATTCTTGAACGAAACCAGAATACCATGTTTAAGCATACGTTGTTCGAGAGGATGCAAATGCATAGGAGATGCCTGGAATTGAGAGAACTAAATAGAAAGAAGATCAATAGGTTAACTATTCCAAAAAAGCTCCACTCATGAGTAATCAATGACGGAATCTTCCCGTTGGAAAGCGAAGTAAAATTATTCTGGCACTTGAAGAAATCCAGCTGCATATTGATGGCATAGTTATTCAGTGGGAGGAAGGGTGCTGGAAGGGTTCTGGGGCCTGAATTCACTACCAGAAGGGGCCATGTTGCCACAATATCTTTATGTTTAAAACTTTTTATTGAGACAAAACAAACCATGGGGGAGGGGGACAGGAGGCAGGATACATGGAACACAGTCCAAGAAGAGGGGATGTATCTCCAGAGGGTTGGCAATAGGTGGCGCGGTGGCTCAAAGGGAAGAACACAGTGACTGAACGCTAGAATTGCAAGCTGTGGAATCCCACGCGCGTATCCGAGACCCCAAAGCTGAGCAAGAGCATCCCCCCCCATCAACACCTCAACCGAACACCATCCCCCCCCCCCCATCCCCCATCCTCCCAGTAACAAAACAACAACCCTCCCCCCTCCCCCCCGTCCTATGGTCCCGCATCAAAGCAGCCCAAGCCAGGAAGCCCCGCACTCCCCCCCCCTCCCCGGGGGTCCCCATCTCACATGTAAGCTAGTCCGCCGGGGTCACCGGCGGCCTCAGTCTGAGAAGCCTAAGGTACCTCGGGCAGGTGAGCTCCCGGAATTCAGTGGACAGCAGCGCTAGAAAGGGTTGCCATAGCTCTTCAAATTGGTCTATCTCCCCCGCAACCGTAAGCGACAGCTTCTCCATCCCCAGCACGTGCCAGAGCCTATGCAACCAACCGGTGATGGAGGGGACGGTGGATGTGCGCCAGTGGACTAGAATGTTCTGAACCGCAGACCCCAGCGCTATTGCAATCTGCCTACCCCTGCGGGACTTCAGTGGGTACATTAGGGCATTGGGGAGGCCCAGCAGGACATACGCCGGGAGACGCGGCAGCTCTATCCCAAAGTGCTCATCCACCTCGTCCAAGACTTCTTTCCAGTAGGCGGTCAGCACTGGGCAATCCCATAGAATGTGTGTAAGGGTACCTTCCTGCCCGCAGCTCCGCCAGCACCCCTTGTCAGTGTGTTTATGCATTTCATACAGTCTCTCCGGGGTGTAGTACCAGTATGTGGACACCTTAGTGAATGTCTCCGTAAGGCCCGTGTGGTATGCAGAGTGCCGAGCCCGATACGCAATTTGGTCCCATTCCTTATGGCTGAGTGTCCTACCCAATTCCCTGTGCCAGCGCTCCCTCCCCGGGTTATAGTAGTGAAACGGCGGGGGTTGTAGGTGTTTATACAGATCAGTGATCAGTTTAGCGTCGGAGGTCCGAGTAGCCAACCACCGCTCGTACGGTGTAATTGGACGGGCAGCGGTGGCACGCACCTGAGGCTGGAGGGCCCAATGCCGAACTTGCATGTAGCGCAATCTGTCCAGCTCCGTCAGGCCGAACTCCTGGCGGAGTTGCTGAAAAGGAACCACGCCCTCCGGACCATAGATCTGGAAGAGTGCCCTGCAGCCCGCCCGTACCCAGTGGGAGAAAACCCCCGGCTCCATCCCCGGGGAGAAGTCCGGGTTGCCCGCAATGGGCGAGAGCGGCGAGGGGAAGGTGGTGAGGCCCCGGGTTTCGCAGACCGCGTCCCACACACGCAGGGGGACCCGCGTAACAAAGGAGGCGTAAAGATTAGGGGGGCGGTGCGTGCGGCGCAAGAATGGGACCTCTTGTAAGGTGCGGCCCGCCACTGCCTGGTCTTGAAAAAGCCAATGTTTGTCGGACTCCCACCTGCTCCACTCCACCAGGTAGCGAAGCTGTGCCGCCTGAAAGTACTTACGGAGGTCCGGAATGCCGAGGCCCCCCGCCTCCGGAGCGAGCGTGGAGAGGACTCTCTTCATGCGTGGCCTGCGGCCCTGCCAGACAAAGCGAGAGATGTCAGCCTGCATTTGTCGGATCCAGCCCACCGGGGGCTGGAGCGGAAGGGCTCGGAAAAGATATAGTATCTGGGGCAGCACCGTCATTTTGACCGCCGCGATTCTCCCCAGCCAGGACAGCAGGCCTTTGTTCCATCGGCCAAGCTCGTCCTTGATCTTCCTGCTGAGGGAGGCATAATTGGCCGTAACCATCTCCGATAATGTAGGCGCCAGCAAAATCCCCAGATACGGCACCGTGGACGAGGACCACTGCATGGGGAAGAGCCGTTGAAGATCCCTCCTGGTGTCCGCAGCCAGGGACACGTCTAATGCCATCGACTTGCTCATATTCATTTTGAAGCCGGCCACCCCCGCAAAGGCGTCCAACTCTCGGAGGCAAGCAGGTAGCGACCTCCTAGGGTCATCCAAAGTCAGCAGGACATCATCCGCGTAGAGACTGACGGTGTGGACGTACCGGCCCATCCGGACCCCGACAGCATCCGGATTATTACGGATCCTCTGAGCAAACGGCTCCATGTAGAGGGCAAACAGGAGCGGCGAGAGAGGGCAGCCCTGCCGCGTGCCGCGCTCGATGGCGAAGCCACCAGAGCTACACCCGTTTACCCGCACCGACGCTGAAGGATGCTTATAGCAATTAAATACCATGGTGCGGAACTTATCGCCGATTCCCAGTTTTGTGAGGACCCGCTCAAGATACGGCCAGTGAACTCTGTCGAAGGCCTTCTCCGCATCAACGGACAACAACATCCGCTCCCCCGAGATCCTTGAGGCCTTCTCCAGAACATGCACCACTCTCTTGGTGTTGTCAACCGTCTGTCTACCGGGCACAAAACCAGCCTGGTCCGCCTCCACCAAATCGGGGAGGTGTGGACCCAGCCTGGATGCGAGAATCCCCGTGTACAACTTGAGGTCGACATTTAGGAGCGAGATGGGCCGGTACGAGCCGCAGAGGGCCCGATCCTTCCCAGGCTTCGGGATTACCGCGACCGTCGCCCTCAGGAGATCCGGAGGGATGGCTCCCGGTTCGGAGAAGGAGTTAAACAGCCGCGTAAGGACAGGGGCCACGGTCGTGCAAAAAGTCTTGTAGAATAGCGACGTGTACCCGTCCGGGCCCGGGGCCTTGCCATGTTTCAGCCGCGCGATAGCCGAAATCACCTCCTCCACATGGATGTCCCGCTCCAGGTGGTCAGCCTGAGCCGGGTCCAGTACCGGGAGGGTCACCGACTCCAGATAGCTATCGGCATCCCGTGGCGAGGAGGGCTCCTCAGCATATAGCGCCTCGTAGAAGCCGCGGAAAGTCTCCGCTACCTCCGCGTCCCCGGAGACAACCCCCCCGTCCGCACCCACCAGTTCTTTCACCACGCTGCGCTGTTGCGCGACCCGGAGCCGGTGTGCTAGGAGCTTGCCACATCTGTCCCCCCCAGTGTAGTAGGCATGGTTCAAGCGTAAGGCGGCGTACTCCGCCCTATCAAGATCCAGAGCCGAAAGGAGCTTCCTCGCTGCCTGCAACTGCCTCCATACCCTCGGCGCTCCCGTACGGCGGTGGACCTGCTCAAGCTCCCGGACTTGAGCTGTCAACTCATCCCTCTTCAGTTGCCGCTCCTTATTCTCGGCTGCAGAGATAGAGATGAATTCCCCCCGTAAGACGGCCTTCAGTGCCGCCCACTGTGTCGCCTGCGAAGTGTCAGTGTTGCTGTTGTGAGTGAGGTAGTCCCGTATGACCTCCCCGACGCGTTGTACCACCGATTTTTTGTGTAGAAGTGTGTCCCGGAGGCGCCACGCCCCCCGAGAGGGGGAGGCCGCCGGCCACCGGAAAACGCCGGTGACTGGAGAGTGGTCAGACAGGGACAGGACCCCGATGTCCGCCGCCGTGGCAGCGGCACGCATCGGTCCACTCACCAGAAGGTAGTCCAGCCGTGAGTAGGTGCGGTGTGCGCGCGAGAAGAAAGAGCAGTCCCCATCCGTGGGGTGCAGGGAGCGCCAGAGACCATGCAAGTCCACCTCCGCAACCCGGGCCTTCCCATCCTGGGACAGCTCCCCCGTCTGCGGAAAGCGCCGGGCCGATCTGTCCATCCCAGAGCCAAAGACAACGCCGAGGTCTCCGCCCAAGACAATGTGTCGGTCTGGGGAAGCAGCGACATCCACCAGCGCGGAATCTAGGAAGCGCTCCTGATGCTCGTTTGGGCCACAAACGGAGCCAACTGCAAATGCCATGCCTCCCAGGCGCATGCGACACGCAAGGAGCCTCCCCTTCTGTTCAGCACACTTATGCAACACCTCCCCCCGAAAGGAGCTCGCTAGGAGAATGGCCACCCCCGCTGTCTTGTTCGCTGCCGAGGAAAAGAACTGGGTGGGGAACCTAGCAGAGCGCATCCTATGGCAGTCTCGGGGCAACAAGTGTGTCTCCTGCAAAAGGCAAATGTCCGCCTGTGTCCCCTCCAGCAACGACAGGATCGCTCTGCGCTTCACCGGGTCACCCAGACCCCGAACATCAAGGGTCACCACCCCCAGGCCCGGCACCCCCCACAGGGATCGGGAGCGCCATGCAATGGGTAGGGAATCAGCGGGCGGGGCGCGCGGGGCCGCAGCGCGGGACAAGCCAAAACAAAACGGGCATAGACAACATCGGACGGGACCTTCCCAACCCCAAAACAACCCCCTCCCCCACCCAAAACCCAACCTCGGCAACTAGCCATCCCCAAACTCAAACACCCCACAGTCTCAGTCAAGCCCCAAAGGGCAAGTCCGCAGAAAAGAGCAAAGTGGACGTCCGGCCACTCACCTCCCCCCGCTCCCCCCAACCCCCCCGCCCCGCGCCAAGCATGCCAAGAAGCCAAAGACATCTCCCCCCGGAGTGCGTGCTAGGCCGTCAAGGCCACGCTAGAGGAGCCGGTTGAGTCCCCGGCCGCCGCCCTCAGGGCGTCAGCCCTGTCCGCCCTAATGGTAGGGGAGTCCGGGCGCCCTGCACTGGTCGCTGAGCGCCGCCTCGTTGACCTCCGCCGATTCCGTCCCTCCGAGGACCTCCACGACGGCGTAGCTCCCTCCTCCTCCGCTGCCGTGAGCCCCAGGACACCACAAATGTCTTGCAAGGAGCGTAGCTGGTGTAATACTCCGTTCCACCGAAAAATCAGGCGGAAGGGGTGACCCCAAGAGTACGGCGTCTCATGCTCGCGCAAAAAGTCAGTGGCAATCCTAAAGGACCTGCGTTTCTGCAGAGTGATGGCGGAGAGGTCCTGGTAAAGCGCCACTGGCCGATCCCGAAAGGTCAGGGGCTGTTTCCTGCGGGCTTCAGCCATGATGCGCTCCTTTAGTGGAAAGTCGGGCAGGAAGGCCAGAATGTCCGGCGGGGGTGCCGATGGCTGGCGCTGACGGCCAACCCTATGCGCCCTGTCGATGCTGATGGGAAAGTCCGTGGCCTCCCCCAGGATCTCTCGGAACAGGGCCCGCAGGTAGCCCCCCAGATCGGACCCCTCATCCGCAGTCGGCACGCCCCGCACTCGGATGTTGTTCCTCCGAGATCTGTTCTCAAGGTCCTCAGAGTGGGCCTGGAGCTCCACACACTGTTCCCGGAGGCGAAGAACGTCCTGCTGGAGATGGACTATCTCCTCCGCTCGCTGTTGGCCCTCCGTCTCCGCCGCTTCCACACGCTCACCTAGGCCCTCCACCTCTCTGCGCACTTCTCGGACCTCGCTGGCCACCTCCCGCTTCAGTGTCTGGAAGTCCTCCCTGAGGGAGCTAAACAGTTCCTCCATAAAGGCCCTCGTGACGGGTGGCTCCCCTCCAGTCACATCTGCCGGAGCCCGGGAGGGCCCCGGTGAGGGCTGTGCCCTGTCCCGCAAGTGCTGGGCCCTGCCAAGCATGTCCGGTAGAGTACGGTCCCCTTTCTTCGGGCCTCCTTTTCCAGACATCGCCAGCCCCGCAGTCGGGCACTGGTCCAAGTGCCCCAGGGAAGCTCAGCCGCCGGCTAGCACTCGGCCCGGGTATCCCCCACAAGTGAGGTCGCTGCGTCACAGGTGACAAAATGGCGGCCTAGTCCGGCCACCGGCAGCCGCAAGAGCTAGCGTGAGACAACCAAGGAGGCCGCAGCGGAGGGGTCCCAACAGCTCATCCCTCCGGTAGGCAGTCCAGCAATAGCGGGAGGTCGCCCGCCGCCAGCAGCCAGGACTTCAGCGGAAACCGCCACCACTGCTCCTTCGGGGACAAAATGGCGGCCGGTCGGAGCAAGCCAAAACGACTAGGCCCGGCGACACCTCCGGGGCCCCGAGGCACCCCGCAGTAAAATAGGTTCCACCCCCGGCCCCCGATTGTCACGCACAGGGGGCCAGATGGTCCGACCCCATCAGAGAGTCCGCCGTACCTCGGCTAGGGGTCAGGGCTTCCGCAGTGCAAGGTGTCGCCATCACCAGCCCGAGTGCCGGGGCACCCGTCCTAAGCCGTCCACACCGTTGGGCCCCTTCCTGCCAGGCTCCTTCAGTCACCGTCAAGCGGCGGGCCAGATCCCCTCCAAACCGCAACTTTCAGCACCAGGCCCAACCGAGGCGCCCGGACAGCTCTTCAATACGCTCCGCCCCTCGGGCTCGCCGCCGTCGTCCCTTGATCTCGGGCGAACTTTTGGGGGGGTTCCCCCGGGGCGATCCGGACAAAAACAGCACCGGTGTATGCCCCTGATGTTCCGCCACGCTCCTCTCCCGCGCTGAGCCTCAGCGGGGGGAGAGAAGCATAAGAAAAGGGCTTTAGCTTGGCCGGGCCGGAGGAGCTACGGGAGGAAGCGTCCGCTCACCCCGCCATCTTGGCCGCCACAATATCTTTAATGAAAGGGCGCTTGAGTTTCACAAAAAGGACCAGAGACAAGCCTGGTGAAGAAGACACAATGTCTGCCAAAAAGAGACTTAGTCAATAGCTTCATTTTCCTGGTATCCACAGAATTTTTGAAGTGATCCTGTTTCAATCCTGTAAATATATAATTTGTGAGAGAATGCATCTAGATGTGACTGCAGGCTGCTACAGCAAACTGTGAAGCTAACACTGCTGCACATATACTTAAGAAATAAGTATTGAAGAGGAGGTATTTCTAAGTCAGCCTCCTGCTAGTTTTCAAAGCACTCTTTATTCTCCAAAGCTGTTAACGGTTTAAGAAACTGCAGATTTTACTTGAGGTGTTGCCGGATATCAGAAGGTTCTACTTCCTGCTCACATCTTCCTTTTTGAGTCTCCCCCTTTCTGTAGAGCTCTGCCCCTCTTGGTAAGTAGAGCTTCCTCCTGTTCTTAGAGCACTGCAACCTCTGCTTGATCAATCATTTGTTTTAGGAAAGAAGGTTGCTAATAACTAATCAGTTGATGAGTGAAAGACAAGACCTGTGTCTCCCTTGATGGAAGTGGCTCTCAAGGGCCACTCAGGTTTCTTACAACCACCTGCGATGCCTTCCCAAGAATGAAGAGTCAGTCACACAGTAGAGAATACAAACGTACATTTTATTAGCAATACTCTGCAGAGGAGTTCAATCTGACCTGCACCCCAAGATGTCTGCCGAGGAACTGACCCCCCAACAATCTGTAACACGTACTGAACCTTCCAAAGACCCTCCAACCACGCCCACTATGTAAAGTTACCAGCCTGGGCCGAACATGAACAAAGGAGGCACAGGAGGATGAGCTACCACCTGCCAGATGGGTACATGTTATCTACAATTCAAGGCTACAGCGCCAAGTCTCAGCGTCTCCTAACGTAGGAGCAGAACTACACACTCGGATAGGTATGCAAGGGCAGAATAGCCTATTCATTAGTAATTCAGGAAGCAGCCTTGGACAGAAGAGAAAATAACCAAGTACAGTGTTCTGCTGAGGCAAGCAATACTAAATAATGAGACCCTGTACGGGCACAGCCTAAGCAGTCTAATAAGGATTACGAAATACAAAATGGAGTCACACTTGCTAACTGCAGCCTGCACATCATGGGGATAACTCAGTGGGTTGCATAACGTGAATACAAATGGAGTCTATTTAGCCACACATTGCTAACTTAATATAGCATGAAACAAGTGCATTGCGGGAATGGGATTTTCAAACCTAACACCCTGACCAGCTCATCCTCCTATGCCAATGCTGCAGTAGTTCCAGTTGTGTACGTGGCAAATTAGTGATTATGGAGGCCTCTATGCTTCAGCAGTCTGCAACTCTCATTGTCAGACTGCAGCAGACTTTATTCCCTGTTTCACACTTCCCCCATCCCCTGCCTACAGTACTAATACAAGACCACAGTCATGTTGGAATTAGGCAGAGTCCAATAGCCTTTTTATACCGTCAGGACACTTTTTATTTTGTGGTCAGACAGCACAAGAGCAATATAAAAGCATTCCCTAGCAGCATGGAGGAGACGATGACCAGTTTGGGTGCCCTTACTGTTGGCACAAGTCTGAAGGGCACCCTCACTCTCATGTAGCTTTTTCACACATTACCTCTATCTATTACCACCACACCGCTACCAGACGCTCGAAAAATGTCAGATCTAAGCTGACAGGAGGTAGAGCAAATGAGAAAGTCTTAGGGATGGTAGTTCATTTCCCATAAGTTACTGGGTAAAACGGCAGCCGAGACCTTTCCCACACCTCACATTTGGCAAAGCTAAAAATGTCACGTATACAGGGCTGCATGATTGCTTTCTGAATAAGGATAATGCTAGCTAAAATTGGTGGTCCTTTTTTTCCCCGAAAATTGACTGGAACACAGTCAAATGAGCACACTGATATTAGGGGCGGTCTTTGAAACCTGAATTGTTTGTCTCAAATCATACTCCTATACGTGAGACCCTTAAATATTTCTGTGGTATGTTAATCATCATAACAGCACATAGGGGATGAATCTTAATTTGACAATAAAACCACTAGAATCAGAATGTTCAATCTTGTAAAAGTGTAGAAGTGTGATAGTAAGGTGATTTATAGTTATATTAATACCAAATTGTGAAATTTACCAATTACGAAGTGACATTTTAACTATATGACTAAAAATGTTTTCATTTGTTTAGAATTTATCAGTCTGGTTACCTGTATTCTTTGAAGGTAAGATGTATATTTCTTTTATTACCAAATTTGAGATACTTTTGTGTTTTTGAGTGAATTTGATATCAGTAAAGATAATGTGTTGTGTTGACTTTACCATAGATTTTAAATCGGCGTAGTTTTTAAAATAATGTTAGGCAGTTTGGGATTGAAAAAATGTAATCAATCTTTTTATTAGTATCTTCAATACAGACATTACAGTTAGCTCAATATGTTCTTTGCACTCGCCACTCTTCCACACGTATCGATCTCAGCCCATCTTAAGTCGCTTTTGAGTAAACAAGCATTTAGTTCTCCCATAATGTTATATAGTATTATTTTGTGTCAATCCCAACTGAACGACTTCACGCATATTATGACAGTTTCTCCTCTGATTTGAAGCCAGTTTTCCCACTTCTGGGGACATCCATGTTCCTCATATTCTGGCTTCCCCAAAGTTAAGCATGTGCCTATATTGGCCTTCAATCATGAGGCAGTTGGGAAATCTGAGTTTCATCCAGTTTTTGGCAATATCCCTCTTTCCAATAACTAGACTCAGTTTCTACTACAGCCGCATCTATTCAGTGATAGTGAAGCACACATCTTCAACTATGTTTAATATAGCTATTTTTGAAGTTAATAAAAATGTTGCTAGCTATTGTGTAGGAAATGAAAGTTTCAATTCTATTAAGGACAAAGGGATGAGAGTTATGCCATTTTACTTTATTCTCCTACAGCAGCTTATATTAGATAACAACAAACATACTACATTTCTCATTACACCTATAGGTTGCCGAAATATCAGGCACCCATGCCAAGTCCGAGATTCGTATACCCAGATACCATATTGCTTCCTCTTTCTAGAGCGATGGGTAATCTAAACTAGACCATCTAGTGACTGGCATCAGTTAATAGACCTCAGATTTACTCAAGTTCACTGCTATCCCCATATAACATTTTGTGATTTCACTAAGCAATAGCACAAGATTTGTGTCCGGATTTTTAAAGAATAACACTCATCCTCATTCACTGATAATACCAATCATCTGTTTGTGAGTGTCAATCCACTGTGTGCATGATGTTGTTTAAGTGTGTATGCCAGTGATTCCATTACCATGGTAAATAGATGCAAACACAGGGGGCAGCCTTGTCTCATGCCTCTAATGCGGGAAATGGACTATGATACAAGTAGGTGGCTATGTTTATATTAATGTTCTTATTTGGATATGTTGTGCCCCTACACCCATTCTTTTCAACATAGCTTATATAAAAGGTCACTCTAGCAATTCAAAGGCCTCCTCTCGAACCAATGAACCTGCCTATGGCAAATGTAAGGATCTGGGTGTACTATATAATATAGCTGTCGGGCCTTATCATGGAGTACACTTACAGATATCATCTTGGATCCAGTCAGTATCGTTTACTTAACCTTAGCTCAAACCTGGGTAGCTCTGGCTGCAAACAGTACGGCTTGGCAAAGGAACTTAGTGTGAAGCATTTAACAGCACTAAAGAACAAATTAAGAAAATCACATGCCAATAAAAAGACATAACAACAATTTATAAAAATAGAGCATATTTTTATGACTTTTGTAGAGAGTGGAAGGTTCCAGAGATACAGATGCTACAGAACTTTTTATCCCTTTTAAACACAACCAGAAACGAGCATTGGCAAACGTAAAGTTTGAAAACTTGAGAAAAGTTAGTGCGAGTATTCCAGCCCGACTTGGGTGACCAAATCTAGCTGGGATTGGGTCTAGGGGCCAGAAAAGATACTTGGACAGTTACTTGGCCACCAGAGCATTTGTACAGGACAACCACTATAGAAGTCAATAGAGTGGCCCTGGTGCTTAGTGATGCAGGCAAAGATGCTCAAAAGGATGCTCTACTTGTGTTGCGGTCTATGGGGGTGTCTCACTGGTGTTTTTTTGGTCCACAGGTGATGTGGGGTGACTTTGGCCACAAAGATTGGGGTCCCTCGAAGTCCTCTATGTTGCAGTAGTCAGACAGCCGATGCTGAACTACTGATCACGTTGTGCCATTGTTGGATGCAAACTGTTTGGTTGAGGCTGGTGTCTTTAAGTATGACAAATCCGAACCTGGACTGTGCACCCTGGTCTGCCAGACTTGCGGTGCAGGTTTTGGTTATCTTGGATCTGTCCTTTGTCAGCTCTTGGTGACCTGGAGCTGGTTCCAGGAGATCAGCAGTCACTCGTCTCGGTGAAGCTGAGAAATGAACTTTTCCCGGGGTCAGGAGCTGCAGGCACAGTCTGTCTTTCTAGCCCAAAAGTGCAGCAGGTGCAATCCTCTCGATGGTGATGTCTTTCTTTGCGTGGTTTAAGGGCAGCAGGGCAGTCCTTCTTTGGTCATCTCTTCTTCTCCAATGTGAACTGAGGGGCAGGGTGTCAGAGGTTCCCTACTTATCCCAGAAAAAGTGCCCCAGGGGGACCACACGGTCCCTAGCCAATGGGCTACTGGGTCCCCTCCTCGCTAGTGAAAAAGTTCCTGTGATGTGTGGCATTTGGCTATCCCAGAGACCCTCATTCTTGCCCACTTCAAGTTGGTATGAGCCTTCCTTGATCGTCCGGAGCAGGGTAGGCCACCCTTGAGGTGGGGCTACCAGTGGGCTAAACGCCCACGGGAAAGCCGGTTTGGACATAGGTTTCCCTCCCTTAGCTCTGTCTCCTAATGGTCTCCTGGAACAAAAGGCATCCTGCTCAGGGATGTTGTCGCAAGCTGCCCTTCAAAGGCTGCCTCAACTTTTGGGCTAACACCCTGAGTGGCCATCCTGGTAGAGGAGGTGCCACCTCGCTCTGCTGCAACTGCCTTTGTTCCCGGCTGTGTGAGTCACTCAAACCTCTCCCCAGGAGGTCAGAAACCCATTATGTGCCTGTGCCTTTGTAAGGTCACTGGGCAAGCTGGAGGGCAGAGTGGCAACTTTCTAAAAGTTGCTTCAGTTTAATAGTGACTTTAAATCTGACCTGGACATCAGGTCAGATTTAATGTCTCAATTAATTTGATACCTTACTTGACCCTTTTAGGGGTCCCATTCAAGAGTTAGATGGGTTGGGTTGCCAACTGTTTCACCCTGTGTTAGCCAATGGGGCTCCTAAGCCTTCCACAGTAAAACAACAATTTGGAGATGTTGCTGCTAAGACATATAGAAAATCATATGTCTTGCTTATTATTATACAGCTCCTTGCCTGTGGTCTCTATAGGACTTCCTTAGGAGAGTCTTACATATATTACTTAAGGGAAATAGTGGCTTTGCCAATAGGTGTAGTGGCAAAGTCGAACTGACAGTGTTGCATATTGTCCTGTCAGTGAGCAGTGGAAGACTGGGGTCCGTTTTGTCTTTGTCACATGCAGGGTGTCCCAACCAGTGCTACAGGGTGAACGCTCAGTTTTACATGCCTTGCCTACCTGCAGTACCATATACTAAGGACTTATAAGCAACTAAATCCTTGCCAATTGGGTGTATTCAACATAACTTGGCATAGGGTTAGAACACTGGCAGTGGGGTCTGGTTAGCAGGCCTCAGGGCACTCTCGTAGTCGAAAAACCGACAGCATCAGTCCATAAATATGGGGGTTAACATGCAAAGAAGAGACATTTTCTTACAGCCAAGATCTCACGGTTTATCTGATACATTAATGTAAATAATGTCCATATATGGTACGCTTTATATCTGGAGGGTATAAACCCAGCCTGGTCTGGCAAGACTAGTTCCTTTATCACACGCACCAATCTATTGGCAGTAATACTGGCCATTATCTTACTATCTGTATGGTGAAGAGACAAAAGGCTGTAGAATTTTGCAAGCTGTGGATCTTTCGAGGGCTTCAGTATTGTGATGAATGTAGCTTCTCATGAGGACGATGGTAATCTGTTTATATTATGTGCCTAATTATAGACCTCCAGTAGATTTGAACTGAGGAAATCTGTAAAAGCTATATAGAATTCAGCTGTGAGGCTGTCAGATCGCAGGGCCTTACCATTAAGTAAGCTCATGTTGGCGTCTAAGATCTCATTCATGGCCGGGCTCATTTAGTATAAGTCTACCCTCATGTTCCAGCCAGGCCACAGCAATATCATCTAAGTATTAGACTGGAGTAGTACTAACCTCTAGTATTTCAGCAGAAGTCAGCTGAAGTAAACCTTTCACATTCCTCACACCTGAAATTATACTGCTTTTTGACTGGTCTCTGAGCAGACATTCCAGCATTCTGTTTGGGCGCTCTCTTCACTTTATTGTCTGACATGCACCTCACATTTTGTTGAGTGTGTCATATATCTAACCAAGGGACAAATCCATAAATGAAGTGAAATCTTCACCCACCACTTGCATGCCAAAGGAAGGCTGTGTATGGACAAAGCTGTCTGTTGTTAGAAATGTTTTTGAAAGGCTACAGGTTGCAAAGAAATTTTGTATTGTTAGTGCATTCTGCTTCAGAAGGTCTGTGACCATGAGGTACCAGCTGTATTCATCTTGTCATGCTTTCTAGGCCTGGAAAGGGATTTCTCTTAAGGGAGAACATGATGCTGCTGAACACTCCTATGAAAGCCACATGCAACACTTAAGAAAATTCATATGTTGCTGGAAGTCACATTTGGATCCCCATAATGTGTGTTAGGGGAATATTTATTCACAGTTTTTACTGAATGTTTCTCTTTTTGTCTTGTAGAGCATTCCATTCCAATTCCACATGAGGACGTGGAATGGGTAGAGATAGGTTTCCTGTCTTCAGTGATAATTGACTGTATTCTGGAGTTGTTGGGGGAGGAGCTTCTGATTGTGAGTCTGCTAGCAAGCAAAGCATATCTGAAACCTAGAAAATTGGGACAATTAACCAATCAATCATTAAAGAGAAAAGCACGCCCCTCTACATTTCTACTTCACAAGTATGTTGCCTATTTCTAAATACAAAACTTTCCTTTAAAGCGAGGGAATGGACAGTAAAAGGAATTCCTTAGTAATACCCCAGTTAACTGCTTCCCACCACAACCTGGTAAAGTGATGGTGTGATTGTCACTTTCTGAGGCCCTAAACCATATAGACACCTGTAGTTGTCTATGTATGTGTATATGTAACATCCAACGTGACTGTGTCCCAAATATGTCATCTCACCTGGGTCTTCCTTGGTGATTCCAAATTTCAGCCGTTGTCTACATCTAAGGCATTTGTTATTTGGTCTAGCCTCCAGAGGGACCACAGAGCATTCGGGGTCTTACAACTTTCAAGGCCATTGACTCATAGTTTTGCACTCTACCACCCAATCACATGTAGCCTCTGGGTACTCAAAGAAGTGTGATTTGAAGTTTACAGTGACTTTATAGGTACATATTTTTTTTAAACAATTTATTGATTTTACAACTTTGAAAGAACAGCACCGCGAGCCCAGTACCAGTGTAAAACACAAGAATACAGTACACTACAAAGAAAAGGCAGGAAAATCATGGCTCAATCATCCAGTTTCTACATTGAAATGGCCCAAATCATATAATCCCATAACCCCATCATCAGCCCATGGCCTATCTGTGCATGATTCTATCCATATCCATCCGTACTCTGCCCCGTCTTTCCAAATCTTTAAATGTTTCTGGGGGTAGCCCAGTGACAAGTAGTTTGGACGTTCCAGTCCCATACAATGATCCATGCCCTTGGCCCAAGTGTCCACATGAGCGACCTCAGTCTCCTTCTAAGCTGGGACACCTCGAGAGGGTGCTAGGATGGAATATTCCCTGAGACACTAAACTCATTCTTCCACCCTGATCAACAGTGATATGCAGAAAAATTAGTTTAGGGTCTCAGGGAATATTACATCCTAGCACCCTCTTGAGCCATCCAAGCACACCATCCCAGAAATGGGCCAACCCCGGGCAGTGCCAGAACGTGTGAGGCAAATCCCCCCCCTCGGATCATCAGAACGCAGACCGTTTCCTGTTGATCTCAAGCCCATGTGGTGGAGCCTGGCCTCAGCGAGATTCACTCTGTGAAGTACCTTCAATTGAATTAATCTAAACTAGGCGGCTATCACCGCCTCTCTGGGGGCATCCACTGCCTCCCTCCAATCATCGTCATCCAGGTAGCCCTGTTCTCCCTCCCATGCCTGCTGCACTTCTCACCATCAGGTATGGCACATTGCACAGTCGCATTTTATGTATTTCTTACAATTTATGCTTTTTGAGATTTGTGAGAAGGATTTTGTCCGTCATCGGTGAAAATTCGGGGATAGCCTCAACAGGTTGTACAATAGGGAGGAGAGTGTGACGGAGCTGCAGATATGTAAAGAACTGTGTACGGTGCATGTCATACTCCTCCTGCAGATCTTGAAAGGACTTAAGCGTTCCATTATGCAGCATATCCCCCAATGATGAAATACCTATAACGTTCCAGGTCGAGAATCCCCTCAGGGCCGTCACCTGCAGAAGTCTGGTGCCCTGCCACAAAGGGGTCACCAATGTGAGATGATCAGCTCACCCTACAGACTTCATGGATGCATTCCATATCCCAACCACCACGTGGGTGGTGGGAGGAAGAGCCACAGAGACCCTCCCTTCATATAGCAAATGTGGAAGGTCCCAGCCACCCATCAAGCAACCCTCCACTGCATATGCAGCGTCCACAAAGCCCCTGAATCACCACTCATTCACAACCAGCGGATGCGCCTCCCAGTAGTATTGGAGCATGTCTGGAGTGGCTATCCCCCCCTTCAACAAATGGTTGACAGCATTTTGCCAAAGCGATAGGGGTTACACCCCCCCTCCACCCTATAGCAACAATCTGATGTGTGTAATAACCTTACTGAAGAAAGTTTTTCACTCTTTGAATGGATGGTTTTGCAGTTGGTAGTGCAGACGCGGGAGGGTCACCGTTTTAAAGATGGCCGAATGCCCCAAGTGGGATAGAAGAAGAGTAGACCAGAACTTGACGTCCCGTCCAAGGGCAACCAACTGAATCTTCAGGTTCCATTCAAGTGACTTTAAATTTTGCACAATAAATGAGCATATATTTGAGCTTCATAGCTCTCAACTTCTTTTTGACCCCTTCAAGTGATTTCTGCTGCTCCTGGACGATTTAGATGTAATCGAGGAAATTCATCATGTGGACAGATTTGATAATAACCTGTCCATGGAAACGTGCTCTATTTCTGAGCTCATCCAAATCTTCAAAAGTGAGGACCTGTGTAATAAGAGGATCATATTGAAAACCTTTGATAGGTCTCTGTACCAAGACACTGTGGGTCCTTTCAACAATAAAGCAGGTGTAAGGTCTTTATCCAGAATCCAAAACTGAACGTAGTGTTTTAGGAATTACTCTAGGTGGTTTCCTTCTACAACTTTTGGAAAGTCTACAAGCGGGTGCTATTATGTTGTACCCTCCATTTCATACCTTTGACCTGTCCCTCCAGGCATTTTAAAGTATTCAGGCAAGCACCAGTTTTTTAAAGTTCCATCATAATATATTAAAGATCTGAAATAAGCTGTTTAGGTGATTCAGCATTATTTCTGTGACCATGACTCAACATTGCCACATCCTCGCTAAAGTATTGGCATTGCGCATGCACCATATTATATCGTCTATGAACCATCCAGATCAGTTGGGCTTCATGCCATATAGAAGTACTAGACTCTATTTGAGGAGGTTGTATGGTTGTATAGAATATTCTAGGACAGTGGTTCCCAAACCTTTTTGAACTGCTTCTCCCTTGACCTATTTGCTGGTGGCCGCGACTCCCCATTATGTTACTTATTTTTGGCGGGTGGGGGGGATGTAAGGCCAGCCTCTGGAGTACTTCAACTTTTCTCCCTGAAAATAATTGGGATGAAGCCGATGTAGGTATTATAATCATTCATGTAATCCGTTCCAATCCCCTGCAGAGCCCTGTGCAGTGTCAATGACTGATTGGAGGAATATGGGGTTCTCGGAAAAGTGAACTGTTACTGCATTGTGATGTAGTGCTCTTTAAAGAGGTGTGTCTTTAGCTTGTTACTGAGATTGAGGGTTTGTGAAGCCCATATAGATAAAGGAAATGTTGTTTCAGTTCCTGGGTGCATTGATAGAGAAGGTCTGCGTCTGCCATTTAGTTTTTTCTTTTTTGCATATTATTGCCTCCTGTTTAATGGTACCAGGTAAACCCTCGTCTGGCTTGCTCCCTTTTAATATTGTCCTCTTTACGAGTTTGTTTTGTGTCCGTCTCCTGTCTAGTGGGTGTTAAGTGCACATAGCTGCTCGTGGCACAGCCCACTAGTTGGATGCCCCAGATTGACTGTGAAAATTTGCTGCCAATACCCTGTTCTCTTCCATGCTGAATGTGACAAATTGGTGCGATCACCCTGACCTCGCATTAGCACTTTTAAAATGCCTGCAAAGCACTACTATTGCCCTGGCTGCCTTTTATGCTGGTGTCAACTTATAATGATGGCTGAATGACCTAGATTGACTGGGAAAAACTTGCTGTTATCAACCTGGTCCCATACTAGCACTTTGTTGCAAATCTATATTCTCCTCCTACTTACCTTTTTAACCAGATGTTTGTTTCAAATGCTTGCAAAGCCTTAACATTGCCCTGGCTGTATTTTATTCCGGTGTGGACTTGATTTTACCTTAATTATTTTTTTGTGTTTTTACAAATAGGTTGGCAGACCTATTTCTTTTGGACATTGGCTTCCTTGCCACAATGCTAAATACCTGTGTTCCCACTTGTTATGTTGTCTTTATCCCACTTGTGTTTTCATCAAAATTGTAATTGTTTATAATTTACCACACAATAAAGAATATTAACTTTACTTTGTGAATACGCCCCACTCTGTTATGCGGCGATTGCCCTTTTTTGACTAATAAATGTAAGAAGAAACATCTACTAATTGTGAAAAAAATAAAACATTTTCAGCTGTATCTGGGTAAAATATTAGTCTTATAAAACAATGACATTGGTACATCTCACTTTTGTCTTTCGGTGTAATCAATAAGCAGAATTGCAAGGAGATGCCCCGAGGTACCTGGGTATCAGACTTTACCACACACTAAAAGATCTCCTTGAGGGCAACCAATACAGGGCATTAAGAGGCATTAAAATCCAGATCAACTTCTGGGGCACGCTACCCCTGGCCCCCATAGGGAAGGTGGCCTTATCGAAGATGGTGATGGTACCCCGCATCCTCTACTACTTCCCAAACGTCAGAGTGATCCCTCTGCAAGCCTTCTTCCGGGAGTTAAACTCCTTATGCGTATCACTGATCTGGGGGAGGGGACGCCAAAGAGTAGCTCTAGCGTCACTGCAACTCCCGAAGGGGCCAGGGTGGACTGGGCGCCCCCTCCTTTGAAGCCTACTTTCTCGCAACACAGCCGCAATGGCTGTCACGTTGGACAGCCGGGCGACATCTGGATGAAACGGAAACTCAATCAGGGCCCCTGACGATCCCTATGATACGCCAAATTCTTCTCCCGGGTACCAGGCCAAATCCAACCCATTCCATCCAGGTGACGGTAGCTAGGTCCTGTATGCTAAGACTCCACCGCCTCTCCTGCGATGCACCACTATACTCCCCGCTATGGCCACTAGCAGGTCTCCCCAGGGGACATGACCATTACACGTCTAGGGACATGCATGTCTGCACAGAATACGCATTCACAGAAGTGGAATCGCTGTTCACGGAGGGATAGCTAGCCTACTTTCAGGGCCTGACGGAGGGGAGGGGGCTGCCCACCGGTCAGTTCATCATCCACAGGGAACTTATCTCTGACTGTAGGAAAACATGTAACCTAACGGACGGAGAACCAAAGACACACCCCACACTGCACACAATACTGAATATGGGCATAGGGCGCCACCTCATCACTTGGATCTACAGATCCATCATAGAACTAACAGCCACACCGCTTACGCGGCTCCGATCAAAATGGGAAGAGGATTTAGTCGTGTACCACACAACAAAGAATGGCTCACATCCCTAGAGCACCATAAGAAAGTATCGCGCAACCAGCACTTAAAAAATATCCAGTTTAACATACTACACCGGGCGTATCTCACACCAGCGTGGCTCAAGCGATATATATCCCGCAACACAGTTTGAATGCCCACTTTGCCACCTGCCCAATGCTGCATTTGTGCATATGCTCTGGACATGCCCCGCGCTGCAGATATACTGGTCGAAAATGCACACCATGATAAAGACAACCACTGGCCTGGCAGGCCTCGACACGTGGGAGGCTTGCGCCCTGGGTATATTCAAACATCAGAAAAATATAGAAACGCGATTTGGAGTTTTAGCCCTACTCCTAGCAAAACAAAGCATCACATTACATTGGTGCTCACCTACAGGTCCTCTGATTGAAGCATGGAGAGGAGCGCTCATAAAATGGGGCACTGCAGAAGAAGACGCAATCAGACTAGAGGAGGCACAAGGAACACATCGCCACCCCATATCAATGGAATGGGCAGCGCTTCTCCATGGCTTTAAACAAGTACACATGACACCAGCAGAATCCCCGGCAGCCACCCAGGCGACGCCACACCCCCCAACACATCGCACCCCGCACACAAGTGCCCGCGTGGTACCCCCCCTTCACAACACCTGCAAGCGCCACGGTAAGAAAGCAACACCTGGTGGTAAGCAGGCTGCCGAAAATAACGAACTGCCACAAGCCCTAAAACCCATCCCCAGCTCCATCTTTCAAGTTACACCCTCAGTTGGTTAGTTGAAAACAACACTCGTAGACAATCCTTGTCAGCAGCAGAGATACACTAACGATGCTCAAGAACCAACCACTATACTATTGATCCAGGGCACTCTCAAACGCATAAGCTGCGTGCGTCGGACACAACACACCCAAACACTCCGCCAACCTAATCGCACTAGACTCTGTCAACATAATGTAAGTAAAAGATGAACAATCGCAAATTATGTTGTTTTTGTATACTCTGTCTGAACCTGAAAAACTCAATAAAAAGTTTTTTTTTTTAAAAAGGGCAGAATTGCAATTTTGGCATAGACTATTGGTAGCTTATTATGGTCCCTCATATTCTGTACTGTTATTGGATGGGGATTTTGCAGTCACTTGGGTATGATTGAAAGCATTTCACTGTGGCTAAAACGCTAAATAAATCTCAACAATGAAATAATTAATTTATTGGGAGGTATATGATAGCTTGTAAATCAATGAGTTAGTATGTATACCTTCAAAACACAGGGGCGTTTTTCAAACATACATGTTCAGTTATGTTATTTGACTTTTCGTTTGTAAGACCCACCCAAATCGTTTTTAAAATCAATAGTTAGCACCAATTGAATGGAACACTTATTGGTGATTAATCTATCCGCTTTCTTTAGGTATTTTATTTAAGTATGTAAATACTTGCTTTATTAAATGATGCAGATTAAAGGTTTTAAACTCATGTAGGGGTTATGGGGTAGTTGGCTAGCAGGTTTAAGTGCTTCATGGATATCCTTAACTCTGAGATAATATGGTATTTTGTTGTATTGTAATTGCATTTTAGATAGCACTTTCGATTTCTTATGAGTAGTTAATGTGCTTTATGGTGGATAACACAATAGTTCAGAACCCAAAGTTAGTTAGTGGTCAATCAAGTGGGGGTATTGGTTATTAGGCTTAGACTTGTACTCCCAGGGTAAACATTCCATGCATGTTCCTCAGTGTCTAAGTGGTAAATTAATTAATAGGAGTTAGATGTCATCAATGGTAGGGCTATGTATGTTCATAAAAATGATTGGTGGGAGAGATTAGGTATTTTTGGGATGCTGAAATATGGTTATTCAGTTTTAAAAGAAAGGAGAGGGGATCCTGGAAGTTTTTCAGACGAGGGTAGTCATGATGCTACAGTGGCCGCTAGAGTGACAGCCATTGCTATTCAATTTAAACTAATACCACTGTCGGTACTACACAGGGTTTATATTACCCAGTTTAAACCCTGGAGCCTTGGAAAATTACCTCCTCTATCTGTCTTAGGTACAGGAGTGGGTAGGGGTATTTCCTCGATATCATTTGGTCCTGAGGGATGACAACATTGGGCATAGTACTCAGCTGGCCTCTGAGCCCAGATCCCAAGCTTACACTACTTCATATTATAGAGGATCTCGACTCCAGTTAATATAAGTTGGCTCTTCTCCACATGGGGCTGTTGGTAGTGAAAAGAGAAATTACAGAAAAATGGAGGAGTGTGTCATGCCCGTCCCTGGAGAGTTTGGCTTAATGGTTAGATCACTGCATGATCCTTGAGCTGACTGTTTATGAATCTAGAGGCTACCTGAATATGTTACGGTCTGGTCCGATTGGCAAAATTACAGAGGAATTGTTAGAGGTGGAGGGGCTCACATATCTCTGTTGACTGAGACTATTTGATGCATCATGTGAAGGTTAACTAATTGTGATATTAATTCATCTTTAGAACACATGAATATTTTTTTCCCTTGTGTGTACGGTGGGAGGTAAGGTGTCAATCTCGGGGATGGTTATGTATGTTATATAACCTATGAAGTTTCAATGCAATTATATTCCAAAAAGTAAAGACAAAAGGAAAGGATGGCATCAATGGAAAGAGTTGATGGCATTTCGCCAAAATACATGATAGAAAATCAGGCGAAAGGGTATTCAACTTTGAGAAGGATATTAGCAGGGAGAGTAAAGCTTGTAGAGGATGTTGGGTAAAGAGAGGGATCATTTGATATTGCAAAAAGAGAGGTAAACATGCAGTAGTTCTAAATCAAGGTAAAATGTTCTTACAGGATTTTAGCACCATAGTGGGGGAGGCTTGTTGAGAGTGCGTGGCATGCAATCTTAAACATTTAACATGTATAAGGAGACAAGATTATTTACATGTAAGGAATGGGATGAGGAACATAGATGAGGAGGTAATGACCTGGTTATTTGCTAGTAATCTGCATTACGTCAAGTCCTAGTTTTTTTGTCTAAGCCCTTAGTTCCCACCTCTCTCACCCAGTTTGACTGCCCGCAGGGTTTATAGAGAGTTTAGTATGTCAGGAAATGGGCCGGGCTAGTTTAGGCTCAGAGGAGGGGGGCGTATCCTATGTTCGGCCAGTACGAAGTTACCATACTTTTGTTGGATTTGTGTTTTTGGCACAGTAGATAAAAACAGTCTATAAGACAAGACATAACTGCCATTGTAATTAAATGCACCTGGGTTAAAACATACCACTCAATGCTCCCAACCCACAACCAGGCTAACATTACCATAGAAGGGGCCAGAGGCCTTGCTGGGTTCCTGGACTTGGCATGACAATCAAGTACAAAGCACTGTGTTCTAACCCATGCTTCCCAAGTAGGTCCTCCTGCTACTGCAGAAGATGCACCAGGTGGATTTCAACAGAGCTATAATTCTGCCACAAACTTCTGTAACAAAGTATTTCAAAGGGCTTTGAATAAAAGAACCAACTGATGACTCAAGCTGCAAGCCTTTTCTTCTACCTGAAAAGGTCCACCCACACCACTCAAGCTTTGAAAAACGTGCAGTGGCTCCTGTTGGAGTAAATTATTGTATTAATTTCTTACGCATGATTACAAAACGGCGCAGGTAAAAAAGTGGCTGCCTACCGCATTCCAGTGTAATCTGAAATCGGGCACATTAAGTCTAGTCCAATGCCGCTGACAGATGCCTTGTAAAATCAAGACTTGGGAAAGATGTATCATTGAACTGGTCACAGAAACTGGTTGCAATTTGTGATCAGTATTTTTGCAGCTAGAATATAATTTTTCAAACAGACCAATGTACCAATAGGTCAGGTAATACAATTCAAATTTAGAGTTGCATTAGTCCGACGTATCTGATTAATATTAATAAGGCAAGTTGCAAATAGCAACTCAACAAATTTTATATATATATATATATATTCACTGAAAAAACCATAGGTTTCAGGGGCGTTATAGTTAGCTGGACATTTCCCTCGTACAAAACCTTAGAAATTCCCCCGTTATAGTTAGTTCAGCTAACTATAACTTGCACCCCCGCAATGCACTGCTGATGACGTCACATATTACATCACTCATGACATGGTCAATGACATCACTCATGACATCTGAAATGACATCACTGATGACATCACTGATGACGTCATCCATGTGATAAATTAGTGCATATTCTCACACCCTTTGATATACTCAATCAAAATTTCAGACGTTCATTCTCAAAACCATAGATACTCCAATACCAATAACTACATACCCACTCATTGACTCTTAGATCTACACACACATCCACTCACCTGTACAGTCACTCATACTTACAGTCACTCAGTACAGGACTATCATATGAATTTATATACCTACATAGACACTCACACACCACCAATCATCCATAGAGGTACTCTCACACCTAATCAGTCATGCAAATAATTAATCACACTCCCATTTACTCACCTATGCAGTTATAAACACACAAGTTCACTTACTGATAAAAATAGTACCACATTCTTACGCTCTTATACAATCACTGATACAAGCACACACTCATCTATACAGCCACTCTCACAATCGCACACTCTCACATATACCCACTTATATACTCTTACACATATATATGTACTGCCTTTCACATATGTAGTTACTCACACATGTACCACTGAGATATACATTCAATCACTAACACACCCATACATACACTCACCCAACCATACAGTTCCTCACAGATGCACTCTTAAAACCATGCACCCATAGAATCACCCACTCACACATGTATGCACAGTCACACACACCCCACCCACACAAACACTCAGTCACCCATACAGATACTCAGACAACCAATCAATAACCAATAGAGACACTCGTATAGCTATTCACAAAACCATGCAGCCGCTTATACACCAACAGACCGACAGATACAGACATTCACACAGTTTAGTCACTAGTCTGCAGTAAGATACGTTTAATGACTCACTTATAGAGTCAGTCACGCACCTACTAAATCATCCATTCACACACTTAAACACCCACTCATTCTTCCATAGGTTTTTCCCTATATATATATTAAACATATTTAAAATTTACAGAAACACACACTCACTGGATGACGTCATCAGTGATGTCATCAGTGATGTCACTGCCATGTCATGAGTGACGTAATATGTGACGTCATCAGCAGTGCATTGCGGGGGCGCGAGTTATAGTTAGCTGAACTAACTATAACGGGGGAATTTCTAAGGTTTTGTATGAGGGAAATGTCCAGCTAACTATAACGCCCCTGAAACCTATGGTTTTTTCAGTGAATTTCTAAGGTTTTTTAAATGCCAATTCCTAACTATAACGCCCCTGAAACCTTTGTTTTTTTCAGTGAATTTCAAAGGTTTTTTAAATGCCAATTCCTAACTATAACGCCCCTGAAACCTTTGTTTTTTTCAGTGAATTTCAAAGGTTTTTTAAATGCCAGTTCCTAACTATAACGTGCATGAAACCTATGGTTTTTTCAGTGAATTTCAAAGGTTTTTTAAATGCTAATTCCTTTCTATAACTTATCTCTAAAGATGTCATGTTTAATGATTTTCATTGGGTTTCTATATTTTTCAATTTCAGTGTGTCAATTTCATTAATTATGTTTTTTAAAGTTCTTTTTTAACACTATTTTTTTAACCTATTTTTTCATTTAAATCTTTTCAAAATTAAAAAATATAATTTGTTTTTATTGGGTTTTTCCAACATATTTTTTTATATTTTAACTATATGTTCAAAACTTTATTTAATGTTTTTTTTTTTCCATGTTTTTTGGATCCGCGCACCCAACGCGTTAGGAACCACTCACCCAACGCAAGAGAATCCGTGCACCCAACGCGATAGGATGCGCGCACCCTGCGAGCATTTCGACGTTTAAAAAAAAAAAGGGGGGGGCTCCATGGAGTCCTTCTGGGACCCCCTAAGCAGATCTAGAGGGTCAGAGTATTTCCACTCTGCCCCCTTTATATGTTTTACACACTTATTCCCCTTGCTTCTTCAGCCTCGCTTCTACCGAGGCAGAAAATTGCCGCCAACAGTTCCTGGTTTCGAATGTAGACAGACACTCGACAGCCAATTAGCATTCAGCGCGTGATCGTCAGGGTGCGCTCTCGGTTCGGGGAGGGTGCGCTTACGGTGCGGTTGGGTGCGCGGATCCTCCCCATCCATAGATATCACTAACTTTTTTACCCTCATTTTCTCAGGAACTACTGAACAGATTCCCACCATTTAGGCAAAATGCACGAGTCTGAACTGAGGACTACCTCTTTGCCAAATTTGGTGTAATTCCGTTCAGCAGTTCGGGCTGTAGCTGCGACAACAGATCCTATGGGAAATTGCATGTGGAAAACGCGTTTTGACACCCCCCTTTTTTCTCGGCCCCCGCATGACGAATCACCACGAAACTTTCAGGAGCGGAGCGGAGCGGAGCTGGCCAAAAGTTTGGAAAATTTTGCGAATATTCGTCAATCGGCGCCGGACTTATTGGGAATACAATGTTGCGGATTTCCTATGGAAAATAGGTCCTAACTATAACTATCTACTGGCGCACGCCAGTAGATAAATATATATATATATATATATATATATATATATATATATATATATATAAGCCACAAACGACCTTGTTTTCCGGAATCCGTGTCCCATAGGCAGGTGGCGAGTAAAAACCGAGCAGGTCTCCCGGTAATTCAATAAACTTACAGCGTCTTCTTCATAGAAGGACTCGCACTCAGGAGGGAAAATCAACTGTTTATTTAGTCTCTCGTAACGCGTTTCGTCAGTGAAACTGACTTGATCACACGAAGTGTACACAAAATGGGAGGTATTTACATAGCTGGAGAAATAAACGACAGACAAAAGTTTGTCTAGTGGTGCCTGTGACTTTGGCGGCCATTACTAAACGTCAAAAAATTGTGTCAAACTATACGATTTCATGACCATATAGCTGGATGTATGCTGTGTCAACAGGATAATTGTAACACATATTATTTAAAGTTGTATCTACAGTAGTGTATCATCGCAAAGGACTGAAAACCAGCTATAAGTACACATTATACTTGGCATAGTGCCAAAATGAAAATAAATACACAAATAGTGTGTCATCGCTAGTATTATGCATCAATAATCGACAATTAGATAAAGGCAAAAAATCTAGTGCAGAAAGGTTATCCTAAAATGGGATGCAAGAGCCTGGTCACATAAAGTACCTTAGAGTTATATATATATATATACATGTCACTAACTTTGAAAAGTAATTACTTAATCGCGTATAATACTTAAGTGTATATACATGTTTCTAACTCTGGAAAATAAACGTACGTATATATACATACTTTGTTTGGGATTAAAAAAAATAATAATAATTAAATTGTTCTCTAGAAGAAAAATGGACCCCGTTGCCTTACTTACAGCTCTGTGCTGTCTTCTTGTGCCCTTCTGAGAACAGAGTGTGATGTGAAGCATGGATAGCGCTGGACACAAATATAGATATATATATATATATATATATATATATTCTATATATATATCTATATCTATATATCTATCCACCAAAGATTCCTCTCCCGCGAGAGAAAAGAACCAGAGGGACACAACGGGGAGCCTTTGGAGAACACTTTATTGCTGCATGGAGGGCATGACGCGTTTCGGGTTGAGTCCCTTTATCAAATGCCAAACACCTGAAACTGCTCCCTGTTGCCTTTCAAGTTATCCATTTTACTCCCATTGGTGGGAGCCCAGCAGAGTCAACCAATCGCAGTAGCACTTCTTCGCAGTCCCTCTGCTGGACCACGACTCCCAGAAAGCACCATTTCGGCTTGCAGGTACGTGCTTTGGCCTGTTGACCCCTTGTAACCCAAAGTGAGTGCTGGTGATGCATGAACAAGCGTGTGTGGGTGCAGATTAAGATTGCAAGTGTCCTTGCCGCACAAAGTCCTCTCCAGGGCCCCCTTAGACGTCTCACCGCAATGTATAGGTCCAGGCAGTCTCGGAGGCTCTGCAGCAATGTACCAGCCTCTCCGTGTAATCACGAACTGTTTCACAGCGATGTTTTGCTCCATTCCTAGACGCGGGGGCCAGGGCTTTTCCAATACCTTGGAGTCCAAAAAGCTAGAAAGCTGGTGCCCTTCTCGCTCTGGCCACAGATGAGACGGGTCCCTCTAGCGCGCCTAGGGCATTGCGCGCAACACATCCACCAAAGATTCCTCTCCCGCGAGAGAAAAGAACCAGAGGGACACAACGGGGAGCCTTTAGAGAACACTTTATTGCTGCATGGAGGGCATGACGCGTTTCGGGTTGAGTCCCTTTATCAAATGCCAAACACCTGAAACTGCTCCCTGTTGCCTTTCAAATTATCCATTTTACTCCCATTGGTGGGAGCCCAGCAGAGTCAACCAATCGCAGTAGCACTTCTTCGCAGTCCCTCTGGTGGACCACGACTCCCAGAAAGCACCATTTCGGCTTGCAGGTACGTGCTTTGGCCTGTTGACCCCTTGTAACCCAAAGTGAGTGCTGGTGATGCATGAACAAGCGTGTGTGGGTGCAGATTAAAATTGCAAGTGTCCTTGCCGCACAAAGTCCTCTCCAGGGCCCCCTTAGACGTCTCACCGCAATGTATAGGTCCAGGCAGTCTCGGAGGCTCTGCAGCAATGTACCAGCCTCTCCGTGTAATCACGAACTGTTTCACAGCGATGTTTTGCTCCGTTCCTAGATGCGGGGCCAGGGCTTTTCCAATACCTTGGAGTCCAAAAAGCTAGAAAGCTGGTGCCCTTCTCGCTCTGGCCACAGATGAGACGGGTCCCTCTAGCGCGCCTAGGGCATTGCGCGCAACACATCCACCAAATATTCCTCTCCCGCGAGAGAAAAGAACCAGAGGGACACAACGGGGAGCATTTGGAGAACACTTTATTGCTGCATGGAGGGCATGACGCGTTTCGGGTTGAGTCCCTTTATCAAATGCCAAACACCTGAAACTGCTCCCTGTTGCCTTTCAAATTATCCATTTTACTCCCATTGGTGGGAGCCCAGCAGAGTCAACCAATCGCAGTAGCACTTCTTCGCAGTCCCTCTGGTGAACCACGACTCCCAGAAAGCACCATTTCGGCTTGCAGGTACGTGCTTTGGCCTGTTGACCCCTTGTAACCCAAAGTGAGTGCTGGTGATGCATGAATATATATAGAGATATAGAGATAGATAGATTTGAGAGTTGCCAGTGGTCCCCTTGGACCACAGTCTACTGCCTCAAAAACTTTTTAAAACATTTTGTTTTTAATTCTCAAAATTTGGGAATTAGTTACCACCCTAACTTCGGGGTCAATCACTTTCAAATGGTTTGCGATCTGATGTATGGCTGCAAATCGTTGATACATATGGATAGTAATCACTATTTTGAAGGGACCCCTACAACACACCCGTTCCAATTCTTTTACATTTCTAAAAACACTTTAAAAGTAAGTAAAACGTTATCAATTCCTAAAATGGGTTTAGTACATAGCAAATAACATTTTACAGTCGCAAACTCCAATTTGGAGTATTCTCAACTATAAAAACGTTTAGTACACGTGGTTTTTTATTAAGTGTTTCTAACCTTTGATGAATTCAGTGGCAGCTCCTCCGCAAAGGCGAAGGAGCGATGCCCCACTACCTTCAAGCAGGAGAAAAAAGGAAAAAATAAAATGATAATAAGGTAATGTTGTTATCATTTTATTTGTTTCCTCCAGCTTTGGCAGCTTGCGTGAGGGGATGGGGCTGAAGAGCAGGGGTGGAGGGTACAACCCTCCTAAGTGCGCAGTGACTGTTGGTCGGCCTCTCGGGCCGCCCAAACTAGTTATGCACACTTTCCTTGTTCTCCATGCAGGCTGCATTACAGCTTGCATGGAGAACATACCTCCCCTACAGCCCTTGCCTGAGTGCCTTGGGACCCAGCGGGAAGTTAAGTGTTTTGTTTTTTAAATTGTTGTGACTTGTGCACCCCCTACCCCTGCGCCCGCCTACACCCCCCTCCTTCACCCCCTTCCTTCACCCCCTTCGAGCCGTGCCGGCCGCCCTTGTGTGAATTTAGGGTTTAATGGAACCAAATAAGGTTTATCATATTGCACCCCTATTAGTAAATAAGTTTAAACATACATAGTGGCTGGATCATTAATTATTAAAGTTATTATTAACCATGCAGTGACACATCAGATCTGGATCTACAGTGTGTGCCAGCATTGAATCAGGTAATAGACCACTCTGTACGTAAGAGTTGGGTGAAGATGACTGATTTTGAGAAGAAATATTTTATGTCTTGTTAGAAACAGCCTAGGTATTTAATTCCTGGTTTTTATTAATCAAGGTACAATATCTCAGTTCGCAAAGCTGGTGTTTTCAACGCAGTAGACTAGTTTGGTCAAGCTTTGAGCCGAATAATAGCGGAGTATCCAGCTTTTGCTGTGTTATTGATCCTCCCATTTATCAAAGGCTATCTGAATTAGGATTTCATTTGGATAGATCTATGTTGTTAATTAGTGGGGTGGAACTGTTTTATGCAGCTATTATTGATAAATATGTAATTAATACCATGAGAATACATTATTTAGTTTGTGAATGAGATTCCTAAAAATGTTTGCTGGTGGGAGAATCTATTTGTCTATGGAACATTCTATTTGTGAGCTTTCATGTGCAGTGCTCATATATGACCACTTCGTTCCTGTGAAAATAGATTTGAAAATATTAAGGAGATGGTTACACCAAGAGTCCTATTTCTTGGTCTAGGGCATGGATTGCCGGGTGTGGGAACACTGTGGACTGAGTAAACTCAATTGCAGGTCCAGGCAGGGTCAGTGCACAGGTGCAATCTGGGTACTGCTGGATCCCCCTCCTGGGCACCCGGGAGGGTGGTGGTGAAGGAACACTCCTCCCCCGCCTGCACATCTTCCCCTCGCTGCATACCCTCTCCCCATTTGCAGATCGCCTCCCACCCTCGACTCGGAGCGATTCTCCCACTCGGCAAATCAAAGCAGAAAAAGAATCCGTTATTTGGTTGGAATACAAATCCTCAGGCATACATTTACCTGGTGAAATTTGGTCCGCATGTTGTTACCCATTCATGGACAATAAATTCACAACTGGAAACACCGCAAATAATGCATCTCCACAGGCTTTATGACCCATTTATGAGTTTCATTGCACGGTGAGGGGGTACTATTACTGGCTGCTGTCAGTGATTCCAGACCTAATATTTTCGACACCCCTGCAATGCAACTTGTAGGCTGGCTCATAAAGATTGTAGATGCAATACTCCAGACCTTTCCAGTTGTGAGCATAGCTTTGTGTTACATTTGCCAGCTCCACATTTTTCAAGTGTGAAATAGAAAACATACTGAGGCAAGTGACAGATGGTAGCTAGTTTATGTTTTTAACTGCAGATCTCTAGTGTTAAGGTTCCTCAGAGTACAAGGGAGTTCTGAGTGTGAGGATTTAAAATTGCCTGATGGTGATATTGACCAGAAAGTGAAGTAACTGACATGAGGCAGGTCCTTTTTTGCTCTCCACAATGGTTTAACCTTTTTGAAGCTCCACAACCGGACTTGGGTGAAGTATGTGCCCAATATGCCATATCTGTGGCAAAGTACACCTTTGACTTGACATTTCCACAACCTGGAATTGCGGGACGTTTAAAACAAAGTGGTTGAGAGGCACCTGAAAATATTTCAGTCCAGTGTAGAGGCTGGAGGGCTACTGAAGACCTGCAGGCAACCAGTCCATCAGGAACCAAAACTAATTGATGTTGCTGAACAGGTCATGTCCTAAAGTGCTATGCAGCATTTAGGAGGACTACCCATTATTCCCAGTTGGTGATTCTTTATGAAAGAGAGTAGGATGGTTTGAGGTCCATCGCCCTCTGCGAATTCCCACCAAAAGAAATGCAAGTGAGAATAAAATTGTTTACTTTATTGCTAGCAAGCTTTCATAGAAGAAGTTGCATTGTTTATGGTGATTTAAATCTTCTTATTGCTAGAGTGTCAGGACACTATAGATGGGTAATCATAGTTAACATCATAACCTTAGAGCAAGTTAGATCTGAAGGTGTGCAGAAAGAGGCATTCACATGATGCGGACACACCCTGAACGGCATGGAGTGAGGTGAGACTAAAAGGACTCCAGAGAGATGGACTCACAAGCTCTGTTGTTATAGTCCAGGTACCTTATATAGGCGCAGGTAAACATCACAACCTTTCACCTATATTCCTCCCTACATTACATGCAAAATCGGTTCTTAGGCACTGACCTTTTACCTAGATATGACATTGCATTCAGAACGCGGGTTTGTCCCTGGTTCGATTCTCATACATTATGCATGAGGCTTCTTGGAAGCACAGCAGGACTCACAGCAGGACGAACATCTCTTGCATAATATCTATGTTAAAGTTCAGGTCCGACGTCATCCTTTTGGCCGACACAGTAACACAGCAAGGTAGGACCCCTGGGGAGACCTGTGGGTATATATACCTCATGTCTTGCTTAGAGAGACAGAGGAGACCTTGACTTCCCGGCTGACACACTGACCAGAGACGCTGAGGTTCCTGCATGCAGACGCTCTAGCTAGCAGTGGTCTAACATCCCTTGCGGGGTGTCCAACTCGAGAATAGGATGGGGTCCCACATTCTCTAATTCTCAGGTAATGGGGTGGACTAGATCCTAGAGGGATTCTTGGCATAACACCTATACAGATACTAGGTACATTTGTGTATATCTAGTTATAGAGACATCGTAGGAGTAGGCTCTTATTATCATGTATTCTATGTACTTGTATATATTCATGATTACTGCAACATGGTAGAGGTATACCATCCCTTTACTTTTTGCTAATCATATAGCTCTGCTGCTGTCTAATGGTTGTTGCAGCTCATCTATTCTACACTAGAATAATAACTCTTCAATTAATCCTTATTGAAACGCCCAGACTGTTTATTCTGTGTATCTCTGAGACAAACTAAGTGAGCATGAGTGAATGAGCGAAAGTAGCATATTGTTTCCACGATCCTAAAGGATCAGGGTTGTCCTGTTCTGAGGTTCCCAGAAACTATTCTCTCCCCAATAAGAGGAGATTTTAGTGGCACTGTGAGCTAGCTAACGCAAACAGGCTAACGTATCTGGTGGGGGTGCTCGGAACCAGTCTGCCACCAAACCCATAGCTTATGTTATCCGAACTCGCGGATCCTGTATAGGTTATATAGGAACTACAGGACACTGTAATATGGAACAACTACACAATAGCACTTTAAACGTTTGGCGAAGCTGGGGAAAGGCTTACCGTTGCCAGTGCTTGGGGTGTGCCACTTGTGATTCAACATTGGGGAGAGGACGTATTCTTACTGGTCGACCTCGAAGCTGGTGAACCATGTTCGAGTCTCGGCAGCGACACTCAGCATCCTGTGAATCTGGGCAAATCACTTAATTTCCCCGTGCCTAACAAAAATGAATGTGTTTATTTGTAACGAAACTGGTGCTCATGTAAAGCGCTCTGATACCGGATATCTTCGGGTCTAGTTTGTGCTATATAAAAGTCTTGGGGGAAAAAAACATGACATGCATGTGTTGCAGGCTCGGTGCCTACAGCTAACCTCGTTTATGTTCGTTTGATGATGATAGGAAGATGAGTGTTATAATGCGAACCTGTAATTTTACACAATAGCTGACTTCTCTGCATTGTGAGAAAGAGACCAGGATGAGCTATAGTTTAGGAGATAACTATTAAGGTAATTTTTATCCTCCTTTACATGTGCATCATATTTTAATTATGTTTCCAAAGAAAAAATTTAGTTTTCACAAGTGCATACTGTTAGTTTAGCATGCTAATCAAAGCATGTGTTGCCTCCTGTGATAAATGTCTTCTTTTCGCCTTACAGTAATACTGAAACCCATGAATATGTCTCTCTGTAATGTTGAATCACAAATATATTTTCTCTTTCAGTATGCCAGACAGGGGTGGATTCATACGGATGCGTAAGTATTATAACGGAGTAAATGAGTTACTTAGTTCATCTAAAGCATAAAGCAAATTGCTTGTGTTGTAAGGTTCCAGGCAGAGAGCTGAATATCTTTATTGTATTGCAGAGCTGGCACCTAGTGCAGTACTTTGATGAGTAAATTGTTGTGTTGATGAGTAAATTGTTGTGTTGGCTGGAAGTCCTGAGATTGGCAATATTTCTTTTGTGATTTGGCAAAAATCCATATTAGAAGAATTAGAAAATTATTTCACGGGTTCTTCAAACTTGTGTGTTGCCAGTAGCAAGGACTAATGTTCAGAGCAACTCAAAAACAAGACGGCATTTAAATGGCTATTTGAGACTTCAGTGACAGCTAGTGGAAAAATCAAAGTCTGAAGAATGAGACTGCTTCTTTTGTTTGTATTCGAAAGTGTATCCTGCTGTCAATCAAACCTGTTAGAACTCTCAGTTAAGCAGTTTTGAAGAGATTATGGTTGCGTGCATGTGTTTCCACATCTAATGAAATGCTATTGCAATCCAGTCAATTCTAGTTGCCTCCTGGAACTAGCTTTTACTCTATAATGGTGTCCATTTGTTTCAGATGGCATTTTTAATAAGTAGGATGACCATACATTTTTGTGCAGGGTAGTTCTGATAGGGTGTTCTAGCTGCAGATTACTCACCTTTTGAATGTTTCACAGGCGTTAGACTGGATCCAGAAACATTTCAGCAGTACCTCTGCATGCCGGAAGGTGGCTCCTTGCAGCTCTGCACTGGCACCGTTCTGCTCCAGAAATGACATGCAAGGCATGTGCAGGCACCACTCCCACATGCTAACATCAATTATTTTCTTTTTGCACTTCCAGATTCGGATCAGAAGCTCCCTCTTGTCTCTCAGAGACATTTACCTCGAACTTCTTCGAAAGGAAGGTGCACCAGGAAATAAAAACAATTCAGTTTTACAAGATTGAGTTCATCATCTTCCTTTATTATTCCAAAATATTGCACAAAAGGTTTTAAAAAGTCAGCCAACGCGTTTAGTTCCTGGATGCCTAGGAAGTTCATTAGGGCTGAAACAATCACATAAAAGACAATAAAAATCACCACATATAAAACATGTAAAATGACATTCCATACTAACAAAAAGTCATACAACACATTTGGTCTCATAGAGATCACACCCTAATTTACAAGTAATTGGCACATAACACACCACACACAAGTCACACTGGAGATAGTTTACCACTAAGCAACTCACAAGTACATATATTTAAAGTCATCATGAATCCCATAACACTCCCAATTAGTTTAAAAATTCAAACCAAATACACCCACCTATATACAAGTATTAATTACATATAGAATTTTAAACAACATCCTATCCCACCTCATGAGAGTGTACCATGAAAACATACGTTTGAATAGTCAGCAACATAGTAATAGAGAAAGAGGAACACGAAAGCAACCTGGTTGAAATGTCTGCACGTCTTAAAAGGACAGTTACGCTCTACTAATTGTTCATGATAATAAAGATTCCAAGCCACTAGTGTAGCATAACGGGCACTCTATTTCTCATATATGTTGTTATTTGCAGATGGTTCTCACCTTAATGTGTAGTGTAGAGTATTCACAGTAGTTTGAAAATATTGGTTGTAGTACCATCCTATGGCAAACGTCATATCACAGGGGTATATTCATCCTGTCCACAAATGGTGTAAGGGGCCCAAATCATGCCCAGCTCGAAACCTATATGGGAAAGAAACCTTTAGCCCAATCATGTAAAAAGCCTCACATTGCGAGTATAATAGGTAAACACGCAATTGGGCCAACATTGAGTGAGTCGTACACCTACCTCTATCCTATCACCGATGCTGTGGATGCCCAGAATAAATGGTCACCTGAGTTTTCCAACCTTACACACTGGCATTGCCGAATAAAAAGTAAAAGTCATCACCATACTCCAACACACGACAGCCTTCTGAGTAATCCAAAATTGGTTAATAATTGGAAAGGCATAGCCAACTCAAACCATCAGTATGTTCTGCTTGATGAGAGTTAATCAATACAATTTATAGTCGCATTTCCCCAAACGTCATATCATAGGGCATATCTATATAACTTCTCCCTACCACCATTAAGCGTTCCAAAATAAATTGTTTAGTATAATTCTGACGAACAATAAATAAAAGCGGACATGAATATATATAAAACAAACCATCTCTCTGCATCACATAAAGGAGACATAAATCCAGCCAATCAGTGTTCATCCCAAAGTTCGTACTTGGCCACAACGAGACCAAGAATGTCTCATCCACGTAGTCACACCTAGTGTGCCAAAGCGGCTCGATTTCAAATCAGTGTTTATCCCAAAGTTCGTACTTAACCATACCAAGACCAAAAATGACTCGTCTATGTAGTCACACATAATATGCAAAAGCGGCCCGATGTCCCCACCTCCTTGACATACCCCAATACGCCTTCCCTTTTTTGCATCGATAAACATCCATTCCAAATACGCTTACCCGAGTTCTGTAAGCTATCGAAAGTATCCTGCGGTCTGTATTCAAACGGACGCGTCATATTTCCTCGTTATAAGGACTAAAAAGACATAATGTGGTACGCCTACATGAACTGGAAATGTGAGGTCGGTCAGGTGATCAGGTGAGCAACCGAGGAAGCCACGATGGAATCGCAGTCTCCCCCCTAATTTCCTATGTGTAATGTATACAATGTACAAATAGATGCCAATGTCATCTATAAATACATATCCAACTAAATTTATCTAATAAAGTGAAAATGTATATGTTAATACAGATCCCGGTGGGGACTAGTATGTATTGTATTGTATACATCTGATGTGATACTCCTACACATACCGGAGAAAAAATGCGGGTCACGTGGTAAGGGGAGCAACTAAAGACGCCATGATGGGATAGTTGTCGTGTCCCACAGTCCCATTGTGTTCTATATATATCAAACACATTCAAACACCAGTGTTGTCTATAATTAGATATCCAGCCAAATGTAACTGGTGAAGTAGAAATATGTGCTGAAGTGAACGAAGGTGGAGGGCACATTTGTAATGAATCCAATATATCCTGTGTCAGCCTATTGCACACACTATAACTGTTAGCGGCAACCATGATTCAGAAGCCGCCACGTTGGAGACTCAATCAATCAATCAGGGAATTGTAAGCGTGCTACTCACCGAGAGGGTCTCAAGGAGCTGGGGGGGGGGGGGGCGGGGGGGGATGCAGATCCATACAGCCGAAGAGCCAGGTCTTGGGGGGGGGGGGGGAGGGGGGGGGGCGTGTCTGATGTCTGTCAGTAGTTTGTTTGAGGTCTTGGCTGCAATGTGAGAGAATGATCTTTTGCCTGCTCTGTGGATGCACGGGGTTTCAGCTAGTGCGAGGTTGGCGGATCGGAGGTTTCTATTGGGTACATGGAAGTTTATTCTGTTGTTGAGGTATTTGGGTCTGTTGTTATGTAGGCATTTGTAGGCGTGAGCGAGGATCTTGAAGGTGACTCTCTTCTCCACGGGGAGCCAGTGGAGCTCGGCAGGTGCTGGCTGATGTGTTCGTGCCGGGGGGGTGGGGGGGGGTGGTGGGGGCGTGTCTGATGTCTGTCAGTAGTTTGTTTGAGGTCTTGGCTGCAATGTGAGAGAATGATCTTTTGCCTGCTCTGTGGATGCACGGGGTTTCAGCTAGTGCGAGGTTGGCGGATCGGAGGTTTCTATTGGGTACATGGAAGTTTATTCTGTTGTTGAGGTATTTGGGTCTGTTGTTATGTAGGCATTTGTAGGCGTGAGCGAGGATCTTGAAGGTGACTCTCTTCTCCACGGGGAGCCAGTGGAGCTCGGCAGGTGCTGGCTGATGTGTTCGTGCCGGGGGATGCAGAGGACGAGTCTAGCCGCAGTGTTCTGTATTGTCTGGAGTTTGCGGAGTAGGGACTTGTTAATGCCGGCGAGAGAGCGTTTCCAAAGACCAGTCTGCTGGTGATGAGTGTGTGGGTGACTGTCTTCCTTGACTCCGGGAGGGATCCATTTGAAGGTCTTTCGGAGGATGCAGAGGGTGTTAAGGCAACTTGAGGTGACGGTGCTCACCTGTCGGTTCATGGCGAGTGATGAATCGAGTACGATGCTGAGGTTTTTGGCATGGTCTGAGGGGGTAGGTGGGCTTCCGAGGGTGGTGCCCCTCCAGGTGTTGTACCAAGCTGAGGGGGTGGTTCCAAGCATGAGGACTTCTGTCTTTTCGGCGTTGAGTTTTAGGCAGCTGTTGGTCATCCAGACTGCGACGTCCTGCATCCCTCTCTGGAAGTTGAGTTTGGTGTTGGTTGGGTCTCGGGTGAGGGAGAGTATGAGCTGGGTGTCGTCGGCGTAGGATACGATGTTGAGGCTGTGTTGTCGGACGATGGCTGCGAGGGGGGTCATGTAGATGTTGAAAAGGGTTGGGCTCAGTGGTCACCCCTGCGGGACACCGCAGGTGATTTCCGTGTGGGTGGAGAGGAAGGGCGGTAGTCTGATCCTTTGGCTTCTTCCAGTGAGGAACGATCGGATCCAGTTCAGGGCAGTTCCTTGTATGCCGGCGTCGTGTAGTCTGTCGATCAGTGTGCGGTGAGAGACGGTGTCGAAGGCTGCATACAGGTCGAGGAGGATGAGGGCTGCGGAGTGGCCTTGGTCCAGGAGGGTGCGGATGTCATCTGTGGTGGCGAGTAGGGCGGTCTCGGTGCTGTGGTTGCTCCGGAAACCGGTTTGGGATGGGTCGAGGGCGGCGTTCTCTTCGATAAGTCGTGTCAGTTCCCTGTTGACTGTTTTCGCTGTCACTTTGGCTACAAAGGGGAGGAGCGAGATGGGCCGGTAGTTCTTGAGGCCGGTGGGGTCGGCCTTGGGCTTCTTGAGCAGGGGTCTGACTTCTGTGTGCTTCCAGTCATCTGGGAAGGTGCCTGTTGAGAAGGTGGTGTTGATGGTCCGCTGCAGTTCAGGTGCAATGGTGTCTGCGGCCCTGTGGTAGAGGTGCAGGGGTCGTGGGGGCCCCCGAGTGGATGCCTTTTGTGGTCGTGGCTGTGTCCTCGGTCTTGATAGGTGTCCAGTTGGAGATGGTGGGCTGGCTGGTGTCTCTGTGGGGCGGGGGTCCGGCTGTTGCGTCTTGTGGGCGGTCGACAAAGTTGTCGTAGAGTGTTCTGATCTTGAGGTGGAAGTAGGTTCCAAGCTTGTCGCAGAGGTCTTGGGATGGGGTGATGTCTGTGGCTTCGCTGTGTGGGTTGGTGAATTCCTGACTGACAATGAAACGTGCCTTGGAGTTGGCGAGGTTTTTGTTGTGGATGATATTAGTTTTGGTTCTTCTGAAATGGATGTGGTAGTCAGTCATGGCGCCTTGTAGGTGGAATAGCTGTCGGTTGTCTTGGGGTTTCTCCAGTTCTTTTCCAGGCGTCTGCAGATGTGCCTGGCTTCTTGGAGATCGGTGGTGAACCAAACAGCTTTCCTGTGGCGCTGTTTGCCCGGGTTGCGTAGCGGGGCGAGATCGTTTTGGCAGTTGGAGACCCAGGTGTGGAGTGCTCTGGCTGCGATGTTTGAGTCGGATGTCCAGGTGGGGTTGTCTCGGATGAGGGTGGAGTTCAGTTGCTCGTTGGTAACCTCGCTCCAGTTCCTTTGTGGTGCGCGGGGAATGGTTTTGGTGCCTTGGGTTTGTCGACAGTGAAGTGAATGCCATGATGGTCGGTCCATGGTGGTTGCGTTGTGTGGCTGAAGTGAACGCTGTTGCCTGAGGCGAAGATGGGGTCGAGGGTGTGTCCTGCTCTGTGCGTAGGTGTGGTGACGAGTTTGTTGAGATCGATGTTGGCAAGGATGTCCCGTAGGATGATCGAGTTGGCGTCGCTGGGGTTGTCGAGGTGGAAGTTCAGGTCTCCAATGAGTATGTAGTTCATGGATGCTATGACGTGAGGTGCGATAAAGTCTATGATGGTGGCGGCGAAGGGTTTCCTGGGGCCGGGGGGGGGGGGGTCTGTAGACAAGGGTTCCTCAGATTGTGGTTTAGGGGCTGGTCTGGATCTGGAAGTGCAGGTGTTCGGCGGAGGGGCAGATTTCGCTGGAGGTGGTGAAGTGGAGGGTGCTGTTGTGGGCGATGGCAAGGCCCACTTCCAGGTGTTTGGAGCTGTCCTTCCTCTGGATCTTGTATCCGACCAGGATGGCGGTGTTGATGTCGGGTGCTGAGGCGGCGTTGTTCCAGGTCTCTGTGAAGACGGCGATGTCGGGCGAGAGGGAGTCGAGTAGGTTCCAGATCTCTATGGCGTGTTTGTGTACGGAGTGCACGTTGAGGAGGATGCATCTCAGGGTGTCGTTGGTGCAGGTGTCGGAGGTCGATGGTGGTGAAGGTCTGGCAGCAGTGGAGGCAGGAGAACTGGCCGTGGGTCGAGTTCGGCGAGGCCTGTTGGCAGTCTCTGAGTATTCCGCAGTTGAGTGCGGGGAGGGCGGCGGAGTCGTAGCGGTGGGAGGACGTGGATTCAGGGTTCCATCCTGGCGCTGGTCGCGGTCGGGTTGCGGACGGGCGCAGGCAGGCTTGCCTTAGGCGCACCTTCGGCACTCCAGCAGCGCGACTGCGCAGCGGCCACCATTAAGTAGGGGAGGGGGGGGCGTGACCAGAGGTAGGGAGGCAGGAGCGGGGGCTGTGTTGGGGGGAGCGGCCGCAGGGGCAACGGCGGCTGGGAAAGTAAGCAAAATTACACTAAGTAATGAATACAATAATGCAGACAATACACTTAATACAGTACAATAATCTGGAGGAGTAAGGAGAAATAAGAACAGTGGCAACAAGGAGAAACACCTTTGGAGCTGGGAAAAGCTGCTGGCATGAACACTGCTCACGGAAGGACCCTACACTGAGGCGATGCGGCGGTGAAGCTGAGCTGCTGGGGAGAGTGCTGGCCTGGACCGGAGGTCAAGGTTTCACACCCCCATATTTCTCCTTAAGTGGTTCCAAAATAAATGTTTAGAGAACTGATGGGGGGAAGGGACTAAAAACACTTTTGCGGATATAACGATGCAAGTTCTTTCGTTTGAGGTTCTGTGCTGATTAGTCTCTAGCACTCAACTTATAGAACTGAATGTGAGGCTTTATGCTTAGGAGTCTTTTTTGTGTGACTCGATGTCTTTGTATGATTGGGTTACGTATATTCACCTTGGACCTCTTCACGTCAATATATGGGTTCTTTCTTTGCTACTTGCTTTTTATATTGTTACCTTGCTATTATTTACTTGCTACACAAACAGGTGTCCGGTTTCTCAATCATAGATAATCACGCCTTCTACCATTTTAAGAATATACTATAGATCCAGTAGTGGTTGAAGTACGTGTCATACTTTGGTCCTTATCAATGTCCTGGTTATTCTCAGTATAATAACCTTAATTGGTTGTCCCTTTTACTTTAGAATGGTGGTGTCTTCCACACTGTAGTATTGTCGTGGATTTGATGATGAGGTACGAATTTAAGTACATAACCTTGGCATTGAATAGAAGTGTTTTAGTCCGTTTCCCCCATCAGTACTCTTAATATTTATTTTGGAACCACTTAAGGAGAAATGTGGGGATATTCCCCCAACGTGGCAGCTTCAGAATCATGGTTGCCCCTTACTGTTATAGTATGTGCTATAGGCTGACACTGGATATATTGAATTCTTTACAAATGTGCCCTCCACCTTTGTTCACTTCAGTACATATTTCTACTTCACCAGTTACATTTGGCTGGATATCTAATTATAGACAACATAGTGTTTGAATGTGTTTTATATATAGAACACAATGGGTCTGTGGGACACGATTACTATCCCATCATGGCATCTTCAGTTGCTCCCCTTGCCACGTGACCGGCATTTTTTCTCCTGTTCGCGTAGGAGTATCACATTAGATGTATACAATACAATACATACTAGTCCCCCACCGGATTCTGTATTAATATATACATTTTCACTTTATTAGATACATTTAGTTAGATATGTATTCATAGATGACACTGGCATCTATTTGTGCATTGTTTACAATACACATAGGAAATTAGGAGGGCAACTGCCATTCAATAATGGCTTACTCGGTTGCTAGCCTCATCACAAAACTGACCTCATATTTCCGGTTCACGTAGGCGTGCCACATTATGTCTTTCTAGTCCTTAAAATGAGGAAATATGGCACGTCCGTATGAATTCAGACCGCAGGATACTTTTGATAGCTTGCAGGACTCGGGTAAGTGTATTTGGAATGGATGTTTATCGATGCAAAAAAGGGGAGGAGTATTGGGGTATGTCAAGGCGGTGGGGACATCGTGCCATTTTTGCATACTATGTGTGACTACATGGACGGACATTTTTGGCCTCGGTATGGTTAAGTACGAACTTTGGGATAAACACTGATTTGAAATCGAGCCGTTTTGGCACACTATGTGTGACTACGTGGATGAGACATTTTTGGTCTCGGTGTGGTCAAGTACAAACTTTGGGATAAAAACTGATTGGTTGGATGTGTGTCTCCTTTATGTGATGCAGAGAGATGGTTCGTTTTATATATATTCATGGCTGCTTTTATTTATTGTGTGTCAGAATTGCACCAAACAATTTATTTTGGAACACTTAATGGTGGTAGGGAGAAGTTATATAGATATGCCCTGTGAAATGACTTTTGGGGAAATACGACTATAAATTATATTGATTAACTCTCATCAAGCAGAACATACTGATGGTTTGAGTTGGCTTTGCCTTTCCAATCGTTAACCAATTTTGGAATACTCAGAAATTTAAAGAGGTATTCCGGGGAGTTTGTGGATATAGGCTGTCATGTGTTGAAGTATGGTGATGAATTTTACTTTTTGTTTCGACAATGCCAGTGAGGAAGGTTGGAAAACTCGGGTGACCATTTATTCTGGGCATCCGTGACAGGATACAGGGCAGGGTACAACTCACTCAATGTTGGTCCAATTGCGAGTTTACTTACTATACTCGCAACGTGAGGCTTTTTACATGATTGGGCTAAAGGTTTCTTTCCCATTTAAGTTTCGTGATGGGTCATGATTTCGGCCCCTTACACCATCTCTGGACGGGATGAATATAACCCCGCGATATGACGAGTGCCACAGGATGGTACTACAACCAATATTTTAAAATATTGTGAATACTCTACACTACACATTAAGGTGAAAACCGTCTGCAAATAACAACATATATGAGAAATAGAGTGCCCGTTATGCTACACTAGTGGCTTGGAATCTTTATTATGATGAACAATTAGTAGAGCGTAACTGTCCTTTTAAAACGTGCAGACATTTGAACCAGGGTGCTTTTGTGTTCCTCTTTCTCTATCACAATGCTGCTGACCTATTTAAACGTATGTTTTCATGGTACACTCTCGTGAGGTGGGATAGGATGTTGTATAATATTCTACATGTAATTAATACTTGTATATAGGTGGGTGTAATTGGGGTGAATTTTTAAACTAATTGGGAGCGTTATGAGATTCATGATGACTTTAAATATATGTACTTGTGGGTTGCTTATTGGTAAAGTATCTCCAGTGTGACTTGTGTGTGGTGTGTTATGTGATTATTACCTGTAATTTTGGGTGTGATCTCTATGAGACTCATAGAGATCCAAATGTGTTGTGTGTCTTTTTATTTGTAAGTATGTAATGTCATTTTACATGTTTCATATGTGTTGATTTTTATTGTCTTTTATGTGATAGTTTCAGCCCTGAAGATGTTCCTATGCTTCCAGGAACGAAATGCGTTGGCTGACTTTCAAAAACCTTTTGTGCAATATTTTTGAATAATAAAGGAAGATGATGGACCCAATCTAGTGAAATTGAATTATTTGCATTTCCTGGTGCACCTTCTTTTCGAAGAATTTCCTGTTCACTGGTCTCCTGTGGCACTGAACGGCGGCAAGTGCCGGAAGCGCATGCACAGGACACTAAACTTTATCAGACTGAATTGAGGTGCAAACACCTGTGGTCGGCCGCTGTTGGCATTGTGTGTATACATTTACCTCGAACCTTCACCTACATTTCTATCATGTGCAAAGGATTTCACCCTCTAAAAAGTCAGCGTTTCAATTCCTGCAGGGACTTTCGCAAACAGATCCCCATCAGGTGTGTCTGTGTTCGAGACATAACTCCAAGGTTTGCTAAGACGGTGCATCAAGAAAAAGTGACACAAAATCTACGTCGCCAAGAGTCCACTACAGGACCTTTCGATGTCCGATTCTACACCCAAAGTTCGCTCTTGATCACATTTCCGGAGTTATCAGAGCTGCTCCAGAGGTCGGTCTTCATCGCATTTTGAGTCCTCATGGAAAAGGTAAAAAACACCTGAAGCTCAAACAGACGAAAAGGCAGTGCCACCCTTCTCACTTCCGAAGGCGTGCTGATTCTGTGGGCTAGTTCTGGCACAACCTGAGTTTTTGGGGACCTCGGCCACGCCACGTCAGATGAAAGAGTTCCACACAGCCATGCTCCTGCTCTTTGGATCCCGGTCAACTCCTCCTGGCGTGCCTTTGGGCCCCAAGGAGCCAAGAAGCCTTCCAACTGGGATACCGCTGGTAAGTTCGTCATCGGCTCCAGCTGGTCCCTTAACGCTTACATTGCCTCTTATTTGGACGTATGCCAACTCACGCCGGCCCTGGGCACATCAACGCCTGTGCTGGCTTTGCCGCCTGCTGTGCCCTACCAGCCAAACCATTTTATCATGCGCTTACAGAGACACAGCCACCTGGTGAGAGGCAGAAACCACTGATTCTTACCAGACTGGAAAGCTATCATGGTTGACTGGTGGGTCCTACAGATTGTTCACAAGGGAAATGCCTTGCCCTTTCTCCCTTCTCTGCCACACCTTCCACTGTCCCCTCAGTGACTGACGAAGGACATCTCTTCTTTTTGTGTCAGGAATGGCCAGCCTTTTTGGTCAGAGGGGCTGTCGAGAGGGTGCCAGTGCCAGAATTAGGGTGATGTTGATATTGCCACTACTTCTTGGAGCCCAAAAAGGACAGAGGTCTTCGGACTATTCTAGATCTGCCCCTCTCAATGTCTTTCTCCTGAAGAAGAAATTCAAAATGCTCACCCTGGCCCAGGTCGTGTCTGCCCTGGAGACTGAATGGTGGAGTTAGATCTGCGGGATGCATATTTCTTGTACCCATCCTGCCAGCCCATCCTTGCTCCCTGCGGTCCATGGAGGGAGAGGAACTATTTCAGTTTGCTGTACTCCCCTCTGGTCTCACCAGCGCCCCTCAGGTGTCCACATAAGTGACAGCAGTGGTAGCAGCACACCTTCGGAGGTCAGGAGTGCCAGTCATCCCCTACTTCTGCGACTGGCTGTTGAAGGCGGGTTCACCCTGGGATGTCATCAACCACATCTCAACTACACTTAATCTTTATCATCTTTGAGATTGACTATTAATGTGTCCCTAACTCTTTCTCAGATCAGATGCTCTCCATCATCAGAGCCGTTCTGGATAAGGTTCTATTTCGTGCCTTTCCAATGGGGAAAAAGAGACGTGGACATTCAGGGTATGATCCCGATCTTTCCTGAATTTCAATTAGGTAGACTCTGAGGCTGCTGGGATTGATGGCATCCCCACATCCTACTTGTTGAGCACACCAGGTAGCATATACAGGCTCGGCAGTGGGATCCAATGTCCGGTGGGCCCAGTATCAAGGGAAGCTCTCCACCCACATTACATTTTCGGAGGAGATTGTAAGAAGTTTGCAGTGGTGGTTACTGGATCGTGATTGGGTCAGTGGCAGACCCTTCTCCCTTCCCTACCCAGAAATGACAGTAATCACAAAGGCATCAGTACTGGTTTTGGATGGCAATCTGGGATAGGTGGAGATCAGAGGACTCTGGTCTCCGCCGAAGTCCTGACTCCCTGTCAACCTTCTGGAGCTGAGGGCCATCCACTTGGCATTTCAAAACCTTCCTTCCGTCCATCAAGGGGAGGCTGGTGCAGATGCTCAGGGACAACACCACCTCCATGTGGTACTGCACCAAATAGGGCCGGTTGGGTATCATAGATCTTGTGCCAAGAGGCCTTGATCCTCAGAAAATAACTGCACCACCAAGATATTTTCCTGGTGGTGAACCATGTGGTAGGCTGATTGAATACAAGGGCTTAGGAGCCCAACCATCTAAGCCTAGCGGATTACGAAAAGCAGCTATAACCAGAGGTTGCACGAGGTCTCTTCTGCAAATGGGGAGAACCTTGGCTCCATCTGTTTGCCACTACCTGGATCACGCAATCTCAGCACTTCTATTCATGTGAGTTTCCAAGACATCTCTCACTTGGAGACGTGTTCCGCCTCCAGTGGAACTCAGGACTCCTGTATGCCTTTCTGCTGATACCTCTCCTGCCTTGAGTTCTCAAGAAGATCAGGACCGACCGAGTCCAAGTCATCTGAGTGTCTCCGTATTGGGCACGGAGAGTGCGGTATCCAGGACTCTTGGCCTTGAGCATAAGGCTGTCCTCCAGGAGGACATGCTGTAACAGCAACATGGCAGGGTTTTGCACCCAGGCCTTTGCAATCTCCATTTTCATGCTTTGACATTAAGCGGTGGTTGATGTCATCTTGGCAGCCAGGTGTCCTTGAATGAAAACTGCAAACTCCTGTTGTTGGAAATAATTTGTGGTTAGGTGTGGCACATGCCATATTGACCCCCATCAGGCCAAGTTATGTTATTTGTTCTGTTTCTTACCTGGCTAAGCTTTGCTTTGGGCACAGTTAAGTGTTATCTTTCTGCCCTCATATAGTTACCATATCACCCCTCATTGTTTAGGTCACCAGTTGTGATGTGATTTTTTTAAAGAAGTGCAACACTTCTTTCACCATCTCCTTTTGTAATGCCCCAATGGGCCCTTAATCTAGTCCTGATATATCTGATGTGCACTCCGTTCGAGTTGCTTCACAGCTGTTCCTTATGGATCCCTACTATCAAGATTGTGTTCCTCATTACCATCACCACGGCGTGGCATGTGAGTGAGCAGCTTCTAACTCTGTGTCACTCCACTATACACTTTCTTCCTCCCAAACAAACTGATTCTGTGTACATGGGCATCTTTCCTGCCGGGAGTTGTTACCCCATTCACGTTGGTCAAACCATCACCCTGCCGGTGTTCTATACTCTGTCTCACGCCTTTAAGGAGAATGAGAGACTTCATTGCCTGGAGCCCTAGAGAGCGCTGAGCTTTTACATATATTGCACCAAAGACCACCGGGTGTACGATCAGCTCTTTCTGTGGTTCCCTGGAGTGAACAAACGCAAGGCAGTGCAGTAAAGAACCATAAGGGGGAGTGGAGGGGGGGCACTTCAAAGACACTGCCTCAGCATATACACAGCGAACTTCACACTAGCCTATTGTGCCCCCAGGCATCCTAGGACCAGGGCAGGCAGGGAGGAAATTCCAGATCATTGTGTGTGAGGAAAAGTCTAGACGTTTCTCCCACTTCAAAGTTGGCATCAGGTATAAGACTATGATCTTCAGACCCACTCTTCAGGACACTCCTGGACCAGTGGATACTACAGAAGAAGGACTGCCCTGCTGCTGGAGGTCTGCCCTGCTCGTCAGAGAAGGAAGACTGAACCTGCTCCCTTCAACCCAAGCTACATGAAGGGGCACCAAGTGTCCGCTGACTGACCTTCTGTTTAGAGCTACAGGGACTTTAAAAACTCCAGAGGCCTCCTGCAGTTGCCCAGCTAGCCTACTACACTGCACCTGCTTGAGCCCTGCAGGCCTCTCCTGGAGTGAGTTCCTGGTCCCCAAGTGGTGCCTCCCAGGTCCTGGACCTTTAGTATGGCATCAGTCCAGCTCCTCTTGCAGATCTCCAGTTCTCCTGATTGGATTTGTGTCCTTTTTGTGTTAAATAATTTCTTACATTTTACTAAATTGGTGTGGGATTTTTCTTGTGTTGTGTTTTCACTATATTACTGTTGTAGTGCTGCATAAATTATTTTTCGCTTTGCCTCTAAGTTAAGCCTGACTGATTTTGTGCAAGCTACCAGAGGGTTAGGCACAGGTTAATTTAGTGACTTTGTGGTTTACCCTGACAGGGGTTGTGGCTGTTGCATGAGGCTGTTGCATGAGAATGGCTTGCACTCCAGTCAACCAACAACCCAATTTCTCACAATATAAAAGGCACAGATTATGTTGAAGTTAGGATGGTGAGTAGGATAGCGAAGCTAGAGCATGGATATTGGGGATTTATGTTGGTGGTAGGAGAGAGCTGTGTGGGCATAGGGATGGTTGGGGTTAGGTTAGGTTGTGGGACACTAGGGGATGGGATATTTGGGATTTGCCTGGGTGGTAAAGAGATGCTTAAGGAGCACAGAAGTGTTGTTATGGTAGGTGGTAGGAATGTGTAGCTATGGTTTGTGATAGTTGGATTAGGCTGGGAGTACATCTGCTAGGGCATAGGTGTCACTTTACAGAAACACTTTTCACTAAATATAATTTCTGCAATGTGTTTTTTACAAGAACAATGTAACGTGTGTGACAATTCAGAATTACCAGTAATGGCAGTAGTAGGAGTATGTCCCACTTCTTCCTCATCATGTTCACTGTGTCTCGTATCTCCTTGTGCTCTGGCATTGCCACATGTTTCTTCACAGGATTGTTGTGGCACAAGCAACACATTAGTATTGAGCAACACACCTAAACTGGTTTGTGCATCATGGTTTCACCAGTACAGTGCAGGAACCATAAATGTTTGTTTAATTCTCCAAAGGCACCCTTAATTGTGCTGCATGTCCTGATGTGTACCCTATTGTATCCTTGATCCAGGCCAGTCTTTGCTTCTTGCAGAGGTGTCATCTGCTACGGTTTCAGATATCCAGTTTGGTCTACATGGGATGCACAGATTGTTGTATGGCAGCAATGCTAAGTACACACACTGATATACTCATATACGTTTCTAATTGAATGAGGATAAATATTGATTTAATGATATGTGGCAGTGACATGTCACAATTGAGTTTGCATGCTAGCACTAATTCATGATTTTATTGTCTCCCCTGTGCCCTCTCCACTCTGGTCACACACAAGCTTTCTTTCGTCTAACCATTGTGTGCAATAGAATCAGCATGTGTGGATGACAGTTGATTCCTTCATGGACAAGTATGGTTTGATGATGGTGGAAGCAAACAGATTCTGCTCACCAAATCCTTGTCTTCAGTGGCCTTCCAAAGTACCCGGGTTTGACATGTGAGGCACACGGGAGGTACTACAATTTCCAGCTTGCCACATCACTGTGCATGTGTCTTGGAAAGGTGAGAACAGGTGTCCGAAACGATACAATCATGTCCGGGCACATGGGACTCCGACGTTCTACTCAAAGTGTTTCAGGAAATTAGTAAATAGCCCAGTGATTATTTGGATTATGATGGAAAAGGGAGTAGCATTCAAGTGGGTAGAATAATATGAGGCAAAATGTGTTGATTTGAAAAGGACGTTAAACTGCTGGTATTATGAATAGTTGTCTGAGGGTGGGGCATGGCTTGAGCCCATGCAAGAGGGCCGCATAGCCCTGTAGCTCCACCGCAACGAGGAGGGAGAGGGCGCTCAGCAGACTCAGATCTGCACACCAACACCCTTTACGCTTCAAAAAGTGTTCCGTATGAACATTAAAGAAACTTGAAGGTAAAGGAACTTAAAACTACTTATGTAAAGAAAGCTGGCACCCCTGAGTCCAACCAGTGACCTTGCCATTGGTCGCCCACAACTCTAGTGTACCAGTTCCTGCTGCCTGCCAGTCCCTGCTGCCTGCCAGTCCCTGCTGCCTGCCAGTCCCTGCTGCCTGCCAGTCCCTGCTGCCTGCCAGTCCCTGCTGCCTGCCAGTCTTTGCTGCCTGCCAGTTCTTGCTGCCTGCCAGTTCTTGCTGCCTGCCAGTCCCTGCTGCCTGCCAGTCCCTGCTGCCTGCCAGTCCCTGCTGCCTTCCAGTTCTTGCTGCCTTCCACTTCATCCTGCCTGTTGTAACCTGGAAGAGATGTCTGTGTCCTGCTACCTGCCTGTCGTGTTGCCTCTTTCTCTTGCTGCTTTAAAGAGGTGTCACTTCTTTGCTGCCTGGTGAGAGTGTTTCCAGAAAGTGCAGATTCCCACAGCAGTGACCGGTTCCTGCTCCTCGTTTTTCTACTGCCTCCTGCTTTAAATGTACTTTTTCCGTCCTGATCCTCAGTAACCTGCATTGGGACAGTATCATTTGTGACCTAGATATAAGCTGCGAGCACTTAAGTGCTAGATTTTACCTGGTTTGCCCAAGTCCTAGATTCTACCTGGTTTGCCCCAACTTGTCTGTTGCAAACTCTGCCGTCTACATTTCAACTACACTGGAGCTACAAACCCTGCCCGTGTTTTTGCGCTTGCTCGGTATCTCATTTTGCAGTGTTTCTTTCATTGCCTGCACTGTGTTGATTGTGGAATTTGAGTTTCTGCCAGGGCACTTTCTTTTGGGACCCGTTTTAGCCGATGGCAAGACATTCCTGCGGTGAGTTTTTATGTTTTTTTTGTTTGTTTTTGTCACTTTCTTTGACATTATTAAAGGCAACGCTGAACTGTTGCCAACCGTGTATTTTTAAAATTCTGCTTGCGCACCTACAATCTTCTACTGCTGCGCGCTAGAGCAGAGGAATACCTTATGACGTTCTTTTCTCCTTCTGTGAGATCCCCATCACGCTCCTGTCTCTACGCAGCATTCTGCCTGCTGTTGCACGCCCAGCTGCTTCAATGCGCTGTGGGCCACCCGGCTCAGAGCTACTATGCGTGCCGCCAGCTTGCGCTTGGCCTCCACCAATAGCTCATGTGGAGTTCCCAGCATATTTTGTGTTCTGCCATCCACGTGTTTTTTTTTCTTTATAAAGTTCATTGGACTCGACAAGTGTTTTTGTTTTACTTCATGGACTTCGGATCGGTGCAGTGGATCCTCGACTTCGGATCGGTGTAGTCGATCCTTGTGTTTCACCGCAGGTATTGTTTTCAATTTGTTAAACCTCCTGCTCCTCCTGCATTGGTCTGTGGCTCAAGCCATCTGGGACTTTGCATAATGAATCTTAATTTTTTTCAACCGCATTCCGTTTGGCACACTTAAGGTACTGTTTTTTTCCCCCTCATGTATCCAAGGAGCCTTTTTTATTCTTCTACGGTTGTTAGACATTTATATATTGTCAACCATTACTGCGCTGTGTTTGCACCATGTTTTAAAAGGACCTCCTCCGTTCATGATGTTATACTGGTTGTTTCGTGCTGCACTTCTCTTTTTTTTTTCCTTCTTTTTCCCGCAGGTTGGCAGTTTTCATTTGATTTAGTATAAGTGTTTCAGTATTGTTTGCTTGTTCTTTAGTCATAATTTTTCATACTGCTTTGAGTTGGGTCGTCTTTGCGCTGTGTTGCTTGTGATATGAGGATTGGTAGATTCTTCTTAAAAGTTGGAAAACATGATGGTTTTTTTCTCTACTACTGCTTGGAGTCTTTACAAGTTCTGTTTGGAACCCCTGCCCACACATGCCACCCCGACTGGTGTTGGGGGAAGTTCTGAAGTTTCTGGGTGTTGATTGTGCCGTGTGGTGTTTTCCCCACACTTTCCACCTCGTCTAGCGTTGGGTTGGGGGAAGTGCTGAGATTATTGCTTGCATAGTGGTTTGTGTGGATTTTTTTTCCTCACGTTCCACCCTCTGGGTGACTTAATGTTTCTATTCTAGGAGGTTGTGTAACTACGTTGTTCCGTTCTAGGTTCTGTGTGCACTTTTTCGTCACACTTACCACCCTTACTACGGGTAAGGGTGGAGGGCAATGTTTCTGCTGAGTGTTCCCTGTGGAATTACCTCCCACAGCTTTGTTTCTCTTTTTAGTTTGGTTTCCTATCATGCTTTCCTGTTGGTACTCTTTTTACCTCTTGTTGGCCTGGCTAGCCAGCTTGTTTGGTATTGGGGTTTTAGCTTGTGTTTTGTGGCATGGTAGCGTGTGTTTTGCATTTATTTGGATTGTATTGTGGAAAGGGAGATGTGGTGAGTGTGTTTGTGTGGCTCTTATCTGCTGTGATTGCTAGATTGCGTTTTGTTACTCTTTCATAAATCTATTCTCTGTTATCTAGCATACATGTATATTTTTCATCATTATCATCTCTGCATGTATTACATAGAAATTGCTTCCTTGCCCCAGTGCTGAAGAACTGGCTGGCAGCAGGGACTGGCAGGCAGCAAGAACTGGCAGGCAGCAGAGACTGGCAAGCAGCAAGTACTGGCAAGCAGCAAGAACTGGCAGGCAGCAGGAACTGGCAGGCAGCAGGAACTGGTACACTAGAGTTGTGGGCGACCAATGGCAAGGTTCCTTTACCTTCAAGTTTCTTTAATGTTCATAGTAGTAGTCCACAGAAGTTCTGAATCAGAAATTGACACATCTAGAACACCCTTCAAAAGTACGGAGAGCGCTAAAATATTTGGAAAACCATCAGAAGAAAGCACACTTGCTACTACTTCTAGTGTTTCTTTTTTGGAAGAAGGCAAGGACCAGGGTCGACCACCAGAACAAACCCAAGACCAGGATCAAAACAAAACAAGTGGATCGTCAATACAAGGAGAGGACAAAGAAAAAGAAAAAAGCAAGAAAGGGTTGATGAGCCAAACCAAAGTCTCATAATGAATATTTCTACTGTTCAACTGACAGAATTGGAGGAAAAAGTATTGAACAAAGGAACATCGTTTGTGAGCATTTATAATACGACTGAATTAGAGACAGAAGTTGCATTTTATAAATTCATGAGATCATTAAGATTACGGAATTTTTTCACCAACATTTGTCCAAAAGACTCCTACGAAGAAACATCACCATTTATATTCAAACCAAAAAGTTCATTCATGGCTCCAGTATCACATAAAACTTTGGATACTTTCGAATTACTTGTCAAAAAAGACCTAAAAAATATCCAATATTCCAAAAAATTCAAAAATGTGAGTAGAGCAGAATATAGTGCATTGTCAACATTAGCAAGAAATCCACGTATTACGTTTCAAAAAGCCGACAAAGGGGGTGGCCTCGTGATGATGGACACAGATTATTATGAAAGCAAAGTTCTGGAACACGTTAACAATGAGGCAATTTATGGACGTCTACCAGAGGATCCCACCGTGGAAATCACGAAAGTCCTCAATTTAATTTTAGAAAAAGCAGAGGAACTTCACTGGATTGATTCATCCACCAAAAAATATCTGACTAATCAATTCCCACGGAGACCCAGAATTTACTTACTAACTAAAATACACAAAAGCATAGTCAATCCTCCATTCAGACCAATTGTCTCCGGATGTGAATCCTTTTTTGAAAAACCAGGGCGTTTCATCGACGCCTACCTCCAACCGTTTGTCCAAAACTGGAGAACTTATGTAGAAGATACAATGGATTTCTTACGAAGTTTGAAGACTGTCAATGATGAATCAACTGAGAATTGGATCTTGTGCACCATTGATGTGGTGGCACTTTACACCTCCAACCACATGCCAACGGACTTGAAGCAGTGGAATGGGCCTTATTAAGACAAGATGACTTGAATGCACCCAAAAGTTTTATTCTTCAATTTTTGGAATTTTGCTTACAGAACAGCTACTTCAACTGGAATGGGGAATTCTATATACAGTTAAACGGAACTTCCATGGGTTTTCCAGGAGCTCCAGCCTAGGCTAATACATGCATGGCCAAATTTGAAAATGATTTTATCCTTTCAGATTCCACATGGCAAGAAGGATTTGTGTTTTTCCGTCGATTTATTGATGACATTTTCCTCATTTGGAACAAATCAGAGACCGCGTTGATTAACAATATATGTACACTCATCTTAATAGACCCAAGAATACAATTCACTCATACCATCAGCAAGAATGCACTCTCTTTCTTGGATCTCTGGATTAACATTGAATCAGGGCAAATAAATACCAGTGTGTTTAAAAAACCTACAGATGCTCTGTTATTTAGCAGCTTTCATCTGCTGTCCCTCATAAAGAATCTGCCTGTTTCCCAATTTCTAAGAACTCGCCGGATCTCGTCTACGGAAAAAGCTTGTGAAGAAACATGGCAGCAACAAATAAAGAGCTATGTTTACAGAGGGTATCCTGCAGATCTTTTGAAGGAACAATTGAACAAGGTGAAGAATCGGCCTCGTGAAAAATTACTCACAAAGGTCACTAAACAACCGAATACCCGTATTGTATTTGTGTCCAAATATTCCACTGCGTTATCAGCCATAAAGAGGATTATCTGTAAACGGTGGGATTTACTTGAATCCGAGACTGATTTCATCAGGTTGTTTTGTGAGAAACCTCTGTTAGCATACAAAAGAGCGCATAACCTTAAAGAAATGTTATGGAAAAAAAGTAAACCTTCATCAACAAGGGAGTCAAATATGGAACACACAAGTGCTGGAATTGCATTCACTGTAATAATGCAATGCTTGGGGATATTTTGCTACACCCCCGAACTGGCGCCAAAATCAAACTCCACAGCAGCACGACGTGTAACTCTGAAAATGTTGTTTACGCAATAAAATGTCCCTGCGGACTGTTGTATGTGGGTAAAACTGAAAGGAGGATGAAGATCAGATTAACGGAACACAAAAGCAAAATCTGCACGAAGAGTTTAGCAGTACATTGGGAAGAACAACGCCATAAGATTGCACCATTAAAATTTCAAATCATAGAGGAAGTACCAAAAATTCCAGATAGAGATAACTCCAACGTCTTTTACAGAGAGAAGTATTCTGCATCAAGACATTACAGACCATGATGCCGCATGGTCTCAATGATAAACTGGAGATGGCCTGTTTTCTTTAGACATACGCATTTATTATCTGAAGAATCACTATGGGCTCCACACGTGGTACCACATTACATCACTGATATTATCACGAGGTCACTCACTGATACTCACATCTACATTTTAGAAACTTCATTGAGACCCACATTGGTACAAGAGTAGTTTTCATATGTAAGACTATTCAATCTGTCGCATTTCATTATGATTTAATATTTAATATTATTTTTTCAATATGTTTTGTGATCAGCTACAAGACCAGTTTAGAAATGAATGATTTTTCAATTCCTTGTTTTTAAATTATGATTTAATATTTTGGATTGTAAATTAGGATTTCTGATTAGCTCAATTGTAATAATCAGGGTAGCATTCATCATGTATATGTCGCATGTGTGATCATGTTTAACTTCGTATCATAATGATATCTTCCAATAAGTGCACAACAAGTGATTGCCTGACATAGTTCTCACATATTCCTTTAGGGGATTCACACACTATATGCACTCTGGTGTTTAGCTTTTTTTTTTTTTCACGGGGGATTTCTAATTATTGAATCCTTTGGTTTCGATCACAACCGTGTTCCTTGTTCTTGAAGCTCAACTTTCAAAGTCCGCTTTCAGGGTCTAATAATGCTGGATCGCGTTCTCGCGCGCATGTTTCAATCAGAATGTTTAGCCGAGTCCGCCTTCAGTGTTTAAAACTTCCTTTAATAAGTCATCGCGTATACGTTGATACCAGCAAGTTTTGTCCTACTTCTGAAGGACGAACGCTACACGTTTTTCACGAACGGTTGCCCGGTTCCGTGTTTCGTTATCTGCACATCTCGGTAAGCTTGATTCACGTTCTATTCTGCTTTTTATGGTTGTATTCTGATGCTACGTACATAGTTTTTAACTAGGCATTCACGTTTAACAGGTGCCACGGAGCATTCTGATTGTTTGAAGGATTTCTCAGCCATTCTAGAAACAGCCCGAATTTCATTTAGACGGTCGCATACAATTAATTTTCGTCCATTTTTTAGGTGAGTCATCACCCTAAGGTTCTTTTTAGTTGAGGGTATCATTGTCATTAGTCACTGTTTATAAACCAGGCACTTTTGTACTTCTAGGTGCCCCATATTGTGGGCATGAGATTGAAATTGTGATTATCTACACACGTACAGTCAGCAGGTACGTGTCTGTCTACATTATTTTGATACTCTTTTGGATTGTTCATTTTTTCGTGGTTTCGGTGCACTATATTTTGTTCTTTCTTATACAGTGGGTACAACTCGTGGAGTCAAGACAGTAAGTGTTGAGAGAGTCAGGTACCATGTTTGTTTTTAGCACCGCGGTGAAGGGAGCACGACGTGTTCACATACCACACTAGTGTCTAACACCCTATTTGAACCCAGGTGTGCATCCTTTGAAATTAGTCTCCTTTTTTTCCTTCCAGAGTACCCCTGACGAAGGGACCCAGCGTCCTGAAATGCATTGGGTGTTGCAATAATTTTGTGGTGTACAGAAAGAATGCAATGTGGATAATCTTGTTTTTTTATGGAAATAATTCAAAAACATTGTTTAGACATTCAATTGTTTATCATGTTTATATTTCATTGTTAATTTCTTCGATTAAAAATTGAGTTGAATGTAAGAAAATTAATCTGCAGTGCAGGTTGCAGTCCTAGTCGCCTATCAGGGTCTAGGCCACTTAGTAGGTTCATTTCACATATGCTTCGCAGGCATATTTGCAACACAGCACGCGTATCGTTACACACTGATTTAGGTTTCATAATAGCGTGCACTTTAAACCCACATTGTCATTGTGTTCATTAATCACTCCATGGGTCTCGGGAGGGGGGTGGTGGCTAGTAGGCAGACCGCCAGCAAAGCCAGGCACCCGCTCGGTACCTATACACTCCCTCTGTAACCGGACCCCGTCAGGAACAGCAGGTTTTAAATCTTTTTTCCTGTCTATACTTTGCGTTCTATGAGAGGTATACAGGTCAGAAGAGAAACTGTACTATTTCTGGTGTGTCACAAAACATAGTTTCCTCTGTATCTCTGACCTCAAGAACTGTATTCGTAAATCTGGGCTTCCCCGTCATCTCTGCTAATGCATGCCCTGGACACTCCTCCTTCCCAGACATCCTGACTTTAAAATATTTGCCTCGGAACAAGCACTCTTGTTTCGCTGTGTCTTGATATTCAGTGAGAAGCTCCCTGAGTCTAACAGCTACCCCAGAATTTTCACGGTATGCCATATCTCCCTCTAATAATTTAATATCTTTTTCCAGTGCTGCAAGAGTGGCCCTGTAAGAGCGTAATATCCCTCAGCTTTTAGCCAGGCATTACCCCTGGATGGTGACCTTGAAGGCTCCCATATTGTGCTCACATTCGCGACAGAGGCGTTATTTTTGTAAAAAGAAAGTCGGCTTTTCCTTGCCTCAGTTCTTTGTGAAAAGGTACATCTAGCAATACTGCTGGAGAAAGCCTCCAGGACGCGTATAGTGAGAAGTAAGTCGGCTGTCTCAAAGTGAGCAGAACCGGGGAATGATGAGAGTAAGTGCGTGCTAAGTGTGCTGCGTCATGTACCTAGATTCCCATCCCTCTGGTCGTAACCAATAATCTAAACTCAACCAACTATTGTGCACTCCCGAGTGGAAAGTTCCCTCCCTATCATGGGGGTGCAAGACTCTCCACGCATCCAGCAGGTAATGTTCCTCCATAAGGGCGTTAATATGACGATAAGCAGAAGCTTGGTAATGAGGCTGAGTGGGATCTATCCATTGTTGGGTGCAGAGTGGAGTTAAAGTCCCCTCCCCAAATGGTATGTGTAGATCCTATGTTCACTATGAAACCCAGTAGTCTATCAAAAAAGGAGGCGTCATCTGTGTTAAGACCTTAGCAATTAACAAGGGTAATGGATACTGATGCCAGTCTCCTCCACATCAATGGGTAGCGTCCCTGAGGATCATTAATAGAACTTTGTGGGGTATATGGTGTGCCCTTCTGAATAAGTATAGCAGTGCCCCTAGCGTATGTAGAGTAAGTCATAAAGCTTTTATATGATGCTCAGCTGGCAGCAAAGGTAGCATGTGTGTCAGACCCTATTTGAGTCTCCTGCAGAAGAGCAACATGAATATTGTGCCTATCCTGGTTTTCTGGTATATGTCGCTGTTTGTGAGGATTACCCAGCCCTCTAATGTTCCACGTCAGGCCATTATAGGTGCCACAGAAGTCAATTCCATTTCGATTTATCTTTATTCGATTAACACAAAGTGTATCATAAAAGAGTACATAAAGGTTAAAATTGCATAGAAACCAAAACAAACAGATAAAATACATTAGCATCAAAGGTGCAGAAATTCAGTTCACATTTTATCCGGGAATTCATGAATTAACATATTGCTAGTATAGATTTTCTTCTTACTTGAGTCGCCCTAAGGAACCTTACAAGTACCACACACGTGTAAAGGTTTGGAAGCAGGTGCAGGTATAAAAAAGCCGGCCTGCATTCTTTAAAATTTAGTGATTTCAATAAAGGTAAAAGAATTTCTCAAATCCATATAAAATTTACAGAAAAGTGCAATGTGCATGGTTGATTGGCAGGAGTCATTATTTCGCTTGAGCCCAGGGTCAGTCATCTCTATAGAAGCGTGGAATTGCTGGTGAATTGTACGACTTGCCCCAAGACCACATAAGGCACAGCAACAGAAGCATAGATGGCAATGCAACAGATGTGCACCAAAGAACATAAAAAACAATTCCCTTGTCCCCCTTCACCCACGCTGGCAGCCCAATCCTGCCAGGAAATAATCTTCCTCCCAATTACCAAGATTTAACAATAACTCCCTCACTGCGTCACTCATTGTATTCACCGGCACCAGTCGCCTGTCACTCAGGAGAAGGAAAAAAATCTTTGACAGCGCAACCAATTTGCAACAGCCAACCTGCAATAATGTATTGTGGCAGTGAGTTAAGTCAAGAGAGGAAGTAGGTATCACAAAATTGTGTGCAGAAGAGAAAGGAAAGGAAGGGGAACAAGCATTTGCAATGCAATAGGTCTCGCATTTATAAGAGTTTGAGCTATTGGCATTGTAAAATTACAATGCCTTTTATTTATGCTTTGGTTTTAAAACAAATAAAAGGCATTGTCATTTACAATGTCAGTAGCATAAACTCGCATAAAAGCAGTGTGTGGAGTGCAGCAGTGTGCGGCGTGCAGCAGCGTGTGGCGTGCAGCAGCGTGTGGCGTGCAGCAGCGTGTGGCGTGCAGCGGCTTGCAGCGGTGTGCGGCATGCAGCAGTGTACGGCATGCAGCAGTGTGCTGCGTGCAGCAGTGTCGTGCAGCATGCAGCAGTGAGTAATGCAGCAGTGTGCAGCAGTGTGTGGCGTGCAGCAGTGTGCGGCATTGTGTGGCGTGCAGCATTGTGTGGCGTGCAGCATTGTGCGGCGTGCAGCATTGTGCGGCGTGCAGCATTGTGCAGCGTGCAGCAGTGTGCGGTGTGCAGCAGTGTGCGGTGTGCAGCGGTGTGCAGCAGTGTGCGGCGTGCAGCGGCATGCAGCAGTGTGTGGCGTGCAGCAGTGTGCGGCGTGCAGCAGTGTGTGGCATGCAGCAGTGTTTCGTGTAGCAGTGTGAGGCATGCAGCAGTGTGCGGCGTGCAGCAGTGTGCGGCATGCAGCAGTGTGCGGCATGCAGCAGTGTGCGGCATGCAGCAGTGTGCGGCGTGCAGCAGTGTGTGGCGTGCAGCGGCATGTAGCAGTGTGCGGCGTGCAGCAGTGTGCGGCGTGCAGCAGTGTGCGGCGTGCAGCAGTGTGTGGCATGCAGCAGTGTTTCATGTAGCAGTGTGCGGCATGCAGCAGTGTGCGGCGTGCAGCAGTGTGTAATGCAGCAGTGTGCGCAGCATTGTGCGGCGTGCGGTAGTGTGCGGCGTGCAGCAGTGTGCAGCGTGCAGCAGTGTGTGGGCTGCAGCAGTGTGTGGCGTGCAGCAGTGTTTCATGTAGCATTGTGTGCCGTTCAGCAGTGTGTGGCGTGCAGCAGTGTGTGGTGTGCAGCAGTGTGTGGCGTGCAGCAGTGTGCGGCGTGCAGCAGTGTGCGGCGTGCAGCGGCATGCAGCAGTGTGTGGCGTGCAGCAGTGTGTGGCGTGCAGCAGTGTGTGGCGTGCAGCAGTGTGCGGCGTGCAGCAGTGTGCGGCGTGCAGCGGCATGCAGCAGTGTGCGGCGTGCAGCAGTGTGCGGCGTGCAGCAGTGTGAGGCGTGCAGCAGTGTGTGGCGTGCAGCAGTGTGTGGCGTGCAGCAGTGTGTGGCGTGCAGCGGCGTGTGGCGTGCAGCAGTGTGCGGCGTGCAACAGTGTGTGGCGTGCAGCAGTGTGGCGTGCAGCAGTGTGCGGCGTGCAGCAGTGTGCGGCGTGCAGCGGCATGCAGCAGTGTGCGGCGTGCAGCAGTGTGTGGCGTACAGCAGTGTGAGGCGTGCAGCAGTGTGTGGCGTGCAGTAGTGTGTGGTGTGCAGCAGTGTGTGGCGTGCAGCGGCGTGCAGCAGTGTGCGGCATGCAGCAGTGTGTGGCATGCAGCAGTGTGCGCCGTTCAGCAGTGTGCGCCGTTCAGCAGTGTGTGGCGTGCAGCAGTGTGTGGTGTGCAGCAGTGTGTGGCGTGCAGTAGTGTGCGGCGTGCAGCAGTGTGCGGCGTGCAGCGGCATGCAGCAGTGTGTGGCGTGCAGCAGTGTGTGGCATGCAGCAGTGTGTGGCGTGCAGCAGTGTGCGGCGTGCAGCAGTGTGCGGCGTGCAGCGGCATGCAGCAGTGTGCGGCGTGCAGCAGTGTGCGGCGTGCAGCAGTGTGCGGCGTGCAGCAGTGTGCGGCGTGCAGCAGTGTGCGGCGTGCAGCAGTGTGCGGCGTGCAGCAGTGTGTGGCGTGCAGCAGTGTGTGGCGTGCAGCAGTGTGTGGCGTGCAGCAGTGTGTGGCGTGCAGCAGTGTGCGGCGTGCAGCGGCATGCAGCAGTGTGCGGTGTGCAGCAGTGTGAGGCGTGCAGCAGTGTGTGGCGTGCAGCAGTGTGTGGCGTGCAGCAGTGTGTGGCGTGCAGCGGCGTGCAGCAGTGTGCGGCATGCAGCAGTGTGTGGCATGCAGCAGTGTGTGGCGTGCAGCAGTGTGTGGCGTGCAGCAGTGTGCGGCGTGCAGCAGCATGCAGCAGTGTGTGGCGTGCAGCAGTGTGTGGCGTGCAGCAGTGTGTGGCGTGCAGCAGTGTGCGGCGTGCAGCAGTGTGCGGCGTGCAGCAGTGTGCGGCGTGCAGCAGTGTGAGGCGTGCAGCAGTGTGTGGCATGCAGCAGTGTGTGGCGTGCAGCAGTGTGTGGCGTGCAGCAGCGTGCAGCAGTGTGCGGCATGCAGCAGTGTGTGGCATGCAGCAGTGTGTGGCGTGCAGCAGTGTGTGGCGTGCAGCAGTGTGTGCCGTTCAGCAGTGTGTGGCGTGCAGCAGTGTGTGGTGTGCAGCAGTGTGTGGCGTGCAGCAGTGTGTGGCGTGCAGCAGTGTGTGGCGTGCAGCAGTGTGCGGCGTGCAGCAGTGTGCGGCGTGCAGCGGCATGCAGCAGTGTGTGGCGTGCAGCAGTGTGTGGCATGCAGCAGTGTGTGGCGTGCAGCAGTGTGCGGCGTGCAGCAGTGTGCGGCGTGCAGCGGCATGCAGCAGTGTGCGGCATGCAGCAGTGTGCGGCATGCAGCAGTGTGTGGCGTGCAGCAGTGTGTGGCGTGCAGCAGTGTGTGGCGTGCAGCAGTGTGTGGCGTGCAGCGGCGTGCAGCAGTGTGCGGCATGCAGCAGTGTGTGGCGTGCAGCAGTGTGTGGCGTGCACCAGTGTGCGGCGTGCAGCAGTGTGCGGCGTGCAGCAGTGTGCAGCGTGCAGCAGTCTCGCATTTGTGAAAGTTAGAGTTTTTAGCATTGAAATCTAATGTTTTTTTACTTTAGTCTGTTCATTTGCAGAGGAGTGATTATATTTGCATAGTGCTATTGCCATTTATTTTGACGTTGTGGCGCTGGAGAACCTGGAAATAGGTTATAAGGGAGGGGAGACAAGAGTGATAGGTGCGTGAAAAATAAGTAACAAAATCCTTGAAAAAACAAACACATAGGTAATGCAAGATTAAGTAAAGCATGTGAAATCTAGTCAGGAACAACATGTTTACTTTAAAGGTTTTGGTTAGTTAGAGCCAAACGCAATTTACCGGCAGAACTGCTCGCCTCTATCTAATGTGCTGAACCACCGTAGTGCGAGCGGACTCAAACTGTGAATTCACTCCAAAATACGATGACAATGACAGCGACATTAAAGGAGGAGGGAGTGGGAGGGGGGAGTGGGGGCGGGCCGCAGTTGTAAAAGGCAGGGAGAGGGTGAGATTGAAGGGAAAGATAGGGATCAAAGGCAAAAACAAGGGGGTGGCAAATGGTGTGCACTTTGATGTCCTCAGTGTCCGCACGGCTCACTGAGGACATCAAAGCAAGTGAGCAAGTGATCAGGCAGTGCTTTTCAGGCTGCCAAATGGTGCGCGCGCCTGGGGCACATGCACTGTATTTGGAGGCCTGAAAAGCCACTGTTTGCACTTCCAAAACTCGCTTACTATAAGTCTCGCCTGAACAGCGCTAAAGCGCTGTCTCAGGCGAGACCTAAAAAGGAATAGAGAGCGTGAGGATAAAAAGGGAGAAGTGATGAAAAAGAACTCAAAGTTAGAGTAACACAGGACAGATAAGGTGTAATCAATAATGTAGTTTAGCGACATCCTTTAGGTAGACAACCAGAGAGCCTGGCGGGTTCCCCTCGAATGAACGGGGGTGTCTAGGGCTAACTTTTGGGCACCTCAGATGACTGCATATGTTCTGCAGATCAGGCTTTTTGTGTATACTTGTGTGCTTCTCCAATACCAGTTTTAGCAGGAAGCGTCATAGTACCCTGTGCAATCAGAAGGGTGTCCCTTCTGATTCTTTGTCGGCATGACAAGCAGTCTGCCCTTCTCTCCGATTTCACAGGGCTATTCTGGTTCTGATAATTGCGTGGAGGGCCCATACTCCTGTGACCCCCAAGGCTCCCACTGCGCTTCATAAAATCACTGACTTGCTGCAGGTTGCTGAAGATTTGGATCTTGCCTTGGTGCATGATGCGGAGGCGTGCTGAGTAAAGCATTGCGTATTGAATGTTGGCCTGTTGCAGCCTCTGTTTAAAGGGCAGAACTTTTGTATGAGCTCTTTGCACCACGTTAGTGAAGTCCGGATTTATGGATCCCATTCTCGATAATTCGATAGGTGGGCGATGATCGGCCTTGGTAGGGCACAATGGGCTTGCTTCATTATCAGCATCCTGGAAAAGGACCCTGCCCGAACACCGTTGTGAGGAGCCGTTCCACAAAGTCCTCCATTCTCCCCATATTGGTGGACTTTGGGACGCCCAGTATGCGTATATTGTTCCTGAGCGACTGCGCTTCTGAGTCTTTGTTTTTTGCAGAGATTACTGTAAAGACTTTTTCCATGTTGAGGAGCTGGTCACTTCTGTGGAAAGCGGCGTCTTCAATCGCAGAGAACCTGTGTTCCACTTCAGTTATACAGCCATCTTGTTTTTCTGTCTTTTGGGTGATGGAGTCCATTGTGGAGCACATAGTATCCATCTTGGATTCTATTGTGATGAGGCCATGTTACGTCATAAGAAGTAGCGATTTCATGTTAGTAGTGTCGGTTGTTTCTTCACTGGGTGATTCCTCGGTGGAGTTCTGGTCAGCTCCAGCACCAGGAGTCCGGTTGGACCTGCGCGCTTCAAATAGCAGTTTGGCCTGCTTACCATCCGGTTTCCCCATGCTGCTCTCAAGGGTGGTGTCACTGCAGCTGAGATGTGACTGTGTAGTTTCGTGTGATATCAGCAGCCGTCAATTCACATGTTTTGGGCCCAATAAGTTCCTTTCCTCTGCAACGGCTATGCCAGGTACCTGTCTCAGGATGGCCCCTGGTCCCACCTCACCTCCACTCTACCTACCCGTGGAGGACTAGCAGACCTGGGCAGTGGCAACAGTATTTCTCCGCTCAGCTTAATTATGGGATTTGGTGATATCAGACGTGGTCCCTTTTGAGCAATTTAAAATAGTACCATATAGTGTCCAGTTCCAAGCATCAGCAAATTCCACCATCCACTTATAATTATTTGCCCAACGTGGTGGTTTTCAATTGTGCCAGGGGCTTATTCCATGCAGCGTGGGTATATTGAGTCTAATTTGTTTCTTCTATTCACTCGCACTGTGCTCTAACAGCTCAGCATACATCTGTTGGGAGCAGCGGGTCGGTAGCACTTATCTATTCAGCCATATTCTCCTCACTTTACCCCCGCAGTCCTGCCTGCACTCACTCCAAAGTCACTGTCTTCAAAATGGTGCTGCAGGTCGGTAGTCTTCAACCTCCAGGTCTCTCCTCAGCGGGCGTCAAAAAGCGCAGCTCACGGCATGTCCAGCCAGGCCATGCCTGCCAGCCACAATCAGTCCACACTCCACTTTCAGGATGGATCCACAAGTGTTCTCAGCACCAGGGCACAACGCAGATGCAAGGGCAGGAGCAGAGGGAGCCCCTCAGGCTCCTAAGATTGGCCAGCCAGCAGCCCCCAGTCTCCTCACCCATGATGTCTTGTTTCAGGCCGTAGTTGACTCGGGTAAGGCCTCAAGTTATAGCTCCGCCGCGCAGCACAGTCTGGTCAGTTGCAAGGGAGGGGGGCAGCTTGAGAACAGGTCAGGACGAGCTTGCCTGCAGTCCGCTTCCTGCAGTCATCATCTATCATAGATGCAGGTTCAGTGATGCGTACGACTGTCTACTACACGCCCGCGATTGTGGGCACGTCTCTCCCGATCCGTAGGCTGCAGCCCCCCGATCCTTAGCAGCAGCTGTATTCATGCACATTGGAGTTGCATCAAACAACTCCCTCTAATTAATAGGAGTCGTGAAGGCAAACATATTTGTAGGTGGCAGCCATTTGCGGCAAGATTCTGTTGGATGTAGGCCCTGGACGGCAGGAGCCTCACTACAGTGTGGCAATTTGGTCACCGGCTCTCTGGCACCCCATCGGAGGTGTTCCTTATTGGAAACAAATGTGAATTTTCGCTCTGCCCCTTACTAATTTGTGAAGAAATAACACTGAATAGAACATGTAGTGCTTCGATGTATCGTTATTTGAAGGGAGTACCAGCTTCTTGGATTTGACCAGTTACTATATTACTTTCAAATCGAAGTTATTTGATGTTGAACGATCAGGATTGCTGTGGGATGAGAGCAGGTGTCCTATATGTGGTTTCGGTCTCTCAGATAGTTACATGCTGTAAACCCTGGCTATTTTCTCCAACACATATGGTTACAGAAGTTAGCTTATCGTCTTCCATTCCAGCTTTCAAGGTTACCTTTGACAAACTGAGCAGACTAAAAGCCTTTTTGTTTCAGAAGGACGTGGCACTTACATCGCCTGTGAAAACTATAAACTTCAAGTAGCAAGGTCGTCCTCCGAAATTCAATCGCTACTATGCACAAAGCTGCCTCTGCATTTTGGTGAACTAGTGCCTTCCTCGTTTAATGCTTTTAACTCTGCGGGTGTGGAACCCTTTTTAAAGCAGTTGGGTCTGGCTTTGTCAGCACATTTCAGACCATTTTTGGAGTGATACCGCCCTTCATAAATTCTATGTTTTCAAGTGTTTTTGGAGGCATACCGCTTGTTATTTCTCATTTATAATATTTTGGTCCTATTTTTGCTGTTCCACAATGGATGTTCCATTTCGAGGCCAAATGATGATGGGATCTTCTGCACATCCAGCTGTGTCGTGAACGCCTGATGCAGATTTTTGAAGTGTCTTTGCTTCAGGAACTGAACGATGACTGGTTCCTGTCCTATAGAGCTGTGTGGTTTACTTGTGTGCTGCCTGTGTTCTGCTGTTTGTGGTGCCCTTTCGAGTGTGCACTCGACATTTGCGTTGCAATTAAAATGGTACAATCTACAAACTTAGATCTGCTGATGCGTCCGATGTGGAACCATTTTTGGAATTGTCCCATGAGATTGCCATTGCTGCAGGATGCTTTCTATGAGCCATTCTTCTCCTCGGATCTGAATGCTTTAGCTCCTGAGTTTTTGGATCCAGGCTCTACTAATGCGGCTGCTCTGCAGCATGACTTAGCTTCAGCATCGGCTGAGGGTGCTGACCACGTTTGTTCTTTGTAACCGATCAACGAGGCCATAGTGGAAATATCATCTGCTGATGCAGAGTCCATATTAGATTTCTTTGACACTGAGAACATCGATAACATCTTTGGAGGCTGTTTGGATTTTAATTTGGCTCTTATTTTATAAACAGTTATTAATGTTTAATCCTTTTATAGCATATTTTATTTGGCATATTTTTTTATGTCTTTTGTTTGCTTAGGTTGTGAACATGACCATTTCTTAGTATGTGGATAGTCGTTTTTTAATATAGTTTATATAGATATTATTCAGAGAAGTCGCTCTGGATGTTGCTTATTTTTAGAAAGCCTTTCTCGCTATGTAATCAGTACATTCTGTTCAAGGCTAGGAATACAGAACAAGATATCGTAGTGCTTGCGTTATCTTTTCGGAGACAGCTTCTAACAACTGGACATATCATTGCATCAGAGCTGTACCTCTAACACAGTGCTTTTTATTATATAAACGGTGCACTGGCCTTCAGGGAGCAGAGGGGCACTCCGGTCATGACTGTCCTGAAATGAAGGCTGTGTTTCAGTCCGATTCCCTAACCAAGTTATCCTGGTATTGGGGCTCAAGCTAACCTGAGAGATTGGGCAGGGGTTCAGGTGAGGCACTGTGAGCAACCTAGGAATTTGTCAGACAGTCTCTAATGGTGTAGATGGACTCAGTCCCTACATTCTGAGGTCCTGTCATCCTAATACGCAGTCCTTTTTTTTAGCGCGAACCATATAACACCAGTATCTTCAAGAAGTCATAAGTCTCATGTTTGTTTCAAAGCAGGGACAAGGAATCGTGCATCGTGTACGTAGCAATGACTAGTGTAGCTGTAAGTCTTTGAATTGGAAGACGATTTGTATTCGAATTGTAGATGAGCATATATTTTCAACTCACCCACCTCTATCCCATTATCAAATTTAGGTATAGCAATGGGCTCGCCGGTTTTTGGTGTCTTACCCTTCCAAGCCAGCAAACTCTGTGGCTGCCCTTCGTGCCCTGATCATTGTGACAGCCAGAATTGGGTAATTCTTGTTTTCCTATAAATGTGTTGCAAGTCCATTGCTCCCTTTGATGGCAATTCTGTTAAGCAGGATTGATGTGCCCTAAGCCGGGGAATACACCCAAACATTCAGTGCAAGGTGTTTGGAAACCAAATAGTATAGTTTTGTATTGGGAGCTCTGGTTGGCGGTGGGGGGGGGGGGGGGGGTGCTAGAGAGTCCACGGCAAGATAGCCGCACTCTAGTGCAGCTTGATTATTATTATGAAATCTGTTTATTGGCATTTTGTTAATATAGACATAGCACATATGAATTACCTTACGGGCAATGAGTCAGCAAATCTAATGATACACCCCCAGTCATGAGCATGGTAAACAACAGGATCAAGCGCCGCACCCGTGTGCTAGGAAAGATGAATCTTATGGGTCTCTGAACCAACACCATTATCTAAACAGTTCCATTAAACAATAAGAAGAAAGAGGCAAAACAACAAGGGCCCCAGCATAACAGCAGCAGCAGGTTCGGTCTGTTACCATAAGATCCCCAAGGTTCCTCCCCCGACCCGACCCCCCCCACCAGTTCCCCATCCCCTGGTACAAACAGTTCCATTAATGGCAGTTTTCAGTTTCCCCACACACCCCCGATTCAGCGAAGACGTCCGCAACATTCCCCATGTTTGACCCCCGGACCTCACCTCCGCTCCCCCCCTCCTCAGTGAGTGCCTCCTCAACGCGTGTCCCACAGAGTCTCAGGGCTTCCCCATCGAGCTGCATCAGGATCTGCAAATGTGTGCCCCACTGGTTCGCTATAGGTGTGACGCCTGAGGCCCAGCGTTTCCTCCTGCTAAAGGGCCGTACCCTCCGCCCCCGCCCACACCAGCAGGGAACTTCGCCCTGCTTGCGCTCGGGGGGGCTCAGCTGCCTTCCAGCGCTTGGTGAGCAACCGCTTCGCCACCACCAAACCCAGGTCGAAAAAACGAGAGCCAACCTTCGTGGGGGGGGGGGTCTACGAAATAGGTGCAGCAAGCAAGCCGGCCATTCCCGCGGCGCCAGTTGGCCGGTGCATTTACTTAATGCTCCATGCACCGTCCGCCAATACGAGTCCAGCACCGGACAGCTCCACAACATGTTCACCAGCCCAGCATCCAGAGCCTTGCAGCATGAGCAGCTTGCATCCGCGCGATGGAAATACCGATTTATAGAGTCGGGGGTGAGATATGCTCTGTGTAGTATAAAATATTGAATTTGGCGAAACCGCATGTTTCTGGGAACCCACATCGGCCCCCTTAGCGCATTACTCCATTCTTTGTCAGCCATGGAGCGATCCAAGTCCGCTTCCCATTTACGGCGCAATGTAGACAAGTCGGTCGCCACCTGTGTACGCAGGGAGGCTGCGAACCAACATATCATATGGCTCCCCCGTCCCATGACATGTAGGTATTGCATCATGAGGTGCTGCGCCGGCTCCTCCTGAAGAGCTCCCCACCGGCTCGCCAATGTCGTTATTAGTGAGCGGTGACAGAGAAATTGGCCGACTGGTAACCCCGTCTCCTCCGCCAATTGCGCAAATGGGATAAGCGCACCATCGCGGTAGAGGTCCCCCAATGTGCAAACATCCACCGCATGCCATCCTGCAAGCTCCGCCGGGCGTACTATCCTCCGCCCACTAGGGGAACCCTCAATCGGCATGGCGGGTGCGTAAGGGACACTCAACCGAGTCAAGTAAAGGGCACGCCGCTAACATTTGTAGGCCACTGCCACAAGGAGGGGCCCCGGCTTGACCACTCTGGCAGTCGGGTGGAGCGACGCAATGATATCCGCCAGAGGGAGAGGTGGCTCCGCGGACGCCGTATCGTCTCTCTCTCTATCGGCCAAGCACCTGGCCACCCATTGTAGCTGTGCTGCTAGGTAATAGTGCGCAAAGCACGGCATCGCGAGGCCCCCCTGACCCGTAGGAAGGTATAACTTAGATAGTGCCACTCTGTGGCGCGCAGTACCCCACACAAAGTCCCGGAGTGAGCGCTCCAGGATGGCAAAGAAGGATGCCGGGATGTAGACTGGCAGGTTAGCAAAATAGTAGAGGAGCCTGGGTAGAGCCACCATTTTGACTAAGGCAATGCGCCCTGTGACCGCGAGAGGGAGGGTACCCCAAAAACACATCTGGGCTCTGACCGCCGTTACCGCCCTGCCCAGATTGCCCTCCACCAGGTCAGCTGGTTGCCTATACACTTGGATGCCCAGGTAACGGAAGGTGTCCGGTTGCCACTTGACAGGCACACCCCCCAGGTGATACTGGGGATCCAGAGCATCAGCACGGAACGGATAAAGGCACGATTTGGCCGCGTTCACCCGTAGACCGGAGAGCGCAGCAAATTCCGTTAGGACTCGCTCTTGGTCCCCGGAGATGTGCGCCACAACTTTAATGAAGACCAGGAGGTCATCCGCATATAAGGAGACCTGGTGCGTTGCGTCGCCCATGGGGATGCCGTCTGTCAAAACCCACTTAGGGTGGCCGCTAAAGGCTCTATGGCAAGCGCAAAAAGGAGAGGCGAAAGAGGGCACTCTTGCCTGGTACCACGGCCAACTGGAATGGCATCAGAAATGTATGGGCCGGTTCTCGCTCGAACCACAGGGTTCTTATAGAGAAGCGCCGCCATTTGGAGGAACCCGAGGCCTAGTCCATAGGACGACAACGCCGCCACCAGATACCCCCATTCAAGGCAGTCGAAGGCCTTTTCGAGGTCCAATACTAAACAGCCTGCCCGTGGCCAATGCTGTGCGCCATGTGCAGCAACGCGGAAGAACCGACGGAGGTTAAGTGAGGTGCTGCGCTTCGGTACAATCCCATTTTGGTCCTTGTGCACCAGCACAGGTACAGTTGGGGCCAGCCGCTCCGCTAGGACCTTGGCCAGAATTTTATAATCTGTGTTGAGGAGGGCGAGGGGGCGGTAGGACCCCAGGCTGGTAGGGTCACGTCCTGGCTTGGGTAAAGAAATCAGGTATGCCTCCCTCATGGAGGCAGGCAGGGTAGCCTCCTCAAGGGCTGTGAGATATAACGCGTGCAGTCTAGGCACCAGGGACTCTCGATATGCTTTATAATACTCCGCCGGGAGACCATCCGGTCCAGGCGCCTTGCCAGAAGCCAGTGAGGCCACCGCTTCCCCTATCTCCTCCAGCGTGAGGGGGCCTTCTAATGTTTCCTGGTGGGCACCCGGAATCGTGGGCAGGCAGGCGGCTTCTAGAAACTGATCCAGATCTTGTGCCTGTCTGCGCCCCGTTGAAGTGTATAGGGCCGTGTAATGCGCTGTCAGTATCTGATGGATCTCCCACTGCGTATGCACCAGCGTCCCATCCGATCCACGAATAGAGGCTATTGGTGCGTAAACCGACTCCTGTCTAATCAACCAGGCCAGCAACCGCCCCGCTCTATCGGACGTAGCATGGACCCGAGCCGAATGCGCGGCGTAGTTGTGGCACCGCAGTCGCTCCAGCAGCTCGGCTTGCCGCGCCCGGAGCCGCGCCAGCCGGGCCGAGTCCCGACCTCCTCCCTCACCATGGCGTTCACACGACAATAGCCGCGATTCCAAAGCAGTAAGCAGCAACGTGAGTTGCTTACGAATATTCCCTGTCGCCCCCAGGCAATGTCCCCGCATGGTGGATTTGTGTGCGTCCCATTCCGTCGGCACACTCCCGGCCGTACCCTCGTTTAGATCAAAGAACTGCTCGACCGCTGTGCCGAGCGAGGCACGAAACTCCGCGTCCTCAAGAGCGGCCGGCTACAGTCGCCACGTGGGAATGGGGGGCCTCCCCGAGTCCCAGCAGAGGCTCAGCCGAAGAGGGTTGTGGTCCGAGTGGGTCCGGCCCAGGTATTCCGCCTGAGCTAACAGCGTGGCCAGCGAGGAAGAGCCCACCACCCTGTCAAGGCGGACGTGAAGGTCATGTACCGCCGAATAGTATGAATAAAGTCGATCAGTGGGGTGTAAGGTACGCCACACATCATGCAAGGCCCATCGCGACAACCAGTCAGTGAGGCTCCTCGCGTTCGAGACTGCCTGTGTGCTACGGAGCGGCGGGTAGGACCTGTCAAGGCGCGTGTCTAGCACTGCATTAAAGTCCCCACCCAGTAACCAGGGAAGACCCACATACGGGGTTAAGGCCACCGCAAGTTGATCCAGGAACGACGGCTGGTCGACGTTCGGGGCATAGATGGATCCCAGAAGCATAGTGTCCGTTGAGCCTCCCCCGAACCAGTGTGTATCGCCCAGCAGGATCGATCACTACTTCGGAGCATGTAAAGGGTGTACCTGCCCGTACCAAAATCAATGTACCCCGGGCATGTGCAGAGTATGTGGTCTCAAAAAGTTGCCCCCTCCACCGAGCGCGCAATTTATCCAATTCTGTCCGTGTCATGTGTGTCGCCTGGAGAAGGGCTACGGCCACCCTATGCCGTTGTAAGTAGGCAAAAACAGAGTATCGGCGGGCCGGCGTGTGCATGCCTCTAATGTTCCATGTGACTATCGCAGTGTCAGCCATCAGTGTTGAGTGAGGACAACATGGGGCCCACGGCCAGGAGCGGGCCAGCCAGGGGGAGAGAGGGGACCAAAATCACAATTGTCCTGACTGCCTGCTGCAATAACATGGTGAACAAGAGAGCTACAGAACACTGCTGAGTGCAGGTAAGCAAAGTTAAGAGTAAAATTAAGAAAAAGAACTCCATAACTGCAAGGGCAAACCCCAGAACGGGCATTCGTCCAAACGTGTAAACTCAATCGCCTGTGAACTACCAGGCCAGATATGTGCTAGTGGGTGCCAAAGGGCAATACTGTTGGTCCCGGTTTTCTAGAGCCCAGTGTTACCCCCGTCTAGGCCTCGTGTGCCCTCAGAGTTGCCAGCTGTGTCAATCACTCCCCAGAGGAGCGTATGTGTGCGTCACCGCACCCCCGCGACTGAATCATGTGTGGTCCTCACGCCCCACCCCGTGTGTAAGGAGTCCCCCACCATCTCTCCAGCCCCCGGGTCAACCGCGGCGCCCCAGCCAGCCCGTTCGTGTTAGCACAAAGAGTCGTATTGCCGCAAATAAGGGGGCAGCAAGGTCAGTGACCCCCCCCCCCCAAGAGCAGTCAGCAACACTCAATCCACCGCCTCATATCACCTGTACTTATCACTGTGCAATTAAACTAGCGTTCACCCCATAAGGTCGGCCGTCTGAGGCGTCACCACTGGTAACCCATGGTCCTCCGAAAGCATGATGGACGGAGAGGATGACCGGTCAGTCTGTGTCACTGTGTTCGCGGACTACCACATCCCCTTGACTGCTCACAGATCCCAGGGTGGCCACCGCCTCAAGAGCTTCCAGACGTTCCATTCGCATCTTCTCCGGGCTTGGAGCTGCGGGAGGACTCGGTCCCTCTGCCTCCGTCGTCTCAGTCGTTTCTCCCGTCGCCCCCCGAAGCCCGTGTCCGAGGGCTTTGGGCCAAAACTTCAAAGAGAAGACAAGACCGGTTCAATGATTCTAGACTGTGGCCTAATAAATAGGTCCTTGATAGGGCACAAAACACAACTGGAACAAGGGTGGACACAACAAAGATAAAAAGTATTCACAAGATAGTAGGTATTAAAATAAACCTAGCATATTTATTTTGCTTTTTTTTGTTGATAGAAAATTTCATTTTTCATTTTGTATACATAAATCTCATCATAGGACAAATGCATAAACATATAATATCAAAAATTACAATACAATAAATATACACAAATCAAATACAACGACAGAGGGAGTGCCCCACTAAAGAACTAGACCATGCATACATTCAGTCAATACCACATTCATAACAACTAAACAAATAATTAATGAACATAGGTTATCCTTGGGATTTCGAATGGATGAATCGATTGTATCACATCCAAAGGAGGCCAGATGGTATTTCGAAAAGAAGGGAGGTCATCGAATCAAGCGCCAACGCGCGTTTCGGTATAGGGCCCACGGAGGAGCCCCACCTTCATCAGGGCGAAGACCAAGGATAATGGGGGGCACACACTCGATCTAAAAATTCAAATGAATATGTATCATAAAGTGACAAACACTAGTACATTCATCTCTTAACCACTTTGGTATTCAAACAAAATTTCTGGATTCTTTAATGTCCAAGTCACTAGTCCAGTTGCATCACTAGTGTTCATAAATGAATCGCTTTATATATATAGGCCCAATGGGTCCGACAGTAGCATGAAAAGCAAATCACCACTAATGAATAAAGTCACCGAATAAGAAAGTGAGAATCCGTTCACCAAGATGATGAAGATAAAGCTTCAGTAAGATCGAAGCAAAGAAAAGATGATGATAAAAGAAAGAAAAAGAAAATTTGATACAGAAAGACGGAAGCCATCCGCGAAGGTGATAAAGACATAGACAAACATGAGTGCTGTTACCAGACAACCCAAACATAAAGGGAAGTACATACTAAAATGGATGTTCAAGAAGGAACATGGATAATTCGCCTCCAGGCAACAGCAGTAAAACCAAGGTCCTATGGAACCGTAAGATAAGGCTCACTATAGGCAAATAGTTCGTTTCCAAATGCTCAACATAGGCGGTAGTGGTGCCTAAATCTTGTACATCAATGATCTATAGAAGGAATAAATGAACGAAAAATGAACCTCCAGCTAATTCAGTATCTATAATGACAAGCTATTCTGAAGGGGAGGCTGTATCAAAGGGAAAGAAGGGGAGGATGGGGCTGGATGAAGTGACCACCATACTTACGATGCGAGAGAATTCAATCGGAGCGCACGCTCGAGAATAGAAGAGCAAGCAATGCAAAAAAAGCGGCAGGAGACTAGCGGTCCATAATCACCGTAGTGTGGATATACATGGATACAGATTCTGTGAAGAAAAATGAAAAATGGAAAATGGAGGGGTCTAACCCTGGTTCCCTAAAAAGTAATATCGGATTTCTATAGTCGCGCAAATGGGTACGGGGAGGGGGGGGGGGGGGTAAATGAGAATGATGTAGTAGCGACTAAATTCCCTCGCAGCCAGCATATACGGGACCTCACGGAAAGCACAGGTACCGTACTAAGAAGAACTGGAAAAAACTAAGGTAAAGTTAAAAAGATGGGAATTCCCATCAATTGGATAACGTTACAAGCGGGGGGGAAAGCTGGAGGGTGGGAAACACAAACGGATCAAAGGGGCGCCGGGAGCCTGGATAGGGCAGCAGTATAAGATAGGTGCAAAAGCCTACAGGTTCGAGACTTACTTCTTCCAGGATCGCGGAATTCCCCAGAGGTTCCGAATAGCAGGATCGGCGTCTGTCTCCCTGCCGGTGAGCAAGGGGCAGGGTCCGCCCTACTCAAGTACCTCTCGTCCGGGGTCCGTCCGCCAATGAGGACAGAGGAGGGCGGGAACAGATTGGATATCGTCAGAGGACTTCAGGTAGAAGGTGGTCGGGGCGGCGTTGAAAACGAGGGCGCCATTTTAGAGTTGCAGAATGGTCACGCTGTATAGTGAGTATAGGGAAAATTGTCCGCAAATGTCACGAAATAGTCCCAACTCTAGTTGGTAACATAAGAACACCTGGAAATTCATTATATGGCCGCTAGGCATGTTATAACCCCAAGATGCTTATTAGTACGGGAGAATACAAAAAACCGTCATGTAGGGGCCCGTATCAGAAGGAAATAAGTTCGCCTAGTATAATGCGGTGTGACTCAATTCCAACATGGATCCAGAAGGAAGAGAGGGGGAATGATAATGTAAAATTATAAATGGGAAAATAAAGAATAAATAAAAAGAGGTAATAAGGGGAGAAAAATTGTGGCTATATGGAAGGTAAAAGAAGGAGAGGGCTAGTGCAGGGTTGAAAGGTATGGCGCCCGGATAGGCACTCTGCTGAACAGGTGAACCTAAGCAAAACATCCAAGTGGAGAGTAGTACCCTTCCTAATGAACGTTATAAGATGGCATTCTCCCATGAGATAATTTCATTGAGGCCATGTCGCACCGAGTCCAGATAAAAAATCCAGAATGTTTCCCTTTTCTTCCTGATGGAAGTAGGGTTCTTTCCAGGGGGGGAGTATATTTTTTCCAAAATCGTCCATTTCAGATCCGAATCTTTGTGATTCATATCTAACCAGTGATTAACTAGAGGGGCAGATGTTTTTTTGATGCGAATATTGGATCTGTGTTCACAGATACGCAATCTGATTTCCCGACTCGTTTCACCGATATAGGGAAGATCACACGGGCAGAAGATAATGTATATCACATTGGAGGACCTACAGTTGGTCATCCCATGAAGCAAGATCGTCCGAGAGTTGGTCCGAATGGTATTGCCCACCATGGCATGGGGACATGCTTGGCAGGTACCACAGCGGTGGTTACCCTCAATAGGTTTAAGTCCAACAATGGCAGTTTGAGTGGGTGCAGTATTAGTCATGATTTTACCTCTGATCAGGGAATTTTTCAAATTCTTGTTGCGCTTAAACGCAAATAGAGGTTTGGGAATGCTGCTTCCATCGTTGCCGATGTTTAACAGGTACCAATGGGAATTGATGGTCTGTCTGATCCTATGGTTTATGTTGGAATGTTTGGTGACATATACCAACTTGTCAACCGGGTCTGGTTCCCTTCTTTCAAACATGGCTTCCCTGTTAAAGTATCGGGCTCTTTTGAAAGACTCATGTTTGTCTATGTCTTTATCACCTTCGCGGATGGCTTCCGTCTTTCTGTATCAAATTTTCTTTTTCTTTCTTTTATCATCATCTTTTCTTTGCTTCGATCTTACTGAAGCTTTATCTTCATCATCTTGGTGAACGGATTCTCACTTTCTTATTCGGTGACTTTATTCATTAGTGGTGATTTGCTTTTCATGCTACTGTCGGACCCATTGGGCCTATATATATAAAGCGATTCATTTATGAACACTAGTGATGCAACTGGACTAGTGACTTGGACATTAAAGAATCCAGAAATTTTGTTTGAATACCAAAGTGGTTAAGAGATGAATGTACTAGTGTTTGTCACTTTATGATACATATTCATTTGAATTTTTAGATCGAGTGTGTGCCCCCCATTATCCTTGGTCTTCGCCCTGATGAAGGTGGGGCTCCTCCGTGGGCCCTATACCGAAACGCGCGTTGGCGCTTGATTCGATGACCTCCCTTCTTTTCGAAATACCATCTGGCCTCCTTTGGATGTGATACAATCGATTCATCCATTCGAAATCCCAAGGATAACCTATGTTCATTAATTATTTGTTTAGTTGTTATGAATGTGGTATTGACTGAATGTATGCATGGTCTAGTTCTTTAGTGGGGCACTCCCTCTGTCGTTGTATTTGATTTGTGTATATTTATTGTATTGTAATTTTTGATATTATATGTTTATGCATTTGTCCTATGATGAGATTTATGTATACAAAATGAAAAATGAAATTTTCTATCAACAAAAAAAAGCAAAATAAATATGCTAGGTTTATTTTAATACCTACTATCTTGTGAATACTTTTTATCTTTGTTGTGTCCACCCTTGTTCCAGTTGTGTTTTGTGCCCTATCAAGGACCTATTTATTAGGCCACAGTCTAGAATCATTGAACCGGTCTTGTCTTCTCTTTGAAGTTTTGTACCTTTACCCCCTTTTTACCGGTTCTTTATCAAGCCACCGGGGGTCCCCCTTCGTTTATTGGTTATCGAGGGCTTTGGGCCACCATGCTGACCCGTTTCCTCCAGCCAGTCCCAGACATCAGACGGGGCGTCGAAAAATCGTGTCCCGTCCTTCGTGACCACCCTGAGGCGCGAGGGGAACAACAGTGAATGTGGGATCTGCAATTCACGGAGCCGGCGCTTCACCTCCAGATAGTTACTTCTCCGCCTCTGAACTGTCGCAGTATAGTCTGGAAACCTGGAAACAGCATCACTGTACCACCCCCTACCTTCAGGGCACCCATTTTCCTCGTTTCACGGAGTATCGCGTCCCTGTCACGATAGTTGAGGAGTCGAAACAGGAAGGGACGCAGCCGTGCCCCAGCGACAGGCCTCCGCATCGGCACTCTATGTGCCCGCTCCACCACAAACTGCGGGGAGAGCACCCCCGGGGGGAGTATGTCCCGCAACCATCCTTCAATGAACTGCTCCGGTTTTCGGCCCTCCTCGCCTTCCAATAGACCCACTACGCGTATGTTCTGGCGCCGAGAGCGGCCCTCTGCATCCTCTGCACGGTCTTCCAGAGTATTAACTCGGTCTATCAGGTCCTGTAAAGTTGCAGAGTGGCTGCGCACTATCGGCTGGACATCCTGTAGCGCCTGACATTGACTGGCAACGGTGTCCGCCAGTTTACGATGGTCAGCGTGGAGTAAAGTGAAATCAACCGTGACTTTGTCGATCCGGGATTCCAATGAGGCTCTGGTTTGTTCTAGGGTGTTGCCCAGTTGGTCTACTGCTGCCAGCATGGCATCCATCTTGGCTTCCAAAGTCGATGCCGGCTGCGCCGCAGGCCCAGCAGAACGTCCCGACGCCGGGTCAGGGCCCTCCGCCCTCAGCCGGCTCTCATTTTGCTTGTTCCACAGCCGCCCCATGGCCAGTTGTTGTGCTGACGGCATTCGAAAGGTCCAGTGGCGTGTTGTGATTAGTTGGAACCCTGGGCACCACTAGACGCTGGCAGCAAGGAGCCAAGTCCCATCACCACGAGTGGGGCCCCCCCCCCCCCGCAGTCAGGCAATCTCTGAGGAGTGGGGCGCAAGGCAGCCTTACCGGCGCAGGAAGTTCGTCGCGTCCCTTGGTTCAACTGGCGGCCGGTTCTGGGATTATGTCCGAACACCAATCCTCATGCAGCCGAGTCCATGATGGCCGGGCCACAACAGCGTTTCCAGCAGTGGGCAAGCGACCAGCTTCCTCAGCTCCACATGTTGGGACGGTCCGTCCGGTTATTCCCACGACGCCGCACTCAGGGCCACATCACGCTCCCCGGGGTCACCCCCACCATCTCAGTAGTCCCCCTCACTCCCGAGGGCAGCTGCCAGGTGCTCACCGGGTCCTTGCTCAAAAAAGCACAGCCAGAATGGGGGCTCCCGCCAGCTCATTCACCGGGCGCTGCAAGGTCTCCCGTCTGCCACCATCATCCCCACCTGCAATAGTCGCCGCCACCATCTGCCACAGTAGGCGCCCCCAGCCGCAGCGCTCCCAGAGAGGCAAGGCCACTGTTCAGCCGGTCTCCAACCCCTCCGGGTCCCGCCGTCATGTGGGAGCGTGGCAGCAGTCCCGCAAGCCGCCAGCCAGCCAGCCGTTGAACACCAGCGCGGTGCGCTGCCCAGCCCGCTCGTGGCAGGCCGCGGTGTAGAGTAGTTGTCGCGGCCGGGCGCCGCCTCCAGCGCGTCCCGCACCTCCTGCCGGGCAAGTCGTCAGGGCGGCGGCGTGCCGCTGGGAGCCAACTCCGCTCTCAAATTGGGCCCCACAGGGCCGCCGGGGTCTCACAGTGGGAAGCAGGCAGCATCGGCAGTCCCGGGGCACATCCCGGTCAGGAGAAACGACGGAGAACGGCTCTACAACGCGGGAGCCTCACATAGACGCAGCCATCTTGGCCGCGCGCCCTCTAGCGCCCCCTCTAGTGCAGATTGATCTGCACAAAATCTGGATAATCGACTTTCATCGGCCCTGCATATATCAAGGTCTGCTCATAGATTGGTGGGGAGTGACGAATCCCTCCAAGAAAACAATCAATAAATGCAGTGGGAGGCCGATTGACGATGAGAGATCGGGACTGAAGAGCACTGCTGGTGCATGCCCAAGATGGCGTCCACCAGAGACTCGGAGCTGGACCTGGAGAACTGAGCGGCGGAGGATGGAACTAAGCCGCCAGATCGCCTATCTGCTGTGGCTGACCTGTGGAAGCTGTGCGAAGTAACTGCTGGGATAGAGTGCGAAGCCCCAATGAAAAGCAGAGGGGGCATCGCGACACTGCACGAACAGGGAGGGTAGAGGCCGTCTACTCAGAAAGCCAAAGATACACCACACGCAGTGGAGGCGCAGCCGCTGTGATCCCTGAGCGAAATACCATGGTAGCTGCTGTGGGACCAGAGGTCCGCTCTGAGATGATTGCTGGGGCCCGGCGAGACACCGAACCGTAAGTGGAGCCTCCCCCGGGAGAGAGATTGTGCAGGCAGGCAAGAACGGAAGATCGGAAACTCTGCGCCTTTGCTGGTTATATACAGCCGGACATGGTGTAAAATATCCTCAGGTTTGCATATCTCCTGGATAAACACCATTTAGGCGCAGGCTGGATTGGGACTCGCTGCTAAGGCTAGGGTTAAGACAGCCTCGCAGCGGGCACGATTGAAGAGTAGTCGGTGGGGTCGAGGTACCTAGTATGGGTATCTGGCTTCCCTTTACATTGGCAATCCCCCAAAACAGTGGCACCGGCACACTAACAATCAGAGACATGGCACCAGGGGAACATGCAAGGATACAAGGGCGGCAGGAGTGCTTGCACCGAGGAGTGCCATGACAGGACTGCTTGGGGAAGACCCAAGAGACGACTTACACCATGGGGACAGAACCCAGTCGCGCCTGCCTTTTGAGTCTCAATGCTTTACCAAATCTCAGGCTGATAGAGGTCCAGACCCAGATGGAGATTCACAGAATACTGGTGCTTCATTCCTGGAAAACACGCTACTGGCCATGCAGCACAGCCTCCAGTTGATAGATCGCTCAATATCCAAATGGGTCGCATGGCGGCTAAATTGGACAAACAAAATACACAGATCAGGGCTGCAGAACAACGTATCTCTTATGCGGAGGAGGATCTGCAATCTGTCACAATAGAAAAAGTCCTAGCGGTGATACAAGCCAAGAATGAAGACCTTGAGGCGTGACCACGCCTCACTGACCTAAGAATAACAGGAATTCCAGAGTCTACAAACACCGGCCAGAAACATCTCTTTGGAGCAGAGAACTTATCCACGATGCTGGTAGTGGAATACACCCACGGGTCACTGACAGTACGGCCTCCCCTGGGTGCTCCTCCCCGCCCCTTCATTGCCAGAGTTCTTAATTACCGGGAGCATGACCCGGTATTCCATATGGTGAGAGAGAAGGGAACTCTGCAACACCAGGGGAACGAAGTGGCATTTTTTCCTGACTTCACAATAGCTGTGCAGGCATCACAACAGGAGTTTGTCTGGGTTAAAAAGAGATTGCAGCAGCTGGGGATAAAATATGTCATGCTATACCCTGTCAAATTACAAGTGGAACATTGTGGATCCCCAAAGATACTCCCCTCGCCCGAGGCAGCCATGGCGTGTATATATAAAAACCCTCCAAGTGCAGCCAAAGACACTTCGGATCAGGAGGAGCAGGCTGACTAATGATTCTTGCAGTACTTGCACTGGAGATCGAAGCATGGATAGTGAGTGATTCCATGAGGTACGGAGTGCACTACACATAAGGACAATTGCAGGTACTGTGAACCACATGCCAGGTCACGCCGAGAGCTATCATGCCAGGGAGGTAAGCGTAACAAGGCCACTGCTGTTGGAGATGTGCTCGCTCCCCTACAAATTAGTTTAATTAGCCAACTTACTTTAATCAATCTACCTCCGGTCACTTGGAGAGCAATGGTGCATCTGGAGCCCCCCATGCGGGTATACCCTGGACCTTTTGTTGATTTGTAGATGGCCGATGTTCTAAGGCTGCCACTGATGTAGTTAAACTGTTCATTTCAGTTGGAGAATTGGACGTCTTACACACAGGGTACTTATTTTTTTATTTTTTTTTAAACTTATTTTTATTGCCTTTTTCATATTTCATACATTGTACATCATTCATATTCTTTCAGTGGTCGTATCCGATTATACATCCTGTAATGGTACTTAACAACTGTTCTGATTGATGATTCGTAACCAGGAAGCATAAACAATGTATACAGATATCGTAACGTTTATATCCTGCTGTCTCGGGTTCCATATATGGCAAAGGAACTGGGGTTTAACACAGGCATAAACTAGGGGACGGGTATGGAAGAATATATCCAATTACACTAGTGAGGGTATGTAGCGTCGTATGGGTAAGGCACCTCTGATACTCATGTTTGCCTATCCTAGTTGGTGCGACCGAGAATCGTAATAGTGTGCCTGAAGCTAGGGCTTGTTAAAAGCTCGCGCGGTTCTCACACAGGGTACTTATACTAATAAAAAGGAGGCTTCCGTTTGTCCCCACCCACTCAAAAACGGATACTGAGGTCCGCTTTGCGCTGCTGCAGGGCCGACTTAATGGCACTATGGTAACACTGTCAGCTACTTACGGCCAGAACACAGACAACACCAACTTCTATACACGACTGTGGCACCCCGTACTCTCATTATCTCAATCTGCTCTGATTTGGGGGAGACTTGAACCTCTAATTAGATCCCATGAAGGATTGGTCTGCAATAGGAGGTTGGCAGGGCAAAAAGTCAGCTCCGATATTGAGGGAGGGTATGGAGGAGAACGCGCTAGTGGACCTGTGGTGCATGAGGAACCCAGAGGGCCAGGAGGGAACATTCTACTCTTTGGTCCATGAAACATGGTCCATACATGATTATTGGATAGCAACCAAGGTGACTAAGAGCCGACATATGCCTAGAACGTTGTCTGATCACAAACCAGTGAAGCTGGTTTTGGAGATGCTAGCAAATGCCCTGCCCCCCTTTATATGGAGATTCTGGCCGGAGTCCCTTCAGAACTCGGTCTTCCGGGACAGGCTATGAACATTAATAATAGACTACTTTGAGAATAACGTAGGAACGGTAAGTGGTGCTGACATCCTATGGGAATCATTTAAGGTGACCGTTGGAGGGATTTGCATCAGCGCACAGGCAGGGGTGTCGCTAGCCCTACGCACGCAGCTGCAGAAAATAGAGCAAGAACTTAGACTCTCAATATGGCACACTCTCAGAACACACTGGCTGCAATACGAGAGAAAATCCCAGCCTATAATGAAATGGCATGGCAGAGCAAGAAGTGTATTATCTTTCTAAAAGGAATGTGGCTGGGACATACAGGGAGGGTGGACGACCCAAGAGACAGCTGGCAGCCAAAAATAAAGAGCCCTGGGAACAGGCCCACATAACTCACTCAGGTAGTCATGCCGAGGGGCGGAGAGAGATCGTCCATGACACCACAGCCATACTACACACAGTCACAAACGTTTAGACCAATCTCAATAAGGAGACCGTAGAATACTTAGAGGATATAGCACTAGTGTGGCTCTCGCCGGGTCAGCTGGAATACTTAGTGCAGCCTCTAACTGTCGAGGAGGTTAAAGAGACGATCCAAACCTTACCAAATGGCAAGGCCCCTGGTATAGATAGACTCACCAGTGAATTTTATAAGGAATTTGTGGCTATATGGGCCCCACATCTCTTTAAGGTCTATGAAGAAGCATACACTAAACAGAGATTGCGCCCTTCCCTTCGGGAAGCCCTTATTATCACACTAATTAAGCCAGATAAACCACCTGAGTACTGTGATTCATACAGGCCTCTATTGCTAATTAATATAGATGCTAAATTCCTAGCGAAAATACTGGCCACTAGGCTTCAAGGGGATACAACGAAAGTAAACTCTTACCAATATACAACCAGTATTTTACTCTGGACCTGAACTTTATCTTACAATCAAGGAGAGAAGAAGAAATATACACAAATCGCCAGGTTCATTACCACATATACCAATGGACATCGATACATTTGTAATGTCTTGCAAAAACACTGGTCCTTGTTAATCGAAAATATAACACTCCAGAATGCCATCTCTACTTCTCCTCAAATGAGTTTCAAACAACCACCTAATCTAAATGACATACTGGCTCCTTCGCTGCTGGAGGAACCGAAGACATCTGCTACATTTCTTCAGCCACCAAGGTTTTTACACTAGCCGCAACTGCTCAATTTGCAAACGGGGAGTTTTCAAAACGAAGGAATTGAACAATAATGGCAAACTACACAGGGTACAAGACTATATTTACTGCGATAGCTTTAATACAGTTTACCTCATCACGTGTCCTTGCGATTCACATAACATAGGGAGCACAAGAAGTCTCTAAAGACACATATTCAAGAACATTATTGCAACATCCAAACGGATGATGTCTAACGAGAACTAAAAGGATTTGTTTTTTCACTCATAATTTGGTGATTATAATTTTATTATTTATTTTGAATTTTTACTTTGATCACTATTACAGCATCGCTATGAATTTCAATTTATTTTCTTTGCACAGTTAGCTGATCAAAGTAGAAAACTGCTGCACACAGCTTGAAAGCTCGTTTTTCACACCTTTTTCATTTTTCACCTTCGGTGACGGCACCACATTATAAATATAATCTTGAACTAAAAAGGTTTTTTCCCTTTTCTTTTTCTCTCTTCCTTTATTTCACACAGCCTTGTTAAAGCCCCAGGCCTATTAGCCCTATGGGGTGAAACACGTGTCAGCTGCTTCATGGACCAGGCAGGTTTTGTTCCCACTAGATCCACGGCACACAATGTATGCACTATATTAGAGTTAATGCACCAGCTAGAACCCTCACTACAGGCCAAGGCGGTGATGTTGGGTGCCGCCAAAGCATTTGATTCAATAGACTGGACATACCTGTCTACTGCCCTGCAGCGCATGGGGATCCCAGGGGCGTTCCTCCATTGTGTACGACTCGCAAACCACAGGCCTGACTACGAATTAATGGAGTCACGTCCGAACCCCTCACTGTTACCAGAGGAACAAGACAGGGCTGCCCCCTCTCCCCTATATTATTTGTGTTGGCTTTAGAGCCGGTAGTGTGCGTAAATAGGCAATGACATGCTGTGGCGTCGATTCTGGCAGCGCCCACTGGCCACTATATGCGAACGATATGGTGATGTATATATATGAGACCCACATATCCACATGAAGGCTAAGGGAATAAAAGAGATGTTCGGGCTTAAGCATTAATTGTGCAAAATCTATTGACCTAGAAGAACCATTTGACGATGATTTAGATGACAATCAACTTTGACTGATTCATTCTGGGCACTTCCAGCCAACGTATAGCTTCTTCATCATTAAATTCATTGAACTTATAGTGTTTGATTAGTGTGTCGAGTCTCTCCACAAATTCATCAATTGTTTTAACCAACTTTCTGTCATTCTTGACTGAAAATGTATCTTTCGTAAACTACATTAGGCACTGGATTAAATTGGCGATTCAAAGTTAAAAAGAAAAAAAAAATTGTGCAAAATCAACAATCTTTCCACTTACTACAAGCACACAGCCATTCCAGCTAGAGTTTCCATTGGAATGGAGCATGGAATCAGTGAAATACCTAGGGGTGTGTCTGCATTAAGATCCAAATGTAGTTATCAGACAAAACTATGGGTTGGCTATCTTGAAACTTGAGCAACAGGACCGGGTCGCTGTATTGAAAATGCTTGTCCTCTCTAAGTTCTTGTACTTGTTCCTCAATGTACCAATAATTTTAACCAAGCAGTTTTTCAAAACCCTTCGGACACATGCGATTACCTTAGTATGGAGAGGGAGACAATCTTGAATAAGCTGGAAACACCCTCACGCTCCCATGTGAGCAGGGGGTGTTTGGAGCCCCCAATTTCTATCTCAACTATCTATCTATCTATCGCTACTATCTCTGTGCACAAGCAAAATTAGCTTACTACTGGCTACACCCCCCTGACTATATGGCATACCTGACAATAGAAAGTGACTATGCCTATCCCATCCCTCTCAGTAACATTATCCCCCACCAGAGGCAGGTGAAACGCCAGGAGGAGTTTAACACATTAGCATGTACCAAGGAAGCATGGATAGTGCTGGAGGCCCGAGTGAAGAAGCTCCCGTTGTACACCCCTGCCCTCCCACTGGCATACCGCCAAAAGCTATCTGTCATACATGAACAGGGGGCGCTGTCTTTATTGAAGCACCGTGGCTTGTAGACCTTTGGGGACCTATACCCAGGAGGGAGATTTGTGGAACTCAATGACTTACTACGGTCCCGGGAGCGAGCTTCGATGTGTGCTTTCTCATATTATAGACTACGGTCGGCCATCAAAAAACTGTACAAGCAGTTCCCGTCAGAACCCCCCACTCTCAATGCACTACAAACCATCCTCTCTAGAGACACACACAAGAAGATGGTCACATGTCTATACAAGGCATCACAGTGTGAAACTAATAAAACACTGCAGCCAGCTCAAGAGAGATGGAATGAAGTGTTGGACTCGCCTTTAAGTCTCGACAACTGGCTGTTTTGTTCCAAACTAACAAGCATGCTTACCCCTAATGGCAACTTGAAAATAATTAATTTTACATTTTTACAACAGATGTATTATACTCCTATAAGGCTATTCCGATATGGGTTGCGGAACAGTGCTATGTGTGCACAATGCAGGATGGACGAAGCAGATTTTATTCATATGGCTTGGCATTGTGATAGAGTAAACGCCTATTGGAGGCAATTCACGGGGGTTCTTACTGATATGTTGATGGAAACAGTGGGCTGTACACCTGAACTGTGTATACTGGGGCTGGTGAAGCCACTGATGCCAGCCAACCGCAAGCTGGCGGCAGTCGCTCTCCTAGCAAAAAGGAGGGTGGCAATACTCTAGGGGAAGAGATCGGTCCCCACCAAAGATCAATGGTTGCATGATATGTCCTATTGTCGAGAAGTTTGATTTGTACTCAATGGAGCTGCACCTGCCGTCCAGGCCCAAGGATATGTGGAGCCCCCTGCTGTCGTACTTGTTAACGAACATGACTGACAGTTAATGCTATAAAGTGTGCACAAATTGCTGACTTTGATACTATAAGCCTGTAAAATGGAACTGTGTTAATGTGAATTGACATCCTGTAATATCTAGGTATGGTATATAATACAAGAGACATTCCCTCTGTGCTGTGATAATGCGGTTACCTTTAATGAAAATGACCATGCAAAAAAAAAAAAGTATTGGGAGATCCAATGCCTCCATCATGTACTGTCCAGTATAGGGCTGTCAACGCAATGTGTGAAGCCCCAACATCCCACAAGGACCAAACATTTGTTTTCTAGCCTATGGGTGAAGGCATAGTAGGTGTTTTCTAAAGCTTAAATACATTTAGGCATGGAGCCCGTTTTAAAAATTGTGCAGTTCACCCAGCAGGGACAGTGGTAACTTGTGCCTTCATTTCATGTCTTCTGAAAATTACCCATCACAAATTCTAAGTTACATTTGATGAAGATTGTCTACGCCATAGCTTTTTCTGTGCTCAGATCCCTGAATCTAACAATGCATATTTTAACGTGATGGGATGGCAATCTGTGTCCTAGGTATTTAAGCATGGTCACTTTGGTGCAAGGATTAGAGCTGCCAGAGGAGTTGGAGTTCAGTCTTTCCACTTTCTTTCACATCATCAAGAATCTGTACAGGGAAACAAGAGCTCTGAGGTGCTTGGGTAAGAAAGGGATACAATTGCCTTCCAATACTAACCTTGCACGTCTCCGAAGCCCAAGATCACTATACAAAAGGAACATTTTCTTTGGGAAAGTGACTCATTTTGGATCTCTCATCAACTCCGCTAACAACCAGCCTAAACAATTTTTCTAACTGGTCAAAACATCTAGCCGCCCACTATGTTTGTTAGATTTGATGAGCCAGCCACAAAATCAGAAGAGTTCACATAGTTCCTGGAGTCAAAAGTAAAATTGATTGAACAGTCACTGATGATCAGTCCAAATGGCTAACCCAACCTGATCCATTCATGCAAGTTGAAGAACACTCTGCAACTCTTTGACATAGCTTGGAAGGAAGAATTACTGAAAACCATCATGAAGAGCAAAACCTCAAACCATTTTGTAGACCCAATACCTGTAAATATTGCCTGAAACCCTTTACACGCACAATTGCATCCCTAATCGACTAAACCTGTGAATCCCACGCTGCAACAGAGAGTCATTTCTTACTTCCTTAAGAGTGGGCAAGTAACTCCACTCCTCCAAAAATCTTATGCAGACGTGAACGATCGCAACTATTTCCGTCCCATTTCCAACCTCCCCTTACTTGCAAAAATCATGGAAATATGTGTAGAGAGCGAAGTTACCCAACACATCAAAGACAACAACCCACTGCTCCAATGTTGCCCTTTGAGTCCTGGATTAAGGCATCTTCTGATTCTTTTCGATGTATTGGCATCCGTTGAGACAGAAAATCACTTCTTGCTTCCTGACATGCGCATAGATTGGTTTGACATTGTCGGTGTGGTCCTCAACGCATTATGAGTAGGGCTCCCGGTTTTATGGTATTTATTTTTTTGCCATTTCCGTCTGTATTTATCCATATTTATTTTTCGGGCATTTTTTCTGTATTTATCCACATTTATTTTTGCCACAAGCAAAAGACGACGCTACAGCTAGTATTTTTCCACATTTATTTAAATTGACAATGCACACATGCGCTCAGTTGTTGTTGGTCAACACTATACATTCACCTGAAAACTTTGCCATTTGCAAAATGTCCCAAATATGCTTAAAAGTGCTATCACAAGCCATTTGTCTCAGAGCCTTGCAGTTTCTGTCATCGGCAGAGTGCCACATCCTTTCCCCCACTGAACATCATACTGCCCCACAGAGAGAAACTCACACTGACTTCAACTGCAACCCAATTGTGCCGCACTAGCGCTAAAAGCTGTCCCTGGCCATCACTATCGAAATGCTGCGTCTTACCAGAAACAAGGCTGACTCTGCCACTTTTACTGTATATAATTTCCTTCTGGAAGGCACGTTATACGTAAACAAGCACATCGCATGTGTATTCTAATTTTGAAATCAATAGTCCCACCCTGTCACCAAATGCTCCATGCTGTAATCGTGCTCACAACATGGTGCAAGAGCCACAACTCACAACAATGGTGTGAATAGAGGCTTCTAATCTGACTCTGGCAGGGGCTCTAAAAGGGGTGAAATAACAAAAAAGCCTCATTAACAAATAAATGGTCTTTCAAAGACTTGTGAAGTACACGGGTGCGGCTGGCAGCTCTGTGTGTGCCCGGGAAGCTTTCTCAGCCCGGGCTGACACCTCTTAACCCTTTAAGGAGGGGGAGACACCAGACGGCAGCACAGCAACATTTACTAGTATTTTCCCGTTTTTTATATATAAATACAGATAAAGGAAAACGTATTTTCCGTCTGTATTTGTATGTAAAAATCCGTAAAAACGGAAAACCGGGAGCCCTAATTATGAGTGATGCCTTGCACATCGACCAATTGTACATGCTAGATTTAGTACTGCATCTCTTCCTGTACACTAGAGAAATGTTGCTATTACTGCTTGTAAAAGGGCCCCCCAGAAGGCGACATTAGCCCAGGTATCCAAGAGCAAATCAATTCTGAACCCCTCTAAAGGGCAGCAGTGGCTCACTTTACCAATTTGCGTTATATGCAATACTCTTGTGTAGCCTCTCTACACCGATGAGTGTTTGTCTGCATATGGCAGCAAGCTGGGCTTGAGCCCAAGAAATGTCTTAGCCTACACCAGGGCAACATAACTCTCAGTTGTTCTTCAGAAAGCCCCCATGGCCATGAACAGGTCATCATGGCCCCGGCCTTCTGCTTCTGCTGGTATTTTCAATGCTTCTGCTCTCTCTAGTGACAGTGAATTCATTTTCACCAGCAGCGACACCCCACAGGCAAGCCTCGTGTGGCAGTGCCCCATGTCTTCCTTCTAAGCACCACCACTACCTGCCTCCCTTTCACAAGGGCTATAGTTATTGGTCATTGCACTGGGGAATATATGTTTTTTATTCTTGGACCGCACTCATCCGTGAAGTGGGGTACATTGAAAGCGGGCCGCCAGGTTGAGAGACGACTCCAGTAGCTAGTTCACACCATCCACTGGAAGCACCCACTCTCTCAGGCCCATCCATGCTGATCTTGAGCTTTGACCTTGTCCAGAATCTTTGTGGGGTTGAGGTGAGTGTGGATGCACCACTCTTACCCAGCTGTACATGCAGTTCACTATTAGACCTCATATGGCCTGAACTATGCCTTCAAGCACTCCCCAGCAACTGCCACACTCACCTTAGACCCATGGACAGTTCTAGCTTTGGCACCTTGGTGGCCTTGCAGTACACTCTCAATTTTACTCATGCAGCCCTGCAGTGGGACCATATATCAGCTAAGCAAACAACAGCCTTGTCTCACCCTTTGCCTGTGTCTCTCTCTTTGGGGCACCACCATATTGCCACAGCTGTGGACCAGTTGATAGGCCCCAGGCCTGCAGCCCACTGCACTGCCATCCACCTTCTGTGCGCAGCAATGGGGGTGCCACCACTGTACAATTACATTCCTTCAATCCGCTGCCATCAACGCTGGCTCCCTGACTCCCAGTATTCAGCTCAGTTGAGCATCCACAACCCTGTCCCCATGTGGGTGGCAAAGAACTGGTGAGGGTGGCAAGCAGTCCGAGACATCCACCGCTCCAGCTTACCCCTGGCAACCTTGGGTAAGGTATCAGGCCCCAGATTTCCCACTGCAACCATTTGGGATGTCAAGGAGGGGTGATATGAGGTGGATCTGAAAACTGTGTTGACATTTTTCTGTACAGGTTATTTAACAGGTATATTCTGTACTGCGCTAAGAACCTCACAAGAGCATATCTGCCATCCTTCCCTGTCAGGCCACTCCACCAGCAATTGGAGATTTTTTAGCGCTGGGTAACTATGGTCATATTTCTCACGATGCATATAAGTTTTGCCACCAAAGGAATATCAGCCTTGATGAGTAAGGATATGAGAGTGTCAGAAAAAAGTGGGGCACAGATGGGGAGGAGGCGGAGCATTTGGAGCAGATCCCTAACTCTGGACATAACGTGGATAATTTGATATCCCAATTGTACTTGAGTATCCTTCATACTCCGGACTAGGGATTCATTTTTGCATTTTTATGCCTACCAATGCCATTGTCTAAAGAGCAGCCATTGTTCAGCATCTATTCTAATTTTTAATATTTTGAGGTTTTTTTGCAAATTGCCTAATCTTTCTATATCTAAGGTACCGTATTCTGTACAGGGCTTTTCCTGATCATCATAAGTGAGTCCCACCCATTGCCCTTAAATATTAGCATCTGTGTTTACCACATTGTTGTACATAGTACAAGCAGGAGGCCCTTTCGGTGGGGTCTCACTTTGTTTTGACTGTCTGGCCTCCATTGCAAATTCTTACGATCCCCTCAAACTCAGGTACCATGGAAGGAGAGCCCCATGGAGAGAGTTTGGAAAGGAAACAAAACAGGATAGGGTTCCCTTCAGTTATATTTCTTCTAACTAATCTTGTAGAGAGTGGTAGTCAAGGTAGTGGATGTATCTTACTCACCCACCTAAAGATCTCCTTGCATCCAACACACCTTCAGTCAACACCTGAAGTGACTTTTGAAGAGATAGGCAGCTAGATCAAAGGGTCTCTTTTTCTCACACATTCACCCTTAAGGGTCTGTGCTCCAGATCCTAGCTCTCCAGCCTTTCATTCCCGCTGCCGCACTACTAAAGTCTACTCACTCTATATCGTAGGTTCACACTCAAACTCATTGTCTTCTGGACTCCTACCATTCATATCTGCCCAGACATTTTTCTTTTACCATTCGCGTTCATAATCTATCCAGATGACACTTGAGAGCACCTTTTTTTTAATACATTAGGCACAAACAAGAATAAGCTACACAAGCAAGCAACAAACAAACGGTAAGTGGTGTTAGACCTTGCCTAAAATTTTGGTTCGATTCACGCACATCATTTTAGCCAGTTCACCAGGTCCAGCGTTAGACCATTCTCCATTGCAGTTTCACTGGAGAAACTTCTCCCTAACCTTTGGTGCCTGGGGTCGTCATACAGACCTCGGTCCAGCTCTCCCCATGCTTTCTTTCTGTAGAGGCATAAGAACCTTGTACAGCAACCTCGCTGTACTTCAAAATCAACACATCACCTTTGCTGCATGATGCATCTTCAACTCGGAGCCACGCAAGCGCTCAGCAACCAGGATTAAGGTACTTTGGTACAATGGTCCTAAAAGGGTCCCTGTAGCCAGCCTGCGCTCCATTGTTGTCAGCCTGAACTTTTGACTTTGTCCCGACCGACGCAACTAGATATCCTAAATAGCACTTTTTGCTTCAAATACCTATTTTTTTACTATAAACGTTTCAATAGCTCAAGTGCTACTTACTGGATTTTTGTTGTTTTGGTGTTGTGTTAATTATTAATTTAAGAGCTATTTTTCTAACCTGGTAGCAAATCTTACAGCGCTGTATTTTCTCTGATTTACTATTTAAAGTGTTGCACAAATACTTTAAATATTGCTTCTAAAGATACGCTTAACTGCTCAGTGCCAAGCTACCAGAGGGTGAGCACAGTTTAAATTAGGGTGTACTTGTGCTTTATCCTGACTAGGACTGTGGTCACTGCTTGACCAGGGCTCATACCCCAGTCAACCAGCAACCCAATTTGTAACACGAGTACTTATCTTTAACCGTAGTTTTTTTTTTTTTTTTAGCATTTCAGTGTTTTTTCTAATATTATTATATTTATACAGTTTACCGTTCTCCAGTGGAGTGTTATTATGTGGAGGTGGTACAATATAGTAGAGGATAGTGTTGTTAAGTGTACTGTGGTACAGTATAGTGTCATAAAGTGTAGTGGAGTTGAATGGAATATGGTAGACTGGAGTGGCGTACAATGGAATGGCATATAGCGGAGTGGCTTGGAGTGGAGTTGCATACAGTAAAGTGGTGTATAGTCCAAATGGATGGAGTAAAGTGTGTACTGTGGAGTAGCGCATAGTGGAGTGGCATAGAAATGAAAAGTGTATAGTAAAGTGCCATAAATTGGAGTAGCGTACACTTGAGATGGATTAGAGTAGGATAGCATACAATGCAGTGTGGTACAATGGAGTTATGTCCTCTCAGTATTTTAGTGTATTGGCGTACAGTGGAGTGGCATAGACTGCAGTCTTGTACAGAGTAGGGTCATATTTTGGAATATTGTATAGTAAAATAGCTTACAGTGCAGTGACATACAATAGAGTGTGGTTGAGTGGAGCACCATAAAGTGGAATACCGTAAACTTGAGTGGCATAGAGTAGAGTGATATACAGTGGAGTGGTGTCCAGTTAAGTGATGTACAGTAGACTTCTGTAGAGTGGAGCTTGGTACAGTGTAGTAGCCTGAAGTCAAATACCCTACAGTGGAGTGTTGACGATTTGAGTGGCATACTGTGGTGTTCCGTACAGTGGAGTTGTATACACTACAGTGCAGTAGCATATAGCGGAGTAATGTTGAGCCGAATAACGTTCAGTGTATTGGCGTTAAGTTTTCAGACGTACAGTTCAGTGGCATATAGTAGAGTAGCGTAAATAGAGTAAAGTTGAATAGGATTAACTGTAGACATATGGAGTGTAGTTAACTTTCAGTGAAGTGGCGTTTAGTGGAGCACAATGTAGTGTTTTAAAGTGTGTAATACCTCACAGTGGATTGTGGTAGTGTGCACTGGTGTATAGTGCAGTTGAGTAAAATGGAGGGCCGTAAAGTGTAGTGACATACAGTGGAATGGCGTAGAGTGGAGTTACATACCATGGAATTTTGTCAAGTAGATTGGCATACAGTGTAGTGGCATTCAGTGGAGTGACATATGTTGCAGTGTTGTACAGTGTAGTGTCAAACTTAAATATCGGATATTGGAATAGCGTGCAGTGCAGTTGCGTCAATGAAGTGTGGTACACTGGAGTGGCATAAAGTAAAATAGCGTAGACTGTAGTGGCGTACAGTCGATGTGGTGTATAGTGAATTTACTTAGAGTGGAGTGAGGTACAGTGTAGTGTGTTGAAGTGAAATAGCGTGTAGTATAGTGGTGTACAGCGAAATAGCGTACACTGGAGTGCGGGACACTGTAATACCATATAGTGTAGTAGCGTACAGTGGAGTAGTGTATACTGCAGTATTGCTGAATGGAATAAAGTTCAGTTTAATGGAGTTAAATGTAGTAACATACAGTCAAGTGGCATATTGTGTAATAGTATACAGTACAGTCAAATAGGGTTAACTGTAGAAGCGTACAGTATAGTGAGGTTTAGTGGAGTGGCGTTTACTGGAGTGTTGTAGAATTTATTGTTATATATTGTAACTACATACAGTAGATTGGGGTGGAGTGGAGTGGTGTATCCTCCATTTCAGTACAATCTAGAGGCGTACATTGGAGTGGTGTACAGTGGAACAGCATAGACTACAGTAATGTACCATAAATTGTGGCAGAGTGCCATAGCATATAGTACAGTAGCGTACTGTGGAGTTGCATACAGTGCAGTAGCGTACACTTGCGAACCATACAGTTTATGGGCGTAGAGTAAAGTGGCATACATTGGTTTGTAATATAATAGAGTAGTGAAGAGTATAATAGCGTAGTCTAGAGTAGTGTAGAGTGGGGTGGAATACAGTGGATTGATGTGGCGTGGAGTACAGTAGAGTTACGTATAGTGTATTAGAATCTAGTGTAGTAACGTATACTGGAGTGGCGTACAGTAAATAGCGTAGAGTGAAGTGGCGTAAATTGAACTGATATAGTGTGGATCGGTATACAGTGGTGTGTGTAAATGCAATAAGAGGTACAGCTAAAGTGTGTTAAAGTTTGTCAATGGTATGTGACCAAGCTTATATAATAATGTGTAAATGTTACTTTCTGGTAGTATATGTGAATAGTGTACATAATGTTAAAGTTATAAGCTGTATAAAGCATAATGCTATATTGTGCTACAGTATACCGTGATAAGGTCACAGTATACCACAGTATATAACGTTAAAAAATGATTATGTGATTGGTTAATGGCTCTGTTTACCAAAAGTAAAAGGCAGACATGTAGTTTTTATAACAATTTTACATTGTTCTGCAGTCTACATTTTGATGTGTTCTGTGTTAGGGTCTTCTAGATAGGTAAGTATTAGGTTTTATTTTTGTTCACTACCTATTATCACTTTTTTAAAGTGGTAATAGGTTAACACTTTTGTTTATAATTTTATATATATTTAATAGCAGTCTGTAGTGAACTGTGTTTTGTTTGTAAGTAGTGCAGTAATTTTGACAAATTGTTGCGCTATTGTGTACACTTTGTTGTGCGTATTTAAATATAGAGAATATAGAAAATACACTTTAGCACACTATATTTATCAAATACAGTGTCTTACAGTGTATTTCCAGTTTAAAAAATGTTGGTACTGCGGTAGTACCGCTGTGCTGCATATATATGTATATATTTTTTAATATAGAAACTTGTAAATATTTTTCCATACCTATTACCCTCTACTAAAATGGTAATAGGTATGGAAAAAATATAAAACCTAATACTTAGATAGATTGCAAGGTGTAACGAAGAACACCAGCAAAGTCAACTTCAAAACCACATGGCTGCCTTTAACTTTTGTAAAGGCAATTGTTAACCAATCACCTAATGACTTGTCATCGCTATGTACGGCGGTTACTACTGCGGCACTACCACAGCAACAGATATCACGAAGTTATAAAAACCTTAAAACTTATAAAATATTTACTCTACTTACTTTCTTTACCCCCACAGAATCATCTGCACACCCTATAGATAATGCAGCCAAATGTCTTCAATATCCGACCGACGGTTTTCAAGTTACTGAAAATACAAAACTTTATGAAAAATGCGTTAGATTTTATGCCTGTTTTGGGACCCCCCTATTTTCTTTCCACCCCCTTGACCAAACACTGTGAAACTTTCAGTCCTCTGATCAATGAATGGGGTGCACCAGGTCTGCAATGTTTTGCGGATATTTGTCAAATGTCAAACGTGTGCAAAGTTATTAAGGAACAAAAATCAAAAAAATCCTTTTCTCAGTTGACCCTTACTATAACTACAGAGTGATATATTTATTTACACCAACACAGTTCACGGGTCTCTGCCTCCAATGGCGGCGGGCTTGAGCGAGGGCGCGAACCTCCATAAATTTCACAAATTCCACTGTCGATCGAGAAAAATGCTCAAGCCCAATTAAATTCAACTGAAGATTTTTAATTCAGCATATGGCAAGCAAACACCCGACGCGTTTCAGTGACCTGTGACCAAGGTGTGGCTGCACCGAAACGCATCAGGCTTTTGCTTGCCATATGCTGAATTAAAAATCTTACGTTGAATGGAATTGGGTTGTGACAGTGGAATTTGTGAAAAATATATATATATGTATGTATATATATATATATATATGAGTGTCTGTGTGTGTATGAGGGGATGTGTGACTGCCTGTATGGATGAGCCAGTGGATGAGTCAGGGGCTGTATGGGTTACTGAGTGTGTGTGTTGGGAGCTTTATGGGTGAGTGAGTGTTTTATGGCTGTGTGGGTGAGTGGATGTGTCAGTAGTATATGCTTGAGTAACATGGTATGTGAAAGGAAGTATAGATGAGTGATGGGGTATTTGAGTGAATGTATGGGTGAGTGAGTGAATGTGAGAGTGACTGTATGGGTGAGTGTGCTTGTGCCAGTGACTATCGTTGAGTGAGTATGTGTTAATATCTGTATGAGTAAGTAAGTGGGTGTGTGTGTGTAACTGTATGGGTGAGTAAGTAGCTGTGTGATTGAATGTATGGGTGAGTGAGTCGGTGTGTAAGTAGCTCTATGGATGTCTGACTCAGTGTGTGAGTGGCTGTATGAGTGGATATGTCAGTAGCTGTATTAGTGAGTGGGTGTATGAGTGGTTGTATGGGTGAGTGAGTAGATGTGTGTGTAGATCTATGAATCAGTGAGTGGGAGTGGAAGTACTGGTGTGGGTCTCTGAATTGGTTTGTGAATGGTTGTGTGGGAGAGGGTGCATGAAAGGTTCTATGGGGTGTGAGAGGGTGGTTTAGTGATTTTGTGGATGATGTCATCAGTGATGTAAATTGAGATCTCACCAGTGATGTCACTGACCATGTCATGAGTGATGTAATATGTGAGGTCATAAGCAGTGCATTGCGGGGGCGGGAGTGACAGTCAGCTCAGCTAACTATAACTGCTGAATTTCACTGGTTTTAGAAGAGTGAGACCTGAGCCTAACTATAACATCCCTGTAACCTTTATTTTTTCAGTGAATGTCTATGTTTTTAAAGTAGAAATGGCGTTTGCAGAGTGGTGGAGAAAGGGGGCGGGTCTCTGACCAGCTCTGAGGAATCCCGCGTATAGGACTTACACAAAGTACCAGAAGGGCTTCTTGGCCCCCAAGGTCCCCCAGCATCCAAGAGGACTTAATTCCCCAACCAGTAGTGTGCCAAGACACACATTTGCAAAGTGGCGGAGAGAGAGGGCGTGGCCTCCGAAGACCTCTTAGCAATCCCGCAGTGTAGGACTTACTGAAGGTAACAGGAGGGGTAGTTGGTCCACAAGGACATCCTTGGGGGGCCAACAACTCCTCCTGTTATCTATAGTAAGTGCCACACAACATGATTGCTTAGAGGTCTTCGGAGGCCACGCCCCCTTTCTCCACCACTCTGCAAACGCTTCCCCTGGCACACTGCTGGTTGGGTGATGAAGTCCCCTTGGCTCTAGATTGTCCTTAGGGGCCAAAAAGCTCTCCTGTTACCACCAGTAAGTCCCACACATCAGAATTGCTGAGAGGTCTTCGGAGGCTATGTCCCCTGTCTCAACCAGTCTGCAAATGCGCCTCCTGGTGCACTGCTGGTTGGGGGATGAAGTCATTTTTTAGAAATTCTTACTTGTTTGTGTGGAAAGCCAGACTACAGTATGATAATTACTGGAGGCTTCATGTACCTTCTCTGATGATCTATAATGATCTTCGAACTGTGGCTTATCGTATGATGTAATTACTAATATTCACAGCCTGTTTGAATCCAACAATAGTTTTCCTGATTGCATTCTGGAACACCTCAGTGGCACATGAAATTCTAAAACTCAGTCTCTGGTATCGAAGAGGCCAACATTAGTGGGAAAAATCATTATGTGACAACCGGATTTCTCATGTTGCTGCAGGTCCTATCCTGCTTCAATGTCTACATTGGAGAATGAACTTGCTCCATTCAGGTCCATCTTAACAGATGGACAGACTGCAGAACTGCATATCTGAGAGAGACTTCTATCTGCAGATTCCTTCCCTTAGAATTATTTTCAGGCGTCACACAGGATCCGTAACTTTTTCATGAGCAGTACCCTACTTGTTGGTGGGTGGCATCGTTCAGCTCTGTGTGGCGTCATCTGTGTCAGAAGTGATGTTTGTGGTGCCTATATAGGCACTACCTCAGCGCGCTGAAGTCAGTTCTTTTCTTTCCGCTCCAGTCAGCACAGTTCCGGGGAAGAGCTTACCCTTACTAAATGTTTTACTAACATTGTTCTACTTTTTGTTGAGTCTTTTTGAGCTTTTCCTCCTGTGTGGTAGGGATGTCTTCTTGGAAAGCCGGCTTCAAGCCCTACGGCTCCTGTCATCGCTTGATGTCAGTGATGGACCCATATATTTTATGCCTTTGATCCCCCGAGTGCAACCACGATCCTAAGGCCTGTTCCGCTTGCCACACCCTGAACCCGAAGGCCTTGAGGGGGCGATCCCTCAAGTTCCTAATAGCTCATTATGTGATGCTGCAATGATCTAGATTCTGGTCGAGTGGATGGTCCTGGGAGCGGTGTCTGAGTTCCTTGTTGGACTCGAAGTTGTCGGATCATTTGGGTAAGTCCAACCACAAAAAGAAGTCGAAGAGATCTCTGACTTCTTCTCATCAGTCAGTCAGTCAGAAAACTTCATTTCGGCGAGAGTGCCATAAAAGTACAAACATCAACTTTAAAAACGATCTACATATGTAAGCAATAATCTTCTCATCTGTTGGCTGACGAGATGAGGAAGTGTCGACATTCGAGGCCTGGCTCCATGGTAGAGCCAGCTCCTAGGCCACCTCTGCTCGCGCCTCACCTAGTTTCCAGGAGCCGGAGCGCCCCCCCACCCAATTAAAAGAATTTTATGAGGCTATGCACCTCGTATTTGGGCGGACAGTTCCCTCTGGTGTGCCTTCGGGCCCGCTAGTTCGTAAGGGGCCCCTACTGGATCCAGGCCAGTGGGCACCAGTCGGGGCCCTTTTGATCCCCAGAGGGATCGAGACCAACGGCAGTCGTGCCACCTTGATCTTCCTCAGTGCCAATGCTAGCGCTCCTGGTGCCGCCATCCCCTTTCTGATCTCCGACTCAGACACCGAGCTTGAGGGGCATCATCCTACACCAACTATTGGAGCCATGCCTTGCAAGCTGGAGCCAGAGCCCTATTCTTATGGGCTAGGACTCGGGAGGAGCGGGTGGGGTTGCTGGGCCCTGAGGAATACCAGCCTTATGACAGAAACATGGTCTGGTGAGAGGATTTGGCGGACACTAGCGTACTGGATACCTCTCCAGATACTGGCATGCATTCTCCCCCTACTGTGGGTACAGGGGATAGAGCGTCATTTGCATTGGTGGTGAGGAGGGCGGCAGAGATCCTGGACTCTAGCTTGCCCTCTGTGGCAGTCAAGACGAAAGTCTTGACAGAAGTGCTTCACCCAGGAGTGTCCCTATCTGAACCGCTTCTCCAGTTTAATGAAGCTCTTACTGATGTCCTGCTTGAAACTTGTTCCAACTGCAACACAGGGGCTCCCGTGAATAGGACAAGTACCTGCTGCTCAGCCCCAGGGGACCCCAACTTCCTCACACAGGCCTCTACCCCAAATTGCTTGGTGGTCCAAGTCTACACTTCCCTCTTAAATTGTGGTGCATTCCCACCCACGCCAACGATTGGGAATCCAGGAGGCTGGACAACGTAGGTAAGAAGATGTTTTCTTCCACCAGCCAGGCACTGCGGCCAATGAACACAGCATACCTTTTGGGCTGCTATTCCCACACTCGAGTTACGGTTGCGAAGGTGCTGCCAACAATCCTGTGGAAGACTCCAGCCATACTCTCCAGTCGGTTGAGACGCTGCTAAGTTCATGATCCGATGTGAACTGGACACCACCAACTCACTGAGCAGAGCGGTTTTATCAACAGTAGCTTTATGGCGCTACGGCTGGTTGAGGACAACTTGATTTTCTGGGGATGTCCAAGCTTCGCTTATGGATATGCCATGTGATGGCTTCCGTCTCTTCGGAGACAAGGCTATGGCCAGGTCCTTGGGCCTTTCCATGGCCCCTTGTCACCCACAAGCTGCCTTTCTCTAATTTTGTGGCCATGGAAGGGGCTTCCAGCTGCGTCTATACTCTCCCAGCCACTGCAGCATGCAAGCTTCCCAGCTTCTGTGTGGCCAGGGACACAGTATCTACAGACCCTGTGGGTCAGGCAACCACCACTCCCTCGGCAGCCGCAGATTCAAAACCCTTATAGTCTGACCTCTTACCATCATTGGCACCCAGTGGTGGGGAGGGGGGGGCAGGGTTTGCCTTCATCTGCCCCACAGGCACTATTACATCAGAACAGTGTGTTTTCTTAGCTCATCCGAAGGGACTACTCCTTCGTAACCACCCCTACCTCCATGCCAACTACTATTGATAGGATGACGGAGGACCCGCTATCCCTTCTCCACCAGGAAGTGATGGCTCTCTGGGCTAGGGTAGCTATAAAGAGGGTGCTGATGCCAGAAGTAGGTCGTGGTTGCTATTCCTGCTACTTTCTGGTGCCCAAGAAAGACAGAGGCTTTCGTTTTTTCCCAGACTTTCACACTCTCATTTTCTTCCTCAAGAAGGAGACGTTCAAAATGCTCACACTCGCTCAGGTTTTGTCTGCCCTGGACACGGGAGACTGGATGGTACTGTTGCACTATCAGGACGCATATTTTCACATTCCAGGCCTGCCTACCCACAGGTGCTACCTGCAGTTTGTGGTGGGCCACGAGCACTTTCAGTTCACTTTGCTCCCTTTTGGACTCACCAGTGCCCCATGGGTGTTCACCATGGAGGTGGTTGCAGTTCGTCTGTGGAGATCAGGGGTGCCAGTCTTCCCCTATCTCGACGACTGGCTGTTGAAGGTGGGTTGGTCCTAGGTTGTTGTCTCCCACCTTTATACTACGATGGACCTCCTGCATTTGCTGGGGTTCACTATCAATGTGCTTTACTCCCTCTCGGAAGCTCCCTTTGAACTGAGCTGTTCTGGAAGCGGTGCAGTTTCAAGAGTATCCTCCCAAACGGGGAGTCCAGGATATTCAGGCTATGATACTGATGTTTCAGCCTTTATCCTGGATTTCGGTGAGACTAACTCTGAAGCTGCTAGGCCTCATGGCCTCCTGCATCCTGCTTGTGGCACATGCCCACTGGCATATGCGGGGTCTGCAGTAGGACCTGAAGTTCCATTGGGCGCAGCATCAGAGGGAACTCTCCGAGGTGGTCCAGACTTCGGAGAGATCTGCAAACAATCTGCAGTGGTGGTTAACGAACCAATTTTGGGTCGGTGGCAGACCCATCTCCCATCCCCAGCCAGATCTGACAGTAGTGACAGATGCATCACTCCTGGGATAGGGTAGCCATCTGGAAAAGGTGGGGATCAGAGGCCTCCGGTCTACTGCGGAATCCAGACTCCACATGAACCTGTTGGAGCTCCAGGTGATCTGGCTGGCATTGAACGCTTTTCTACCCTCCATCAAGGGAATGCTGGTACAAGTGTTCAAGGACAACACCACTGCCATGTGGTACTGCAGAAAACAGTGCTTGCATCTCTACACATGGCTGGAACGTCAGGGCATATTCCTGATGGTTCAACGCCTGGCAGGTTCTCTGAACGCTAGGGTGAGCAAATTCAGCAGAAGATGCCTGGCGGGTCACAAATGGCATCTCCACCTGGAGGTGCTATAACATCTGTTTCAGCAGTGGGGAGAGCCTTGGTTAGATCTGTTTGCCAACTATGAGAACGGGCAATGTCAGCAGTTCTGCACACTAGAGTTTCCAAGGAGGTTCTCGCTCTAAGACTCTGTAGAGCATCTTAATGATGCCTTCCTCTTTGAGTTTTCGCAGTACAGCATCTACTTAAAGGTGCATGTGAAAATGGATGCATCAATGTCATAAGTGAGTTCGATGTGGAGCTTGATTGGCATGGTTTTGAGGCATCCCTGGCCTCTGAATAAGTGTGACTGTATTCATGCGTTATTCCTTCTCAGGTCTTCTGCTGTACTAAATTTTGCCTACCTCCTCCCCTTTTTGCTAAATGCGTTTTTGTTGGATTTAGGACTCTGTGCACTTTACAACAGCTAACCAGGGCTAAAGTTCATGTGCTCTCTCCTTAAAACATGATATAATTGGCTTATACCCAATTGGCATAATTAATTTACTTATAAGTCCCAAGTAAAGTGGTAGTATAGGTACCCAGGGCCTGTATATTAAATATCACTAGTGGACCTGCAGCACTGATTGTGCCACCCACTTAAATAGCCCTTTAAACGTGTCAAAGGCCTACCACTGAGGGCCTGTGTGTGCAGTTTACACTGGTATTTCGACCCTGCAAATTAAATCTTCTGCCAGACCCATGCCTTCCTTTTTAATACACGAGTCACCCCTAAGGTAGGTCCTAGACAGCCCCAAGGGCAGGGTGCAGTGTATTTAAAAAGCTGGACATGTCCTTTTACGGTTTACATATCCTGGTCATTTTTTATAATATCCTTTGACATATGCACGTTTGCAGGTGACGTAAAATTGTTTGTTCACCATTTAGATACTTGACCAGTTGGCAAGTTGTCCTTGGAGAATTGGTTGCAGGTATGAGGGACACTCGCAACCTCTTGGTAACTATGCAATCGATATGACCAGTTTTAAAACAACTATTGAGTGCAGTTGAGAATAAGGTGATATTTACTCCCGGACAGTTCTTCTTTGTTACACAACCACAGTTTTGGTGTTAATTTCAAGTGAAATGAAGACTGGTTATCCCTGTAGTCCTGATGAAGTTGCGCAAATTGGTGGCAACGAAACATGTCAGCTCTTTGAAATTGTAAATGGTCTGATTAGAACCATTTTTTAATTGAGGATGCTCACAGCATTGAATAAAGTGATGTCCAGCCAGTGAGTATATCTCATTTTAAACGCTGGGAATCGCATTTTTTTTCTCACAGGGACCAGTGGGCACTTGTGTGACACTAGCACGTACAGTGCATCTATACATGATCTTTCACTGTCCTTTTTTTCCTTACTTCACTTTTAACAATTTCACGATGAAATACACACTCTTTCTTTATGGGGAGAAAGCAACCAATGATAAGTGGGTGTGCTAGTGAGTACCAACCACGAAGCCCCCCTTGGTGTTACTACCGTGAGGTGCTTTCTCTCCTTCCTCACCTTTTTTCTTCACAAACTTTCTTGGAAGTTTCTTTCCTTTCTGTGGTGTAGTGACATTAGGTTACAAATTGAACACGTAGACACTCGGATTAGCGGCAGTGAGTCGTGCCGGCGAGAGAGTTGTTGAAAAGGTGCTATACACCCCTTCAGTGTCTTGAAGATAAAGGTCCTTTTCTGCTAAATAATTGTAGACTGGGGGGTGGCCTGACTTTCTCGTTCCCCCTTGTGCTTCCATTGTGTTGATGACTCATTTTAGATCGTGCCATCCACATTTTAACCTGCTTTTACTCGCCTGCTATGTGCAAATTTATTTCTCTATTCAATCAGGTACTTTTTAGAAATCACTCCATAACTTGAGTAATTGGGAAGTTTAGAGTCCCTCCTTGTGTGTAACTCATACCCCCTTTTTGTTTCTTAGATAAACCAGTCCACGCCCTGAAGAGAACCCCACAAACCACAATCGAAACGCATCAGCATTATACAACGCGGGGACTTTCGCTTTTAATTAGGTTTCCCCCAGTAGAATTGTTATTTGAATTGTCTCACTATTGGGCCTAATGTCTCTTTTCCCCGTGGGTAGCAGCTTCTTGAATTTGTTACACAATGTGGATGCTAGAGGTTATCCTAGCAGCTGCTCTGTTTGTGAACTAAGATTGGTGATATAATGTTTAGATAATTGTTATGTATCACGCTTCATGTATTGTTTGTTACATCACATTACTTTCATCACAAAGTCTGTATGTCTTTGTTGCCTTAATATGTATAATTCGCTCTTGACTGAAACGTATCCGCACTTACCTGACCCATGATTAAATGTGGAGTAAAGTGTACAGAACGAAGTAGCAAATAGGTGCTTGAAGCTCATATCAATTACATTGATGGTCTTTAGTCTGTTAAATTGGTTTAGCAGCATTTGAATGAGACCGCTAGGGCAACCCCCCCCTTTCTTAGTTCACTACGGCCCCGTCCAGCCGCCTAGAACCAAACCCCTTGTTGCTATTACACATTTAGGAAGTGCTCATTTTCTTGCCTTAGCCATTTGGTGCCCTCAGAGTGCCTGGGTCACATGACTGGGTTTAGCTGACAGCTGGGCTTTGTGAGGTCTTCCTAGACAGCCACACACATTGGAAGTTTAGGTGTGACTAGATGGGCCATCGCGGACAGGATGGGTGGAAGGAGCTGGGCCCAGCATCACTTACACCTGATTAGACTGTGTCATGTCTGCACACAAAGGGCTGCATACCCCATGTAGTTATTATGGAGCCAGGGCAGGGAAGGCAGGGCATCTGTGCACTTCAAAGGCATGCCTCAAAAAGCTTCTCACCACTACAAATTCACAACTCTGTATTAAAGGAAGACCTCAGACACCTCCACTTCAAACACTTCTAGCCCTGTGGATACTCTGCCAGGAAGATGGACTGCTGTGCTGCTGAAAGGACTGTACCTCTGCAGGACTGTCACTCTGAAGGGGCTGCTGCCCGGTTGTGCTAACCTGCTGCCCTCTTGTCTAGGGAGGAAGAACTGGACCTGCAACCCATCTTGAACCCAATACCCCAGAGTGACTCAAAGGGCTAGAATGGTGGCCTCCTTATCCGAGCCTCAGGTGCATAAAAGGCTCCATAACGTCTTCAGCGAATTCCTGAAGTGGTGGGTCTCAGGTCCTGGACCCTTGTTGTGTCTCACAGGCTCTTAAAATCAAGCTTTTGGGCTCTTCACGACCCCAAACAGACCAATTTACATCGAAAACACTCCGCTTGCATTGAAGATCGGCACTAGCAGTCACTAGCCCATCTCTTTGCACAACAAGCATCAATAACAGCAAGAGGACTACCAATGCGAGGCTCCAGCCCACCAGTCTGCGACATCCTGCCTGCTCCTCGCACAATGCCGACCAGCGACGCTCTTCTTGCTCTCAACAGTCCTCTAGAACACGACTTTTGGTACAAAACTTGAGAAGGTAAACCTCAGTGGGACTAATCTGGGACTGTATCCGACCCGCGCTCCATCACGGTGGGCCTAAACATTTGACTTTGACCAGTTGGCGCTTTATGGTTTTATGTGCTATATTGCAGTTTATTCTTTAAAAATTAATAACACCGGTTCAAGTGATTGGATTTTTTTTTTGTTTTGGTATTGTTTTATTTATTAAATTAAGCTCTTATTTATTAAATTAAGCTCTATTTTTCTAACCTGATGGGTTATCTTTTTGTATAGTGTTTTCACTGTTTTACTGTTTGAATTGTTGCACAAATACTTTACATATTGGCTTTAAGTTTAGCCTGACTGCTCTGTGCCAAGCTACCAAGGGGTTGAGCACAGGTTAATTTGGAGTTTGTTTGTGACTTACCCTGATTAGGGTTGTGGTTGTTGCTTGACCATGTCTAACACCCCAGTCAACCAGTAACTCCAATTTCTAACACACAGCTTATTGATGTCACCTTCAGTTACAGAGAACTTGACTTTGACATATTATCTTAGTGGTGTATCGTGTTTGCAAAGGTGCCTGCTATTGAATGTGGGTCCAGGCCCTGGTATACATACATAAGGTTGTTTTATTGATGTCAGCTTGGGCCTTAAATTAAGTTGAAGGGATTGGCTATTTTCCATGCAGTTCATTAAGGCACCATTGTCTCTTAATGTAATACAGTTCATACGAATTTAGTAGGACTATGTATTCGGCCAACAAAACTTCACAATATGTGCCAAGCTACCAAGGGGTTGAGCACAGGTTAATTTGGAGTTTGTTTGTGACTTACCCTGATTAGGGTTGTGGTTGTTGCTTGACCATGTCTAACACCCCAGTCAACCAGTAACTCCAATTTCTAACACACAGCTTATTGATGTCACCTTCAGTTACAGAGAACTTGACTTTGACATATTATCTTAGTGGTGTATCGTGTTTGCAAAGGTGCCTGCTATTGAATGTGGGTCCAGGCCCTGGTATACATACATAAGGTTGTTTTATTGATGTCAGCTTGGGCCTTAAATTAAGTTGAAGGGATTGGCTATTTTCCATGCAGTTCATTAAGGCACCATTGTCTCTTAATGTAATACAGTTCATACGAATTTAGTAGGACTATGTATTCGGCCAACAAAACTTCACAATATAGAGACTGAGTCTACTCATATCATCAGTAAATGTTGGTTCGGCTAGCTCGCAGTACCACATCTACACTCCTAAATATACAGAGCTGTAGATGCTGTTGTTAACCTTGAACATGACCACTCTGATTATCAACGAAGTAGTGGAAACAGATCTAACCCTTTCGTTTGTCTCTTTGTCATGCCTAAAGTTTTACAAAGAAGAGAAACTATAATACATTTTCAAATGTTTATTGAAAAGATCTAATCCTTGTAAATAAAACGTGAACTGCGATTATTAAACAGATGAAACACATCATTGTTAAAAGCATTACTCGAATGCTGAAAAAGAGACATTCAACCATGTTAATAGTTCCTAATATTACTCCTATCTATCAACAATACTCCTACTCGAACAGAGCATAATGTAAATATCCTTCTGTCAGACCCAGTTGGAATGATCGAACCCCATACCTAGGTGTAATGTTTCAGGAAGCCGGCTTCAGTGTATTAACGAAAGCACGCTGTCGGAGTGTGCAAGCCCGCACATATTTCTACTTTTTTTTTTTTTTTTTTAACAATTTTTATTAGTTTGTCCCCAACAACAGCATCGTGAGATCAGCGTTACATACAGTAAGCCCGTGTAGGAGAACTAGGCAATTAACGACAATACAGGAGAAAGTAGTTCCGCAACAGTGCCATTCCTAACACCCCACCCCGCTCCCTCTCTACCCCCACCCCCCCTGCCAGTGTGCCCACAGCGGTCCCCCCCCCCCCCCTGGTAATGCGTAGAGTGCCCCACGTAGCCAGGGAGCTGAACTCAGAATCATGGGATGAACCCCATCAGTGTTCTCAAAAGAACCAAAAGCTGCACTCTACCGCTCATAGGCATACCACCCCGGAGCTCGACCACCATGTACATCCTAATAAAGTTGCACAAACAGCGATTATTCTCGGAGAATATTCAAGCGGTCTCCTCCTGAGTAGTCTCCCCGGCAGTCCCAGCAGGTCCCTCCACACTCCTCCCAGTCCGGGCCACTCGCGCCTGATCCCCACCCTCCTCTTCCTGTTCCCCCAGCGACGAAGCTCCTCCACCAAAGCCCCCCACGCCCTAGCAGCATCCTGCGCTTTGTCATTGGAAGCACGCCTGGCCAACTGTAGGCGAAGTGTCCCCTCAGTCCCCACCCAAACCAGGAAGCTCGCCCTCCACCTCCGAATGCTCGGCCCCGTTCTTGCCTTCCAGTGCATGGTAAGCTCCCTCTACGCCATTATCAGCCCCAGATCGATAAATTTACTCGTGATTTTTCTACGGGGGGTGTGTGGGAACCAAAGCAGAAGGCAAGCTCCCATGTCCACTGCCAGCACGCGCTCAGTCACTCGATTCAGACACTCCACCACATCCGTCCAGTAAGAGCCCAAACCCGGACAGGACCAGAACATATGGCCGAAGTCAGCCCCCTCCGTATGGCACCGAGGGCAGCCCGACGAGGAGCCTCCAAAATATTGCAGAATCTTTGCCGGGGTTAAGTAGGCCCTGTGGAGAGTATAGAATTGGACCAGTTGAAATCTAGCGTTGCGCGTGCCCTTCCAGGGTCGCCGCAACAGCTGCGACCATGTCGTCTCCGGGATAGGTCTACCAAGGTCCCCCTCCCACTTCTCCCGTAGGGTCGCCAGGGGCGTGAGCCCTTCCGCGGACAGCTGTCAATAGAGACAGGTGATGGCCTTCACGGTGCCCGCCGCCATAGCGACGTACTGACATCCCAAGGACGTTGGGGGTTCCGACAGCCCCATCCTCCAGTGTTTCCGAATCCCAGCCACCAGGGCAGAATGAAGGAGATAATCCCCCCTCGGCAAATCGAAATCCCTCTGCAACTCGTGGAACGGCAACAAAACCCCGTCCCTATATAGATCCCCAAGCATGTGAACCTCATGGTCCTCCCAGCCCGCCAAGGCCGACCAGTCTCCGCCATGGGGGAGAGCCGTGCACATGCCCAAAGGAATTTCCGGGGCATATGGGGCCACGAAGCCCGCTCGTTTCTGACTATGGAGCCAGCAGAGCCGAAGCGTGCGCTCCTCGAGCGTGAGCTGATCCAACCGGAGCTTTTGCTGCAACATAATGAACGACAATACATGTCTAGGGATAATCCTACCCTCCGGGCCCTCCGGGCCTCTGAACTCGCGTGCCACGGCCTGTGTAAGGCACTGCAGCTGCGCTGCCAGATAATACCATTCGAAGTCAGGAACTGTCAGCCCCCCCTCCACCCTCGGTCTCATCAGGGTGGCCAACGCCACCCGACGCCTGCCTGTGCCCCAAAGAAACCCTGTCATCAACGCCCGAAGCGTCTTAAAAAAGGAGGCCGGGATCCAGATCGGCAAGGTGCGGAAGAAATAAAACAAGCGCGGTAGCGCTACCATTTTCAGCAGCGCTATTCGACCGGCCACCGACAGCGGGAGGGTGCGCCAGAACGCCATACTCCCCTTGAGCCCCCTTAGTGCTCCCCCCACATTGCTCTCGGAAAGATCGGCAGGAGCGTGAAATATGCGGACACCCAGGTAAGGCAGGCAAGCAGGTTCCCAGCGGAGGTCGGCAAGCGCTATAGGAGCCCGGACCCCAGGAGACAGAGGAAACAGGCAAGTCTTAGCCCAGCTAACGTGTAACCCTGAAAAGGAGCCGAACTCCCGGAGCAGGAGTCTAGCGCCTCGCAGAGAGTCCCGCGCATCCGCTAGATACAGCAAGAGGTCATCCGCGTACAGGGAGATGTAGTGTGGCTCTCCACGTAACTGAACCCCCTCATAAAACCGTCCCTGACGGGCATGCGCTGCCAAGGGCTCGATCGCCAGAGCAAACAAAAGTGGGGACAGCGAGCAACCCTGTCGAGTGCCTCTCTCTACTTGACAAGCAGCCGAGATAGTACGCCCCGTGCGGACTCTAGCCGTGGCAGAGCGGTATAACAATCTGGTCCAGCGCACAAAGTGGTCCCCCAGGCCGAACCCCTGCAGCACCCGAAACAGATACGGCCACTCCACGCTATCGAATGCCTTTTCGATATTCACCGATAGTACTACGGCTTCCGATGGGCCCTCCTCCCGGTCCCCCATGATCCGCACTAACCTGCGAATACCCGCCGTGGTATTCCGCGTTGGAATGAAACCCGACTGGTCCGGATGTACCAGCACGCCCATGTGGGCCATGAGCCGCGTGGCCAAGATCTTGCTAAGGATCTTATAATCCACCGAAAGCATAGAAAGCGGGCGGTACGCTGACCTGGAGGACGGGGCCCCATCTTCCTTCAGTAACGGGACTATGATCGCCTCCCTCAAGGTACCCGGCAACCCCGCACATATTTCTACTTGCGCTGCTATCTGCCTTCTTATGATAAATGTCAGGACTTGCAAGGCTGAATCACATTGCCGGCTCACGTCAGCATTCATGATAACCCCACTATGAAGAGCCTCTCACTGACTTCATTACAGGCACAGTTTAAATAATAAACACCGGTTTTATCGCATTCTGCTAGAGCCCCAGAATAACAGCTTTATTTAGTCTGGAGGGAAAGAGTTGTCTTCTACGAACACATAATAAAGTAAGCACATTGCATTCTAGTATGTGTATTTCTGGAACTAACAGTGCAGACTATAGAACATCAATGTCTACTAAAAATAAATGTGTGCATGGCATTCTCTCGTGTTAGTGAAAAACATGTGCAAACTACCATCTCATAAAGATGCTAAGCTAAAACGGAAAACTAAAATGGGGACCACATGTAATCCATATAACATTAGGGCCCTGATTTGGGAGGCCTGCAACAGTATCATGCTATTTGGCTGTGATTATCTTGGTTTCACAAGCTCTGTCGATGACTGAGAGCAAGAAGACTTCTTTGCTGTGGTCCGCCAGATCATCTGAGTGCTTGGGTCCCAGTTACTGTATCTTATTACCTTGCAGAGTTTCATGAACTATGAGAGTTGTGGTTTATGTGCAAGGACAAGCCTAGCACTATTGTAAACATGTGCAAAGTATTTGGGTCTTTCTCTGTAATGGAATGTTGTCCCACCCCCACTGAACCCGCAGGCTATTTTGATGTCGAGAGTTAAAGGTTTTCTGCCTCACGGGGGTTCTCAAAGATCCCCTCCACCGTACTTAGTCCTCGGTTTTTTCCTTTATTTTCAGAGCTCTATCTAATTCACATTTTTGCCTGCGCTGACTCTTTTTCCACGGTCTATGGTTTGAATAGCTTACAAAAGGTAACAGAACAGTAGTGTGGGCTATATGGGCTGCACCAGTAAATAAGCCCTCAAAATCTGATATAGCACAAAGGTGCTCACACTTGACTTGACCCCACAACTGAGCGGTCAAATTTCAGAGAAAACGAATTGTTTCTTCTAATAGCAAAGATAGTGTCAAGGAGCACACTAATATCTAAAGCAATTTAAATGTACAGTACAATATAATCTTTTAAATCATGGAATTAAAGAAACATAAGTGAACGGGAGTCTTGCTAGTTCTTGAATTCAGTTATGTTGTTTTTATTTTCACAATTAGAAGAATGAATACATGCATCAGCCCAGCCAATGCGTTTCGTCCGTAAAAGGACTTCATCCGGGTTAAAATATGATGTGTTATCAATACGAATGGAGCAGGCCTTCTGATGGAAAATAGTTTTATTTCGAGTTGTGAATTCCTCGGAGCATGCTATCAATCACCCAAATTAAAGCCTCGGTTGCTTGAGATAAGAATTTCCAAGAATGGAGTGATTCTTTATTGATAAATAGATGCAGTTGAATCTTATCAGAAAAATTCTTGATTAATATAGATCTGTGACTCACAGATAGACGACTGGCAAGAAGACTGAGGATATTTGCTCAGGAGACCGTACCTTCTTTACGCTACAGGGAATCCTAGCGATTATATATTAATCAAGAAGGATTTTTTCTGAACCTCCTGCTTCCAAGGATTGCTGACCCCACAGCTGGATACAGGCCCTCTACCGAGCCTGGTGACCCCCTCCACTTTGACCGGTGTTACTTCCTGCACACATTAAGGAAGAGTGGTGATGCACAAACTCAGACTGCTTCGGTGGAGCCTCGTGCTGATCTTTCTCTCTTGGCCTGAATCTCCAACGAACCTGATTAAATCCACTCCTGCTATCCTTGACCTGCTCATTTTAGCGACTCAGGACTCTATTCACTGTTCCTTCACTGAATGCCTTTGTGGCCGAGTTTAGAATCAGGAGCCACCACCGTAGTTCACTTCCTCTACATAGTAGATCCGATATACCTCTGACAAAAGAGACCCACAATGCTCCTGGTGCTTAAAAAACTTCAGGTAAAGACCGCTCTTCACGGTTCTATCATGACCGAATACCTCAGAGCAAACTCGGCACCTAACGGACTGCTGGTCCGTACGGCACCGAGGATCTTTCTGGAAGACCTAATATTCAGACGCGAATGGAGCCAAATTGCATGGATATGCACCCGGGATTGGATCATTTTGATTATCAGCACCGCAAAACGTCTGTCGGATGCTTTGATTGTTAAGATTAATATAGCAGAGAATGGTCTCAAAACCAGCATTAGCCTTTCTGCATATAAAACTCGTCTAGCAGAAATAAACTCTGAAATCTCTGACCACCGAGACTACCTTCTAAACCAAAAGATAAACAAACTTCAGAAGGATCTGAAGAGATTTGACAGGGAAAAGATTTATCCCTATACCAAAGAGGACTTCCAACCAACAGAAACCGACAATATCTCTGACGATGGATCATCTACGTCTAACCAGTCAGGCCGCTCCTCAGGTAGCAACTCAAGTAATCACAGCTGGGGCCGTCGCTCCAACCCACAGGGCCTATTACCACCACCACTGGGGCCACCACCTTTCTACGGTTTTCCACCCCAATCATTTCCACAACACGGACCCATGTGGTACCCTCCATATAACCCACTACAACAGGGTTTTCAGCAACCATTCCTCCACAACCCTCCTCCTTTTCAGAACAGAGGCAGGGGCAGAGGCAGAGGAAGAAGAGGAGGACACAAGCAGGTCCATTGGCAAGATCCGGACAACCAACAGAGAACAACGAGAAGCATGGCACAACACCAACAAAAAAAACTGATCGTCAACCTGTCTTCGAGACCTTTGAACTCCGATGAAACCACAGCCTTGGAATTAGGACTCGGGTTTGTCCCTACTCCACAGGAGGACAACTTCAGAACTAATGAGGAACTACACCAACTGTTTCGCAAAGTTAGACTGAGGGCCTTCTTTAAAAACAACCAAACACAGACTGAGGACGACACTGGCCTGAGACCCCCGTCGAAATTCACCCCCACTTCTGGTATGGTTCCACACGAGGTCCTCACTTTCGAGAAAGCTGTTCTCAAGGAGGTCAATCGATTAGAACCTCCTAAGTCTTACAACAATTTTCCCAATAAACTACGGAGAGCGGTCTCCACTCTTCAGAATGATGATTCCATCGTAATAAAACCGGCGGACAAAGGGGGCGCCACAGTGATCCTTGACATACAGGACTATGAGAAGGAGTGCCTGCGCCAACTTAACAACACTGAGTACTATGAGATTCTGGAGACCGATCCAACTCCAAGACTATTAAGCCAGATCAGAACCTTGGTTAATGAAGCAGCAACAGAAGGATGGATTACGTCTAAAGAAGCAGCCTTTCTGGTGAATCCATCTCCAAAGATGCCCTACTTCTATCTTCTACCTAAGATCCATAAGGGGGTGACCCCGTGCCCAGGCCGTCCGATCGTATCCGGGATAGGCTCCCTCCTGGAACCTTTAAGCCAGTTCAGCGACTTCTTTCTGCGACCTTTGGTCCAGGCTACACCAGCTTACCTCAAAGACACCAGAGATGTGCTCAACCTCATCCGAACCATCAATGATGAAAACACCGAGGAAATCAACCTACTGCTCACACTGGACGTGGAAGCACTCTATACGAATATACCGCAGGAGGCAACCATTGAAGTGGTGAGCAACTTGTTACAAAATTCGGAACTCCCAACGTCGACACCGGCAAGCTTCATCTCGGCTCTCATTGCCCTTGCTCTCACCAACAACTATTTTATGTACAAAACGACCATCTACCACCAGGTACAAGGCACCAGCATGGGTAGCACCTTTGCGCCGAGCCTGGCTGGATTGTACATGTCACACTTTGAGACCAACCACATCTTCACAGACTCCAATCCGTTTCACCGACACCTTGTCACTTGGAAACGGTACATAGACGATGTGCTGGTCCTTTGGAGAGGACAGGCGTCCGAGACACTGGAATTCTTTGAGTGGATTAACAATCGGGACCCCCATTTACGCTTCACTATGACTTCCAGTGAAGAGAAAATTCCTTTCCTGGATTTATCTATCCAACTGGAAAATGGGATACTTCACACCAGTACGTACAAAAAAGAGACAGACTGCAACAGTCTCTTGAGTTTCAAGAGCCACCACCCAAAAGCTCTACGGGAAAATTTACCCTATGGCCAGTTTCTCAGGATCAGACGCAATTGCAGCAAACTACAGGATTTTGAAAGACAAGCCAATACCTTATCTGAAAACCTGACAGAGAGGCACTATCCAGTTAAGGTGATCAACCAAGCTAAAAAACGGGCTAGGAACAACACCCGTGAGGGCCTCCTGGAAACAAGAGAGGCCGATACCAATAACGTAATCACGTGCGTCACAACCTTCACCCCTCTCTCTAACAAAATCAAAAGAATTATCAACCGTAATTGGATAATCATAAATAGCGATGCACTAAACATCCCAGCACCTCGTTTTGCCTTTAAAAGAACCACAAATTTAAGAGACCAATTGATTAACACACGGCCACGTCAAAAACAAGTGAGGAAAGAGAACACCCTCTGGGACCTCCCAGCAGTGAAGGGGCATTACCCGTGCGGCTCATGTAGTGCCTGCACCTCAACACGACACACGAAAGTCTTGCAAATTGGTGAGCTAAAATGGGAACAACGGAGGCATACGAACTGTAATACCACTAACTGTATATACTTGATCTCGTGCCCATGCGAACTCTACTATGTGGGTATGACCACCAGATCCATCAAAACGAGGATCAGTGAACACAAGAGTACCATTAGGCGAGCCCGCACAGCCACTAAGTTGACGAACCACTTTCTGGAAAAAGGGCACCCCTGTGAAGCGATCCAATGGACCATCTTGGAATCCAATACTAACTGGACTAGTGAATCACTCTTTAGACGTGAACAACGCTGGGTGCACCGCCTGCACACAGACACTCAGGGGCTCAACGATGATATCCCATGGACCGAGCTGTAATACGGTCATATCTGTATGCAGCTGTTATGTGCACTCCATCTTACATCCGTCCCTCCGTCTAAGAACGCGCCTGGAGGAGCAGGCAACGAGTGGTAGACCAACCCTCGTCTAGACAGCTCTTAGGTGTACCTCCCTGCCCTTGTCTTAAGTCGTACCGATTTAGTAACGACACTGCTATAGCCTAAACATATCGGGGAGACGATGGAAGTATCACACCTTTACTTTTTAGGGGCACGCTAGCAAGTTAGCACCCACTCCGTCATATCCTCGAACTTGGCATCAAGCCGGATAGCCCCGCCTGAGGCTAACAGTGACACACGTTTTTAGCCTAGGCACCCCCACTTGTCTTAGTCTACTACTCCGGTAACAATACACCGAAAGTACCTCACGGCCCGCATGCGCGTAGTACCACTTTCCCCATACACCACGCATGCGCATAAAAATCTGAACACGCATGCGCAAGAGAATACTGGAACCCTAGGTTGCACCACGCATGCTCAGCTCCGGTCTCACATGACCCATCGTCTCATTAACACCGGAAGTAGGCACCTCCTTCAGTCACGGGTCCCACTCTTTAAATACCATGGGCCAGGCGAAGTCAGTTACCTCCGAGCAGGCGTCTGGACCGGGCAGGTTTCCAGTGCCGTCACCTGAGCAACCCGTGAGTAATCCTCGAGGCGATCTATCTACCCAACTCACTACGTAAGTTACTACCCTGCTCCACATCGGAGAATGATGTAAGTAAACCTAACGCTCCACTTTTGTCTCCTTTACCCACCTGGGTACTCCCTGCTGATACCTATTCTTACCGACTTTCAGCCCTAGATGGTGTGGGCCTCCTACGCCGCTTTTTAACTCATGGAGTAATTTCAACTCTTGCTATAGGTAAGACCACTCGTTGTGCACTTGACTCGTGTTGAACCTATGAACTCAGTAATATTGTTAATTTAGCAATACACGTGTTTTTTTGTTCTTGTGACTGGCCCGGTGGACAACACACCAGGTGAGCCCGCTGCACAGCCGAGTGGAGGTTTCTGGGCCCCGCAGGGCACAGCAGTTTACCCAGCGACCCTCTAGCTGGGTTCTGTGATTGCCAACGGGACCCGTAACCCATTGCTGACTGACATGGGACTACACCCACGCCTGCCCGTTTCTCCTATAAACTTGAGAGTAGCCTGGGCCTCCAGATGTATGATACTATGACTGTCTCATTACAATGTGTGATTTCTCGAATTGCTGTTTACATATGCAGATGGACAAGGCATGTCCGCATATGTATTTTAACCTCTCCATTTTTTCCTTATATTTTTTTTTTTATCCTTCTTTATGGTCTAGGTCCATTGCAAAGGGGGCACAACAGACTCCTTTTTTTCACACACTACCTGTTTAGGAGACACTGCACTCCCCCCCTGTTGCCGAGTGAGAGGGTGATAATTTACCCCCCCACTACACATAGTCTGGGCACCTCTCCCCACACTTTTCACTTCTACTGGTCCTGATGAAACGCCATGGATCATTCTGACCACTAAAAGGCGCGAAACATGTCGACCATTTGACCTGTATTTCCAGTTACTACAGACACATTACGTCTTGACAAGTAACATTCTTTTCACGATTTTTATTGTACCAGGGGTACCTTATTAAAATAGCTTCACAGGTAACCCTTAGGTATTTTTATCCTTGCACACACTACCCTCACCACTGACCCCGGTACTCCCCCTCCGCATACCCGCATGCACCCATCGGCAGCTCTCTAAAAGATCTCCGCTAAAGAGACCCTTCGGGGGACCCGTAGGGCATTGCACCGCCGGCCCGACGAGGAGCACCGCCCGATGATGAAGCATGACATCCCTCTGGGTGTGTGAGGGCAACAAGAGACACCTGTGTTGTCTCCCCCCATCCTGAGTACCCCACCCTAGACCTCTAACCCATAGATCCATCTCTTTCTTTGTTTGCCTCTTGTTGAGGCCTGGTCTTGGTTGACCTTCAACCATACCGACCCTGGAACAGTGCCTTCTAGTAATTACCGCTATTTGATGTGTGTCTGACCTGCTGGCCTTACGGGTCATGTGATTTGTTGCTCTAACTGCCCTGTGATTGTGGTGAGTGGGCAGAGTCTCATTGTTAATAGTACTTGTCTGGTCGACTTGCTAACACCATGGGTAAAGACAAGGCTGCCCAACCGTGGACCTCTCAGATTCGAATGGAACAATTCACAAGGGGATCAGAGAGTGGGCTTACCAGAGGCGCTGGCGGTGGGACTGGTACTTCATCACCATCATCTGGAGATTTTGCCACTATCCTTCAACCCATTCAAACTTCACAGATGGCTGTGGAAAACAAAATTGGAGAATCGCAAATGGACGCGGCATTGCTCCATCAAGACCTAAGAGATGCTACTGCCCGGATTACGGAAGCCGAATCTCGAATCTCCGCAGTGGAAGATGAAGTAAGCTCCTTTAAGGCCCAGGCCACTGGCCTTCTTACCCACACGGCAGAGCCACATTGTTGCAGTGAGGACGCTGAAAATTGGCCCTGGGGTAATAACATGCGAGTGATTGGTGATCCTTAATTGCACTGCGGTCCTCACCTTTGCCCACCATTCTACTCCTGTAGTTCTCTTGCTTCAAGAGACTCACCTTTTAGGTAATCATTGCCCCTTCCTGGCGCGGAAGGGATAGGACAGGGTGTTTCACGCCAGATACACTTGTGGGTCCTGTGGAATGGCCATTATGTTGCGACATTCCTTTCCCTCTCAATTTCTCGTGAGGTCTGTGATCCTCAAGGTCGCTTCCTCATGCTCTCTGGTACACTTGAGGGCCAGACTGTTAATCTGATGAGCGCCTATGCCCCACCTGCAGCCCACAGCATCTTTCTGCATGATTTATCTAAAGCCCTTTTAGATCTCTCTTCTGAATTGACTGTCATAGGTGGAGACTTCAGTACGGTTCCTGTCCCAGAAATCGATGCTTCCGGACCCCCTTGTTCTCTTAGCATACTGCGGCCCGTTGTCTCTCTGACTGGACTATTGCCCTGGGTCTCTGTGATGCTTGGAGGATTTGGCACCCAAGGCATAGTCAATACACACATATGTCAGCTGCGCATCATTCTTATTCACGAATAGACCTTGTCTTCTTGCCCGGCCCTGTTTGTCGTGCAATTTCCCACACACAAAGGCACGGACGACTGGGTGGAGATGGAGCGACGGTCATTAAGACCATATAGCGCTATACGGGGATGATGTTCTGCTTTATTTGGCAAACACTGAGATGAGAGGTATCGGGCCTTCAAACCAACCCCACCCCTGGCCCCCATCCTGGGCATGCTTTGAGTGGCAAGATGACATCCTCATCTGCCACCTTAGCCTCAAATATTTGGGCATCTGGGTTCCCCTACATCCCAAGCTCACTTGGTCTCCTAATTTGGAACCGCTGATGAAAAAAGCTAAAGCTTAAATGGCAATCTCTTCCCCTGAATTGCATGGGCCGTATCGCCCATCATAAAATGAAGATCTTGCCCCAGTTTCTTTACATCTTTCAAAATCTGCCGCTTTTGATACTGTGGAGGTAGTTTTGGACCCTGGATGGGGTAGCAATCTCCTTCCTTTGGCATGGCTCCAGAACCTGTCTTGCATTCGTACATTGTCAGCGAGGACCCTTTGATGGCGGGCTGAGGATGGCCAATCTCTACCTTTACTATCTGGCGTCACATCTCCTGGTTATTCATGACTGGTTCAACGAGGGATGGTCAGTTACTGCCGATCGCTCGGAGCTGACCTTGTTAGGATTTCCCAGATACTATCCATGCTATATGGCTCCTCTATCTCGGAGGATATACCCGCAGTGACTAAGGTGGCCCTACAAGCTTGGCAAGTGGCCTTAAGGCATATTAAATGGGATGCTAAAATCATGCCACAAACACCTCTCTGGGATGGTACCTGGCTACGGGAAGTGGTGCCCCTAAGAGGCTTTGGAAGGTGGGACCTTATTGGTAATTCCCAGCTGGGGTATGTTTGGATAGGAACAAATATGCATTCCTACCAGGAACTTCAGGGTCATATGCATTGTTTCATACACAGTTTTACAAATATCTTCAACTAAGACACGCATTACATTCACATCTTTCACAAACTGCTTTACTCCCTGAGTTCAGTTCACTGGAGGCTACACTTTTGATGAGTCACTTGGGCAAATGTGGGATCTCAAAAATGTTACGTACATTGATTATTAATATTCAGGGCACCCTGGATTTTCTTAGAGCCTGATGGGAATATTGGGTGGGACCCCTTGAGGATGATCACTGGCGTGATGCACTGACGGCGCTATGGGTGATCACAACGTCTTACAAATTGATTCAAATTCAAACTTATTATTTGTATACTGCTTATCCCTCTCCAATTAGGCTACATTGAGCGGGACTGCTTCAATGTTTTCATTGTGGCGCAACTCAAGCTGACTTTTATCATGTAGTTTGGCAATTTGGTGGTGGAGGAGTTGCCTGAGATGCTTGGTTGGGAGGTCCCCCTTTCCCCTCTAAAGCTTCTATTCACTGGCGTAACGAAACTTGAGAGAGACCCCTGCAAGGTATGTAGAGGAGCCCCCTCTGGACCCAATCAGGAGCTCTCCGGTCAGAGTACTGTGCTGAGAGGGCCCCCAAAAGCTTGGGGGGCCCACACCGCGGGGGCCTGTGTTACACCACTGCTTCTATTGGGTATGCTCGAGGGCTCCGGTGGCACCAGGGCTGACCGATAATTTCTGGGGACAGCCCTTATGGTTGCTGCGGGACTTTGCAGCCCGATGGGGATCCCTTCCTACACTTGCCCAGTGGTGGACTCGTGCTAACAACTGGAAAAGCCAGTTTTTTAGGCCATGGGCTGCCCCCATAAGCACAGAGGAGTGTGGGGAAAATGGCTGGGGCAATAAGCATATTTCTTCGTCTAGGAATAGGAATGTTGTTGTTACTTTTCTGCAATAATGTATTGTCTCAATTACATGCCAATGCCTTGAGAATGTGCTATGTATTTTCCTTTGCTGAAACAAGTGAGCGTCAAAATTGAACTAATGTCTTCTGCTTAAAATTAAATAAAATCTGTTTTTTAAAAAAAAACAATACCTACAATGAAACCCCGCACCCCCATATGAATTAACTCTTCACGGTTAAAAGGTGGAGCAGAGCCAGTTGGACGTCAAACTGTCTGCCACCCCACCATTAATATACATATTTGAGTAAATGATCAAATGAGTGTCACTACTTCACTCCCCCACTCTGTCTAATGATGAGGTTACACACATCGGCGGATTGCTTAACCATGTTTACGATTCAGGCAGTTGTTCAAACCCCAACAGACTTTGTTGTTATGGAGTCAGAGCAGCCACCGCTCGCAGCTTCTCTGGGCTGTCTGCCCCTCTATCTCCGTCGCTACTCTAAGTCATACTCACTGTCTGATTGCGTTTGTTCCGCTTCTTCTTCTTCTACCATGTCTTATACCATGTGTTCTCAGATAAGGTTAGGCCTATGTTACATCTTGGTCCTTTGTGGCTTATGGGCACCTCTCTCCTTGATCCAGTCCCAGGCCGCTGCCTTCAGGTGTTCACGGATAAGTTAGGGGCCTGTGTTACATCTTGGTCCTTCCTTGGCTTATGGGCACCTCTCTCCTTGATCCAGTCCCAGGCCGCTGCCTTCAGGTGTTCTCGGATAAGGTAGGGGCCTGTGTTGCATCTTGGCCCTTCTACGGCTTATGGGCACCTCTCTCCTCGATCCAATATTTGGCCTCTGCCTTCAGGTGTTCTCGGAAAAGGTAGGGGCCTATGTCATATTTTAGTCGGTCAGTGGTATATGGGCACCTCTCTCCTCGATCCAATACCTGGTCTCTGCTTTATTTTTATTTTTTTAAATATGCCTTAACTTGAAATTTAAGATGCAACTTTGCTGGAAACATCAGTGTGTATTCCAGCAGTACACGACACGGACGGTGCTCCTTTGAGCCTGCACCAAGCTTGTATAATCGGGGAACCACATAATCCTGTGTGACTCCAGTTTTCTATCCACCACTTTATGTGCTGCTTTAAGAATTGTGTCCCTGTCTAAGTAATCAAGAAGGCGCTTGAGTATTGAATATGGATTTAACATGGGGGGTGGACGTTGAGCCCTCAGCCACCCTTCGCCATCCTCACCCTCCTGAAATGATTGCCTGTTCTACCCGCCATGCTGTCAGAATATTAACCACTGTGTCTTTCGGCTTCGGGATGGAGTCTTCTGGCTCGGATATATGCCCTTCCACCTCCATGACTGTCGACTCCGTTTCGCAGATCTTGTTAGCTCAAGAACATGTCAAGGCAGGCCTCATATACTCTGCCGTCCAACGAGGTGTATCTTTCCTTGATGGCTTGCAGGATGTTGTCTTTTTTAACCACAGTCTGTTCTGTGTTACCAGTTTCCATTGTCCCAGGAGATCCCAAAGTTCCATTTGAAGAAGGCCCCAGTTTACATCTCCATTTATTTTGCAGTGCGGGTGCAAATCCCTTGATGTTACCTATCTTTTTCGGGACTATATGCATTGGCCATGGGGAGCACAGCTGACGGGAGTTCATGATACCATAGTATAGATGCCTTTGCACAAATGTTTGGCACATTGGTTGCTGGAAAGGGCAGTTTGCTCTCTTACGCCAAAATCATGAATGTCTCAGTTTGCCCCTGGAAATTCACTTCTCTTTGTGGGAAATGAAATAAAAAATATTTTTGAATGGAGCACTACTGCCCAAAGGCGTCTAGGCCCTTTTTGCTGCAGGAGCATTAGAGGAAAATGGATAGGATCCTGAACCGAGGAATAAATAAAACAGTTGTTTAGAAAGCTATGTTTTCAAGTCTTTCTTGAAAGCAGGAAGACCTGTGCATTTTTACAGGGAAAGAGGAAGAGAGTTCCATCTTTTAGCTGTACAGTGAATGAAGCTCCTGCCTCCCCAGTGAGCTCTCTTAACTTTGTGTACGATGAAATTGTGGGCAGACAAAGACCACAAGACTCTGGACGGGCAGTAACAGATGAAATCCTGCTTCAGATATTCCGGGTGAAGACCATTCAATGCTTTAAATGCAATACAAATTACTTTGAAATCAATGCGCTCGCTTATAGAAAGCTAGTGGAGTTGGGCCAAGGCTTGAGACCCAGAATGATGCTTCGGGATCCTAAGAAGCATATGCGCCACAGAGTTCTGCAGAGTTTGTAATTTGTTCATAAGTCTTTTTGCTGCAAATCAACATAAAATGCATTGCAGTAATCATGTTTTGAAACCACGAGTGCGGTAACCAACAGGTTCTGTATGTCTTGAGGAATAAATGGAAAAATCTTCCTCAGAATTTTGAGAACGAAAAAGACGAGGAGGTCACAGCATTGATGTTTTTGTCCAATGACAATTTGTAATTGAAAATGATACCAAGGTTTTTGGCTTTGGTTACCAGTGTAGGCAGGGCTGCAAGTTCCTTTGGCCACCAAGTTCGAGACCAGTAAGATGTATTGTTGCCTAGCAGAAGCACCTTGGTTTTGCTGAGTGGCATCTAAGACATGTCATTCTTTTCCCCATTTTAAAGAGCCAAAATTATATATTCTATGAAAGTACTTAAAGTGTATTAGACTCAGACGGGCCGGTATGATCAATTGACAGGCAGCCATTTTAGCTTTAACCTAATTGTCCTCCTCCAGGGAATCCAATCATTGTTCCCACTTCTCTCTTATGGATTAAAAGGGATCCAGGCTATTTACTACTAGTGCCTTATAAATTTGAGAATGTTGCAACAATAATGGCTCAGGGAGGTAATTTTAAACAAGAGACCAAAAAAACAATAATGCTACTGTGACACAATCCCTCAAAACACATAAAGCAAGGAACAAAAATACGGTTCCCACAACCATTATTTTGGAAAATCATTTGTTATTGCACAATATTCAAATAATACAAAAATAGAATGTACAATTGGTGCTCCCAAAGTTACACAGGACATACAAAATGAAAATGCAAATTGTCGACAAGAGATAATGGCAGAGGAAAAGTAATTTTTTTAAAAGTCATTCACGTGACTGGAACAAGATGTAGGATATGCTTACTCTTAATTTGCCAAAGAAAGGCGTCTTGTTCCTGTCACTTGACAGACTGATTTTTGTATGAATATATTGCAATAACATATGACTTTCAAATTAAAGGACCTCATGTGACTAGACTCCTATCCATCCCCACCTTGGAAATCCAAATGGTGTCCCAAGACCTGAATCCAGTAAGTCGGGCCACAGATGCTAGCCTAATACCGCTCCATAAGAATGTCTCCCCGGTTATCCGCTTGTACCAGCCCATCTCATACAATGCCTGATGCCCGCTGTCTATCGGCAGCCTAAAGACCCATTGGAGGGCCAGGGAGATCCTATCCCCATAAAATTGTTGGAAAAGGTGTAGATCACCAAGGGTTTCAATCGCTAAACAAACAGGAGGGTCCGCTCTATCGGCAAAGAACCAGTAACTTATCAAAAATTAGTGAGCGGCCAGTAATAAAACGTAATTTCAGCAATTCCCAGGCACTTGTCATAAGGAGATTGCACGCATTTAGAGCAGGAGACTCATGGAACACCTCCAGCTCAAAGGTTGCCAATGATTTCTGATTGAATAAATTGAGGAATCTGTTAGGAAGGGATACTTTTCAATGTATATAGTAGTTGAGGCAGAGGAATCCTCTTAAAAAGGGTTCCTCTTCCCATAATGCAGCAATTTGCTCCACCTGCCATTTGGGATCTGAGTTTTTGGGGTAATTAAAGTCCATTCAGTTCCCACCATCTTGTCAGGTCCCTTGTTATGTACATACAATGCATTTAAACTCTAGCTGCACTCGTGGGGCACAGTCAGAAACACAGGTGTCTAAAGATACGTCCCCCCACAGAGTAGCTATTGTGAGCTTTCCCCAATTGGCCTGTAGGCTGGAAGTCTCCCAAAATACCTCCGGCATGTGAAGAATCCTGGGGATAGTCATGTGTGGCCTACCAGCATATAACAGGACATCGTCTGTGCAAAGTGCAATGTGATTGTCATGACCACCAGCCCTACAGATTCCCTAGTACTGAGCGTACAATTCACACCCACGTCACTAAGGGCTCAATAGCTCGTGCACAAAGTAATGGAAAGAGTGGATATCCCTGCCTTATACCACTCTGAATTTGAAACGCATCCAAGAGGACCCTGTTAACTCTGATTCTAGACCAGGGAGAAATGTAAAGCAATTTCACATAGACTGAATAGGTTGCAGAAATTGATGTTTTCAAGCACTTCTTTCAAGTAAGGTCAACCCACAGAGCCATAGGCCTACTCAAAATCAATTCAATTCAATTCAAAAGATCTGTTGCAGCGGAAAGCTTGCAATATGTTCTCTTTACCACAAATACATTTTTACTTCATTAGGCCCATTACAATGCAATCCCATTGAAACACCATATACCCTGATCAACCTTTTTACTGTATATCATGGTCCTCCAATGAATCTTTTTGTTGAGCTAACAGGGACTAGAATACTTGGAGACGTGAAACAATTTCTTTATGAGGACCTGGAATAAAGAATTGTCAACTCAAACCTATTTCATAGTTTTCTCAGACAAGGATACAAACACTTTGAGACAAGAAAAATTACTAAAACAATGAGACAGAATCGGTAAAAATAACTAATGGAAAACATTTATCTAATGCCTTCTTTTCAATGGACAGATCATGAAATTGCATTTCAAATCAGATTTAATGACAAGATCATTAGTACAAGTAGCCTCACAATACAGCACAGAAAAAAATAGACAGTTTGAAGTTTGTCTGTAGAGAGAAAACAAAATGAAATTCGAGTCTCAGTTACCAATCATACAAACCAAGGCAGGCTGAGAGATTATGTCCGTATTCAATATCGATCTGGCCAAGTCTGTACAGCAACACCGTGTGCCACAGAAGGAGTCAGGTACCCTTCTGCCGAAAAGTTATTTCCTGCTCAACTTTACCAGCCGGTAAAGAACAGGTGTCGGGATCGCAGTTAAGAATAGTTCAGTTCAAGTGAATGGTATAAGAGAGTCAAAGGACAGTCCGACAGCAGGCCAGGCAGAGAAAATGAAAATGACAGCCAGCCCCGACTCCTCCTCTGATGGGGCATTTATACCTCAAATAGTTCCTCGTTTCCACCCATTAACGTATCAATTTCATTAGTCCATGGGTTTCTTTTTGGTCACCCACAGTGGGCTTTTTAATGGGGGTGATCGGTGACTCACAGAAAAATCCGGAAGATTTAAGTAATCCCTTTTGCAAATTTCATTAGATTCATTAAGTTCAATTGTATTTCTCTTATGTCATTTCCATGGAAGTATGTGGAACTTTACTTTGCTCACAGTCCACCCGTTCCCAAACGCCTTTCCCTGGGTTTGCAATAACATTCTTACATTTCTATCAAGAATGTTTACTTGCAAGAAGTGAGTCCATTGTTAACCAATACAGAAAAGAAACTTCACAAAAAGTTCTCATAAGGGCTCAAGTGACTGCACAGGAGAGAAAAGGCGTTTGAGGCCTACATGAAAATTTGCTAAATCATTGCAGTTTATTATTATTATAAATCACACATTCACAAATACATTTCGACTTTTCTCAATTAATTCAATTATTATTCTCTTCAGAGACTACATGTCAATATTAGGTACTACTAAAACCTCTTCTTAGACATTATTTGCACGTTATCATTTTCAAAGCAAATTATTGACGTGTAATTTTGAATACACATGTTACCACATAAACGTTACAGTAAGCTCAGTTTTGCACTATATCGATTCTTTTCAGATTTAAATTTAAGCATTTCTAGAATCTCATTATGCAGATATTTATCTCATGTTCAATGCACATTTGAATATTTTTGTCACAAAACTCTGTTAGCTGTATTTTATTTACTCCTAACACGTAAATATGTTAATGTGCAGTTATCATTGTTTAGGTTTTCGTATCATCATTTTATAACACTCTGCATGCTTTTACGATGCAGCATGAAATCTCACAATTTTCGACTTAGCCAGTCAACATGTTTTCATCAAGAAATATTTTTCGTAATGCTCTTTTTAAAGGTGAGAATTGATAAATGTAGACGTCAGATGATATATACGCTCCATCAGATCCTTATTTCCGCCCATAGGCGTAAAAGCACATAAAAAGATAATTGCATAAAACATAAACAACGCATATAAAGCAACATTATTCAAACATTTTTATTACACATAAAATCAATGGGCGCAACCTTTGATGCAATTGGTTCCCTTAAATCTGTAAGCAATAAATAAGTTAACAGCGGCATGAAATTATATGGATTCCAGCACCAATCAAATTTAATACATATACATTCAAGCTGACGGTATCAGTAAAGGATAAATATATTGCACATCATGAATCACCACTGGCTTGTTTCTCAAGGGAGACAAATGTTTTGCCTTACTCTCCACATTACCATTAGGTTACGGGTTAGTGCACAAATCAACACTTTACTGGTGTCTGATCTCAATATCTTTAGGGTCTCTTTATGCTCCCTGACACCCATATTCAGTACAGCAGAAATATCCAGCATCTCCTGCTACTCGTGAAAACCAGGCAGAAGAACATGACGTGCTCAATGGTTTCTCTGGGGGCACCACAGGCCAGGCAGTGCCAGTTCTCATCCCTCGGGATTCGTGCCCACTTGGCAGTAAATGAATGGAGGGTCAGGGTCCCATACCGGAATTGCAGATACAGACGTCTGGCTAGAGGTGGCTCTATCTTGTCCAGGATTTCCTTGCTTCTGAAGGAGTCTTTGACTGTGAGGAAAGCATCGGCTGGTGAACCTAGCTAGTCTGTGAATGCAGAAGAGAATCTTTGGGTTGCCAAAAGGCTGTTTTGATGTTTATCTTGGCGGTCGCCCCGGCTCTGCCAGGGGCACTCAACAGGCTTGCCTTCCCAATTTCTACCAGAGCGACGTTCACATATTATATTCAGGGTATGTTTCAGGACCCCACATAGCTGAGTATTTCCTCTAAGCCTTGCCATTAAGAAAAGAGCTCTTGGTTAACCCAGATTCTCCTCCATTAGAGTATTAGAAGCAGTCCTGTTTTATCAGATAGAGCTCTGAGCCCAAAGTCCAGCCTAAGTGAGAGTAGGGGAGTACCTATGGGAACGCTTACCAGCAATTGATTTTCTACTAGAACTAAAGAGAAAACATCCATATGACCCCCCCCCCCCTCCCCAGCTCTGCACCGTAGGAGGCTATACCTAGGGCCTGGTGATTGTAAATATGTAGTGCCAGCTGTATAGGACAGAACTGTGAACTGCATGACATCTTTGTAATTCCTTCCACAACAATAGGCGCCAAGTGTTACATCTCCATCCTCCCACCCAACCTCTGGTATCTTTCCACATGGTCACTTCCAGCATGGAGTGGTCTAATAGGCATGTGGGCAGCATACGGATAACCCTAACCTCACCAAGGTCTACCGCAGCCATAAAAAGGTATTCTATCCTAGACTGTGTTTTTTGGATGTAGGAGTAATAAGTGAATGCCATTATAGCTGGGTTCTGAGACATACAGACATCGCTGAACCCCACTGATTGTGCCAATTTAGGGGGAGGGGCTATGACCTTCGTGTGTGTAGGGGAGCCTGTGCTATCCAACCCAGAGGACATTGCAGCATTAAAATGTCATTCTATAATATGCTTTCCTTGTGGAAGTTTTACCAATAGCACAGATAAACCCTGCAAATTATCTTCAATCAGAGGCGGTGGTACATACACACACTACATTCCAAGTTTTCGGTTTTGTTCTCATTTTTTTCAAAAACTAATTTTATTGGGGTTTTAGAAATTAAGACATGTATAGAACAATGCGTCCAATACGTTCTAGATACAGGATGAGAAGACAAGATACTCAGTTATATAGTACACATGTGCATATTTCAATTCCCATATCAATTTTGGTATTATGCAAAGCAGTGTTTGGCCATCTAGCAGTTTGCTTCCAGATGACAAAACACTATTGAAGAAACAGTCCTACTTAGTTAATCACTACATCAACAACAAAACCTCCCTCCCTTCCCAAACAAAGGGTACACCTATTTTTGTGAATTTTTGTGAATAAAAAAGAAAGAGAGATAACGAGTGAGCTATCCAGCCTACATTTATTGCCAGTATAGAGTGGAAGTGCGTGAGTTTACTGAAATGTAGTGCTTGGCAAAAAGGCACAATTACGTCCGTCTCTATCCAAACTCGTGTGTATAATGTCGCATGTGCTACAGTCCAGTAGGAGCTTGATCTGCATAGGGGCCATAACGTGTACCCCTGTGGCTCGGTTGCATGTGACTAGGTTGTGACCGTATCAAGCGATTTGAAGGACTTCAAAGGGAGATCTCAGTTCATGGCAATGGACTTTTTCCTAAGTCCATGGTGTTCCTCCCGGCGCAATGTTCCACTTTCTGCCAGACCCCACCTCTCCATCTCCTCCCTCAGGACTAGCAAGCAAGTTGGGCGGGACATCTGACTTCCATTGTCTAGTTATAAGGCGTTTAGCAAGAATGAGCGCTAAATCTGCTAATTTCGATTGCACCTTGTAACCCTTTGGGCGAGGGTATAGAGCCAAGAGACAACTCTACCGTGTGCCATGTGCTTCCCCCGAACTACCTCTCACAGTGTGGCCACAATCTGTGTCCAGTATGTGGAGAGGGCAGGACAAGACCATAAAATGTGCAGTAGGTCAGCATCCTGTTCTGGACACCTAGAGCAATTTGCTGCTAATGTGGGGAACATGGTATGTAACCGATGTGGTGTGAGATATGCCCTCTATATTATCATATATTGTACAAATTTGAGTCCGGAGTTACGGGAAACACCTTTCGGGTAAGCAAGCAAGGAGGTCCATTCTTTGTCTGACATGACCATCCCCAAGTCCTTGTCCCATCTACCCAGTAATGTCAGTAGAGGTGAGGATGAATGTGCCCTTATGCCAGGGTATTAACATTGTGTTAAGTGTCTGAGAGTGCCCATTAGATATGTTGTGTGTTGGCGGTTTGGTAGGAGCCTAATGCAGTTTAACATAGCATACTAGGCTAGCGTTTAGGAGAAACTACGTGTCTGTGAGCCCCTTTTTATTTATAAAATTAGCATGGTTAAGTAGGAAGCCATCCCCGAATAGTGCGCCTATGGTTGGTACTCCGCTCCTGTTTTTTTCTCATAACCAAGTTTATTGATTACAAGTGTAAGGTTTAATGTAGCAGAATAGCTATCGCCCGTTCATTTCCAGAGAACCCTGCATGAAATATTCTGGTGCAGCCATGTCTCACCAGGAATGGGCAATTGAAACCTGAAGATGTATCTCTGCCTGTAAGAAGGTGATCTGGACCCCTCTTCCTAAAATATTGAACACCGACCCCTCTTGAATTTGTTATTGAGCACATTTACATTCCAGGAATTGACCTTAATAGCCTTTTATACTGTGCAGTGTGTTTAAAGAAGTAAATCCAAACACACAACAACCCAACTTACCCCTAACTCCCTGCACCCTACACTTCAGAACAGGAACTTTCTTACACCCCAACAGCCAACTTGGTGAATATCAATATACTCTGATTGCAAGACCACAGCATCATCCCCCTTTTGTAACATCAGGTACTTCTCAGTGGCATCATCATCATCAAATAACCCTGCCCTCCGCTCATGACACGGCAGCCAGCTGTAAGGGTTTGGTTCCCTCTGAGCAGTGATGACCATGTAGACAAGTCAGATGGTCTAGATACATGGGGCTTTGTCTGTGCTAGTACCTGAGGACGTCGCCTACTTATCTGGAATTGTACTTCTTTTCTGGGATTTAGTGTAGTGATGTCTCCTACATCTTTGATTAGGGGCACTCTTTTCCGACTTCTGACTGCATTGGGTGATGTGTCATCTCTCAGAACTCCCCACCCAATAATCGACAATTTACCTTCTACCCATTCCCAGGCACTCTCAGAGGTCTTGGGAAAAGAAGGACTTCCCTGCATGCAAGGCTTTAAATGTATGTGTGAATGATAGCATCTATTTAAGTTGCATGGCCCTTAGTTTCTGCTTCACCCCAACAAAGGACTTGCGCAATTGACACTTTGGCATTGGCACATTGCAGCTCTGGGGTCTGATCGGACAAAATCAGTAAAAAATCCCTGTCCAGGTAATTTAGTATGTGCCTAATTACAGGCCGTCAATGAGCACTTGGGCTTTCTCAAGGATAAAGCAACCGAAAGAGCCGACTGAGGGAACCAAAATCTGAACCACTACAGGAAAAAGTGTTCTGGTGTAGTGCCCATGGTGCCCTCAGATACCCCAATCACTCTTAAGATGTTACGGAGAGCAGCCCTCAGCATCCTCAGCCCTTCTCTCCAGATCTGCCGAAATATCACAAAGACGTTGCGTTGCCCCTTTTTCTGGAGAGGCTGGACTTCGTCCTCGACCACCAAGTTTAATTTTTCCACCTCAGTAGTGCAGTCTGCCAGGTTTCTGAGATCTTATCTGAGGAGTGAGACCTTGTGTCCACTTCTCCTATCCAGCGCCTCCCTGGACTCTCAGATGACTTGTAGGATTATTGCCGGAAAGGTTTCTTTATTGGGAACAGCTATTGGAGGCGCTGCCACCTCAGGTCCAGCTGGGTGCCAGATGCTCTGGTGTACTTAACAATCTCCCTCTGCACTGGGGTTCCCTTGATGTAGTAGAAAAATTAGGTCTGAGTTTGGTTAGAAACCTCACACTGAACATCACAGCAGGGGCTTGAAGACTGTTACTGATTAACCACCACAGTGTGGCCGTTATCTCATGCACCCCAGTCAGACTGCCTTTCCCAAGGGCCAAGAGAGGAGAAAAAAAAGGGAGTGGGGGCCAGGTGGCCTCTTCTTTGGGGCAGATGTGTTGAAGGAAAGCATTCAGTTACAGCACATCCTAGGGAAAATTATATCGGCAGGGGTGGGGCCTGTGGGTCTGCACAGTACTAGCAGGGCTTATGAAGCAGAACATGGTCTACATCCTCCAGCTGATCATCTTTCAACAGTCTTGCTTGTGTTCCAGAGAGCGCACCGCTCACAGATCTCACTAATAGTGTTTCCTAAGGTGGCAATGCAAGATCACGTTCTCAATAGGTCCCAGCAGGCAGACCAAGGGAGGGAAGAGGCCAGAGTCGGAGGTTTCCTCATGCCTCCATATACAGCGTGTCAGCTCCAGAATTATTGCACCCGTTTTAATTGAGAAGTGCGGCTAGCCAAAATGTTTCCAGCAGGCTCGCCAGCAATGCAAAGTTGCTTTGGCCCTTATAGATCCCATGCAGCTCGTCCACAAGATGCCAGTGCCTGCTGGGTTGGGCATTGCCCACCTCCTCACCAGCGGACTGCCAAACTAGGTCGTCGCCTTCCAGGAGTTCCAAACCGGCCGCAGTGCCCTCTCACACACATCCTCCAGGCCATCTCGGCTTGTCTGGAGCCCTCCACCCCAAACCACCAGTTGGGTATGTAACTGCCTGCCGGATCAAAGTGGATGCCACCTCAGTCCACCAATTTCTCTGCGGTACGCCGTATTTCAGGGTGCCTTAGTGGCTCTCAGAATCAACCCCAAAGACAACAGAAATGAGCTGCAGGGAGGTAAGTCAGCTAGTAGGATTTCACGATAGCCACTAATATAGGATTATGATGGAATAAAGGGGGCCCAACACAGAGCTCTAAAAGAGTGCGGCCACCATGTTGGACTACAAGCCCCACCTCTTGACATACTAATTATTTAGAGCAGCAACTGGGCCTCTTTCACCACCACTCCGATGCACTCAGGCCACTTCTCCCACAGGGGCCGGTCCAGCAGCAGAAAACTATGGCTCCTCTGCTTTGTCATAAATTACAATGGTCTGCAGGCAAGCAATCTCCACTCCTCTGAAGTGTCTGATGGTTATGGATAGTGGTGACCATGCTTTGCACCCTCTCCGAGTTGTATCTGCCATCTTGTTGCGCTGGCCATGCCCATGTAGAGCTAATCTTGTTAGTACTTCTGTCTAGGATAGAGGCTGTTCCTTCGCTAACAGACCCGATTCTGCTTTCACGCCACTCTAGCCATCAGAAGCAAGGCAGCTATTCACAACACTATTGAAGTGGGGAAACAGGACCATAGCCATTGGGGAGCGGGTTGTAGAGGCCAGGCACCCTCATAATAATGCTTTGCTCCGCCAAATGCAACTACCTTAATGCATGACTCACAGGTTAAGGTCAAGCAGTAGTTATCCAAGTAGAAACTAAGCATATGTTATCACTTCCGTCACCTCAAAATATGTTTAGCATGCACACAATTGAAGACCTACACTGAATTGTCAAGCAAACTCCAACGCCTTTCCTTAGTATTCATAAGATAAGTGAAACGGCTTCTGCATAGGAATATACAAAAATGTGTGCATGCAATATTGAGGATAATCATAATGCTGCACAACTCACTGTCATGTATACATTAGTGAAATGCTTGTTTTACTTGTCATAATTCCCTTTCTTTCCAGTGGGGGTCTCTCCTTTTCTTGGAAAAATGTTGGGTTAGAGATTACAGAGACTTCACCGCTGCAAAGTCTGGAAATGGATTTACTTTTCGCCATAAAAGGTATTTAGTGCTGGAGAGGTACCTTTTTCTTGACACATTGCACTTTATGCTGCTTTGTACCACTCATCAAAGGGTAGCTACATGGGTGGTACTTGGGAATTAACAGCGCAAACAGCCACGTTAGTTGATGCAAAGCTCAATCTACTTAGCCTGACTGTGTTTTACATAATAACACCTCCTTGAAATAGTTGTATCAAGTAAGTTATTTTGGTTACAAGCATTTAAAATATATATACAATATATGCATCACATAGTACTAATTCAATGGTGTCAATAAAGTGCATTCACAGCCAATCCTTCTTACTATAAAATGCAATCTGTTTCAAGAATAAAATCATTGTTTAAATAAAGAGAATCATAAAGATAATAATTTAAGTCCCCTTTTTTCGGCACAAATCCTTCTGCTAGTAAATATCTACTTAAGATAAAAACTATGTGCTGGGTTGTATCATATCTCAAGACTCAGTGAGTCAAAGTGTTTCCTGAACCCTATATTGAGGTAGATTGAACAAATCAATTTCTTTCTAAACCAGGCATATGATGTACAGGAAAATAAAATGTGTTCAAGATTCTCAATATTGCGCAAAGTACATAAAGTGCAAATAGAATTATCTGTTAGCCACGGATTCCTTACTTTAGAATACTCCCCCGAGCTGCGAGACTAGATCCGGAATGTTTTTCCCCACAGCACGTCTGTAGAGGGCGCAGCCCAACTCTGTACTGACTGATGTCAGAGTCCATATAACCCCCTTGCCGACATCAGTTCCTTTTCCACGCTTGCAAAGCCTTTTTTTAGTCCATCTCCTTAATTTTGTGTGAGGAACAGTGAGCTTTTTGAGGTGCCTTCAGGGTTTACACCCTGTGGATCTTGTGACAGACAGATGTCGATTACAGATCCTCATGCCATCTGTTTGTGGTGGATGGGAATGGGAGACCACCATGACTCGGAGGTGTGTGGTTCCTGTCAGCATCTTCGGCCGAAGGCGTTAGGAGAGCTTCAAATTAAACTCCTGGCAGTGCAATTATCTGAGGCACTACGTCGTTGTCAGTCCTCGTCAAAGTCTACAGACCGGTTGGGGAACCGTTTGGGTGAAGGGCCGTCTCCGTCGATCGAGGCTCCAAAGCACCAACAGTCGAATTGTAAGTTATTTTCTGATGCCATCTCCCAACCTTCAGCTGCGGAGCGTTCTCCGAAGTCCACCACCCGCTTCTCTAAATATCCTGGAGCCGGGGTGACTCTAGCTCAAATGCGGGAATATTTCATTTCTCTGCACGAAGTCTTTGGGTCTCAATTCTCCTCTGGCCCGCTTTCTAGCCCCAAGAAGGTGGGAGGTGCCCCGACTGGATCCACAGACCCTTTAGTGGATGTTCTTTACCAGGGTAAGATGGGGGTGGAGCCCTTACTTCCTTATAAATGAACCTTTAAACAACATTTTGTTAGGGGCTTGAGCAAGACCAGTAACAAGAATGCCTGTACGCCGGGCTATATCCCACAGGTATCGTCCCACCTCTGGGTATCCTGATTGTCTCTTCAAGCATCTCTCCACAAAGGGTCTGGTTGTGCAAGTAGCTACACAAATGTCCTCCCTCTGGTTCCACCACGCACTGGCAGCAGTTGGCTGGAAAGTTGTAGAAGGAATATTTTCTCTTCCATTCGTGCCGCATTACAGTCTTTGAACACTACATCTGTTCTCTGCAGGTTTTCCTATGTGTTATTGCACTCAATGGAAAGTTTGCTGCTCTCTCTTCCAGAGGAAGCCATGCTTGAACTGCTACAGTTGGAGCAGGATGGCCTAGGGGCAGCAAAATTCACCATAAGATGTAGTAGGGACACCATTGATTCCATGGGTAAAGCTATGACTCAGTCAGTTGCACGGCGTAGACATGTATGGCTGCGTTCAGAGCCTGTACAAAATACCCTGAAATATATGGAGTCTGATGGTGGACATTTATTTCGTGTACATGCTGATTTGGCATTACGGCAATTTAGAGCTGCACGGTGTGGTAATGACACCTAGACATGTCTTTGAAGGATCTGGTTTAATCTTTCTTTCTTTCTGATTTGTGTGGACATAAGTGGTTATTAATGTCTGAGTTGCAATGTGTTTTAATTTAGTTGCAACCACTGTGGTGTTTTGCTTTTTGCACAAGCCTATAGTTGTTTAGCTAACCTTGTGGTTCTGTACAAGTTTTAATTCACCCTCATTTCCAGTCAGTTATGTTATGATGGTGCATTTATTATGCAGAATTTTTTTCAGTAGAGCTGCACACTTTAAAGTAAATTTCACAATATTTGACTTTCTGGATTACTATTTTCTGCTTGGCGCAATAGTCGTGTCTTTCTCCTTCAGCTCTGTTCATGACAGTTTTTCAGCTGTTTATTTTAAAAAAATTGTTAGGTCTCACGTTAGCAGCGCATGCGGTGCATGCTCTGTCTCAGCGAGACCTAAAGTAATCTGTATGTTGGCTGAAAGTCCGTGGAATTTCTCCTGTCCCTTGCGATTTGTCTAAGTCTGGCATTGGTGGAGTTATCTTTGTTTCTGGTGGCTGTTGATCCTATGCATCACTTCCGTTTTTATCGGAAGTAGCACCGACCAACTACTGTTTTATTGCGCTGTCTAGCTTTGTTAGTTTTGTTTAGGGACTACTTGATTTTTAAATAACTTGCTAGGGCGCCCGCTTCACGTACATCATGTGTTTACGCAATGCTTTTTTAGGTCTCGCCTAGCGAAAGCAGCGCATGCGCTGCTCTCGCTATTGCGAGTACCTTTTGGAATCGATTCTGCCGAGGGATTGCATGCACGCGTCTGCATGGACAAACATGGCTGCTCTTGCCATTTGTCCATAGCAAACAGCATGCGCGTGTCCATAGTCAGTAGGGACTGTGGACAGCCAGACGCCATTTTGCATTTTGGTGTCCTAGCAACGAAAATACTGTTTCCTGTGCGGCGTGGAAGGTGTCCTAGCAACGAAAATGGTTGTTATTTATTTTTTCTTAAACGGGACGTTTCTTAAAAATGCCGCTTACACCAAGTTTGTATTTATTTTGTTTAAACGCGCGCCGTGTAACTTGGTGCGCATTTTTGTGTGTTTTTGTTGTTAAAAAGGCTGCTTTCAGTACGCAGCTTGCCAGGGTTTGATGACTTTGAAAGTACGCAGCTTGCCGGGGTTTGAAGAGTTTTGAATACGCAGCTCCTAGCAACGAAAATGGTTGTTATTTATTCTTAACCGGCACGTTTCTTAAAAATGCCGCTTACACCGAGTTTGTATTTATTTTGTTGAAACGTGCGCCATGTAACTTGGCATTGGCATACTACTCACTCTCTACTACTCACTCTCTACCCCTCTACTACTCTACCCCTCTACTACCCCACCCCTCTACTACCCCTCTACCACCCCTCGCCCCTCTACTACCCTACTACCCCTCTACTACCCTCCTACCCCACTACCCCTCTTCTACCCCACTACCCCTCTACTACCCCTCTACCCTACTACCCCTCTACTACCCTACTACCTCTCTACTACCCCACTACCCCTCTACTACCCCTCTACTACCCCACTACCACCCCACTACCCCTCTACTACCCCCTACTACCCCCATTACCCTACTGCCCCACTACCCTACTGCCCCTCTACTACCCCACTACCCCTCTACTACCCTACTACCCCACTACCACCCCACTACCCCTCTACAACCCACCTACTACCCCACTACCCCTCTATCCCACCCCTCTACTACCCTTCTATGCCATTACCCTACTACCCCTCTACTACTCCATTGCCCTACTACCCCTCTACCCTACTACCCCACTACCACCCCACTACCCTACTACCGCTCTACTACCCCACTACCCCTCCTCTACCACTCTACTACCCAACTACCCCTCTACTATCCCACTACCCTACTACCCCTCTACTACCCCACTACCCCCTACTATCCCACTACCCCACTACCCTACTACCCCTCTACCCCTCTGCCTGCTCCCTCTACTACCCCTATACCCTACTACCCCTCTACTACCCCACTACCCTGCTACCCCTCTACTCCCCCACTACCCCTCTACCCTACTACCCCTCTACCCCATCCCTCTACTACCCCACTACCCCTCTACTACCCCACTACCCTACTACCCCTCTACTACCCAAATACCCTACTACCCCTCGAATACCCCACTATCCCTCTGCTACCCCTCCACTACCCCACTACCCCTCTACTACCCCACTACCCTCGTATCCTTCTACCTTACTACCCCACTACCCCTACTACCCTGCTACCCCACTACCCTACTACCCCTCAACTACCCCTTTACCTCACCCCTCTACTACCCCTCTACAACCCCACTACCCTACTACCCCTCTACTACACTACTTCCCCACTAGCCCACTACCCTACTCCCCCTCTACTACCCCCTACTGCCCCACTACCCCCTACTATCCCTCTACCCCACTCCTCTACCACCCCTCTACCCTACTATCCTACTATCCCTCTACTACCCTACTACCCCTCTACTACCCCACTGCCCTACTACCCCACTACCCCTCTATCCCTCTAGTACCCCTCTATCCCTCTACTCCACCCCTCTACTACCCTACTACCCCTCTACTACAACACTACCCTACTACCCCACTATCCCACTACCCCACTACTACCCCACTACCCCCCTACTATCCCATTACCCAACTAACCCTCTACTACCCCTCTACCCCACCCCTCTACTACCCCACTACTACCCCACCTCCCTACTACCCCTCAACTACCTCTCTACTACTCCTCTACTACCCTACTACCCCCTACTGCCCCACTACCTCCCTACTACCCCACTACCCCCTACTACCCTACTTCCCCACTACCTCACTACCCTACTACCCCTCTACCACCCCTCTACTACCCCTCTACCCTACTATCCTACTACCCCTCTACTACCCTACTACCCCTCTACAACCCTACTACCCCACTACCCCTCTTCTACCCCTCTACCCCACCCCTCTACTACCCCTCTACCCCACTACCTCTCTACTATCCCACTATCCCACTACCCCACTACCCCTCTACTACCCCTCTACTACCCCTCTACTACCCCTCTACTACCCCACTACTACCCCACTACTACCCCTCTACTACCCCTCTACTACCCCTCTACTACCCCCCTATTACCCCCCTATTACCCTACTACCCCACTACCCCTCTACTACTGTAACACCCTGAACGTCTCAGGATCGTTTAACAGACACGATAATGAGAACGCAACCACTTGTGAAGGTTTAGTTATTTTAATGAAGGCAAAAATAATACAAGGAATAAACAAAGGTTATAGTCACTGGAATCCTCCAGGCTAAGTACGTTACCAGCCCACAGCACGGATGGTCCTAACCGTCCTCTGCATATACGCCGATCCCGGCGTATGCCAACAGAGGGCAGAAATGAAATGGCCGACAATGCCAATCGGTAGGCTGTGAGGGGCACGAAGAGTGTTGGGGAGAATCGAGGAGTCAGGGAAACACCCAGCCGGGGTCTCTACCTGAAGGGAGCAGCCGCTCAACCTCTTCCTCAGACTGCACCGGGACGCGGAGTCACCTCCTGGTGATGCGTCACCGATACCCCAATCACAAGCAAAGAAGACTGAACCGAGAGCAGCCGCTCGATCGATCCTGTGGACTTCCGAGTCTGTAACGCGGCAAACACCTCCTGGTGTGCGTTACAGCTGGCAGTCCCTGTATCTCTGGTCGGGCTGGGAGTTACGACTCCAACCAGCAAAAGCGCCACTGCGCTTTGACTCAGCCGAGTCAAAAAGCGAAGCTCAATGGTTATCCGGTAGAGCTTCCGGGTCCTTCACAGGTGACGATGGGGCAAGACACGGCCCAGGGAGTAACGACTCGACCTACCTCCGTTCTTGCCTTACTGGAGCACCACTCCGGAACACTGCTCTTCACTAAGCAGGTACGTCGGTTGTAAACACAATATCCGACAGCGTTGTACCTCCCGGTTCCTCCCTTTATAGGGCGTGTTTTCCTTGAGTTATGTAACAGCTCTCCTGTTTACATAAGGGCGTGTTTTCCTTGAGTTATGTAACAGCTCTCCTGTTTACATAAGGGCGTGTTTTCCTTGAGTTATGTAACAGCTCTCCTGTTTTACATAAGGGCGTGTTTTCCTTGAGTTATGTAACAGCTCTCCTGTTTACAGAACCTCTCAACCGCTAAGCATCCTGGGAGATGTAGTCCGTTTTCGCTGGTTACCGTTTTCCTCCCCTCGCATGACAGGAATTCTTGACAACTACCCCTCTACTACCCTACTACCCCACTACCACCCCACTACCCCTCTACTACCCTACTACCCCCTACTACCCCACTACCCCTACTACCCCTCTATCCCACCCCTCTACTAACCCTCTACCTCATTACCCTACTACCCTTCTACTACACTGCCCTAATACCCTACTACCTGTCTATCCTACTACCCCTCTACTACCCCACTACCCCTTTACTACCCCACTACCCCTCTACTACCCCACTACCCTACTACCCCTCTACTACCCCACTATCCCTCTACGACCCCACTACCCTACTACCCCTCTACTACCCCACTACCACCCCACTACCCCTCTACCCCTCTACTACACCTCTCCTACCCTACTACCCCTCTATTACCCTATTACCCCACTACCCTACTACACTTCTACCCCTCTACTACCCCACTACACCCCTACTACTCCACTACCGCCTACTACCCCACTACCGCCTACTACCCCACTACCCTACTGCCCTACTACCCCACTACCCTACTACCCTACTACCCCACTACTCCTCTACCCCTCTCCCCACCCCTCTACTACCCAACTACCCTACTACTCCACTACCCCTCTACTACCCCACTACCCTACTACCCCTCTACTACACCACTACCCCCTACTACCCCACTACCCTTCTACCCCTCTACCTCTGCCTCTCTCTACCTCTCTACGCGCACAGATATACATACATATATATGTTTATCTATATATATATATATATATATATATATATATATATATATACATACACACACACACATATGCATTACCTACTGGCGGTCGCCAGTAGGTAGTTATAGTTAGGACCTATTTTCCATAGTAAATCCGCAACATTCTATTTGGAATAACTTTGGCGCCCGTTGACGAATCTACGCGAAATTTTCAAAACATTTGGCCAGCTCCGGTCCGCTCCTATCCTGAAAGTCTCGGGATGATTCATGTAGCGGGGGCTGAGAAAAAAGGGGGGTCCCAAAACGTGTTTTCCCCATGCAATTTCCCATAGGACCTTTAGCCGCAGCTACAGCCCGAACTACTGAACGGAATTACACCAAATTTGGCAGAAAGGTAGACCTTAGTTCAGAGTTGTGCCTTTTGCGTAAATGGAGTAGATCCGTTCAGTAGTTCCTGAGAAAATCAAAAGTAAAATCACATATATATCTGGGCGGAGCCTAACCACACATCCCATCGTGAGATCTGATTGGCTGTCAGCACTTCATCCAAGAAGTGTTGGCAGCCATCTTGGGACCAATATACATGATAGCACCTCATTAAAAAGCATTGCAGTTAATAGAAGGTTTTAAGACTTTAGTTACATTATAAATCATTTGTTGATGGTATCATACTCATTTTAGGGATTGTGATATGTTCTAAGGTGATTTTACCATGTGAAAAAGCCTTCTGCTGGGATATCATGAATCATGTTTGAGAAAAAACTATTTTCTCATGCTTTTCCCACAGAGGTTTGGTAGGTGATCTATAAGCTTAACTGAGAGCATATTTTCTGTAAATTCACATTATCTTTCTCAGTCATGTAAGAATGAAGTCTGACATTCTCAGTAAAACATGTACATCCAACAAGAGCAGAGACTGTCAGTTGATTCCTTTGTGTTCTACTGCAGCTTCCCAGAGTGTTCCAAAGAACAACTAGAGCAGTCCTACTTATGATAAACGTATGGCACACCTGAAGCCATCTTGATTGGAATACAGTGGTAACTCTTAAAACATTTAATTTAAAAAGGAACAAAATGAGGGGGTTCATTTTGCCATAGAAAGTATGATTAGTGCTGCAGAAAGAAAAATTAGGGCACATTTTGAGTGACTTCTCAAATCCTCTTCAATTTCATTAAAAAATTCTGACGACATTCAGACTGAAACATGCACTTTCAATACCAGCAGCTGACTTCCCTGGTGAGCTGTAGCTGTACTACAGTGATCTAATGAGCAACTAGAGTGCTACCATTCTGAATTTATGGCAAATGTGCGACACATCTGAATGCCTACTTGATGGAATCAAAGTAAAAAACTGAAAGTATCCCTACTGAGGAGACTGTAGTAAATGAGGAAATTAGGAAACTTCATAACAAATAAGTCTCCCAAGATGGCCACCAGAGAAAAAAAAGAGCCCAAATGTAGCACAAATATCACCCAGATGTAGCCCAAGTATAGCCCAATGACAGAATGTCCCGGGGTGTTTTAAAGAACAACTAGAGCACTAACAGTCTTACTTATGACAAAAGTATGGCACACCTGAAGCCATCTTGATTGGAATAAAGTGGTCACACTTAAAACATTTAATTTGCAAAGGAACAAAATGAGGGGGTTCATTTTGCCATAGAAATTATGATTAGTGCTGCAGAAAGAAAAATTAGGGCACAGTTTGACTTCTCAAATCCTCTTCTATTTCATTAAAAGATTCTGACATGCAGACCAGCAGTAGACTTCCCTGGTGAGCAGTAGCTTTACTACAGTGATCTAATGAGCAACTAGAGTGCTAACATTCCGAATTTATGGCAAATGTGTGACACATCTGAATGCCTTCTTGATGGAATCAAAGTAAAAAACCTGAAAGTATTTCCTACTGAGGAGACTGTAGTAAAAGAGGAAATTAGGAAACTTCATAACAAATAAGTCTCCCAAGAGGGCCACCAGAGACAAAAGAGCCCAAATGTAGCACAAATATCACCCAGATGTAGCCCAAGAATAGCCCAATGACAGAATGTCCCAGAGTGTTCTAAAGAACAACTAGAGGTGCTAACAGTCTTGCGTATGACAAAAGTATGGCACACCTGAAGCCATCTTGAGTGGAATAAAATGGTAACACTTAAAACATTTAATTTGCAAAGGAACAAAATGAGGGAGTTCATTTTGCCATAGAAATTATGATTAGTGCTGCAGAAAGAAAAATTAGGGCACATTTTGACTTCTCAAATCCTCTTCTATTTCATTAAAAGATTCTGACATGCAGACTGAAACATGCAGTTTGAACACCAGCAGTAGACTTCCCTGGTGAGCAGTAGCTTTACTACAGTGATCTAATGAGCAACAATAGTGCTACCATTTAGAATTTATGGCAAATGTGTGACACATCTGAATGCCTTCTTGATGGAACCAAAGTAAATAAGCATTGAAAATGCAATAGGTCTCGCCCTTGTTTAAGTTAAAGCAATTCTTTTTGTAATTAGGTGGCTTTTTAGCTTTGCTTGTATTAGTGTTTTTCAAACTTTCATGTACATAACATGCATATGTATGCATATACTTATATGTATATGTATGAATGCATTTATATTTGTATAGATATGCAGATTATATATATATATATGTTTATATATATATATATATATATATATATATATATATATATATATATATATATATATATATACATATATATAAATGCATATGCATATATATATGTACATATATGTGCGTGTAGAGAGAGGTAGAGAAAGGTAGAGGTGTAGAGGTAGAGGTAGAGCGGTAGAGAGAGAGGTAGAGAGCTAGAGAGTAGAGAGCGAGTAATAGAGAGTAGTAGAGAGAGTAGCAGAGAGTGAGTAGTAGAGAGCGAGTAGTAGAGAGTGAGTAGTAGAGAGTGAGTAGTAGAGAGTGAGTAGTAGAGAGTGAGTAGTAGAGAGTAGTGGAGTAGTAAATGGTGAGTAGTAGAGTAGTAGAGAGTGAGTAGTAGAGAGTGAGTAGGAGAGAGTGAGTAGTAGAGTAGTTGAGAGTGAGTAGTAGAGAGTAGAGTGAGTAGTAGAGAGTAACAGAGTGAGTATTAGAGAGTGAGTATTAGAGAGTGAGTATTATAGAGTAGTAGAGAGTAGTAGAGAGTGAGTAGTAGAGAGTAGTTGAGAGCGAGTAGTAGAGAGTAGTAGAGAGTGAGTAGTAGAGAGTAGTAGAGAGAGAGAGTAGTAGAGAGAGAGAGTAGTAGAGAGAGAGTAGTAGAGAGTGAGTAGTAGAGTAGTAGAGAGTGAGTGGTAGAGAGTAGGAGTGAGTAGTGGAGAGTGAGTAGTGGAGAGTGAGTAGTGGAGAGTGAGTAGTGGAGAGTGAGTAGCGGAGAGTGAGTAGTAGAGTTTTAGAGTGAATAGTAGAGAGAGAGTGAGTAGTAGAGTGAGTAGTAGAGAGTGAATAGTAGAGAGTAATAGAGTGAGTAGTAGAGAGTAATAGAGTGAGTAGTTGAGAGTGAGTAGTTGAGTGAGTAGTTGAGTGAGTAGTTGAGAGTGAGTAGTTGAGAGTGAGTAGTTGAGTGAGTAGTTGAGTGAGTAGTTGAGAGTGAGTAGTTGAGAGTGAGTAGTTGAGAGTGAGTAGTTGAGAGTGAGTAGTAGAGAGTGAATAGTAGAGAGTAATAGAGTATTAGAGAGTTGTAGAGCGAGTAGTAGAGAGAGAGTGAGTTGTAGAGTGAGTAGTAGAGAGTGAATAGTAGAGAGTAGTAGAGTGAGTAGTAGAGAGTGAGTAGTATAGAGTTGTAGACAGTGCGTAGTAGACAGTAGTAGCGAGTGAGTAGTAGAGAGTAGCAGAGTTAGTAGAGAGTAGAAGAGAGTGAGTAGTAGAGTGTAGTAGAGTGAGTAGTAGAGTGAGTAGTAGAGTGAGTAGTAGAGAGTGAGTAGTAGAGAGTGAGTAGTAGAGAGTGAGTAGTAGAGAGTGAATAGTAGAGAGTAGTAGAGAGTGAGTAGTAGAGAGTGAGTAGTAGTAGAGTGAGTAGTAGAGTGAGTAGTAGAGTGAGTAGTAGAGTGAGTAGTAGAGTGAGTAGTAGAGTGAGTAGTATAGAGTTGTAGACAGTGCGTAGTAGACCGTAGTAGCGAGTGAGTAGTAGAGAGTAGCAGAGTTAGTAGTAGTAGTGAGTAGTAGAGAGTGAGTAGTAGAGAGTAGTAGAGAGTGAGTAGTAGAGAGTGAGTAGTAGATAGTGGAGAGTGAGTAGTAGAGAGCGAGTGGTAGTAGAGAGAGAATAGTAGAGAGTGAGTAGTAGAGAGTGAGTAGTAGAGAGTAGTAGAGTGAGTAGTAGAGAGTGAGTGGTAGAGAGTAGGAGAGAGTGGTAGAGAGTAGTAGAGAGTGAGTAGTAGAGAGTGAGTAGTAGATAGTAGAGAGTGAGTAGTGGAGAGTAGTAGAGTGAGTAGTAGAGAGTGAGTGGTAGAGAGTAGTAGAGAGAGTAGTAGAGTTGTAGAGAGTGAGTAGTAGATAGTGGAGAGTGAGTAGTGGAGAGCGAGTAGTAGAGAGCGAGTAGTAGAGAGTGAGTAGTAGATAGAGAATAGTAGAGAGTAGTAGAGAGTAGGAGAGTGAGTAGTAGAGAGTGAGTAGTAGAGAGTGAGTAGTAGAGAGTGAGTAGTAGAGAGTGGAGAGTGAGTAGTAGAGAGCGAGTGGTAGTAGAGAGAGAATAGTAGAGCGTGAGTAGTAGAGTGAGTAGTAGAGAGTGAGTGGTAGAGAGTAGGAGAGAGTAGGAGAGAGTGAGTAGTAGATAGAGAATAGGAGAGAGTGAGTAATAGAGTAGTAGAGAGTAGTGGAGTGAGCAGTAGAGAGTGAGTAGTAGAGAGTGAATAGTAGTGAGTAGTAGAGAGTGAGTAATAGAGAGTAGTAGAGAGTGAGTAGTAGAGTAGTAGAGAGTAGTAGAGGGAGTAGTAGAGAATAGTAGAATAGTAGAGTAGTAGAGAGTACGAGAGTAGTAGAGAGTGAGTTGTAGAGTAGTAGAGGGAGAGTAGTTGAGAGTGTGGTAGAGAGTGAGTAGTAGCAAGTGAGTAGTAGAGAGTAGTAGAGTAGTAGAGAGTGAGTGGTAGAGAGTAGTGGAGTGAACAGTAGAGAGTGAGTAGTAGAGAGTGAGCAGTAGAGAGTAGTCAGTCAGTGTCAGTCAGTGTCAATCAGTCCGTGTCAGTCAGTCAGTGTCAGCTAGAGCAGCTCTGCTGACCTGTTTCTCTGGCTCTTAAGCAGCTCTGCTGACCTGGTTCTCTCTCTCTAAAGCAGCTCTGCTGATCTGGTTTCTCTGGCTCTACAACAGGTCTGCTGAACTGGTTCTCTGGCTTTAGAGCAGCTCTGCTGACCTAGTTCTTAGGCTACAGAGCAGCTCTGCTGATCAGGTTCTCTGGCTTTACAACAGTTCTGCTGACCCGGTTCTATGGCCCTAAAGCAGTCCTGCTGACATGGTTCTCTGGCTCTAGAGCAGCTCTGCTGCCCTGGCTCTCTCCCTCTAGAGCAGCTCTGCTGACCTGGTTCTCTCCCTCTAAAGCAGCTCTACTGACCTGGTTTCTCTGGCTCTACAGCAGCTCTGCTAACCTGGTTCTGTGGCTCTAGAGCAGCTCTGCTGACCTGATTCTTAGGCTCTAGAGCAGCTCTGCTGACCTGGTTCTCTGGCTCTAAAGCAGCTCTGCTGACCTGGTTCTATGGCTCTAAAGCAGCTCTGCTGACTGGTTCTCTGGCTCTATAGCAGCTCTGCTGACCTGGTTCTCTGGCTCTAAAGCAGCTCTGCTGACCTGGTTCTCTGGCTCTAAAGCAGCTCTGCTGGCCTGGTTCTCTGGCTCTAAAGCAGCTCTGCTGACCTGGTTCTCTCCCTCTAGAGCAGCTCTGCTGACCTGATTTCTCTGGCTCTAGAGCAGCTCTGCTGGCCTGGTTCTCTGGCTCTAGGGCAGCTCTCCTGACCTAGTTCTTAGGCTCTAGAGCAGCTCTGCTGACCTGGTTCTCTGGCTCTACAGCAGCTCTGCTGACCTGGTTTTCTGCACTAACGATGCATGTACCCGACTTCGCGAAAATATATTTAAAAATAATATAAGTTTATTATGAGTACAACTATATTATTTTTATGAATTTCTTACATAATCTCTTGCCCTAATATGTATATTAAAGACACATACATATCATTTTGGAACATAATTTTTTTTTGCGGGAGTCGCGCACCCTCCGCGGTCCAGCATGTATATGACGTCACATCTCGTACCGTAATGCGCATGTGTCACGAATGCGCGGGAGCAGAAGACTTGTACTGGACTGGTCGCATACCAATCGCCCACATCACGTGATATTAAATGTATATGATGTAACTGAAAAACACGCAGCCGTCGCACACCATACGCGGATCCTTTATGACTTTTCTAAAATGGCAGCTAGAATGAGCGCACCCACCGTGATGTGTACGCTTTGAGTGAGCGACTCCGAAAAAAAATTGATAATTTTTTTTAAAAGAAAATAATATAAATATATTAAAATCAAAAATGAAAACAAGGAAATGAATCAGTTGTAATTTAAAACATGTTTTTTTTTTTTTTGCAATTTTCAGAAAAATATATAGGTGCCGATTCCGATCCGGTAAAAAAAAAATTCCATACGACTCATATCCGTATATTTTTACGTACGAATCGTACAAGTCCCGTCCCACCGGTGAAGTACGATTCGTACGTGAAAAATACATACGAATCGCTTTGGGAAAAGGTCTACGAGACGTACCCGGACAGTTTTACATACAAATTGTAAAACTGAAGTCCGAGCGCACAAGTACGATCCGTACCGCCCTTCCGATTATACAAGCGTATGTAAAACGTCCCGTACGGAGCGAACTCTGTACCACTCGTATCCCGAGTAAACTTGTTCCCGGGATACGAGTCGTACAGCCCCCCCCCCTGCGTATGTCCGCACGTCCCCCCGTATGTCAGCACCGTACCCCCGTATGTCCGCACCGTACCCCCCCCTTGTCCGCACCGTACCCCAGCCGCGTACTTGGACGCACCGTACCCGAGCCCCGTACTTGTACGCACCGTACCCCAGCACCGTACCCCAGCCCCGTACTTGTACGCACCGTACCTCAGCCCCGCAATTGTACGCACCGTACCCCAGCCCCGTACTTGGACGCACCGTACCCCAGCCCCGTACCCCAGCCCCGTACTTGTACGCACCGTACCCCAGCACCATACTTGTACGCACCGTACCCCAGCAGTGTACCCCAGCCCCGTACTTGTACGCACCGTACCCCAGCACCGTACCCCAACCCCGTACTTGAACGTACCATACCCCAGCCCCGTACTTGTACGCACCGTACCCCAGCCCCGTACTTGGATGCACCGTACCCCAGCACCGTCCCCCAGTATCGCGTATGTACAGACCTTACAACAGCATTGCGTATGCGAGCACGGTACAACAACATCGCGTATGGACGCGCCTTACATACGCGAAAAGGACTCGTACTGAACCAGGACACTGTAAAACAGCACAAGGAGGGTCAATTCGACTCGCACAACACCACAAAACACGTCTACAGTACAAAAAACATCAAAATGACTGACCTGGCACATCCAAACAGGTAAACAGAGGCCCAAACTCACAACCACCTCTTATAACACACCCACCAAAATTTCAAACTCAGGCCCACCCACAAATGGACCAATAAAAAGGGCCCACACACACAAACCATGAGCCTTTGCAACAGACTCACAGCAGCTACAGAGCACACCCCAACAACTGCACCTATACACCTTAACATATACACCTTCACACACACTCCTTCACACATACCCCCTCTTCACATTACCACACACACCTTCACATTCACACCCACACACCCACAACCATTCACACCCTCACCCCACACCATGCCCACAAACAAGAATCCAAAGTTCACAAGGGAGGAGCTGGACATCCTTGTCAATGAGGTCATCAGAGTCGAGCCACAGCTCTTTGGAACATTGGTCAGACAGACCAGCATAGCCGAAAAATCACGCCTGTGGCAGAGGATCGTCGATAGGGTGAATGCTGTTGCGCCCATCAGGAGGACCAGGAATGAATGCCAAGCCAGGTGGTACAATCTGCGGAGGGCAGTCAAGCGGAAAATGAACGAGGACTATGCCCAGAGCAACGTCACTGGAAGTGGACTGCCCCGCAGACCGGTACATCACCATCCCTGGGAGGAGAAGGTGATGGCCCTGCTTCCGCCAGTGGGAGTACACGGAGTAGAAGGAGTTGCAGAGCCTGGTGAGTACACAAACAACTTACGTAACATGGGGGTAATGGCATCCACACCCCAACTACACCAAATGCACACAACTACCCCAAAGCCCTCACCGGACACCACCACACTCAAAAACAACGCTCATGCCACTAACATGTGTATGCCCCATCCACAAAGCAAGGCCATGCCATGTCCCAGGCTACACGAAGCACAAACCCAAGACTGAATGTCCGGGATGCTGGGAGGGTGGGTCTCACAAAACACATTGTTCAACTCTGAATCAGACACCATTGCCCTAAGCCCATATGGCCCAGGGACATACCCATGCACCATGCTCAATGCACAGGGACTGGCAAAGTACTGACAAGGTAGCTGACACTTGGCCCTGCTGTAGGCAGCACAAGGCCCTCCTGTGACCACTGTAAACTCAAACACCAACACCACAAGGTCAGATATCTAGGACAGGAACTCACTCACACTGTCATGGCAGCATGCACCATGAGGGGACAGATACATCACCTGGGAGACCCACTGCCAAATCACACTACACCCACCAGCAGGCCCTGTCACACACACCCCTTACACAAGCACACACCCCCGGGGCAGGCAATGGATTTACCCACTCTCACAATGGACATGTGACACAACAAGATCAATCCATAGCCAAAGAAGCATCCAAGCCAAAAATCTACATGTCAAACACTCAGGAGAACATATCAATCTGTCCCCCGCAAGATACCCATCCACAAGTGAACAGTGAGGGGAATGCTTGGCACATACAACTACCTGGAGGAACTGTGCCAACTTGAATATGTATGAAACATGGATGTCGCATGAAACCGCATTAATATTGTCTCTCTCTCACACACAGGGCAACGGCATAGATCTCCCCCCAACAATGGGGGGGAAGAATCACAGTCCCAGGCTCGGGAGGAACCTGATCGCACCGGCAGCGACGCCTCTCAACACTCCGCGGATGACCCCAACCCACCTGGACCCTCTGGTGTCCAAAGCCCTGCAGCACCTGCTTCAGGTACATCTGTGCCAACCACCACCCCCATTCCTGCCACATCCCAGGAGACACCCAGGAGCCCTGCCCGCACTGAACAACTGAGCCAGTCTGACCTGGAGGGACAAGGTTCGCCGGGCACCCAGGAGGAGGCAGACAACCCCACAACTGCCATCCCTCAGGGGTCCCGTAGACCTGATGTGCCCACAACTGCAGGCCAGGCTCGTGTGGGCAGGGGTGGTGGGAGTGGAGGCAGGCGGAGGCGAGAACCTGACCAGCCAGCTGAAAGGACCGGTATGTCACAGATACGCAACATCATGGACGCATACCGGCGTGACACCAGGGCCATCAGCCAGGTAGTGGAGACCCTCACAGAGATTAAGAACCAGCAGGCCGAGCAACACGCCAGTCAACAACAACACCAAGGACTGATGGAGGCAAGACTGGCTGAGCTCCTGGCGGTGCAAATGGACCTAAGCCGTTCACTCCGTCGGATCGCCGACAACATGGGCAACCCTCCCTGTGTCAACAGGCGAAGACCACCACCAGTCACAGGGAGGGAGGAGGAGGAGGAGGAGGAGGAGGAGGAGGATTCGTCCGACGGAGCGTCCCAAACATCGTCAAGGCCTGCATCTGAGGGTCCCGCGAGGAAGGTGGGTCGTCCACGGAAAAGACCGTGAGAGGCAGCGGACCATCCACATCTCCCAGGTCACCTGGCCTGGCACCTGGCCTTCATGCGCAACAGCAGCACCTCATTTACTGACATTCTCTGCCACATGGACTTGCTGGTCACAGTCTGACCAATGATGACAAACATTGTGTTCTGGACTCTGATGACTTCAAATGCCAAGGATCCCATCTCCCCCTGTGAACTTTGGATTCTAGGCACACTGTATAGCACCTATTTTTCCCCACAATACATGCACCCCACCGAGAATAAAACAAAATTTCTTTAATTAGATGTTGCTGTCATTTTGCATGAGTCCACAACATATGTGTGGGGAAATGTCAAACTATGCCTTAGTGTTGAACTAACTCCAGCCATCCATACCCTGGGATCTGAGTCCGGTACAGGACACACATGGGTCACAATGTATCATCCAATACAGACATGGAGCACAATACTCACCCGTGATGGCCTCAAGCTGCTGAGGGGGGGGGCTTGCAATACTGTGCGGACATTTGGAAGAGTATCATTAAGGTGTAGAGGTCATGGCTCATGTGGAGGTTCCCGGGCAGGGAGTCCCAGGTATGTTTAGCCAGGTGGGAGAACTATGTCCTGCATGGTGGAGTTCGGTGGATGTGAAGAATGGTGGCCAGGGCAAGGTTGGATGCACGGAGTTGGCCCAACGGGGTCTTGGATGACAGACGTCCAAGGTTGGTTTGGGGTCTGGGGTTGTGGACTGCCTCCTGAGTGTGGGTGAGGAGTGTGAAGGTCATCCTGCAGCAGACAGTAATCCATTGCAGCTATCTCAGGTGGACGGTGATGTGGCTGGGGCGCGGGATGTTGAAGCTGAGGTGTGCAGATGCACCCCGGATGTGGCCAAGTTTTCCGGGAGTTTGGCTGTACTTGCTCCGTAGAGGGCGGGGCTGTAGTTGACACGGCTGGTGTCGTGGACCTGGGGGACGGTCTGTCTTGCCTTGGAGTGGATCTATCTGTGGGTCATGTGTATCATGTGGAGGGTGTTGCAGCATGAGGTACAGATGCTGGTGAGTTGCATGGCAATTGTGAGCGACGAGTCCATGATGCACACCATCTTGTGTGCGTGGCCACTGGGTGCTGGTGCAGTGCCCTGGCGGGTGGGACACAAGGAGTTGACCCAGCTGTAAGGGGACAATCCTCAGATGATTACCTCAGTCCTGTACAAGTCCAGCCTCAGGTGGCTGATGTTCAGCCATTCATCAACGGACCTCATGCCTTCTTGAAGGTTGGAACTGGCAATGGCTGTGTCTTTGGTGAGGGTGAGGAGCAGCCGGCTGTCAATGGCAAATGAGATGATGATGAGGTTGTGTGCGCATGTGATGGTGGAGAGGGGGGTCATGGACACATTGAAGATTGACACGCTGAGAGAGGAGCCCTGGGCCATGTGCCAGATGACGCCACTGTACTACATGCTGAAGGCTTGAGTCCCACTCCCATGGCCTTGCTAGTAAGCTACTTGGTGATTTCATCCTGGGCCCTCCTCTGGATACCAGTGTTGGAGATGTGTGAGCTGACAGTGTGTGAGCACATCGTGCATAATGCTGTGGAGAGGTCAAGGGGGGTGGCCTCACCATTGTTGAGCAGGGCAAAGTTATCGGTGTTGGTGGCAATGATGCCGGTTGCAGTGGGGTGATTACTGTGGAAGACGGTCTTGTGCAGGTTGCCTGAAGCTCTTTGCGTGGAGGAAGTTTGTCAGTTGCTCGTTGACTGTCTTCCTGATGACATTTGCTGGCTAGGGAAGCACGTTCCTTGAGAGCCAGCGTTCCTGCCGTCCATTGTCTAAGAAGGGCCTGGGTCACTGCATGCCTCTATCTACCATGGAATGTGGCTAACTTCAATGATACATACATGACGTGCTGGACGGGGGCTACAAGGATGGGGAATGAGGTGGTTGAGATGTTGTGTGGGAAGGGTCCTGATGGAGATCCCCAGGGGATGTTGCACATGAGCCGGGTGTTGTATCTGCTGATGATGGAAGTCCAAAACCTGAGGGTGGTTGGTCCCGCGTATAATAGTGCGTTCTGCCTCTGTCTGCCAAGGCTTGCGTGTATGTCCATGAGCTTGCAGTGGTAGAAAGTTGCAAGGGATTGGCTCAGCCTTGCAAGGGTGGGGTGTCTTTTGGATGGCGAGCTGATGTCAGTGCACTCACAATGCTGATGAGTTCCTTGATGTTGTGCGGTTTTTTTAGCCTCTGCCCCATCTGAAGGAACTCCAATTGTCCTTGCTGATGATGTGGTGATGGCTGTGTGTGCCGTTTTCCAGGGTTGTAAGGCCACTGATGGTTATTTGTGTTGCAAGCTGTGCACAAGAGTCCTGCTAGACGTGTATGAGTCCAGTAGGTCTGCCTTGTCCCAGGTGGCTTAATTGTTGATGTGCGTCACAGGAAAGTCCGTCAACGTGGCTAGATTGTTGGATCAGTTGCTGATCCAGTGTGTGAGGTTGCAGGGTGTGGCGGTGGTGTTGGTGCCAGTCTCACACACAGAATGTCTGTGTTGACTTGCATCAAGCATCTTGGGGGGATTGGTAGCGGGGTGTGTGGCAGTGTGTTGCCCGTCGGAGACGTGGATGCTAATGTGGATGGACCAATGATGGATGCTGGTGTGGTTCTCATCCAGCCAGAAGTTTCTGCCCCACAGCCACATGTATCCTGTGGATGTGAGGGCGTGCGTGGCAATGGATGTGTTGATGGCTTTGCGGAATTGTGGATGTAGGCCTGGAGATCTGTAGACGGTGTTACTCTGAGGGTTTGCAGGGGGTTTGTGCCAAACCGGATTTGTGACCCTGAGTGCGTACTTGGGAATAGATATCAATTCATCCTCCGTTATTGTTAGTGCCGTCCCTGCGGGTGCTCTTGTATCCGTCTGAGATGGCAATGAAGAAGTAGTGTGCTGAGGATGCTTTCATCCAGGTCACTGTCATGAAGGTGATGTGTGGGCCTGTTGTGTTGAGGAGGTAACAGAGTCCAATGGCGTGCTGGTGGACGGAGCCGGTGTGGAGTAGGAGGGACATGACCTGGTTGGTGTGACAGGGCCTGGAAGGCGGGGCAGCGCTGTGTAGGCAGTTGGAGTTGCACACTCTGCATGCGAAGGTGTGATGTGTGCGCTTAGGGTATGCCTGAGAGCAGGCGGTTGATTTTCGCTTGGACATTGCTTGGAGGGTGGCTGCAACATGAGACTGTTGTGTGATGTGGGTCATGCAAGGACATGAGGGTCGTGCAATGTGCACGTTACATGCGCTGACTGTCCTGCCTTTGGCACCGCGTGGCCGCAACAGTGGCACAGACAAGCTGATGACAGCCTAATGAATGAATGGGTGGAGGGAGGAAGGGAGGAGCATCTTGGGAGGCGTGTGGGTTGCAGAATCTGGGAACTTGGTGGGCCCTTGCCGCAGGGCCCGCAGCAGCAGGCGGCATGTACTGGAAACTAGGCCGAAAGTAGCACACAAAGACAAGGATGTCAGAAAGGACAACTGCAACAGGCGTATGTAAAGGAAGGAGTGTCAGGTTACTCATGGCTCACCCAGAGAAAATGGATGAACCACAGAAGACTGACACAGGATCAGGAAACAGAAGGCCGAGCTGCGCACAGGAGACACACCCTCAGAAGGCGTTGACGGCCCGTTGGTGGGAGCAACCTGCCCAAATACATACACAACCATGGACTTCATGCACAATAGAGATTATTAGCCATGAAGAACTGCATGCATGTTGCCGAACTACACATACACTCATATGCACAATCTCTGACAACTATGCCAGAGATGACACATGCAAAGTGGCAAGAGACCTGCATTGACAGAGATGAGGCACTTCGGAGGGTGAGGAACACCTTTATTACTCAAGCTCACACTAAGGGAAATGCATCAATATGAACAGACTCACAGGTCATTTGACTGAACATTTGACTCCTACGCTGGACACCCCCTTCACAACACGGATGTTGTAAATCCAAATGAACTGGCACACAAGTTAAGGGGATGAGCCAAACACCTCCTGCTGCACATGGAGAGGCTGCATTTCCCCATTGAGCCTGTCATGGGGATGTCCCACACTATGTCCACCCGTAGCATCCCGTATGTTTCAGAGGGAAGTTTTACACACATTGATGCCTTCATCAGAATCCAAAAACCATTACAAATGACTGTCACGAAGGGTGACTGTCAATTCATGGGAGTCATGCTACATGTTATGTGCCCCATGGTGAGTCGACATGTATGCATGGTAACACAACATGCACAGAAGCAGTCCCCACACATTCCAAACACGTACCACCCCCAAAATGTCTTGCTGCAATCCTTACCCAAAATGACATTTCCCCATGTCCGTGCATGGAACGCTGATTCAGCACACGTTGCAATACTCATGAGGAATAGCAGGAGGACAACGAAGACACGAGCAGATAACATGCACAAAAACCTGGGAATGACAGACACACAAGAAGTCAGCTAAAAGATCTTTCTCCACATACATAGTAATATACTAAACATGAACAATGTTGTCCCCATGCTAATTTAAAAGAAAGTGTCTCAGCTAAAATGTGTGGAATGACATCATCACTCGAGTGACACATCAGAACACACATCTAAGTCACTTAGCATACAGTCAGCTGGACACACACATTGCAACACATGACACCCAAGGCTCCAAGCGTGCACACTCAGACCCAGTGACTCACCATTATGAGAAGAAGTTGCGTATGAGCTGACTCCGGATATCCTCCACCTCCTCCTCCTCACTTGCCTCGTGACCAAGCCCTTCATCCTCCATGGGTGGATGTTCCTGCTCATCCTGCTCCAGGATGAGTGGCACTGCCTTCTCCACTGCCATGTTGTGCAGCATGCAGCACAGGAGGAAGATTTTGCAGAGCTTCGCCGGTGCATATGGGAGGGACCCGCCTGTCTTGTGAAGTCACCGGAATCGGCTCTTCAGAAGGCCAAACGTCCTCTCAATCAGTCGCCTGGTCTGCCCGTGTGCATTGTTGTACCGGTGATCTGCAGCTGATCTTGGGTTGCGGAGAGGCGTCATCAGCCATGGCATGTTGGGATAGCCAAAGTCCCCTACATGGAAACATCATGTAAATAAGTGGGTCAGGAGATGCCGAAGAGCCAAAGATACCGCAACACACAGGACAAACAGAGTATACCCACCAACAAGACATGCTCGTTTGTTGTGCAGCCGCAGCATCATTTGTGGCACCCTGCTACGCCTCATGATGTAGGCACCATGTGCTGGAGACGTCCACCCCTGCACCCACCACACCTGCCAGTCCCCCTCCTGTCCCTGCGGTGCCTGGTCCTTCCCCACATGATGGCCCCCCCCCCCCCCCCCCCCCCCGGTCGACGAACCTGAGGGTTCCAATGTGCAGGCAAGCTAGGGAAGACGCGTGCCCATGTGTCCCCCCCCGCGAACTTCTATTATGGACTGGCCATTGGCCTTTGTATATAGTGTCATTTCATTATTAGTTTTTTATGCTGAATAAAGCATTTTATTTTTACTTTGCACACTATTGCATTTCAGGTATTGATGTTGGTGCTGAGGCTCCTGGAGTTGTTATTGTGGTAATGTGTTATGGTTCTGAGAAATGTTCTTCTCTGATGGTCATGAGGTGGACCATGGTATCTGCGTGCCATCACAAGGTCTCTGCAAATAATCATTGGTAGTGTGTGTTATTTTGGTTTTGAGACATTGTCCCAAGGAGTGTTCCTTCCTCTGTGGCACCTGACATCTTCCCTGCAAAGAGTTGCACAATTGTTGTGCTGACCTGTGTCTACATTTCCTTTGTTGGTGACGGATCCCTTCAACTATGGCCATGCCTGCTCAGCAATGTCTCCGGGTGCATCGTCTGTGCCATCCTTGCTAGTCACTGTACTTGTGTATTGAGTATGTCGAAATGCCTTCATGGAGAAATTCTCACTTTTCTGCACTATGCATGTGTGTACTCCCGGCCTAGCACACATATGGTACTTTTTCTGCAGGGTATTTGGGCACCTGACTCAAAATTGTGGGCATTATATCTGTGGGAACTCCACCCTAGTCCTTCCATGAGAGACAACATCTTGGTGGCTGGCCCAGCACCTGAACATTCCTATCAGTCCTGGGATGTGCGTGACAGTGTGTGTTCCCTTTGTTTAGTAGGCAGTGACATGACTATACAGTCTTGTGGCATGATCTCAGTGTGTGTATTGTGCTGCATCCGCCAGGGGTGGGTATGCATGTGTTATTTGTCCTCACACCCACATGTGGTGTGTCATGCAGTGGGGGAGTGACATCCATCCTCCTGGGAGTGGGACACTGCTGTCAGTGATGTGTTGTTATGGCACTATCATCATTGTCCAAAGTTAGGAATGCGTACATACACCCATGGAGTTGTGGTCATGTGATAATGTTGTACACCCCTCCATGTCTCTGTCCACTGCTGTGAGTCCTCTGTACCCACCCCCATGTCTCTGTCCACTGCTGGGAGTCCTGTGCACCCACCCCTCACATGTCTGTCCACGGCTAGGAGTGATATGCACCCACCCCCATGTCTCTGTCCACTGCTGGGAGTCCTGTGCACCCACCCCCATGTCTCTGTCCACTGCTGGGAGTCCTCTGCACCCACCCCCATGTCTCTGTATACTGCTGGGAGTCCTGTGCACTCACCCCTCACATGTCTGTCCACTGCTGGGAGTGATATGCACCCACCCCTCATATTGCAGGCCACTGCTGGGAGTCCTGTGCACCCACCCCTCACATGTCTGTCCACTGCTGGGAGTGATATGCACCCACCCCTCATATTGCAGGCCACTGCTGGGAGTCCTGTGCACCCACCCCCATGTCTCTGTCCACTGCTTGGAGTCCTCTGCACCCACCCCTCACATGTCTGTCCACTGCTGGGAATCCTATGCAGCCACCCACCCACCCCCTTGGTGCAGTACACTGCTGTCCTGGGCCTACACACACACCAATATAGAGGTAATATGCTGCACCAGGCCGTAGGCCAACATTCGTGGTGTGTGTACGCCTTGTATCCCAAATGTACTGGTGCCGTAGGGGTACGCGTGATAGGGACCGTACCCCCTCATTCATGGGGTGTGTACGGTCCGTACCACGCGTACCCCTATGGCCCAAATACAATGGTTATACGGGCCGTAACCACGCTATGTATGTATGTGTGGGTGCGGTCCGTATCACCATTGAAGTGGTGCCGTAGGAGTACACGTGGTACGGTCCGTACACACGCCCTGAGAGCGTGTGTACGGTCCGGTCCACGCGTACCCCTACGGCACCACTTCAATGGTGATACGGACCGTACACACGCTCTGAGGGCGTGTGTACGGCCGTACCACGCGTACCCCTACGGCACCACTACTATAGTGATACGGACCGTACACACGCTCTGAGGGCGTGTGTACGGTCCGTACCACGCGTACCCCTACGGCACCACTACGATGGTGTTACGGACCGTACACACGCTCTGAGGGCGTGTGTACGGTCCGTACCACGCGTACCCCCACGGCACCACTAATATAGTGCTACGGACCGTACCCACGCTATGTATGTGTGTGTACGGTGCGTATCACTATTGTAGTGTTGCCGTGGGGGTACGCTTACGCGTCCACTTCCGTTGTTGCGTGACGCAGGGATTGATGGACACGCCCCCTGGAGTGACCAGACCCTTGAGGTAATGTTTGTCCTCAATATTGTAGGTTTTAATTTGGGTATGGGGTATGTTTCCTGCCCGTCACCCCCCTTGGCCCCCTGGGTGTTGTTCTCACCTTCTGCGGCATGTGCGTCGGGTTCGGGGCACCAGGTCTTAGGCTAAGAGGGCCGGGATGACGCGTAGGATGGGGTCCATGGCTGTCCGGCGCGTACCGGGGCTCCGTTTTCGCGTCGGACTCAGTTTTCCGGCTTTTTTTGGCTGCCGTAAAAAAATAGCTGTGCGGAGTGACGTAGGGACGAATCGTACTTGCTGTTCCGTAAAACGCTGCCTGACTCCGTACGGACGTCGCGTATGGGCTGTCAAGGATCAGACTCGTAGGTATTTTTTAGCCATACGGTGTTTTGTATGATTCGTACAGAAATGGCATTTCTGTACGAATCGTACTTGCTGGATTGTACGGTGGATTTCCCGGGTACGAATCGTATGGAGAATACGCTCCATACGACGAATCGTACCCGGGTTTTACAGGATCGGAATCGGCACCATAATGTTACTTAATTAATAAAATATTTATAAATAAAAAGTTAAACAACTGTAGAAAATCAGTACAAAAAAAAAGGTATAACTACTATCACACTTAAAAATTAGCATTTAAAAAACCTTTGAAATTCACTAAAAAAAACATAGGTTTCAGAGATGTTATAGTTCGAAATTAGCATTTAAAAAAGCTTTGAAATTCACTGAAAAAAACATAGGTTTCAGAGACGTTATAGTTAGAAATTAGCATTTAAAAAACCTTAGAAATTCACAGAAAAAAACATAGGTTTCAGGGTTGTTATAGTTAGCTGGCCATTTCACTCGTACAAAACCATAGAAATTCCTCCGTTAGTTAGTTCTGCTAACTATAACTTGCGCGCCCGCAATGCACTGCTGATGATGTCACATATTGCATCATTCATGACATGGTCAGTGACATCACTGATGACATCACTGATAACATCTCAAATTCTGTGAATTTATATATATGTATGTGTATATACATACATACATATATAAACATATATATACATCTGCATATAAAGTTTCACCAAGTGTGTAGCACACACGTATGCACTCCTTTCCCAAAGAAGAAAAAACAGCGTCTTGGATGAATCAAAAAAGATTTCATTCATGTGCATTTTAAGCCAAATAAGTACCCAACGCGTTTCGACGAACGTATCGTCTTGGTCACGGGTAACTGTCTATTGAAACTCAACAGATTAAATACAACCAAAATTGCATTGCAGCTGCGTTCAAGTTTTACGAAGCCAAACAGAGACAAAGGACAGTGGTCTGCATATACCTTTTGCAAACGGCATGGCGGTCATCTTGGAATGGTTAGAAAGCAAAATACTTTGACTCAATAAAGTTTTACAGTCCATGAAAAGAAAATGTATGGTGAATACAAAGTAAATTCTCAATTCATAAACAAACGCAATTCAATGCACAATCATATTGCTTATATAACGGCTGGCATAATAAATGCTTATTCGTAATTTCAACCGTTGATCGTTTTTTTTGATTGTTTGCGTCCCAATCAAACATATCTAACCAACATTTTCTATAAAAAGCAAGTGCTGCAACCTAACCCCCCAAGTGGAATGAAAATGGTTAATGCTGATCAATAAAATTAAAATTAAATGCATTGCTTATTCTACCCAAGTGGGTAAATGAATCAGAATATGATGAAAAGAGGATCAAACAAATACACAAAAAATTCAATAATGAGCGTGATATGTCATTAGAGTTCAATAAATGAAATACTCAGCATATAATGAATTGTGCAAAGTATGCGGAGTGAAAGGAATATGGAACCTATACAAAATGAAATACTCATTAAAATACATTTTAACGAATTATATTTTGCCCCAGTGGGCTGATTAATCTTTTTACTTCTTTTATGACTCTAATTCTTGATTGTAGCCTCTTTCATCCTTGTTTTCTTTAATCAAAAATATGAGTGATAAGCATTCCCAATCGATCTTCTTCTTAGACCACCTGAGCATAACAAAGTGAAAATAGCAAAACAAGACTGTCAATCGATATAATGATCTCATTTTAAAATTACACAGCATCGATGCTAAAAAAAGGGGATCATGTCAGAATTTAACCAGGAGGTAAACATCAGAGCCAGCCCATCATTGCAAAAAATCTTTCATATATTTCCTACACATCTATAGAGGGCATGACCAAATATGATTAAAGTATGACAATACGGTTCAGACCAACAACAAAGAGACCAGGAACCTGGTCCTAGAAATTAAGTCTACAGATATACTTGTATATGTGTATATAATCTTACTCTGACTACTGGAGAAACAGGAAAAATGTAAAAAGGGGGAGAAGAGACATGGTTTTCGTCATCAATTAATTAATTAATCAATCACCCAAATGCCAAGACAATTCTTCTTCAGAATTTAATCCTACTGGGATCTTGGTGTTGAGCTCCATGATATACCTGGATTCAAGTTGGCGTAGTTTGCGAATTCTATCACCACCCCTATTGGAGGGTAGAATTCTGTCTATGACAAAAAATCTTAACAGGTTTCGATTACTTTTGTGAAACTCTTCGAAGTGTCTAGCAATAGGGGATAACTTGTCTTTGTTCTGAATTGCCCTCATATGTTCCAAAGTACGTTTCTTGGCAGCAAACATGGTGCTGCCAACGTATTTTTTGGAACATGGACATATCAGAACGTAGACACAAAAGTCTGACAAACATGTCAGATGTTTTTCAATACGCCTATTCGAGTCATACAGGTAAAAAAAACTTGTATGCCCATATCAGAGCCTTTAATACAAGGCACCTCATTGCTGCATAGTTTCTCCTTAAGGGAATTCACAACACCAAGATCCCAGTAGGATTAAATTCTGAAGAAGAATTGTCTTGGCATTTGGGTGATTGATTAATTAATTAATTGATGACGAAAACCATGTCTTTTCTCCCCCTTTTTACATTTTTCCTGTTTCTCCAGTAGTCAGAGTAAGATTATATGCACATATACAAGTATATCTGTAGACTTTGTTTCTAAGAACCAGGTTCCTGGTCTCTTTGTTGTTGGTCTGAACCGTATTGTCATACTTTAATCATATTTGGTCATGCCCTCTATAGATGTGTAGGAAATATATGAAAGATTTTTTGCAATGATGGGCTGGCTCTGATGTTTACCTCCTGGTTAAATTCTGACATGATCCCCTTTTTTTAGCATCGATGCTGTGTAATTTTAAAATGAGATCATTATATCGATTGACAGTCTTGTTTTGCTATTTTCACTTTGTTATGCTCAGGTGGTCTAAGAAGAAGATCGATTGGGAATGCTTATCACTCATATTTGTGATTAAAGAAAAAAAGGATGAAAGAGGCTACTATCAAGAATTAGAGTCATAAAAGAAGTAAAAAGATTAATCCGCCCACTGGGGCCAAATATAATTCGTTAAAATGTATTTTAATGAGTATTTCATTTTGTATAGGTTCCATATTCCTTTCACTCCGCATACTTTGCACAATTCATTATATGCTGAGTATTTCATTTATTGAACTCTAATGACATATCACGCTCATTATTGAATTTTTTGTGTATTTGTTTGATCCTCTTTTCATCATATTCTGATTCATTTACCCACTTGGGTAGAATAAGCAATGCATTTAATTTTAATTTTATTGATCAGCATTAACCATTTTCATTCCACTTGGGGGGTTAGGTTGCAGCACTTGCTTTTTAGAACAGTATATATAGAAAATGTTGGTTAGATATGTTTGATTGGGACGCAAACAATCAAAAAAAACGATCAACGGTTGAAATTACGAATAAGCATTTATTATGCCAGCCGTTATATAAGCAATATGATTGTGCATTGAATTGCGTTTGTTTATGAATTGAGAATTTACTTTGTATTCACCATACATTTTCTTTTCATGGACTGTAAAACTTTATTGAGTCAAAGTATTTTGCTTTCTAACCATTCCAAGATGGCCGCCATGCCGTTTGCAAGAGGTATATGCAAACCACTGTCCCTTGTCTCGGTTTGGCTTCGTAAAACTTGAACGCAGCTGCGATGCTATTTTGGTTGTATTTATTCTGTTGAGTTTCAATAGACAGTTACCCGTGACCAAGACGATACATTCGTCGAAACGCGTTGGGTACTTATTTGGTTTAAAATGCACATGAATTAAATCTTTTTTGATTCATCCAAGACGCTGTTTTTTCTTCTTTGGGGAAGGAGTGCATACGTGTGTGCTACACACTTGGTGAAACTTTATTCAATACAGGACTTCCTCGGACCCTGCATTGCGCCGCCGCTTTTGTGTCCCGGAATCTGAGGATGTGGAAGCTTTTTTATACATCTGCATATCTATATAAATACAAATATAAATGCATGCATACATATGCATTTTATGTACATGAAAGTTTGAAAAACACTAATAACAGCAAAGCTAAAAAGCAACCTAATTACAAACAGAATTGCTTTAACTTAAACAAGGGCGAGACCTATTGCATTTTCAATACTTGTTTTCTTTAGATGTCCGGTGTCCGCTTTACTGAGTCGCGTTTTATGAGCATGATAGGCGCACAGTGACTCACCGCCACCCCCCACTCAACAAGACTCACCATTTCTGCATGTGGCGATCCATAATAGGATGCACACAGGTAGGGGACGGTGCTACGCACAACAATTTTTGTTGTGCCGAGATGTGGAATTTGTAGGAGTAAAGAAAGAACTTGATGCCACACTTGCACTCACAACGGAGAACACATCCTGGAGCGATACGGGGTTATTACAGCTAGAAACGCAATAACACAGAATAGCATCCCTTAAAAAGCAGCCATTAACGTCCCTGGGTCTGTTGGTTCGCGAGAGCTGAAAACTCGAAATAATGGCAAATGGTTTACAGCACCCCTGCATTTAATATCTTGAGTACATATCATAGTTCACACACTGGTCACTGTAAAAGACTAGCAGTGCATGTTTTACGTAGTGCTACATGAAAATGAAACGACTCTCAGCACGACCTGAAATGTGCGCCCCCATCAAACCTCTTTCGATTTATAACGGCACAGTGTTATTTCTGCACGGGCTTCCTCCGTTTGGTTGCTGTTAATGTCGCGTCTCCTCGAGACAGCCTCTTACCCTGATTGTTCAACAGCCCCCCCCCCCCCACATATTAATCACATTTTTGCAGATTTTTAGGGAGACAGCGCCTCACCGGGGGGTAGTAAGCGCTATAACTACATCATCTCTACTTTGTTTACATCAGCAAGGCACCTTTATGGAATCCGTCTCGGGCAATAATGACTTAAATTACATTTCTGTGCAGAAGTCATTGGGTGAGGCGGTATTTCATTGAGTAATCGCCGTGCTTATCAATAAACATTATTCCAACTATTCCCCAGCAAGTTATCTCATGAGAAGACCCAGCAGAAAAAAGGCATGCGAGGGGAAGGGGCAGTCCGAGCGGTAAAGGACATCATTTTAGTTCTGCTCATGTGAAAATGTTATAAAATGGTGAATGTGCACACTGGTTACAAAAATGCATTTACCAATCAGTATAATCTGTTAAACGCATTACAGGAAGAGAAAAAGCAACACACTATAATTTTAGTTTTTTCCATGAAGGCACTAGTGTATATTAGATCTTATTACATGTTGCATCTTCACCAGGATATTTTCGATATCAGAAAGTATCGGAGCATCAGCAAGGCCCTGCAAGCCTCTTCGCCACTCAATATCACTTTCATATTTAGCCACAAAGACAACATATAACTAAGTAACGCGCAATGTTTAACTCTGCAAAACAACGTTGGCATAGATGTAAACAAACACAAGCAGCACAACATCTTGCAAACTATTGAAAAGATAACTTTTTAGTACATTTGTATAGCGCAAACTTGACCCGTTATCAGAGCTCTTTACATAGCACCAGTTGCATTACATGAGGACACATTCAGTTTTTGTTAGGCACGGGGAGATTAAGTGATTTTCCTGGAATCACAGGATGTTCAGCGTCATTGCCGAAACTCGAACTCCGCACCCCGATTCGAGGTCGACCACCCTAGCCGTTAGGCCAACTCCTCTCCCCATTTAGAAAGATAGAGCAAGAGTGATACGCTACAATAAAAACTACTTTGGAAAATGAGGACATATGGTTGGACTATTTCACCTAGAAGCAATATCTGCTTACAGACGAGCTGGTCCGGGTTTTAGACCCACCAGGATGTCTTCCGTTAGGGTTAAGGGGGTAAATCTATCAGCATATTTTAGCGCACACACACTCCTAGATGTGGCTTGAGTTAGTTGTGAAATACGAAATCTACTTAAAACTCAGAGAAAGCTTAAAGAGTTTACCTTCATCTTACCACACCAGTCACACTGGGACCAAATTGTTGCTCTTTTAAAAATACAGAATATTTCTTATTTGATGAGTGTCTGAGAAAAAAGCACAAACTGTATTTTATTTCTCATAGAATGGTAAAACACACTGTGCAATGAAGTGAGTGTTTTTTTCTAGAAATGTCATCAACAAAAGTATAATTACAGGCTAAAAGAGAAAATAATTGTTCACTCTTATGATAGCTTTTTTTATATCTGGTCTTCGCTTTTCCCCAAAAATAATTATGCTCCCTCCACACAGTACAAGATATTGGATCAGCCAGCTCCAGCCATTGGATACCTTCAATTTGAGAGACTGCATTTAGCTTTTCACAACACAGCCGCTGAAAAAGAAATCCCCCTTTGTGAAACAACTGTAGGGACTTGTATTCCCCAGTGGCTACTAGTATCTATGTAGAGTAGGGTGTCATCACTTTAATAAAATATTTTTTCTAAAATTGAAGCCTATGATAACGACTCACTATCTTAAACCAGCTTTGGCATATTTATATTGGATGGAAAACAAGTATAAATTATTAACCCTTTCCCTGTGTGCGTCGGCCAACGGCCCTCTCGAGCACTACCTCCGTAGTGCTGTACACGTCCGTTGGCCGACGCGGCCCCTCCCGCGCATGGAAACGCCCGCCGCTTTTATCGGGTTAAAATGGTTAAAGTGTATATACAAATATATAAGTAAAAGCCACACCACTCAACTTTCTGAACGTCACTTTAAATACATGCATAGGACTTGAAAGGGGCGCAAGTAAACATTTGAGGTACTGCAGCTTCATGAATTAATTTCGAGGCCAGGTCATCTGACTAGAGATGCAATATCAGCTTATAGACGACTTATAGATGAAGTAATGACTTGAGATACTGCAGGTTTGAGAAGACTCACTGCATGTTTGTTAAATAATTTTGAGGATTTGGACTCAACAGGAACCCTTTGAGGTGCTATAGGTTAGTAAAAAAACACCCACATATATATGAACCATTCAGCAAATGCAATTATCTTTACTGCTTTGCTACACTGACATTTTGCTTCTTCCAACCACATAACACGGCATGGGGCTGGGCATGGGCTTTAATATGAGCAAATGTGATAACTTCACCGGCATAGTGCCACTCCAAAAAGCCTGCTAATAGTAAGGATGAATGTACTTGAATTTACCAGTGACTTCTAATGCATATGTATTCTAGGATGTCATTTGTGTTCCAAATCATTCAGACTAAAAATATATTCATTACAAAGGGCTTTAAGTCAACCATCTTTATCTATTGGGTTGCTCAATTGTCACTCGAATCATGCTTCCTCCCACCACAAATACAGAATAGGACAGCTCACAGCAGTCCCTAAATATGTTTACTTTGAGTGGTTGCATTTTGATTGTACACATGTACAGATCCACCTAAAACACAGTTCTCCCACATGGTTATCTATTTGTTGGGCGGACTTCTTCAGCATGCCTTGAGAAGTGGACTGCACGTGCTCGGATCACTGACAGAATATCGATGCTGAAAATGTCGACCTGAAAAAATATCGAGGTCAAAATATCGAATACAGAAATATCGAATTCCTATCTTCAAACAGGTAAGTACAAAAATATCGAATCCAAAATATCGTTGTTAAAAATATAGTTAGTCAAAATATCGAATTTTTTAAAATGTCTTAAAAGTAATTAAAAATTAATACATTTATAAATATAATTAACTAAAACATACTTACAAATACTTAACCTTATAATGAATAAATAATTAATGTAAGTAAAAAAATGAACACACGTTTTTATTTTTTAATATATATATATATTAACGTAACATCAAGAAAAAATATTAAATATTTTTACCGTAGGATAGCGGGAGGGTAAAATTTACTATTCCCACTCCAGTGAGTGCAACAGTAGGTAAAGCGTTGGATAGCGTAGGGGTAACAATTACTATACACACTCCAGAGAGTGCAACAGTAGGGAAAGCGTTGGATAGCGTAGGGGTAAAAATTACTTTTCCCACTCCAGAGAGGGCAACAGTAGGGAAAGTGTTTGATAGCGTAGGGGTAACAATTACTATTCCCACTCGAGAGAGTGCAACAGAGGGGAAAGCGTTGGATAGCGGGAGGGTAAAATTGACTATTCCCACTCCAGTGAGTGCAACAGTAGGGAAAGCGGTTGATAGCGTAGGGGTAAAAATTACTATTCCCTCTCCAATGAGTGCAACAGTAGGGAAAGCGTTGGATAGCGGGAGGGTAAAAATTACTATTCCCACTCCAGAGAGTGCAACAGTAGGGAAAGCGTTGGATAGCGTAGGGGTAAAAATTACTATTCCCACTGCAGTGAGTGCAACAGTAGGGAAAGCGTTGGATAGCGTAGGGGTAACAATTACTATTCCCACTCCAGAGAGTGCAACAGTAGGGAAAGCGTTGGATAGCGTAGGGGTAAAAATTACTATTCCCACTCATGTGAGTGCAACAGTAGGGAAAGCGTTGGATAGCGTAGGGGTAAAAATTACTATTCCCACTCATGTGAGTGCAACAGTAGGGAAAGCGTTGGATAGCGTAGGGGTAAAAATTACTATTCCCACTCCAGTGAGTGCAACAGTAGGGAAAGCGTTGGATAGCGTAGGGGTAAACATTATTATTCCCACTCCAGTGAGTTCAACTGTAGGGAAAGTGTTGGATAGCGGGAGGGTAAAAATGACTATTCCCACTCCAGAGAGTGCAACAGTAGGGAAAGCGTTGGATAGCGTAGGGGTAACCATTTCTATTCTCACTCCAGACAGTGCAACATTAGGGAAAGCGTTGGATAGCGTAGGGGTAAAAATTTGTATTCCCACTCCAGTGAGTGCAACTGTAGGGAAAGCGTTGGATAGCGTAGGGGTAAACATTACTATTCCCACTCCAGTGAGTGCAACAGTAGGGAAAGTGTTGGATAGCGTAGGGGTAAACATTACTATTCCCACTCCAGTGAGTGCAACAGTAGGTAAAGTAATGATTTAATATATTAATAAAAATTACTTAAATATCAATACCAATAAAATATGAATTAAAATTAATTTCCAATTACATATTATTTTATAATTAATCAATTTAAAATACAAATAAATATTAACGATTAAAAAATAATAACATTCATAATTAAGTAACAACTAATTAATTTTCAATAACAAAAATTAATAATAAAAAATATACCAATTCATAATTAACAGTAAATTAATTATCAATACACAAAAATAATGTTAATATGTAATTAATTACAATTTAATTACTTCACACCCTATTCCCCTATAAACACTCAACCCGCTACAGAAAATAAATGAATAAAATTAACATAATTATCAATTAATCAATTAATAAAAATTACTTACAAATTAATAAAAAATAATTACCAATTAAAAATTAATTAACAATAAATTAGAAATCAATACCAATTAAAATATTTACATTATTACAATTAAACTACTTCCCACCCTATTCCCCTATAAACCCACAACCCGCTACAGAATTAAAACGCAAAATTTAAATTAAAAATAATTAATTCCTAAAAATTAATATTTAATTTTCTATAATTAAATTACTTCCCACCCTATTCCCCTATAAACCCACAACCTGCTACAAAATTAAATTATGCAAATATTAAATAACATAACATTCATTACTTTAAAAAAATTAAACATACATTACAAAAATAATATACACTTTTAACACATATACTAACATACTAAACACTTTTAAAAATTCGATATTATTAAAAATTCGATATATTTTATACTTCGATATTTTGACAATCGATATTACTTACCTTCAATTCGATATTTTTAACAACTATATTATGTCCATACGATATTTTGTCCATTCTATATTTTTACTTCGATATTATGTCCATTCGATATTATTTTTTCGATATTATGTCTAGTTACCCACGAGTTCCTATCTAGCTGTGAGCCCCGGCCCCTATCGATCGCCACCAGACTGCCAGAAGCCTGGTGGGTGCCACAGATGCCGGGACGGAAACGCCATTCCTGCATTTAGCAACGGAGCCCGCATGGGGGCAGCGGTCGACTTAAACATGATGGTAAACATTGCGTGGAAAGCGGAGGCAGCGAGGGAGCACTGCCCAGCTGGGAGTTAGCCCAAATGGTGTGAGCAGACGATGTATGACATGGAAAGCCCAGACCTGGGTTTCTCCCCCTTTTTAGGTCTCGACTGGCTTTGCAGCACAAAGCGCTGCTCGCTATGCCAGGGCTTCTTGTCATCTATCCAATTTCAGAAGGGGACTTGAAGCCCCGACCCTCTTTTCCATTGGCGGCCGTCATCGTTTAGGGTAAATGCTGGCATGTGATTGGGAATCGGGTTTCCTTGTTACCGCCCTGTCCATTTTTCGGATGGCCCATCTGGACAGGCCGACACCATCTTTGTTTGGCATGACGTAGGAGGGTGTGCTGGTAGCTTGTTTACTGGCTCCTCATTGGAAAGCCTACCCGCTCCTCCCTTCCCTTCCCCCCCATCCCAAACCAAAAATCCCAGAGTTGCGCTCTTCATTTTTTCATGGGCTTTCCAAGGCGGTGGGCAACGTTAGCCGCGCCGTAAGTTTATTTGGAGCTCATGTCGCTTTACTTGTTTTTAACTTAATAAAAAGCTGGAAAACAGATGAAGATTTAAAAAAACAAAAACACGTATTGAGCCATGACATGCATTCTTTTAATTTTGAGACATCATCAAACTTATCACCGATCCTTTCTGCTGAACTTGAGCAAGTCTCTTCGCGCCCAACTTGCTCTTTTTTCTGTGGTTTTTATTTACTATATATATTTTTTTTTTTTGCAGAGGCGAAAGGAGATGCGAGCTGCTTGTCGAGCCTGGGGTTCTGTATTCTTTGTAATTTTGCTGTGAACGGCATATGGGCATTCTCTTTGTGGCGAGGCGCATGCCTTTGGTTTCAACTTTACGTAGTACCATAGTGTTTGCGATTTTGTCTGTGTCGCTCTTCGGCAGTGTTTACGTTTGTGTCCATCTGCGTTCATTTTTGAGTGGCACATCCCTCTGCTTTAAATTACGGACTGCAGCAGAACCGCGCAGGCTAAAATATATGGCTCTGAGAAACCACATTGTATTCAGCTAGGCTTGGGTTGGGTTGCATATCACACAAACCACATGTCTGTCTCTGCAGTCAGCATACGTTCTATCCCGGGCATCCTGCAGCGTCCTCTGGTGGAGGCGGAATGTTTAAAATGTGTGCAGTAAACGTCACATTTTGTAACAAGCATTTGCAATGCAATAGGTCTCGCAATTGTGAGATTTAGAGCTATTGGCATTGTAAATGACAAGGCCTTTTAAACCAAAACATAAATAAAAGTAATTGTCAATTACAATGCCAATAGCTCCAACTCGCGTAAATGCGAGACCTATTGCATTGCAAATGCTTGTTTTATTACTTACTATACGACTCTTGCATTTTGCTTTACTCTCCAAAAGAGCTCAAGCTCAGTTGTTGATACCTTCATGGTATGTTCCGTACTCTATGTGTAGTATCTTTTGTGTGCTATATCAGCATTTCTAAATATATATATGCAGAGTTGAGTTTCTTGGCTTGTGCACTATTGCATCCTCATTAAGAGTGCTGAGTTCCGCCCTCTGTGTTGGGTTATTTCTCTTGTACGATGTCATACATTCTTGTAGTTTGGAAAACCTTGATAGGTGCTTTTGATATTTGTACCTCCATGGAAGTCACAGTGTGTATAATCATTGTTGGCCACAAGATCATCATATTGTGAACCTTACAACACTTGTGTTTTGCTCTTCAGGTCTCTCTTATAGCCATTGCTATTTCATTGGCTCTTCTACCCCTTCTTGTAGGCATGGTTGGTTTGTACATGTTTCCTGGACATGATTGTTTCTTTTCCTGGGATTGTGTCATGCTAGTGTTGGTCTCCAGGGGAACATTGTCTCTCCGTCGATTCTATTCCTTCTATTATGTAGGGCACTTCATATTCTGGACTGTTTGAGTTTGTTACAACCCTTTTGCTTTATTACTAAATATTTCTACATTTCCTTCTAATAATGTACCTTTTCTTCTCTCTGAAAAGTATTCATTTACATGTCCATGAGGGGACTATGTGTTTGCCTCATAGCGTCTACTTTTTGTGGATTACTTTATTATTTTCTTACAGCATTGTTGCTCTTCTAGGGGACAACTCTTTTAATCATTTACCAACTCTAGTTGTTTGTAGTTAGGTTTGCACTTTGCGACGATGACATAAAAATATTAATGTTTATTTTATAGATCAATCGAATTAAATTATTTAGAATCCTTTCGATTTTTCTATTCCAGTTTAATGTACTTTTTTCTAGATCATCTGTAAATGGGTATCTATTTATAATGGAAGATCACTTACAAACCTTGGATTTCGATAAGCTTCAAGGTTTCTTTTTCACCTTATACTCTGTTGCTTGCTGACGCTGTCTCAGGCGATTTGTATTATGCTAACATTTTGGATGGCTGTTGCTTTCCTATGTGGTACAATGCTCACTATGGCTTCCATACTACTATGTCAGACTTGTCTGACTGTTTATTTGGGTATACCAATATCTATGTGTTATTTTTTTCTCTTGCGGATACATAGGAGGTTCTTTATTACTTCTATGTCTGTATATATTGGAGATATCCTAGTGGTATTTATATTGTACCCATTCCACGTTCCGAGGGATATCATTGGTTCCGTGCCACTACTTGCTATTTTCGAGTCTAGTGGCTTAGTGGACTAAGCGTCCACTGTAGGGCTTTGTGTTTAACATTATGATCACAGGTTCATATCTTGTCCGGTCCACTCAGCCGTTCATCCTTCTGAGGTTGATAAAATGAGTACCATTGAATAGGTTATAATACACATCTGTTATTCGCTGTCAAGATACCCTTTGTGGTGAACATGCGTTTACGAGTACACTTTTTACGTTATGTTGGTCTCTGCTCTTTCTGTGTTACACAGTGTATCTTGCTTGGAGAGAACTCTGTATGGCACAGAGGTATTGCTCAATGGCATTACCTGCTCATCTGTGTTTCACGAGTATCAAACACGCTGTTCGAGTCATGTTATGTACTCAAATAGTTTTATAATATAGAGTACTTTGGGAAATTTTCCTTGCATGGGAAACATTCTTCCCATGCTTTCCATGCCTTTCTAACCTTTCTTTCTGCGGTCACTTCCACAGTTCTTATTCGGTGAGCATGCATGGGCTCGGGTTTACTGCGGATAGTTTTCTATTCATCCTGTTGGTTGGCTTCTACCACAGTTGTCATGCTAACATGGATAATTTTATTCCCATGCTTTTTAATGTCTTGTAACTTTTCTTCCCTGTGGTTCTTCCACAGGTTTCTAAAACGGTAAACAATGTCATTTCTCACCCACATTATTAGGAAGGTCCAGTCTTTTTCTCTGGTTCTAGACCATTTTTTTTCTTGTTAAATGCTTTTGGTGGTCTCAGTTCACAGACCCCCCCCTTCCAGGGATGGTATGCTTTGGTATTTGATTTTAAAGTAAGGAATCTGCTGCTAGATGTCTCTATCAGATGAACAAGTTACTTACCTTCGGTAACCCATTATCTGGTAGAGACAGGATCTAGCCACAGATTCCTTACACCCCTCCCATCCTCCTCCCTCTGCGAACTGAGTCCTCTTGGTCTCATAATTTTGTATGAGACTTAACATACTGAATTAAGACCTGAGTGGTTGTTTGAGACTGTGTCCTCTTGGTCTCAATATTTTTGCTTAATAATATTTGCATTCTGAATTAGAAATTCAGTTATTCTTTAACACAAAGGTGTTTTTTATTTTAGCACACTGTTTCAATAAGCAGTTTCTATATGTGGCTCCATGTTTTGAGTGGGTTATATGGACCCCGTCGATGTCACATTGTGTGATGACTTTGATACGCGGCGCCCTCTTCCAACGTGCGGCCGCGGTGTGGGGAAGATAAATCTGAACACAGTCTCGTGCCTGGGGAGGATTCTAAAGTAAGAAATCTGCGGCTAGATCCTGTCTCTACCAGATAATGCGCTACTGAAGGTAAGTGACTTGTTCTTCATCAACATTATTATACGGTTTCCACCTTGCTGTGAAAGCTTTGATTTGCAAGGTTTCGAAACAAATTTTCATATACAGGATTTTTGCCAAATGAGGTTGGACAACATCCAAGTATTCTTCAAAGCATGGGTTTGGCTTAACAATGAGAAATTGTATGGACAGTCTGCCTAAACTAGGGCTTTGGTAGAGGGAGATAAGAATATACTTCTAATATGTCGGCTTCAGTTCGTTAATTTGATGTTAATGTTTGGGGGTCATCCAAAGTAGGATAGACCAAGCTTGCAGGACCAAACCTGGACATGGCGAACCCAGGGGAAAGTAATAAATCTGTTGAGTTCCAGTAAGTCTCTTAATCCCACGCTATACTGCACCAATTCCTGTGTGGTTCATAGTAAAGCACTGGTCTCAGGGCAGCTATATGCTCTAATCTTTTAATGTTTGAATCCTGGTAAATGGGGGATCAAGGGTGTGGATGTGGGGAGGCCTAATAGCTTCCAAATAAACTTACTCTCACAGCTCCACCCCATTTAGAGCTGCTGCTTGGGCTTTGTACTCATAGACTTCAAGAGCCAGGGAAATTGCTTTGGATATGGTGGCTTGATGTTTTTTGATAATAGCCATCAAACTATGGGCGAAGACAGCTTTTGCTTCATTTATGTGTGGGAGCCAAGAAAGCATAGAGTCAAACACTACACCCAAGTAGCTAAAGCTTGGTACGTACTCTAGTTTTTGCCCTTGGACACTAATGTTTTTTCTAAAGGTTTTATGTCGTCTAATAGCCATATGTTTGGTCTTTGCTAGAATTAATTTCTAGGCTTTTAACAGTTCAATACTCATTGAAACTATCAAATAGTTTTTGCAGGCCCTTGCACGTCTGTGACACCAAAATGGTGTCATCTGCAAAGAGTAATGCAGGAACTGGGGAACCGCACAGTTTTGGAGAATTTTGATGGCACTCCTTCAGGTGGTCAATGATATCGTTAACATAGAGTGAGAACTAGGTGGGCGCATGCACACATCCCTGCCTCACTCTCCTTGTTATGGGGATAGATTCTGTAGGTTCGAACATAGTTGGCCTGGTGCAATCTGACCGTCTCGGTTAGAAGGTCATCAGGTGCACCTTGGCTTTTTAACGTCACCCATAGGAGACTCCCGGGACAAGGTCAAAAGCCTCCTTTAAGTTGACAGATGCAACATAAATAGGCCCTCCCCTCAGCTTAATATATTTCCAAAATGTACATAAGAGCCTGAGAACCTGATCAGTTGTACTGGTTCATGTTCTAAACCGTGCTTGGTAGGCTGTCAGAATGTTGCTATTTTCCATCCAGTCCTTCAACTTGTTTAGGACCTGCTTTGCATTCATATTTTGTAATTTATCTATAATGCCTACAGATACCAGGCTCTCGTCTACTCCCTTTTGTATACATTGGGCCTATTTCGTCTGCTCTCCATTTTAGGGGGACAGGGGCTCCTGAGACCACTGAATTACAGATTAAGTTGACATAAGGTACCCAAACGTCATTATCATCTTAAATAAGTCCCCCAGGATTAGTTCCGGACCTGGTGCTTTTCTCTGCCTAATGGCATCAATGGCTCCTTTGGTTTCATTTAGGCTAAAATCAGTTGTATTTTTTGTATCATAATTAGAATGAGTATTCAGGAGTTGATGCAAAACTTGGGTATACTCTCTACGTTCAGAAAAGAGATCTAGAAAATGTAGACTCCAAGTGCTTGGGTCCAAATAGTGCTCTGTACGTGTGGATGCATCTTTGCTTCCATGTGCAACTATTTTCCAAAAGGAAGTAGTGTCTTTAGATTTCGCTGCATGGATTAAGTCATTCCAGTTTGTCTCTTTCCAACTCCTTACAGCTCTAGATAATTCTTTTTATAGTTGGTCCTAGCCTCTTGCACTACTATAGCACTTTCGATCTTCAGGGCTTTAAGTACTGGCTTCTTAACACCTTCGCAATCCTTTGTGTACCAATGATTATGCGGGGTGTGCCTGGTGGTCAAGGGCCTTGCATACCCTTTCTCCAATCTTAGAAAGTTTAGTTCCCACTGGTTGGGCAGGTGCAACACCACACTACACCAAGTGTGTCTTTAGTAGGAGTCACCCGTGACTCACTGCCTTCTAGATACAGTGGCCTCACGTTACAGGAACTGAGAGCCCTGTGTTCCTCTAGAAAACGTAGGACGGGGAAAAGCCCTAGCACTCAGCATCTCTTAGAGGCGCTAATGCAAGATCACCTCCAGAAAGCTGGTGGGTCAGGTGAGCATGACCGGGTGTGTGGGCAGGGGTCAGAAGAGGAAACAGGAGCTCAACTACTACCCTAACCAGGAGGAGTTTAATGACTCTCACCTGGGGAGCTCTGAACCCCCAGAGGATACTGGCACAGAGGGTGTCCCTAGAAATAGGTCCCCCTTTATTCCACCTGGGAGGGTACAGGGTAGGCAGAGGAGGGCTAGGTCTTCCTCTGCAGAGTCCATTGCCTCTGCTACTTCTCTAGGGACATCCATCTCTGACAAGAGGGATAACTCCTTAGACAGGGAATACTAAATGGTCAAGCTTGAGACTCAAGCTCAGGCGAGACCAGTTGGCCCTGACAAGGAGGCCTTAGAATTACAGAAGGCTAAGAGAAAGTTGGGACTAGAGTCCCATGGTGGCAGACCCACCATCCCTAGAAGCAGGGAATCCTCCTTTGACACTAGGACCCCGAGCAGAATAGTCCCTCTTTACCAGGATGAAGATGACATCCACAAATGGATCACTGCCTTGGAGAGGGCCTGTAAAGTACAGAAGGTCCCTCAAGGGCAGTGGGCAGCTATCCTGTGGCTCTCCTTTGCTAGCAAAAGACGAGACAAGCTCCTCACTGTTAGAGAAGAGAATGCTGACAATTACGCTGTCTTGAAAACTGCTCTCATTGAAGGGTTTGGCTTAACCACTGAACAATACAGGATTAAGTTCAGAGACACATAGAGAAAGCAGGTACTCAAGACTTCTTTTGATTTTGTAGATGCTACTAAGGCTCTGGAAGTCTGGCTTCATGGAAGCCAGGTACAGGACTATGAAGGATTGTACGATTTGATCATTAGGTAGCACATCCTTAATAACTGTCAGAACCAATTACTGCACCAGTACCTGGTGGACTCTGAGCTGGCCTCTCCCCAAGAATTGGTAAAGAAGGCAGACAAATAGGTCCGCACCAGGTTCAAGCAGAAGACTCAGGGTGGTGGTGGTGGTGACCAGAAGGAAGATACTTCCAAAACCCAAGAGAAAGGTGGAGATAAGCCTAAAGACAAGTCCTCTGAATGTCCCCAAAAGTCTTCTTCTGGGGGAGGGCCCCAAACTCCTTCCTCCCTGGGAAAGAAACCTTATTGCTATGTTTGCAAAAAGCAAGACCACAAAAGATAGGACTCTAATTGCCCCAAGGCCAACAATAGGGATACTGCCACTACTATTCCTCCTACTACTGCAACACCCCTAGTGCACCAAGTAGTAGGTCCCTAGGTGGTGGTAACACACCCAAACGTTTAGTCCGGTTTTTCGTGGGGTACTGAGGTGGATAATGACCTAGCCATATCCCCCACACAGGCCACCTTAGTCTTTGTTGGTGGCATATGGTTTGCCACTTTTACTGTAAGTCCCAATACCTTGGGCAAGTACAGACAGGAGCCTCTGATCAATGTTCAGAAAGCTATAGCCTGTAGGGACTCAGTGTCTATTGTCACCATGGTGACCGGAAAACTGGCGTCCCCACTTCAGCCTTCACCTGGGTACATGTACCAGGTGATCAACACCGATGGTGTTAGGACAAATCATCCCGTGGCCATAGACACTCTCAGCTGTGGGGGGAGGGCCACTGGCCCAAAATGGGTTGCAGTGTCCCCAAACTTGCCTGTAGATTGCCTCTTGGGCAATGATTTGGAAACTTCAGCCTGGGCTGAAGTAGAACTGAAGGCCTATCTAGAGATGTTAGGCATCCCTGAGAAGGTTAGTGTGACCCTTGGGGCCCCAGTCCAAGCACTGGGAAATTCAGGAGCCGTGGAGTCGGAAAGAATGACCCACTCTGATCCAACAGAGAGCACAGGGGAGGAAGAAAAGTATTTTCCCCCCAGACTTTAGGTGAGGGTCAGCCTCCTCAGGGAACTGATCCTACCCCTTGTGAAGAAACTGCCCCAGAGGAGGTCAGGCCTGTCCTGGCAGAGCCACTGAGGGCAAGGGGGAAACCTTCCAAGGAGGTACCCAGTCTGGAGCAGGTATACTGGCCACAGTCAGCCTAGGGCTGCAGAGGCCAGGGATGTCAGTGGACCCCTCAGGGCCCACAGCCAAGAGTAATCTCCTCATCCACAGATTAGGGACCCCCAGACTAGTAGTACTAGCCAGGTGGATAATCCTCAGCAATCTGAGGGATCACTCTTACCCCTAACAAGTGACATCCTCCAAAAGTAAAACCCGGGATAAGGCTGTCCCAAACCTTCACTGGCACTCCATTGTTGCAACAAAACAAGATCAACCAAAAGCTTTAAGCAGCCAACGGTTGACCTCTAAGGATAAGTATGGGTCAGTCATAGAGAGAAAGGCCTCTGTTGAGACCAGTGTTCTGAGGAAGTTCAGACTCACTTCCCTAGGCAGACACCCCACGAGCCTCTATCTTGGCTCAAATAGCTGACAGGTAAACACCCTAAACTTTTGAGAGAATCCAAGCCCCTACAGGGGAGGAACTTCTCAGTGGACCATAAGATAGGGAGTATCCATGCCAGTGCAGGAACTTCCTTATATGGTCACTTAGGACATAAAGACTCAACTAGGCAAGGTTAGCCTTATCTCCTTTCATTGGGGGGGGGGGGGGGGAGTTATGTAGGTAGGTAGGATCCTTCAGCATGGTTACCCCCACTTTTTGCCTGGTGCTGTTATGGTTTCTGACTGGTCTGACTGAGATCCTGCTAATCAGTCTCTGTGCTTTCTCCCTTAAATTACATATGGTGAGTACTTAGGTACATCCCAAATTGGTTACTGGTGTACCCTTATCAGTCCCTAGTATATGGTACTGAGGTACCATGGGCAAAGATACACCAAGGGTCCCCCATGGGCTGAAGCATGTGTTATGCCACCCATGGGAGACCACTCATGTTGTAACTACAGGCCTGCCATTGGTGCAGCCTGTGTAAGCTGGTGCTAGCACCACTTACAACAGATATAGGTTTCCTGTATCTAAGGTCACTGCATTTAAAACCAATAAGTCACCCCTAAAGCAGGCCTTTTTTAAACCTGAAGGCATGGTGCTCAGTTCTAAGTGTGAGGGTGCCCCTGCATGAGCAGGACACCCCTATGAGCTTCGGAGTCTATTCTTCCGGGTTATAAGTGTAAGAGTGGCCATGCGTCATTACGCGATGACCATTTCTAAACGGGCTGTAACGAACCCAGTCATGTTTGGTATAAAAATGTTGGAATCATGCCTCCACACTGTAAACGGTGCAGGAGGTATGATTCCATGCACTGTAAATCTCCGGGAGGTCCTCAGTGCTCCTGGTACCAGTCTTCTAGACCCGGACGACACAACATGGCTGCTGCTGACCAGAGACACGATTCCCCCTCCTGCTACAGAGCCAAGCTCAAGCATGGGAAGGCAGAACAATAGGTATGCTGTCACAGGTCTAAATTATCAACAAAAGCAGCCAAGGATGATTAAAGCTGCATTGCCCAGGTAGTCACATTAGTGTAGTGTATGTCAACAGGTTTATTTTCTTGCCCACCTCTAAGGTCTGCCTCTTATAGACCATATAATAAAGTTACACAAAACCCAAAAGAAAGAGAGGCAACAGATATAAACAGTCAAATGACCAAATAAATGTTCTCGAGTCTTCAGATTATGTACAAAATTCTTCTTAAATAGCTTCAGTCAGGTACACGTGCAGCCAACGCGTTTCTCCCTAAACAGGGCTTCATCAGGGATGCAAATACAACATGTTCACATCAGGGAACTGTACATACAATGTCAACTAGAAGACAGTTACCAAGGTGAATATACATTATTTAAAAGACAATCCAAGTGACAAACACCATTGCTCCATATGCAGGCAAAGTTTGGCGAAACACTTCATACTTGCATCAGAGCCAGTAGGCACCAAAAGATCTAAAATCTCATGTATAAACACAGGAAAAAAACTCAAGACAAATGAAAAGGAGAGAAGAGCCATCTTTATATTTAGAGAGAAGTAAAAAAAGAGGAAGCACACCCAGGAGGTGAAAGAGCATTTAAGCAGAATATTATTAGTGCGCTGGACCAGTGGCAGCAAGAACAGCAACAACTCAGATCAAAAGGTTAAGACCGTCATGCAAATGCTCAGATAGGTTTTGTATAGGCAGGACATTGTCAGTCTGACTTCCTTACCACTGGTAACGCCACCACGTGGTTCTTGGGGTGTGGAGTATTATTCCAGAATGAAGGACCTACGTCTGAGATTATAGTCTATAAAGAGGAAAAGTGAAATTTCAAGAAAATGCCCCTAAAATATCAGATTACCAGATTCATATAACTGTCCCCCCCCAAAAGGGTTCTGAGGTACCTTAGATGAATCCGTCATGAACCTTCATTAAATCGGTTCAAGTTAGTATAGTAGCAGGGGTGACCTGTCCAAGAGCGTTATCCATTGGAAACGTCCCATGAATGCTTGTGCAGATGTCAAGAACTCCCTCGAGTCTGAGGGACATATTTTGTACAGGTCTGAGCTGGAAGGGAACATAAACAGTCTTTACTGAGTTGCGCATAAGCATCCATTGGTTAAAGCAGGTTTCAGGAATTAGTATACTGCAACATAGGACCAACTAAAATGTTCAAAATAGCACCAATTAACTATTAACTACAACCTTCAATGCGGAAATAAAATCGTCAAAAATAAAACCCCATATCAGGGTATAAGAAAACCGCAGGTACTTTTTCACAAAACATTGCCTAGTGGGAACAAAAAGGGGACTTTAGGCACTACTCTCAGGCGAGTAGCCCGTCCCATTTAGCACAAAATGAACATGCACAGGAAGGCTTTGGGTGTCATTCATAGGCCAGTAGCCCAAACCGTTTGACAATAAAGAAGAAGGCCCACCATCCACTAGCGGATCAGGTCCAAACCCAAGTCTGATTACTTTTCCAAGTTGTTGGCCAAGTCAAATGAAAAGTATGCAAATCCACGAGAAAATCACATCGCCTCTGCCTATCGGTTGTAACAACTGCCCACCATATGTCCCAAAGCCAAGACTTACCCGTGTTCAGCTCTTGTAACCTCAAATCGAAAACCGAGATGAACGGACTGAAACGTCGTCAGTCGACTTCCTGTTCCTGTTAGTTACCAGGTTAATTTCAGAGGGAGGGCTGACCTATGACGAGCTGCTACATCATGAATAGGTGTGGCATACCACTTACTTTTTCGTCTACTACGCCTTTTTGCTCTCATGAACGAAAACTAAGCGGGGAAAAAAAACTCGACTTTGAAAACAACTTTATTGATCACTCGTACATGCGATGGCTTAAAAGAAAAAAACGAGCAAAAACTCCATTTCCCAGTTGGGTCGTGAGTCCCAAAAAAACTTCGGCACAGAGGAGGGTAAATATAAAAACCCCATGTTGGGTAAAGTTGAGAGGCAAAAGGATGATTCTTATCAAACCCATGGAATAGTGCCTAGCTACCAGAATTTTCTGATCGTAATGTTTAGAAAGGGAAGGGCACGGAGTTGACCATCCACCTAAAAAAAGGGGCAGTAATATTAACAGCAAATGAGAAATACCTCACAATACTTGATTACAATGGAATATTCAGTCCCCCATTACCCAATTCAAAACCTGACAGGTCAGGTATGCATTCAAGTGACAGTGAAAATGCTGGACAGTAAGATTACCTTTTATGTTAGGCAGGGCAAGATAAACAATCACAATAAAATGTCTCAGTGCATGATGGATTTAGAGAATGCACCCAAAAACACACAGTACCCACAGCAATAATCAAAGAATACAATAAATTACAGCATTACATTCACATCATAGCAACAGGGTATATATTCCAAACTCAGGAGAAACTGATACAAACGCAAATGTAAACATAAGGGACGTTAAGAACACTGGCGTCACATGAATCATCACATGCCCTTTAAAGACCCATAGCGTCATAGTGCATTGTAGTAAGAAATGCATTTCATTGTTAGCATTCAGGCCTAGGGACACAGCCCTCAATTTACAGATCAATTGGGCCTCCAATTGTCGCAGGCGCAATTCTCTGTTGCCGCCTCTTACATCTTGATTTACAGAATCAATACCATGAAATTTAAAGTTGGCTTTAGAGGTATCTGAGTCATAGGTATGTGCTCCCAAGGCATATGATTGATCATTCCTTAAGCAGGCTCGACGATGTTTCTGAATACGAACCTTTAGCTGCCTGGTAGTACTGCCTACATAAATCTTAGAGCAGTTGCAGATAATAACATAGATCACATAAGTAGACTGGCAAGTGAGAAATTGTCGAATATGGTAGGTGTGTCTGCTATTTTAGGAGAATTCCCGTGTTCTGTTTAGGCCTACGTGACAGATATTGCATTCCCCACAGGTAAAAAAAAAAGGGGGGTTTTACCCAGGTTCCCACATGTGGTAATCTTGGGGCAGTGTAGTTCTTTGTGATACACATAATTAGCTTTTCTTGTGGACAAGAAGAAATTATCCATTGCGAAGCGTGCAAAATCCCTTAAGATACAAGTATAAAGGTACTCTACATCTATGGTGACTAGCCACATAGATTCTTCCCATTGTAGATCCTCACACTTATTCAGAATGTCCATAATGTCTCTAATGTATGAAGGAAAGTTTAAGTCCAAGGGCTTGAGGAACATATCTAAAAGCAAATTATCTGGAGCACAATGAGATGATCCCAGAAATGATCAATCTGATCGTAACCAACAATTCCTTCCTCTTTAATAAAGACCGGTACCAGCAACTTCAAGGGACAGCCATGGGGTCTAAATTTGCCCCATCCTACGCAAATCTATTTATGGTATGGTTGGAACACATTTATGCATGGGCCCCAGGTGCAGCTGCCTGGACTAAGGATATCCATTATTTGGGTTGTTTAATTGACAATATTATCTGGATCAGACCAGGCACCGAAATGGGAATGAAGTGCTATTTTGAATATCTTAAGAGTAACCCGTTTAATGTGAGATTTACTCTGAATATGTCCAAAAGCAAGAATCACATTTTTGGATGTTGAAGTGTACATATCTGGCCATAAACTGCACAGTACTCTCTATAGTAAAGACACAGCTGTCAATAGTATCCTGCACTATGAGAGTGCACATTCCACCAGTACGAAATGTGCCATTCCATATGGGGAGCTTATTAGGATCCGTAGAAACTGTAGTGAGAACCATCAGTTTGAGATGCATGCACAGGGGTCTTTGGATAGACTGGAAAGAAGAGGATACAAACTTCAGGAACTCCACCAGGCATTCAGACGAGTGCTGAAGATCACTAGAACAGATACTTTAAGAGTAAAGGCAAAAAAAGAGACTATGGATCGCCTGTCTTTTATTACAACACACTCTAAACTCAATCAAGATGCGTTCAAGATCCTCCACAAACAGTTGAAGATTTTAAAAGGTCTCCCAGGGGTGGGGACGTTGCTACAAGATAAGCCATGAATTACCTACAAAAGGTCCAAAACCTTTAGGGAAGTACTCTGTCCCAGTTACACTGCCCCAAGATTACCACATGTGGGAACCTTGTTGAAACGTCCCATTGGCTTTTTTACCTGTGGGGAATGCAATATCTGTCACATAGGCCTAAGCTAAACACAGGAATTCTCCTACAATAGCAGACACACAGAAACACATACATTGATTTCTCAATTGCCAGTCTACTTATGTGATCCATGTTATTATCTGCAACTGCTCTAAGATTTATGTAGGCAGTAATACCAGGCAGCTAAAGGTTCGTATTCAGGAACATTGTCGAGCTTGCCTAAGGAATGATCAATCATATGCCTTGGGAGCACATACATGTGACTCAGATATCTCTAAAGCCAACTTGGTATTGATTCTGTAAATAAAGATGTAAGAGGCGGCAACAGAGAATTACACCTGTGACAATTGGAGCCCCAATGGATCTGTAAATTGAGGGCTGTGTCCCTAGGCCTGAATACTGACAATGAAATGCATTCCTTCCTATAATGCACTATGACCCTATGGGTCTTTGAAGTGCATGCGATGATTCATGAGACGCCAGTGTTCTTAACATCTCTCATGTTTACATTTGCGTTTGTATCCGTTTCTCCTGAGTTTGGGATATATACCCTGTTGCTATGATGTGAATAAAGTGCTGTAATTTGTTGTAATCTTTGATTATTGCTGTTGGTACTGTGTGTTTTTGGGTGCATTCTCTAAATCTATCATGCACTGAGACATTTTATGGGGATTGTTTACCTTGCCCTGACTAACTTAAAAGGTAATCTTACAGTCCAGCATCCACTAACATACTTTCTTTGTCTCTTGGATGCATACATGACCTGTCAGGTTTTGAATTGGGTAATGGGGCACTGAATATTCCATTGTAATCAAGTATTGTGAGGTATTTCTCATTTGCTATTAATATTACTGTCCTGTTTTTTAGGTAGATGGTCAACTCCGTGCCCTTCCCTTTCTAAACATTACGATCAGAAAATTCTGGTAGCTAGGCACTATTCCCTTGGTGTGATAATAGAGTCATCCTTTTGCCTCTCAACTTTACCCAAGATGGGGTTTTTATGTTTACTCTCCTCTGTGCCGAAGTTTTTTTGGGACTCATGACCCAACTTGGAAATGGAGTCTGTAACATGTCTTTGTGAATCTGTTCCAATATGCTTTTTCCATTTGTGCTCTCTGCTAATGTAAACAACCTGGCATCTTTGCACCTTGTCCGATTGTTAGATGTGACATTCAAGTCGAATTGTGGCTTCTCATGAACTCTACATAATTATTTGCCCTCCACCTTGTTGGGCGGCACTGAGACTTACAGTCCAGATTGTGAATTTAAGCTTATTTTCAGGTTGCTGTGATTATACCCTGACATGGGGTTTTATTTTTCATTTCATTTTGCTTTCTTTCGATAACTGGTATCATAAAAGCATCGAACAACAATTTAAAACAAGTTTGAGAAAGATGCAGGTTGCAAAGTAATGCAGAATTATTCCTAAACATGTCCACAACCAGAACATAAAAGTGCACTGTCGCACCGCAAAAGTGCAAAAGATAAAACAGTTGTCAAAAGCACACCATAAAAATGTAAAAATATAATAAAATCGTAAATAGTTACAATAATAAGAGCTAAAAGAAATACAATAATAACCATTCCCATGGTGAGGATATTGAAGCCCACAACTGCTAAACTTGTGTCAAGTGCTGGTGCATAGAGAAGAGCTTTAGTGGGAGATGGGCATTCCTCATGGCCTGGAGTAATTTCTTTACAGCTTCTAAAAAGTAAGTAATATTAGGCTGCCCTGCACAAAGTTTTTTGCCTGACTATCAAAGCATGGCCAAGAAACTTGGCCACCCCACAAACAAAGAGATCTCTGGCGTCAGACTTTAGGATACACAGGACAGCCTGGTGGTCCAGCGTACCTAACTGCACACATTGGTTTGAGCCATTTAGACCTTGCTACTTTGTATGCTGGGCAAGCAAACATGAAATGAGCGACGCATTCCAATGGGGCTCTACAACAGAGGCAGTCATCTGCTGGCTGTTCCGGGAGGCGCCATTTTGAGGTTATTGTGCGAACAGGAAGCATACCAATCCTGATGTGCTTATATAGCATCCTTTCACGTGGTGTCTGGATTATATACAGATATGGTTCAAGTCTTCTGCTCTGCTTATGATAATACAATTCCTCTGTCAGTCTGTCCACATTTGTCTTTCTATGCCCCTGGCTATCAATCCAGTCCCAGTAAAATCGCTTTAGCTCCATCTTACTAGGGGGATTTTGTCTATCCCAGGATTCTTTAAGACCCAGAGCTGTCAATGTTTTCCTGATACTTGTTATCCAGCTAACTCTACGTCAATATCTAAGCTCATCACCTCAGTTAGTGCTGTTGCATAATTACAAATTTCAGGTGTCTGCCTTATACTGGCCCAAAAAAGCAACGGGCGTAGCTTGGCAATATCTCTGAACGACCGCCTGCCCATATCGAGCATTAGAGGTGTTAATGGGACATTGCTCAGAAGCATCACCAAACCCCTCAGAAACCTGTGCTCAGATCTACAGATATCCTCTACATTTCCAACCTCCCAAAGCTCAGCTCCGTATAGAGCTGAGCTAACTGCTCAAGCATCATAGACAGCGAGAGCCGGGGCAACTGGCCTGCTTTGCGAGCGACGACATTCTTTGGCTAGTGCCCTGACCACGCGTCTATGATTTATGAGCATCTTGACTAAATGGGGCCTCCACGACATTTTATCGGTCAGTCGGATACCAAGGTGAGCAAAGGTACTGACTCTTTCCAACTGAGTCCCATCCAGCATTAGATCATTTCAAATGATTTGTGGGGGTTGCAAGCTGTGAACTTGTTTTTTGTGGAGTTGATGACCAATCCCCGAGAGTCACAGAAGGATTGAAATCTATTTAGTAATTCCTGCAGCCCTGCCGGGGTCTTGGACAGCAATAGGGTGTCGTCCGCAAACAGGAGAGTTGGGACCTTGTCGCCTGCCAAGGTTGGGGAATCAGTTGGGTCTTGTTGTAAAAAGCTGACCACCCCATTCATGTATAAAGAGAATAGGGTGGGTGCCATGACACAGCCCTGGTGGACTCCCCTGTTGACAGGGATCTTATCCGTCAACTGGCCTTGCGCCCCCCATCCCACCTGAGCATAATTGCCCTCATGTAGTCGGACCAACAGGTTAAGAATTAAGGGAGGGATGCCCATGTCTCCAAGTATCTGCCACAGCTTGTTTCTGGGTACCAGGTCAAAGGCAGTCTTTAGATCGATGAATGCGAGATAGAGACTGCCCTTGCCGATTACCACAGCTTTCCAGTATATCGGAAGCAGCCTGAATACCTGGTTGACTGTTCCGGTGCTAGCCCTGAAGCCCGCCTGGTATTGGGAAAGGATGTCTTCGCCCTCTGTCCAAGTTTGGATCCTCTGCAAGAGGATTTTCCCAAAAACCTTCTGCTTTGCATCAATCAGACTAATTGGTCTGTAATTTGCGGGGTCCTCACTGCCATCCTTTTTGTAAATTGGGACCACCTCTGCACCCTTCCAGGATCTGGTACTGGGCAACCACTAGCAATAGCATTAATAAGTACCATAATATAGCGTGCCCAATTTGTAATGTCTGTGAGAAATAGATCTCCATGCAGGCCATCCAGACCGGCTGCTTTGGCAGGATTTATCTTCCTCAGTGCAGCTTCAATTTCATCCAGGAAAAAAGACTTACTAGAATTGCCATCCCCAAAGGAAACTAAGGGGACACATGGTCCCTCCATGGGGGTGGCTTCTGGGGCAGAATAAAGCTTCCCAAAATGATCGTGCCAATCCTGGCTTGGGATATGTCTAGTGAGTGGGCATGAATCTTTCTTATTGCCCCAGCTAACTCATGTCCAAAATAGGTTGGTGTCCTTGGATGAGCAAGCATCTTTCAGTTCCTGCCAGTGCCCTTCATCCCACTTGATCTGTGTAGAGTGCAAAGCTACTCTATATTCCTTCCTAGCTCTCTTGATCAAGGGGTGATCCTTGTTTCTGATTGCTATATCTAGGAGGTGTCTTTTGTGTCTACAATCTTTTTAGTACCATGGGTGTAATCCTTTTGGGGGAACGTTCAGCCTACCACTCTTGCCTGGTGCTTCGAAGTATGTGCTCAGTTGCTCCATTATGCGTGAATGGATAATAGGGACATCTGTCGTTCCCCCTAAATCTGAAGCTGCGGCCTGTAACTCTAGTGTGTTCAAGATCAGGACTTGCCGGATACCATCTAATTTTGATTCATGCAAGGAGACGTTGCGCCATTTTAAAAAGTGTTTACAATTTGAAGAAACATCCTCTTTGGCAAGGGCTAACGTTCTAGTACTCTCGAGGCTGCTACGGATAGCCCACGGAAGCTCCACATTAGCTCAGAAAGGATTGTGGTCACTATCGATGGTGGAACCTACAAACATGTCTGTCGTGTCTCCCCAGAGCCTTACATCTAATAAGATGTAATCAATGCGTGACTCTATTATAGGTGTTTGCCCCCTGAACATCAGATGGGGTCCTTCCATTTGTTGCCCTCAGGCCATACTCTAGAGTAAGTGCATTAAGTTGGATTGCCAGCTGAGTCCATCTTTTAACGGGGAGTATGTTAAGCGAGGGAACATCCCATTTCCTATCGTCATCCTTGATCCCCAGCATGTCCTCTGTGTCCAGGGGCTCAAAAGTGCAATTGAAGTCTCCTGCAACCATGACTCTCGAGTGGGGCAAACAACTAGCTAACATTTCTTCTAGTGTCATAACAGTGGGTGATGGTCTGCCTCCTTTGGTCCCCCTCATGTAGACATTTAACAGATCAAGAGTAACCCCCCCTCTGGGTCCCCTAATGGTAAGCCTCAGGATGTCAAGACTCGGACTTTGATGTATAATAATTCGGCATCCCAAGGCAATATTCACCCAGATCTGAAAGACGCCCTCTCCCCATAGTAGTGACTGGTGAGCAAAAGCAAGTGTAGCCTGACTTATACAGAGCAATTAGACTCCAGGTTTCCTGGAAAATACAAATGTCAAAGCCTTCTGTCAGTTCATTCCAATTGGGGATTGACAATTTGCTACTTAACCCTGCCAGATTCCAAGATACTATCTTCAGCTGATGATATGACGCTGGGGCAGAGACGTTATTCCTGCCTAAAGTGTGCTGACTAAGTAAGGATGGGACATAAGACAGCGCCAGGGGGTCTAGGTGTGTAAGGAGTTCCACTTCCTGGACCCTCAGTGTATCAATAGGGGGGCTACTTGATATCTTCCCCCCCAAACTATCTATCAGTGACTCAAGGTCAACGCAAAGGTCAGAGATGTTATTTGGGCCAGTTTTAATCAGTGGAGGGGTAAGGTATGATTCCTGGTGCAGTTGAGGGTCACCCTGTAGTCAATCGATAGCTTCCAGAGAAGTCGATCCCGCTGAGGAGGTGGATGGTTGTCTGGCAGGAGGCCTGCCCCCGGTAGCGATTGGAAACCGCCTGAACTGTATAGCTGATGTGTCAGGGGAGCAGGTGCGAAACGCCAATGCAAGGATATTTTCAGACAATTTCACGCTAGTCATGGTAAGCTCGATAAAGTCCACGGGCTGGGCAGGGGACGCGCATCTCCGGGCCCTGGAAATGTTGTCTCGTATCACTGAACGGCAGCCCCTAACATGCAGAATCCAGTGAATAGCTTTATTGGTTAGGGAGTCATCACTTTCAGGGCCACTCTTTGGGCCCAGCCTGGGGACACTAACCATGAAACATTTTAAGCCATGGGGCTGATAAGGAGTAACTGAATAATTCCGCTCCTGGTGAACTGTCTCAAGAGGGCGCTGTACCTGAGATAGAGCGATGGAACTTGCATACTTTGAAGCCTGAAGAGCGACTGGCCTGTAATGATCCTTGTTATTGCTGGTTTTGGGTTTATTTAAATAGTTAATCCTAGGAATTAGTGGGGTATGAGGAGGTGTTGAAGGGTTAGGGAGGGGTAAAGAGGGCCCACAGCCTGTTGTGCCTCTTTCCTTGGTAGTCGGCGTGCATGCCATCTGAGGTTGTAAACAACGTTCAGACGAGGGATTTGCACGCTGCAGGGAATGACGGTCCTTTTGAAGTAAGGACTTGACTAGGGCAGTAAGTTCTTCAATCATTAGCCTCATGGTTCCTATCTCAGACCTGAGCATGCCGACAAGCTTGGGTGTATCCTGGGTCAAGGAGTTTGGCTCTTCATTGGGCCTGAAGGCGGATATGCATGGCAGCTGGGGCGTACCGTCCCTATAACTGTCAGGCAGGTCCCCAGGGGTGAGAACCTGTTTACACAAGGTATAGAAGGACCGGACTGAGACTCACCAATACAAGTGAAATGGTTTTGGGGGTAAGAGTCCCTAAGCTGTGCTAACAATGGCTCTAGTGGTATGTTGTTGCTAGGTGTGGGGGTCCCCTTTCGAGTGGGCTTATGAAACATTGCTGGAATGGTGGTTAGGTGGGGTGGATTGGTAATTTTAGAAGGGGATTGGCCGTTGGTGTGAGGCACTGGTGTATCAGCTTCTAAAATTCCTTCACATTCAGTAATAAGAGAATCTATTCTATCCAACATGCAGTTACTTCCTGCGTGTTTGTGTGATTTCCTTGCCTTTTTCCCCTTGCCAACCCCACCAGTAGCTCCAACTCCTCCTCCCATTCCCTACATGGTTTTCCTTGTGCCCACTGTTTGGCCTAAAATAGGTGTTTGTGGCTGTTAAATAGCAATAGCCCACCAGGTGAATAGCGCCCAGAGTGCTATGGAGTGATAAAGCCCCGTTCCAGATTGAAGATTACCATATAACAAAAGACAAGATGTGGGTTGTACACCCAAACAAAGAGTTCCAGTCCATGTGATTTTTAACGTCTAAAAGTTCTGTCCAAGCATATATCACAACCAAATCGCACAGTACCTTAAGGGGCCAGTAGCCATCAGCATCATGATCCCAGAGTCCAGAATAAAGGGGGGTGGCCCTGCCCTGCCTCTTCCTGGCGATGACTGGCAAGGATGGGCCCACCCTTGGTCCGGGCACGCCCGCGCGCGTCCCACGCTGCAGGAGTACTCCGGTGCCTAAATGTGCCTCCGGGCGCTGCTGGAGTGACAAGGCGGTGGAGACAGAGCAAGGGAGCCTGGGTGTTGGAGTCCTGTGGACCCGCTGTGCATGGCTCTCACCCCCAATACAGCTGACTGTGGCGTCCCGTGCTGTGGGAGTCTGCCGGTGCTTAAATACGCCTTCGGGCACTGTTGGAGTGACAAGGCGGTGGAGACAGGGCGAGGGAGCCTGGGTGTTGGCCTCTAGTGGAACCGCTGTGCGTAGCTCTCACCCCTGATACATCTGACTGTGGCGGTTTTATTTTTGCGGATTCTCTTTCCGCATTGAAGGTTGTAGTTAATGGCGCAATTGGTGCTATTTTGTTCAGTTTATTTGTTCCTATGTTGCAGTATACTAATTCCTGAAACCTGCTTTGACCAATGGATGTTTATGCGCAACTCAGTAAGGACTGTTTATGTTCCCTTCTAGCTCAGACCTGTACTAAATATGTCTCTCAGACTCGAGGGAGTTCTTGACATCTACACAAGCATTCACGGGACGTTTCCAATGGATCACGCTCTTGGACACGTCACCCATGCTACTTTACTAACTTGAACCGATTTAAGGAAGGTTCATGACGGATTGATCTAAGGTACCTCAGAACCCTTTTGAGGGGGTGGGGGGGGGGGTATGAATCTGGTAATCTGATATTTTAGGGGCATTTTCTTGAAATGTCACTTTCCTCTTTATAGACTATAATCTCAGAAGTGGGTCCTTCATTCTGGATTAATACTCTACACCCCAAGAACCGCATGGTGGTGTTACCAGTGGTAAGGGAGTAAGACGGACAATGTCCAGCACCTATCTGAGCATTTGCACGACGGTCTTAACCTTTTGGTCTGAGTTGCTGCTGTTCTTGCTGCCGCTGGTCTAGCGCACTAATATTATTCTGCTTGACTGCTCTTTCACCTTCTGGGAGTGCGTGCTCTCTTTTTCTTTTTACTTCTCTCTAAATATATACATGGCTGTTCTCTCCTTTTCTTTTGTCTTGAGATTTTAGATCTTTTGGTGCCTACTGGCTCTGATGCAGGTATGAAGTGTTTTGCCAAACTTTGCCTGCATATGGACCAATGGTGTTTGTCACTTGGATTGTTTTAAAATAATGTATATTCACATTGGTAACTGTCTTCTAGTTGACATTGTATGTACAGTACCGTGATGTGAACATGTTGTATTTGCATCCCTGATGATTCTCTGTTTAGGGAGAAACGAGTTGGCTGCACGTGTACTTGACTGAAGCTATTAAAGAAGAATTTTGTATATTATCGGAAGACTCAAGAACATTTCTTTGGTCATTTGACTGTTTATATCTGCTGCCTCTCTTTCTTTTGTGTTTTGTATAACTGTGTCCTGTCACACAGAGGTGTGACCACCTCCCAGACAGGACTTAGTGTATTGGGCTGGGGTGGTGGCGCTTGCCAGTTCCAGTCTGCAGGAAGGGCACATTTGGTGCCCTCCTTGCATACTCTATTTTAAGCCAGATCAGAGAGCCGCTGGCTCCCCGCTCTGGCGCGAAACTGGACAAAGGACCTGGGAGTATCCATCCCACTGTCCGACCCCTCCTCTGGGAGGGACCCATGAGTCATCCCAACCCTTACCCTAGGGTACTTAAGGGCTTACCTGTGAGTGGGTCCCTAGATTCGTTGTGGGACTCGATTCAGATCCAACTCCACTTCTTCTATGACTGTCTGGACATCTTGGCCGAGTCCTGTTGACCGTGCCAAACTGATTGCATCGTCCTTTGCTTTGGGACAGAGCCTACAATTGAGAAGACTCTGTTGACTCCAGATCTTGTTGTCCTGCAAGAGCGTTGCACCATTAGAGTCTGTGCTCCATACAGGTTCCATCCCTTGGCCTGTGGATATCTAAATACATTCAAAGGAATCTCCCTTGGAGTGAAGGAGTCACTCCCCTGCATCTGCAGGCACTGTAACACGGTCAACTGGTTTGCCGAACCTGGGTTCTCAGGGACTCCACAAGGCTCTGCAACACAGGTGGTGGATTGGCGTTCCCTCGAGGCCTGAGCTGTCCTCTCGTTGAGTTGAGGCCAGCATAATTAGTAGAACACCCTACAACAAAACCCCTGTGTACCGTGCTGCTGCATTGCTTTAAACACCCGGTGACCGAAACGGTTACTGCGACCGACTCCTCCTGCCAACCGAGTCAGACACATGGAGAGGTTCTGTCGATGAGTCTGTCCCCGCTATAACTGACCTGTACCGACGCAGTTGGTTGGACGGACTGATTCTGTTGTCCTCGTCATCCCGGCAGCTCGAGCAGAGCTACCGATTCGTTGTACCCAAACTTGAAGCCTCTTCACCTAACTTATTTTACTTGAGCTCGAGTGGCCTTCGCCTTCTGTTCCTCCTGGACGTCCCGGTGTGGCATAGACTCTGTCCCCTCTGCTTTCAGGTACTCTTCGACTCAATCTCACTTCAGGTTCTAACTGACTTTCGTCCTTCAGTGGTAAGACTGCAACCACGATGTACCCGCTGATCCGTATTGAGTATATGGTTGGGTATTCTCTTCTCACCCAACTGTTGGGGGGTTCTTAGACTCTCACCTGGGGTGCTTCCTTGGGTCCCCGACTCTTCTACGTCTCCTGGGTCCAGTCTCAACTTAGGTCATGGTTCCCTTCCCACTCTTTTCATATTTGGTCTGATCTTCCCCCTGGGAACCACTGTGTATTAGTGCTACCTTTTGTTCTGTGTGCAAAGTATTGTGTGCATTGTGAGTATATCTCCGGGTAGGAGATATTGTACCATGTAAGTGAGTGATTGTAATAAATATCTTTTTTTATTAGTACACTGCATGGTTCTTTTTCATTTAGCCTATACTAAAGGATTAGGTACTGGTAAACCAATCTGCTTTGCACTCCTCCCAGTGGTAGCTGAGGGGAGCAGCCACAGCTAATACTTAGAGAGCTTTCTGTGGTTATCTAAACCCATAAAATCACCATAAGGGCTGCTTGGGTTAGTGCAGGGTGCTTCAATTACATGAGTGAGCACCATATTCTGACCTGGCTTCTCACACCCTTCATAGAAACTTTAGACGGATTCGATCAGGACCTGTCACAATGACAGTGCCTGAGGGGGGAGGAAGACTGTACCCTTGGAGCAGTTTTAGAGGCAGACCAGAGAGGACCGTATGTGGAGGCTGATGGAGGCTGTCATCCTATTACATTCCTGATTGACACTGGTGCTACCCGTTCTACTGTGAGATTTGCAGTAGTGCCAAACCCACCCCTCTTGGACGATCAATCCAAGTTGCAGGAGTTGCCAATAAGAAAATAAACCCATTGATAGAAGAAATACCTGTGAGGATAGGAACTTCCAAGATCGACACCAGTTTGTGGTGTGTGATTCGAGTCCAGTCTGTTTGTTAGGGCGTGATCTCTTATGCAATCTGAACTGTACCATCTATTGTACACCAAAGGGAGTAGAACTACAGACTAATGATGATGATATTTCATTCAAATTGGCGAACCAGAAACATTGGCTAGACATGTTCCCAGTACTCTCAGTGGATGACATGCCATGGGATTTGAGAGACACTGTCTCTTCTGTGGTGTGGGACTTCACAGGGGAAGAGATAGGACTGATTCGGGAAGATGAGCCACTTCGGATACAGATCAAGCCAAATGCAAAATTTCCAAGAATGCCCCAATACAACCTGACCCCGGAGACGGTGGCAGGGATTACACCTGTGATTAATTCCATGATTTTGCAAGGCATCTTGAAGGAGATAATCGGAAGTCCATGCAATTCACCCATAATGGGGTTGGAGAAGCTAAGTGGCAAATATTGCATAGTTCGGGATTTGAGAAAAATCAATGCAATTGTGATTCCATGTTGTCCCGTGGTACCGAATCCAGCTGTGATCCTGCTTCAGATTACTTGCGAGGCTTAGTGGTTTACTGTGATTTACATTTTTTTCCATTCCACTGCATGGGGAAAGCCAATTTTTATGTGCTTTTTGGTTGGAGAATAGTGTTTTAACATGGTGGTGTCTACCACATGGGTATACTGAAAGTCAATAAATCTTGAACCAGATTTTGAAAAAGAATCTTGATCTTGCACAGAATTTTGTGCCAGGTGCAGTATATTGATGACCTCTTGATCGCATCGGAGACAGAAGAGGCTTGTAGGGATGATACAGTTGCCTTACTGAACCATTTGCAGGGATGTGGAATTCCTATAGCCCGACGCCCGGGACATATTGTTTGGGGTCAAGAGCAACAAGTTTCCATGTGTATTTTGTCCTTGGGACAAGTAGGCCCAACCCCCTACATCACAAACCCTTTGACTGACAGTTTATAGTCCCACATGATGGATCAGAGAAAGCATTGCCTGCAGTTAAGGTAATATTTGTTTCCATGTTTTAACACTGTTCAAACGTGTATTTATGGTTCATAAATGCAAAACCTTTATTATTAGGGTGAGCGATCTAAGTACATGTTGTAAGCTTAGACTACTACTGACAGTGGTTAAAGTATAAAAAATGGGTGCACACGCTTTCATTGTTTAGGAATATGAGGCTATGCATACTGCTCCCAGAATGCTCTCTGATTAGATGCAAATATACGGAGACGCTTGAAAGCAAGATTGATTATTCTTTGCTTTCAAGATAAAATGTTCACAAAAAAAGCAAAAACATTTAGGTAAACTACTGAAACATTTTAGGTAGTGTTTTTCTGCAGCATCATTTAGTAAAATGTGTTGATGCATGCTAGTATTTCCCAAAAATATTCATAATGGAAAATCTCTGTAACCAGTTTTAATAAGATTATGGGAAACAGAAAAATAAACAAGCATTGGTAAAGCCAATTGGTCTGAAATTGTTGGTCAGTCATTTGGTTTGATCAATGCGTGACTTGTTTTGGCATGTTTTTTTGTAAAACCTTATTGTTGTGGGTGCTGCTGGGCCCTCATCATTATAACAAACATTGGCAAAAGCAAAAATAGTTTCGGTCTCAAAAAGCACACATTGCCACAGTAGTTCCTGGCACTGAACAAAACGACTGTGTCAATTATGCTCCTTGTGAAAGAACAGAATGCGGTCATTCACAGTGAAGCTAGCCAACTGCCTGAGAGAGACATTTTAATAAACACAACATGTCATGGTTAACGTCCGACCTAATTAGGGGCCAATTAGTAAGTAAAGTCTCAAAAGTGCACTTATGTCCTTGCATTAAGTGCAGATATACGACTTTACTGAATTCACAAGACTTTACAGAAGTAGGCCAAGAAATAGTACTCCTAGAAAATATTTGTGAACTGCATTTTAGCATGAGCAAATATGCATGTGTAGATTTGCTCATGCGAAAATACGAGCGTTTGCAAGTTTACTTCCCCTCCAACCACTTTTTTCCTAACCCAGGAAGTCTTATGTCTGCCATTGTCCGAAGTAAATATCCAACCTTTCTCAGTATGGTAAAAGATTAGAGAAGAGTTGGTGAAAACCCTTAAAACTTGCAAGTTAGTAGGTTTGCACAGACTCAAAAAATGTGGTTGCCTTGAGGCACACTGGAAGGTCGGGAGGTCCTTTCAACCGAATGCAGCTCGATTTCATAGAGATGCCTAGGTGCAATGGGTTGAGATACATTTTGGTTGTAGTGTATATCTTATCACAGTGGGTGGAAGCATATCCAACTAAAAGGTGTGATAGCCTCACAGTAGCCAAGTTATTGCTAAGAGAGCTTATCCCGTGCTTCGGGTTTCCAGCTACATTGGAGTTGGAGAGAGGAACTCACTTCCATAGTGAGATTGTGAAGCTGTTGTGCACCGCCTTGAATGTCGATCAGAGACTGTATTGTAGCTACAGGCCCGAGGCATCAGGAATTGTGAAACAGATAAATGGGACTATAAACATGACAATAGGAACGTGGTCCTTTTCGACGTCTCTGACTGGCCTGATGCAATGCATTTGGTGTTGATCAGTTTGTGCAGCATCCAGACAGAAGGACTGGGCTATCGCCTAATGAGATCCTCATGACGAGGGTAATGCGCTTGCCTGCAGTGCCATCCACAGCGCTAATTAACATCACCAATGATTTGGTTCTTGACTATTGCAAGGGATTGGCTGATGTGGTTAGTTTTGTTTCTCACCAGGTTGAAGCTGTGACTGCACCAACATCGAAAGACCTTTGCCATTACCTTGGACCGGGGGACTGGGTCCTGGTCTGAAAACATGTGAGGAAGAATTGTCTTGATGCACGTTGGCGAGATCCATACCAGGTGATTTTGGTCACGAACACTGCTGTGAAGTGTGGAGATCTGCCAAACTGGATACACGCCTCCCACACCCGTAGAGTTTCAGGACCCTCGGAAGAAACAGATCCTCTCCATGAAGTGACTCCAGCCGTGGTTGAAAGGCTACCGGAGAGGGCAAGCCAAGCTGTGGGGGTTCCTGAAGTGGCTGGTCACCCACCAAGTTGAGCTGAGGGGGGTCATGCTACTCAAGGCCCAGGTATAGACTCTGAGGGAGAAGGTAAAGTTGCAAGGGGTATAGAGTTTGACTCCGCTGAAGAGACTGGTGTGGGAAGTGGTCAGGTGCTGCAAAAGAAAACTGAAGTCGCAAGAGAATCATGGTTAGTGAGACAGAAAAGGCAGAACCTGCAACTTGCCCCACAGAGAGACCTTGCTCCCATATCTGAAACCTCTAAATCTGATCAAAGCTACACAGAACAAGCTCAGGGGAGCATGAGAAGGATGAGGAGAGTAAGAATACCATGCCAGAGATACGCCTCTCTGGAGTGGACTTACCTTGTTACAAATGTCAGGGAGAGTGAGGTTCGGGACATTAGTGCTGATAATTGAAATTGAAAGACACACATGAAATTGAACTGCTAGTCCCTGGAGTAGAGGCCGATGGAATTTTGACATTGACTGTATCATATTCACCGAGACTGATTGGCTTATGGAGCTTGATCTTAGAAGATCTCACATTTCCAACCTTTGGGAATCAGCCATCAGCTCAGGAGATTGCAGCATTTCGGACTGAACTTTTGCAGCGTGTAATTGAAGAAGTTGGCCTTGATCTCATAAGGGATGTAAAATTAACTTTGAACTGTAAATAAAAATCCTTTTGCTCGAAAGAAGATAACCTAGGCCCGAGTAGAGGAAGAATAAAAATAGAGACTTTTCCGTAAAAGAAGAAAGAGGGTTAGGGAAGACTTCTAAGCCATGTTAATATTGTGCCGTGACTGAGACCGTTTCCACCATTTCAAGAAACTGCATATGAACTCTATTGTGCAACAGTGAGAGGCAGAGAAAGAGACTTTGTATTGAGCCTCTTACAGCCACAATCCGAACTCAGTTGAAAATGGAGTCTGTAAAATCGAACTGTTGGCACAAATATATAATAGGTACATTTATTGTAGGAGTAATCATAGTAATAGCTGTAGTCATCATTATGTCCACTATAAGTTCACACAAAGCTGAAGTTAAGGGAGTGGGAGTACATGGGACATCCACACCTGCCACTTTGAGCACAAAAGAGGGTACATTAGGAGCTGACAATGCTTTAATAGAGCAGACTTGTCGCTTATTGAAAGTAGGTTTGTCTACAGGTGGTTATACGTTGAATACTCATGTGAAGTTGTTGTACAAGTATGCAAATACCATGGATATGAGAGATTGTTATTTGTATTTGCAATTGCCTGCCTCTCGAAGAGGGTATTAGGTATCATCACCTGCCCTTGGCGTATGGCATTAGTTGTAGTTTGTTGCTTGGCATGTTTTATGGAAAAGGTCATTACGAGTTCTATTTTTCAACCTATGATTTGGTGCTTTCGGAAGTTCCAATCTACAAACATCTGAACAAATAGGACTATTACAAACAAGAAGAGAGAATGGGAAAGTAGTTTGTACCTACTGTTACGTTAGACACCGCTTAAGCACATAGACACGACTTAACATGTACATTAACTGAGATAAAAAAGAAAATTGTAGATCAAGTGGTGTCACGTGGTTTTAGGCCACTCCCTATTTACAGTGCTAAGTTAGCTAAATCACGTTAGCTGTTGGAAAGCCATCTTGTTGCTTTTGCTGCCTTTGCACCCGACACTGTTGTTACATGTTATTCATTTGAGAAATGCAGACTCGCTCTTGTCTCAAGTGAATGTTATTTATACATCCTTAACAGTTGTTAGTGCCCTTGGTCTGTACATCGAGTAAAGAACTGTTCTAGGACACTAGACGGTGCCGGCTGATTGTGTTCAGGGTGATCATACCACTGTTTAGTCACAACATGCACGCAGCTGCAAATACCAGAAAGTCGAGGGCTTTAATATTACAGCGCAGCATATTGTTAAGGCATTCGATAGAAGAGCTGTTGCAGAGAACACTGAGCTGATCCTGTGATGTGATACACCTAAGCTGATCTATACGGTATGGGGTCCCCTATGCAAGCCTATGAGACCTTCTAATAGTCTAATAATATTTTATTAGTTGCTAGAGAAAGGAGGGTGGTTGTTTTCTACTGTCATTATTAATATGATCGCTCCTTTCATTTTCTATGGAATTGTAACAATGCTAATGCTAATGATCTTAACCATTTGTCTGCTTATGTTAGCCAAAGTACTGTATAACAGGACTCGAGGTTTATGAATAAATTCTTTAAACTTTACTGTGTCTTAGTTATTCTGTTGTGGACTGATATATATGTGCAAACGGGTATTTCGGGTTCCCACCATTCCTGAGAATAACTAAGTCGCATGTTCTGGGTTGTCTATACATTGGGACCGCCGAGCTAAATCTCGGATAACGAATGTGACACTAAGCTAGTCGGATAAGGGGTTCTTGGTTCTGAGGGGAGTTTCTGGTACACCACAATTCTCTAAGGTTCTGGTTTCCTGCGCATAGTTCTGTGCATACGCAGAATCCCTACAACATGGCGCACCTAACGTTTGGTCTTAATATCTGAGATGCCTTAGTAGTGCTTTTTATTAGTCCACAACGCCCTCACTCTGGTTTCCGGATAACTGGAGTGACGGTTTAACCTACCTAGGTTTTAGGCTATAGGTTCTTTCAAGCTTGATAATAAAAAAGGTTACACTAATCTAAGCCCAAGTGCTACTAAAGATCTTGTTGTATCTTCTTTTTAGTCCTAATGGCGGTAGAAATTCCCGCTCATAGTAGGGTGTCTCTACGTGCTCATTTGAGGACGTACGGGGTGCCTGATGACGGGATGGCAGTGGTGTTTGTCGTAAGTGCAAGTGCCACTTACCCTTATGAGTTGTTTTACTCTTGGGTTACCTTTGAGGCTGTGGAAGATGTCGATAAAACGTTCCACAAATACACTGCCACGCAGGTGCCTCTACATTATACCCCATATATGGCTTTAGAAATCCCTATTTCAACCTGGCAGCACACTATTTGGTTTAATGGCGCCCTCCCCCACACGGTCACCCCGGCAAGACTGGGTCCTTTGTCTATTGAAGGAGCTACTTGGCCGGTGCTGGCCGGACATACACCTCATCCACGCTACCTGACGGTAGGAGTGGATAGCTTACGTATACTACACACAACCCTGATTACGGTCCATAGGACGTTAGTGCAGTATGTGTCACGCACTATACAGGTGGGGGCACCTGCAGTTGCGGGACACGGGGCTGATCACCATCATGCGGTTGTGATCAGTCCTGTAATGGTAAACGCGGTTGTTGGCAAGCGCCCCCAGAATAAGGATGAGTATCCTTATTGGCTTGCAGAAAAATTCGATCAACTAGAAGCCGTGTTTCCTAACACTAGTCCTGTGGATAAACACAGGATACTCACTATTACTTTGCCGAAAGAACTAGTCCCAGACATTGTCAATTGTGACAATTGGGGCAAGGTCTTTGCCGCGACCTATTCGAAGTGCTTCGGCACTACGTCTATGTCGGTACTACCTTCCGTTATCAAGAAAGTCCAGGAGGACCATGGGGCGGAAACAGCTATTGAATTGGGAATGCGGCTTATCGACAGCTTCGATATAGTATGTTCCATGATTATGGGAAATCTCAAAGGAGATGCCATGCAGTTTCAAGTGGGAAACATGATGGCACTTATTGCGGATGACGATAAGCCGAGGGAGTTTGCAAAAGTTATTGCGAAAGCCTATAGAATGGTTGGACGTAGTGCCCTAGGCGTGAAACCCGTCATCAAAATTCCTGATGTAGTACAGCACACTAAAGTGAGTTCGTCTACAAAAGACGATAAACCCAACTTTCCAAAACAAAATTGGCGAGCTAAAAAACAAGAAAAACAGCAACAGAAACAGGAGACTCGTCCAGCGTCCCCAGTTCAGGCATATGTTGAACGCACTTATGATTTGTGTGATCGTTCTCGTATTAAGTCACCTGATAGGTTTCAGGTTCCTGACCAGCGCTCTCCTCGTTCTTCACAGGAATCAGCGGCTTCACACTTTGGTGGCGGAGACCGTGGGAGAGGCCAGAGTGCTCAAGGACGTGACCAGCCCCGACAGGCGGACGTAAAAGGCAAGCAGGAGGATTCTGCACGTCCGCGTCCTCCGTTTCAGAAAAAGAAAGTTGCTGCTATCTCAGCGAAGTATGCCTCAGATGGTACGGACACAGCTTCTGAACATGAAATGGGCGCTGACGCTGCTAGACAGCGCGGCGGAAGTTACAGTAGTGCGGGGAGCACTGCGTCCATTTCTGGAGGCGACAGCAACTAAAATCTATGTAACAGTAGAAACTGCTGATACTCGCGTAGCCCCCCCTGAGAGATTATTTGACGTAGTCCTCAATATTGAGGGTGACATACAACGCAAAATTAACGCGGTATTTTGGGATAATCTAACGACCACCTATGATATACTATTGGCGGAGAAAGATTGGCCCCCGGCTTTCGTTCTAAACGCTCCAAGGGGGGGAAGAAGTCATTCTTCCTTCTTTTGGACACGTAGTGCCCAAGGAGGAGTCTAAGAAGTTGGCCGAGGAGTGGGCGCAGGTGCTTGCACCTGCGTTGTATCGTAATCAGGTGGGGTGGGATAAAAGTTCTACCCTTCACGAATTTCCATTGCGGTCCGACCCCCAGCCTCAACCCCAATACCCTATGCGTCGTGAGGCTAGGTCTCACGTCGCGGCTATCCTTGAACAATTGGAATATCAGGGAGTAATTGAAACGTGTGTGTCATCCATGAATAATCCTTTATTCACTGTAACGAAGCCTGACGGATCGTACCGCCTAGTTTTGGATTACCGGCACTTAAACTCGCACTGCCGGAATTGTGCGGTGCAAAATACCCATAGTTCAGCTCTCGTCGATAGTCTTGTGAGAAAAAGGGTCAAAACCACACTCGACTTATCCAATGGTTTTTATTGCCATAACATATCCCCTCATAGTTATGAGTGGACCGCTTTTACTTCGGGTGGTAAACAAAAAGTGTTCAAAAGGCTACCAATGGGCTATAAAAATAGTCCTGGGGTATTTGCTGCCCGTGTGGTCTCTCTCTTAGAGATAGTAGACCCGGAGGCGTACTCGTACGTTGATGACATCTACTTAACAGACGACGAGTTGCTTCCACACCTTGCTCGCGTGGACAACATAATTACTATGTTTGCGGACTTTGGTTACAAGTTTAACTTTAAGAAGTCCCACATTGCCGAGTACACAGTTTTATTCCTGGGGTACGAACTCAACAATGAGGGCCAAGGCTTGGCTCCGCAGTTCCTTGAGAAATGCGCACGCCTTCGTATCCCTACGACACTGAAACAACTACAATCATTGCTGGGCTTTCTGAATTTCGGTCGTACCTACATTCCTGAATATGCCCAGCGTATCAAGACATTATATGCCTTGGTGCAACCTACTTTTACCAAATCTTGCTGGCTGCCAGAACATTCGGCTGCATTACAATCTTTGCAGTCTGACCTTCTTACTGCGAAATATTTACAAACTCGTGATAACCACACAAACCTGGTCATTAGAATTGTACCGGGTGTGGAGGAGTTCACATACTTAACATACAATGAAGGCGACACTGTCCCCATTGCTTACAAATCTCATTTATATACTTCGGCTGAAATGCGTTTCTCCACTGTCGAAAAAGTTTTGACAGCAGTACAGATGGCAATCCTGAAAGAACGAGCGCTATCGCAGGGGAAACGCATGATGGTGGTGACACCATTTCCTGCCCTAGAGGCAGTCACTAAAGCAAGTGTGCCGAATTCTAAAGCTTTGCATCCGAGGTGGATACAATGGGCGACCTCCTTAGCCTCGCCTGACGTCGAATACATCTTTGATGCAGGGCTACAGACTCAGGAGAGTTTGGAGTATGAGTTAGTTCATCCGGCTCCACTTACATTGCGCCCTTTGGAGGAGTTCCATTGTGTCATATACACTGATGGGTCCGCGCAGCCCGCAACTGGATCAAGGCACGCTTATTCAGCGGCTTGCGCAATTGTTGTTGGTACTTTCGTGAATGGAGAATTCGTTCAGGATGCGGTGCATACCCAGACTTTGGGTGATTGTACCGCACAGTTGGCGGAGCTTAGAGCTCTGGTGCTTGCACTGGAGTTTGCTGATTACAGAGTCACAACTCTTATAGTGAGTGATTCTTACTATTGTGTTCAATCTTACAACGACAATCTGATGTTTTGGATCACGAATGGTTTTCGTGATTCAAAAGGTAGCACAGTGAAGCATACAACGCTTTGGGCTAAGGTGGCTGAACTAAAAGGCAGTCGACCCCTTGTGAGTGTTATTCACACTCTTGGTCACCAACGAGTTGGCGTCCATGCTGTCGGTAACAGTTTGGCTGACGAGGCAGCTAAAACAGCAGTGGCAACATACTTAGTAGCAGCGGTTACAAGATCCAAAAGTAAGATCGATGATGACATCTTGGCAGCTATTGCTGCATCAGAGACTGGGACAAACTTCCCTAGAGGTTTCCCTTCTCGATACCATTATCACTTAAGTCCTGATAACGTCCCGTTAGTGAGGATTAATGATGTTGGGGATAGGGTTATTCCCAATTCGGACTGCAGGCCTGCATTGGTACAAGCTGCGCATGAGGGTGTTGCGTCAGCGCACGCCGGAGTGTCCGCAACTGTGTCACTGTTGCAACAGCGTTATTGGTGGTACGGTTTGTACAAACATACGCGGACTTATGTCCTCAATTGTGGTATTTGCCAACAAATAAAGCCATCTACGGTGACGAGACCACCACAAACGCAGCTGCATATATCTAATCAACCACTAGCGTGTGTTTATTTAGATCACTGCGGTCCTTTTTTCCTCTGACACTGCGTACAAGTATATCTTGGTTGCGTAGATTCGTGCACACGTTTTCTTTGGGTGTGGCCACACAGGAGTGCTGATGCCAGGACTGTCATCAAAGCATTGCGTGTCTTTATAGGGAGTTTTGCATGTGGCACCCTTCACTCTGATCAGGGCCCTGCGTTCGCCTCTAAGGCTTACAAAGAAGCTATGAGAAGTTTGGGGGTCCAAGTCAAATTTTCGTCTCCATACCGGCCTGAGGGCAATAGTGTTGTGGAACGAATGAACCGTGACCTAAAGCAATCATTGACAGCCAGGGTGTTAGGTACTGGCAAAAACTGGCTAGTCCATTTGTATGACGTCCAACGTGCACTTAATAATCTCCCTAGAAGGTCTCTGGGTGGGAGGACCCCGTACATGATTCTCTTCGGGGTTCGAATGTTTGTCCCTGACCTTGAGGGTCTCGACATGGCGGCGGCAGCCGCGCCTTTTGACTTAGATGACCACTGTACTGTCTTACAGAATCTACAAGAAACAAGAGACACTCTAGCAAAAGAGCACATATCCACTGCGACCGAGGCTGGACTTCAGATTCCGGTAGTCGGCTGGCTACCCAGAGTTGGTGATCTGGTCCGTGAGAAGGTGGAGAAGAAGAAGGAGTTTGGCCCCTCTTATCGTGCACCAGTGCCGGTGCTTGGAGTTGAGGGTACCCGCACAATTGTTTTGCCTCCACTTCCTGGTCACAGAGACAACAGGTACATTTCAGTTGACAATGTCAAGCTACACAGGGTGGCCGATACTCCATAGTCTGACACCTTCAGTTTCTTGCCCTTCGATGATGCGCAGTGCTGTTGTGGTTCCACCATGTGACATCGTGCCTGAGGTTGCCATTGAAATGCAAGTACTTTCTGATTCTGCTGTTTCACCTGCGGATGGTGCTTTGCCTGATGATGCTGAGTATTCTTATCCTGCTGACGTCCCTTTGCCCCTTTTGCATTCAACTGACATTGTCCAGTCTAATTCTTCCTTTGGAACTGAATCATTGACTTCCACTGCCCCTTCCAAATTTTCAAAATTTTTTGCCTGGTTCAAGAGACAATTTTTGGTTCCCCCCTGGATTTACATTTGGCTGGTGCTCATTTGCATTTTTTTGTTCATGTCCATTGGTTTTGTGGTGGTGTTTTTTAGGCTGATAAATGGACACTACCTGAATGAACGTTCTACAATTAGATTAATTAATGGAACTTTGGCCTCACATTCATCGTCGCACATCATGAAGAGGGACCAGACTTTTGTGAATATCACCGCCTGGCCTGTCCGTGATGGAATAGCATGGGATGCAGTTAAATTTCAAATTCATGGGCCCACGGAAGTGATTAATGTACCATCTGTGTATCGTGTTTCTATGGGTGATGTGGTTAAACAGAACATTCGGTCTGATGATTGGGATGTAAAAACTATAGAGACACTGTTTTCTGATTTGAAATACTATGCCGCATTTGATGCTGAGGATTTGTATTTGAATACTGAAAACTATGCAGAGCAGTTTTGTTATCAGCATTATGGTACTCATTTTCTTCATAGGGCTAACACATTTCGTAGTTTAGTCAACTTTACTCAGTGGGAACATTGCCCTGCCCCAATGATTGGTAGTTCGAAAACATTGGTCGACAAATTTTCATATTTTTCGGATTTCGGTGTATCAAATAATGCATCCTTTTATTTTAAACTTAGGGATGAACCTATTTCAAAGGTGCGTTTGACACACACTAAATTGTTGTTTTCCAAGTCCTTTATGGACGATTTGGCAATTGGAAGGTATGACGTTTGGAAAGATGCTATTGATCTCAAATCAGTTTGGGGAACTAAGTCTTGGCAAGTACAAGGCACAGAAGCTTTACACCGTGCCTGCCTCATCCCAAACCACATGTTATTTTTAAATTCCACAATTTTTCAGACAACCTGTTTTGGATTGGCTATTTCTAAAAAATTAAATTCCCCCTCAATCCCGGATCTGGGTGCTTATCCTGGTTGGGAGAATCACACAGATCTGTCCCTTACTATGTTGCAGTCTTTTATTTCCAATTCCACCTTTAATATTAGTGCATTGGACCCTAAAGGTTGGTTGGTATGGCAGAAAAGTTCGGATACCTGTCAACGTAGATTTTTGGGGTTGAATCCCGGGTACATACAGGATAGAGTAGACCCTCGGTTTTTGTCCTCACACACTGTCACTACTTACTCGGTGGGTAAATTGTGTCAGTCATGGTTGCAACATTCCACTTAAGATTCAGTTAAATTTCACTTGTCACGTTTGCATGACAAAATTGATTTGAATGATTTTGTTAAAGGTCCTGCATTGGGAAGATCCAAAAGATGGGTGTATGCTGTTTACAACGAGGTTTGGAAGTTGTCACAGATTGAGGCTGCTTCCAGGCTCCGTGCTATTGACCAGGCCAATATGGAAAAAGTATTGGCAGTAATAGATAATAGTATTAATACCTTATCTTCGAGAATATATACATTGGATAACATTATTTCATCTGTTGTAGATATTGTCCAGGAAGATGTGTCTGTGTTGTATCATGGTCAAAATCAATTACGTTCGATTATGCAATTTGCCTGGACTTTGCAGACGTTAAAGGCGGGGAAAGTACCTTGGGATTATATGAATATTTCTTCTTTATTCCGCCCATTTAATCTGACAGCAAAGCAGCAATTCATGTCCATGAAAGATGCTACGTATTCACTACTACATATAGAAAAGTTAGAACCTTTGCCTTTTTCTGTTGCTGCGTCTGATTATGCTGTGTGGCTTATCCATGGGATGGTAACTCTACCAATTTCTATGTATAGGTTTAGTTCGTGCATGAAACATTATGCCTTAGGCAGATATGAAAGACTGGGTTCTGCTTTCTTGCATGAAGTCTGGTCTCTCCCATTTACATATCGATGTGAGAGGGACGGCAAAGAAGTTTATTTGAAGGGTGAGGAGTGTACGACTGCTCCTGATCATTCCGTAGTGTGTAGACATATCCAATTACATGGATCATGTAATATGAATGCCCCTAATTTAGCTTGCTTATTGAAGGGCATTCCTGTGCCAGTTATTACGCCGTCATTTACGCTGCTTGCTAATGGTAGTTATCTGCTTCTAAATAGTGAGGCTTGCTGTGGGATGTTAGCTGGAATTCCCTATATTGTTTCAGTTTCACGAAGGGTAGTTTGCTGTAATAAGGTGCTTTTCCCACCCCCGCAAGGCCGACTGGATATATCCATCTGGCCGACGATTCCGACCTTGAAAGCAGAGTTCAATAGGATGAGCAGAATAAGGGCTCTTTTGTCTCAAAAGGAGGTTGCGTTGACTTTGTCACGTGAAACATTTCTCCTTCAGGTGGCGAACACTCGCACGGAAGTTCAAGCTCTGTTGAATACTGACCTCCCCCTACATTTTGGCACATTAATACACACTATCTTCAATGCTTCTTCTACGACTGGTCTGGTCCATTTTTTTAAAATTGTAGCCTCTGGCCTTGTGACGTCTTTCCAGTCTATCTTTGGTATAATACCGACTATTTTCCATTCTATTTTTTCTGGGGTTTTCGGAGGGTTTCCTCTGATTCTCGCATTAATTGCTGGCATACTCATGTTGGTCTGCGCTCTACGCTATGGATGCACGACTTGCGCTACTCGACCACGGATTCAGTCTGTTCCATCTGCGTAGCTGGATGTGGGAATCCTATGGGACTTTACCACTGGCTACCTTGAGTGTCGCTTATGGATTATCCTTCCGGTTCCCGTTTTTCACTTGTGTACAGCCTGTCTTTCACTGTCTCGAATGTCCGTTCCAATGGGCTCTGGATATGTGTCTGTCAAACTTGGTGTCACCTGACCTGGATTTTGATCGACTGATGTATCCCTTAGTGGTTCATGAGTTTGACTGTTCTGGAGTCGGGTTTATGGCCTTGGGTGCGGCGCATGGAGTCCTTGGATTATGGGATATCGAGAAAGCAGCAGTTGACTTCCTGGCACGAAGTTACATCGAGATGCCTGCTTCTTGTCCACGTGGAGTGCTTGATGCTCACTTCCCTGTGGAACACGTGTGTTCTTTTTCTTTGCTGAATTGGATGACAGCCAATTTTGCGGATGATTCAAATGATTTTCTACTGGAAGCTGCGGCTGCATATGCTGCTTATACTTTCCTAAATTGACTGCCGGATGGCGAGTTCAATGGAGTGAATTTTTTTCTATCCTCTCACAAACGATCGTTAGCCTTTATGGACGATGGATTGTGTCTTTACATTTTTTTTCACTATCTTTTCTTCGAAAAATTTTCCCTCTCTTTTTCTGAACTCACATTTCAAGCTCTTTAGTCTGCATCGTTGATCTTGAACCCTGCGTTCTGCTATAATATTCTCCCCTGGTTGTACAGTGGTTTGATCAAAGGGGGATGTCACGTGGTTTTAGGCCACTCCCTATATACAGTGCTGAGTTAGCTAAATCACGTTAGCTGTTGGAAAGCCATCTTGTTGCTTTTGCTGCCTTTGCACCCGACACTGTTGTTACATGTTATTCATTTGAGAAATGCAGACTCGCTCTTGTCTCAAGTGAATGTTATTTATACATCCTTAACAGTTGTTAGTGCCCTTGGTCTGTACATCGAGTAAAGAACTGTTCTAGGACACTAGACGGTGCCGGCTGATTGTGTTCAGGGTGATCATACCACTGTTTAGTCACAACATGCACGCAGCTGCAAATACCAGAAAGTCGAGGGCTTTAATATTACAGCGCAGCATATTGTTAAGGCATTCGATAGAAGAGCTGTTGCAGAGAACACTGAGCTGATCCTGTGATGTGATACAACTAAGCTGATCTATACGGTATGGGGTCCCCTATGCAAGCCTATGAGACCTTCTAATAGTCTAATAATATTTTATTAGTTGCTAGAGAAAGGAGGGTGGTTGTTTTCCACTGTCATTATTAATATGATCGCTCCTTTCATTTTCTATGGAATTGTAACAATGCTAATGGTAATGATCTTAACCATTTGTCTGCTTATGTTAGCCAAAGTACTGTATAACAGGACTCGAGGTTTATGAATAAATTCTTTAAACTTTACTGTGACTTAGTTATTCTGTTGTGGACTGATATATATGTGCAAACGGGTATTTCGGGTTCCCACCATTCCTGAGAATAACTAAGTCGCATGTTCTGGGTTGTCTATACATTGGGACCGCCGAGCTAAATCTCGGATAACGAATGTGACACTAAGCTAGTCGGATAAGGGGTTCTTAGTTCTGAGGGGAGTTTCTGGTACACCACAATTCTCTAAGGTTCTGGTTTCCTGCGCATAGTTCTGTGCATACGCAGAATCCCTACAACAGTGGAAGCTAGACATAGAGGATTAACATTTTAACTTCATAGTAGGGAGGAAGTATTCAAATGGGCCAAGGAAGAGTTAGCTCACAAGGCTAAGGGAAGTTATGGTGCAATCGTTTTAGTTTGGGAACAGCAAGGGAAGATTTGCGTTCAACAAGTACAGACGTACTATGATACCATCTTCGTAGGACTGAGTGCATGTGAACACACATTTCTGATTGATGCTTCTTCAAAGAATTTCTTACAGGATGCAGTGTAAGTGGTGCTGAATGTGTATTTCGTGTGTGGAAGAAATGCATTTGTCCAACTGTTGAATAATTGGTATGGTAGAGGCTTTTGTTTTTCCTAAGATATACCACGTTGAGGATTTGAAAAGTTTGGAAGGGAAGTCATCACACCGAGAGAAACGTGGTACGAGTGCAGGAGAGATTGTAGGAGATGTGTTTGGAGCAAAGATTCCTAGTTTGGGAGTGGTCTTGAACGATGTCAAGATTTGAAGGTTGTCGACTGTGGTATATAAGTTGTCAGCCATTACAGCTCAGTCATTGTTACTCATAGATTGAGAGATGGTTTTGATGAGAGCAATAGTGATGCAAAACTGTCTTGCTTTAGATGTGTTATTGGCAAAAGATGGCAGTCTTTAAAATGTTGAGGGTTCAACAGTGCTGTACTTATATCCCAGACCATAGTAAGGATCGGAGGAAGTAAGTAAGTAACATCACTGAGATACATCATGAGATACAAGATTTGGCAACTGAGGGAATCTGGGATAAATTGGAAAAGTATTTGTAAAGGTTGGAAGTTGGTTTGCGAGGCTTGGAAAAGGGATCATTGGTTATATCTTGATGCTCATAGTAATAGTTGTTCTTTGCGTCATCTTGTTGATGGGAATAGTAAAGGCTTACAAGTGGCTTCAGTGTAAACGAGCTGAAAATTTTCTTAGAGAACGAGAAAGGAGAATGGAAACACTGTGGGACAGTCAATATGAGAATCTTAAGAGCTTAGAGAGGTTTCGACAAAGAAGACTGGCTACAATATCTGTTTAGGTCAGTTCTTTGTACAAGGCCTTGTAATGTGAGTATGACAACACTTGTCGTCCGAGGGGGGACTTTTGAAGCGCAAATTTCGCTTTTTCATTTGTAGGGGTGCATTATAATCTTGGGTAGTTTGCACCTATACATAATCCTTTATCATATTAACTTAGGACATTAGACGTAAACTGTAATAACGTAAAAGGTGACAAATAAGGGATATATTCAATGTAAACGCGAGGAAGTTAACTTTGCAACTAGATGTGTTTAACTGAAAACATTAACGTGCAAAATTCCTACATGTCGCTGACAATTACATATTGGGGTACTGCCTGTAAGGTTGATGTATCGAGGTAGGGACAGTGTCCGGGAGAACTTCTTTTGCCTTGAGAAAAAGAGCATCTTAGAATGAGCTCTGTAGCTTTACACTACTTGACTCATCTAAATGTGAAGAGACTTCTTATGAAGACTTCACACGCTGACACCTTAAGGGATCTTGCCTTGGGAAACGTTATGTAGGGATGTCATGCTGTAGGGACATATTAATGCTTTACACCCACAAGCTTCCAATGAAGGGCAATCTCTATGTCTGTCATTTTCTGTATCCTGGTACTCTTACTGATAATTCTGTGAATGTTGCACCACCTTAACTTCACTCGTAGCTTTGGCTTTGTATTAGTTCCAATATATTTCTACACCCTCATCTTGAGGAGTCTGTACGTCCAACTGTTCTTGGCTTTGTAATAAACTAACTAAACTTAATTGAGAGTCTTTGATTCTTCTGAGTCATAGTTCATTGGAATTACAATGCTTAATTGGCTAACGATTTCTCTCCCCTGCACACTTGGATGCTGACAAAAAGAGCTATTGACCTAGGGTTCCAGAGCATATGTAGAACGTGGAATCTGGCTCCTTCAACCGCCACTTAACTGACCTGCAGTTTTTTCTGATGTTCGGTTGTAATAAGGAAGCGCCTCTAGACAGTACCCGTGTGTCTGAGGGGCTCCTTGATATCGCTAGACATAGAGAGAAGTGATCGCTGTCTTCCTTTCCATCTTTTTTAAAGGCAGTTATCCTGCCCCAAGTTGCTACCCTGTAATATATAATCTATCTTTATTTGGGCATTGCTTCTCTTAAACGTATATGGGTTGTGAATATCGGGTTCCATCTTGCCAATACATGCTCTCAGGCTGTATTCTAATTCAGATGCCCTAATTGCATGACTGCTACAGTGCAGGGTATTAGTGGACAAGCCACTAATGGGGTATGCCTATTGTCATGTCCTCTTGCTCTGAAATCAAGTCTAAGGGGCATATGTATCAAGGCGAATTGCGATCGCAAACGCTGAAATTCGCAGAATTTCAGCGTTTGCGATTGCAATTTGGCTTAGTGCTATGTATGAAATGTATGCTATGTATGAAAGCACAACTGCCTCGCAAATTAAGGAATCGCAAAATTTGCGAATCCTTATTTTGCGAATGCATTTAAGGAATCGCAAATTGCGATTCCTTAAATGCAATGTATGAAGCACCCAAGCTGTGCGAATATGGCATTAGGAATCGCAAATTACCACCAACTACAGGTTGATGGTAATTTGCGATTTCTTTCAAAAATGCAAATTTTTGTATTTTTCAAAGTGGTATGTGGCGCACACACATGCCCTTAGGGCATGTAGGTGCCCCATGTGCACCCATGCTCATTTCAGGGGTGCAACAGGGTGTCCTTTTGACACCCTGGCACACTTGAAATTGCATTCTCAATTTGCGACTCTCTAATTGGGAATTGCAAATTGAGAATGTCTTCCATTCATTCCTATGGGCCTCTAGGCCCATAGGAATGAATGGGAATGTATTCCTTAATTGCGAATCGCAATTTGCGATTCGCAATTAAGGAATATGTAGGATTCGCAAAATTTATTGCAAATCCTACATACATCGCGTTTTGTGTTTCTCAAATAGCGATTCTCATAAATTCGCTATTTGAGAATCGCAAAACCTAACATTGAGACATATGGCCCTAAGCCACTAATTGGTTCAAAAGGTGCAATTAAAGTCACCAACTATAATGATCGATTCTTTAGAACCTATGGTGCAGAAAGCACCAGCTAGTATTTCTACCACCTAGGACCCCACATTATTTTTCCTTGATCTTATATATACGTTAAACAAGTGGACTAGAGTTCCATTATAAGTTCTTATGCTTACTTCCCGAATATCCGTTGAGTCTATACAAAGCACATCAACTAAAACGTTTCGGGAGATTTCTGCCCATAGAACCAGCCCCCCAGATGGTCTGCTTTTCGAAGAGGAAAATGCTTTGCTATAAAAGGTTAAGTAGCCTAACTTGTGTGGTGGCTCCAATAGCAAGGTTTCCTGAAAGAAACAAAGATGGAACTGGTCAATGTACTCTTGGCAGTTTGGATCCATTAACATATGCCTTAGTCTTACTACATTTAATGAAATCAAATGAATGGATTCTGGCCTCTGGGTTCTCGGGCTATGCAGTACAGGCTCTAGGCCTTTCTCCAATCCAGTATTTGTGTTTGAACACTACTTTCCGCTCTCTCTCCCCTGGAACAACAAGCATGGGGCCCTACTGTGGCCAGCATCCATAGATCTGTTTCACTCTTGATACTGGTCATGTGGTTGTTTTATGGTAGGGATGCTGGGAAGCAGGGTTTCAGTAAGTCAATCTAAGGCCTTGAGGTTTGTCATGCTACGGGTATGTGAGGGTTGATTGGCCCATGCCACTGTTCTCCCCAGTATGTGATCTACACCAATTGTCGGTCTATTCAGCTTAAACATTATTGAACAGTTTAGCAGTGGAATTGATCTTAGATCCATAGCAATGAGACCATCAACTATGTTTTTGCTGCTAAAAGTGATGGTAAGATAATAATTGGTTTTGTTTCCGCTGGATAGTCGTTCTACCTTAGCTATATGCGAACGCACAACCGAGCGGCATTGCCGGTTGTGTCTGATACGATGAATCACCTTGTTTTTGAGCAAATCCCTGTCCCAACTATCTTGCCTTAACTTTGAAATGTTTATCATGTATACTCTATGCTCAGAGGCTTTCTCAGGTTGTTCAATAGTATAGTGGATGGAATGGGGACCCCTTCTATACAGGATCGTTTTAAGCATTGATCCCTCACTTATCTTTTTTTGCATAGGTGTTGCTAGGTGTTGGATATCTGTTGGGGGGCAGTATGTACTGGTGTACAAGCACCCTGTAGCTCCCATGTAATAGTCTTAATAGGGTCACTATTGAGAGGTGACAGTTGATATATTATGGGCTGTGAGTCCGATTAGCCCTCACTCTTTCCAGGGCTTCTGACAGTCTTGTCACTTGGTTCCAAGTTCCCAGCTCGGCACTCCCCTCTTTGGTAAGTTCTGTTCTTAATGCAATGCGATGATCTTCGCGGCCTGGAGATCCTTCCGGAGTGGATCCAATAATGTTTCGTCCTTGCTGTAATGGCTCCGTACAATGCCCCAGCCCCGCACAGTCCATGAGGTAGGAGAGGCTGCTGTGGATGAGTGGGAGCGCATGACCAGATTCAGAGCGGTGGTCGGCCGCCCAGTAATGGTGCCAAGAAAAGTTACGGTTGGAAGAAACCGTGCCAAGTCAGCCCAGGCAGCCCTGAGCGAGCTAAACCGCTGAGGAAGCGGGCTGCCGGCGGGTGAGAGGGCCTCCTGGGGTGTGTGTTGTGGGCAGCCGTCGGCAGTGGTGACCCGCCTGTGGGCAAAGAAACCAGGCTGCGCCCGCATGGCGAGAGGTCCCTACGCAGCCCGTAGGCAACAGAGACTGCTGGTGTCTATGTGTGGGACAGAAATGGCAAGAATAAAAAAAGCGGGCATGCTGCTCCTTCCGCAGCAGCCAAGCAAAGCTTGCCGCTCCCTCCCCTACCCCCTGAAGCATAGAAAGCAGCTTACTTTCAAAGAAGTGAGAGAGTCAGGACTGTTGTGGAGGGGGAGCCGGTCACCGCGTGTGCACGAGGTGAAGCGAGCCACCCCCCACTAGAGTGAGAAGACAGCGGGTGGAGTACCGTGTGTGCGGCCGTAAAGCTGAAGTGAGTGGGAGGGCTGCTGGAAGCATGATGCAGCGAGGGCCCCGCTCACAGTGAAAAACATAGAGAGACAGAAAAGACTTACCGCAAAGGAGAGGAGGTCCTGCTGCAGAGTGGAAGTCCCACGAAGTGTGGTTCGGCGGTGGCCGAAGGGGAGTGTGCCCTGTCCACGAGTCCTGGGGAGGTGCTGCAGCTGAGTGTAGACTTCCTGATGCCCCAGCGCGGTAGGGGGCTCTGCGCAGCGGCAAGAGAGGAGAAAGTGCCACAGGAAATGCATGGAATTCCTACGGCAGCCCTGCAAGAGCCGAGAACCAATGCAACAGTGCCATCTAGTGGCCATGTTGCGCTACCGCAACTGTAAAATAAAAGAAAGAAAAACTGAACACTGAGCAAAAATGAAAAGGAATCTTAGGCAAAACTGTATACGTGTAAAGAACTGCTGTCCTTGGAAGAGGAGCCAGAGGAAGAGAATGAGGAGTAAAAGTGCCTTGAATGAGGCCATGGTTGTGTCTATTGCCTGCAATTCCAAGTGAACTACACAAAGGTAGAGGAAGAAAAAAACACACACACTAGCAAATGTACTGGTGAGAAACAGACTAAGGAAATGAATGCAGCACAGGGGCAGCTGCTGCAGCTCAATGTGGGTGAGGGACAAAGACCACCTGCATGAAGAGAAGCGGCAGACCACGCTCCCCCAAGACTGTTGTGTGTGGGGTGAAGAAAGGACTACTGCCTCAATCAGCAAGTGAGCACTGAAGGTATTTTAGGCGGAAAGGCTGCCAGAGCCTGAGAAGGAGAGATGCAGTGACGCCTAGTGGCCACAGGTGGTCAGCGCAGCAAGCAAGGACACTGGACGTTTTGCCACCAGGAGAGAAGGCAGCAAGTCCCTGAACGACTGAGGAAAAGGCGCTGCATGCATGCCCAATAGCGTGAGGATGCCACTGCAAGAAGATGAGGAAAAGGATAAGACTTAGCACCAAAGATGTACCCCAGACACTGACAGTACGGGTGGCTCCCAAGAGTGAGCGCCCTGCAAGGAAGGTGGTCACATGGCGTGACTCGTCTTGTGAAGCCGGCCCGAGAGGAGGCTGCAACGAGAAAGCCACGTCGGTGTGGTATTGAGGTGTCTGGAGCACGCCCTCAAGAAAGGTGACCTGCCAGAGGTTAGCGGAGAAGACCTGCAAGAGCTGGTCAGCGAGGCTGACCTGCAAGAGGTTGGCGAAGCAGTGACCTGAGAAGAGGTCAGAGTGACGGTGACCGAAGAAGAGGTCAGAGGAGTTGACCGAGGAGCGGCCTGACAAGATGACCAAGGACAGGTCCGTGGACAGGACCAAAGAAGAGGTCAGAGAAGAAAGACCTGGAATCAAAGAATGAAGACGTAGGGTGAGTATTGAAAGGTAGAACGTCACGACAACAGGTCTGCTCACGGAAGGAAGAGAATGCATTGTCCTAGGGGTAGGACAGTACCAGGGAGACCCATGTGGAGTGCATGTCACATGGAGAGGCCTGGTCAGTGAAGATGAGCAAGAAGATGGGACTAGACTTTGTCGCGAAGCGAATGAAAAAGGAGGAGGAAAGTGTGTGGCATGACGCCACCGTGAAGAAATGCTAAGAAGAAATCTCAAGAAGAAAGAAGAGAGCAGTGTGTGATCTGTCAACTCGCACACCAGAAGGCAAAGGTGACGAGAGCAAGAACATCTGGCATGGAGCACAGTCCCTGGAGAACATCAGTGGCACTTGGAGAAATTACCCATCCATGAGTTTTCTGGTGATTGCAGAGGCGAGCAGGCTGGCCCATTCGTGACATCCACCTTTGGGGTCACACAGGAGACTGGACGGTGAGGCTGCTCGGACTTCCTGTAGAAGAGGATCCGACCACTCCACAACAGACCGTGGCAAACCCCAGGAGAAAAGGCCTCAAGGATGCCGGTGAGAGCGGGTCCGGCCACGAGAGATGAGTCTACAGCCATCCTTCCACAGGTCCCAGGAGGACGAAGATCTTGTGCTTAGTGGTAGGGGTAAACAACTAACCTTCAGGTGGAGCTAGGGACTTGAAGGTGGGACTCGTAGCGCTTCCTCCACACACCTAGAGGGTGGCGTTGGAGCGACACGGCAAAGTACACCCAGTCCAGTGGAAGCCTGGTAAAGAGGGCCTCCGGGACATCCTGTGAGAGGGAAACACTTGCGAGCGGGGCATCCTGGTGAGAGGGATCTTTTGCAACTACCCCATCAATCCGTAGAGAGAAACAATGCTGCCTGTGTGGAGATGTCACGACAACCAGGACTGATGGTGGATCTGATAGATATTATGTTTTCACAATCACTCGACCTGCTCCGTCACCAAGTGAGCTATGCCTAGAAAGATATTGGTGTCAGCTTCCATGCCCAGAGACGTAAGAGGACCGGACCCGCAGGGCACCAATGAACTGTGCCAAATAGAACTGGTGGTCCTAGCTACTGTTGTACCATCGTCTTTGCTTTGCAGGCAGCTGAAGAGACTCAGCGGACATTTCTGTTATTTTGTTTTATTCTTTCCCACAGGTTGGACTTTATTGTTTCCAGTTTGAGTAAAGTTTGGGAGGGATGTAGTAACTTTCTGGTCACTGGTCTAGTGTTCTTATGTACAAGCCACCTCCGGAGGGCTGGCTTACACCCCACCCCACACCCATCCAACACAGGCGTCACAGGACATGTTACCCTGCCAATAGAAGGGGCCAGGCGCACGTGCCCTAGGCCAGTTCTACCAAGTAACTAATGCTGTCTGTGCAGTCATTATGTATGCATGTGGACCTAGGGCCCTACACCATTACAATACGAGGCCCCAATCCTCAACAGCCTCCTTATACTAGTTATCGATCAGTAGGTACTGGATGACAGCAATTAGTAAATTTTGGGCCGTAATGAAAGAAGGTGCTAAGTTTAAAGTGTCACTCACAGGTTCCCAATTTGCCCATGCTCTGTCCTAAACTTCTGACAGTCTCACCTCTTAGTTCCAGGGAGTCACCGCACACAGAATGGAGCGAGTTAGAGCTGACAACAAGTTAACCTTCCGAATGTTAAATGCTCATATCAGGGATGGTGTTGAATCTCCAACAGTAGAGCAAAGTTGGGTGGCCCTGCCCTGATAGGCGCAGGATGGGCCCTCCCTTGTCCCGGCGTGTCCTGTGCTGCGGTAAGTGGATGTGCGCTATATAGCGGAGTAATAGGGTGCGGCCCCTCCGTCTTCCCAGACGACAACGCAGGGCAGTATGGGACAACAATCCCTAGCACAGCCGAGGAAACATCGGCTCACTGAATTTCCCCTGAAGTAATGGCAAAGTTGGATAAATCATTCAATTTCCCCTTAAGTTGCACGTATTCCGTGTGTGCTGATTGTTATAAAAATTGTCTAGGCATAGGATTAATGCCACATTTGTGTTTCTGCTGCCTCCAGCTCCGTTGCTTGTATACAAAGCAGTCTGGAAAGTAGATATTGGAGCACTTTACATGGTAGGCTCGGGGAGATTAAGTGATTGATTAGCAGGACAGGATGTTGAGCCGATGCCAAGACTCTAACCTGGTTCCCCAGCTCCCGAGTCGGCAGCGCTGGCCATTGCTCTACATCCCCACCCCTTCACGTCTGTTTCTTCCACACCCTCTTGACAAACACGGTGTCATTATTATTCACGAACTAGCGCTCATTTGAGTTTTTTTCTTTCCTTTGCCGTTTTATTTTTCTGCTCCACCTAAAACTAGTTTTCACAGTATGTCTCTAACATATCAATCAATCATTTAATTTGTAAAGCGCACTACTTACCCGTAAGGGTTTCAAGGTGCTTGTGGGGGGGGGGGGGGGTTGCTGCTGCTACTGGTTGAAGAGCCAGGTCTTGAGTTGTCTCCTGAAGGTCAGCAGGTCTTTGGTTTGTCGTAGGTAGAGGGGGTTGGTGTTCCAGGTCTTGGCGGCGCGGTGGGAGAAGGACCTGCCTCCGGAAGTGGTTTTACGGATGCGCGGGACTGTGGCCAGGGCGTGGTCAGCAGAGCGGAGTTTCCTGTTGGGTACGTAGAAGGAGAGTCGACTGTTGAGATAGGCTGGTCCGGTCTTGTGGAGTGCCTTGTGTGTGTGGATCAGGAGCTTGAAGGAGATTCTCCTGTCGACGGGGAGCCAGTGCAGGTTCCTCAGGTGGGGGGTGATGTGGTTGCGGCGCGGGACGTCGAGGATCAGGCGTGCAGAGGCGTTCTGGATTCTTTGCAGTCTGTTGATGAGCTTGGACGAGGCACCGGCGTAGAGGGCGTTCCCGTAGTAGAGTCTGCTGCTGACTAGGGCCTGGGTGACTGTTTTCCTTGTGTTTGTCAGGATCTATCTGTAGAAGTTTAGTTTGAGGTGTTTAAGAAAAGAGAATAAATATAAAAATGTTAAATAAAGAATAGATTTTTAGTTTGAGAAGTGATGAACAGACAAGAAAATTAGAATGGAGAATTCTGAGGGTGGATTTGAAGAGATGATGAGAGTATATGTAGAAAAGATGTTTTGCAGATATATCTGCGTCAATCGATAAAAAGATTGAGAATAGTTTAGAGAAAGATTTGTTAAGGAAAGACTCCAGGAGAAGGTCTGGGAGGAAGATACCTTCTGGACAACGGAGGAAGTAGAAGTGGGACCAGGAGTATCTGGTCAGGGTGCAAAGAGGTCACAAAAGAAAAAGCATTTGGAAAAGAAAAGAAAGGGTAATGAACAAGAACGTAAGGTTCAGAAGAATTCTGCTATAAAGGCAAAAGGTGGCGCTATAAAGGCGCGGAAAAGAAGGCACAGTGTTGTTGCATGCGATTCAAGCTCTACAAGTGGAGATGTGGAGTTGACTTGTAGCACTAGTTTAGATGATTCAGATGTGGAAGAAGTGCCTATCAAGAAGAGAAAGGTAGATGGAAAAGAAATAAAATTGGAAGCGAGTGATTTTGTTTATCCACAAGGGGAAGAAATGTCCGACCCGCTATTAATACAGCACCCTTTGTCTCCGCAGTGGACTCCTGCGGAGCATGTGGCTAAGTATGTAAGGTACTGGATAAGGAGGGAGATACCAAAAGATGTAAGAACTAGGCGTAGGTCAAAATGTCCTAGACCTAGTTTAGACAGTAAAGTGGCGTATAAGCCAGAGTTAGACCAGAAGATGTTGGCTTTTATCAATAAAAGTGGTAAAGATGGCAGAAAGAGAATGGACAAAGGGTTCAAAGGTTGCCAGGATAGATTACTGGATGTACTGGGACCATTAACAAATGTTTTTGATTTGTGCCAAGAGGCACTTTTGAATAACACTGGTATTGACGTAGAGGAAATGCGTCGGTGGGTCCAGAGAGCAATTTGTTTTCTTGGAAACTCGAATGCAGCTCTTTGTGTGGAGAGGAGAAAACGCATACTTTTTGAAATAGATCCAAAACTAGTAGAATTAGCTAGTAAAGAACTAGGAGAGCAAAGTGAGGGTTTGCTCTTTGGCGATGATTTCGTCAAGGACATGGCTAAGTATGTTGGGACATTTTGATGTCACCTCACTACGTTTTGGGCCCTTGCCTGTCGCGGGTACTTGGGCCTCCCACACAAGTGAGGCACCATTTTTTACCGGGAGATCCAGGGGAACGCTGGGAGGTGGGAAATTTGAGTGAGCCCGGTGATGCCACAACTTTCCCACACAATGTGTGAAAAAAGTGATTTTTTTCAGCTAAAATTTAGGTTTGCAGGGGATTCTGGGTAAGGAAACGTTGGGGGATCCACGCAAGCCATACCTCCCTGGAAGCCCCCGGGTGTCTAGTTTTCAGAAATATATGGGTTTGGTAGGTTTCGCCAGATGGCCGCCGAGCACCGGGCCAAAAACCCAGGTGACCCCCCTTGCAAAACCAGGTGGTTTTGAGATGGGCAATTTTGATGTCACCTCACTACGTTTTGGGCCCTTGCCTGTCGCGGGTACTTGGGCCTCCCACACAAGTGAGGCACCATTTTGACCGGGAGACCCAGGGGAACGCTGGGAGGTGGGAAATTTGAGGGAGTCCGGTGATGCCACAACTTTCCCACACAAAAATGTGTGAAAAAAGTGATTTTTTTTCAGCTAAAATTGAGGTTTGCAGGGGATTCTGGGTAAGGAAACGTTGGGGGATCCACGCAAGCCATACCTCCCTGGAAGCCCCCGGGTGTCTAGTTTTCAGAAATGTATGGGTTTGGTAGGTTTCCCTAGATGGCCGCCGAGCACCGGGCCAAAAACCCAGGTGACCCCCCTTGCAAAACCAGGTGGTTTTGAGATAGGCAATTTTAATGTCGCCTCACTACGTTTTGGGCCCTTGCCTGTCGCGGGTACTTGGGCCTCCCACACAAGTGAGGCACCATTTTTACCGGGAGACTCAGGGGAACGCTGGGAGGTGGGAAATTTGAGTGAGCCCGGTGATGCCACAACTTTCCCACACAAAAATGTGTGAAGAAAGTGATTTTTTCAGCTAAAATTGAGGTTTGCAGGGGATTCTGGGTAGGAAACGTTGGGGGATCCACGCAAGCCATACCTCCCTGGAAGCCCCCGGGTGTCTTGTTTTCAGACATGTATGGGTTTGGTAGGTTTCCCTAGATGGCCGCCGAGCACCGGGCCAAAAACCCAAGTGACCCCCCTTGCAAACCAGGTGGTTTTGAGATAGGCAATTTTGATGTTACCTCACTACGTTTTGCGCCGTTTCCTGTCGCGGGCACTAGTCCGACCCACACAAGTGAGGTACCGTTTTTCTCGTAAGACTTTGGGGAACGCGGGGTGGGTGGAAATTTGTGGATCCACGCAGATTCCGGAACTTTCCACCACAGAAATGTGGGGAAAATGTGTTTTTTTTTACAATTTTTTAGGTTTGCAAGGGATTCTGGGTAACAGACCCTGGTGGGAGGCTGTCAAGTCACCCCATCCTGGATTCCCCTGGGTGTCTAGTTTTCAAAAATGTATAGGTTTGCTAGGTTTCCCAAGGTGCCCGCAGAGCTAGGGTTCAAAAACTGCAGCTAGGCACTTTGCCAAAAAAGGGTAAATTTTCACTGCAATATTGAGTTGTGACCACGTTGCGTTTTGCGCCGTTTCCTGTCGCGGGCACAATGCCTACCCACACAAGTGAGGTACCATTTTTATCGGGAGACTTAGGGTAATTCAGATTTGTAAAGGAACTGTTATTATCTATTGACTTTCGATGCATTTCTGCCTTCCAAATGAAAGACATTGTGTAAAAAAATAAGTCATTCTAAAAAATGACTGATAATTCTCATGCTAGTATGAGTATTCCCAATTTCAGAAATGTGCAAATATCTACTGTTTCTAAACTCTATATTTTGTTCCCATTTCAGAAATACATAGGTGTCTTTCATACCGATTTTTCCATGTACACATTTTTACAAAATAATTACTATATACCCGGTAAATAATAAAAAACCATTGCAAGTTGCTGCTCAGTTTTTGGCTCTGGGCTCGTCGGGTTCTTGGTGAACCTACAAGTCCTATATATCCCCACAACCAGTAATGTCCAGCGGATGCAACGGTATATTGCTTTCAAATAGCAGTCATAATTAGAAGAAGTTACAGGTGAAAACGTTGACACAAAAGGCTGTTTTTTTCAACTAATTTTCAATTTATCCTATATTTAACTGTTTGTTTCTATAAAAAAACCTTGATGGATCTACACAAATGACCCCTTGCTGAATTCAGAATTTTGTCCTCTTCTCGAAAATGTATAGCTTTCCAGGATCCATTATTGCTTTTGTACCCATTTCTGCCATTAAGTGGAAGGAGGTCAAAAGCACAAAAAATAGCAAAAATAGGCTATGTCCCAGAAAAATGCCAAAACTGTGTAAAAAATGTTGGGTTTCTGACAAAAGTCTGGTATCCCCGAAAAGCTGGGAAAATGGTGATTTCAACCCCACAAACTCTTTTGTGATAACATTTGCAAGGAAAAACCCAGATGCTTTCATTTGCAGCCCATTTTTCCAATTTTTCCGAAAAAAAACAAAATGTTGCTGTATTGTGGCTCATTTCTGTGACCCCTCCAGGGGAATCCATAAACCCTGAGTACCTTTAGAATCCCCATGATGTTGGAAGAAAAGGACGCAAATTTGGCGTGGATACCTAATGTGGTCAAAAAGTTACAGGGGCCTAAGCGCGCACTACCCCAAATATCCAAAAAAAGGCTTGGCACAGGAGGGGGAAAAGGCCTGGCAGCGAAAGGGTTAAACCTTTGGAAAATGTGCTGGACAGTGTTTTAGATTAACTTTGAACATGCATAATATTGGCCTCCGGGCCTTGCCATAAAATACATATTTTCCACAGTTTTCATGGGTACAAAATCATGATTTTATTAAAGGAACGGAGGCTAATATTATCCCTCCTCTGTTCCCGCCCAATTTTATTAATTATTTATTTTGTTTATGTAGGTTAAAGGAGAAGAGATCAAATTTGGAAGAGGTCTGAAGGATTGGATTACAGGACCAGCAGAAGGAGTTGGATTTTTTGGACTTTGTTTATTTCGCAGCAGTTAAAAGAGGAAGATGGCTGCCAGTCCTAAGACTATATGCATGTTCTGCGTTCTAGAGTTATTGTGTGTTCTAATTCTAGAGTTTGTTGCTGCTGTGTTTGAGGAGCAATAAAGGTGATAAGCATAATATTAGCCTCCGTGCCTTTAATAAAATCATGATTTTCTACCCATTAAAACTGTGGAAAATCTGCATTATTGCCAAACCCTTGCATATAATTGTTACTTTTAGGGCCGGTATCGTTGTGTGTGTGCGGGACTGTCTTATTCAGTGGGGTGGTGGTGTTCCGACGCACCTGGGAGATTGATGTCTTCAATTGATGGTGCGTGAGGTTAGAGCATGGGAAGCCACTGGAAAGCTCTGCCTCGAGCTTTCTGTTGCTCCCGCCACCTCTTCTGAAGATAATTGCACAGGATGTTCCACACTTAACAGAGTTCTTGTAAAGTGGCACCTATGACCGCGCACACTTGCAGCAGCGATAAAGCGCCTGGTTTACAGACGAGCTCTATTAGTAACGCCCCCTCTGATAACTTTGTCTGATGTGGATTCTCATATGCCATCACCTATAAACGAGTCCTAATGTCTTAAATTCTCCCCCTCGATCTGATGCCATAATCACATGCCTCAACGCCTCTTCTAAACGGCCCCTGGAAATCAGCCCAGCCCCAAAGCGCGCTCTTGCATAAGAGCTGCATTTTTTTCATTTATGGAGCTTGTTAGAAATGGGATTTCTGGTTGGCTAGGGCTTGCGCCAAAGCCAGGCAGAAACCACCACTCTAGTCAGGGCTGGGGAGTTACACGCCAAAGATAACCCCTGCTCACCCCCTTGGTAGCTTGGCACGAGCAGTCAGGCTTATCCCGGAGGCAATGTGTAAAGCGTTTGCGCGCTCACCCAGCAACAACACCCAAGGCCCACCACAAAAGAAACTCCACACAAGGTTATCTATAAAAATAGCCTTTGTATTACCAAAACACATTAAATAAAAACACACACTTTACAATGTGCCAACAGGCACGGGCAGAATTTACAAGGGATTATATGTACAGGGGACAGGGCCACATGGACCACTGTCAGGAATTAGCACTTTTAGAACTTAGCACTTAGAACATAGGATATAAAATTACTGTAGCACAAAATAGAAAATGTAGCACACAACCAGTAACTACTGGTAACAGGTAAGTACCACCTACGCAACCCTAACCACCTTAGGAAAATGTCACGCAGGGAACCAGGACCTCACTAGCACCACCTCTACTAGGAGAAAACAACCACCTAAGTATCACAATACCTGTAGGGGTCTAAGCACATTACACATGATGCATCACAACACATTCAGAGGTGTAGGGAAGGAAAACACATGATGCATAACATACATTCAGCGGTGTGAAACAAGGCACATGACGCATAGAAACACATTCACAGGTGCAGGTTAGGAACAATAGCGCAAAACTCACATTGGCCACCACCTGTGGCAGTCCCTAGGCCACCTGGCCTTGTTGGGGCTAGGACGCCCTGTCCAGCAGAGTCATGGCAAGACTGCGCAGGCTGCGCAAGCCAAAACGCGGAGGGCCACAACCTAAACGTTGCAGCTGCCCACCAAGTGCTGGGCAGCTGGGAAAATGAGCGTGGGCACCACTGTGCCTCTCAAAACAATATCCAGCCCTGGAGCCACCTAGGCTGTAAAAGAAGGATGCCCCCAAAACAGCGTGGGAGCCTCGTGGGCTCTAAAACACAATTTTGCCCAGCGTAAGGTTGGAGCCTCTCAGGGGCTCAGGTACACTGCCCCCTTCGTTGGAGCCTCTCAGGGGCTCGAGAGAGTAATGCTGCGACGTTGGAGCCTAAACAAATATGCCCCCACTCGCGTTGGAGCGGCCCGCTGTCTTCCGGGGCCGCTCGTAGCACCAGACAGATGCCCTCGTGGTCGGAGTCCCTCGGAACTCTATACAAATGTGCCCCGTCGTTGGAGCGTGCAACGCGCTCAAGGAATACTGCCCCCGGGGTTGGAGCGGCCCGCTGCCTTCCGGGGCCGCTCTGGACACCAAAAGAACTGCCCCCGTATATGTTGGAGCCTCGTGGGCCCACAGACAATGAATGCTGGCCCCTTCGGTGGAGCCTCCTCGTGGGGGGGGGCTCAAATGCGGACAGGCACCACCCCGAGCCCTCTCCTTACCGGGACCTCCGATGCACCGACTCTGCTCTTTTTTCCTCTTCGCCGGCTCCGGTCACGCTCCTCAGCTCTCGGGCACTCTGTCGTCTCTGGCTGTTGGGCGGGGGAGGAGGACGCCGGGTGCCTCGTGGAGACGCAGCGCGGCTCCGTTAGGGCGAGCCTCCTGTTGCCTGGCAACCCGCAATGCTGGAGCCAATCCCAGCGCGGCAGGTCTGTGACGTAGGCGGGCACCAGCGATCAGTTCCTGCGAGGTACCCGGGCCGGCGGCGGTGATTCTCTTCACGGCAATGAGGGGTGGGCTCCCTCAATAAAAACACGGCAATAAGCGGGGTGGGCACCCGCGACAGCACCAGTATGCGGGGTGGGCTCCCGCTATCAAAACAATTAAATAAGCGGGGTGGGCACCCGCCAACGAGCACACAATGCGGGGTGGGCTCCCGCTTCAAAACGCGGCAGACAGCGGGGGAATCCCTACGTCGGGGTTCCCTCGCAGATTATCGTAGAGCCGCGCTACGGGCCACAATGAAGGCGCTCTTCAGGGAAAGCGCTTCTCACTGCTGGGGTCCCAATTAAAGCGCTCCTAGCGCTATAAGTCAAATAAAAGCGCTCCCAGGCGCTTAGGGATACAAATGAAAACCAGGTCCAGCAAAGTTTTCCTCTGTATTCAGGAAGGTAGGCAGGGGGGCAAGGCTGGGCCAGGGGCCAGCTCACTGGGCCCTCCAGGCAGGAAGGCAGTCCTAAGTGGCGGTTCCTCCTGGCCTCCAGCAGCAGCAGCCCCCCTCAGATAGGATCCTGGAAGAGAACAAATTGTATGGGGACACAGCCCCTTCTTATACACCTTTTCCCTTTGTTCTTGGTTCAGGGTGAGGGGAGCACCCTTGATGTGCTCAGCCCCTCGCTCTATTCACTGGCAGGGCTAGGGCCATCAGTCGCACCCCAGGGGCGGAGCCAGCATTGTGTAGGGAAAGCCCTGCCCTATTCAGGTCCAAGGGGCACTCCTCCCCAGCCATCAGCATGCTAATCTCACACTCACCACTGGGGCAGACCCACCCAGACTCCTGGAGCCAGGCTCACCAGCCAGCTCCAGCCAATCACACACCAGACACATTTTACACTAATATGCCAACTCCTAGAAGTGGCACTTCGGCACATGACATGATCACGCATTATACATCATTGCGAAGCATTCAATCACACGAGTCTGCACATACCAAACTTGAGCCTGCACACCCCACGCATCAGGAACTACCAGGGACACATACATTCCCCATGCATTCCTATGGGAGGGCAGGTCTATTTCACCATATGCACTCAGAGTGCGCACGCACTTTACTCTGGGACACAGGGAAAGTGCGCAGAAACCAAAAAATCACTACCACCAGGTCACCAGTAAAAAGAAAAAAGTTTCAGGGGTGAACCTGCCAGAAGGGCCAAGTCCAACAGAGCTAATGCAATTTCGTCGCATTTTTGTTTAGCACTGATGGGATCTCTCTTTCCCGTCTATCTCCCCTTCACCCTTCCTCTCTCCCTCCATCCCCCCCCCCCTTCTTATAAACCCATAAACCGCTGCTGTTTACTTTGTCTTGCCTATGTTTTCTTTATTTATTATTACTTAGGATCCCTGCCAGTGCTTAATTGCGAACTCGTACATAAAGGCACATTTCATGTCTGTGTGGAGGGTATCGTGTAAAAAGAATACACTCAAACCATTATGTGCACCTTAATTAGTGAAACCAACAAACGGATTATTAGGTACTCGCCGAGGCTTACATGCCGTTATGCATTCCTGATCTGCAGGCAAGAGACTCAACTTGCTTAAAATACTTTGTGAAAAACATGAAAACTGGTGAGAGTAGCTTCCCAACCATTACATGTGCCTAGATCAAACTATACCAAACATTTATAAAAACAGTAGGCTTGTTGTCCCACTGTGGGGAGTGTTTGGGGAGGGGTGCAAGAGACGTCAGAGGGTTTTCGTATCAGTGCAGCTAGGGACTAGCTGAGGGGGGCACTACATGTCTGAGAAAACGTCATCATAATTAAAACTTGCATTAGAACCAGCAGCTCTACTAAGAGGTTTACCTTAAACATAAGCGGTAGTAGCAGCACTGAAACAATACACGACCTGAAAATGAGAAATCCACTGAGTTTCTGTGATTTGAGTGCTTATTATGGTTAAAACACAATCAATTTTGGATTGCGCCTCTGTGAAGCCTACAATAAGAGATCAAAATGCTAATGCTTAGGCTCTGTTTTGGTCATTTTGAGGGCAAGTTTATAATGTGCTCAACCAGATTTAATCTCATCCAGGTTCTTTAAATGGTGCCTCCTACAAACGCCTTCTGACAAGGGATCAACATGTTTGTTGATATTAAATGCTTTGTTCATGGCTTAAGTAAGGCACTTCTAATACAGTAACTTAAGTGGGTACAATAATTAATGATTTGCACATAGGTTATGTTTCAGAAAAACAAGTAAAAAAAATAAAGCTTACCCAACAGCTGTACTGCAGTAACGGAAAACAGTTGAATTGTCACACTAACATAAAACAGGCACACAAACAGTCAAAACACTGGCCCTTTCATTGACCTCACAAAGTAGCCCACCTGGCACTGCCTAGTTGCATTATAGGCAGGGCCACTGGAATTATGCGGCAGGATTGAGAAATTAGGCAAGTAAAGGCTGGGTGCAGGGTGCCCTGTTGTTTTCAATGGGGATTCTCCAGTTGCAACAAAGACTGCAGTCTTGGGGACGAAGATGTTCTGGAGGTCACCACCGTTTGGAGAGGTAAGTTGGGATGCCTGGGGATGCTGGGACACTGTCGGTTGTGGCACCCAAGGCCGTGGCACTTTGGGTGCAGGGGTGTCCTTAGGTGTCGGGTTTTTCTTACCAGCTCCGGTCGCGGGATCCTCCAGAATGAGGCTGCAGGCTTCGCTTGGAGATTCGAGGCAGGTCAGAGATCACCAGATCTCAGGTCAGGATCGCCATGGAGACCTCGTGGTGTTGGGCCACTCGCCGTAGGCGTCGGGTGCAGAGTTGTGGACTTGGCCAGAGTCTGTGGGTGAGCAAATCCGGTGCTCACGGAAACAAAGTCTTTGACTTGGAAGGCAGGGCAGGTCCTTGGAGTTCTTGAGGTTGCTGGCTGCAGGACACACTGGAATTTCGCTGGAGCTGGTTCGAGTTGGGGACAGGCTGGTACAGCTGGGGCCAAGTCAGTGAGTGGCGTCCTCTTCGTATTCAGCACAGGTTCTTCGGTCCTTTTTCTTCTCTTGTGAGGAGGCAAGCTTGAGGGTTGCCCCTAAATACTAAATTTAGGGGCGTTACAGGTAGGTTAAGGTTGGGAACGACGGGTCCCTTCCTTGCGGTGGCTACACCCCCTATTACGCCAACCTCCAGTGGGAGGGGGGCATATGCCTCACTCTGGTTGGCTGAGTTCCCCCCTCTGCAAAATGACAGGGACTGAGAGTTGTGCTTCACCTCACTTCCCCCACCTGAGGGGTGGGGTTGGCCAAGGTGGGCACACCTCCCTTCCCCACTTGGTTTTCCCGCACAAAGTGGGGGTCAGGAGCGGTGGGGCCAGTTGCTGAAAGCAGCAAAGGCCTGGGGGAGCTCACAAAGATGGCAATCCTTTGAAGCTTCCCCTTCGTGGACCCTGCCTATCCTGGGGGAGGAGACTTGGCACCTCGTCTCGGGATGTGCATTGTTTCAGACCCTCGAGAGCAGCAGGCTCTCGACCCAGGGGCCCAGAAACATGTCTGGTGGTGGCAGCTGGCGAGCAGCCACTTATCTTGGACACTGGTGTTAGCTCGTTTTTCAGGGGGCATCTCTAAGATGCCATCTGTGTGTATTTCTCATTAAATCCCACAATGGCATCAGTGTGGGTTTAATGTGCTGAGAAGGTTGATACCAAACTTCCCAGTTTTCAGTAAAGCCATTATGATGCTGTGGAGTTTGTAATGGCAAACTCCCTGCACCGTATACTCTTAATGGCATTACTGCACTTACAATGTCTAAGAATTGGCTTAAACACTGTAGGGGTACATGGCTCATGCACCTGTACCCTCACCACTGATATAGTGCACCCAGCTAGAGGGTTTGTATTGTATTGTATTAAAATGTATAAAGCGCATAGCTGCCCCAGCGCTAGACAGCATAAAGAATGAGGCCTGCAGGAAAAGCAGAACCTAGATTAGAGGGAAAAGGTAAGTTTTAATAGCCTTACGAAAGATCAGATAGTTATCCAGACATCGGATGTGCGCCGGTAGAGAATTCCAGAGCTTGGCCGCCAGGAGGCGAAAGGACCATCCACCTGCGCGCACCTTCCTCACCTGAGGAACAATCGCCAGGTGCTGGCCCATGGAACAAAGGTAGCAAGTAGGGGTGTAGGTACAAATCAGGTTTTCCAGGATACTCAGTGAAGAAGAATTCAAAATTTTAAAGGCAATACAGAGGGACTTAAACTTGATACGCCAAGCCACCAGAAGCCAGTGGAGTCGGCTGATGGCGTTGAACGTGGAACATATTCTGGGAAGGCGCAAAAGAGTTCTAGCAGCCGCATTTTGAACCCTCTGGAGACGTAAGATTGCAGCCTTATTAGCCCCCAGGTTCAAAGAATTGGCATAATCTAGCCGAGACATGATGGTAGCCTGGATGATCAACTGACGGGTGGCAGGGTCAAAAGACCCTAACAGCGGTTTAAGCCCCAGCAGGAGACCAAAACAGGTGCCCGCGACTTTTTGGGTATGGAGCTGAAAATTGAGGGCCGAATCTACCCATACACCCAGATTTTTTACCACCTGTTTAGGGATGGGTGCACATCCCAAAGACGGTGGCCATCAGCGTTCGCTCCACAGCTCGGAATCTTTCCCCACCAGCAAGATCTCAGATTTGCCGGCGTTGAGCCGGAGACAGTTAGCAGACAACCACTCCGCGACAGCTGCGAGATCGCTCCGGAATTTAAGAGCGTCCTGCGTGGCGCCCTTGGAGAGTGCCACAACCAGCTGGGTATCATCGGCATAGGAAACTGCAGTTAACCCTCTGCTCCTGGCCACAGCCGCCAACGGTTGGACGTATAGATTGAATAACCTCGGGATCAAAGCCGAGCCATGGGGAACACCTTGGCTGATCTATGTCAGGGCAGTGGGTTGTAGGCATGGCACACAGGGATGTGTGCCATGTCGACTCTTCACTTTGTTCTCCACCAATAGACGCAGCTTGCAAGGACAGTGTGTGTGTGTAAAGGTACATAGCCTCTAAGGGTGGTACAAAAAGTGCTGCAGCACTTAGAGGCCGTCCCTGGCCACAGTGCCTTTGGTACCTGTGGTACCATTTACAAGGGACTGACCTGTGGCCAAAGAGTGCCAATTGGGTTTTGTTTTTAATGCTGTTTTAGGGAAAGAGCATAGGCCCTGGGTACCTGTTTGGCAGGAACCCAGGGCACACTCAGTCAAAGTAAATCAGCAGTTTAGTAAAAGGTAGGGCAACCATGCAAAAAGAGGGCACGTACGTAATAGGATGAAACTAACCTTTCCCTAAATAGTCGTCATTGTGTAAGTGGAAGAACCTGGAAAGTCCATCTGCATTGGCAGTCCCAGGTCTGTTCCACTATAAAGTCATTTCCATGTAGGGAGATGGACCACCTCAAAAGTTTAGGATTTTCACCTTTTATCTGCATTAGCCATTTGAGGAGTCTGTGGTTAGTTTGAACCAGGAAGTGAGTACCAAACAAGTATGGTCTCAGCTTCTTCAGGGACCAAACCACAGCAAAGGCCTCCCTCTCAATGGCACTCCAACGCTGCTACCCGGGGAGAAGCCTTCTGCTTATGAAAGCAACAGGTTGGTCTTGGCCTTCATCATTGGTCTGGAATAGGACCGCTCCCATCCCTTACTCAGAGGCATCAATCTGTACTATGAACTGCTTGGTATAGCCTGGAGCTTTGAGTATTGGTGTTGAGCACATTTCCTCTTTCAGGGTGTCAAAATCCTTTTCACAGCTAATTGTCCAGTTTACCTTTTTGGACATCTTCTTGGAGGTGAGTTCTGTGAGGCGGGTCACAATGGACCCATATCCCTTCACAAACCTGTAGTACCTAGTCAAGCCAAGGAATGCCCTGACTTGGGTCTGGGTTGGCAGAGCTGCCCAGTCCAGGCCTGGTTCTTGGGCTGTAAGGGTTGCACTTGACCTCCACCAACAAGGTGGCCCAAGTATACCACTGTTCCCTGCTCTATCTGGCATTTGGATGCCTTGATAGTTAGGCCTGCTGTTTGCAGGGCTTTTAAAACCTTCCCCAGGTGGATCAGGTAATACTGCCAGGTGGAGCTAAAGACAGCAATATCATCTAGATATGCTGCACTAAAGGACTCCAATCCATCAAGGACTTGATGCACCAACTTTTGGAAGGTGGCAGGGACATTCTTTAAACCAAAAGGCTTAACAGTAAACTGATAATGCACCTCAGGTGTGGAGAATGCTGTCTTTCCTTTTGCTCATGGGGCCATGCCAATCTGCCAGTACCCTGCAGTTAAGTTAAAGGTACTTAGAAATTTGGCTGCACCCAATTTATCTATCATTTAATCAGCTCTTGGGATAGGGTGAGCATCTGTCTTGGTGACAGAGTTGAGCCCTCTATAGTCCACACAGAACCTAATTACTCTTTCTACCTTGTGGATGAGGTTTGGGGAATAGAACCACTGGGCTGGCCCAGGGCTCTCAGAGGGTTTAATAATTCTTAACTCCAGCATCTTGCTGACTTTAGCTCTGATGCTTTCTTTGACTTGATCAGACTGTCAATATATTTTGTTCCTGACAGGTACACTGTCCCCAGTGTCCACATCATGGGTACACCAGTTTGTCTGACCAGAGGTCAAGGAAAAGAGCTTAGCATACTGTTGGAAGACTTGCTTGCAATCAGCCTGCTATTTGGCAAAGAGGGTGTCTGAGTAGACCACTCCATCCACTGACCAATCTTTGGGGCTGTAAGAGAGGAGGTCAGGGAGAGTGTCACTCTCTGTCTCCTGATCCTCATCAGCATGGTGATGTCAGCCCTGTCATAGAAAAGCTTAAGGTGGTCCATATGGATCACCCTTTTGAGGGTCCTGCTTGTGCCCAGGTCAACCAAGTAGGTGACCTCACTTTTTTTTCCTAAGATGGGGTAAGGGTCACTCCATTTGTTCTGGAGAGCCCTTGGTGCCACTGGCTCCAAAACCCACACATTGTGCCCTGGTTGGAACTCTCTCCGTGCAGCTTTTTGGTCATACCAGTGCTTCTGGAGCTCTTGGCTGGCCTCAAGATTCTTGGAAGCTTTTTCCATGTACTCTGCCATTTTGAACCTTAGGCCTAGTACATAGTCTGCTATGTCTTGTTTGGGTTCTTGGAGAGGCTTCTCCCAACCCTCTTGTACAAGACAGAGTGGTTCCCTAACAGGATGGCCAAACAGAAGTTCAAAGGGGGGAAACCCTACTCTGTAAGCCAAAATCAAGCATGGTTAGAGGACGTCCCATCTCCTTTTGAGCTCTTCAGGGAGCCCCATGATCATGCCTTTCAATGTGTTGTTAAACCCCTCAACAAAACCATTGGTTTGTGGGTGAGAGGGTGTATTTAACTTGTACTGCACTCCACACTCTTTCCACATATGTTTTAGGTAAGCAGACATGAAGTTTGACCCTCTGTCTGAAACCAACTCCTTAGGAAACCCTACCCTGGTTTAGACACCAGTGAGGGCCTTGGCTACCGCAGGAGCTGTAGTAGTCCTAAGGGGAATTGCTTCAGGATATCTGGTGGCACGATCCACTACCACCAGTCTGAATTTGTTTCCTGATGCGGTGGGAGGTTCAAGTGGCTCACTATGTCCTAACCTACCCTTTCAAAGGGAACCCCAATCACTGGTAGTGGAATTAAGGGGGCCTTTGGATGTCCACCTGTTTTGCCACTGGTTTGACAGGTGACAGAGTAGCTGACAAACTCCTTTACCTTCTGAGACATCTGGGGCCAGTGAAAATGGCTAACTAGCCTTTCCCAGGTTTTGGTTTGGCCCAGATGTCCATTTTAGGGGGATGTCATGAGCTAAAGTTAGTAAGAACCCCCTATACTTCTGAGGCACTACCACTCTCCCAGTGGCTCCAGGGTTGGGCTCTCTGGCCTCAGTGTACAGTAATTCTTCCTCCCAATAGACTCAGTGGGTACTACTGACATCTCCCTTTTCCTGTGCAGCAGCTTGCTGCCTCAGGCTTTCAAGAGTTGGACAGGGCTGCTGTCCAAGGCACAGTTGTTTCCTAGTGGGTGCCCCTGGGCCTAAGAGTTCAACCTGGTAAGGGTCATGTTCCATAAGATCAGTTTCCTCTGGTCTTCCAAGTCCTCTCCCTGAAGAGAGGGGTCCTGATTCTTTGGCTGTTGTTCAGAAGCTGGTTTCCCAGTCGTCTTACCTTTCCTCTTGGAAGGTTGGGCAATTCTTTCAGGCTCCAATACTTCTTTTTCACCCTGTTTTCGGCTCTGCTCTAGTCTTGAAACACACAATCATAGGGATGTCCAGCATTGCTCCATGGGTTTTCAATTCTACCTCAGCCCATGCTGAGGTTTCCACACCATTACCAATCAGACAGGCAGCTGGAAGCTTTGGAGAGACCACTACCTATTTCAGGCCAGTAACCCTCACCCCCAGTCTAATGTCACCATAGCCATGGCATGGTTAGTAGTAACACTGTCAGCGTTGGTGACTGGGTAAGTTTTCCCAATCTGGTATTGCTCTGGGTAAACAAGTGTTTCTCCCACCATAATGACACTGGCACCTGTATTCCTCAGGGCTTCTATTCTATTCCCATTGATCCAGGGGTATTGCAACTATTTCTTTAAGTTGGAAGGCCACACAGCTAAAGTGGCAAACTCAGCTTCACCCTCAGTGACAAACTGCTTCAGTGTGAACCCTGATTTGCTCTGGGCGCACTGTTGATCCCATCTGGAGAATGACTACACCTGTAGGAGGACTAGGGGGCTTCTTGTTAGGACACATAGCATCTCCAGTTAAGTGTCCCAACTTCCTACAGTTGAGACAGCAGGCCTTTAGGGGATCAAAGTTCTTCCCTTTGTATCTATTATTGGACTGGTGTTTTGATTGCGCCTATCAGATAATTACAGAATCTTCCACACGGTAGCCCAGCACCCGGCTCAGCCAAAACCTTTAACACAGCACCTTTAGAAAAGGGTTTTATTTTACAAAATGCAAGGACTCTCTCTCTTAGAATAAGGCTTGGGGTTTTATTTTACACAATGCTCTCCAACAGAAAAGCTTTCCCAGATGTCAAATGCACAAGATTCAAATATACAAGGAGATATATATGTTTATATGCAAGCAATATTCTAAACGCATCAATAATACTGATTAATAAACAAGCAGCAAATAATATGAGATAAGACTCAAGCAAATATACTGGACGTCCTGCAAGAGATCAGAAAGCTATATATACATCAAATGAGTACTTTGGGGGTGCACCTTGACTCACTCACACATCATAAAGAAAACGCACTCATTCACACATCAAATGATCACAGCCACTGGCTCACATCACAATGGCAATAACCAAAACTCAATACATCACCTGGTGCAAAAACACCGCATCTCAGACTGGGGAAGTAAACACAGCCTTGATTGAGATCCTCAGCAACCAGGGTTCACTCTGAGGTACACGCGTCCGCCCCCACTCAGATTCCAATCTCCTGGTTTCCGAGTCAGCAACCCTCAGCTTTAAACACACTAGAAGGTTCGAGAAAGACCTCCCCCCGGGCCAAAGGAATCTTACCAGAACTGGCCAGGTTCCAAGCAAGCGTTCCCACGGCAGGAAGGAGCTCTCATGTCCCCTTCTCTGAATCTTGCATGTTCCAGCCTTTATCTTGACGAAGCTCTCAAAAGCCTTTCAGAGTACATAAACAATCCCTCACAAAAACAGAAAGACCTTGAACGTGAATAACCCAAGCAACTTGCAGGCGCTGTTTTGCACGCAGAAAAGCTGAAAGAAGGCAAAGCCAGGAAAAAAGGATGACATGTCAAAGCCAATAGTAAGAACTTCATAATTCTCATTAACGCTTTGACCGCGCCGAACATTCCGCCGCGGTGCGGGCGATTTAATCAGTGGGCGGGGGTCAGACGGCCCCCGGCCGTTCTCCGCACACGCCCACCGTCACATGGGACGGTCGGGGGCCGTCCCCAGCACCGAAGGGGTTAATGTACTACACCATGCACAACTCAGCACAACTGCTTATAGATTCACACACTTCATCTCTCAATGTACAACACCGAGCACATGTGTGCATCACTTCCCACACACTGCACTTCAAGATCATAAAGTACATTCCACCACTTTCTCTTCCTTTCATACTTTCAAATGCACAACCTACACTTTCTGTCCTTGGCAAGGCTGTTCTACTCCGTGACAGCTCCCACTGAAAGACTGCAAGATTACAAGAAAGAGAAGCAAGGCATATGCAGGACCGTCGTACATCCAGGCTAAGATGAAATAACACACTAAAGTCCGTTAAAATAATGGTAGTCAAAGGTCATCACTGGGTGTCAAACCATAAGAGTGCCTCTAGCACTACAACTGGGAAGAGTTTAGAGACCCACCCCCCTGTGTATGTTTTTGGGGCCCTTTTGAAGACTCAGGCTTATCTTTGGGGTTCTCACCCCCTTTCCCCAGGGGAGGTTTTGTAACCCCTTTCTTTTGGTCACCTCCAGTGGCTGTTTTGTTATCCTTGTCTTGACCCAGTGGTCTGCCTTCTTTCCCAATTATTGGGGAGAAATTAGACCTAGGTCTACCAAATGCTGATGTAACTTTTCATTAGTGCAATTACTTAAAATATAACATTCCATAAACAAATTGTAAATCTTCCACATTATTTCCAGTTAACCAACCATCTAGTGACTTAAATGAGTAGTCAACGAAGTCAATCCAGGACTGATTTGGGGTTTTGTGAGCCCCTCTTAATCTAATTCTATATTCCTCAGTTGTGAGTCCAAAGCCCTCAATCAGAGTATTCTTCTTGAGGTCATAGGACCCAGCATCTGCCCCTGTAAGGGTCAGGAATCTGTCCCTGCAGTTACCAGTGAACAGTTCCAAAAGGAGTGCCTCTCCAGTGTGACTTCCTCACTTTTCTCATTTCACAGGCCTTCTCAAAGGCTGCGAACTATTTTGTGATATCATCCCCCTCTTTATATTAAGGGGCAATCCCGTTGAGGATTTTAGGATCATAAGATTGTACTTTATCCTTATTTAGTAAATTGCTGCCACCAATGATGGGAGCTAAGCCCATCTCTGATCTCTCTTTCTCCAGAGCCAGGAGTCTGGTCTCCAGATCCAATGTTTTTGTCGAACTTACTAAAACGTAGATTTCCTCATTGAAGCTGTCCTCAATGCCCTCAGAAGTGCCTGACCCACCTATGTGGGATCTAGGTACTGTGAGTTATATTCTTGGATTAAGGGTCACTGGGACCCTTCTCTCCCTATAAAGTGTGGAGGGGGGTAGCTATCCTCATCCCCTCCATCTTCTTCTTCATCTGAGGTCTTCACCATTCTCAGAAGGATGGTCCAGAGCATACGCTGCCAAAAGCTCCTGGAGCTTTTGTTTGGAGGGATGGGACCACATGGTAATATTTTTAAGTTTGCATAGAGACCTTGGGCCCGATTCACAGAACTAACTTAAGACAAAATTCTAAACTTACTACCATTTTGGTATTCACAGAAGGCACTTACTCATTTTGGTATTCACAGAAGGCACTTACTCATTTCGGTATTCACAGAAGTTAGGAGTCCTAACTTTAGGACTCCTAAATGCCTTCTGTGAATACCGAAAGCCTTAAAATTAGGATTTTTCTCAGTTTAGTAGTAGTATAGTTAGGACTCCTAACTTTAGGACTCCTAAATGACTTCTGTGAATACCGAAAGTCTTAAAATAAGGATTTTTCTCAATTTAGTAGTCCTAAAGTTAGGACTCCTAACTTTAGGACTCCTAAATGCCTTCTGTGACTCCCGAAAGCCTTAAAATTAGGATTTTTCTCAGTTTAGTAGTAGTATAGTTAGGAGTCCTAACTTTAGGACTCCTAAATGCCTGCTGTGAATACCGAAAGTCTTAAAATAAGGATCTTTCTCAATTTAGTAGTCCTAAAGTTAGGACTCCTAACTTTAGGACTCCTAAATGCCTTCTGTGACTCCCGAAAGCCTTAAAATTAGGATTTTTCTCAGTTTTTTTTGAAAATTCTTTTTATTGGCATTTTGAGGTTTAAACGTACATACAGCGTGTGTCGCAGAGAGTTGTGGTACATAGGTATTAGAGTAGACCTCCGTCAACATAAGGAGTACATCAATATCTTGTTCAGTGAGGATGTGGTCTGTGTTGTAGCAGAGCATTGCCATAGAGGGGAACTGGGGAAGAACTGAACTGGGGTATGCCATGGGGTGTGTAGTGTTAGAGTGGGCGTACGCGGCGGGTCCATTATTGCCTACTCGACAGTGCAGTTGCTGCTCGCTCAGGGGGAGGCGGGTGTGTAGAGTGATGTGGGGGGCCGTTGAGTGTGATAGAGTGACGAAGACGGACCCGACTGGTCCGGTGATGGCACAGGGGGTAGTGGTGGAAGATCCACTGTCTCAGGGGCCTGTATAGCAGAAGGCTGTACCGTGTTGGGGGTCTGGATGGCAGTGGCTGTGGCTTCCGGGGTCTGGGATTGTCTGAATTGGTACAATAGGAGCGCCCATTCCAGGGAAATAGGGGTTTTGCGGATACCTTTGGCTTCTTCCGCACGGATTACCTCTTCCTCAGCAGCTGCCCATTTAAGAACCGCTCCTGCCCATGCCGCCAGCGGGGGGCCCGATGGATCACGCCAGTGCATGGCTATACAGCGCTTGGCCAGCAAGTGAGCTAGGGATACAAAGCGCATTGGTATTTTGTGTCGTTTCCTCCGTCCCAGTATGCCTAATGCACAGCCCTCCCAGGTGGTCAGGTGGGTCAACCCGGTAAGCTCCTTGAGTGTTGAGTGGATAGATGACCAATAGGTCTGAATGCCCGGACACGTCCAGAACATGTGATAAAAGTCAGCGTCTCCAGCTGGGCAACGAGGGCAGAGGAAGATCGTGTCGGGGTAAAAGCGTTGGAGGCGTGCTGGTGTTAGGTAGGCCCTGTGTAGGATATGGTACTGTATGTTCTTGAACCGGGCATTCCTGGAGACTTTTTTGGGGAATTCTATTGCTCTTTCCCATTCGCTATCGTGGAAAGGTCGACCAATTTCCTCCTCCCAGAGGGTCCGTAGGGGTCCTAGGAGCGGGGGTGTCAGTTCCCTGATCGACTTGTATAACCATGTAGTGTGGTGGCGCCCCGGCCCCATTCGGAGTATGGCGTGGAGAACCGGGTGTGTGGGGGGTTCACCCAGGGTGAGGTCGGCGTATGGCCGGTAGTGGCTGAGGAGTTGGCGATGACGCAAGAATTGGCCGGGGGGCAGGTCACACTCATCTATGAGTTGCCGGTACGACCGCAGCTGTCCGTCGTCGAACAGTACTTCCGCTTCGGTGATGTCCCTTGCCGTCCATTCCCGCAGCATGGCGGAAGTAAAGAACCCTCCCTGTCTGGGCCAGCCGACCAGCGGTAGCAATGGTGTGTACGGAGGGCAATCTGGCGCCATGCGGTGTATACGTTGTACGCACTTCCGGGCTATGTCTACTTGTAGGGGGTATGTCGGTGTGGGGCGAGACCCCGGTATAAGTAGGCGGCGTAACTCCGGTATGGGTATGTTACCTGCGGCAGTACATGTTTCGAGTGTGCATCTGTCCGCAGTCCAATAGGAGAGCCACTGGAGCTGTGATGCCAGGAAGTAGGCTTCGAATGATGGTGCGCCGAGCCCCCCTTGTGTCGTGGGTAATTGCAGTTTGGCTAGCGCGATTCTATGCCGTCCCTTGCCCCATATGAGAGATCTGAGGAGCGTGTCTAAGTCCTTGAAGAAGGAGTGGGGCGGGATTACTGGGAGGTTGGTGAAATGGTATAAGAGCCGCGGGACCAGGATCATCTTAGCCAAGGCGACCCGGCCTATCGGGGCCAATGGGAGGTTCCGCCAAAACCCGATGGAGGATCGTATCCCTGCGAGTACCCTGCGGTGGTTGCCCTCGTAGAGGTCGGCTGGGGAGTGGTATAACCTGATTCCGAGGTATCGGGGACCCTCTGCCGCCCAGTGTAGTTTCTGGCCACCGATCCGTACATCCTGGGGAAATACGTCTGGGTGGAGGGGGTACACCATCGATTTGTCCCAATTCACTTTCAGGCCCGAGGCCTCTGTGAATTCCGCCAGGGCGGTCTCTAATGTGGTGAGATCCGCTGTCACGTCACGTATGTATATGAGGAGGTCGTCGGCGTACATGGACACGCAGTGCGTTGCTTCCGCTAGTGGAATGCCCCAGTCTTGCCCGTCCCGACGAAGTCGGATAGCCAAGGGTTCCACCGCGAGCGCAAATAATAAAGGCGAGAGGGGGCATCCTTGGCGTGTGCCTCGATGTATTTTAAATTCCGGGGAGATGTAGCGACCAAGACGAACCCGAGACGTGAGGTTAGTATATAACAGGCGCGTGTAGGCGAGAAGCGTGGGACCCAGCCCTGTCCGTTCGAGAACGGCAAAAAGGAACTGCCATGTAAGAGTATCAAACGCCTTCTCGAGGTCCAAAATTAAACACGCCGCCCGAGGGAATCGACCGCCCAGCTGATCCTGGATGTGAAAGAGGCGCCGAATGTTGTGAGAAGTATTCCTCCCGGGGACAAAACCACATTGGTCCGGATGTACCAGCGAGCGGAGAATTTGTGAGTATCTATCCGCTAAGATTTTCCCCAGGATTTTACAGTCGGCTGCCAGTAGCGTGATGGGGCGATAAGAGGCCAGGAGTTGGGGGTCTCGGTCGGGTTTCGGGAACGTCACTATCACCGACGCTCTCATAGAGCCGGGTAGCTCACCGATCCTGAGTGCCGCGTCCAGTACCGCGAGGAAACGGGGAGTCAACAGAGAGGCGAAGGTGGAGTAGTATTCGAGCGGAAACCCATCCAGACCTGGGGCCTTGCCTCGGGCCAGGGCCCTTACCGCGCTGGTAATCTCCGTGGCTTTTATTTTAGCGTCCAGCCCCGTCTTGTCCTCAGTAGAGATCTGAGGGAGGGGCAGAGGGTCCAGGAAGTGGCCGACGGCCCCTGGGTCGAGAGATGAGGGGACCGTGTATACCGCTGAATAGTGTTGGTAAAATGCCTGAAGGATCTCGTCTTGGGATTGCACCAGGGATCCTTGGGGATTTATAATTGCAGTGATGGGCCGAACCTCCGTGTCTTGTTTAGCGAGCCATGCCAGGAGTGTGCCCGTTTTATCACGGTCCTTGTGCATTCGGGTAGCGTACGTCCGGAAGTTGTGACGTCGAAGATCTGTGCACGCCGTTTGATATGCCGATTTGGCTTGGGCGACTTGGATCGTTGTCGCTACCGATTGGTCTGCGGCTTTGGTAGCCGTGGCCAGTCGCTGTTCCGCCACTTTTAGGGCGTGTTCTAACATGTGTCGCATCCCGACCCGCTGTTTAATACAGTCCCCACGGGCCACCACCTTGAAGCCGTCCCACTCGACCAGGGTGGACGACGCAGTCCCCGCGTTATGAGTAAAATAGTCTGAGATGCTTTGTTGGTGGTCATGTGTGAAGACCTGGTCTGTGAGGCATTCCCGTGAGAGACGCCATGTGGGGACGGGGGGGTGTGGGGGTCTCCATTGGAGGCAAAGGAGATGTGCATCGTGATCGGATACAACTCTGCCTAGATAGTCCGAGTGGCATACTTGCGGGAGAAGTGTAGCGGAGCATAGGAAGCGGTCAAGCCGAACTCGTAAATTGTGTGGGATGGAGTGGAAAGAGTAGATGCGGGCCTGAGGGTGGTGTGATCTCCATGCGTCTGTGAGCGACCAGTGCGCCACCCATGTTTTAAAGCGTTCGATTTGTCTGAGGATGGGGGAGTGCGGGGGTGGGGGATGTGAGCGGTCCAGTCTCGGGTCCAGGATACAGTTAAAGTCCCCGCCTAAGATCCAGGGTACATGGGTGAATTGGGCCAGGGAGTGTGTAAGCCGGTCCCAGAATTTATCCTGGTCTACGTTCGGGGCATATATACTTCCCAAGAGGACAGGCTTGCCATCCAAAACCCCCTCCAGCAAGGCGAATCTACCTTCAGTGTCCACCACCCGTCTAAGTTCCCGGAATGGGGTCCCTGGGCGAATCCATATCAGTGCCCCCCGGGCGAATGAGGAGTAGGTCGTGGCGCAGATTAGGCCGCGCCATTTTGCTCGCAATTTGCCCACTTCAGTCGAGTTAAGATGGGTTTCCTGTAGATAGAGGATGGATGCCTTCTGTCGCTTCGCGTAGGCGTATATCGCGTAGCGCTTACGTGGGGTGTGTAGGCTGCGTGTGTTGAGCGTGAGTATGTTTATGTCTGCAGTGCTCGGCAGCTGTGCCATGGGTGTGTGCGTCTGTGTGCGGGTCGGCCTAGGCTCCCGACAGGTAGATTATGTCGTAGCCCTCTGAGAAAGCGCTGCGCCTGTGAAGAGTAGGTAGGTGGGAAGCCCGCCCAAGCGGAGAGTCTGTAACGTGAGGCCCCATGGCAGGGTGGGACAAATTTGAACTGGGGTGTTGATAACGTGTGGGGGTGCGGGAAACTGTCCCAATACCGAGGACTCATCGTTTAGGAAACGAAGCGTCCAAACTTCCTCCCGTAATACGAGGGGGGATAACTGCTCTATATGAGGGGGGTGACGGTATGCATATGCGAAGCTACCCGTTAAGTGGGCATGTAGAAGGAGCAATGCGCGTCGTGTGCAGGGTGTCAGCCTCTGGGTGTGAGTTCGTGTGCATCAGACAGACATATATGCAAGGATACAGTGCGGCAGTCCGTATGCCTGAGTTGCCTCAGGGCCCGGTAGGAGAGGTCAGTCCGTCCAGCATCCCATCCGCAGTTTGCGGGGTGGCGTGGGGGAGCACCGCCAGGTCCATCCCAGAGACGGTGCCGTCGCTGTCGTTTTCGCCTTCTGACGAGAACAGGTGTGGGGGTCGATCTATGAGTTCCGAGGGTGGTGTAGAGCGCAGATCAATTGCTGCTTGTAGAGCCCCGCGTCGTTCACGCATAATCTGCTCGAGGTCGGGTGAATCGTGGGAGCTGCTTGTGGGCCTGGATTCAATATGGTGAAGCTTCTTGGGGCGTTTCCGGGTGCGGAAGGTCTTGAGAGGCGAGCCCCTTTGGGGATGAGGAGTGGGCGCCCGTGAACAGTGCTGATCCGCCCAGTCCTGTGCAGCCTCCACGGATGTAAAAAAGAGAGAGGACCCGTTGTGGATGATCTTGAGACGGGCGGGGAACAGTAGGGCGTATTGAATCTTATTGTCTCGTAGTCTCCGCTTTACGTCCAGGAAGGAGGATCGCTGCTGTTGTACGGCACGAGCATAATCTGGAAAGATCATTATGTGGTGGTTTTCCACCCGTAGTGGCGCCGCCAATCTCGCCGCTCGGAGCACCGCATCCCGATCTCGAAAGTGGAGGAACTTCGCCAGGAGTGGCCGGGGCGCTGCGCCGGGCGGGGGCCTCTGGGCCGGAACCCGGTGTGCCCGCTCGATGGAGAAGAACGCTGTCCGGTCCGAGGGCATAGTAAAGGATTTCAGCCATGTGTCCATGTAGTCTATGGGATTTCCTGCCTCGATACCTTCCGGGAGCCCCAGCACCCTGATATTACAGCGTCTTGAGCGACCTTCCAAGTCGGTAGCGCGCTCCTCCACCGCGGTCAGACGGGTAAGGACCCCCTGGAGTGTCATCTGATGTTCCTTCAGCTTTGGCTGTATTTCCGCCATCGTCCGTTCCTCCGTGTGTACCCGGTCGGCCAATTTCCGGTGGTCATCGCGGAGCAGGTTTACATCCGTCGCTAGGGTACCTAGCCTTTCCTCCATGGACAGACGGGATAGTTCAATGGCGGCCAGGACCTTGTCCAGCTTGTCCGAGATTGAGAGGTCCGTGGAGGACGCCGTGCTGGGAGACCAGGTCGAGGTCTTGGGCATGTTCTCTGGAGCCGTCTCCGGGACCGCCTGGTGCGGCGCGGGCTTTGATTTCCCCATCCTGTCTCCTCCTAGGGTGGACAAAGGGCCGGCGGCGCCGGCCAGGCCTCCAAAGCCTGCCGCGGCGCCTGGGGTCCGTGGGAGGAGGAAGGGTACGGTGATAAAGGACCACGAAGGCGCGGCTAATCGAGCCGGTGTCCCGGGGCTCTCTCCACTGGCAGGACGCCGGGGGCCCCCAGCGGCAGACCGCAGCAACCCCCCGCGCGGCACCCCCAATTGCCTACCCTCTGTGCAGGTAGCTCGCTTGCGTCCGATGACGTGGGTGGGGGATCACGTTCGGCGTCTTCAGGGCTCGGCTGCACCCTCCGCCGGACCCCTGGGCGGTCCCTGCAGCCACCACTTCAACCAAGTCTCGTCCAGAGGCCCGCAGCAGAGGCGAAGACCCCGCAGCACTCCAGGAAGTAGTCCTTGAGGCCTGTGGCGTGGAGAGCTTGAAGGGCGCTCGGTGTCTTGGGCGCCGGGTGTTGGGCTGGTCACCGCCTTGTGCCGGTGCAGCTCGTCCCGTCGATCTCCCCCGATCTTCAAGACCCCCGGGACCCCTGGGGGCCCTCAGGTGGTCTGCGCTGGAGAGATGGCGGAGAGGCCGGCCGGGCCGCCGTCGTGACAGTCGCTAAGGCGAGGGGCTCACCGGCGGCGCAGGGGAGTTGCCAGTGTCCCCGCAGCGGCCATGTTGAAGTCAGGCAGGTAGCGTGCGTCAGGGAGTCCCCGGGTCGCGCTGCTCTCGCCGGATCCCAGCGCCACCTCCCCGCCTCTTCAATGATCAGGTATGGAGGGTACCTGGGGTCCCGGGTGGCGACGTCGATGTCCAATCCCGGTTCACTGCGGGCACCCGGGAGTCAAGACGGCGGGTCGGTATGTGGCCGCGACGAACATCTGCTCCAGAGCGCTCCGGTCCGCAATCCCCAGAGGTGCTGCTGGCTGCTCCCGTCCGAGCCGCTGCGCGAGGAGAGCGCACCGCGCCGCCGTCCTCAGCGCCCCGCTCCGTCCCCGTCTCCTTTAGGGAAGCCCCGGCGCCATCTTGAGTCGCGGGTTGCGGCACTGGCAGCTCCGTCCGGAGGAAGCCTCGACACTACCGCTCCTGACGTGTTCAGGCGCCCAGCGGGACTTCTCCGCCATGCAGGTGTCGTCCGGTGGTCTCTGGGCTGACGATCGCCCGTTTCAACGCTCCGAGACGCTATGAATTGGCGCCCTGGTCACGGAGCCTCAGCATTGCATTACCGCCATCGTGGCTGGCTTGGCCACGCCCCCTCGGAGTTTTCTCAGTTTAGTAGTAGTAAAGTTAGGAGTCCTAACTTTAGGACTCCTAAACTGAGAAAAATCCTAATTTTAAGACTTTCGGTATTCACAGAAGGCATTTAGGAGTCCTAAAGTTAGGAGTCCTAACTTCTGTGAATACCGAAGTGAGTAAGTGTCTTCTGTGAATACCAAAATGAGTAAGTGCCTTCTGTGAATACGAAAATGGTAGTAAGTTTAGGATTTTGTCTTAAGTTAGTTCTGTGAATCGGGCCCCTTAACTCCGTAAGTTCTAAGCTTAGATAAGGGGTGAGGTCGAGCTCCTCAACCTGGTTCTCTATGCCATGGTTATCTTCACTAACAGCTGGGTTCTTGTTAAGAGACATTGTAAAAGAAAACTTCTAACCCCTCTTACCCCTTACTAAAGTGAGGTTTAATGTTTCTAAAATTCTAAAAGGACTTAACCAAGGCCCTAACAAAACTTTTAGTCATTAGGAAAAAAAATCAAATTCATATATCGGAATTCTAAAGACCATTTAAGAGTTCTGTCATGTGATCAGGTGTTGACCAAGTCAGTCCAACAAATGCAAAGTTGTATATCACACCGCTGATCCACCAATGTAGGAAGCTGGTTCTGTATATACTATTCCAAAATGAGGTATAGTGTGCACAGAGTCCAGTGGAACCCCAAAGGTAGGCAGAGGTAAAAGTAGATAGCACCTTACTCTCTATTTGTGGAAGTGTGGGCAAGCAGTAGGGCTTTATCAGAGGGTAGTGTTAAGCATTTGTTGTAAACACTCAGGCAGAAAATGATGTCACACACTCAAAAACTGAACTCAGACCAATTTGTTTGCATAAAAAAAATATTATTTAGTTGTATTGATCTTCTAGAACCAAGCAAGCCTGGTTCAGGTAAGTGTAAATGGTACTTTTTAAGGCAGGTTGAACAATACAAGCATGCTGAAGGAAAATGTCTTTGGTACAGGTTTGTAAATCGTTTCAATACAGGGGAAATTACAGTAAGATTACTTTCAGATTACTTTATGGATAACATTTTTCTACTCAGTGTAATATGCCTAGATATCACACTGGGACATTTCCTAGAGAAAAATGTAAGTAAAGCAGTTTTTAGTTATTTGCAGTTTTTCAGGTTCTTATGCAAAACCAACTCTCCCCGCACAACAATTTTCAAGGAAAAACAGTCAATGTATTCCTATGTAGAAAATATGGTTATCGGGTTACAGGTAATTACTTGGTTGTGGGAGTTGGTATTCTGGGGTTAGAACCAGGGTTCCCTTCAGAGTCAAGGATGCACTCTCAAAGCATCCTCAGCGGCACTAGGGCGGCTGAGTGTTGAAGCCCAATGTTATCCAAAGGAGATAGGGGGTCTCCGTTGGTGGCTGCTCACGAGCAAGCCACAAGATAGTGGGATCAAAGCTCCTGGTGTTAGGCTCAGGGCAAAAGGGAACTGAGTTAGCACCCAAAGTACACCCGCAGGGGCAGCTGGGTGGAGGGTGCTGTTTTGGTGTTGGGTGCCCTGTTATTTTCAATAGGGATTTTCCGGTTGCTACAAAAACTGCAGGCTCAGGGACGAAGATCTTCTGGAGGTGACCACCGGTTGGAGAGGTAAGTTGGGATGCCTGGGGATGCTGGGACACTGGGTTGGGCCACCCAAGGCAGGGTGCAGGAGTGTCTTTAGGCGTCGGGTTTTTTTTACCAGCTCCGGTCGCAGGGATCCTCCAGAATGAGGCTGCAGGCTTTGCTTGGACATTCGTGGCAGGTCATTAGCAAATAGGTACTGTCCAAGGTACAATGACACAGGCAAATCAACTCTGACACTAGGTCACTGGCACAGAGGACACTGAAACATTTTTCTTGTGTTACTATATCCATATTAATGTTCTTGTGTCAGTGCTCCTATATCAGTATGCCTGTTTCAGTCTTCAACTCCCATCAGCATTACAAGTGTTGGTGCTCTAATGTGTCTCTTCCCTGGTAGTTTCCCTGTGTCACCACTCTGTGCCTTTTTTGTGTATTAAATGCCGCTATTTGCTTTGTCAAATGCTTGTTTTCATCACACCACCTCCTTTTGAAGCTGCAGGGGGCATCTTGAGCTTCACTGACTAGTGATCCCCATCTCCGAGACCCAAGCCATGCCCCAGTGGATTTTTTAATACTTCTCCATGGTGTCCAACAATGTTAACCTTGAGCATAGGAAACTTTTCCATGACCATCAGTGCCCAAGGCACTTCTGGGCACCCTCCGGCAACTGTGTGCTTATTCCAATACATAATTCCAAAAGCCTCCGCGCTCAGAAATGCACTCCACGAGGAAATGTTCAACTGAACCTTTATTTCACCAAGCGGTTTGAAACGCCCAAACAATTCATGTCCCTTACGCGTTTCGGTGCACACCTGCACCTTAATCATAGGGTTAAAGCAAGTTGGAAACAACGGCATTGGACTACCACATATTTGACCCTCTTAGGTAAGTGTGCTCCAGTGCACAGCATCCTGGGAGCGGTAGTCCCGATTCTTCTCCTTTGGTGGAGTCCGTTTTCACAACAAAATTTAATCTGCCAATATCCAATTTATTTTCATCGCCCTCCAGTGGGCCTTAGGCTTGAAAAACTGCTCCCCCAAATTTCGGATTTCCTCGTGCTGGAACAGGCTGTGACAATGCACAGCCACACAGACCTTCCTTCGATCATTAGGTGGTGCAACTTCCCACGGCTGGAGCTGCCGTGTGTAACATATTCCAAAAGCCTCCGCGCTCAGAAATGCACTCCACGAGGAAATGTTCAACTGAACCTTTATTTCAGCAAGCGGTTTGAAACGCCCAAACAATTCATGTCCCTTACGCGTTTCGGTGCACACCTGCACCTTAATCATAGGGTTAGAGCAAGTTGGAAACAACGGCATTGGACTACCACATATTTGACCCTCTTAGGTAAGTGTGCTCCAGTGCACAGCATCCTGGGAGCGGTAGTCCCGATTCTTCTCCTTTGGTGGAGTCCGTTTTCACAACAAAATTTAATCTGCCAATATCCAATTTATTTTCATCGCCCTCCAGTGGGCCTTAGGCTTGAAAAACTGCTCCCCCAAATTTCGGATTTCCTCGTGCTGGAACAGGCTGTGACAATGCACAGCCACACAGACCTTCCTTTGATCAATACATGTGCACTTTTGTAAGGTATTTTCCAAGGCAGTGTTTGTGTGGGATACCTGCACATTCCTTTTGTTTGCTCATGATAGTTTTTCAGGTGTTGCAGTCCTGCTTATGGCACGTATCAATCTGATGGTAAACCAGTGTCATTTTATGGTTTTGCGTGGGAAGGGATCTCAACTTTTTCTTTTTTTGTGTTCATGGGGGGTATTTTCAGGATGTGTCCTGTCTACCACATTTTTTTCTTTTGTATTTTGCTGTCAGTGCTTTGTCTTCTACAGTAGCTCAGAAAGAGTTTGATGTTGTTGCCTTCACCATTCCCATAGAAAAATATTTTATTTCTTACTGAGATTTGTCAATAAACATTTTTATAATTTCACCTTCTCTTTAGTCGCAATTCCACAATTTGCCATCAGACACATATATCCCAGTAGGAAATCGAATTTTATTTTAATTTGAAATAGCTACAAGTATTTGATACAATATTCTTTGATTTTCAGATTTTTTTTATAGCATATTTAAAATGACTGACCACTGGGTCCATTGTCCAATTGTCTTCATAGGGTTTGACAATGGCATTGTCTTTTCAGTTTTTGAGGGAAATGTCCCATTTTTTGAGATCCCAGACAGTGAAGTGGAAGTGTTGCAGTACAAAGAACATTGTAACTTTCTGAGTAACAGGGCTCGGGCGATCCGATGTTTATTTGAGATATTGTGGACAACTGGTTGGATGTGTGGTTATCTAATACAGGGAGTGTTTCATGGAGAGTTTCATGGAGATACATGTGATACTGCATGAAACTGTATCTGAGTGATTGGTAAATGGATTATAGGTAATCTAGGGTCCTGAGGGCCACTCGCAACATTCTGACCGGACTCAAATGAGACATTCGAGATTTAAAACAGCAATATTTTCAATCTAATGACACGGCTGTTCTAGCACACATCTGGGACGAACTCAGAATTTCACGAAGAGGCTGGGCGTGAAACCTGATTCCAAGACAGTCCTGCCCGGGCCAGACGAAATGGCGAGGGTGACCGCCCGGGCAAGACACTTGCCAGTATTTTACGCACTCCTCGAACCTCTACTTATATCACCAAACTCCTCAGTACTAAGGACCAATCTGTGTCCTATGCAAATTAACTTGTCAAAGTCATGACCACATATTATGCTAGGTTATACTCTGCGAACCCTACTCTGGGCCCAGCTGCACTGTCCGATTTATTTTGATACCATCCAACAGCTTTGGCTAGATCATGCCCATAGTGCCTCTCTAGAGTTTCCCATTACAACCGAAGAAATTGAACAAGTTATCAGGAGCCTTCCTGGCGATAGGGCGCCTGGCCTCGACGGTCTCACTACTTCTTTTTATGAAGAATACGCGTCTATTCTAGATTCCAATCTATTAGCCATGTTTGAAGACTTCTTGAAAACTGGAGCATTGTCACCCTCCCTGAGGGAGGTGATGATTCTCACATTACTCAAACCCGGAAAGCCAGACAATCTTTGTGATTCTTATCAGCCCCTATCTTTAATAAATGTGGATAACAACATTTTTGTCAAACTTCTCGCCAACATTTTCCAGCCGCTTATGCCATTGATTGTCCGACCGGATCAATCTGGCTTTATCCCTAGCTGCTCCACATCTCACAATCTCCGTACGATCTTTGCAATAAAGCACCGTCTTGATCCTCAGGTCGCGGCAGTGGCCGCTCTACTTGATGCAGCAAAAGCATTTGATTATTTAGAATGGTCATTCCTATCCTCAACTTTCTCGACTCTGCCTCAGCCTGGACTTCATTAAACTAGTGCAACTTCTTTACACTCTCTCGATGGTGCGTGTGTGCTTAAATGGACAAATATCGGACCCCATTTCGGTTTCCTGTGGCACTAGACAAGGTTGCCGTCTGTCACTACTACTTATTGCCATTGCCACGGATCCATTGGCGGCGCATCTACGACAACACCATGTGAATAGAGGACTTGGATTTACAACTAGGGGTCTGGCGGTCTCCATATATGCGAACGATATTACACTCTATGCTTACAACCCCGCTGAAAACCTGACTTCCTTGATGCAGGAGGTGCTCTGCTTTGGACGCTACTCAGGCATACAAATCAAGTGGGCCTCTTACAGAAGGCACAGTACAATTCTCAACTGAATATCCTCTACAATGAGCCATTGTTCCAGTCTGCTACTTAGGTATTTGGCTCAGCCATGATACTGAGTAGTTATGGAGATCAAACTATGTCTGTGCAATGGGTTGGTTGGAAGACAGAGTACCTATATGGTCTAAATTTCCCCTGTCCTTGACAGGTCGTATTGCAATTGCTAACCTCATCATTCTTCCAAAGTTTTTGGATCTCTTCGCTAATATTCCCCTCCTACTCATAGCACAATTCTTCTCTCGCTTAAATTCCCATCTGATTTCTCTAATATGGGCAGGTACACAACCAAGGGTATCCTGGGATCTACTAACATTGCCGCTTACACAGGGTGGCTTGGGAGCATCAGACATGACAGTATATGCTCACTGCGCCCAGGCACCATATTTACATAGCTGGCTCTACCCTACTCCTTTCCAACCACATGTGGCTATTGAGAAAGATCGTCCGTTCTCCTTCCGCTGTCGACGGCACTTTATAGTCACTATAGAGCGCCTAGAAAAGAATTCAACACTGTTGAATGGGTCAGTTCGGCATGGTAGAGGTTCTGTAAAAGAGCCAAATTACAGCTTCTTTATTACCCTTCTTGGCCGCTGATTAATACGCCCCAGTTACCACCGCTAATGGATTAAGGGGCACCTATACGTACTCACAAATACAAACTTCGTACATTTTCTGACCTTTACCCTGACAAGAATTTCCTCGCACCCTTCTCACCTGACACTCCACCTCCCCTTACACCCCTCGACACTCTCCTATACTACCAACTGAAAACCACATGTTGTACGTACACTGTATGAAACCTTTCCGGCCCCGCTCGATACTCCCAGCACTGGTACAAATACTTACTGCCCCTTCCCCTCGAAAACTAGTAATACGCCTTTACAATAACATGCAAAGTTTTTCGCTGATCGTTATTCCTGGAGCCAGGCTGCAGTGGGTTTCTGACACGGAGCATGCATGCCAATTACCGAAGCACAATGGGCCTATTGGTGTGGACAACTGACATTTCTCTCTTCAAACTATTGATTGCGTTTAATTCACTTTAAATTCTTAGACTGTATATACCGAAACCCCCAACAGTTATGCAGAATGGGCCTGGTTTCTGACCCTCTTTGGATGCGCTGCAACACACCGCAAGCTTCTTTTCTTCACCTTGCATGGCAGTGCCCAGCTGTGCCTACCTTCTGGAAAGAGTTGATAACCCATATCCAATTGATTACAGGTCATATATTTCCTATTCTCCACTAATAGGATTGTTAGATTAAGTCAAAGATGTACCTCCCACACATTGACAACTCATTGCCATGCTACTGTTGCTGGTGCTGGCCAGACGCAGGGTAAACTTGAGCAGGAAACCCACCCCTACCATAAAAGCATAGTTGCATGACACCAGATATTGCCCATAGAAATTGGATATCTATTGGGGCCTCATGCCTTCCCGATCCGATTCGGTTCCAAAGACATCTGGGAGCCATTCACTGCCTGGAATTGGCAGTCTCAGATCCTCCCACACCTGCTTCATTACTTCATTAACATGACAGCCTGATCTGCATGGGGGCAGTGCCCCCCCCCCCCTCCCTTTGAGGTCGAAGTGATGTGGGTGGGGCAGCTGGAGTCTTTCGCGCATTGATGCCCAGTTAGCTCGCAATGTGTTGCCTGTTATACTACTACCTACTACTACCTGTATTCTATCTAGACCCTCCAGGTTTTCCGGATTTTGCGATTTGCCAAAAAATTGTGAAATCTGCAGTTTGTGAAAAGGCTGCGATTTCTACAAAACTGCCCGCGGAATTTAGAGAATATAGTATACAATCATATTGTTTGTTGTCGACAAGGCTGACAAAAGGCTCACGAAAACATAACAGATATTTTCGTCCCCCATATTCCCAACCTTTGGGAAACGAGGCCATCTTGTTGACTTTTTGTTGGTGTACACCCACACAAGCCGAGGCTGGGCACGTGGTTTGCAATGCTGTTACTGTCGCAAGGCCCTTGACCTAGACTAGAGGACTAGCTGGGTGTCGAGCATTGAGACTTTGGTAACAACCCCTATTACGACAGAACCACTCACACAACGAGATAGCGACCTACTCGACCTCTTACTAACTGACGGTGTTAAAATGATTCTAAATAAGTGGAAAGACACATCCAAGGCATCGTTTAAAGGATGGCTCAACTGGGTGACATACCTTAGGGGTGCGGACGCGATGTCCTTACGAGACTCACCGTGGAGACAGCCCAACAGAGGGATGCGGGCATCTGTGGACAAATACCTAGGCCTGTATGAACCTCCATGAAGAAGGCGAGATCACCACCTGCCTCCTACCTTTCCGAACAAAAGCGGGCAAGTTCTCTCTCTCTCTGCTCCTGATCCCTTGCCGCCGCTCAGGCCCTTTTTCCTCCTTCATACCCGTGACCCCTTACTAGAATAGAGGGGTAGGGCAGCCTATAAAGAAAACGAGGGAAGCGGAAGGTACCACAGACTGTATACTTTACAGACATTGTGCATGTTCTATGTTTCTTCATGTCTACTTGTTTAGTTTTGTGTGTTTTTGTTTTGTTTTTATATGACAAAAATCTCAATAAAATCTTATTGAAGTTTTTAAAAAAAAGATGAGAAGAAGAGAGGTGGTAGTCTTAGAATGGGACAATAATGAACGTCCGTCGTAGCTACATCACACAACACTGGTTTCTTAACAGCACATCAGGAAAATTGGCCCCTTCATGTTTTCAGTTCAGTGCTATTAAAAACCAAGTACCCACTCTATCGCTCTTCCATCCTCCAAAGGGGGCACATGTTTCAAACATAATATCATAATACATCAGTCACCCCATTAGTATCTGATACATATTCCATAAGAGATGGTTATTTAAGTTGCAAACAGCAGGCAGGCGGATCAAAAGCAAGAAGGATAATTAATTTTGCTAAATAAGAAAGACCCTAATGCGTGTTGGGTGGATTCCGAACTGCCACCAGTTGTATTGATCGGTGCTCGACGACCTCTACTTTTCTACTGTGATCTATCAAGCTTGGGAATTGGAGAAAAAAAATCATACATTTATTACATATCATTTGGAGTTATAGAGATATCAAGTAAGAGTGTAAATAGATTTGTTAATCCTCAGATCCATCGGAGTGAACCTTTGAGAGAGTGACTCCAGGCTATAAAAAATAAGGACCATCCAGTTAATTTTATAAGTACAGCGTTCACTTTTTGCAGTAACCAACATTTCTATAAACCAGTCTGAATGAGTTGGCACAGAGTTTTCCAAAGTTTCAGAATGCAAGGTTTTGCACAACCCAATGCTGTAGTAAACCAGCTCACCCTATGAGTGCCCGCACCAGGCAATAAGCATACACTGCACAATTATTAAGGAGACCTTGATCTGGAAATGAAACCCGCAAGACTGTCTCGTCATGGACCAGATCTATGCCAGTAACACATCAATGCATGGCAATGGCATAGTAAATGTCCTATGCTGCACTCTATTCGGTGACATCAACAGCAGCAATTGGTGCTAAGATTGGAAGACTTGAGTCTATATAGTGTCCAGTGCCATTTATGTAACATCATAAAATACCTGTATTTTAATCGCGCTTTTCTGAGCCCTTTATTATGAAAAGTCGTAAGGGCAGAACAATCTTTATTGGACAATTGAACGGAAAGTTTTTCTTGCCAACACGACCGGAGTACAGCTGCGGTGGTTGTTGAGAAAAGGGAATCAAGCTTGGAGACGCCCAGCACGGCCCGCGACAAGAAAATCCAGCCACCCAGGAGAAAAGTTCCCTGCTGGCAGTAAGGAGGAGCAGCCCCCTATTACAAGCCTTAGCCGCTCCGATCAAAAACATGGCGGAAGCACTTCCTAAACAAATTTGATGACTCAGTGCAAGATTTATTAGCCCTTCAAGGAAGACACTCCCATTAACAGGGTACCGTCCAGGTCCATCCGAAGATGGCGATTTGACCATTTTTTGACCACTGTGTCCCTCCATGAACATCATCGCCCTGAGGAAGACCTTCCACTTAACTCGCCCTATAGGTCCAGAAGGTCGAAACACGTTGGCACATTATAAGGGAGGCCAAGAGCTGACACCGTTAAAGATTCGGACTTTATAAGGCACTATAAACCAATGTACAGATAAATGGTACTAGGTTCATGAAAAGAGTTGGCCCTTCTCTGACCTCTGTAGGACCTCCTCTACTATTAAGAATATATGAGGACAAAGTATTAATAGGTCCCAGAATGTAAATAAGGTGGACACCTGTATATTGCAAACACACTATGTACAGTTCATGTTTGTATGTCATGTTTTTGCTTTGTATTTCACTTATTTTTTTGTCATTTTTGGTTTATGTCTTGATATTTGTAAAAGTCATTGGTCTTGTGTAGATATTCTTGTCATGGTTTGCTACACGTATATATGTTTTCACACACTTATAATCATCCCTGTTTTCACTGCAAAAAAACTGAAAATAAGTTTTGTATTTGAAAAATTCTTGCAAATTGATCAAAATGATATTGATATAATGTTTCGAGCATAATACCTGGCTCTTGTGTAGTAAATGGATGAACAGATGGGTGGTGGATTAAAATAAAGAAAGTAAAACACGGGAAACCTTAGTTTTATTACAAAATAATTTTGATTCATGCTTATACATTAATTGTACTGACAGACGGAAAGCGTTACAGCTCCGTCTGTATGAAATTATTTTGAATCTATGGTCTAGGAGGTATTTTTTCCCAGATACGTTTTACAGATTCCAGCCTCCATAACCCGCAATAGAATTGATCCCCTTTTTGGAGACACGCCAGGCAATAAGCATACACTGCACAGTTATCAAGGAGACCTTGACCAGATCTATGACCAGTAACACATCAATGCATGGCAATGGCATAGTAAATGCCTTATATTGCACTCTATCCGGTGACATCAACAACAGCACTTGGTGCTAAGATTGGAAGACTTGAGTCTATATAGTGTCCAGTGCCATTTATGTAACATCATAAAATACCTGTATTTTAATCGCGCCTTTCTGAGTCCTTTATTATGAAAAGTTGTGAGGGCAGAACAATCTTTATTGGACAATTGAACTGAAAGTTCTTCTTGCCAAAACGACCCGAGTACAGCTGCGGTGGTTGTTGAGAAAAGGGAATCAACCGTTATCGTTGTGCCATACAGACTAGACACATTTCTTCTGAATTGTCCCCATATTCATAAATATATGCGAATGGGAGGAGATTTGCAAAGAGATTGTTGCTGAGTCTCACGTTTATTTTATACAGTGTGGTAATTGTTTGTATTTCCACCATCAAGAGATGTTTAGGCCATATTCACAATTTATTTTCCAGAAGTATATCAAATTGTCATCCTTCAAAAGGTCCCTGATAATGGTTATTCCTCTTCTCCGCCATTCCTCTAACTTAATGTTGAGCCCCATCAACATCTTTTCTTTTTTCCATATAAGTGCTTTGCTATATGTATTCCTTAAGTTGTTTGTGGGCAGTGCACCAGGCCTGTTTAGTAGAATGATTGATGGGGCTGTATCCATCATCAGGTTCTGTGTACCTACTGTACACAAACGACAGCAGTTTTCTCTCATTGCAAACTTATCCAGGTTTATCAACACATCAGCATCTGCCTCAAGAGAAAGGCTGGTTCATGGGCATCAGACCCAATTGGGGGGACACAGAGCAGAGATGGGCCCCAATTGTGATGCTTATGGGCATTTGCTTTTAGTGTCTGAATTGAATCCTAGCATGGCTTTGCAAACTGGGACACGAACAACCATTTTGGTTCTTGACTCTCAAGGTAGGCTCAAAGCCCAAGGCTTGTCATGAAGGTAGTGCAGAGGGCAAGAGTTGAGATCTCAACAGTTAGTGAACAGGCAAACTAAGACATTTACAAAAACCAGTGGGCTGGTATCAGCATATGATCAAGCCATTGACTGAAGTGGGGACCTGCAAAAACAAACCAATGGCTCAAGGGGGATATCCCAAAGCACATCTCGGGATATCCCAAAGCACATCTCTGCAAATTATATAATGAACGTTGTGTGTGGTGTTGACATGACCTCTGGCAGTCATCTAAAGATATCGTTAGCATACATAACAAGTTTTTTTCTAATTCTTTCTACAACTTGTATTCTAGTTATTTTCTGATAAGCGAACGGAGAAATGTTTGTTTGTAGAGGCAGCTTCTCCAAAGGAGCAGGGCTCCCAATCCACCCTCATAATGTATACAGCATCATTTTACATATGTATAGTAACAGGACTAGGGTAATCTCTGCCCCCATGGGACCCGGAAAATAACCCACCATGAGGGACGGCAAAACTCCCATTAAGGATTCATTTCTCAGCTACTTAACTGAAAATAAATATATATTTGGATGCGTGAGAGTTTCCTTTCAGGGATATCATTATGCACACCTTTATTATGACTGGGGTAGAGTTGTCATTTCTGGTCAGACCATCGCTAAGTAATATTTGTATAAGATTTACCTTATGCCTACGTGACTGTAGAAAACGTACTCCACTACCACAAGTTTCACCCCCTCCCACAAGGTTAGGATTGGAACTGTGCTTCTGTAAAGCAGCAGAAACTTTAAACATGCCAATTTCATAGTGGAATACTCTACTAAAACAGTTTCTATTTATTTAAGGCTGAAAAGGAATGATTCTGAGTAAAATAAGGTGCCACAATAATGCCGCAAAACTTAAATTTTTATGCCGCAACATTTGTAAATCTATGCCGCAATATCCTGGGGGGGTCTGCCTATCTGTACCAATTACTAGGTTTAACAATGCACTGTAGAAATTGACAATATCAACTGCTTAATTTGGGATTTTTCATGGTGGCATAACCCTTAGACCCTGCCCCCTACATTCCATACTTACCCACTTCCCTCCTCCCTGTTTCTCCCCCCTTTGATACAGACTTTGTTATCGTGTTGTACTGTTTATAAGTTAAATGCCAATAGCATTATAAAATAAATAAAAAAACAATGTAAGTAGGTCTAATAAGAGCAGAGTCATCCTCAGATTCCTTAAACATATCAGCAAAGGAATTGTATATGAGGAGTAATCCATGCTGATAGCTTCACTCTTTCTCAACTTCTCTTGTGCAGTAAGGGAACCCACTAAATTGTTATCCATGCAGATATTGAGAAATAACATGAATAGGGGGACTGCATTCAACAACAGTCCCAATTCTGAAATGCTCCTGCAAAGGGTTTTCCAGGAGTCCTTTACGAACTTGAAAAAAAAGGGGTGGTGAAAAATGCTTTTAATTTGCAATATCATTGCTTACGATACCTTTCTCTTTCAGATACATGCTGGGAGGTTGTCCAAATTATGACATTTGTCTTGATCAGCATTGGCGAAATAGTCGTTGGTAAGAAAAAAAATAAGCTGAACTCTGGCATATTCTTGATCTCTTTCTGATTCACTTCTCTCTCAAGTATACTTTTTCATCATTCCTTTCCTAACTCAGTCCATTTGGGGCTGCTGAGCTAACTTTCAGTGCTCCTTGTTTCTTCATTCAGAACGACCCATCTCTCTCCTGCTTTCCCTTCAAATATCTCCTATCTCCATTTTGCACATTTCATCTTTGGTGCATAACACCCCTTGTTCCTCTCTTCTAGGTGTATTGCTCTGCCCCTCTTCTCATGTACATGTTCTCTATTTTAATGCCACAGTTAATTGAGTATATCAATAAAACAGTCATTATAGATCGGCTAAAGCAAGAAGAACCAGTCTTATTCTCCTGTAAAAGGTTTGCTCATGCAAGAGAAGAAGAAACTTCTCCAGAATCCATTTGGTGCAATCTCAGGGTGCATACATTACAAGCTGGCAAGGTGCCTCAGTGGATTAATTGTTCTCTGTTGACATCTGCAATTTGCAGGTTTGAGTTTGTTGCATTCCGGAAAATCTTGCTTTGCTCCCCAAGCTACTGTAAATGAGTACCATAAATTGTGTGACCTAACACCCCCTATTTCTGATACTCACTTCTGACTGCAGGTTCCTAACCTGTTAAATAGCCCCGTGCTCCAGAATGGATCTGAAAAATTTCCATAGCTCATTGGCACCGGTAGGGGAGCACTGGCTCTTCTCAAAGCTGGAAGCAGTGTCACTGGAATCCTAAAGCGCCCACCGACCTTAGTTCCTATTTTCCTATGCCTTTTGATGCAGATCTGGAGCTCCCATCTCTTAAGAGATTTCCTAAGAGGCTCTCCTCACAGAAATGTTGCTAAAAACACAATGCGGGTTTAGGTAATATGTCAAGTCCTAAGAGATCAAGTTTTAAACCTTTTTTAACCTTTAACCTTTGAAAAGCAATTGTCTATAACTGATCCTCACGAGGAGTGTGTGTAATGATTGGCACTAGCCATGATCCCCACTCTTGCTCACAGTGCCACATTATGATGCTCATGCCACAAAAGAACAAGAAGCCAAGTTGTTTATGACCAAGGCCTAGGATGATCTGCAATCCTGTTGTCACTTTTGTTCCAGGACTTGGTCCCGCTCCAGGTCTTACTGTTCACCCTCCTTCAAGTTGTACTGGGAGAAAAGATGACAAAAGAAAAAGAAGCACTCTTGAACCCGAGGTAAGCCACCACATCCACACGAGGCCCAAACATCAGAGCCAGAATTGGTGGGAGTTCTCTGTCGGCGCAGCACCCAACTCCAGAACACCTGGCTCCTCTGGGTCTGCAGCCATTTTCCACTGCCTCGACGCCGGCTTACTGCGAGTTTCTGGTGTTGATCCCACTTCTTTTCTGCAGACTATCTGGGACATATTTCAACAATCATCCATTCCTCTCTGGGGCAACTTCTGGCCTGAAGAGACCATGTTGAGCTGCTCTTGGTTTACAACCTGCTGGTGTATCTTCCACGGCCCAGATCCAAACATGCCTCACCCGGGACCTTCTGATATCACCCTACTTCTGAACTCTCACCGATGATTCTGTGATCACCACTTGAACCAACTCTGTTAGCTTCATTGGCGCTGCCTCTTCCACTCACTTTGGTACCTGATCCTCCAGCTGCCCCAGTGAAAACTCAACATTCCAGGCGGGGCGCTCAAAGACTTATTGAAGAGAGCTTTTAGACTGGCTCAGAATTATAACAGGCCTATATCCAGAGGACTGATTCGGATCCAGTCCTTGTGGGAGATAACCATCTTACTTATAAAAATGATGGTGCAGATGTCATGCATTTTTTCCACCCCACTGCCCAAACTGTGTATGTGGCAGATCTCTTGCTGCTCCAGAACGCTAGTGGATTGGACAAGTACTTCTAGAGTTATTTCTGCCAATTGTGAAATCTTAATCAAATATACTGACCAAAGTCCTCCAATCAGCAACTTTTTCAGCAGAACCACTCCTACCTTCCATTGAGGTTTTCTTGAGCCCTATTGGAGGGGCCTGGTCCAAACAAACATCAACTTCTGCCTTTAAAAGGGCTTGAGCTCAGGGATACTGGCATGCTTAAGAGGATCAGTCATTCCTATTGCGTCATCCCTCCCCTGAGAGTCTGGTGGTGCAAACATCATCTTATGGGAAACAAAACCGAACACATCCACTGGACAGAGTCAAAAATGCTTGAGGCCCTTGGAAAGAAGACCTCTGCTGGAAGCTTGGCCTTAAGATCCGTGGATATTGCATGTCTTTTGCCCAGTACATGTATACGTTGTGGGTAATGGAGGCCCAGGTGTCACCTAATTTACAGGTTCACCTGCAAGATAATTTCTCAGAAGTTTTCAACAATAGCCAGGACTCCTGGTGACCCATAATAAAAGCTGTAGTACAAAGAGAACGGGTTTTACACAAAAGGAAGATGTGACGCTCAGAAGGTCAACGTAACTATGTCTATGATTCTGGAAGAATTATTTTAGTATGGTGCTGAACTGGGAAGGGGAAACCCTAATAACCCCTTAATTTGCGCAGGGAAACCCTACCACATAGGATAAACCAAAAAACCAGTGCACACATACAGTATTATAACAGGCAAAGTCAATGCATAGAAAACAAATTGAGCAAAATCCAACAGGGATATCTTAATCTTAGTCTTCTTTAATATGTTGTTTAACAGAGCAGCCAGCCGACACGTGTTTCATCAGAGAGACAATGGTCTCTGAATCTTCAGGGCTGGGAATGAAACAAAATGCAACCTAAATCTAAATGGACACCCACCCTACTGGGGGGCAATACAATAGATATGTTTTATAAACGTGTTCTGCAAGATCTTAATTCTCATGACTGCAAGAAAATCCCTACCAAGAGATTCTATAATGATAATCTAGCAGCAGGAGAACGTCATGCCCTTAGAACTTTAAGCAATGACCAGGACATACTAATCAGAGAAGCTGATAAGGGAGGGAACGTAGTTGTTATGAATAAGGTAGACTACAACCAAGAGATCATGTGCCAACTTAACGATGATACGTGCTACAAACTAATCAACCATAATCCCATGGGACCATTGTGCACCCTTATCAACAAACACCTTACAGAATGGCACTCCAAAGGCCTTCTGGATGACGATGAGTATGTATATTTGAAAGTCTTTAGACCCACTTACCCTGTTCTGTACACTTTGCCCAAAATTCATAAGCATTTGCCTTTTCCTCCGGGTAGACCCATAGTGTCAGGCATTGGTGGACCTACAGAAAAACTCTCAGAGTATGTAGACATCTTTTTAGGTTCCCTTGTACGCAATTTGGCTTCCTATGTCCAGGTCTCGAAACATATACTTAGTCTTCTGACAGATGTCCATTGGCAGCCAGGAATGATCCTGGCTACCCTTGACGTGGTATCCCTTTATACCAATATACAACCTGAACTGGGCATACAGGCAGTAACACGTTTTTTTAACAATAGGCCGGCTGCACAGTGGTTGCACAATGAAATGCTAATCACTATGATGTACCTCATTCTTCATAATAACTTATTTTCGTTCGAAAGCAATTGGTACAAGCAAATAAGGGGTGTAGCGATGGGATCAAAATGTTCCCCTTCATTTGCTAACCTGTTCATGGGCTGCCTTGAAAATGATTGGATTTGGGGTACCAATGGGGCTGCATGGGTTGATCACATCATCTTTTGGGGCAGGTATATTGACGACTGCCTTTTGTTGTGGTCTGGCACCCAATTAGAGTTGGACCGATTTAGCACATACCTCAACACTAATGTTTATGGAATGCAATTCACTATGGAATCCAGCTATACCACCATTAGTTTTCTTGACATTGAACTGTACATCAGGGATGATAGACTTAACAGCCGTCTTTTTCGCAAGAGTACAACTTGCAATTCTGTGTTACACGCGGATAGCTACAATCCCATACATCAAATTAGATCTATTCCATATGGGGAATTTATCAGAGCCAGACGTAACTGTAGTGAAGAACCTGAATTTCTAAATTGCATCAAGGATATGAAAACTAGATTCAGCACTAGGGTGTACTCGCCTGACTACCTCAAAAGAGCTAAAAATCTTATCTTGAAAATAAAAAGAGAGGAGACATTATTGACTAGATGTAAATCTGACAACAAAGATCAAAGAGTCCGTTTAATTACGGATTACAATGACCTCAGCCATACTCTCAGAAGGAGTCTCAGCAAACATTGGGGCATTCTTTTGGCGGATAGCTCCCTGTCCGGTTTCATCACCAATCGGCCTCAGATTACTTTCAAACGTGGAAGGACACTACAAACCAGACTCAGTCCCACAGTTCCCAAAGCCAGTAAAACACAAACTTGGCTTACACCACACACTAGGGGTTTCCACAAATGTGAGTGTTGTGGGGTTTGTAAGTGGGGCAAACATAACGTTAGAACTTTCAACAGTTTCAACAACAAACAGTATGTTATAAGATCTAACATTAACTGCAATACCAGGTTTGTCTTCTACATAATTGAATGCACCTGTGGGAAACAGTATGTGGGCAGTACTGTTAGGCCACTGAAAGAGAGAATTGGAGAACATGCTAGGGCATTGCATCAGCAAGATGCTAGATATCCGGTAGGGATTCATGCTGCATCATGCACCACACAGGGCCCCCACAAGACTTTTGCTTTCTTTGGAATTGAGATCATAGACCCCAACCCACGAGGTGGTAATAGGGAGTTACATCTGAGACGGACTGAAGCCTTGTAGATCACGCGATTACATACGGTCGAACATGGGCTCAACTGAGATTCTGAGATGCAATATTTTTTGGGAGACTAACGTACTGATAACAGCATCAGTGTATCATTTAATAGGTTATTACATCTTACCTTTTAATCTATGCCAAATGTCACTTACATTTCACTTCTGAACCTGTGAAATATGTGCTCATATGTTTATTTTCCACAAGAATCTGTTGTTAAGTCTGTGGTATGATTTTCTGCACTACAAATGTTTTCTAGTACCCCTTATACTCTAGTAGCAACATTTGTTATTGTTGGCATAAATGACAAATCTCAATGATCTTTGTGGCACTGCAGGCATTGTTGTGCATTCCCCCTGTCATGTTTTTGACTTTTAATATAATCTTGTTCTGTGCAAATAGGAATCACACGATTATACATTATTGTTAAATTTTAGCTTTTGTGCAATTAACTCACGATCTTGATTTCTGTAAAATCCATGTGTTTTGTGCATATTCGATATGGTTATACCCTCTGCTATTTTCTTTTCTTTGCATCTGTTTCTCAATCTGTGCGGTTTTCTTATCTTTTGAACAGTCTTTTCTCCCCTTGTTTACTTTTTTCTGGCTCTATTGACGGGCTGTTTTTAGACTTAATTTTGTCTATTCTACTCCTACGTGTTACATGCATGCCACATATTTGCCTATTTTGATGCGGACACTGGCGGTTGAAATCTTTAGCATTTTAAACGCTTATTCTTGGTATCTATCTCATTTCAGATATTTAATTGGGATCTATGTAGTATTAGTATCTTAGACCTTGTTCCGATTGATAATCTCAATTGCTCATACTTACCGTTTCACCTTTTATACTTCTCTGGCGTTTCGCACTAGCCAAATATATATATTTTTTTCATCTTTTTGAAATGTTATTTCTGATGCGGCTTAGACACTATGTGCTTCTGACTTTTTTTTAGTATGCCTTGATCTTCTTGTGTTTGCTTGTTGCTCTAACCATTATGGTTTTACCCTGTTTTGAGTATCCCCTTTTTTTGTGATATTGGCTTCTGTTGGTGTTAATTACCTTATTTGTTTTCTGCCGCCCATGTATGGGCTTTCGTATTGTAACGCTGCACTCGTAGCTCTCGCAATGTTTATCCTCTTCTATTTCGATTGCTCAGCTCACTAGTCATTCGGACTCGGTCTAGTTCTTTTTTCCTGGAAGTGTTTATTAACACTTCCGGGCTGTGGCGGCCTCACTCCAGGATTGCAGGGGAGCCGCCAGGACGTTGGATTCCGCTTTTATCTGAATAAGCTTTTTGACTTTTCTGTCCTTTTACGTCTTGACTTACCTTTTTTCCTGTAGGCTGAGCCCTTTTTTGGTGCGTTATCGTGATTTCTTTTGATGTTCTTTTTTTCGGCCCTTAGGTGGGTCCCATAGACACAACACACGTGTCTGATACTGATGGACTCTGCCACTTCCTAACTAATTTGTGTAAGTCTATCTGCACTCGAATGTTTATCTACCTTTGGTGTGCGATATATCCCTATTTACTTTGTACTCCCCTCTCCCTTTTTTCTCTTCTCTGCATGTTCTTTTTTATATTAGGACCTAAATACATGAGAGAATTTTGTCCCTTTTTCAATTGTACTGGCGTGATTACATTCAGCAACGTTTATGGCTTTTTAAGGTGAGGACAATTAATTTTACTTGCACTCCCATTACGAGTCATCGTTTCCTGGTATTATAGGTATATTGTCGTGACTTATTTATGTTACAGATGATTATTTTTCATCTTCACAGACCGCTGTTGTTATCTTGATTATTCTTCCCGGTTACTGACTATAGAGTTGCCATCGTGGAGTTATCGTTACTTCTGCGGTGAGATAGCGTCCTTGCTCCCTCCTTTTATTGTTTAGTGCTCTCAGGTTTTTGGATTACCTTTTAGTTTAATTATTTTTTCAACGCTTTTTTCTCTTTCACTTTTCCCACAGTCCCTTACTTTTGTGGTTTTCACTCATCTGTTTCCATTGTTACGCAGCACAGCTTTCTTAGCAATGACCAAAGCCCCACCGGGTTGGAATTATCACCGGTGTTGGGGTAAGGATTTGCGGTGTTAATTACATTTTGATCACACTCAATCTATAGTGTGTCTATATGTCCCCATATGGACATGGGACTTTAGTGATTCTCTTGTTTTTTCTTTTTTCTTCTATTTTATTCTCCAGATCATACGGTGTGTGATTTAGAGTTAACAGGTATTTAGATGATGCATTTCTGATGAGCGCCTCTTTTTTAACCTGACAGGCTTTTTATTCTGTGCGTGTGTCTTTCACGGGTTGTCTTTACTTTTTGCTACTCTAGCTCGGTTGGTGGTGGGCCTCCTTCTCCTTTTGAACAAATCTCTTACTTCAGATAGACGTTTCTGGTGTATGTTATGAGACACTGTTCCTTTGAATTTTGCCATTTGACATATAATTGTAGATCCATTTTTATGTACAACATAATGAACAGCATTTTGGTTAATCCCCACACTTTATGGTTTTGGGTTTCCTTTTTTTCCTTTTTTTCATTTGGTCTTCACTTGTGATGGGTGTTGTTGTGATATGGGTTTGTTTTTTCAATTGTTGACTGTGCTCTCAGGTTGCATTTTGTTTCATTCCCAGCCCTGAAGGTTCAGAGACCATTGTCTCTCTGATGAAACACGTGTCGTCTGGCTGCTCTGTTAAACAACATATTAAAGAAGACTAAGATTAAGATATCCCCGTTGGATTTTGCTCAATTTGTTTTTTATGCATTGACTTTGCCTGTTATAATACTGTATGTATTCACTGGTTTTTTGGTTTATCCATAATAAAAGCTGGTTTAGAGAAAGCAGACTTGGTCACCAGAGCCGTATTGAGACAATGCAGATCCCACAACAGATAAATCCTCTGATCAGTCAATACAGTTACAGTGGAAAAAGTTGAAGCCATCAGTGAGAGCATCTCTCATAAACCTCTTCATCTTTATCCCCTACACCTCCTGGGAAGTCCCTTTATCTTGTCCTTGGAGGAGAAGGGATCTCCCTAATCCTACCACCCTAGAAAGGCTGAACATTGGACGAGTGGATCCTTCAGGTGGTAGAAGAGGGCTATTCCCTGCACTTTGAGGGGCCGGTCCACATTCCCCCAGCTGTCCTCCCGCTTTGCAGGATATTTGTGCATTCATCAGCAGGAAATGTCAGTCCTGTTGCAGAAAGGAACTGGGGAGCTGATGCTGGAGCAAGAAATTGGGAAAGGGTGCTACTCTCTGTACGTCCTGTGTTCCAAGAAGGACAGCGGTCTCGAAAGCCTCATTGCTTCTCTGCAGCTCCCAGCTGTTGATATACCAAATCGTAGTTGTATTATCCATCAAGATCTGGACACACTGATTGAACGAAAGTGAGGAAAGCCTTGAGCACCTACTGAATCTCCCTCAGCTGAAGTAGATTGATGTGAAACATTTTCTCTTCAGGAGGCCAAAGGCCTCTGATCTCTAGCTTCTCCAGAAAAGCACTATTCCCAAGGGTGGATGTATCTGTCACCACCGTGGCCACAGCTGGCGAAGGACTGAAGTACATCCTCCTGTGACAGGTGCTCCTCCACTGCTTTTTAGCTGCCACAGTAAGCAGGCGACAGGATCCTTTCTGTTTGTCATCATTCAACTAAGTCAGTCTATTCTGCGAATAGAAAAGGTTTTTTGCATGGTGTATGGAGCAGAATGTGGACCCTCTAAAAGTCTTTCTTTCTGATACCCTTCGATTTGCGCACTTGTCAGCAAATCAAGGCTGTGGAGTGGGCACTGTTAGGGGTTATATGGCAACATTACCATCTTTCCCCTGCCTTAGAAATCAGCCATCTCTGTTTAAATCACCGATATTAATTAGCTTTCTAAAAGGATTAACATTTCCCCCCTCACATGTTTTGTCATACCTCATTGGTATCTAAATGTAGTGTTGTCCTTTTTAATGGGGCTCCTTTTGAGCCTTTCTAGTTACGTACCTTGACCTGTAAGACTGTCTTTCTGACTGAAATAGTTTTCCTGAGATGCCTCAGTGAGTTGCAAGCCCTGAGGGTACCTGCACCATTCACATTCTTGTTCCCAGACAAGCTGGTTCTTCGTACAAGAGCTGCTTTTCTTCTCAAGGTGGCATCTCCTTTCCATGTGGGACAGGCCATAACTTTCTACCTTCTACCCTCAACCTCATCCCACCAAAGAAAGAAGAGACTGCATTGATTCGATCCCTGATGTGCTGTCAATTACAGAGCAGATGGTCATCTCTTTGTGGGCTATACTGTTTGTAAGAAAGGGAAAGTTGTATGAAAGATGACGTTATCCCATTGGGTAATGCTTTGCGTTAAGATCGGTTTTTCCCAAAGCTAAGTAAGAACTACCAAAAGGTCTACGGCTTCTACCTCTGCCCTGTCCAGGGATTTACTTTGTGCTGACATCTGTTGAGAAGAGACATGGGCTTCTCTTCACACCGTCACCAAGCATTATTGCCAGGATTCAAAGTTTAGAAGGGATGTCCATATTGTATGTTTAGTGCTGAAATGTTTATTGGTTTCACCAATCCTTCACACCCTCTGTCCAGGGGAAGTACTGCTTTTGAATCTGTTCAATAGGTGAGGAGCCTGCAGATAAGTGTCTATGAGAAGAAGTTGTTTCTAAACTTCAGGAAAAATCATTCTGGTGTATACTCTGTCTACAGATTTCTCACCAACCTTACCCTCCTCGTTTTGAAAGATGATTAAATATAGCTGTAGATAATAATAATAATAAGTTGGCAAGTTACATATCTCTACACTGTGTTCAGTTGATGTTAATGCTTGTCTAAGCCTGGAAAACCACAGAAAAAAGGAAAAGAGAACTGGTGTTAGCGTACCGGGATGGACGCTTTAAAAATAAATGTATAACATTATTTACAATACTATTTAACATAAAAATATTTGTAGTAACTTTTTCCAAGTTTAATAAACTTTTTTTACTTTTCTCTGTACTTTATGCCCGAATCTTTCTATGGTAGGATATAGGTTAAAAAATATATGCAACTTTGAGAAAGTTACTAAGATATTTTATGTTACATATTACTGTAAATTATTTTATATATTTATTTAAAATGTAAAACTCATGTTTTTTTACATGTTTTGATGAGGCCAAACCCCCCTGCCTAGCACTTAAAAGAGAGTAGAGCTACTGCGCTCTTCCTTAGTCCTTCAATGCCCACAAAGCAGCCTCCTCAAAAATGTGGCCCCATTTGCAGCATCGCTAAGGGCTTTGCCTTCAAGGCCCACCACCTCAACAACAGGCATCCTAGTCCTTTTGGTTCAGGGTATGGGATAAGGCAGACAATGTCCAGGCCTGCAGGGACAACCAACTTCTCAGTCCCCAGCCCTCTGGCAACAGCCTGTAAGGCATTTTAGTCTGTACTTAACAGCACACGACCACCCAGTGGAAAGCAGGATCACTAATTTTCTCCATGGGTGGCAAGCCATAACCTCTGACAGGTGGGTCCTGTCATAGTCCAACGGAGCTACACCCTATTCCTTTACGCCCGCATCCTATTCCACCCACATCAGAGCAGTTTTCAGAGAAACGTTTGTCCATTTTGCGGCAGGGAGTTGCTCTCATTTGGAGAAAAAAGCCATAGAGAGCGTCCCAGCCTCAGCGATTTGAACTGGATGTTAGTCCAGTTATTTCCTAGTGCTGAAAAAGTGTGGCATCCTTCGCCCTATTTTAGATTTTCGACCACTTAACTTCTTCCTGTGGAAGGACAAATTCAAGATGCTTACTGTGAGAAAGTGCCATCTTTCTTGCATGGTATGCCCCCACTTTTTGCTGAATGTACTTTGACTGAGTGTGCCCTGGTCTCCTGCCAATCAGGTGCCCAGGGCCTATGGTCCTTCCCTAAAACAAACTAAACCCAAATTGGCAAACCCTGGCCACATGTCAGCCCCTGGTAAATGGTACCCTAGGTACCCAGGGCCTTGTGACCAGGGAAGGCCTCTAAGGGCTGCAGCACTCATTGTGCCACCCTTAGAGGCCCTGTACCCTTACACACACACACTTTCTTTGCAGGCTGAGTGTTTGGGTGCAAGACAAAAACAAAGTCGACATGACACACATCCCTGTGTGCCATGCCCATCACCTACACTGCCATGGCCTACATCAGCCACCCCTCTAGCTGGGTGCCTTATGCCAATGGTGTGGGCACAGGAGCAGGAGCCCTGTGCCCCTACCGTACCCAGGTCCATTCCTGAGCACTGTAAGTGCAGTGCTGCCATTTAAGAGTACATGGTGCTGAGAGCTCGTCAAACACGAGCTCCACATGACCATAATGGCAACACTGAAGACTGAGAAGTTTGGTATCAAACTTCTCAGCACATTAAACCCACACTGATGCCAGTGTGGGATTTAATGTACCAAGCACCCCAGAGGGCATCTTAGAGATGCCCCCTTAAATCTAACCTACAATCCACGTCTGCTCTGAGGCTGCCTAGGCTGCCACACAGCAGACATGTTGCTGGACCCCTGGGTGGGAGAGCCCCTGCTCTCCTGGGCCTGCAACAATGCACATCCTGGGCGAGGTGCTAAATCTCCTCCCCCAGGATGGGCAGGGGAAAGCTTCAAAGGCATGCCGCCTCTGTGAGCTTCCCCAGGCCACTGTAACCCCCCACTCTGGCGGGAAGCTTTGGCCGGAAGCCCCAAATAAGGACAGGGGATGTGCCAGCCTGCCAACCCCACCCCTTAGGTGGGGGAGGCGAGGTGAAGCACATCTCCGGGCTCTCGCCATCTTGAAGATGGGAAGCCCTACCCTATCAGGACTAGGCTACTGCCCCCTCCCACAGGAGAGAGGCAGGATAGGGGGTGTACCCACCCTAGGACAGGGCCCCATTGGTCCCTGCCCTTCACCTACCTGTAACGCCCCTAAATCTAGTATTTAGGGGCACCCTGAACCTTCCATCCCCAGATTCCAGATTCCAAACTACAAAGAAGAGCAAGAAGAAAGAAGACCTGCCCTGCAGCTACTAAGAAGAGGAAGACAGCCAACTTCTTTGGCCCCAGCCCTACCGGCCTGTCGACCCTCGAACCTGCTCCAACCCAGCATCTCTTGTGGCCAGCAACCTCACCAACCCCGGAGGACCTGGCTACCTTTTGGCTCTAAGCCCCTGGGACTCCCATGAGTAGAGGCTCTACTCAAAACCTACCTCTAATCCCTGGCAGCAGCCCGGAACCGCGAACCCAGCACACTCTGCACCAGCCAAGCCTGGCCAATGCCGGAGTGAACAAAGACCACGAGGACGACCCCACGGCGACTGTGACCCCGAGTCCGGCACCCAAGGACCTCACTCGACACTCCTGAAGAAGCCTGCAGCCTCAGAACAAGGTGCCCCCCTACTGCGATCAACAGAGGGTAAGATTTCCCGACATCAAAAGGCACCCCTGCACGCGGCGCCCCGCGGCCCCCTGTTCCCAATCCCGGGGTACCTACCTATCCTCCAACTACCCAACTTACCTCTCGAAGTGGTGGTGGCACCTGAAGAATCCTCGTCCCCGAGCTTGCAGTCTTTTTCTAAACCGGAGATTTCCCATTGAAATCAATTGAGCGCCCGAAGGCTCAAAAGCACCCTGCACCCAGCCGCCCGAGTGGCCCTGGCAGTGCAACCTCTACACCTACCTACTTCCCCACTTGCCCTGAGTAAGTGACCAGGAGCCCAGCTCCCACAGCCGCGTGGCTTGCCAGGCAGCAGCCACCAACCAAGGCCCCCCTATCCCTCATAGGATAACATTGGGCCTAACTCTCTCTGCACCCGGCCGCCCTAGAGTCGCTGAGGGTGAACCAACTGTACCTACCTGACCCTGGGGGACCCCTGAGTCTATGCCCAGAACCTCAACTCTGCCAGTCGAGTACTTACCCTTAAACCGATAACTCTATTTTCCTCATAGGGTAACATTGACTGGCTTTTTCCTGAAATTTCTTCTAAGTGTGGACTTTTCAAATCTTAAAATATTCACCAAAAATCAGCCGAGTAACGAAAACGAAATGACTCATCTGCTCTTAGGTGAGCTCCCAGTGCTGGATCTTGGTGCCCAGCACTGACTCTGAAAAATACTTACAACTGTACTTACCCGTAACCCAATTTTCTTCCATAGGAAATCATTGACTGTTTTTCTGTGAAATTTCTTCTGTCAATATCTGCAATCTTTAAATATTCTTTAAAAATCGTAAAATATCTGAAAACGTAATTACTTACCTGTTTTGGATAAAGGTCCCAGTACCGAGTCTAGGCACCCAGTACTGGATTACAAAAGTAACGAGAACATACTGTACCTGCAACTTGAATTTTCTTCCATAGGGAATCATTGACTGTTTTCTCTGAAATATTTTCTAAGTGTCAACTTTTAAAATAGCTAAATATTGTTTAAAAATCATCACAGTAATTAAGTAGACTGTCATCACTTGATTCTAAGTACTGACCCAGGACTGAATCTAGGATCCAGTCCTGGAATTCCAAAAGTAATCCTAAAAGTAATCTGTTGCAAATAACTTGAAATATCCATTGAACTCAATGCATTGTTGTGTTTAAAATAGAGTTGCCTATTGCAACCACTTGTAACTGTTTACAAAAGTCAATTGCATATTGCAAAAGTATTTATATAAAACATCTCATTCTGAGAAAGTATATTTTAAATGCAATTGTTGGTTCTAAAATAAAACAAGCATATTTTTTATATATAAACCATTGGCCTAGAGTTCAGTTATTGAGTGTGTGAGACCATTTGCTGACTGAGTGTGTACAACAAATGCTTTACACTGTCCTCTGATACTGCCTTACTGCTCGACCAAGCTACCACTTTAGAGTGTAAGGTTAAATCTAACTTTAGCCTCTGTCAAACCCTTGGGGACTGTGGACTCTGTACACCCTGTACCTATTAAGGAACAGTATATACAGAGCCACTTTCTCACATTGGTGGATCAGCGGTGGGATACAAACTTGCATTTGTTGGACTACTTGGTTACCATCTGATCACACGACAGAACTCTTAAAATTGCCTTTAGAATTCTGATTGGTCTTTTCCAAAATTACTAAAAGTCTTGCTAGGGCCTTGCTTAAGTCCCATTAGAATTTTAGAAAAATAAAAGTCACTATAGTCAGGGTAGAGGATTAGAACTGTCAGGTTAGAATGACTTAAACAAACCCAACTGTTAGTGACAATAATAACATGGACCTAGTGGAGGAGCTCGACCTCACACCTTACTTACACTTGTCTTGCAAGTAATTGAGGTCCCTATGCAAACTTAAAAATGTACCAATGGGCCTGCATCCAACCAAACTAGGGCTCCAGGAGCTCTTGGCTGAGTATGCTAAGGACCACCCATCTGAACATGGTGATGGCCAGTCAGATGAGGAAGGGGAAGCAGAGGAGGTTGACAACAACCCCCCATACTATCCCCTAGGGAGGAGAGGGCACCCATACCCTTCAATCCAAGAATTAGCATCTGGGCACCTAGAGATTACACAGGTGACTCTGGTACCAGAGAGAACACTGGGGGGCCCACCAGTGAAGAGGACAGCCTTATGAGGCTGGCCAGAAGACTAGAGCTAGAGTCCAGGCTCCTGGCTCTAGAAAAAGAAAGGAGAAAGATGGGTTTAGCACCCATCAATGGTGGCAGCAATAATAAAAATAAGGATAGGGAGGAAACTTCTGACCTTAAAATCCCCAAAGGGATTGTCCCTAAATTTGAGGAAGGTGATAATATCACCAAATGGTTCACAGCCTTTGAGAGGACTTGTGATATCAGAAAAGTAAAGAAACCTCTCTGGGGGGGGCACTCCTGTGGGAACTGTTCTCTGGTAACTGCAGAGTCAGGCTTTTGACCCTCTCTGGGCCAGAAGCAGGATCTATGACCTCATGAAGAAAGCTCTGATTGAGGGATTTGGATTCACCACTGAGGAGTATAGAATTAGGTTCAGGGGGGCTCACAAAACCCAGACCCAGTCCTGGACTGATTTTGTAGACTTCTCAGTGAAGACACTGGATGGTTGGTTAGCTGGACATGGTGTGCAGGATTTTACTGGATTGTACAATGTATTCACGAAGGAACATATATTAAGTAACTGCACAAATGAAAAGTTGCATAAGCATTTGGTAGACCTAGGTCTAATTTCTCCCCAAGAATTGGGAAAGAAGGCAGACCACTGGGTCAAGGCTAGGGTGACAAGGACAGCCACTGGGGGTGACCAAAAGAAAGTGGTCACAAAACCTCCCCAGGGGAAAGGTGGTGAGAATCCCCAAGATAAAAAGTCTGAGTCTTCCAAAGGGCCCCAAAAACCTGTTCAGGTGGGTGGGACCCAAACTACTCCCTATGTACCTCAACCCTATAGGGGAAGAACTATGATCCCTTAAAGGCCTGGTGTAATAACTGTAAGAAGTCAGGACACCTAACTGTATCTTGCCCCCACAACAAAGCCCCTAAGGCACCCAGTACAGCTACTCCTGGGGCAGCAAGTACACAAATGGGATCAGAGGTGTACCCTGAGCAAATCTGGGAACACACTGAAGCAAGTCTAGTCTCCTTGGGAGAAGTGGAGTTTGCCACTGTAGCTGTGTGGCCCCCCAACTTAAAGAAATACTTACAGTACCTCTGGGTGAATGGAACTAGGGTAGAAGCTTTGAGGGATACAGGTGCCAGTGTCACTATGGTGAAAGACACACTGGTTTCCCCTGAGCAATACTTGATTGGGAAGTCTTACCCAGTCACCAACGCTGACAGTGTCACCATTAGTCATGCCATGGTGACATTAGGCTGGGGGGGGGGGGGGGTTACTGGCCTGAAACAGGTAGTGGTCTCTCCAAAGTTGCCAGCTGCATGTCTGCTTGGAAATGATCTGGAAACCTCAGCCTGGGCTGAGGTTGAGCTAAAGGCCCATGCAGCCATGCTGGGCATCCCTGAATTGGTGTGTGTGCAAACCAGAGCAAAGAGCAAGAGGAAGGGTGAAAAAGTAGGTCTGGAGCCTGAAATATTGGCCCAACCAACCAAGAGAAAAGGTAAGAAGACTGGGGAACCAGCTTCTACACAGCAAAACATTCAGGACCCCTCTCCACAGGGAGAGGATTTGGATACCCCTGAGGGAACTGAGTCCATGGTTGAACTCTTGGGCCCAGGGGGCCCTCTAGGGAAGAGCAGTGCCCGGGGCAGCGAGACTGTCCCACTCTTGAAAGCCTGAGGCAGCAAGCTGTTTCAGAAGCAAGGGGAGATGTCAGTGGTACCCACAGAGCTTATTGGGAAGAGGGATTACTGTATGCTGAGGCAAGAAACCCCACTCCTGGAGCCACCAGGAGGGTGGTGGTGCCACAGAAGTACAGGGAGTTCCTCCTAACTTTGGCTCATGACATCCCCCTAGCTGGACATCTGGGGCAATCCAAAACTTGGTAAAGGCTAGTGAGTCACTTTTACTGGCCCCAGATGCACCAAAAGGTGAAGGAGTTTGTCAGCTCCTGTGTTACCTGTCAAGCCAGTGGCAAGACAGGTGGCCACCCAAAGGCCCCCCTCATCCCACTACCAGTGGTGGGGGTCCCCTTTGAAAGGGTAGGAGTGGAGATTGTGGGTCCACTTGAACCTCCCACAGCCTCAGGGAACACATTTATTCTAGTGGTAGTGGATCATGCCACTAGGTACCCTGAAGCAATTCCACTTAGGTCTACTACAGCTCCTGCAGTAGCCAAGGCCCTCCTGGGTGTCTTCACCAGGGTAGGGTTTCCTAAGGAGGTGGTTTCAGACAGAGGTTCCAACTTCATTTCTGCTTACCTAACACACATGTGGAAGGAGTGTGGAGTGCAGTACAAGTTTACTACACCCTACCACCCACAAACCAATGGCCTTGTTGAGAGATTCAACAAGACATTGAAAGGTATGATCATGGGTCTCTCTGAAAAACTCAAAAGGAGATGGGATGTCCTGTTACCATACCTGCTTTTCACTTACAGGGAGGTACCACAGAAGAGAGTAGGTTTCTCACCCTTCGAACTTCCGTTTGGTCATCCTGTAAGGGGACCACTTTGTCTTGTAAAACAGGGCTGGGAGAGGCCTCTTCAAGAGCCCAAACAAGACATAGTGGACTATGTGCTTGGCCTAAGGTCCAGAATGGCTGAGTACATGGAAAACGCATCCAAGAACCTTGAGGCCAGCCAGGAGCTCCAGAAGCACTGGTATGACCAAAAAGCTGCACTGGTTGAATTTCAACCTGGGCAACAGGTGTGGGTTTTGGAGCCAGTGGCACCAAGGGCTCTCCAAGATAAATGGAGTGGCCCTTACCCTATCCTAGAAAGAAAGAGTGAGGTCACCTATCTAGTTGACCTGGGAACTAGCAGGACACCCAAGAGGGTCATCCATGTGAACCGCCTCAAGCTCTACAATGATAGGGCTGACATCACCATGCTGATGGTGACTGATGAGGAGCAGGAAGCAGAGAGTGAACCTCTCCCTGACCTCCTCTCCTACAGCCCTAAAGATGGGTCAGTAGATGGTGTGATCTTCTCAGACACCCTCTCTGCCCAACAGCAGACTGACTGCAAGCAAGTCTTGCAACAGTATGCTAGCCTCTTTTCCCTGACCCCTGGTCTGACAAACTGGTGTACCCATGATGTGGACACTGATGACAGTGCACCTGTCAAAAACAAAATCTATCGACAGTCAGACCAAGTCAAGGAGAGCATCAAAGCTGAGGTCAGCAAGATGCTGGAGTTAGGGGTCATTGAACCCTCTGAGAGCCCCTGGGCCAGCCCAGTGGTTCTGGTCCCCAAACCTCATCAACAAGGTGAAAAGAGAGAGATGAGGTTCTGTGTGGACTATAGAGGGCTCAACTCTGTCACCAAGACAGATGCTCACCCTATCCCAAGAGCAGATGAGCTGATAGATAAATTAGGGGCTGCCCAATTCCTCAGTACCTTTGACTTAACTGCAGGGTACTGGCAGATTGGCATGGCCCCAGGAGCAAAAGAAAAGACAGCATTCTCCACCCCTGATGGGCATTATCAGTTTACTGTGATGCCCTTTGGGTTAAAGAATGCCCCAGCCACTTTACAGAGGCTGGTGAACCATGTCCTGGCTGGGCTGGAGTCCTTTAGTGCAGCTTATCTTGATATTATTGCTGTCTTTAGCTCCACCTGGCAGGATCACCTGATCCACCTTAGAAAAGTTTTAGAGGCTCTGCAAAATGCAGGTCTCACTATCAAGGCATCCAAATGCAGATAGGGCAGGGCACTGTGGTGTACTTGGGCCTCCTTGTAGGTGGAGGCCAGGTACAGCCCATACAACCCAAGATTCAGGCCATCATGGACTGGGTAGCTCCAACAACCCAGACCCAAGTCAGGGCATTCCTTGGATTGACTGGGTACTACAGGAGGTTTGTGAAGGGGTATGGGTCCATTGTGACCCCCCTCACAGAACGCACCTCCAAGAAGATGCCCAAGAAGGTTAACTGGACAGTTAGTTGCCAAAAGGCTTTTGACACCCTAAAAGAAGCAATGTGCTCAGCACCAATTATAAAAGCTCCAGATTATGCCAAGCAGTTCATAGTGCAGACTGATGCCTCTGAGCTAGGGATAGGAGCGGTCCTATCCCAGACCAATGATGAAGGCCAAGACCAACCTGTTGCTTTTATAAGCAGGAGGCTACTCCCCAGAGAGCAGCGTTGGAGTGCCATTGAGAGGGAGGCCTTTGCTGTGGTTTGGTCCCTGAAGAAGTTGAGGCCATACTTGTTTGGTACTCATTTCCTGGATCAAACTGACCACAGACCTCTCAGATGGCTAATGCAGATGAAAGGGGAAAATCCAAAACTACTAAGGTGGTCCATCTCTCTACAGGGAATGGACTTTGAAGTGGAACACAGACCAGGGACTGCCCATGCCAATGCAGATGGACTTTCCTGGTTCTTCCACTTCACTTAGACAATGAAGACTCCATAGGGCAAGGTTAGTTTCATCACCTTTCGTTTTGGGGGGGGGGGGTGTTGTGTGAGAAAGTGCCATCTTTCTTGCATGGTATGCCCCCACTTTTTGCTGAATGTACTTTGACTGAGTGTGCCCTGGACTCCTGCCAATCAGTTGCCCAGGACCTATGGTCCTTCCCTAAAACAAACAAAACCCAAATTGGCAAACCCTGGCCACATGTCAGCCCCTGGTAATTAGTACCCTAGGTACCCGGGGCCTTGTGACCAGGGAAGGCCTCTAAGGGCTGCAGCACTCATTGTGCCACCCTTAGAGGCCCTGTACCCTTACACACACACACACTGCCTTTGCAGGCTGAGTGTTTGGGTGCAAGACAAAAACAAAGTCGGCATGACACACATGCCTGTGTGCCATGCCCATCACCTACACTGCCATGGCATACATCAGCCACCCCTCTAGCTGGGTGCCTTATGCCAATGGTGTGGGCACAGGAGCCCTGTGCCCCTACCGTACCCAGGTCCATTCCTAAGCACTGTAAGTGCAGTGCTGCCATTTAAGAGTACATGATGCTGAGAGCTCGTCAAACACAAACTCCACAGCACCATAATGGCAACACTGAAGACTGAGAAGTTTGGTATCAAACTTCTCAGCACATTAAACCCACACTGATGCCAGTGTGGGATTTAATGTACCAAGCACCCCAGAGGGCATCTTAGAGATGCCCCCTTAAACCTAACCTACAATCCACGTCTGCTCTGAGGCTGCCTAGGCTGCCACACAGCAGACATGTTGCTGGACCCCTGGGTGGGAGAGCCCCTGCTCTCCTGGGCCTGCAACAATGCACATCCTGGGCAAGGTGCTAAATCTCCTCCCCCAGGATGGGCAGGGGGAAGCTTCAAAGGCATGCCGCCTCTGTGAGCTTCCCCAGGCCACTGTAACCCCCCACCCTGGTGGGAAGCTTTGGCCGGAAACCCCAAATAAAGACAGGGGATGTGCCAGCCTGCCAACCCCACCCCTCAGGTGGGGGAGGCGAGGTGAAGCACATCTCCGGGCTCTCACCATCTTGAAGATGGGAAGCCCTACCCTATCAGGACTAGGCTACTGCCCCCCTCCCACAGGAGAGAGGCAGGATAGGGGGTGTACCCACCCCAGGACAGGGCACTATTGGTCCCTGCCCTTCACCTACCTGTAACGCCCCTAAATCTAGTATTTAGGGGCACCCTGAACCTTCCTTCCCCAGATTCCAAACTACAAAGAAGAGCAAGAAGAAAGAAGACCTGCCCTGCAGCTGCTAAGAAGAGGAAGACACCAACTGCTTTGGCCCCAGCCCTACCGGCCTGTCGACCCTCGAACCTGCTCCTGCTCCAACCCGGCATCTCTTGTGGCCAGCAACCTCACCAACTCCGGAGGACCTGGCTACCTTTTGGCTCTAAGCCCCTGGGACTCCCATGAGTAGAGGCTCTACTCAAAACCTACCTCTAATCCATGGCAGCAGCCCGGCACCGCGAACCCAGCACACTCTGCACCAGCCAAGCCTGGCCAGTGCCGGAGTGAACAAAGACCACGAGGACGACCCCACGGCGACTGTGACCCCGAGTCCGGCACCCAAGGACCTCACTCGACTCTCCTGAAGAAGCCTGCAGCCTCAGAACAAGGTGCCCCCCCTACCGCGATCAACAGAGGGTAAGATTTCCCGACACCAAAAGGCACCCCTGCACGCGGCGCCCCGCGGCCCCCTGTGCCCAATCCCGGGGTACCTGCCTATCCTCCAACTACCCAACTTACCTCTCGAAGTGGTGGTGGCACCTGAAGAATCCTCGTCCCCGAGCTTGCAGTCTTTTTCTAAACCGGAGATTTCCCATTGAAATCAATTGAGCGCCCGAAGGCTCAAAAGCACCCTGCACCCAGCCGCCCGAGTGGCCCTGGCAGTGCAAACTCTACACCTACCTACTTCCCCACTTGCCCTGAGTAAGTGACAAGGAGCCCAGCTCCCACAGCCGCGTGGCTTGCCAGTCAGCAGCCACCAACCAAGGCCCCCCTATCCCTCATAGGATAACATTGGGCCTAACTCTCTCTGCACCCAGCCGCCCTAGAGTCGCTGAGGCTGAACCAACTGTACCTACCTGACCCTGGGGGACCCCTGAGTCTATGCCCAGAACCTCAACTCTGCCAGTCGAGTACTTACCCTTAAACCGATAACTCTATTTTCCTCATAGGGTAACATTGACTGGCTTTTTCCTGAAATTTCTTCTAAGTGTGGACTTTTCAAATCTTAAAATATTCACCAAAAATCAGCCGAGTAACGAAAACGAAATGACTCACCTGCTCTTAGGTGAGCTCCCAGTGCTGGATCTTGGTGCCCACCACTGACTCTGAAAAATACTTACAACTGTACTTACCCGTAACCCAATTTTCTTCCATAGGAAATCATTGACTGTTTTTCTGTGAAATTTCTTCTGTCAATTTCTGCAATCTTTAAATATTCTTTAAAAATCGTAAAATATCTGAAAACGTAATTACTTACCTGTTTTGGATAAAGGTCCCAGTACTGAGTCTAGGCACCCAGTACTGGATTACAAAAGTAACGAGAACATACTGTACCTGCAACTTGAATTTTCTTCCATAGGGAATCATTGACTGTTTTCTCTGAAATATTTTCTAAGTGTCAACTTTTAAAATAGCTAAATATTGTTTAAAAATCATCACAGTAATTAAGTAGACTGTCATCACTTGATTCTAAGTACTGACCCAGGACTGAATCTAGGATCCAGTCCTGGAATTCCAAAAGTAATCCTAAAAGTAATCTGTTGCAAATAACTTGAAATATCCATTGAACTCAATGCATTGTTGTGTTTAAAATAGAGTTGCCTATTGCAACCACTTGTAACTGTTTACAAAAGTCAATTGCATATTGCAAAAGTATTTATATAAAACATCTCATTCTGAGAAAGTATATTTTAAATGCAATTGTTGGTTCTAAAAGAAAACAAGCATATATTTTTTATATATAAACCATTGGCCTAGAGTTCAGTTATTGAGTGTGTGAGACCATTTGCTGACGGAGTGTGTACAACAAATGCTTTACACTGTCCTCTGATACTGCCTTACTGCTCGACCAAGCTACCACTTTAGAGAGTAAGGTTATATCTAACTTTAGCCTCTGTCAAACCCTTGGGGACTGTGGACTCTGTACACCCTGTACCTATTAAGGAACAGTATATACAGAGCCAGTTTCTCACACTTACCCTGGCCCAAGTAATATCTGCCCTGGATCTAGGATGCTAGATGGTGGATTTGAACCTGCAGGATGCCTACATGCGTATCCTCATCTGCAGGCCCACAGGCTCTACCTGCTGTTCAAGGTGGCCACAAGCATTTGCAGTTTGTCGTGCCCCCTTTTGGCCTCACCAGTGCCCTCACATGTTCTCGAAGGTGATGGCGGTGTCCTTGAGATTGCAACCTTCAGAGATATGAGTCTGCCCCTACCTCAACAACTAGCTGTTGAAGGCTGGCTTGCCACAGCCAGTCACGGAAAACCTCTACAAAAATGCGAACTTCCTAACATCATTGAGGTTCACTATCAACATTCCAGAGTCACACCTTACTCCTTCTCAGAGGCTTCCTTTCATTGTAGCCATCTTGGATATTGTACACTTCTGGGACTTTCAGCTGGAACAAGTCCAGGACATTTGCGCTATGACTCCAGTGATTCAGCCTCAGTCCTTGGCCTCAGTGAGGATGGCTCCTAGGCTTCTTGGCCTTTTGGCCTCCTGCATCATGGTTGCCAATAACCAGGTGGCACATGTGGGCTTGCAGTGGGGTCGGAAATCTCAGTGGGCCAAGTACCAAGGAACCTGTCAGACTCTATCCAGGTTTCAGATAAAACTGCAAAAGATCTGGTGGTGTCTGCTCAACTTCAATTGGACCTGCGGCAGACCCCTCTTACTACCCCATGCAGAATTACCAGTGATGACATTACTGCTACACTGGGTTATCAGAGAGAGTTGGAGATCAGAGGACTCTATCTCCAGTGGGGACTTGCCTCCTCATCAACCTGATGTAGTTCCAGGCATTTTGCTTGGTGTTAAAAGCCTCCCTGCCATTAATCGAGGTGTGGATGGTCCATGTCCTCACTGACAATACCACCACCATGTGGTGTTGTAACCAGAAGGGGAGTGGGGTACTGTTGCAGGGGGCCATACAACTCTTGACTTGGTGAATCGTCAGGGCGTTTTTCTGCTTGTACACCACCTAGCTAGATATTTGAACGCTGGACAGGCAAGCTCAGCAGCAGCAGAATGGCAGCTACATCCTGAGGTGGCGCAGGGTGTCTTCTAGAAATGGGGAAACGCCTGGTTCGATTTCTCTGCTACTGTTGAGAACGTATAGCTTTAACACTTTTGCATATTGGAGTTCCCAATAAATCTATTTCTTGGACAGACATTCCTCAAAGAGTGGAGCACATGACCCCCGCTGCTACCTCTCCTGCTGTGAGTTCTGTAGAAGATCAAGAACGACCATGCCCAAGCCATCCTAATGACCACGGATTAGGCCAGGACAGTGTGATACTCATAACTTCTGGGCAAGAAGAATAATACCCCAGGTACCCTAGGAATAAAACATAGAGTTTGGGTATACCTGTAGGTATTTTTAATACATCACCCATCTGGTTCCCTGCATAACCAGTCAATACTTCAATCACTCATGGCATTTGTAAAGCGCACTACTTACCCGTGAGGGTCTCAAGGCGCTAAGAGGTGGGGAGTGCTGCTACTGTTCCAAAAGCCAGGTTTTGAGGAGTTTTCTGAAGGTCAGTAGGTCTTGGGTCTGCCGTAGGTGGATGGGGAGGGTGCTCCATGTCTTGGCGGCGAGGTGGGAGAATGATCTGACGCCGGCTGTCACTCTTCAGATGCGGGGGACGGTGGCTAGGGCGCGGCGGCGGAGCAGAGCTGGCGGGTGGGGGTGTAGAAGCCGAGTCGGCTGTTAAGGTACGCTGGTCCGGTGTTGTGGAGTGCCTTGTGTGCGTGGGTGAGGAGCTTGAAGGTTATCCTCTTGTTGACGGGAGCCAGTGCAGGTCTCAGGTGGGATGTGATGTGGCTGCGGCAAGGGATATCGAGGATCAGGCGTGCGGAGGCGTTCTGGATGCGCTGGAGCCGTTTCAGTAGTTTGGCCGAGGCTCCTGTGTAGAGGGCGTTTCTGTAGTCCAGTCTGCTGCTGACGAGGGCCTGGGTGACTGTCCTTCTCGTTTCGGTGGGGATCCACTTGTAGATCCTTCGGAGCATGCGGAGGGTGTTGAAGCAGGAGGAAGAGATGGCGTTGACCTGCTTCGTTATGGAGAGGGTGGAGTCGAGGATGACTCCTAGGTTGCGTGCGTGGTCAGTGGGTGTTGGAGCTGTTCTTAGTGCGGTCGGCCACCAGGAGTCGTCCCAGGCCGAGGGAGTGGATCTGAGGATGAGGACCTCCGTCTTGTCCGAGTTCAGCTTCAGTCGGCTGTTCCTCATCCATTCGGCGACGGCCTTCATTCCTTCGTGGAGGTTGGTTTTGGCGGTGTGGGGGTCCATGGTGAGGGAGAGGATCAGCTGGGTGTCATGGACGTAGGAGATGATGTTGAGGTCGTGCAGTCGGGCGACGTGGGCGAGCGGTGCCCTGTAGATGTTGAACAGCGTTGGGCTGAGGGATGAGCCATGGGGTACGCCACAGATGATCTCTGTGGCTTCGGAGCGGAAGGGGGGGGAGGCGGACGCTCTGTGTTCTGCCGGAGAGAAAGGAGGTGGTCCATTCCAGGGCCTTCTCTTGGATCCCGGCGTCGTGGAGGCGTGTTCATCGTGTGCGGTGGCAGACCGTGTCGAAGGATGCTGATAAGTCCAGGAGGATGAGGGCTGCGGTTTCTCAGTTGTCTAGCAGGGCCCTGATGTCATCGGTGGCGGCGATGAGTGCAGTTTCGGTGCTGTGGTTGCTGCGGAACCCGGACTGGGACGGGTCCAGGATGCTGTTCTCCTCGAGGTAGCTGGTCAGTTATTTGTTGACGGCCTTCTCGATGACCTTCACCGGGAACGGGAGCAGGGAGATGGGTCGGAAGTTCTTGAGGTCCTTGGGGTCCGCCTTGGGATTCTTGAGTAAGGCGTTGATACTTTATATAAGAACTTCCATAATATCTTTGGTTGAGTCTGCCCAGGTAGTACCATCTTACCTGGGTGTGGAAAGACGCCAATGATGAAGCATGTCACTATTAGTGAGTGAGGCGTCTTCTCCAATATCTTTGGATATTCCAACACTCAGAGTGATTATGTATTAGGACAAATCATTTTCTCGGGACCCCCGGTGTAAATCTGAGCTCGAAAATCTGTATATCCTTTTGGAGAACAGAAACAGAAGTTGCCTTTTGTGATATTATCATTCTACTGACTCATCACCTGGGGAGGTACTACTTTGGTATCTATTTTAATAGTGAGCAATCTGCTGTTAGAAGTATCCATCAGAAGAAGTTACTTACCTTAGATAGCACACTTGCTGGTGGATAATCTATCTAACCCCAGATTCCTCAGTGCCCTCCCACCTCCCCATTCTGTGGAATGGACTCTTATCCATTTTAAAAGGTCCAAATTTAGAGATCTACACACTAACGAACAATTATTTTTGGTTCTTCTTGTCCGAGGGTGTGGGCTCCAGTCATCACTTTCAGGGCGGAGCAGAGTTGGTGCAGAACCGCATGATCCCACCTACTTCTGGCATCTCGGAATATTGTAAAGGAGAGGAATCTGCAATTAGATCAAATATCGACCAGAAAGAGTGTTACAGAAGGTAACTAACTTGTTCTTCTATGCGCCCTTCACCATCACATTGGAGAAGGGGAGAGGTAACACTTTTCTAGCAAACTCTGTATTTCTGCATAAAGGGACGTGCTTTCATCATACCGATGAATATTGTCCTAGTCTACCCATATTGGAAGCCCTATTTACAGTCCTTTAGGAATTAAAGTTGTGATTGTAGTTTTAGCATGGCTGGATCGCACATGTTTTAAAGTCCTCTAGGGATTTCTCCCAATTCCTTAAGTTCCTTAACCAACCTCTTCAGGCCAGTCACCATGGCTCTAACTCCATTCAGACTTTCCATAGTGTTAGAGAATCACAAGTCAGAACTGGTAAAAGAGAACTTTTTCCTCAGTGAAAGCTGCAGTGTGTTGTAACTTTCAGCGAACAATTACAATCAGGGCCACGTTTTTCCGTTAATTCTCAGTCTCCCACAACACTTTCACCGGCTCACCCTTCTTGGGGCAAAAAGAATCCTTTTTATATTTTCTACTTTTCCCCTGCTCCTCTTTTTGTGTGTGTGTGTCGGGGTGTGATAGAAAAGTTTGTGGCTGTTTATAAAAATAAGAAATGGCTAAGTGCCCGCCCACTCTAAATCAGGCAGGTGGACACATGGCTAAACCTTGGATGTCCTTTACTCTGTCGGGCTATCAGAGGGGAATTTAGGCAGCAGAGATGGAATAGTCTCCACCGTCCACATACCGATGGTCCACTCATCTGTATATGGGTCAGGCAGACCTTCTGGTTGGTGGAAAGGAAACTGTCGCTGTTGGAACAGAGTAACTTTTCTGCCAACATTTAAATCAGTTAGTTTTGTTAGGCGTGAAAAGATCCCTATCATATCAGATATTTCCAGCCATAAAAAGAAGTCAGGAAGGAAGTAGGTTTGTTTGACTTCAAACCAGACACCTGGGGGGGGGGGGGGGCTAGTAAACCTGGCAGCAGTATGGCTGCCATTTGCGGAGGCTCTGCGTGCAGGACAGCAAATCCGCCAATTATCCGGCACATGTGGCAGGCATTGGTACAACACAACTGAGTTGGGGAACCCAGACACCAACGGGTACTCGAATGATCCTGCCCATGTAAGGCACAGTGCTCAAAAAGCCTGGAGACCGAGATAGGCCGGCGACCATAGAGCAGAGACGTGGCCCGGCCGATACCTGAGATGCTGCGGCGCAACCTGTATAAAGGAAAGTGAACAGGAGGTCTACATTTGCCGTTTGCGAGGGTTGAAGTGCGTGCCCCCAACCCCTAGTGGAGCAAGGGCCTTGTCTGGGTCAACGTGATCTGTGGTGTGGCAGAGCAACGGAAGATGACTTCAGGGAATAACAGAGGGCTCTGGAGAAGAGGGCTGCCCGAAGCACCCATTGGCCGCCGCAGAAGAAGGTAAGAGCACTGTGGGCCGTCACTGGGATGCAACCGAAAGTGCCAAGAATTCCAGCCGGGTCAAAGAGGCCGCGAGTCTACCCAGGCAACCGAACAGGCACTCATCCACAGTGGCTGTAGCATGGTGCGGAGAGACAACCTTGACGGCTACCTATAAACAAGGACTGGGAAGTGGACCAGGCGCACTAGCCCATAAAGACCACCATACCCTGGTCCCCAGGTTGCATCAGGGCACTCCACTAACAAGACCCCTGGAGACTGAGCCTGGCTGGTGAAGGGGGGGTCCCCTTTGCCCCCCTTGAGGCCCTGTGAACCGTTCTACTCGTGATTGGCCAGGAGCCAGGGAAGACGGATTCAGGACCAGCAGGCAACTCTTTGGACTTGGACGTCCGCTTAGCTGATCAGTGGAGGCGCCTCAAGACCAGGAGCTTTAGGGGAGAAGAGAGCACTGCCCGCTGTAGATAGGGCTAAGCCGGTAGAATGGGGAAATCCAATACCAGGCAATCAAATCTGGTTTTTGAACAATGGAAGCCTCCCAAGGGCTCAATAACTATGGAGGACAGCCAGCAAGAAACAGAACCGTGCGGCACGACCCCCCTGAACCAGACATTTGAGAAATGTTCAGGGATCTCAAACAGTCCCTCACAGCTATTGATAATAACATTGACTCTAGCAGACAGATTTGACCGTCTAAAGGAGAAGGTGACAAGTCACGATAAACTTATCGGGCAGGTCGAACAACGCACCTCCATGCTGGAGGACGAGAGTGGGGTAAAACTCCTCAGCATGGAAAAGGTGCTGGAGGTGGTCAGAAATAAGAATGAGGACTTGGAATCCAGGTCCCTACGCAACCACCTGCGGATTGTGGGGGTTCAGCAAAGGAATCCACCGCAATGGCTTGAGTGGAATACTATATAGAAGAAATGCTGAGGACTCTCTTTGGGGACTCGCTGTCACCCGTATGCATTGTGGTAAGAGCACACAGATCGCTGGGCCCCAGACTACTGCTTGGCAAGCCTGCCAGACCAATTATCGCACGACTATTACATTATCGGGACTAAGACAGGGTGCTAAGGCCATAAAGAGACCAACAGAATGTTGTGTACCAAGGGAACACTGTATCCTTTAATCACGATTTCACTTTAGTGGTGCATGCGGCCAGAAGATAATTCTTGGCTGTTAAATGCTCTTTACAGAAACTGGATGTCAAACACTCCCTACTATACCTGGCGAAGCTGCACATATTCCATGCTGGAAGGACCTTGTACTTCACGGACCCGAAGAGTGCAGCTGAATTCGTGAGAGAACTTCGTCCGGCCTGGCAAACATCACGATCTGAAAAAGACTCGGAGGAGAGGGGCCACACCAGTGGCAATGATTATGGGGAACGCTATCGCTCTATGAATGGTTGTCAGTGACAGCCTCTCCATGGCAATAAGAGTTGAACTGCAGGAATGTAACTACCCTCTCTTTTCAATCGAATGTTAGCTAATGTGTGTTGATGCCGCTTCACTGGAATGAAGCGTACTTGCTTAGTTGCGCAAATTCTATCCAACCACCCAGCTACTCCCAGCTGGGACGTGCCAGGCGCCTAGTTGCTCCCCTCCAGGGATGATTCCTATTCTCAGTTTGATTAAAGGCCTTAGTTGGCATAACATGCAACAAATTGACAGTGAAACCCTACGGCAACTAGCACCTAACCTGATATACCCAAAATAATGATAGAGGGAACTATCCCAAATTTGTGTGCACACGGTCTAAGCACCCACTGTCAAGGTGCAGTCCTCAACTGGACTTGACAATGATAAACATAAAGGAGCAATCGGTGCACCACCGCATAACCAATTAAACAAAGTACAAGGTCTGTGTCCAGAGTTGTATTCTCCAAATCTTCTTTTTTTTTATTAACCACAATTGATTTGAACGTGACATGCAACATGTAGAGTAGACCAGCTAACGCGTTTCGTCCAGTACAATGGACTTCTTCAGGGCATATGCGGAGTCGTCCTACATATGGCACCGTTATATCTAAGGCAAAATGCAAGTAGTCAAAGTATTTCATGAAACTGGGAACGGGACAGATGAGTCACCCTGTATAAAAACATAGAACTGTTGTAGACAGCTATGTTCTAATTACAAATGCAAATAGTATGCGGTGCATCAAGATTCAGTAATACGCTGGGCCACACACAATTAAGGTGGCCAAAGACAGAAAGACTCATCAGCTCAGTACCGTGATACGTGCTGGAGCAGTGTGTCCATCGGGATTCTCCTTTCCGGTATGCAGACAAAGAAAAACAAGAAAAGTTGGCATCTTGGTATACTGGGGGATATTATTCAGTCTGTTTGGGGGGCTGGTGTGGGTGGGCTTTGGTTTTACTAGGGTTGTTTTTGATGATGAATTCTAAATGTGAAGTCCCTTCTTCCCCTCTTCTCCCACCCACCGGCCTCTCCCCATCTACTGCCCTGCAGAGGGCACCCCCGATAGAGGGGAAGTATTTGCAGCTGAATGACCAGATGACCAGATGCAGGATAAAACAAGATGACTAGATTGAAGTGTATTACGTGGAATTTCGGTGGCCTGAATGATGAGCGCAGAGTGAGATTGGCCACCGCATATCTAGATCGGCGTGAGCGTGTAGTTGAAAAGCATGTAGCGTGCTACTCAAATTACACGCATGGGGTGGCCATACTCATAAGGAAGGGACTCCCTAGTATCTATGATCCGGATTTATTTGCAGAGATCTGGAGGCTTGCGGACAATCTCGGTCTGGGTGCGATACTGTGGACAGGGGACTAGAATGTAGTACTTAACTCTAGAAAAAACAGATCAGACAATTCCCGCCATCCCCATCCTAGTGCAGCAGCACAATTACATTCCATTATGAGCGATAATAATCTGGTAAGCGTCTGGTGGTGCAGAAACCCCAACAGTAAACAGGGCACCTGTGTGCCCTCGGCTGGGCCTACCTGGTTGTAAATTGTCTATTGGCAGACTTCCCGCGATGCAATAGCTTGTGTCGCTGCAGCGGCGCACCTTTCCTGGACGATGTCTGATCATTCCCTGGTGCTGATCGCACTGGACCTACCTGAGTACCTGACCAGAACATTCAGCTCGAGTCTCCCGCCTGGAGCTTTACGCGACCGTTTTTCTGGGAAACTATTAGAAAGGCAATAATTGAATGTTTCGTGCTCAACAAGGGCACAGTTGACTCTCCCTCGACCTAATGGGAAGTGTTTTTCAATACTAAAAATGAGGACTCGCTGCGATGAATCAGAGAGAAAATACGTGATTTCGAGAAGGCTGCCACACATGAAATCCAGTATCTCAGTAGGGAGACTAGGGCCTAAAAATATGGAGAGGGAGACTTCGCAGGCAAGACACTGGCAGGCCTCCCAGGAAGCCTTAGGCCAGCGACTACGTATCAGAACTACGTACTTCTGAGAATGATCTGACACTGGGACAGGCACCTGTTCAGTCACAAATGAATTCCTTCTATTTGTCCTTCTACAGTACACAACAAGTGACGTCTCCTCCTGAACTAGAGGAACTCTTTGACTCCATACAACTGCTGTGTCTGGAGGGTGGTCATAGATCCTACCTGGATGAGCCATTCACGGAGGAAGAGCTGGTCAGAACTATTCAGGCTCTGCCAGATGGCAAAACCTATCAGTATCATTTTACAAGGAATAGGTCGCACTACTAGCCCCACACCTCATAAATATGTACGAAGAATCCATAGAACGAGGGATGCTCCCCCGCTCGCTTAGAGAACCAACCATTATCACAATCCTGAAACCGGATTAAGACCCCCCAGAGGTGCGATTCATACAGGTCGTTATCCATAATTAATTTGGACAATAAGATACTGGCTCACCTATAGCATCAAAGGCTCCTTCCATTGCTGCCTCTGGTTGGTACTACAACCAGATCAGGGTGGCTTCGTTCCAGGTAGAGCCACCGTGCATAATTTACGTACACTCTTTGCCACAATACAGGAGGTGGCCCCGACGCTGCAAGCGGTGTCGATTTTCTTAGATACCACCAAAGTGTTTGATTTGCTAGAGTAGCCATACCTCTTCACGCTTCATGCCCGCATAGGGCTCAGCGCTAAATTCATTAAATTTATTACCCTCATGTATTCCTGCCTTTGCGCACGGATGAGGGTTAATGGCATGTTATCCCCTCCATTTCCAATCTCCTGCGGCATGGCCTGATATCACCTCCATTTCCTGTCTCCCACGGCATGCTTCAGGGGTGCCCTCTGCCGTCCCTACTTTTCGCCATAGCCATGGAGCCCAACTCCACTCCCCTGAGCCCTCAGAACAATGCGGCCTGGGACACCTTTCCCCCACTCAGTGAACAAGACATCAAAAAGATTCTCCTGAATATCAACCTTTCCAACCACTTCAGTGACCCGTTACCCCCATCCATTTTCAAGGAAATCAAGAATGCACTCATCCCTACCTGGACAAGGATTGTAAATGCGTCTCTTTCACAAGGCACAATCCCAGATTGCCTAAAAGCAGCTCAAGTATCCCCTATACTAAAAAAACCTAACGCTGATAGGACAGATCTCAATAATTTCCGACCTATCTCCAACATCCCCACCCTTGCGAAACTCCTTGAAAATGCGTTCAATCCCAACTCTGTGCTCACATTGAGAACTACCAGCTCTTAGACCAGCATCAATCCGGCTTTCGGACGGGGCACAGCACTGAATCGGCCCTCATTCATGTTATGGATGACATTCTAAAGATTTTCGATCAAAACGAATCCTGCCTCCTGATCCTCCTTGCGGTACAAAAGGGGGTGGTGATGGACAGAGCATCAGAACCAATCAAACACTCACACCCAGTCAACAGATCTGGGTTTGATCCATCACCGTTCTTTAGCCCACTCTGCCACCCCAGTTCAGACATGGCCATATGCAAATCAGTCTGACCCTGTGCCTCATGGGAACAGTACAGCCCGAACTGCCAAGCCATGCCTTCCCTGGACCGGAAACAAGCTTCCTAGGACCGGTTTCTGGCATTTCAGCCGTCTTCAGCCAGGCTTGCTTGAATCCAGTGGCAAAGTGAGCAAGGGACTCACGTCTGAGCATACCCTGCCAACTTATGGCGAACAAAGCGGTACAAAAGGGGGTGGTGATGGACAGAGCATCAGAACCAATCAAACACTCACACCCAGTCAACAGATCTGGGTTTGATCCATCACCGTTCTTTAGCCCACTCTGCCACCCCAGTTCAGACATGGCCATATGCAAATCAGTCTGACCCTGTGCCTCATGGGAACAGTACAGCCCGAACTGCCAAGCCATGCCTTCCCTGGACCGGAAACAAGCTTCCTAGGACCGGTTTCTGGCATTTCAGCCGTCTTCAGCCAGGCTTGCTTGAATCCAGTGGCAAAGTGAGCAAGGGACTCACGTCTGAGCATACCCTGCCAACTTATGGCGAACAAAGCGGTACAAAAGGGGGTGGTGATGGACAGAGCATCAGAACCAATCAAACACTCACACCCAGTCAACAGATCTGGGTTTGATCCATCACCGTTCTTTAGCCCACTCTGCCACCCCAGTTCAGACATGGCCATATGCAAATCAGTCTGACCCTGTGCCTCATGGGAACAGTACTGCCCGAACTGCCAAGCCATGCCTTCCCTGGACCGGAAACAAGCTTCCTAGGACCGGTTTCTGGCATTTCAGCCGTCTTCAGCCAGGCTTGCTTGAATCCAGTGGCAAAGTGAGCAAGGGACTCACCTCTGAGCATACCCTGCCAACTTATGGCGAACAAAGCGGTACAAAAGGGGGTGGTGATGGACAGAGCATCAGAACCAATCAAACACTCACACCCAGTCAACAGATCTGGGTTTGATCCATCACCGTTCTTTAGCCCACTCTGCCACCCCAGTTCAGACATGGCCATATGCAAATCAGTCTGACCCTGTGCCTCATGGGAACAGTACAGCCCGAACTGCCAAGCCATGCCTTCCCTGGACCGGAAACAAGCTTCCTAGGACTGGTTTCTGGCATTTCAGCCGTCTTCAGCCAGGCTTGCTTGAATCCAGTGGCAAAGTGAGCAAGGGACTCACGTCTGAGCATACCCTGCCAACTTATGGCGAACAAAGCGGTACAAAAGGGGGTGGTGATGGACAGAGCATCAGAACCAATCAAACACTCACACCCAGTCAACAGATCTGGGTTTGATCCATCACCCTTTTGTACCATCCTGATCCTCCTTGACCTTTCCTCTGCTTTTGACACGGTCAATCATGATAACCTCCTAGCCATTCTGCAAAACAGGATGGGTTTTGGTGATCAGGTGCTACAGTGGTTCTCGTCCTTCCTCCATCACAGATCGCAAAGAGTCAAGGCAAATCACTCTCTCTCCCAGCCCTCGCCTGTTCTCATGGGGGTCCCCCAAGGATCTGCTTTATCTCCTATCCTCTTCAACCTTTTCTTAGAACCATTAGCTAACTCACTTAACTCCATGGATATTCATTTCCACATGTATGCCGACGACACGCAACTCTATTTGAAAATCTCATCCTCGGAAAACATCATATCACTCAACACCACCCTAACGTATACTCCAAACTGGTTAACTGAGAACCATCTCCTGCTCAACACCTCAAAAACAGAATTCCTGCTCGTCTCCCCTCAGAATTACACCCCCAATCTCGACCTCTGGCTGAGCCACCTCACTGCTTTCAACTGCACTCCGTTCATCGTAGACTCAGCCAAATCTCTAGGAGTCACCATGGACAAGAATCTGAATATGAAAAATCATATCAGCAATACATGTAAAGGAGAAAACTTGATAAGGACACTCAGAAATATCAAACCTTTCCTTCCACTTAAGGATTTCAGGCAGGTGGTTCAAGCGCTTGTCCTACCGAGGCTTGATTACGGTAGTGCTACCCTCTGTGGCCTGCCCAAATACACCCTGGCTCTGCTAAGGGCTTCACTGAATGCTGCTGCTAGACTGATTTCAGGCACCAAACGCAATGAGCGCATATCGCCAGTCCTAAAAACTCTAAATTGGCTCCCCTACGAAGCACGAATCCAGCTAAAAATTGCCACTATGACGCACAAAGCTATCCATTTCAAGACGCCCAGGTACCTGGCACAAAAACTTGAACTATCTTGTGGTGTAAGAGCCTCTACCTTACTCTTGAAACCACCTATCCTTAACAAAAAGAGAACCTGTCACAGAGCCTTCTGATGCGCGGCTCCAAAGATATGGAACTCTCTTCCGCCAGAAATACGCAGAATTTCCAGAACAACGGTGTTCAAACTGGAAGTTAAAAGATTCCTGATGAATAAACTCCATCAGTAATTGGGCTAGCCCCTTTGCCCCCGTTGTCATTGTTCCTACTTCCACTGTTTCAATATTTACTACTACACTTTTTTTTATTTTGATATACTGTGTCCCTCTGTCATTACACTGTATTTTGTTTAACATAACTTCCATTTGAATTTCCGTGCACCTTATGATCATTTTGTTTTTAACTTGTTGTTGTTTACATTATTATCCTTCTAGTTCTGGTTTGATTGTAAAGCGCTCTGATATCCCTTGGGATCTTGTTCGCGCTAGATAAAACTTCATAACTAAATTAAGGAACTGTGGTGCTCCAACTATGGTCGACTGATGGACTGGTTGGAGAATTGCTTAAAGGGCTGGATGAGAATGCTGCTGTCTCTGATGGGTCAGCTTGCCAGAGCAAAAATGGTAGTGAGACCCAAATTGCTTTATCTCTTTACCAATCTTCCCCCCCCCCCCCCCCCCCCCCCCCACTTAACAACAGTTTCAGGCGAAGATTGCAATCAAATATGATCTGATTGGCATAAGCTGGGAAACAACCCAGAGTCTATATTGGAAAAAGAACGGTTGCACCGGGTAAAGTGCCGTTTTACAATACCATAGAAATGACGCAGCTCTGGACTTACATCTATATAATATAACACACAATGTGAATTAATAATAATCTTTTTTATTTTGTTTTAAAAAATATCATTTTTTCTTTTATGTTAATCTTTTTATAGTTTTATCTAGGGTCGTGGACCAGGGTCAAAACGGACTCGATAATTCTCGCCTCGGTACCTACTCTAACCAGGAACACACTCGGCAACTCTGGGCATTAAGCTTGCCTCATCTCTACAACGGCCCCCCACAGACGCCGGAGATGCCTGGTTTCACCTTGGAGATACCCAGAAAGGGACCATCTCACAGGGATAGCCAGGACGGGTTCCCCAGCGGTCTACAGCGCCGGGACGCCCCGTTGCTGGGGTAGCTGTGCGCTTTACAAGTCTACAACATTTACATTTACATTTACATTTACATCTTCCTTTTCTCATCTATAAACGATCAAATATTTGTGCAAATTCAATTCAAACAATCTTTTTCAATACATAGATAAATTGACATTACAATTTGTGTTACATTAATTTGATCACAATATGATGTGGAATCAACAATTCTAACAACACACTATATTTTTCACATATGTTGTTATCAGACCACAATTTACAATAATGGCAATGATTTGAGGAATACCACCAACGCGTTTCGGCAAATGCCTTCTTCAGAATTTTCTTTACCAGTGAATACTACAAAATAAAAATTCAAAAATTAAATACAAATAACAGTTGTCATCCAGAGCTTGTGGTGCGCCAAATCAAGATGATATATATATATATATATATATATATATATATATATATATATATATATATACATAGAACAATCAAATAATAATCCTGAAAATGAGTTCTAGGATAATTAAAATCGAACAACACTATCTGCAGTCATTGTGATTAATGTGACAATGCATTCTTCCTTAGAGTGATGTCTAATATTGTTTATTCATTCGTGTACATTTCCTATTCAAATATGGAGAGACAGTCAGTGAGGTAAGAGTGAATAACTAGCTAAATTCTTACATTAAGTCACCCCAATTTCATTTAAGGTGTTTGTCCAAATGACTATCTAATTTTGGTCCATAAGCTAACAATTCTTTTTACTTTTAGAATATAAAACATTTCTCATTTGTATTATCAGTATATCGTTATGATCTAATGCTATATACTGTATTTGGATATGAATCTCTATATTTCCTTATAATCACATATTGTGGGGTACCTGTTACTAAAAGTAGATATTTCGTCATTATTTCCACTGTTGTTCAGGATACACGAATGAATCCAACGTATTTATTTATCTGAAAGGCATAGGTTACAATATATAGAGCTACTGTTTTCTTAAGCATTCATATTACCACACTATTTATAAGTACTAACACTTTTATTCTTTATTACTTACTCTAGGATTCTTTATATGCCATCTGTTGAATTATCTTATCTAATTGTAGATATCACCAGCATGAAGTATCTATATGTGTATCTTTCCTAAAATGTTAATACATTAGTAATTAATTTACTCATTTTTAATCTTTATAATTTACTATGATAAATCCTATAGATATTATACAGATTCGATTGTACCCACCTATCTTGCACAGGACCATATTGGTTACAATATCCACCAAATGTATCAATCCGTTTGGCAAAAATTGTAGAGTCCTATATATACAAATAAGAAAACATGTATAGAGACCTATGTTCACACCTAGATGTTTTTGTATATAACTCAACATTGCTTTCATTACAATAACTAAAAAATAAAAATTAGATATGCATTTACCTAAGATTTCATATGTAGCCGTTTACTTTTCCTCTTCTGGTATTTGCTTTTTGGTTTTTAATCAGCATACTCTTTTTCCATAAAAACAACCCGGAGCCTCCTGGGAAACCCTTACATTTCCTTTTGAGCAGGAAGGCTCTAGTGCACCTGACTTTGATCAATACTATTGTTGTGCTCAGGTCCCATTTGAATTCCACTGGGCGTTCCCAACGCAGTTTATGGCACACACCGAGCCTGAACACGACCAAGTAGCACCATACCCGTTGCACGTGCCGCTGTATAGAGCGCAGCCTTGGCCGCGCTCCAGTGTGGATGCGGTGGGATGCACAGTGTTGGCATGGCATGAGCTGCGCTGCAGAGCGCGGCTGGATGTGCTATACACCGCCCTCTGTCCCTCTACCCCTCTACCCAGACACCCTGCATTGCCTTTCCTAGCAGATGCAGATCCCTGCGCTCGACTGAGGAAACTCCAGCTAAACAAGATGGGCAACGCATTCCCAGAGAGGAACTTCATAGGGCTGGCTGTATTAGAAACAAGCATTGGCATAGCCAATAGGTCTCGCTTTTGGGACCTTATAAGCATTTAGTTATGCAGCACAATATCCTTGGTACAACAACATCAACTGTTGCATGGCGAAACATTTATAAGGTCCCAAAGACGAGACCAATTGGCTATGCCAATGCTTGTTTATTTTTACAAATTAAACATTGCTACAAGTACACATCTACACACAACAAGCAAGGCTAAGTCCTAGAGAGGAAACAAAGAACCAATCCATGCTTACAGCCTGAACGGCAGCAAACACACTCGGCTTCAGCGCTCTACCTACAGAGTTAAAATACTGTGTCCAGTACAAGAGACGCTGGGCTTCGAGGCCTTTGAGGTGAAGGACGGCCTTGGTGCGAACAAAACAAAACTGAAACTGGAAGGCAGGACAAAATCTCGCAAGTGTAAGGAAAGGCGCATGAAAAAAGATGGGACGGAAGAAAGAACGGGTGACAGGAGGAAAAGAAGAAGGAATAAGGGAAGGATTGCAGGTGAGGTAAAAAGGAAGGCAGGTGAGGGAAGAAGGAAGAGGGAATATAGAAAAGACAGATGGAAGAAAGGACAGACAGAAGGAAGGAAAAAGTGAAGGATGGAATAATGGAAGAGAGGCAGGAAAGAAAGGTGGGAAGCAAGGGAGCAGGTAAAGAAGAAAGAATGGAAAGTCCGGGATCCTGGGGCAAAAGATGGAGCGGACGCGGGATACCATGGAGGGACAAATAGAATGAGGGAAGGAACGACAGGGAACGTGAGAAGGAAAGGGAGGGATGTAAAAAAGGTAGGGCAGAAGGAAACATGGAAGGATGGACGGAAGAGGGAAGGTAGGGCAGAGCAGACCGGGGAGGGGGAAAGAAGGAAGGTGGGCGGACAGGGAAATAACCTAGGGAGGGACAGAGAAAGGGGGCAAAGAGGGAAGGAATAAAATGAATAAGAAAATAATGGGGCAAGAGAAAGAAGGAAAAAGAAAAGGACAAGGGAATTAAGAAGGCGAAGGTGAAAGAACAAAGAAACAAAACGCAGGGGTGAAGATGCAGTTAGGTACGGGGAGAGAAGGATGAAAGATAGGAAGAACTAGTGGCATATTCACGAAGAGCCGTCCAATATAGCTTCACATCTCTACACTCACAGCCCTGTCACCCTTTTATACATGTGTGCGAATTTATAAAATATATTGTCCTCTGATGCACCACGTATGGTAATTAGCCCACATTTTCCCTGCATGCGCTGGCTCAGGCGAGACCTAAAATTGTTTAGTTATCAGGCTTCTCCAAAGGGCACAGAAACATCAACAAAGGGAGTTAAAAAATAGCACAATCACAGCAAAAGGGTCAGACTCCTCAACAAATGACATGAAAGAAAGACTTTTCCAACCCACAAGAGGCAGAGTCCTCATCAAAATAAATGAAAGAAAGACGGGGCAGACATAAAGGGACAAAATCCTCAAAAATGAGCTGAAAAAAAAATAAACCTATGCTAAATGAGCAGAGTTCTCAGCAAATAAAATAAAAGAAGTACAAAGATACTCCTCGAATGACAGGGTGTCAAGACCTGTTAGAATGGGGGAAACTTTATGGCGTGAAGCTCTGGAAGGCCCATGGGTGCTGTCCCGAGTAGGAAGGAGGAAAGAAGACAAGGGAAGACGAGGCAGACACACGCCTTTAGCATTTGGTAGAGTCAGGCTGTGACACATCCACAGGAGTGCCAGGACACCGCCTGCAGTCCGAGTGCCTCAGGAGAACGTACACGAGGTGGAAGACACACACAGCACACGCACTGCCAGACAACAAGGTCGACACAGGAGAAGTGAGCCTGAGAATGCGGATGTGCGAGGGTCTGAGGAGGGGCAGATTAACAGACGTGAAGGATGCGAAGCTGGTGATGAATCTAGAGCGAGTACCAGGAGTCAGAACACCTCAAACAAAATGTTGACAAACACCATGGTAAATGTTTCTAGCCTCTGTTTAACCACTGCCTAGTGTGTGACCCGGAAATACTGTGTGACTTCAGTTTTAAAGAGCCAGACGACCTGGAATTGTTTATTGCCATATGTGCTCGTCTTGACCCTAAGGCCATAGTCCTTTTCTCCAAAGCCCAGGCCCCAGCCTCTTCTAAGAGTTCCCTTATGTGATCACAGTGCCATGTAAGTACGGATTATGTCTTGCCTCGTACAGTGTTTACACACCTGTGTATCACTTATGTGGACAACGATGTTCTTGCCACGGTGAGATGTGTGTAGTTGCCTTGCACCTTCTGTGTGTGTGCTTGGCGCCCCTATCTGCATCCCTGACACAGTCATTATCTAAGGAAACATGGCTTTGCCGAAAGGGAAGGTCCTCTGCAAAGGAAGGAGAAGTAAGATGAGTCCAGCAAACTGTGCAGGCCCTTCAAGAATGAAAGGAAACTCCTTATAACCCTTGTGAGGAAGAGTCCTCAGTAAGAGACAAAAGGGAGGCTGCTTCTTCCCGGCAGGCAGAGTCTTCAACAAAGGAAATGAAAGAAATACCGAGCTAGCCCTGCAGTGGCAGAATCTTCAACAAATGAAAAAGAGAGTTTTATTCAGTTATTTATTTAACAGTTTTATACAGTGCACCTGCACTCCACCACAGGAAGCATTTCGAAGTTGTACATAAAACATATTTGATTTAAATACATTATACGCGACCTGGATAGCAAGAAATAAGAAAAATACAAAGGTATGACAATTTGTAGAGAATGATGGAGCGCCACCATAGTGCTGTATGACCATTTAAGATTTTGGTTGCAAAATGTGCCTGTTAAGGGAAAAAAGAGAGGGCAGTGCTAGTTCAGGTAGCGCACGAAGGAATGCTTTTTAGATGGCTACTGAACATGAAAATGGCACGTCCTAAAATCAAAGCGCAGAGAGCTCCAGGCAGAGGTAAGTGCACCAGAGCAGTAGAGTTTTTGTCAGGAAGTGGGGATGAAGTGTCCGCTTACCCCTTTGTACGATCCGTGCGCCTGGAAGCAGTATGTCCAGCACGCTGGCGCTGGGTGTCTTACATTGGAGGGAAGGTCAGCGGTCATTGCAGAGTACTAGAGCTGGACTGAAATGGAGCCCACAGGGAGGGCATACGCAACACACTAGATGGAACTACGAGTCCTCTTCCAGATAAATGTGGTTGCTGGGTCTGACTTTCCTCGCGGTTCACCCATCGTCGCCAGGCAAGGCAATAATGCTAAAATACCTCTGCAGCCAGGATCTTGCTGCTTGGACAGTAAATTCTCTTTACAGAGATCCGTTGCCTCTTCAAGATGGATTGTGTTGACCCCTGGGTCACAGAACAGTATCTTGAAATCGTCTTGGTTATGAAAACGAACTTCGAACGTGAACTAATTCTGCACTGCTAAAACTGGGATTTCATTTACTAACGAGTTACAGCAATGCTCTAAACTTGTACTGTTTATGAGAATGTATTTTGAACTAATTGGTAAGTATTGGAACTAGAGTTTAATCTACAAGACGTATACACATTTTAAATGGTGTTTTTAGTGGAAATGTTTGCTTAGTGTCTTATTGTATATATTTGTTCACAAATACCATGAGTAAGGTATTAGAGTTTCAATAAGAACAGATCTTTGGCTGATTAAATAACAACAGGATATTAATGCAATCAGCTATCCTTGTAGTTCACAGAATTCATGTATGGACTACAATGCATGTCCAGAAGGGAGGGTGCATTGAAGGCACTTGAGCAGTTATATGAGGCACGAGGAGACATATACCTCATATGTTACTTTTAAAATGCTTCTTGTTTTCAGGATTTACCAGTTCCACATTGAACTATGGAAAGTTGGTAATACAGTGTAGCCATTCACCCATTGTAGTCACGTTTAATTCTCCAATTGACAAGATACTTAATATATTTATTTGCCTGGTTGAATTGTACTACATTGTGCAGACCTTATTGACCAGCCGAGTACTCTGAAGTTAGGAATGTTCCTCTACGGACAGTTTTCACTCCTGAGATCCCGTGTGCTGCAGAGACCAGCGGAATCCTACAGGGATTTCTTGCACAAATAAAATCAGGCTCGTTTTAAAAGAACAGAGTTCTCACCTGCCCCCTAAAAGTCAGCGCAGAACCCCAAAAAATCTAATACAATGAAGACCGCCTTAGGCATAAAGGGGCAGAGTCCTTATCAGAGGATACACAAAAGTGGCCAAGATAGTCTACAAGAGGCAGAATCATCAACAAAGGAAATAGAAACAAGCATTCGCCGCGCAAGAAGCAAGACGTGCGGCCGTGACCGGGAGTTGTGTGCGCTCATGCGCGCTAAAATAAAAATAAAATAAAAAAAACAAAATAATAAAAAGACTTTAAAGAAAAAGCGGACACCTAGAATGCAGAACTATGTTTACAAGTAAGTAACTCTTGCTTCTGCATTCTTAATTGATAGTGAAATGTTTTAGAGTAGGTTAGCAACCGTAATCCAATAAAATGCAGCCTCAAAAAATTAATGTTAAATGTCGAAAAATAGCCACTCCAAACACGGGCTGTGGGATCTCGTAGAAGGCAAGGATTCTTACTGCCAGAGTCGGTGTTATTCGAGCTTGGTCACTGTCAAGAAGCTACTTGAACCCTGTCTTGGTATGCACTTCAAAGTCCTACAAGGAATCAATGTCAAAGATTCTGTATGTGTCGAAGCATTGCTACTCTACGAAGACGCCTCAACCGTCAGTGCATTAGACGTCAGGACATTCAAAGCATCCTTTGTTGTTGAGGTAGTTGCCGTGTAGGTGCTCATCACTGATGCACAAATCAGCAATATCAAAGACTAAACTCTCCAGAAGAATGTATTCTTCAGAGTCTACACAGACAGTTTTCATACAGTTATTTTGATTCCACTGCACGATTATGACGCAGTAACAGTTCACTTTTTCTCTACCCCTTCACTCACAGATTGACTGTCACCTTGACTTGGACCCTGCTCAGCACTCTGATGCTTTTCGACTAGGTTTGCACTGTATAAATAGCACTTGGAGACAAACATGCATCTTGAAAATCGCATCCAAATCTGATGTAGTAGCATGCGGAATCTTTTTTGTTTTTTAATCCATTTGTTCGACTTCTTTAAATTTGCGATTGTTTAGTAATTTTTCTTGCCACCCTTTTTGAATGAGGATGTAGATGCATTTTCTTTATTGCAATGGCGGGTCCTATTCTATGGCCTTCTGAGAAGAAGTGTCTGTTTTTCTTGTTTTAGCAGGCGCAATTTAAAGGCAAGTTAGGTAGCCTCTAAACTGTTGATTTTCAAATGGACCAGTATTTGCACGTTATCAGTTATCTAACAATGGGTGGTAATGGCCGCCTGGGCACTTGCATGGCGCTGAGCAGTTTTGTGACGCACCTGCAAGCTTTTATAAAGGTAAATAAATCAAAGCATTGCTTTGAATTGTGCAAGCACCAGCCCAAAATCGTAATAAATAACAGCTGAAGTGTTCCTATGTAAGCCTAAGGCCTTCTCACTGAGGAGTACATTAATCATGGTTGTCTGCCCATACTTTCCAGAAGCATGACTGTATGGACACAGATGCTAGGGCAGATATAGCTTTAGGACATGCTACTTTTAAAAAGCTTTTGCTTACAACATAATTCTTTAATCTTAGTAGTTGCCATACTGTCCAAATTAGTCATATATAAGACACCGGGTTGGGGGGTGAAGTTGCTATTCTATTCGAATGCTTATGACAATCAATGAAGCTACTAAGGTGCAGAAAGAAACATAACTTGTAATCTTACTTCTCTTCCATGGGATACTCATCAATAGTCATAAGCACTGAATAGCCCCGCCCACGTGCCGGGACCCTGGAGCATATACAAAAATATAAATATATATTAATGTGTGTTTAACCAAATCTAAGGACTAGTCCTATGGAAACATACATCTATATATATATATATATATCAATCAATCAATCAATCAATCAATGACACTTATAAAGCGCGCTACATACCCGTAGGTCGCCAGTAGGTAGTTATAGTTAGGACCCTGTTTCCATAGGAAATCCGCAACATTCTATTTTGAATAACTTTGGCGCCGGTCGACGAATCCTCGCGAATTTCTCAAAATAGGTGGGGCGCTCCGCTCCGCTCCTACCCTGAAAGTCTCGGGGGGATTCGTCAAGCGGGGGCTGAGATAAAAGGGGGGTCCCAAAACGCGTTTTTCCCATGCATTTTTCCATAGGACCTTTAGACAGGGCTACAGCCCGAACGGCTGAACAGAATTACTAGAAATTTGGCAGAGAGGTAGTCCTCAGGTCAAGGAAGTGCCTTTTGTAGGTTTGGTGTAAATCTGTTCAGTAGATTCTGAGAAAATAGCCTTTAAATCAATATATATATCTGAGCCAGCTTACGGTGCGCTTACGGTACGCTTACCGTACGCGTACGGTGGCGTGTGCGAGCGCGATTCTGATTGGCTCTTAGATCTTAGTAAACATTCGAATCGGCCGAAACCAGGAAGCGGCGTCCGCCATTTTCTCTCTCGCACTGAGAGTGATTTAAAGCCCAAAAACATGTAAAGGGGCTGTTTCGACAGCTCCCACACACATAGGCATGGTGAGGGAGTCCCCAAAGATCCCCCAAGGCCAAAAACGGAATTTTTATTTTTTCGGTAATTTCGCCGATTACGCTTACCGTACGCGTACGGTAAAAAATTATAAAAAAAATCATCCACACTCTCTCCACCCCGTGTGCAATTGGAGGCCGAAGGCCACCAATTGTGCATGGCTTATCACAGGTGGGATAAACTAAAATATATAAAAAAAAAAAATAAAAAATAAAAATATCCACACTCTCTCCACCCCGTGTGCAAATGGTGCCCGAAGGGCACCATTTGTGCATGGCTTATAAAATATACGAAAAATTAAAATATTACCTTTCAAAACGAAGTACATCATATGTCCTCCATGTGCGCACGGTGCGCGAAGCCCATCGTGCGTACATGGCCCATCTAGCGTAACGTGGGCACGCGGTGCGCGTAGCGCACCGCGTGCCCACCGTGCGTGCATGGCACTAACTGCGTAAAGTGGGCGCGCGGTGCGCGAAGCGCACCGCGTGCTCACTGTGCGCGCACGGTGCGCGAAGCGCACCGTGCGCGCACAGAACGAACTGCGTTAAGTGGGCGCGCACGCCACGAATGGCGTAAAGTAACTTAGCATTTAAAAAACCGTACAAATTCACTGAAAAAACCATAGGTTTCACACACGTTATAGTTAGGAATTAGCATTTAAAAAACCTTGCAAATTCACTGAAAAAACCATAGGTTTCACACATGTTATAGTTAGCGGAAATTTTACTGATAAAAAACCAATGAAATTCCCCCGTTATAGTTACTGCAGGCAACTATAACTCACGCGACCGCAATCTTCTGCTGATGACATATGTGTCTTTATGAAAAAAAAATATTTGTAATATATGTATAGCTAAAAATGTATGGAAGAAGACATGGGCAAATAAGTGTCTAAATACAGTATTAGCATCAGCAGAGGATTGCGGTCGCGTGAGTTATAGTTGCCTGCAGTAACTATAACGGGGGAATTTCATTGGTTTTTTATCAGTAAAATTTCCGCTAACTATAACATGTGTGAAACCTATGGTTTTTTCAGTGAATATATATATATATATATATATATTATCTACTGGCGGTCGCCAGTAGATAGTTATAGTTAGGACCCTGTTTCCATAGGAAATCCGCAACATTCTATTTGGAATAACTTTGGCACCGGTCGACGAATCCTCGCGAAATTTTCAAAACTAATGGGGCGCTATGCTCCGCTCCTACCCTGAAAGTCTCGGGGTGATTCGTCAAGCGGGGGCTGAGAAAAAAGGGGGGTCCCAAAATGCGTTTTCCCCATGCATTTTTCCATAGGACCTTTAGACACAGCTACAGCCCGAACGGCTGAACAGAATTACTTGAAATTTGGCAGAGAGGTAGTCCGCAGGTCAAGGAAGTGCCTTTTGTAGGTCTGGTGTAAATCTGTTCAGTAGTTTCAGAGAAAATAGCATTTAAATCAATATATATATCTGTAAGCGCGCTCCGTGCGCTTACGGTAAGCTTACCGTACGCGTACGGTGACGTGCGCGAGCGCGATTCTGATTGGTTGTTAGATCAAAGTAAACATTCGAATCGGTCGAAACCAGGAAGTATCGGCCGCCATTTTCTGTCTCTCGCACTGAAAAACAAAGGTTGATAACATGAAACGGGGGCAACGAAGAGAGTTGCAGACCCCCTAGCGTTTGTCAGGGGGTTCACAAAGGACCAAAAAGTATGAAAAATAAATTTAATAATTTTAAAAAAAAATCGCGGAGTGCGCTTACGGTAAGCTTACCGTACGCGTACGGTAAAAAAAAAAAAAAAAAAAATTATCAATCACATTTAATATATAAATCTAAGTACCCCCCAGGGCGAAAAAAACAATTGATATTTTGTAAAAAATGTTGTGGCGTGCACGATACAAAATGCGCAAGGTGGGCACTCGGTGCGCGCAAAAATTAACAATAAATAGATAACTTAGCATGTAAAAAACCGTACAAATTCACTGAAAAAACCATAGGTTTCACACACGTTATAGTTAGGAATTAGCATTTAAAAAACCTTGCAAATTCACTTAAAAAACCATAGGTTTCACACAAGTTATAGTTAGCTGTACATTTCACTCGTAAAAAACCAATGAAATTCCACGTTATAGTTAGATCAGGTAACTATAACTTGCGCGACCGCAATCCACTGCTGATGACGTCACATATTACATCACTCATGACATGGTCAGTGACATCACTCATCACATCAATGATGACATCTCAAATGACACATTGTGCATTGCGGTCGCGCAAGTTATAGTTACCTGATCTAACTATAACGTGGAATTTCATTGGTTTTTTACGAGTGAAATGTACAGCTAACTATAACTTGTGTGAAACCTATGGTTTTTTAAGTGTGTGTATATATATATATATTTTATCTACTGGCGGTCGCCAGTAGATAGTTATAGTTAGGACCGTGTTTCCATAGGAAATCTCAAAATTCTATTTTGAATAACTTTGGCGCCGGTTGACGAATCCTCGCGAAATTTTCAAAACTAATGGGGCGCTCCGTTCAGCTCCTACCCTGAAAGTCTCGGGGTGATTCGTCAAGCGGGGGCTGAGAAAAAAGGGGGGTCCCAAAACGTGTTTTCCCCATGCATTTTTCCATAGGACCTTTAGACGCAGCTACAGCCCGAACGGCTGAACAGAATTACTTGAAATTTGGCAGAGAGGTAGCCATAAGGTCAAGGAAGTGCCTTTTGCAGGTCTGGTGTAAATCTGTTCAGCATTTCCTGAGAAAATAGCATTTAAAAGCATATCAATATCTATAAGCGCGCAGGGTGCGCGCACCGTGCGAGCACCCTAACGTGCGCGAGCGTAATTCTGATCGGTGGTTACATGTTAGTCAAAGTTCGAATCGGTCGAAATCAGGAAGTGTCGGCCGCCATTTTGTTTGTTTTCAATGCGAGAGTGAAAAAGGAAGGTGGCGAACGTGAAAAGGGGGCAGGGTAGAGAGTTCCTGACCCCTAGCCTTTGTCAGGGGGTCCATAAAGGACCCCGAAGGCAGAATTAAAAAAAAAAAAAAAATTTAAATCGCAATCCTCTGCTGATGACGTCAGATATTACATCACTGTATTTAGACACTTATTTACCCATGTCTTCTTCCATTAATCTTTAGCTATACATATATTACAAATATTTATTTTTCATAAAGACACATATGTCATCAGTGATGTAATATCTGACGTCATCAGCAGAGGATTGCGGTCGCGCGAGTTATAGTTATCTGAACTAACTATAACGGGGGAATTTCATTGGTTTTTTACGAGTGAAATATCCACCTAACTATAACATGTGTGAAACCTATGGTTTTTTAAGTGAATTTGCAAGGTTTTTTAAATGCTAATTCTTAACTATAACGTGTGTGAAACCTATGTACTCTTAACTTGTTTGAACATAGCCTTTATTTTCAAGGAAAAAGGCAAGGTAATAGCAGGCAGGTTAGCTCAGAAGGCTACATATAGAACACTCATCAAAACTGATGCTGTGCCTTTAAGACCTCCAGGCTCCCATCAAGCCCCACAGCTGACAGTTAGGTTCTTTTTTCCGGCTCCTTCTGTGAGGATCCTGGAGCATTGAGCTCCTCGGTTATTGATTTTGTCATTAATTGGTTTTGGGAAGTTGAATTTCTTTACTTCACTCAACGCCTTAAAGTACAAACTGTACTATATAATTTTTTCTGACTTTCTTGATATTTTAGTCAGAAATGCCTGCCCTGTTTAACAAGTATCCTTCGTGTGGGGAGAAAATGGCTAAATCCAACCCCCACACTGTCTGTATTGTGTGCTTACCATCCTCACACAGGCCAGACAGGTGTTATTACTGCCAGCAGTTCTCCAGAAGGACCCTTCGAGATGGAAAGGATCAAGCTGCATGCCTTTGCAGGAGAGAATAATAGGATCCACAACTGGTCTGGAAGGTAACAAACAGTCTTTTAAAGAGCCCTCCTCTCAAGTACGGACTGAGCATAGAAAGGGAGGTGGAAAAAGAAGACATTGGTCAGCTTTGCTGTTGACGGAGAGAAGATCTGTGCTCACTGTCGGCTTCCAAGACGTCGACAGGAAGACCTTTGCCGTAGTCGACATTGAAAGACCAATTGCCCACGACGCGGTCGACGCCAGACACGTCAAAGTGTAGACTTTGTGCGTCATCCACTCACCGACCGACGTGGACTGTTCCTCATCAACAGTCCAGATCCGTTTCGCCTCTGGCGGAACACAGATGCTCAACATCGAAGTCATACCGACAGCACAGATATGAGCGGTCGCAGTCGAGGTCTCCTACGCTATCGTCGAAGACACTACCGACGTCAAGGACACCACAGAGGTCAAAGACGGTGACGAGTGAAAGTCTTGCGCACTCGACACAAAGACGCTTGGCTTCACCACCGCCAACATCAGGGCGAAACCGATCGATGTCGAGAAGATCGACGTGAAAACCACTGTCCTCTCAGATCTCTCTGTCGGCAAAGAGACAGAGATTGGCTTGTTCACCTGTACTGACGTCAAGAGATCCGTTGACGTCGAGGGACATTCAAGTGGTGGAGTCTCAGGAACCAGCATCGAGACGATCAACGTCTACGAGCACATCATCTTCTCCGGGCCTAAGAATTGTGCAGATCACGCCAGAGGGATCTCCGGCTCGAGAACAGCACACATCTCCGATCAACCTGTCCCCAAGATGGCTGAAGAGTGTGAAAGAGTGTAGAGTGCCAAGACATAGTCCACGGTGAGACTACTTTCAGATATATTCCCCCTCTCAAACATCTGGTAGAGGGGTGCGCCCACCTACACCATCCACAAGGTCTCCTCTAGGATCTCCAAGACAACTATCTTCCGCTTCAAGGAGACGTCGATCACGGACACCTATCAGGCGCTCCCCGACTAGATCCAACACTCCCATTCCTCAAGGCCTCATGAGCGTAGACACAGGTCTCCATCGTGTTCTACCAACACCTCCAGATCCTCAGTGGAAGACTATTCCCCTACTTTGTCTGCCACTCCTCCTGCCAGAGTGTCACCAGTGGACGATGACTACTTTCAACGAGGTCCTATGTAGGTGGGCTGCATAACTAAACATTGAGATGCCATCTATGACCCCTTCGGCATCAGTCATTTTTTAAACCTTCCATCACAGGTCGTCCACTAGACCTCTGCTTCCCTTGGTCCCTGGCCTACTGGAACCGGCTCTTCAAACCTTTCTCACTCCTGCGTCAATAGGAGCAGCGCCACCGCGCATTATCAAAAAGTACAGAGCACCAGACCAAGATCTGCTGTTTTTGAGGTCAGACCCTCCACTGGATTCTGTCAGTGTCAGAAAGCGCACACAGGCGTCCTCCGCGGTCCCTCCTGACAAAGACAGCAGGTCAATGGACTCTATTGGGAAGAGAATGTGTAGCACCTAGGCCTCTTATATGAAGGTCGCTAGTGCCTCTGCACTCCTGGAAATATATGACTGATCACTGTGGGACTCCCTCTCAAGGTTTATCGACCAACTGCCAAAAGAAGACTGGCAGGATTTCCAAGAGATCCTACAGGAAGGAGGATTCTATCGAACCAGGTCATAAGTGCAGCAGCTCATGCATCAAATCTGGCGGTTCATGGCTATTCGCATGGCATCTGTGCTAGCCGCTCTTCCTGGCTGAGACTCACTGGTCTAAAACCTGAGGCCCAACACTGGATTCTGAATTTGCCCTTCAACGGAACTTCACTTTTTGGCACTCATGCAGGCGACCAAATGTCTAGAATGAAGTTCGAGCTTGACACCCTGAAGGCAGTAGGTGGAAAATCGCACAGCTTTTAGATGCAGATACCATCCTTATGACCGCCGCCAATACCAACAGAGGGTTCAAACCCCTCGCTGGTCAGAGCAACAACATTATTCCAGATCCCCCTATCAACAGCGCTGACCTATACGAGGACAAGGGGCTTCCAGGCAAACAAATTCCTCTGCTAAACAGCAGTCAAAACAGTAAGAGCTTGCTTCTCCCAGCTGTGTTACCCACTCCGGTAGGGTGAAATATCATGTTGAATTTGGACGAGTGGCACAAAATCACAAAGAAAAATTGTATGCTAGATATTTGCGGAAGGGATACTCAATCAGATTCAAGACCCCACCACCTGCAGTACTGTCTTAGAGATCATCAGTACATCAGCTAAAGCTACTTTGGGCAGAGGTATCCATCCTGTTACAAAAACAGGGCATCGAAAGAGTTTCCTGGCTCCGAAATTGACAGAGGATTTATTTTGGTTACTTCTTGGTTCAAAAGAATGGCCCAAACAAGGAGTACAGGCCTATACTGGATCACAGACTTTTAAACAAGTTTGTCCTCAAAGAAAGATTCAGGATGTTGACACTACACCAAATTGTTCCTCAAATCTATCAAGTAGACTGGATGTGCTCTATAGACCTTCAGGACGCTTACTTTCATATCCCAATTTCCTGGAAGCACCAGGAATTTCTACGGTTTAAGGTAGCGTCCGAGCACTTCCAGTACAAAGTCCTCCTTTTTGGACTCAAATCAGCCCCGCGCACATTTTTAAAATGCATAGCGGTGGTAGCGGCTTTCCTGCGAAAGCAAACATTTTTCGTTTATCCATATCTAGACAACTGGCTGCTCAAGGGTGCTTCTCCCAGTCTTCTGCAAGAACACCTACAATCCTTCATTCAAGTTCTGAATCAATTAGGTCTGTGCGTCAACTACACGAAGTCCATTCTCAATCCAACTCAGAGAATCCATTATTCAGGCGCAAATCTAGACTCCGCAAACGCAAGTGCGTGTCCTTCGGAGGAGTGGCTATTCTCAATCAACCACAAATGTCGTACTCCCCACTGCACACCTCATCCCACGGCCAGACAGGTATCCTCCCTGCTGGGCTCGATGCAATTCTGCATATTTATCATTCCCAATGCCAGACTGCAGATGAAAATGTTGCAGGAAGCATTAGAGGATCATTGGTCTCAAGTCTGGGAGGACACCGTAACTCTTCCTTACACAAAGACTCCATGAGATGGTGGATGCAGAGTCATCATTTGTTGAAAGGAGTCCTGTTCCACCAGAAACTTCCCAAGCAAACACTCGTCACAGACGCGTCCCTCCAAGGATGAGAAGTCCACATGGGCCCTCTTCAGATTCAGGGTATGTGGTCAAAAAAGGAAAAAACCTACCACATCAATATGTTTGAACTAAGAGCTGTACATCTGGCGCTCAAAACATTCCTTCCATCCATAAAGACACGTTCCCTGTTGGTTCAGAAGGACAATACCACAACTATGTACTAACTGAACAAACAGGGAGCGACCAGATCCAGGCCTCTATTACAGGAGGCTCAAACGATTTGGAAGTGGCTACTGGTGAGGAAGCTGACCATATCGGCAATTCATCTCCTATGTACTCTCAACGTGCATGCGGACGCACCAAGTCGCAACTTTGTCGAAGCGCACAACTGGGTGCTAAAAGACGAGGTAGCACACAACAGCTTTCAAAGATGGGGTTATCCAGACGTCGATCTGTTTGCGGATGCTACAAATGCAAAATGCCACGCCTTTGCATTCAGGTACCCTCAACCAGGCTCCAGAGGGAATGAACATTTGATTGACTGGTCAGAGACATTATTCTACGCCTTTCCACCAATCCCTTTCATACCAGTGGTGATCAACAATCTCTACAGATCCAGGACCACGATGATTCTGATCGCGCCAGAGTGGACTCACCAGTGCTGGTATCTAGACCTTCTTCATCTTTCCAAGATGCCACACAGGAGGTTACCATGCCATCCGGATCTGTTAACCTAGTTTGGAGGGAAGGTTTTTTATCCTAACCTTCCATCACTGAGATTGACGGCATGGCTCCAGAGTTCCTCCAATATGGGCATCTAGGCCTCTCACTAGACTGTATGCATATTCTGAAGGAAGCGAGGACACCACATAAGAGGAAATCATATGCTTTCAAATAGAAGCGCTTCTGTCTGTGGTGTACAATAAAATGGACATAATCCCAATCTTTGTCAGGAACAGGTTATTCTCCCATACCTTTTGTATTTGGCTAAATTAGGTCTACAGTTTACTTCTATTAAAGTACACTTGGCATCAATTACAGTTTATAGAAAGTCACCTACTCAGGCCTCTTTCTTTCAGATGCTAGTAGTTACGGACTTCTTGAAAGGATTAAAAAACGTCTACCCACCTATTAGATCACCTTCCCCTCCCTGGGAGCTTAACGTAGTCCTATCTAAATTAATGGGTCCTCCCTTCGAACCTATTCACAAAGCCTCATTGCAGCACCTGACTTGGGAGACTGCCTTCTTAGTGGTAATGACCTCTGCTCGCATAGTGAGCAGGATTCAAGCCCTATATTCTACAGAGCCTTATTTCTTTTCCATGATAACAGTGGTCCTGAGAACACACCCTAGTTTCCTGCCTAAGGTGATCTCGGATTTTCATATCAATCAGTCTAATACTCTCCCCACCTTATTCCCAAACCCTACCATGCCCCCTGAGAGGGTGTTACATTCCCTTGACCTAAAAAGGGTTCTAAAATTCTACCTGGATAAAACTAAAGGCATGAGAATGTCGGTTTGTCTCTTTGTGAAATATGGTCCGATGCGCACTGTCACCCTAAACAGTCACTAAATGAGGCAGAAATCTAGATCTTGGTCCAGAATGTGTGCTTTTTGCAAATTTGCGTATATCAGTAGTTTAGGAGGAATTAAGGTACAAAAATATTTTTATATCTTGACGATTGGGTTTCAAGGACTCTTGTGTGAGTCAGGCTTCAGCAGGAACAAGTGCTCTGATTGTCTGGCCACAACATACACAAAAATGTTGCTGCAGCCATTACAAGACTTTGGGACTTAGGGTTACATGTACGTAGGATTTTTTCTGGCCACAAATGGCACAATTCGCAGAATCTGGCCGCATGTACTCCCCTGCAGCCTTCAGTGACCATTCTCTTGGGTTGTCGGTGACGCAGCCAGACATATAGGTAGAGGTCCATTATATGCTCACGTAATATGCTATCTCAAACGGCTGCAACAAACCATGTTGTGTTTGGTATCAAACACCTTGGAATCATACCTCCACACTGGTGTCCGGTGTGGGAAGTATGATTCCACCATTCTGAAGCAAGCTTCGTGGGTCCCTGGTCTTCCCGGTACCAGCCTTCTCGCCCAGACAGCACAAAATGGATGCTGCTGACCAGAGACAAATTTCTGCCCTCCTGCTGCTGAGCCAAGCTCGAGCAGAGGAAGGCAGCACAATAAGCATCCTATCGCGGGGAGGTGTGACCACCTCCCAGACAGGATATAGTGTATTGGAGCTGGGTGGGGGCACTGCCAAAGTGCCTCACAGTCTGCATGAGGGGCACATTTGGTGTCCCTGTGCATAGTCCAGTTCAAACCAGTTCTGGGAGGCGTTGACTCCTGCTCTGGCATGAAACTGGAAAAAGGACATGGGTGTTACCACCCCCCTGTCCTGACCCTCACCAATGAGGGTCCCCTGAATCTCGCCAACCCTCTCCCATGGGTATAAAAGGGTTTACCTGGCTGCAGGTCCCTAGATTCGATGTGGACAAGATTTGAACTAGAAACCACTGACCTTCGACCGCCTGGTCACTCGGGACTTCGCTGGACTTCGACTGTGCCCGACTTCTTCTCCCTTTCCGTCCAAAGCATCGTCTGTGCCCGTGCACCATACAGGCTCCGTGCAGGACCTGTGGAGCATCAAGGACAACCGAAGGATCTCCCTTTGGGTGAAGGAGTCACTCCCCTGCGTTTGCAGGCACCGTAACACAACTGACGAGTCTGCTGATCCTGAGCTCCTGCGGACTCCGAAAGCTCCAGCAACACAGGAGCTGGGTTCCTACGTTCCTCGAAGTCGAGCTGCCCTCTCACCAAGTTTGGGGCCAGTATCCCTTGTGGGGACCGCATAACCCGAACACCTGTGCACCGCGTACATTTGCAAATGCATATGTTTGTTGGTGTTCCCCAACTTCATGCACTGGGCTGTCGATAGCCCTAACCTCTGCGCACATTTCGTACAAAGGACTTCGGCCTCCTTGCACTCTGTGCCCTGCAAGCTGTTGTTTTGTGAAACTGCTAGAGGTCCCATCGCGACTCCTGTACCTTCAGCCTGTGGGTCCATTTGAGGGACAATCCTGATTTTCTTGGGCTTGCCTGGTTGCTCCAGAACTGCCCTGCCTCCCCTTGCTGTGGTGAGTCCTCTGGTCCTTGCTGGGCCAAACTGTAACCTTCTATGACCTTCTTCGTGTGTTGCCGTTGCCAAGGCTTGTTGGTGCTCCCGCTGGACACCGACCCCTCAGCACTCAACGTCCTTTTTGAGACAGCTCGTATCTGGCTCCTAGTTGTTCTCGATGTCTCCTGGTCCCTGCAGCTGTAGAATCAAGGTCTCCTTCTTCACACCTGAAGCACCCGACATCGGTGGGCATTTGTCTACCGATCCCCTGGTCACTCCTGAGTGACTCAGACTCTGTCCCCTCTGCTTTCAGGTCCCTTCCATCAAGAATACACCTGCGGATTCCACCGGACACTTTTCTTCTTTCCAGCAGTGGCATTTCTTTGAAGACTCCCATTGAGAACGACAGCGACTTCAGCCCTTTGCACTCGGCTTGCCTGGGATAGGTAACTCTGGTACTTCGGTATCCACAGGTGGGGTGGCTCTCCAACCTTCTATGTTCCAAAGGGTTTTCTCGTAATCCACGGATAAGGCTCCTTAAGCTTTAAAATTCCAATCGCGACTCTCCCATTGAATTGCACATAGCACGTGGTTGTGTTCACACACTGCACCCGTCCTCTGTGGGGTCACTACGTTTTTTACCTTGAGTGGGTCCTTGGGGTCCCAGCATTTAATCACTCTCTAGACACTGTCTTGACTCGAGCCGCGGTTCTTATACCTCTATTTTAGTATATGGTTTGGTCTCCCCCGGGAGCACACTGTGTAATAGTGCTACTTACTATTGTTTATGCGCTACAGTATTGTGTGCTTTGTGTTTATCTGTGTGTAGCAGATAGTGTGAGGTATTTAAGGTGTTATATTACTAAATATATATTCTTATAACTACTGTGTGGTTCTCCTTTCATTTAGCCAATACAATAAGGTTGCATTCTGGTAAAACAAGCTGCTTAACATTCCTTCAAGAGTAAGCCTGAAGGCTGCTCTTCACAACTACCACTTGGATAGCTTTCTAAGGTTATCTTTGACCTCCTAAATGATCATAAGGGCTGTTTGGACTGGTGGAAGGTGCCCACTTTAATTAGTGGCCAACATATACCAGGTCAACTTCTCACACTCTGTGTGTTACATTGCTGTGCCTACCTATTTGGCTAGATTCACATGATCATAAACAACAGCTACACCTCTGTGTTGTGTCTAGGTGTGAGTGCCTAGCCAGAACAAAATAACAAGGAACATTGTTGTTTAACCTTGTCTGCTGTTCAGACTAAATCCCAGGAAAAAACACAACGAGAAAACAAGTGCAGGTTCTTATTGAAACTATAAGGTGGCACAGACGCGAACATGTTTATATAGTAACATGTGCAAAGCTAATGCAGCCTGTGTTGTGCACCGTTAGGCTAATGTAGGGAAAACTACAATGTGCCCTGTATGTAACACATGATAAGCTAAGTTAAATGTGTGCCTATTTCGTTCCATGTTCTTCACAGACTTAAGATTTGGCGATACAGGCCTGTTGGGAATAAAGCACTGCATTTTAGGAATTTCAAAGAAAATCTACAAAGTGGGCTGTTTTAAAGATGATGTAAAATATCGAGTGTACAAACACTGTAGAGTATGAGACCATGTCCTAGAACGCCTTAAATGTTTAAATGGGTCCTGAAAATCCTTGAATGGTGTCTCACTGCAGTACATGATCTCCGCTGTAGAATTTTTTCATATAAAGAGATTTAAAGATGCAGAATATACTGAAGCAGGTATCCATCAAAATTGGTACTCTAAAATACTGAGTAGGTACCAAACACAATGTTCGAGGCATGTGAGCTGTAGATCACATGCTTTTTATACTCCTGCCATCTAATGTTGGGTCTGGATGTTTGCAAGTTGTTTTTCTTTGAAGAAGTCTTTCCAGTCACGAGGTAAGGTGACCCCTCCTTTCGGTGATAGTGCGCATGGGCATCGACTCCATTGTTAGATTGTTTTTTTCCACCATCGGGTTCGGACATGAATTGCTACGATCCGGTTCAACACCGTTTCTCAGGTTACCCTCGGTGCGCAATCCCTTACCCTCGACGGTACTGTTATTCGATCGCATTTCCCATTCTCTGTGTATCGTATCGGTTTTCAGAAAAAACTTTTGATTGGAAACTTCTTGGAAGGTCGTCGGACCTAGCTACGTCCGGCCACCTCGCAGTCGATGGAACGGACTCCATTTTAATACTGTCTCCGGTGCCACGGCAAGTACCCGCGCACTAACTGTCTGCAAGTTGTGCCTCTCCCTGGAGCAGAACGAACAGGACTGCGACGCTTGCAAATCGTTCCTATCCAAGAAAACGCTCTGTGACGGTTGGGCTCGATGCCACGAAATGCAACAACACCACAGCGGCTCCATTCCCGATCTCTTTGGAGAAGACTCCCATCAAGATGTCTGTGACCCGCAAGGAGCCGAGGAAGAAGAGGAGCTGATTTGTGTGTCAGAAGCAGACTCCGACATGGATGAGGGGATTCCGCAGGGTCAACGTACCGTGAGTACTGATCCTCCCCTGCCCCAAACTCCACTTCTGCCAAAGAAAAAGGCTCCAGTCCCTCCACTGCCTTCAGCTCAAGGTTGGCACAGAGAACATGTTTCCAACACCCCACCTTCGGCCCGGCACAAAACAAATATCAAAGCCTTCCGGCTCGGGATCGAGTTGGCCGCATTCGGGCACAGAGCCGAAACAATCGTCACCGAAACACGTTTCGGAGCCAACTCCTTCGGTACGAAACAATCTTTGTATCCGAAGACTTCGGCGCCGAAAAACCTCGGCTCCAAAAATATTGGCACCGAAAGATAACACGGCTCCTACTCCATCAAAGGAGTCTTGTTTCGGCGTCCTGCCTTCGAACCTAGACCCGAAACAGAAAGAACTGGTGATCAATCCCAAAACTGGACATATCCACGCCAAATTGCCATCAAAACGCAAACCGGAAACAGAGGACATTTACAACATTTCCTCTTAAGAGGAAAAATGTTGCCATAACCCTTTTCCTCCTCCTCTATCACCTCCTTCCCCACCTAACCCAAATTTGTTAATAACACCCACAAATTCACCACCACCACAAACACCTGACGACCAGGATGATGGGTACGGAGTATTTGATGATAGTCCTGATCCATGGACTAAATACAACACAGATCCAAACACTGATAATGATCCAGACCTATACCCTACAAAGCCCTCTTCACCTGATGATAATGTAGGGTATATAGAACTAATAAATAGGGCTGCTGAATATCATGGGGTTCAGCTTAATAAAGAGTCACCTGAGGAAGATTTTCTCTTTGAAACACTGAGCTCTTCCCAAATTTCCACTCACACATTGCCTATACCTAAGGGTATGCTTAGACACACGGACAGCATCTTTCAAGATCCGGTTCGCGCACTAATCCGTACACCAAGGGTAGATAAAAAGTATTAATCTGCACCATCAGATTCAGTGTACCTTCAATTACCTTTAGATTCGCTAGTGGTTTCTAATGCCCATAAACGGGCAAACTCACAAACATCAGGGGATACCCCTCCTCCAGACAAGGAATCTAAATTAATAGATGCCTCAGGGATAAGAGTAGCTGCGCAGGCAGCCAATCACTGGCATATTGCCAATACCCAGACTCCCTTAGCCAGATACAACAGAGCGCACTATGACGAATTGGAACAATTGCTCCAATTTCTACCTGATGAACATAAGTCTAAGGCACACGACCTAGTTCAGGAAAGAAAGCTAATTTCTAACATATCTATTAGATGCACTTTAGATGGAGCTGACACTGCGGCTCGTGAAATCAACACCAGTGTCTTGTTAAGAAGACACGCCTGGCTTAGAATTCCAGGGTTTAAACCCGAAGTACAGGCTTCGATTTCAAACATACCTTTTGTTAAGGAGCATCTCTTTGGTCCTATTGTTTACACTTCCTTAGAGAAAATGAAAAAGGACACAGACGAAGCAAAATCTATGGGTGCCCTCTAGTTCCCATCTAATTGGGGTTTTTTTCGTCGCTCTTTCTACAGGGGAGGCTCCAAAACATCTCCACAAACAAGACCTCTATATAATATAAAGGCAACACTCAGTCATCCTCTTCAAGAGGTTATTTTCGAGGCGGATTTCGAGGCAATAATGGCAAGGGAAGAGGTAAAGGTTCCACACCCTGCACCTCCCCCTCAACAAACAAACAGTGACTTGCCTCCTCTTCCCCTGTCATTCCACCTCTGTCAGCGGACGTCTCTCTCAGTTCCTCGCCATCTGGCATACAATAACTTCAGACAGATGGGTCCTAGGAATTATCCAATCTGGTTATTGCCTGGAGCTTACAGAAAATCCCCCAAACATCCCTCCACGTTCACACAAAATGTCACCAGAGCATCTACACCTCCTGAAACAAGCGGTTCAGTCTCTTCTGCAAAAGGCAGCAATAGGGCCCATACCATTACAATATCACGGCTCAGGCGTGTACTCCCTATACTTTTTCGTACCAAAAAAGGATGGCTCTCTCAAGCATATATAGACCTCAGAGAACTAAATCAATATATTCACACAGATCACTTTCATATGGTCACTCTTCAACAAGTGCTCCCACTCCTACAGCAAGGCGACTTTATGTCTACTCTAGACTTAAAGGACGCATACTTCCATATTCCAATGCATCCCGCTCATCGCAAATATCTCAGGTTTGTAGGAGCGGGACAACACTACCAGTTCAAAGTGCTTCCATTCGGAGTCACCACTGCTCCCAGAGTATTCACCAAATGCCTAGCAGTAGTCGCTGCTCACATGTGAAGACAGCATATTCATGTCTTTCCATACTTGGACAACTGGCTCATCAAAGCCAGTTCTTACCCAAGGTTTCTCCAGCACACTCAAATAACACTGCAATTGCTGCAATAGCTTGGGTTCACAGTGCTGTCACTGTGTTAGTCCCATCTCCAACTCGCCAACACACAAAAGTATTTGGGAGCCACTCTGGATACCCAAAAAGCTCTGGCCTGTCCCAATGCAGCCAGGATATGCAATATTCAGGCTCTAATCTTCCAGTTTCAGCCCAACCACTCTCTCCCAGCTCGGGTATACATGCAGCTGCTAGGAATGATGGCGTCTTGCTTCAAAATAGTTCCCAATGCAAGACTTCATATGCATCCCCTTCAAGAATGCGTAGTACGTCAGTGGAATCAGTCTCAGGGTCAACTGATAGATCTAGTGTTGGTTGACAGCCACACCCATCGCTCTCTGTAGGGCTGGAATCCACAAAACGTATGACCCTTCATCGAGCCAGTTCCACAGACAGTGCTAACAGCAGACGCATCGTTCACTGGTTGGGGAGCTCATCTCCAAAATCATACAGTTCAAGGTCTGTGGACCCAGAAGCAAATTGAACTTCACATAAATCATCTGAAGTAGCTAGCAATGTTTTTAGCGCTCAAAGCCTTACAGACTGACCTTGCGGGCAAAGCTGTCGTAGTCCGCACCGACAACATGACACCCATGGATTACATACAAAAATAGGGGGACACCCTCTCCCCAACTGTCACGCCTTGCACAAGTCATGTGGAAGTGGGCCATACGTCACAATATTTATCTCCTGGCAGAACACCTTCCAGGAGTAAATAATCAAACCGCAGACCTTCTCAGCAGGAGACAACAAATGGGAACTTCACACTCAAGTTCTCGTCCAATTCTTTCAGATGTAGGGCTTTCTAAAGATAAATCTGTTCACCACACACGAAAACGCAAAATGCCCAAACTTCGCTTCCAGGTATTCGCACCCTTGTCCAAAGACAATGCTCTATGGATGAATTGATTGGGGATATTTGCCTACCCTTTTCCGCCTTTCCAACTCATTCCACTAGCGGTTCAGAGGCTCAGACAATCATCCCTCACACTGATCCTAGTAGCTCCCACATGTGCCCATCAACCTTGGTTCACTACCCAGTTGGAGTTCGCAGGAGTTCCTCATCAAAACCTATATCTCGCACCCAGTCTCCTCACACAGAGCCATGGAGACATAAGACACCCGGATCCCAAAGAACTCAACCTGGCGATCTGGCTCCTGAAATCATAGAGTTTGGTTATCTGAACCTTCTACCAGACTGTATGAACATCATTAAAGAGGCCAGAAGGCTAACTACAAGGGCTTGCTACGCAGTTAAATGGAAGCGGTTTGTTATATATTGTAATAACAACCATATCAACCCGTTTGAAGCTTCCATTCAAAATATCATTTGTTACTTACTACACTTGCAGCAGTCCGGATTGGCTTAAACATCCATGCATTTACATCTCGCTGCAATAGCTGCATACGTTCAAAATAGACAGAGTCTTTCCCTTGTTATCAAAGCTTTTATCGAAGGACTCAAAAGAGTTATTCCACCAAGACTTCCACCTGCTCCAGTGTGGAATCCTAACATTGTCCTTACCAGACTAATGGGTCCACCTTTCGAGCCATTGCATAAATGTGAACTGCAATTTCTCACTTGGAAAGTTGCTTTCCTCATTGCTATTACATCACTGAGGAGAGTCGGTGAGATTCAGGCATTAACCATAGAGGAACCATTTTTCCAACTCCACAAAGACAAAGTCGTTCTTCGCACTAACCCTAAGTTCTTACCTAAAGTAGTATCTGCCTTTCACATCAATCAATCTGTTGAGTAACCTGTGTTCTTTCCTTAACCAGATTCTGTGGCAGAACAAGCTCTACACACTTTAGATGTTAGAAGAGCGTTATTAAATTACATAGAAAGAACAAAACCATTTCGTAAAACAAAACAACTCTTTGTGGCTTTTGCTCCACCACACCAAGGCAATCCTATATCTAAATCAGGTATTGCTCGGTGGATTGTCAAATGTATTCAAAAATGTTATGCAAAAGCGAAGAGAACCCCCTAGAGTGCATTCCACCTGCAAACTAGGAGCTACTATGGCTTTCTTAGGAAACATCCCCACAGCTGACATCTGTAAAGCTGCAACATGGCCTACAATGCACACATTCACCAAGCACTATTGCGTAGATGTGTTAGAGAGACAGCAAGCTAATGTAGGCCAGGCAGTACCTAGAACACTCTTTCAGACAACTGCAACAGCTACAGATTCACCACCTCTTTGGAAGAATTCTGCTGTATAGTCTGTGCAAAGCATGTGATCTACTGCTCACAAGCCTCAAATGGGAAATGTTACTTACCCAGTAAGCTTCTGTTCTTGGCATGTAGAGCTGTAGATTCACATGCGCCCACCCGCCTTCCTGGGTACCTGTACCTGTTACAGTTTCTTACTCATATACATAAGCATGAACATCTCTATTCTACTCTTACTAACTCCATTCTCACCCTCTGTGGGAAAACAATTTAACAATGGAGTTGATGCGCATGTGCACTATCACGAAAAGAAGGCGTCACCTTACCTCGTGACTGGAAAGACTTCTTCGAAGAAAAACCACTTGCAAACATCTGGACCCAACACTAGATGGCAGGAGTATGCAAAGCATGCAAATCTACAGCTCTTCATGCCAAGAACAGATGCTTACTAGGTAAGTAACATTTTCCTTATAAAACATTCTGGTCCACATTTGCAGTAGAGATTACCTAATTGCAATTTACCTCGCAATTAGATAATCGTTATTACAAATGTATGCAACTCCAAGAGTTACATATAGCGATTCATAGAGGGTTGCAAATTGACCTACCTCATTAATATTAATGAGGTAGGTCGCTATAACCACGGGGATGGTTGCCTGGTGGGGTCAGCAGACCACTGTGTCGATGATTGCTTTTAAAAAATGAATTCATTTTTTTAAAAGCACGGTCCACGGCTTACTCTTAAAAGAAAGAAAAAGTTTCCTTTTTCTTTTTCTAAACGCAACCCATTTTCCTTTAAGGAAAATGGGTTGCGTTTAGAAAAATAAATGAAACGTTTTCTTTCTTTTAAGAGTAGGCCGTGGTCCGTGGGGCCACTGCCTGCTCTTAAAAAAAGTTTTTGCATACATTCACAAAGGGGAAGGAGGGGTTCCTTGGAGACCCCTTCTCATTTGAGAATGGGTTACCACCTACTTGAAGTAAGTGGTAAAATGCGAATATTGGCTGACTGCATTCGGTCACAAAACATTCCTACATACCGATGCGATTCGGTATTAAGAAGGGACGTCCTAAACACGCCCCTTCCTTATAGCAAATCGTTTACCCATTTTGCGATTCGGTAATAGGTCCTGAAGGACAAGACCTGCTCTCTCTTTTATAAAGTGTAAAGAATCCAAGGGTCAGTTGGCTGACCACCTGTGTGGCTGCAGGAGGCCCTTTCCTGGAAGTGCCTAACTGACCAGTGGCACCTGGACTTTACCCTGCTGCTGGTCTTTGCCTAACTCCCTGTCTCAATGTACCTCCCCTGAGGTCCTGCGGGTCTTAGAAGTGTTCTCCTGCAGTTGACTGGGGATCAAAAGACTAAGGGCCCTATTCATATGTCGATGGGTGGCCTGTTATTCTGCCAGAATGAAGGAGTACATTACTGTGTCCTCCTTGTGGAAGGACTACCCAACAAAGTTATAAAAGACCAACAAGCAGGCAGTCATTTATGATGCATTGTCATGAACCACTGTCACAGCGGTTCCTGTCAATGCGCTATGCTGTTTAGCAGGGCTCCGTCACGATGGCAGAGCCCTGCACACAACAGTTTTCTTTTTTATCTTCAAAATGAAAATCTGGAAACAGGATTTTCTCTTTGAAAATACTAAATAAAATGCCCCCCTCATCAAGGGTTTCTTCCCCTGTGGCATGGCAGGCATTATTATTAGTTTGATCAACTGTAAAAGAAAAAAAAAAAAAGGCTATATGTCCATCCATCCTAATTAGATATAAGGGTCATGCAAGAGGTTTGGCTATGGTGGTGACGTAGTAGTCACCACCGTAGCCAAACGTAAGGTCCACCGGCATCTAAATCAGGGGGGGCGCAATCATTATGGCGATGGAGTATGCTTACCGCCAAGATATAAATCAGGGCCTAAGTCAGAAGGTAAAGTCTTTGACCAGGACGAACATGGTTGGTGTATTTCGACCTGTGCTCCATTACGGTCAGCCTCAAATTCACCTAGACCCCGGTCTACAGTGAGCATTGACTATCGTTGGAACTTCGTGCTTTTTGTCACTATTTCTACTTAAAACCTTAAAAGTTCATATATCCGGTGCAACTTATTCAATTTTTGTCATTTTGGTGTCATTTTATTTATTTAATATTCCCCCTTTTTTAGGTCGAGCCTGGGCAGCGCATGCGCTGCTGCGAGGCATGCAGTTGTGGAGTATGGTTTTGAAGCCCCGCCCTCTCTCCGCCCATATTTTTGATTGCCATGTGTCATTGTCCTTCCTAAACCCTGGCTTCGGAGTCGTTATTAGGCTTGTTAGTCCCTCCTTGGTACCACCTTCTCTGCATTTGTTTCCTCCCATAATGACTGGACCTTTTACTGGTGGTATTACATGATCTGCTTCATAAGTAGGTGAGCACTATTTTATTTAATGCTCTTCCCACTACCTCGCAGCACGCCGCCCGCTTTTATTTTAAGTTTTACTAATGGCTGTCTGCTTTAACTATAGCGTTCCCATTTTTTAAATTCATTTTAGCAGCGCAGTCCGCATTTAGCGGCCGCGCTTACTTACTCATTTATTTTGTTTACTAGCGCCCATGCGGCGCTTTCTTTACATAAACCATGTCCAATGAAAGGTAGGCTGCTGACATTAAAGTGAAAGCGCGGCATGGGCGCTTTTACCCAAAAGAAACATCTGTTTGTCAACTTGAAAAATAGATGCCTTTTTGTCAAAGCCCCCATGCTGTGGTTTCACTTTAATGTCGACACACCCCTTTCTTTAGACGCGGCTTGTCTAAAGAAAGGGGCAGGGCCTTCATAAATGTGAAAGCAACAGTAAAAAAACCGAATATTTGCAATGCAAAAGGTCTCGCATTTGCGAGAGTTTAAGCCATTGCATTGCCAATAGCCGAAACTCTCGTTAATACGAGACCTTTTGCATTGCAAATGCTTGTTTTAATTCGGTCTGAGGTTTATGCAATGCCCTGAGTTTGGCCTCTGCTGTGTGCCATGGGTACTGGGAGGATGATCCCTAGTTAATGTAGTGACTTTGAGTGCTCACCCTGACTAGAGATGTGATTTTTCCCCAAATAATAATCACATTTCGTACAATAGGTAAGTATAAATTAATTATTCCTTACTCCATATCTATGTAGCTAAGTTTAATATATATGTATATATATTATCTACTGGCGGTCGCCAGTAGATAGTTATAGTTAGGATCGTGTTTCCATAGGAAAGCTGAAAATTCTATTTTGAATAACTTTGGCGGCGGTTGACGAATCCTCGCGAAATTTTCAAAACTAATGGGGCACTCCGCTCAGCTCCTACCCTGAAAGTCTCGGGGTGATTCGTCAAGCGGGGGCTGAGAAAAAAGGGGGGACCCAAAACTCGTTTTCCCCATGCATTTTCCCATAGGACCTTTAGTCGAAGGTACAGCCCGAATGGCTGAACAGAATTACTTGACATTTGGCAAAGAGGTAGTCCTCAGGTCAGGCATGTGCCTTTTGCATATATGGTGTCAATCTGTTCAGTAGTTCCTGAGAAAATTGCAGTTAAAAGCACATAAATATCTATAGCTGCGCACCGTGGACGCACGGTACGCACACGGTGCCGTGCGCGAGCGTAATTCTGATTGGTGGATTCATGTCAGTCAACATTCGAATCGGTCGAAATCAGGAAGTGTCGACCGCCATTTTGTGTGTGACAGTGAAAAAAAAAGGTGGAGAACGTGAAAAGGGGGCAGGGTACAGAGTTCCTGACCCCCTAGCTTTTTTTTAAAATCTCGGGGTGCGCGTACGGTGCGCTCACCGTACACGCACCGTCGCGAGGTGCGCGCACGGCGGAATCATAAAAAAAATAGAATTAAAAATCAAATTTAAGTGTTTAGATGTTAGGTGGCTCTAAAAAGAGCCGTTGTGTTAATTGAGGGACAGAGGAAAAAAAAGACATGGCAAAAATTATAGGGTGCCGCACGTGTGCTGCTGTATCTTGCTCTCTATTAGGGGAATGCTGGTGTCCGCATAAGAGAGAAGAGCATTGCATGCATAGCACCGTATATGCACCCTCTTAAACAGAGGGTGTATATCTAGAGGAACCGAAGAAGGTGAAGCTGCCGCCGCAGATGAAGTGCTCGGCTGAGCTGCCGATGATGTGCTCGGCTGAGCTCCTGCGGATGTGCTCGGCTGAGCTGCTGGAGGGTTTTCTCTAGCAGCTCGAGCATAAGCCACAGGATGTACATCTCTAACGTGCCTGATCATAGTGAAGATACTAAAAGAGTATTTCTTTTTAGGATCTCCTCTTCTGCCCTTGTGGAAATGTAAAAAATTGCCATATAAAAGAGTCTTTCTGTTTCCTCTGTCTCTGTCTCCCAAGGGTCTCCTTCTCACTCCCAGAAGATGACTGCTGCTCTGCCATTCTCAAGTACTGGAGTACTGGAAAAGCTGCTCAGCACCTTCTCCCAGGGAATCAGAAGTGATAATGAGGGGAGTGGGTGTGGTGTTGGAAGTTTCTGGAACTGAAACTACTGTCATCAGTGATGTCATGAGTGATGTCACTGACCATGTCATGAGTGATGTAATATGTGACGTCATCAGCAGTGGATTGCGGGGGCGCGAGTTATAGTTAGCTGAACTAACTATAACGGGGGAATTTCATTGGTTTTTTACGAGTGAAATGTCCCGCTAACTATAACGTGTGTGAAACCTATGTTTTTTATGTGAATATATATATATGTATATATTCACTGAAAAAACCATAGGTTTCAGGGGCGTTATAGTTAGTTGGACATTTCACTCGTACAAAACCATAGAAATTCCCCCGTTATAGTTAGTCCAGCTAACTATAACTCGCGCCCCCGCAATGCACTGCTGATTACATCACATAGTACATCACTCATGACATGGTCAGTGACATCACTGATGACATCTCAAATGACATCACTGATGACATCATCCAGTGACTGTGTGTTTCTGTAAAGTTTAAATATGTTTAATATATATAGGGAAAGGCGTATTGAAGAATGAGTGGGTGTGTAAGTGTCTGAATGGATGATTTAGTAGGTTCCTGACTGACTCTATAAGTGAGTGATTAAACATATCTTACTGAATGCATGGGTTAGTGACTAAACTGTGTGAATGTCTGTATCCGTCTGTCTGTTGGTGCGTAAGCGGCTGCATGGGTTTGCAAATAGCTACATGAGTGTCTATATGGGTTATTGATTGGTTGTCTGAGTATCTGTATGGGTGCCTGAGTGTTTGTGTGGGTGGGGTGAGTGTGACTCTGTGCATAGATTTGTGAGTGGGTGATTCACTGGGTGCATGGTTTCAAGAGTACATCTGTGATGGACAGTATGGGTGGGTGAGTGTGTGTATGGGTGTGTTAGTGAGTGAATGTATATCTCAGTGGTACATGTGTGAGTAACTACATATGTGAAAGGCAGTATATATGTGTGTTGGAGTATATAAATGGCTATAAGTGAGAGTGTGTGATTGTGAGAGTAGCTGTATGGATGAGTGTGTGCTTGTATCAGTGATTGTATAAGAGCATAAGAATGTGCTAGTGTTTGTATGAGTAATTGAGCTGGTGTGTGTATAACTGTATAGGTGAGTAACTGGCAGTGTGATTAATTATTTGCATGACTGACTAGGTGTGGGAGTACCTCTATGGATGAGTGGCGGTGTGTGAGTGTCTATATAGGTGTATGAGTGCATATGATAGTCCTGTACTGAGTGACCATAAGTATGAGTGACTGTACGGGTGAGTGAGTGGATGTGTGTGTAAACCTAAGAATCAGTGAGTGGGTATATAGTTATTGGTGTTGGAGTGGCTATGGTTTTGAGAATGGCAGTCTGTAATTTAGAGTGGGTGTATCAAAGGTTATATTAGGGTGTAAGAAGATGCATCAAATTATCGCATGGATGATGTCATCAGTGATGTCATTTGAGATGTCATCAGTGATGTCACTGACCATGTCATGAGTGATGTAATATGCGACGTAATCAGCAGTGCATTGCGGGGGCGCGAGTTATAGTTAGCTGAACTAACTATAACAGGGGAATTTCTATGGTTTTGTACGAGTGAAATGTCGAACTAACTATAACATCCCTGAAACCTATGGTGTTTTCAGTTAATTTCTAATGTTTTTAAATGCTAATTTCTAACTATAACGTGCCTAAAATCTATGGTTTTTTCAGTGAATTTTAAAGGTTTTTTAAATGTTAATTTCTAACTATAACGTGCCTGAAACCTATGTTTTTTTAAGTGAATATATATATATATATATATATATATATATATATATATATATATATATACACATATATATATATTATTTACATCATTGCTCCTTCTGTCTCCCCTCGCCCAAGGCAGGCAGGTCGTCCAATGTCGGCGGAGCACGCCGACTTACAAATTCTCAAATCAATAATTATAACGACCACCACAGGGCTTGTCTTTCACCAGATCTTTTTAATTTTGGTAACGCGTTTCGCCTGACACAACAGGCTTGATCACACATTGGATAGTGGGTTATGTTCACGTATATACCTTAAGGGAATTCAAACAATGGGAGAATTAGTTAACAGCAGATAACAAATTTCTTTGACACTGTGTCAATAACAATTATAGGATAATTCAGTTATCGAATGTAGAAAATAGCATTTTCTTATTTACATTGTTCTAATTGAATGTTCGTTCAGAGCGCTATGCTAACGAAATAATGATTCATCATGAAGAATATGTACTCATGACTAATGAATAGGTCTGATTCGAATTATGAAGCGAATAATTGGAGTCCTGTGTCTTTTGATTTAAATGTGACACAATAGTAACATAATGTATGAGGACTTATGAAGCACTAGGCTTAGTAAATGCTATTGAACATGTATATGTTTAGCTTAAAATGGCCGCCATAGTAACACACACTGCTGATGACATTCACAGTCCGTTTTCTGTTTGAATTCCCTTAAGGTATATACGTGAACAGAACCCACTATCCAATGTGTGATCAAGCCTGTTGTGTCAGGCGAAACGCGTTATCAAAATTAAAAAGATCTGGTGAAAGACAAGCCCTGTGGTGGTCGTTATAATTGTTGATTTGAGAATATATATATATATATATATATAGATATAGATATATATATATATATATATATATATATATATATATATATATATATCCTTGTACAAACGGAGTTCCAACTGTGCTCTCAGGTCTAGGAAAAAGACACCACACCATCCAAGTTGCTTCAAGGGGGTTTATTACTTCATAAACCCAACGTGACGCGTTTCACCCACACGGGCTTGCTCACACACCGTTATGCTACCGGACCGCCGTATACATACTGAAATTGTATATGCATCAACATTGAAAGAGGACTATTGCAAGGGTTATTCGGCGCCATGTTGGAACAGTAAATATTTGAACAAATGTCAGTACTTTGTAGGCGCCATTACATAACAGTAACATAAATCGTATATTTGGTCCAAACAGACTCCTGGATTATTTATAAACATACATTAATGGCCTGTGACAAGACGCGTTTTGTAAATTCAACAAAAACATTCTAATACTCAGGAAAACAGCTAATCTCGCTCCAATAGAGAAAAGAGAGTATTTCAGCGCCATTTGGGACAATAATTATATGCATAAATGACAGTATTTGGTATGCGCTGTGCAACGTCAGTAATAGTATGCAAATGGACACATAGTGGATGATTGATACGAGTGGAAATCACCTCGTTTAATGATGGAAAATGATGGAAAAACTATATCTCGCTCCTAGTGAGCATGGGTATCGTCCATTGCAATGCTGCGGTGCCATGAGGTGAGGCTAGAGGATGTGTAGTACAAGGTCATAAAGCACTCCCAGTATGCTTAATTCTAGGGAATGGTTGCACGGTGTTGAATGAGCACTCGTAAGGCCTCAATTAGTGAGGAATAGTGAAATTAGTGTACACTTTACGCATATGATCGCTATAATTATGTCTTACACTAAATGGGGGCAAGAATGTGTGCGCCCCTCTCTGTGTTGCTCATTACTAGTGCACGTTATTCCCCGTTTGCTACCAAGTGTGTTGGTTGAGACAATTGACTCGGTTATTCTACTGGCCCCATGTGTGTTTAAGTGTTGACTTTGACCATGGTGTTTTAGATCTACCTGGTGAGGAATGTCACATCCTGTCATGCCTGTCCTTGTGATTTCCTTGCATTGTTTCTATACAGTCCAGATAATTTATGACATTGACTTTCAATTGATATGTAACATGCTGGTCCAAAGATGCATCCTTAACCCAACTACCAAAAAATTCAAAAGTGTCTCATAATTAGATTTAAAATTAAAACAAAGTTGGTCTTATCTGTTCACTGGAGAGCAGCTTGGGAAGAGAAGGGTAGGGATCCTGTGTCGCGGGCCCGAGACATAGTCCCTTCCTTTCTTCCTGTGAAAGAGAAGAACAGGAACATTTGTCATGATTTATAATAGACATAACAAAGACAGGTGAAATACACATTGCATTATTGGTTATCTCGTTAGATTGGAATCTCCCTCCTTGGTCCCACCCCAGAGGTGATCGTACTGTTCATGAGTGAGCTGAAGACTACTCTCACAAGTTAATCCCCATGCAGATGTATTGCCATCTCCTCGTCCATGTTATGGCCATTCGGAAATTTGGTCCCCATCCCAATTATATGTCGTGATTCACGTTGTCTTAGTTTAAGAGTGCTGTTACCTCCTCTCTTATTGGGTAGGATTTTTTCTATTACATAATATGACAGTTTGGTGTAATCTGAAAAATGTCTAGCCTCAAAATGTCGGGCAATGGGATACTGTTGGTCCTTGTTCGTAATTGCCCTCATATGTTCAAGGACCCGCTTCTTAGCCATGTGTGTGGTACTGCCTACGTAGCTAAGTTGGCAGGGGCACTCTAGCAACAGTATCCCATTGCCCGACATTTTGAGGCTAGACATTTTTCAGATTACACCAAACTGTCATATTATGTAATAGAAAAAATCCTACCCAATAAGAGAGGAGGTAACAGCACTCTTAAACTAAGACAACGTGAATCACGACATATAATTGGGATGGGGACCAAATTTCCGAATGGCCATAACATGGACGAGGAGATGGCAATACATCTGCATGGGGATTAACTTGTGAGAGTAGTCTTCAGCTCACTCATGAACAGTACGATCACCTCTGGGGTGGGACCAAGGAGGGAGATTCCAATCTAACGAGATAACCAATAATGCAATGTGTATTTCACCTGTCTTTGTTATGTCTATTATAAATCATGACAAATGTTCCTGTTCTTCTCTTTCACAGGAAGAAAGGAAGGGACTATGTCTCGGGCCCGCGACACAGGATCCCTACCCTTCTCTTCCCAAGCTGCTCTCCAGTGAACAGATAAGACCAACTTTGTTTTAATTTTAAATCTAATTATGAGACACTTTTGAATTTTTTGGTAGTTGGGTTAAGGATGCATCTTTGGACCAGCATGTTACATATCAATTGAAAGTCAATGTCATAAATTATCTGGACTGTATAGAAACAATGCAAGGAAATCACAAGGACAGGCATGACAGGATGTGACATTCCTCACCAGGTAGATCTAAAACACCATGGTCAAAGTCAACACTTAAACACACATGGGGCCAGTAGAATAACCGAGTCAATTGTCTCAACCAACACACTTGGTAGCAAACGGGGAATAACGTGCACTAGTAATGAGCAACACAGAGAGGGGCGCACACATTCTTGCCCCCATTTAGTGTAAGACATAATTATAGCGATCATATGCGTAAAGTGTACACTAATTTCACTATTCCTCACTAATTGAGGCCTTACGAGTGCTCATTCAACACCGTGCAACCATTCCCTAGAATTAAGCATACTGGGAGTGCTTTATGACCTTGTACTACACATCCTCTAGCCTCACCTCATGGCACCGCAGCATTGCAATGGACGATACCCATGCTCACTAGGAGCGAGATATAGTTTTTCCATCATTTTCCATCATTAAACGAGGTGATTTCCACTCGTATCAATCATCCACTATGTGTCCATTTGCATACTATTACTGACGTTGCACAGCGCATACCAAATACTGTCATTTATGCATATAATTATTGTCCCAAATGGCGCTGAAATACTCTCTTTTCTCTATTGGAGCGAGATTAGCTGTTTTCCTGAGTATTAGAATGTTTTTGTTGAATTTACAAAACGCGTCTTGTCACAGGCCATTAATGTATGTTTATAAATAATCCAGGAGTCTGTTTGGACCAAATATACGATTTATGTTACTGTTATGTAATGGCGCCTACAAAGTACTGACATTTGTTCAAATATTTACTGTTCCAACATGGCGCCGAATAACCCTTGCAATAGTCCTCTTTCAATGTTGATGCATATACAATTTCAGTATGTATACGGCGGTCCGGTAGCATAACGGTGTGTGAGCAAGCCCGTGTGGGTGAAACGCGTCACGTTGGGTTTATGAAGTAATAAACCCCCTTGAAGCAACTTGGATGGTGTGGTGTCTTTTTCCTAGACCTGAGAGCACAGTTGGAACTCCGTTTGTACAAGGATTTAAATTTACCGGGTTACTCCACCGGCGCTGTGCCACCCCTCGGAGGGCTACGTTTTCCGACAGGAGTTCATCTTCAGAATATATATATATATATATATATATATATATATATATATATATATAAAATCATCATCAAGGTATATAGATGTAGAGTTACGAATATGAAGCTATACTATATATAGCTCCCATTACAGTGTAGTGGTATAGTAGCATTCTGAGTTTTATATAATGGCAAGATGATATTAGATACCTTGATGCTGTGATGTACAACCATTTTATATGCCAGACTGGATATGGAATTGTTTTTCCGGCTGCTATGATTTCCCTTTCGGCTGCAGGTGATGCTTCAGCTACCGTTTCAGATTCACACAGGTTCACTGGATATGATTGTATGGATCCATAGAAGGCAATATCAAACCCCTTCGGTCCTTCCTTTTTCCCTATGCATTATTGACCTCACACTGTCAGTTTGATTTTTCTCACAAAGTTTTTCTGAGCAAACCATAACTTTCTGGCATTTTTTGACATTCCACTGTGAGTGTATGTGTTTCCTAAAGATGTTGAATTTTAACCTGTGTGCGATCTTCAAGAACAACTCATCTGTAACCACACTTCTTGTACGCACACGATGGCTTTGAAGGAGACGTCAAATAAAGTTTTTATGGTGCAGGCTCATCAGGAAAAGGGGTCAAGATCCCACTCCTTCTCCAGAGGTAAGTCAGGTTAATGTCTGGGCAGTAATTCTCACTGTCTCATAATAAACACAAAAGGAAGTATGGAAAGGAGAGATCTTCATCTTCATGTTGGAAAAGGCAGAGTCCTTCCACAAATCTTCATGTCCGCAACACTGTTACCAACTCTTGAGTCATCCTCCTCCTTTTTGGAACGAGTAATGGTCCTCAATAAAAGTCCGCCTTCCTCTTACCAACTGGTGCTGATACCTGTCTAGTGGAGGCATTTAGGCAAGTGACGCTGACCATATTCAAGAGGTCGTCTTCACCTTCTGTTGTGCCTGCACCCACCATGATGGAGTTAGTGCCAGTGACTTTGTCCATGCCAGCAGCTCTAGCTTTGGTGCTTCGAGAGGACGCTCTTCAAAGCTGCATAAATCAACCTCTGGGGCAGCGTAAACAGAAGATAAAGGTGTTAAGAACTATAGTCAGCAGCTCTAACTATGGCTTCCATTACGACAATGTCAGTGGCCATTTTGGTTCTGGAAATGGTCCCATTTTCTTTTCAGAGTCCAAAAGCATATATGATACGGTTATATGCAAGGACAAGGGAAGCAGTCCATAGTGATTCATCTTTGGCAAAACATCTTCTCACTTCCTAATAGTCTAGGCATTTTCAGTCACTCCTCGTTTTAGATTCAGATGCCCTGAATGTGCCCAGGGTAGTTCCACACATAGAAGACAATAGCAAATAAACTGTGATACACTTGATAGCAGTGCTGTGTAAGATAAATGTTCAGCACTGCAAGCAGGCAAGCAGTGTGCATAATGAGATGAAGTGAGGTGGTCACCCTAGCAACTGCTCCCATTGCGATCACGGGCAAAGCTTTGTTAAAAACAGTAATGCAGGCCCAGCCTCCCTTTCATGGTGGCTAGTTGGCTTTTTATTTTTGTTTTGCAGAAAAGAGCCAAGAAAAAGGTCCCATTAAGAGAAAGGGGCCAAGAATGATGTTATTAATTCCCAAAAAGAAGGGTGATCTGACACTTATCCCAGAACTCCGGAATGTGAATACATTTTTGGGAAAGAAAGGTTGAAGATGGGCATGTTAAGTCTGGAACATTATGATTATCTAGCTTCCCAATATTCTCAGGATGCCTGCTTTCATGTCTTGATCCTCCAGATACAGAGATGGGGCATGCATTTTGGGATGAGGTCAGAGCTTTACCACTCAGTATTGCACCCATTAGACTTAGACACAGCCCAAGTATGTTCATGAAGGTCGGTCCCTGCAGTGGTAGTAGCCCAAATGCACAGAATGTGTAGCTATTTGCTCTCTTATCTAGATTACTAACTCATGAAGGCGACTCCCCACCTTCAGAGCATCTGCATCCTACAATTTCAGATAGAAGTCTCCGAACAGTGTCTAAAACCTGAATCCGACCCTCACAAGTGTTTGTTTTTTATTGAATGTATCTTGGCAACTTTTTGGGTGGTTGGCGCTTTTTAGTCCGATGCCTAGGATTCAGGTCATAGAGGATATGAGTCCTATATATGAACCAAAGGCCTTTCTTGTTAGGCTTGATAGTGTATTCCCTTTTTCTGGAGCCCAAAGCCAGGCTCAGGAGGAAACTGTGGCATCAGTGGAGCTAGCCTCTGCAGAGTTAATGGATGAGGGACCATTTGCTTATTTGATTCCTCACTGTTTTTAGTGATAAATGAGTTTAGAAAATCTGTCATGTGGCTTGGAATTTCAGGTTTGCCCTCATCTCATTAGGTAGTTGACATGACTGATCAGTCACACAGTGAAATTTAGTCTTTACAAAACAAAAACGTGCACATAAATTTCCTCCACTATAAGCCAGTAAACTAACCCTAAAGCACTTCCTCCCATGTCTGAGAAACAGAAGTGGTTAAACCATCCAAGTCAACACCACTATTTTAAAGCAACTAACAAGGCGGGCTGTGGTTTAGTCGTGTGTCTAGAGGCTATGTTAATCTGGGATTTCCATTTCGCCAATAATGTGATTTTGACTGACAGTCCTTTGTTGATGTCCAGAATTTATGTTCAGATGCTTTCAGAAGACGCAAAGCTTGGATGGCGATTGGGCTATTTGGATCTTACACCAGTGTGCTGGTCAAACATTGACCTTTTTTTGCAATGATCAATACAGAATGCAGGATGTTTTGTTCCCTTCAGTTTCTATTAGGGGATTTGCTATTGGAGGCATGCCGGATTAAATAGAATTTCCAATTCACTTTGTACTACTGTGATACAATGGCTCCTCGGGAGGTTCGAGGAAGACACCCTCAAATTGGGCAAGGAGTTAGGCATTCACCTACACTGGCTTTTACGTACGAGTCACCCAACCTTCAACCGTGGAGATTGACCCAAATAACTCATTCGCTGTGCTCCTGGCATTGGATGTTAGTCTAGCAATAATGTGACCTTCCATCAGATCTATTTATGTAAATTGTTTTGTGAGTTGGTGCAATGATTCCTTTTGATGAAAGAATGTGCAAAATAGGCTAGTTGTAGTGCAATTTTGCCATTACCTTATGGTCATCCGTACTAGCAAAATTCCCATCTCATAAATATTAGTGGGCCAGGAAATGGATTGAGAACTCCATTCCATTATTTGCAGTATATCTTCATTGCAACAAAACTGCAAACAGCAGCATATTGGGATAAAACATTTGTGAGCATGTACAATAATCCGTAGAATCATTATCTGAACATCTTTGTCTGTAGCCAGCACTAGAAGAGTGTGAGATGTCACTTATAATTTGCGATTGCTTATCACTCTCCCTCAGCAGTTACTAACCATTCCATGGTTTGCAAGTGCAAAAATAATTAAGCATTGTGTATTCCCTTGTGAATCGCACAAGAGAGCACTGCTTGTTGAGAGCTCCTTCCTAATAATTAGCAAGGATTTGGAATGCTTGCATTGCAATTTGGAATGCTTGTTACAATTTGTGATACGCTGTTCGTCTTTGTTTATTGAGATTTTGCATTCACGTCAATTGCTATGGCATTACGAATGTAAATTCGCCTGTTCATCAAACCCAAGATGTATTAAAGTTTGCTCTATCAATTATGGAAAAGTCTGTGCGTATGTCGATTATCTGCTGTTCTGTACCTTTCTGAACAGTGATTTTTATTTTGATGGTTACCTTTCTGACAAGGCAAGATTGATTAGTTTTCTCCAAAGACTTTTGTGAAGCACCAGTGGGATGTGACGTTGGCGCTCACTAGTTGAATGCATCACCCTTCAAGTCCAAGGACAGATGTTAAGATTGCTCACTTTAAGATGGTTTGCTAGTCACAATTAAGGACCAGATTTATTTCACAGCATTTGGCCCTCAGTTCCGCCATGGGAAGGAGTAAAATACTTTGTCCCTATGGGGATGATGCCTCATTTGTAAAGGACCGCCAAGCAGGTAGTCATTTATATAAGCTTAGCCAGGAACCACCATCACAGCGGTTCCTGGCAATGTTTATTTCTCTGTGCTACGGTGCTGAGTCAGCAGGATACAGCCCTGTAGCACAAAGTAATTATTTGTTCGAGGCATGTGACCTGTAGATCACATGCTGTGCATAGCCCGCCATCTACTTTTGGGTCTGGATGTTTGCACTTTGTTTTTGTTAGAAGTCTTTTCCAGTCACAAGGTAGGTGACTCCTCCTTTCAGTGATAGTGCGTGTGGGCATCGACTCCACTGATAGATAGTTTATTTCTAACATCGGGTTCGGATGTGAATTGCTGCACTCCTGTTCTGCACCGTTTCTCGGGTTCCCTTCGACGCGCAATCCACTACCCTCGACGGTTTTGTTTCTCCATTGCGTTTCCCATTCCCTGCGTATCGTTTCCAATCAAACATCTTCGATCTGAAAACTCGTGGACGGCCGTTGGGCCTACCCAAGCCGGGCTCGCAAGGAGTCAATGGAACGGACTCCATTCAAGCTCTGTCCCGGGTGCCGTGCCAAGATTCCGCGCACCGACCTGCACGAAGTGTGCAATCTCGGTTTGTCCCCGGAACACGACGAGAAAGACTGCGACGCGTGCCAATCTTTTCAATCAAAGAAGACGCTCCTTGAACATCTGCTTCGACGTCACGCCATGCAACACCAAGTCGGTTCCACACCAGACATCTTCGGCAATGATTCCGACTGAGAAGAAACATGCTCAAGGAGCTGAGAAAGAGGAACAAATCTCTGTTCCGAAGCCGACTCTGACACGGAAGAAGAGGAGCAAGTTACACCGGGTCAGCATACCGTGAGTACAGAACCCCCTTGCCCCAACAACCAAAGACAAAAAAGGTTCCGGTCTATCCTCTGCCTGCGAGCCAAGATCGGCACCGAGAACAAGTTTAGAGCACTCTGTCCGCGGGCCCGGCACCGAAACACAATAAAAATAAACTTCCGGTTGGTGCTCGAGTCGGCTCCATGCCAGTGCCGAGCCGAAATCCTCGGCGCAGAAGTCCAAACATGTCCTGGTCCACGTTCCATCTTTGTCGAAGCCTAAATCTTCGGTACCAAAGAGTTCGGAGCCGAAACTTTCAACTCCAAAACCTGCACGTAAAGATAAATAGACTCGGACAAAAGACCCACAGGATGAGGGGTATGGGGATGGAGATGAAGATAGGCCACAAGATGTTGACCCATGGGAGTATTATGATACTGATTCACACATAGATACTGACCCTGACTTATACCCTTCCAGGCCATCACCATCTGATGACAATATAGGCTACATTGAGCTTCTTAATAGGGATGCTCATTACCATGGGTGGAACTACATAAGGAGGCTTTCGAGCAGGACTTCATGTTTGAAACCTTAAGTTCCACTCAGAAAACTACACATACACTACCAAGGCTTAAGGGGATGCTTAAGCATACAGATGAGGTTTTTACAGATCCTATAAGGGCAAGAATCATCACGCCCAGGGTTGAGAAGAAATATAAGCCAGCACCTAATGACCCTGCCTACATCAAGGGTCAGCTGCCCTTAGACTCTCTTGTGGTTTCTAATGCTCGCAAGAGAGCTAACTCACAGACCACAGGTGAGGCCCCTCCTCCTAATAAGGAGTCAAAGTTATTTGATGCCTCTGGCAAAAAGGGTAGCCTCACAAGCAGCTAATCACTGGCGCATTGCTAATGCTCAGGCTTTGCTAGCCAGATATGATAGGGCTCATTACAATGAGCTAAAAAAACCTATTCAATTTCTGCCTGATGAGCACAAATCTAAGGCAAATGATCTTATCCAGGAGGGCAAACTGATCACCAATGCCTCCATCAAGTGTGCATTAGATGTAGAGCAGACACAGCAGCGCGCGCAGGAAACTCCTGCGTACTGCTACGTAGACACGCATGGTTGAGAATTTCAGGTTTCAAACCTGAGGTACAGGCCTCCATTCTCAATCAGCCTTTTGATAAGGAACACCACTTTGGTCCAGCAGTTGACACCTCGCTGGAAAAAATGAAGGAGGACACTGAGGTCGCAAAGTCCATGGGGGCTTTACAGTTACCTGCGAGTAGGAGTTCCTTTCGGCGCTCCTTTTACAGGGGTGGCTCCAAAAATATTACCACAGAAAATCCCTCCTCCTCTTACAAGGGCAACAACCAATCGCCCTCATCAAGAGGCTATTTTAGAGGAGGTTTTAGAGGAAACAATGGTAAGTGACGAGGCAGAGGCAACTTCACAGGCACTTCCCCTACAAATAACAAACTGTGATTTCCTTCTGCTACCCCTGATCATTCCACTCCTGTAGGGGGACGTCTCTCTCAATTTCTCCCTGTCTGGAACACCATCACCTCAGACAAATGGGTTTTACAAATTATCCAATATGGTGTCTGCCTGGAACTTACAGACACTCCCACAAACATTCTCCCAAGATCACACGCAATGTCACAGGAACATCTTACCCTTCTAAAAAAAAGTTCTCTCTATGTTGGAGAAAGGAGCGATAGAACCAGTTCCATTAAAACATCAAGGGACCGGGGCATACTCCCTGTACTTCTTAATTCCCAAAAAAGACGGCTCTCTCAGGCCTAAACTAGACCTCAGAGAACTAAATCTATACATTCGGTCGTACTACTTTCCCATGGTCACTCTCCAGAAAGTGCTCCCGCTCTTTCAACAGGGCAACTTTCTGTCCAGCCTGGACTTAAAGGACGCCTATTTCCATATCCCAATACATCCTGCACAGCTCAAATACCTCAGGTTTCTAGTAGCAGGCAAGGTGCTCCCATTAGGGGTAACTACCGCGCCCAGAGTTTTCACCAAGTGCTTGGCAGTAGTCGCAGCTCATCTTCCAAGACAACACATTCACGTCTTCCCATATCTGGACGACTGGCTCATAAAAGCCAGCTCGCAAAAATCTGTCTCCGTCACCTCACAAAACAGTGCAGTTGCTCCACGATCTTGGATTCACAGTAAACCTGTCCAAGTCCCATCTACAGCCATCCAACACACAGGCATATCTGGGAGCCACAATAGATACATGTTGGACTTAGTCCTTTTTGCAGGGACATCCCTAAACTTTTTGCCTTTCTCCTAGCCTTTTCTCTGACATGGTGTTGATGGTTTTAGGACTCTCGGCACTTTAGCACTACTGTCCAGTGTAAAGTGCGTGCGCTCTCTGTGTTACATATGGTAAGATTGGTCTACACCTGATTGGCATATTTATTTTACCTGTCAGTCCCTTGTAAAGTGGTATCTCATATACCCAGGGCTGGTAAATTAAATGCTACTGGTAGGCTTGCAGCACTGATTGCGCCACCCACCAAAGTGGCCTTTCAAACCTATCTCAGGCCTCTGCCATTGCAGGGCCTGTGCGCGCAGTGTTACTGCCGCTGTGACGTGGCACCTAAAGTGTGTGCCATGTCTGTGACCCCACTTTTACTGCATGGCAGTCACCCCTAAGATAGGCCCTAGCTAGCCCTATGGGCAGGGTGCATTGTAGGTAAAAGATAGGACATGTACCTTAAGTGCGTGACATGTCCTGGTAGTGACAAACAGCCATTTTGGTTTCTCACTACTGTGGTGCTGCCCTCCCATAGGAATGCATTGTGGATTCCCTGATAAGTGTTTCAGTGGTAATTCCTGATATGAGAGGAGCAGCGTGGTCAAGTTTAGTGTATTTGGAATGGTAATAAATCCTGCGCAATGGTGTACGCAGATTTATTATAACTATTTTAGAAATGCCACTTTTAGAAGTTGGCATTTCTACGTGCTATGCGTCTGCCTGCCTGATGTGAATTGCATGTCTGGCTTTTGAGTGACAGGAGATGGGGAGGTGTGTGTGGCTCCAGGAGGGGCAGGGTGAGTCAGCACAAGGCTGAATGGGACATCTACATTTGGAGTAGTGGGAGGAGTAGTCCCCTGACCCTGAATAGGATTGCGCCTGCCCTGTACAATGCTGGCTCTGCCCCCCTGTGGTGTGTCTGATGACGAGCCCCCACCTGACAAAGGGGAAGAGGAGCCTGGTAAAAGGAGTGTTCCAATTCCCCCCTGAACCAGTTTTTGCTGGTTCCCCCAAGCCCTGTGCCAGGGCAGACAAAGCCCTGATGTAATATAAATATAGGGGCTGTGACCCTATGATTGTTGTGCTCGTTCCTGAACTTGCTGGGGGCTTGCTGCTGCTGGGGCCCAGGAGGAACCGCCATGAGGGCTTGCCTCCCTGCTGGAGGGCCCTGTGTGCTGGCTTCCCTGGGCCCAGCTATGCCCCCTTGAACCTTAAGGACTTTTAGCGCCTCATGAGCGCTATCTTTTTATTGCGCAAAAGAAGAGGAGCACTTGTGACTTGCAATGCTGAGCTGCGACTTGTTTGCAGGGAATCCCGACGTGGGGATCCCCCCCCCATTGATGGCAGGAGAGCGGGCGCCCACCCCGCATTGTGCCTGCCGAGAGGGAGCCTACCCCGCTTTATGAATATTTAAATTGCGGGTGCCCACCCCGCATTTGGTGTTTTCCTAGTAGGTGCCCACCCTGCATTTGGTGCTGTCCCAGCGGGTGCCCACCCACCATTGCCGCCGCACGGAGGAGCCACCGGACCGGCCGAGAAGAAGCCGTAAGTCAGGCACCTGCTGCCTGACTCTGGGTAGGGCCAGGTCCAGGAAGCTGACGGCCGGCCGCAGCAGCCAATCGCAGCGTGGCCAAAGAGGAAGCCAGGCAATACAATGCCTTAGGTGAGGCGGGGCTCCTATGTTGGGGAGGAAAGCCCTGCGTGCAGCAGGAGAGTTTTGGAGAAAGGGAGGCGGGTTCACCCAGATCGCTGGTGAAAGCAGGAGGAGCGGAGATGTCCCAGTAAGCGCAGGCCCACTGAGGCACATTGTCGGTGCCTGGGTCCTGCGCAGGAGAGTCCCGGTGAGTGGGGCTACAATGAAGTAATGTTGGTGCCTCCAGTGGCACCCCTTTGTTCTTTGCCTGCACGGAGCCCCAGTGAGTAGGGGCCGGGGGTTATAATCTACTGAGGAGTCCTGGAGTGGGACTGCAGCGGCACAATTAGTGCCAGGGCCGTGCCAGTGCCCCCTTATGTTTCACAGCTGCACCACAGTTAGCGGCAGCTGCAACGTTTAGGCCATTTGTGAAGAGTCCCAGTGGGGACGCAGGAGGCACAGTGGTGCCAGCACAATTGCGCTCTTTTGATTCTGCTGCAGTGGCAGCCAGCCCTGACATTTGGGACATAGGGCATTTGAGCCCTCTGAGAAGGCCAGTTGGTCCGGGGGTCAGTTGGGTTGGTAGGGCGCCAGGCCCTAATGTGATTTATGTGGTGCCTAGGATAAATGTGATTTATGCACCATGATTTATGCCTCTGATGTTTCTGTTTAGGAGGTTATTCCCTAATCTGAGGTTTAGGCTTGTGAGGTTATTGCCTAATGTGATTTCTGATTAGGAGGTTCTTGCATACTGTGTTTATGCTGGTGAGGTTTATTGCATACTGTGTTTATGCTTATGAGGTTGGCGCATAATGTGTTTTACGCCCAATGTAATGCTTATTGCATAGTGTGATTTATGTTGCAGGATATAATGCTGAGTACAGTGTTTTGCCAGTAATTACTGGTTGTGTTCTACATTTACTATTTGTACTTTGTGATGGTTCTGACAGTGGCCCAATTGGCCCTGTCATGTGTATATAGTCCCCTGTAAATATTGCCTAGTGCCAGTTTGCACAGTGTATATTGTGTGATTACTATTCTAATGTGTTTTGGTAATACAAAGGCTATTTTAATATATAACCTTGTGTGGAGTTTCTTTTGTGGTGTGCTTAGAATGTTGCTGCTGTGTGTGTGTTGCGCAAACGCTTTACACATTCACTCTGGGATAAGCCTGACTGCTCTTGCCAAGCTACCAAGGGCATGAGTAGGGTTATCTTCAGCGTGTAACTCGCTTGCCCTGACTAGAGTGGTGGTTTCAGCCTGGCTTAGGCGCAAGCCTTAGCCAACCAGAAATCCCATTTCTAACAATACACAAAAAGCTTTGGTCTACCCCAATCCGACCAGAATCTGCAACATGCAGACTCTACTCTGCCAGTTTCAACCTCACACTCATTGCCAGCTTGAGTGTTCATGCAGTAACTAGGGATGATGGCGTCTTGCATACTAATAGTTCCTTACGCAAAACTTCACATGTGTCCCCTTCAGGGTCTGTTATCAGAACTTGTATTGGTGGACGGCCGCACCCAACACTCTCTGCAGTGGTAGAATACACAAAACCTTTCAAAAGGGTGGCCCTTCATAGATCCGGTTCCACAGATAGTGCTAACAGCAGACGCATTGCTCACTGGTTGGGGAGCTCATCTCCAAACGCATACAATTCAGGGCATGTGGAGCCTGCAGAAAAAGCAGCTTCACATAAATCATCTAGAGATGCTAGCGATTTTTCTAGCGCTCAAAGTGTTTCAAGTTTATCTAGTAGGCAAAGCTGTCTTGATCTGTACAGACAACATGACAGCAACGTACTACATACAAAAACAGGGGGGTGGGGGACACTCTCTCCAGCTGTCACAACTAGCACAGACCATCTGGAGAAGGGCCATAGGTCACAAAATGTTTCTCCATGCAGAACACCGTCCAGGAGTAAACACTCAGATTGCAGATCTACTCAGTCGTCAAAGACAACAGATCCATGAATGGGAACTCCACCCTCAAGTTTTCCTCCCATTCTTCCAAATGTGGGGTTTTCCAGACATAGATCTGTTTGCCACAAACCTAAATGCAAAATGCCCAAGCTTCGCATCGATACATCCACACCCATTGTCCAAGGGCAATGCACTATGGATGAATTGGTCAGGAATATTTGGCTACGCTTTCCGCCTCTCCCACTCATTCCATTCATGGTTCGGAAGCTCAGACAGGCGTCCCTGACATTATTTCTAGTTGCTCCCACCTCACTCCCAATCTTCTCACTCAGAGCCATGGAGAGATAGGACATCCAGATCCCAGCCATCTCAACCTTGCGATCTGGCACCTAAAAACTTAGAGTTTGGCTACCTTAATCTTCCGCCAGACTTAATGCATATTATCAAAGAAGCTAGACGTCCTACCACAAGTGCATGCTACGCAGCAAAGTGGAAGCAATTTGTGATATACTGCAATAACAATCAAATAGATCTGCTAGACGCTTCAGTTCAAAACATCATTTGCCATTTACTATATCTGCAGCATTCTAATTTAGCGTATTCTTCCATACGCTTACATCTTGCTGCAATAGCTGCACATCTACAGAACAGAAAACATCTGTCTCTTTTTAGAGTGCTTGTCGTCAAAGCATTTATGGAGGGACTTAAAAGAATCATTCCTCCCAGACTTCCACCTGCTTCAGTGTGGAATCTCAACATTGTCCTCACCAGGCTAATGGGTCCACCCAGGCTAATGGGACCACCCTTTGAGCCATTGTATAGATGTGAAATGCATTTTCTCACTTGGAAGGTAGCTTTCCTCATAGCTATCACATCTCTGAGAATAGTGGGTGAGCTTCAGGCACTAACCATAGAAGAACCATTCTTACAAATACACCAAAACAGAGTGGTTCTTTGGACCAACCCTAAATTTCTACGAAAAGTCATTTCTGCCTTTCATATCAACAGATCTGTTGAATTACCTGTGTTCTTCCCTCAACCAGATTCTGTGGCAGAACATGCTTTACACACTTTAGATGTGAAGAGAGCAATTATTTACTATATAGAAAGGACAAAACCTTTCGCCAACACAAAACAACTATTTGTCGCTTTTGCTCCAACACATAAAGGCAATCCTATATCAAAATCAGGCATTGCAAGGTGAATAGTCAAGTGTATTCAAATATGCTATGCAAAAGCAAAAAGAACACTAACAATTCCCCCTAGAGCGCACTCCACATGCAAACTAGGGGCTTCTATGGCATTCTTAGGAAATACACCCATAGATGATATCTGCAAAGCTGCAACATGGTCTACACCTCTCACATTCACCAAACACTATTGTGTAGCAGTGTAAGCAAGACAGCAAGCTAGTGTGGACCAAGCAGTTTTACGTACACTATTTCAGACAACTGCAGCAGCTGCAGGTGCAGGTTAGCCACCGCTTTGGGAGATAACCGCTTAATAGTCTTTGCGCAGCATGTGATCTACAGCTCACATGCCTCGAAGGAAAATGCTACTTACCCAGTTTGCATCTGTTTATGGCATGTAGAGCTGTAAAGTCACGTGCCCACCCGCCTCCCCGGGTACTTATACCTGTTGCAGGTACATCTTATTTAGATACACATATACATGGACATCTCATACTACTCTTACTTACTCCTTTATCCCCCTCTGCTGTAAACAATCTAACATTGGAGTCGATGCCCATGCGCACCATCACCGAAAGGAGGAGTCACCTACCTCGTGACTGGAAAAGACTGCTTTGAACAAAAACAAAGTGCAAACATCGGAACCCAACACTAGATGGCGGCTATGCACAGCATGTGACTTTACAGCTCTACATGCTAAGAACAGATGTATATCAGCATTTTCCTTTTTTATTTACAAAAAACAAAATCTGGAAACAGGATGTTCTTTTTGATAAGAAAAAATATACCTCTCCCCTTGGCATGGGAGTCTTCTCCCATGGTGGTGGAAGCATTATAATTTTTTTTTACTGTTCCTTACTGCCAGGTGTTACCTGGGGTTAAGAAACAGTAAACAAAATACCTACAAGTCAATCTCCCCACCCCTTACCCCCCCCCCCCTCAGCTAAAGTGGGTGGGCGGACATGTAGTCATTACCCCGAAAGGCCCTTACTCCCCAGGACCATGGGGAAGTTTGGCCTCAGCGTAAATAGAGTGGCCAAGCTTTAGGTCAGCCCGCAATAAAATTTGGTGGGCGGACCACTATTTTGGTGGGGAGGGAACTCTGTCACCGTTGCCTAAGATTATCCTCTCTGCCAATATATAAATCAGGCCCCAAGTCTCCATAAAGGGTTAAAGAACTGTTTGGTTGGTCTTTCAAGCTTCTTTATACTTATAGCTTCATAACTACCAAAGATGGTCTCATCCTTCCACATCTCCTAGGAGATAATACTGCCTAGGAACATTTATGTAGATTACACCGTAACAGTGCACTAAGCTTTTATATTAATTGCATGAATGACCTGTGTATCGATGAACAGCTGCTTGTGTGTTACACAGATGAAAAAATAGGGAAAGCAGTCCAGAAAAGAGATGTTCCTCTATGGTTCCCCGAATGGAAATACCTCTATGGAGGTTTCCAGCTTCGTCTGCATTGACTAGTGGAGTCCCAGTATCTGATATTTGTCAGGCAGCAGCATGGTCATTACTGCATACTTTTGCAGGACATTATTGCTTGGACCTTCTGGTAAGAAGTGAGCATTCGTTTTCAGGAGCGGTTCTACAGGACCATTTGCTTTATATTATTATTAGCAATAATTAAAATGAATGAATTAGGCCAACTATTGCTAATAAAATCTGAGGATGATTCCTCAATTAGTAAAGTGCCTTCTCACCCAGTAGATCTTCCTATTGCTGACATAAAGGTACAAGAATTTAAAAACAGTATTTGAACCCTAAAAAAGAAAGTACTTAAATCAGATGGGCTATAGTTCTATAAAGCTCAGGGGGAATGTGGGAATGTGAGAAAGTGCCTCTTTTTGCATAGTTAGCCCCAACTTTTTGCCTGGTTTCAGTTGCGCACAGGGTCCCTGCCGTCCAGGTCCCCTGTGCTGGTGCTTCTTCCCAAAAAACATATCCCTGATTGTTACTTCTGCTCCCTCCAAGTCCCCAGTAAGTAGGACCCTGGGTACCAAGGGCCTAGGAACTGGATAGGGTCCCATGGCACCCCCCTCACAGGGACGATCCCACTGCCATTGCAGCTTGCAGGTCCCTGTGAGATGGTAAACGACAAAGTCGACATGACGTGAAATCGTCGAAGTATAGAGTAAGTCGCATGGGTTTGTGTGAAAGATGTGGCCACGGAAACGGATCTTAGACTGAGAGAGGAGTGGTGGAGGCTGTAGTCAAAGTGTTACTAGGGGGTTAGAACTGAAAGAGATGCATGGCCCTCAGGAAGGGAGGGCAAACCGCCGAGGGCAGACCCTTGGACAGGTAGGACACTAATGGGCCGAGCTAGTTTCAAAGGCCTTAAAGTTGTCCCGGAAAATGTCGGCAAGGCGTTCCATAAAGAGATCTCTGGCGCCTCCTTCTTTTTCCAGGTGAATGGAATTGTGAGTTTTGCCGCCCCCAGACATGTCCACCAGATAGTCTTGTCTGCCCTGGTATGGTACTCCCAGCTGGGACCCCTAGGGGCCAATAGTACCTCCTCTATAGACGTCGGTATGGGGTACCCTAGTATGTTATTAATGTGCGAGAGGATCTCTTCCCAAAAAGGTCTGATACCTGGGCAGTCCCACCATATATGGCAGAACTCCCCCTGTAGCCCACAGCCCCGCCAGCAAAGATTTGAGGTGTCAGGGAAGATGTTTCTTAGCTTGGTAGGTTAGAGGTACCAGTCCAATAATGTCTTGTAGTGTGCTTCACGCAGGGCCACTGAGTGGTTAAATTTAACTATGTCCCCCCATAAATGTTTCCATTCGATGTCTGAGATCCCCCGATCCAACACCTGTTCCCAAAACGACATATAGCGCGCTTGGGGTGCATGTAGGGTATTGAGGCGCATGGTGTAGAGTGAGGAGATCGCCCCCTTCATGTTTCTCGCCATGAGCACCAACCGTTCCACCGCTGTGAGCTCTCTCGTAGCGGCATCCCGTATGTGTGGGAGGGAAACCCAGTGCTTGAGTTGCAGGTAGTGGAAGTGTTCCTTGTGAGGAACCAGGAATTATCTTTTGCAGGTGTCAAAGGTCCGGATGTCAAAGTTGTGAAACAAGTCTGACAGTTTCAGGCAGCCTTCCTCCCACCAAAACAAAAGGACCCTCACTCATTGCTGGTGGAAATGCTGGGTTGAAATGGATTGGGGTGTATGGGGAGGGGAAAGTGGTCCAGCCCTCCCGCTTCGTAACCTGGTCCCATATCGTAAGTGTAGTACAGGTGGGCGTGCTGAGGTAAGCATTTGCCGGTCTGTCAGATTTCGGCTTCCAGAGGATATCCCAAATGGATTGCCCCACAATCGCCCTATCCATATGGAGCCAGTGTTTCTCAGATTCTCGCACCCTCCATTCCATAATTAGCCTCAATTGAGCTGCCTGGTAGTATAGATGGAAGTCGGGGAGAGCCAACCCACACCTGTGTCTAGGACGTCGCAGGACGTGAAAGGAGAGACAAGCTCTTCCCCCGCCAGATAAAGTTGACAATCAAGGATCACAGGCGCGGTAGGAAATCACGCTCCAGTGCTATGGGGAGTGCCTGAAAGAGATATAAAAGCTGGGGCAGCACTACCATCTTGACGGCATTAATCCGCCCCAGCCACGAGATATATAGTGGCTTCCATGTCTGAAGATCTCATTTAAGCTGCGATTCCAGTGGAGGGAAGTTTGCCCTATATAGGTCGCCAATTTTAGGAGTGAGATGTACACCCAGATAGAGCAGGGAATGTCTGGCCCAGTGAAATGTTATTTGGCCCCGTAATGTCACCACAGCTGCAGCTGAGAGTGTAAAATTTAATATAGACGATTTAGAGAGGTTCACTTTGAAGCCAGAGACCCGCTCAAAGTTTCGTAAGTCCTCCTGTACCGCTCAGAGGGAAGTGGAGGGCTCCGTCTGTGTTAACAGAACATCGTCTGCAAAGAAGGATGCTTTATGCTCCGTGCCTCCAATACGTATGCCCCTTATTGCTTTGTTGTCACGAAATCGAGAAGCTAGGGGTTCAATGCTAAGGGCAAATATAAGGGGAGAAAGAGGGCAGCCTTGGCGCGTGACCCTGCCAAGAGCAAAGGGGAGAGACTGGTGACCATTAACCACTACTTGCGATTGCGGGAGATGGTAGTTGGCCCGGACCATATTAAGGAACCCCTCCCTAAAGCCGAGTCTCTGCATGGTGAGGAAGAGGAAGGACCAGTCGACCCTATCGAATGACTTCTCGGCGTCAAGCCCTACTAAGATTGCGGGAATTCGGAACTTTGAGACCGTTTCTTTGAGATGTATCGTGCGTCGGATATTGTTGTGCATTTGCTGACCCTTTATAAAGCCTGACTGGTCCGGGTGGATAAGCGTGGGCATCAAGTCTTCAAGTCTGGCAGCCAATATCGAAGGGTAAAGCTTCACATCTCGATTAAGTATGGCTATGGGCCGGTAAGAGGCACAGAGCTGAGGGTCCTTCCCCAGTTTGGGGATGACAGAGATGACCGCCCCGGCCATCTAGGGCGAAACCCTGGCCTCTGACGCAATAGTATTAAACAAGAAGGTTAGGTGTGGAGTCAGCTCGGAGACAAAGCGTTTATAAAAGTGTGCCGTGAGGCCATACGGGCCCGGTGCCTTGTACGGTTTAAGCTTATTAATAGCTTTTCTGACCTCCTCTGCTGTGATGAGAGCATCTAACGTGTCCGCCGATGCGGGTGTTAGGCGGGGGAGGTCTAGTGAGTCAAGGTATTGTTGTTGCAGGATGGGTTCAGGGGTGGCTCCTCAGTAGAGGTCACCATAAAAGGCTCCAAAAATGTTAGCTTTACGGTTATCATCATGGGAGAGGCGTCCGTCCGTGTCGAGAATACTCCCTATATATTCACGCTCTCGCTGTTCTCGCAGCTGGCGTGCAAGGAGTGTCCCAATCTTATTCCCCTGCAAGTACGACATCTGACTCAGTTTGAGCAGCGTGTATTCGGCCCTATTTTGATAAATAGCTCTGAGAGGTCTAGTGAGTCAAGGTATTGTTGTTGCAGGATGGGGTCAGGGGTGGCTCCTCAGTAGAGGTCACCATAAAAGGCTCCAAAAATGTTAGCTTTATGGTTATCATCATGGGAGAGGCGTCCTTCCGTGTCGAGAATACTCCCTATAAATTCACGCTCTCGCTGTTCTCGCAGCTGGCGTGCAAGGAGTGTCCCAACCTTATTCCCCTGCAAATACGACATCTGACTCAGTTTGAGCAGCGTGTATTCGGCCCTATTTTGATAAATAGCTCTGAACTTCCCCCTCAGGGTCGTGACCTGTCTCTGCAGTGTCCGCGTCGGCTGGTCTTTGTGCGCTTTTTCAGCGGCCTCCAGTTCCACCTCCAAAGCCAAGCACTCCTTCGCTCTTTGCTTATTAAGGGTGGCGTTAAGTTGGATGCATTTACCTCTTATGAACGCTTTAAAAGCGTCCCAGTTATTTTGCGGGGATGTGGCTTCGGGGCATTAAGTAAGAAGAACTCAGTGATTGCTGACCGCAGGTCTTCCCTGAGAGATCTGTCCCCAGTAAGAGAGGCTGGAAAGTACAATCTGGTTGTGTCGGATTTGGGACCCCCCCCATGCTAAGCTAATAGAGACGAGGCCGCGGTCCGAAACTGAAATTGTCAGGATCTGGGCGACTCGCAGGGAATCCAGAAGTGTTTGGTTGATGAAAATGTGGTCAATCCTAGAGTAGGTGTGGTGTACATGAGAAAAATAAGTATAGTCTCTGGAGTCGGGATTAAGCGTCCGCCATGCATCCAAGAGGCCTAGGGTGTGGAATTGTTGCTTGAGTCGTTTAGGGAAGTACGTGGGGGTGTACCTATGAGTGTGAGAACTGTCTAGCGTATCGTGCGAAGTGAGATTAAAGTCACCCATGAGGATCACTGGGCCCTCCGCGAAGCCACCTATTAGATCAAGCGTGGTAGAAAGATAAGTTGCCTGACCTGTATTGGGTGTGTACAAAGAAATAAAGGTGCACATGATGCCCCGCAGCCTCCCCTTCACCATAAGAGTCCTCCCCTCCCGGGCAGTTTTAACGGCTTCGGGCTGGAATTTAGTTGAGGACCGGAAAACCAGAGCAACTCCGTTGTTTAGTGCTGGCCGATGATTGTTAAATTAATGGATACGCTCTGTGACGGAGTTGTCCGTTCTACGATAATTTCAAGTGCGTCGCCTGGGGCTCCACTATCTTGAATTGACGGTCAGTGATATATTTCCAGATTTTTTGAAGTGTTTGCGGTGAATTAGGACCTTTAACATTCCAGGATGCTATGGAGACCATCTAGAAGGCTTAGAGTCTCTGCTGCTCTCAATGCACTCCTGTAGAGAACCACCCCAGCCTGAGAACAATTGTGGTGCTAGCGCTAGTGTGACCAATGCTTCCCCATGTGACCATAAGGGACGCCCACTCACCACCACCAGGAGCAACCCTCCCCCAGGCCCATTCCCCAACAACCCCAAAGGAAAAAGCCAAGACGCCAACGGGCTCTCGGCCGGAAGCTTCATAAAGAAGCAAAACATTAACTTGAGCAGTACGGTCAAGGCCCGTACCCCCGGCTGCCATGCTTCTGTTTCAGAGAGAGTACTTGTAATGTCTGTGGAAGTCGAGCATTCCTCTGCAGCGCGGTATGGAAGCTTGGCCCGCTTCTCCTATTGCCTTGTCGGATCCCAACAGTCCCCACCGGGGTTTTTACACGAAAGTGTGAGACAGGAACCTCAAGTCTTCACCCGAAGGAAGACTCAGTGCGCTGATCATGGGAGTCACTTGATCGTCGACCTGTGTTTTGCAACTGTTTGCCATGATCGGGTCTCTTGTCTGGGTCAGTCCTCGCCGGTAGAGGGACCCGGAGCGCCCCCATCCATTGGTACCGGGAGGCCGAGGACCTGCAGTCCCTCATTCAGCTCCGTTACATGATGGGGAGGAGACCAAAAGGATAAGTCCACCGGTATTTGATATTGTCTTCTCGGAGCTTGGATGTGACCGGCCGTAGAGATTGCCGTCGTGCCAGGGTAGCAGGCGCCAAGTCCTGAAAAAGAGAGCATTTGTAGCCTTGAAATGAGGTCTCATCTTTCTTCCGCGCCACTCCCCGAATGGCCTCTTACGTTTGAAAGGAGTGTAGTTTCACCAGTACGTCCCTTGTTCGTTTGCGTTCGCCCGCCTGCGAAGATCCAACTCGGTGGACACGGTCGATCTTGATCTTTAATTGCCATGGAGCCAGCAGTACCGTGAAGAGCCCCACGACAAAGGCCTCAAGGTCTGGCCCCTCCGGACCTTCCTCCAGGTCTCGGATACGTATGTTATCCCTCCGAGACCTGTTCTCTAAATCTTCGGTCTTCAGTAGCAGCTGTTGTAGTTGGGACTGGGTTGCCAACTAGGTTTCATGTAGACTGTGGGCACGGCCATCGAGGGCCTGTGTCTGTTCCTCCACCTCTAGCACCCTGGAGTCCACCGTGTCCACATCCTGGCGCAGGGAGGACAATTGACCTGTGAGGTCGGTTTTCAGTTGGTCTATGGAAGCATGGAGGTCTTTCTTCAGTTCTTGACAGAGGTCGGTTTTAAAATCGCGTAGTGTGGCTACCAGATCCTCCCTGGTGAGTGCCATAGCGTGCGCCTGGCCCGACTTGTCTGAAGTGGAGGTCTTATCTGCGGCTGTAAAGTAACTGGAGAGTTTCTTTGTTGTCTTCTTAGGTGGCATAAGGGCTTTGCGGCAAGGAACATTGGGCTCGTACCGGTTTGTGTAGTGGAAAGCGTCCCGGGGGCCCCTCAGTCTCTGCAGGCACTCCGTGTAATTCCAGGCGAGACAGCAGTCAAGGGGTGTTTGCGGCCATCTTAAGGTCAAGCATCTAGGGCGACGAGGCTGACCCCCTGGGTGAAGTAATCGATTGTGACCGACCCAGCCATAGGTGGGTGACAGGGGGAGAGAGTGGAGAGCTTCACTCACCTCCTGTGGACAGACAGTGTTGAATTGGGGACCCCCCCTAGGGGCTAGTCAGGGTTTGGGCGCCATTTTAATGTCAGGCAGGGCAGCACGTGGAGACCTCTTTTTGCAAGGGAGTCACCTGACACTGCAGGCTTTTATGTGTGCTCTCGCTCCCAGTACCTCTCACCATCAGCCCGCATTGTGTCTCAGGTCCTTTGGTGGCTCCCAGATGTGGCGCCCATCTCCAGGTGCAGCTTCAGCTCTAATCCAGGCACCTTGCGGCCGCGCGTCTGTCTCCCCGCAGCTGCGGCAGAGGTGCGGGCCGGCAGGGGCAGACAGAGGCTGAACAGGCAGCCCCCGCAGCGTCAGACTCACGGAGATGAGCGGCCGTGGCCGCTGTTACAATGCGCCAGAAATGGGAGCAGATGGCGGGCCCAGGGTCTCGCCGATTCCAGCCCACGCCGCCTGTCACTGTAAAATGGCAGACGCTTTGGCCCCGTGCCCCGCTGCAGCAGATGGTCCGCTCCTCTGTCTCAGGATTGCCTCCAGGATCGCTCGCTGCACATCGGGTCGGCACCGCAACAAGACCCTCTGCTGTGAGCCATGCTCGACTCTCTGCAGGTCAGTGAAAACGCGTAGGACAGCCACGGGGGTCCAGAGCTGAAGTGCTCACGTCCGCTCAGCCATCTTGCTTGGCCACCCAGGTCTGTCCACTTTTTTTTATCTGTGTATTTGCCGAACAATTGCTTGTCACACACATACAGATATGAAAAGATATGAAAAAAATGCATATTTGTTCGTAACTATTAAAGATAAAACAGAAAAAATGTAAAGAGCATCAGAAGAAAGTAAAATTAAAACACAACTTAACCAACAATTCAGAAGGCTTAAACCATGTATGAAACATGTAACCAGAGCATGGACGGTGAGCATCTGTGAGTCAGTGGAAAGAATGAATGAATGAATGAAACAGCACTTCTATAGCGCATGGCTACCCGGGAGCATCCCAGCGCTGAGGCAGATAACTGAGGCATACGCAAACACATAAGGGAAAAGCCAGGTTTTTAACTGCTTCCGGAGGTCCAGATGATTAGGTTCCCTTCGCAAGTACAATGGTAGAGAGTTCCAGAGTCTGGCGGCATTATACAAAAAAAGTCGGCCGCCACTTCTGGCCTTCTTAATCCTAGGGCCCACTACTAGGTGAAGCTCATCTGAGCTGAGCTGTCTGTTTGTCCTGTAGGGGCGAATCATGGCATTGTTAATCGGTGAGCCCGCACCCTTACAGAGACTTATGGGTGATACAGAGTGCCTTAAAATTGACTCTTTCCTGCACCAGGAGCCGGTGGAGAGAGTGCAGCGCGGGCCTTGCAGAGCATCGATTTGAAATCCCCATAAGCATTCTTGCTGTGCAGTTTTGAACAATCTGCAGTTTCGCGATTACTGAGATCGGTGCACCTAAGTATAGGGCATTGCCGTAGTCTATTCTAGATAGGATGAGTGCCTAGATCATCAACTTTCTAGCTTGGAAGGGAAGAAGGGGAAGCACTTTGTGGAGCATTCTTAGGAGGCCATAGCAGGAAGCAACAGCCTTCCTGGCGTGGGCTTTAAAGCTGAGGTCCTGATCCAGCCAGATGCCCAGACTCTTTAACTCAGTCTTAGGGGCCGGGGGCGGGCCCATACAAGCTGGCCACATTGTGCTTGTTTTGAAAAATAAAGGGTTGCCAAGAACCATGATCTCGGTCTTGTTGCCGTTTAATTTCAAATGCGACAGACTCATCCACTTGGTGACTTCCTCGAGACTGGAGTGGAGGCCATTGGACGCCTGGCCGGAATGGTTCAAAGCTGCGACCAGTTGGGTGTCATCTGCGTATGTGACTATATGGATCCCAAAGGGGGATACTATATCCGCCAACAGAGCCATATAGACATTAAAAAGAGTGGGGCTTAAGGATGAACCCTGAGGAACTCCACAATGTAAGGGGATGGATTTTGAGATGGCATCGCCCTAAAAAAACCTGGTTAAATCTATCCTCTAAAAAAGATTGCAGCCATAATAAGGCTGAGCTGGTCACTCCCACATTCCTAAGACGGTGGACCAAAATACGGTGGTTCACCGTATCGAAGTCTGCGCTCAAGTCAAGGAGGATTATAGCCGACGTCCCTCCTGAATCAAGAATCTTTCTAGATTCTCCGACCACCACTAACAAGGCTGTTTCAGTGCCTTGACGCGGGCAAAAACTTGTTTGGGAGGGTTGGGGAAGATCATGAGCGTCAAGGAAAGAAGAGAGCTTATAATTAGTATGTTTCTCTGCAATCTTACTAATTCCGGGAAGGAGCGAGATTGGGCGATAATTGTCCAAGTCGACGGAGTCAAGGTTCGGTTTTTTCAACAACACTTTCACCATTGCCCTTTTCCACACAGGAGGAACCGTACCGGTGGAGAATGAGGCATTGATCAAATCTATGATGGTGTGGGCGACTGTCGCCGCTGACAATTTCATGATGTTAAGTGGAGCTGGGTCTATTGGTGGCCCACTTCTGACCAGTGTCAGGAAAACTAGGAACGATTCGTGGGTCAACAGGGGGAAGGCCCCTAGGGGATGTTCGCTTTTAAGCGGGCCAGAATCCGCATACTGTATTTTAGTGTCGTTGTCATTTGGGGGGAGACATTGGAGGATATTTTGTACTTTACTAAGAAGGTACTCTGCGTGTTCATTGTAGCGGTGCCCTGAAATGTCCAGAACAGCGCGGGGAGGGGGGCTTTGAGTAGATTTGTTGCGATGTGAAAGGTTGGGGAGTTGGCGGCTAACAACATTTTTTCCCCGTAGTAGGAGCACTTTTTATTTCTGCCTTATACGTTCTAATGGCCACCCTATAATCCAATTTCTTATTGGGGGAGAAATCTTTCCTCCATGCCCTTTCCATTTTTTTGCATAGCTGTTTTAGTTTACGTAGTTTGGGGGAGGACCAGGCAGTCTTGTTGGGTCCTCCATTCTTCTGGATCAGTTTTTTGGGAAGAACCTGGTCAAGTGATCCCTCGATCCAGTTGCAGAACTTTTCATTAGCTGCCACTGGATTGGAGTCAGGGTTTGGCTTAGACTTTGAGCTCTTCAATCCCTCTATCCAGGGGGAGTTTTGACCAGGGACAAGCTAAAACTCGTGTCGGCTAAATTTGTGGGGCAGTGGTTGAGGGGGTTCAAAGGAAGGGGACCAGAAAGTGATCAGACCAAGGGAGGGGAGAAGGGTATTTCCCCATAAGGTCCCCCAAATTAGAAAAGATGGGGTCGAGGAGGTGTCCTTTGCCATGAGTCGCAAGCGAGACCTTCTGTAACAGCTGATAGGCTGTGAGATCTCGAGTCAATTCTGTTGTGGTCAAAGCAGATTGGTCGTTGAAATGTAGGTTAAAATCTCCTAGGAGAGTAAAATTGGCAGCAATGCTAGCGGAGTTAACAATTGTTTTTAATACAGATTTACAAAATTGGCCAATCGACCCAGGGAGGCGCAAGATTAGGATACCTGAGAGTGAAAGGGTAGGGGTAAATTCTATTGAGAAGTGGGAATTCTCACAGTCTAATAATGGGCTGTCAAGCAGGCGGGAGATCAGATGGTCTTTGTAAATAATAGCAATCCCGCCGCCCTTGCCTGTCGTCCTATCCACCCTCTGAATTGAGTAGCCCGGGGGAAGCGTTTGAACGATATCAGGCTCTGAGCAGGAATTGAGCCAAGTTTCTGTAAGAAACAGAACTTCTGGATCTAAATCTTTTAAAAGAATCGAAATCTCTGCTGTGTGTTTGGGCAGAGATCTGCAGTTTAGCAGGAATAGATTGTATAATTTCCGTGAGGGTGGGGAAGAGGAAGAGGATGGGAGGAATTTAAACCAACAATGTGGACACCCCTCTTGAGGCTCGCTAAGCAAAATAGAGTGGGCACATTTTGTCCCTGGTGTTCTGTTTAGTTGTTTAAGCTGCATGCTAGTATAGCAATAGTGGTCTGGGGAAGAAGAGGCCGGGGTTCTGGCCCCTGGCCCCGTTCGGGCACAGACGGGCTTGCCTTTTGCGAGCCCGCTGCGCGCGTCCGCTGCGCGGTCGCGACATCTGGAACTTTTATTATCGTCGTTGGCAGTACGTCGGGTTCCAGGTACTAGAACGTTGACCCAGGCAGCTGCTAAAGTGCGAGTGCAAAAGAGAAAAGAATGCCCCACTACCCCTGAGCTATAAAACAGCTCCCCCGATATCAGCAACACAGTAAACAATATTTAAAACTATAAAAGTAGGTAAAAAGCAATAAAACAGTCACGCTTCCCCAAGGGCTTGGGAATGCCTCCAATTACCGCTGCGCGGTCGCGTCATCTGGCGCTTTTATCGACGTCGGCAGTACGTCGGGTTCCAGCCACTTGAGCGCTGACCCAGGCGGCTGCTAAAGTGCTAGTGCAAAAGAGAAAAGAATGCCCCACTACCCCTGAGCTATAACACAGCTCCCCCGATATCAGCAACACAGTAAAAATATTAAAAACTATAAATGCAGGTGAAAAGCAATAAAACAGTCAAGCTTCCCCGAGGGCTTGGGAATGCTTTCAATTACCGCTGCGCTGTCGCGTCATCTGGTGCTTTTATCGACGTCGGCAGTACGTCGGGTTCCAGCCACTAGAGCGCTGACCCAGGCAGCTGCTAAAGTGCGAGTGTAAAAGAGAAAAGAATGCCCCACTACCCCTGAGCTATAACACAGCTCCCCCGATATCAGCAACACAGTAAAAATATTAAAAACTATAAAAGCAGGTGAAAAGCAATAAAACAGTCACGCTTCCCGAGGGCTTAGGAATGCTTCCAATTCCCGCTTGGTACAATAGTGAGGAGAAGTTGAAAGGCTGAGGTTAAGGCTGGTGATAAAACATACTAATGATACAATTCAAATCAAGACATACATTTTAAAATGTTTTTGTCATGGGATTTCAGATCCACTTTCAACAGAAGGTCGTCCCAGTCTGTCTTCTAGATGGGTGGCGTATAAACCTGCTAACAGAATCTTCCGCCTGCGTCATCTTGTTGAGTTTCCATGCGCCACTTTGCCATGACAGGGGTGAGTGAGAATTTCTAGCAGGTTGTGGCAGCCATTTTGGATTTAATTGTAGCTAGGTCTGGATTTACTTGGTTTGGGCCCGTTAATAAACCTCCAAAACAGAGATTTTGTTTACTGGTTCAGGATGATAATAATGCCGTCACCTTAAACGGTATTGATATCCAAATATGGGTGTTAAGTTTGATTACGCGTCTTTGATTATAATACTTTCATCTGCTTCATCCTAATTATTTTCAGAGAGAAAAATTGAAGTATTACAGAGGCATAGCATTCCCCCACCCTTTAAAAAAAAAGTAACATAAGGAGCAGTGGGTCGAAAAAGGTTGGGAACTACTGCCATAGGATAACAATGAACTGTTCTGAAAAGTTTGTGTCAGTTTTTCAAAGTGAAAAGTATTTTTATTTAAAAACGTACTTACCTTATTGCAAAGAATTTGGTCTTAAAATAAGGTACAAACAAAGTATATTTTTCAAACATTGGTCTGGATCTCCTTCTTGAGTCGTGTGTCCATTTTTGATCAATGTTGTACAAAAAATGTCTGCCAATCCTCTGTGTTAGGACAAAGGCTGCTCACCCACACTAACACTAATAGAGCACTTTGGATTTTACATTGAGCCTTGTACACTTTTGGGGAACCCCTTCGACTCCCTGTGCATGGCATTACCACCTAGTGGCAATATCGTATACAGAACCAGCCTCCTACATTGGTAGTGCAGTGGTGGGGTACAAGACTTTGAAATTTGGTGTACCACAGGGTTAGTAATCGATTTCACAGATGGAAATTCTAAATTGTCTTTAGATAGAATTTTTCTTGATTTTCATTTTTTCCCACATTTATTAAAAATAGTGTTAGGGCTTTGGTTAAGTCCCCCACCGTTTAGAAACCTAAAGACTGTAAAGCGGTTAGGCCTTAGAAGTTCTTAGAGGTTTTTTTATACCTCCAATAAGACCCCAGTTACTTTAAACACCATGACTGATACTGCAGGGACCAGCCAGGATCTCGACTAGTGTCCCTATGCACATCTAAAACTCACTCAACTTAAAGATTTGTGCAAAGCCTGGAAATTGCCATGGGTTCTAAACCCACAAAAGGCCATCGCCAGCAATTGCTGGCAGATAATGAAAAGGTCTTGGCAAGTCAAACTGCCCCCAATGGGGAAGAAGAAGTGGAGGTGGAAGGGGAGGACACTGACTCTATCACTAGCCCCTCAGGTAGCAGCACCTCTGGTAGAAGTGACCCCAGTAGTGTCCCAGATGAGGTGGATACTGAAGATGCAGATCTTCAGAAACTGTCCAAGAGGATATCCCTAGAGGTTAGACTCTTGGCCACAGAAAAAGAAAGAGCTGAGATGGGCCTAGGGCCCATCTCTGGTTGCAGCAAAATATTAAATAGGGAGGTAGACTTTATTGACTTCAAAATCCCCAAAGGGATTGTCCCTAAATAGTTTTAAAGGTGCTGATATCACTAAATGCTTCATTGCATTTGAGAGAGCCTGTCTTGGTAGACAGGTCCTCGTGAAACTGTGGAGTGCCAACCTGTGGGAAATGTTCTCTGGAAAGTGCAGGGATAGACTCTTGACACTCAGTGAGAAAGATGCTACATCCTATGACTTCATGAAGGGTACCCTGATTGAGGGCTTTGGACTCAGCACTGAGGAGTATAGGATCAGAGTCAGGGAGGCCAAGAAAACTCAAAGCCAATTCTGGGTAGATTTTTTAGATTACTCCGTGTAAACACTAGTAGGTTGGTTGAATGGTAACAATGCACATGATTTTGAAGGGTTGTATAATTTAATTATGAAGGAACACTTTTTTTTTAAAAACAATTTTTATTAACATTTCGTTTATCATAGAAGTTTCTTATAGTACAATAATCTTTCACTGTGCTTATACAAAGGTAACACAGTATACATAAACTTTCGTGCTGTTTGACAACTTCAGATACTAGTCCATCTAGAGCAGTGGGGACAAAAGGTGAACCGTAACATATTTTGCAATCCTTATATGCTGAAATGCATTTAGTCACTAATGTCTGACCCAGACTCATCCTGTGGGGGTTCACATATATGTCCGCGGTAGGCATTCCACTTCCCCCATATCCTTGTCAATTTTTTAGGTCTACCCCGGTGAGTATACACTCACTTCTCTGCCACCATTGCCATGTCCATGTCGTTGCACCATTGACTGAGGGTAGGGTTAAGTCTGGACCCCCAGCGTTGCTCTATATTTTGTTTTGTCACTGTCATACTTAGTGTTACCCAGTCCTGGGCTGTATTGTTCAAGTCCGTAGATTCCCATATGTTGAGAAGGCAACATTTGGGCTCTGGTAGAATCGTGACTGTCGTGACTTGCGAGAGCGTGCGCATCACCGCTCTCCAGTATCGTTCTATCTCTGGACAGAGCCAGATGGTGTGGTATAATGTACCTGGTTCTCCACACTTCCTGAGACAAAGTGGTGTGTCTGCTCGGTGTATTTTATGTAATAGTGTTCTAGTGTAATATGTGCGATGTAGAATTTTTAATTGCACTAATCTAAACCGTGATGGTATTGCTGCCTCTCTAGGGGATGCTAGCGCCTCCTGCCAATCAGCTTCATCTAGGTCACCTATTTCAAGTTCCCACCTGGCCTTTAAAGCTGCCGTGGGGTCTGGGCGATTGTTCACAATTTTACGGTAGGTTTGTGAGATTGCCTTTTTGTGCAGGTGGTCTGTTTGAAGCTGGTCCTCTAATGGTGAGGATTCTTCGGGTCGTGTTCCTGGTGGGAGCAAAGATTGGAGTGTATGCCTGACCTGCATGTATCGATACATTTCTGTCTGCGCTAGACCATATGTGGTCTGTAAATATGCAAATGTGACCCTTTTCCCTTTCTTCCAGAGATATCCAACTTTTTTTATTGCTATCAGATCCCATTGGTTAAAACCTTTTGTGTTACGCAGTATTCCCAGTCTTCTTGTGTCCCAAAGCGGCATAGCTTGAGTTATTACTCCCTCCCACCCTAGTGCTCTCTGTGGTTCGAACCATACGTGTATCGTGTGTGCTGTCGGGCCTGTGAAATTGTTTTTTCTGTCTCTGTTGTATAGCTCTCCCATAATTCCCGTCGCATCTAATAGGTGTCTATCCATTCGGTATGCTGGGTCCGTTTGGGGTATATGCAGCCATTGGTTGATGGTAACCAACTGAGAGGCCCTATAGTAAATTTTAATATCAGGGAGGGCGATACCACCATCATACCAACTTCTCGTAAGTTTGTGCATAGCTATACGGGGGGTCTTCCCGTCCCAGAGCAGAGTAGTCACTTCTGCATTTATCGCTGCAAAGTATGTTGGGGGGACTGGGAACGGCGTATTATGTAGTGCATAAAGAAATCTAGGAAGTGCCATAATTTTAAAAAGTGCTGCCCTTCCCTGCAATGTCAGTGGCAGTGTGCGCCAGTGTTTGACGTCCCCTTTAAATCTCATCAAGGGCTGTGTTAGGTTTCGTGCAATGAATTGTGTTCGGTCATGAGTTATGAAGTTCCCTATATATTCCCTAGAACTATTGTCTGCTATTGGTAGTGTACATCCATGGGGGAGCCACGGGGGGCGGGGGACCATGTAAGATATAAAGTAGTGATTTTGAAGGAACACCTTTTAAGTAATCGTCACCAAGATAAATTACATCAATATCTGGTAGACCTAGGTACACTTTCTCTTCAAGAATTGGGGAAGAAGGCAGACCACTGGGTGTAAACAAGGGTCACCAAAACTAACACTGGTAGGGGAGACCAAAAGAAAGAACTCAAAAAGCTCACCCCCGGGAAGGAGGGTACCCCTAAAAATAATCAAGTCTTCTACAGGCCCCCAAAAACCTGCTCAGGAGGTTGGGCCCAGAGTCTCTTCATAGGCTAGGGATGGGTACCAGGAAAAGAACTGGAATCCCAGTGAGGCTTGGTGTTATTATTGTAAAGCACTAGGACACCGAACTTCAGACCTTAGCTGTAAAAATAAAAACAATTGCCTCTAGTACACCTGCAGTACTTGCAGTTGTTAACATCCAGATGGGCTCCCAGATGTGGCCGACCATGTCAGTAGCCCCACTGCGGCAACATTAGTATTTGAGGGAGAGGTAGACTTAGTCTGTGCTGCCTGGTGAGCTAATATGAAAACATACAGGCCATTTCCCAAGATTAATGGGTACAGAATAGAGGCCTTGAGTGATACTGGGGCTAGTGTCACCATGGTGATCCAGCGGCTGGTTCAATCATATCAGTACCTGATTGGAAGGTCCTATCCAGTCACCAATGCTAACAGTATCGCCACAGTCCATCCCACGGCTATGATCACTTTGGACTAAGTGTAAAAGTTGGACAAAAATAAGTAGTTGTGGGCCCAACTGTCCCTGTAGACTGCCTGCTTGGAAATGATTTGGAGACTTCCTCCTGGGCTGAAGACGAACTGAGGACCCATGCCAACATGGTAGGTCTCTCAGGATGTGGTTGTGTTATAACAAAAAGCCACTTCTTTCTTCCTCGGGGCCAAATCTTATAGTTCGTTTTCCATAGGATTATCTTCCAAGAGGGACCAACGTTGACTCTTACACCAAGATGAGAGCTGATAAAACTTAAACCTAGACAGAGCTCCACTCGTAATGTGACTCCAAAAGTCCCAAAGATGACATTTATTACCCACTACAACGTCGTTCCAGTGTGAGACTCCAGCCTCTTTTAATGGCTGAGCTAGGGCGTCGAGTAAACACTCTGGTGTTCCAGGAGAGCCCCACACGGGGGCCCAATCGCTATAGTAAGAAAGTCCCAAGTAGACTCGACAGTCCGACTATAGCTTGGCCGCCATACGCAACGTCTTCAGACGGACTTTTTTTAAAAAGCTTAGGGGAGCCAAATGTATACATAAATCCTGACTCCGCCACACCGACTAGCATAGCTTTAAACATACTGCCAATCAGCGAGTCATCTGGAGTAAGCAGTAACATTCTACAGTTTTTTAATTGGTAGGCCCAACAGTACAGCTGAAGGTCTGGTAAACCCATACCCCCTTGTGTTAATTTGTGCCTGAATTTTTTCTAAGACAGCCATGATCCCTTTACCTGTCCAGATAAAAGAAGATATCTTGCCCTGAATTTTAAGAATATCTGCTTTTACAAATTCTAGTGGAATAGTATTAAAGAGATAGGTGTATTTCGGAAGGACACACATCTTAATCAGGTTAACCCGGCAGTACTGGGAGAGTGAGATATTCTGCCATCTTTTAAATAGGACATCTAAATTAATTTTTGGGATTTCTCTAAGGTCCTGAGTTATTGTAACTCCAAGGTATCCAAGCTCCCTGGCGAAGATTCCCTCCAGATCAATGATGTTCCATGCCATAATCTCAGTTTTGTGGTTGTTTATTTCATAGCCAGAGAATTTTCAGAAAATCTGGGCTTCAACAAGAAGCTCTGGAGTGTAATATTGAATCTGAAAGAAACACGTTAGTTAGATTCCTCACCTTAGAATATCCCCAGGCGTCAGGCTGGATCCGGAAAGATTTTTCGTCAGCAATACCCCTTGCGCGTCGCTAGGCGTCTTCTGCGGATCCGCATCCGTCGTCGGCGTCGTGCGCCGGAATGACGTCGTCGGAGTACTTAGACGCCGCCCTCTCGCGCTGACGTCAGTTCTTCTTTTTTCCGCGCCAGACAGGGGTAAGATCTTCCCAGATCAGCGCTTAGTCACTTTTTGACTAAACATTTTTGACTCTTTTTGGTCTTCTGTCGACTCGACTCTGGTGCCGGTAGGATGCCTGGTTTTAAGGCCTGTGACTCCTGTCATCGACTGATGTCGGTGACGGACCACCATCGCCGGTGCCTTTACTGCCTGGGGGCCGACCACGATGCGAAGTCGTGCCTCAACTGTCAGGCCTTGACCTCGAAGGCTAGGCGGGAGCGGTCGCGTAAGCTTCTCGCGCTTCGGCACTCGGCTCCAGGCCATTCACGGTCCCGGTCCAGGAGGAGGTCCAAGGACCGGTCGCGGAGCCGCAGCCACCATCATCGCTCGTCGGGCTCGAAGTCTTCGGTTAAGTCGAAGCGCTCGAAGAAGTCCAAGAGGTGACACCGCTCTTCGGACTCCCCTCGCCGGTCACGCGACTCGGTCGAGGGTCAGGGTGGTCCCACCCCCGCGGCTCCGCAGGAGCCGCGTCCGTCTCCATACTCGCCGGTCCCTGGGACTGACACGACTCCGGCGGAGATCAGTGCCTTCCTCCCTGCCATGAGGGGCCTGGCTCCGCCGTCGACGCCCGCCGGCGCGCCTTCGGGCCCCGCGGGCTCGACTGGGCGACCTCGCGAGCCGGCGGCTCCGGCCCCGGCGCCGTCGACGACTTCGGTCCCGACGCTGCAGGTCCCCGAGGGATCCAGGCCTGGTGCTGGTCGACCTCACGACGCCTCCTCCGCCGGCGCCCACACCGGTTCCACACCCGGCACCATCCCCGGACGACGCCGTTCCCCGGTTTAGCCCTGGTCCGGGCCCGGTGCCGGTGCGGTGCCGCTCGACGCTGCATCCGACGCCGATGGTTGAGCATTTCATCTACCGCCCGGCTCCGGTTATTCCTCCTGTTTATCAGGAATCGGATGACGGGGGCGACTGGGAGGGGTCTGAGCTCTGAGGACCCTATGGCCAGACCGGCCGAACTTTCGCAGGACTGGAAAGATGAACTGGGGGATGCCAGTGGTCTGGACACCTCCCCGGACGCTGGATTCATCTCTCCTCCGACTGTGGCCTCGGAGGAAGGTGCAGCTTTTTCAGTGGTGCTGCGCAAGGCGGCCGATGCCCTTGGGCTGGAGTTGCCTGCTGTGGCCGTGAGTTCTAACGTCCTCACAGAAGTGCTTCAACCGTCAGCAAGCTGCACAGAGCCTCTGCTGCAGTTCAATGAGGCACTAATAGACGTTCTGCAGGGCACCTGGTCCAAGCCCTCCACAGTACCTCCTGTGGATCGGAACGTGGCCAGGGGCCACCGCCCTGCTCCGGGCGACCCCAGTTTTCTGTCCCAACACCCCACCCCCGAGAGTCTGGTTATCCAGGCCTCGACTTCCCAATCCTCCTTCCCATCCGCTCCTCCGGATCGGGAATTCAAGAGGCTGGAACAGTTCGGAAAGAAGCGGTTCTCTTCCCTGAGTTTGGAGGAGGCCCGGTCACGGCTCACCAAGGCGCTTGCTGACGGGTGAGATGCAGCACGGCATGCCATACGGTGTGGACTAGACACCACGGACTCGCTGGGTCGGGCAATTTCGACCACGGTGGCGCTTCGTCGCGACGCCTGGCTTCGGTCCACCTCTTTCTCGGGGGATGTGCAGAGTACCCTCATGGATATGCCCATTGATGGCACTCGCCTTTTTGCAGAGAAGACGGATAGTGCCCTGGCTCGTTTCAAGGACTCTTGGGCTACGGCCAAGTCCTTGGGTCTCTCGGCCCCGCGGTCGCAATCTTCTGCCTTTCGTCCCTTTCGTGGCCAAGGAAGGGGCGCCTCCTCACGTCCGCCTAGCCACCGGCCGCAGAACCAACCTGCACGCGGTTGCGGACGTGGATTCCGCCGAGGCGGTACTGGAGGACAGCGTGCCGGTCAGTCCACATCCACCCCGGCAGCATCCGCCTCAAAGCCCTCCTAGTCCGAGCTTTCAGGCCCATTCCACGCCAGTGGGCGGCAGAGTTCGCCATCACCTGCTCCACTGGCGTTCCATCACGTCGGACAGGTGGGTGCTGCAAATCGTCCGAAGGGGCTACTCCCTCCCCTTCGAGACGACCCCTCCAGCCATGCCACCGCAGAACCACCGTATGTCGGGGGATCACTTGAATCTTCTATGGGAGGAAGTTACGGCCCTCTTGGCCAAAGAGGCCATCGAGCGTGTTCCTGGTCCAGAAGTAGGTCGTGGTTGCTATTCCCACTACTTTCTGGTTCCCAAGAAGGGCAAAGGGGGCCTACGCCCTATCTTGGACCTCAGGAGCGTCAACGCCTTCCTCCGGAAGGAGAGGTTCAAGATGCTCACCTTAGCTCAGGTACTGGCTACCCTAGACCCTGGAGACTGGATGGTAACGTTGGACTTGCATGACGCTTATTTTCACATTCCCGTCCTGCCGGCCCACCGGCGTTACCTGCGGTTCACGGTGGGTCAGGAGCACTTTCAGTACACCGTGCTCCCCTTCGGCCTCACCAGTGCCCCACGGGTGTTCACGAAAGTGATGGCGGTGGTCGCAGCTCATCTGCGCAGATCGGGGGTTCCAGTCTTCCCCTATCTCGACGACTGGCTGTTGAAGGCGGGCTCGCCCCAGGCAGTCGTCTCCCACCTCCAGACTACAGCCGACCTCCCGCATTTGCTGGGGTTCTCCATCAATGTGCCGAAGTCCCACCTGAGACCCTCCCAGAAGCTCCTCTTCATCGGAGCGGTTCTAGGTTCGGCGCAGTTCCGGGCCTATCCTCCGGAGCAGCAGGTCCGGGATATTCAGGCTCTGATTCACATCTTTCGGCCTGTATCCTGGGTTTCGGTCAGGTTGGTGCTGCGGCTTCTGGGGCTGATGGCCTCCTGCATCCTGTTGGTGCGTTACGCCAGGTGGCGAATGCGGGCTCTGCAGTGGGACCTGAAGTTTCAGTGGGCCCAGCATCGTGGCAACATGTCCGCCCATGTCTTGATCTCGGAGGGCACTGCGAAGCAGTTGCAGTGGTGGCTCACGAACAGCGATTGGGTCAGCGGCAGATCCCTCTCCCTTCCCCAACTGGAGCACGTAGTAGTGACGGATGCGTCCCTCCTGGGATGGGGGTCCACATGGGGGAGGCGGAGATCAGAGAACTCTGGTCTCCGACGGAGTCTCTGCTCCATATCAACCTTTTGGAGCTGAGAGCGATCCGGCTTGCACTGAAGGCATTCCTTCCCTCTGTCCGGGGAAGTGTGGTGCAGGTGTTCACGGACAACACCACCGCCATGTGGTATTGCAACAAATAGGGCGGGGTAGGGTTGTGGACCCTCTGTCAGGAGGCTCTGCGCCTCTGGACATGGCTGGAACACCAGGTCATCACCCTGGTGGTTCAACATCTGGCAGGCTCTCTGAACGCCAGAGCAGACAAACTCAGCCGCCGGTGCATGATGGATCACGAATGGCGTCTAAACTCGGACGTGGCGCAAGGCCTCTTTCGGCAGTGGGGAGAGCCTTGGTTAGATCTATTCGCCACCGAAGAGAACGCGCAATATCCGCGGTTCTGCGCTTTGGAGTTTCCAAGGCGGCACTTGCTCTGGGATGCCTTTCGTCATGAGTGGAGTTGCGGTCTGTTGTACGCCTTTCCGCCTATACCACTTTTGCCCAGAGTGCTGAAGAAGATCAGGCGCGACCGGGCCCAAGTCATCTTGGTGGCTCCGGATTGGGCACGAAGGTACTGGTATCCCGAGCTACTCAGTATGTCAATCGATCCTCCGACACGACTGCCTCTTCGGGAGGACCTTCTGTCGCAGCAGCAGGGGACGGTCCTCCACCCGAACCTGTCCAGTCTCCACCTCCATGCGTGGAGATTGAGCGGCGACAGTTGATGCCATTTGACTTGCCTCCTAAAGTCTGTGACGTTATTCTGGCAGCCAGGCGTCCCTCCACTAAAACGGTATACGCCTGGAGGTGGAACAAATTTTTGGCATGGTGCACAGCAAAGGCTGTGGATCCCCTTTCCGCCCCTCTTTCTGAGGTTCTCCTCTTTCTTCTCTCTCTGGCCCAGCAGGGCTCTGCTCTGGGCACCTTGAGAGGTTGTCTCTCAGCTATCTCTGCTTTCTTACGGCTTCCTGATCAGCCTTCTCTTTTCAAATCCCCTGTTGTTTCTCGTTTCCTTAAGGGCATTACTCACATGTTTCCTCCTGTCCCCTTCGTAATGCCTCAGTGTGATTTGAATCTAGTCTTGATTTTTCTGATGTGCGCTCCCTTTGAGCATCTTCACAATTGTCCCATTCGTCTTCTGACTCTTAAGACTGCTTTCCTGGTGGCTATCACCTCGGCTAGACGGATGAGTGAGCTCCAGGCGTTATCGTCTAAGCCTCCTCTTCTTTCTGTTCATCCGGACAAGGTTGTCCTCGGGACTCGTCCTTCCTTTCTTCCAAAAGTGGTAACTCCCTTTCACATCGGGCAATCTGTCACCTTGCCCACCTTCTTTCCGCCTCCACATCCTTCGAAAGAGGAAGAGAGGCTCCACCGTCTGGACCCAAAACGGGCGCTGTCCTTTTATTTGGACCGCACCAAACAGTTCCGGGTGGACGACCAGCTTTTTGTTGGATACGTGGGTGCTAAGAAGGGAAGGGCAGTACACAAGCGGACCATCTCACGATGGGTCGTCTTGTGTATAAAGGCTTGTTACTCCTTCGCTAAAAAGGACCCTCCTGTAGGGCTGAGAGCCCATTCCACCCGGGCCACAGCGGCGACTACTGCCCTGGGACGGGGAGTCCCTTTGCAGGACATCTGTCAGGCAGCAACGTGGGCCTCGCTGCACACGTTTGCCAAGCATTATTGCCTGGACAGCCAAGTCCGGAGAGATGGCTTCTTTGGCCGTTCTGTTCTCCAGGACTTTCTGGTGTGATCTTGGTTCGCAGATCCACCACCGGGGTTGGTATTGCTGGGGTATCTACTCTAAGGTGAGGAATCTAACTAACGTGTTTCTTTCAGATGAACAAGTTACTTACCTTCGGTAACGATGTATCTGTAAGAAACATTAGTTAGTTAGATTCCTCACCGACCCACCCATCCTCCCCGTTCTGCGAACCGACATCTATGGTTAAGGCTATCCTTTCTAGGGCCCTAGATTTTTTGGCACCAGTGTCGGTCTCTTGCATGGCTCTGCGTTACTGGCGCGGAAAGCTATGTAGAAGAACTGATGTCAGCGCGCGAGGGCGGCGTCTAAGTACTCCGGCGACGTCATTCCGGCGCACGACGCCGACGACGGACGCGGAGCCGCAGACGACGCCTAGCGACGCGCAAGGTGTATTGCTGACGAAAAATCTTTCCGGATCCAGCCTGACGCCTGGGGATATTCTAAGGTGAGGAATATAACTAACTAATGTTTCTTACAGATACATCGTTACCGAAGGTAAGTAACTTGTTCAATTAGAGGATAATAAAATTAAATCATCCGCATATAACGCTAGTTTCCTCACAAACCCATTTACTTCAAAGGGAGCAATCTTCTTATTTAATTTTAAACTCTGGGCTAGAGGTTCTATGTACAAATCAAACAGGATGGGGGACAAAGGGCAGCCCTGCCTAGTACCACGCCCCATATTAACAACAGGAGAAAGGCTGCCATTGATCAGAATACGAGCCCGGGGGGATTTATATATTTTTTTAAGGACCTCTCTGAAACCGTCGGCAAAGCCAAAAACCTTCAAGGTCCTATCCAGGAAATGCCAATTCACACGGTCGAAGGCTTTGGCTGCGTCAATAGTAATGATTGAAAGAGGGAGACCCTTTGATGATGCCAGATCGACCGCCCCGATTAGAGTATACACCAGTTCCGACATCTGCCTGCCCGGAAGAAAACCTTTTTGATACTCATGAATTATTGGGCCAATTACCTTACAAAGCCGATTGTTTAAAATCCCAGAAAAGACCTTATAATCGACATTTAATAATGAGATTGACCGGTATGACTGGCACTGAGGTGGATCCTTTCCTGGGCTTCAGAATCAAAGTAATAACTGCATCGCTTCAAGAGTCAGGTAGAGGGGATGTACCATCCAAGATCTCATTATACAGTTTCAGCCAGACCGGGATAATTTCCTCCCTCAATACGTAATAAACCTCGATCGGGATCGCATCAGGACCTGCCACTTTCCCTCTTTTAGCTTTATCTAAAACTGATAATATCACACTCCCTGTTATTTCTAGTGAGAGAATTTCTTGACTAGCCTCGGTAATTTTTGGAAGCTGTTTCGCATTACGCCAGCTATCAATGTGTTCCTCTACACCCTGAAGGTCTTCTCAACGTGGCTCCTCGAAAAATTGCGCAAAAGCCTGTTCTATATTCCCTTTATCCTCTGTGACTTTAATCTTACTAATATAATTATTAGCTCTATCAACCCTGCTCTTCATAGCAAATAGCTTACCGCAGTTCTCCCCTTGGTCAAAGTCCCTCATTTTATTTTCCACCCATTTTTGAAGTAAGATCTCTTCAGACTTGAGTCTGAACTTCAGTTGGAGCTCCTCAACTCTCTTTATTAAGTTATCGTTCTCTGCTCCAGAGGGACGGCTAACCTTTAAATCTGCTTCTGCCCCTGCTATCTGTAGTTCTAAGTCGGCCAGTTCTTTCCTCTCTGCCCTAGCCCATCCCAAAACAGCCCCTTTTAGTATCCCCCTCAACCAGGCCTTAAAGGTATCCCAGACAGTATACAGGGGGACAGACCCCAGGTTATCTTGAGAAAAAATAGCTGTTTCAAACTTCAAATCCCCAGGAGTTGAAGGTTGCAAAAGAAATCTCCTATTTAGAGTCCATCTCCTCAGGGTGGGCTCCGGAGGAAGTTCTAGGTTAAGAGCTATAGCACCATGATCGGATAAATGTATGGGCAGATATTCAATTAAACTAACTTTATCTAGATCTGGGTGCTCCATAAATATGTAGAAAATTCTGGAATAATGTGAGTTCTTCTTACTATAAAAGGAGTATTCCCTACTCTCTTCCTTTTTTTTTACGTCATACATCACAGAGGTTAAAATGTTTTAGTATATTCAAAAGGTAGACTTTAACACGCGGAACTGATATCTGAGTTTGAGGGGAGGACCTATCTAACTTGTTTTTTAGAAGTACATTAAAATCTCCTCCCAATATCAGAGGAGCCTCATAGTTGGCCAAGGCAAGACAAAGATTGGTCAGTGGTGTAGTATCATCCTCATTGGGCCCATAATAGCTAGCTAGCGTGTACTTAGACTCCTGACAGTAAGGGGCCGATTCCAATCCTGGAAAAAGGCAGTACAAATCGTTGTATGGAGCGTTTTTCCCATACAACTCGTACCCGGTAAACTTTTCTTACAAACTAGGAAGTACGATGCGTACAGAAAGCCTCTTTCCATACGAATCGTACAAAAGACCATACAGCTAAAATAAACCGACGATTCTGATCCGGAACAGCTTGCACGCGACGTCTGTATGTATTTAAGCAGCAGTTTCCAGCCCAGCAAGTACGATTCGTCCCTACGGCACTCCGTACGGCTCTTTTCTTACGGTAGCCAAAAACAGCTGTAAAAGCAGAGTCCCCAGGGGTACGAGTCGTACAGACATACACCCCGTGTGGATGTACGGTGCGTACCCCAACATCGCGTATGTACGCACCGTATATACGCGATGTTGGGGTACGCGATGTTGGGGTTCGCGATGTTAGGATATGCGATGTTGGGGTATGCGATGTTGGGGGTACGGACAGTACATACGCGATGTTGGGATACGCACCATACATACACAACGCACGGGAGTGTATGCCTGTACGACTTGTACCCCTGTACGACTCGCACCCCGGGAACAACTTTTCCCGGGATACGAGTCGTACAAAGTTCGCTTCGTAGCGGGTAATGGCATTCCCCGTGTACGGGACGTTTGCCGTACAAATCGTAAATCGGAAAGCCGGTCCGGATCGTACTAGTACGGTTGGACTGCATTTTTACAATTTGTATGGAAAAGTGTCCGGGTCCGTCTGGTACAACTTTTCCCGATCCGATTTGTAAGGATCGGGCCGATCCGTACAAATCGGATAGGGAAAAGTTGTATTTTTCCCGTACGAATCGTACTTCACGGGTCGGACGGGAGTTGTACGATTTGTATGGAAAAATTTACCGATACGAGTCGGGCGGGAAAAGTATATACAGGATCGGAATCGGCCCCTTAATTTCCGCAATAACCCAACGTCCTCTATTGTTTACCTGTGACTTGATGAACTCAACTCCTGAATTCGCTTTAAGTATAATGGCGACCCCTTTCGAACAACATTGCTGGTCTGAAGCTATGATCTTATCAACCCATCTTTGTTTTCCAAATAGTGCCTTGCATTCTGATTGTAAAAGATGGGTCTCCTGGATCATAAGGATCCTAGCTGAACTATTTTTTAAGTATTGAAGAATCAGGCGCTGTCTTCCTTTAACTCTTAAACCATTAACATTCCAACTTAAAAATTCAAGATACCGATTCCCTCCCCGAGCAGGTCTATCCCCCACCATTATCTTGACTCCACCCTCTACTGCAGCTTCTGGAGGTTATTATGTCACATGAGATTACTATTACGTCTTCTTTCCCCCCCCCCCCCCCCCCCCAATGCTCCCCACCAACAAACGTGAAAACCCCCACTACCCCCAAAACTCCCCCAACCCACCCACGGGAACCCTCCCCGACTACCCATTGGCAATAAGATATTGCCTTTTCGAGCCGGGGCCCTCCAGCCTCCAACGTAGAAAAACAAAAATAACAATAGATGCTGAATTCCCTTAATCTATAAGCTATAAGATAGATTTGGTTTGTGCCAAGAAGTTATCTACTTCTTCCGGAAACCTAAAGTTATACATCTTGTTAGCCCATACAACTTTTAGAAAGGCAGGGAATTGTAGCTGAACTTGAGCTCCCTGGTCCCTTAATGCATCCGTCCGCTTACTCAGTTCCCATTTCCTGTCCTCTGTAGCCCGAGAAATGTCAGACCGTATCCTAAAGGAGGCATCCTGAACCTGAATAGACTTAAGTTTAAGGGCAGCCCCCAATAGTTGCTCTTTAAGGAGATAGGATTGGATATATACTAATATTTTCCTCATTTTTTTCCGGGCAGGGTTCAGCTTAAAGGGATCCCTATGGACTCGCTGGATCTCGGTTTCCCAAACATGAGCTGCAGCAACCTGGGGAAAAGCTTTAGTCAAAATATCTAAAACATAGGCTTTTAAATTATTCCCTTCCAACCCTTCTTTGAAGTCTAAGATCCTGATGTTGTTCCTTCTCGAAATGTTTTCGAGTCTCTCCAATCTCTCCGTCAAGTCCCGCTCTCTTTCTTTCAATCCAAGCATTTCATGAGAATTATCTTTTACCTCCAGACCCAGTTCCCCAACTTTATTCTCAAGAGTCTCCATCCTATGCGTCAGTGCCAACAGATTTTCCTCTAAGTTAGTGCAGGTGTCTTGAATCTTCTTCTGATTTGTTTCAGAGGTGGAGAAGCACTCTCCAATCTCCACCGATAGCTGCCTTAACATCCCATGTAGTGTGTCCTGACTCTGTGCTGTTGGCACCGGGGATGTATCTCCTAGCTCATCTCGTTCATCTTGACAGCCACCCCTTGCATAGAGGCCATAGTGGCCGCCTCACTTAGCAGAGAAAATCGATTAGAAAGAGGGATGGCAGGATTTAACTCCAAAGATTCACCTGACACTGACCAAGTCTGTCTTGCAGATTTCGTATTACCCTGGGTATTAGCCGTAAAGTACGACCTAAGTGAGGGGGTCACTTTAGTGGAGACTTGGTTCTTATTTTTCTTCCTACCCTTCACAGTAGTAGATTTCCCGGATTTATTAAGAGGCTTCCTATGTTTAAAATTAATTACTGGGTATCTGCAACTTGACAAGGTTGTTTAGATTGTTGCTCAGAGAGTTCTCCTCCCAAAAAGGTATGTGATCTTAATTTATATCTATTGCCCAGAGGAATCTCTGTAGATGCACCAAGTACTGATTTGTTTGACTTTAATAGACCCCCCTCAATGGGCTGAATTCCTTTTTTCACAGAATGTCCAGTTTGCTGCGTAGCTAACTCCATGTGATCATAAAATGGGATAGGGCTGGACAAGGGGATCCCCACAAAATAATGTCCCCCAGCACTCATGGTTGGAATTCTTCAGACCACAATATGCCCGAAATCAGCAGTTACTAGTTAGCAATCCCCCACCTACTATCTTTTTTCAACATAATTTGTTTACAGCTGACGATGTAGACAGGGCATTAGACTGTGTCACCAGAGGCAGAGCCCCAGGAATGGATGGTATTCCAGCTGACATCTTCCTGAGTGACAGGCCCTCATGGTGCCAGTATTTTGCACTGCTAGCAAATTCAGTGGCTAGGGGAGCCCCCATTCCACCCTCATGGAAGGGAGCCGAGATCATCCCTGTTTGCAAAAAGGGGGACAAATCATTACCAAATAATTATAGGCCTATTAGCCTCATAGACTCAGCCCAAAAACTGGTTGGTCGTTTGATCCAGAGTAAAATACAAATGTGGATTGATGATCAAGCTATTTTATCTCCTTTCCAGGCTGGATTTCGTCCATGCACCAGCTCAATCGACCAAGATATTTTCTTTATTTTGTTATATTGGAGAAATGTGCTGATTTCTAAGGGGACACTTTACGCAGTGTTTGTCGATTTAAAAACAGCCTTTGATTTAGTCCCACGCTACAAACTTTGGACTGTTCTCACCAACCAGGGGATGCCACCTGATCTTCTGACTTTGCTTGTCCGCCTGCATGAGAACAACTACGCGAGAGTCAGATGGGGGGCTCAGGGCGAGGTCACAGAACCATTCCCGGTTGAGAGTGGTGTTCGCCAGGGGTGTGTTCTGGCCCCCACCCTGTTTTCCTTATACATAAATGGAATAGTGGAACATCTTGGTAGCTCCCCCACTGACGCCCCTATATTGGCTGGAGTCCGCGTGCCTGTTCTCATGTTCGCGGACGACACCTTAATTGTTTCACGGACCCCGAGCGGCCTACAGAAGGCCGTTAATGCATTTGGGGAGTTCTGCCACCAGCGCGGTCTGGAGATTAACATCTCAAAGACAAAGTTCATGTCATTGAACCAGACTAACTCTTTTAAGGGTAAAATCTTGCTCAATGGTCTACCTCTTGAGCGGGTTGATTCCTTTGTTTATCTTGGCCTTTTATTACAAACGAACATGGGATGGAATCGACATTTGGATATGGCCTTACTAAAATTTCATCAACTTGCAGGAGCCCAAACCCTTAAACATAGGTCTTCCTTAACTAGGCCAATCACTCCTGCCCTTGAGGTGTATAATATGAAAGTTGTCAACACAGCTCTCTATGGATCGGAACTTTGGGGTTTTTCCAATTTGAACAGCCTGGTAAGAGCAGAGAATTCTTTTCTGCGTAAATTGGTAGGCGTGCCTCAAAGTACTCCAACAGTCCCGCTTTTGTTGGACATGGGTAGAAAGAACATATCTGACCTGGCCAGACTGCGTCCATTACTGTATTGGAGACGCATTTGGACGACCCCAGAATTAACACATTATGCTCGGGCCTTAAGGATGTGATCCTGGCCGACCAATTCCACAAAATCCAGTGGTTAAAAGAAATTAGGTCTCTATTGCTAAAGCTAGACTTGAGTATCCTATGGAACAAGCCGGACGTATCAAATTTCCCATCAAAAAAACATATAAAAGAAAAATATTGGGAAATGATCCAGACAGAGTCTCATAGAATTAACTTCTCAATGAATCTAACTGGTCGTTTTCTGGATCATAAATCACGCCCAAAATGTGAACTATATTGGGACATCATTGAGAGGCCGTTAGATCGGAAGTTATATTTTCAATTTAGAGCTGGCTCCCTTCCAGTTAAGGCATTTACAAGTAATTGGTCTCTAACTAAAGATGACAGATGCCATAACTGTTTAGACATGTGTGAATCTGTAGCCCATGTCCTTTTTGTATGCCCTCTCTATGCTGCCCCTCGTCGTAGGTGGCTTAGACCCATTTGTCTTAGGCTGGCAACTCGAAACTGTAAAGAGGCACTAAGGATATTGAGCTCTGATTGTTCACCTTATATAGCGGTGGCAGTGGCAAAGTTCCTAAGCTGGTCCTGGATAATACGCACTCGAATGCTTACCCAATATGCTGTCAACTAGTATCTTTCATGAGATTAGATTCCTTTTATGTTCAGTGAAATTTTAGCTAATTTTATTGTTTTTATCACATTTTTCGACAGAAATTAATTGGATTTAATGGATTTCTTAAAGTTGTAAATAGTTTTATGATATTTATTGTGTTGCATTTTATGTACCAATGTGCTTTTAAGACATACTGTCGAATAAAGCTTTTTGAATTGTATTGTTGTATCATGGCCCTGGCATCACTAACAGGGCTGGACTAACCCAGTTCGGAGCCACACAACATCAGCTACCTGTGCGCAAGCAAATTGCTGAGAAAATGTCTAGTCTGTGGCTTGGGGGTATTCACAAACTGAGGAATCGATTCATAAGTTGATAAATATTCGGTTAGCTGAAGTATTCAACAGAAAAAGCATTAGTGAATGTAAGTAACTTGTTCATTTTGCAGCCACTGTACAGTTTGAGCTCTTGTCACCATTGGAATCGACTGGTAAACTTGAAGAAGAAAGAGAACAATAAGAAAGCTGTACAACATAATCCATTACGCAACCCCACCCTCTATTTTTAAATACTCCTCTTATCATGTTCAACTTTAGGAAGATCCGGAGCTACGTGATAATGTGCTCCACTGTTCAGAGATTAACTCTTCATTGCCTTGTGGAGGATTCTAAGCTTTTCAAATAAAACACAAGCAGATTGTAGATCTTTTTTTTGTTTGAGGATCATTTTTGCAGTACATTAAAAAGCCCATCTTGTTGAGCAAATGATATTGAATCCTGTGAATTAACACAAAAAAAGAAATAAGACTAAAAAAGACATTATTCTAACAATATTTATTTTATGGTATTGTTTGTTAATTGAGCACTTCAATCCTTGATCTTTGGGATCTGGGAGAAAAAGTGGGGATTTATTATCTTATGTAGCTTAAGTGAAGGCAGGAAGACTTACGAGTGGGGAAGTTAATTACCCAAATTAACTTAATACATTTAAATGCCACAATCCAGATTTTAGGTGAGGTGACAACTAGAGGAAAGGGATTCTACATGATTATAGATGGTATAGGTGTAAGACCACTATTGTCATCACTCATTGCATTTTAGTTTCACATGGTTAATCTAGAGTGTCTTCATGTAAAAAGTCATTATTTTTTATTTTGTGAACACATATATGTGATAATCTTACAAGTGTAATCATTATCAGTTACCACACCAGGAAAAGTCTGTATTTATAGCCTTCTTTGTTTTCACAAAATATGAGGGACGAGCGTAAAATAACACTAATCCAAGAGCGGTCAAGAGATGCAACAGGTCGAATCTACAGCACAGAACCGGTGTTTCTTTCTCCATCCCAACTCCCTATTCCCTGCTCTGCAGTGTGGGACTATGCATTCGTTTCAGAGGCCCCACTGTAGAGTGGAGGAGTTGTGGAACATCCATCACTCCCCCCAGGATCACAACACACAGGTTAGTGCGCAAGTGAGTTCTGACAGTAGAACTGGCCCACATATCCACTCAGACTGGGTAATGGATCCAGGGGAAGACAGTTTAGATGACCTAGCATATTTGTAGGCAGACAGTTGGGCATTGTAGCAAGATTTGACATCTAGGGGTTAACGGCTTCACTGTTACAACAAATAGGATAAATGCTAGACTAATCGTTACTTCACAAGTCTCTTGGTTCTCATCACCTCTCATTGATCCAAAACCCAGACCAGTGCTTAGACCAGCCAGTCTTATTCATACAATTGGTCCTCCTGCTTTTGTAGTGGACTAAAATGTAATGCCAGAGCAAACATCTCAACTGCTGCATACTCCTATACCTACCACTTTTCAGGTTGTAACCCCTGTACCTATGTCTCGAGCACCCAATATCCCAATATCTATTTAGTGGTCATGGACCAGTTTAATTTGCATTTGCTCTGCTGTCAAACTTCATTTCCAGAAGAACCGTCTAAAGGGAGGTTTGCCATCATATTTTGGGGCAAACACAACGGCCTGGTCAATCCCTCACTTGTATAGCTTTGCCATTGTCTGCAAGGACATTAAAAACTCGTTTTAAAGCATACTTTTATCCAATCAGTGGTTAAATACTTATGATGAGGGAATTACGCATTGCTAATATATCTCACAATTTTTAATAGATTATTTATAGAGGCTCAGTGGCTAGAAGATCTTTTAGCGCAGTTAGCAAACTCACCAGGAATCTTCTCGGAACTAACAGGTTTGGAGATTGCATTAATAGAGAGAATGGCAAAAGTGATTCTAAATTCTTGTATTCTTAGAAGAGAAATCAGAAATTGTGTGGCCGGCTGAAACAGTGAGGCTATGCAAGCAGGAGGAATCCATGACCATTTATTCAAAGAAGAAAAAGAGAAAAGATGGAATGAGAAAGTTTATACTGTAGCGAAGCTAAGCATCTTGTGAAAGATTTGCAATAGAACACCCAACAACAAACCTGATTTAAGATGACAGCCTTTACTCCGGTTTAAGGAGTGGAAGAGACAGAAACCAAAGGGATTTAGAGATGAGGGCCAGCACGTCTTCACACTCAGAAAGGTACTCGCTCTCCCACAGTTTGGCTAATATTACACTTGTCATCAAAAATGTTGAAGCTTGTCAGCAGCATTACATCATAAGGCTTTAAACTCACAGAACTGCATGTTCTCATAGATTCAGCAGCCACTGGCAATTTTATGGATGTGACTTAAGCAAAGCAGTTATCGTTCTTGAAAAAGAGCCAAAACCAGTGAGAGATATTGGCAGACGACAGTTGACTTCTACCTGCCCTTAGATTATGACTGTTAACAAGGAACATTGAAAACACACTGTGTTTAATGCTTTTATTAGCATTCCCAAGTACTGAGTTATTCTCACCATCCAGTAATTGACTGCGTTGTGGAAACATTTTTTATAGACTTAGCATATTGTAGCATCAGTTGTTTAGAAAAGAGGAAGTGTTAGCGTTTGTTGAAGAAGGAATCCTATCAAGTATCTTCATTTTAAGGATGTTTTTGACAGACAGAAGGCTAGTACTTTACCCCACTATATGGAATTTGAACTGCAACCAGGAGCTCCCATTCCTTTCAGTCGTATTTCTGTTATCAGTGAGTAAGACAATGGATATCTAAAATATATATTGAGGAGAACCTGAACAACATTCTAAGTTTCCTCCTTCACCACCCATCTTTTTTGTGTCCAAGAGAGGGTGAGAACTTACATTAATTATCAGGCTTTAAACAAGATTACAATTAGAAACCAATATCTGCTTCCTCTGATGCTTAAGCTACTAGACCAGTTTTAGGATTCCAGTGTTTGTATAAGTCTTGATTGCGAGGAGGTTACCACCTTGTTAGGGACCAACAAGGGATGTATGGAAGGCCACATTTAGTATGAAATAGGTCTCTACGTGTTCCAGTGTCTGCACATTGGGCTTTGTAATGACCAGGCTTGTTTTCCATTTTTTTTATAAGCAAAGTTTTGAGGGATTTCCAAAATAATCAGTTGTATTGTATATGTATACACTATTTTGGTTTAGTCCTATAATCTTCCAGAATATATCAGGAATGTCAGAACAGTACTACAGCCTTTAAAAGTAAACCGTTTAGGTGGCAAAATTGTATATTTTTCATTTTATCACTGTGGAATTCTTGGGGTTCATTATCTTGCCCCTGCTAGGACCGTTAAGGACCCTAAGAAAGTGGAAAGTATTGAGCTATGGAAGGCACTCGTCTCAGAAAAAACGTCCAGCGTTCTCTAGGTTACACAAATGTTTAAATGCATTTTAATGACAACTTTTGTGCAACTGTAGCCTCACTCGCTAGTTTGCCCAAAAAGGGAATTATATTTCATTGGTCAGAAGATTTTGAACACACTTTTCATGTTTTGAAAAATCACCTACATTATTCTTTTTTTTTTTTAATAACCAAATTTTCTTTGCATTTCCAACAAATACAGCATTTTACTCCCCACCCCCCGCCCGGCCCTCCACTCACTGTCCATCTTCAAGCATTACTACAACAAAAGTCTGGAGGTCATTCATTCTGATCTGTCCGATTCAACAGTATCTTGCAGAACCTAATAATCCCATCATTTGCCCCACACCCACGAGTGTTTCTTAGGACAGCCCTGCGCTATGTAAACGGACTCCTCCATCTTTGAGCACCAGTCCATTGTCTTCTTCCAATCTGGGATTGTATGGGGTTGAGGTTCCCCATTTTCGTGCAATATCACATTTGGCTATGACAGAAGAAACTCCCACAGCACCCGCTCCCGCCTGTTCCCCTCCTATATCTTCTAAGATTCCCAATAGAGCTACTCTGGGTTGAAGGTCTTTATGTCTGCCCAGCATACTTGCATCGGATACATTTAGGTGTGGGGATTCTTCCTTCCAGCGGCTACAAGGAGTGAGGTTTGTTGCTTGTAGATCATTTAATTGAATAAGGCAGAGTCTGGGTGATATTGCAATCTCCTTAAGGGCAATGCGCTTTTCTCCTATTTGCATCATCCTGTTCCCCCTCCCAAGCCTCCCATTTCTGTTTCAGGGCCTCGATCGTGCCTGGTGTGTTATTTATGAAGGAGCGATATATCTTGGACACTCTGCCACGGCTGCCCATTAGCAGTTGTGCCTCCAGCAGGTTATACTCTGGTTAATCTGTAAGCCCTCAGCAGTGAACAGTCAGGGAGTGTCTTACCTGAAGTGACTTGTGAAACTGGGTATGCCGAAGTTGAAAGTGTTCCTGCAATTCGACGTAGTTCTTAATGCGTGCACCGCTTCACACGTCGCCCAGAGACGTAATGACAATCATTTCCACTGACTGAATCCCTCCAGCTGGGCTATGTGACACAGCCTATGTTCACGCCACAATGGGAACTGTTGCGTCAGTTTGTGGTCACATTTAGGAAAGCGGAGTGCTGCTCGCCAGGACAGCAGCACAGCATTTCTAGGCTCCAGTGTGTGGGCGGGAATGGGACATCCATATATGTATCTTAGGACCTTGTCATGCCCAATAAGGCCAATTCCACACCATATGCTGGGTCACTCCAGTCCCCGTTCACCAGTCATTAACAGGCAAGAGTTGCGATTACAAGTTATGCAGCCTGACATCAGGCAGCCACATCCCCGTCAAACTTCGACTGGCGACATTTATCCCATGCAATTTGCCGAGAGCTTCCTCACCAAAGTAACACCTGGATTAGTTTGTTTAGTTTTTTAAACCACGTGTTGGGGATTGGAAGCAGAATGTTTTGCAGGGCATATATGTGTTTCAGGTGTATCATCATGTTGAATAAGTCCACCCTACCCAAAGTGTTCAGAGGACGACTGGTCCAGGACTGTAAGGCTCAATTTATGTCTGCGAGCGGGTGGGGGTAAGGTTAAGGTTAGTTGTGAGTTTCAGGATGACCGATATTTGAACCTCCAAGGTATTAAAACTCAAGCACTGGATTGGGATTGTATTCAGCCAGCTCACTATTGCTATGTTGCCCTTCAGCAGGACCGGAGGGATTTCTTCTGATTTGGCCGAGGCCGAAGACTTCCACCAAAAACTTGCAGAATGTGTAGGGTCCGGGGGCCTGATGATTGTGAGTGGTTCAGGAAGAGGAGCACATCATCAGCGTAGAGAGCGATCTTGTCCTCTGCACCCCCCCCCCACCTGCAGACCCACATCTGAGTTTTGCGCCGGATAATTGTGGCTAAGAGCAACACGAGAACCTGGAATTCATCAGCATCTCCACTCGTTGGCCCTGTCAGGCTGTATATACTTCAGAGGGGAAGGGGGTATATCCACCGCACACTTATAGCTTGTGGGAGCAGTGAGGGCCCTCGTGGTCTGCTTGGTGCCCAGGAGCAGTACTTACTGATGGAGACCGGAGATTTAAGGGGCAAGCAGCTCGTCCAGTAAACACGTGCCCAGCTCGCTTCCCTCACTAGTGCGGCAGGGTAGCATGAGCAGCCAGAGCATTGCAAATGTCCCACTCACTGGTCATGTCCAGGCGTTCATTAATGAAAGGGTGGGGTGAAATGCTGTTGCATGCCCTCCACCCTGTGCAACCTCCTCATAGGTTCGAGGCCGGCTCAGTCCAGCTGCCACCATGGGCTCCCCACTGCCACCATTGCTTACACAGGAGCAATGCGGGTGTCATCGGATGCAGTAATACAGGCCCCGGACCACCTGCCACTCCGATGTGGCATGAGGCACTCCCTCACCGTGCCACCACAGGTCCCTCAGATGGCAGCTGCCGCTCGGTCGACTATTGATCTGCTGCCCCGCCCTGCCAGCCCTGGAGGCTCAGCCGACATCAGAGAGCTGGCACGGGCGGATCACGGCCCAGGATGGTGTGCGTGGGCAAAAGAAGAGTCAGAATGGCAGAGGAGGTTCGGAGCATTTCTAAAATGCATCCTCCATCTTGGCGACCTCTGCCACGCCCCTACTTCATCACTTTTAAAAATGAAAACAGAAGCATCACAGGTGGCCACGGGTGTCATTCTGTCGCGACAAGGTTTTGACTCTGATATTGACGTATCCATTACCCTCATCCATAAACAAGAGAAAGATCACCAGTTAGATTAGAACTACTATTTTATCTAATAAATACTGACTGCAAACTGCTGGCAACAATTTTTGCCTCCTGTCTACACTCAATCCTGTCCTTTGAGATCTTCCAAGAGCCTCCCAGATCAATTAGGTTTTGTGAAAAGCAGAACCTTTGCACACAAGGCTCCTTGCTGACATTATCTCACTGGTAGAGAAACCATAAAAAACCTCCATTGAGCATATATGCTGCTATATGGCCCTCACTTGGAACACTGCAGGAATATGACCTGTTACATTTGTGACATTTATCAAAGATAGAAAATTGGTAGTTAACAAGACCAAGACATTTGCAATGGCATGTGGGAGGAAAGTTAAATCAAATACCACCACCTTTTATATTGATAAAGCCAAGATTGAAACTGTCAAATGGTTTTGCTACCTAGGAATAACATTCTCAGGAGATGGGAAATGGATTCAAGAAGATGAAAATGTCAGATCGAAGATGATCAGAAATACTAATAGTATTTTTAGATTTGCTGCTAAATTGGGTCAAAGGAGAATAAAAGAAATGATGACAATTTATAACGCTAGATGTATTTCAGCTGCACTATACGGGGCGGGCGTGTGGGGACACCATAGTGTAAATGCACTACAGAATGATGAAAACAAGTTTTTAAAAAAACTTTTATGTGTTCCCCTATCAGCTTCTACTCTGTTAATTCATAAGGAAGTAGGTATAGACTATGTTGCGGATTTAGCCTCTTTACGTCCATTATCACTCTGGCGATCTATTTGGTCTAAAACAGAAACGATCTTTACACAATCAATTATCAAAGATTGCTTGAGGCTTGATAACTCATTATGTATACCCTGGCTGAATTATATTTGTTATTGGTTTGATCTTTTATTCAATTGTAATATCCGTCTGAAGCCTGAGGCATCAGGATTGATATCTAAGAAAGACCTAAAAATGAAGTTTCTCTCATACAAGAATGCGGCTAGAGAGAAGCAGTCTAGAAATCTAACAACTATTGTACAGTATAATGATCTGAATCTGAGTAAAGGTTTCCAGGCCTACCTCTCCTATGTCACACGTACCTCTCACCGTTTTGTTTTAACGCGCTTAAGGTTGGGGATTGTCCATCACTTAGTCTCTTTCCCCCATATGAAAATTAGATCTGATAATATGTGTCCTTGCGACAACGTCTCAAAACAAAGCTGCTGTCATTTTTTACTGTTTTGTAAATTTTATAGCCATTGTAGGAGGTTTTATCTAAAACCCATCTTTTTAAAATATAATGTTCGGTCCACTAAAACTGCTTTGAAGTTATTAACAACTCTGGAAAGCACGGATATTTGCTTTTTTACCGCAACTTATGTGCTAAAATGTGTTTCTATAAGGAAGTCTATAATCGTTCCGGTATAGCTCCTGTTGATCTGCGTATTTTGCACATCTGTCTAGTACTGTTAGTAATTCTTTATGCATTACAAAAGTTTGAGCTCTGTTTGAGCTGCATTTGCACTTTAGGTCTTTACCATTTTTTGCACTATTTATGCACAGCTTTCAGCACTTTGCCACTCTATGTGAATTTGCATTTTATTTTTGAAGGTCCCCCTGTTTTTTATGAAAATGTGTTCATATTTATGTATAAAAGATAGTGTATATTATGTAGTAGGCCTTCCTATATAATATGTAAAAATTTTAATATCTGTTTTATGTGTTTGTCTGCTTATATGGTTGTACTTTTCCAACCGAATAAAGCTTTTGAAATGAAAATGAAAATGACCTGTTACATTGATCAACATCATCATACTAGAATCAGGACTTTAAGCAAGTCCTAAAGCATCAGTACTTACCAATTGCATCCTCTTGTCTAGGTTTAAATCTAAATGATACACAAGACAATGGTGCTCCTTAGTTGTGTTTCATTTATCCTGCCCCTTAAGCAACATTAGGGGAAATTAACAGATTGAAGGTATTAAAATCCAAAACATGAATCTATCTTATCAGCACATGCAGAAAATGTCCTCTTGATCATCAATAGTGCCTAGCATTCATTAGCATCCCTCTCAAAAGAATTGAATTTCTAGGCTTCACTATCAGCACGTAAGCTAATTGAAGATAAACTCAAAATCATTCTGCTTACCTCAATATGCCAAAGACACTGCTTGCCTGAATGTGAATTTTAATAGAACTCCAACTCATTATACTCCTAGTTATCCTTCTCAGTAGAACACCTAGATATAAACTCCACCCTGCACAAAAGGAAAACATAAGATGAAGTCATAAAGAAGTTAACATCTTCCTTGATCTATCCTAGTCGGGGTGGTTACATACCTTAAGATGTCATTAACCTTGATCAAGCTGTCTGCTATGTCACTGTTCCCACGCCTATTTTTTACGTTTTCCAAGAACTAAACAGGACCCTAAGCACATTTATTTAGGAAAAGGAACTCTAAGATTTCTATAAAGAAACTTCAACTACTGAAACACCCTGGCAGAGATCACTTTATAGACTTCAGTCTTTTTCAGGACGCAGTAACACTCAATGAGGTGTCCCACTGCCTAACTGATCCATGTGATTCAAAGGATCCACCATGTGTTAAAAATGAAACAATTTTAATCAGATGGTTGTTGCTAACTATTTACTGAACTGCTAGAATTCCGAAACATTAATCAGAACTAGTTATGCCTTATTTACCAAGAAAACCAGTAGCAATACAGTAAACTATCTGGGTACACCCAACAGCGAGAAGCAGAACAAATCCATCTGGCACCACATAGGCCTGAAGACAATCGCACCTTATCCCCGATGGGAAACTAAGCAGGGAAGCAGAATGTCCACTATAGCACTGTTCTTCCACTGAGATTCCATCACAGTGCAGTAAAACTGCCAATCTAAGTGCAACCTTGCTGATAGAGAAAAATCAAATTTTCCACGACTATTGCTGAATACCCTTAGATCTCAAGACACTTTAACATTCAAAGAGAGTGTATAATCGCACAGAAATCGACTGCTAAGCTCCTGGTGAAATATGCACACGCAAATGCATTAGAGAATGTCTGACTTTCCATTCGCTATTAGCTCTACTGTAACTGTGGCAAAACCTCTTTGGCACTCCTTTGCCTGAGCAAGGGCACTAACAGTAATGGGAGAGGGCTAGCAGATGCTCAAAATCAACATCCTTTAAATAACCTATTTTATCCTCAAACTGCCGCTTTGGCCCCTTTCAGCTTTCTATGGTCAACCTCTTGAACAATGACTCCGTCTGACGGTGCCATTCAGAAAATACCCCCATTGAGCATATGCTGCTTATGGCCCTCACTTTGAACACTGTTGGAATATGACCTCCAATTACATTGGTAAACATCTTCACACCAGACTCGGGGCTTATGCTTTCATCCCTCACACCATAATCTCTGATAAACAAGGACAAAATAAAGCTATTGGACCTCATAACTGCAGTCAAAAGTCAGACTATCATAGCGCGAGATGGTGCTGTCCCCTTCACTGGTGAGGTCGCCTCCAGGCAAGGTGGATTCTGGGGCTTGGAGTCCCCCTCCGTAAAACAACTCCTGCGGTGTCCCGTGCTGCAGGAGGATAGTCTTGTGGTATCTAGCCATGGGTGGTGTTTACTACTAGATTCTATGGAACTTGGAACATAGAATCTAGTGGAGTTTGATGTGAGGCAGCGGTGGTTGATGGGGAGAAGTCGGTGGATGAGGTGTCCTAATAAATTATCTTACTGCATCTTACCTTGGTGTTACTACTTCATTCCAGACATTACACTGGCGACAAGCGTGGACTATGGTGGAAGGAGAACACCTCAACGCTGAGACCGGATCAGTGTGGAGGTCGTGACCAGAAGACAGATCTGGACGCGCAGCATTAGTTTACAATAGCTGTGATTGGCGCGGAACACAGAAACTACTGGAGGCGGGTGAATCGGACCCGCAATGGTACTGGTTAAGCTCTTAAGTTAAAAGTTTATGAATTGGTAACGACATGCATGCTCGCGAGCAGTTTGTCCGAGACTGTTCTGTTTGTATGGCGTGAGGCTGTGCACGTGAGTCAGTCCCAGCGTGCGTCACACTGAGGCTAGAGGAAATCCAATTAGAGCAGACGAGGATCGGGCGTATCCCGTACATGCCATTATTGATTTGGAAAGCTTATGGCGATACGCACACCAATAAATAGAAAAAAAAGAAAACCTTTCTGGTTAAAGTACTGGTGGCAGGAGGTCACAAGATAATGAAGACATTTTGGGAATCGTTCATCAGCGGTGATAGGCACACCTGCGTCTACACTAGTGATAGACACACCAGAGAGGAGAGCATTTAGTTTAATTTAATTATTTTGAATGGGATCTTTAGTATTCTCCAGTATTGTATCTTTTATAGATACACTTGTTTGAATCTCCCCTGTCGTCATGGTGGGAGTTCCACTGTAACAGTAGAAATAGTAGTACTAAATACATTACATAGACCTCCATAGAGAGAAAATTCAATTGAGCACTCTATCAAACTCATTTTATAACATACAAAGTTCAGTCAATCACAGCAGAGACCGCAGAGTAACCCTCTCCACAGAGCCACCACACCTCAGATTTCTTACCGCATGTCGTGTGATTGGGAGTCTCTCTGAGCTCTGCTTAGTGACAGTTGGCTTTTTCAACTTTTGACCTGCAGCTTTCAGCTCAAGGTATTCCTTTCTGTGACTTTCACATTGCCAGATCAAAATAGGGTTGTTTAGGCCCTGTAAGACTTGTGGCAAATCTAGACTTTTCTTGGAAGATCCCCACAAGCAATGTCTCTACTGCCTCTAGCCTGACCATAAGCCCAGGGAATACAAATACTGCCACACCTTCTCGGACAAAACCCTCAAGGATAGGGAAGGAAGACTGCTCCTTTGACTCCAGAAGAAAAAAGCAGTTTCGGAATCTGGCTCTGACACTGAGGAAAAGCCCCATTCTTCCTCCAGGAAAAGAAAAGAAAGTAGCTCCTCTTCTCACCAAGGGGACTCCAAGAGATCCAAATCACAGGAGCAGGAAAGATCTGAGGAGAAACGCCACAGAAAGCAGGTTGAAGGACCTTTAAAATTTTCTTCTGCTTCTGTAACCCCTGTGAGAGATCTTTCTTCTCGTCCGTCGACTCCATCGTCAACGAGAGCTATTTCTGTCAGACCTGAGGGGATTTCTTTGCCGTCGACGGCTTCTACAGCAAATGCGACAACATCGATGGTCACTGCGTCGACGGCTGCTGCATCGACGGGCACGCAGTTCACTCTGACGACTGCATCATCGTTGACGAGACCATCTCCGACGACAAGAACTTCACCGACGAGCCTTCCTCCATCGACAACGCTGCCCTCCTTTCCGCCGACAGTGGTGGTGTCAGCGTCAACACAGTCGACGGGAGACAAAATTAATTTGGGACTTTGAAAGGTTCAGGATTTTTCTAAAATTTCTCAGTTTCTTCCCACAGGTTTGCTGAACTTCCAGGAGTCTGAGGATAACAGCACATTTGGCCCTGCAAATAGTACTGCCCAACTAAAAGTTAAATATCAGGACTTTGAAAATGATGATGACATAGAGGACATTAATCCATCCTCATACCTTGAAGGAGAGTATTCTTTCACTGACTCGGCTACTGTTCAGCAGCCAGAATCTTTTCAGGAGCGTTATCCCTATGAGGAAGAGGATACTCGCCATTTTAGGGAACCATCTATTAATGTTCCAGTGTCGTTGGTAACAGACTTACATCACATGCTAAATGACCGCTACAGGCGCTTTCCCGAGGAAAATGCACTGCAACATCCTCCACCGCCTCAGCAGGCTCCGGTAGAGCATGCAAAACAATAACTCCTAGATCCACAAGGGAAAAGGTTTTGCCTCCTCCTATTGTTATTTCTGATGATACACAACATGTGGACCAACAACAGATAGAGGAAGGAGAGATACACACTGATGTTGACACCTAGAATGAATGGGATGATTACGTAGTTCCCACACCGTCATCTCCTATCCCTCCTCCTGCAGACTCTCCTCCTGCCCACATCAGGAGCTTTCATGACCTTTTAGAACCTGCCTCGAGGCGCTTCGATCTACATATGCCAGTTAAACAAACTGAGTGTTTCTTATAAGACTTTAAGCCAGGCACTCAACGATCCATTTGGGCAATTCCCATAGTGGATTACTTATGGCAGGAGGGTCTAAAACTGATGCGGACACTACAAAGTACAAAGTACAAAGCCCCGGATAATTCACCCACATGCCTCATCCGTCATCCTACAACGGATCCAGTAATCATGCAGGCTGCACAAAGAAGAGCTAAAAACCCAGCATCTCAGTGCTCTGCACCACTGGATAAAGAAGGACATCGGCTGGACAACATTGGGAAGAGGTTTTCCGCCCTTGCAGTCACCTCTATAAGAGCCTCCAACGCGATAGCCATTCTGGGAAGGTACGACTGACAGATGTGGTCGGATATCTCTTCACTCTTAGAACACCTTCCTGAAGATAAGGAAAAGGAAGCAAGGGATATCTTATCAGAGGGAGAAAGACCTTCCACTGAAATTATAGACATCGCTACGGATATCTCTTCTACTCCATTTTGGCAAATGGCAGGAGCAGCGGTCCTGAGGCGTTAGGGGTGGCTGAAGGCAACCAGCTTCCGTCCTGAGGTTCAGGCTAAGGTGCTAGATATGCATTTTGATGGCGATTGCCTATTTGGAAGTCATATATATGAAGCCCTTCAGTCTATAAAGAAGGACACAGACACCGCTAAATCCGTGGCAATGCTTCTACAAAGTCGTTTCCAGTCCTTTTGGGGCTGAGTTCTAGGGCAGTACGCATCCAGATCGCAGTTCCAACAGCGATTTCAACATTACCCTCAAACAACCTATCAGGCGTACAACCAACCTTTCAGGTCCGGCACTGCATTATTCTATTCGGGGCCCACTGGTCGTAAAATGCAGCAATCTGCCGGAAGGCAACAGGATTTAAACAAGAGGCAAAGAGTTTCTTCAGGCCCCCCCCACTAACATCCAACAACAATTCGAACCAACCTGCTCAAAATTCTTACAGAATTGGTCGTCCATCTCGTTGGACAGGTGGGTTTTGGATGTCTTCTGTCACGGTCATACCCTAGAGTTTGTTCAGTATCCTCCAACTACTCCTCCTCCGAAGGTAATACATCGTCATCTGCCAGATCTCAAGAGGTAAATAAAAACTCTTCTTTACAAATGCGCCACAGAAAAGGTACCCTTACGTCAGCGCAATCGAGGGTTTTATTCCCACTTCTTCTTAATCAAAATGAAGACAGGGAAATGGAGGCAGGTCTTTGACGTCCGGTTATTGAACAAGTTCATCAAAAACCAATCTTTCAAGATGTTGTTTCTGCAGGAAATCCTTCTTCTTACGGAAAAAAGGGGATTATCTGTCATCTCTCGATCTTCTTGATGCTTATTTTCACATCCCCATTCATCCCTAGCATCAAAGATATCTCAGGTTTGACGTGGCTTGGTGCCATTGTAAGTTCAGAGGGCTTCCCTTCTTGAAGTCGGCCCGCATGGTCTTCACCAAATGCATGGCACTGATAGCTGCCTTTCTGAGACGCTCAGGTCACCAGGTATTCCTCTACCTGGACCATCGGTTAATAAAAGCTCCTTCGTTTCAGGCAGCCAGGAACTCTACTTAAACTTGCCGGAATCTTTTTCAGTCTCTGGGTCTCGACCTCAATCTAGAAAAGTCTTCTCTCATTCCTTCCAATTTTCTGACTTTCCTAGGAGCTCGCATCGATACAAATATCGGCAAAGCTTTTCCGACTCCCGAACGGGTCTCACGTCTCCAGGAATGACACGCCTTCTATCATCAAAAAGGTCAGTTTCTGTCAGAAAGAACAAATCTATGCTAGGGATGATGTCCTCATGAATTCAACTAATTCCCAATTGCCATCTTTGTATGCACTCACTGCACGAGCAACTGGACACTCAATGGCTTCAATCCAAGGGGTCATTCAACGACGTGATTCAAATCTCGACGGCTATGAAAACTGCAATGTCTTGGTGGAAAATCGAAGATGCATCCATGGAGGGCTGGGGAGCTCACCTTCAAGAGCTTCAAGTGCACAGAAAATGGTCCAAACAGGAATCGAAATGCCACATAAACCTTCTAGAGTTAAGAGCGGTATTCTTGGGCCTCAAAGCATTCTTGTCTCAGATTCGGGGATCTCCAGTTCTGGTCCGGACAGACAACACCACCACCATGTTTTATCTCCAGAAACAGGGTGGCACGAGATCTCAGGCTCACTATCCTCAAGTGCAGGAGATTTGGGAATGGCTTCTTATCAATCAAATTTCACTTTGAGTGGAGCATGTGCCTGGATTCCACAATCAGTGGGCCGACTCTCTCAGCAGGGTGTTCAAACAGTGCCACGAATGGGAGCTAAACGACCAGATTTTGCAGATGGTCTTCCGGTCTTGGGGCTTTCCAACGTTAGATCTGTTTGCTATGTACCTCATCAAAAAAGTGCACCTTTTACTCAAGCAGGACTACACAGCCGGGATCGTGGGGAGACGCTTTTCTGCTCCTCTGGAAATTTGCCTACGCTTTCCTCCCGTTTCCTCTCATTCCTCGAGTTCTCCAGAAAATAAAACGGGAGCCGTGCCGCATAATTCTCATCACTTCCGGGTGGGCAAGGCAATTTTGGTACACAGAGCTGCTTCGCCTATCAGAGTGCACTCCGATTCTCTTTCTTCCAAAGGAGGGTCTTCTTTACATGGACATGGGGCTAGTGATTCATCCGCAAATTTCCTTTCTTCACTTGTCAGCTTGGCTCCTCACTTCATTGATTTTGAGAATTTGAACATACCCAATGATTGCAAAGCAATTTTACAAAAGTCTTGAGCTCCTTCCACGCTCAAATGTTACTCTGCAAAATGGAAAAGGTTCTGTGTGTGGTGCAGAGTTCATTCTTTACATCCTCTTTCATCCACACCAGAACAAGTATTACCATATCTCTTATACCTAGCCAAGGCGGGACTCTCGCATTCGTCCATTAAGATCCACCTTGTTGCGATTTCTAGATACAGACGACGTCTTGATCAATCTTCATTGTGGTCTCATAGACTTATTAAGGAATTTCTGAAAGGCTTATTCAGGACCTATCCACCAGTAAAATCCCCTCCAGTGCTGTGGCAATTAAAAACGGTCCTGTCACAACTAATGCATTCTCCATTTGAGCCTATACACAAATGTGACATAAAATTTCTCTTCTGTAAGGTGGCCTTTCTCTTGGCCATTACGTCAGCGAGACGTATTAGGGAGATCCAGGCATTCTCTATAAAAGAACCATTTCTTCAGTTTTTAGCAGACACAGTTATTTTACGTACGAATCCTTCTTTCATATAATAAGTACCATCATCTTATCACCTCAACGAGCTTATAATTCTGCCTACAATTTTTCCAAATGCCTCCTTGGTGGCAGAAAAATCTCTCCATTCACTGGACATCAAACGCTGTTTGAAATTTTACCTGCAAAGGACAAAATCCTTCCGTAAGTCTTCTCAGTTGCTGGTTTCTTATTCTGCACCCAGGATGGGACTCGCCCTAACTAGGGCCAGTATTGTTCGCTGGGTCACTTCAGCTATTGCCTTCTGCCATGAGAGGGATGGACATCAATTGCCTGCAAGGATGCAGGCCCATTCGACGAGATTGGTTGCAACTTCTTCAGTCCTGTTTTGTGGGGGCTTATCTCCCTGACATATGCAGGGCAGCAACGTGGGTGAGGACGCACATGTTCACCAAGCATTACTGCCTAGATGGTTGGCAGAAGGCAAATATAGCCGTGGGACAAGCGGCTCTTCTTCATCTCTTTGCCTAAGGTAGGAAGCTTATGCCATCCTGATTTCGTTATTTACTTATTGTGTTTATTCTTGTATACCTATTTGATTGCTATTTTCTACTTGCATTAAGAGAATTCTGGTTATTTATATATATATATATATTCTTTCTTGGTACTGTCCTGGTGGGATTGTTCGCTCTTTAATCGGATTTAAGCATGTGACTATATAAAAGATAGAATACTGGAGAAAAGAAAACTTTACTTACCTGTACACTGTGGTTCTCCATTTTATTGATATCTTTTATAGATTCTTTTATAGATGCAACCCGCCCTCCTCCACAGTTAGGCTCACCATTCTACCTCAGAGTAGTGTATATATGTAAATATATTTGCACACTTGTGCACGAAATCTGAGGTGTGGTGGCTCTGTGGAGAGGATTACTCTGAGGTCCCTGCTGTGATTGGCTCAACTTTGGATGTTATAAAATGAGGTTGATAGGGCGCTCAATTGAATTTTCTCTGTATGGAGGTCTATGTAATGTATTCAGTACTACTATTTCTACTGTTACTGTGGGACTCACACCATGACAATGGGGAAGATTCAAGCATGTATAAAAGATATGTCACAAGGCGGGCATACCCGGGGCAAGAGGACTGACAAGAGACTGGTGGGAGGCCCGTGATATTACCTCTCCTCTTATCTCTCCCTGACAGGACGAGTGGTTCCATTCATCCCAGCCGGACCTCACGGAATCAGGCGGTGGTCCCTTTAACTGTAGCTCGCTGGTTGCCGACTCCACCCCCAGTGAGGACGTCTTCGCGTTTGATCCAATAAGAGAAGACGACGACCGGAAATCGGTGTGCGCTATCACCTGAGGTTGGACGGAGCGAGAGGAGAACGAAGGAAGAAAGAACCAAGATCGAGATGGAGAACGGAGACGCCAGGGATGCACGCTTAGCCTGCGAGGGGAGGAGGAAAGCCCAGAGTGGACAGGAAAGCCAGGAGGCCCCCGGGAACGCATTCCGCCGAGCCACGCTCCAGGAGGAGCGTGGCTGACACAGGTACTGGAGCGGTTCGCAGGCTGGGTCGGGAGGCGGGAGAGGCCAGACGTGTAGAGACGCCAACCGCTTACCGACGTTTGTGCATAGTACACAGCCCCAACCTATCACCCTCACTCCTCACCGTTTGCCGTGTGTCACTGGTTGGATTGGGTTGCTCCCTCACTCCTTTCCCTTATTGTTCACTGTGCCACAAGAAAACTTACCCCTGCTTTAACTTTTCTTTTGGGGTTCCTGAGTCCTTCCACGTACGCATCCATTCCGGGGAGAGAGGGAAGAAGACCGATCGGCGGACAAGGGAAGACGCCGCTAGAAGCTGGGAGGACCGGAGAGGAGACCCGTTATTCCCCTTACTCCATATTCAGTGTGGCAGACCGCAGAAAGCGTACCTGTTTAAAAATAAAACCCGCTTTACCCCGACGTAGGCTCACGCACGTTCTTCTGACCCTGGGACAAGATATCGATACTGGAGAACCACATTGTACAGGTAAGTAACTTGTTTTATATATGTGGTCAATATACAGGAAAATAAGGAAATGTGTGTATATATATATATATATAATTGCTCCACTGCACCATAAAGATAACGGATCACTCGCTGGCGGGTGCTGCTAGCACGGTGATGCTCCGTGTAAATATTCAGCTCGCAAAATCCCTTACTCCCATCCGGAGCAAAAAGGCAGCAGCACTCGCAGTTTCAGTTTTTAAGGCCAGTTTTATTCCTTTGCGCTTCACAGACGCGTTTCGGGGTTTCCCTTTGTCAGTGTGTAACCGATTTGCAGAGCGCGGCGCCAGTTTTTATATACAAATTCATATATTTCCGGAAGTACGAGCAATGGAGGAACGGCACACCACTGTGTATTTCTTGGGCGCCATCTTTGAATGTGCAGGACGCAACGTTAAACTTACGCTATTACATTCAATCAATGCATTTCAATGTCATTCATGTTGTTTAACAGATATTATGTCGCATAAATATGCATTCTTATTATTGCCATCCTGCACATCATTGTTAAAAAATATCGCCGTGGATTGGCTTGTCGGCGGTTTCACTGAACCGCCCTGTCTCTCGTCTTGCTCATTATAATGGCCGTGTATCGGCACGGAAAAAACCCATCTATATACATTTCATAAGAATTTTTTACAGATTTACAATACCACATTTCGTGTTGAAGTTCATTCTTGTTCTTTTTTTTGGGCTAGGTTCCCAAATGCACTATTAACTCCTCTCCACTGTTCATGCCATTAGGATTTTTTGTTTGCAAGTCAATGATGTACCGTGACTCCAGTCTTCTCAACCTAAGCACTCTATCCCCTCCTCTGATGTGGGGTGGTACATGGTCTAACCCAAAGAATTGGAGTAGGTTCCTATCACTGTTGTGTTTTATGGCAAAATGCCTCGCCACTGGGTAACTCATGTCTCTGTTAGTGATTGCAAGCATTTGCTCTAAGATCCTTATTTTTACGTTTTTTTTTTCTCCGGATGGGAGTAAGGGATTTTGCGAGCTGAATATATATATATTACCTACTGGCGGTCGCCAGTAGGTAGTTATAGTTAGGACCACGTTTCCATAGGAAATCCGCAACATTCTATTTTGAAAAACTTTGTCGCCGGTCGACGAATCCTCGCGAATTTTTCAAAATAGGTGGGGCGCTACGCTCCGCTCCTACCCTGAAAGTTTCGGGGGGATTCGTCAAGCGGGGGCTGAGATAAAAGGGGGGTCCCAAAACGCGTTTTTCCCATGCATTTTTCCATAGGACCTTTAGACAGGGCTACAGCCCGAACGGCTGAACAGAATTTAATGAAATTTGGCAGAGAGGTAGTCCCCAGGTCAAGGAAGTGCCTTTTGTAGGTTTGGTGTAAATCTGTTCAGTAGAATCTGAGAAAATAGCCTTTAAATCAATATATATATCTGTGGCAGCTTACCGTGCGCTTACGGTGCGCTTACCGTACGCGTACGGTGGCGTGCGCGAGCGCGATTCTGATTGGCTGTTAGATCTTAGTAAACATTCGAATCGGTCGAAACCAGGAAGCGGCGGCCGCCATTTCGTGTGTTTCACTCAGAAAAAAAAGAGTGATATCTTGAAAAGGGGGCAAGGAGGAGAGTTACAGACCCCCTAACATTTGTAAGGGGGTCAAAGAAGGACAGAAAAGTTCAAAGAAAACATTTATTATTTTTTAAAAAAAATCGCGGGGTACGCGTACGGTAAGCTTACGGTAAGCTTACCGTACGCGTACGGTAAAAAATAAAAATAAAAAAAGAAATAAAATTCAGATTTATGAGTTTAGATATTAGGGGGCTCTAAAAAGAGCCGTTGTGTTTATGAAGTGATTTTGTAGTGGTACCTACAAGTAGGTACCGATGCAGAGTCTAAGGTTCAAGAGGAAGACTCTGTTCCCTTCATCATTGAAGTGCACACCATCTCCTCTATAAATGTCTTGCATGTCGTAACGCAAGTTGTTGTGGTAAATGGAACCCATACCATAGTCACGGAGGAAAGCAGAAACAGATTTGTTGACGTGCTTTCTTGCTTTGTCAATCTGCGGACAGAAATGATTGGACCAGTTCCATTTTTGCCTTTGGCATATGTTAGAAAACACAAAGGCAGTTTTAGGGAAAAGTGAAAACAGTTGTGCAAAGGTGTCCTTCATAAGCATTTTCAGACCTACCCCAGTCAAAGTGCCTAGGTCATTGCCACCACAGTGCACTATTATGAGGTCAGGGTGTTGGATTTGCATGAAGGATTTCACCAATGGCATCAATTGGTGCCACTTTAACCCTCTCTGACCAATCCATTTAATGTCTACATTTGGCAAAGCAAGGTCTCTCACCATACCTGTTTTCTCTGCAAACTTTTCACTCCAGAAAACATAGCTGTGCCCTACAATCCACACTGTGAACATCTTCCAAGGAGAACTGGATGCACTCAGGAGGTGTAATTCAGTAGAATGGTAAAAAGAAATGCAAGACAGTTTGGAAATGGAGGCATACATATTTTTTTCATAAAAAAAAGAACTGATTGGCTGTTTCATACCATTCTAGAATAAAAACTAGGCTGCATGTGTAAATTAATAGAAGCATGTTTTGTATTGGTACAGAAAAATGTGTTACTAAAGAACAGTACTATGGATTTGCTGTTAGGTTTGAAAAGTCAAGCACTCTTGCTCTGTGGAATTGAAACATTGTTTGGTGAACTTCTGACCTAACTCCACACAGCAGTGTTCCATGAGCTGTTGCTATGGTAGCAGGCAGAAGTCAAGTTGGGGGAAGGGTACTAGGCAGAAGTCAAGTTGGGGGAAGGGTACTTTTGGAAAAGGGTTGGTTTTCAACCAATAGAAATGTGTGATTACATTTGAAAAAAAGGGGGAAGCACTGAGATTTGAAATTAACATGTATATGTGTGGACATTGACATTGGGATACAATGGCAGAACAGCAGACCTCTTCTGAGAGTGAGGCCAGCAGCACCACCATGATCCAGAGAAGGAGGAAACAAAAGACTTCTTTTGTATGGGAGTATTTTTCTTTTCCAGAGGGGGAGAAAAAGGTGAATGCTCAATTGGTCACTTGCATACTTTGTGGTCTGGTCCACTTTATCTCAAAAAGATTTTTAAAAATTAGTTATTAATTTCTCAAGGATCTTGAGATGTGGTAATTGATTTTTAGTGTTTAAAAAAAAAAAAAAAATACGCTTACCGTGCGCGTACGGTAAAAAAAAAAAAAAAGTTTCAAAGAATAAATAAAAAAAAGTTGAGAGGTAAGGTTGGCTCTTATAAGAGCCGTTGGGTTCATACAGGGATGGAGGAAAGAAAGAATGGGAGTATTATGAGCGTCTACAAACATGCTGGTCTATCTTATTGTCAATAAGGGGAAGACTGATCTCCCCAAAAACAATAAGGCCACCACATCTTGTACACCTCATTTCAACCCTCCCAAATCGAGGGTTGGTGTCCACAGGAAAAGAAGAAGGTGATGCTCCCACATCAGAGGAAGGGCTCAGCTGAGCTGCCGATGATGTACTCGGCTGAGCATCTGAGGCTGGGCTCTGGTGACTTACTGAAGAGTTTTCTCGAGCATGTCGAGCAAAGGTCCTTGGGTGTCTGTCCTGGAGGTGTCTCTTCATAGAGTGATTTCCAAAGGAATATTTCCTCCTTGGATTTCCTCTTGATAAAACACGACCACAAAGTATGCAAGTGACCAATTGAGCATTCACCTTTTTCTCCCCCTCTGGAAAAGAAAAATACTCCCATACAAAAGAAGTCTTTTGTTTCCTCCTTCTCTGGATCATGGTGGTGCTGCTGGCCTCACTCTCAGAAGAGGTCTGCTGTTCTGCCATTGTATCCCAATGTCAATCCAGCTCCTGCTCCTAGAGAATCACAAGCAGAAATGAGGGGAATGGGTGTGGTGTGGGAAGAATCTGGAACTGAAAGTAGTTTCAACCAATGAAAAGTGTTCTTTCAAGCAGTAATGAGGGGAATGGGTGTGGTGTGGGAAGTTTCTGGAAGTGAAAGTAATTTCAACCAATAAAAAGTGTTCTTTGTAAGTCACATGACCTACCGTGCGTGCACGTGACGCTTACGGTGCGCTTACGCAGCGCGTACGTCACACTCGCGCATGCGCATTACACGCCCCTGCGTAACCGCGACGTTGCTTCCGGGTGTACGCGTACGCCACGCACGTATCGCGTATTGCGCCTGCGCATTACACGCCCCTGCGTAACCGCGACGTTGCTTCCGGGTGTACGCGTACGTCACGCACGTATTGCGTATCGCGCATGCGCATTACACGCCCCTGAGTACCCGCGACGTTGCATCCGGGTGTACGCGTACATCACGCACGTATCACGTAGGCGCGCTGTACTAATGACGTCCAGAGCGCGTAGCGTCAGCTTACCGTACGCGTATCCTATTACGTACGCGCACCGTACTTATGACGTATGGAGCGCATAGCGTCAGCTTACCGTACGCGCACGGAAAAAAATGCATAAAAAAAAAACTTTCCATAATGCAGGATATAGTACATATATTATTTTATACAAAGGCTTACAAAAAATGACAAAAAAAAATTTGCATTTAAAAAACCGTACAAATTCACTGAAAAAACCATGGGTTTCACACACGTTATAGTTAGAAATTAGCATTTTAAAAACCTTGCAAATTCACTGAAAAAACCATAGGTTTCACACACGTTATAGTTAGGAATTAGCATTTAAAAAACCTTAGAAATTCAATGAAAAAACCAAAGGCTTCACACATGTTACAGTTAGCTGGACATTTCTCTCGTAAAAAACCAATGAAATTTCCCCGTTATAGTTAGTTCAGCTAACTATAACTCGCGCGCCCGCAATGCACTACTGATGACGTCACATATTACATCACTCATGACATGGTCACTGACATCACTCATGACATCACTGATGACATCTCAAATGACATCACTGATGACATCACTGATGACATCATCCTTGTGAAAGAGTAGCAGACCTCTTTTTCCCCTAATATAACCTTTAATACACACATTCAAAAATAGAAACTAAAATGTTCAAAATAATGAACATATCAATATCAGTTACAACAACCTATTCAGTAATTCTAAGAACCACATACACATCCACTCATTCACCAACAGTCCTCTACAGTCACTCATACATGTACTCACTCATCATATGTGGTCATACACCTATACATCCTGTTACACAACGCCACTCATCCATAGAGTTACTCACACACATAGTCACTCATGCTAATAAAGAATCAAACATCCATTTACTTGCATATACAGTTATACACACACCACCACACCTACTTCTACAGAAACTTACACATACTTAGTCTTTTAAACAATCACTTATAGAAACACATACTTATTCATACAGGAACTCTTTCAATCTCTCACTCTCACATATACTCACTTAAATACACCAATAGTCACATATACTAGTATAAAACATATGTAGTTACTCATAAAGACACTATTGAGACAGTCATTCACTCACTAACACACCCATGCACACACTCATCCACCCATACAGTCCTGCACACATGCTGTCTTCAACACATACAAACAGTGAGTTACTCATTCATGCACCTATGCACTACGTAATACCCCCCACCGAACCATGCAGACACTCAGACACTCATACTGACAAAAAACCAACTAATAACCTATATAGACACTCATGTAGCTACTCACCAACCCATGCAGCCACTTATACACAAAGTAAGAAACTGATACAGATATTTTCATATTTAAAGATTACTCAGTAAGCCATGTATTCACTATGATACACTTAATCAGTCAGTTACACAAAAAAAATTTCAAAAAAAAGCATCCATTTAGACACTTATATACCAATTTATTCTTCCATTGACCTTGAGATTTACATAAATATAAAACATATTTAATTTTCAGAAAAACACACAATCACAAGGATGATGTCATCAGTGATGTCATCAGTGATGTCATTTGAGATGTCATCAGTGATGTCATGAGTGATGTCAGTGACCATGTCATGAGTGATGTAATATGTGACGTCATCAGTAGTGCATTGCGGGCGCGTGAGTTATAGTTAGCTGAACTAACTATAACGGGGAAATTTCATTGGTTTTTTACGACTGAAATGTCCAGCTAACTATAACATGTGTGAAACCTTTGGTTTTTTCATTGAATATATATATATATATATATATATATATATATATATATATATATATACACTGAAAAAACCATAGGTTTCCCACATGTTATAGTTAGCTGTACATTTCACTCGTAAAAAACCAATGAAATTCCCCCGTTATAGTTACTGTAGGCAACTATAACTCACGCGACCGCAATCCTCTGCTGATGCTAATACTGTATTTAGACACTTATTTGCCCATGTCTTCTTCCATTAAATTTTAGCTATACATATATTACAAATATTTTTTTTTCATAAAGACACATATGTCATCAGCAGAAGATTGCGGTCGCGTGAGTTATAGTTGCCTACAGTAACTATAACGGGGGAATTTCATTGTTTTTTTACGAGTGAAATGTACAGCTAACTATAACATGTGTGAAACCTATGGTTTTTTCAGTGAATATATATATATATATATATATATATATATATATATATATATATTATCTACTGGCGGTCGCCAGTAGATAGTTATAGTTAGGACCGTGTTTCCAAAGGAAATCCGCAACATTCTATTTGGAATAACTTTGGCACCGATTGACGAATCCTCGCAAAATTCTCAAAATAGGTGGGGCGCTCCGTTCCGCTCCTTCCCTGAAAGTCTTGGGGGGATTCGTCAAGCGGGGGCTGAGAAAAAGGGGGGGTCCCAAAACGCGTTCTCCCCATGCATTTTTCCATAGGACCTTTAGTCCGAGCTACAGCCCGAACGGCTGAACAGAATTACTTGAAATTTGGCAGAGAGGTAGCCCTCAGGTCAGGGGTGTGCCTTTTGAAGGTCTCGTGTAAATCTGTTCTGTATTTCCTGAGAAAATAGCATTTAAATCAATATATATATCTATAGGCGCGCTCCGAGCGCGTACCGTAAGCTTACCGTACGCGCACGCCGCCGTGCACGAGCGCGATTCTGATTGGTTGTTAGATCTCAGTAAACATTCGAATCGGTCGAAACCAGGAAGTGTCGGCCGCCATTTTGTCTCTCGCAGTCTGAGGGGGTGAAAAACAAAGGTGGAGAACTTGAAAAGGGGGCAGGGTGGACAGTTCCTGACCCCCTAGCCTTTGTCAGGGGGTCCCAGAAGGACCCCCAAGGGCAAAAATTAAATTTATTTTTTTTTTCGAAAAATCGCCGAATGCGCGTAGCGTACGCGCACGGCGTAAACGGAAAAATTCCGCGAGAAAAATTCCGCGAACTTTGCGTAACTATTACGCGTACCGTACGCGCACGGCAAACATTTTTTTTCAAAAAGGAAAGCTTAAACAAAAATAAAAATAATTGTGAGGTAAGGTTGGCTCTTAAAAGAGCCGTTGGGTTAATACAGGGATAGAGGAAAGAAAGAATGGGAATATTATGAGCGTCTACAAACGTGCTGGTCTATCTTATTGTTAATAAGGGAAACACTGGTCTCTCCAAAAACAATAAGACCACAACACGTTGTACACCTCATTGCAACCCTCCGAAATCGAGGGTTAATGTCCAGAGGAGCAGAAGAAGGTGATGCTCCCACCTCAGAGGAAGGGCTCAGCTGAGCTGCCGATGATGTACTCGGCTGAGCTTCTGAGGTTGGGCTCTGGTGACTTACTGAAGAGTTTTCTTCAGTATGTCGAGCAAAGGTCCTGGGATGTTTATCCCTAAGGTGTCTCAACATAGAGTGATTTCCAAAGGAATACTTCTTCCTTGGATCTCCTCTAGATAAAACACGGTCACAAAGTGTGCAAGTGACCAATGGAGCATTGACCTTTTTCTGCCCCTCTGGAAAAGTAAAATACTCCCACACAAAAGAATCCTTTTGTTTCCTCCTTCTCTGTCTGATGATGGTGCTGCTAGGCTCACTCTCAGAAGAGGTCTGCTGCTCTGCCATTGTATCTCAATGTCAATTCAGCTCCTTCTCCCAGGGGATCTCAAGCAGTAATGAGGGGAATGGGTGTGGTGTGGGAAGTTTCTGGAACTGAAAGTAGTTTCAACCAATGAAAAGTGTTCTTTGTGGATCACATGTCCTACCGTGCGTGCTCCGTAAGCTTACGGTACGCGCTCGTAAACAAGTACGCATGCGCAAACGTGACGCTTACGGAGCGCGTACGTAAGACGCACTAGCGCATGCGCATTACACGCCCCTGCATAAGCGCGACGTTGCTTCCGTGCAACGCGCATGCGTGTACGCGAACGTCACGTACGTATCACGTAAGCGCACCGTACTTATGACGTACGGAGCGCGTAGCGTCAGCTTACCGTACGCGCACGGCAAAAAATGCTTAAAAAAAATAAATACAAGTTTCAAGAGTTGTAGAAGATAATAACTGTGATGTACAACTGTATGTAAACATTAATTTTTAAAAAATTAACCATTCCATAATGCAGGATATAGTACATATATTATTTTATACATAGGTTGTATATTATTTTTTCCCAAAAATCTCAAAAAAAAATTTGCATTTAAAAAACCGTACAAATTCACTGAAAAAACCATAGGTTTCACACACGTTATAGTTAGGAATTAGCATTTAAAAAACCTTGCAAATTCACTGAAAAAACCATAGGTTTCACACATGTTATAGTTAGCAGGACATTTCACTCGTGAAAAACCAATGAAATTCCCCCGTTATAGTTAGTGCAGGCAACTATAACTCGCGCGACCGCAATCCATCACTGATGACATATGTGTCTTTATGAAAAATAAATATTTGTAATATATGTATAGCTAAAGATTAATGGAAGAAGACATGGGTAAATAAGTGTTAAATACAGTGATGTAATATTTGACATCATCAGCAGAGGATTGCGGTCGCGTGAGTTATAGTTGCCTGCACTAACTATAACGGGGGAATTTCATTGGTTTTTCACGAGTGAAATGTCCTGCTAACTATAACATGTGTGAAACCTATGGTTTTTTCAGTGAATATATATATATATATAACCTGCACCTCCGAGCACTGGCGGACAGGGACACGAACCCAGCGATGTGAGGCCGATAGATATTTTATTCCAGAACCTCGAACCTGACGCGTTTCGGGCAGCAAGTGCCCTTGCTCACAAGTCTATATATATCTCGATTAACACTGTATAGACAGATCTGTGGTGATTGAGATAGACATAGAGGTGGAAAAGTTTGTTTAGCGGAAAAGGTACAACATGCAGAATGTGACAGCACCACAATTTTTATTTAGCAGTCCGGGACAACCGACAATAAGGTGAAACAAGTGGAAGAAGATTTTTTGGACATTATGCATGGGTTTGTGGGACTAATTTAAGTGCAGAAAGAAGGTATTCATTGTTGTTGCACTGTTTAGATTTTTTTTTTGTAAAACATTTTTTTATCGGCATTTATAAACAGTTATACACTTAGGCACAGGCGATAGCGCTATCATCATATAGGCTTACATAACAGGAGCGCCCAGTCGCATCCCTTTCGGTCTCTCAATCTCGTGGGCCCTCGGGCTTTTCGCCTCTACTCTGAGTTGGGCTGCAGGCATGTGTCCGGGATCTGCATCTGGGTATGCCCTACTGGAGCGTGCAGTGGTCTCCTCGCCACTTGGGGGCCGTGCAGTGTGAGTAATCCCCTGTGAGGGGTATCGTAGAGGCTATAGGGTTGCAGCCATTAACTAACCGTCAACCAACTGGGGACAGATAAACTAGGGAAAAAGGGTGCACTATGTCGCGGACCATGAATACTTGTAGCTGTGCGCCTGAGAGCTGGACCATCATATGGGACAAAATCGGGGTAGTCGCAGATGCGGAGGAGGGAAGGGAGTCACGGGTGGCGGGAGCACCGATCATTGCCTAGGGACACGGCGGTGGGACCTGTGGTGTCTGCCTCTGCGAGTCACCGGGTGCTTGGACTGCCTGCGCATTTCCCGGGGCGGGCTCCGAAGTCGTGGGCGCCCCCGGGAGGTCAATCTGTCTTGAACTCGCCACAGCTGCTGTTTCCTGCGCGAAAGCGTGCATTAACATGGCCCATGGCATGGAGATCGGGTGTTTGCGCATCCCCCGGGCCTCCTCCGTTCTGAGTGTTGTTTCCTCTACCTTACCCCACTTCTTGACTGCTCCCACCCATGCCGCTAGAGGGGGCCCCCCGGCATCTTCCAATGCATAGCGATGCATCGTTTGGCTAGGAGCAACACCAGGAAAGCATACCTCCTTTCTACCTTCTGTTGTTTATGTCGCCTATGGATACCCAGTGCACACGCCTCCCATGTGTCCAGGTCCTGTAACCCTGTAACCGTTTTAAGGGCAGTATGAATCGTGTGCCAGTAACTATAAAGCGTCGGACAATCCCAAAACATGTGCTTAAACTAGGCAGCGGGCTCCAGGCATCTGGGGCAACCGAACACACCGTCTGGGAAATATTTCTGCAGCTTTTCGGGGGTGAGATACGCCCTGTGTAGTATATGCAACTGTATGTTCTTAAACCGGTAATTGCGGGACACATTTTTAGTGTATTCAAGGGCCCTGGTCCACTCCCTGTTGCACTGTTTAGATGGTGAGGAACTGGAGGTGTTAGAGAACCTTCCTGATTTAGGCAATGAAGAACAAAGAGGGCTAAATGAGTATGAAATGTGTAAAATGCAGCTTGACAAGCATTATTTACCAAGAGTATGCACCATTATCGAGGGATATCATTTTAGGTGAAGAGAGCAAGGTAGAGCGGAAAGATTAGAAGAATACATACCTAGTCTAAGGAAATTTGCTTCAACATGCAAATTTGGGGGTCCAGTAAGGAACACATAAGAGACCAATTTGTTCTCAGGTGCAGAGATGATAAAATAAGTGAAGACCTGTGGTTAAAAGATGAACCACCATTAGAAGAGGTTGTTTCAGTTGCAAAAAGAGTGGAGCACATGCTGAAATGTGTGACAGAATTGAAAAGTGAGAAAAGTTAAAGTAACCCCAGTACAGAATGAAGAAAATGTTTGTGTTGTAAAAAGTGGAAAGAAACACAAAAAGCAGGTGAAAGATGATCGTGGGAAATCTGTTTGAATGTTTTTGTTGTGGGAGGAGAGGGCATAAAGCGAATTCAAGAGCATGTCCAACATTGGGGGTTGTTTGTCATGCGTGTGAGAAGAAAGGGCATCTTTCTAAATGTTGTAGAAACAAGGAACACAACAGAACAAGGAGGTAAAAGAAGTTACATATGACATTGTATTTCAGATTGGTGAGAATAGTGGACAGGATCATCCAACGAGTGCTCTTAAAATTTATGGGGTAGAATTGGAAATGAAGTTCGACTCATGTTCACACCTAAAAATTGTTTCAAAATTCACATACATTAAATGGTTTCAAACAGAAAATAAACAACAAAACATGGATGTTCTTCCTGGTAGGTATGGAGGAAAACCCATAAGCATGTTGGGATATTTTAATGCATCCATTGAGTTAGGAAAAAATGTAATGGTGGGAAAAATGTATGTTTCCAAAAGACGTAATGATTTACTTAAATGACCACATCAATAATTATTGGGAGTTATGTTAAATCCTAATGCGGAGCCACAGGTGCAGATACAGGGTGTGAAGTCTGATTCGATTGATAATGTGTCTGAATTTCCATTGTTATTCAAAGAAGTCTTAGGATGCTTGAAGGGTTACAAACATTGTATAAAGATACAAAAAGGGGCTGTTCCGACAATAGCCAAACATAAGAAGAATTCCTGTAGCCTTGCAAAGTAAAGTTGAACAAGAATTAGATAAGCTAGTGAGTCAAAAAATCATAAGACCTATAGAAGCAACGGAATGGCTGGCTCCCATTTTTGTGGTCAACAAGACTAATGGCGACATCAGATTATGTGTTGACCTCAGACCTTTGAACAAGGAAGTTGCAGTAGACTGGTTTCCTCTTCCAAACATAGATGAGATAGTGTTGTCATTGGCAGGGGCAACATTTCACCACGCTTGACCTCACGCAAGCATATCATCAGGTACAGTTAGCAGAGTTAACAGCATTTATAACTCTGATGGGGGCTTTCAAGTTCAGGAGGATGCCATTTGGTTTAGTGTCGGTAGTGTCTGTTTTTCAGAGAATAATGGATTCCATTCTCAAGGGAGTAAAAGGTGTTAAGTGCTATCAGGGTGATTTATTGATATTTTGTGGGTCAAAAATTGAGCATGATGCAAGAGTAAGAATTGTCCTGGAGTGGTTAATGAAAGCAGGTTTGACATTAAAAAAGGAAAAATGTAAGTTTTCTACTCCTAAAGGGAATTTTCTCGGTCATTGGATTATTAGTGAAGGTTTTGCTCCTAAAAAGAATTAGTTGATACTATTATGAAGCTGGCACCTCCAAGGTACATAGGCAGGGCCGGACTGGTGATGCCGGGCACCGGGCAATCCCCCGGTAGGCCGGAAGGGGTGGGGGCCGGTTTTGTCACAGGGGGCCGTTTTTTTTACTGGGGCCGATTTATTTAGCAAAATCGGCCACCAATAACAAAATGAGAAGGCTACCGTTCTGTGACTGTCTCTCTGCACTCTGACCTCTGTGTGTGGAAAAAGCACCACTGCCATTGGAGAGGTGACCTCATCTCACGAAAGACAGTGGTGCTTTTTACCCACACAGAGGTCAGAGTGCCCTGTTGGAGTGTTGGTTGAATTTACTCGTGTGTATGTGCGCATGGTGTGCACTGTGTACACTTTCAGCGCTACCACCCGCCCTGCCAGGTGCCCGTGACCCGCATTTATGTAGGCAGTGAGGGCAGGTAGCGCTAGAATTATTATCTATCCAGGACCTGCTCAGAACGCCAATGACAGCGCAACTATAGTGTGCGGCTGTGCGAGCCAGGCGGGCGAACTTGAGGAGGGGGCGCAGATCATTGGTCTGACTCATGCGTCTCGCAGTACAATGTGCGAGTCGGACCAATGATCTGCGCCCCACTCCCCAAGTTTGCCCGCCGGTGGTCCTGTTAGTCAGTCAGAGTCAGAGACTGTGGGAAGCCTGGGTGCAGGTCCATTGCTGGAGGAGCCGCGATTACAGCCTCGAAGCTCCCAGGTAAAGACGGGCTCAAGCCTGACTCCAGTGTGGCCTTTAATCCATTACGTAATCCTCGCTTTTCAGGCCAGGGAAGTAAAGTCTAGTCGTCAGCCATTAGTGCAGGCCTGAAGCGGAAGAGAGGGCGGAGGGGGTTAATGATATCACTATTGCACACTTGAACTACGTTTTATTCTTCATCGTTCATCAACTCCTTCTTAAAACCCACTAATCCGTCCCGTTAGAGTTAATCATTTGCTGAAGATGCCTCTTTTGCAGACTAGTTTTTTGAGTCCAAACCGTGTCACAAATTATTGTGTTTTTATATTTCTTTTGCGCCGTTGTTATGGGCTGCTTGCGAATAAGATACCGGTTCACCCACCTGTTGCAAGCTCAGATCCTTGGCATGATTATCAGCAGAGGCGCAACTAGAGCCAAATTTCAGAGGGGGGGGGGGCTAAGAAAACATTTCGGGGGGGGCTGAATCTTTTCGGGGGCGAGGGGGGCTGAATCTTTAAGCAATAGGCAGAGTGGAGCTGCAGGGGCTCTTAGAAGGGGTGAAACAACAGCAAGGCCTCATTAACATGCAAATGGTCTTTTAAAGACCTGTGAAGTGCTCGGGTACGGCAGTGTTTGTGCCCGGGAAGCTGTCTCAGCCCGGGTACACACACATTGAGTCCAATGGGTGTTGCGCGCCTGGTTATCAGATGTCATCCGGGACCACCTCCCGTGCTCCAACTGATCACCAGCGTTTGGTGCATCAGTCCAGTTAGTCAATGGAAGTGAACTAAAACTACAGCTGAACTCCCAGCATTCACAGCGTTAAAAGGAAGCTGTGTACTAGCACACGTAAGACTGAATTTTTGGGGGTGATAGGCAGGCACATTTAAGGAACATGAGGGGGATTACAAGAAGACTGCAGCAAACACTATTACGCAGATGTGTTGTTGCAAACTAGTGCATTGACCCCGCCTCATTAATCTGCTTTTATGTAACCTCCATAGTTATGTGGTGACTTGTATAATCTTCAGTTGATTCCTGTTGCATTTGGAAACTAGGTTTTTAAGTTATTAGTTGTTTGCTTCAAATATATCAGTGAGGTACCCCTAAGTGTAAGTTATCAGGCCACGGAAAAGACATATAATTAAAAAAGAAACACCCGCCTGACTTTAAGGTCAGGATAGGGACAAATAATTTCCAATATTATGTTCAATTCATTTTTTATTGTATGCATACAATAGTCAGAAATGCATGTACATCTTACAACAGTCTCCGGATTCAGTCATGTTTCGTAAGTATCAGTTCATGCAAACTTTCTTGTAAAGTAACTCTACATCCTGCTAACAGAGCCAGCACTCACTGCCAATTCAGTATATCAATCATGCTACATACATCAAAAAAAATATTAAAATTCACCCACTCGGTGGAGACAGGAAGTGCTCAAATTCCTACTCTTCAGTATTGGTAGTACTCCCCTACTTGACTATACATTTAAATAGTGCTCCATACAAATATGTTCTACTTATTCCTCCTGTATTACTCTACAGTCTCATGGTCCATCTCCTTCCTTTGGGACCAAACTGAGTGTCGACGTATGTATTTGGTGAAAAAATTCCATCACTTCATCCGGACATAAAACCTGTCTTGTGGTGAATATGTGGGTACAGGACACCTTTATGTTAGTATTTTCATAATAGGTCACATTTCTTTAAAACTATCCAAATCAAAAAAAGGTAAAATCTTGATTCTATGGCATCATGTGGTCTGGTGACTTGAAAATCTTGTTAGCCGTCGCCTCATTGCAATCCTCTGTGGTAATGGTGCAAATATGTGTATTCTGTCACTTAATTTTTATTATCAACTTGTATTCATCCATACCATGTAAAAGGGAGATTCTTCTCTGGTGACTGTAAATCCCATGCACCTACTAGAAGTTAAGGCTGGCTGGTCAAAAATGTAATATTCACAACCAAAGTGATTATGATGCTCATTGGTTTGGGTTGGTATGTTTAATTGACACACTTAAGGCACATCCTTCTCTATTCAAGCAGCCAAACTAAAATGCATGATGCAGAAGGCCTGTCTTCTGGTTCTCATTCTTGCAGTTTCTGGTCCTTAGTCTTGTTAAGACTGCATGTGCTATATGTAAATTTGTCTGTGGGGTAGAGTGGCATCTATAGTGCAGTTTTATAAATGCTGTTATCTCCCTTTTAGTGGTGTTGAATGGGTGTGTGTGGGAATGCTCAGATCTGCTAAAGAAGGGTCTTCAGCTTCCATGACACCCCCAAAGATGGTGAATCTGTCAAAGTATCTGATCTGTTCTGAAGGGATGTTATGTACTGAGATGAAATTTTGACCTCTTCCACTCTGAACCACACCCTCACCACCTCTGCCAAAATAGGCGAGACTCATTTGCCACCCTTGTTCTTTGTGTGATTCTTGAATTTATCACAATCCCATGACTTCAGTGATGTAACACTGATGGCAGCACCCACACTCTGAAAATTGTTTCAGTACCACTGTCTTGGGTTCCTTTGTGTGACATTTCCATGCTTTCTGGCTTCCTGGGTGCTTATGTGTTACGTTTCCGTGCTTTCTGGCCTGGGTGTTTATGTATGACATTTCCATGCTTTCTGGCTGCCTGGGTGCTTATGTGTGATGTTTCCATGCTTTCTGGCCTGGGTGCTTATGTATGCCATTTCAATGCTTTCTGGCTGTCTAGGTGCTTCTGTGTGACGTTTCTATGCTTTCTGGCCTGGGTGCTTATGTGTGATATTTTCATAGTTTCTGGCCTCAGTGGCCTGGGTTTTATGTGTGACTTTTCCATGCTTACTGGCTTGGGTGCTTATGTGTGACGTTTCCATGCTTTCTGGCCTGGTGTGACATTTCCATATTTTCTGGCCTCAGTGACCTGGGTGCTTATGTGTGACATTTCCACAGTTTCTGGCCTCAGTGGCCTGGGTGCTTGTGTGACATTTCCACAGTTTCTCGCCTCAGTGGTAGGCTGCTTATGTGTGACATTCCCATGATTACTAACCTGGGTGCACATGTGTGACATTTCAGTGCTTAATGTGTGACAATGTGAGTGACAATTTATTAAAAAAGAATATCAGAATGTAGTTCTTATGCTGTAAAGTTATGGCATTGAGACAGACTTAAAAAAAAAAAAGCCTAAAACGCATAGCACTTTAGGTTGAAAAGACAACCCCACCCTCAAACCCCTCTAATAGTGGTCGGGCTCGCTCGCTCACTGCGCGCCAGACTGGGGCTGATCTGGCTAAATTTGCCAGGGCTGCTTTCAGTTCCCAGTTCCCAGTCCAGCCCTGTACATAGGAGGAAGTTGTTCCATTTTTCAGGATGGTAGAATACTATGGAAAATACATAAAGAATTTAGCAAACAAGTAAAAAAACATGAGGTCTTTACTAGGAAAAAGTAAAGAATTTAGATGGACTACAAAATGTCAAGAAGAATTTAAAGGATTAAAAATGACTTAAAGCATGCACCAAATTTACAAGTATGTGTCACCGAGATTGAAACAATTGTAGTAACTGATGCCAGTTCAAAAGGTTTGGGGGCAATCCTCTAACAGGTGAGAAATGGAAGAGCAGCTCATCGCATGTGCATCCAGGTATTTGAGAGGAGCAGAGTTTAACTACCCGGTAGTAGAAAGAGAGGCATTGGCTATATACTGGGCTTTAAACTAGTTTCAAAATGTTATATGGGGAAGCTGCTTTAAGGTCTGCTCCGACCATAAACCACTCAAGGAATTCTTTTTTTTTTTATAAAAAGGTCTGGATTTTATATCTTCTAGGATAAGACGTTGGGTCGTTGTGTTTCAGGACTTTCATTCCTCAGTTGAACATTTGCCAAAGGGGTATCAAATGTGTCAGATTGTTTATCTCATTTGGTTTCAAGTAAAGGAGATGAAAAAACACTTGGTGATATACGAGAGGAAGAAATATTAGTATGTGAAATTACTTTGGGGGTGATAACAGAGGAAGAATGGAAATAAGGTGTTTTGAAAGACCGCGAGGTAATGGAGATTATTAACAATTTGCAATCAGGCTTAGCTCAGGTGAAAAGATTGTCTAAGGTGTGGCAAAGCATATCTGATGAACTAGCGCTTAATGGAGGCATTTTGTTGAGAGGGACAAAATGGATTCCTCTAAAACTTTGAGGGTCAAGTTGATAGATGAGTCACATCAAGGACATTTGAGAATTGTAAAGACTAAAGAAAGACTGAGAGTAAGTTTTTGGTGGCCTGGCAAGTATTTAAGTGTTGAACGTGTGGTTAGGGAGTGTATACAATGCAGAAACAGTGAGAAGTTTTTTACTACACATACCATGCCTATGGTGTGCCGGAAACTACCAGACTGTCCGTGGCAAGAGGTGGCTATTGATATTGTTGAACCGCTAAGGGATGAACACAACACTCCATACTTGATTGTGTTGTTGGATATGTACTCAAGGTGGGTGGAGGTTTCCTGTGTGAGAGAGATTACTTCTGATTGTATCATGAAAGATTTTCAAAGAGGTGTTTAAAAGGGAAAGTTTTCCTAAATCAATTCTATCTGATAATGGACCACAGTTTTGTTTGAAACAAATTACAAATTTCTTAACATCATGTGGCATTGAGCACAAAAGGTGTTCAATTCATCATCCAGAGACAAATGGAGCTGTGGAAAGGTTTAATAGAGTCATAAAAGAAAATATTCAATTGTCCAGGATGAATGTCCTGAATTGGAAAGAAGAGTTACAGAAATGTATTACAGCTCATTGCATGACACTACATTCCCCAACTGGGAAATCACCTTTTGAACTATTTAAAGGTAGAGCACCTTATACTGTATTATGTCCTGGTTGGATTAGTTGGGATAAAGGTGTAAAATACAATGGGACTGGAGATTGGAGGAAGGGAGAAGTAAGGTTGCAGAGAAAATACAAAGGACATTTTGATGAAAGGATGAAAGTCAAGCAGGTTGTAGTGAGTATAGGTGATTGGGTACGAGTGAAAGCTCCAGTAGGTGGGATGACCTGGTCGAAATATTCAAAACCTACACAAGTTGTAAAATGTTTTGAGAATGCCGTCAAGCTAATGGATGACAGGATTTGGAATGAAAGTCGGATTGTTGTACTCAGACCAAATATGGAAATGAGTGGATGCGTGATGCAGAAGGATGAAAGTCAGTTCTATGGGGAGAGTAATCGGAATTCGCTTGAGAATCCCTCAAATCAGTATAGGAGAAGAAGCTTACGTCAAAGTATTACTCCATAATATCTCAAGGATTATATCAAATAAGATTAACCTTTTGATTTATTCGTTTCTTGTCGTAATATTTTAATGTGAAATTTGTCATATTGTTGTTTCGTTTTGGGAGTGAGGGTTTTATTGATCGTAATGCCCCCCCAAAAAAATGGGTGGTGTTTGCGTTACAGATTTTATGGAACTTGGAACATAGAATCTAGTGGAGTTTGATGTTAGGCAGCAGTGGTTGATGCGGAGAAGTCGGTGGATGAGGTGTCCTAATAAATCTTCTTACTACATCTTACCTTGGTGTTATATCTTCATTCCAGACGGTACAAGTCTGCGCTTTATAGCGGGAGATGGTGCTGCCTCCTTCACTGCTGTGGCCGCCTCCAGAAGCGGTGGATTCTTGAGCTTGGAGTCCCTCTCTGGAAAACAACTGCTGAGTTATCCCTTGCTGCGGGAGGAAAGTCTGCACTTTATAGCGCAAGATGGTGCTACCTGGAGAGAGCCACTCAGGCACTCCTCAATTCTGTTTCAACTGTAGCACTCCTCAGGGCGGGCTCGCCAAGAGGAGTTAAATAAATGGGTGGAAGACCGCTCGTGATCTTTTGCCCACACTGCGGCGCAGTGTGTGTGCGTGCATTTCTTTCCAGGGACCTGGGTAGGCTGCATGCACACGCGGGCACACCTGCTACACTGGCGACTAGGCTGGTACTTGACCCGTGCCTCTCGCCCGCTCATCTGTCTCATGCCTGCTCCACCGGACTCCCCAATCAACTGAGGCGCTGTGCAGCGGGACGCCTGGCAACTGACGTTCCCCATTCCTCCACCACAGTGGCGCCCCCCCCATCTGCGGAGACTGCTGCAGACTCCCTGATGCCTGGTGGCCGGGCGCAGCGCTCGTGCTCCATCTGCCTCTCTCCAGCGGAGAGCAGCACCGCCCTCACCACACGTGCGCATCAGGCTGCAAGAGGCCTGCAACGGGCAGACGGAGGCATCAACTGCTTCTCTGAAGGTGAGCGTGCGGAGCTGCACAAGGCTCCCTGGGCGCTAGCACCGGCTGCAGTCAACACAAATACAAAAACAAAAAGGGACAATAAAAACACTAAAAGAGCAAAGACAGTCAGCCTACAGGTTGTGCATTCATGAGCACATGAGCGTTTCCATGCTATAGGGCTCCCCACCATCCTACCAACCTACGCCAAAGACACTTTCTTTTTGAGAAAAAAAAATGGGCGATCCCACAGAAGGTCTGGTGGAAGCAGGTACACCTTCACATAACAAACGAAAAAGGGGAAAATGCTACAAAAATAGAAACACAGTAAGGCAGGTCAATCACGGAAGGAGGAAAACAAGACCCCACCTGGAAGACAGTCACAATGAGCGTGCCACCTCAAGCAGGACCAGCCAGGCCACCTCAAACAGGTGCAGCCGGCCACTGGTAGGTGCGGCCGTACCACCCCAATACCACAGCCACGCTGCGGAGACCCCTCCCCCACCGTTCAGCGAGCCCCCCACTGGAAGTCCTGGATAGGGTGCCTCAACCACTTCTTCAGAGGCACGAGGGAGACGAACGGAGCCGTCAAGAGATTGCTGCTCATGCACTACAGGGTGGAGAGCTGTATGATCTTTTCAAGACCCTCCCAAACAAGGGAGATGAGAACGATTTTGACGCACCGGTGGCACCCTGGACCCGCATTTCAACCCCCAAATCAACCCTGACTTTGAGCGCTTCAAGTTGCGAAAGGCCAAACAATCCGATAAAGAATCGGTTGACGTGTTCTATGCCTGGCTGAGACGGCTGGCGTGCACATGCACGTTTCCAGATCAGAGGGAAGAAATCCGGACCCAAATTATCCAAGGGTGCCTGTCGGTGCTATTTCGGTGGTTAATCCTTCGCCATCCTCGAATGTCACTGGATGACATCCTGATACTGGCCAGGTCCCACTAGCTGTTGAACACCCGAGCTGATGAGATGGAGGCAGCTCTCAACAGGAACACCGCCACACTCAAAACCCCCGTCCCGTTCAAGTCAAGGAGGAAAGAGTCAAGGCCATCCAAAAACACCCAAGTCCTGCTCTCATTGATCCAAAGGTACCGATGGGCGGGCGCTGTGGGAACTGTGGTGCGGAACATCCACTGACTGGTCTCTGCTATGCGAAAGGAAGGTCTGCTCCCGGTGCAGAAAACAGAATCATTTTTCCGGAGTATGAAGGAGCGTGAGATCCAAGGCAACCTTCACCAGGCCATGTGGTCCCCCACCCAATATCAGGCAGCTGTCGATGACCACCTCGCCCAAGAGGATGACACACCACTAGGGCCAGGGTTCGACATGAAGGGAGAGTACGACAACATGTTCATAATACTATTCGCAGGCCGCGCGGATCGTCAGCGGCCACCGCCTCCCATGTGCTCCAAATTAAGTGGCAGGCTCCACAGTGCAGGCACTCATTGGCACTGGGGCATCGGTGAATGTCATGGACTCTAAGCAATATGAACGCCTCACATTGTGCCCCCGCTCTCGCCCACGAATGCAAAAGTCTACACCTACGGAGGTACTCACCTGCTTCCCCTGAGAGGACTGATAGAAGTGGAAGTGGCCAACAATCGACACAACATGGGCAAGATTCCACGTGACGGACGGGAAGAAGGGCACTCTCCTCAGCTGCCACATGAAGGACTTGGGGTTGGTTCTCTTTGCCAATCAAGTGCACAACTCCCACGCTGATACCATTTTATGGGAGTGTAATAAAAGATACACTTTTGTGGTTGGGCACCCTATGATGTCCTTCAACTGCCACCATTTTAACTGACTTTAGTGTGTTATTTTGCCCTAGCCTTGATGTAGGACGGTCCTGCATATGTCTGCTTCTCTTCTGTCCTGTAATCTTGCTGTCTTTCAATGGGAGCTGTCACAGAGTGGAACAGTCTTGCCAGATGCAGAGGGTGTGGGATGTCCATTTGAAAGCGTGAGAGGCAGAGAGAGGTGTGGAATGTACTTTTTGTTCTTGAAGTGCAGTGTTGTGAGTGGTGGTGCACACATGTGCTCGGTGTTGTACATTGAGAGATAAAGTATGTGATACTTTAGGACATTGAGAGATAAAGTATGTGATGCTATACGCAGTTGTGCAGAAATGTGTATGGTGTTGTTTGGGTTATGTGAATTATGAGTTCTTACTATTGGCTTTGATATGGCCTCATGTCATCCTGTTGTCTGACTCTGCCTTGCTGCTGCGTGCACAGCAGTGCTTGCAAGTTGTTTGGGTTATTCACATTAAATGTCTTTCTGTTTTTCTAGCGATTGTTTTTGTTTAATGTACTCTGGAAGGCCTTGTGAGAGCTTTGTCAAGATAGAGGCTGGAAGATGTGAGAATGGAGGAAGGAACGTGAGAGCTCCTTACTGCCATGGGGATGCTTGCCTGGAACCTGGCTAGTTCTGGTAAAGTTCCTCTGGCGCTGGGAGGAGGTCTTTCGCGAATCTTCTAGTGTGTTTAAAGCTAAGGGTTGCAAACTGAGAAGCTGGGAGTTTGGAATCCGAGCGAGGGCAGACGTGTCCATCTTGGAGTATGGACCTTGTTTGCTGAGCTCTGAACCCCGGCTGTGAACTTTCCCTGCCAGAATTGGGCTAAGATGCAGATATAGTGTTTGCAACAGGTGATGTTTTGAGGTTTTTTTTTTTTTGTCCTCATCTCACCTGATCAAGCGGCAGCGGATTTAATAGCCAACAAATAAAGATGGAACGGGGGGAGGCCCAGTGGCTTACCGCACTTGCTTGGGATCACCAGACCCATCCCTTCTGATGTTTCTCAGGGATATGGTGTAATCATAGGACTGATGGTAACAAGCTCAACGAGCGACCCCAACACATTAACGGGTGCCAGATATTTAAGACCTTGTCCACAGAGCGCCCATACTCCAGCCTAGCCATAATAAATGCCGCATTCAGCCAATCCTCTCTTTTCGGGGGGAGTGGATCCTTCCATCTCTTGCAGATCTCTCTCCGTGCCAATAATATCAAGTACATTAGTAACCCTTTATCCTGCTCGGTGGCGGAGCTAGTGAAATGCCCATCGGCTCCAAAAAACACCAAAGAGAGATTTACTTCCACCTTGGATTTAAAAATGTCCCGGAGGGATAACCCCACTTCATTCCAAAATGCCTCCAGATTATGACATTGGAAAAAAATATGCTCATCATTGGCTAACGGGGTATGACACCTTGGACATTTAGGAGGGGGGAAGGGGGCAAACTTAGCGATCTTATAGGGAGTGTAGTAGAGTCGATTTATAACAAAAAAATGATTTTTCTTTAAGCAGGCTGGCTTTATAAATTTATAAAGACTTTTTAAAGAAGGCTCAAAGAGGGCGTCGACTTGGGGGCCCATGTTGGAGGTATACCATACCTCAATCGCCTTGGGTATTTTGATGTCATCTGCCGCTAGAAGAAGATTGTACCAGACCGAAATCTCCTTCTTTAGGGGCCCTTGCTGACACAATCTCTCGATTTCCCCATTTCCTTTTATCTCGTCCTTCTCCTTTTCCACCCCAAACCAAGAAGTTATCTGAAGATATTTGAATCTAGACAAACCTGGACCTATCTTGGTTCTTAGGTATTCCCAGGGTAAAACACCTTCACCATCCAGCAGATCTGACCAGACAGAGATACCAGCACATTTTATTGGGATGGCTAGGGCATCCTTAAGCCTGAGAGGTGTGCCAGGAGAATCCCAAATAGGAGCCAGGTCTGAGAAATAACCAATCCCCCAACTCGATCTCACCGTGTCAGCTAAAAGTTTGCCCCAGCTTGACTCATCCAACTTCCCCAACAACAATGTTTTGAGTTTTGTGGTTATTGCCATTGTGATGTTTAGCCAGTGGCTTTGATCATTTGAGGTGTTTTCTTTATGGTGTGGGAGGTGCACATTCAGAGTAAGCCTCTGCTGTGTATACTATATATATATATTATCTACTGGCGGTTGCCAGTAGATAGTTATAGTTAGGACCGAGTTCCCATAGGAAATCAGAAAATTCTATTTTGGACAACTTTGGCGCCGGTCGACGAATCCTCGCGAAATTTTCAAAACTAATGGGGCGCTCCGCTCAGCTCCTACCCTGAAAGTCTCGGGGTCATTCGTCAAGCGGGGGCTGAGAAAAAAGGGGGGTCCCAAAACGCGTTTTCCCCATGCATTTTCCCATAGGACCTTTAGTCGAAGGTACAGCCCGAACGGCTGAACAGAATTACTTGAAATTTGGCAAAGAGGTAGTCCTCAAGTCAGGCATGTGCCTTTTGCTTAAATGGTGTAAATCCCTTCCGTAGTTCCTGAGAAAATCAAAAGTAAAATCACATATATATCTGGGCGGAGCCTAACCACACATCTCATCGTGAGATCTGATTGGCTGTCAGCACTTCATCCAAGAAGTGTTGGCAGCCGTCTTGGGACCAATATACATGATAGCATGTTGGGGAAATAATTCCCCTTCAATCCTGAGGGACCCTGTGGACCAACTAGCCTACCAGGTGCTTCCAGTAAGCGCCACTGCGCTGCGTTGCAGAGAGGTGGTCTAGGCCGTGCCCCTTTTTACATCTCTCTGCAACGCAGCTGTGTGGCGCTTACTCGAGGTACCTAGTGGTCTAGTTGGACACTAGGGACCCTCAGGATTCAAGGGGACGTAATCTCCCAACTTAAAACGGCCACAGGGCGTGTTTACACAGTGGGGAAGTGAGGGGACGGGGCCTGAGGTGACGTGTGCAAACACGCCCTGTGGCGCGTTTTAAGAGGTAGTTTTAATCCCCTGCCCTATTATATACTAGGGGCTTACAGAGGAGGTCATGCTGATCACAGGGGGACCCCAACGCATAGTGTTCCCTAGTGTATGTAGGTGTTTTCACTGTATTCTGAGTGTCTTTTAACATAGCACTGGCTCTAGGACTGGTTAGTCAGACTCAGTTACAGGAGGGTACAGGATGATTTTGCAACAAGGCTTCTTTCTGCTCCTCTGTTTGTTCCTTCTGCACGTTATCCTTCTTCCTGAACTTTTCTTCGTCTTCGAGGACTTCTGTTGCTTCTTTCTGCATTTCTTTTTTTTCTTTCTGTGCGTTTTTTCTTCTTTCTTCACATGTCCTATCTCTGTAGGCATAGTTAGAAATTAACATTTAAAAAACCTTTGAAATTCACTGAAAAAACCACAGGTTTCAGGCACGTTATAGTTAGGAATTAGCATTTAAAAAACCTTAGAAATTCACTGAAAAAACCATAGGTTTCAGGGGCGTTATAGTTAGCTGGACTTTTCACTCGCACAAAACCATTGAAATGACATCACTGATGATATCATCCTTGTGATAGAGCGGCAGACCTCCTCTCCCCCTAATATAACCTTTGATAGACACATTCAAAAATAGAAACTAAAATTTTCAAAACAATGGACATACCAATATCAGTTACAACAACCTATTCAGTAATTCTAAGATCCACATCCACTCATTCACCAACAATCCTATACAGTCACTCATACATGTACTCACTCATCATATTTACTCATACACCTATACATCCTGTTACACAACGCCACTCATCCATAGAGTTACTCACACACATAGTCACTCATGCTATTAAAGAATCAAACATCCATTTACTTGCATATACAGTTATACACACACCACCACACTTACTTCTACAGAAACTTACACATACTTAGTCTTTTAAATAATCACTTATAGAAACACATACTTATTCATACAGGCACTCTATCAATCTCTCACACTCACATATACTCACTTATATACACCAATAGTCACATATACTAATTTAAAACATGTAGTTACTCATAAAGACACTATTGAGATAGTCATTCACTCACTAAAACACCATGCACACACTCATCCACCCATACAGTCCTGCACACATGCTGTCTTCAACACATACAAACAGTGAGTCACTCATTCATGCAACTATGCACTACGTAATACCCCCCACCGAACCATACAGTAACTCAGACACTCATACTGATACTCAAAAAACCAACTAATAACCTATATAGACACTCATGTAGCTACTCGCCAACCCATGCAGCCACTTATACACAAAGTGAGAGACTGATACAGATATTTACATATTTCAACATTACTCACTAAGCCATGTAATCACTAAGATACACTTACTCAGTCAGTTATACAATCAATTTTTCAAAAACAAATCATCCATTTAGACACTTATATACCCATTTATTCTTCCATCGACCTTGAGATATACATAGATAAAACATATGTAATTTTCAGAAAAACACACATTCACTGGATGATGTCATCAGTGATGTCATTTGAGATGTCATCACTGATGTCATGAGTGATGTCACTGACCATGTCATGAGTGATGTAATAGGTGACGTCATCAGCAGTGCATTGCGGGCGCGCGAGTTATAGTTAGCTGAACTAACTATAACGGGGGAATTTCAATGGTTTTGTACGAGTGAAAAGTCCAGCTAACTATAACGCCCCTGAAACCTATGCTTTTTTCAGTGAATATATATATATAATATATATATATATATATATATATATATATATATATATATATATATATATATATATATATATATATCTTTCTGATCTCTTGCAGGACGCCCAGGGTGTCTTATCTTATATCAGGTGCTGTTTGTTTATTAATCAGTATTTTTCATGGATTTAGATTATAGTTTGCTACATGTATTTGAATCTTGTGCATTTTGCATCTGAGACAGCCTTTGTTTAGAGAGCATTGTGTAATAAACCACAAGCCTTATTCTAAAAGAGAGAGTCCCTGCATTTTATTTTACTTGTTCATTTAAAAGTGATTGATACCTAATGAATCTGCATTTACTTATATATTTGGCCTACCGTTAATTAGCCTCCCAGGTGGGAGTGCAGGGTTTGGGTGTGTCCTTTTTGTGAAAAGCAGATTCATTACAGGGAGTTCCAGCAACTATTTGAGGGCCTGTGAAAACTCAAAGGCAAGCAATTCAACTGCAGATTGACGCCTCGATCAGGGCTAAAGCATTTAGGCACGGAAGAGTGACCTTCACCTACGTCCACAGGTGGAGAAAGAATTGAGAAAACTCAAGGAGCTGGGTGTCAACGAGTGAGTCACCGGCCCAACCCCATGGGTGTCTCCTCTGGTCAAAGCCCAAACAGCCCGGGGCCATCCGGTTGTGTGTCGACATACGCCTTCCCAACCAGGCCATGAAGAGGGAGCAACATCTGACACCAACCATGGCTGACCTCAACGGGGTGAAGTGGTTTTCCAAGCTCGACCTAAACGCTGGATACCATCAGCTGGAGCTCACGTCTGAGAGCATGTAGATCACCATATTATCCACCCACGTGGACCCAAGGAGGAACAAGTGACTGAGCTTTGGGGTGTCGTCGGCCACTGAGGTATTCCAGAATGCCATCCTGGAGACCCTGTTGAGTCATAAACTTCAGTGATGCCATTCTGGTGTTCTCGAACACTCTTGAAAAACATCACATGCACCTGAGAGACACACTCTAACGGCTGGCGGTCAGTGGTCTCACCCTCAACAACGCAAAATGCTCATTCTATCAGGAGTAAGTCGATTTCTTTGGGTACATCTTCTCGTGTGAGGGGCTCCAGGTGGATCCAAAGAAAGCAGCCGCTATCCGGATGGCTCAAACACCCACCAAGCACTAAAAAAATTTTTGATAGGGTCTAAGGGAGAGTTTAGTGACCTGCCTCAGTTCTAATCCCCTAAATCTGTAATATGAAAAAACAAAACAAAGAACTGGGGGTCTAGTCAAATCCTGCAGAATGAGCGGAAATGCAAAAATAGAGGGCTAATTAGTCCCACAAAACAGAGGAGAGAGTAGAAGAACAAGAGCAAGAAGAAGAAAAGGAGAGAGACAACCAGATGCAATCTAGAAGGACCTTAGAGCGGAATTATTGGATACCCATCAATTGTCTGTGTGATCAATCTTATCATCTGGTCATCCAATCCAAAGTGAGATGCTTCTCTTGATCATAGAGAACATCTAAATGGAAGTGATTTCACTCAAGGGTGGTCCAAGGTTGTCAGAGGATTGGAGTAGGAAGACCAACCGTAGTAGGGTGATAGGACAATTGAAAGGAGTGCAGTGCTAACAAAAGACAGTGAAGTGGTGTATTAAAATAGAATTGCGAGAAAACACTACCAATTTAATATGTGTCTCACATTCTAAATAAAACAACAGTGCAGAAAAGCAGTGTTAAACAAATAACTGCTGTGTAAAAAGGTCGACATGTTTCAGCCAAATGAGATACATTTACCCCTGCGGCTTTCTTCAGGACCTGTGTTGTTATGTTCTAGCTACTGCAATCAAGTGAAAATGTATAGTGATGAAAAGAATAGATAAAGACAAAAAAGTAAATTTATCTCACTATCATGAAAGCGTGGCACATTGTACCACCTTAGGTAAATCCTCCGTCTCAAAAGGATGCTGCGTGCATCTGTCAAGAAAGCAAATGGAAAATGTCTCAATCATTAGAAATAGAAGTAGGAGTACTCTCACTGTTATATTCATACCCAACCTTATGTTAGGGGGCTTACCCGTAATGATCGGGGAACGGACCTCACCTCGCCTGGATCCTGGCTCAGGACTAGGAGGCCCCGCTCTGTATAGAAGAGAAAATGAACTACCAATATCTGAAGAATGATCATAGAGCACTTGATGCATCTTCAAAGGTGTACTAGTGTAGTTGACTACTAGTGACAGTTATTGGTAGAGTAAAAACACATGTGTCGTTTCGAGGGAAGAGACCCACGCCCATACACTCCGACAAAATGTCGTACGCCAAAGGGAGAGACTGTATGTCAAGACACATCAAACATAACATCTCTTGCCTTATATACCAGCCCCTAAAACTCATCAGCAGTTGTAATTGTGGAAGAGTTTTCACTGTAATGTTAGAGGCATGGGGGAATAAATAACTAAGTATGACAAATGTTTCCATTTCCAGTGCAGGATCTCGTATGGAAACAATTAACAAAGAAAGGAGGGAAAAAGTCTCATGACCTCGCTTTTAAAGAAAGTGCAACTAGAGTGCCCAATGTTATCTATAATAGGGCTCAAACCAGTAGGGGGGGTGCTCACCTATCCGTCGTTGCCTCGTTGTGGCTGCAGAGTCAGGAGGGAGGTAACCCGGACGTCCAAACCGGCGTTCTTATAAAGCCGACAAACCCCGTAGGTTTCGAAACGCGGAAGACTTCCTTGTCCGTCATCACCTGTCACCGGAAGAACAGTCCGGACTACAGGGTGACGTCATGATGGAGACTTGTGTAGTTTATTTTATGTCTCTGGGTTGCCCGCTAAGATGGTAACTCGCGCGTACCAAATTAAACTGGCGAGATGACCATAAAAATCAGCAGGGCATGTACATGAGGCCACGAGATGCCTCATATCTTGGCAAAGTAGCAGTATGTGATGTTAATACATGATTACGGTAGGAGCACATCGAGGACTACAAGATGACGTCACAATGGAGGCGTCTGTAGTTCGTTTACCGCGCTAACGGTGTGGCTCGCGCCTAAAGCTTCAAATTCGGAACGTAGGGAGATCGCACCATCACATGAACTATGAAATGTCTAGTTTGTGGGTGTGAAGATGTTGTATAGTGTAATAAAGCTCTGTTGTAAATATATCAGTGTGTATTCTATCTCTTGAATACTTGTGTGCAGATGCCTCGTTATTTAGTGGGAAAGTCAAATCCAAACAGCATAATAGCCTTATTCTTATGAAGATGTTATAAAATGTTATAAGAATTTATTCCAGATGACTAGGGACTGTCCCGTACCAACTAAAGCCACATGCAGGTTCCAAAGTAATAGGGCACACTGAATGAGGAAAAAGGAAATCACAACCCATTTTATATGGTGGCCCACGGGATGTCATCATTCAGACCCCTGATACCACTATGTAGTCTAAACACCCATTTCTGCTCTTTCGTGAAGAGGTATTTAGTGATGTCAACGATGTGTGATGGTATCAGTGGTTTTTCGAGCACTGTCCAGAGAAAGTCTTCTGCTTTGTGATCTTTTTCAATGAAATGTCTGGTTAATCTGGTAGTTGATTTCTTACATCTGAAGGAACTCTTATGTTCTAACATACGAGTCCTTACTTTCCGGGTTGTCATACCCACGTACTTGCATTGGCACGGACAAGTGATCAGATAAATGAGATTGTCACTGTTGCAATTGGTAAACCTCTTTTGCACCCAAGGTCTGTTGGTGCCTATATCGATAGAGGTGGTGTGTATCGTTTGTGGGCAAATAGAGCAATTGCCACAGGGGAAGTGGCCAGTCACTGCGGGGAACATTAATGATGTGCTGGTGGTCTGGAGAGGTGACCGTGCGTCTATCCTTCTTTTCCATCAATGGCTCAACACCAGAAACCAGTTCCTAAAGTTCACAATTGAAATTGATGACAAAAGGTTAGCCTTTTTAGATCTGTCTATCTTTGTCACACCTACAGGTTTAGAAAGTGAGCTCTATCGTAAACCTATGTCTCGTAACTCTCTATTACGATACGACAGTCAACACCCCAAATCACTAAGGGACAATTTACCTTTTGGACAGTTCCTGCGAGTCCGTAGGAACTGTTCGACTGTGAATACTTTCAGGAAACACGCTGAGGCCCTTACGGAACAACTGGTCTCTAGACAATATCCTCCAAGATTAGTGAAACGCTCATTAAAGCGGGCTACTAACAATCATCGTGAGGCGCTCTTGGAACCTGCTTTTGAGAAACCCATACTTGAACGCATGACGTTTGTTACCACTTTTAGCACAATGGCTAATAAGATACAAAAAAGCGTCAGAAAACATTGGCGTATTCTGACCTCATGTGATGGATCCTTGGCACCTCCTTTGTTCTCCTTCAAGAGATCTGGCAACATACGAGACCGTTTAGTGCATACCTGCCTGAAAACCCTTCCTCAGAGAGCGGTAGGCACACTATGGGAGCTCCCCGCAGTGACTGGCCACTTCCCCTGTGGCAATTGCTCTATTTGCCCACAAACGATACCCACCACCTCTATCGATATAGGCACCAACAGACCTTGGGTGCAAAAGAGGTTTACCAATTGCAACAGTGACAATCTCATTTATCTGATCACTTGTCCGTGCCAATGCAAGTACGTGGGTATGACAACCCGGAAAGTAAGGACTCGTATGTTAGAACATAAGAGTTCCTTCAGATGTAAGAAATCAACTACCAGATTAACCAGACATTTCATTGAAAAAGATCACAAAGCAGAAGACTTTCTCTGGACAGTGCTCGAAAAACCACTGATACCATCACACATCGTTGACATCACTAAATACCTCTTCACGAAAGAGCAGAAATGGGTGTTTAGACTACATAGTGATATCAGGGGTCTGAATGATGACATCCCGTGGGCCACCATATAAAATGGGTTGTGATTTCCTTTTTCCTCATTCAGGGCCTCATGTAGGTAAATAAATTTTACCGTTTCTTAAATACCGAGCCGTACCGAATCGGTAAATTAGAATCGTTAAGTTATATGTAGGTAAAAATTCGGTAACAGTTACCGATTCGGTAACATTCGGTAATCACGAATCGGAATTCACCGAATCGGTAAATACCGAGGTGGTATTTACCGAATCGGAAAATACCGAGGTGGTATTTACCGAATCGGAAAATACCGAGGTGGTATTTACCGAATCGGAAAATACCGAATCGGTATGTACGGAATCGGTAAATAAAATCACATGACTTGACGAAACAGCTAATCCTGTGCAACCACAGCCCACCCAACCAGGAAGTGGCCACACCCAGGCAGGTGTACATAATTAGCCGACCCTGGAGAGGCTTGGAGTGCAGAGGAGAGGCAGGGAGCCGGTGCCTGTGCGAGCGGGAAAACAAACATCATGTCCAGCCAGAGAACACAGAGAGACGGAGGGGAAAGGAGGAGGAAGCTGAAATTTAGCCCCAAGGAACTCCAGGTGCTGGTGGAGGAGGTGGTGAAGCAGCACCAGAAGCTGTTTGGAAGGCAATCCCTGCAAGTGCCTGAGGCTGAAAAGCGCAACATATGGCTGGCCATCCAGGCCCATGTGAATGCTGTGGGAGTGACCCACAGGGACATAGAGGTCCTAAAGAAGCGCTGGTATGACCTGAGGATTGTAACCAAGAGGAAGATGGGCGACATCCAGAAGGAGGCCAGCCAGACTGGAGGTGGAACCAACAGGGCACCTGCCCTCACCGAACTGGAGGAGCTGGTGGGGGCCACAATCGAGCAAGAGAGCGTCGTGGGTCTTGGGGACGCCGACAGCTCTGCCAGAGCCGCCACACAACAAGGTAAGACGAAAGCACAGCAATGTAGCACCCCCTATCCCTATCCCACATCCCCCATTGTGAAACGAGAATCACACTGCAGTCCACACGTGTCAGTGCAGACAGGCAATGCATTCCGGGAGATGTAGTCAGGGAAACACCAACCATGACGTAAATGTTACAGGGCAACAAGGCATGTCACGCACTCGAGGCACAAGGAGACAGAGGACATTTTGGAATGTGAAATTATTTATTGTGACGCTTTCAATGCAGCCCTTCGGGGACACTGAGCCAATGTTGTATTTCTGTCCACAGATGTGACATCATGCAGGACAGGGCATGCTGCAGGAGAGACGGCACACCGGCCACAAATATCACCTCTAGCCAGCACAAGTTCAGACCAGGGAGCAGGCCCACTGGCACCCGCACCACCAACACAGGCAGCCTCGCCGCAGCCAGAGCCAGCATCACCTCACCCAGAGCCAGCATCACCTCACCCAGAGCCAGCATCACCTCACCCAGAGCCAGCATCGCCACTCATGTTTGAATCACCGGCCACATCTCCGCTTGCAGGTGTGGGAATGCGGAGGCGTCCAGCAGCCAGGCTACGAGCCTTAGACACCTCGTCAGACGACAGCATGGGCCCTGAAGAACTCACCAGGCCCCAGGAAGGGAGCCATGCCACTGTGCCCCACACCTCACAGGCAGCACAGACGGGAGCAAGAGGGCGCCGCAGGTCGCGTGTCCAGAGTCCACCAGCACCCATTGACGGCCATGGTGTCTTCTTGGGTCTCGAGGGCCAAATGTTGAAACAACAGCGCCTGCAAACAAAGGCAGTCATGACAGTCCAGAGGCACATGCGGGTGATGAAAACTACATTAGTCAACATGGACAATAACATCAGCGGCATGGCTGCGGGCATTCGGGACATGTCCCAGTCAATCCAGCAGTTGTGCAGCAAATTAGATGCTGACATCGAGGCACGGCGCCGGGAACGGCAGAGAAGGGACACTACCAACAGGGCACTCAACCGTCTGGCAACTGCGACTTCTCTACTGTGCCGGCGCTCTGTGACGATGCAGGAGGGCCTAACACACTGCTGCAGCGACCTGTCTCGGGGGATGGTGCAGGTGACAAGTGCACTAGGGGTGCTATTTACTAGTCAGGCGTCGACAACTGCTGCAGGGGATGCTGCGGAGAGCATCGACACCAGCAGCAGGAGCAGCATCACACCCCCCGTCCCAGAAGGACGCAGGAGCAGCAGGCGGCTTGGGGTTGGCTCTAGTGAGGATGCACAGGCCGTGCCATCCACCACTGCAGCGCGTATGCGCAAACATTGATGTGGCCCTGCTTAGCCACTTCCCAATGGGTGACGTAACCCTGGACATACTCCTTGTATAGATGGTATATTGCCAGATTGGCTTGTTCATGTGTTCATGGCGTGGTGCCACATTAAAACTACGTCATGACTAATCACAACTGGCTGTGTCCCCTTACTTACTCAGAAATAGTTGCATGTGATCTCTGCCCGTCTCTCTCTCCCATCGATTGCAGTTGGCACTCTAGCTGCGTTGCCCTGTGGCTGGCCTGACTCATCCTCGTTGTCCTCAAAATATGTTAGTTCCACATCTGTACCTTTTTTCGTGGCAAGGTTGTGCAGCATTGCACAAGTGGCAATAATCTTGCAGCAGGTGATGGGTGTGTACTGGCGTGCGCCTCCGCTCTTGTGGAGGCAGCGGAACCTGCTCTTCAGTAGTCCAAACGTGCGCTCCACCACATTGCGTGTTGTTTTGTGTGCCACGTTGTATCGTCTCTCACTCTGGGTTGCTGGGTGTAGGTAGGGAGTGAGGATGAATGACCGGCATGCATATGCACTGTCGCCTAGATGAGTTAAAGGGAAACATCAGTCACATGCCTCTTTACACTATGATTTTCAGGTTGCAAGGGGCGTCACTGTTACTCACCTAGCAGGTATCCCTCTCCAAATTCTCCGGCACTCAGTCGTGTGTAGATCCCACTATTCTGGAAGATGTACGAGTCGTGGGTGCTCCCAGGAAACTTTGCAACAATATCTGTGATGATGTTCCCTGCATCACAGATCACCTGCACATTGATGGAGTGGGTGGACTTCCTGTTCCTGTAGATGTGCTCTGTGTCAGCTGGTGGACAGATTGGGATGTGTGTACCATCAATACAGCCGATGACATGGGGGAACTGTGCCATGTGATAAAAGTCTGTTTTTGTTTTCTGCAGTGCAGCCTGTGTGTTGGGGAAGCTGATGTAGTGGTGCATTCTCTGCATCATGGCATCCAGGAACTTCCTGAAGAAACGTGACAGGCAACTCTGGGATACACCACCCACCGCAGCTATCACCACCTGATAACTGCCGGATGCCAGCAGATGTAGGCTGCAGAGCACCTGCACATGTGGGGGTATGGCGTGCGCCCTTCTTATTGGCTGGTCCAGGAGTGGGTGAAGGTCCCTGATTAAGTCCATGATGGTTTCGGGGTGTAGCCTGTACCTCTCATGTATCTCTGCATCAGTCAGGTGGAATAGTGTGATGCGCTGTCTGTAGATGCGTTCCTCCCGTCGCCAAACCCTCAGTCCTGCTGCCTGTAGACGTAGGCGCCTTGCAATGACATACATAGCGGCCATGTTGTCCACGCTGTTGCATTTTGGGATTGCTTATATGCACTGTTGATGGTTACCACCTGCTTTCAATCCGTGTTAATTACCGACTCTTATTTACCGATTTTCTTGGATTTCTTAATTACCGAGTGCTCCTACATGTCATTTTAATTTTTACCACTTCATATTTACCACTTCATATTTACCGATTCGTTAAGTATGTATTCGGTAAATCTGATTCGGTATTTTAGAATTCGGTAAATATGATTCGGTATTTACCGCCTCATATTTACCGAAAAGTCGTTTTTGGACTCCTACATCTCACTTGTCTGAATACCGGTCGGTAACGGCATATTTACTGAAAATCGGCCGTTACCGACCGGTATTTGGCTACCTACATGAGGCCCTCAGTGTGCCCTATTACTTTGGAACCTGCATGTGGCTTTAGTTGGTACGGGACAGTCCCTAGTCATCTGGAATAAATTCTTAAAACATTTTATAACATCTTCATAAGAATAAGGCTATTATGCTGTTTGGATTTGACTTTCCCACTAAATAACGAGGCATCTGCACACAAGTATTCAAGAGATAGAATACACACTGATATATTTACAACAGAGCTTTATTACACTATACAACATCTTCACACCCACAAACTAGACATTTCATAGTTCATGTGATGGTGCGATCTCCCTACGTTCCGAATTTGAAGCTTTAGGCGCGAGCCACACCTTTAGCGCGGTAAACGAACTACAGACGCCTCCATTGTGACGTCATCTTGTAGTCCTCGATGTGCTCCTACCGTAATCATGTATTAACATCACATACTGCTACTTTGCCAAGATATGAGGCATCTCGTGGCCTCATGTACATGCCCTGCTGATTTTTATGGTCATCTCGCCAGTTTAATTTGGTACGCGCGAGTTACCATCTTAGCGGGCAACCCAGAGACATAAAATAAACTACACAAGTCTCCATCATGACGTCACCCTGTAGTCCGGACTGTTCTTCCGGTGACAGGTGATGACGGACAAGGAAGTCTTCCGCGTTTCGAAACCTACGGGGTTTGTCGGCTTTATAAGAACGCCGGTTTGGACGTCCGGGTTACCTCCCTCCTGACTCTGCAGCCACAACGAGGCAACGACGGATAGGTGAGCACCCCCCCTACTGGTTTGAGCCCTATTATAGATAACATTGGGCACTCTAGTTGCACTTTCTTTAAAAGCGAGGTCATGAGACTTTTTCCCTCCTTTCTTTGTTAATTGTTTCCATACGAGATCCTGCACTGGATATGGAAACATTTGTCATACTTAGTTATTTATTCCCCCATGCCTCTAACATTACAGTGAAAACTCTTCCACAATTACAACTGCTGATGAGTTTTAGGGGCTGGTATATAAGGCAAGAGATGTTATGTTTGATGTGTCTTGACATACAGTCTCTCCCTTTGGCGTACGACATTTTGTCGGAGTGTATGGGCGTGGGTCTCTTCCCTCGAAACGACACATGTGTTTTTACTCTACCAATAACTGTCACTAGTAGTCAACTACACTAGTACACCTTTGAAGATGCATCAAGTGCTCTATGATCATTCTTCAGATATTGGTAGTTCATTTTCTCTTCTATACAGAGCGGGGCCTCCTAGTCCTGAGCCAGGATCCAGGCGAGGTGAGGTCCGTTCCCCGATCATTACGGGTAAGCCCCCTAACATAAGGTTGGGTATGAATATAACAGTGAGAGTACTCCTACTTCTATTTCTAATGATTGAGACATTTTCTATTTGCTTTCTTGACAGATGCACGCAGCATCCTTTTGAGACGGAGGATTTACCTAAGGTGGTACAATGTGCCACGCTTTCATGATAGTGAGATAAATTTACTTTTTTGTCTTTATCTATTCTTTTCATCACTATACATTTTCACTTGATTGCAGTAGCTAGAACATAACAACACAGGTCCTGAAGAAAGCCGCAGGGGTAAATGTATCTCATTTGGCTGAAACATGTCGACCTTTTTACACAGCAGTTATTTGTTTAACACTGCTTTTCTGCACTGTTGTTTTATTTAGAATGTGAGACACATATTAAATTGGTAGTGTTTTCTCGCAATTCTATTTTAATACACCACTTCACTGTCTTTTGTTAGCACTGCACTCCTTTCAATTGTCCTATCATCCTACTACGGTTGGTCTTCCTACTCCAATCCTCTGACAACCTTGGACCACCCTTGAGTGAAATCACTTCCATTTAGATGTTCTCTATGATCAAGAGAAGCATCTCACTTTGGATTGGATGACCAGATGATAAGATTGATCACACAGACAATTGATGGGTATCCAATAATTCCGCTCTAAGGTCCTTCTAGATTGCATCTGGTTGTCTCTCTCCTTTTCTTCTTCTTGCTCTTGTTCTTCTACTCTCTCCTCTGTTTTGTGGGACTAATTAGCCCTCTATTTTTGCATTTCCGCTCATTCTGCAGGATTTGACTAGACCCCCAGTTCTTTGTTTTGTTTTTTCATATTACAGATTTAGGGGATTAGAACTGAGGCAGGTCACTAAACTCTCCCTTAGACCCTATCAAAAAATGTTTTAGTGCTTGGTTATTGAGCAGCTTATAGCTGCGGGTCTGTACTTTTGATCTCTATACCAATAGGATAGTACACATCTAACTTACAATTAGTTAGTTTCCTTCCTAGTATTTTTTCACACATATGTGTCTGACCTTCGACTGTTTCCCGCTGCCCCTTTGACTAGTGATAAGATGGCCGAATACGGTGGCTTAGCGTATGATGATGCTATCTTACAATCTATTCTCGACAACACTCCAAGCATTTTGGATTTACCTACCACCTCCTCTGTCAGCGGGGTTGACGAGTGGGGGAAGATCCTAATTCTAAAGAAATCACATTCCCGTTCTTCGGTCCATGGGGCCATCATGGCAGAATATTTACGGGCCAATTGCGCACCCCCAGGCCTAATAGTCACCAATGCTCCACGCTTGTTCCTCACAGATAAGGGATTTCTAAAAGATTGGTCTCTGATAGCCTGGCGCTGCAGGTGCGACTGGCTTATACTGATTATCAGCACTGCCAAAAAGGTCGCTGATTCAATTCTAATTGAAATCCAGCTCTTAGAATCTCAAATCAAAACGACCATCACTGCCAGTCTCTTTCGTAAAAATCAGGAAGAGTCCAACAAAAATAATAAAGAGTTCAAAGATTCCATCCTACTCTCAAAAATTTAAAAATTCAAGAAAGACCTGGCGAAATTCAAACACGAGACTGTCTACCCATATACCAACGAGAACTATTCCCCTCCTGAATTTAGGAACAATGGTAAAAGATTTGGATCCACTTACTCAGGGTCCAGCACGGAAGATAGTGATTCAGAGGGTCCAGGTTCATATAAACAACCACCTAGGGGTAGGGGTAGATTCAATCGCTTCAATAGCTATAGGGGACACTCCATGCCTCAATTCCAACAGTGGTGGCCACCAACACCGTGGAGCTACCCCACACATCCCTTCCAACCACCAATGGCACCCTTTCAATGTTTTCCATCTGACCCTAATTCGCATCCTTTTTTAGGATTAGGCCCTCCCAGATCGAGAGGCAGAAGAAGAAACCAACGATCCCAGGTTCACTGGGACCCGCAAACAGGCCCACACACGGGGACTCGCAGTCAGACACAGAGGAACATCCCTCCAACAGACAGCCCCCACCAGACCTGATTGTAAATCTCAGTTCAAAGATACTCACTAAAGATGAGGAATCAGTTCTGAACAGAGGCCTTGGGTTTGTCACTACCTTTGATGGGGACCCCTTTCAGACACAGTGCGAATTAGCACAATTTTTTCGTAAACTCAGACTACATTACTTTTTCAAAGACAAGGAACTGACCGAAGATGATCAAACTGATATGAACACCGGCCTTAAGAAACGTTCGGTGTTCAATCCTCCAACTCATACAGTTCCGCCGGCAGTCCTAACTTTTGAAGAAGCAGTTCAGAAAGATGTCACCCTACTTTGTAGCAGTCACAAATCCACATACACCAATCTGCCCTTGGCTGAACAAAGAGCCCTTCGAGACCTTTCCGCAGACTCCTTGATTACCATTAAACCAGCGGACAAGGGTGGTGCTATTGTGATTCTTGACACATTGGATTACAGGACTGAATGCCTCAGACAACTGGAAGATCGCCGCTTTTACTTACCACTAGCGGAAGACCCCACTAATAGACTACAGCGAACTATTAGTGATATGTCGGAGGAGGCACTCTGCGAAGGCTGGATCACTGCAAAAGAGTCTCAGTTCCTACAAACCAAATTCCTCATCATGCCATATTTCTACATTTTACCCAAAATACATAAAGCCCAAAGACCACCGCCTGGGAGACCCATCATTTCGGGTCAAGGAGCGATACTGGAACCTTTGTCTACTTTTGTGGACCATTTTTTGAGACCCATTGTCAGCAAGATGCCTACGTATCTCAAAGATACGAAAGATGTATTACGTCTGTTACCCACCATTGATTTTGATATGAACACGGATTTACTAGTCTCTTTTGATGTAGAGGCGCTTTACACCTCCATCCCCCAAGATGAGACTTTGGACACAGTATCTGCAATTTTACATGAAACCGAACTGAACTCCATTACTCCGGTACATTTCATTATGGCATTAGCTAAACTCGCCATGAAAGACAACTTTTTTAAATTTGAAGACCAGATCTACTTACAAGTCTCCGGGACCAGTATGGGCAGTATTTTTGCGCCTAGTTTGGCCAATCTTTATGTCCATTCCTATGAACAGCAACACATCTTCAATCCTACCAATCCGTTTCTTCAGTCTATCCGACTGTGGAAACGCTACATTGATGATGTGCTGGTGGTCTGGAGAGGTGACCGTGCGTCTATCCTTCTTTTCCATCAATGGCTCAACACCAGAAACCAGTTCCTAAAGTTCACAGTTGAAATTGATGACAAAAGGTTAGCCTTTTTAGATCTGTCTATCTTTGTCACACCTACAGGTTTAGAAAGTGAGCTCTATCGTAAACTTATGTCTCGTAACTCTCTATTACGATACGACAGTCAACACCCCAAATCACTAAGGGACAATTTACCTTTTGGACAGTTCCTGCGAGTCCGTAGGAACTGTTCGACCGTGAATACTTTCAGGAAACACGCTGAGGCCCTTACGGAACAACTGGTCTCTAGACAATATCCTCCAAGATTAGTGAAACGCTCATTAAAGCGGGCTACTAACAATCATCGTGAGGCGCTCTTGGAACCTGCTTTTGAGAAACCCATACTTGAACGCATGACGTTTGTTACCACTTTTAGCACAATGGCTAATAAGATACAAAAAAGCGTCAGAAAACATTGGCGTATTCTGACCTCATGTGATGGATCCTTGGCACCTCCTTTGTTCTCCTTCAAGAGATCTGGCAACATACGAGACCGTTTAGTGCATACCCGCCCGAAAACCCTTCCTCAGAGAGCGGTAGGCACACTATGGGAGCTCCCCGCAGTGACTGGCCACTTCCCCTGTGGCAATTGCTCTATTTGCCCACAAACGATACACACCACCTCTATCGATATAGGCACCAACAGACCTTGGGTGCAAAAGAGGTTTACCAATTGCAACAGTGACAATCTCATTTATCTGATTACTTGTCCGTGCCAATGCAAGTACGTGGGTATGACAACCCGGAAAGTAAGGACTCGTATGTTAGAACATAAGAGTTCCTTCAGATGTAAGACATCAACTACCAGATTAACCAGACATTTCATTGAAAAAGATCACAAAGCAGAAGACTTTCTCTGGACAGTGCTCGAAAAACCACTGATACCATCACACATCGTTGACATCACTAAATACCTCTTCACGAAAGAGCAGAAATGGGTGTTTAGACTACATAGTGATATCAGGGGTCTGAATGATGACATCCCGTGGGCCACCATATAAAATTGGTTGTGATTTCCTTTTTCCTCATTCAGTGTGCCCTATTACTTTGGAACCTGCATGTGGCTTTAGTTGGTACGGGACAGTCCCTAGTCATCTGGAATAAATTCTTATAACATTTTATAACATCTTCATAAGAATAAGGCTATTATGCTGTTTGGATTTGACTTTCCCACTAAATAACGAGGCATCTGCACACAAGTATTCAAGAGATAGAATACACACTGATATATTTACAACAGAGCTTTATTACACTATACAACATCTTCACACCCACAAACTAGACATTTCATAGTTCATGTGATGGTGCGATCTCCCTACGTTCCGAATTTGAAGCTTTAGGCGCGAGCCACACCTTTAGCGCGGTAAACGAACTACAGACGCCTCCATTGTGACGTCATCTTGTAGTCCTCGATGTGCTCCTACCGTAATCATGTATTAACATCACATACTGCTACTTTGCCAAGATATGAGGCATCTCGTGGCCTCATGTACATGCCCTGCTGATTTTTATGGTCATCTCGCCAGTTTAATTTGGTACGCGCGAGTTACCATCTTAGCGGGCAACCCAGAGACATAAAATAAACTACACAAGTCTCCATCATGACGTCACCCTGTAGTCCGGACTGTTCTTCCGGTGACAGGTGATGACGGACAAGGAAGTCTTCCGCGTTTCGAAACCTACGGGGTTTGTCGGCTTTATAAGAACGCCGGTTTGGACGTCCGGGTTACCTCCCTCCTGACTCTGCAGCCACAACAAGGCAACGACGGATAGGTGAGCACCCCCCCTACTGGTTTGAGCCCTATTATAGATAACATTGGGCACTCTAGTTGCACTTTCTTTAAAAGCGAGGTCATGAGACTTTTTCCCTCCTTTCTTTGTTAATTATTTCCATACGAGATCCTGCACTGGAAATGGAAACATTTGTCATACTTAGTTATTTATTCCCCCATGCCTCTAACATTACAGTGAAAACTCTTCCACAATTACAACTGCTGATGAGTTTTAGGGGCTGGTATATAAGGCAAGAGATGTTATGTTTGATGTGTCTTGACATACAGTCTCTCCCTTTGGCGTACGACATTTTGTCGGAGTGTATGGGCGTGGGTCTCTTCCCTCGAAACGACACATGTGTTTTTACTCTACCAATAACTGTCACTAGTAGTCAACTACACTAGTACACCTTTGAAGATGCATCAAGTGCTCTATGATCATTCTTCAGATATTGGTAGTTCATTTTCTCTTCTATACAGAGCGGGGCCTCCTAGTCCTGAGCCAGGATCCAGGCGAGGTGAGGTCCGTTCCCCGATCATTACGGGTAAGCCCCCTAACATAAGGTTGGGTATGAATATAACAGTGAGAGTACTCCTACTTCTATTTCTAATGATTGAGACATTTTCCATTTGCTTTCTTGACGGATGCACGCAGCATCCTTTTGAGACGGAGGATTTACCTAAGGTGGTACAATGTGCCACGCTTTCATGATAGTGAGATAAATTTACTTTTTTGTCTTTATCTATTCTTTTCATCACTATACATTTTCACTTGATTGCAGTAGCTAGAACATAACAACACAGGTCCTGAAGAAAGCCGCAGGGGTAAATGTATCTCATTTGGCTGAAACATGTCAACCTTTTTACACAGCAGTTATCTGTTTAACACTGCTTTTCTGCACTGTTGTTTTATTTAGAATGTGAGACACATATTAAATTGGTAGTGTTTTCTCGCAATTCTATTTTAATACACCACTTCACTGTCTTTTGTTAGCACTGCACTCCTTTCAATTGTCCTATCATCCTACTACGGTTGGTCTTCCTACTCCAATCCTCTGACAACCTTGGACCACCCTTGAGTGAAATCACTTCCATTTAGATGTTCTCTATGATCAAGAGAAGCATCTCACTTTGGATTGGATGACCAGATGATAAGATTGATCACACAGACAATTGATGGGTATCCAATAATTCCGCTCTAAGGTCCTTCTAGATTGCATCTGGTTGTCTCTCTCCTTTTCTTCTTCTTGCTCTTGTTCTTCTACTCTCTCCTCTGTTTTGTGGGACTAATTAGCCCTCTATTTTTGCATTTCCGCTCATTCTGCAGGATTTGACTAGACCCCCAGTTCTTTGTTTTGTTTTTTCAAACACCCACCACCCTGACCAGGGTCCGTAGTTTCTTGGGCATGTCCACGTACTGTGGCCGATTCATACCAAACCTGGCTTCCCTGTCAGAACCGCCACAAGCCCCCACGTGCAATGGGGCGCCCTGGGAGTGGGCCCGAAAAACTAACACTGCCTTTCATGCCATCAAAACAGCACTGATGAACAAAACAGTCGTGGCGTTCTTTCATCCAGGAAAACACACCGAGCTGGTCGTCGAAGCAAGTCTGATCGCCCTAGGGGCTGTTCTCCTGCAGGAGAGTGAAGGAAAGGAGTGGGCACCCATTACAAACGCCAGTCAGGCACTATCCGACACTGAGGCAAAGTATGCCCAGATTGAGAGGGAAGCCCTTCCATCAAGTGGGCATGCCAGCACTTCCACCTGTGCAAAAAGAACTATTGATGGACAGAATGCAGAACAATGTCATACATTCACCCCAGTACAGAGATCTGGGCCTAAATCCATAGTTGTTTTGCTCACCATGCCATTCCAGTTTGGACCCAGCTATATGCAAATCAGTCTTGACCCTGTGCCCAATGGGAACAGTACAGCCCGAACTGCCAGGCCAGGTCCTCCCTGGACTGGAAACAAGCATCCTAGGACCGGTTTCGGGGTTTCACCCCTCTTCAGCCAGGATAGCTTGATTCCAGTGGCATGGAGAGCACGGGACTCACGTCTGAGCAATCCCGTCCCACTCGGGGTGACAAGTGCAAAAAGAACTATTGATGGACAGAATGCAGAACAATGTCATACATTCACCCCAGTAAAGAGATCTGGGCATAAATCCATCGTTTTTTTGCTTGGCAGTTCGTGCAGGACTGTTCCCATGAGGCACAGGGTCAGACTGATTTGCATATGGCCATGTCTGAACTGGGGTGGCAGAGTGGCCAATAGAACGGTGATGGATTAAACCCAGATCAGTTGACTGGGGGTGAGTGCTTGCAATGTTCAACACTCCGTCCATCATTTCCTTTGGTTTTGCTTTGTTCGCCATAAGTTGGCAGGGTATGCTCAGACGTGAGTCCCTTGCTCACTTTGCCACTGGATTCAAGCAAGCCTGGCTGAAGACGGCTGAAATGCCGGAAACCGGTCCTAGGAAGCTTGTTTCCGGTCCAGGGAAGACATGGCTTGGCAGTTCAGGCTGGACTGTTCCCATGAGGCACAGGGTCAGACTGATTTGCATATGGCCATGTCTGAACTGGGGTGACGGAGTGGGCAAAAGAACGGTGATGGATTAAACCCAGATCAGTTGACTGGGGGTGAGTGCTTGCAATGTTCAACACTCCGTCCATCATTTTCTTTGGTTTTGCTTTGTTCGCCATAAGTTGGCAGGGTATGCTCAGACGTGAGTCCCTTGCTCACTTTGCCACTGGATTCAAGCAAGCCTGGCTGAAGACGGCTGAAATGCCAGAAACCAGTCCTAGGAAGCATGTTTGCGGTCCAGGAAAGGCATGGCTTGGCAGTTTGTGCTGGACTGTTCCCATGAGGCACAGGGTCAGACTGATTTGCATATGGCCATGTCTGAACTGGGGTGGCAGAGTGGGCTAAAGAACGGTGATGGATCAAACCCAGATCTGTTGACTGGGTGTGAGTGTTTTATTGGTTCTGATGCTCCGTCCATCACCACCCCCTTTTGTAACGCTTTGTTCACCATAAGTTGGCAGGGTATGCTCAGACGTGAGTCCCTTGCTCACTTTGCCACTGGATTCAAGCAAACCTGGCTGAAGACGGCTGAAATGCCAGAAACCGGTCCTAGGAAGCTTGTTTCCGGTCCAGGGAAGGCATGGCTTGGCAGTTCGTGCTGGACTGTTCCCATGAGGCACAGGGTCCAACTGATTTGCATATGACCATGTCTGAACTGGGGTGGCAGAGTGGGCTAAAGAACGGTGATGGATCAAACCCAGATCTGTTGACTGGGTGTGAGTGTTTGATTGGTTCTGATGCTCCGTCCATCACCACCCCCTTTTGTACCTCTTTGTTCACCATAAGTTGGCAGGGTATGTTCAGACGTGAGTCCCTTGCTCTCTTTGCCACTGGATTCAAGCAAGCCTGGCTGAAGAAGGCTGAAATGCCAGAAACCGGTCCTAGGAAGCTTGTTTCCGGTCCAGGGAAGGCATGGCTTGGCAGTTCGTGCTGGATTGTTCCCAAGAGGCACAGGGTCAGACTGATTTGCATATGGCCATGTCTGAACTGGGGTGGCAGAGTGGGCCAAAGAACGGTGATGGATCAAACCCAGATCTGTTGACTGGGTGTGAGTGGTTGATTGGTTCTGATGCTCCGTCCATCACCACCCCCTTTTGTAGCACTTCCACCTGTATCTGTATGGGCAAGAATTAAGAGAATTGACAGACCACAAGCCGCTGATTCCCCTTTTCTCCGGGACATCAAGGCTTGCTCCCCCCAGGATAGAACGGTGGGCAGTCCAACTTCAACCATACCGGTTCGAGGTCATGTTTCGCCCTGGCGCCAGCAATCAGTAGAAAATAGTCAAAATAGCGTGTTGAAGAAAATTGCTTACTGATATGGGTGTTATTTTGACTATTTTCTACTGACTCTGCGAGAGCAGGTTTAAGCGCTTATCATGTCATACTAAGTCTAACGTGTCAAAGATTGTTCTTCTGAATGTTTGATTAATGCCCACTGGGGCTGTACCTGTAGCAATGTTGCTATGTTTTCGTCATGGCTCTAATAAGAGTGTTTTTTACCCGCAACACTTAAGCATGTCTCCAACACTGCTCAGATTTGGTAATGCACAAACCTCTTTTGACTACTGATTTAGCCCACTGGGGCACGATGGTCAAGTGAAGCTGCCAATTGGGAGCTAGCGGAGTAATGGCATTTCACTCGTGAATTGTGATGCGTGCACTTGCGAGTTGATAAAGCTCGATCTATTCAAAAACCCTGTATGAAGCATTATACTATGAAAAATATGCAGCACATTGCCAATGATTATTTTTGCTTTTTCAACAGCATATGTTTTACCACGAAAAGTTATTTGTATGTCAAGTCACAGAAACTGTATAAGTTGTTGTGTTAAATACGAGTGATAGTATTTTCACCATGTTTATTGCACGTGACCGGCACTGGCACTTTAACTTTGCGAAACAAACACAGTCTGTTGCCCGTGATAAAGGAGTGCGAGTAAACTCCGAAACGCGTCGGACCTAGTGTTTAAATAAACACACCTTTGATTTGTGGCCGCGGCTCCAGTGCTTTCTTTCGTCCTGATATTTGGAAAGTAAGACGCAGTGGATTTTCTGGTATATATATACATATATATATATATATATATATATATATATATATATATATATATATATATATATATATCCAATTGCAATTTGCTCACACAATGAAGCGCCCATTCAACGTTTAGTTTTCACCTTTGTTTAATCAGCAGGCAGCAGCGAATCGCCAACGCACAATGCAAGCAAAGTTTCTTTCAGCCTTTTGCCTACGCGTTTCTGGAAATATTCATCCCTTCTTCAATGGCGGGCTGAGGAGGTAAGTAACAGCTGTCTTGCATTTCTTCAACCTGAAGGATTTTATTGTTGGAAGGTGGAGTGATAGCTGCAACCACGAAGGTTTTTACTCATCAAAAACTTCATTAACCACGATGCCTTGCAATGTGCACGCCCAAGGGGGCGGGATTACGAACATAAAACGAACAAGAAATGCAAGACAGCTGTTACTTACCTCCTCAGCCCGCCATTGAAGAAGGGATGAATATTTCCAGAAACGCGTAGGCAAAAGGCTGAAAGAAACTTTGCTTGCATTGTGCGTTGGCGATTCGCTGCTGCCTGCTGATTAAACAAAGGTGAAAACTAAACGTTGAATGGGCGCTTCATTGTGTGAGCAAATTGCAATTGGATGTGTAGTGGCCCGCTCCGGTCACGAAGTAGCCCTCCTGCTGACAGTGCAGGTCCGGTGTTTGAAGCTGAAAACACCAGTGAGGAACGACGTTACCCACTCAGTTGGCATGAGATGAGCAGCGAAAAGCGGCGCAACATAGCATATGCAACCTGAAGGATTTTATTGTTGGAAGGTGGAGTGATAGCTGCAACCACGAAGGTTTTTACTCATCAAAAACTTCATTAACCACGATGCCTTGCAATGTGCACGCCCAAGGGGGCGGGATTACGAACATAAAACGAACAAGAAATGCAAGACAGCTGTTACTTACCTCCTCAGCCCGCCATTGAAGAAGGGATGAATATTTCCAGAAACGCGTAGGCAAAAGGCTGAAAGAAACTTTGCTTGCATTGTGCGTTGGCGATTCGCTGCTGCCTGCTGATTAAACAAAGGTGAAAACTAAACGTTGAATGGGCGCTTCATTGTGTGAGCAAATTGCAATTGGATGTGTAGTGGCCCGCTCCGGTCACGAAGTAGCCCTCCTGCTGACAGTGCAGGTCCGGTGTTTGAAGCTGAAAACACCAGTGAGGAACGACGTTACCCACTCAGTTGGCATGAGATGAGCAGCGAAAAGCGGCGCAACATAGCATATGCAACCTGAAGGATTTTATTGTTGGAAGGTGGAGTGATAGCTGCAACCACGAAGGTTTTTACTCATCAAAAACTTCATTAACCACGATGCCTTGCAATGTGCACGCCCAAGGGGGCGGGATTACGAACATAAAACGAACAAGAAATGCAAGACAGCTGTTACTTACCTCCTCAGCCCGCCATTGAAGAAGGGATGAATATTTCCAGAAACGCGTAGGCAAAAGGCTGAAAGAAACTTTGCTTGCATTGTGCGTTGGCGATTCGCTGCTGCCTGCTGATTAAACAAAGGTGAAAACTAAACGTTGAATGGGCGCTTCATTGTGTGAGCAAATTGCAATTGGATATATATATATATATATATATATATATATAATCTACTGGCGGTCGCCAGTTGATAGTTATAGTTAGGACCTATTTTCCATAGGAAATCCGCAACATTCTATTCACAAGAAGTCTGGCGCCGGTTGATGAATCCTCGTGAAATTTTCCAAACTTTTGGCCAGCTCCGCTCCGCTCCTACCCTGAAAGTTTCGTGGTGATTCGTAAAGCGGGGGCCGAGAAAAAAGGAGAGTCCCAAAACACGTTTTCCCCATGCAATTTCCCATAGGATCTGTTGTCGGAGCTACAGCCCGAACCGCTGAACGGAATGACACCAAATTTGGCAAAGAGGTAGTCCTCAGTTCAGACTCGTGCCTTTTGCATAAATGGTGTGAATCTGTTCATTAGTATCTGAAAAAATTAGGGTAAAAAAGTTAGTGATATCTATGGCCGGGGAGGATCCGCGGACCCTACCTGCACCGTAAGCGCACCCTCCCCGAATCGAGCACGCACCCTCCCGATCGCGCCCTGAATGCTAATTGGCTGTCGAGTGTCTGTCTACATTCGAAACCAGGAACAGTTGGTGGCCATTTTCTGCCTCGGTAGAAGCGAGGCTGAAGAAGCAAGGGGAATAAGTGTGTAAAACATATAAAGGGGGCAGAGTGGAAATACTGTGACCCTCTAGAAGGACCCCCTGGGGCCCCCTTTTAAGAAAAAAACGGCGAAATGTGCGCAGGGTGCGCGCATCCTATCGCGTTTGGTGCACGGATCCTCTCGCGTTGGCTGCGCGGATCCACGGAAAAAGAAATTGAAAAAAGACAAGAAATCATTGGTTGTATGACAACTTTCTACACTGAAAGGTAGGGTGCATGTTTCTGTTTTTTAAACGCATGATTCTTATTGGTTAACAAAAACTGATTGAAAGGAACATTATATATGATAAGCTGATATGTTGAAAAGTCAAGCACACTTGCTGTTTTGATTAGCAACATTGTGTGCTGAACTTGTGACTTGTGTGCTCAGTACAGTGTTCCATGACCTGTTTCTATGGTAACAGGCAGAAGGCAGATTAGGGGAAGGGTTGAAATGTATTTCATTTGGAAAGGGTTGAAATGTTTAACCAATAGAAATGTGTGTTTGCTTTTGAATTTATGTGTGAAGGATTGTGATTTGATGTTTACATGTATATGTGTGGAAAATGAAAGGAAAACTTTGCCATTCTTTGTTTTTGCTGAAAGGTTCACAGTGCAGAGATTCTGTATGAGAAAATCTGGTGTGTGACTAATATCTGGTGTGTGACTGATATACTTCTTAATCTACAAAACAACTTGAAAGGTGAGTTATTAAATTGTGAGGGAATGTATGTAGACTATTTTGATTTTAATCAGACTAATGTATTGCTCCTGCTAAAGTGTAGGGAGTACTTTTTTTCTCTACAATCTTATTGACAGTCTGTGTGCATGTAGAAACCATTCTGTGATAAGCATTTGTGTTTTTCATGTGTTTGCAGACAGATAACTGTGCTGTTTTTATATTTTGGTAGAATTAGAAACCAGTCATTGTTTATGAATTTGTGAAATGAGTTATGTTTCTATACTAAAATGTAGTACTCCTTCTAGATGAAGAAATGTGTTTGACACTAATGTGCTGTACTTTAATATGTAGATTGTGTGTAGTCTCCTTACCCCTTGCACAGTAGTGAATGAGTTTTTGTAAGCCGCTAGGGATAGTGTTGCTTGTCTAGAATCACACTGTGAGTCTGTGTGCATTTGGGAACCACTGTGAGAGAAGTATTTGGTAACATCGTGTATTTGCTGACAGATAACTTTTTTTAAAACTGTCTTGTTGTCAAGTTTTAGAAGCATTAGAAGGCAGTTTTGGCTTATGCTTTGATTAAATGAGTTAGGCTTTGACACAAAAGTGCAGTCCTGAAATATGTAGATTGTGTGCAGTTCCCTTACCACTTCCACAGGAGTGAATGATTTTTGGTAAACTCCTAGGTATAGTGGTTGTTGTCTAGAATCACACTGTGAGTCTGTGTGCATTTGGGAACCACTGTGAGAGAAGCATTTGGTAACATCGTGTATTTTCTGGCAGATAACTCTTTTAAAACCTGTCATGTTGTCAAGTTTTAGTAGCATTAGAAGCCAGTCTTTGCTTATGCGTTGATTAAATGAGTCATGCTTTGACACTAATGTGCTGTACTTAAATATGTAGATTGTGTGCAGTACCCTTACCTCTTGTAGACTAGTGAATGAGTTTTGGTAAACTCCTAGGATAGTGTTGCTTGTCTAAAATCACACTATGAGTCTGTGTGCATTTGGGTAAGGATTGTGATAGAAGCATTTGGTAACATCGTGTATTTGCTGACAGATAACTGTTTTAAAAACCGGTCATGTTGTCAGGTTTTACTTGCTTTAGAAGCTATTCTTTGCTTATGCATTGATAAAACGAGTCAGGGTTTGACACTAACGTGCAGTGCCATGTACTATTCTCTTCACTGTGCCAGAACTGAAAATTTAAAAATTTTCCCCAGGCACTGTCCTAGCAGTAGTCTGATGATTTAGTCAGTTTCCAAGTACTCATGTTGTGAACCATACATTACCACATAGACTGCTTCAAATGTCTATGCAGTATGCATGCAGTCTTCTAACATACTATACACTTGTCTTTCACACCTTCAATTCCCTAGTCAGTATCCATACAGTCCAGCAAACATCCTGTTACTGCCTGTGCACTCCTCTAGTGACCCATTCAGTACCAAGTACTAATCCATTCACTGTGTCAAAAGCCAACCACTTATAAATTCACCCAGGCACTCTCCTGCTGTACTCTAATCATTCCGTCAGTACCCAAGTACTCATGCAGTGAGCCAGGCCTTAGCACATAGACTGCTTCAAATGCCTATTCACTATGGATGCAGTCCTCTAATCACCCTACACAGTTGTCTTTCACACCTTCAATTCCCCAATCAGTATTCATACACTTCTAGCAAACACCCTGTCACTCACCCAGTGCGTCTCCTTTTGGTACTGTAATCATTCAGTCAGTTAGCATGTAGTCTTTTAGTGAGGTAGGCTTTAGGGCATGAACTGCTTCAAAGTAGTATGCACTATGCATGTAGTGTTTTAACCATCGTCACACTTGTGGTTCAGGGCTATAGTTTCTTAGTCAGTTTTTATATAAAATGTGTTTTTACAGTAATGGAATAGTATAAATTTGAAAGTTATTAATATACATTTATTTGTGATTCTTTTTTACAGATACTGCTTTTCAACGTAAAAATAGAGAAATCATGCCAGAAAAAAAAGAAAAAGAAAAGAAATTCAGAAAGGAGCAGGAGTGTTTCTCATCCGTTTGCACTCTTCTCATGCAAGATTGTTCGGATGAAGGGTCCGTAGGTGTTTCATCAGACTTGCCGTGCCGTACGAGTATTTCTTGTTAGGATCCCCTCGCGACAGAACTCTTTTGCAAATCTTGCACGTGACCAAGGTGGCATTGGTCTTTGTTTGCCCCTCGGGAAAAGTAAAACATTTCCACACCACTGAAGAAAAACGTTGTGGGCGTGGTGCCTTCTCCAAAAATGTATCCTCAGATTCGGTGAATATTTTAAAGCAGCAACATTTACAGTTTTTGTAAGTTAAACTTATAAAATGTTGTTAGCCGTAAGCATTTTATATATCTGTGATTTGTATCTTGTGGTATTTTGTTGAGAATTGCATGTTGTTTTTTTTTTAACAATCTTTCTGATTGTTTTTTTTTGCCCGCTGTTAAGTGATGAGTACGATTGAAATCACAATTTTTAGTGAAATTCAGTATATTCTGAGAACAGCAAAAAAGGCAAACAAATTACTTTGTGGAAATTATCCTGTGTTGTAAAAAATGTATTATTACATGTTATATATTTTTTTCCTTTTCTTTCACAGATCCAAATTTTAAAATAAGCAATTTATATGAATTTAGATTGCAATAAAAATCTGAAAAAATGTATACCATTTTTTATTCCTATTACTGTGAAGGTAAGTTTAACTAAGTCTCAATATGCAGAATGAGGAGGTCTGCAAGAAGCTACAAAGTTGAAACACGTTTCTAAAAACACTCTGTTTATACCTATGTAGTTTTGAAATCTGACCATAATCAGATATCATGTGACCTGCAAAAAAAGAGATTTGAGGGGTTCATAATGTTTCCCATTGTACCTATTGAAGGACCACAATCATTTCAATCATTCTTCTTTGAACATCTTTGCAGACAAAACTCTGTGCTTACCTTCTATCATTCGCAAGGAATTTTAAAACCGGAAATATGTCACTTTTTGTAACATAGTTATTGTGCAAGACACTCTTTCATATTTACAAAGAGAGGAAAAGGCACTCTGTGCACTTTTTATACTCCATGTAAATACAACCTCATTATGCACACCACTTTGCGTTGAAAGGGTGTTCTATAAGTGTTGTTGTGCATGATTGCATTGAATACTCATAGAACAAGACAGATGTCTAGATTTATCAGAAATCATGTATCTCGATATGTGTGTGAATGCTGCAGCATTCTAAAATTGGTGTAGGAAAGCACAACAAGGAGAATTGTTTTCATTTCTCCACATCTTTATATCTTCAATGCATGCTACAATGCTCAGCATACATTGAAAGAGAAAAATGCCTTTACTGATTGTTTTTGTGCAGGAAGGTGTGTCTTCCTGCACAAAAACAAACAGCACATGACACAGATATCCTTGCACTATGGTGCAAGGGTGCCTCTGTCACCACATGGCTGCAGTTTAAGCAGCCGTGCAGAGAGAAGCATAGATTTGCAACATATTTATGTACATATGTTGCATCCCTGTGCTTTGGAAGTGCTACAGCACACTGCAGTTAAAGAGGTTACTGTGTGATGCTGCAGCACTTCCTCATAGTTCTGCACTTATACATTCCCCATACGCTACTAATGCATTCATTCAGTCAATTACATACTACACATACATTCATGTAAACTTTCACACACTAACAAAGAAATTTAGCTCTTTTTTTAAACCAGGAAAGTTAGTTCTTACAAGAACTTTTTTTTCTTCTTTTTTTGGGGGGTTTTCCAACAATTTTATGATTTTTTGGAAAACAAAAAACAAAACAGGAGGAACCAAACAATGAACTTCAGGGAACAATAAAAAAAAACCTAGCAAATGTGACTTTCTTGCCGGCGGCAGATCAGATCGATCGACTGCTCACCGTAGCACAAAGTCGCTTTGCACTTAGTGCAGAGCAGTTTTAAAAATTGAAATTGAGGACGGATGTCCATGTTTTGGGCTGATGGATGCACTCTTGAAGTGCTCGGCTGCGATGAGGTGGAAGGCGCAGGAGCAGGAGTGTTTCTCATCAGTTTACACTCTTCTCGTGCAAGATTGTTTGGATGAAGGGTCCTTAGGTGCCTCATCATACTAGCCGTGCCGCACGAGTATTTCTTGTTAGGATCCCCTCGCGACAGCACTCTTTTGCAAATCTTGCATGTGACCAAGGTGGCATTGGTCTTATTCTGCCCCTCGGGAAAAGTAAAACATTTCCACACCACTGAAGAAAAACGTTCTTTGCGTGGTGCCTCCTCCAAAAATTCTTCCTCAGATGTATGAGGAGATGCAGGTGATGCCTGCTGCCCTGAAGCCATTTTTAGTTGAAAAAAGTTAGAGCTAAGTGTAAACTTAGCCTAAAAAATCTTCTTCTCTGCAAAGAGATGCTCCTCCAAAGAAGGTCAAAGAAGAATGATTGAATTGGGTGGGGTCTTTCAATAGTTAGAACAGAAAGTGTAATGAACCAATCAAATCTCTTTTTTTGCAGGTCACATGGGATCCGCGCACCCTGCGCATAGGCAGCACGCACCCAGCGCGCATCCGCGAAATTGAATTAAAAAAAATTATAGGATTAGATGTAAAAATATATTAGTTTTAAGACTAGTTTAGAGTTTGTCTTCAATTAATATTCACATGAAATACATATATATATGTGTTTTTCAAATGTTAAATATTTCGTGGGATCCGCGCACCTACCGCGTCATAGACGCGGATGACGCATCGCGGAGCGCACAAACATCGCGTTACGATGTTTGTCCAGAGGTGTTTCATCAGACTTGCCGTGCCGTACGAGTATTTCTTGTTAGGATCCCCTCGCGACAGAACTCTTTTGCAAATCTTGCACGTGACCAAGGTGGCATTGGTCTTTGTTTGCCCCTCGGGAAAAGTAAAAAATTTCCACACCACTGAAGAAAAACGTTGTGGGCGTGGTGCCTTCTCCAAAAATGTATCCTCAGATTCGGTGAATATTTTAAAGCAGCAACATTTACAGTTTTTGTAAGTTAAACTTATAAAATGTTGTTAGCCGTAAGCATTTTATATATCTGTGATTTGTATCTTGTGGTATTTTGTTGAGAATTGCATGTTGTTTTTTTTTTAACAATCTTTCTGATTGTTTTTTTTTGCCCGCTGTTAAGTGATGAGTACGATTGAAATCACAATTTTTAGTGAAATTCAATATATTCTGAGAACAGCAAAAAAGGCAAACAAATTACTTTGTGGAAATTATCCTGTGTTGTAAAAAATGTATTATTACATGTTATATATTTTTTTCCTTTTCTTTCACAGATCCAAATTTTAAAATAAGCAATTTATATGAATTTAGATTGCAATAAAAATCTGAAAAAATGTATACCATTTTTTATTCCTATTACTGTGAAGGTAAGTTTAACTAAGTCTCAATATGCAGAATGAGGAGGTCTGCAAGAAGCTACAAAGTTGAAACACGTTTCTAAAAACACTCTGTTTATACCTATGTAGTTTTGAAATCTGACCATAATCAGATATCATGTGACCTGCAAAAAAAGAGATTTGAGGGGTTCATAATGTTTCCCATTGTACCTATTGAAGGACCACAATCATTTCAATCATTCTTCTTTGAACATCTTTGCAGACAAAACTCTGTGCTTACCTTCTATCATTCGCAAGGAATTTTAAAACCGGAAATATGTCACTTTTTGTAACATAGTTATTGTGCAAGACACTCTTTCATATTTACAAAGAGAGGAAAAGGCACTCTGTGCACTTTTTATACTCCATGTAAATACAACCTCATTATGCACACCACTTTGCGTTGAAAGGGTGTTCTATAAGTGTTGTTGTGCATGATTGCATTGAATACTCATAGAACAAGACAGATGTCTAGATTTATCAGAAATCATGTATCTCGATATGTGTGTGAATGCTGCAGCATTCTAAAATTGGTGTAGGAAAGCATAACAAGGAGAATTGTTTTCATTTCTCCACATCTTTATATCTTCAATGCATGCTACAATGCTCAGCATACATTGAAAGAGAAAAATGCCTTTACTGATTGTTTTTGTGCAGGAAGGTGTGTCTTCCTGCACAAAAACAAACAGCACATGACACAGATATCCTTGCACTATGGTGCAAGGGTGCCTCTGTCACCACATGGCTGCAGTTTAAGCAGCCGTGCAGAGAGAAGCATAGATTTGCAACATATTTATGTACATATGTTGCATCCCTGTGCTTTGGAAGTGCTACAGCACACTGCAGTTAAAGAGGTTACTGTGTGATGCTGCAGCACTTCCTCATAGTTCTGCACTTATACATTCCCCATACGCTACTAATGCATTCATTCAGTCAATTACATACTACACATACATTCATGTAAACTTTCACACACTAACAAAGAAATTTAGCTCTTTTTTTAAACCAGGAAAGTTAGTTCTTACAAGAACTTTTTTTTCTTCTTTTTTTGGGGGGTTTTCCAACAATTTTATGATTTTTTGGAAAACAAAAAACAAAACAGGAGGAACCAAACAATGAACTTCAGGGAACAATAAAAAAAAACCTAGCAAATGTGACTTTCTTGCCGGCGGCAGATCAGATCGATCGACTGCTCACCGTAGCACAAAGTCGCTTTGCACTTAGTGCAGAGCAGTTTTAAAAATTGAAATTGAGGACGGATGTCCATGTTTTGGGCTGATGGATGCACTCTTGAAGTGCTCGGCTGCGATGAGGTGGAAGGCGCAGGAGCAGGAGTGTTTCTCATCAGTTTACACTCTTCTCGTGCAAGATTGTTTGGATGAAGGGTCCTTAGGTGCCTCATCATACTAGCCGTGCCGCACGAGTATTTCTTGTTAGGATCCCCTCGCGACAGCACTCTTTTGCAAATCTTGCATGTGACCAAGGTGGCATTGGTCTTATTCTGCCCCTCGGGAAAAGTAAAACATTTCCACACCACTGAAGAAAAACGTTCTTTGCGTGGTGCCTCCTCCAAAAATTCTTCCTCAGATGTATGAGGAGATGCAGGTGATGCCTGCTGCCCTGAAGCCATTTTTAGTTGAAAAAAGTTAGAGCTAAGTGTAAACTTAGCCTAAAAAATCTTCTTCTCTGCAAAGAGATGCTCCTCCAAAGAAGGTCAAAGAAGAATGATTGAATTGGGTGGGGTCTTTCAATAGTTAGAACAGAAAGTGTAATGAACCAATCAAATCTCTTTTTTTGCAGGTCACATGGGATCCGCGCACCCTGCGCATAGGCAGCACGCACCCAGCGCGCATCCGCGAAATTGAATTAAAAAAAATTATAGGATTAGATGTAAAAATATATTAGTTTTAAGACTAGTTTAGAGTTTGTCTTCAATTAATATTCACATGAAATACATATATATATGTGTTTTTCAAATGTTAAATATTTCGTGGGATCCGCGCACCTACCGCGTCATAGACGCGGATGACGCATCGCGGAGCGCACAAACATCGCGTTACGTACATCGAACATGTCGCGTATAGGCTGGGAGTTGCGTACCAGTCGCATTGCGATCGCGCACTAAACACGTACCCAATGCATACCACGCGCGGATGCTAACGCGTAGGGATCGAGAACGGTGCGCATAGGGTGTGCGGATCCAAAAACATGGAAAAAATATATATAAAATAAAGTTTTGAACATATAGTTAAAGAAATATTTTTTAAAATATAAAAAAATGTTTGAAAAACCCAATAAAAACAAATAATATTTTTTAACTTTTTAAAAGAATGAATTAAAAAAATTAATTTAAAAAATGGTGATGAAAAAGAATTTCAAAAAAACATAATTAATGTAATTGACACACTGCATTTGACAAATATAGAAATCCAATGAAAATCATTAAACATGATAGCTTTAGAGATAAGTTATAGATAGGAATTAGCATTTAAAAAACCTTTGAAATTCACTGAAAAAAACATAGGTTTCATGCACGTTATAGTTAGGAATTGGCATTTAAAAAACCTTTGAAATTCACTGAAAAAACCAAAGGTTTCTGGGGCGTTATAGTTAGGAATTGGCATTTAAAAGACCTTAGAAATTCACTAAAAAAAACCATAGGTTTCAGGGGCGTTATAGTTAGCTGGACATTTTCCTCGTACAAAACCCTAGAAATTTCCCTGTTATAGTTAGTTCAGCTAACTATAACTCGCGCCCCGCAATGCACTGCTGATGACCCATTGAGGTCAATCAACCATTGAGGTACTGACACATCTAGTCAGTCATGCAAATAATTAATCACAGTCCAATTTACTCACCTATACAGTTAAACACACTCAAGTTCACTTACTCATAAAAATACAAACAAATTCTGACGCTCTTATACAATTACTGATACAAGCACACACTCATCCATACAGCCACTCCCAAAATCACACACTCTCACATATAGATAGTTATATACTCTTACACACATATACACTGCGTTTCACATATGTAGTTACTGACACATGTACAACTGAGATATATATTCAATCACTAACACACCCTTACATACAGTCACCCAACCATACAGTCCATCACAGATGCACTCTTAAAACCATGCACCCACTGAATCACCCACTCACACATCTATGCTCAGAGTCACACACACCCTACCCACACAAACACTCAGGCACCCATACAGATACTCAGACAACCAATCAATAACCCATATAGACACTCATGTAGCTATTCTCAAAACCATGCAGCCACTTATACACCAACACACAGACACATACAGACATTCACACAGTTTAGTCACTAGTCTGCAGTAAGATACATTTAATGACTCACTTATAGAGTCAGTTACGCACCTAGAAAATCACCCATTCACACACTTATACACCCACTCATTCTTCCATAGGCCTTTCACTATAAATATATACAACATATTTAAACTTTACAGAAACACACAGTCACTGGATGACGTCAACAGTGATGTCATCAGTGATGTCATTTGAGATGTCATCAGTGATGTCATCAGTGATGTCACTGACCATGTCATGAGTGATGTAATATGTGACGTCATCAGCAGTGCATTGCGGGGGAGTGAGTTATAGTTAGCTGAACTAACTATAACAGGGGAATTTCTAGGGTTTTGTACGAGGGAAATGTCCAGCTAACTATAACACCCCTGAAACCTATGTTTTTTTAGTGAATTTCTAAGGTTTTGTTTAAATGCCAATTCCTAACTATAACGCCCCTGAAACCTTTGGTTTTTTCAGTGAATATATATATATACATATATATATATATATATTACCTACTGGCGGTCGCCAGTAGGTAGTTATAGTTAGGACCCCTTTTCCATAGGAAATCCGCAACATTCTATTTTGAATAACTTTGGCGCCGGTCGATGAATCCTCGCGAATTTCTCAAAATAGGTGGGGCGCTACGCTCCGCTCCTACCCTGAAAGTCTCGGGGGGATACGTCAAGCGGGGGCTGAGATAAAAGGGGGGTCCCAAAACGCGTTTTTCCCATGCATTTTTCCATAGGACCTTTAGAACGAGCTACAGCCCGAACGGCTGAACAGAATTACTAGAAATTTGGCAGAGAGGTAGTCCCTATGTCAAGGAAGTGCCTTTTGTAGGTTTGGTGTAAATCTGTTCAGTAGATTCTGAGAAAATAGCCTTTAAAGCAATATATATATCTGAGCCCGCTTACGGTACGCTTACCGTACGCTTACGGTAAGCTTACGGTACGCGTACGGTGGCGTGCGCGAGTGCGATTCTGATTGGCTGTTAGATCTTAGTAAACATTCGAATCGGCCGAAACCAGGAAGCGGCGGCCGCCATTTTGTGTGTTTCACTCAGAAAAAAAAGAGTGGAAACAAGAAAAGGGGGCAATGAGGTGAGTTACAGACCCCCTTACATTTGTGAGGGGGTCAAAGAAGGACTGTAAAGTACAAAGAAAACATTTATTGATTTTTTAAAAAATCACGGGGTACGCGTACGGTAAGCTTACGGTAAGCGTACGGTAGAAAAAAAAATAAAAAAATAAATGAAATTTAGATTTAAGTGTTTAGATATTAGGGGGCTCTAAAAAGAGCCGTTGTGTTTATGAAATGATTTTTTAGTGGTACCTACAAGTAAGTACCGATGCAGAGTCTAAGGTTCAAGAGGAAGACTCTGTTCCCTTCATCATTGAAGTGCACACCATCTCCTCTATAAATGTCTTGCATGTCATAACGCAAGTTGTTGTGGTAAATGGCACCCATACCATAGTCACGGAGGAAAGCAGAAACAGATTTGTTGACGTGCTTTCTTGCTTTGTCAATCTGCGGACAGAAATGATTGGACCAGTTCCATTTTTGCCTTTGGCATATGTTGGAAAACACAAAGGCAGTTTTAGGGAAAAGTGAAAACAGTTGTGCAAAGGTGTCCTTCATAAGCATTTCCAGACCTACCCCAGTCAAAGTGCCTAGGTCATTGCCACCACAGTGCACTATTATGAGGTCAGGGTGTTGGATTTGCATGAAGGATTTCACCAATGGCATCAATTGGTGCCACTTTAACCCTCTCTGACCAATCCATTTAATGTCTACATTTGGCAAAGCAAGGTCTCTCACCATATCTGTTTTCTCTGCAAACTTTTCACTCCAGAAGACATAGCTGTGCCCTACAATCCACACTGTGAACATCTTCAAAGGAGAACTGGATGCACTCAGGAGGTGTCTTTCAGTAGAATGGCAATATGAAAAGAAAGACAGTTTGGAAATGGAGGCATACATATTTTTTTCAAAACAAAAAGAACTGATTGGCTGTTTCATACCATTCTAGAATAAAAACTAGGCTGTATGTGTAAATTAATAGAAGCATGTTTTGTATTGGTACAAAAAAATGTGTTACCAAAGAACAGTACTATGGATTTGCTGTTAGGTTTGAAAAGTCAAGCACTCTTGCTCTGTGGAATTGAAACATTGTGTGGCGAACTTCTGACCTAACTCCACACAGCAGTGTTCCATGAGCTGTTGCTATGGTAGCAGGCAGAAGTCAAGTTGGGGGAAGGGTACTAGGCAGAAGTCAAGTTGGGGGCAGGGTACTTTTGGAAAAGGGTTGGTTTTCAACCAATAGAAATGTGTGATTACATTTGAAAAAAAGGGGGAAGCACTGAGATTTGAAACTTACATGTATATGTGTGGAAAAAAAGAGGGAAAGTTTGCCATTATCTGGTTCTGCTGAGAGGAGAGAGGTGAACAGAACAGAGATCCTGGCTCTGATAATCTGCTGTTTGAGTGCCACATTTCTTTCACAACTAACTAATTTTAAAGGTGAGGTTAGAGTTTGAGAGGAGATGTATATGGTAAATTAAGAAATGAATAATAGAAATGGAAATTCTTTTTGTTGAAGTTGCGTTTATCATTTTCTGTTTTGGGAGAAATTTAAATGTGAGGAACATGTAAAATAATATGGACTATGTTTTCACGATAAATTAAGGTGTACTGGAAAAAAAAAGAATAGTTTAAGGGTTTGAGGTTGGACTCAGTAATGCAAATACATTCAGCATCACTAAGGCTGGTTGCCCTTGCTGGAATGTAGGCAGCCACCCAGGTTACACATGGTGGTGGTCTGAAAAAGCAGTTTGGACATGTGCATTTAAAAAAATCAAAAAAGTGGTTTCATAATGTGTCAGTCTGTAAAAGTGATTTTCACTTGCCATAAAAAAAGAGCAGTAAGTGTGCATTCAAATTGGCAAAGAAATTTCGTTTTGGGACTAATGTGAAAACATGACTCTGTGTGGAAATAGGAATTACAGGCAGAGATTTATTGCGTTTTTTTCTGGTGATTTCACAGTTGCATTAGTAGGAAAAAGGGGGAGCGATTTTTTGGGGGAAGAAGCAGACTCTTAGCACACACCCATCTGCTTGCCATGTATAATCATGCACAGTATTTACAAGCGAGTGGGGTTTTCAGGTTTTAGTCTGTAATGCAAATACATTCAGCATCACTAAGGCTGGTTGCCCTTGCTGGAATGTAGGCAGCCACCCAGGTTACACATGGTGGTGGTCTGAAAAAGCAGTTTGGACATGTGCATTTAAAAAAATCAAAAAAGTGGTTTCATAATGTGTCAGTCTGTAAAAGTGATTTTCACTTGCCAAAAAAAAAGAGCAGTAAGTGTGCATTCAAATTGGCAAAGAAATTTCGTTTTGGGACTAATGTGAAAACATGACTCTGTGTGGAAATAGGAATTACAGGCAGAGATTTATTGCGTTTTTTTCTGGTGATTTCACAGTTGCATTAGTAGGAAAAAGGGGGGCGATTTTTTGGGGGAAGAAGCAGACTCTTAGCACACACCCATCTGCTTGCCATGTATAATCATGCACAGTATTTACAAGCGAGTGGGGTTTTCAGGTTTTAGTCTGTAATGCAAATACATTCAGCATCACTAAGGCTGGTTGCCCTTGCTGGAATGTAGGCAGCCACCCAGGTTACACATGGTGGTGGTCTGAAAAAGCAGTTTGGACATGTGCATTTAAAAAAATCAAAAAAGTGGTTTCATAATGTGTCAGTCTGTAAAAGTGATTTTCACTTGCCAAAAAAAAAGAGCAGTAAGTGTGCTTTCAAATTGGCAAAGAAATTTCGTTTTGGGACTAATGTGAAAACATGACTCTGTGTGGAAATAGGAATTACAGGCAGAGATTTATTGCGTTTTTTTCTGGTGATTTCACAGTTGCATTAGTAGGAAAAAGGGGGAGCGATTTTTTGGGGGAAGAAGCAGACTCTTAGCAAACACACCCATCTGCTTGCCATGTATAATCATGCACAGTATTTACAAGCGAGTGGGGTTTTCAGGTTTCAGTCTGTAATGCAAATACATTCAGCATCACTAAGGCTGGTTGCCCTTGCTGGAATGTAGGCAGCCACCCAGGTTACACATGGTGGTGGTCTGAAAAAGCAGTTTGGACATGTGCATTTAAAAAAATCAAAAAAGTGGTTTCATAATGTGTCAGTCTGTAAAAGTGATTTTCACTTGCCAAAAAAAAAGAGCAGTAAGTGTGCTTTCAAATTGGCAAAGAAATTTCGTTTTGGGACTAATGTGAAAACATGACTCTGTGTGGAAATAGGAATTACAGGCAGAGATTTATTGCGTTTTTTTCTGGTGATTTCACAGTTGCATTAGTAGGAAAAAGGGGGAGCGATTTTTTGGGGGAAGAAGCAGACTCTTAGCACACACCCATCTGCTTGCCATGTATAATCATGCACAGTATTTACAAGCGAGTGGGGTTTTCAGGTTTCAGTCTGTAATGCAAATACATTCAGCATCACTAAGGCTGGTTGCCCTTGCTGGAATGTAGGCAGCCACCCAGGTTACACATGGTGGTGGTCTGAAAAAGCAGTTTGGACATGGGCTTTTTAAAAAAACTGAAAAGTGGTTTCATAATGTGTCAGTCTGTAAAAGTGATTTTCACTTGCCAAAAAAAAAGAGCAGTAAGTGTGCATTCAAATTGGCAAAGAAATTTCGTTTTGGGACTAATGTGAAAACATGACTCTGTGTGGAAATAGGAATTACAGGCAGAGATTTAATGCGTTTTGCTCTGGTGATTTCACAGTTGCATTAGTAGGAAAAAGGGGGAGCGATTTTTTGGGGGAAGAAGCAGACTCTTAGCAAACACACCCAGCTGCTTGCCATGTATAATCATGCACAGTATTTACAAGCGAGTGGGGTTTTCAGGTTTCAGTCTGTAATGCAAATACATTCAGCATCACTAAGGCTGGTTGCCCTTGCTGGAATGTAGGCAGCCACCCAGGTTACACATGGTGGTGGTCTGAAAAAGCAGTTTGGACATGTGCATTTAAAAAAATCTGAAAAGTGGATTCATAATGTGTCAGTCTGTAAAAGTGATTTTCACTTGCCAAAAAAAAAGAGCAGTAAGTGTGCTTTCAAATTGGCAAAGAAATTTCGTTTTGGGACTAATGTGAAAACATGACTCTGTGTGGAAATAGGAATTACAGGCAGAGATTTATTGCGTATTGCTCTGGTGATTTCACAGTTGCATTAGTAGGAAAAAGGGGGAGCGATTTTTTGGTGCAGAAGCAGACTCTTAGCACACACCCAGCTGCTTGCCATGTATAATCATGCACAGTATTTACAAGCGAGTGGGGTTTTCAGGTTTCAGTCTGTAATGCAAATACATTCAGCATCACTAAGGCTGGTTGCCCTTGCTGGAATGTAGGCAGCCACCCAGGTTACACATGGTGGTGGTCTGAAAAAGCAGTCTGGACATGGGCTTTTTAAAAAAACTGAAAAGTGGTTTCATAATGTGTCAGTCTGTAAAAGTGATTTTAACTTGCCAAAAAAAAAGAGCAGTAAGTGTGCATTCAAATTGGCAAAGAAATTTCGTTTTGGGACTAATGTGAAAACATGACTCTGTGTGGAAATAGGAATTACAGGCAGAGATTTATTGCGTTTTGCTCTGGTGATTTCACAGTTGCATTAGTAGGAAAAAGGGGGAGCGATTTTTTGGTGCAGAAGCAGACTCTTAGCACACACCCAGCTGCTTGCCATGTATAATCATGCACAGTATTTACAAGCGAGTGGGGTTTTCAGGTTTCAGTCTGTAATGCAAATACATTCAGCATCACTAAGGCTGGTTGCCCTTGAAGGAGTGTAGGCAGTCACTGAGGATACACATGGTGGTGGTCTGAAAAAGCAGTCTGGACATGGGCTTTTTTTTAAAAAATCTGAAAAGTGGTTTCATAATGTGTCAGTCTGTAAAAGTGATTTTCACTTGCCAAAAAAAAAGAGTAGTAAGTGTGCATTCAAATTGGCAAAGAAATTTCGTTTTGGGACTAATGTGAAAACATGACTGTGTGGAAATAGGAATTACAGGCAGAGATTTATTGCGTTTTGCTCTGGTGATTTCACAGTTGCATTAGTAGGAAAAAGGGGGAGCGATTTTTTGGGGGAAGAAGCAGACTCTTAGCACACACCCAGCTCCTTTCCATGTATAATCATGCACAGTATTTAGAAGCGAGTGGGGTTTTCAGGTTTCAGTCTGTAATGCAAATACATTCAGCATCACTAAGGCTGGTTGCCCTTGCTGGAGTGTAGGTAGTCACCGAGGATACACATGGTGGTGGTCTGAAAAAGCAGTCTGGACATGGGCTTTTTAAAAAAACTGAAAAGTGGTTTCATAATGTGTCAGTCTGTAAAAGTGATTTTCACTTGCCAAAAAAAAAGAGTAGTAAGTGTGCATTCAAATTGGCAAAGAAATTTCGTTTTGGGACTAATGTGAAAACATGACTCTGTGTGGAAATAGGAATTACAGGCAGAGATTTAATGCGTTTTGCTCTGGTGATTTCACAGTTGCATTAGTAGGAAAAAGGGGGAGCGATTTTTTTGGTGCAGAAGCAGACTCTTAGCACACACCCAGCTGCTTGCCATGTATAATCATGCACAGTATTTACAAGCGAGTGGGGTTTTCAGGTTTCAGTCTGTAATGCAAATACATTCAGCATCACTAAGGCTGGTTGCCCTTGCTGGAGTGTAGCAGTCTGGACATGGGCTTTTTAAAAAATCTGAAAAGTGGTTTCATAATGTGTCAGTCTGTAAAAGTGATTTTCACTTGCCAAAAAAAAGAGCAGTAAGTGTGCATTCAAATTGGCAAAGAAATTTCGTTTTGTGACTATTGTGAAAAGAAATGTAGTAATATATTTAAATAAAATAAAGGAATTTTTTTTTTTAGTTTTTTTCAGGTATTGCTGAAGAGCAGTGAACAAAATTTAAGATGCCTACAAAATCCAGAGTTCAAAAAACGCTAAAAAAAAACCTATATTTGAAGACAACTAGAGGACCAAAGTTAGTAGAAGATGCTGATGTTGGGAAAAAGAAAAAATCTTCTGGTAAGCACAAAAAACAATTTCTTAAAAATATATTCAAAAGAATGAAAAATGTACAAAATGATTTTTGAGTGGGTATGGTAAGTCAATAATAATAATTGTAGTCTCTCAAGGACCTTGTAATGTGATAATTGATTTTTAGTGTTTTTAAAAAAAAAAAAAAAAAGTACGCGCACCGTACGCGTACGGTAAAAAAAAAACAAAAAAAAGTTTTTAAAAACATATGTAAAAAAAAGATGAAAGATAAGGTTGGCTCTTAAAAGAACCGTTGTGTTCATGCAGGGACAGAGGAAAGAAAGAATGGGAAAATTATTCAAAGCGACAAGTGTGCTGATGTATTTTGTTGTTCACTAGGGAAACACAGGTCTCCCTATGGCAAATTAGATCTTGACAAAAGGCGCATCGAATATCAACCCTCCGAAATCGAGGGTTCATTTCCAGAGGGCCAGCAAAAGGAGATGCTCCCCCCACAGATGAAGGGCTCACCTGACCTGCAGAAGAAGGAGTCAGCTCTGCAGATGATGGTCCAGGCTGAGCTGCTGTGGATGTACTTGCTTGTCTTTCTGAAGAGTTACCTCCAAAAAGATGACCATGTGTCCTTCTGTGTACATCCTTGAGGTGTCTCTTCATGGTATGATTCCCAAAGGAATACTTCCTGTCAGGGTTACCTCTTGAAAGTACACGCTGACACAGCTTGCAAGTTACTAAGGGTGCATTCACCTTTTGCTGGCCTTCAGGAAAAGTAAAATAATCCCATACATAAGAGGGCTTTTGTTTCCTCGCTCTCTGCCTCAAAACAGTGCTGCTAGTGCTAGCCTCACTCTCAGAAGAGCTCTGCTGTTCTGCCATCGTATCACAAAGACAACCCAGCTCCTTCTCCTAAGGGATCACAAGCAGAAATGAGAGGAATGGGTGTGGTGTAGGAGAGTTCTAGAACTGAAAGTAGTTTCAACCAATCAAAAGTTGTGTTTCATGATCACATGACCTACCGTACGCTTACGGTACGCTTACGGTACGCTTATGGCAAAAGTGCGCATGCGCGTAAAAAAGACGCGCGCATGCGCATAACAGACACTACCCGACACTTCCGCGTAACGTGCGCGTGTAGCGTACGCGCGCACGCGCCCCACGCGGAGTACGCGCGGCTACGCAAATTGCGTAACTATACGCAAGCAGCGTAGAAAAATTACGGGCGTTGCGTAAACCGTACGCTTACCGTAAGCTTACGGTACGCGTACTAAAAAAATAATAAAAAAAAAAAAAAAAAGTACTGCAAATACATTTTACATGTTTATTTTAAAAAATATATTAAAAAAAAACATATTAAAGAATTTTAAAAATTTAACCATAGTCTTTATAAAAGGTAAGAAAATTAAAATAAAAATATGTTAAAAAAAATAGAAGAAAAAAAAAACAATTAGCATTTAAAAAACCTTGCAAATTCACTGAAAAAAACATGGGTTTCACACACGTTATAGTTAGGAATTAGCATTTAAAAAACCTTAGAAATTCAGTGAAAAAACCATAGGTTTCACACACGTTATAGTTAGGAATTAGCATTTAAAAAACCTTAGAAATTCAGTGAAAAAACCATAGGTTTCACACATGTTATAGTTAGCTGGACATTTTACTCGTAAAAAACCATTGAAATTCCCCCGTTATAGTTAGTTCAGCTAACTATAACTCGCGCGCCCGCAATGCACTGCTGATGACGTCACATATTACATCACTCATGACATGGTCAGTGACATCACTCATGACATCACTGATGACATCTCACCGCTCCTACCCTGAAAGTCTCGGGGGGATTCGTCAAGCGGGGGCTGAGATAAAAGGGGGGTCCCAAAACGCGTTTTTCCCATGCATTTTTCCATAGGACCTTTAGATACAGCTACAGCCCGAACGGCTGAACAGAATTACTTGAAATTTGGCAGAGAGGTAGTCCTCAGGTCAAGGAAGTGCCTTTTGTAGGTTTGGTGTAAATCTGTTCAGTAGATTCTGAGAAAATAGTCTTTAAATCAATATATATATCTGTGGCAGCTTACGGTGCGCTTACCGTGCGCTTACCGTAAGCTTACCGTACGCGTACGGTGACTTGCGCGAGCGCGATTCTGATTGGCCCTTAGATCTTAGTAAAAATTCGAATTGGTCGAAACCAGGAAGCGGCGGCCGCCATTTTCTCTCTCGCACTCTGACAGGGGGTTGAAAAACAAAGTCCCAAAACATGTAAAGGGGCTGTTTAGACAGCTCCCAAGCACCTAGCCATGTCCAGGGAGTCCCCAACGATCCCCCAAGTGAAAAAATGCAATTTTAATTTTTTCGAAAATTTCGCCGATTGCGCTTACCGTACGCGTACGGTAAGAAATAAAAAAAAAAAAATATATCCACATTCTTCCCACCCCGTGTGCAAAAGGTTGCCGAAGAGCACCTTTTGTGCATGGCTTATTTGAGGTAAACCTAACATATATTTTACCTATCACAGCGATGCTCATCATATGTCCTCCATGTGCGCACGGTGCGCGAAGCGCATCGTGCGTTCATGGCCCATGTAGCGTGACGTAGGCACGCGGTGCGCAAAGCGCACCGCGTTCTCACTGTGCGCGCACAGAACAAATGGCGTAAAGTAACTTAGCATTTAAAAAACCGTACAAATTCACTGAAAAAACCATAGGTTTCACACACGTTATAGTTAGGAATTAGCATTTAAAAAACCTTGCAAATTCACTGAAAAAACCATAGGTTTCACACATGTTATAGTTAGCTGGACATTTTACTGATAAAAAACCAATGAAATTCCCCCGTTATAGTTACTGTAGGCAACTATAACTCACGCGACCGTAATCCTCTGCTGATGACATATGTGTCTTTATGAAAAAAAAATATTTGTAATATATGTATAGCTAAAATTTAATGGAAGAAGACATGGGCAAATAAGTGTCTAAATACAGTATTAGCATCAGCAGAGGATTGCGGTCGCGTGAGTTATAGTTGCCTACAGTAACTATATCGGGGGAATTTCATTGGTTTTTGATCAGTAAAATGTCCAGCTAACTATAACATGTGTGAAACCTATGGTTTTTTCAGTGAATATATATATATATATATATATATATATATATATATATATATATATCAGATTAGAAGTCACTCACCTTCCCACAGGAAGAATGGCAGTAGTTTCCTAGTGGGAAGCACAAAGCCTTGCCTGCATATTGGCACCGTGGGATGAAAGGAAATTGTTGGCTCTAGTGCCTCTAGCACATTGCATTATACCATTACAAAATTAAAATGTTGCATGAAAAACAATGGAAATGTAACAGCAGGAAAAAACAAAAACTATTACATTTAAAAAGGTGAAGTAACACAAGCGAGATGTCAAACGGACTGCATCGCTGGATTGGGTTACTTTCAGCGTTTGAAGGGGTTCTAAAGCTGTTAAGTGCATCTATATAACAATGCACGTCACATCAGCAGGCACTACAAACTGCTGCATGCTCCTAAAGTCTCACTTTCCCATTCTAGAGGCCCCCATAAAAGTTGTTAGATAGGAGAAAGAGTGCTTCTCCTAGAACAGCACGATCCTTTGTTGCGCGCACGAAGGGAAAGCTTTGTTTAGAGCTAATAATTTAAAAAGCTCGGAAAGGCTTTCTCTTTATACGTGCTCCTTCAGAGGCCCTGCGCGCTAGTAAAGAGTAGTGTGAGCACACACCTTACAGGGAACATAGCATATGAGCCTGATGTGTGGAGAGTCGTCGCCATCCAAGGGACCATGGTCTCTGCTCAACGAGGCACGTGAAAGGTGACAGAAACCTATCCTGGTTCAACAAGGGGGAACGGCCTCGCTTTGATCAGGAGTGGGACATCAATCCAGAGATGGAAGCAGATTCACTGGCGGGCTCTACGCCCCCTCCTGCATCACCCAAAGGAAGTCGAAGACTTGCAATGACCGACTGAGCAACCCCAGACACACGTTCCCAACGCCCATGCATCCCGAGTATGCCTTTGACCTACAGCCCAGCTGAAGCAGGGTTCAACTCCAACTTCCGGAGCCAGACGTATAGTCTCCGGCCAAACCGTGCTCCCAGCCAATGGCTCAGAGACTTTATGTGCTCTCTACCTCGATCATGATTTCAATGTAATTGGTAGCCGCTAAAGAAAAGGAGGAATGTAGAGAGCCACTCGGGCTCTCCTCAACACTGTAGCACTCCTCAGGGCGGGCTCGCCCCAAGGATATAAATAAATGAGTGGAAGACCGCTCGTGGTATTTTGCCAACACTACGACACGGTGTGTATATGTGTGTGTTTCTTTCCAGGGACCCGGTTAGGCCGTATGCATGCGTGGGCACACCCGCTATACTGCCCCCATCACTACTGAGGCCGCCTCAAGGCGCAGTGGATTCTTGGGCTTGGAGTCCCCCTCCAGAAACAACTGCTGTGGTGTTAAATTTATTTAATCTTTTGCTTGAGTCTCGTACTCCGCTATAATCTCGTTGCCCTTTTTTAACCTGATGGACGTTATTTCCCGGGGTTTTTTTTCTTCTTTTTTTCAAAAACCAAATTGTTGTAAAACCGAGGAGTAGAAAAGCAGCTTTTAATTTAGTTTTACAACTTCCTCAGGTGAGATCTTTTCAGAAGAAAGGACAAGGGTTGAAAAGAGTCATCACGACAGTAGGGGAAAAAAAAACACACAAAGTCTCTAAGTTACAGTTTTTCTCCCAGGTTTTGCGAATTGTCTCACGTTGTCTCAAACATGCTCTTTGTTCAGTGCTGCTGAACGAAAGTCCGGCTGCCTCCAAATCCAGGGTGGGCAGGCGCGCTCGCTCGGACAAGGGGACGGGAGGCGCTTGTGTCAGTTTTTGAATTCTGGGCAGGCCGAGTTAGGGTCAGGGGATGCAGCATCGGGCTCGGCAGCTCCTGCCCCAGCCCAGGGCAACTCAGAAGGGGGGCTGGGCTGCTCATCGAGGGGAAAAGCTGAGGCAAGGCGGCAGCCACCCCCTCTCTCTTCTGAAGTAGCTACTGAGGCATGTGATCCTGTTCCAGGGCGGGGGGGGGTGTGTGGGTCCAACCTTATCCTCTGATTAGGGCGCAGGCTGTGTTCAAGCCCACCGAAGGGGGATCGCAGATCCTCTCTGTTCGGGCACGCGCAGCTAAGGGCACAAACGTGACAGACACTAAGGGGTAGTCTCTGTCACGTTTGTTGACCTAAAAGCGGCATTTGATATAGTCCTCAGAGAAAAACGATGGTGTACCCTTAGGAATTAAGGATTCTCCAGTCCTCTTTTAGATATCACCAACATTGTTCCTTCTTTTTTATCAACGGCTGTGTTGGCTACCTTATGAACTGCAACAACGACTCCCAAGTTCTTAGGGGTGCAAAAATATCCACTTCACTGTTCGCAGATGATACCCCGCTAGTCTCCAAAACCCCAAAATGAATCGCGACCCTATTGTCAAAGATTTAAATTATTCTGTTCCAATCATGGCTTGGCCATTAACGCTAACAAAATGAAGTTTATGGCAGTTCATCTGCTTAGGAGAATTTTAAGGGCCATTACTCTGGAGGGGGTGGAGCTGGAGAGAGTGCTTGACTCTGATTATCTAGGAATCCGCCTAATAAGCTCCAACTCATGGGCTAGTCAGGTTACAAAAAGCATGCTTATACTGAACCATAAGGCGGCTACTATTTCAAGATTTTCAAATAAGACCTCTTTCCATCCAGTCTCCCCCCTTCGAATGTATGACGATACAATGCAAACATTTACAACACGTGCCTTTACAACGCAGTTTTTACATCGCAACATCCATTACAACAAATGTTTTTATATCGCATGCCATCACAACGCATTTTTATAAACTACATTTACAACGCATTCGATTACATTGCATTATACCATTACAACACATACCATTACAATGAATACCATTACATTGCATTTAAGGTAAGTGTTGGATAGTGTAGGGGTAAACATTACTATTCCGACTCCAGTGAGTGCAACAATAGGGTAAGTGTTGGATAGTGTAGGGGTAAAAATTACTATTCCTACTACAGTGAGTGCAACAGTATGGTAAGTGTTGGATAGTGTAGGGGTAAAAATTATGCGTTGTAGTGACATGCGATGCAATCAATGGCTGCGTTGTAATGGCATGAGATGTAAAGGATGTTGCGATGTAATGACTGTGTTGTAAAGGTAGTGCGATGTAATGACTGCGTTGTAAAGCTTCTTCTCCCCCCACCCCCCCCCCCCTCCCCTTTTGAAGTCTGGAGAGGCCAGGCAGTAGCAGACCCAGATTATGGGGAAGAACTCTGGGGCGACAGTAACATAGACGCCTTGGGGGTAGCCCAAAATAAATGTTTTAGCGCGGCCCTTAAAGTCGCCCAAAGTACCCGCTAGCATTCAAACAAGATCTAGGCATCCAGTCTATTATTTCTGTAGCGTGTTGCAAACCAATATCATACTGGCTTAAAATATGGTCTACCCCTGAATCTGAACATTATAGGTTGGGCCTCAGGGATATATTGGGCAGACGAAAAAGGGAGGGGTGACTTTGCCTTGAAGCAGGTATTAGATACACTGGACCTGTCAGAGTATTGGATGGACCTCACTGTTATCTCATCTTCCTCTTCCAAAAAGATAAAGTCTCTCTTTTGGGAGTACAAGGAGATGAAGCTGACCCAATAACATTGCAAGGGGCTCTTAACTAAAAAGATTCCTAGAGCTGAAGCTCTTCCCCCCTTTGAGTCGTACATGGACGAAATCTATTTCCCTTCCCAAAAGCCCTTCACATAAGGCTCAAGCTGGGTGTTCTCCCTCATGCTATCTTTACTGCTAACTGGAAGGGCCATTTGTGGGGCAGCAAACTCTGCCCAGCCTGTTGACGAAGTTACGAAATTGATGAACATTTACTGTTTTATGTTTTTTACCAAGCTACCTTAAACCGTGCAAGCACTAGATTGTTCCTTTGTACTGTTCCTCAGGAATATGCCAGTTAAAGCTAGCCTTGAGAATTTGCAGGTCAGATAGATACCACTCCCTCTATTGTTTTTTCAATCGCTAAATACCTAGAGTGCATCTGGCCAATACGAGGTATGATTCTCTCGTACCTGGCCCCCACAGAGTCAGTCAAGTTCCAGTCAATTGTTGCGCAGGAAACTGGACTGTTAGATAGACTCCACTTAAAAGAGACCAAAAGTCAAGTTGGTGGGGACCAGCAATATCCAACGAGTCATTTATTTCCTTAGTACTTTTAGATTTGAAGGATTTATACTTAGCATACCAATCATCTTCAGCTTTCTTTATGAGTCTTCTTTCTGTAAGTCATATGCACATTTTATACTATTGTTGTGGATATTTATCAGTCCATCTATCAATTTGCCATATGGTTATTGACCATTAAAAATTGTTTCGCCGTTCACTGTGTAGGTTTATTAAACATATTTTGAGCAAATAGTTTTTAGTACTTGTGGAGCAGCTATGTATGCAGGCTCTTATATTGTATTATTGGTTTTGTTATTTTTATGGTCATTGACCGAAATATAGTACTAAATGAAATGAAAAGACATGATTTTCAAAGTGTCAGATTTCAAGAACTACATAATATGATAGAAGGTGTGCTGGAACAGAGAGGCTACAACTTTGGATCGTCGATCTCCAGTATTGTGGCCAAGGAGCATAGTTTGATTGGCTGAGCAGAGCTGGTCAAAGTACATTTGTCTGGTTTGGCCTAAATCACTGTGTGCAGACAATGGAGTGAGTGTAGGATTGAGGAAAGTAGAAAGATGTCAAGTACAGCAAATTCAAGTGTCATCAGGGTAGTTATATTCTGCTAGGAGTAGACAAGGGGCAAACATATCTAATAAAAGGATGGACACATGCTCCAACTTTCTCTAGGCTCAGGTTTGCAGCTGATAGTAAACATGCACAGTTATTTATGGGTTCACCTCCATTTCTATGAGGTTTAAATTCTGATGACTTCCTCCTTGCAAAGTTAATAAAATGAGTACCCTCATATTGGATAATTGTTACTAACATCTGTTATTAATAGCAAGAGGCACCCCACTTTGTGCCTGTGTGTGTCTGCATGTGTGTGTGTGTGTGTGTGTGTGTGTGTGTGTGTGTGAGATACATATGTGGTTTCTGGATGTTCTTTAGTAAAATCTAATCTTTGACTATTCAAATCAGTCCCTGACTTGGCATCATCTAAATTTCACACCTGTGGGAGGGGGAGGCCTGCGGAATGAGCTCTGCGGGCCCGCGATAATCCTGCTTCAATCCTGCCTGGAAGCGACTCCTACAGGCTGCCCGAGTAGAGCCCCCGGTTTCAGCGGGCCCAGGGGTGCCTCCAGGTGGGTTTTTTTAACCTCTAGTCACCACGGGACGGTCCTCTGCTCCCTCCGGGCTGGTGGGTGGGCCACGACCTGCAGCTCTGGGAGCGTGGCATACGACGCCAAGGCGGCCCAAGACACGTCTTGACGTCTCCCCTAGCCCCCAGCGAGATTGCGGCGCCGAGGCCGGCGTCTCAAATTGTGTAATACCTGTGAGGCTGAATTTTGTCAGCCGACATCAGCGGTGCCAGGAGTGGGCCGCAAGGTGGAGACAGCCGGAGCCTGGTGTGCCAGACACGCAGCACGAGGTGCAGTGGTGCTCCCCAGATCGAGGATTGTAGACCTCTGGAGGCGGCCACAAGACGCTGGAGATCACGCAGCAGTAGTGAGGTGAGGCGCCCATTAGGGGGAGTGGGGCGTGCTCCCGGTTGCAGAGGCGGTCGGACTAGTGTCAGACAAGGCCTGCAGCTGGATAGGGGGCCCTCCCACGGCCTCCCTCCTTCACTTGTGATACGGCCGGGGCAGACCACAGATTCAGGCCCCCTCTGGGAGCCAGTCAGTATTTCTCCCGACCCAGAGACCTGCCGGACCGGATCTGGGGTGTAGCTGGGACTGCATGAGGAACTTCATTCGGACACCTGAGCAGCTATACCTAGTTGGCGAGCCCGGGGAGCGGACGATCATTCGCAGGTACATCCATTGATAAGAGAGGCCACCTGGCAGCGTCAGGGTAGATGACATCATGGGCTGGAGACAGGGGCCTGAGATTTCAGGCGGACCAGGCCTAGTTGGCGATACCTGTGGCCTTTCCCCCTCCCTCAAGCGCGTTGGTAGCTGGCAGAGCAGTCCAGGTGGGACAAGGGTGTAGTAGGTCTGGGAAGCGCATTGGAGCCAGTTCACAGCCCCTTAGAACGCAACCTATGCAGCAAGTCTAAAGAAAAGGCCCGCCTGGCCCTCAACAAAGCACCTTGGACAGATATGCAGCTACTGCGGTGCCCCCCACTGCGGGTGCTGAGGTCACACCTGGCTCCCAGGACAACGCAGCCCTTCTACAGGCCGTTACCCAATACAGGTAGGCACTGGAGGTCCAAGTCGGAACGGTGGGGACGGAGGTCTCCCTCCTGCACCAAGACCTGCACAACGTCGTTGACCGCGTCATGGAGACAAAGACAAGGGTCTTGGGAGTTGAAGATGCAGTAACCACATTACAACAGAAAGTTACTTCTCTAGAACAGTTCACCAAAGGTCTTGCCCTGAGAGTGGAGGACACTGAGGGGCGAGCCAAGCGGAATAACCTACGCTTTGTGGGTTTTCCAGAAAATTGAGAAGGCAGCGTGTTGGAAAGTTGTTTACACAATGGCTTACCTCTTGGTTTCCCAGCGACGCTGTGCCATCGCGTTTCGTGCTGGAACGGGCACATGGGGCACTACAGCAGAAACCGCCGCCCGGGGTGTGTCCTCGACCCATGATCGCGAAAGTTTTAGACTTTAGCGATCGCAACATGATTCTGCAGCAAGCCAGGCTTCAAACCGAATTGAAGTACGAGTCCCATAGGATCATGATATTCCCGGACTATACAAAGATGGTGCCACAACAGTGTCAATCGTTCACCAATGCCAAGGTGCGTCTTCGGGGCCTCAGGATCCTGTACATGCTCCTTTATCCGGCGCGCCTGAGGGTGGTCTTTAACTCTAGTACATTATTCTTTGACAGGCGGAGGAGGTTTTTCGCTGGGATGAACAACGAGAGCTCAGGCCACGTACCCCGCCACTCATAGACTTGCACTCCTCGACAGGAGACTCGACCAGGACACAAATAAAACGGAAAGAAAAAATGCGTCACTGATCCAGATCCTTATGGCGATCCAAGGCTAACAAACAAGATGTCGACAATTTGCTTTCCAGGAACTGTCTCATATATTTCGATACGTTTCCAGGTGTCATTTGGTCCACATATGTGGGTTTGCTCCTATCCCCCTGTAGAACTAGAGACATTCAGGGTGTATGGAGATCCATTGGAGAGACGGTCTCCCACCCTCCTGTTAGGGGTGGGTAGCCAGGCTCTCAGCGACTGATACTTCTGCAGTGTGGAGGTATTGGGGTGGGGGCTGGGTTGTTCAAGTTCTAGCTTGTTCCATTTTGCTCTCTACTGCCAGCCTAGCATGTATGTTCTCATGATTACCCCGCTCGATCACTGGTACCCTTGGCTATGTATCCCATGACACAATGGTTGCAGAACCCTTAAGACAGTCCCCTTGGCAGGTATATGTAGTGAGCTGTAATACGGGGGGCTTGCTTGATAAAAATTAAACGGGGTGCGGTCCTCCGACAGGCAAAACACATGGGTGCTGATATTCTTCTACAGGAGACACATATGCTAGGCACAAAGGCTTTATGTCTGGCTCGGTATGGCTATGTACACACCTTCTGTGCAGGGTTCACTTGGAGCTCTAGGGGGGCTGCCATCCTGACTCACCGCAAAGTAGCATTTACCCTGATACAAAAATGGGCTGATGGGTTCGGCCGATACATATTCGTGCATGGTACGATAGCGGGCAGTATATATGCTCCTCTGCCCCTCGGCCAAAACTTCTTGGACCGTCTAGTTGAGATCTGGGGCTCCCTACCCGGCGGCCTCTCAGTTATTGGAGGTGATTGGAATGATGTAATGTCTCCGGGTGTAGCTAGGTGGCGCGCAGCGGGCACAGGGATAAGACCCCCTGCTTCGAAGTGGCGGACCCTGGTGGACATGGTGGGATGGGTCGATACATGGCAGTTACATCACCCCACCTTCACATATTTTTCTCACACCCACACCTCCTACTCTAGGCTTGATTACATATTTATATCTCGCGCCCATGCCCACAAGGCACCAACTGCCGAGATCCTCCCCAGAGGTTTGTCAGATCATTCCCCAGTGGCCATTCATCTTTTAATAGGCCACCCTTTCGTTGGCGATTCTCGGTCTGGCACATTCAGAACCCGACTTATCGTGCCCATATCCATAACATGCTATCGGAGTACATTCAACACAATGAAGGCTCTGTGTCTTCGGCTTGCACCTTCTGGGAGTCAATGAAGCCAACGTTGCGAGGGGTAGATATTAGCTTTTTGTGCTGCGGAACGTAGACGGCAATTGCTTATTCAGCTAGAGGCACAAATTATTTCGCAAGAACTTCAGTCTGGTGACTTGGCGGGAGTGCGACGTCTATTGCTTCTGGTGCAGCAGCAATACCAGGGAGAACTGATGGATGAGGCCCGTGGGGCATGGTTGGCGACACAAAGTAGTATCTATCAGTGTGGGGACCAATCTAGTAAACTCCTGTATAAACTATGCCAGCAGGCGCAGACAAGTGCTCCCCTCCCAGGCCTCCGTAACCCTGATGGCACGCTGGGAACAGATCCGGTTCAATTGGCAAATGGCTTTGCGGACTACCTTTGCTCCCTATAGTCTGCCCGTTAGATTCTTGAGACCGCAGAGATTGAACAATTTTTTGATGAACTCCCCCCAAGGGCTCTCACAGAGGAGAAGTTCACTATAGGCCCCCCTGACTCTGGAAGAAATGATCACTGCATTAGCAGATTTACACTCGGGTAAAGCCCCCAGCCCCAATGGCCTTCCTTGAGAGTTTTACAAGGCCTTTATGGCCCTGCTGGGGCCCACTATCTTGCGGCTATACAGAAGGCAGCACAGTCCAAGTGCATGCCCCTGACAGGCGAAATGCTGAAATTGTAGTGTTTCATAAACTAGGGCGTCTTCCGGAACTTCATGCCTCCTAAAGGCCAATTTCTCTCTTGAATGTTGAGGCTAAGCTGTTGGCTAAGGCGCCTGGGCCTTATTCAACCGGGACAAGCGGGCTTTATGCCCAACGGTCCACGCAACACAACATACATGGGTGCATAATGCGATAGCGGTGGTGAATCACCTGCATTGTCCAGCAGCCCTCTTATTAGCCGACATCGACAGGGCTTTTGATTCCGTTAGTTAGTTAGTCTTATCTCTTTATCCTGTTGGAGTGCCTCATCTTTGACCCACAGTTCATATCATATATACAAATGTTATATCATGGCCTAACGGCGTCGGTGCACATAGCCCGTAGGGTCTCAGCAGCATTTCCTATTAGTCGGGGTACTAGACAGGGGTGTCCACTCTCACCCCTGTTGTTCGCGCTAACCATTGAACGGCTTGCGGCATGGGTCCGTATAGACGCCTAGATCCGGGGCTTTAAATGGTCCACTGGGCTGTCTGATTGTCTGGCCCTATATGCCGATGATGTCCTCTTCTTCATGACTGACCTGGCCCCCGCATCCTGCAAATTATGCAAATATTTGGAGAGACCTCGGTGCTCTTTATGAATGTAAACAAATCCACATTATGCCCACTTTGTGGGTCCCCAGACGATTACAGATGGGCCACTGACCTCTCCCAGATGCATGATGGTATATAATACCTAGGGGTATATGTCACGGACAAGTCGGAGGTTTCCCGGATACGCAACATAGATAGGGTCCTGGCTCAGATCAAGACGGAGCTGAATTCCTGGCTGGGGCCTGTCCCTATTGGGTCGGTCAGCAATATTTAAGATGATCTCCCTCCCTAAGCTCCTGTACCAAATACAGAATCATCCATATCCCATCTAACAGGTGTGGTTTGGACAGATTAACACGATGCTGAACGAGTTCCTCTGGGGGGGAGAATGGTTAGATTGGCATTACATACTTGTTTCCTTTCCACATACTGTGCGGGCATTGCCGATGTACAATCATACTATGCAGCCTCCCACCTGCAGGTCCTTAACAATTGGTGGTACGGCCCGGGGAACGATGCAGCATACAATCTAGAGAGATGGCTACTATGGGACATCTCATTGTAGAAATATCTGTATGGCTGTGCGAATATCCACGCCTTCCGCCTGGCTACAAAAGTGGTGCTAATCACGTAGCGTCAATCTCTCTGTCGCATTGACTGGCAGAAGCGGCTCACAGGGGCGGCCCCATTATGGTCCAATTACATGCTTCCACAACTACAGAGCCTACAGGGTTTTCATACCTGGGACCAAAGAGGGATTTCCACCCTAGGAGATGTTATCCGCGGTCTCACTCTTAAATCCTTTTCGGATTTGCAGGAGGAGTGCTCTATGCCTTGTACCCAGTTCTATTGTTACCTATAGTTTCGCCATGCCCTAGCCCCCCACCTTAAAGAGCTTACAGCCCTTCCGGAATTCAACCCCCTTGAGGGTCGGCTTCTCATGGGGGATCTGGAGGAACATAACATTTCTAAGATTTATCAAACACTAATCACACACAGCACATCAACACTAGACACTCTTCAAGAGGCTTGGCAAGCAGACATAGGACCTATGGATAATGATGACTGGCAGGAAGCATTAGACTCTCCTAGGTCGGCTGCCATCTCCTCGCGGCACCGCCTTATACAGCTGAAATACCAACACAGAATATACTACATGAGGGCGCAGCTTTATAGGGCCGGACTCCTTGCTTCCACGGCATGTCTGCGTTGCGGGGTAGAGGATGCCACTTTTATTTGCACGGTGTGGGCATGCCTGTTATTTTACAGGTTTTGGAAAGGTGTTCATAGATGTCTGGGGGAGGTACTGTGGTGGACCACGGCTCGCATTGCTGACATCACAGAGGGCATTGGGGGCAACAGATATAAACACCACCTACTGTTCTTGGGCCTGACCTTGTTATTGGGTGTCTGGAAGCAAGGTCTGGACTTCTGCATGGGACTAGAGGAACCAGTATTTAGGGCCCGGGGTGCCCCTATAAGGATACATGTATATGGCAATGATGGGCAGATTATTGGGGTATTGTCTTGGCACGGCCGACTGTACCGACCGCTCTCTTGGATCAGGAGGTGCTGCCTCATGTATAGCCTACGTTGAGTACCAGTGGACATGGAGTTGATGAAACCGGAGATGGCGGGGAGAGTATCCAGGGACATAAACATACTACCTAGATTTTATCCTCTTTGCTGCGCAATGGCAGTATGTTCTTTTTTTTTTGTTGGTTCCTTTAAGTTTCTTTCTTTTCAGTGGTTCACTTGATGAACATATGAGAATGTGACTCTTTTATGGACCCCATGTTGTATCCTGTGCATATACTTACAATGGATCCTTGTGCTTAATGTTGGCTGTTGTGAACCGAAATAAGAAAACAAATAAAGTTTGTTTATAAAAAAAAAAGCACACCTGTGCTATCTACCAATTTTACGAATGCAGGACCTTCTAACTATGCTTCATCTCTTGTGTTTGTACACCCACAGGTGCATTCTATTTAAATGACTGCAACGTGGAACGCAACATACCCATATACCTTCTTGTTAATGGGCCTGTTAACATACTTATCATCTCAATCGGATATTTCCTCGGCCCACATTTGATGGTTTATACGCTCATGAGGTTGCTCGTTGCTTTCTCATTTGGCTGGTTAATCGCAGGTAATTTCTTTTCTCTGGGGGCTTTATGCGTTGGGTTTGTGAACAGTATGACGAGTGAGCACAAGAAGGTGGCTATACATCAAGCAATATTTTGAAAGCAGCAGATGCATAACATGAGCTCCTCACTATAGTTGCTGAGCATTAAGTGCTTTTTTGAGGAAGGCAGATGGTCAGTGAATGTGAGCATCAATTGTCTTTTTATGTTGGTGGTTAAACAAGAAGGTCATTACGAATGCTGTCTCCTTTACAAAACCTTTCACCTACAAATCATAGTATTCAAGTGTGTTAGCCTATGTAGGTCAGTGAAAGCCAAACAAGACTATGTTATCCTTTGTGCAATACGTTATCACACGAAAGCACAGGACTGGAATCAGTGTCCGTAATGACCTGTAGAGAGCTGGTCACCATACCAGCAAGGTAGAATGCACCCACCTTATGAAGACACTTGAATACCGGGGTCATTATCTTGAAGGTTACAAGATGATGGATGAACATGAAATGTTAGTCACAAGATTTTGCACTGGTGTGAAATAATTGAAAAACAGGGAAGCAATAGGTGTGGTATATGAGTGGCTAAGGTAAAACGTTTGTCACTGAAACACAAATTTCTCTTACTAATAATCATTTTTTTCTTTGTGCTTGAATAATATTATTGTTAATAGGAAGCACTTGGAAATAGTGGTAACCTCAGTGATTTAGATTTTTTCTTTTTGTCACTGAAAAAAACAAGGTTAAAGGGAGGTTATACGTAGGTCTTCTAATAAAAAACAATTACCCTTTAAAAAGCAAAATAAAACACTGAAATACGCCATTCATACAAAACCTACCTACTTATGACTTGCACTGCTATAGATTTCAGATGGCATCCGTGATGTAATATGTGATGTACTTCATAGTGATGCAAGTTATACGTAGGTCCGTTACGTATAACTAGTGAATTTCAGTGTTTGTTTAGTTTTTTTAAAGGGTAGTTTCTTTTATTATTAGAAGACCTACGTATAACTCCACTTCGACTTTTGTTTTTTTCAGTGAATTTCTAATTTTTTTTTTTTTATGCAAATAAACTTTTTCTTAACTTACTTAAGTGTAACTCTACTTTAACCTTTGGTTCATTCAATGACTTTCTAAGTATTTTTAAATGAAAAGTGTGGTCTTATTACAATATGTCTGTGCCCATCCCCAAGACTACCACTGCCTGCGGCCAGCCTTAAACATTTTCCTACCTTACTTGCGTGTAACTTTACTTTAACCTTTGGTTCATTCGGGGACGCTAGCGAGCCCGAAGCAAGATGGCCGCACGTTAGTGCAGCTCTGCTGGTCGGGGCCATAATACGTTCACTATCCAGCATCTTTCTTACCCATTTGCGGTGGAGAGACAGCGCATTGGAGAGAGACTCGCCTGCTGTGCCGGTTACTGCCCTTCCTGGCACCTGTGCCCTTTGGATTCTTGCTAAAACTGGCGTTTGTAGCTGCAAGGGGAAAAATGGCGGCCGCCACGAGCTCCAGCTGCTGAGGAGTCTCTATTGCTCTGCTGGTGCGGTGCCTGCCTGTGGGCTACCGTGAGCCTCCGGTGGGTGCCAAACGCCGTCCGGTTGAGTATTAGTGAAGATTGCTGCTGCTCCGGCTCGTTCTGTAACTATGCAAGGGAGCCGGCCGGGGACACGGGGCTGGCGCCGAGGATCCGCCGCAGGAGAGCCGTCGGCCGCTGCGCTGCTGTGCGGCGCTAATCGAGACACAGCCTGTGAGCCTTGCATGAACGGCAGACCCGATCCGGCGCTGATGGGTGACGGAGGCCCCGGTGAGTCGGAGCTGCGGCTCCCTGGTTGCGGGACCGCGAGAGGCTCGGCGGCTCATGGTGGCTGGCGGGCCGCATGGTGAAGCCTTGGCAGGTGTTGCCCTAGTGCAGCGGAGGCGCACCCAGGCGGCCTTTCTGACCCGACCATATCTGCCGGCATACGCTGGCCTGCATTGGACTGAGTGCTGGGTATGCTGGCTTATCCTGCCTGCTACCAGGGGGCAGAAGGGCTCCACGTTCGTGCCGCCTGTGCTGCTGGGCCTACTGGCATAGCCTGTTCTTTTGGCGGACTTCTTGCATGCTGCGCGGCTTGTCCCGGCCGGACCGAGATATCACCTAAACGGCAGAGCTTGCAGGTGGGAGCAACGCACAAAGTGCCGCAAGCGTGTAAGCGGAGTTTACTCTCGAGTTGACTGTGAGGTGGTGCGGACGGCTGGGAGACGTGTTGGCAGGCCCACTTTTGAATGCGTGGCACTGTGCGAGGCACGTTGTGAAAGCGGTCATTGGTCTGGACTGAGGCGCTCCCGTTATTGGGGATAGGGCCTGCGCCCTGTGGATCTCGTGCCCTTGTGAAGTGCTGCCTTGCTCCGAATGGCGCTGAGTTTCCTGTTTCATCTCCCTGCAGTGCAGACGGTGTCCTGGAGTGTTTGGATTGCCTAGCTGATAGTGGTTGCGGACGGTGGTTCACAGCGGAACTGGCAGCACTGAGACAATATTATCGTGATGGGCAAGCCGGACAAACATTTACAGTCGAAACTTACGTTTGAGGCTAAGCAAAAACAAAACAAATGCAGGCGGAGTCGGACACTGAGACAGACCTGGAAAAAAATGATGCTGGCAATGCAGCAGAGCTTACGCACCATAGATGGTAAAATCGACAATCTCAGCTTGCGCATGGACACTATGACAGCGAAGTTGGATAAGCATGGAGTGTGTCTGACGGAGGCGGAACAGCGCATCTCGTCCGCGGAAGACAAGGTGGAAAGCGTCACGAAGTCGTGTACTGAGGTGGAGAAATTACTGGAGGTCATGAGGGCCAAAAACGAAGACTGAGAGGCGAGGTTCCGTCGCAATAATTTGAGCGTAACGGGGGTGCCTGAATCGACGAACACTGCAAGCTGGAGCTCTATGTTGAAGACATGCTTAAAAATATGCTGGGGGCCGAAAACCTCTCCAGTGTGCTGATAGTTGAAAGAGCTCACAGGTCACTCGCCCTCCGCCCTGTCCCAGGGGCACCTCCGCGCCCAATAATTGCACAACTTCTCAACTATCGCGACAGAGACGTGGCACTCCATCTTGCGAGGCAAAAGTGCCCTACGTAATACCAGGGGATGGAGGTGGCGCTGTTTCCAGATTTCACGGCGGCGGTACAGCAGGCCCAGCGGGTATTTCACCAGGTAAAGAAAAAGTTGCAAGATATGAAGATCCAATATGCCATGCTGTACCCCGCTCGTCTCAAGATCATGTACGGCAGAAGACCATGCATCTGCTCGACACCAAAGGATGCTGTGCAATTTGTAAAACAGCTGGAGCGACAGGAAGCCTCTAGAATGGCTGGAGAAGATGCGGACAATGAAGATTGAACGGCAGCTGCACAGTTCTACAATGACTCTGTTCGCTATTGCTATGGCTGAGCACATTGTGGTTGGGTTTCATACTCTTTTGCCACTTCTTCGTCTGACATGGAATGACAATTTTCGGGGACAATGTGGTGGGGTTGATCCTTTCTTGTTGATTGCTGTAAGGGACTGCACTAGTGGTGATGGGGACATCTTTAATTGAATATTTTTAGGGGTGCGCAGCTGCGTGTGCAGAGAAGGCGGATGACTATCTGTAAATGTGCCTAAACTGTTAACTGGGCTGGTGGGTGATGAGAAGGCCCAGTGGCGCTAACTGCTACTGCTCCTCTGTCTGTTCCATCTCCACTATTGACACACCCCTAGGCGCTTGGATTGTATCGGTGTTATTATGGTGCGTGATAACACTGTAGTTGGTAATGATGCTTTGCTTCGTCTGCAAATGGGCAGTGATGTGTCTATAGGCACTCTCTATATTATGACTCAGCTGTGAGGCATCTAGACTGTCTCTGAATGAGTTTGGTTACGGCACATAGAAGTACGATGGGTTAGGAGACACGATCGATATTCTCCGACCCCCCACCCCCTGGTGCCAACAAGGGGGCCGTAGGGCGGCTGGTGTCCTCCACGAGGGTAATACCCAAACGGTTCATGTGGGAACTTGTAGGATGGGTGGGGATTAGCAACTCACTGCGGGGTGGGGAGATACTTTTGTTCTTGTTTATTCTGTTGGTGATGGGGTTCCTTAGCATGATTGGGATGCTTAGGTGGCTGGGGGGACTGGTTGGGGGAATATTTCTTTGCTGTGGTGTGCAGTGCAAAATGCATGGGAGTCAACGATGTGTGCTGAATAGTGCGGATGCAGTGATTCACGCTGCTGATCAGAGAGCGTGTAGTACAGATGCCACCGGAGGGTGATAGTGTGACGTGGGTAATGTGGAATGGCAGAGGTCTCAACAATCCAAAGAAAACAAGGCAGGTATTAGCCTATCTGGATCGACACAATGTACAAGTGGCCCCATTACAAGAAACTCACTTGAACAAACATGCAGCTAATAAAGTGGCCTCTAGGTGGGCGGTGTGAAATTACCATCGTCCTATTCCTTCTACGCGAGGAGAGTTATGATTTTGGTTAAGAAAAATCTATCCTTTGTGCCATCGCATGTGGATATAGATGCTGAGGGTCGATATATCATAGCCCAGGGGAAGTTGTGTGGTATGATGTTGACTATTTTAAATATTTATGGCCCCAATGTCGATGACCCTGCTTCCTTCGAGGCACTGTGGAACAAGGTTTATAGGCTACAACCGGCTGCTATAATTTGTGGAGGAGATTTCAATGTGGTGTTGAATCCGGAACTGGACCGTCACACCAGTGCGATCCCTTCAGTTAAAAAGGCTGTGCAGGCTGTAAAAGCTGGTATACACAATTTATCCCTCATTGACATTTGGCGATTGCGACATCCGGGGGAGCGGGAGGGTACGTGTTGTTCCTATGTGCATAAATCGTGGTCTATGTTGGACTATTGGTTGACTACACATGACATAAGCTCCCTCGTCACTAGGGCAGTCCACTTGCCCAGGACGCTCTCCGATCACTCCCCATCGCTATTCACAATGCTGATCCCTATGTACACACCGCCGTAGTTCCAGTGGCGACTGCAATCTTCTGCCCTGCAAGATCAGGTGTTCCGGGAGGGGGTGCGGGACGCCATTGAACAATATTTTGAGGTCAACACTGGCTCAGTGACTAGTTTGGGCATCCTGTGGGAAACGTTCAAGGTGACCATACGAGGAGTAAGTATAGGTCTGCAAGCGGGGGTGCTTAAATCGCTCCGGGGGTCTATGAAGACCCTTGAACACGACTTACAGAGCCTCGAGCGTCAGTATGACAGTGTACCAGATGACGCCACATTAGCGACAATTAGTTCGAAAATCACTGAGTACAATGAGCTGGCGGACATGGAGGTAAAGCATATGTCTCGCCGCTGGGTAGCCCGGTACTATGGAGAAGGGGGCAGACCGGGGCAGGCCTTGGCAGCTAAAATCACGGAACCATGGGCAAAAAACAGTACAGTGCAATCTATTGTTGAAGGGGGGCAGAGATATTGTGACACTGCAGGTATCTTAGATGCCTTCAGACATTATTATACAGATATGTATAGCAGTAGGCAGACCGCTGATGACCCTGAAATAGCACAGTATTTGGAAGATGTAGCCCTAGTATGGTTATCCAAAAGGCAGCAAGACTTTTTAATGCATCCGTTGACCATAGATGAACTACGAGACGCTATCCTTGCTCTGCCAAATGGTAAAGCTACTGGCACTGGCGGGCTCCCGGCAGAGTTTTATAAAGAGTATATTGATATACTGGTACCGCATCTTCATGCCATGTTTGAGGACGCCTATGAACAACAAACGCTGCCAGACACACTTCGTGAGGCCCTAATTATCGCCCTATTAAACCCTGGTAAAGATTCTGAGAAGTGCGATTCATATAGGCCTTTGTCCCTAATGAACACGGATGTTAAGATCTTAGCGAAAGTACTGGCAAATAGGTTGCAGTTATCATTGCCTGTAATAGTGTTACCTGATCAATCGGGATTTATCCCGGCCCGTTCCATAGCTCATCACCTGTGGACGTTTTTTGCAGTGATGCATCTTCTAGAACCGACTTTGCCTGCGGCGGTGGTCCTGCTGCACGCCACAAAGGCATTTGACTCTCTTGGAGGTATATTCTGGTGGTGTTACATCGGATGGGGGTGCCGTTTATATTCACTAACTGGATCAAGCTGTTATACACAGCTCCAGTAGCTCGTGTGCGTATTAATGGTAGGACATCTGACACGTTTCCAATTGAGCGCGGGGTGCAGCAGGGATGTCCCTTGTCGCCTCTCCTGTTCTGGAACCCCTGGTCTGTATAGTGCATCAGCGGCATGCTCAAGCAGCGCTCCGCTTTCATCAGCGGCCATTAGCAGTGTCCATGTATGCAGACGACATGGTCTTGTACATGCGCGAGCCGGAGGTATACTTGGAGCAACTCATTCGGGAATATCTTAGATTTTAGTGGCATTCTGCCCTGGGTATCAATTGGAACAAATCTGTTGTGATCTCTCTGACGGAATCCACGAAGCGTGTAGCACTGGAATACCCGGTGGAATGGTGCGACGAGCCCGTCAAATATCGGGGAGTCTGGGTTCACAAAGACCTGCAGGTTGTTATTCGCACAAACTATGGACCTGCGATTGTCGGACTTGAGGAGCAGGTCACTAGATGGTTGCAGCTGCCGCTGGCTTTTGCCGACAGAGTGGCTTTGATCAAAATGGTGGTCCTACCGAAATTTTTATATCTGTTTGTGAACATACCCATTATACTGCGGCAATATTTTTTTACTACATTACGTGGGATATTGATCACCTTAATCTGGGGTGGGAAGAAATGCCGCGCCAAATGGGAGGTGTTGACGTTGCCGTATGAAAAGGGTGGGTTCCGAGTGCACGACATGCAGTTGTACTATCTCTGTGTGCAGTCACAATACGCCTCTTATTGGCAGTGCGCGCCACCGTACACGCCACATGTGGCGGTGGAGGCGGGAGCGGTCCACACAATACCATTGAAGGCAATGATCATCAATGACACCACAGTCTTCGAGAAAGACGAGGTAGATACGGTACAATGTACGAGTCGTGCTTGGAGAGAGTTCGGAAGACGCGCTCGGCGTTTACCACTCTATGCACCGTCAATGCCGTTATTGCACCATGGGAAAATATCAGTAACGAGTGAAGTGGGTTCCCTAAAGATTTTGCAGAAGGCGGGAATGCACACTATGGGGGATGTGTATGTTGGGGGCACCTTTATCACCCTACAAGCCTTCTTAAATGCTGGCGACGGGTCTGTTATGTCGACCTTTATATACAGTAGGCTACCAGCTGCGAGCAAAGCCTTATATCCTGGTTTTCCTGCAGAGCCCCCAGCTCTGGCTGCTTTGCAACTGCTCTACCTCACGAAGTCTAGAACTAAAATGCTTTCTCGATTATACAATGCATCACAGGCTGATGAGGTGGAGATAAGTGCGGGCCCAATGGGTAAATCAAGAAATTTCTGCAAGCTTCTTTGGCATTCTGAGATTATTGAATAAAGTTCTTAAACTCCTCCCTTTTACAGATAGAAGAGTGATTGTTCAGGCCCTGGTGCTGGCACGCGTAGACTATGGGAATGCCTTATACCTTGGTTCGCCGTGCTATGTGGTCAAAAGACTGCAGATTGTGCAGAACGCGGCAGTTTAACTTCTTATGGGCACTTCTAAATGTCAGTCAGCTGCTAAGGTCCTCAAGCATCTCCACTGACTTCCGGCGGTGCACTGCGTCCAGTTTAAGTCCCTATGCATCCTCTATAGGGCAATAAACAGTAGAGGTCCTCTGTTGCTACGGTAACTAGCCTTTCTGTATGTGCCCAGCAGGGCTCTGAGATCAGGCTCTTCCCACCTACTCTAGGTTCCTAGGATTAGGAGATCGCGCTGGGGTGGTGTCTCTAAGTCTTTTCTGGTGCCCAAGCTTTGGAACTCCCTCCCCCTCAAACTTTGTCTTTTGGAGCAAGAACTCCCTTTCCACAAAGCTTTAAAGACCTGGCTATTCAGGGAGCAATCTCATAACTTGGCTATTCTACGGTAGCTGGGAAAGCGCTGGGTGGCCCACGGGTAGCCATTCGCTATGCAAGTACTGCAGAATGTAATAGACTAGAGATGGAGTATTAATTTGTCGCAAAAAGCATGTGTATTGTAAGATACCAGAATGATCTATTCTCCACAGATCAATCAAGGCATAATTTTGCTGAAAGTGGAGCAGCAGAGCTGCAGTTTTGGGTTTTAATTGCCTCCTCCCATTTTTTAAGTATCTAACTTTAAACTTTGCATGAAATTAAAATCCCACGGTATTCATTGTTGCACCACAGTTGATGTAGAGCCTATGCCTCATCCTCGATCGGCACATAGTAATCAACAACATTTAAGTGGAACCCTCCCACTGAGACTTTAATCCAGATCTACCTGCCCCTTTCATCATTCTTGACTTCTCCTATTTGCCATTTGATATTAGAAGAACAATAAATTGCCTTTCACTCACAGCTGCCCCCAAAGAGGCAATAATAGTGTGAGAAAAATATCTATGGATCACTAGTTTCAGATTACTTTATTTTAAGTGTGCTTCCTGTAAAAAGATCACATTAAATTTAAAAGAAAAGAACCAATTTATAATCAAGCCACATTACTGAGTATTCAATATGCCATTCGCATTGCATATTTCTATCTTAATTAATTGTGCCATTTATAATAATTCCAAAATCACACAAAGATGCTAGTCAATAAACATCCCATAATTCTATTTAATGTACAATTTTGCATCGTCTATAATCAGTTCTTCTATTAACGTCCCTTTTTATGTTGCTCTCCCATACTGCACCAAGACAAAGAGAAAAAAAAGTGAAAAGAGAAGGAATACATGCACCTGGCCACCCTCACCGTTATCATATGCACTTCCCTTTTTTGTAATGGATAACTCCTATGTCCCTCCCACCTTGCTAACACTACCTTTCTCTAATTGTATGACCCAAAGGGGGTAATTGCCTGCCATTCCCCCTGGGCCATAGAGTGGACAGAAATTAGCACTTAATGGTGCCGTAGTATAGCATCAAAGGGGGGGGCAACCCTTTGCCATCTCTTAACCATTTTAGGTACCTTTATAGGAAACAACTCAAATTTAAAAGGGGTGGCAAGGAGTTCAGTGCTATTGCCACTGAAAGGAACTGTTTCTTGATGAGATCATCTGTAAAGTTCACGAGAATTGAACATGGTTATTTTCGTATTAGACAATTGTTGGCTGGGGACCATGTGCGCTCATAATCGATGGATCCTTGGGAAAATCAGGCAAAATATGTGACTTAAAAATATTTTCAACAGGTTGAATCAGCCTGTCCTCACACTCTTGGGCTCCGCTCCCTTCTGTGATACCAACAAAGCATAAATTGGACCACTGACAGTGATTTTCTAAATCTTCTATTTTATTTAATATAAAGTTAACATCTTTTTTAATCTCTGTTGTCGCTTTATTCAATGAAATCAACTTATCCTCAGGATCTGGCACTCTTTGTTCCATTTCCTGAAGTCTTGCGGATATCCGAGCCATACTCTCATCTATCTTAGCCAATTTCTGGAAAAGGGAAGAAATTCCTTGAGTTTGAGTTCTTTTCATATCCCTGATCTCTTTCTGAATCATTTTTAAAAGATTAGTTAGAGTCTTTCTCTGCATTTGTTCGTTACCACGCCTATCTTTGGTGTGCTGAACTAGCTTGCTGTTGTTATACTAGGGCATTTTCCAATTTTTTCAATAAAAATGCCCCCTGTATACCACTCATTTTCCCCTTCTGGCTAGCTGCAGTTAAAGGTGAGTTGTATTTGAGAGGAGATTCCCGTGAATGAAGTTACCTAATTGGCCTGATTAGCCTGATAATCTCTTGGTACTACCAGACCCACCTCAATCCGGCACCTAACCTGAAGCAAACAAAAACACTACTTTATAGTAGTTTCTCAACCCCCAACTCCTTGAGGTCAAAGACTCACCTCTGAATATTTCACCCCAGTGGGGGTTTACAAAATCAATCTCTCAAAGTCAGAGTTTTTGATGTTTAATGCTGAAAAATGTGACCTTCATGAACTCTTAAAACAACAATTTATTCCCAAGCAGCCAATTCGCTCTCTAGGGATTTTTGTTACTTCAAATTATTTGTATCACCTGAGTTACACAGCTATGCTTTAAAAGGTTTGGAATTTGTTCAATCAGTTGTCTTCCTTACCCTTATAATTAATTGGCCATATTTCCCTCATTAAAATGTAAATCTTGCCACTATCTTTATTTTTATATGCCAGGGTCCGAATTAAGATTAGTCGTTCATATTTTCAAGAAATAGATTCCCTTTTCTGTAAATTAACTTGGAGTAATGAGCATTAAAGGGTTCCCTTTCCAATTCTTCAATTAAATAAATAGTTGGGAGGTTTATCCTTGCCCCCAACTTCCAAGGTTACTATCAAGCATCTCTTTTAGATAATCTGGCGCAGATTACTCACATGAGTTTTTTTTAATGATAATTTTTTTCTTATTAAAATGTTAAAAGAATCAGAAATTGATCTGCCAACTTTTTTAAATTCAAAAAAGCTTCCAAAAAACAAAATACAAATCAGTTAATGCTATCTCAGTGCGTATCAAGCAGTTTTAAAAAGAATATAGTATTATTTTGAAAATAATATAGTATTACAAGTTGTCATTTTTTTGTCTTTAAAGTGCAAATACTTGGGGAAGGACGCATAAAATAATACATTAAAAAGATGGATTTGAAAAAGGTCCATTTTATTGATGTAAACATTTCTCAAATCAATTATGGAAAGCTTAGGCAAAATTTGACCTGCAGGTTGTTGATAGAAACAATTCACTTTGGTTCAGTTTTGCGCCAATAAGTAGCTTGTGAAAAAAAACTCTAAAACAATGGATGAATGTGCTTATAAGATTATGAAGTTTCTGGTTCTGAATAAATTTCTGGGGGTTGGGACGTGGTACAGGAGTTTACATCAACATCTGCTCATTTATGGGACATCAAGCTTTGCGGGCTGCTAATCTTATAAGAATGTCATTCCTCTCAAGATAGAAGGCTTATTACACATCTAGCCCCTACATAAGATATACCATGCAGTATCAGAACAATGATTTAGGTGCCAAACTAATGCTTTGGGGGATATGTAGCATGTATTCGGCATTGTTTGACTTTGGGTACAATATTTTTCAGCATTTGAATGTGCTTTGGATAAATGTTCAACCCAAAGCATTACTGGTATTGGTTGGAGAGTCAAGAAATTTGAGTATTCTTCCGAAATGTGTCCAGTATTTTATTTCTATTGGGAAGTCAGATTCTCGCTATCTTGTTTTACAGCGTTGGAAGTCAAAAGTTAAACCCACTGCTAATCACTGATGTACTAAAATGATTCGGATACGATTGTTTGAATATTATATAGTTTGAGAAAAAGCTTGCCAAAATGTTATGCTAATGTATTAAGTATTTTTAGAAAGCAAGTGAGTTTTTTTCTATGTATTTTTTTAATGTGCGGTTGATAGATTTGGTGTCTCATTTTATTGTTGTAATACACTCTATTTCTTTTGCCATATTTTATCTATATGCCTAAGTTACAATGCATTTTATCTAGCATTTATCAACCTATCTTTTACTTTTAGCATTGTTTTGCACATTCATATTCATCTTGGTAGCTATTGTAATTAATGAAATCTTGCTCTTTTATACGATGAAATAGTTGATATCTTTGCACTGCTCAATAAAAAAAAGGCCATGGTAGAAACAGCGGCTTATCCGTGCATTGATGATTAGCTGAGCAGAGTGGCCATGCCAGGTCTTTTGTTGAAAAGCCTGGCTACTACTGCTGAATACCTTGTCAGTCTAATCATGACTCCGGGCAGTGCTAAATGCCTATTTGATGAGGCTTTTTCCTCTCCATAAAGAGTGTGTCACGTATTCAGTATAGAATCATGCAGTTTAAAATAAAAAACAGTCCAGACAGCATGAGCAATGCTAAGGTTTCTGGGTATAATGGTTTTGGGCATCTTTCTTGGGCTGCAAGTCAATATGCAAAGGAGATTTCTGGGTGGGCTTTAGTAGAACTATTTCTTTGGTGACCTAAAGGGCAACATCTTAATCAACCCATGTGTGATCCATGATTTGCAGTAATGGAAGCCCTCTGAGAATCTGATGAGGGCAAGAGTTTCAACCAGTTTGGTCGAGCTGATGGTAATAGATGTATCAATTATGGTCAGGGTACCCATTTCCAAGACCTCACTTTCAGTGGTCTGTGGTTTCATCAAAAGAGTCCTTTACACATTAACCTTTTGGAATTAAACGTATTCAAGCATGTTTTAAGAGTGTTCTCCTCCAGCATCAGGGCAAACGAGTCCAGGCTCTCCTTGGCGAATGGCATCTTCTTCCAGATATTGTGTGCATGATTTTTTGCACATTTTTCGGGCATTTGGAGAGAGACTTTTTCAACCCAGCCACCACTGGCTATGACAACTTCTCTTTTCTTGGAAATTCCATCTGGAGGACTTTCTGGGAAATCTTTATTATCTCGGAAGTAAAAAGTTGTATGCATTTCCTCAGGAGACTCTCCAGAAGGTGATTCACAAAACAGAGCCCACAAGCCTCACATGGATCTCACTGATCCAGATTGGCCCCATTGACTTTGGTGTCTGGGCCCTCTGGTTCTCAGTTGTTTACCTCAGTTATCTCCTCTCTAAGACAGTATCTTGACTTGCAACTGAGGGCAAGTGTTTCATCCCAATCTCAAAGTCTTGAACTTCCATGTCTCGAACTCGAGAAGATAGCCCTCATTTCTTCACTTCTTATCAGCTTCCTTAGCTGGTTTAGATGTCTTTTGGGCAGTTTGTACATTCTCCACCAGAGCAGATTATTCGAGCAGATGGGATATCTCTTCATCTTGATGTTGTCTCAATCTATTGACCCTTTACATGCTGATATCCTACAATTTGCCGTTTTCTTATGAAGAAAGGCCTTAGACTATGCATTGTGAAAGGCTGTATGGCTGTCATTTTGGCATGTATATTTATTCCTGGATAAGTCTTTTGATTCAAATTGCTTGTAGTGAGATTGCTTAAAGGATTAAAGAACATGTTTTCACAAGATCATTTAGTTTTACCATTTTTAAAAGGGGTCAGTTTTCAAGCTGATGCTTCCTTAGCCGGTCCTTGAAACCGGTTCTAGGATGCTTGATTCCGGTCCAGGGAAGACATGGCTTGGCAGTTCGGGCTGGACTGTTCCCATGAGGCACAGGGTCAAGACTGATTTGCATATGGCCATGTCTGAACTGGGGTGGCGTGGTGAGCAAAATAACGATGGATTAAACCCAGATCTGTGACTGGGGGTGAATGTATTGCCAATGTGCAACATTCCGTCCATCATCTTGTGTGTTTTGCTTCCTTAGCATCTACATTGATGGGTAACACATCAGCGAGAAGAGTAAGTGAGCTTTAATCTCTTTCTAACGTGCCCCCCTTCATTAGTAATCAAAAGGACAATGTGGTTCCTCATGTGAAACCAGCTTTTCTACCAAAAGTGATGACTAGGGTGTAGGTTTCAGGGGGTGGGGAAGTGGGGGGGGGGGCAGCCCTCCAAAAATGCCTTCTTGGCTTGGCAGTTGAGTATGGGGGCCCTAAGTTGGGTCGTGTTGAATTTTTTCATCATTCTGATTTCACTTAGAGGTTTTAACATGTTTATTTTTGGGATCTGGAACTTAAATATAAATAGCGACCGTCAAGTCAAGTTAAATGTATTATACTTGATTAATTAAAACCATTGCAGATACAAACCACATAAAATGCTTACTAGAACAGGTTAACATTTGTTAAAAAGTCCTTAATTTTAAATTAGAGTGGATGTGATTGAGAGGGCCCGCAGGAGAATATCTCTTTTTTCAGTTGCTTCTTGCTATCAGCTGTATCTGTTGCTATGGAGGAGTGTGGAGGAGTGTGGCTCAATGATTAGAGTGTCAGACCCTGAAGCAGAGTTCTGGCCAGGGACCAGGGTTCGATTCCCGCCTCGGCGGGCCTTAATTTCCTCGGACCTGTCTATTCTCGCCTCGGTGCCTATTCTAATCATGGGTCCCACGCTGCAACTCTGGGGGCAATAGCTTGCTTAGCCTCCACACCGGCCCCAACAGCGCTAAGGATGCCTGACTTCACCCTGGGGGTGCCCAGGAGTGGACACTTCACAGGGAAAGCCAGGAGGGGTTCCACAGTGGTATGAGTATCAGCGCCAGGAAACCGCAAAGGCGACACCGCAAGGTGGCTGTCTGGTGACAGTGTGCTCTATAAGTACCTTGACATTTACATTTACATTTACATTTGCTATATGCAGGCTCTTCTCTACTGTATCAAGGAGTTTTGTGAAGCGGTTGTGTAGAATCCGATTTAAAGCAGGCGAGCACTGCCTGTCAGCAGGTACAGATCCGTGCTTAATTGAAGAGGGCTTGGGCAAATGCAGATTATATGGACGAGATCTTCCAGCCCGTGATTGCATAGACAGCAGGTGTTGTCACTGGGCAACCTCTTCCAAGGTAGAAGGTTTGGGAAAATTGGCATTGAGCCTAGCTGATACTTTATGTATTTCTCTTTCAGCGTGATGTTAAATCCTGCACTCAAATATGATTGTGGTTTAGCTACGACATAGTCATTGAGTACAAGCCAGCCGTGAGCCCTTTTTACAATTGGGGCCTTATCTTCTACGATTGACAGTGCTTTGATCAATTTAGGATCCACTTTCTTAAAACTGGTATGTGTCGCCGATGATTCCCATTCAATTTCCAGCCCTAGCTGTTTTAGGAAGTCTCTGAGGTAAACTGCAGCAGGTGTTGTTCCTTTTTGTTTCAGTTCGGCCCAGAGGTGCCAGTTCAGTGTATTTTCCTCTGCTGTTCTGATTTTGTGCCATCATTTTATGTAGGCCCCACTTCTAGCCAGGGTCTGTTTCTGGAGTCCGAACTCTAAAGATCGCTCTGTATGTTCTGGTAGTTATTCTTTCCACAGTAATTGCGTCTCTTCCTCGCATTGCCTCACTCCCATATTTTATTGTAGGGATGAGCTTGGTTTGAATGACCTTTGAGTAGGGGTGTCAGTGTAGGCCCACAGAGTGATTTTTTTAGGTACTTCATGGCAAAGTTCATGGTGTTTGCTTTTTGTCGTAGTGCTTCCTTCTGAGGGGTGAAAGAGCCTTTCTTGAAAAGCAGAACTCCTAAACATATATATTCCTTTGCCATTTCTAGTAATTGTATATGCAGGAGCCATTGGAATGTTTTCTTCTTTAAAAAGTTCATTGCCATTGTTTTTGTCTTCCCTAAGTTTATTCTCAGTGTATTTTCTTGAGAGTATTCTTGTGTTACGTTTAATAGATGTTGTAGACCGATTGGTGTTCGGCTTACTCACCCTAGGTCATCAGCGTATAAGATGTTGGAAATAGTTGTCTTGCTAAGCTTTGGGGAGTGCGAGTTGCATTTGTCCAGGTTTGCAGACAGGTCTGCCATAAAGAGGTTGAATAGCACCCTTAATTCAGACATTTGGTGGTTGGGATTCGCCTTGATAGACGTGTCCCTGTCCCTAATTTTACTTTCAGCCATGTGTCTGTGTGTAGTAGTTCAAGTTGTTTGAGGAGTTCTGGTGGAATACAAAATTTTTTCGGCTTCCGCCATGGTTTTGCTCGATCAATATGGTCAAAGGGGGAGCTGTAGTTGATAAAACACACAAATAAAGGTTGCCTAGTTTGTTTTGCGTCAACAATCAGTAGGGTTAGGGCCATAATGTTGGTGATTGCTCCCATGTTTTTGCAAAAGCCAGTCTGGTTTAGTGGGATGATGAATGCGGAGGAGGCCCAAAGTTTCAATTCTTCCAGGATGAGTCCTGCATAGTATCAGGTCATTGTCGATCAGGGGGACAAGAGATAGTTTTTCACGTCGCCCTTTGTCGCCCTGCATATGAATTGGTGAAATTATTGAGCCTTTCCATGACTCTTTGATTGATCCTCTAGCAATAGTCTGATTGAATACTGGTTCTGGAATTTTGGACCAGTACTGAGGATTTTGCTTGTAAAGAATTGGAGGAATCCCGTTCGGACCGGGGGCCCCTTCTCGCCTTCATTTGCCAATGTGCGTCTTTATCTGTATTGTAGTTACTTTGCATGATTCCTCAAGTGAGTTATGTTGGTCTTTGTTTTCAGGTGTTACTTTACCTGCCTCTGTGTCGTTTTCGCTGTTTCTTGGTTCTGTTTGTATTTTGTCGCCCGGCATAGGTCGAATCTCTGACCCGTGTTCATTTCTCTCTATAGTGACCAGTTTACCAAATAGTAATAAGTCAGCACCCATGTAAGTATTCCCTGAATCGATGCATATGTACTACTTTTTGGAATTCACATACATTGGCAGTAGTAGGCTTGGAAAGCAGCAGTTGTCTCAGGTTCCAAGCAGAGTACTGGCAATTAAACACCCAAAGGGTAATACGACCAATGCTTGCAAATAGTCTAACCACTGGCAATCACTCGGGGTAGCATTCTAAATCATTGTTTTCCCCCCAACTGTGGCACTCTTGACAGAGGGCCTGAAATTGGGTTTGGTGGATAGAGTGAAGGTAAATACACTGGTGGAGTACTTTACACCAGGCACCTGCTTCTACTCCACCCAAAAAATTTCGAGATGTCCCCTGTTCCCAAGGACATCTCCTTGCACTGGTAGGAACTGCCATCATGGTGGTTCCTGTCAGTGTTGGAAATGTTTGACGGACAGCTCCGTCAAACATGATGACGTTTTGTATTTTTCAAAAACAAACTCCTACAACTGGAGTATGTTTTTGAAATATAATAAACTAATGACTGTCAAACCATGGGAATTATCTCCCATGGTGTGGGGGTCATTTTTCCTTTTTTTACGGTCCCTCTGGCAGTAACTAACATTTAAAAAAATAAAAAAAGCCATCCATCTTTCCACTAAATAGGGCATGTTAGAAATAGGGTCTTCTGGTTGGCTAAAGTATGTACCCAAGCCAGGCAGAACCCACCACTCTAGTCAGGGAAAGCTAGAGACATACTAAAGAAAGGCCTGGGTGTAGCGCGTGGAGTTTCACTCTACAGAATTCCACGGAGTTACTGAAAAACTAAGCAAGATTCTGTTGTGGGGGAGGAGCCAAGATGGCGACCGGGACGGCAGCGTAGACTCCCGGCTCCGTGAACCTCCGCATCCCGCACGAATATCCTGCCTGAGATCCTCAACCTGTGCTACGTGGTCTCGTTTCTGAAGGAGAGGGGCTCCCGACTGTGTGACTCCGAGGTTTCTAGCAGTGCTATCGCCGGAGAAAACTGCATCTGAACCTTGCGGCCTGTGCGACCCTGGAGCCGGGACATCGAGTGGACGCCGTGGCCGGGTGGCAGTGCGACAACAGCGGCTGGTGGTGACTGGGTGGAGTCGGCCCACCGGAGCGGTGCCAAACTCGGCCTGCACCTCGGCGTGGTCATTTCTACTGCCCAGTGTAGCTGACCGAGTGCATAACCGGGGGCGCAAATCTTGGATCCTCCGGTGGCTGCCCCTGCCTCGATGGTGAGCTGCCCGGCCGCCGTCCGTATCCTGCCCCGATCATTGCGGGCCGCCCCCGGATTTCTACGGGAGCTGGTCCGTGGTGGGGACGACTGTTGCCCGTGACCACAGATAGTTTTTTGCCTGCCCCCGGAACCCGGTCACCCGCGACGTGGACATCGCGACGCTTGTCCCGGGGTCCCGGCCCCGGTGAGGGTCGGGCATACTTGGCGGCCATCTTGGGTCGATGAAGCCTACCATCCTGTCCGCTGGGCCGCAGCGGGCCTGTGAGCGTACGATTTTTGAGAGTGTGGCGGCGAGATCACAAAGAGCTGAGCTAGGGTACGGCGACCTCCTCGAGGCTATTGGTGCTCTTCACTCCTCCTTGGTTCATGGTTTCGTGATCTTGGGGAGTAAGCTTGATGGTGTGGCGTCGGAGTTGGGGCAGTGGCGGCCCGCCTGTCCGCACGAACACAGAGTCTACCCACACTGCGCGCAGGAGGACGCTGTGGCGGCCACCCCTGAGGTTAGTGTACGACTGGACGCCCCGGCCAGTATGCTACAGTGTGTTCGACCTTCTGAGGGCCTGATCTTTCCCGGAGTCGTCGGACCTGAGTGGGATTTGGTGGCCTCATCCCGTGCATGCCCTCCTGCGACCCAGAGACAACTCCAGCACCTAATGTCTGCTTTGGCTGCTTCTGCCTTCCTGAACCTTGCGTGCAGAGCAGATCCTAAGGCAGCCCGGGGAAGCCTGTTTCCTCAAGCGGCGGACTGTGTTGATGCTCAGAGACTTCCACCCCACCTGTGTGCGCCGCTTCTCTGTTGTTATTGGACATTCCTCTGCCTAGGAACATTGGGTATGGTGCTGGGTCGAGGGGTCGGCATGGGCAGAATTCCAAAGAGTGGTCAGGGATGAGGCTAGCCCCTCGGGGGTGGTCGCCTAGTGGACGGGCGGGCATGGGGTGGTGTGCTCTCCTGACATGGCTACTGGCACAATAGGTGCATAATGCTCCCCATCGAGGTTAGAAAAGATTGTTTTTGTACTGTTCCTTGTTCACTTCAGGGGAACCTTACCGTGCGGGAGGGAGAAGCCGGGGGTCTGTTATGAAGGCCCTCCTCCAGTTTATAAATACTTTCTCTACCCCCCGTCCGGTGGGGGTCCTTTCCTACTTCTTTTTCCCTATTCTCCTACATTTCGGGTCTGGTTCCAGGGCGACAGGCACACTGCTGGGGGGGGGGGCCGTACTCATCTGCAGAGGTGCAGGGTGGGGGGTTGGGGGAGGGGATTCTGTATTCTTTCATCTTTTTTTCCATGGCCTCCTTTTTCTTCTCTGATTCTTTTTGTTTTCTTTTCTGGGATCAGCGTGATACACCTCCTTTTGCTATGCCTCGTTGCCGTTCCATGTGTTCACAACTTCCGGGGTGTTTTTGGGGAGTTCTGGCGGGTGATTGCGGGCGCAACTGTATACTATGTGTTTCCCCATCCTGATGTTCTTGTGTTTGCGCCATTGACCGAATAGATTGCTGTAAATCGCTAACGTTCATTACTCCGCATATCCGTGATCGTTGTTTTTTTAAAATTGCTTGTCACCTGATCCTTCTGCCTCGTTTCATCATAAAATGAAAACCTCTTTCTCCTGGTGCCCTACTTACGCTGTTCACAGTATTAGCAGTACGATTTTGCTCCCCGAAGTGCTGCCTGTGTTTATACTTGTTGTTACTGCTCTGATTGCTTACCGGCCGGCCCCGGGGGGTTGTAGGCCCATACTTGTTCTTCCTGAACTGTCAATAAAGGTTTTCAAAAAAAAAAAAAAAAAAAAAAAAAAAAGATTCTGTTGTGTTCCAGGGCGTGGCCTGGTGCCAATGGAGTGAGCAGTAAGGCTTGTGAGCTCCAGTAAGCCAGACACCATCGACTGCCATCCTGAAGCCCCAAATGGACATGAAGCTCTGCAGCACACCCCCGCAGCTGTGAGACGGGTGAGAGGTGCCCCACAGGCGAGGTGAGCCTGCTCAGCAGCCCATGAACAAGAAAGTTGAGAACTAAGAGTGTGACCGAGCACTCAGAAAAGATGGTGGCGCTCAGCGTACGGTGAGGTAACCGGGACGAGCATCGGCCCTCTGAGTAAATTTGACGGAGACAGAGGGGGCCTGGAGTACCCCTCCCGTGCCGAGCTGAGTGATCAGCCTGGAGACCCCCTGGGGCTGAGAGCGAAGGAACTGGACGCGGCGAGTGAGGCTGGGATTAGCAGTAAAATGGCAGCGCTCATCGAGTACAGCGGACGCTAGAACCAGGTCTGCTCTATCACGCGACCCGGCACGGGACCTGGAGTGCCTCCCCCCGCTCCCTGTGCAGAGCTAAGTGCTGGGCACGGAGGCCCCTCGAAGTAAGCCTTGTGAGGAGGAAAGCGGGGAGGAGTCTGGGGCTCGGGGCCTAATGTGGCAGACCTGGGGGCTACGTTGGGCAAGCACCAGAGCAGCGGAGATGCCTGAATGCCTCCTGGGGAGCTGAGCAGCGCGAACGCAGCCGGGAAAGCGGTAGCGAGGTGGCGAAGCATATTGGGCAAGGCGAGAGCTGGAGCAAGTGCCGGATTGCCTGCGCGCATCTGTTGGAGGCGGAGAGAGGCCTGGAGTACCTTCCCCTCGCTCCCCTGCACAAGTTTTGAGTGCAGGGCCCAGAGGCCCCTCTAAGTGCATTTGGGGAAGTGAGGCAGCGAGAAGATCATGACCCCGCGAGGCCCCACGCAACGAGCCTGGCAGCGGGATTGGTCAGGCGTAGGAGAGGCAGAGACAATTGACGGCCCCTGGGTGACTGCTGCCAAGGCCCTGTGGAGAGCAAAGTTTATAACAAGGTTTAGAACAAAATTCATAGCAGCGTTGCAGCGACCAGCAGAGACAGCGGCCAGCGGAGAAAGAGACTGATATTGTGAGGGCGGGAGGTGGAGAGGCCCCCCCCCCCCCTCCCCCGAGTTCCTCGGTGGAATGCAGTGAGCTCGGGCCTGAGGTTCTAGACGAGCGCCCACAGCAGGACGCACCAGTGCGGAGCCATGGCGAAAGTGACTGAGGTGGCAGGCCAGGGGCCAGCGAGGAAAAGGCCTTCACACCCTGCAAGCCGAGAGGCCCTGGGGACCCCCTAGGGAGAGGAAGTCTGAGTGAAGGAGCCTGAAGAGGCCTGAAATGTTGCTGAGTTTGGAAAGCGGGCCCTAGAGCTACCATCACAGGGGCCTAATTCGCAGAGCGACAGGGAGTTCACCCCAGCACGCATAGCCCAGGGAAGCGCCTTGGGAGAATGCGGATTTGCCAACCTGAGGACGAGGCATCTGTGTCAAGCTGAAGCAGAGAAGGAGTGGTGCATTGGGTCAGGGAGTGGCGAGATCCAGAGTCCCCATGCAGGCCTAGAGAGGGGTGAAACTAGACCCGTATTGCGCATGTGGGTGCGCTGAAGGGGACGGCGGGACATCAGCGGGAAGCTAACAGAGAGATGGACGGGCCCGCCCTGAGTCTGAGTGGAAGGAAGCGCTGGGCTAAAGAGCGCCTGCTGGAACAGACAAACTCACGGACGGTGGAAGTAGCCTGAAGCGTCCCATGAATACGCGCAGCGCCAAGAGCGTTGTAGAGAGAGACAATGCCATGGGCAAGCCCCTCAAAAAGAAAGACAGGGAAGAGACCCTGACAGGTAAATCCTCAGATGAGAAAGAGAGGGCCTCGACACAGAAAGAACACACTGGAGACCCCACACTGCTGGACATACTGCAGGCTATTACCTCCTCCAGTGATTGACTGGAAGGTAAAATTGACTCATTGAGCCTTGCCATGGGATTACTTCGAGAAGACCATAAAAAGCTTGCGGACCGGGTCAAGACAAATGAGGGGGAACTAGCGGAAGCATTGCTGACTCTAGCTGTAATGAAGCAACGAATGACAGCACTGGAAACTAAAGTGCGCGTCCTGGAGGGCAGGGCAGAAGATGCCAAAAACAGGTCACCCAGAAGCAACCTGAGAATCATAGGCCTGTCTGAGAAAATTGAAGGCCGCAGCATGACAGACCACCTGGAAAATTAGCTCCGAGAAGAAGTAGCCCCGGACAGCTTATCGAATTTCTTTGCCCTAGAAAGGGCACACCTCGTCCCTGCAAAGCTGCCTCTGCCAGGAGTACCGCCGCGGGTGGTGATAGCGGAGCTCCTTCACTACAAGAACAGAGATCATATCCTTACCCAGGCACGCCTCAGAGGAGACAAACAAGTAAATAATTCCATGGTGCGCATTTTCCCAGATTTCTCCCAAGAAGTGCAAAGGCAGAGGGGATCCTACCGCGACGTGAAGCAGAGGCTGCAGCAACTGAATTACAAATACGTGACGCAGTATCCGGCCATGCTGAGAGTCACCTCAGACAAGGGTATGGAGTTCTTCAGAACCCCCTGGAGGTTTCGGACTGGCTGGACTGACACGGAGGGGGAGAGCTGCTAGGGGACCCTGAGAAGAGAAGATGTTGGGAAAACCGCTCCAGGAGCCAGTGGGCCGGGACAGAGACTCTGGCACCTACGCAGGAGGAGGCGCAGCTTGAGCGACAGAGCGTGATGCAAGTTGTAGCACTGATTAGCGGCACAGCAAGGAGCTGGGTGCCCCCAAAGGGCTAAGAGACTGCAGCAGAATCCGGTTCAGAGCATGGGTCCAGCGACTCTGAGGCACAGAGTGTGATACTCCCAGACGTCACCCCGCGGATGATATTGTTTTATGGATAAGAGCGGTGGACTGCGATTACCAGGCTTGGAATTCTACAAGGCGCTCTTGCCTTGGCAATAAGGTACTAGGGGTGGATAAGGGGGAATGCTGAGGGGAAAACCTCTAACATTTCGGAGGGGGATGGCGGCCGCGGAGACTGGGTAGCAACAAGAGAGTGGACTTCCCCTGTGATTGACTGATTGAACTGCAAGCAGTCACTTGTGGACATTTCAAACTAGTTTGGATGGGGGTTTTTTCCTGCTTGTCTTGGGGAGTGGGAGTTGGGGAAAATGTTTAATGTGGATTTTGGGGGGACACCTTGAGTTGCAGCGCACAAGAAATCACACGGGTTCGAGTGGGGGGCACGCACAGAGGGCGCAACCTTACCAGACAGGCGAGCAGGGCACAGTAATACCCGATAATGGCTGACAAACAGCAATACAAGTGTATGACCTGGAATATTAAGGGCATGCATACAATGTCAAAACGCCACAAGGTCCTCTCATACGTTAGGAGGCGGGGAGCTCAGATAGTTCTTCTACAAGAAACGCACCTAACACAAAAGGAAGGACAGGCACTACAAAGACAGTGGAGCGGGCAGCTCTTTTACACCACTTATTCGGTCTATGGGTGCACTAATTTGGATTCAAGCGGGAGTCTCATTTCAATGCACGAGCTACATGGTAGATCCGGAGGGTTGATATGTAGCCATAAAGGGGCGACTAGAGGGTTGAGAGATTAGTATAATCAGTATCTACACCCCTAATATGGAGCAGCTGGCCTTCTTTGCGATGTTGAGTCACAGGTTAGCGCAATATTTCACAGGTACTGTTATAGTGGGAGGCGACTTTAACAGTGTAGGTGACATCCTTCTGGATAGATCCCACCCCCCATTACGAAACTCTCAAGCGGCGCGCGCCTCTCATGCATTCACTACATGGAGACAGAGCTGGGGCCTGATAGACTCATGGAGAACCCTATACCCACAGGGAAGGGACTACTCCTTCTTCTCAGTGGTCCATGAGGTGCATGCAAGACTAGATGCCTTCTTATGCTCAGTAGATGCTCAGCGTCATGTTACTGCTGCGGAATACCTTGCGCGAACAATCTCGTTTCATAACGCACTAGTTCTGTCCCCAAAGTGGGCGCACCCGGAAACGGCGATTCCTACATGGAGACTTCTCCCAGACACCCTGGAAGACCAGGTCTTTCGGAAAGAGATTAGGGGCGAAATAGCGCACTATTTTGAACTAATGCGGGAACGGCCACATCACTGAACGCGGAGTGGGACGCTTTCAAAGGGGTCCTGAGGGGCCAATGCATTACACGTCCCACGGGAGTAAGGCGCGTCATCAAGAGAGATGTAGAGGGCATAGGCAGCCCTTAGAGCGTTAGAATGCAGAAGGCCAGAGCACCCGGAGCTTCATCAGCCACTCTTAGACGCCAAGGAAGAAGTGGCAAAGCAGGCGGAGAGGCTTAGAAGCTTCGATTACAAGAAATACTTAGAGCGTACTCATGCTGAGAGGGACAAGTTAGGGTCGCTTCTTGCATGGCTAACGAACCGGGTGAATAGAGGTCCCCCCCGGTGGAGATAGAGGATGAGTGGGCGGTTAGACACTACAAACAAGAAAAGATCGATGAAGTCTTTGCCCGCTACTATGCCAAACTCTACAGAAAGACGCGAGAAGGCGAGTCTACGGACGTAAAGGGAATACCTGGCTGACGAGCCTGAGCCCAGAAGAGGCGTAAGAGATGGAAGAAGACATCACGCAGCGGGAGGTGTGGGTTGCCATTAAGGGTATGGCGCGAAACAAGACCACGGGCACAGACGGTCTACCGGCCAAATTTTATGCAATATACGCGGAGTTGCCCGAAAATGCCAGAGAAGCCCTTATTGTCCCAGTACCCAAGCCAGGGAAGGAACCACATGACTACCCAGCTTAAAGGCCACTATCCATGTTAAACATAGATTATAAAATCCTGAGTAAAATTTGTGCGACACACTTGCCCCCCCCCCCCCCCCCCCCCCATTTCCAACCTGGTCCACTCGGATCAGGCGGGGTTTATCCCGTGGCGGAATACGGCAATAAATATTAGACGACTCCTGGCTGCGATGGGCTCTGCAGGGTCCGACTAGCGGAAAGAGGCAGTGTTTGCGGTGGATATAGAGAAGGCCTTTGACAGCCTGGAGTGGTCGTACCTCTATGAAGTCCTGGCCAAGATGGGCCTGGGGGAGGGATTTCTGGCATGGGTGTGGCTGTTGTACGCATCTCCTACGGCCCGAGTGCGCACTGGGAGGACTATTTCAGCTAGACAGAGGGTGGAGAGAAGTACGAGGCAAGGATGTCCCCTCTCCCCGCTCCTGTTTGCACTGGCTATGGAACCGCTGGCGAGCAGGGCCAGGAGCGGGCGGGACTACTACTATTCTTGCTATTCTTACGCAACATGATGGACAAGCTGCGAGGAGCGCGTGACATGCTGGCCCGATTCGGCACGATGTCTGGCCTTAAAGTCAATTGGAAAAATTCCAGCTTATACCCAATGGCGTCGGATACCCACCGCCGCTTGATGTTGAACACCTGAAGTGGCAACCTAGCTGACGACAGTACCTCGCTGTCGGTATCTGGGAGAGTAGCCGTCCTGAAGATGGTAACGTTGCCGGGCCTACTATGCTACTTTGGAACTCTCCCGGTGTGGATCCTGCGAGCGATGTTCAAAATCTTGACTCAATGATCACGTCATTCCTTTGGGGCGCAAGATGAAAAAGAGTGGCGTTGGTCTCACTGCGACGCCCCACAGCACAGGGCGGGTTAGCGGTGCCTTATTTCGAGAGTTACTACTTAGCTGCACAACTATATTGGCTGATGCAATGGCTGGCAGCGGATCATAACCTGGAAAGGGAACAATGCCCAGTTTCACCAGACACTGCAACTCTGGTGAAAATCCTGCTGCGAATGCGTCAGAATACATCCGAAGACACGACCAAAACTAGAGTGGTGGTGTGCTGCTGGGCTAGATACTTAAGGAAAGCGGGCCCTGCGACTCCCTACTCCCCTGACATACCTATTACAATGCTGCGCTATTTTCCACAGGGTAAGCACTGGACAGGGCTGGAGGACTGGGTTGAGGCAGGACTAAGGGTGATGGGGGACCTGTACCAAGATTCCACACTACTTTCATTTGAAGAATTGCGATTCTCCTATTAACATGACCAGAGAATCTGGATTTCATTAAAGACACGGAGGCTAACATTATGCTTAACACTTTTAATGCGTCACCAAGCAGCCGCATACATCACAAAGAAAGTGTTCCAAATAGAACGTTAACAATAATAAAAGGCATGAGCCCACAGCATTCAGCCTCTTTTAAATTGCGAAAAAACTGGATAAGTTCATTAAAATCCTTTGAACTTTAAGGAATGAAGAGATGAAGTAACATCTTGATAAAACGTAGAACATCATCGAAGGCAGGATACCGAAGATGAAGAAGGAAAAAAAGCTTGAGTCCAAAATTCGTTAGAGAACATCTGCAAAAGAGAGAGTAAAATTGTAAAAATTGATAAAATTAAGGACTAGGGTAAGAGCAATCAAAGAGATTAGTGCAAGTATAACAAGAGCAAAAGACTGATGTCAAACCAGCAATGTATTTAATAGCATGAAATAGATGTCAAGTCAACAATGTCTTTAAAATTTGAATAATAAACATTAGATACATTTCTATAGAAGCATAAAAACCTCTAGTGGGAAAGAGGATGGAGGGATAATGTTAGCCTCTGTGTCTTTAATGAAATCCAGATTTTCTGGTCATGCTAATAGGAGAATTGCAATTTCATTACAAGACCGGAGGCTACCATTATGCTTGTTGGTAGCTTTGTAATACTACGTCCGACACATGCGGAATAGGTTTGCAATAATGATGAGCAAAAGTTCGAGCATTAGACCAATCAGCAGCCTTGAGGATATCGTCCAACTTACCTCCGGACCAGAAAGACTTACTGGCCATAGCACCTCTGATAGAGTGTGGTTTGAAGATATTAAGATCGACACCTGCTAGGTTCATCACAATTTTAACCCATCTAGAGATAGAACTGGAAGAGACAGGTTAGTGGGGTTTAACAAAGGAGATGAGTAACTGCGTCGCAGTAGGAGGCCGAAGAGAATTCATTCTAGAATCGTATTCTTTCATACAGTCAACCACACAGAGTTTAGGGTAGGCATCAAAACGAGGATAAAAGATTGAATTGGACATGGTCTTGGTTCTTTTGAAGAGATCAAAGTTTACTCCAAACATGTTATAATATCTATTAGATATTTCAAGAGCTTTGACATTGGAGACTCTACGACAGGAAATTAGGCAAAGTAAGGTAGCGAGTTTAATGGACTGCTTTTTATTGCTTAGGAGCGTGTTAATAGGCCAGTTCGAAAAAAGGTCAAGGATTAGATTCACATCCCAGAGGGATTGATATCTGGGTCTAGGAGATCTTCTGAGTCTGATGCTTTTGAGAACTCTGCAGATAATTGCGTTTTTACCAATTGTCTTACCGTTGACGAGGGAATGACCAGCGGAGATGGCAGATCTATAACAATTGATAGATCTATAACTAAGGCCTCTTTCGAATTGTTCCACCAGAAAATTGATTATGTCAACGATAGGTGCTTGAACGGAATCCAGATTCCTTTCCAAGCACCAACGAACCCAAGATTTCCAAATGTTGTTGTATCGGTAGTGTGTGCCGGCGGCCCAAGATTCCCTGAGGAGAGTTGAAGCTGTTGACGAAAGTCCTGAGAGATCATTGGATCTCCTGACACTCTCCAGGCAAGAAGGTTCAGTTTCCCTGATTGAACCATAGGGTGAAGATGACCGTCTATGTCTGTAAGAAGGTCCACAAGGAAGGGGATTAGGAATGGGAGGTCGTAGCTCATCTCTAGGGCAGTTGGGAACCAGGCTTGAGAGGGCCAGAAGGGAGTGATTAACATGATTGAGCATCGATGGAGTCTGACTTTCTGAAGGACTCTTTGAATCATGGAAAAGGGGGGAAAGGCATAGCTGTTTCTGCCTTGCCAAGGTTGTAGGAAGGCATTCACTGCCAGAGCACCCGGGTCTGGCATCCAACTGTAATAATTCTCGATTTGGAAGGTTAGTCTGCTGGCGAAGAGATCTAATTCCAGAGGACCCCAGAAGTTGTTGAGGGAATTGAAGACGGAAACATTTAGTTTCCAGTCGCTGAAGTCTAGGAGGAATCTGGAGATCCAGTCTGCGGTTACATTGGATTTGCCTGGGAGGTATTCGGCTCTTAGGGAGATTTTGTGTTCCAAGCAGAACATCCAAAGTTTCTTGGCAAGATTGGAGAGGTCGGCAGATTTGGTTCCACCTAGCCGATTTATGTAGGCGACGGCGGAGATATTGTCTATTTTTAGGATGATGGACCTGCCCTGAATGAATTGTTTGAAACTCATCAAGGCGTAGAGACCTGCTGTCAATTCCAGGAAATTTATATGATGTGAGGATTCTTCTAGAGACCAAATTCCACCAGTGTTCTGGCCTTGGAAGCAGGCTCCCCAGCCATGAAGGCTGGCATCTGATTCTAAAACGAATTCTGGAGTTGAACCAAAAATTGCTTTCCCATTCCATGCTTCTAGGTTGTCTAACCACCAGATCAATTCTACCTTGGCTTCTTGGTCTAGTGAGATAAGGTCTCCGTACCAGAGGCCCGATTGAAGGGCTCTTGCTTTCACTCTCTGAAGTGCATGATAATTTAGGGGGCCTGGAAAGATGGCTTGTATCGAAGAGGAAAGGAGACCTTGTAATCTGGCTAGTTCCCTTAGGGGAAATTTTTGAAGTTTCAAGATGTGTCTTATTTCTTTCTTTATTTTTGATATTTTCTTTGGAGGAAGGAGTAACAGACATTTTGTGGTATCTACGGAAAAACCAAGGAATTCTAAATTTTTGGAAGGAGAAATGATTGACTTTTCTCTGTTTATGATGAACCCCAGGTTTTCTAAAAGGTCCATCACAGTCTTCAGGTCTTGAAGGATTTGACAGTGGCCCTGAGAGAGGATGAGAATATCGTCTAGGTAAACTATCATACGGATACCTTTTTCTCTTAAGGACGAAGCGATTGATCTCATTACCTTGGTGAAACACCAGGGGGCTGAAGAGAGACCGAAGGGAAGTGCTTTGAATTGGAAGAGGTGGTTTTTCCATAGGAATTGAAGGAAGGGTTGGTGAACCTTGGCCATGGGGATAGTAAAGTAGGCGTCCTTTAGGTCTAGTTTTACACGCCAGTCTTCCTCTAGAAGTAGGTCCCTCAGGAGGTGAATTCCTTCCATTTTGAAATGTCTGTAAACAAGGAATTTGTTGAGGTTTCTTAGATTTATGACGGGTCTCCAACCTTTGTCTTTCTTTTTGATGAGGAATAGGGTGCTTATAAATTTTAGCATCTCTAGGGGGACTTCTACTATTGCGCCCTTCTGAAACATGGAGGAGATCTCCTCCTCCATAATCTTTTCCTGATCTAGCGTAAGAGACATTTCTTTTGGGAAAGAAGATTGGTAAGGAGTTTGGGTAAAGTCTATCATGAATCCCCTCACGGTATTTAAAACCCATGGGTCTTGGGTTATTAATTTCCAGTTGTTGAAAAAGAGTTTGAGTCTCCCACCTACTTTGGGGGGTAGGGGAAGAGGAGGGGAGGAAGGGATTGTACTCACTTTGGGTGTTGTTGTCGATAGCTGCTCCGCGGGATCTAAAGTTTCTGGAGCGAAATCCTCTTCCTCTTTGCGGAAAGAATTGGGGAGTGTTCGAGGGAGTGAATCCCCTTCCGCCATATCCTCTTCCTCTAGGATAGGGCCTTCTGTTGAATCGGCCGGAAGACTGGCCCCGACTACCGGCCCTGCCGAAAAGGTTATTTGAGTTAAAAACTCTCTTCATGTTTTGGTGGGCTTTATCTAGTGCTGTGAAGGTAGAGACATATTTTCCCAGAGTCTTAATCAGGTCTTCGCCGAAGAGCAAGCCTTTAGGGTTGATGGAGGGTTCTTTGTCTGCTAGGTCGCTGAGCTTTGGGCTAATTTTGGTGAGGACTACTCTTCTCCTCTCTGAATTTAGGCTGGCATTAGCGTTGCCTAACAAAACGAGGGCTCTCTGACTAAGACCTCTAATGAGTTCTGTGTTAAGGGGAGTGCCATTAATGTGGCTTTCTTCCGTGATATCGATGATTCTTGCAAGTGGGCCCAGGATGTCAAGGACCCTATCTTGGCAGCCTTTTAGGGATCTCTCCATACCCTTTCTAGGGTCTCTTCTGAGTTTGAAGAGGTACTTGATGAGTTCTGGGTCAAGATTTGGGGTCTGGCAAGCTTTATCTCCAATGGAGGGTCGAGAACATTCGGCTCTTAGTAGGTTCCGAGCATCCCTGTCAAGGGGGTTTCTTAGCCATTTGTTTATGAATTTACTCACGTGATTGTGAGGAATCCATTCTGAGCTCCTGGGATGTTTAATGTTAAGAGGAGAGAACATCTCTTGACCTAGGGGGTCTAAGATGGTATCTTTAGAGGAGTGAATGAGGTCATCATCTAGAGAGCTGAACTCAAGATCGTCTTGGTCTAGGTCTAGGACATATTCGTCGGGTGAATCGGAGGCATCATCAAAATAGAGATCATCATCATTATTAACGAGGTTATCGTTTTGAGCACTTGGATATTTTGTGCCGCAGGGGACACCTTGATATTTTGTGCCGCTGAGGACACCTTTATGTATTGTGCCGCTGGGGACACCTTTATATGTTGTGCCGCTAGGGACACCCAGGGAAAAGGAGGTGTGATGACCTCCCGTAAAAGTAGAGGTACTAGGACCCCCAGTGCTCTTTGGGAAAAATTCTATGTTTCTACATTTTTTGGCTCTTTTTCCCCTTGTATGAGTGAGATCTTCGTTAGGGAGAGTATGTTGGTCTAGGGAGTTGATATCCTCATCAGATAGGAAGGATCTTTTAGATGTAATTACTTTAGACAAGATCTCCAACATACAGGATCTCATTTCCTCGTGAATGATGTCTTTAAAGGCCTCATTGTTTAAATTGGGGGTAGGTGCGCTAGCCTCTGCTTCGTCTGAGTCGAAATCAGACATGATAGGTGAGAGTAGGGGCGAAAAAGGTGAGTAGAGTATTCTTTTTGTATTAATTATATATTTAAATATAACTTTTCTCTCTCTCCTCTTTTTTAATTTAAGTGTAATAAATAAATAAGTGTAATTAATAAATAATTGTATTTTGTATTATTATTTTTTGGATGTGGGGGGGGTTATCATTATAAATCGAATTAGAGAAGTTAAAATATTTCTCCTCTCCCCTTAAAACTTGTTTTAAGCAAGGCAAGAAAGAAAAAACTGTCCAGCTCATTAACCGTCTTCCTCCGGTGATCGTAATGCGCTCGAGCGCGATCACCGGAGGTTATTTATTTATTGGTTGCCATGGTGCCATGGTGCGTGTAAAGCTGCCTGAAGGGCAGGAGGAGGATTCGAGGAATGTTCCCTGGCATCGCGACGACGTTAGCGTCGCGTTGCCAAGGTTCATTCCTCTGATCTGGGAGCGTCGAAGAGAAACGAGGAAACTTGACAAAAACACGCCGAACTTGTAGCGGAATGGCGGAAATTGAGGTCGGGTAGGGAGCACCGAGAATATAATTAATTAACGGATCGATGCGTGGTCATGATCCCACGTCCATAAATTGGAGGTGGGGAGACAGTAACAAAGGGAGAGCGGGAGGGGTGGGGGGGCAAGTCCCAAAAAAACGGAGCGGATGTGAGGGAGAGCGCCCAAAGGGTGCAGTGGTGGGGTATAAGGAAACAGTTAAGGGTTAAACTAGTACATAAGGATATAGCAAAGGAGAAATGTAGTAAAGTACAACAAATAGATTATAATACATCGAATAATTAACAAACAAATTATAAAATATCAATAAGATACAGTATAGATGCGAGTTAGATAAGGAATGTATAAGAGAACTTATCTGCCTGGAGCCGCATTTAAAAGAGGCTGAATGCTGTGGGCTCATGCCTTTTATTATTGTTAACGTTCTATTTGGAATACTTTCTTTGTGATGTATGCGGCTGCTTGGTGACGCATTAAACGTGTTAAGCATAAGGGTAGCCTCCGGTCTTGTAATGGAATTGCAAACTGCATATGATTTGCCCGGGGGTCACTTTCTGAAGCATGGGGCCCTTACACGAAGGATAAGAAAGTACTGGAACGTTGGGGATGTGGAACCACGGGCACTGGCACTGGCGGGATGTAGATACGTCGCCCTGTCAGCAGGAAGAATTAAGACGGTGTCCTGCCTGTATAAGGCAATGCGGGGGTATATGCAAAAGCCGTTAGAGCGCTTGCAATTACAGTGGGAAGAAGACTTGAGTAAACAGATACCAGAGGGAGAGTGGGATCAAATCCTAGAGGGCACCCCGAAAGCATCTAGAAATGCGAGATTTAAATTCATTAACTATTATGTCCTACATAGAGTGTATCTAACGCTGGCCCGAATTAGGAGACATTTTGTACTTACATAGCACCCTGCCCTTAGGGCTGCCTAGGGCCTACCTCAAGGGTGACTTATATGTGATAAAAGGGGTGGTTAAGGCTTGGCAAGTAGTTTTAAAGGCCAAATTGAAGTGGCAGTAGACTCCACACACAGGCCCTGCAATGGCAGGCTTGATACTGGTTTGGAAGGCTACTTCTGTGGGCAGGGGTGTAGCTTTGTCAGTATGATTGTGGGGAGTGAGCTTCAGATTTCCCAATAATCACGCTGGGGCATCTTGTTAAAACACATTATATGAGAAGCAGGACCTGATGGGGCTTAAGGGGCAGGGGAAAGAGAGAGGAGTGCGGATTGTTGAGAGAACTTAAAACACTATGGGCCTCATGTAGGTAAATAAATTTTACCGGTTCTTAAATACCGAGCCGTACCGAATCGGTAAATTAGAATCGGTAAGTTATATGTAGGTAAAAATTCGGTAACAGTTACCGATTCGGTAACATTCGGTAATCACGAATCGGAATTCACCGAATCGGTAAATACCGAGGTGGTATTTACCGATTCGGTAAATACCGAGGTGTTATTTACCGAATCGGTAAATACCGAGGTGGTATTTACCGAATCGGAAAATACCGAATCGGTATGTACGGATTCGGTAAATCAAATCACATGACTTGACGAAACAGCTAATCCAGTGCAACGACAGCCCACCCAACCAGGAAGTGCCCACACCCAGGCAGGTGTACATAATTAGCCGAAGTGGCCACACCCAGGCAGGTGTACATAATTAGCCGACCCTGGAGAAGCTTGGAGTGCAGAGGAGAGGCAGGGAGCCGTTGCATGTGCGAGCGGGTAAACGAACAGCATGTCCAGCCAGAGAACACAGAAAGACGGAGGGGAAAGGAGGAGGAAGCTGAAATTTAGCCCCAAGGAACTCCAGGTGCTGGTGGAGGAGGTGGTGAAGCAGCACCAGAAGCTGTTTGGAAGGCAATCCCTGCAAGTGCCTGAGGCCGAAAAGCGCAACATATGGCTGGCCATCCAGGCGCAGGTCAATGCTGTGGGAGTGACCCACAGGGACATTGAGGTCCTCAAAAAGCGCTGGTATGACCTCCGGATTGTAACCAAGAGGAAGATGGGCGACATCCAGAAGGAGGCCAGCCAGACCGGAGGTGGAACCAACAGGGCGCCTGCCCTCACCGAACTGGAGGAGCTGGTGGCGGCCACAATCGAGCAAGAGAGCGTCGTGGGTCTTGGGGACGCCGACAGCTCTGCCAGAGCCGCAACACACCAAGGTAAGACGAAAGCACAGCAATGTAGCCCCCCCTACCCCTATCCCACATCCCCCATTGTGAAACGAGAATCACACTGCAGTCCACACGTGTCAGTGCAGACAGGCAATGCATTCCGGGAGATGTAGTCAGGGCAACACTAACCATGACGTAAATGTTACAGGGCAACAAGGCATGTCACGCACTCGAGGCACAAGGAGACAGGGGACATATTGGAATGTGAAATGATTTATTGTGACGCTTGCAATGCAGCCCTTCGGGGACACTGAGCCAATGTTGTATTTCTGTCCACAGATGTGACATCATGCAGGACAGGGCATGCTGCAGGAGAGACGGCACACCGGCCACATAAATCACCTCTAGCCAGCACCAGTTCAGACCAGGGAGCAGGCCCACTGGCAGCCGCACCACCAACACAGCCAACCTCGCCGCACACAGAGCCAGCATCACCTCACCGAGAGCCAGCATCACCACCACCAGAGCCAGCATCGCCACTCATGTTCGAATCACCGGCCACATCTCCGCTTGCAGGTGTGAGAATGAGGAGGCGTCCAGCAGCCAGGCTACGAGCCTTAGACACCTCGTCAGACGACAGCATGGGCCCAGAAGACCGCACCGGGCCCCAGGAAGGGAGCCATGCCACTGTGCCCCACACCTCACAGGCAGCACAGACGGAAGCAAGAGGGCGCCGCAGGTCGCGTGTCCAGAGTCCACCAGCACCCACTGACGGCCATGGTGTCTTCTTGGGGCTCGAGGGCCAAATGTTGAAGCAACAGCGCCTGCAATCAAAGGCAGTCATGTCAGTCCAGAGGCACATGCGGGTGATGAAGACAACATTAGTCAACATGGACACCAACATTAGCGGCATGGCTGCGGGCATTCGGGACATGTCCCAGTCAATCCAGCAGTTGTGCAGCAAATTAGATGCTGACATCGAAGCACGGCGCCGGGAACGCCAGAGAAGGGACACTACCAGCAGGGCACTCAACCGTCTGGCAACTGCGACTTCTCTACTGTGCCGGCGCTCTGTGACGATGCAGGAGGGCCTAACACAGTGCTGCAGCGACCTGTCTCGGGGGATGGTGCAGGTGACAAGTGCACTAGGGGTGCTATTGACTAGTCAGGCGTCGACAACTGCTGCAGGGGATGCTGCGGAGAGCATCGACACCAGCAGCAGCATCACACCCCCCGTCCCAGAAGCACGCAGGAGCAGCAGGCGGCTTGGGGTTGGCTCTAGTGAGGATGCACAGGCCGTGCAATCCACCACTGCAGCGCGTATGCGCAAACATTGATGTAGCCCTGCTTAGCCACTTCCCATTGGGTGACGTAACCCTGGACATACTCCTTGTATAGATGGTATATTGCCAGATTGGCCTGTTCATGTGTTCATGGCGTGGTGCCACATTAAAACTACGTCAGGACTTCTCACAACTCGCTGTGTCCCCTTACTTACTCAGAAATAGTTGCATGTGATATCTGCCCGTCTCTCTCTCCCATCGATTGCAGTTGGCACTCTAGCTGCGTTGCCCTCTGGCTGGCCTGACTCATCCTCGTTGTCCTCAAAATATGTCAGTTCCACATCTGTACCTTTTTTCGTGGCAAGGTTGTGCAGCATTGCACAAGTGGCAATAATCTTGCAGCAGGTGATGGGTTTGTACTGGCGTGCGCCTCCGCTCTTGTGCAGGCAGCGGAACCTGCTCTCCAGTAGTCCAAACGTGCGCTCCACCACATTGCGTGTTGTTTTGTGTGCCACGTTGTATCGTCTCTCACTCTGGGTTGCTGGGTGTAGGTAGGGAGTGAGGATGAATGACCGGCATGCATATGCACTGTCGCCTGGATGAGTAAAAGGGAACCATCAGTAACATGCCTCTATGCACTATGATTTGCAGGTTTCAAGGGGCGTCACTGTTACTTACCTAGCAGGTATCCCTCTCCGAATTCTCCGGCACTCAGTCGTGTGTAGATCCCACTATTCTGGAAGATGTAAGAGTCGTGGGTGCTCCCAGGAAACTTTGCAACAATATCTGTGATGATGTTCCCTGCATCACAGATCACCTGCACATTGATGGAGTGGGTGGACTTCCTGTTCCTGTAGATGTGCTCTGTATCAGCTGGTGGACAGATTGGGATGTGTGTACCATCAATACAGCCGATGACATGGGGGAACTGTGCCATGTGATAAAAGTCTGTTTTTGTTTTCTGCAGTGCAGCCTGTGTGTTTGGGAAGCTTATGTAGTGGTGCATTCTCTGCATCATGGCATCCAGGAACTTCCTGAAGAAACGTGACAGGCAACTCTGGGATACCCCACCCACCGCAGCTATCACCACCTGATAACTGCCGGATGCCAGCAGATGTAGGCTGCAGAGCACCTGCACATGTGGGGGTATGGCGTGCGCCCTTCTTATTGGATGGTCCAGGAGTGGCTGTAGGTCCCTGATTAAGTCCATGATGGTTTCGGGGTCTAGCCTGTACCTCTCATGTATCTCTGCATCAGTCAGCTGGAATAGTGTGATGCGCTGTCTGTAGATTTGTTCCTCCCGTCGCCACACCCTCAGTCCTGCTGCCTGTAGACGTAGGCGCCTTGCAATGACGTACATAGCGGCCATGTTGTCCACGCTGTAGCATTTTGGGATTGCTCATATGCATTGTTGATGGTTACCACCTGCTTTCAATCCGTGTTAATTACCGACTCTAATTTACCGATTTTCTTGGATTTCTTAATTACCGAGTGCTCCTACATGTCATTTTCATTTTTACCACTTCATATTTACCACTTCATATTTACCGATTCGTTAATTATGTATTCGGTAACTCTGAATCGGTATTTTGGAATTCGGTAAATATGAATCGGTATTTACCGCCTCATATTTACCGAAAATTGGTTTTGGGACTCCTACATCTCACTTGTCTGAATACCGGTCGGTAACGGCATATTTACCGAAAATCGGCCGTTACCGACCGGTATTTGGCTACCTACATGAGGCCCTAAATTTTTCAAAGTAATCATCATGTTTTAAGGCCTTCAACACATAGACAAGAGAGAGTGTTTTATTTTTGTCAGTGTGGGCGTGTAAAAACCCAGGTGAAATCAGACAGACACTTCACCTTACCCGACTGAAAGCACGTTTACCCAACTATTTACTACAGAATGATTTTTCTACATTTTCTATCTCTGGGTGTGATACAGGGAGCGCTTGGACTGCTGGGCGACACACAAAGGATACGCTTAATCCCTGGTTGTGATTCAGGGGCCTCACCGCTTGGACAACTGGGCGTGACACAGAAGATATGCATAGGCACTGGGTGCGATATAAAGCCAGCATCTCAATCTTACTTTTTAGTCTGAAGGGGTTTCCTCAGTATCACCGTGTAACAGAGGCGCCCTGGAGGCTTGTTGCAGGAGCCCAGGGGGTACCGCAAATCCTGGTTTGTCGGTCTTGACGTGGCGAGATACGCCTCCCTTCCGGGTCTGGATGTATGTGAGCTGGTGTCGGAAGCAAGAAAGGAGGACGGGAGTGGTTTCCAGAGGCGAGGAACGCCGGCATCAGAGGCAGAAGCACAACGGGAGAAGGCGGTAAAGGAGGAGAGTGAAGGCAACATCGGGGACGGAGGAGGTGCGGTTCTTGCGCAGCCGACCCCAGTTCCAGTTGTGGAGAAGAAGTGGAGTGGAGCAGAAAGTCTGAATACCCAGAGGGAAGAAGAGACGGGCAGGGCAGCCGTGGCTCTGTAATTGAGCCACTGCCTCAGGCAAGTAACAAGCGGCAGCTACGTGAGCGAGTTTGACTGACACTTACCTCATGGGCTTGTGAGGGTGTTGAAAGGGGACACTTTAGGAGTCCTGGGAACAGGATCTCTTTGAGGCGGTAGTCTTGTTTTTTTTGTTTTCAGTGTGTAACTTGGAAGTTTTTGTGGGCTTCAAGTCCCTGGATCTCTTGTTTTCTTCCCTCTCATGACTTAATTTCTTCTTCTGTAGGTAACACCCTTGAAAATCTTCCCTCACACGATAACAGTGTTGACTTGGGGAAGGACCTAACAATTCCCCTTTCTGCCTGGACATTAACAGCCTGTGCCTTTGTTTTCCCGAGGGTACTCAGCTCCGGAGAACAGAGGAACAAGGGTAAAATCAAGACGATCCCAACAGTGAAGAAACTGGAAGGACAAAGCGAAGGAGAAGACCTGAAGAGCCCATAGAAGAAGAACCTGGAGTACTTGGGACTGTTCATTCAGTGGATACCTCAAATAAAGTGTTGTATTGAGCAAATATTATACGGCCTGCTCTTTAGTCCTGTAACACACCGGTCACTTCAACACTGGTGGTGTCTGAAAGAAGTGAGAGGTGTTATTCGCTTGGCTCACTGGGTGTGACACAAAAGGTAGGCTAAGCCCCTGGGTGTGAAACAGGGTGCAATTCAAATGTTAGGGTAAAATTTGGACCTTGGAGAGTAGGGTGCAGCTTGTGCCTGGCCAAAGAGGTCCTGTAGTTGTCAAGGTGCTCCTTCTTCTCCGCGTAAATTGTTGCTATTTTTGTCCTTGAGCCGATACTGACAGACTATCTGGCTCATTTAGATTTGTGTACCGTGTAGAGCTTCCCCTGGTCATTGAACGGCATGCGCTAGGAGCAGGCTAAGGTTTTTTGGACAAAGTCATCATTTTTTCTACTGTCACTTTTTTACTTCTATTTCCATTGTGGTTTTCAATTGATTCAGTTTTTGATGTTGTGGTGCTGATAGAATAATGTAAACTGTGTTTTATGTTAAATGTCATGTCTTTAACAATGGAATTAACTTTGCCTGTTTCCAACCACTAGACACTGTGACTAAACAAATTGACTTATTCAAGAGCTGGTTTAAAAATGGATCGATAGCATCACAATTAGAGACCAAGATGTGAGGGGGATAGAGGTCATTTGTAGACCCAGATCTTAGAGCAAGAGCAGAATCCTATAGCGAGATGGGGAAACATCATGCTTTAGTTGTCCCTCAAAAGGCAACAGAATCTCCCGCTGAGCTAAAGGGCCATGAGTACTCAGTGGAACCTCATTCGCCAGGAGAAGGGAGTCCACAATGGTTTTAATTTTAATATAAAAAAAAAGTCAGAGTTGAGAGCAGAGTTTAGGCGAAGGTGTTAAGGGCTGAAGCAGGGCGTCTGGTTGGGTGAATTTCTTTACAATTTTGATAAGCTCACCAGGTTTATTATCTGAATCATCTTTTTGAGCTGTAAGAAATTCAGAGTTTTTTGATAGTTTTATGATAGTCATTTAAGGCCATCTTATATCTGGATTTATCAATTGGACGGTATTGCTGCCTCCAGATTCTTTCCAGATTCTTACAAGTTCTCCACACACACACACATATATATGTATATACACACACACACCTATATATATATACACACACACATACCTATATATGTGTGTGTGTGTATATATAAATATATATATAACAAGTCTAAATACGTGGACTACTTTTTACAGGAGCACGTCACTCAACTACCATCTTATCTGAGAGATACAAGTGACTTCCTGCTCAAGATCAACAACATTCCTTGGTCCGATAATTACATTCTTATGTCCAGCAATTCCTCAAGAATAGACCTATACACCGCTACAAACACAATGATCCAATTCTATTTATGATCTAGTGGTGCCTCAACAACAATTTCTTCATGGTTGATAAACAAATCTATTGACAGTTGAGAGGGGCTTCTATGGGAGCCTGCTTCTCCCCTAGTTTTGCTTGTCTCCATGTGGGCTGGTGGGAGGAGCAGGTTATCAAGGTTGCACATCATGATATCTGGAACAGACACATTGTGACCTGGCTACGGTATATTGATTATATTTTTGTTATTTGGAGTGGTACCATAAATAGTGCACTATTGTTTATCTCCGCTCTCAACTATAATGACTTTAACTTAGAGTTCAATGCCAATATTAGTTCAACTTCCATTGAATTCCTTGATGTTAGCATCTATATTGCCAATGGTACACTTCATTCCAAACTACACCGGAAAACCACAGCTGGCAATTCTACACTGCATGACTCGAGCTTTCACCCCAGGCACCTGATTGCTAGCATTCCCTATGGTGAAATGCTCTGGAGGATCTGTAGCTCTGACAACGACCTCGCAAAGTGCCAAAATGAGGCCCATCGCAGGTTTAGAACATGTGGTTAAACTGAACTCACTATTTCCACAGCAATAACTAGAACCAATTCAATGCCCAGGGAAGAACTCCTGACTGGTAGACCAGGCAGTGTTTTGAGTGACACTGATGCCCCTCTTGACTCCAATAAGGATGGGGTGGTTGACTCTTGTTTAATCATCACTTATAGCAAGGAAGAGCGTGCAATAAGTTCCATTATCAATAAACAATGGCGTATTATTCTGACTGATCAGGTTTTAGGCATTTTAGTAGCCAAGCGCCCCAGAATCGTATATCGGCGTGCTTTCTCCATGCACGATGCATTGGTTAAAAGTAGCCCAGAAGTCATTGTTAAATCCAATTGGCTAACTGACATTAAGGGGTTCTTTAAATACAGCACTTGCAGAGCTTGTAGGTTTGGTATTAACACCACACAAGTCAGCGCTACCTTCCGTACTGAACCCTTAACTATCAAGAGTAGATAGACCTGTAGAACTGAATTTGCAGTTTACATACTACAGTGCAGCTGTGGTCTCAGATATGTTGGCAGCACCAAACTTTAAGTTCACTTGCGTATTTTACAACATTTACGGGACATTGTCAACAATGACCCCACTTATCTGTTGGCCAGGCACTTCAGGGAGGTACACAATAACAATCTCGATCATCCGAAATACTTTGTCATTGATAGTGTACCCCCACTTAGACGAGGTGCCAACCGTGAAAAAAAGCTCAGGCAATTGGAAACACGCTACATATTGGAGCTTAATACAAAATCACCATCAGGTCTCAATATCAGTGAGGACTTGTATAATCATCTGTAAATCCTGCCACTTGTTAGTTACCCTTTATTAAGTTTCCCATTTGTTCTCTCTCATGTTTAATGAAGCTGTATATTGATACTTTTATCCTTGATTTGTGCACCACTGCATTTACGCTATAACAACACGCATGTATTATGCTTGCATTCCTTTGAGTTCTGGTGGAACCTCTATATTGCTGCATTCTTGCGGCCATAACAATGAGTTTTTCATACAGCTATGTGTTGCGGAATTCCAAAATATAATCCTCACTGCGTTAAAGTTGCACATATGTTCCGGCTGGTACTTTGTTATTTTTTATCTTTCACTTTTAGCTATAGTACTGCACACTTGACTCCATTAGGAGTCAGCTCTGGCATTTTAAGTACTTCTTCACAGTAGAGCATCTCTTTACTCTCTTGCCACTTAAGTCTTTTCACTACCTCTTTGCACCCAACTCGACCACAACCCATTCTGACTTTGTAGTCACGCATTGAAGCGTTTTATATTTGGTATTCTTGTCTATCGTACCATTGCCTAGTCTCTGACCCATACCGATTTTTAGTCTATATACTTTAAATAACATGCAACACGATGCTGTGTACACATTTTACTCATCACGTGTACTATCAGACGCCGTCTTTTCTGAGTTTCCTTCCCAATCAACTGGGAGTCGGTATTTATACATTAAATTTGTTTACTCAGTAAGACACATGCATATAGCAAGGGAGTAATTTAAACATGCTAAATTTATTTCGAGCAGTTTATTTATTTATTTAGATTTGTTTGTATGTATACAGTTGCATTTGCTATTTTCATGCTCTTTTATCACATTGTCGTTATGGAATGAGTCTGTTTACAATGTCCTTTGACATTGCTCCATGTCATGCCCGAGTCATCAACCTGTGACTATCTGGGACCTGGTCAAAGCTCACGTTGTGGTGATAAAATGTAAAAATAAATGTAAAAATTGTAGAAACACTTACCTGACTATTTAAGTTAGTCTTATGCATGTAGCACATCATGTGATCAAGGCCGCAGGTCGGCGCCTGAAAGGGGTAATTTGGACCTTGTTTTGATGGTTTAAAACCTACTTATCAACTGGAGTCTGTGCCTGTGTGTTTTTCCCGTGTGGCAGAACCTGGGATTGTTTTTCGAATATATAATCGATATATATATATATATTCCATCCAAACACTGTTGGTTATGCCCAAGCCACTTTCACGGTGAGCTCTACGGCGAGGTAGCAAACCTCAAAACATCCATCCAAATCTGTAGATGTGACCGGATCGTAATACCCTCCAGCCATAACAAAACCACAGTACCGCAGCTCCAGTATATTCAGCATGTTTATTTAAACGCTAGCAACACGAAAAATCCCCAACGCGTTTCGGAGTTTTTTCACCCCTTGGTCATGGGCTAGGTTTGTGTCCTGGGTTCCTGCCAAACAGGTACCCAGGGCCTATGTTCTTTCCCTAAACTGCATTAAAAACAAAACCCAATTGGCATTCTTTAGCCACAGGTCAGTCCCTTGTAAATGGTACCACAGATACCAAGGGCACTGTGGTCAGGGAAGGCCCCTAAGGGCTGCAGTATTTATTGTACCACCTTTAGAGGACTGTACCTTTACACACACACACACACACTGCCTTTGCAGAAGGAACATTTTGGTGTAGAACAAAGTGAAGAGTGGACATGACACACATCCCTGTGTCGGCCACCCCTCTAGCTGGGTGCACTATACCAGTGGTGAGCGTAGAAGTACATGAGCCCTGTACCAGTGTCTAAGTCCATACGTAGACATTGTAAGTGCAGTAATGCCATTAAAGGTACATGGTGCTGGGAGTTTGTCAATACGAACTCCACAGCCCCATAATGGCTTTAGTGAAAACTGGGAAGTTTGGTATCAAACTTCTCAGCACATTAAACCCACACTGATGCCAGTGTGGAGAAAATGCACACAGAGGGCATCTTAGAGATACCCTCTGAAACATGACCTGCTGCTCTCGGGGTCTGAAACAATGCACATCCTGGGACGAGGTGCCAAGCCTCCTCCCCCTGTATGGGCAGGGTCCACAAAGGGGAAGCTTTAAGGGCTTGCCGCCTTTGTGAGCTACCCCAGGCCTTTGCTGCTTGCAACAACTGACCCCCCATCAGTTCTGATCCCCTCTTTGGGAGGGAGAAGTAAGGAAGGGAAGTGTGCCCACCTTTGCCAACCCCACCTCTCAGGTGGGAGAGGCGAGGTAAAGCACAACTCTGTCCACGCCATCTTGCAGATGGGGGGACTCAGCCAACCACAGTGAGGCCTATGCCCCCAACCCACTGGAGGGTGGCATAATTGGGGATGTACCCACCCCAAGGAAGGGACCCATTGGTCCCAACCTTTACCTACCTGTAACACCCCTACCTTGCCTCCTTAGACAAAAATCGAAAAGAAGAAGAAAAGAAGAAGGACCGAAGAAACCGTGCTGAACTAAGAAGAGGAGGACACCCACAGACTTGGCTCCAGCCCTACCGATCCTGGAGTGTCCTGCGGCCAGCAAACTCAAGAAACTCGAGGCCCTGCCCTCCAAGTCAAAGACTTTGTTTCCTGTGAGCACCAAATTTGCTCACCTACAGACTCTGGCTCTGGCCAAAACTGCGAGTCTGCACCCGACGCCTACAGCCCGAGTTTGAGTGGCCCAACACCACAAGGAGGTCTCCCCGGCGATCCTGACCTGAGATCTGGTGATCTTTGACCTGCCTCGAATGTCCAAGCGAAGCCTGCCGCCTCTTTCTCGAGGATCCCCCCGACCGGAGCTGATAAGAGAAACCAGATGCCTAAAGACACCCCTACACCTGACGTCCCACGGCCTTGTGTGGCCCAACCGACGGTGTCCCAGCATCCCCAGGAATCCTAACTTACCTGTCCAATTGGTGGTCACCTCCAGAAGATCTTCGTACCTGAGCCTGCAGTCTTTGTTGCAACCGGAGAATCCCCATTGAAATCAACTTGGCACCCGACGCCAAAACAGCACCCTGCGCCGCTGTGGGTGTAGTTTGGGTGCTAACTCGGCTCCCCCCTTGCCCTGAGCCTAACACCAGGAGCTTTGCTCCCACAACCTTGTGGCCTGCTCGTGAGCAGCCACCAACCGGAGACCCATTATCCCCCATCGGATAACATTGGGCCTCAGTACTCTGCACCCAGCCGCCCTAGTGCCACTGAGGGTGCTTTGAGAGTGCATTCTTGACCCTGGAGAAACCCTGATCCTAACCCCAGAATACAAATTCCCACAACCAAGTACTTACCTCTTTTTTTGTTTAAATTTGTTTATTGGATGTTTAATTTTACATGTGAGGCATTAAATCAGACAACATAAGTAAGTTTACACATTTGGCCACTGATGCATTAAGTCACATGGCATCTAGCATTGACCTACCTTTGCAGAGTAATGACTAGTGTACACATTGGTGCCGATCACAATCCGGTAAAAACCGGGTACGAACCGTCGGACGGAGCATATTCTCCGTCCGACGCGTACCCGGTCGTCAAAATATACAAACATGGAATTACGATTCGCACGGGTACACCATTACCGTACGAATCGTAAAAAAGACCGACCGAACAAAAAACACCTACCAATGCGATCCGGGAAAGCGCCGACCTGACGTCGGGACGCACGCAGCCAGCCATTCACGACCCAGGAATCACGATTCGCACCGACGTCACCCCGCACGGTCAATATTTTGCGGCACCCAAAAACTGCCGGGAAATCAGGACGACGCGAACAAGGACCACCAGTACGCGACGGACAGACGGCGACGCGAACAAGGAGGACCAGTACGTGACGGACACACAGGACGACGCCACCAAGGAGGACCCGTACGCGACAGGACGACGCGATCAAGGAGGACCCGTACGCGACAGGACGACGCGAGCAAGGAGTACCAGTACGCGACGGACAGACATGGACCCGAACCTACGAGTCATCCCTGCCCTCATAGCAGTACACCTCCTCTACAGGTTACGACGCAGACGCCGCAGAAGGTCAGAATAACTAAGGGAGGGGGGAAAGTGGGGTGGGGTGGGGGTGGCACGACCAGGGCAGGCCACAAAACAACCACATGAGTGATACACTACACATGGCCTGGACATACCTGACTCCCATGCCCTGGTCACCACGAGGGGGTGGGGGCGTGTCCTGATAAGCCAGCGACCGCCACAACGGAAGTCCGTCACCACGCGAACCGGCAACACAACCAGACAGGTACGTCCCGTACCCACGCCTGAAGAGCGTGGGTACGAGTCGGACCACGCCCACACACGTCACCCCAACAATGGCGGGACGGATCGCACCCACGTGGCAAAGGCCTGGGTACGGGCCGCACAAACATCACATAGCGTGGGGACGGATATGTACGGACCCTACCCCCACCCCGTATGCAAGGAGCGTACCCCCCAGCCCAACAGTGCAAGTACGACCCGTACCCCCACCCGCGGACGTACGGAGCGTACCCCCAGCCCAACAGTGTAAGTACGACCCGTACCCCCACCCGTGGATGCACGGAGCGTACCCCCAGCCCAACAGTGTAAGTACGACCCGTACCCCCACCCGCGGACGTACGGAGCGTACCCCCAGCCCAACAGTGTAAGTACGACCCGTACCCCCACCCGCGGACGCACGGAGCGTACCCCCAGCCCAACAGTGTAAGTACGACCCGTACCCCCACACGCGGACGTACGGAGCGTACCCCCAGCCCAACAGTGTAAGTACGACCCGTACCCCCACCCGCGGACGTACGGAGCGTACCCCCAGCCCAACAGTGTAAGTACGACCCGTACCCCCACCCGCGGACGCACGGAGCGTACCCCCAGCCCAACAGTGTAAGTACGACCCGTACCCCCACACGCGGACGTACGGAGCGTACCCCCAGCCCAACAGTGTAAGTACGACCCGTACCCACACCCGCGGACGCACGGAGCGTACCCCCAGCCCAACAGTGTAAGTACGACCCGTACCCCCACCCGCGGACGCACGGAGCGTACCCCCAGCCCAACAGTGTAAGTACGACCCGTACCCCCACCCGCGGACGTACGGAGCGTACCCCCAGCCCAACAGTGTAAGTACGACCCGTACCCCCACCCGCGGACGCACGGAGCGTACCCCCAGCCCAACAGTGTAAGTACGACCCGTACCCCCACCCGCGGACGTACGGAGCGTACCCCCAGCCCAACAGTGTAAGTACGACCCGTACCCCCACCCGCGAATGCAAGGAGCGTACCCCCCACCCCAACAGTGTAAGTACGACCCGTACCCCCACCCGCGTATGCATGGAGCGTACCCCCCATGCCAACAGTGTAAGTACGACTCGAACCCCCACCCACGAATGCAAGGAGCGTACCCCCCTGCCCAACAGTGTAAGTACGACCCGTACCCACACCCGCGGACGAACGGAGCGTACCCCCACCACACCAGTGTCAGTAGACTCGTACCCTCACCTCCAATGCAGTGTGCGTAACCCCACCGTGTATGTGCCAAGCGCACATATCCAGAAATCGGAGGTGTGTGTGCAGAGTCCACCCAGCAGTGCCCTGAGACAGGAGTGGTGGGTGTGGAGTCCTCCCAGCAGTGCCCTGAGACAGGAGGGGTGGGTGCCCATCACTCCCAGCAGTGCCCTGACACAGGAGGGGTGGGTGCAGAGACCTCCCAGCAGTGCCCTGAGACAGGAGGGGTGGGTGTGGAGTCCTCCCAGCAGTGCCCTGACACAGGAGGGGTGGGTGCAGAGTCCTCCCAGCAGTGCCCTGACACAGGAGGGGTGGGTGCAGAGTCCTCCCAGCAGTGCCCAGAGACAGGAGGGGTGTGTGCAGAGTCCTCCCAGCAGTGTCCAGACCCAGGAGGGGTGGGTGCAGAGTCCTCCCAGCAGTGTCCACACCCAGGAGGGGTGTAACACATGTGTGTGATGCCACAATTACCCACATCCATACTGCCTACAAGGGAACATGTCCCCATGAACTCATGTCAACTGACTCCACACACAAGTACAGTGATCACCAAGGATGCCACGAATGTTGCAGGTGGAGACATGGCCATGCATGCATGGCCAAAGTAGAAGGGCTCCGTCACACACACAGCTCATGTACACACAGCTCTGCGCTAAACATTGGGAACACCCTGCAGGGAAGAAACTGGGTACACAGAGGAAGGAATACACCCTGGGACAATTGAACCATGCAGTAACTGCTGACATGACCTAAGGAAGTTAGCCAACACCTTGTGATGGCACACAGATCCTAGGGTGGCCCCAAAGAGCAGAACACTACCACAAATCCCACACACCCAAAGCCTTAAACACCACCCAAAACAATGTAGCAGCCCCACCAACACCAATACCACCATAGCAGGAGTGTGATAATGAAAAAAAAAATAAGCTTTATTCAGCATGAGCACAATGTCCGTGGCTCAAAGGCAGTTCAAAGTCAACAAAGGCCATAGGGCAGTCAATTATTCCCAGCTGCATGGGGGACACAGTGGGATGTGTGTCCCCTACCTTGCCTGCACAGTCAAATGGCATCGTCTTCCATACTGGTGAGGGCATCAGGGGGGGGGGAAGCAACAGGCACCGCAGGGACATCAGGGCAAAGGGGCGGCGTTGTGGGTGCAGGGATGGAGGACTCAACCACAGGGGGTGTGTCATGGCCAAAGGCGGAGGCCAGGATGGCACTACACACCTTAGCAAGGTCCTCCAGGGAGTCCCCTGCACCCGAAGTGACCTCAGGCCCCAAGGAGGGGGGGGGTTCAGAGGGATGGGTTGCAGCGCCACCGGGGGAGGGTGGAGACAGGGGGGGAGACTCAACCACCCTGACCGAGGACTTCCTTGACCGCTTGCGTGGTGGCGTAACTGTGGGGCTCAGGGACAGAGCGGCCATGAAGGAGTCCTTGGGGGAGATGTGGCCAGGAGAGCTGAGGGGAGGGGATTTGGAGGGAGTGGATTGTGTGGAATGCGGACTCCCACTCTGGCTGCGTGTCACACGTTTGCCCCCCGACCCAGTGGGTGTGCCTATCTCACCCTGTGTGTGCGTGTCAGGAGGAGTGCGGTGGACCTTCCCTGCTGGTGTGGTGCCTGTGTCTGTTGTGGTGGGTGCATGCCGACGTCTGGGTGTACGTGGGACAGGCATGGAAGTGGGAAGTGTGGATGGGGCAGGGGTAGGTGGGGGGAGGTCGCGCTGCAGGAGACCCACTGCTGCAGTCAGTGTGGAGTCTAGGGACCTCAGCAAGTTGCGTTGGTCAGCCTGCAAAGAATGAATGCCCTCCAAGAATGCCTCGATGTTGGTGAGGGTTTTCCCGTGGGAATGGAGGACATTCAGGATCGCAGCCTGACCAACCTGCATTTGCCGCTGGATGTCCATAGACTCAGCATTGGCGGCAGCAGTAGAGACAGGGGCAGGGGGTGCGGTGCCTGGCAGGAAGGAGACATGCGGTGACCGGGCACGCTGGGAAGGGACACGAGCAAGTGGGAGGCGGTTGGTGGGAACTGAGGGGGCGGTGGCAGGTGTTGTTCCACTGTCAGCTGCTGGTGCAGCCTCCGCCAACTCTGAGACATCCTCCTCGGACCTGTCAGCTTCGTAGTCTGATGTGCCAGTCGACAGGTCCTCGGCCACACTATCCTCCGCCTCTGTCCCACTCGATGTGCCAGCCCCGATGTCACGGCTGCCACTGGTGCTCGGTCCCTCCGCCTGGTCCGTGTCCATGTCTCCCTCTGTGTCCCCCGACGATGCTGTGGGCAGGGTGGAGAGACAGAAATTAATCAGACACCTGTACACATCTGTCACATGAGTCCAATCTACATAGTCAACATTGCATAGCCTGAAGAGGCAGATCCCTAACATCTGCAAAACAAGGTACCGATGTAGGGCATGAAACACAGTTGGTTGAGCCACCATGCCACTGAAATACCATGGAGAGCATGAGACAATAGCTGATGACAGGAAACGGAGTCTGACATAGCACCCAGGCCCTGGGGACAATCCTGCACTGCCTCTGCACCACACAGCGTTTGTGAAAATACCTATGACCAGGGACAATATCCATGAACTTGAGACACATGCTGCATAGGTAATGCTGCAAACATGCCCAACATAACTCGGTCACTGCACCTTGCGTGTGTGTCCAGTAACATCACACACTGTCCAGACCCAGCAATTAGGAATCAGGATTTGACACATAGGCATTGCCCGCCCCAAGCAACCCCCACACGATGCTAATTGCTGAGACACAGGTGGCACCAACATCTCATAGTCTGGGTGATAAACACAGTGGCAGGCAAAAGGCAAGATTGGACGCAAAACAGCAAAGGTGCGCCTGTACAAATAATGAGGTACCAGTGCCCATCCTCAGATGAGTATAACAAGACACACAGGCACTGGCAACTGTGAGTATGAAGAGGGACAATCAGGTCAGGCTGCACAGTGGACACCTGTACATAATAGCACGTCTATATACATGGTGACAGGGGACAATGGCACAGAGCACAACCTACGCTGTAGACAGTGAGAGTGTCCACGTTGATGATGACACAAACAACACTGAGGATAAGGTGCCCCAGGGGACAGTATTGGGCACGCAACTACATGCTACTGAATGGGAATGACTGCTACACACGTCACCATCCCTGCACTATGCGTAGCGCACACTCATGCACATCATGTCACAGGCCACTACATAGGACATGCGCGCTGTAAGGCATGACACATGAGAGACCAACTCCCATGTCTGGAGCCAGCATCAGTGCCAACTGACATGGAACCCACATGCAGTGAACTTGACAGTTCACAGGCAAGGTCCCACAACCTGTTACCCACCACCACCACCCATGATGCTACAGTCATTGTTCTCGTGGACAAAGCGCCAGCCTACATTACCTTGTGAAGGAGTGAACACACACAGACCAGGGAACACATTGCAAGGAGGGGAAGGGTGGCAGGGGCGCAGCGCTACACTTGGGCAAACTGGATGGGCACAGCACCTTTAAACCCTGCCAGTGAATTAATGCCACTGTGCCCTTACAAATGCCGGTGACACACAACAAACGCACATGTACCTACCCCCTTCCGCCTGCTGCATCGCCTGTAAGCGCCTCTCCAGGTCTGGAAAGACCACCGGCAGCACACGCCTGTGGAGGTGGGTCAGACGGCGGCGGCCGCGGTTCTTGTGGCTCTCAGGTGAGTCCCCCAGCAGGAGCCGTGCAATCCTCCGCGTCCAGCACCGGATATCCTGCCAGCGTTTCCTCACCTGGGACAGGCTCCGCCTCCGACCATCCACACGCCTCACGGCACTGACGGCGGTCAGCCAGATCTGCTCCTTGGCAGTGGCGCCTACCTGTGAGGAAGTACAAGTGACACCACATCAATACACCAGCCACATGTCACAGAGAGACATATGTGAACATAATAGCTGGTTACTACATGGCATGTAATGCAGCCAACGCATTGCACCTCTGTCATAGGGACATCATCCTCTGGTGAGGGAAAAGGCAGTACGTGCCATAGTGGGTACTCAGGTGGAATGATGGCAATGTCACAATCAATGATCAAGGCTCACACTGTGCATCACACCCACCCCTCCTGTCTCAGGGCACTGCTGGGAGGACTCTGCACACACACCTCCTGTCTCAGGGCACTGCTGGGAGGACTCTGCACACACCCCTCCTGTCTCAGGGCACTGCTGGGAGACATCAGGCACCCCCCCCCTGGTACCCCCCCGACAGTACATGGCATGTGTGTCACACCGGGTCACAATGCCTGAAGACACAGTCACAACATAGGGACAGTCTGTGGCAGTGGCCTATGCACTCACCTGATACCCTGGTCGCCCATACAGCATGGGGTACTGTGGGAGGATCACATCCAGCAGAGCCATGTTCTCCTCCAGGGTGAATGGCTGTGTCCTCTCCACAGCCCTTGACATGGTTCCAGGGAATCAGTAGCAGCAGCTTGGTCGACAAATGCAAAGATGTGCAGGCAAGTAATCCCTCATGGGACCTGGCTGCCTTATATGTGGCCTTCTGCCCAGTCTCATGCACAGGAGTACAGAGTGATTGGTCACTCACATTTGCATCCTATGTTTCCACCAATCCCTTCAAACCTAGCAGTCTGTGGGTTCTCTATCGGTTTCATTCTCCTGCATGATGTCAGCCCCACAAACACATTGCAACAAAGTAGAAGAATTCCAACTGACTTCTGCTGTGCACCTTCCAGAACAAAATCGAAATTTGAACCTGGTCGCCATGACAACCAGCATGCATGTAGGCCTTAATACTTGTCCCCTATGTAATTAGGAGAATCACACACAGGTACGGTGCGTTTCCGGGCCCTAGGGCACCCCAAATGCATGGCAACGGCCCGTACATGCATGCCTACGTTCAAAATCACTATGGGTCTGCACGCGTATGCGTACACGTAGTGGTACGGACCGTACACACGCATGTACGCTCACTATCACTATGGGTCTGCACGCGTATGCGTACACGTAGTGGTACGGACCGTACACACGCATGTACGCTCACTATCACTATGGGTCTGCACGCGTATGCGTACACGTAGTGGTACGGACCGTACAAATGCCTGTACGCTCACTATCACTATGGTTCTGCACGCGTATGCGTACTCGTTGTGGTACGGACCGTACAAATGCCTGTACGCTCACTATCACTATGGGTCTGTGTACCCGTAGTGATAGTGAGCGTACATGCGAGTGTACGGTCCGTACCACTACGTGTACGCATACGCGTGCAGAACCATAGTGATAGTGAGCGTAGATGCGAGTGTACGGTCCGTACCACTACGTGTACGCATACGCGTGCAGAACCATAGTGATAGTGAGCGTACAGGCATTTGTACGGTCCGTACCACAACGAGTACGCATACGCGTGCAGAACCATAGTGATAGTGAGCGTACAGGCATTTGTACGGTCCGTACCACAACGAGTACGCATACGCGTGCAGAACCATAGTGAGAGGGCCGTACACTCGCATGTACGCTCACTATCACTATGGGTCTGCACGCGTATGCATACTCGTTGTGGTACGGACCGTACAAATGCCTGTACGCTCGCCATCACAATGGGTACACATACGGCAGCACTCCCACAGTGATTGGGGAACATACACAGGCCCTCTTAGCAGCAGTACGCCGGTTTGTACACATCACTGTGGTGATAGTCGACACACAGGTAGGAATAGGGCGGACATACTTGTCCATGGATGGACATACTTGTCCAGGAATGGACATCAAGGCATCGTCTGTGCATTACTACATGTGTGGGGCACAGGTGTGACAGGCTGTGATGTGGAACATGCCTCCTGAGTGGAGGAGGCACCAGATGTATGATGAGATGTGTACAGGTGTACTGTGTGAGGGTGCAATGTGTGCCAGGCATGCCCTTGACTCCTTTGACATGTGTGCATGTCGTACTGCGCACTTGGGGTGAGCGTCACTGGCATGGCACGGACACCAACACACGGAAGTGTCCCATGATGCCCGGTACAGGGGTCATGACACCTGACTTGTCACTACCCACAGTGCACAATGTGACTATGTCATTTATGTGTCCGGGATTTACATCAGGTTGATGTTGTAGCACCCTCAAAAGCTGCAGCCGTTGCAGCAACCAACATGTGTCTGTGTGTAGATTGTCATTGCACACTGTTCCGCACACCATGCCACATGTGGTATCTGATGTGAGGTGCACATGTATGCATGGGACACGGAGTAGCGTGACAAGGCCATGTCAGCATCCTCACAAGGAATGTGTGGTGAGTCATGACATGTGCACCTTCATGGCAAGGTGTGTGGGCAGGCCTAGTGTAATGTCATGTGACCTGTGGCTCCGGTGTTCCGCTACCAGTCTCTACAATCGGCATCCTACTTCTGCTGATGTGTGGGTGTATGTCACTTCTGTCTTGCGTCGGGCTGTTCACTTGCACTGGGACACAGCTATTCCCATGGCGTGGCATGGGGAGGTTCTCAATCACCGTGTGTAGCTGGGTCTTGGAAGGAGTGTCACCTTGCATCCATACGTGTCCTGGGCATGTAGCACATGCCTGACTCCCTATGTGGCATGTGTGTATTGGCAGATTTACATGTGCTCAGTAGACATGAGTTGTTCTCGTAGTGCACTCACTCTTCCTTGTCACTTCCAAATTACTGCAGAGCGCCTCCTGTTGCCCGAAGAATTCCAGACTTGGCCACCATGCAGGAGAATGACAGGATCCGGCTCTACCGCTTCACCCAACCGTTGATTCTGGAGCTGACGGCGAGACTGGCACCACACCTGCAACCGCAGCACAGGTATCCTACGGCACTGACACCCCAGCTGAAGGTAATGGCTGCCCTACATTTCCTTGCCACGGGTACCTTCCAATATACCATAGCTCATGTTGGTGGCATGTCCCAGAGCATGTTCAGCGGTGTGCTGCATGATTTCTTGGAGGCCATGTTGATTCACCTGGATGACTTCATCAAGTTCCCAACCCCTGAACAGATGACTGAGGTCAAACGTGGTTTCTATGCCCTGGGAGGGATGCCCCATGTCATTGGGTCCATAGATGGGACACATGTAGGTTTGGTACCACCACACGCACGGGAGGTGGCGTACCGCAATCGCAAGCACTACCACTCCATCAATGCCCTTGTGGTGTGTCTGTCCAACATGGTGATTTCACATGTCTGTGCTCGTTTTCCAGGATCAGCACACGATGCCTACATCATGAGGCGTAGCGGGATGCCTGATATGATGATGCAGCTGCGCAACGAACGTGCATGTGTTGTTGGTGGGTACAGTCTGTCTGTCCTGTATTCTGTTTGGCCGAGCAGCACTACCGCTTCGCCTGTTCTAACGATATCCATGTGCTTTCCATTTAGGGGACGCTGGCTATCCCAACATGCCTTGGCTGCTGACACCTCTCCGCAACCCCATCACGCCGGCCCAGCTCCGCTACAACACCGCCCATGGCCGGACAAGGCGAGTGATAGAGAGGACGTTTGGCATGCTGAAGAGCCGATTCCGGTGCCTCCACAAGACCGGCGGCGCACTCCCATATGCCCCGGCGAAGGTCTGCAAGATCTTCATGGTCTGCTGCATGCTGCACAACATGGCAGTTGAAAGAGCTGTGCCCCTCATCCTGGATCAAGATGACGAGGACCATCCACCCGTGGAGGACGAAGGGCTTGGCAATGGGGCTAGTGATGTGGAGGATGTGGAGCCGCAAGAGGACATCCGGACTCGGCTCATACGCGACTTCTTTGCTTAGTGGTGAGTACCAGGGTCTGAGTGTGCACGCATTGGTCCCCGTGTGGCATGCGTTGTGATGTGTGTCTCCACCTGCATGTATGGCACGTGGGTCAGAGGTGTGTGTGGGTGTGTCACTGGAGTGATGGTGGCAGTGATGGTAGTATTTCCCCAGACATAATTGTGACCTAGCATGTTGTCATACATACATGTGTCGAGTACATGCACATGCAAGTGGCTGTGCTTCTTGTGGCTGACTTCTTGTGTGTCTCTCTTCCCCAGGTACCTGCGCATGCCGTTTGCTGGTTGCATTGTTGTGGCACTGCTATTCCTCATGGACATGGCATCGTGGGCTGACTCAGCGTTACAGGCACGGACACGTTTGGAAGTCTCCATGGGGTAAGGGATGCATCTGGGGTGTATTGGGTGTGGCAGTTGTTCACGATGTGTGCACACTGCCCCGGTCGGGGTTTGGGTCCTCTGCAGACATGTGGCATCCCCATGGGACACGACATGCAGCTGGGTACACCTGAATAGATGGGCTGCCTGGTTGTCAGTCATCAGTGATGGGATGGTGGATTGTGATGAAGGCATCAATGTGTGTGACACTGCCCTCGGACACATACGGTTAACATTGTCTTGACATGGCGTGGGACTTCCACATCAGCGGATGTATGGTGTATGGCAGGCTCTCCGTGAGCAGCTGTGGGTATTTAGCTATTATCCGACACTTGTGTGCCAGTTCCATGGCTATCACGCATTTGTGCTGCAGAAGGGGGGTGCCAGTGTTGGAGCCACATGTTAATTCACATGATGTGTTCATGTGTACTTCAAGTTGCCTCTGCAATCCCAAACACATGACTATTAAAGGTGTCCCTATGCCTCCAAGGTGCCTCTTCTCAGTCAATGCTGGTGTGTTGGCACGGTGCATCCTGCATGTCTGGCATGGTATTCCCTGATTGTGGCTATGTGTCAATGTGTCGAGTGGCAAGATGCAAGCTGTGTGTGTGTGCTGCGACTGTGTAATGGGCATGATGTCCATGACTGTGTGGGTATTGTGACATGTGCCATCCCCATGCATCCAACGTTGTCCATGACCCCATTCTCTGCATCCACCGGACTCAAGCTTGCAGGACATGGTTCTGCCACCTGTCTACACGTACCTGGGTGCCCCCCAGGACACGGGCCAGGATCCCTGACCTCTGCGCATGACTGTTGCTGTACTCAATGTGTCTGTCAGCACGGTTGTTCGGCCACCCCCTCAGCTGGTTCTGACCATCACGGGTGTGTATGGTGCTCCATGTCTGTCTTGCCTAATACACTGTGACCCATGTGTCCTGTGCCAGACTCAGGCCCCAGGGTGTGGATGGTTGAAGACAAAAGATGACTCAGGCATGTTTAGACTTTACATGACACATGTTAGGTAATAATGCAACCAGCAGGCATCTACTCTTCATAGTGTGATTTATTATTGGGGGGGGGACAAAGTGAGGGGCTTTCCGGGAGTTTGGAATCCAAAGTTCAGTAGGGGAGTTGGTGTCCTTGCCATTTGAAATCCTCAGAGTCCATGCCACAGTCTTTGTCAACATTGGTCAGCCAGTGACCAGCAGGGCCATGTGGCAGAGAATGTCTCTTGATGCTGTGATGCTGTTGCTCCAGTGGGCCAGGTGCCAGGCCAGGTGTCCTGGGAGATGGTGATGTAGCAGCCACCCTCACGGTCCTTTCCGTGGACGACCCGGCTTCCTGCGGGGAACCTCAGCAGCAGGCCGTGACGACGTCTGGGATGCTCCGTCGGATGTTTCCTCCTCCTCCTCATGATCCCTCCCTGTGGGTGGTGATGTTCTCCGCCTTCTGGCACAGGGAGGGTCGGCCATGGTGTCGGCCATCCGACGGAGTTCAGCGTGAATCCCCTGGGACGCCGTCACTTGCTCAGCCTGTCTGTCCTCCATCCTCCGTTGGTGTAGCTGTAGACAGGCTATTAGCTCCGCATGTTGCTGGGCCTGCTGGACCTTGATCCCCTCGAGGACGGACACAACCTGGGCCATGCCCGTGGTGTCCTGCCGGTATGAGTCCAGGATGTTACGGACATGGGAAAATACCGGATCCCCAGCCAACTGGTCAGGCTCGCGCCTCCGCCGCTCTCCACTCCCACCACCCCTGCCCACTTGCGTCTGGCCTGCACTTGTGGGCACATGGGGTCTCCGGGACCCCTGAGGGGTGGCATTGGCGTTGTCGCCTGCCTCCTCCTGGGTGCCCGGGACACCGTGTCCCTCCTGGCGAGCCTGGCTGCATTGTGGTGTTGGGGCAGGGATCCTGGGTGTCTCCTGGGATGTGGCAGGAGTGGGGGTGGTGGTTGGCACGGTTGTACCTGACGCAGGTGCTGCAGGTGGTTGGACACCAGAGGGGCCAGGTCGGTCGGGGTCGTCCGCAGAGTGGTGAGAGTGGTCGCTGCCGGTGGGATCGGTCTCCTGCAGATCCGGGTCCTGTGAGTGTTCCCCCCCAGTGTTGGGGGGTGCAGCACGACGTTGACCTGTGTGTGAGAGAGACAATGTTACTTTTGATCCATGCAACATCCATGTTTCATCCGTTACAAAGTTGGCACATTTCCTCTTGGAATTAGGATCTGTCTTGCATTCCACTCACAGTGCACTTGTGCATGTGTGTGTCCCTTGGGCACCAATTTGGCCCCTTTAACTATGTGTGGCACAGTCTTACTTGCTGCGTCAAGTGTGACTGCAGTCAGCAGTGGAGTGTGCATGTGTGCCGAGCTATGCGTTTGCGCCTTCCTTGTAGCACTGTACATGTGCACATGGAGTGGATCCACACACTCATATGATGCAGGTGGCTGTCCTTGTGCTCGTGTACAGGTTGTAACATGGCCCTGCGTTTTGCCATGATGAAGAGGGGGGGTTCTGGCACTGGGCACCCTTGTCTACATGCACGCAGTCCACCTGCTGACGAGCAGACATTCCCACACACCAAAGGACTGATTTGCTCTCCCTGTGTCTCCCTCCTTCTCTGTCCCCCTCTCCCTCTTCCTCTCTGTCCCCCTCTCCCTCCCTCTGTGTCCCCCTCTCCCTCCCTCTGTGTCCCCCTCTCCCTCCCTCTGTGTCCCCCTCTCCCTCCCTCTGTGTGTCAGCCTCCTCCCTCTGTCCATCTTCCTGTGTCTCCCTCCCTCTGTGTCCCCCTCTCCCTCCCTCTGTGTGTCAGCCTCCTCCCTCTGTCCATCTTCCTGTGTCTCCCTCCCTCTCAGTCCCCCTCTCCCTCCCTCTGTGTCCCCCTCTCCCTCCCTCCGTGTGTCACCCTCTGTCACCTTGGCCCAGCTTCCTGGGCACACACTGTTAGCAGATCTTTGAGTGGCCCTTGGCCTGTTGATGTGAGTTTGTTTCTGATCTCCAGGCACCCATTTTGTCTGCTGTGTGTCTGTGCGCTGCTGCTGTGGTGGTGTGTGCTGCCACTCTTTCACACTGTTGGCTGTTCATTAGCTGCTGGCATGTGCAAAACAGTGCCTTCACCCCCATGTGTTGATGCAAGGCATCCGCCATTTGCTGGCAAGTCATTCCTGTGTTGGGACACAGTGTTTGTCTGGCTGTGACCTAGGCCATATGGGCAGAGGGCATTGTTGTCTGCTTTGGAGTCGCACTATGTGATTCTTGGTGCCCACACTCCCGCCATCCGGGTTACCGTGTCATGTGTTGTTGTCTTCTGTGGCCTGTGACTTGACATTGTACAGCTGGGTGCATGGGGCATGGTGGCAGCAGTGGCATGTGCCTGCTCATGGAGTGTGGTTGAGTAATGCGATGGCTTGTGGTGTTTGCGTGCCTGTTATTAATTTTGGTTGTGGTTGCAGTTCCCCCCATGTGAGGTGCGTTGTTTGTGTACTCACCCGGGTCTCGGAGTCCTTCTACTCCTTCAACTGCCTCCACCGGCAGTATGGCCATCACCCTCTCCTCCCAGGGATGGTACTGTACGGGTCTGCGGGAGGGCCCTCCTCCGGTGGCGTTGGCCTGGTCGTGTTCCTCCTGTCTCTTGGCTCTGACCCTCCTCCGCAGATCGTACCACCTGTTCTGGCAATCCTGCTTGGTCCTCCTGGTGTCCGCAACAGCATTCACAGCATCGACGATGGTCTGCCACATGGCTGTTTTGGCTGCCTGGCTGGTGCTTCTGACCAATGTTCCAAAGATCTGTGGCTCGACTCTGAGGATTTGATCAACAAGGACCTCCAACTCTCGGTGACTGAACTTTGGATTCTTGGTAGTGGGCATGGTGAGGGGTGTGGGTGGGGATGGTGTGGGTGTGGGGGGTGTGTGGATGTTGGGGGGGGGTGTGGATGGTTGTGTGTGTGTGTGAATGTGATGAGAGGGTGTTTGTGAGGGTGGTCGTGTGAAGGTGTGCAAGTGTAAGATGTGGTGTCGCTTGTAGTCTGGTTCTGTGGTGTCTGGCAGCAGTGGGTCTGTTGCAAAGGCTCATGGTTTGTGTGTGTGGGCCCTTTTTATTGGTCCATGGGTGGGTGTGGCAGTGTTTGAATTTTGGGTGGGTGTGTTATAAGGAGTGGTGGTGTATTGGGCCTCTGTTTGTTTTTGACAGTTGCAGGTCAGTGATTGTGTTATTTTAGTGGTTGTTGGCCATGTTTAGTGGCTGTGTGCCTTTCGAATGGTGTATTGTTGAGTTGTTTTGTTTTGTCCTTGTTGTGTACGTGCGTTTTGAGCGTGTGTACGGTGTGTACATGGGCCATTTGGTTCTACGATTTGGTCCTTGTGTGTGGCTTTGTACGACTCGTACATGCGGTTGTGATGTTGGGGCATGGGGTGCGCTCCGTACTTAGGAGGTTGTGTTGGGGGTGCGCCAGGAACGTACTGGGGTGGGGGTACGACTGGAACGTACTGGGGTGTACATAGACGGTGGTACGACACGTACAGGGGTGGGGGGGTGTACATAGACGGTGGTACGACACGTACAGGGGTGGGGGGTGTACATTGACGGTGGTACGACACGTACAGGGGTGGGGGGGTGTACATTGACGGTGGTACGACACGTACAGGGGTGGGGGGGTGTACATTGACGGTGGTACGACACGTACTGGGGTGGGGGTACGACTGGAACGTACTGGGGTGTACATAGACGGTGGTACGACACGTACAGGGGTGGGGGGGTGTACATTGACGGTGGTACGACACGTACAGGGGTGGGGGGGTGTACATTGACGGTGGTACGACACGTACTGGGGTGGGGGTACGACTGGAACGTACTGGGGTGTACATAGACGGTGGTACGACACGTACAGGGGTGGGGGGGTGTACATAGACGGTGGTACGACACGTACAGGGGTGGGGGGTGTACATTGACGGTGGTACGACACGTACAGGGGTGGGGGGGTGTACATTGACGGTGGTACGACACGTACAGGGGTGGGGGGGTGTACATTGACGGTGGTACGACACGTACTGGGGTGGGGGTACGACTGGAACGTACTGGGGTGTACATAGACGGTGGTACGACACGTACAGGGGTGGGGGGGTGTACATAGACGGTGGTACGACACGTACAGGGGTGGGGGGTGTACATTGACGGTGGTACGACACGTACAGGGGTGGGGGGGTGTACATTGACGGTGGTACGACACGTACTGGGGTGGGGGTACGACTGGAACGTACTGGGGTGTACATAGACGGTGGTACGACACGTACAGGGGTGGGGGGGTGTACATTGACGGTGGTACGACACGTACAGGGGTGGGGGGGTGTACATTGAAGGTGGTACGACACGTACTGGGGTGGGGGTACGACTGGAACGTACTGGGGTGTACATAGACGGTGGTACGACACGTACAGGGGTGGGGGGGTGTACATAGACGGTGGTACGACACGTACAGGGGTGGGGGGTGTACATTGACGGTGGTACGACACGTACAGGGGTGGGGGGGTGTACATTGACGGTGGTACGACACGTACTGGGGTGGGGGTACGACTGGAACGTACTGGGGTGTACATAGACGGTGGTACGACACGTACAGGGGTGGGGGGGTGTACATTGACGGTGGTACGACACGTACAGGGGTGGGGGGGTGTACATTGACGGTGGTACGACACGTACAGGGGTGGGGGGGTGTACATTGACGGTGGTGCGACACGTACAGGGGTGGGGGGGTGTACATTGACGGTGGTACGACACGTACTGGGGTGGGGGTACGACTGGAACGTACTGGGGTGTAGGTAGACGGGGCTGTGACACGTACTGGGGTGGGGGTGTGGCTCGAACGTACTGGGGTGTAGGTACACGGGGGGTACGACACGTACTGGGGTGGGGGTGCGACTGGAACGTACTGGGGTGTACATAGACGGTGGTACGACACGTACAGGGGTGGGGGGGTTTACATTGACGGTGGTACGACACGTACTGGGGTGGGGGTACGACTGGAACGTACTGGGGTGTACCTAGACGGGTGGGGGTATACATATACGGGGGGTACGTGTCGGACGTACGGGGGCTGGGGGGAGTGTTGGGCGCGTATGCGGGCACATGTCTCCATGGTTGCTATTGGTGTTCGGTGCGGACGGTGTTTTTTCCATACGGTTGTAGGCTCGGACGCACGGGATGGATCGTGATTCCTCGGTCGGACTTGGATTTTTACGTTTGTAAGGTAAATCGTCCGAGGACGTGTCGGACACATTTTCCGACCCGAGGACGTGTGGGGAATGATTCCCGGTGCGGGTCGTATGGACTTTTTACCATGCGAATCGTGATTGCCAGTTCGTACGGCACTTGTACGATTCGTACGGTAAAAAGACCCGATACGAGTCGCACGGGGGAATTTTTTACCGGATCGTGATCGGCACCATAGTGTTCGTAGTGCATATCACCGCTCTATTCCGCCCACCTCCCCTTCTCCTCTACACGTTTATTGCACAACACACACCCACATATATATATATATGCCTCCCTTGCTTCTTGAATAGTCCATATTCAGCTCGGACACATTTAAGGGGCACATCACCCATAGCCCTGCGCATTTCCCCTTCCGACCATTACATCCACTCCTGCTCTCTCCCTATTGCACGCTATTAACCAGTTCTTGCACCACATCCAGCTAGGATGAAGTGCCCTGTGATTCAGAGTATTTCTGCCAGGATGTGCAGAAGTCTGTCAGTATTGCATCCCATTATTCCGCCAGCGGCTGTTTTCGTACCCCTATAGTGTCTTCGCGATGGAGCGCTACACTTCCCACCTGCGCCCAGCAGAGAAGTGACTGAAACCAAGCCTTCGCAGCTGGGGGTTCAGGGGATTTCCAACGCCTAGTAAGCAACCGTTTGGCAACAATGAGTACCAGGTCTATATATCAGGTTATTACTCTATACTTTTTAGGTCTTTGGTATAGTCCTAGTATACATATCTCCCGTAACCAATCTAGTGCGCGTTACGTGCAGGGAGTTTAAATGTCTAGTGACCGTTTCCCAGTAGGACCTTATGGCAGTGCAGGCCCATAGCATGTGTAGCTGGTCTCTCACCTATCATACCACATATGGGACATTTGGCATCATTGCGATTGAAGTATTGATTGATCTTGGCTGGTGTCAAATGAGCTCTGTGCATTATGACGTATTGGATGAGTCGGAATCTAGTGTTTCGAGGGGGGATGTGTGTGGGACCTTCTGAGATATCCTCCCATTCCAGCTCTGTGCTAGGTCGTTGCAGACCTTCGTCCTAGTGGGCTCGAAGGGATGACAGTGGGGGTGCTGCGTGCAATCTTAAAGAGTCCGCCAACCATCTGGTGAATTGTTGACCCGTGCCCAGCTCTTGCAGATACTGTATTGTCAAGTGCGTTGCAGGTTCTTGTGTTATATCTCCCCATATTGTGCGCAGCGCACGCAGCATTGAAGCATGTAGTAAAAATTGGCCTTATGGTAAGTGTGATTCTTCAGTAAGCACGTTGAATGGTAACAGTTAACCATCACAGTATAAATCTCCTAAGGTTTGGATTCCTGCCTCTGCTCCGGTGATTGTTTGATGCCACCTGGGTGTGCCAAGCATGGGCAGAGAAGAGGTAGATGGAGTGACCGTATGTGTGAGTCTTACACTGCGCTTACGATGCTTAGCCCACCACAAAACTTCGTGTACATATGATAACTCTCACCTTAGCCATACCACCAATATGGCTACACCATTTGCCGCTTATTTATCGTCTACACAGCACAATAGATATCGGCAATCAATCTGTCTTGTGAATATGTAACCATACTGAGACTCTCCCCTGTGTGTGTGTCCTGTCATACTTGTTGTTTGTCCAGTAATGCTCTAAGAGGGAATCCCCCTCTCACATGTAAAGCACCTTAGCGAGTGCTATACATTTCTCAAAATTACACAATCACTTAAATCTAAGTAATTTGCACCTACACACTTTGGTCCTGAGGAAAGCCAGTTTTAATCATAAGGGCCTGGCTGAAACATGTAGACCACACCTGGATGTAGGAAACCCTAATTAACATTCCTATAACATCCAACAGCCTTTTTTAATGCTAGCAGTGACCCAGTTATTAAAATATAATTTACCCTCGGGTACTGGGATCCCTGCATAGCTTTTAGATCGTCACCTTCACGTCACTACACTGCACACTCATATACATACCTGCTCCGCTGTATCCAGGCGTCGAAGCACACCCGGGACACACTCGGTGTCACTGGGTGGACCCGATGATGAAGCATGCCACCAACTAGGTTGGTGGGTGAGGGCTTCAAGAACAAACAAAATGGTTTGTACCCTGCCTTACAGTCTTGAGTCTATGTAAATTCACAAATAGGCTAGTCCTTTTTGATATCACATATAAACCCTGGGGATACGGACTAGCTACCTAGTCCTCTCTCTCTCCTTTGATAGTGATATATATAGGCAGCGCACAGCTGCGAGAGATAACGAATACCCACTATGGCCGAAAACCACGGCCTAACCTTCAGTGAGGACGAAATCAGTGAGATCCTTGCTGACCCATCCTTTCTGGCAGACTTCAACATCTCTAACACCATAGCTCAAACAACAGACTGGGACACACTAACGGAGAAAAAGCGGAATCGAATAAGAACCATCTTACATGGTGTCATACTGACCCAATATCTACGCACTAATACAGCACCAAGGGGTCTCCTGGTTACCAACGGCCCCAGAATATTCCTGGATGACGCCATCTTTAGGAAAGACTGGGCCCAGATAGCCTGGCACTGCACCAGGGACTGGTTAGTGCTCATCATTAAAACAGGGAAACGTCTCTCCGACGCCATAATTATTGATATCCAAACCACAGAAAGCCACTTCAAAACCACACTAACATCATACAAAAAGAAACTCGACGATCAAAACAAAGAGATTGCAGAATACAAAGACTATCTGACCCAAAGCAAAATTAACAAATTCCAAAAAGACCTTAAAAAATTCAGCTATTCCAAAACATACCCATATGCGGAGAATGACTATGTACCCCCGAACAAAACAGATGGTGCCTATGACAGCTCAGGAGACAACATATCCATATCAAGTGACTCGAGCGCAGGCTCCAACAAACAACGCGGAGGAGGACGCCGAGGCCAACGCTGGCCACAAAACTGGCAGGGCACACCACAAACTCACACCTTCGGCCCACCGCCATTTGGACCAATGCAACATGCATACTATGGATATCCACCCCTATACCCACCAGGCCCAATGCCCTTCTACCAAGGGAACCAAAGACCCCCTTTTTTAGGACAGGGCCGCAGAACACGCGGCAGGAGACAGAACCACCAGCAAGTCCAATGGGAAGAAGAAGATCCAGTCAGTGCCAACTCCCGCAACAAAACCCGGGAACAACCAGGAACGAGCAAACAGTGATCCCTGATACACCCACATCCCTGGTGTTTAATCTATCGAGTACACCTGTGACAGAAAGCGAAACAGCGGTCCATAGTAAAGGCCTATCGTTTGTCCCTACCACACGACTGGACAAATTCAAGCTCCATGTCGAACTAGCTGAGTTTTTTTTAGAAAGCTCAAACTTAAGGCCTTCTTTGAAAAAGTAACACCAGAAGAAACTACCACCAATATCAATCCCAATGAAACAGGCCTTAGGTTAAAATCCACCTTTGTGCCACCTCCTACCAGTGTACCCACATAAATCTCTACCTTTGACCAAGCAGTCTACACTGACATAGAGAAACTGAACCTTAAAGGAACATACAACAACCTATCAAAGACAGACCGTGACACCATACAACGCCTACAAAGTAACCCCACCATTGTCATCAAACCAGCTGACAAGGGGGGAGGTATCGTCCTTATGGATAAAACCAACTACGATCAAGAATGTCGCAGACACACGTAATTACAAACGCCTGGAAAAAGACCCCACCGCCGAACTGCAAATCACCATACACACCATGGTTAAAAGAGCCAGGGACGCTGAACATATCTCAACCAAAGAGGCGGAATACCTGTGTACCAAGAATGCGAAAGTACCTTACTTTTATATTGTATCCAAAATACACAAGGGCACCATACCACCCCCAGGAAGACCTATAGTCTCAGGGATCAACTCTCTTCTGGAACCACTATCTAGGTACTGCGACCACTTCCTGAACCCACTGGTACAAGGAACCCCTACCTACATCAAAGACACTAAACACCTCCTAAACATCATCACTGAAATGAATTTCGATCAAACCACCCAACTACTGGTGGGACTGGACATAGAAAGCCTGTACACCAGTCTCCTACAAGATGCCACCCTGCAAGTCCTACAAGATGTACTGATGCAAAACCCCTGGATGTACCATACACCACGGCAATTCATCCTTGACTGTGCAGCCCTAGCCCTCAAGGAAAACTACTTTGAGTATGATGGCACTTACTACCTGCAAACTAACGGAACCTGGATGGGCAGTGTTTTTGCTCCTAGTGTGGCAGGACTGTATGTTCACCATTTCGAGCAGGAACACGTCATGTCAATGACCAACCCATACTCAAAAAATGTAAAGACTTGGCACAGGTATATAGATGACATCTTCCTGATTTGGGAAGGAACACAGGATGTACTAAATGTTTTTCTCACTTGGCTTAATGAGCGTGACCCTTACCTCCAGTGCCACCGAGCTGGTCTTCCTGGATCTTAACATTCGAGCAGAACAAGGGACTCTGCGCACCACCACCCACTACAAACCAACAGCTAGGAACTCACTGTTGCGATTTGACAGCTTCCACCCCAGACCATTAAGGAAAAATCTACCATTTGGGCAATTTCTGCGGATCCGCAGAAACTGCAGCCACCTAGAGGACTACAAAAGACAATCCCGCACCTTATCACAATGCCATTATTGCCAAAACCAGCAAAAGGGTACGCAATATAAACAGAGAATCACTATTGGAAACAGTAACAAAAGACCAAGATCCACCACCCATGACCAGTGTGACCACCTATAATACAGCGTCAAATCAAGTTTCCAGCATCATCCGCAAACACTGGAAGATAATCGATTCAGGCACCAGAAAATGGGAGATCCCGCGCTTTGCATTCAAACGTGCCAACAACCTTAAAGACAAACTAGTGTCAACAAGACCATGTGCCAGTCCCAAATCTATGGACAACACAGTCCTTAACTGTTGGGGCCTCCCAAAGTCACTGGACATTATCCATGCAACAACTGCAGTGTGTGCCATCTCACCAAACCAACGAAAACTCTCAACCTTGAACCTGGCAAAATCTGGAAACAACGCCAATACACCAACTGCAACTCAAGTAACCTTGTGTACCTCATAACATGCCCCTGTGGGCTCCGTTACGTGGGCATGACGACCCGCAAAATCAGGACCAGAGTGGTTGAACACAGAAGCACGATCAGGTGTGACAAAAACATCAGCAGACTGACAGATCACTACCTCAGTGCACACCACACCCCCAATGACATGTCCTGGACTGTCATTGAACAATTTGACATTCACAAAACAGACAATGACCGGACCCTTCATACCAAAGAACATAGATGGATCTATCGCCTCTCCACGCAGCAACCGGGCCTGAGCCTGAATGACTCCATACCCTGGAGCTCACTAAAAACATGAATTTCTTACTCTTGATTCCCCTCCGTGTTAAATGTCCTCCTGTTGTATTGGCCAGTTATAACACACCTGGCACCCCACAGCGCTCTTTAAGTTCTCTCTTCCCCAGTTAGCGCTCTTTTATTTTACAACTGTACACTAATCTGTGTACACTGGGTACAGCTCACCCAGCCATCCCAATGTGCAAACGCCGACATTCGGCACCGCACATGGTCACAGCAGAGCACACTACTCCCCCACACATGGGCATGCTCTCAGTAGGATACTCTTCTGGGCATGCTCACAACAGGATACACTGCTCTCCCGCCCATGTGCAGTACAGCCATGACTCAGCGTGTCCTCGCACAGTCTGTCTTCTCAGTCCTTCCCCGCACAGGTGTTCAGAATGATGCAGCCTGCATTTAAAGCACAAACACGGCAGAGGACAGTCCAAAGGAGGCCGCAGAGATGACTGGAGGCTCAACGCAGACACTGACCGAAAGTATTGTGAGTAAACCAAGCGCTTCAGCTACAAGCCGGGTAAGCTCTTTTTCCACAGGTCCCTAACCCCCTAAGGACCCTTTATCTTCCCAGGGTCCATTCCTCTGCCGGACTACTCCATGGGGCATGTTTGGCAACAAGCCAACGTGAGGATAATCTTCCTTTCATGCACTTTCCACCGTTTATTTGTGTGTTGATGCGCTTACGATGCTTAGCCCACCAGTAAACTTCGTGTACATATGATAACTCTCACCTTAGCCATACCACCAATATGGCTACACCATTTGCCGCTTATTTATCGTCTACACAGCACAATAGATATCGGCAATCAATCTGTCTTGTGAATATGTAACCATACTGAGACTCTCCCCTGTATGTGTGTCCTGTCATACTTGTTGTATGTCCAGTAATGCTCTAAGAGGGAATCCCCCTCTCACATGTAAAGCACCTTAGCGAGTGCTACACATTTCTCAAAATTACACAATCACTTAAATCTAAGTAATTTGCACCTACACACTTTGGTCCTGAGGAAAGCCAGTTTTAATCATAAGGGCCTGGCTGAAACATGTAGACCACACCTGGATGTAGGAAACCCTAATTAACATTCCTATAACATCCAACAGCCTTTTTTAATGCTAGCAGTGACCCAGTTATTAAAATATAATTTACCCTCGGGAACTGGGATCCCTGCATAGCTTTTAAATCGTCACCTTCACGTCACTACACTGCACACTCAGATACATACCTGCTCCGCTGTATCCAGGCGTCGAAGCACACCTGGGACACACTCGGTGTCACTGAGTGGGCCCGATGATGAAGCATGCCACCAACTAGGTTGGTGGGTGAGGGCTTCATGAACAAACAAAATGGTTTGTACCCTGCCTTACAGTCTTGAGTCTATGTAAATTCACGAATAGGCTAGTCCTTTTTGATCTCACATGTACACAACATACACATAATGCGCAGCACTACATCCTTCATGTACTGTACTACTCACAGGCACACATGCTCCCAGCCCCTGCATATGATATACACCACTGCGTTGGGGGCTTGCCCAGACAGCCAAGATGATGGATGCACTCTGAGAGGCTCTGTCCACCAACCCAGGAATCCTAAAATTATCCTGCATCGGTGAGGGTCATCGAGTCAACCCCTGCACCCTGTTGGATGTCTGACGTTGCCGAGACCAGGCTGAAGTGTCTTTGAAGACCTGTAGTGCCTGTTTAGCAGAGAGGTGGCCATTTACAGCACTACGGCGAGAAGGGTGCGGCCTGAGGCCGGGAGTCGTCTCCGAGCTATAGAGCTCTGGCAGCGCAGAAAGCACCGAAGGGACTGACGCAGGGCGTGAACACACGCCAACTGATGCGGAAATAAACTGTCTACCCCCGTACAGCTGTGAGGTGAATCGAGGGTGAACAGTGCCATGTAGCCGTATGAGAGCCGGGGCGGCCGCGTTGAGACGGAAGCGAGCAGTGGGACCTGGGAGAAGCTAGCCCCGAGTAAACCTCCTGTAAAAGAGACGAATGCGCAGATGAAGCTGAACCCAGGCGCGAATGCTAATTAAATGAAGCGGTCACAAGATAACGGAGCCGCAGAGTCGTGAGGCGCAGCAAGGGCGAGCGGTGCTGTGTGGCCGGCTGAGGGATGAGTTTGCCTGGGACTGGAGTGGAGACGCTTGGAGGCTGAGGTAGGCTGCTGAGGGGCCTGTTGGCGGGCGGCCGCGAGGTGCTGACTCTTGGAGGCGGCCGTCGCCTGTGGGCTCTTCCACGAACTGGCGCCCGGCGACAAGAGCCTTGCAGAGTGCTCCATCGAGGAGCAGGGCTACGGCCCCATTAATGTACTGTCGGGGGCTGGGGCCTGCTGACGCATGCGAAAGGACACTGGACTGTGCACCACAACCGCCACCACAACCTCAACATCATCTCCTACGCCGACGACACTCAGCTCATCCTCTCCCTCACCAAGGACCCACGCACCGCCAAAACCAACATCCACGACGGAATGAAGGCCATTGCCGACTGGATGAGGAGCAGCCGGCTGAAACTGAACTTGGACAAGACGGAGGTCCTCATCCTCGGACCCAACCCCTCGGCCTGGGACGACTCCTGTTGGCAGACCACTCTGGGGACAGCACCGACACCCACCGACCACGCACGCAATCTTGAATTCATCCTCGACTCCTCCCTCTCGATGTCCAAACAGGTCAACGCCGTTTCCTCCTCATGCTACAACACCCTCCGCACGCTTCGCAGGATCTACAAGTGGATCCCGACCGAAACAAGAAGAACGGTGACACAGGCCCTCGTCAGCAGCAGGCTGGACTACGGCAACGCACTCTACGCCGGAATACCAGCCAAACACCTACGACGACTACAGCGCACCCAAAATGCCTCCGCCCGACTGATCGTCAACGTCCCCCGCCACAGCCACATCACCCGGCACCTGACAGACCTACACTGGCTCCCCGTCGACAAGAGGATCACCTTCAAACTCCTCACCCACGCAAACAAAGCACTCCACGACACCGGACCAGCCTACCTGAACAGCAGACTCAGCTTCCACACCCCCACCCGCCAGCTCCGCTCCGCCAGCCTCGCCCTCGCCGCCGTCCCCCGCATCCAACAAACAACCTCCGGCGGCAGATCCTTCTCCTACCTCGCCGCCAAGACCTGGAACACCCTCCCCACCCACCTACGGCAGACCGAAAACCTACTCGCCTTCAGAAGACTCCTCAAGACCTGGCTCTTCAAACAGTAGCGAAACTCCCCCCCCCTCTAAGCGCCTTCAGACCCTCACGGGTGAGTAGCGCGCTTTACAAATACTATGATTGATTGATTGATAACCGGCATTACTGGTAGAACAACAGTCGAGTCTGGCCCCCAATAGCGGTGTACTGGACGCCAACCTTGACTTACGTGCCCCTGGGGGGTTTTCACCACTGTCACCACAGAATAAAAGCCGAGGCGCGAGAACTGCATTACCGTGCTACCATGCATCGCTCACGGCACAGGAGTCAAGAACTGCCGCAGACCCCATCTGGCGGACCCGGGGGTTATTCTTGGAGGGTGCGGCTTACTCCCTGTTTGGCTCCCTCACGCAGGGAACTGAGCATGGCTGGATGACTGCTGATCACAGAAAAGTTGGTCGCCATACGCACAACATAGCCTCAGGACCCCACTGCCAACAACAAACTGAAAACCAGGCAGCGACACGTGGTGCGGGACGCCCCGGTCTCAAGGCCCAGATCCGTAATACCGGCTAAACAGCCTGTACTGGTGCCGGGCAACACCAGGTAAACGTGACTGGTGCGCTGCGAAAGGTGGGCCTCGCCACACCCTAACACAGCAGTCCAACCTCCACTATTGAACCAACCATCCTGCAAGCCTTGTGCAGCCATCAAGACGTGATGGGTAAACCTAGAAATGGGTCGAGTGTCACCCGTACGCAGTTGGCACCGGATCCCATGCAGCCAGTCTGACCAGCTGAAGACCTGGGGGCGTCCGGGTCCTTAACACTGGAGTCGAAAATTGATTCAGTACTCCAAGCAGTAACAAGCATAGGTGAAACACTTGCACAGACCAGAGAGTCACTGGAAAGCCGCATAGACAAAGTCACGTCTGATTTTACACTGCTTCATGCGGACCATAAGAAACTGGCCGGAAAACTGAATGAACTTGCGGCGGAAACTGCAGAAGTCACTCCGATCACTAAGGAGTTGACAACTTAGGTCGGTGAGCTCAAGGCGTGCCTTCACTCGCTAGAATGCAGGGTGGATGAGGCCGAGGGCTGCTCCTACAGGAACAGTGTCAGATTGGTGGGGCGTGGAAAAATGCTCCTGCATACACGGAGGCCTGGCTGAAATCTCTGTTGCCAGCAGACTCCTTCTCCTCGCACTTCACTGTGAACGTGCGCACAGAGTACCATCAAGCAGGCCGATCCCGGGGGCTAGACCCCATCCCTTCCCTATTTCAATTCCTTAACTACAAGGATAGAGACACTGTCCTCCGCGAAACCAGAAACATGAAAATGGTTAAAGTGGACAACGCCTAGGCCCTGTTCTTTCCAGACTATGCCTTGGGAGTGAAGAAGCAGCGGAGCACATTTCTCCCAGTTAAGAAATGCATGCGTGACCTGAATATAAAGTACTCTGTTGTAAATAATGTCCTCCACACCAAAGATAAATAAGAATAGTACTTTATTGGAAGCACAGAGAAGCGTTGGCAATCCCACACAGAAATCAGCTTACAGTGGTAACGCTCAAGAACATAGTTGTGTCATTAAGCATAGCAACATCAGAATGGTACAAGCATTCCTTACTTAAAGTAACAGGACACATGTCCTGTAACATACCAATTTAAGATTACAACACATCCTCCTTCCTTACACAAAGAAAAGAGAAATGAATACAAAAATACCTAAAAAAAAACTAAGTAAAATAAGATCAAAATTGATATGACCACAAAACCTCAATAACAATTGTAGATGCCTCCCAATCTTCAATCCTAACACATATTTATGAATCCCCACATACATAATCTTGTAAATACCTTGGAGGACACCTTGACCTTCCAGGCCTAATCCTATTGGTACTGTTATCACCACAATCACTGGGTGTAGTGTCAGTAACCCTTTCACTAGCTTCCCCATCACTCATAAGAAAATGAGGATAAAATCCCTTATCCTCATTGCCACTAGTGGTCCCGTCTCCTGACTTGCATTTCCTATAAAGTGCCACCCTTCTCAAATTCCAATTTTCACCATTATAAAGCGTAATATGTCTTTTATGAACAAATTTCACTTTATATGGTCCACGGAACTTGGTAAATCCAGCACTGATGCGTCCAGGTTTAACCTTCACCCAATCATTAGGTTCTATGTTCATTTTATGTGTAAGATCTTCGCCTACTCCTCTATTGTCACCACCAAGGCTGGCTAAACCCAAACATTCCTTCATCCATGCAGGAATTAATTTGGTACTGGCCGTACGCTCTCTCATAACAACAAATGGAATTTTCCCAGAAACTGTATTTTCCGTCGTACGGTACGCCCATACTAAATCATCAACCATTTTTTCCACATCCCTTCTGCTTGCTAAAGCCAATTGTATCACCCCTTTTATCATACGATTAGCCCGCTCAACCATACCATTTCCCTGTGGGTTGTACAGAGATGTTCTAGCGTGCACAATCCCACAAGACTCCAAAAATGAAGTCATTTCGGTCGAAATTAGTTGGGTACCATTATCAGTGACCAATTTAACAGGGTAGCCTTCCTCCCTAAAAGTTTGAGATAAAATCTTAATAGTGTTTTTTGTAGTTATCTCCTTAACAAACCTTACAACCAGGCACTTTGATGTGACATCCACCATGACTATCCCAAACTTAAAATTGCAGTTCATGTTAGAAAATGGACCAATAAAATCCAAACAAACCCCGTGTGCCAAGGTAACTCAGGATCTACAATTTTGCCCAAGTTCAACTGGTTACCCACTTTCAATCTTTTTTCACTCTCAAAACACTCTGCACATGACTCAACCCAATCAGAAATCTCTTTATCCATAACAGGCCACCAAAAGTGTTCCCTTAGCCTCTTCTTTGTAAGAGACTGACCCATGTGACCCTCATGGGCAAGTTTAAATAACACAAATCTCATGTCTAACGGGGGAATAATTTTGTCTTCCTTCATTATAATGTTAGCCTCACTATCAAAGATAGACAAGTCCTCAAGAACTTTTAGAAAAGGTCTTACAGCAATAGGAAGTGTGCTCTCCCTTCTACCCCCTTTCACTATTAAATCTCTCACCATTCTTAAACTTTCATCTTTGGCCATGCTAGCACTCCATTGTTTCTTATCAATAGCCCCATTGGTCCATTCCACCATTTCAACAATTGTAGCCACAGCACCCTCACATTGAAAGGACTCAACATTTGACTTATCCACTTCCTCCCAAGGTAAAGGTAACCTTGATAATCCATCCGCCTGGCAATTTCTCCATCCAGCGATGTACTCAATTCTGTATAAGTACTCTTGTAAATGAGCAGCTAACCTAGCTAACCTTGCAGACCCTTTATTCGCACCTCCAGGAGACAAAATCTTAATGAGTGGTTTGTGGTCCGTCTCCAATGTGAACTGAAAACCCCACAAATACATTCTAAAATACTCAGCACCCCACGCTGCGGCTAAAGCTTCCTTTTCTATTACTGAATAATTTCTTTCAGAGTTAGTAAGAGACCTTGAGGCAAAGGCAACCGGTTTTTTTTTTCCGAACCATGAACCTGTGCCAAAACCGCACCAATCCCTACCGCACTAGCGTCCACTGTTAGAATTGACCTCAACCTGGTATCAAACGGAGTCAGAATCTGTGCATCACAAATTTCTTTCTTGATCATCTCAAAAGCTAGTTGTTGGTCATTGGACCACACAAACTTGTGTCCTTTCCTAAGAAGTGCTTTAATAACCTCTGTATTCCCCGCGAAATTATGCACAAATTTCGCATAATATTCTACAAGACCTAGGAAAGATCTGAGTTGGTCTTTATCTGAAGGAGCGGGAGCTTTCTTTATAGCCTCCAACAGATCTCTCTTTGGCTTAATCCCACTAGCCGATAATGTATATCCTAAATACTCTACTTCTTCCACTGCGAATTTGCATTTTTCTTTTTTTAAAGTTAAGCCTGCATTATCCATTTTATCCAAAACTTCCTTCAGCACTAAATTATGGTGTTCTTTTGTATCTCCAAACACCAGCACATCATCTTGGAAGTAAACCACATTTTTTGTACCCTTCAATACTGACCCCATCATTCTCTGGAACACACCAGCAGCGGACGCCAAGCCAAACGGCATCCTAGTAAATTGGAATATTCCTTCAGTAGTTATAAACGCTGTTAACGGTTTGGACTCCTCATGCAATTTGATTTGATGGTATGCACTGCGTAAATCCAATTTTGAGAAATACCTCCCTCCTTTTAGAGACAAGATCAATTCATTTATATTAGGCAGTGGAAACGTATCTACTACAATATTCTGATTTAGGGTGCGCAAGTCCACACAGAACCTGTAACTACCATCAGGTTTGCTCGTGATCACAACCGGTGAAACCCACCTTGATGTCTCAATTTGTTCTATGATGCCTTGCTCAATCATATCATCAAGCATATGTTTAACCTCTTGTCTGGCAAAATTCGGAACCTTTCTCACTCTGTGTTGAATGGGAATAGAATCTGGCTTGAGAACTATCTTATGAATGTACCCTTTGAGTTCACCGATCCCTTCGGAAAAAAGATTTGTCATACTTTCCACAATTGTTCCAGTCGTGATCTCATCCACTACCATTACCTGTTGTTTCGCCCTGGGGTTCAAGATGATATGAAGATCATACTGGTGTGCCCAACCTAGAATTGGAGGGCCACTACGTGCTACATACACTTTGCCTTTCACACACCTTCCCTGAAAAACTATGTCAGTGAACATGTACCCACCTGACATGTACGTCACCTCTGGCCAATTTTCCTCAAAAATAACTTGAGGAATAATTGTCCAGAAAGACCCCGAATCCACCATTAGTTCAGTGTCTTTTCCATGTATCTGAAATATTGCTTTGGGTCTTAACCTTCTTCCCAATGCCATTGTTAAGTCATCCTCCTCAACGCATAATATCTTATTCAGACCTTTCTCTACACAAGTTGTCACAACATTATCTCCTCTATTTTGTACGACTGCTATCTTAGGTCTACTGTTAGTTTTACACATTTTGTAGAAGTGGCCTTTGCGTCCACATTTTTTACACACTTTGTCAAGGGCATAGCATCTCTTGTAGTCAGCCGTGTGGTATGTGCTTCCACACCTGGTGCACATTTTCTCTTGCACTTTATTATAATCTGAATTCCCTTCAGAGTTGTTACTAATCTTTTTAAAGGATATCACTTTCTTCCCACTAGTCTCATTGTTCTTGTTACTGCTTACTGCAGCCACATCTTCTTGTATCACATTAGTTGTATTTGTTGTACACTCTTTTTTTTCCATTTCTTTCATACATGTCTCCGACTGTTCAACAACCTTAGCTATGTCAATAGCATTTCCTAATGTTGGATTTTTTGCTGCCCACAATCTCTCTTGCATTTTGTTGTTGCAACATTGCACAATAAGCTGATCCCTAATCATCTCATCCCTCATCGCACCAAATTGGCACTTAAGGGATAACTCACGTAATCGTGTGACAAACTGATCAATGGTTTCATCGCATCTTTGGGGTTGAGTATAAAACTTATGCCTACACATTACAATGTTTATTTCCTTAGCATACTGTTTTCTTAATCTTTCTTTTGCCTCATTGTAAACATTCGTTATCACTCTACCATCATTGTCTGTACCGACAGGTAGAAATCTAAAGGCATGCTGTCCCTCTTTTCCCAAGGTGCTTCATAATAACGCTTTTTTCCTTTCGGCATTAAAATCCTTACCATCAAGTGCTATAATATAATTTTCAAAAATTTCAATCCATTCATCCCATTCTATAGGGGAGTCACCTGGTTGCTGTAAGAACAATGGTGGTGGTATCACAGTGCTCCCATCCATTACCACACAATGTAATAGGTTTCGTGCGGGTAAAATATAGTATTCGAATAAACACACTAAAATGATTACCTATAGTTTGAAGAGAGCAAAAAAAAATATATATATATATATATATATATCCGCCTATACACTCCTATACATCCAGCAATGTACTTTACCTCCCACAATATCTATATATATATTAGCCAACTGGTGCCACAATAGTTTGCCAAAGACCATGCACTTGAAATATATTTTGTAGCTGTGAAAATAAACGTTATTATTATTTCCTCCCCTTTCTTTTTTTTTTTTTTATCACTCAACCTGCATATATCGTCGATGTCACTGAGGAATAATCCCTTTTCCCTTGTCAGCGCGTTTATATTATATCCTGTTCGTTGAGAAATGTACACGTCGATGAAGACTTTTTCCTTCTTATTAAAGTAGATGCCTTCGCGTTTAATCCTCGGTTCCAGTACGTTTCCCTGGCAACCAAAGTACACACACACAACGAAGGGTACGCGCAGACGCCAGTGAACGTAGTGATGTAGATCCCTTGATGACGCAGAGGCGTGTGAACGTACTGATGCAGGTCCTTGGATGACGCACTACAATCAATACACACGTGAAGACGTCAGTTCAGATCGCGCGCCACACCGTCTCCTGAACTTCTAGATGGCGTCGTATAAAATTGCTTCACGCACGTTCAACAATGTCGGGATGTCCTCGCGTTGCAAACACCAACGGTAAGGTGCACGCTCACAGTATTTTTTTTTTAAATTTAGGCGCTCACAACTCTCAACACGGATACCACTTCAAATCAATCCGCTATGCCATAAAACATGAATAAATTAGTACCTCGTCGTTGGATACACCAAGTTGTGGTCCATTACGCCGATATATTCGCTTCCATCTAGGTTTTTCTCAATATCAGAAAGGTTGTAGTGTACAACTTCCAGGCTTTGGTAATTCCAGTGCTTCTTCAATTCTTTCACCTTGGGTCTTTACAATCACCTGCACGCAAATGTGGATTCTTCTTTGCCAAATGAACACACGGTTCACTCTCTGCTTCCCTTGATTCACTCCTTCTTCACTTGTTTTCCTTTTCTCTTTTATCCAGTCTTCATGGGTTGAGGTGTAGCTAAATCGTTGTCATTTGTTGTAAATAATGTCCTCCACACCAAAGATAAATAAGAATAGTACTTTATTGGAAGCACAGAGAAGCGTTGGCAATCCCACACAGAAATCAGCTTACAGTGGTAACGCTCCAGAACATAGCTGTGTCATTAAGCATAGCAACATCAGAATGGTACAAGCAATCCTTACTTAAAGTAACAGGACACATGTCCTGTAACATACCAATTTAAGATTACAACATACTCCCTCATATTCCCGGCTCGCCTGCGGGTGATCCCGGATGGATCTACTCATTTCTTCAATGATGCTAACGAAGCATGGGACTGGCTCGAGTCTGCGGGCCATCACACTTCACCAAGCCAGAGAGACAGCATCATGGAACTGCATCCAAGAAATCGTAGAGGACATCACAGAAGGCGCAGGATGCGAACAGGATAATCATCGAACCAGCTGGTGACTGCTCCCAACCCTGAGCAGACATTACAAGAGAGACAGGGCGTTCTGAGAGTGGCGGCAAGCATGAAAGATTGACGTCCTAGTAAAGATACTGATGTCTCCACTGAACACTCATCCAGTGAGAGCAGCTCCTTGGCGGTGTGGCCAGTAGGCGAGGACTCACAGTCACTTTCCGTAGTGACTCCACAGACCGCTGACGACATAATGTGATGAGCTGCCTGAACGTTTGACACCCCATACGTATGTAATTGGGTCCACATGCGCGACCGGGGCACGGAGACATGCATACACTCCACAGGATACCCTGGTTAGTATAAAATCACACCGCGCCAGCCTGCGCAATTACACCGATGCAAAATGGGTCCGCAACATTATCGCACTCATTGTAAACCAAACCCCACACACAATGTGCAACAGAAACGCAGAAGCATGCGGAGGTCTGGAGAGGCTGCGTTACTTAAATTATGCGTCCCATGCAGCGCTCATGCATGCACCAGAAGACAGAGCAGGCAGACTGCTTGCGCATATGATCAAGCAAGAACAGGCACAATCCCCCATATACTGCTCTTACGTTCAGCGAATGGGCACATCCTAACTAAACAGCATGATATACATGTGGAGTTCTCAACACACTACACTAAGGTGTACCGCTCAGCGCATCGTGTAAGTCCTCCGTATCTGAGCTCCTTCCTTTCCCTACTGTTGCTACCACAAGTTACTGCCAAACAGCGTGATGAGTTGAATGAGCCCCTTTCTCTGTTAGAATTACTCAAGGCGATACGCTCACTGGCAAATCACCAGGGCCTGACGGTTTCCCGACAGAATATTACAAAGCTTATCAACAAGCCCTGGCACCGCAGCTTCTCAATAGGTTTCCGGGAGCACGGGAGGCTGGGACTCTACCTGGTACATTACGGGAGTCACTTCTGATATCACTACCGAAGCCAAATAGAAATACGGAGCTGCTTGATTCCTACCGCCCGCTGGCACTTTTAAATACTGATTATAAAGTGTTAGCCAAAATCTTGGCATGCAGGCTGGCTCCACTGGTTCCATCACATGATCCATCCAGACCAAAATGGTTTTGTGCCCACTCGCAGCACGTCACTAAATCTACGCCGCTTCTTTAGGGTAGCGCACTACTCCAGAACTACTTGGGAACACTCAGGGTGTCTAGTTTTATATCTATAAAAGGCGTTCAACACCCTGGAGTGGGGCTTTTTATTTACCGCGCTGCGAAAATATGATCTAGGAGAAGAGTTCCTGAGCCTTGTTCGGCTACTTTACACTGAACCAGTAGCCAGAGTCACAAGAGGCCCATATTTATCTGACCAGATCTCTATTGAACGCGGCACCCGGCAGGGCTGCCCACTGTCACTGCTTCTATTTACGCTGACTATCGAACCCCTAGCCAAATCGTAGGATGAGTGGGGAATCCCTCTGGGCTATGGCCAGCACGGAGTGTCATTATATGCAGATGACCTGCTAATATACCTTAAAGATGTCAGGACGCCTGTTTGAAGCGGACATTGTTAGAGTTCGCTGCCGTTTCAGGGCACCATGTGAACTGGGACAAATCATGCCTGTATCCCTTCACAGAAACCACTCCGAACCCGCACCTGACTATTGCTGGCAAACCAGTGCACTGGCAGCTATCCACATTTCGATATCTGGGAATACTCATATACAAAAACCCAGCAGACCTACTTGAGGGCAATCTAGTGCGCTCCATCACTGCGGTGCGAGCGCAGATGTCCTTATGGGGCACACTACCATTGACGGTCATGAGTCTAATCGCGTTGATAAAGATGGTGGTACTCCCGCACCTGTTGTACTATTTTGTAAACTTGCTGTCCTGTCTTAAACTGGCGCTGTTCAAAAATCTAGAAGCAGATACAAGAAAATTCATCTGGGGCGTATCGAGCAGCAGAGTGGCCATGTCCAAAATGTATCCTTCAACAAGTGAAAGGAGGCCTTTCACTGCCACATATGGAACAATACTACCTCGCTGCCTAGCTCCAATGGGTGGCTAGATGGCTAAGCAATCTCCAACTGGAAGACTTAGCGACTCACGCACCTGGTCTCACTCATTTGCAAGTAATTGAGTTGTTCCACCCCAGCAAGAAGGGAAAGCCACCAGCCCAGCTGATGCTGGAGGTAGCCCATTATTGCTACCGCCGTAGCCTGCGAATCACGCACAGCATGATCCCATATGCACCGTCCCTTCCCATAGTGGGCACACCCAGGAGACACCGCGCTGTTATGGGAGTGGAGCTCAATGGGAAGAGGCTGGCATCCTGACAGTCAGGGACCTATACAGCTTCTACCTTTTGAGACGCTTGCTGAGGACTCGGGTCTGCCACAGGGTCAATTCTTGCTACATGCAGATGTGGTCCGCACGTTACAGGCTTCATGGGGCAATATAGCACAGGAACTTCCCACGCACTTAGTCATACAATACTTGCATAAATGGGGCGCAGGCCGCCACCTCATCAAATGGTTTGCTGGGTCGCTGAGAACACACACGGCATCACAGTTGAGTTCCCTACGTGCCCACTGGGATGCCGATCTGCAGCGTCCCTGTACTGAGCGTGAATGGTTGGCCATTCTCTAAGGTCCAACCCGTATCCGCCGCAATGCAAGATTCTGGCTCATCCAGTATTGCATAGTGCACAGGGCCTACCTGACACCAGCCAAAATAAATAAATATTTTAATGGTACCGACGCCAGCTGCCCATGATGTAGGGAAGTTGGGGGCGACTTACTTCACATGATATGGTCCTGTTCGGTCATACAACCAGACTGGAGAGCTGTCACCACGACCTTAGCACAATGCACAGAACGTACACTAAGCTGGTCATGGAAGGTGTGCATACTGGGATTATATCAAAGATCTGGTAAACACAAAGTGACATCTCGTCACATAGACTTGGGACTCATAGTGGCCAAACGTCTGATCACGAGGCACTAGAAATCACCTGAGTTTCCTGCAGAAAAGGCCTCGTTCCAATCGCATCTCTGCTGGGCACGGGCGGAGAATATAGCGCTGCGTCGTGAAGATGCAATAGGTATTCGTAAGCAGCCGCTCACGGGGGATTGGGATCCCTAATGGATTTCTGCACAGTCTGGCGGAATCATACTGAGGAACCCAATAATTCACCTGAATGAAGTGTGAGTTAGACCCTGGCAGTACAATTATATCACAAGGCTTATACCAGTGCCTTCTCCAATAATATACTTAGGGCGGCGGGCCTAAGTCCCCCAATGACTATTGTCCAAACCAGTTTACAAAGCATTCACTAAACATTCACCGTGAAGGGGATACCTGTGGAGTAGCGCATAGTGCGATCAATACATATCCAAGTGCTGCGTGCAGACAAACAAATAGACCCTGTAGCAAGAAGGTATCAGATGTGCATCGTGATGCTTTCATTCAACGTTCTAATCTCGTGCATAGGAGTCAGTGTGATATTTCATTTATTATACCAATGTTGCGTTGCAAATAGCTTAATCCTATTTTCATCAGGTTAGCGAATCCATCCTAAAAGTATTAGGCAAGATCCTTTTGTTTTGTTGTTTAATTCAGATACGATTTGCTAGAAACCTGACTCAGGCATAGTAATTGTATTAAATTATAAAGGTACCACATGTGTACATTGATAATCAATTAAAACAATATATATAGTCTCATTCCAATTATAAGACGAGGGGGTATTCCTTAGTTTCGTTTCTTTATTCCAAATTCATAAAACATTTACAGTGCGGCACAGCCGACGCGTTTCGTCCTAAGACAGGACTTCTTCAGGGCTGTTAAAAATACATAGACATACAATTACACATTTATCGCTACCAAGTTGCACCAAGGGCCAAGGCACTCGTAGGCGGGTGCTGTAACGCGGTGGTGCCCGCGTTTAAAATCCACGCTACCAACAATGTGCACGCTCACGGACAAAGCACAGCACTCGGGAGTATTCCGTAAGTTAGTTTATTCGGCAACAAGCAATAGACAGACGCGTTTCAGGGTATCCTTCGTCAGTCACTCTTTTTGAAAACATTTTTTGCATCGTGGGACCATGATGCTTTGGACGGTTGTGGGGTTGGATGAAGGACTTTGGTATCTTTAAATGAGATTACCATTTCCTCATTCCAAATGCTTAAGTAAGGGTGTTTACTACCTCGTTGTGACCGATGTCATTCTCTTTGAAATTTTTCATCATGGGACCATGATGCTTTGGACGGCTGTTGGGTTGGGTGAAAAGTCTTTGGTATTTGTATATGAGACTACCATTTCCTCACTCTTAGTATTTAAGTAAGACTGTTCACCATTCTTCGTAGCCACTCCTGCAGGAGGACCCTGTGCAGGACAGGATGGCTGACACTCACCCCATGTCTATTATGTAGCCATAGGAGGTTCCTTGCCACTACTGAGCATGTTATGGAGTTGCACTCCAGCTTTCTGGAACTTATGGATTTGGAAGTTTATTTCTTGCTTTGCGTTCGTGGTATTTTTACCAGAATCATTGCAGCCTTATTGATCCCGAGGTTCTGTCATTCTCAAATATCATCTATATCAGATATGATGGCCATTATATCCCCTGAACATATACGTGATGTGGGGAGCTGGCTCAAATTTGCACCGGCTCGTAAATAATGGCGATCTTGCAAGCGAAAGAATATGAAATGCATAGACAAAATTAGATTACTAATAGTCTTAGTGACTCCGAAATTTCCTTGAAATGAATAAACTTTTTAATAGTCTTAGTGACTCCGAAATTTCCTTGAAATGAATGAACTTTTAAAAAAACATAAAAATAAAGGATGGTCGCTATACATTCAGTGTATACACGTTATACTGGGAGCAGACTCAATTTAACGCCCGCTCGTAAGTGATGGGGATCCGGTAAATGAAATACATTAGGTGTGTAAATAATATTTTTATTACAAAATATTTAAACTTGTATATTGGACACATTCATTAATAAATAGTCCTTTTCATGTTTATACCTTGATTAGGTCAAGCAAAGCGGTCAGGTCTACACGTTAAGATGGCCGCGATGTTCACAGCACTGATCACGTGACTTGCAGGGGGCGGTTTTCTGTCTGCCTGACACAGGTGTACCAGGTCGGACTAGATCCTTCATGCTATAAAAAGCAAAATGTGTAATAAAACTGTACCGTATTGGAGGACCCTATTTGGGGATCCGGCAAATAAATTACATCCGCGGCGTCGCTTAGGTGTGTAAATACATAGTTTTATTACAAAATATGTATATTTATACGTTGGACATACTCATCAGTAAGTAGCCCTTTTCATTGTTACACCTTGATTAGGATAAGCAAAGCGGTCAGGTCTACACGCCAAGATGGCCGCGATGTTTACAGTACTCATCACGTGACTTGCAGGGGGCGTTTTTCAGTCTGCCTGACACAGGTGTTCCAGGTCGGATTAGACCCTTTACGCTATAAAAAGCAAAATGTGTAACAAAGTCGTACCGTACTGGAGGACCTTATTTGGAGCCGATCTTCATTTCCAACTGCAACCAATATATTGCTGTGAGTTTGTGTCTGGAATTGTTATGTTAGGGAAAACGCTAGGTATATGGGACTAGGGTCCACTTTTTAACTCAGCGGGAGTTTGTCCATTTAAATGATATAGAGGGTGATCCACGTTCAAAACAGTTAATTCCTTTAATTGAAATGTTGAAGGACAGCTCTCTGAATGGGAGTTGGACGTTACCAGTCTTACGCGCTACAGGTTAGGAGTATAAGCTTGTGTAACATCTAAGGGATCACACTTAGGATAGAGAAAGTCGAACCTCTTGGCCCTCGCCAGGCTTTACTTGATATCAAAGAGCTAATCTAATGAAAATAGACTGGAAATAGAACATCAAAGAGCTATTCTAATGAAAATAGACTGGAAGAAGCTCAAATAGAATTGAATGTGTATTATTTTGTATTTGTGTAGGTTGGTGAATATTCCTTTAAACATATCTCTGACAATATCGTCAGCCAAACTGAAAAAACGAAAATAGAGAAAAAAACTACGGTCTTGGATACAGTCATTTTAGGGAAGGTAGGTTATTTGTTACCGATTATACGGCCGCACTCCCCTCCCGCTCCCAAACTTGAAAATAACTCCACACACTAATATATACCTGTTGCCTGTCATATGTCGTGGCACCCACTCTTAGCAAACGTGAGTGGGCCGAGCTGAATTTAGAGACTATTTCCCCTTACATTTGATCTTAGGCACATAGGGGACCAATGGTAGGTGGATACTTTTAATCATTCCTACCTCTACCTTTATTTTAAAAAGAGCAAGTCTCCTGCATTATCGTTATACCACTATCAACAATGGTCGTATGTTTCAACTTAGAGCCCATGACCATTGTTACTTCCACCTTTCCTTTGGCATTGACTGATAGACCTCTATGCATTTGTGGATTATCGGATAATAATTGGAACGATTTCATGTTACAGATTCCCTAACAAGGAAGAAAATTCCTGAGAGGAACTACTGTCCATCATACCAACATACACTTTGGAACTTTAAATAGATCTCTCTCACAAATCGGTAGGTGGAGCTTGTATCTATCGTTGCCATATTGCTCTACCTGACACAATGTGGAATACTCTTTGAATTCCCAGCATCCCATATCTAACCACCAAATACATAGTGTCTAATTCTTACTAGGATATTAGGAACCTTCTATCTCACCACTCATTTTTTTCATGTCCTGCCCTCTTGAAAAATGGTATATGCACCTGAAGTATTGTAATGAGAGAACACTCTTTATTAATTTGAACAGTCCATTTCCTCATTATGGCCCTTCATGTATACATGGACTGTATGACATCTAATGTATTTTCAACTTTATATACTTCATAAATCAAAATCAATGTGAAAAAATCTGTCTTTGTATAGGCTTCTTTTTTGTATGTAGTGTTATAACAATTTTTAGAATGTGATACTGTTCGGTGTTGTATATACATATGTGTAATTGTATGTCTATGTATATACATATGTGTAATTGTATGTCTATGTATTTTTAACAGCCCTGAAGAAGTCCTGTCTTAGGACGAAACGCGTCGGCTGTGCCGCACTGTAAATGTTTTATGAATTTGGAATAAAGAAACGAAACTAAGGAATACCCCCTCGTCTTATAATTGGAATGAGACTATATATATTGTTTTAATTGATTATCAATGTACACATGTGGTGCACCTTGGCTTTTTGATTTGTCCATATTGAGTTCCCTCGGGAACTAGCATTGTAACAGTGGATGCTGTTCAGAGTGCACACATATCCCTAATATATGTGACTAACAATTGATTGGGGATTATAATTTGGGAGTAACTTTAGGACAGGTGCTGTTAACTAGAGGTTTCCACTGTTAGTCTCAACATTATCATTAAATTATAAAGGTATTGCAATTGTATTACCTGAGGTGTATTGTAATAACGCAATTCAAAAATAAATAAAAACAGATTTAAACAAAAATAATTATATACACCACTGCGCAGTACTGTATTATCCTTGTATTGTGCCATTCACAGGCACACATACACCCAGCAAATGCATATATTATATACCACTGCACAGTACTGCAATATCCCTGTATGGTACTGTTGGACTTGGCCCTTTTTGCAGGGTCATCACTAAACTTTTTGCCTTTCTCCTAGCCTTTTTTCTGACATGGTGATGGTGGTTTTAGGACTCTGGGCACTTTTGCACTGCTGTCCAGTGTAAAGTGTGTGCGCTCTCTGAGCTACTCATGGTAAGATTGGTCTACACCTGTTTGGCCTATTTAATTTACCTGCCAGTCCCTTGTAAAGTGGTATCTCATATACCCAGGGTTGGTAAATTAAATGCTACTGATGGGCTTGCAGCGCTGATCGTGCCACCCACCAAAGTAGCCTTTCAAACCTATCTCAGGCCTCTGTTATTGCAGGGCCTGTGCGCGCAGTGTTACTGCCGCTGTGACGTGGCACCTAAAGTGTGTGCCATGTCTGTGACCCCCCTTTTACTACATGTCAGTCACCCCTATGGTAGGCCCTAGCTGGACAGGGTGCATTGTAGGTAAAAGATAGGACATGAACCTTAAGTGTGTAACATGTCCTGGTAGTGACAAACAGCCATTTTGGTTTCTCACTACTATGGGGCTGCCCTCCCATAGGAATGCATTGGGGATTCCCTGATAAGTGTTTCTGTGGTAATTCCTGATAAGAGAGGCGCAGCGTGGTCAAGTTTGGTATATTTGGAATAGTGATAATAAATGCTACGCAATGGTGTGCACAGATTTATTATAACTATTTTAGAAATGCCACTTTTAGAATTGACATTTCTGTGTGCTATGTGTCTGCCTGCCTGATGTGAATTGCATGTCTGGCTGTTGAGTGACAGGGGCAGGGTGAGTCAGCACTAGGCTGAATGGGACATCTACATTGGGAGTAGTGGGAGGAGTAATCCCCTGACCCTGAATAGGTCTGTGCCCACCCCGCTTACGCTTTTATTTTGCTGGTCGGTGCCCACCTCGCATTGCCGCTGCACGGAGGAGCCGCTGGACCGGCCGAGAAGAAGCCGGAAGTCAGGCGCCTGCTGCCTGACTCTGGGTAGGGAATGGTCCAGGAAGCTGACGGCCGGCTGAGGCAGCCAATGGTAGCACAGCCAGAAAAGGAGGGCAGGAGCCTACCCCGCCTCCGTGACCACGAGATGCAGCCTAGTTGCCCCGTGTTTGGATGCAGCCGAGACAAAGAGTCACGAGGAGGGAGTCTCGAGGGGTCCCAAGAGAGCCCCCAACCACGGAGGCTGCACCGGAGTGCCGGTCTTACCAGGAGAGCAGAGAGCCCGGTGAGTGGGGCAAAGTGGGGAGCCTGGTGGAGGGGGGGTGTGTCAAGGCACATTGTCGGTGCCTTTCCCCGTAGTCGCTCCCCCGTGGCACAGAAGTGCCAGAGCCTCTTTGATTTACTCACAGCTGTACAGCCGTGGCGGACAGCTGCAACATGGGAGTGATCCTTGTGTGGGAGTACCAGTGGGGCCCACCGGGCATGGTGAACGCCTGTGCCTACATTTATTGCCACAGCTGCCCCGCCTGATAGTGGGCAGCTGCAACCGTTGGGCTAATTATTGGAGGAGTCCCAGAGGGGAGTTCCCAAGCGGCACGGTAGTGCCAGTGTCCAGGGTGTCAATCCCAGCTGCCCTGCGAGAGCGCAGGCAGCTGCAACGTTGGGCCGCATTTACTTGGCAGAGCCCCAGTGGGTGCCCAGAGGACACAGTGAGTGCCAGTGCCCACAGTTACCTGCACAGCTGCACCGGAATTAGCGGCAGCTGCTACGTTTAGGCCAGAGCATTTTGAGGAGTCCCAGTGGGGACCCATGAGGCACAGTGGTGCCAGCCGCAATTGCGCACTTTAGATTCTGCTGCAGTGGCAGCCAGCCCTGACAGTTTGGACATAGGGCATTTGAGCCCCAGAGAGAAGGCCAGTTGGCCGGCGGGGAGTGTTAGGTTGTTAGGGCGCCAGGCCCTAATGTGATTTATGTGATGATATGCTAAATGTGATTTATGCACCCTGATTTATGCCTCTAATGTGGTTTATGCTTATGAGGTTATTGCATAATGTATTTATGCTTATGAGGTTTATTGCATAATATGTTTACGCTTATGAGGTTGGCGCATAATGTGTTTTACGCCTAATGTGATGCTGATTACATAACATGATTTATGTTGCAGGATATGATGCTGAGTAGAGTGTTTTGCCAGTAATTACTTGTTGTGTTCTACATTTACTATTTGTGCTTTGTGATGGTTCTGACCGTGGCCCAATTGGCCCTGTCATGTGAATACAATCCCCTGTAAATATTGCCTAGTGCCAGTTGGCACAGTGTATATTGTGTGATTACTATTCTAATGTGTTTTGGATAATACAAAGGCTATTTTGTTATATAACTTTGTGTGGAGGTTCTTTTGTGGTGTGCCTAGTGTGTTGCTTCTGTGTGCGTGTTGCTCAAACGCTTTAGACATTGCCTCTGGGATAAGCCTGACTGCTCGTGCCAAGCTACCAAGGGGGAGAGCAGGGGTTATTTTCAGCATGTAACTCCCTTGCCCTGACTAGATTGGTGGTTTCTGCCTGGCTTAGGAGCATGCCCTAGCCAACGAGAAATCCCATTTCTAACATGTACCATTCACAGGCACTCAACAATCAGCACATGCATATAACATACACACACTGCTGCATTACCCCTGTATTTTACCATTTACAGGCATACATAAACTCCACACATGTACATCACACATGCACTGTACAGCGTTATGCACCAAACAGACATAGGTCAAAGGTGAGTTAAGCACACAGCAGCAGAACTTTAAAGAGTGCGCCTGTAGGTCTCACTCCAGTGACACGGGTATAAAGGACCTATCCACTCCTCCTAATCACTAAATTGTATGTTGCCACCACCATGCTTGTGCTGCTTAACTCCTGGTAGTAGCGTTTCACCACTGCGAGGGTAGTGCTTTGAGCGCCTCTCCCGGTCTAATAAGGCCACAATCCATGCGATAGGTCTATTTCATGGTGCACCTGCATGATCAGTGTTGCCTGTGACCGCCAATATCAGCATTAGGAATTCAGACATCAGTACAGTGCACTTGGCAGGGGTGAATGTTCATCACCATGCAGAGGACATTTGTGTTCCAACAACACCTATTGACCCCCTGGAGGGAAGGCACTCTGGAGAATTATGGCTGAATAAAACAATCGATAAAAGTGTGTAGGGCTCCAGGCATCACATATTGTATAAGTGACATCCAGTCAATAAGCCTACATTACCTACTTTAGTCTAATGCCCCTTCTTAACGTGCCTCAGAAATATTTCATGCAATGACATACTCTTTCCTGGTGCAACATTCCCCTTATGCATGACTAGCCCTAAACGTTCTATCCCCTTTGCCAGTTCCTACTCTTCAGATTACAATCTCTCACTTATGTGTTCCTTGCTAGAGTGTTTGCTGAACGCTGGTCAATAAATCCAAGGATTTATTGACCATTATTAATACTGAGGACAGGGAAACGCCATTTAATGTTAAATATGGCGCATTCCTACCCTCTCCCTGTCACGCTTCGCAAGGCAGCAAGGTGTCTTGCTGAGCTGGGTTGCGTGACATTTTGATAAATATGCCCCGCAGTGTATAGAGTGATGCAGTGGGTTCTGTCCTCTCCTTTGCCAACTCGAAATCAGAATCATAGATTGCAGTGAGGACGGACTTCCAGCTTAGATTGCCCATTGGAGCTCAGCAGGCCCATGATCGAAAATCCGACCACATGCAGGGTAAAGCACAGGGATGCAACATATTGCTATAAATATGACGCATCTCTGTGCTTTGAAAGTGACGCGGCACAGCCAAATGGCTTTCGGTGCTGCGCTACATAACTTTATTGTAAATATGCCCCACTGTTTTTTGGGACGTGTTAAGCAGACTGGGTGAAAAAGAGCAACCCTGGGCAATCTGCTCCATTGTCACTTGATCCTGTAGCAATGATGTTAGGGTCTCCTTTCCTCATTGCTCGCAGGCAAGAGATAATATTTGAAAAGTCATCTGTGAGACCATAGATGGCATTGATCAAAACCTGGGGGATAGAGAATGGCAAATGTTCAACAGTTCTGATTTTGAGTGAAGCTAAAATGTATAGTAGGTGTAGGAATCTAGGCCATCAGTAATCCATTAACCATGTAGATCACATACACCACATAGGACCCTTTGAGGTTCTCTTTAATGCTTATATTAATGTTTAATTCGAAATCAAACCACATGCTTGAGAAGGAACAATCTAAGAGATTTCCCATCTTAATGACTTTTATTTATTTGGCAAACAAAAGTAGAGGTGGTTGTTCTAATTACCATATTTTCCCAGTTTGCCTTCCACAAGTATGCAGTCTTCAACAATGAAATTAAAGTCATGTTGACCACGTGGAAGAGGTTGGTATAATATACATGTTGTCTTTGTCATTCCTCCCACAAGTGAACGGTCTTGATGAGAGATTTAAAATTCTCAAAAACATGGTGGATGTTTTGAGCAAAAAAAGGAACTGTGGCAGTGTGACGTCGCCCTGCCATGCCTGCTTCATACGTATGTGGAGGTGCTACAGAAGGATTTGAACTTTTGCCTGTGCAAGGCATCCACACCCCTGTGACTTTGATAAATGGAGAGTTAGGAAGGTACCCTGAGGTCTCCCTTATGTAACGTAGTTGATAATAGTACATGGAATTCTGCAATCCCGGAGTTAAAAGCCCGTCTCTAATTTCTTTGTAACCGGCAACTTGTGACGTATCCAGTCGCTCATTATAAAGAAATTACGTCAGACCTTAACTGTAATAACATATTACAATTGAGTTCTGACATCACAATTCCTGCTTCCAGAGGGGAAAGGCAGGTCAGGTCACGGAGCGTAATTAAAGCAGCTGTTTGGAGAAGGAAAACGAAAAGTTGATTTTCTTTATCTGTTTTGTTCTATAACTGCACAAAGGCAATCAAAAAGCTGATATTCATGCCTACATGTTCATTTTTTGCACTCCTCAGGCAAATATAGAAGTTAAAATCTTTTTCCATATTTCTACTGAGTCTTTGTTTAAAAAAGTGACTTGTATTAAACTTCTAATATCTTTTCACAACAATTAACAGCTTTTTTGACATGTTTAATTTTGCACCAGAGATTCTTTTTTTATTCTTCATGTTTGCAAATATGCCCTCCCTTTCATATGAAAGAGCTATGCAACAAGGATTTAAGTGGTTTGTGGAAAATGTATGGTGTGACCATGTTTTATAGGGAATGAAGTACCCCTTGCTGTACATGATGAGGATATTGCAAGTCATCCAGAGTTCAATGGCCTTCGGCCTCCTTCCTCTATGTGTTCATGGAACTCCTCTTTGAACTGAAATATCCTTATAATATACAGCAGAGGGTACTTTCCTCCATATATGTTATAGGTATAAGGAACAAGATAGCCTTCCCTTCTGCCAAACGGCCATTGTGACTTATGACATGCTGTACACCAGGTAATACCCTTCAAAAGAAGAGTGCATTTGTTTCTCAATGTATGATCCTTATTGGTGGGTCGATGCATGAGTTAAGCCTTGCAGGTGCATAAATTGCGTATGTGTGGAGGGATTTGTGTATATTTAGACATGCTCTGTGGTAAATATATTCAAACTTTCTTTTAGTTCTTTGTTTTATGTAAAAGATGTGTTGTGATTCTCTTTCCCTAATGGGGAATGCATTACATTAATATAGAAACTTTGTAATGGGCAAATTAATTATAAGAGAATCGAGGGTGAAGTTGGTCCTGTCTCGAAAATATTTTTTGAACCAAATAATCAGCTTTGTAATTCCTTTTGTTTACTTATGAGAACGGGGTAGTTACCAAACATTTTCTGGTTGATGTCAGATTCAGATGTAGAGTTGTGGGTTATTTGCACCATTATTGACAATATTGCTGAATAAATTGTAGATAATGAACCACCAAAAAGGAAGTTCTTGCAAGAGTACAATTTGCCAGGAAGCGTCAGGTAGACTGACTCATGCATGTGAGTCATGTAAAATAAGTGGCCAGAAAGGTGGAATTCATTCGGCTTGAAACATTGATGTAGTCCATCCCTATAATTTTGAGGAAATGCAAAATGTTATTTTCTCGCCTTTGCTTATGACACCAGTCCAGAAAAACCCTTACACCATTTGTTCATTGGTGGGACCCATGACACCGAAACACACATTCACTCAATTTCCTGGATCAGTGAAAGGTAGACGAGCTGCAAGGCATATGGGGTACCTTGTTAAAACGTCACCTAATTAATAACTATATATATATACATTATATACATTTAATTTTTGGAATTGTTGGTTCTAAACATCAAGGTACTACGTTATTTCGGTCTATGGACCAACTAGTAGGAATCAGTTGATGGCGATTAAGTCCAGCTCAATCACAATTAAAACCTTTAAACAAATTATTGATCATAACTTTCATTCTAATAACCACAGACTCAGTTTTGAGTTAGCATGAAATGTTATCTAGATTCATTGAATAAATTGAATAAGTAAGTTTTATTAGACAAATATTCTAGACATTTATTTTCATAAGCATTTAAGTAAAGATTGAAATAGGAAAAAACTCATTACCCTTGGCCTTAGGGCGATGACGAGAATGATTCACCAGAACATGAATCGGAGACCACAGGAGAGGTTCCCAAAACTGACTGACTGTCCCTCTAACCTCCTCGGACGTATTACCTCCCAGGAAAGAATCCCGCAACGGTCTCGTTCCTTTTCCCCATCAACATTCGAAGTCCAAAATTGTCAAAGTCTTTTCAGCATCAGAAAGAAAAATTGCCTCAACAGACAGCGTGTCATGTTGAATAGATCAATGTAGAATAAGCAAGTGCCCCACGTCATTGTAAGCACAACTCTTTAATACCCTTTCACTAACTTGCTATTCCCAAAATTGAAACCTTTCAGGGGCTACATTCATTCTGATTGGTCCATTGGAGGGGTGGTGATGGTCACCTCATTGTCCTCCTTGCCTGAACCGGTTCTGCAAATAATCCATTCATACAATATTTCTCGTGATTCATCAAGTCCAAATGTTCTTTTGCAACATTATTCGTCAGTCATTAATTAGTTCATCTTCTGGAGTTTGAGTCTCTCATCCGTTCCCATGCATTCATGCTGAACTCTTGACACGACTCTTGTCTTAGGTCAGCCTGGCCTTGACATCTCTCACTCCGGGCATAGGCCACACACTCGTGACTGGACTTCCACTCTGCTCATGCGCGGGGGCCATCTTTATTCGGTGCACGTAATCACGTCTCTCGACAGCGGCCATTTTCCCAGCGAGGCCTAGCAGGCCCGAACGGAACTAATATGAAAACAAAATAGCAGAAATTAGACATAGACTATAAGCCCTTCTGTTTACCGCCCACCATTCTAATGACCCATTTTAGATGTTTTCTAGCATAAGCGACATTTAAAGCCATTTTACTTACCATCTGCATTCTTTACCACGATATAATTTTAATACAAACAAAATGCATGCAATTTACATCTACTTTCTACATGAATCACAAACCTATGTTAATTTATTTTCACATTTGTAAATAAATTAGATTTTTGCAAATGCCAGTTAGTTTCCCGCGTGTAGTGTCTAATTCAAGGTGCATTTGTTGATTAATACATGCATTCAAACAGTTAGTGTTTTTTAAAGTTATGAGGTCATTAACTTCGAAGGGGGTACCATTTTTTTTTGTATTTCCCCTGCTCCATCACGCCCCATACATGAATGAAACGTCTACATTCTAAATTATCTTCATTAACAGATAGAAGTGAGGAAAGGTAAGATTGCAATAGCCAAGATAACAAGCCAGTCGCGGCCGGCATGGCTCACGGGTGGGGGGGTGTACACAGGGTCGCACGGGGCGGAGGGGACGGGCGAGGGGTCGCAAGGGAAGGGTGAGTCGGGCGGAGAGGGGGAGGTTCAATAATAAAAACAAGCTAAAACCGACCTTTCTGCTGGCCCATGTCTCGCGTCTTCACTGCTCGGTCTGCTCCTGCTTTCCTGCTTCCGGCAGGAACAAGAAGAAGCCAGCCTCCCTCCCCTCCCCTCCCCTAAGCCAATCACAATGCTCCAGTGGAACGATGTGATTGGTCGGTACACCGCCCAGCCAGGGGCTGTTGGGCATTGCATGTTCTCTATGTAGGCTGCAATGCAGCCTGCATGGAGAAGTGCAGAGTACGCATGACTGGTTTGGGTGGCTCGAGAGGGCCGACCAAACCAGTCATGCATACTCCGGAGTGGGCAAACCACTTTTGCCCGGCAGCTCCGCCCACCCACAATACGGAAAGAAACGTAAAATGGTAATAACCAAAAGTTATTACCATTTTATGTTTTGGCTTTCTCACACTGCGAGAAAACAGTGGGGCGACGATCCTCCACCCTAGTGGAGAAGCCGCCCCTGCAACAAGCGCTGTCCACATGGGCAACTGAAATTGCCAGTGGTGAGGAATGCCATTGATGATCTCAAAATCCTCTGGCCTGAGCCGGCATGTTTTTAATATAATTTTTCAAGAATTAATACAAGAATGTCATCCAAACACTCCCATTATTTGGGAGAACTGGATGAGACGGCTGTGACTCAAATTATGAGGGAGGTTGATCGTATTTACACTGACAGTAACATGCCTCAAAGACAAGCGAGCCCTCGCAGGCTGTGTGCTTCCCCCAACCCCCCTGCTTTGATTGGCTCCTTGCTGAGTCCTGGGGCTTTCAAGCCCGTTGGCATACATCTGCGCTCTGGGAGTGAAATATAAACCTGAAAAGACTGTGAGCAGCATTACCAGCAAACCCACATTTAAAGTGTTACTCTCTACTGAAGAAGTACAACCATCTTGAAACACGTATCTAGTGATACACAGCACAGGCTTAACAACAATGGTGAATACTAAAGACTTTCAACTGAAGTGAGTGTTATCAAGCACTGCATTTACCACAATGCACTTCAACAAATTTTGGGCTGGGATGCCAGGAAATGTGCTCCCTCCCCCTTGTTTTGGTATTCAAAAACAGTGCAGATTATCTCAAGGCTGTGTTCATGTTTAGCTGAAATCTGAACACCAGTCAGAGTTTAATGTTTGGGACTCAAAATAAATCATAGGCAATTATAAATGGTGGTTAGTATCTATATGTAACACATACCAGAAAAGAGTGTTAGCTGGAGTAAGAGAAGTGTGTGAGAGAACCCTATACCTTCTGGGATGTAGTTATAAGTTGACCATTAATGTTCTTTCTCAAACTAATTAAAAGCTGAAACTGCAGGTTGAGCACCACTGTAAACAAAATTATATGTTCCTTAGCCAATGATAGTGCTCCAAAGCTATCACCACCTTATTAATCTCTTGTTTCTCTGCGCAGGCAGCGTTTGGGTCTTTCCACATTTCAGCACTTATTACGGGAAGTGCAGCCACACTCTGTACCTGGTCACGTTTGCAAGTCTGATCATTCAGTATGCCTTCCTGCTCATGCTGTTAATCTACACACTATGTAAGTATATGCTTCTTGTTTTTTTTCCCGTCAGTGTGTTGCGTAAGTGATTACATTGTTGCATAATGGTTAAAACATATTTTTTTAAACTTTGTTTTTCATTTTCAGAAATGGAGTCATGTATACAAAGCCAATGTCATACACATGAAATACTAAAGAACAAGTTCCTTACCTTCAGTAGTGATGTATCTGTAAGAGACATAGATTAGTTGTAGATTCCTTACCTTAGAATTTCCCCCAGGCCTCAGACTGGATCCAGAGATTTTTCTTAGCAGTACCCCTGCGCATTAGTAGGTGGCGTTGGTCGACTCTGTGTCCATCGTCGGTGTCGTTGTCGCTGGGATGACGTTGCAGTGTCTACTTAGACGCCGCCCCTGAGCACAGACGTCAGTTCTAACACGACTTTCCACGCCAGAAACACAGAGCCATGAAAGATACTGACCACTGGTGCGCCACAACTAGGGCCCTGTACGGTAGTCCCTATCCCTAGAAATCAGTTCGCAAAGCAGGGAGGATGGGTGGAGCGGTAAGGAATCTACAACTAACCAGTGTCTCTTAAAGATACATCGTTACCGAAGGTAAGCAACTTGTTCGTATGGAAGAGACAGTTAGTTTAGATTCCTTACCTTAGAATAGATACTTCAGCGATACAATCCCGGGAGGAGGGTCTGCGAACCAGGTTCTGATAAAAAAAAGTCCTGGAGGACCGAACTTGACTGTCCAGGCAGTAATGTCTGATGAACGTGTGCAGAGATGCCCACGTTGCCACCTGACAGATATCAAGGAGTGGGACTCCACGTGCCAATGCAGTGGTTGCTGCCGGTGCCCTAGTGGAATGAGCACGCAGCCCCACTGGAGGATCCTTCTCCGCTAAAGCGTAGCAGATCCTCATGCAAAGGACAACTCATCGAGAGATGGTACGTTTTTGAACAGCCGGGCCTTTCTAGACACCCACATATCCAATAAAGAGTTGATCATCCACCCAGAAACCTTTGGTGTGGTCAAGGTAGAATGACAGCACATGCTTAAGGGTCCAGACGGTGGAGTCTCTCCTCCTCCTTGGAAGGGTACGGAGGTGGGAAAAAGGTGGGGATGGGAAAATATTGTCCTACATGAAATGGTGTAACCACTTCAGGAAGGAACAAAGTCCTCGTTCTAAACACCACTTTGTCCGGATGCATAGAGAATAAAGGGGGCATGGAAGACAAAGCTTGCAGCTCACTCACCCTGTGAGCAGAGGTGATGGCCGCAAGGAAGGCAGTTTTCAGACTAAGGAGCCTAAGAGGACCGTTATGAAGATGCTCAAAGGGAGTGCACATAAGATATGTTAGAACAAGATTCAAGCCCCACCGGGGCATTATGAAAGGAGATGGAGGAAATAGATGAGTAATGCCCTTAAAGAATCTATTTACGAAAGGAGACTTGACTAAGGATAGCTGATCTGGCAGCCGAAGAAAAGCAGAGATAGCAGCAACATGGCCTTTGAGAATCCCAAGAGCAGAACCTTGCTGAGCCAAAGAAAGTATGTACAAGAGGACCTCTGAAAGCGGAGCAGAAAGGGGATTCACAGCCTTTGCTATGCACCATGCAACAAACTTGTTCCATCTACAGACGTATACCGATTTAGTGGAGGGACACCTGGTTGCCAAGATGACATTACAGACTTCAGGCGGAAGGTCGAAAGTTCTCAATTGTCGCTGCTCAATTTCCACGCAAGGAGATGGAGACTGGACAGGTTCGGGTGAAGAACTGTCGCCTGCAGCTGCAACAGAAGATCCTCCTGAAGGGGCAGTCTGATCGAAGGATCGATGGCCATGCTCAGGAGCTCGGGGTACCAGACTCTTTGTGCCCAGTCCGGAGCCACAAGAATAACTCGGGCCCAGTTGCACTTGATCTACTAGAGCACTCGGGGCAGAAGTGGTACAGGTGGAAAGGGGTATAGGAGGCCGCAGTTCCACTCGCGACGAAAAGCATCACCGAGTGAGTGCTGCCTTGGAAACTTGAACGCGCAATACTGCTGACATTGCGCTTCTCTTCGGTGGCGAACAGAACTAACTAAGGCTCTCCCCACCACTGAAAGAGACCTTGCACCGCCTCCGAATAAAGACACCTTTTGTGATCTACCAAGCACCGATGGCTGATTTAGTCCGCCCTGGCATTCAGAGAAACCACCAGGTGTTGAACCACCAGGGTCATGGCCTGATGTTCCAGCCATGTCCAGAGGCGAAGAGCCTCCTGACATAGGGTCCACGACCCCACTCCGCCCTGTTTGTATTAGTACCACACGGCGGTGGTGTTGTCTGTGAACACCTGCACCACTTTCCCTTTGAGAGAGGGAAGGAATTCCCAGAGTTCCAGCAGGTTGATATGGAGCCCGGACTCAGCCGGAGAGGAGACACCTCTGATCTCCGCCTCTCCCAGATGGCCACCCCATCCTAGGAGTGTTGCATCTGTCACCACTGTTGGATCTGGTTGGGGAAGGGAGAGAGATTTGCCTCTGACCCAAGCTTGGCTCGTTATCCACCACTGCAATTGTTGTGCAGGTCCCTCTGAGATCTGAACATAGTCTGAAAGATTCCCCTGAAGCTGCGCCCACTGGAACTTCGAGTCCCACTGCAGAGCCTGCAAAGGCCATCTGGCATGATCCACCAGCAGGATGCAGGAGGCCATGAGGACCAGCAGCCTCTCAGTCATTCTCACCGAAATCTGAGCTAGAAGCTGAAACATCAGAATCGGAGCCTGAATATCTTGGACTCACTGCTTAGAAGGATAGATCTGAGACTGCACTGTGTCCAGAACAGCTCCGATGAAAGGGAGCATCTGAGAGAGAACCAAGTGAGACCTCGGCACTTTCATAGTGAACCCCAGCGAGTGCAAGAGGTCCGCCGTAGTCTGGAGGTGGGAGACGTCAGCCTACGGGGAACTCACCTTTAACAGCCAAGCGTCGAGATAGGGGAAGACTGGAACCCCTGATCTGCGCAGATGAGCTGCAACCACCTCCGTGAACAACCAAGGGGCACCGGTAAGGCCAAAGGGGAGCACGGTGCACTGAGAGTGCTTGTGGCTCACCGTGAACAGTAGATAGCGTCTGTGGGCTGGCAAGACAGAAATATGGAAATAGGCGTCCTGCAAGTTGAATGCCAACATCCAGTCTCCGCGATCGAGGGCAGACAGCACCGAGCCACCGTGAGCATTTTGAACTTTTGAGCGTTGAGGACCCCGAGGTCTTGAATAGGACACCAGCCTTTGTCTTTCTTGGGCACCAGAAAGTAGCAGGAATAGCATTCATGACCTACTTCTGGTGCAGGGCCCTCTCTATAGTCCCCTTGGCCAAGAGAGCTGAAACTTCCTGGGGGAGAGGTACCAAGTGATGCTCTGACATGCGATCAAAAGACGGTGACATGGAGGGAGGGGTAGTCTTGCTGGGGAGTAGCCAAAACCCACCTGTCTGACGTGATGGATTGCCAGTGGAGGAGGTGATGGCGAATCCTGCCTCCCACTGGCCATTAATGGGCCTGAAACGTCTGACTAGAAAGGTTTGGAGGCTGCGGCAAGGGAGGAAAGGGTGGACTGGCCTGACCACTGGCACCCAGACACGTGAGGTCGCTGGGTCCCACGTCCGCGGCCACGCGGAGGCTGGGTAGCTTGGGTGAGCCGGTGGCTAGACTGGTCCGGATGTGGTTGTGTGCCCCTTCCGTAGCCACAAAAGGGACGAAAAGCAGACTGGAGTGGGCAAGAAGGCGTGGCGCGGCCCTAAGATCTGGCCGTAGCCTGAGAATCTTTAAAGGGCTCCAGCGCCGAGTCTGCTTTGTCACCAAAAAGACGACGGCCATCAAAGGACATGTCCATCAAGGTTGACTGGGCATCCCCCGAAAAGCCAGGTGTCCTCAAACAGGCTAAGCGCCTAAGGGCTACTGACGTAGCAATCATTCTGCCCAGTGAGTCAGTGGTATCCAGTCCACATCTGATCATGAATTTGGCTGTGTCTCTCCCATCTGCCACTTCAGAATGGCTCGGGCCCCCTCTGGGCACTGAGGCAGCGCCTGCGCAACCATATCCCAGATGGTATGGGAGTATCGGCACAAGAGGCACAAGTATTCACAGACCGCAGTGCCAAGCTGGAGGAAGAGAACATACGCTTCCCAAGATGGTCCAGCTTCTTGGATTCCCTATCTTGAGGGGCAGAAGGGAATGGGCCCTTTGAAGAAGAGGCTTCGACCACCAAGCTTTCAGGGGAAGGGTTTTGGGTTAGGAATGCTAGGTCGCTTGGGGTGGATGGTGGCGGTGGGCAGTCGTCCTCTCCACAGGAGCCCCCATGCTGGGCTTGGACCAGGTGCCCAGGAGGACGTAAGTCTTCATTAAACGACAATAGGGGTTCAGAAGTGGACGCCGTAGTTTGAAGCACCTCTGTCAGGACCCCCACTGAAGGGAGCTCAAGGCCCAAGACCTCGGCCAACTTTCTCACCACCACAGCATAGGATGCTCCCCCTCTGTAGCCACGGTAGGGGGAGAAAACAAACAAGTGTCTGGAGAAATGTCCAAACCACTAGCATCACCCAGGTCCTCTCATCAGTCCGGTTCTTCCAGCTGGTCAATTAAAGGGTCCAGCAACCCCTCCCAGTCCTCATCACCACCCTCTGATCGATAGGGAACACCAGGGATGAACAGGGGAACAAAAATACCCTCCGTTGTCGGGTATGACGTTGGCCGACGTTGGTCCGGCTCCGGGGCAACTCTGGGATGAGGATGGGGATGGTGTCAGTCGGGCGCGCGACTGGCACCGCGGGCGTGGTCGTTGGGATCTGCACCGGGGAAGATCAAGTGAGATCGACCGGCGTCAATCCGGATCCAGGCCTGGATCCGCGGGGCTCTTCTGGCGCCAGGGATGGAGCCAGAAGGCATCGAATAGCCAGGACCCCCGACCCGCTCCGCGGGACCCAAAGGCACGCCGGGGGAGTCGGTCTGCCCAAAGGTGAGATGTAAGGTCTCGTACAACTGTCGAAGTTGGCCAGAGGATGCTCCGGCTCCCAGAAATGGGGGGAGGCGCGGAGTCGTCCCTGAATCTGGCACCGGAGAAAGAGCCTTTGAAGGGCGACGCTCCAAATTCCTTGTTGTGTCTGCCGACTGACGGGGAGAAGGTTAAGAACTCTTGTGCTTCTTCGTCTTCTTCCTGTGTTTGGACTTCGACAATTTGGAGTGCGGTGAGGAGTGGGGGCTCCGCGAACATCCTCGTGACCTTCCTCTCGAACGAAGACCTGAAACGACGCGGAGCCGACAGCCGGGCCTCCAACAACTTTCGGGACCGCTCCACAAAGTCTTCGAATGCATGTCCCGGCAGTCGGAGCACGACTTCGGGTTGTGGTCGCGCTCCAGTCACCACAAGCACACCAGGTGCAGGTCCGTCACCGACATCATCTTGTGACAGAACCAGCAAGGCTTGAAAACGGTCCAACATTGGGACATCCCTCGTACACTAGGAGTCGATAGACTCGAAAAGAAGTAGACAAAACGTCGCAAAAAGGCTAGCCAAAAAGTGGCTAAGTGGTAGCTCTCTCCGGATCTGTGGTAAGCTGGTACGGAAAAAGAAAGAACTGACAGCAGTGTGCAGGGGCGGCATCTTAGTAGGCACCACGACATCATCCAGGCGACCACGACAACAGACGCGGAGTCAACCGGCACCACCTACCGACGCGCAGGGGTACTGCTAAGAAAAATCTCCGGATCCAGTCTGACACCTAGGGGAAATAGTAAGGTAAGGAATCTACAACTAACTGTCTCTTTCAGATGGTATGAATACATTTGTGTATCACACATATTCCACAGAGCGGTATATACAACTTATCGAGATTACAAGGGGTCTGAGGAGAAACATAGCTCATCATAGCGGTAATAGCTAAGGGTGGGCGTAATGTGTGTAAGGGACCTACGCGGAGAGGCACGGAGATGAAATCAATCTCCGCACTCTCCGCATAGTTCCCTTACGCACATCCCGCCTCCCGCCTGCCTCCCGCCCGCAGTCTTAAATACATTACAAAAGCAATTGTTAGGTAACCATACCTTATCAGTGGCGTCCCCGGGCTTCGATCCTTCTCCAGCGCGTCTTCTTCTGGGAACTGCACATGCGCGGGAGCCCGCGCATGCGCATTCCTGCCGAGGAATGCTGGGCTCCCCCGCATGCGCAGTTCCCAGAAAAAGACGCGCTGGAGAAGGATCGAAGCCCGGGGACGCTACCGATAAGGTAAGGTTACTTAACAATTGCTTTTGTAATGTATTTAAGACGGGCGGGAGGCGGGCGGCCAACTTCCGTTATGCCTCGAGTGTGCGGAGATTTGCCCTGTTTCTCCACCTATTATCGCAGAAGGCGGAAGGGCAAATCTCCGCACATTCCGTGGGCGGAACGGAGTTGTCCGCCCACTCTTAGTAATAGCCCATCAATGGTGTTCCCGTATCCTGTAGTGACGGCTCCTGCCTTGTGTGCGCATTAGTGAAGGAGTCCAGGGTGAGGAGATAGGATCGAAGTGTCTGCCAAATATCATGAGGTTTAGATGTGGAGGGTTGTAAAGCTACATACAGCTCATCATTGATGTCGCAGTGAATCAGGCTGTTAATCCACATTTGTTTATTGGGCGGGTGTTTACTGCCCCAGTGTATGACAAGTTCCCTTTTAATCAGTAGTAGTGCAATTGCTACATATATGCATGCTGTTGTGGGGATAGTCTGTATGTAGCCCAAGAGTGCCAGTAGCAGGGAGGGTTCAATAGGGATTTGTATCGTAAGGGAGAGCTCCGTGAAAATGTCCCACCTGTACGATGCTATTTTGTTGCATGTCCATGTCATATAGGAAAAGTCTGCCTTTGGCGCATGGCATCTGGGACAGGCAGCTGGGCGGTTGGGGTCGAGTCGATGTAATGTAGCGGGGATGACATATGTGCGCCAGAGGAATTTAAAGTGCAGTAGTTTATGGCGGTGGTTCAAGGACACCAGCTTTGTTTGCGTGCAACAGGCATATCATTTCTGATCTGGCAGAGGGTATCCCAAATCTTGGTCCCATGCGGCTGTGCGTTGGTGTCGCAGGTAGGGAGTAATGCTAGGATAGCATGCTCTAGTTTACAGATAAGGAGTCAGTTATAAGCATGGTCAGTTGTGGGAACTCCTCTGGATCTAGTGGGTAAGTTGGCATCTGAACCCTGATTGCTCCCTGTAGTCTTTGTAGTCTTCTCAGGACGAAGTGGTCTATCAGGGGGGCATTTTGGAAGCACGCATCTTCACTAGGAGAGAATATATGTCCTTCTGGAAAAGGGTGCCCAAACGTTTTCAAGGAGTACCAAAGCTTCCTGTGTAATGGGTCCCCAGGGTTAGCGACTAGTGGTTGTGCTGGGGAGTATAGAAAGTGTCCTCCCATCATGCGCAGAAGCCTCATCCATGCCCACCTAGTTGTGGATTCTGTTTGTATGTCTTGTGGGCACGTGGCAAGCCTGCAGGTAATATAGCAGCTATCGCTATAGGGAGGCTAAATCCGCCTCAGGTTTGACCTAGGGTATACAAACATCCAGGTGATACCAGTGTCTCACAAAACAGCACCGTGCCACTAAGTAATAAAGATGCAAGTTGGGTACGCCAAAACCCCCGCAGTCAAATGGGAGGACAAGTGTCGACCATACAATTTGTGGTTGTTTGCCCCCACACCAGTCTCATAAGAGTAGTAGGAAGTGTTGTGAAGAATGGGTTTGTTAACGGTATGGGAATATTTTGGAAAAGGTATAGAAATTGGGGCAATACCACCATTTTGATAAGGGATATATGGCTTGTCATGGACAGAGGGAGTCGGTTGCACCATTTACCCGTTCCACCAGTCTATCGATCACCGGGCCATAGTTAAGCCTCAATATCTGCTCATTCTATGTATGTGTATCCCTAGATATTTCGTAGAGGTTTCACTCCACACCGGAGAAAACTCACTCACCATGGTCTGCGTTGCTACTGTCAGAGAAATACTTCAGACTTTCCCCAGTTAATATGTAGGCCTGACAGAGCCCCATAGCATATTATTTCCATGAGAATTTGTACCAAGATGTCGTTTGGGTGCCTAATATAAAGGATAATATCATCCGCATACAGCATCATCAGCAGTGAGCTTTTATTGCAATCCCCTCTGTATATATTTCGTCTGCAAGTGTTGTATTAATGGATGTAGCGCTACCTATAATGAATAACGGTGACAATGGGAACCCTTGCCTGGTTCCCCTTCAGCAGGGAAAATGGCTGTGTGATCGTGCCATTTAGCCAGTTTTGAGCCGCAGGTCAGTTATACAATAATCGGCTAAGGGAGGAGAATCCTAGAGGGAGTCCCATCTTTTTTTATGTGGCTAGTAAAAAGGCCCACTCTAGCGAGTCAAACGCCTTCACGGTATCTAAAAGTGCCGCCACTGCAGGCACCGAGGGATTCACTCGGTGTAGTACAGCAAAAACTGAGTGCAGATTCAGAGCCGTAGATCTGTGTGGGATGAATCTGGATTGGGAAGGGTTATTATAATTTGTTCCATGAGGAGCGAGAGGTGAGTTGCCAGCATGTTTGCTTAATATTTTCTGAGGGATCTGTTGGGGACATATGGAGGGATGAGGGACTTTAGCAGGACTGGACCCCTGCCATGCATAGCTTTATGGGCTAGGCTAAGGGCTTTAAACCTGACCCTGGATTGAATACATAGCCAGTAAATGTTTTTCAGCGAGGATCTCACTGACTCCTGCTTGGGTATCTTGAGGAGCATCCTATCAGTAGTGTTTTGGACAACCTGTAGCCTGTTGACTACATATTTGGTGGCCCCCAGATACAGGGAGTCAGACCACTAATGCCTGGATCATCTTTCTCCGGGCCTGTTCTGGGATGAGGTCTATGATCTTACGGATCATACGTAGACTACTGAAGCAAGTAGCTGAGAGTTTTTTGCTTGGGTTTTCATAGAAAGATTATGGTCCAACAACATCCCCAAATTTTTTATTGAGGGCTTAGGAGCGGGGGTGCACCCCAGTTTTCAGGTCAGCTGATCCAGTTCCTAGGCCCTTGGCAGTTGCCCAGGAACATGAGCTCTATTTTATCACCATTAAGCTTTAGGCTGCAGTTGGCCATCCAACTTGCTATCTTTTTTATGCATGGAACTAGCTGCAGATGATTGGCGTTAGTCACTTCAGACACTGAGACTACTAATTGTGTGTCATCAGTGTAGGACACAAATGACAGTCCAAACTCCTGCACAATTTGTACTAGTGGGCTCATATAAATGTTAAACAAAGTAGGGCTAATTGCCGGGCACTGGGGAACTCTGTATGGAGCAGAGAACGTGTCTGAGGGGGTGGCAGATTCCATACACTGGAATGATCTTTCACTTAGAAAAGAGGCAAGACATAAAATGGCTTTGTCCTGAATCCCAAGATACTATGATCAACTGTATCAAACGCCGCAGTTAAGTCAAGGAGCAGGATGGTGGCGGATCCCCCCTGGTCAAGTATCATTTGAAGTTTCTCAGTGATCAGGAGGAGTGCAGACTCCGTGCTGTGTTCAAGACAGAAACCCATCTGAGTCTCATGCAAGATGTTATTCTTCTCAAGATATTGTGACAGGATATCTATTGTTTTCCCAGGTTTGAGAAGCAAAATGATCACTGCTTCCCAGAGAGTCAGTGGGAGCGCGCCCGGCTCCATCGCCTCCTTGTACACTTCTAGTACGTGGCGGGCTAGGAGATGTTTATATGTCTTGTAAAATATACCAGTGTATCTGTAGGAAAGTAGGTTCTGCTTTTATGGTTATCCCCCACTTTTTGCCTGGTGTTATGCTGTTTCTGACTAGTTTTACTGGGATCCTGCTATTCAGGATCCCAGTCTCTGTGCTTAATCCCCTAAATTGGATATGGTAAGTACTTGGGTACACCCCAGATTGACTACTGGTATACCCTCACAAGTCCCTGGTATATGCTACCAAGGTACCTAGGGCATCGGCACACCAGGGGTCTCCCATGGGCTGAAGCATGTGTTATGCCACTCATGAAAGACCACTCAATTTGTGACTCCAGGCCTGCCTTTACAGCCTGTGTAAGCTGGTGCTAGCACCACATACGACAACTATAGGTTTCCCTACATCTGAGGTCACTACACTTAAAACCTGTAAGTGTGAGGGTGCCCCTGCATGAACAGGGCACCCCTACAACTTTCGGAGTCCATTCACCCGGGTTGTAAGTGCATTAGCCATTACGACATATAGAATAACCATGCATTATTACGCAATGACCATCTCCAAACTAGCTGTAACGAACCCTGTCATGTTTCGTATCAAACATGTTGGAATCATACTCCCAGACTGTAAACGGTGTGGGAGGTATGATTTCATGCACTGTAAAGGTCCTTCTGGAGGCCCTCAGTGCTCCGGTACCAGTCTTCCAGAACCGGACAGCAAGCTAGGGCTTCCTCCGACCAGAGACGTGTTTCTGCCCTCCTGCTGCTGAGCCAAGCTCAAGCAGGAGAAGGCAGAAAAATAGATATGCTGTCACAGGGAGGTATGACTACCTCTCAGACAGGGTTTAGTGTATTGGAGAAGAGTGGGGGTGCTTGCCAGCACCACTGAGACTGCTTGAAGGGCATATTTGGTGCCCTCCCTGCACACTCAAGTTCAAAGCAGTTCAGGGAGCCATTGGCTCCCACTCTGGCACGAAACTGGACCAAGGACATGGGAGTATCCTCACCACTCCAAAAGGGTGGAGGAACCAAGAGCTTTTTAATGAGGTCCTGTACAGCGCTCCAAAGTACATACACAAAACCAGGAGTACAGTTCCTCTGGGAAGGGAAAAGGAAGGGGAGGGGAGAGAAATGTATCTCTATATAATGCCCTCACACACCTAGCAAGGTGTCATGCTTCATCATAGGGCTATGCTCCTCGTCGGGCCGGCGCTGCAATGCCCGACGGGCTCCCGCGAAGGGGCTCTTTATCGGAGTTCTTTTTAGAGATAGCCGTATGGGTGCATGGGGGTAAGTGCGACAAATGTAGTGAGTGTGAGTGAAGTGAGTATAAAATAGGTCTGGTATTGCCAGGTAGAGAACAATTTTATTCTGGTGGTATACCAGCCTAGTTAAAAAGGTAGGCTCCCGTAGGGATTATGATGCTCCCCCGGGAAGTAAGAGGGTCGACATGTTTCTTGCCGTGTGTCCAGAACGGGTCGGTGGCAATTCTTCAGGACCAGTGGCAAGCAGTGCTCAAGTGAGTGAATATATAGTTTCTACTACATGTTAGGTGAAAGTAAATTTATACTTCACCATGTGTGTCCATAAGATCCCACAAGGGGGAGTCAGGGAATGGACCCACTGTTATCACACCCCTAAGGTACAGCAACTTGCTGTACGGGTTAGCATCAAGACCGGGAGAAACGGGGCTCGCCAAATTAGGACGCGCTCACTGCCGTTCACCTATTGTGGCTTGTGCTTCCTCACCACTGCCCGGCCCCTCCTCTGGGAGGGACCTCTGAATCAACCCTTTCCTTAGGGTATTTAAGGGCTTAACTGTGGGTGGGTCTCCATATACATCATGGGACAAGATTCAGATCAAGACACCACTTCCTCTTCGACCGTCTGGGCACTATGGACTTTGCTCTGGGCACCAAGACTGCAACTGGGAAGACTCCTGCTGTTCCTGGTCTTGTCTTCCTGCTCGTCTGCTGCAACGTCTGTGCCTGTGCTCCATACAGGATCCTTCCAAGGCCTGCAGATATCCAAGACACCTGAAGAAATCTCCCTTGAAGTGAAGGAGTCACTATCCTGCAACTGCAAGCACCGCAACCAAGCTGACCAGTCTGCTGCTCCTAGGCTCCCACGGACTCCGAAAGGCTCAGCAACACAGGTGGTGGTTCTAAAACTCCTTCAAGGCCTGCACTATCTTCTCACCGAGTTTGAGGCCAGTATACCTCATCGGAACTGCAGGAACCAAACCCCTAAGCACTGCATTGACTTGCCGTTGCCAAGGCTTGTTGGCTCTCTTTACCAGAGATCTTCAGGCTCCAAGAAGCTCTATCCTCAAACATCTCTTACTGTAGTGTAGTTCCTATTTCCCTTATAGGCTTTGCACATTGGAATAATATACATTATAGTTGTGGCATAGGACTGAGGTCAGTATGCCTCTATCGAGTATATTAAACTTAATTACTTTGTGTGCCAGCTAACTCAGAGGCCACTAGAAACTCCTTGAATAAACAAGAAGGGAGAAGTTTCTGGCAACCGCATAAACATGACAACTTTGTTTCCCTTTAGAATCGGATCATGTCTCAGAATCGTGGAAACAACAGATAACAGTTTCACTCAGTCAATCGTGCATGCTTAGTTTCTTCAGAGCTACACAGAAATAGATAGATGGGCGTTTCAATAAAAATGATTTATTGAACAGTCTTGTTTCTTGTGTAAGAGATATGAGCTGTTACAATCCCAAGACAGTATGCGAGATATAATATGTACAGCGCAAGCAGTAAGAAGAAATAATACTGCACTAGCATTGTCTTCTAGCTATGACATACATTCATATACACATACATAAATAACATAGGCTAAAGAGTGGATACTCGTCTGATGCTTCTAAATAGTTCTACCCCAGTGTACCTAACCTAAGTGTAGTACAAGGTAAGAAGTAGGTGCTGTATTCTATAGTATGGTAAGCTATAGTTTTGCATATGCCAAGAGTCCCTCTAGGTTCTAGTCAGCTCCATACCTTAGAACGAGAGAGGTGGGAATCTCTTTCCAGGTCTCAAACTCTAACACCCCGCGAAGGGAGTCAGAACACTGGAAGCTGGATTCTCTGAGAGCAGAGATGACAGCGTCTGGTCAGTGTGTCAAGCGGGGACTCGAATTCCTTCCGAACTTGCTGTGGCAAGCCGTATCGAGCTGTGCAGCCGAGCCGTGGTTTGCCATGGTAAGGGAAGGTATATTCATACCTGGAAAGTGCTTAGCAATGTTAGTATTGAAGTAAAGTCGGGCAGAGGAAGACGTCATGAATGAACCCCTAAGGAAGAGTAGTTCATACATAATAGATGAGTTCTTGGAGAAATCAATAATCCTAGTTAGGGAAAGTCCCAAAAGGCTTAAGGGTCTGGTTTCTAAGAACTCGTTGTGACGTTGGGATGGACGGATGTAGGTGACCATGCCTGTATTTGGATAGCATTGCTAATGCCTAAATAAGGACTGGGATTCTATGCCTAAACAAGGGCAATGCGAATTGTGCTTATATAAGGACATGATTTAGGGAAACCTATATACGGACATCTAAATCGAAACACAGCACTACAACTAAGATCTTCGTCCTCACTGCATCTCCTACACCGTGGACCTGCATCTTTGGTTAGCTGTTCGAGGTCCGGTTTTCGACCCCTGTGTCCCTCTGGCCTGTGGGTAATTTTGAGGGTCTTCTTTGACTCCAGTGGGCTCCCCTGATTGCTCGGCCTACTTCGACTCCCCCGCTTGTGGTGAGTCACTTATACCTTGCTGTTCCTAACTCTGCACCTTTTTCGCTTGCCACGTTGTTTGCGTTTGCCAAGGCTTGTTGGTGTTTCTGATGGATGCCGATCCTTTAGCTCTCTTCATCCGGCGTGGGACAGCACGTAAACGACTGCGGCATCTTCCTGAAGTCCTCCTTTAAGTTCGACAGAGGTTTTCGATGCAACTTCACACTATGCACCCAGCTTCCCTGGTGTAGGTATCCTGGTGCCTAGGGTATCCACGGGTGGGGTGGTTCTCCAACCTTCTGTCTTCCACTGGGTTTCTTCAGGGTCTACTGGGAAGGGTCCTTCTTCTTTAAAATTGCAACTGCAACTTACCCATTGACTTAAATTGAGCATGAGGTCGTGTTCCCACTCTGCACACGGCCTCCGTGGGATTCCTGGGAAACTTACCGTGGGTGGTTCCTTAGGTCCCCAGCAGTTCAACGTCTTCTGGGTACAGTCTTGATTTGAGTCGCGATTTGCATCCCTCTATTTTAGTATATGGTTTGGTCTCCCCCGGCGACCACTGTGTATTCATGCTACTTACCTGTATTGTGTGCATTGTATTATATCTCCGGGTAGGAGATATTATTATGTGTTAGTGGGTGTCTTATAATAAATACCTATTTTAATAACTACATTGTGTGGTTCTTTTTCACTTAACCTCGACCAATAAGCTTAGGATGTGGTAAAACAAGCTGCTTTACACTCCTTCTGAACTAAGCCTGAAGGCTGCTCTCCACTTCTACCACTTAGAGAGCTTTCTAAGGTTGTCTAAGACTACTAAAATAACCATAAGGGATGTCTGGATTAGTGCAGGGTGCTACACTTACATAACTGAGCACCATATACTAAGGCAGCCTCCTACATTGGTGTGCAGCGTTTGGGATCCAAGCTTGCATTGTTTTACCAGCTAATCGTGGTGTAGATTAATTGAAAAACCACCACTAACAATAGGCACATATAATACAGTTTAAAATAAGTTCTACTGAACTTGGGGTTGGTTAGTTAAGGGTCTAGCACAACCCTTTCTCCAATCAATCAATCAATCAATCAATCAAATAATTTGTAAAGCGCACTACATACCCGCAAGGGATTCAAGGCGCTGAGGGTGGGGAGAGGGGGGTGCTGTTGCTACTGGTCGAACAGCCAGGTCTTGAGTTGTCTCCTGAAGGCTAGAAGGTCTTCGGTTTGTCGTAGGATGAGGGGGAGGGTGTTCCAGGTCTTGGCGGCGCGGTGGGAGAAGGATTTGCCTCCGGCTGTGGTTGAACGGATGCGTGCGACGGTAGCCAGGGAGAGGTCTGCGGAGCGGAGTTTCCGGTTGGGTACGTAGAAGGAGAGTCGACTGTTGAGATAAGCTGGGCCGGCCTTGTGGAGTGCCTTGTGTGCGTGGATCAGCAGCTTGAAGGAGATTCTTTTGTCGACAGGGAGCCAGTGCAGGTTCCTCAGGTGGGGCGTGATGTGGTCGCGGCGCGGGACATCGAGGATCAGGTGTGCAGAGGCATTCTGGATTCTTTGCAGTCTGTTGATGAGCTTGGTCGGGGCTCCGGCGTAGAGGACGTTTCCGTAGTCGAGTCTGCTGCTGACTAGAGCCTGGGTGACTGTTTTCCTTGTGTCTGTCGGGATCCATCTGTAGATCTTGCGGAACATACGGAGGGTGTTGAAGCAGGTGGAGGAGACAGCGATGACTTGTTTGGTCATGGTGAGTTTCCAGTTGAGGATGACTCCCAGGTTGCTTGCGTGGTTGGTGGGTGCGGGGGGGGGGGTTCCCCCAGCAACGCGGGCCACCAGGAGTCGTCCCCTGCTGAGGGGTTGGGCCCGAGGATGAGGATCTCCATCTTGTCTGTGTTCAGCTTAAGGCGGTTATCCTCAGTCCAGTCGGCAACGGCCTTCATTCCCTGGTGGAGGTTGGATTTGGCGGTGAGAGGGTCCTTGGTGAGGGAGAGGTTGCTTGTCATCGGCGTAGGAGATTATGTTGAGTCGGCGATGCGTGCGAGAGGCGCCATGTAGACGTTGAACAGCGTCGGGCTGAGGGAGGATCCCTGCGGGACGCCGCAGATGATCTTGGAGGCTTCGGATTGGAACGGGGCGAGGCAGACTCTCTGGGTTCTGCCGGAGTGAAAGGAGGAGGTCCAGTCCAGGGCCTTGTCTCGGATCCCTGAGTCGTGTGCGTAGTGTGCGGTGGCAGACGGTCTCGAAGGCGGCGGAGAGGTCCAGAAGGATGAGGGCCGCCGTCTCGCCGTTGTCCAGTAGGATCCTGATGTCTGTGGCGGTGATGAGGGCGGTCTCGGTGCTGCGGTTGCTGCGGAATCCTGACTGGGAGGGGTCCAGGATGCTGTTGTCTTTGAGGTAGCGGGTGAGCCAACCTTTGAGAGTTTAGTTTACACTAGGTTAGGTAGGTGCAACCCCACACTACACCTAGTGACCATGTCTTTAGTTTGGGATGCTAGTGCATCCCAGTGTTCTAGGCACAGTGGTCTTAAGTTCCAGGAACTAAGGACCCTTTGTACTGCTAGGAAGTTAAAGACAGGTAGCAATCCAACCACTAAGCATCTCTAAGAGCTGCTTATCCTAGATGTTCTCCTGAACCCTGACAGGTTAGGGGATCAGGACAAGGTGGGTGGGGATGCTCCAGAAAATGGGACTGGAGGGGTAACCCCAGTGGCTCTAATTCTGAGCATGATCAAGAGGAGTCTGAAGACTCCACCTTGATGAACTCTGATTCAGGGAATAGTGCAGATAGCACAGAGTGTGTACCTAGAAATAGGTCCCCCTTTATTCCTCAAGGGAGGGTTCAAAGCATACAAAGGAGATCTAGGTCTCCCTCTGCTGAGTTCAATGCTTCAGGACGTTACATAGGGACCTCAATCTCTAGCCAGAAAGAGGATTCCTTGGAGAGGGAATACCACCTGATCAAACTTGAAAAGGTTAGACTCCAACTCAGGCAAGACCAGTTGGCCCTGGACAGGGAGACCCTGGAAGTCCAAAAAGCTAGGAAAAAGCTGGGACTAGAGCCCCTTGGTGGCAGCCCTAGTGCCCCTAAAGTCAGAGAAAACTCTTTTTATACTAGGAACTTGAGCAGGATAGTCCCTCCTTACCAGGAGGGGGATGACATCCAGAAATGGATCACTGCATTAGAGAGGGCCTGTAAAGTTCAGAAGGTCCCTCTGGGGTGGTGGGCAGCCATCCATGGCTCTCCTTTGCTAACAAAGGTAGAGATAAGCTCCTCACTGTTAGAGAAGAGGATGCTGACAATTATTCAGTTCTGAAGAGTGCACTCAGTGATTGGTTTGGCTTAACCACTGGACAGTATAGGATTAGGTTCAGAGACACCCAGAAGGCAAACAACCAGGACTGGGTAGATTTCATTGATGGTGCTATTAAGGCACCGGAAAGCTGGCTTCATGGAAGCAGGGTACAGGACTATGAAGAATTGTACAGTTTGATAATGAGGGAGCACATCTCTAATAACTGTCAGAATCAACTTTTGCACCAATACCCGGTGGACTCTGATCTGACCTCTTCCCAAGAATTGAGAAAGAAGGCAGACAAATGGGTCCACACCAGGGTTAAGCTGAAACACCATTGTAATGGAGGTGAGAAGAAGAAGCAAGATTCTTCTAAAACCCAGGATAAACGGGGGCAAGGGAAAAGAGAAAAAGGAGTCTTCTCAAGGCCCAGAAAAACCTGCATCTGAGGGTGAGTCCCAAAATTACAAGAAAGGTAAAAAGGAACCTTGGTGTTATTTATGTAAGGTAAAAACCCTTTGGACAGGGGACGCTGATTGTCCAAAGGCCAAGGAAACCTCTACTCCCTACACCAGTACAAGTGGTAGTACAGCAACCAAGGGATTAGTGTGGTTAACCTTGGGTACTGAGATGGGTTCTATCAGAACTCCAGCTCAGGTTGTGTTAGTCTGTGATGGTGGCTTTGACCCTGCCACCTTACTAGTAAGTCCCATTAACTTGGGCATGTACAGGTAACAACCTTTTCGCAATGGACAGGAAGCAATGACTTTTAGGGACATAGGGGCCAGTGTCACCATGGTGACAAAGAAACTTGTGTCCCCTCAACAAATCATACTTGGACAGAAGTACCAAGTCACCATTGCTAGCAATGTCAGGAATGATCATTCTTTGGCAGTTGCAAATCTCAGCTGGGGAGGGTTAACTGGCCCTAAAAGAGCTGTAGTATCTCCAGACCTACCTGTTAATTGTTTGTTGGGCAATGATTTGGAAACATCAGCCTGGGTTGAAGTAGAGTTCAGGACTCATGCAGAGATGATGGGCATCTCTGCTAGGGTTTTTTGCTGTCCCCATGGCTAAGGCCAAACAGATCAGCACTGAAGGAGCACTGGATCCTGGAAAAATGGACCAGGTGCCTCCTAATAGAAGGAGCGGGAAGGGTAAGGAATTATCCTCCTCTCAAACTCCCAGTGAAGATTAGCCTCCTGAGGGAGATGATCTTATTCCCTGTGAAGGAACTGCCCCATAGGAACCTGGGCCTGACTAGGCTGTGTTCTTGTGGGCAAGGGGCCCTTCCAGGGCAAATTTGAGTTTGGAGAAGCAGACCTGCCTCTCTCTTGAACCCCCTCAGACAGCAGGCTGCTGCTAAGGAAGCAGGAAATATCAGTGGGTCCCATAGGATCTATTGGGAAGATGGGCTTCTGTATTCTGAAGGTAGAGACTCAAAGCCTGGTGCTACCAGGAGGTTGGTAATACCCGAGAAGTTCAGAGGTTTCCACCTCTCCCTAGCACATGATATTCCTCTGGCAGTACACTTAGGACAAAGCAAGACTTGGGACAGACTTGTCTCTAATTTTCACCGGCCCCATATGTCTGAAGACACCAAGGATTTTTGCTGCTCCTGTGTCACTTGCCAAGCCAGTGGTAAGTCAGGTGGCACTACAAAGTCCCCCATAATTCCACTTCCAGTGGCAGGGGTCCCGTTTGAGAGGGTAGAGATTGACATTTTTGGTCCCTTGAACCCTCCAACTGCATCTGGGCACCGTTACATTATTGTTATGGTGGACCATGCCACTAGGTATCCAGAGGCAATTCCCATTAGAACCACTACAGCTCCTGTAGTGGCTAGGGCCCTCCTGGGAATCTTCTCCAGGGTGGGCTTCCCTAAGGAGGGCTTAACAGACAGAGGTACTATATTCATGTCTAGTTATATCACTGCCATGTAGAAAGAGTGTGGAGTAAACTATAAGTTTACCACACCGTACCTTCCACAGTGCAATGGGCTTGTTGAAAGGTTCAACAAGACCCTAAAGGGTATGATTATGGGACTCCCAGAAAGGCTTAGGGGAGGATGGGAAGTCTTGCTACCCTGCCTTCTCTTTGCCTACAGAGAGGTTCCCCAGAAGGGGGTTGACTACAGCCCATTTGAACTTCTGTGTGGACATCCAGTTAGGGGTCCATTGTGTCTAGTTAAGGAGGGGTGGGAACAACCTCTCAAACCTCCTAAACAGGATATTGTGGACTATGTCCTTGGCCTGTGTTCACATATGGCTGAGTACATGAAGAAGGCAACTAAACACCTGGAGGCCCGCCAAGAGCTTCAGAGAGCCTGGCATGACCAAAAGGCTGTCCTGATGGTTTACCAGCCAGGCTAGAAAGTGTGGGTATTATAGCCTGTGGCCCCAACAGAACTCCAAGACAAATGGAGTGGCCCCTACGCCATCCTTGAACAAAAAGGTGAGGTTACCTACTTGGTGGACCTAGGCACTCCCAGAAGTGTGAACCACCTAAAACCTTTTGTGGACAGGGCTGACATGAGCTTGTTCATGGTCACTGATGAGGGACAGGAGGAAGAGAGTGACCCTCTCCCTGATCTCCTCTCTGAACCCTGTTGATGGGTCAGCAGACGGAGTAGCCCTGGTAGTCAGCCTTACTGACCAGCAGCAAATTGATTGCAGGCAAGTCCTCAATTAGTACAAGCAAATGTTCTCCCCGACACCCAGTCAGACCACCTTGTGTACCCATGAAGTAGACACAGGTAACAGTCTGCCTGTAAAGAGTAAAATCTGCAGACAGCTTGACCATGTCAGGGATTGCATCAGGACAGAAGTCCAAAAGATGCTGGAATCGGGGGTCATTGAGCATTCAGATAGCCCCTGGGCTAGTCCAGTAGTCCTGGTCCCAAAACCTCACACCAAGGGTGGAAAAAGAGAGATGAGGTTTTGTGTGGACTACGGTGGTCTCAATGCAGTCACTAGGACTGAGGCCCATCCTATTCCAAGGGCAGATGAGCTTATAGATACTTTGGCCTCAGCCAAATATCTGAGCACATCTGACCTGACAGTAGGCTACTAGCAAAACAGACTACTTGAGGATGCCAAGCCTAAGACAGCATTTTCAACCCCTAGTGGGCACTATCTGTTTATGGTAATGCCCTTTGGTCTGAAAAATGTGCGTGCCCCATTTCAGGGGTTGGTGAACAAAGTCCTTACAGGTCTGGAAGCTTATAGTGCAGTATATATAGATAATATTGCTGTCTTTAGCTTCACCTGGGAAGATCACCTGGTCCACCTCAGAAATGTTCTTGCGGCCCTGCAAAAGGCACGCCTCACTATCAAAGCCACCAAGTGCCAGATAAGGCAGAGCAAGGTTGTGTACTAGGGCCATCTGGTAGTTGGATACCAGGTTCAACCATTGGAGAGTAAAATCCAGACCATTATGGACTGGATTACACCCACAATCCAGGCTCAGGTCTTGGGCCTGACTGGGTACTACAGAAGATTTGTCAAGAGAAATGGGTCCATTGTGACTCCCCTGAATGATCTCACATCCAAGAAAATGCCAAAGAAAGTTCAGTGGACAGTTATCTGTCAAAATGCATTTGATGACCTGAAGCAGGCCATGTGCACTGCTCCCATTCTGCAGAGTCCTGACTACTCTGAAACTTTAATTGTCCAGACAGATGCATCTGAGATAGGGGTAGGGGCTGTGTTATCAGAACTTAATGCAGAAGGCAATGATGAACAAGTAGCTTTTATCAGCGGGACATTGACCCCCAGAAACAAACGTGGTCAGCCATTGAGAGGGAGGCCTTACCTGTGGTCTGGGCATAGAAGACGCTGAGGCCATACCTGTTTGGCACTCACTTCATTGTTCAGACAGACCACAAGCCCCTCTTATGGCTTAAACTTTTAAGGCGGTCCATTTTCCTACAGGGGGAAGGACTTTACAGTGGGACATAGACCTGGGAGTAGCCATGCCAATGCAGATGGACTCTCCAGATATTTCAACTTAGAAAACGAAGACTCAACTAGGCAAGGTTAGTCTTGTCTCCTTTTTTGGGGGGAGGTGGTGTTGTGTAGGAAAGTAGGATCTGCTTTTATGGTTACCCCCACATTTTGCCTGGTGTTATGCTGTTTCTGACTAGTCTGAGTTGGATCCTGCTAATCTGGACCCCAGTCTTAGTCCTTTATCCCCTAAATTTGCTATGGTAAGTAGGTATGTACACCCCAGGTTGACTACCGGTATACCCTCTTAAGTCTCTAGTATATTGTACCAAGGTACCCAAATTGTGACTCCAGGCCTGCCATTACAGCCTATGTAAGCTGGTGCTAGCACCACTTACGACAGATATAGATGTAGGTTTTCCTATATCTGAGGTCACTACACTTAAAACCTATAAGTCACTCCTATGGAAGACCTTTCAGTTCTGAAGACAGGTTGCTTGGTTCTAAGTGTGAGGGTGCTCGGTTCTAAGTGTGAGGGTACCCCTGCATGAGCAGAGCACCCCTACAACTTTCGGAGTCCATTCTCCCGGGTCATAAGTGCATCAGCCATTACGACATATAGAGTGACCATACGTCATTATGCGATGACCATCTCTAAACTGGCTGTAATGAACCCTGTCATATTTGGTATCAAACATATTGGAGTCATACCTCCCAGGTATGATTCCCCGCAGTGTAAAGCTCCTCCGGGAGCCCCTCAGTGCTCCCAGTACCAGTCTTCTAGAACCAGATAGCAAGCTAGGGCTGCTGCCGACCAGATACATGTTTTTGCCCTCCTGCTGCTGAGTCTAGCTCGAGCAGGGGAAGGCAGAACAATAGATATCCTGTCACATGAAGGTGTGACCACCTCCCAGACAGGGTTTAGTTTATTGGGGCAGGGTGGGGGTGCTTGCCTACACCACTGAGACTGCTTCAAGGGCATATTTGGTGCCTTCCTTGCACACTCCAGTTCAAACCAGTTCAGGGAGCCATTGAATCCCACTCTGGCATGAAACTGGACAAAGGACAAGGGAGTATTCTCCTTTGGGAGGGACCCCTGAATCTTACCAACCCTTTCCTTAGGGTGCTTAAGGGCTTACCTGTGGGTGGGTCCCTAGATTCGTCATGGGACAAGATTGAGATCAAGACACCACTTCGTCTTCGACCATCTGGGTACTCTGGCCTTTGCTCTGGGCACCGAAACTGCAATTGGGAAGACTTCTTCTGCTCCCGCTCTCGTCATCCTGCTTGTCTGCTGCAACATCTGTGCCTGTGCTCCATACCAGATCCTTCTAAGGCCTGTGGACATCCAAGACACCTGAAGGAATGAATCTCCCTTGAAGTGAAGGAGTCACTTACCTACATCTGCAGGCACTGCAACCAAGCTGACTGGTCTGCTGCTCCTGGGCCCCCGTGTACTCAAAAAGCCTCAGCAACACAGGGGGTGGTTCTACAACTCCCTTGAGGCCTGCGCTGTCTTCTTACCGAGTTTGAGGCCAGTATACCTCATCTGACAGCGGCATCTTCTTGAAGCCCTCCAATGGGTTTGACACGGTTTCCGACGCCACTTCACACCTATGCACCTGGCTATCCTGGTGTAGGTATCCACTGGTGGGTGGCTCACCAACCTTCTGTCTTCCATGGGGTTTCTTCAGGGTCCACTAGGAAGGGTCCTTCTTCTTTAAAATTGTAACCGAGACTTACTCATTGACTTGAATTGAGCAAGCGGTCGTGTTCCCACTCTGCACACGGTCTCCGTGGGGTTCCTGGGTACTTACATTGCGTGGTTTCTTGGGTCCCCAGCACTTCAACGTCTTTTGGGTACAGTCTTGACTTGAGTCGCGATTTGCATCCCTCTATTTTAGTATATGGTTTGGTCTCCCCCGGCGATCACTGTGTATTCGTGCTACTTACCTGTTTTTATTACGAAGTATTGTGTGCATTGTGTTATATCTCCTGGTTGGAGATAAATATTATGTGTTAGTGAGTGTCTTATAATAAATACCTATTTTTATAACTACACTGTGTTGGTCTTTTTCACTTAACCTATACCAATAAGATTAAGATCTGGTAAAAACGATCTGCTTTACACTCCTTCTGGACTAAGTCTGGAGGCTGCTCTCCACAGCTTAGTTGTCTTGGACCACTAAAATCACCATAAGTGTTGTCCGGATTACTGCAGGGTGCTACACTTACATAAGTGAGCACCTTATACTAAGCCAGCCTCCTACTGTATCCATCTAAGCCAGGCGCTTTGGAGCTGTCCATGGAGTCAATAGTCTGTTGGATCTCCACCACTGTAAAAGGCTCAGCAAGAAACTGTTGGTGCATGATGGGAAGCCACACCATTGCGATCTCCTCCAAATATAGAGTCCTGTACTTGGCATCTGACGATACCGTGGAAGTATAAAGGCCGGCATAGTGTACAAGAACTGCAGTCTTTATGTCTATGGTGTCGGTGACAAGTGTGCTGTCAAGACGTCTGATAGCAGAGATATAAGATTGCCTGCAAGGGGGGCATTGCTATTTGGCCAGTGTGCGTCCAAGTCTCTCCCTCTCCCCATTCCATCAAGCTGTTGCATATTTCCCCAAATGTCTAGTCTCTATAGGAGAGTAGGATCTGCTTCTTATAGTTACCCCCACTTTTTGCTGCTGCTTCACTGTTTTTCGACTTTAATCTGGCTTGGATCCTGCTATCCAGGACCCCAGCCTAGCTGCTTCCTCTCTAAATTGATTGCATGTACTTTAGGTACACTTCAGATTGGATTCTGGGGTACCCATATAAGTCTCTAGTATATTGTATACTATATACCCAGGGCATAGGTACCCCAGAGGCCCCTCAGGGGTTGCAGCATGTATTATGTCACCCCTGGGAGACCATTCAAAATAACACAACAGGTCTGCTACAGCAGCCTGTGTAAGGTGGTGTATGCACCAACTACTTAGATACAGGTTCCCTATATCTATCCATTTCACTGCATATATAAACCTATCAGTCACCCCTATGGCAGGCCTTATCAATCCTGAAGGCAGGGTGCTGGGTTTTATGTGAGAGAGTGCCATGCATGAGCAGAGCCCCTCTGCAGCCTTCGGAACCTTTATTTCAGGGTTGTTTGTGATGCAGCCAAACCATATACTCTTAAGTGCATTATAACCTCGCGGTAAATGCTAACTTTGGAATGGCTTCATGGAAACATGTTGTGTTTGGTGTCAAACACCTTGGAATCATACCTCCCCGCCAGTTACTGGCGGGGGAGGTATGATTCCACCCTACTAGAGGGAGAAATATGACTTCACCGGTACACCCGGTACCGGCTTCACAGAACTCTGGCATCACAAAATGGATGCTGCCAGCCACAGACACGAGTCTGCCCTCCTGCTGCTGGATGAAATTCTAGGAGGGGAGGCTGGACAATCGGTTTCCTGTCACAGGGAGGTGTGACCACCTCCCAGACAGACTTTAGTGTATTGGGGCTGGGTGTGTGCACTCCAAGAGTGCTTTGATGTCTCCACTGGGGGCACTTTTGGTGTCCCTGTGCATAGTCCAGCTCAAACCGGTTGCAGGGGCTATCAGCCCCTGCTCTGGTGCGAAACTGGACAAAGGACATGTGTGTAGCAACCCCTCTGTGCTGACCCTCCCATAGGTGGTTCCCCAGAGTTTGTCCCACCCCTTCCTTGGGTATAAAGTAGGAACCCCTGGCTAAAGGACTTTAGATTTACCTGGATGAAACTCTGCTACAGAATCCCAGAACTTCAACTATCTATTTGAAGTTGGATGACCGAAGAATGTCCCTTGGAGTAAAGGAGTTACTCCCCTGCAAGGCAGGCACCAAAGACGCATCTGTCCGGTTTGCAACTACGCAGCTCCTTTGCAACACAGGAGGTGGGTTTCCAAGCTTCCCCGAGGCCGATCCGTGCTCTCAGCAAACCTGAGATCCAAAGCCCTTGTGGAACCGTGCAACCCGAACCTCTGGACACCGTGCACATTTGCAGCAGCATATGCTTTTTGGCGATCCCTGAGGCTGTGCTTTGGGCTATTTGTAGTCCAGACCCAGAGGAGTGATTCCACCGAAGATTATTGACCTACACTCCTCGAGTGTCCCGTGGGCTGGTATTTAGTGATTCCTCTCGAGGTCCCTTCGCGATCCCTTGTGTGTCGACTTGTGGGTCCCTGAGAAGGGTACTTTAACTTTCAGTGGGCTTACCTGGTTACTCCAGACGTGCCCTGACTCTCCATCGCTTGGTGAGTCCACAGGACCTTGCTGGTCCACACCGAAGCCTTTTTACTCTCACCGCGTGGGTTGCCTTTGCCAAGGCTTGTTGGTCTCCAATCCGGACACCGAACCCCCAGCACTCGACATCCTTTGTGGGACAGCTCGCCTGCGGTCTGTGGACTCCCCAAGCGATGGAGAGTCAGAGATGCACACGTCTAAATATAGTTTGGGATCTGGTGACCATGTATAACGCCGTCCAGCGCACTCAATTTATCCTCAATCCAGGCCAAGGAGTTACGTAAGTCTCGCAGGATCCCCTTGTGTTTGGCGATACAGACTCCTCTAGTGTACGCCTTAAAGGCTTCCCATAGTGTAGGCCAATATTTTACAGTTCCCTTATTGATTTCAGAGTACACCTTAATTGCAGTGTGGAGGTCTAAACGGGATACCTCGTCCTGTAGGGCCATTCCGGGAATCTCCCCTGCCTTTAGACTGCCCCCGCCTTAGGGATATGCAGCTTAAGTATTAGAGGGGAGTGGTTGGACAGCGTGTTATGGAGGACAGCCATGGCAGAAGTGTAGAGGTTAGCATCCAGTATTAGAGACGGGTCCATGTGTCGTATTGTGCTGAATGGTATGTGAATGCAGGTTGGAGGAGGTTACACTGGCGCCAGGTGTCCATCAATGAAAACATAGCAGAGCTCCTGCAGCACACAACCCGTGCGGGGCTTTGTAGAGGGGGCAAGTGCAGTGCTATTGAGGTTGGTATCAAGTAGTATGTTTAGGTCACCCCAATGCAAACCTCGAGCATGGCCATTTGTGTCTATAGGTGAGTGTAGAACTCGGGCTGTCCGTGTTCGTAGAGCATGTGCTCACTAGTAAGATACAGTGGCCTAGGAACTGCCCCAGCACTAGTAAGTACCGTCCTTCAACATCGGTGCGGAGCTCCAGCAGCTGGAAGGGTAGTCGTTTATGAATCAATATGGAAAATCCTCTGGCAAATTAACTTTAACTATAGAATAAGCGATGTTGACCCCATGTTGATGCAAACGTGTGTGATGTCTTAGGGGGCAGGTGTGTCTCCTGTATGAATGCAATGTCTACCTGGTGACATTGCAGGTAGCTCACCACCTGTTTGCCTTTATGTTGGGTATTAAGCCCCCGAATATTCCAGGTTGCCAGTGTGATGTCTGCAAATGGGTGTATGTTATCGCTCCTCGACATGTTGTAATGAGTAGTGTGACAGATGTGGTTGCAGCTTAAGACACGGCTCCAATAAAATTAAATGTAGTTGCTTCCTATACTATGAAGTGTGTCCCTGATGTATGTGAGCCACGCTATTTTCCCTGCCCCTGGAAGACCCATGCAGAAAAAGCTCCAGAAAAGTTTCTATGTACGAAGGTAAAACTTTGACCGAGGTCTACCGTGAGGGGTAGCCACACAGGGCTACATCGCGGTCTGACTGAAACTTTGACTTTTTCCCGGTCTAGAGCAACCAGATGTCCCAATATGCGCTATAGGTTTCTATGTGCTATATTTATTTTATTTTATTTATTTATTTATGGGATTTTTAATGCGCAACTAATACCCTAGGGTGTCTAGGCGCAATGAGATTCTCTAGGATACACAAAATTGAGGACAGGAACTTATTGATTAAATAGCCAAGTTTTCAGAGCCTTACGGAAGGCAATGAGTGTTGGTGCTGTTTTAATATACAAGGGGAGTGTGTTCCACAGTATGGGGGTCGCTACCAGGAAGCGTCTATCTCCCCATGTGGCCGTTCTTGTTCGGGGAACATGCAATAGGTGGCTTGCTGCTGATCTTAGATTCTTTCCAGGTATGTACACCTGAAAAGCTTCCTTTAAGAACTTTGGTCCAGTCTGATGAATGGCCTTGTAGGCGATGCAGAGAGCCTTGAATTTAATTCTGCTCTCCACTCTTAGCCAATGTAGATGGCGTATGGCTGCTGAAGTAGAGTGTCGCCAAGGAATATTAAGCAGAATTCGTGCTGCCACATTTTGCACGGACTGCAATTTGTTCAGGATGTATTTGTGAGTGCTAAGGAAGAGGGCGTTTCCATAGTCCAGCTTCGAAAACACTAAGGTGGTAATCAGTGTTTTCCCTGCCGAAGCGGGTAGGTATGGCATGAGTTTTTTTATTTTCTTCAGCACGAAGAATGCAGCAGAGACCACCTTGTTGACATGATAACCAAAAGATAGCCTGTTATCAAAAATCACTCCCAAATTCCTAACCTTGACAGCTGGAATCGGGGGGGAGCCCATCTGACTGGGCCACCAAGTTGGAGACCATTCGGGGGAGATCTTACCGAAAGTCATAACTTCGGTTTTCTCTGCATTAAGTTTCAGGCAGTTACTGTGCATCCATGATTGTACATCCAGTAACCCCTCCTGAAACTTAGCTGCTACCACTGGACCGTTCTTATGCACCGCCAGCACAAGCTGGGTGTCATCCGCGTAGGTAGTTAATCGCATCCCATGTGATTTAATAACCCTCGCCAAGTCCGCAACATAGATATTAAAAAGCGTGGGACTTAGCGAGGATCCTTGAGGGACTCCACAGGGCAGTTCAGAAGTGGGCGAGTAGTAGTTGCCCAGATTGACTGCCTGTTTGCGATTAACAAGGAAGGAGGCTATAAGGTCTTTAGCCAGATGACTAATTCCAAGGGCTGCGACACGGTCGACCAAGATGACGTGGTCGACCGTGTCAAAAGCAGCTGACAGGTCCAATAAGATGAGCACTGCAGCACCTCCCGAATCCATGATCTCTCGAATTTCATCCGAGGCCTTTATCAATGCTGTCTCAGTTCCGTGTCCCTTCCGGAACCCGAACTGAGTGTCATCTAAGAGCTTATGTTGTTCAATAAACTCAGAGAGCTGTTTATTCATTATTGCCTCCACTATTTTGGCAGGAAATGGAAGGCAGGCAATTGGCCTGTAGTTGGAAGTGATGGTAGGGTCTAAAGATGGCTTCTTAATCAGGGGTTTAACAATAGCCTTCTTCCAGGTCTGTGGATAGACACCTGTCCTAAAGATGGAGTTGCATATGTTGGTCAGCGGCTGGGTAACCACATTGTGTAGTTGGTTCATTATGGTCGGAGGACATGGGTCCAACGGAGAGCCTGATTTAATTTTGCCAACAAGTGCGTTGACCTGTTCTTCGGTAGCTGACTGAAACTGGGTAAAGGAAGGGTGCTTCAGTGCTGGTTGAATAGTTAAATCAGTGGTTCTTCCTACCGGCTCTTTAGAAAAAGTGGAGTAAATATCCATTACTTTAGTAGTAAAAAATGTGGCTAGGGCGGTACAGAATTCCTGCGAGTTCTCTATTGTGGAGCCAGCTGGAGGACTAGACAGAGAGTTCACCACCTGAAATAACATCCTAGCTGAGTTCTGGGCGTGCTCAATACGACCAGTGAAGAAAAGATTCTTTTGTGTGGTGATAGCTTTCTTATATATAGCCAGAGCACTTTTGTATTCTTGCTTAGCCAATGGACTATAGTGCTTTCTCCAGCGCCTTTCTAAATTTCTACAGAACTGACGCTGAAGTCGCAGCTCTTCTGTATACCACTGGGCAGATGGAGTGCTAAATCTTTCAACATTCATATCTCCGGTTCCCTACTTTGGATTTTTTTTTTCATTTTGGTGTCATTTTAAAGATACAAATATTTCCTATGTTTATAAATTGGTGTTGGATTTTTATTGTGTGTTGTGTCTTAAATATTTACTACATTGGTTTTTTAAAATGCTTTACATACCTGTCTCTTAAGTTAAGCCTTCCTACTATTAGCAACGCATGGAAGTAATTTTCTGAGACCTATTCTGAGCCCTAAACTGTGTTAGTGGCCTTATTGTCAGTGGTAGATGCATATTTACCACTACTAATTATCCACTTTCCACAACAGATTACAACACATCCCCTTTCCTTACAAATTTGTTAAACCACATTCAAACATGCTACTTTAACGCAACATGTACTAGTTAAAATACACTCCACTATGCAACCTAAACATTTCTTATATGTTGATTCCACAGATTACAATATTTATAATTCAAGAACAAATATAATCCTCTAAGTATTGAGGTTTCGACTTCACACAGGTGCTTGGTTCCCTCACACCACCTCGAACACCTGAAGCCACTTCGCTCAAATTATTTTAATGTGGAGCGCATTTTGCAACGGAGCTCGCCCCACTCCTTTCATCTCTAGTCTTCAACCATTGCTGTCTCTCCACAGCCCTACACACAGAAACGTTCCTTATATTTCACCACTTGCCGTCTGATAACTTAAAAATATTGCCTTTCACCTCCTCTACCTGAGTCTGTTCGGACCATTTGGAGTTTCCCTTCTTCGCCATGTTTCCTAAGCAAACTCTCCCCAACATTTTTTCCACAAACCTCATCCGATGCCTTAACTCTGTCATTGTGCCTTTCCTCATACAATGTTTGATACTTTTCAACTTTCTCTTTCATCTTATCACGATCAACCGTTTGGTGACCCAACCTCTCCATCCATGCTGGCACGACCGCAGTGCTTGGGACCCGACCCTTCAGCAAACAAAACAGTGTTTCTTCTGTCTTCGAGTGTGGAGTAATGCTATAGGAGGAACCACAACGTTGTTTTTGGAGCATGAGTGCCATAAAATCACGGGTGCCATCCCGCAGCACGGGACCCCCTTGTCCCACCAGCCATATCGGGAGACTACAGCTCCCAGCTTGCCACCGACCAGAGGAGGAGCCGCAACATTGTGTTCAGCGCAGGAGCGCCATAAAATCACAGTAGGGAGGCTGCGAACAAGAGAGGGGACACATTTTTTCGGGGCTATTTTGTGGAGTTGCTCAGGTTTCCAAATGCAAAAAGAACTATTGATGGACAGTTATTTGATTCCAGAGCATGGAGAGCACGGGACTCACGTCTGAGCATACCCGTCCCACTCGGGGTGAGAAATGCTAAAACAACAATTGATGGACAGAATGCAGAACAATGTCGTACATTCACCCCAGTACAGAGATCTGGGCCTAAATCCATCGTTTTTTTGCTCACCATGCCATTCCAGTTTGAACCCAGCCATATGCAAATCAGTCTTGACCCTGTGCCCCATGGGAACAGTCCAGCCCGAACTGCGAGGCCAGGTCCTCCCTGGACTGGAAACAAGCATCCTAGGACCGGTTTCCAATCTGCAGCACCTAGTGGCAGGAGCTGCCAGCCGTCATCTGCCATCTGTCATCTGCCAACTGCTAAGCTCTTCTGGTTCTTTTGGTTCCCCTAAACTCTCCTCATGCTGTTGGTTGTCGGCAGCTGGGCTGGGTTGGGACATCCCAGCAGCCCACCGTAGCCCACCCCAGGCCCGGAGTGCTAGAAGAACCCCAGGAACACCATAAGGTAGCTGAGGACCTGCTGAAGCCCTATCTTAGTCAAGACCACCCCCTAGCATCCTATTTCATTCTACTCCACCTGAATAGACAAATACTTGCAGACCCCATATTGCAGGTAATTGGAGCGACCAAACATGGGGGCCAATTGAGGACAGGGATCAGTCTCTAAATGGTGCCACGACTCTCACAACAACTTCCCAGCGCATCGCACCGCATGGTCTCCCCTCACAGGGGGAAATCAGGGAGGTGCCAATCGACTGGGAACCCACTTACACCAGCTCCAGCACCATTCGTGAGGAGTTAGCAGATAAACAAGGAATTAAACACAACAAACATTCCTGGATCACCAACTGGTGGCAAACAAACGGTCAGAGGCCTAGAGGGACTAAAGGGGAAGTCAAAGAATACCCCAAGGGGAAACAAGTAAATCAGGAAATGAGGAAGACATGAGGTCAAACAGAGTAAGGAGATCCCCGACAAAACCAAAGCCTAAACCAAAGCAAAGAAAAGCCAAAGGTGAGGACGCCCAGGAATTCAACATAAAAAGCAGCAAAAAAAGCAACCCAGCTATGGATCCCCTAAACAGGGAGAGTAGGGACATCAGCTTCTGCTCTCCCCTCAGCGATATAGATGCTATTGAAACCTGCAGCCCAGCGTCTATATAAAATCTCCAACCTACTATTCACCTGAAGCTGGCATCAAAACGCGAGGAGACAAAAGAGCTCATAGACAGTGAGGGGGCTTCTCAAAGAAAAACCCATGTACCATTCAGCCAAAAATCTATACAAAATTCTCTTTTATGAAAGACCCTGAAACAGTTATTCACTCTAACAAAACAGGATATTAAGGGGTTAAAAACCCCTCTACAACCAGGGAGATGCGAACACACCTCACAGATTTTTGCTAACCCGGATGGATCAGCATCACCTGAAAAGGACAAACCCCACGAAAAGATCAAGGGCACATATAGGGACATGGACATTGACAAAATAGATACAGAAACCAGGATAAATAGTGAAGCCAACAATCCATTAGGAGATAAAGCCGGTGGAGAGCCCGCTCTGGAGATACCTAGAAGCCCTAAAGACAGTCCAATAAGAAACATTAAGTTTAAAAAAACTTCTGTATTGGAAAACAAGAGCCAGCTGGGCACAGACCCTACAAATACGTTAAAGCAAGGGGAAATAAATGAACGAACGGGCGACCCCCAAGCCCTCTCTCCAGAGCAGAGCCAACAGACAAAACAAAATGATTGGGTCACGTTATCACAGCCAAAAACACAGCTCTCCCTTACAGAAAACAATCACACAAGCTGACACCTTGTCAGCTCTCAACGAACCATTAAACAACACACCACCGGTGCGGAGCTTGCCGCTTACTTATAAAGACTCCCACTCAACAGACGGTGACATGACCTTCCTTGCCTCGCAGGATGGGGGGAGAAACTTTTTGCTTTGTACAGTTTTAAGCCTGCTTCATTTCACTCACCAAGTTGCCCCCAAGTGCGTCTAGGGCAGAAAGAAGCAACTCCACAGGACCAACATACACAAAGGGGCAACCATATTAAGCACTGTGTAACACTCAGCCAAGGCACTTCAATATCAATCCCATAAATTGGACCTGCAGCTTACGGTTCTTCAAACTTTAGCAGATTTTACTTCAGGGATAGATAGGAAACTAGCAGAACTTAATAGTCTCATAAAGCGAGGGCAAGAAACTGCACAAGGAACTCAAATACTGCACCCTGAATGTACCTGTGCCCCAATAATTGACAAACTATTCACATTGCCATCAATGCTAGGAGACCTACTATCAGACTTAAAAACAAACACCATGGGGGCGTGGCCAAGATGGTGACTGTGTAGGACGTGCCTACCCGTCGCTCCGACCCCTGGCCTGGGCCTTAGCTGCAAAGCAGCCTAAAGCAGATCCCCACATAGCGTCTTGGTCCCTGCCCACGCAAGCTACAGCTGTGCTGAGCCTGACCCCTGGGAGTGGAGCCGTTCCGTTGCCCCACGCCGACGAACGGCGCCCCGGACGGAGCCGCGCACCTCGCGGCCTACTAGGCGGCCGCGGCGGGACGAATGCATGGACGGCCGCCCTGGAGATAGCGCCTGGTGGTGATCTCCCCCTCGCTGTACGGACCTGAGTGGCGCTGTTGGGGCAAGGCCGCTGACTGCCGAGGGCGCGGGTGTTCCCCAAGCTGACGGCGGAGGCAGCCCAGGGCCAGTGGATGCACCTGCGGGGCCGGCGGAGGTGAAGGTGAGCTCGCCTGAGCGGCTGGGGGCTACGGAGGGCTCCGGACGGCTGCATTTCTCACCCCTCCCCCTCCAAACCTTGGGAGGGGTGGGAGCTGGATGGACTTGGGCCCGGGCCCGCACACACACTGCGGTAGGCTGGAGGCCGCAGAGACTCGATTACGCACCTTACCCCTTGGAGGCCTCCTCCCCCCGGTTGGTGGGTGTGCCTTTGTCGACCACCCTGCAGAGCCCCCCCTGAGTAGCACTATAGGGGAATGTGCGAGGACCCCCTCGGAGGTGAGCACCAGCAGAGCGGCTGCACTGGCCGAGAAGCGGCGCTACTGGGTCCCACTGCGACGTTGCTCGGGCTACGGACCTGGGGCCAGAAGAGGACTTTAGGGAAGTGTGCAACGCGGTCTCAGTGTGCGGCCAGAGGTGGAGAGTCGCAACGCCGCCGTGATGTGGCCCTGGGGAAGGGCTAAGCCAGGAACCCGCACGTTGAGACCTACATAGCGCGCCATCACTTACAGTCATTGGGAACTCGACTGGAGGCAACGTCAGCCTGAGTAGCTTAGAGGGTGGCATACCCGGTCCCGAACGCTCTGCCCTGTCTCCTTCGTCATAGTGCCGATCGCACATTGGCGGGAGGGGGGCCCACCGCTTAAGATGGCCACCAATAAATCCAGGAAGGACCGCTCTGTAAAGGACCTTCTCCTCAAACCTGGGGCTGGAGGGGCCGAATCATTGCCACCACAAGAGGGTCCCTCGACGAAACATGGGCAGGTCGATCCGGATGGGCCGATCACTCGTAGTGTCCTGGAATCTCTTTTTGCCACCTTTACGAAAGAGTTTCATACCATGAAAAAAGACCTGACCGCTGAGATACAGGAGATACTCGAGACATTGACTCAGTGGGTGAGAGGGTAGACGACCTGGAGACTCAAACAGCGACGAGAGACGAGGAAGTGGCGCAGCTTCAGCAGGAGGTTCTGCGTCTCCAGGACCAGGAATTGGACCTTCAGGCCCACGAGGAGGGCCTGGAGAATCATTCCCGCCTAAACAATATCCGGATTCGGGCGGTGCCACAGGGGTCAGAGGGGCAAGACATCGAGGCCTTTGTTGCGGAACTGTTTCATTACATCTTGGGAGACACCCCGGAGCAACGGATCAAACTGGACCAAACGCACCGTGTGGGTCCTAAAAGGCCGGCGACCGCCCCTCCTCCTGACATCCTGACGTGCGTGCACTCATGGAATACATTTTGAGGGAGGCGCGGGCCAAATACCCCATAGACTTCCGCACTTGCAGGCCTCTCCTCTATCATGACCTGGCAGCCTCCACTTTGCAGAAACGTCAGGAGTACAGGCCCGTCACAGCGTTCCTGCGCTCCAAAGACATCTCCTATTCCTGGGGCCATCCGTTCTGGCATCTTCAAGTGGGAGGGTAGGCTCCGGCAGATAAAGTCTCTCCGAGAGGCCTCGTCGCTTCTTCACCTGCCGGATGGCGACCGGGACACTCCGGAGAAGGAAGCCTCCAATAGCTGCCACGACAGCGCCACAAGATGGCAACGCGTTGGAAAATCGCTGCGACTTCGCCCTGACCCAGAAGCAATGACTAAAGAGCGCACGCTGGTGCTGAACTCCTTGTCGGGAGACTCAGTGGCCACAGACTGAAACGGATCGGCTCTGGTAATGAAAGCTGTACTACATGTGGGGTCAGTATTGATCTAATTAGCGGGGACCTGTATAGGGTGGGGGCGGCGGGAACTCCTGCTATCCATCTCACAACTCTCCATGGGGCGTACCGCCCAGGACTTCTGTGGACTTTGCTTGTTGATGTTTTCCTTTGTTTGTTCTTTGTTAGGGGTTCTTGGGTTCTCTCCTGCTTCCTCCAGATGTGACGAGTGATAGTATTTGCATTTTGTGCTTTTGTATTCGCTTTACAGGCTTTGGGACAACTGTCCTTAACACACTCTGGGGTCCCCTCCTATGACGGCCGACATTAAGATCCTGTCCCTTAATGTTGAGGGGCTCACTAACCCCACCAAAAGGCGGGCTGTCTTGCCCTTCCTTGAACACTCGGGAGCACACATTTGCCTGCTCCAGCAAACGCACCTTCTGCCAGCCGATACGCATAGATTGAGGTCCAGGGCCTTCCCGTATCAGCTCTTCTCATCTCACACCACCAAAACAGCGGGAGTAGCGATACTGGTCTCCGCTAAATTTCCAGGGCAGGTAGGCAGCAAACAGGTCGAGATCAAGGGAAGACTTCTGGCACATACCTTCACCTTGGGCACACATACCCTTACAGTAGCCACAGTATATGTTCCCTACGAGGGCCAAGAGGGGTTCATCCGAGATGTGGTGCATGAGCTGACTGGCCTTCCAGACAGGGCCTTACTGCTGGGTGGGGGGGACTTTAACTTGGCCTTCGATGGCGCAGAAGACCGATCGGAACAGCGATGGGAGCAGGCGGGGGCCCTTTCTGGGGATGGAAGACGACTGCTAGCGGAGGCTGGGCTCACTGACATCTGGCGACTGCGACATCCAGTGTTCCGGGAATATACATTTTACTTGCACCCTCATAAGACATACGCCAGGATTGACTACCTGCTCGCCTCTGACCCGCTGGCACAGCAGACGCGAGAGGCGGAGATCCTCCCCTGTCCCTTATCTGACCATTCAGTGGTATTGATCTCCCTGTCCCTGATTCTCCACCGGCCTTCCCGTAGGTTCTGGCGCCTCCGTGAAACGATTCTGCAGCGGCCCACGGTGGTATAACAAATTCATAAATGCATTACCAACTATCTGGACCTTAACGATTCCCCCACCATTCCTATGACAACTCTCTGGGAGGCCCTAAAGGCGGTAGCCAGGGGGGAATTTCTGGGCATTGCGGCAGCTGATAATAAGGAGAGGAGGTGGAAAAGGGAGCGACTATCTGGGGCAGTTGTTGAGCTGGAACTCATTCACCAACGGACGGGGGCACCCAGAGTCTGGAAGCAACTAAAAGCGGCGAGGGCACAATTAGCAGGACTGGCTATAGATTGGGCTGAATACTCTGCCCTTTGCCTCAAGCATGCATTCTATTTGGGGGAGGATAGATGCGGGAAGTTCCTTGCTAATAGGTTACGGGCACAGCGCGAGGCGTCCAGTATCACTAGGATCCTGGACCAGCAGGGGCTAGAACATGACTTGGACCACGAGATTGTGGATACATTCCGGCAATTCTATGAGACCCTCTATGCGGCTCAAGCGCTACCCGCTGACAGCCAGGCAAAATACCTGCAGGGAGTCCCCACGGCTAAACTTTCCCCAAACCAGGCGAAGGAGCTAGAAGCTCATATTCAGCTGGATGAGGTTATCTCTGCCATCTCTCGCTTAAAACCCCATTAATCTCCGGGTCCAGAAGGATCCTCCTCCTTTTTCTATAAGAAGTTCTGTGCGGTCCTGGCCCCACTACTGGTGTGGGTTTACAACTCGATTGGGGCCACCTCTGATGCTTCCCTCCCCTTCTCTATGCTTGAGGCGTTGATTTTGGTAATCCCTAAGCCGGGTAAGGACAAGCGTCTCTGTGGTTCCTTTCGCCCTATATCCCTTCTTAATGTATATTTAAAGATCTTTGCCACAATATTGGCGCAGAGACCCGTCACCGCCCTGGCCTAATCGATCCGGATCCATCCGGGTTTGTTCCTGGACGTCAATGCTTTGATAACACCAAGCGGCTCCTGCACCTGCTGGATGGATCTGAGCTCTTCCCGGCAGAGCGTATGATCTTCTCGGTCGACGCTGAGAAGGCGTGCGACAGGGTCCATTGGCCGTACCTAAAGGTGACTCTGCTTCACTTCGGTCTTCCTAGCCATTTCATTAACTGGGTCTTTGGCAGCTACGTGAATCCCACTGCCACGATGCGGGTGACCGGGGTCGCTTCTTCGGCTTTTCCTATATGCAGGGGGACGAGGCAGGGCTGCCCCCTGTGACCGCTTCTGTTCGCCCTGTATATGGAGACCATGGCCCAAAGAGTTTGTGATGATCCTAGCATCAGGGGGCGCGCTTTGGGGGGACGGAGCACACACTCTGACTATATGCCAACGACGTGGTGGCCACGCTAGAACATCCCCGGGAATCTCTGCCCGCACTGCTGGTTGAACTGAACAGGTTTGCACTGGCATCGGGCTTTAAAATTAATGTGCACAAGTCACAGACCTTAGATCTCTCCCTGGAGCCTGAAACATTGGGGCTCCTACAGTGATCCTACCCAGTCCAGTTGGCACGGGCCTCGATCCCTTACTTGGGTCTGCAAGTCTCAGCCACAATACAGGCCACCAACGAGCTGAACTACGCGGCAATGCTGCGGCAAGTCCGGGACTCCCTCCGGAAGTGGAGACCACACTAACTATCTTGGCTGGGCCATATCGCAGCAGTGAAAATGGTGATTCTTCCCCAGCTCCTTTATCCGTTCCACTCACTCCCACTGGTACCCTCGAAAGGAACCATAAGTTCACTACAAAGGGACATAGAACATTTCATCTGGAGAGACCAGCGGGCTCGGCTCCGTAGGAAGCTCACTTACAGGGATGCTGACATGGGGGTCCTGGGGTCCCTGACCTACAGGCTTACTGGCAAGCGGCCCAGCTCAGAGTGCTGGTGGAGCGGACCCGCCCAGAATCCGAGAAGCATTGGTTATTTATTGATAAGCCTCTCGCTGGCCGACCTCTGTGGGGGGTTCCCTTTCTTGCACGCGCAAACAGGCCTCGGAATCTATATCTCTCCAAGGTGACTCACCCTACTTTACTGGCCTGGGACAGGGTCGCTACCTCTAGAGGACTCACGACTTTCCCGTCCCCGATCACGACCATAATCCATAATCCCAACTTCACACCAGGCCTAGATGCCGCGGAGTTCTCTCACTGGACTAAGTGGGCTTGCCGGTCTGTCTGTCACCTCTTCAATCTCTCGGGACTTCTGTCTTTACCGATCTTCGCAGAGAACAGGGCATACCGGAAGTGGAGTGTTATCACTATCTTTAGGTCCGGCATTGGGTGCTGGGTAGGGACGTACGGGGGGGGGCGCAGAAAGACACCTCACTTCGTTTGAGAAGTGGTTGCTCACACGCCACAACGATGCCCATTTAACCTCGGATTTATATAAGTTTGTCAAACTTACTCCGGACCCTGGAAGACTCCGGGTCAGCTTCGATGGGAGGGGGAGTTAGGCAGGACCATGACACAGAAAGAATAGCATTATATATATATATATACTACAGGGCTCGACACACGGCTCACAATGTGACCTCCACGAGACAGCCACAAAGGAGGCCACCTATTAGTACCTGACCCCTGTTCGCCTCCAAAGGGGCAACCCTTCTTGCAGTCCACAATGTTGGAGAGCCTGCGGCTCGCTGGGTACCCTCACTCATTTACTATGGGACTGCCCCTCTGTAGGGACATATTGGCAGCAGATCCTAGATGATGTGGACTCTCACTTTGACACACAAATTCCCTGTTTTCCGGCATATGTTCTCCTGGGCCTTCCCAATCCAATTACCTTCCCCCTTAAATCTCGCAGGGGCAAGCAGATGGCGTTAGCCCTTGGAGCAGCAGTACCAAACATACTAGCCCACTGGGGTACTAAGACTGTCCCAACTCGCCTGGGGTGGCTCCATCGACTGTGGGGCATATTGGGGATGGAGAAGATATCTCTCTCACTGACATATCCCGGGCCTCTTTCCACGACCTGTGGGAGCCTCTCCTCACCTTTCTGACGTCAGAGTTCACACAGCTTACCTGTCCCAATTTCCTGCGGCTGTTACGACTCGCGGACCCTCCTAAACAAACGGCCCAGAACACTTCTGCTATCTAGTGCACTCATCGACCCTCGACATTCCCAGCTCATAGAGACACATTTTATGCCCGGGGGAGGAGGGGGGGTGTAAGAGGGGTTCCGTTTGTATTGTTGTTTTCGTATTTCTTGCTAACTGCAATACTTCCATGGCCGGATTGCATTCTGATGACTACGGAGCATATGGATTTGTTTGTTGAATTCTATGTCTTGAAACTCAATAAAAGAAATCTAAAACAAAAATAAACACCACACTGCACAACCACTCAGAATAGACACAATGATACCTGGACACCATAAAACAGAGCACGCCGATTAGCTTACACCACTCCCAAGGAGGCAGCGAAGCAACAACTCCAATTAAAGAGCGCGCAGCCAGCGAAGATAGTTCGCTCCAGAAAGGAGGTCGCAAACAAAATAGGAAGGGAAGGAATAGGAAGATAGCTGTCTTGGGCCTGTGTGACAAAAACAAGCCTCCGGCAACTCTTGCAGAATTTGAGGACACCAGGTGCGCCCCAACCTTAGATGACAGGCTAGACCACCCTACCACAAGACTCAACGCCACCCAGGCACCAACCGCGGGCCCACTATTAAGACCATTACCACAAAGCACCACAATAGATGACAACAAACAGGGGAACAATCGAACAAGTAAGCAGCTAGTCATAATGGTTCAAGAACCCAGCAAGTTCACCAGAACGGTACAGACCCCAAGGTCCAAACTGAAAGATGGCCCATTGAACAACTCGAGAGAGTCACCACAAAGGTCACAGAGGGAGAACGAGCATAGAACCAACATATTGGACAAAGACCAGACATCAGTTGAACCCCAACAAATTTGCCACACCAATGCTAAAAAAGGAGCCAGCAAGAGCAACCCCGCTCCACCAAGGCCCCAATATCATGAAGCAATCCCTCCCCAGGAAACCAAGGCTAAAGATACAAAGGGAAAGGACACCATTATATTTCTTACCAAATACGAAACTCGGGGAAGAGCAGACATATTAAATAGAGAGAACATATTGTGGCTCCTACACTCCATCATGAGTCTGGAAAACCTAAGTTCAGCAGATTTGCTCTCGATTGAATTTCAACCAACCAACAACTTGCAATGTCCAGAAGCAAGTAAAACAAAATGGAATACTAATGAGACAGTTAACAAAATCATGTAAGCAGAAAACACGTTTTACAATGGGGGATAAAACTAAAAGCTGAATAAAGACCACCCTACCCAACTCCCTTCCTAAATGTTCCCGCCAACGGATTACTCAAAACCACCACATCAGTGCTAAAAGGAACCCACAGCAGTACCCCAGGAGCTCACTTGATCCGCACAAAGGCCTCTAACTTAAACACTGGCCTTGAGGATAAAGGTTTAACCTCACCGTAAACGGATCTGAGCTGGATGCAAATACAGCGAACAATAACAATAGAGCGATCCCATTGACAAGGGATGCCCTGCTTACCAACAGCCCTGGCAGAGCAAAGCAAAATCAGTATGTGCATTTGGAACATTAACAGCCTAGCGAACAAGAAGTAGGACCTCGAGGTATTAAACTACTTAAAAACATTCAATGTGATTTTACTCCAGGAAACCTGGCAGGACAAGGCATTTGAGCTCCAGGGTTATACGTTACAATTTGTGCCAGCAAGAAAGGGATCCGACTTTGGTCACCGCTCGGGGGGGACTGATGATACTTGCCTCAATAACCACAATAGGAGATATCTTATAAATAGAGGCACAAATCGAAGCTCCAAGTGCCATCCAGACAGTGATGATAACACTCAAGTATAACATGGAATGCCAGGAAATCATAATAATTAACACCTATGTGCACCCCAAACAAAAATCAAAAGCTGTAAAAGAGCTGGTCAACGAGCTGAAAAGGATTATGGAAGAGCAGGACGCAGACCACATCATCCTGGCAGGCAACTTATATTTACATTGTATCGGATCTGGACTAGAGGACGATTTTGTGCAAGACCTAACCACCGCGTGGGGAATACCGAATCAGGGCCTAGCAAACGTTGGGAAACCAACAAGATGTTCGGAGCACCTGTTTAAAGAACTTGAACATCTAAACATGAGAGGACTGAACGGCCGCTTTAATGAGGACAACCCGCCGGCTGCCACATTCTATTCAACAAAAGCCTCCTTCTACCTAGACTTTACCTTCATAACCTTACCCATGTTCAACAAAATCGATTCCTACAGAATAGGCGACAGTGAACACAGTGATCATCTACCCCAGGAAGAGATACTAAAAGCAAATACAGTTCATTTATTTGAGGCACGCAAAACAATTGGCACAGAAGTGACCTCAGATCCTAATCGAATATGGTGCAAACCTAACACCATTGAGGAAATATCAGCCACCGCACAAATACTTCACTGCCAAGGAAAAGACTTGCCACTTGCCACCGTGACAGGAAAGAAACTGGGAAAATCTGCGGCCACCCCATCTGGGGCAGCAACTAGCCTAGAATAAAAGAATCTCAAACGCACAATTAACCAAACGTTTAGACGGTTCTGCAAAACACCTCAATGCCTAGATCTGCAAAGCGAACTGCGGAAACTGAAGGCACTAATAAAAAGAAAGAAATGGGATAAAAAAAAGATTAAAGAACAAAGAATTATGGGCCAAGATACTCCACGATGCCAAACAAAAGAACAGTGCCAAGCTCTGGCAAACGATCAACAGAATTCAACAACCAAAACACCCAGGGACAAACTCCAACATAACAGAGGCTGCTTGGTCAGAATACTTTTTCAGCCATTTCAACAACAACTTGCAAAAGAAGGATGAGATAGATAAAGAACCCTGGATTGTCAAAAAAAAATGCAGAGGCACCACTTACAGGTGAAAAATGACGCAAAACCCCAGACCAGCAATGCATAACGACTCCCCCAGGAGTAGACAAAAATACTTGGGAGTTGAAACGGTAGCAGGCCCTGACTCATCATCGTTCAGCAACGAAGAGTGCTATAAAATAACTGCAACGCAGATCAGGTGACAAATAGCTAGGGGTAGACTTGTACGAGCCCCAGACCCAAACGGAATTCCTCCAACGCTGTATAAGCACGATGTGGAATACTGGAGTAAAGCATTAGTACCAGGTTTTTTTTGTCAAACGTATTTTTATTGAAAAGATTTTCCAGTACAGCTCAAAAGAATACCCATCACCTCACTCAACACAGTGAGCTTCTGCTTTAGAACTCTGAATAAAGGTTGAAGCCATAATATGTTGCCCAGCCATTGTCCCGACCCTTATTGTGTAGGAGATGCAAACATAAGGGGTACAGTTTCTAATATCATAAGGGATCAAATCAGGATCTAGCTTCCATGATAGACAAGTAGGGCACATAGTTTGCTAACCCACCCATCTTTCTTTTGTGATGGGTTTCAAATAGACCCTTCCAGCGGGAAGGAGCAATATGCAGTGAATAGAAACCCTAAAAAAAGAACTCCATTCCAAAAAGAAAAAGAACAAACCCCCCGTCCCCTCTCCTCCCATGATGGCGGCGGCCAAGTTACATGATGTATTCAATGTTAAATAAGCTTAGGCAGGTCAAAATTGAAAGAGATGCAATGTTCGGACCCCATTTATATTCAAAGTTCTTACAGTTATCTTGGAAGATATCAGCCATTCTCTCGAGGCTGAGTAGCCTCCACAGACGAGAGTGCCAGAGGGAGATCGCCGGTGCTTCTCTCTGTTTCCAAGAGGCCGCTGTGGTCACCTTGGCCACTCCTATACATACCCACATGATTGCCTTGTCTGCTCGGGTCTGGTGCTCGAGTATCGGGTCACGAAGCCCTAACAGGGTTTCTGCCATGGAGGTCGGGATAGGGTAGCCCAACATCTCTTTAATGTGTGCTAGTATTTCTTCCTAAAAGGGGCGTAGAATAGGGCAATCCCACCATATGTGTTGGAAGTCGCCGAGGAGTCCGCACCCTCTCCAGCATCTATCCGATGTGTTGGGGAAAATCTGTTTAAGTTTGGAAGGATACCAATCCATCATGGTTTTGAGATGGGCTTCCCGGAGTTCTGTAGAGTGGTTGAATCTCGAGATGTCAGTCCATAAACGCGACCATTCCCCATCCGAAATGTCACGCTGCAGCAGGCCCTCCCACATGCTCATGTACCTTGGGACGTGGAGAAAGCGCAGTGAAAAGTAGGTGAGAATATATGAACGTGATTGCCCCTTTCATAGTGGTGGCTTTTGCAAGGAAGGATTCAAAGCTCGTGGGGGGGCGGGTGGCCGCATCCCTTACCCGTGGAGTGAGAGCCCAGTGTAGCAGCTGTGTGTAGTGGTACCGTTCTATGTTCTCCAGACCATAATCTTGTTTGCAATTCTCAAATGTCTGGGGGCCCGCATTGTGAAAAAGATGCGTCAGGGCCAAGCAACCACCCTCCCTCCAAGCATCAAAGGGGCCCTTGTGCATGGCCGGAGGAAAGGCCAGGTTAAAATGAAGAGGCGTGAATGCGGAAGGAAACTAAGCCCACCTCTCGTCACCCGCTAACGAGTCCCATACCCTCAGGGTGGTGCGTGTAGGGGTGCTAAGGTATACATTCTTGGGTCTATCTTTCTTCGGTCGCCATGCCAAGTCCCCGATGGTCCTTCCCGCCACACATCAGTCCATATGTAACCAATGTTATTCAGAATCCGGCTTGGACCATTCCACCAACACTCTCAGCTGGGCAGCCTTATAGTACAACGCGAGATCGGGTAGGCCCACTCCACCCGCCGATCGCGGCCGGCGTAAAATGGGGAAAGAGAAACTGGCATGCCCTTCCTGCCAAATGAAATGGAGGATCATGGATTTAATTTTGCAAAGAAAGTCCCGTTCTCATTCTATGGGTAGGGCCTGAAATAGGTATAGAAGCTTGGGGAGGAGGGTCATTTTAATGGCGTGTGCACGACTCAGCCAGGAAAGGAAAAGAAGTTTCCATCTCGCCAGATCTGCCTGAATGCGGGTGAGAGCGGGAGGAAAGTTAGCCCTAAAGAGATCCTCTACTCTGGCCGTCAAGAGGTGGCCCACTGAAAAGGGGTACGAGATTGTAGGTCACGCACATCGGCCTGTGGCAGAGTGAGATTGAGTATGTATGACTTACTAAGATTGATCTTAAAGCCAGCCACTGCTTCGAATCTCCCCAGCTCCATTTGCAGAGGTGGGAAAGACCGAGCTGGTTCGGAGAGGGACAAAGGGACATCATCCGCAAAAAGCGTGATCTTGTGTGAGTTACCACTAAAGGGGATTGCCCGAATCTCTGGGTTAGCCCTGACAGCCAGCGCCAGAGGTTCAATGCTAAGGGCGAATAATAGGGGCGAGAGGGGGCACCACCGACGGGTGCCCCTAGTGTGAGGAAAAGGGGCTGATTGTTTCCCGTTGACTTGCACTCTAGAGCAAGGTTGGACGTAGTTGGCCCGAAGCATAGAAATAAATTCATCTGCAAAGCCGAAGCCTTTAAGGGTGTTAAAGAGAAATGACCAGTCCACCCTGTCGAATGCCTTCTCAGTGTCTAGGCCCACCAGGACCACAGGGATTTGTCGTTTGTTGGCCTTCTCTATCTAGTGGACTATGCGACGGGTGTTGTCGTGGGTTTGCTGGCTCTTGATAAAGCCCGACTGGTCAGGATGTATGAGGTTGGGCATAAGATCATTGAGCCGTGTCACAAGGATGGTGGAATAGAGCTTTGCATCAAGATTTAGCAGGGCGATGGGGCGATAGGAAGCGCATAATTGAGGGTCTTTCCCTGGCTTAGGTATAATCAATATCACCGGTTCAGTCATTGATCTAGTGGTCGCTCCCTCCTCAGCCATTTTGTTAAACAGCCTCGTGAGATGTGGAAGTAGATCTGAGGCGAAGGTTTTATAGAAGTGGGCGGTGTAACCGTTGGGCCCTGGGGCCTTGTGTGGTTTAAGCGCTTTTATGGCGACCCTTATCTCTTCAGAAGTTATGGGAGCAGAGAGTGTATTGTTCCACTCTGCAGAAACTTGTGGGAGGTGCAACGACTGGAGATAGTCACGTTGCTTGTTCGTATCTCGTTGATTATCAGTGTACAGGGCCTTGTAATAGGCGCTAAAGATATCAGCCTTGAGCTCGTCTTTATGTGTGATTACCCCGTTTGTCCCTTGTATACCTCCTATGTATTCCCGTTCCCTTTTCTCCTTCAGTTGCCTGGCTAAGTGTTTCCCAATCTTATTGCCCTGGGAGTAAGATAAATGGCGGAGTTTGAGGAGGGTGAGTTCCGCTCTGTTATTATAGATGGCTCTAAGCTTGCCCCGCAGCGCCGTTAGGTTGCGAAGAGTCTCCCTGGTAAGGTTTGTCATGGGCTTGTTCAGTGGTGGCCACTTCCTGTTCTAAAGCCTCCCTCTCCTTGGTCAGCTGTTTGTTTAAAGCCGAGTTCAGGGCAATGCATTTCCCTCTAAAGACGGCCTTAAACGTATCCCAAGTGTTAAACTCTGATGTGTCTATGGGGTTGTTGTTGTTAAAAAAGTCCGCTATAGCTTCTCTCAGCTCCATCCAGAGCACCTTGTCTCGCGTGAGAGATGCTGGGAAGTACCACCTGGGGATAGTTGAGGCATTACAGCTCCAGGCCAGGCATATTGATATTAGGCCATGGTCCGACACTGACATGGGAAAGATCTTGGCTTCCTGCAGCACTACGGTGTACGTACGAATAAAAGGTGTAGTCGCGGGATTGAGGGTATAAAGTGCGCCAGGCGTCCAGAAGTCCCAAGTCCTGCAAGTTTTGCTTGGTGTCTGCGGGGAATGTGCTTGTGTCAGAACGTTGTGCATGAGTGCTGTCTAAGTCCTTCTGCCAAGTCAGGTTAAAATCTCCCATGAGAATTGTAGGTCCCTCTGCAAAATCTTGAATTTTCCCCGTTAGTGTGTGTAAAAAGGCTGTCTGACCTGTGTTAGGCGCATATATTGTCACAAATGTACAACATTTGCCCATCAAAAAACCTTTGACCATGACGAAGCGGCCGCCTTTATCGGTCTGAACAGCATGTGGCTGGAATTTCATGGAGGAGTGGAAAAAGAGAGCCACCCCTCTATGTTTCGTGATTGCAGAGGACCTGTATATCAGAGGATATTGCTTATGTCGGAAGCGAGTGTCCTCAGACCTAACAAGATGGGTCTCTTGCAAGGCCACTATGTCAAGATGATGGTCGGTAAGATATTTCCAGACTTTTTGGCGTTTTTGGGGTGAGTTGAGGCCCTTGACGTTCCACGAGCCAATGGTGATAGTCATCTATCTAGTAAGGGAAACTGTGCCTCTCTGGTTATTGCGTACCAACCCGCCCCCGCCGTAATATCTGGTGGATCTCCTATGAATGTCGCTAGTAAGGATGTTGGACCACCCGGAATCTGCAAGGTGTAACATTAAGGAGCCGCCGCCATCTCCCTCCCTAACCCTCCCCCTTCCCTAAACAAATTAAAAACAAACATTATCAAACGTTGCAATCGAGGTATCAATAATATGGTCCCAGTAGGGGAAAGGCACTCCCCACGAGGAGTTGGGGGGAGCGGTAGAACCGAGGTCCCCGCCCACGCCAATGCCAATCAAAACTTAGGAGTGACTTTATGAATGGCCAACTTGGGGGGACGGTACCATCAGGGTCCCCGTCTATGCCCATCTCGAACAAAACATGAAATGGTCCCCTTGGACAGTTGTGAAGGTATCAGCAAGTCTGTGAAGCAACTTACAGAAGCGTGGAGCCTGTCCCAGCCAATAAGAACGATCTCTGAAACAGTTCACCAGCCCACCTGCGTCAGCTGTCAACTTGTGCTTCGAGGTCAAAACTGATGAGTCTGCAATGAGAACAGGCATCGTCAAGGTCAAGGAGTCCCAGGAGAGCATCCGTCATCACACTACTACGGTGAAACACCGTGAATTGACAGCAACATCGCCCTTTCGGAGGACAGCTTGAGAAGATGAAGATTTTGTGTGTCATCAGCGGTTCCTACGCGAGCCCGTGGACCAGGGGGAGACCGGTGGGCCACCCCGTGGGACTCCTCACTCTGTGGTGCGGGCCGAGTCCGATTCCTCAGGGGGAAGGCCCAGGAGCTCCAATCCATCTTTCAAGTCAATGATATGGCGCTGTCTGTTATTGAACTCGAAGCTCAGTCCAAAAGGATAGGTCCATCTGTACCATATCTTGTCCTCACGCAGCTTTGAGGTGATAGGCCTAAACAGTTGCCTCCTGGCCAAAGTGTTTGGTGCTAAATCCTGATAAATAGCGCATGAGTGATTCTGGAAGGAGACATTCCCCTTCTTACGAGCGGCGAGGGGTACCGCCTCTTTAACTTTATAGGAATTAAACTTGGCCAGCACATCTCGCGGATGCTTCTTTTCGCCTGTAGACAGACCACCCACTCGGTGGGCACGCTCCAGCTTAATGTTGAGAGTTTAAGGGCTCAGGATTTCTGCAAAGAGCCCCTCCAGGAAGGCCTTCAAGTCAGGACCCTCCGCTCCCTCCTCCAGGTCTCGTATGTGAAGATTGTCTCTCCCGGCCCTATTCTCAAGGTCCTCCTCTTTAAGTTATGTCTGATGTAGCTGGTCCTGGAGGATCCAAACGTCTTCCCTCAATTCTGTGGTAGGGGCCTCCTGGCCCTTAGTTTGTGTTTCAAGGTCGAGCACTCTCGTGCCCACTGAGTCTACGTCCTGCTGCAGGGAAGATAAGCTTTCTGTGAGATCGGCACGCAGATGTTCCATTGATGCCTTTATGTCTTGGCTGAGATCTTTCCTGAGTTCGGTTTTAAAGTCTTTAAACATGCCAAGGAGATCTTCTTTCGTAAGGGCCATACTGTCCGCACTGCTGGACTGTGCGATGGATGCTTGTCGGCTGGGGCGAAAATATGCGAAACCTTGTTGGGTGTTTTGCATGTTGTCTTCTTTGGCGGCATATGGGCGGGCCCAGGAGGACCCCTGAGTTGGTGGCAGGAAGGGCGCAATTAAACCAAGTGCGAAGATCTTTGATGCGATGAGTGAAGACAGTCTCACCCCTCAGTACCAAGAGTGTGCTCCGGGCCGCTGTTCAAGGGAGATGACAGGGCGCGCATCCAGCAAGCACCGCCACTTCAAGTTCTTGTGGATCCCGTGGGGAGCGTCACATTAGCCAATAGCGGCGTGCCCACGAGGAGAGGACCTGGCGAAGGCACGAGTGGGCCAAGCAAGAGGCATCAGAGGTCGTGATCCGTGTGTCCGCAAGCTGTCCTCGCCATTGAGCGGGCTAGGCGCAGTAGAGGTAGTCAGCCCAAAGGAATGCTGTCACCACAGGATTCAACAAGCACACTGTTACAGGGCATCTGTGCTGCTGGATTGTCTCCCTGCAGTTAGAGAGGAAGCCGAGTTGCAAGGCAGCGCAAACCAAGCTCGTGGGCCACGGGGGTCACTGGGAAAGCGTAGTCTGGTCTCTGGGCCAAGGCTCAAGACAGTCGGGAAATGGAGCACCCTCGTACAATGTCACATCGGAGTCGCCATTTTGAAGTCAGGCATGGCGGGTGAAATCCTCGTTGCGGGCCGCGGAGCTCCCGCTGCTACTGATCGGCCTTCGGAGTCCGGTGTGATAAAACACCAATGAGCCGCACCTCAGTCTCTCCTCCCAGTGCCCGCCCACCGGCCTCAACCCACGATGTCACACCTCACCTCGATACTCGGCCGGCCATCGGTCCAGGCTCACTCCGCTGTTCCGGGAAGGTGGCGGCGCTCACAGCTGTTGCGGACTCTACCTCCGGCCTAAATGATGTTGTGGTGCTGTCAGTCTCGCGCTTCACCTGGTCGCATCGCGAGTTGCGGCGCTCCGAACTGTGATCGCCATTTTGGCCGGCTCCAGCGATCCGACATTAGCCTCTTGTTCCGCTCGTGGAAGCGGGTACGGAGCAAAACAGGGTGTTCAAATTGTGACCCACATCATCCGCTCCCTGGTGCTATGGTGTCACAGCGGCGGGGTATCAGTTAGCCGTGAAAAACAGGTCGGGAATAATGTGTGGGCCGGGAGCCGAAACGATCTATGTCCGTTCGGCCATCTTGCCCGGCCACGCCCTCTTAGTACCAGTTTTTAAGGACATAAAAGGCACACCACTCACAATCCCGGAGTTGTGGAAAGGATCAATAATCAGCACCATCTTTAAACAGGGCGACAGGAAAGCTCCAAACAACTATCGATTAATTGCCCTATTTGATATTGAGGCAAAGTACTATGCGGGAACAATCTTGGAAGAACTAACATCCTGCGCATCAGAAAACTCCCATCATTCCAATAAACCAAACTGGGTTCTGCCGTGGACAAGGAACAAATACTAACATCATGGCGCTAGCCCTGCTGATGGACATGGCCAAAAGTGGCAAAGTATCCCTTTTTTTTGCTTTCTAGATTATACCGCAGCCTTCGACCATGTAGATCAGGTCAAACTATGGAAAAAACTGGACAGCTGGGGTTTACCGATACACCTTTTAGACCAGCTGATATTGTTGCACACTGATACCCGGATCAGGATTATACTAGGAATAGGGACGCACCTCTCAAGGCGAATCACCACCTCTAAAGGGCTAAAGCAAGGGTGCGTCTTAGCGCCCATACTCTTTAACCTCTTCCTAGCTGATGTCCCCGGGGAATTGGATAAGAGTACTTCACACGCCCCGAAATTGGGAAAAATCTTGTTGTCTAATTTGTTATATGCTGTCAGACTAGTGTTGATAAGTCAGACCCTCATCGGCCTACAACATCTCTTGAACACCACCAACCGCTTCTGCCAATGCAATGCCCTTAAAATGAACCTTAAGAAACAAATATCATGGCATTAAACTATCACATCAGGGAAAACAATCTACTGGTACTTAGACGGGCAATGTCTGGACCAGACAACCAGCTACAAATACCTAGGAATCCTGCTGGACCACAAAGGCTCATTTAAACCCCAGCTGGAGTCCCTACATATAAAGGGGACCATGAGCTACCTAGCAATGAAGCCGCTGAAAAAAATGCTGCCTGATCTAACTTTCAACCCCTTATTACACGTGATACATGCAAAACTACAAACATCGCTAAAGTACGGGAGCGAATCGCTAATAGGGAGAGATGCTGTGGCCTTGGACAAAGTTATGGCCAACACCTACAGAGCAATTTTTCATCTCCCAAACTATGTCTCACCCACCCAAATACGCTTAGAATTTGGGCTTAAAAAAAAAAATCTTTGTAAAGGAGGGACACATAAACAAAAAGCTGGCACAAGATCCGAAGCGCCGAGGCAGGATCCCTAAACTCGCACCTTTGGATCGAGCTGTCTTGCCATGAAAATTCACCTGCCAGGGAGTACTTGTTTGACTCCCCAAAACTACTGGGACTGTCCGACCTTTGGGTAACATCCACAGACCACCAGAACTTTAAAAATACTGTGACAAAGGTAACAAAAATGGTATCCGTTTTAGAAGATAAGGAAACACTGGCTAAAAGGGCTCATGGTGGGACAGTGCTTAGTGACTACGAAGTTCTCAATGTCAATACAAAAGGGTATGCAGTTCCTAACTGTTAAAGGGGGACAAGAGGGTTAGGTAGTCAAAAGTTACAGGGGGAACAGGGTGTTCCTCCTGTTGGAATTAGGGCCCTCACACACCCGGCTGGGTGTCATGCTTCATCATAGGGCTTGCTCCTCGTCAAGTCGGCGCTGCAATACCTGACGGGCACCCTATAAGGGGCTCTTTGGCGGAGATCCTTTATTCCAATTAGCCATATGGTGCCGTGGGGGTTGGGTCCCTAAAAGTGTAGATGGAGGAAGTGGAGGTGAATGAACCACGGAAAGTTAAAACAGGAAGTTGAAGTACCAGAGAGAACAATTTTAAGTAATAGAACTTCCAACCTGATTAAAAACTGTATGGCGCACTTCTGAGATAATGTCTCAGGATTGGCGCTCTGTCAGATGGTCAGCATGTTTCTCGCCTAATAGGCATACGATCTAGCAGCGATTCGTCACGACCAATATACACAAATCTATCTACACAAAGGTGGTTGTCTGGTGATATGTCCGTGATGAACCAACCTAAACAAATCTACATTGCAGTACCTGTAAAGGGATGACCAACCTAATGGAATAAAAACAAGTATTTAGACAACGAGTTCATTAATGCAGTCAAATACAAAGCACACGTGTGCCCATAAAAATGACATGCTCAAAAAAATTAAAAACAGAATGAGAACCAAGTGAGTGATATTACAATGGCTCTTGAATAAATATGTTGGAACACCCACCATGGTAGCAGAGAGAAATGACTCACTCTAATTGGGTTGGTAATTTACAGCATCGACACCCGCCAGGTAAGACACTTGGAAATTCCTAGTGTCCTGGGCGGGTGTCATAGAAGAAATGTATCAGAACCCATAATATCGAGTCATTTTGAAAGTAATGCGGGCGATGTAAAGATGGTGATATAAAATACATGGCTAGCGTCTTATTTAGTAAAGGCCAGGAGGTAGTAGACAGAGAAAGGTAAGCACTGCAATCGAATATAATGAAGGCGATTTTGTGGAGAAAAGCAAAAGAACATTGCAAGTGCCTAATTCGAAGAAGCCAGATGGCACTGTATGTCATGTATCAGTGCCACAAAAACATATTGTGCCGAATTTAAAGGAAAATGAGGCATGGCACGTGTATGTAAGTATCGCACAAACAATTTGCAGGAGGGTAGGACATGCGGCTAGTGCCGGCTCTTGGAAGAGAAGAGTCAAATAAGGCACGGCATGTCAATGCAGGAGAGTACAAGACGCGGCTAGTGCCGGCCGTGTAAGACAATGCATATACTCAAGTTTGCTTAGTTGCAACACAGCCAGAGGACCTACCCACTCTCTGCTGGGGACTAGGAGGTAGTGAGCTGATGCCAGAAGCTCCTAAGTACTACTGCTGGTCCAGTGCGAGTGGCCAGGGCGATCCCGCTCGTGTCTACAGTAAGACAGTAGGATGTGAAAGCAGTGCTGCCTCCGCCAATCAATCAGAAGACTGGCAATCTCTCACATCAATGAAACGTGAACGGGTTAAGATCACATTACATGGAGCATTGATGACTGAGTATTTACAAGCTAATATAGTGCCTAATGGCCTACTGGTGAATAACTTCTCTCGTCTATTCCTTGAGGATGATGTCTTCAAAAAAGAGTGGTCCCTAGTGGCATGGAAGTGCACTAGGGACTGGCTGATTCTCATTATCAATACTGCTAAGAGAATCGCCAACGCCTTATTGGTAAGTATCCAGATAGCTGAGGGCGCGCTTAAGACAACCATCCAACTCTCCGCTTTCAAAACCAAATTGATGGAGATCAATAATGAGATCGCAGAGAATAAGGAGTACTTAATGAAGCAAAACATCACGAAATTGCAAAAAGACATAGGCAAATTTGATAAAAAGAAAGTGTACCCATACCTCAAAGCAGATTTCACTCCCTCCGGAACGAACAACTCATCCGATGAGGGCTCCAATACATCAAGGAGAGGCTCATCCTCCAACAGCGACTCTAGCACAGAGAGCTGGGGGAGTAACAACCCCAGGCAGAGCGCACACCCCGGGTACTCAGGATTCCACATGCCCCCTTATCAGGGAACTGCCTTTTGGCAATACCCAATGTTCCCAAAAGGCCACCCCCTCAGTTTATTCTACCAGGCAATAACCCACCTTTAATTAGACAGAGGTTGGGGCAGAGGAAGAGGGCGAAGAAGAGGGAACCAACCAAAAAGTGTACAATGGCAGGAACCACCGCAACACATGGTGGAGACAACGGAGTCAAACCGAGAAGAGAAATTGATTGTCAACCTCTCTTCTAGAGTACTCACGGACACAGAAACTAGGGTCCTGAAGAAGGGCTAGGTTACGTACCTACGCCTAAGACAAACAGGTTCCGTGCCACCTGTGAAATTCAGAACTTTTTTCAGAAAGTACGCCTCAAGGCATTTTTTCATGACAAACCTGTACTTTCAACGAGCGACTCTGGGCTCCACAACCCTTCAACCTTCACTCTCAACAGCTGCATGGTACCCAATGAGGTGCTTACTTTCGAACAAGCTCTGCTTAAGGACTTGACCAGGGGTGCCACCCCCACCCCCTTCCACAACCTGACCTCCTCGGGACTGACGGCCGTCAATTTCTTAGCTAATGACCCCCACATCACTATCAAACAAGCTGATAAAGGAGGGACCACGTGATCATGTCCACTACGGACTACGACTCGGAATGCTACCGACAATTGGGTGATCGCAAATACTACACACCGATTACCATCAACCCCACGGCACGACTTACTACGACCATTACAGCTATGGTCTTTTCAGCCGAAACACAGGGTTGGTTAAGTAAAAAGGAAGCAGTCTTCCTCATCAAAAAGGACCCCAAGGTACCTTACTTCTATATCTTACCAAAGATCCATGAAAACACCATCCCAACCCCGGGCAGACCAATTGTTTCTGGGATAGATTCCCTCCTTGAGCCATTGTCCAAATTCTGTGATTACTACCAACAGCCAATGGTCAGTAAGGCACCCTCTTTTCTGAAAGACACTTCAGACATCTTGTACCTGAATGACGAGACCCCACATAACAATGGAATTAGTTTGTTGGTTACCTTGGATGTGGAGGCCCTCTATACGAACAACCCTCAAAAAGCCACCTTGAGTGTTATAGAGGATGCCTTCAGTAAAACAAATTGGGATTCTCCAACCCCCAGTCATTTTGTTTTGGAATGTGCCACACTCCCCCCTCACTGAAAACTTTTTTGAATTTAAAAACCAATTATACCATCAAACGCAGGGTACTTCCATGGGCAGTACTTTTGCTCCAAGTGTGGCCTGTCTGTACATGGCAACATTCGAAGAGAGATTGATCTTCAACAACTCTAACCCTTACAAAACCAACCTACTTTTATAGAAGCAATTCATTGGCGATATCATTATTTTTGGAAAGGGGAAATAGCAATCTGTGATGAGTTTTGTAAATGAATAAACACTCTCAACCCTTACCTAAGGTTTACAAGTACCATTTCCCACACCAACATCCCGTTCTTAGATCTGACAATCAGACTTGAAGAAGGCCAACTCAGTACAATGATGTATAAAAAACTTGTTTAGTAGCCATCACCCGAGAGAGCTAAAAGAGAATTTTCCTTTTGGCCAATTTTGTAGATTAAGAAGAAATTGCAGCACCCTAGAGGATTATAAAGCTGAAGCAGACTGTCTCGCTAACAACTTAAGCAATCGAGAATACCCGCACAGGAGTATTGCCCTCTCTAACAAAAGAGCTAGGAATAACAACCGTGAGGCTTTACTAGAAACAAAACAGAAAGAAAAAACAGAGACTCTGACCTGTGTGACCACCCATACCCCTGATTCTACCAGAATTCTGAATATCATCAAAAAACACTGGGGTATTTTAAGAACAGGCACACTAGATCCGGAAACCCCAAGATTTGCATTTAATTGCACTAAAAATCTTAAAGGCATGCTAATCCACAACAGGCCCAAACTAACTGGTATGAACCCTCAAAGACAACTATGGGATCTCCCCCCCGGTCAAGGGACACTTCCCTTGTGGGTCATGCGCAGTGTGTGCACTGACTGAAGTTACCAAAGAAATTCAGTTCTCCAACACATTTACATGGGAATTACGGACACACGCTAACTGCAATACCTCCAACTTCATTTACATGATCACTTGCCCATGCGACCTGAGATACATAGGTATGACTACCAGAACAGTAAAGACACGTATCACAGAACACCGGAGTAACATCAGAACACCGAAATGTGCACACCTTTCAATGAACTACAGCATATCCCAGACACGCTACATTGGGCTGTGTTTGAGGCATACCCAAAAATGTGTAAAAGGTCACTATTCATGAAAGAACAGAGATGGGTCCACCCCCTCTCAACTGACAGACAGGGGTTGATCGAAGACATCCGATGGAGTGAATTAGCTAGATGATACTTGTAAGAGCTTCTGAACAGCTTACCTCACCGCCCCCACAAGATCCGGTGCACCCTTTTCTGCTGACTCTACATACAGTCTCACATAGAGCAGCTTTACTTATGAGCAAACCCAGAATACCTCTTTGTTGTGGGTCACTGCACTTTGACATGCCACGACCTGTCGAGGGGCTCTATACCTATCATAACACAATGCCCTCTATAACTCAGGAGGCTTGGTGGATCACATATATGTCCTTCATTCTCCATTATTTACTTGTCTACACTTGGGGATTTACACCTTTTTAATAAATGACCATTTTTCAGACAAACCCCCCTTTAAGATGGCGGTGGTTTTAACACTGAGGAATTACACTGTTTGCAAAGAAACAACCATTTTCAGGGGAAAAAAAACCTTTAAGATGGCGGCGATTTTAACATTGGGCAACACAAGATGGCAGTCATTGTTTGCCACAAACAGTGCCCCTTTTCTACATCCCACTGATTACTGTAGACGCGAGCGGGATCGCCCCATCCACTCGGGCCGGACCAGCAGTAGTATTAAGGAGCTTCTGGCATCAGCTCACTACCTCCCGGTTCCCGGCAGCGAGTGGGTATGTCCTCTGGCTGTGATGCGACTAAGCAAACGTGAGTAGATGCATTGTCTTACACTGCATATGCCGTGCCTTATTGTACTCTTCGTGTGTATACAAAAAGAAACTGTGAGTCAAAAGGGTTGAGTGACCGTAACAAAACCACTAAGTAAGTACTGATCAAGATTTAATTGCTGTTTATGGAGTGCCAACTGTATCAATAGGTATATGTATGCATATATGAATGTATGAAAAAGATTCCCATCACCCACAACAAGTGGCTCGCTTCATCATTTGGGAACCTGGGAACTTCACCAGAGAACCGTCTTCTACCAGATGGACGTAGATATCGGTTCAGTAATGTGTCCCAAATGCATCTACTGATGTATTTATTAAGTTGAAGGAACCATCAAATAACTAATAAGGGTTGATGTGTGCAGTGCTAGTGTTAAAGAATGTGCTAATTCTTTGTTGTGCAATACTTACATACATCCTCATTTTCCTCAAAACTCCGCATAATCCGTTTTTGTGGCACTGATACATGATGTACAGTGCCATCTGGCTTCTGCGAATTTGGCGCTTGCAATGTTCTTTTGCTTCTCTACACAAAATTGCCCGCAATTCTATTCGATTGCAGTGCCTACTTTTCTCTGTCTACTATCACCTGACCTTTGCTAAATAAGATGCTGGTCATGTCTTTTATATCACCATCTTTACATCGCCCGCATTACTTTCAAAATGACTCGATATTATGGGCTCTGATACATTTCTTCTCTATGACCCCCGCCCAGGACACCAAGTGTCTTACCTGCCGGGCATCGATGCTGTAAATTACCGACCCAATTATGGTGAGTCATTTCTTTCTGCTACCATGGTGGGTGTTCCACCATATTTATTCAAGAGCCATTGTAATATCTTAGGGATTGACATTCACTTGGCTCTCACTTTGTTTTAATTTTCATCACTGTGTGCTTTGAGCATGTCATTTTTATGGGGACACGTGTGCTTTGTTTTGACTGCATTAATGAACTCATTGTCTAAATACTTGTTTTTATTCCATTAGGTTGGTCATCCCTTTACAGGTACTACACTGTAGGTTTGTTTAGGTTGGTTTATCAGGGACATATCACCAGACAACCACCTTCGTCTAGATAGATTTGTGCGTATTGGTCCTGACGAATCGCCGCTAGATCGTATGAATATTAGGCAAGAAACATGTTGACCATCTTACAGAGCGCCAATCCTGAGATATTACCTCAGAAGTGCGCCATACAGTTTTTAATCAGGTTTTGAAGCCCTATTGGTTAAAATTGTTCTCTCTGGTACTTCCATTTCCTGTTTTAACTTTCCTTGGTTCATTCAACTCCACTTCCACCATCTACACTTTTGGGCCCCTCACCCCCACGGCACCATACGGCTAATTTTAGTAAAAGATCTCCGCCAAAGAGCCCCTCATAGGGTGCCCATCAGGTATTGCAGCGCCGACCTGACAAGGAGCAAGCCCTATGATGAAGCATGCCACCCAGCCGGGTGTGTGAGGGCCCTAATTCCAACAGGAGGAACTCCCCGTTCCCCCTGTAACTTTTGACCACCTAACCCTCTTGTCCCCCTTTAACAGCTAGGAACTGCATACCCTTTTGTATTGACAATGGTTGGGGCACGTATGCTGGACCGCTCAAAAGCCACCAGTCCCTCCTTTTTGACTTTGTACGAAGTTCTCAAACCACAATCTTATCTGAAAGTGGGAGTTAAAATTAGGATAAAAGAAAAATTCCTAAAGTTGTGGCTGGGTATTCTACCTATCCTCCCATACCATCCACCATTCGGAAAGGAGATCAGGACCGCAGTCCTGCAGTCTATGCGAAAGAGGAAACGAGGATCTTGTGCATGTCGACTGCATCTGCCTTAACCTAAAGGACATAAGAAGCACCCTACTTCGACCAACATTCAAGCAGAACGGCACCAGGACTTCTAGGCAGGCAGTAAAGCTGTGCTTTAATCTGTCCGAAACACTGTTAAACTGCCGGTCACAAAATTCTTTGGCAAAGTAACTGAGAAACTCAAACATGCATCGCAAGTGGACATTGGTTCAATAAAAATAGCCGGGCCGGGCTGTTAATGTTGCTCGACTTGGCAAGCTTTTGCTACTGCACCATATTGTCGCACAGGCACTTCAGATCTGACGAAGATTGTAAGCTCTAAAACGTCAATTATAATAGGATCTATAATGATGACTGCTTAACTTGGCAAAGCGCTCGCTAGCTCAGTTTTCCTTGACACACATGCACTTTAGATTTGTTGAAGAGCGCAATGACTAAATGTGAATTTTAACACAATGCATAATGATGGCTTTTTAACATTGTTTTTATCCACTGAATTATCTATATGGGTTTTTTATTATCATGTGTATGCAACGGTTTTAATTAATCGTGCATAATAAACTAACTTACTTACTTACCACTGTTGTACCAGTCCAGCAGCTAAGAGTTCTGGTATGGAATGTTTCAGGGATCGCCAAAATGCTAGTCGACCCAGAATGGGGCAACTTTGTGGATTACCATGATGTGATTTTATTCCAGGAAACTTGGAGTCTGCACACCCCTCATATGTGTGGCTACTCATCTTATGGCATTAATGCAACAAGGAAAGAGATGGGAAAGACCCTTGGAGGTTTAACAATCTGGGTGAAAACTGCACTTAAGTCCAAAGTCAAATCAGTACCTGTTGATTCCTAGGACATCTTAGCAATTGATCTTGCACCACACAATGGACTAAAAATGAGAATTTGTAAGGCATACTATAGAGTGGCCTTGGGCTCAGAGGAAACTAATACTGTTCGTATTTTAGATTATGTCCTTTCCAAATGCACCAGAAATGCCCCTCTATCGGTAGCTGGGGATTTTAATTGTACATTTGAACCTCTTGCCCTTGCCTCCTTAGACTTTATGGAGAAGTGGGAAATCTCTTGGCAAATCCCACAGTTAGATGGTCCAAGAGAGGAGGCCAGGTGTTAGCCCTCACATTACAGCACCATTTGAGGGCCACAAATGATAGGACGAAATCCGATCTGAATGGGGAATTGAACTAAAATAGACCTGCTTATGCCAGCAGAATAGACTACTGCCTGGTTGACCTTAGCCTATGGCCCATCATATCTGACATGATAGTGGCCAAAAGATCCTTTCCCTAATAAATCAGGGAGAGAGTGAACCTGATATTAGGGGTTGGACCGATTTGGGTAAGCTGTTCATCCCTAATAATTTGAGAACATTTAGATGGGATTGAGTGGAGGAAAACCTGGGGGCTTTGGAAGTAGTTAAATCCAAAGTCCCTGTGGAGGTGCTGTCCAAACTCCCTAAAGTAGAAATAATAGAGCAGCTGCGTAACTAGCATGATATACTTTATAGTCAGATCAGGAAACACTAGGCCAATTGAAAAAAGGAAAGGATTACCATGAAAAAAGGAGGGAAGAGGTGGGCCCCTGTGGCAGACTGGTACAACCAGGAATGTAGAAAAGCAAAGAGTGAGCTCTTACATGCACTGAAATCCAAGATTCGCCCTGATATGGTGGCATGTAGAGCTAGATACAGACAGGCACTAGAGTATGCCAGGAAACAATGGGAATGTTCCTTATGGTCCTTTCCACATAGTGCATTGCTAGCCAAAGATAATAAGTCCTTTTTGAGGAAGGCAACCCACTGTCTGAGTTTACAGTCCAGCCAGAAGAGTGTGTATCCCATTTTGGGGGCTCTATGCTCTAGGTAACATGGAGGAAGAGGAGTGTGTAGGCATGAGAGAGAAAGCTCCATCTGGCACTGTTGAAGCCCTAGAAGCATCTCTTGAGGAAACTTGAGTAGCCATTAGCTCCTGTATCCCAGCCAGAGCTCCTGACCCGATCGAATCCCCAATGACCTATATAGAGAGGATTTAGAAGTCTGGGCCCCATATACATTAATAGGTTAACAAATGCTATCCTTTCAGGTACGGAAATTCCTACTTCCTGGAACGTAGCTGAGATCATACCTTTTATAGGAAAGGAGATAGGGCAAACCCGGACAGCTAAAAACCTATTAGTCTAATAGACTCTTTGCAGAAACGCTTCTGCAAGCAGCTATTGGCCCGCATCCAGGATTGGATCTTTGAGTCAAATATCCTGTCTGACTTCCCGGTGAGCTTTTAGTACCCTGGACCAGGTCTTTCACTTTCTCTGCATTTATTGGAGAGAATTTCCCATCAAAGGGGGGAAGCTATATGTACCCTTTGTGGATCTGCGCACCGTCTTTGACCTGGTCACTCAAGCTAACCTCTGGAGGGTGATGGCAGAGTTGGGACTCCCTCGGAATTCGCTAGATATTTATAATTTGTCTGCACTCAGCAAATATAGTCCAAGTTAGGTGGGGGGAAGATGGTCAATTAACTGAGCCCTTTATGATAAACTGTGGAGTGAGACAGGGATGCGTTATAGCGCCTACCCTGTTCTCGTTTTTTATCAACGAGGTAGTAGGCTTCCTCGATAAGGATGGGTTTTATGCCCCGAAAGTCAGGGAGAGAAGAGTGCCCGCACTTCTCTTCGCTGACGATACGCTATTAATATCTAAGTCCCCACAAGGGCTCCAACAGTTACTAAATGAGTTTCAACTCTTCTCTAATGAGCGTGGCAAAAACAAAATATACGATATTTTCCAAGGGGATTTCGAATCCCTCTAAGAGACGTATGCATGTAGGGGACCGTACAATAGAACTAGTCCCTGTCTTTGACTATTTGGGGATCCGTTTAATTCCAAATGTATGCTGGGCACCCCATAAAGAGAAAACACAGTTGTTCCTGATCCAGCAGACAACCCACATAAGCAAGATCCACAAAAATATGGTGTCTAGGAAAGTGGCCCCAGCATTAGAAACATACAACATCAAAGTCTTAGGAGCAGTTTTATACGGAGCAGAACTGTGGGGTAGCAGGAACACTGATTGTTTTATTGTCACAGAACACAGCTTTATAAGATCCCTTTGTAATTTACCAGCCAGTACTTCGCTGACCCCTGTTTACCTTGATCTGGCCCAAAGAAAGTTTGCCCACAAGCTGGACTACAAGCATTTAATGTTCTGGCATCGCCTATGAACAACTGAGGAACTTGCCCCCTACCGAGTGGCGATTATGGACCTTCTGCCAGAGCACAAGGTAATCACAATCCCCTGGTTTAGTACTTTGAGAGATCTGTTGAGGAAATTAGGGAGGGAGGTTTATTGATCAAGTCCTGAGGAGCTGAGTTCAATTCCGAAGAGTATGGTTATAACCCTCTATTGGGAGTCCACCCTGGTGAAAGATGTGACAAATTCTGTGGCCACTCTGACCCAGGAGTTTACGAACTTTAAACCTCTTCCGTCGTTTGAGGAAACAATTATTGAAATTGTTCCACCCCTCACACGTAAATTATTCCTCCAATTCAGATATAAGTCCCTTCCCACTGAATTGTTCTGTAATAAGTGGCGTACTAACGATTCCTCTGATGATAAATGCCCAGCTTGGAAAGGAAACCCTAAATCCTTAGTACATCTGTTATTTTTGTGCCTCTTAATAATACCTTGAGGGGAAAGTGGATAATCCCTTGGTGCAGGCTTATCGGTCCTGGCCACTACCTCTATGTTCTGAGAATTCTTTCTATAGACACCTGTAGAGTAATAGTCTTTGTCTTTTTGTTAGCTTTATGGATCAAATGCTTGAAATGTATTGTATAATAATTTTTATTGTATTTTAATTGTATATATGGAAGAGATGTATCCTTTTTATGGCTCTTATGTTTTTATAGTAGTTTTAACTGTTTTTTCCATGCTCTTTTTAAGATCTTCGTGATTGAAATAAAGTTATGATGATGAGTTCTGTAGTTCCATAACATGTCCCGCACTTGATTCTCTAACCTGTACCACTGGATATTACTAGCTGAATGCTTTCTCCCAGCACACAGTTGAAGCGCTCAATTAGATCGTTTCCCCGGGGACGATACACAGGAGTCCTGCAGTGTTTTATTTCCCATTTCTTCAAGAAACTTCCAAATTCATCTGACACAAATTGGGGGGTCCATTATCACTCACTGTTTCCGCAGGACAGCTCTCCCTATGGAAAATGTCCTCACAAAAAGCAATTACATTACTAGTCCTGAGCTCTCTCATAAATGCCATCTCTGGTCATTTTGAAAAATAATCCATCAGTATACAGCAAACCTATCACTCATTCCCAAACATTCGAACAGACCACAAATATATGTAGCCACTTTCTTCCAAGCATGTTCAGGTAAGGCAACCGTACAAATAGATGACTCTTGCAACTGATGGAACATGTCACTACATGTGCAGGGAATACACTCCCTGACAAACCTCTCAATATGTCTGTCCATCCCTGGCCAACAAAAATCAGTACGCGCCTTCTTTTCCATAGCTGACATCCCTCCATGTCCTTCATGCACTAGCAATTTCACTCTTAAACGTTTTGGTACCACTAGTCTCTCACATCATCTCACCACACCATCAACAACTGACATTTCCTCCCACGCATTTCTAACACTTCCAACTCTCCAACCATCTTCCATTTTCTTATATGGTGCAAGATCTTCTTTAATTCCACAAAAAATGGATCCAATAGGACAGCCTGCTTACACTCATTGTTCTTGATAGCTTCACACACTTCTGAGACTTTAGCTACCATCCATTTATCTTCCTCACTTTCCACATGCTTAACCAGGGGTAATCTTGACCTAGAGTCAGCATTGATGTTCTTGACCCCGGCACATATTAAACTGTAAATTGATACTCTTACAAACGATATAACCATTTTGTCACATGAGGCGTAGCTGTACCAGCCCCCGTCATGGAGAACAGTTTCAACAATGACTTGTGGTCGGTATGGAGTACCCCACTCAAAAATACAAAAGTGTTGCACTCCCCACCAGCATGCTAATGCCTCCTTCTCCAATGTGGAATAGACACTCTCTGCACCTTTCAAGGTGCACAATGCATATGCTACCACCCTTTTTTGCCTTTGTGTTCCTGCAGCAACGCTGCTCCAAGACCATAGCTACTAGCATCAGCCACAATCATAGTCTTGTCCTACGGCTTGAGAGCCACTGCCTCCGCAATAGACTTTTTCTCCTCTTCAAACACTTTTTGACACTCATCCGATCACTGGAATTTCACTGCCTTCTTCATTAGGCCCCCCAATGCATGAACCTTATCTGCAAAATGATAGACAAATTTGCATAGTGCTCCGCGAGTCCCAAGAATGACCTCAGTTGATCTTTGTCTTGCGGAGGGGGGACCTTCTCTATTGCCTCCATCAGATTGAGCTTGAGTCTAATTCCTTCATGATTTAAAGTGTGCCCTAAGTATTCCACTTCTTTCACACAAAATGTGCATTTCCTCACTGTGAGAAGTTGGCCTGGTATATGCTGTCCACTAATTAAGTGGGTACCTTGCACCAGTCCAAAAAAAACCCTTATGGTGATTTAAGAGGTCAAAGATAACCTTAGAAAGCTATCCCAGAGGTGGAGAGCAGCCTTCAGGCTTAGTCTTGAAGGAATGTTAAGCAGCTTGTTTTTACCAGAATTCAACCTTATAGTATTGGTTAAATGAAAGGAGAACCACACAGTAGTTATAAAAATATGTATTTATCGCTATAACACTATCTAGTCTGACACAGTATCTCCTACACAGTGATAATCACAAAGCACACAATACTTAGGCACAGAAATTACAGTAAATAGCACTAATACACAGTGGGCCCCGGGGGGGACCAAACAATATACTAAGAAAGTGGTATAAGAACCACGACTCGAGTCAAGACAGTGTTGAGGACATAGATTCGCTGGGACCCCAAGGAACCATCCAAGGTGAGTAGATAGGAACCCCATGGAGGACGGGTGCAGTGTGGGAACACAACCTCGTGCTCTGTACAATTCTATGTGAAAGTCACGGTTGATGTTTTAGGGCTTAAGGACACCGCCGTCGAACCCAATGGAGGACTTCGAAGAAGAGTACCTGAAAGCAGAGGGGACAGAGTCTGGGTCACTTAAGAATGGCCAGGGCCTCTGTAGACGAATGCCCACCAATGTCTGGTGCTCCAGGTTGGTTGATGGAGTCCTTGACTCTGCAGCTACGGGGACCAGGAGACGTTGAGGACAACCAGGAGCCGGAAACGAGCTGTTACACGAAGGATGTTAAATCCTGAGGGGTCTGTGTCGGGCGGGACCACCAACAAGCCTTGGCAACGGCAACCCACGCAGAAGGTCAAGGATGTGTATGGTTCAGACCAGCAAGGTCCAGGAGACTCATCAAACACAGGGGAGTCGGGGCAAGCCTGGAGCAACCAGGGGAGCCGAAAAAAAGGCAAAGTTGACCCTAAAGTGGACCCACAGGCTGGAGGCACACCAAACAAAAGCCCACAGAGCACACTCAGTGCGAGGAGGTCGACATTCTTGGTAGGAAATGATGCTAGAGGTTGGGGCTACTTAGAAACCAATGCACTTGGTTCGGGTAAACTGCCCCCACGAGGGATTCTGACCTCAAACTTGGTGAAAGGGCAGCTCGTGCCTCGAGAGACGTAGAAACCCATCCTGTGTTGCTGAATCCTTCGGAGTCTGTAGGAGCTCAGGATCAGCAGACCGGACAGCAGTGTTGTGGTGCCTGCGGATACTGGGGAGTGACTCCTTCACTTCAAGGGATATATCTTAGGTTGTCCTTGATGCTCCACAGGTCCTGCACGGATTCTGTATGGTGCACGGGCACAGACGATGCAGCAGACTGAGTGGGAAACAAGGTTCTGGCCCAAACAAAGTCCAGCGAAGTCCAGAGTGTCCAGACGGTCGAAGTTCAGTGGTTTCTTGGTCAGAATCTGGTCCACGTCTCAGCAGCAGGAATGCAGAAATGTGTCTCGGGTCGGCAGCAACTATTTTGTGCTGTCTGGGACTAGAAGGCTGCTACCAGGAACACCAGGGACCTCGCAAAGCTCTCTTCTGATGGATGGAATCATACCTCCCACACCGGTTGCCAATGTGGGGGTATGATTCCAACATGTTTGACACCAAACACAATAGGGTTTGTTTCAGCTGTTTTAGAGTTGATAATCACGTGGTCGCATAATGCCACTCTATATGTCGTAAATGGCTGCCTCACTGACAACCCGGGAGAATGGACTCCGTAGGCTGCAGGGGTGTCCTGCTCATGCATTGACACTCTCTCCCTTTACGCATCCAGCCCAGTCAACCTAACCATTCTGCACCTGAGCCACCCGGCCCGGTACCGACGAACCAGTTGTGCCCCCTTGCTCCAAGAGCCCATGTGACCCGAGCCTCTGTTTGGGAGCTCTAGGACTTGGCCCCAAGTCCCCCTGTGCAGCCTGTTTTCTGGTGGCCCCCCTTCACCATAGCACGCCCAGCTACCATCTCACCAGCACCCTGCCCTCAGTGAAACACTGGCAGTTCCCGACGAACTGCTAATAATACTTTGGACGTTGGCCCACTACAACTCAAAACCCACAAGGTAAACCCCTGAAACCGACTGTACTTACCGTTATGCATTTATGACTTTTCCTTTCATAGGATTACATTGTGTGTAAAGGCACAAAGTTCTGAAAGATTTACTTACCTGTAAAAATTGTTAACAAAATTGGTCTTGTTTTTGAACGAAGTTCTTAGTTTTACAACATATAAAAAAGAAGTGTTATTTTTCTAATTCGGTTGCAGATGTATTCTTTGAGTGTGTATCTCATTTATTACCTCTGTGAGTACAACAAATGCTTAGCACTACCCTCTGATAAGCCTAAATGCTCGCCCACACTACAACCAAAGAGAGCGTTAGTAGTATCTATTTAAGCCTCTGTAAGTCAATTGGGGACCCACTGGACTCTCTACACAGTATACTTCTTTTAGTGCACTATATAGAGCCAGCTTCCTACATTGGTGGATCAGCGATGGGGTCTACGACTTTGCGTTTGCTGATACCACTTGGACAATAGACGAATAAATCTAAAAATTGCCTTTAGTTAAATTACATTTTTTCAACTGGTCAATTTTTCTATATTTCTAAAAAAACTGTTAGGGCCTTGGTGAAGGTCCTGAATTTAAACTGTTTTAGAAGTGAAAAACTTACTGTAGTTAGGACTAAAAGTTCTGTTAGAATAATTTAATATTTTTCTCTAAAAAGGTCCTAACTTCAGTAAAATAACTAGTACCTCAGTGTGGCTAAGTAGTTCATCCTCATCCCTTTTCTGCAGCTTAAATACTCGCAGCAAAGGACCCTCTGTAAAGGGTACAAGATAAAAAATGGCTCACACCCTACCGCTGCAATGCTTCAGAAGCTGTTGGCAGAGTATGAGCTGGTCCATCCTTCAGATGAGGCCCCCAACGCTGAAAACCTGGGTGGAGTGAGTAAGGAGGATGACCTAGACCTTCCCCTACTCGAAGGAGAGGTTGCAGCACCTGTACCCAGCTACCGACCCAATGTGTCAAGAGCACCTGCCTCTAACAAGGATGGCTCAGTTTAATCAAGGTACAATGAAGATCTCACTAAGTAGGAGATTCTTCTGGAGAGATTGGCCTGCAGATTAGCCTTGGAGGATAGGCTACTGGCCATAGAAAGGGAGATGGCTGATATGGATTTAGCATCCATGAATGGAATGCAGCCAGCCCTCCTACCTTTTCCCAAAACAATTTTAGAGCGTTACATAAGCACAATCCTGTTGCAATATCAAAAGGACAATGTATGGTTAGAGGAAGAGCAATTTGGCTTCTGTCCCGGTCATGGAACCGAGACTGCTCTGATTTGCGCTACCAATGAAATACGGAGGATAACAGACAACAGACATTCTGTTGTACAGGTCCTCCGTGATTTGTCAGCTGCGTTTGACACAGTGAACCACCACACTCTTCTGTCTAGACTTTTGTCAGTCGGTGTCGGCGGCCCGGTGTTAAACTGGCTAAAATCCTATCTGCTTGGCAGCTATCAGGCTGTATCTGTTCCCCCATTTTTATCTACATTTAGAACGACCTCAAATGGCGTCCCCCAGGGCTCTTCCCTCAGCCCAATTGTATTCAACATTTATATTAAACCCTTAATCTCTCTTATTAAGTCCCACAAGATGAAGTCGATTAATTATACAGACAACACCCAGCTGATTCTATCACTAAACGAAGAGCAGGATGACCTTTAGTGCAACTTTCCGGCATGCATCCTGGATATATCTAACTGGATGAATGCAAACTCACTTAAGATGAAGGAAGTAAAACAGAGCTCCTCTGTTGTCCATCTAATAAAGTTCCTGTAGCTCTATCCCGTAACTTCTGGCCATTGCCCATGGACATTCCATTGAGCAACTCAACTGTGGTACGAAACTTAGGGATAGTTATGGACGAAGGTCTTGTTGCAGGGATTTTGCTCATGCACCGAACTATGCGCAGGAAACCAGGACCTCAGTGAATTGTGGTTTACCAAAAACTCACCTCAGAACCCAGAACCCCTATCCGACCAGCATCAGTGTCCCATTCGTTATCCGTATTTATCTCAGCGGTCCCAATGTATAGACAACCCAGAACAAGCGACTTAGTGTATTCTCAGGAATGGTGGGAATCAGAAATATCTATTCGTTATTATTCTCATATCAGTCCACAACAAGATTAAACAGAGACACGGTAAATTTTAAAGAGTTTATTTATAAACCTCGTGTCCTAAGATGCAGTACATTGGCTAACATAAGCAGACAAATGATTAAAATCAAAACCATCAGCATAGTTACAATACCATAGAAAATGAAAGGAGAAATCATAATATAATGACAGTGGAATACAGCCACCTTCCTTTCGCTAGTAAACTAATATTATTAGACTAATAGAAGGTCTCTAGGCTTGAATGGGAAACCCCATACCGTAAAGATCAGCTTAGTGGAATCACATCACAGGATCAGGTATAATCTGCTCCTGGGAAAGCTCTTCTTCCGAATGTGTGAATCAAGCATGCAGCCTGCAATATTAAAAGCGCTCAACTCTCAGGTATTTGCAGCTGTGTGCGTGTTATGGCTAAATAGTGGGCCGATCAACCTGAACCCAAAAACATGCACCGTCTAGCGACCCAGACTGTTTCTTTACACAATGTTCAGACCAAGGTCGCAGCTCACCACTAGGGATGTGAACAACAGACACTTCTCATGTGAAGAAAAGGCGAGCAAGCATTTCTCAAATAATAACATGTAACTGCAGTGTCGTGTGCAAAAGCAGCAAAAGTGGCAAGATGGCTTTCTGACATCTAACGCGGTTATGCTAACTTAGCAATGTACGTATATAAATTGCAGCCCTCACTACACCCCCCCCTTGATCGGACCACTAACTAATAGGGGTACAATTAAGGAACGCAAAGTTCAATTTCGATAGAACGGAACTAAGAGCACAAATTGGAAATCCATATAAAGGCAGTGAAGGTTCGAAGAGAAAGGAAAAAAAAAAACATAAAAAGTGGAAATAAAATATCGATGGATGTCGAATGAAAAGGCAAAAGTTTGTGCAAAGGAATGTTAGACGACATCCAAGTTAATCCATCAACGTATAAGCACAGTAAGCAGCAACAGCTTCCAAGAGGAAATCATTGGAACGTCCTGCAAAATTATCTGCCATCCAGTTCATCAAGGGGAATGAACACACATGTTCTTCGACAACTGGAGCCTCTAGTACCATCAGAGGACAACTGGCATGTTCTTCAAGACAACTTCTTGCCAGGAAGTCATCTGCAGCCGTACCGATGTCCCAATTCCCTAGGACTCCATGTGCTGCTCCACAGGCCATAATCCTGACACCAGAACAGTCCAACTCATGAGCCACTAAGGGGCTCATTAGTCGATCATAATCCGGGGCGGGAGACACCGAGTTTGACAAGCACAAATCCAGAGCCCATTGGAACGGACACTCTAGGCAATGAAAGACAGGTTGTACGCATGTAAAGTAGGGAAACCGGAATGACAATCCATAGGCTAAGCTCAAGGTTGCCAGTGGTAGTGTTCCATAGTATTCAAGCATCCGGTTACAAAGATGGAGCAGCCGGGACAGGCTGTCGTGTGACACAAATTGTGCAGCCATTGCGTAGTAAGCAGACCAACAACAGCACCCCAGCCACGAGGGCGAGAATCAACGGGAGACCTCCAAAGACGCTGGAAAAAATAGAATGAAAAAATGCCGGGATCACACCAAAAATAGTTTGGAAGGAGGTCACGAGGCCGGAGTCCACAATTTTGAAAAAATGTGCCAGGCCACTTGTTGACGAGGCATTAAAGAAAGTCTGAATCAAGGCACCAAAATGAAGTGGGAGATCAGTGTTCAAAAGCGCTTGCACCTCGGTGCGCATGTTTGCTACGTGAAGGACAAATGTTTCCCGGGACTTCTTTTTGAGACAATAGAGCCCTTATTCTGCTCATCTTGTTGAACTCTGCTTTCAAGGTTGGAATGGAAGGCCAGATGGATACATCGAGCCGCCCATGCGGGGGTGGGAAAAGGACGTTGTTACAGCAGACTACTCTCTGTGATACGTCACTATGTAGGGAATTCCCACTAACATCCCACAGCAAGCTTCATTACTTAATAGCAAATAACTACCGTTAGCCAGCAGCATAAATGACGGTGTAATGGCTAGCACTGGAATCCCTTTCAGGACGCAAGCTAAATTAGGAGCGTGCACATTGCATGCACCATGCAATTGAATGTGCCGACACACCACAGAGTGATCCGGAGTGGAAGAGCACTCCTCACCTTTTAAGTAGACCTCCTTACCGTCTCTCACGCACCTGTATGTGAATGGGAGTAACCAAACTTCATGCAGGAAGGCAGTACCTAGTTGTTCATATCTGCCTAGCGCATAGTGTTTCATGCAGGAACTGAACTTAAACAGGGGAAATGTTAATGTGATTAACCCGTGGATAAGCCACACAGCGGAGTTTAATACGGCTACAGAGAAAGGCAAAGGTTCTAACTTTTCAATGTGCAGTAATGAGTATGTTGCATCTTTCATGGACATGAACTGTTTTTTTGCAGTTAAATTAAAAGGAAGGAACAAAGATGAAGTATTCATGTAGTCCCAAGGGACTTTCCCAGCCTTTAACCTTTGCAATGTCCATGCAAATTGCATTATTGAACGCAATTGATTTTGACCATGATATAAAACAGACACATCATCCTGCACAATGTCAACAACAGATGAAACGATATTAACTAACGTGTAAATTCTGAAAGAAAGGGTGTTAATGCTATTATCTATAACAGCCAATACTGTCTCCATATTGGCTTGATCAATAGCCCGTAATCTGGATGCTGCTTCAATTTGCGATAGCTTCCAAACTTCGTTATAAACAGCATATACCCATGTTTTGGATCTGCCACCCGCAGGACCCTTAACAAAATCATTCAAATCTATTTTGTCATGTAATTGTGATAAATGAAGTTTAACAGATGCTAAGGTGGAATGTTGCAGCCAAGATTGGCATAACTTCCCTACAGAGTAGGTAGTTACAGTATGAGATGATTCAAAACGGGGGTCCACACGAACCTGCGTATACCCCGGATTTAAATCCAGAAAACGATGTTGACAGGAATCTGAGCTCGTTTGCCATATTAACCATCCTTCCGGGTTTAATTTGGAAATATTGAAGGATGTGTTAGAAACATGTGACTGCAACGCATCAAGGGAATGATCTGTATGATTATCCCAATTAGGATAAGCGCCCAGACCCGGAGTAGAGGGAGAATTTAATTTTTTAGAAGTAGCCAATCCAAAACAGGTGGTCTGAAAAATTGACGAATTCAAAAACATGTGGTTCGGGATGAGGCAGGCACGATGCAAAGCTTCTGTTCCTTGTACCTGCCACGGTTTAGAACCCCAAACCGATTTAAGATCAATAGTTGCTTTCCACAGATCATAACCTCTGATTGCCAAATCATCCATAAAGGATTTGGAATATAACAATTTTGTGTGTGTCAGCCTAACTTTCGAGGCAGACTCAGCTGCCACTTTAAAGTAAAAGGAGGCAGGATTTGAAACACTGAAATCAGAAAAATATGTGAATTTGTTCACCAACATGGTGGAGCTGCCCAGCCTCGGCGCTGGACAGTGTTCCCATTGCGTGTAATTTACAAAATTTCTAAACGTATTGGCTTTATGAAGGAAATAATTGCCATAATGTTGAAAGCAAAACTGCTCATCATAATTAGCAGTATCTAAATACAAATCCTCAGCATCAAACGCAGCATAATATTTCAAATCAGAAAATAGTGCTTCTATGGCTTGAACATCCCAATCATCTGAGCAGATGCTTTGCTTAACTACATCACCCATAGAAACACGAAATACATTTGGCACATTGATTACTTCAGTGGGACCATGAATTTGAAATTTAACAGCATCCCACGCAATCCCATCCAACACAGGCCAGGCAGTAATATTCACAAAAGTCTGGTCCCTTTTCATGATATGTGATGAGGAGTGGGGGGCCAGAGTTCCATCAATTAGTCTAATTGTAGATCTTTCTTTTAGGTAGTGTCCATTCACAAGACGAAAAAATACCACCACAAATCCAATGGACATGAACAAAAAAATACATACGAGCACCAGCCAAATGTAAGTCCAAGGGGGAATTTAAAAATGTTTTTTAAACCAGACAGCAAAAATCGAAACTTTTGATGGGGCATTGGAAGTCATTGAGTTAGTGTCAAAGGAGAAGCATGACTGGTTAACTGCGGTGGATTGTAAAACAGGCAACGGTACATCTGCAGGATAAGCATACTCAGTATCTTCAGGTAAACCACCAGCTGTTGCTGGCAACAAAGGACCAGTAACTGTATGCATCTCGATGGCAACATCAGACAAGGTGGTAGAAGCTGGAGCCAAAACAGAGTTTCTCAGCATCGCAGGGCAAGAAACCGCTGGAGTCATACTAAGAAGAATCGGCCACTCGCTGTAGCTTGACATTGTCAATAGAGATGCACCTGTTATCCTTGCGACCAGGAAGTGGAGGTAAAATGACTGTTCGTGTACCCTGCACGCCAAGCACTGGAACCGGTGCACGATAAGAGGGGCCGAACTCCTTCTTGTTCTCCACCTTCTCACGGACCAGATCACCAACTCGAGGTAGCCAGCTGACTACCGGAATCTGAAGCGCAGCATCAGATGTGGAGGGCACGTGTTCCTTCGCTAGACTGTCTCTGGCTTCTTGTAGAGTCTGCAATACAGCACAGTGATCATCTACGTCAAAGGGTGTGGCTGACGCCGCCATGTCTAGACCATCAAGGTCCGGGACAAACATTTGTATGCCAAAGAGCATCATGTATGGGGTCCGCCCACCCAGAGACCTTCTAGGGAGATTATTAAGTGCACGTTGGACGTTATACAGATGGGCTAGCCAGTTCAGGCGAGTGCCTAAAACCCTAGCAGTCAAAGATTGCTTTAAGTCACGGTTCATTCGCTCCACCACACTATTACCCTCAGGTCGGTAGGGAGACGAAAATTTGACTTGGACGCCCAAATTTCTCATGGCTTCTTTGTACGCCTTAGAGGCGAACACAGGGCCCTGATCAGAATGAAAGGTACCACAAGCAAAACTTCCCACAAAGACACGCAAATCCCTGATGACAGTACGGGTATTGGCACTCCTTTGTGGCCATATCCAAAGAAAACGTGTGCACGAATCCACTGCAACCAAAATGTACTTGTACGCAGTATCAGAGGTGAAAGGACCGCAGTGATCTAAATAAACACACCCTAGTGGTTTATTAGATATGTACAACTGAGTTTGTGGTGGGTGTGCAGCAGTTGAAGGTTTAATCTGCTGGCAAATGTCACAATCAAGAACATAAGCGCGAGCTTGTTTATATAAACGGCACCACCAGTAACGTTGTTGTAACAGAGAAACAGTAGCTGCAACGCCGGCGTGGGCAGAGGCCAGGCCTTCGTGAGCTGCTGTTATCAACGATGGTCTGCAGTCCGCATTGGGAATCAATCTGTCACCAACGCCGTTAATCCTCACCAATGGGACTTTATCAGGACTTAAGTGATAATGGTAACGAGAAGGCAAACCTCTCGGGTAATTACTTCCCGTTTCTGTAGCAGCAATAGCTGACAAAATGTCATCATCAATCTTACTTTTGAATCTTGTAACTGCTGCTACTAGATATGTCGCCACTGCTGTTTTTGCTGCTTCGTCAGCTAAGCTGTTGCCAACAGCGTGGACACCAACTCGTTCGTGTCCGAGAGTGTGAATAACATTCACGAGAGGCAGATGTTCTTTAAGTTCTGCCAACCCAAAGCATTTTATGCTTAGTTGTGCTACCTTTGGAATCACGGTATTCATTTTGTGACCAAAAATGTATATTGTCGTTGTAAGATTGAACACAATAAAATGAGTCACTTACTATAAGAGTAGTGACCCGAGGATCAGCAAACTCCAGTGCAAGCACCAGAGCACGGAGCTCTGCCAACTGTGCGGTACAATCACCCAATGACTGCGTATGCACGACATCAGATTGGAATTCACCATTTACGAAAGTACCCACCACAATTGCGCAGGTCGCTGAATAGGCATGCTTCGATCCAGTCGCCGGTTGCGCAGAACCGTCAGTGTAAATGACACAATGGTAATCTTCGAGCGGGCGCAAAGACAGAGGAGCCGGATGAACGAATTCATACTGCAAGTACTTCTGAGTCTGTAATGAGGCGTCAAAGATATAGGTGACGTCGGGCGATGTCAAGGAAGTGGCCTATTGTATCCACGAGGATGCAAAGCATTAGAATTTGGTACACTCGCTTTGGTCACTGCCTCAAGGGCAGGATATGGTGTGACAACTAACATGTATTTTCCTTGCAACAGCGCTCGTTCTTTGAGAATCGCCATCTGTACCGCCATAAGAACTTTCTCGACAGAGGAAAAACGCATTTCAGCCGAAATGTACAAGTGTGATTTGTAGGCAATGGGGACGGTATCGTCCTCATTGAACGTTAAGTACGTGAAACCCACTGCGCCTGGCACAATTCTTATTACCAGGTTAGTGCGGTTTTCACGCGTCAGTAAGTATTTTGAAGCAAGAAGATCAGCTTGCAGTAATTGCAAAATAGCTGAATGCTCACGCAGCCAGCATGATTTGGAAAAAGTAGGTTGTACCAAGGCATTAAGCGGCTTGATACGCTGGGCATAATCAGGAATGTACGTATGACCGAAATTCGGAAAGCCCAGCAAAGACTGTAATTTTTTCAGTGTTGTAGGAGGACGCAGGCATGCGCACTTCTCCAGGAAGTGCGGAGCCAATCCTTGACCCTCATTGTTGAGTTCGTAGCCCAAGAACAACACTGTATACTCTGCAATGTGAGACTTCGCAAAATTGAATTTGTAACCGAAGTCTGCGAACATGACTATAATGCGATCAACGCGACACAGATGCGGCCACAACTCGTTGTCTGTGAGATAGATATTGTCAACATACGAGTACACATCTGGATCTATGCTCTCTAAAAGAGAGACTACACGTGCGGCAAAGACGCCAGGGCTGTTTTTACAGCCCATGGCTAGTCTTGTAAACTGTTTTTGTTTGCCGCCCGAAGTAAACGCTGTCCACTGACTGCTAATAGAGGACAGGTTATGGCTGTAAAAGCCATTGGAAATGTCAAGTGTGGTTTTAAACCTTTTTCGCACGAGACTATCGACGAGAGCCGAACTGTGAGTATTTTGTACCGCACATGTCCGGCAATGAGAATTTAAATGCCTATAATCCAAAACCAGGCGGTACGACCCATCAGGCTTCGTCACAGTGAATAAAGGATTATTCATTGGTGACACGCATGTTTCAATAACACCTTGATATTCCAATTGTTGAAGGATCGCCGCAACGTGAGGTCTAGCTTTGCGACGCATGGGATATTGGGGTTGTGGCTGGGGCATAGACCGCAATGGAATCTCATGGCTGGGGGACAATTTATCCCAGCCCACCGGAGTACGATACAAAGCCGGTGCTAGCACCAGAGCCCACTCCTCAGCGAACCTTTTAGCTTGGTCCTTTGGCACTGTGTGCGCAAAGGACGGGAGGATTACCTCCTCCCCTCTAGGAGCAGCTAAAATGAAAGCCAGGGGCCAGTCTGCCTCCGCTAGGAGGATGTCATAAGAAGAGGTCAGATTATCCCAAAAAATCCCTTGAATTGTACGTCGTATGTCACCTTCAATTAGGAGGACTATGTTATATAGTCTGTCAGGGGGAGCCACTCTAGTGTCAGCAGTTTCTACGGTGATAAAAGTATCAGTTGCTGTCGCCTCCAGATATGGACGCAGTGCTTGCCGCACTACTGTAACCTCCGCCGCGCTGTCGAGCAGCGTTAGGGCCCATGTCAGGTTCCGAAGCTGCGTTCTCACTATCTGTGGCATACCTCGCTGTCAGTGCAGCAACTTTCTCCTTCTGAAACGGGAGACGTTGACGTGCAAACTCATCTTGCTTGCTTTTACCGTCAGCCTGACGGGGTTGGTCACGACCTTGTGCACCCCGACCTTTGCCACGGTCTCCGCCACCGGACTGTGAGGCTGATGTTTCCTGTGAAGAACGAGGAGAGCCTTGTTCAGTAACCTGAAATCTATCAGGCGACTTAATACTAGTACGATCGCGCAAATCATAAGTGCGTTCGCTAGTCTGCTGTACGGGAGACGCAGGTTTCTGCTTTCCCGGTTTCTTTGCTCTCCAACTTTGTTTAGGAAAAGCTGGACGATCGTCTTTACTAGACGAACTCACCTTAGTTTGTTGTATCAAGTCATGAATGATTACAGTTGGTTTTACTCCCAAACTACTGCGGCCAATAGTTTTATAAGCTTCCGCAATAAGTTTTGGTAACTCTTTGGGCTTATCGAGTTCAGCGACGCGGGCTAAGCCATTTGCCACTTGGAATTGCACCGCATCTCCCTTGAGATTACCAAGGACGAGGGGGGCAACGACGTTGAATACTCCGACAAGCCTCATTCCCAACTCTACAGCCGCCTCAGGTCCGTGCTGATCTTGAACACGTTTAATGACGGAGGGCAGCACGGCCATAGACGGAGTGCCGAAGCCCTTCGAGTAGACCGCGGCAAAGATCTTACCCCAGTTGTCACAATCTGACACATCAGGGATAAAATCTTTCGGCAAACTAATGGTGAGAATTCTGTGTTTCTCCACCTCCGTAGAGATTGGAAACACTGCTTCCAGCTGGTCAAATTTCTCGGCAAGCCAATAAGGAAAATCATCCTTATTCTGGGGGCGCTTGCCCATCATCGAATTAGCTATGACGGGACTAATAACAACCGCCGGGTGACCAGCCGGTAGTCCCGCAACAGCAGGACCCACCTGCACATTACGTGAAACGTATTGCACTAAAGCCCTATAAACTGAAATAAGGGTTGTGTGGAGCGTACGCAGCTCATCCAACGCATTAGTCAAATAGCGGGGGTGAGGCGTACATCCGGCAAGCACAGGCCATGTGGTCCCTGGAATTGAGAAAGGGCCCATTCTAGCCGGTGCAACCGTATGGGGAAGGGCGCCATTAAACCAAATGCTGTGCTGCCAGGCTGAAAGGGGGATCTCTAGAGTCCGATATGGCGTATAATTGGCTGGGACCCGCGTGTGACTATACGAGTGAAACGTTTTATCATCCACATTCACTGCTGGCAGTGTCACCCAAGAGTAGAACAACTCATAAGGATGGTTTCCATCAGCACTCACCACAAAAATAACGGCCATCCCATCGTCCGGCGCCCCGTACGTCGTCAAATGACGACGCAGAGGTGTACGGCTATGTGCAGCAATTTCAACCGCCATAAGGACATACAAAAGATCAACAACGAGTTTAATCAGTAGCACAAGGGTTCAGAAAATAGAGGAAACCTTTTTAATGATCAAGCTTGAAAGAACCTATCGGGTGAGTAACAGGTAGGTCAAAATCCGTCACTCCCGTTATCCGGAAACAAGAGTGAGGGAGTCGTGGACTAATATAAGCCCTACTAAGGCGTTTCAAATCAATAGACCAAACGTTAGGCGCGCCATGTTGCAGGGATTCTGCTCATGCACAGAACTATGCGCAGGAAACCAGGACCTCAGTGAATTGTGGTGTACCAAAAACTCACCTCAGGACCCAGAACCCCTATCCGACCAGCATCAGTGTCCCATTCGTTATCCGTATTTATCTCGGCGGTCCCAATGTACAGACAACCCAGAACAAGCGACTTAGTGTATCCTCAGGAATGGTGGGAATCAGAAATACCTATTCGTTATTATTCTCATATCAGTCCACAACAAGAGTAAACAGAGACACAGTAAAGTTTAAAGAGTTTATTTATAAACCTCGTGTCCTAAGCAGTACTTTGGCTAACATAAGCAGACAAATGATTAAAATCAAAACCATCAGCATAGTTACAATACCATAGAAAATGAAAGGAGAAATCATAATATAATGACAGAGGAATACAGCCACCTTCCTTTAGCTAGTAAACTAATATTATTAGACTAATAGAAGGTCTCTAGGCTTGAATGGGGAACCCCATACCATAAAGATCAGCTTAGTGGAATCACATCACAGGATCAGGTATACTCTGCTCCTGGGAAAGCTCTTCTTCCGAATGTGTGAATCAAGCATGCAGCCTGCAATATTAAAAGCGCTCGACTCTCAGGTATTTGCAGCTGTGTGCGTGTTATGGCTAATAGTGGGCTGATCAACCTGAACCCAAAAACATGCACCATCTAGCGACCCAGACTGTTTCTTTACACAATGTTCAGACCAAGGTCGCAGCTCACAACTAGGGATGTGAACAACAGACATTTCTCATGTGAAGAAAAGGCGAGCAAGCATTTCTCAAATAATAACATGTAACTGAGTGTCGTGTGCAAAAGTGGCAAGATGGCTTTCTGACATCTAACGCGGTTATGCTAACTTAGCAATGTACGTATTTAAATTGCAGCCCTCACTACAGTCTCATTATGGAAAAACATGTGAAAAGAATCACTGGGACCTGCTTCGCATTGACTCGTGCTTTCAGGGAGTTGTACACACTGCTTGACCTTCAAGCCAGATTTCTAGAGGTGTTATATTAAGCAGGTTGAATTATTGTAATGCCCTGTTACTAGGAGCCCCTGGCTTTCTACTAAAGAAGCTAGAGTGCATTCAGATCATCACAGCAAAGTTAACACTAAATTGGCCCAAATATTCCTCTGCCACAAATGCTCTGGGAGATCTTTAATGGCTGCCTATCAAAGAAAGGATTATATTAAAATCTCCTTGTATTGTACATAAAGCACTACACAATAAAGGACCAAAACCCTTACAGGCCAAACTAACAGAATACACTCCTGGCAGACCCCTTTGTTCAGCTACTTGTAACTTTGTCGAAGAATTTAGATTCATAAAAGTCTGACAAGGAGGACGTTCTTTTACCTCAAAAGCAGCTCAGATCTGGAATACATTTTTCCTCACTAATAGCCGGGTTTTAGCTCTTTCAGATTATCCGCAGCCGACTCCTTTCACATAGTGGTCTAGTTAGCACCAGGATACCATTTTGGTCACAGTGCGCTTTATAAATTCCAAATACAATACAATACAATACAACATAATATAATATCTAGGGACAGAAAGGAAACCTTCAACCCTAAAATCTCAAAAGGGATTGTCCCCAAATATGTAGAGGGTGAAGATATCACCAAATGGTGTACAGCTTTTGATAGAGTTTGTAGAATGAGGAGACTCGTCCAGAAATATTGGGGCTATCTACTTTGGGAACCGTTCTCTGGTAAGTGCAGGGATGGACTTCTGACACTGAACGAGGCAGAGTCTGAGTCCTCTGACCATATGAAGGGTACCCTGATTAAGCGGCTTGAACTCACCACTGAATAGTATAGAATTAAGTTCAGGAGGACTTGAGTCAGCCCTGGGTTGATTTTGTAGATGTTTCAGTAAAGACACTAGGTGATTGGTTAAGAGGAAGCCAGGTGCAAGACTATGGTGGGCTGTATAATTTGATTATGAAAGAACAACTGTTGAGTAACACTGTTTCTGAATAGTTGCATCAATACTTGGTGGACCTAGGTCCTACTTCTCCCCAAGAATTTAGAAAAAAAGGCAGACCACTGGGTCAAGACTAGGGTGATCAAAACTACCAATGGTGGGGGTGACCAAAAGAAAGGGGTTACTAAACCTCCCCAGGCGAAAGAGGCTGAACATCCTAAGGATTCTAGAGGCCCACAAAAAACCTGCTCAGGAGGGTGGGCCTCAAAACTCTTCACAACTTAAAACTGGGTACCAAGGTAAGAATTGGGATCCCAAAAAGGTGTGGTGTCACAACTATAAGCATACTTGACATTTGGTGTCCTTCTATTTTTACAGTGAACAACGTCCTCACATTTAATGGTGTCTACAAAGTCTACTAATAAGGTCAGTTGCGGTCAGACCCTAGAGTCATTCATTGTAAAAGGTTTTTATTTGGGTTCTAATGAGGTATTGTACTTCGGTTTATATACATCAGTGAGAGTGCTACCCAGCGGAGTTCGGTGTTACAGAGGGTGACATTGAGTAAGTTTGATTGTCGATCAGTTTCATATCGTGGGCGATAAGGTTAATGTACAAAAGACAGCACGATGTTTAAATAATGGTCACGCTAATCGCAAACGAATCGAACATGAGATGAAGGTTGCATGAAGATTTCTTGCATATCGGAATACATTTGGTTTATTAAGGAGCATGCTCACCTTTCTGAAAAAGCATGACAGTAACTACTTTATCACACCATAACATTAAAATATTAGCATAACAAAAGGATGATAACTTTACCCTGTACGTTGCTATTGTGTATTGGTACAGATTTTCCCCTGATGAAGGTACACAGGCCCCGAAATGCATTGGGCGTGAAGGAAACAATTGAATGCATGTCGCAAGCAAGCTTTCAAACTTGTCAAACCAGAGATGTGAAGAAACATAATATGTATTGTGTAAACATTCATATGTGAGCAGATATGGATGTAATTTGATACACTGTATTTTATAAATTATTGATGTAAATACAATTTAATGTGAAGAAACTGGAAAAAAAATTGTTCTGACATTTGTAAGATGTTTATCTCTAGGCCACGCTCCGCACAAAAGCCACTGAAGCTGGGTAAAAGTTTTTGCAGACCACTAGGTATTTTAGAAATCAGCAAAGTGTTGTCTGAAAACAACAGTAACGGTATCTTGCCCTTTTCCAGGGATGGGGCATCAGCCTCAACGTTTGAGAGATAGTCTACCTACCCGTTTACAAATAATGAAAATAAAGTAGGAGCCAGTATACATCCCTCCCGTATGCCCTTTAACACTGGGATTTTATCAGTAAGCTGTCAATGCAAGCCCCACCGTGCCTGAGCAAAGTTGTTATTGTGTAGTCTAACCAGTAAAGATAGTATACCAGGAGGCATCTCCATTTCTTCAAGAACTGACCACAGCTTTGAACGTGGCACCATATCAAAAGCAGATTTAAGATCGACAAAGGCGACATATAAGTCACCCTTGTCACTCAGGGCCGTCTTCCAGTATATTATATCAAATCTGATGACCTGATCAATTGTTGATGTCTTGGCTCTAAAACCTGCTTGTAGCGGATTTATAATGTTGTTACTTTCAACTAATTGTTGGATCTTTAATAGTACTATTCTTGGGCACCCGCGGTAAAGAGCAGGTGTCTCCTTTTTATGAGGTCAACAGCAGCTCTTGTTAATTTTGCAAAAAAAATGGGCAAAAGGCCCCCAGGAATTCTTCTTAAAATCTACCAAGCCAAGTGCATAAGTATAGCAATGTATGGGGCGGGAATAGGGGGTTCTAATGATGTATCATCAATTCAACAAGTGGAAAACACTTTTTTAAGGTTCATTTTAGCAGTGCCATCGAGTTCCCCAGTTTTTAACTGTCATAGTGAGCTAGGGATATATTACATTACTGACATTATTAAAGTGCAACCAGTTTTATTATGGCATCGAGTCTGGACCTCCAGCAGTACAGGGCTGAATAGAGAAATTATCAGGGATTCTATGAAGCTGGACCATGTAAGTAAGATCACTTGGTTGAATGACGTACATTTTTTTTTTAAGGATCCTGGTCGATCAGATTTTTATACTTCCCCAGAATCTATGGGTTCCATTTCAAGGAAGGAGTAAAAAAAATTATGCATGGCCCACCTAGAGATGCTACGAGTCGCCTTGGAAATGAAGAAAAGTATGGTGGCACAGCACCAAATGACATTGGTAACATATCGTATTCAACCCTATTTAGATTGGTGTACTGCGGGTTATGACAGATACGTTCTAACAAGATTTAGGTTTGATAGTTTCCATCGTTTGGTTAGCCACCCAGTCGTAAACGATTGGTCCAGAGATCATTGCAATTGTCCTTGCGATAATGTATCACCACAATCTACAATTCACGAAACCCTTTTTTGTAAATTCTATAAAAGGGAAAGGACAAGATGGATAATGCCACTGCTGAAGTTGGGGGGATGGAGGCAATGCCGTCCGGCCTTTCTATATTTGAAATTACTGGAGAATGTTTATTGTGTGGGTGCTATGTCTGGCTTTTTGAAAAATATATTGCGGGCAAGGAAAAGTATAACAAGTTAATATCTATTACGAAAATGCTTTTTCACCATACTACCTGTCTGTGAATAATCTAGTCTTACAGTTTTATGTAACAGATGGAATTATATATGAATGGAGTATGCGTTTATTCGAGATTTTATAATCTATTTGATTTTTATTCGTATCAAATGTTTTTATCTTGATGCATTTATGATTTTAATTACTAAAATCGAATAAAGTATATTCTGATTCTGAAATAGTACTATTTGACAAAAGACTTTCTTTAAGCAGTTGATTAGACTGATGGTCCTGTAGTTGGCTGGGAGACTCTTATCCCCCTTTTTATACACAGGAATGACCTCCGCTCTCTGCCAAGATGCCAGAATAGGAGCCCCCATAGCTATCTCATTTGCAATAACTAATATGTAGTTTACACAAACATCTGTAGCCTGAAGATAGACATCCCCTGGAATGCTATCTGGTCCAGCAGCTCTCCCTCTGGAAAAAGTGGCCAGCGAGTTAGAGACATCCTCCCAAGAGAAGGGTGGCGAAATAAATGTAATCAAAGTGGCATTCAGGGGTGTTTCACCCACATTAATGGCTTCATTGGGATATAGGGCTGAAAAATGTTTGAACCAGTCTGTGGATTAGACATAATTCTGACGTTCAAACCCTGCTGTGTGCTCTCCTCTGGCCACTAGCCTCCAAAACTGAAAGTCATCCTTGGATGCACATATCTCCAGTAGGTCTCGCCATCTCTTATCAGCCCGCTCTTTTTTGGCCCTAGACAATGACAGCTTAAATGAGTTCCTAGTGGTTGCTACTAAAGGAGAATATTTTGCTTTTGTGGCCTCAACTAGTATACGCCTTAGCTTTCTGCATTCCTGTTGAACCAGCTACCACCTTCACTTGGGGCCAACTTTATACTTACAACTGGAGCTATAAAATAAGTGTCAATAACCTAAAAAACTTTGTGTGCATCTGAATAATTTCTTGGTTTACCTTTGTTTGCCTCCCTGAAGTTCATCAATTTAGGCAGGAAATCTAGAGCGTTGTTCTTAATAGTAACTAGGAGCTCAGGGTTCCCACTTACTTGCTGCCATTTTAGCCGGCATTTGTCTGCTGTATGTTCTATGTTCCTGGTTCAAATAAGAGTTGAACAATCATCCCCGAACTTCGGGAGGCATAGAGGGTTATGGCCACTCTCTTCCCTTTATTGTATAATCATGTCTTTAACTAAATACCACAGTTTCAAATCAACCATTACATAGTCAAAGCAGCTTTTAGATTTAAAGTTGTAAACATGCATGCCCCCTTCAGGTCAGATTTGCTCCTTCCATTAGTAGCTCGTACACCTAGATCAATAGTGAGTGCCTTTAGCTGAAGAGTGGCCCGCGTCCATCTCTTTACCGGGGAAACCTCCAGCTGTGGGATGGCCCATCTTTCATCCTCTGCCGCTGTGATTTCAATGTCATCTCTATCAAGGGGCCAAATGTAGTATTGAAATCACCATCAAGAATCAGATTTACACCAGGCAGTACCTATCCAAGAAGGCTTCCAGGTATTGTATTGTTGGCGAGGCAGTCCCACCCATTTTCCCTCTCGCATAGATATTATAAAAAGGACACAATAAGCTTTCTAGTACTGCTTACTTTGATGCCTAGTATATGCTCTCTATCAATTTTCAGTTGTTGAATTTTGCTATTTAGGGAGGATTTAACCCATGTTATCAGTCTACCTGTTGTTCTCCTGCCTGTGCTCGATCTTGCCGGGATAAAGTATGTCCAGAAAACCTTGTCTGTATACAGGACATGTACACCAAGTTTCTTGAAAGAAACATATCAAAATTATCAATAAAATGGCACCAATGAGAAAGTAGCAGCTTAGCCTTAAGTCCTGCTACATTCCAAGACATTAGTGAAGTTATTGATGGAAAGTGGTTTGCTTGAGCACTACCCAAGAGACAGTTAATGCCCTCAGTGGGGTTTTCTAGAACACTTGGAGTGATGATGGGTCCTGCCTAGGAATTAGTAGAAAATGGTAAATCCACCATACTGTGAACCTTTCCTAGACGATAGGGGCTGTTGTTCTCAAAGGAAGTCTGCATATCTCTGGCTCTTGAAATAGTAAGATCCTCACCAGGTTCTACTGCCCTTTCAACAATTAACAAGTCATTTTGCCCCATTTTTAGGTCTCGCTGAGCCCCAGCGCTTGCGCTGGCTCGGAGAGACTTTTTGTATTTGGGATTTTTAAAGTGCTGCCTGTGGCCTAAAGCTTGAGTGCATGCGAGCGCGCACACGCGCAGCTGCCAATCACTGCTGCGCGCGCACCACTCGCGTGCTTGCCACACAGCGCGTCCTGTCCTAGCGATCGCTATTACTTTCACAGCCGCGCGGCCAATGCTTGTTTTTATTTGTCCCTTGTGCGCTCCCTGTGGTGTTGGCATCCTTGGAATCAGAGCTTTTTAACATAGAGATTTTTCAGCTAAAATGTAATTTATCACCGGCACTCTAGATGGGTAAAATTCAAGGGCTACCTCCACTGTCATCTGCCTAAATTAATTGGTGTGTTGTTTTATTCAGTGCCACCCACAGTTTGCAGTGCTGCTTTGAAAGCGAGGAAAAAGCGCCAATACAATATTTAGGTGGTAGATGTAGGCAGCGAGCCTGGATGACATTTTGTGTGTTTTTCACTGAAAAAACACTCTAGAAAATACGTGGAATTTGTATTGCCAAAGTGACTATCACTTCCACTTTTAGTTTATCTAAAAAAAATATATACAAGTTTACAATAGAGCAAAATGCGCACAGCAAACTCGTTATCACCATTTCCATTGTCATATCTTTACTGAAGACAGCCAGAATACGCAATTCTCCTATAAACTTCTATCAAGCATTGAGGGCACAAAATGCCACGTGTCTACTACTGAAAGTCAATGAGGATAAGTAGTTACTAGCAATAGAGGAAAGGCCTTCTGTTTTCTCCTTCTTCGGCCATTATACTTAGGCCTTTGCTGTCCACTGTGAAACTAACAAAAAGCTAATTTAAAAGCTCAGCTCTTGGAAACAGTAAAATGCACTGTGCTATTCTGAAGATAAATCCCAGAGTGACACATTTCTGAAGGTAAACAAGCTTTGTATGGGTCTGCTAATCCTCGACGCTTGTCGGTTCTTTCGGTTTACATTTATCCTTAAGGTCCCTTGTTTTTCTTGTCCCTCTTTTCTTTCAGGGCTTTACTTCTACCATGATTGAGTCTGAAAGTCTATCTTCTTATTGTCATCTCTGTATGTTATTGACAGCTCCGTTCACAGGCAAGACAATTTGTTGCCAGGGTGACCGTTAATTTATTTTTATTTTCGTTTGTGATGCAGCTCACAGTCTCTCCAATTGGTAACATGCATAATTATGTGACTCCTAGAAATACCAGACAGTTTGAAGATGTACATACAGCCTGCTGCATATCACAAAAGTAACACGATTTTCGTCTTTTTCTGAAATCTTTGAAATATGAGCTCCAAAAAACACATAGCTCTTGTAATATGTGATTTAAATGCTTGAACCTCGTCTGTCAGGGCATCAAGAGTAGACCTTTGGGGCCTAACGTATGGCAGAGGGTATTTTATTCCTTATAATGCATGATATCTCTATTACCTTTCCCCCTAGAAAGCTAAAATAGATGTTCTCTTGCTCCTTTATATGGAACAGTATGAATAGGGTGCAAAATTAAAAACACCATTTAAAAGCTAGCCATTTATTGCTAAAACATATAAGCAGACTAAGTTAAATATGCTGTAAGATCTTTGCAGTTAAGAAAACGTGGTAACTAGCAGAGTGATTCTTGCGTTCACCTGCAGCTGTGCAAAAAAGAAACTTGTTGCCTTAAATGTCACTTTTCTGCTAGCGGTTGTTCAAGGCTGGGAAAGAGGTCAGATGAGTTGGAAAGGCAGTTTTTATTTGTATTATTTAACAGTTTTAATGCTGCTGCATGACCTGCCTTCACACTGTCTGCTGGCTGTGTCAGCAGGCATTGTGATTTCACAGCTCAACGGTAATTAGTCGACCAGTTATGCCATTTTCTCATTGCAGGCGACTCGTGATGTCACAACTTGACTGTAATAAGAAAAATAGAAGCCTGTGTTTTTACACATAAACTAGACAACACCTCCAGCTACATATTTGTTTTCATTCCAGTACATTTTCCATAAGTTTTACAATAGATACTCTCCCTCGTAATGAAACAATTGATTTGTAACTGGGTTATTATATTTATAACTGCAGCCATATTCAGACAACATGAATAGGCATTAAGGGAGCAAATTCTTTAGGCTCCATCTGCATTATAGTACATTCCACCACTTTGTATACACAATGTTGCAGATTGATTAAAGTATTAGGACAGGATGTGTCCTCGCGGATGGCCGCGACAATGGCTGTGCATGACAAGCGTGATGAAAACAAGTAGCACGCCTTGCCAGTGGCAATGGACAATATATGTACACATTTGTTTAGCACACCCCTTATGAGGAGGTGCGCTATTTTATTTTATTTATTTTTAAAGTTTTCTATAGCGCAAACATGACCCCCGAGTCATCAGAGTGCTTTACAATGATCAAAGCGACATGCATAACAAGCATTTGCAATGCAATATGTCTCGCATTTACGCGAGTTTGAGCTATTGACATTGCAAATAACAATGCCTTTTATTTTTGTTTTTATTTTTAAAACATAAATAAAAGGCATTGTCATTTACAGTGCCAATAGCTTAAACACGCGTAAATGCGAGACCTATTGCATTGCAAATGCTTGTTTAACATATTTTTAGGCCCCCCTATGACAACGCCTGATGGTTATTACATGGACATATAACGTCAAAGGCCCCTTTTATTTTGAGTTGATGTTGACAGGAAGTGCCTAAGCCGTCCCCAAGTCAGTCATTATTATCATTGTGGGTGGAGGCCAAGTTCAACCTTTACAGCCCAAGATACAGACAATTCTGGACTGGGTAGCTCCAACCACTCAGACCTAAGTCAGGGCATTTCTTGGCTTAGCTGGGTATTACAGGAGGTTTGTGAAGCGGTAGGGTACCATTGTCGCTCCCCTCACAGAAAATCTGGACAGTTAGTTGTCAAAAGGCTTTTGACACCCTGGAAGTGGCAATGTGCTCAGTACCCATTCTCAAAGCTCCAGATTACTCTAGACAGTTAATTGTGCAGACCTATACCTTGGGACAAGGGGTAGGAGCAGTCCTATCCCCAAACTATCCCAAACCAGCATTGATAGTCATGGCCAGCCTGCTGCTTTCATTAGCAGGAGGTTACTCCACAGGGAACAGCGTTGGAGTGCCACTGAGAGGGGAAACTTTGCGCTGGTTTGGTCCCTGAAGAACCTGAGACTATACCGGTTTGGTACTCACTTCCTTGTCCAAACCGACCACAGAACCCTCAAATGGCTGATGCAGATGAAAGGTGAAAACCCAAAACGTTTGAGGTGGTCCACCTCCCTACAGGGAATGGACTTTACAGTGGAACACTGACCATGCCAATACAGATGTCCTTTCCAGGTTCTTCCACATACACAGTGAAGACTCTCTTGGGACAGGATAGTCTCATCCTCTTTCATTTGGGGAAGGGGGTTGTTTAGGAAAGTACCTTTTGTTACATGGTTACCCCCCACTTTTTGCCTGGTATCTGATGCAACTTTGACTGAATGTATACTGGGTTCTTGCTAAGCAGTTTACCAGTGTTCTTTCCCTAAACTGTACCATTGTTCCATAGGTGGCACCACTTTAGACTCCATGTAAGCCTCTAGTAAATGGTACCCCTGGTACCTAGGGCAGTGGGCCTAAAGGAGATCTTTAAGGGCTGCAGCTTGAATTGAAGCACCTAAGGGACCCCTCACCAAGCGCAGGCAAACTGGAACTGCAGCCTATGTGTCTTGGTGCAGAGAAAAAGTGAAGAGTCGATATGGCACACTTCCCTGTGTGCCCTGCCTCCAAAGCACTACATGTGGTATAGGTAAGTCACCACTACATCAGGCCTTACAGCCCTAAGTCAGGGTGCACTATACCCATGTGTAGGCAAATCTGCGTGATTGGATGTGTCCCTGTGATATCTAAGTTCACTCTTAGAGGGGGGCGTGGCTTAGCGAGCCAAGATGGTGGACGCACCTTGAGAGTGCTCCTGGACCCCTCTGCCATCCGCTCATAATCCTCTCGTTCCCCGGGCCATCCAGCCCTGACAATCGTAGCAGCCTGAGCGCAGCACCTCTGGCTGTGTCCCCGGTTGCGAGGAGCCCCGAATTTCCATGCTCCGCAGCCTTTGACCAGCCGGCCGGGACCTGCATCTAAAATGGCGACCTCCTCGCCCTGAGCTACGGCACCTGCCGCCTCTGGCCTGCGCCGCCTGGCCTCTCGCCCGAGTGCCTGAAGGCGCAGAGGGGCCCTCCTGGAGCCAGAATACCCCGGGGAGAACTGCTGACTCTGAGGTGTCGCCTGTGTCCTTCTACCTCCCTCGCCCGGCCGTGCTCGCGTGGGGGTGGCCGCGGTTGCCTGGTTCTACCCGCCAGTGCTGGAGAGCTCAAGCCCAGTGCGGGGCTGTCCATCTGCCCGTGCCTGCGGAGACGGCTCTGGCTGCTCCCCGGCCCCCCAGCAGCACTGCATCATCGGCCACCATATCGGACGGCGGCGATTGATCCCTGCCTGCCGCGAGGCGACTCCTGTGGCCTGAGACCTGGCACTCGGCGAATCTACAGACTGGTGAGTCCCGGCGGCAGAGGGGGTCTGGAGATATCTGTATGGGCCCCCCCTCTCGCACGGGCGGCTGGCTGGGGAGGGGGACTGGCCCCGAATGGTGTCGCCTGTCGTCTGGCCCGGCTGGGTCCCCTCCCCACCCGGGCCCCGCAGCCTCTGAGCCGACTTCCTTGGACCCTGGCAATGTTAGGTAGTGGCGCCCTGAGACCGACTTTGGAATCCTAGCTGGGGGAAGCCTAGAGAGTGGTGCCGGCCGGGTCCACCGAGCTATCCACGCTTCACAATCCGCCGTGGAAGGCAAGATTGCGGAAGTGCGAGTGGACATGACCCTCATCTGGCAGGACCTCCGAAAAGCTACGGCCCGGATCAAAGAGACCGAATCCCGAATTTCCACCATGGAAGATGATGTCCAGCAACTTAAGAGGCAAGTCGCTCGTCTCCAATCGCACACCCAGGAATTGCACCGACAGGCGGAAGATGCGGAAAACAGGTCCCTTCGCCTGGTGGGCTTTCCGGCGGGAGCAGAGCAGGGTCGTACTGTAGACTTCCTGGAGAAGTGGCTGCGCTCATGGGTCCATGAGGGCTCCCTCTCCCCATGGTTCGCGATCGAGCGGGCCCACCGTTCTCTTGCCCCTAAACCACCAACAGGTGCGGCTCCCCGACCGGTTATAATGCGCGTTCTCAACTTTAAGGACCGAGACTCTATCCTGGTCGCAGCCCGCAAACAGCAACGACTCCGCTATGAAAATCATACCATCATGATCTACCCGGACTACACCCGTGAGGTCCAAAGTCAGCGCTGCTCGTTCGGCAAAGTCAAACAAAAGCTAAGAGCCCTTAACATCCAATATAGGCTTCTCTTCCCAGCACGCCTGCGAGTGGTGTTCTCCAACATGACCCTGTTCTTTGACACTCCTACAGAGGCTTGGGCCTGGGCTACGAAGGAGCGTCCTCTACCGAACGACCAGAATCCATCGGCTGGTGAGATGGACAATGGGTCTGCCCATCTCGTGCCTTCCGCCCCCCGGCCTCAGCGCACCCGCTCCCGCAGGCGTCGTGGCCAGAGACGAGCCCGTTCGGACTCCCCGTTGGGCCCCTCCCGGCAGCCAGCAGTGCTTTCTGGAGAATCCTTGGCTGGGAGGCGGTCCGGCTCATCCGGCCGCTTGAATCACGGGGGTGTCTCGCCCCGGCCTTCATTGCTGGAACTCCCGGACACAGACCTTTCACGTAGCCCGATGCTTCTGAGGGAACCTGCTTGAACTTGTCTCTGCCTGCCGGGCCTGGCTCCGTAGCCGGAGACAGCGCATTCTCACCATTGCTTTCCTTCCCAACGGACTTGATTATGTACATCCTGTCATGAGAAGGGGCCCTCCACGCTTCCCCATTCCCAAGGGTTTTAGTTTGGTCTCTCGTTAAACTTGTTCACTGTTAGGGCGACAGATGCTTCTGTTCCTGAAGTGTAGGGTGGGGGGACCGTTGTCCCAAGTTCTATTTTTATTTTGCTTTCGTTGTTTTTGTGTTTTGTTGCACCAGCACTCACATGGCACCCTGTTCCATTCCGGGTGGGACACAACGACTCCTCTCTGGGCACCTAGCCACGCCTCCGGGAGACCCAGTTCGGGCCGGGCCTCCCTTTGGGATTTTACCTCATCACTGAGACCCTCTGACACTATGCCTGACACACCTCCACTAGAGGCCTCCCTGTGCGTCATGTCCTGGAATGTCAATGGCCTCCTGGACCGTTTCAAGCACGATATGCACAACGCCTTGCAGTAGAAGTCCTTTTGTTACAGGAGACGCACTTGTTGGGTAACCACTTCCCCTTTTTGGCACGATATGGTTACGATAGGGTTTGGCACTCAGGGTTCATTCGGGGCTCCTGTGGGGTGGCGATCCTGGTGATAACGTTCCCTTCACTTGTGACTGCGCGTGTCATCTATGATGCCTAGGGCACCTTCATGGCCCTAAGTGGCACGCTGAACGGTGGCCCACACAACCTTGTGTTGCTCTACTCTCCTCCCTCAATGTTAACAATGACCCTAGCCAAATCCGCCGACCTCCTAGCATCCCTGCCCTTGGGTCCCACTTTCCTCGGAGGCGAATTTAATGCGGTCTCATCACCTGACTTAGACACGACCGGTCCCCCTTCCCCTGGTAGACTCGCGCAGGCGAGACAGCTGACGACTTGGTCTGAATCACTGGGTTTATGCGATGCGTGGCGTATCTGGCACCCACACTCCAGGCAGTTCACACATACCTCAGTGGCTCACCATACACAGGTGCGTATCGATACCTTTTTCATTCCCTCGACGGATTGTCCTACGATTCAACACGTTTCCATCCTCCCCAGAGGCATCTCCGACCACTTCCTGGTGATGCTTCACACTGGCTCTCCTCCCACCTCTATGCGTCAAACGTGGAGGCTAGACGCTTGGTTCTTTCAAGACAGGGAATTACGGAAGGTGGTGGGACGGGAACTTAAGCAATACTTTCTGACCAACAAGGGATCAGTACCCTCGCCGGGCACCCTATGGGAGGCTGGCAGGGCTACAATTAGGGGGGTCGCCAAGGGTCAGCTCAGACTCCAGCGGCAGGCACAACTGGAGCAAATTACCTCACGTGAGGCGCAGGCACTGCACCTTGAGCGAGCCTCTGCCCAAACCCCGGATGCATCCGAAGTGAGACTTCTTGCCCATCTTCGTTCGGAGATTAAGAAACTTTCACTGGACGCGGCCAGACTCCTCTGGCGCTCGTACGTGGCCAGGGTGTATGGTTGGGGCGACAAAAACGGCTCAACCCTTCACAGATTAGCCACCTATCCCAGGGCAGACCACATCATCCCTGAAATCATAGCTAAAGATGGTTCGGTGTGCCGCTCCCCAGCAGAGATGGCCTGCGCCTTTGCTTCATATTATCGCCAATTATACACGGCTAAAACTCCAACTCTCTCTCTCTCTGGCCTGTTGAGGGTCGGGAACGGCCGTCTTCCTCGCCTGGACCCCATGGCTCAAGAAGATTTGGACCGCCCCATCACCCTAGACGAAATTGGGGAGGCGATCACCCTTATTTCCTCTGGCAAGACGTCAGGCCCAGACGGCCTCCCTCAGGAATACTACGCTCACTATCGTTAAACACTCACCCCTCACCTTGCGGGCCTGTTTCGGGAGGCGGCGGAGAAAGGCTCCTTCCCTCCAGAGACAGACATGGCCACCATAGTGGTCCTTCCCAAGTCCCAACCGCCCTCGCCTGATGTGCGGACTACCGACCTAGCTCCCTCATCAATACTGTTGTAAAACTGTTTGCCACGCTCCTCGCCCAGCGGCTCAAACCCCACTTATCCGTGCTGGTTCACCCCAACGAAAGTGGGTTCATGCCCTCACGTGGTACCCGGCATTGTCTCCGGAGAATGCAATCGGCCTTGGCCCACCGCCACATGCTCACCCCCTATCTAGCGATCCTCCTTGTAGACTTTGAGAAAGCCTTTGATTCGGCGGACTGGGGATTTTTGGCGGATGTCCTCGACGAGATGGGCCTTGGCCCCCGCTTTCGAGCCATGGTCAGGGTTCTCTATGCCCGTCCAAGGGCTCAGGTCCTGGTGAATGGGGTTCGGTCGGAGCCCTTCTCGGTCTGCAGGGGAACGAGGCAGAGATGCCCTCTTTCCCTCCTGCTCTTTGCTCTGGTGATGGAGCCCTTGGCATCCTTGATATGATCGTGCGAGCATGTGCAGGGTTGGAATTGGCCCAACACCGAAACCGACAAAATCGCCCTTTATGTGGACGATGGCCTCATTTATTTAGCGGATCCCGCACGGTCGGGCCCCCATTGTCTCCACATCCTATAATCCTTTGGCCTCCAGCTGAACCCCGACAAATCGGTCTTGGTCCCTCTCCACTTGTCTCGAGAATGCTTTGATTGGCAGTCCAACATACCACTCCGTCGCCAGTCATTCACATACCTGGGGATATGGATGGCTCTACTCCCAGAACTCAGCTGGGCCCTCAACTTTACTCCCCTGGTGAGAAGGGCTAAGGCAGACCTCCAGAAATGGCAAACACTCCCCCTGAACCCCATGGGGAGGGTCGCCCTCTTTAAAATGATGGTTCTCCCCAGGTTCCTCTACATTCTTCAAAATACCCCCCTATGCTTCCCTAGGACCTGGTTTCGCTAATTGGATAGCATGGCCAATAAGTTTCTCCGGGGGAAAGGTAGGGCCAGACTGGCTCTGAACGTCTGTAGGATTCCTTCATTTGACGGGGGCCTAGGAATGACCCACTTATATCTGTACTACCTTGCCACGCGCCTGCTCTCCATACACGACTGGTTCAAAGAGGGTTGGTCTGATCCGGCGTATAGGCTTGAGTTGGGTGAGTTGGGCCTGAGCAAGGTCCAGTCTATGCTGTACGGGGACCCTATCCCGTCCCAATTACCAGAGGTGACGCGCTCCGCGCTGCTGGCTTCGCGGGCCGCACTGCGACACACCAAGTGGACACATACACTGACCCAGTGCACACTCCTGCGGCAGGGGACCTGGCTTAAGGAGGTTAATGGGCTGCAAGGTTTCCGAGCTTGGGACCTTATAGGAATTTCACAACTAGTTGACGTATGGGTGGGAGTTCACATGCGCTCCTTCAAAGACCTTCAAACTAGATACTCCCTACATCAGTCGCAGTTCTACAGATACCTACAGTTGAGACATGCTCTCCACATACACCTCACAACAGGTACACAGCTTCCTGACCATAGCCCGCCTGAGGCACAGATTATGCTGGGGGACCTGGGGAAGGGTGGCATTTCCCGCATCTACCGAACACTAATCAATAACACCCCTACTTCCCTGGATCGATTACATGCTCAATGGGAGGAGTGGGTGGGCACTCTGGAGGAGGAAGATTGGCGCGACGCCCTTATGGCCCCTAGGACGGTCACCGCCTCCGCAAGGCTACGTATGGTACAGCTCTATTATTTACATGCAGCTTACCTAACCCCGGTGCGCCTTCATCGAGCAGGATTTAGCCCGACTTCCGCTTGCACTAGGTGCGGCCACGAACCAGCTGATTTTCTCCACATGGTATGGGCATGTCCTCGCTTGGCGCAGTTCTGGGGGGACATCGAGGAGGAACTCACCAAGATATTGGGGTGGGAAGTCCCCCACAATCCAAAACACACAATCCTGGGTATTACTGACGGGCTGGATGGGTCTAGGAATGAGAAGTTGTTTTTCACTACAGCAGTGGTAGTGGCTAAAAGGGATATAGCAGCCTCCTGGAAATGCCCTGATCCCCCAAGTGTTGGATGCTGGCGGACTATGGTTGATTGGTGTGCCACCCAAGAAACAAGCATTGGCATAGCCAATAGGTCTCGCCTTTGGGACCTTATAAGTATTTAGCCATGCAACAGTTGCATAACTAAATACTTATAAGGTCCCAAAAGCGAGACCTATTGGCTATGCCAAGCGGCCGTGCGGCCGCGAAAGTGATCGCCATTGCGATCAAACATCAAAGCGGCCGTGCGGCGCGAAAGTGAAAGTAATCATAGTAAAGCGCGGCGCCCGCGCACATGCACTGTAGCTCTAGCCTGGCCTGGTAGCACTTTTTGGAGCCCTCTCAATAAGTCTCGCCAGACCAGCGCATGCGCTGGGTCAGGCGAGACCTAAAAATCATGTATGAAGCACGTGGGTGTCCCAAGAGGTATCGTAGTGTTTGGGGGAAATGGTTGGGGGAATGGTTTAATTTCAAGGGGAGGGTCCAAAATGTATGCTGCTTTGTATTCATTCGCGTTTGCAGATTGGGTCGTGCTAATCATTGGTTGTACTCCTGGATTTTCATGGTTTCATGATGATGAATGGCTGGTGTCTTTTGTCAAATCAATAAAAATATGTTTATAGAAAAAAAGTTCACTCTTAGATACCACAAGGGCACAGGGAAGCCATACTGAGTATATCGGCTGAACACTCGTGATTACAAGCTCCCCAGCTACATGCTGGCTTCACTGTACCCCCACATGTCTGGTATCAAACATCTCGTTTTAATAAACTCACACTGATGCCAGTGTTGGATTTATTAAGAAATTCAACCAGAGGGCACCTTAGAGGTGCCCCTGAAATCCAACCGATCACTAGTGTGTCGACTGACTGACTGAGGTGAGAGCCATCGCTCTCAGAGACCAGGAACAAAGCCTCCTCCACTGCATTCCAGGGCAAGAAGCTTTGAAGGCCCTGCCACCTTTGTTATGTGACCTAGGCCTCTCCAGATTGCGGGGATGTCTCCCCCTCCCCCTGTTCTGGCTCCACGTTTTGACGGCAAGACAGGCAGGAAAATTAGTAAGATGAGGAGGTGTGCCCACATCAAGCCGGCATCCGCTCTAAGGTGGACTAGGTTATGTGGACACCTCCTTTTCAAATTGCTCCATCTTGTTTTCGATTGAATTAGGCTTCTCGGGTCAGGAAAACCATACTGAGTACATCGGCTGAACACTCGCGATTACAAGCTCCCCAGCTACATGCTGGCTTCACTGTACCCCCACATGCCTGGTATCAAACATCTCGTTTTAATAAACCCACACTGATGCCAGTGTTGGATTTATTAAGAAATTCAACCAGAGGGCACCTTAGAGGTGCCCCTGAAATCCAACCGATCACTAGTGTGTCGACTGACTGACTGAGGTGAGAGCCATCACTCTCAGAGACCAGGAACAAAGCCTCCTCCACTGCATTCCAGGGCAAGGAGCTTTGAAGGCCCTGCCACCTTTGTTATGTGACCCAGGCCTCTCCAGATTGCGGGGATGTCTCCCCCTCCCCCTGTTCTGGCTCCACGTTTTGACAGCAAGACAGGAAGAAAAATTAGTATGATGAGGAGGTGTGCCCACATCAAGCCAGCATCCCCTTCAAGGTGAACTAGCTTATGTGGACACCTCCTTTTCAAATTTCTCCATCTTGTTTTCGATTGAATTAGGCTTCTCGGGCTAGGGTTATGCCCACTCCCCACAGAAAGTGGTCAAATAGAGAGTGTAGACCCCCTAAAGGTAGGTTGCCCATTGGCTACTACCTGTCACTCCATGTAACACCCCTAAAGTGAGTATTTAGGTGTCATTCCTGAATCAAAGAACTCAGATTCAACAGAGCAAGAGAAGAAAGACGAAGAAGAGTCCCTCCCTGGCAAGTACTGCAGAAGAACTGCAAACTTTTGGCGTGAAACCTTGCCTGCTTTCCACTCTCTCGACACTCGCAACACAGTGACTCGTCATGCAAACTGGAGATCCACCACAAACTTGGGTAGCCTACTAGCACTTCGATTATTGCCTACAGTCTCCCTTGGAGTAGAGGAGCTACTCCCCTGCAGTCTACAGGCACAGCCAAGCAGAGCCCGGTCCACCACCTTGCAGCACCCTGGCCCGACTGATGCTGCGGGTGACCAGTAGAAGGTACTCATGCTCTGGAAGGTCAGATCTGTCTCCCCACCAAGTGTGAAGATACCATGACCATTTGGAGCTGTGCAGCACCAACCCCAGGGGTACCAGACACCCTGCACCAAACACCAACAGCCAGAGTCTAATCCAGATTCTCACTGCACCACGACTGAGCAGTTGTGGAGGGACGTCAGCATCACTGACACCAGCTGTCCTGATTGTGACCCTGCCCGCTGTTTGTGCCTAAACGCGAGGAGCCCATCCTGGTTACTGAAGAACCGGCTGTGCCCCCTTGCTCCAAGACCCCTTGCAACTTGAGCCTCCGTTTGGAAGCTCTCGGACTTGTCCTCAAGTCCCCCGTGCATATGTTTTCAGTTGGCCCCACTTCACCATAGCGCGCCCAGCTACCACCTTACGAGCACCCTGCTCCCGGTGAAACACAGGCAGTTCCCGAAGAACTGCTACTAGTCCTTGGACATTGGCCCACGACAACTCAAAATCCTGAAGGTCAACCCCCCTGAAACTGACTGTACTTACCGTTATGCATTTATGACTTTTCCTTCCATAGGATTGCATTGTGCGTAAAGGTGCAAAGGTTTGAAAGATTTACTTACCTGTAATAATTGCTAACAAAAACGAAGTTTTTGGTTTTACAACATATATAAAAAGAAGTGTTATTTTTCTATTTTGATCTTGGATTTATTCTTTCAGTGTTTGTCTCATTTATTGCCTCTGTAAGTACAACAAAAGCTTAGTACTACCCTCTGATACGCCTAACTCCTTGCCCACACTACCAGAAAAGAGAGTGTTAGTATCACCTCTGTAAGCTAATTGGGGACCCACTGGACTCTCTACACAGTGTACTTCTTTTTAGTGCACCATACAGAGAGCCAACTTCCTTTAGTAAATGTTGCAGTACGACTTCCATCAATCAGTGAAGCGCCTGATGATCATGCTGCTCTGTGCTGCCTCCCTGTTTCTTTTCGATGCCCCTATTTCCATCTTAGGAAGTTGTGCGGGCCACAACCTCAATCCATTCCAATGTGTCATCTTGAAAAGTGCAGAAATGGGCCTTGCTATCATACTGAATTCTCAAGTTCACTGGGAACATTAGACTGTATTTTAGTTTTAGTTTCATCTCTTTCAATTACTTCTTGACCATCAAAAGTTTTTGGTGCAAATCTTGCACCATTTTATTGTAGCCAGGGAAGATAAGTATAGATCTGTTTTCATATTGCGGTACACCAGCCACTGGTACATGTTGCAAAAAGGGGATCTTGGCCACTATATCTGAAATGTCTCGCAATCTGTGCCTGTGGTAGGGTGCCCGGTGGCATTGCCAGCGATCTGTTGGCCATTTCTATTCTAAAGAACTTTGGCCTCAGGGCAACTGTTATTCATTCCTCCATGAACAGTTCAGCGGAGGGTCCCTCAGCTTTTTCCAGCAATCAGAGAAATTGCAAGTTGTTACACCGCAAGCGTCCCTCGGCATGTTCAATCTTCCCCTCCATCTTGACTATGTCCGAGCAGGGAAGTTAAAATTACTTTTAGAGTACTTACTTTGTGTTGCAACATGTTGATGTTCTCAGTAATCTGCACTGCAACTTTCCCTAAGTCTACATGAAGTAGATAGACCCCAGTGGTGACAATGTCAATCTTCCCCTCTAGTACTGTACTAGAGTTTTGTTTGGCAGTCATAATATCCGATGGGGAGGGCCCTCTCTGTAGTTCCTGGTTGCCTTGCCCACCTTTTGGTTAGAGACTGGTCTTCACCCTCTCTACTGATGGTATAGTGGACTATCTTGTTGCTCTGAGTGAGTTTGTCTCCCTGTCTTTGCCCATTGTGTTGTTTTTTTTAGCTCTCCATCACTATTTGTAGAGGGTGGCTCTGTGGTTCCCAATTTCTGTGTCTCATTGGCTATTGTCGCTTTCAGATGGCAGGACCCACTTTTAAACCTTCATATCGCTGCATGTTCTCATTGTGGGGTTTGTATCTTTGGTATGGCTCGTTGTGACAGCCCCTCTACAGCATCAGCCCTCATTCAGAACTGGTGTCCATCAAGGGCAGACCCAAATACAGGTTCACCTTCACGACAGCATAAAGGGGTACTGCAGTCTTGATCAATTTACCACATTTGTTCCATTAGCAGCCATAATGTTCTGGGCAGATAGTCTTGTTGTCCATCATAGGGTGCTGTGACCATTGATTTCACGTTCAGCAAGACCGCCGCCCATGGGAAGGTGGGCGTTCCCAGCGGCCACATCATGTAGGCCTTAGCCATAGCTGCTGGTAGGGTGACCAACCGTTCGCAATTTGCACGGACTGTCCTTAAATTAGTCCGTTGTCCATGACTGATGTCTTAATAATGGGCGGCATTTGTCCATCATTTTAGCTAAATGACAAATGTTAATTTCTACAATTGAGAGTCTCCAGCTGGAATGAAGGGAGCCTCCTGTGCTACATTCTGGAGGGAGGGGCAGACGCTAAAATAAAAAGAAATGGCCTTTCTTGTCGCGTGTCAGCTTCCTCAAAATGCAACTGTGTTGCAATTGGTTAATTGGCAAATGTTAAGGCTGCTTGGGAGGCATTAATTGGAGTCACTTGAAGCTTCCTGATGGCAAAGATATTTTATGTTAAGAGGGTGCTAAAATGGTGTTCCAAGCTGCGCTGTGGGGGCGTGCTTTTAATGGACAGTTATAAAAAAGTGTTTGCACTAGGTACCATCTGCATATTACTAAAAATCTATACTTTAGGAGCACTTTTTATCTTTATCCTAAATTGATGTGTGTATATAGTGGCAGCCTATATTATACTGTGTATAATGCACGTTTAAAATAAAGACAAGCATGCACAGTGCTTTCTGGGACCGCCTGGCGCTAAAAGTATACTAGTCCCATTTCCCTGCTTCACCAAACAGGATTCAATCCTGTGGGCTTCTGGTTGCACACATATGCATCTGTAGTAATTGCATTAACACCTAGAGGTTTCATAACCTAAAACAGTGCATCTTCCACTGATTAGTTTAACTTTTATTTATTTTTCAGGTAAGGTGAGCCCTATTTTATGTAGTTACCTGATAGTGAGAAATCAACAAAATAGTTACAGAATATTTTGCTCTTTTTAGCCATGCTTTTGATTCAACCTCCGCGCTTACTGACCTGTCCCCATGGCAGTATCCGTACTGTTTTTTAATGCACTTCAACAGCTCCATTGAAAAGCTTCAAACGTGGTGAGCCATTAAATTAACAAGTAGAGCCGAGCCAAGGGTCTGTCTCCGATCTTGGAGCCCGTGCACGAGCCAAGCCCAGATGTGTTTGCAATGTAAATCATATAACAAACATCATGCAAAATGTAAACAAATTCAAGAGAAGCATATTTCTTTATTATGTGCCGCATTTACATTAATACGTCACATTAAAGTCTATTGAATCAAATACAATAGGTTTTTGTACAACTGGTATTCAGAACTCACATATTTGAAAGTACTTTCATACGCATTAATGAAGAAAAAATGAATTTTGGTCAAGTAAAATACTTACCTAAGATCACACAATTTAAGCATGGAAGCAGGGATTTATATGGTTTCTAATTTAACTTTGTACAAATCAGCCAGGAAATGGGTAATTGTCTTTCCTTATGTTAAGTCTTTGTTTTGACGTCTTGGTGCATTTTTCTGCAGTTTATATATAGTGTGAACTTGACCCAAAGTTATTGGAACATTTTAAATGAGCGGCAATTACTCTACACAAGGTCACATTCACTGTTTATTGGCATGGGGAGGAGATTTAAGTGGTTTGCCCACAATCACAGGATGTTTAGCCATTTCTGAGACTCGAACCTGGTTCCCCAGTTTCAAAGAATGCAGCTGTGGCCCTAATGCCACATCCTGGGTAGACGGAAGGAGGCAGGCAGACGCCACATGAAAGCTTGGCTTATTATGGGCTTGAGGTTCCAACAGGAGCTCGAGCTGAGCCAGAACCAGGCTTCAGGCTCAAGCCTGGCTGAAGCTTTGAGTGGCTCGCCCAACTCTAGAATAACTATATAAAAAGTCAGTGATATTAAGATATGTGTCCTGCCTTCCCTTACCTTCATTATGGAGCTTTTTTGTTTGAGATATTTTGACAAATGAACCTGTGATCGTTATTTAACACAGTATACTAGTCAGCTTACAGAATAGTACAAAAACACTGTCTTCTTGTTATAAAGGGGATTGAGAAAAACAAATTAATCTATTCAGTGGCTTAAGTGCACTATGTGTGACTGGGAAACCTGGGTCCAAATCTGAGATTTCCTGCATAGCTAAATTGGGTGATCTTAGTCCAATCAATTTACTTCATGAGCCTAATTTACTTGATAGTGATATCTGAGAGCACCATCAAGTAATTCAGTTTAAGATGGTCTGTGTACAAAAAAAATCACTTGTATGTTTTATTAGCCTGGAAAGTTCCACCGTCCATAACAATAATATTGGCCGTATGTAAGGAACACCAGATAATTGGTTAACCCCGGTGAAGCTCTAGTCTGCCATAAGGGTTTGGAAATCTAGTAGCTCACGTCTACAAATTCCCCAATTTTGAGAGGCCTGTACCATGCCACTGATAGAATTGCCCTGAGCGAAGCCGTCCTGTGTGAGTGGGGAGGCATAGCAAAGTTATTGCAGGAGCGTAGGGATTCTTCTTGTGAGTTTATGGGTTCTAGTAAGGTAGGAGAAAGCTGAGTAGAATAACCCTGGTTGGCATTAGTTAGAATGGTCCTTAGGAAACAATGAGTAGTGTAGTAAACCTCCTTAAACACTTTACTGGTAAATCCTGCCCTATGCAGGGGGCAGCCAGACAGCGTGCGAAACACACATTGGGGCTGTGCAGCTAAATAATGGCATTCTAAGTCCAGACGAGGTAAGCCACCCGCAGTCATGGCTAGCTTTAGAGTGGAAAGAGCTGCTGGCAGCGCACCAACCCACAAATCAGACGTGGGATGTGTTGAGGTGTTCGAAAAAGGAATGTGAGATGAGCAGGTGAAGATTAGCAAAATAATACAATAACTGGGGTTGCACTACCGTCTTCACTAGTTCGACGTGGCCCATTACTGAAAGTGGAAGAGAAGACCAAAAAGCAAACTGGGCTTGGAAGGACCGTGCCGCTCTGCCCAGGTTGTCATCCTAAAGTCAGTGGGGCAATGGTAGATATTAATCCATAGGTATCGAAAGGTAACCAATTCCCCGGTCAATCTGGGGTATAACTGTATATAAAAGGGAAAACACTACTGTGAGAAAGTGCCCTCTTTCTGCATGGTTGCCCCCACTTTTTGCTGAATTGCTGCTGTACTTTGACTGAGTGTGCCCTGGGCTCCTGCTAATCAGGTACCCAAGGCCTGTGTTCTTTCCCTAAAACTGCATTGAAGCCTAAACCCAATTGGCATTTCTGGCCACAGGTCAGCCCCTGGTAAATAGTACCACAGGTACCCAGGGCACTGTGACCAGAGAAGGCCTCTAAGGGCTGCAGAACTTATTGTGCCACCCTTAGAGGTCCTGTACCCTGACACTCACACACTGCCTTTGCAGGCTGCGTGTCATACATTCAGAGTCGAGAAAGAAACAAAAGAGGGGAGTAGAGAGGTACCACTCAACGAGTGGTGGAGGTGACTACTTCCTCCCGCTAGAACGTACGTAAACACAAGGATCCACCCACGGGTATAGTGAATCAAGAGGCTCCCTTTTATACAATATGTATCCCACAGTCGTGAAGAGTACACATTAGTTGTTTAAATACCCCTCACACACCAAAAGGGCCCTTGGTGTCATGCTTCATCATAGGGGTCTTCCCGCCCCTCTACGGGACGGGGCGTGCTACAACCTACGATTGCGCGGGAGCACTGTTCTTATTGAGACTGCTATGTGTGGTGCAGGGGTGTGCGAGGAAGGGTCAGGAGTGGATGGAGAGTGATTTGAAAAATACCTGGCTCTCTGGACTAGGAAAATGTATTCTGCCGTCTAAGCTGGTATTAGTAAAAAGTGGGGGGGGTTTGGAGGGTGTATGCCTCAATGAGCTAGACCTCCTGATGGTGTCGACATGTTTCGAAGCTTCCCCATGCTTCTTCGTCAGGACCTTAAGGATCCGTTCCTACGACGCACTATGATGTGTGAAAAGTAATCAAATGGTGAGTGAAAAAGAATCAAAAAATGGAAGTAAATAGCCTCCAATAGTCGGTAATGCCCCAATGGGTCTTAAATACTCCTATTCACCTAAAAAGGAAAAAAGTATAAAAGAGAAATATACATGACATTTAATCACGTTGGTATGAGTTCAATCCGTCGTGTCAGAAAAGTGATCTGAAAAAGGAGGTGAGCGATGGTTGTCTTTTAACGCTATCCATAACGTTGTCACGTGATCTGTGATAAAAACACTGTGTGAAAAATGGACATACTAACAAAGACATAACACAACAGAAAACACACACTCTATTCAGAAAGGAACAAGGTTCCTAGTAATCACTTATATCCAAGTAGTTTTTACATGCCAGTCCAAACTAAGCGATAATGAAACATACTTGCTGAAAAGAGAAAAGTATCCTCATGAGCTCAAAAACCGAGTGGTGGGAGTGCCAAATATGCTGCCTGAATGAAGGGAGAAAGGAGACTGTAATCCCTTCAGCCGTGCAGTAGCTAACAAGACAAAGACGCCCACTAACTTGGCACCAGCCCTACCGGCCTGTCTCTCCCTCGAACCTGCTCCTGCAAAATCCCGGTGTGTCCTGCAGCCAGCAACCTGGAAAACCCTGGAGGACCTACCTGCCTTCAACTACAAAGACTTTGTCTCCTGTGAATACCGGATTTGTTTATCTGCAACCTCTAGCTCCGGCCGGACACCACGGATCTGCCCCACGCTGCACCCGCCGTCCATGGCCCGAGCTGGAGTGGGCAAACACCAAGAGGAGGTCACCCCGGCGATCCTGACCTGAGATCCAGCAACCCCTGACCTGCCTCAAGCCTCCAGCCAACGCCTGCAGCCTAAATCCAGAATGTCCCCCTTACCGCGACCAGGAGCTGGTAAGAAGATCCGACCCCAAAAGGCACCCCTGCACCCGACGCCCCATGACCTTGTGTGCCCAAACCGACGATACCTAACCAACCCCTAACTTCCCAACTTACCCCTCAAAGTGGTGGTCGCACCCAGAAGACCTTCGCCCCCAAGCCTGCAGTGCCTTTGCAAACCGAAGGTTCCCCATTGAAAACAACTGGGCGCCTGACGTCGAAACAGCACCCGGCCGCCCTAGTGCCGCTGAGGGTGCACCTTTGTTGCTACTTTGTTTACCCATTTGCCCTGAGCTAAAGTCAAGGAGCTTTGCTCCCACAGCCGAGTAGCCTTCTAGCCAGCAGCCACCAACCGGAGGCCCCCTATCCCCATTGGATAACATTGGGTCTCAGCACTCTGCACCCGGCCGCACTAGTGCCACTGAGAGTGTAACAAGAGTGCATCCTTGACCATGGGGGAACCTTTGTTCTAACCCCAGAAGCTCAACTCCTAAGACCGATTACTTACCTGGTAACCATTAACTTCATTTCTCTCCATTGGAAACTATTTACTGTTTTTCTCTGAAAAATGTTTTAAGTGTGGAGTTGAATTGTATGGAAACCTGAAAAATAACAATTGTGCAAAACTGACTTTAGTTACCTTACCTCTAGGAAATGTCCCAGTGTGATATCTAATCATATCACACTGAGTAGAAAAATTAATATAAAAAGTAATCTCAAAAGTAACGTAAAAGTAACTTACCTGTAATTTTTATTGCAAAATCGATACAAAGTATACATACAGCATTCCACAGTATTGCATCACCAGTAATTCAAACTGTAACCATTTCAAAGTACATTTACAATTTGATTTCAAACTGTATACTAACTGCAAAGTATTGATCAACTTACCTGTGCCAGGCTTGCTTGGTTCTAGAAAATAAAATAACTAAAAAAATATTTTTATACAAAAACAATTGGTCTGAAGTTCAGTCTTTGAGTGTGTGAATTCATTTGCTGACTGAGTGTGTACAACAAATGCTTAACACTCCTCTGATAAAGCCTTACTGCTGGACCACACTACCACAAATAGAGAGTGAGGTGCTATCTAACTTTACCTCTGCCTACCTTTGGGGAGCCACTGGACTCTGCACACTATACCTCACTTTGGTACCTCACTTTGGTATAGTATATACAGAGCAAGCTGCCTACAACTGCCATATGTTAAAGAAACATTTCTTATATTATAGAATCTTTAATATGTTATTAGATTTTGCTTGTGTAATTTACATCTGAAATATTTTGCAGCATCTGCATGTACTTTGGCACTTAAGGATAAGCCAGATCACTGGTTCAGCCTTGGTTTGACTGCAGAACCATTTTAAGACATGGACAGAGTGGGCAATTGCCCAGCGCACCTTTCCAAGGGGTCTGGCCCCTGCTCACTCTTTACAAGCTCAACCAACGGATCATTGTAACAGCAGAGTTTGCAAGGGTGGGTGGGAGCTGCTTGTTCAACCAATTGACAGTGTCTTTTCTGTTTCTCTCCTCTCTGCTGAGACAAATCCCCAGGTTAAAAAATACTTTCCAATACTCATGGTGGGCCCACCTTGTCTAATTTTACGAATTGTCCCAACTTGTTTTTATCTTCCTTATTTTTCCGGTCCTTAGCGACAACCCTGTGAATCAGTTGCTGTAAATCTCCCATCTGATCTCGATTTCGTCCTGCTCTTTAATTTTGTCTGGTATTCTAAGATCCCAGTTCTGAAATAAATGTTGAGTCCCAAAAGCACACTCTAGTGCTGTTAGACTGCAGGCAATTTGTGGGTACCTCACATCCTGACATTGGGTGTGAGAATGTTGCTCACACCGCCTACTCTGCCTCATAAATGTTTTGTAGGTTTAACGTTGATTGGAGGCTGAGGTGAGCTGGATGTTTTTGTTCAACTTGTCTAAACTAGCAGATGATCACTTAGCTTAATGTTTCCAAAATTGTTTGCCAGAGGTTTTGACATATTTAAAAACATAATCAAAATGGTGCTGTTGCCTTACCTCCAAGAAGCTTTGGGTAAATCTGGATTGGGGTGATGCCCTTGACACCGTGCTCAAGGTCAATAATTTACCGTTGAACAAGGACATAATGTGTCACCTGAATGTAGTATACCTAGAGGTAATCACATAAAGGTCATATAAATAGTGGTATGTAGAAATTGGGAAATAAATGCACTAATAAAATAGGGGGTATGGCCTCTCATTGGATGTGTCCCTAAAATGTACCTTTTGTCCTGAGTTTTTGTCCTGAATTCCGACCCTTTGTCCTGAATTTTGACCCTTTGTCCAGAATGTTTTACACTCTTGTCCAGAATTTACCTCCATGTCAGTTGGTCACCCTAGCTGTTGGGCCAATGCACTTGCCCACCCCCAGCTCTCTGGCTGTCTCAACCGATTGCAGCTCTATTTTCCGCCCATCTCCCCAGCTCACACAGCGCCTGACCTAGGCCTAGGTACCGCACATCACAAAGGTCTTGGCTGCAATCCTCCCCACCAGATGCTGGCGTTTTCAGCGATGCTCCATGTTGGGAACCCCCGCCTCAAAAAATCATGAGGATCGACTCAGTTACAGGTATTTATTGATTGCATACATGCAGATGGGTCACTGTTGCCATGATACATGTAGGAGTATGTGGAGTAGCTTGGAGCCATAGCTAAGAGCATCTGATCAGCCATCTTGCCAGGTCACACCCCCTGAAATCCTTTATGTAGGCCTAAAGATCTCCTTTGTAGCTTCTCAAGATATTTAGCCCTTTTTGCCAAAATAAATATAGATACTGATTCAATTGAAAAGTTATTGCCTCACACACAAGTGAAATGTGAAAAAAGTTCAAATTACCATCTGATGGTAACGTACGTTTTCACTCATCCCACAGCCCGTCTGTGTATTGTTTCGACTGCCCGTGGTAAAGATCAAGCGGCATCACTCTCTTCTTGAACACCCATGATTAGGAAGGCAAGTTCCTTGAATCTGCAGGTAAGAAATATTATCTTGACTAACTACTGGTATTTCCAGTCAAACTCCTGGGCAATTATGCCACAATATACACTTTGACTGTGAAAGGTTAAATGTTCAATATACTCTGCACCTAAGAAAGGAAGAAACTAATGTTTTGGGAGTAAAAAGTGTGATGAACATCATGAAGAAGGACTTAAGAAAACCTTTATTCCACTAAGGACGAGTCCGCAAATTCCTCTCTGGGAGAAGACAGCGTGAACTGCTGTCAAACCCATCAAGCTATAGTCTTGTACAACTAAAAGTTTACAACTATTGGTCTGATTTAGAGTTGGGTGGTATCGGAATATCCTTTGATGTGTGGAGGAAGTGGTGGATGATACTTTTGGCGGATTCTTCACCAAGTATTGTCTCAGGGAATTAACTCGGCCATACGTTCCTTCTCCAGGAGGATTTTCCACTTTCTTCTGAAAGGAGAGGAGGCGTTTCTATTGTCACTCTGGTCTAAATCAGGCCCTAAAACATCGCTTGCCACACTCCCCAAATAGAACACATCTCTGAAAACATAGAAGTATCTAGGATAAAAGTGAGCATAAGTTGATGTCTACATACAAACACAACAAACTTGATCAAAATAAGACAGATTTATGACTAAAAGAAAACCAATGAAGTAATCAAATTCCTTCAAGCTGGAAGGTATTAACATACTGGTCTTCTATATATCTTTGCCCTAACGTCCACTGAACAATGCAGCTTGGTTGGACACCAACACAAAAATTGTACACTGTACATAGATTCCATCAAGAAATAATTGAAAATAGGCTAAAGACAATCCACAAACACAAATGCATCAGCTGAAAATACCAGTGTCTAATGAAACTGAGGGGCATATGTACAAGCCCCTATCGCCACCACAAAACCAATTCCACCGACGATGTGGTGGCGATAGGGGCTGCGCCTTATGTACAAGGCAGCGTTAAGCCACTTAACGTGGCTTAACGCTGCCTTGTTCATAAGGCCTCCTTTCACGCTATGCTTACGTGAAAGGAGTGGGCAGTGGGTGTTGTGGTGGGCGTTCCACCTATTCATTTTGACGTTGCCCCCATGTACAAGGGTGGGTCCATAGGAGGCAGCACCAAAATTAAGACCAGGTAAATCCCGGTCTTAAATTGGCGAAACAATGAGAAATTGATTATTTCTCCTAGTTTATGCTTTTCCATGTGTGCTGCATTGTGCAGCACACGTGGAAAAAGCAAAAAAACTATGGTTTGTTTATGTACAGGAAGGTGTCCCTTCCTGTACATAAACAATCTTTTTTTAAAAAATGCAATTTTTGTCACTTTCACGTGTGCTACATGAAGCAGCACACGTAAAAATGACATATAAAAATACATATAAACAATCCTCCCCTGCACGCAGTCACCCTTGCACTAGGGTGCAAGGGTGCCTGCGTTGGCGCTAAATTGCTAAACTTAGTACCGTCGCAGGGGGAAACGCAAGGCTGCACCACATTCTTGTAAATATGGTGCAGCTTTGCGTTTCAGAAGTGGCAGAGCGCGGCGTTAAGCCAAGGAAGTTAACACTGCGCTCCACCACTTCCTTGTACATATCCCCCTGAGTGTTTCTAACCTGAGAATTGCTGTTCCTCAGAACTACACGAGGAATGGAACTCAGCGCTTCACGGATTCACTGTAGAATAGCACCATGAAGAAATAATGGTCTGAATACACCTCTAAATGCCCACTGATTACCGTTCCTCCGCTTACGAGTCATATCCAATAAGATAAAATTCATAGTACATTCGATAGGTATTAGAGAGAAACTAAAGTTGTCAAAATTCTGGTTCTACATACAAAACATTGCAAATGATTGTTAATGATGAGGATTGTTGCACACTATAGGGGTGTCGTGTTTGACAGGATTTTCGTATGATGATAATGCATGGTTCATACTGGACAGGCCTGATTTTATGATTGCATGGTTGAACTTAATATTAGAGAATGTGTGTAAAATAGGCACAATGCCTAGGAAAGCATAAGAATTGCGATGCTAACAAATGTGTGCTCACTCGCCATGCTTTCTCTTTAGCAACTCTACGTTTTATGATACTGTTCAAACCAACATTGCAGAGAAGGAAAACTTTCAATTTCTCCGGTACATGCATTATAGTTGCAGCTGCAAGGAAAGGGGACCATATAGAGATCCGTCTTAGATGGAAGGAGGGAAAACTAGTTAGGTTCTGTATGCTTCTGCAAGAGGTATTGTTTTACACATTTTTCTAGCAAAGGAGGCGTAAGCATGGGTTACATCTAGTCACTGCACACGATATAATTGTCGATAAAACCATATAACGTCAGCAAACTAGCAAAGCCTTATAACGTAGATGGATGACAGCATTTTTGGCATGGAATAGACTGATAGGTTATGGATATGAGGTGAAATAGGATTGGGGTCTATCTAACTTTCCCCTGATTTGCATATTATGTGTTGTGGTGCTTATTATAATTATGATAATTCTGATACACATGATTTGTAGCAAAATACTGCAGAATACCTAATCACATGACTGCAAGATGACAGGTTGATCACACTCCTAACACTCCCTGTCTGACATATTATAACTTTCTAAAAGAGAGATACTTGCCAGTTCTCCTTTTTTCAAAAAAGGGTACATTTCCTTTTGAGATTAAATGGATCTACTAGGTGTGACCCATTAACATTGGGGTGAACAGTACTTAATTCCCAACATAGAGGGTAAGACCTCCAAATAATAAGTTGCACACACAAACCCAACTAGAGAAGTCCAGAAGTCTTTTAAAATCCACCTCAGTAACAGGAAAAGCATTCTGCTTATTTAACTTAAGTTTGCCAATCGCTAAACAGTTACAAAGGATCTGCCCAAGTCTCCTGTAAGGATTAATGGGTCTTTGTGAGCAATAGCAGGAGAAATGGAGCAGGTAGTACAGGAGACAGAACCCGAAAATGTGTGCCCAGCCCCTACTGCCCATTGGCCGGTCAGGTGATTATCATTAATTGTTGCCAAGATCACACTGGTGATCAGAGCAGATTCTGTGTATACTGCTGAGATATTCTACTCATGGATCGAAATGGAAAATGCTGATGCGGCAGGGCTGATCGCAAAATATGCCATTGTAGATCCTCCCACCCGATATGATTTGTTTGTCTATATTGAAAGTATGGTTAGCCATTATTGGGCACATAACCGTATTCTAGAAGAGATTACCATATGTGATGCAGAATGTATGCTTAAGTCTTTTGACTGCAAGAACAGACATGGCCTGCTTTAGTCACGTATGCTCAGCACCTTCATAGGGATCTACTTCAAATAGTAGAAACTAGAGAAATGTTGACAGAAACAATACATATATATTAGCAGCTAAAACAGCATGTATTACAACAATGAGGCACTGAGGGCACAGTCACCATTCAGATACCTGCGCACATATAAGCAACTGCCATTAATCCACAAACTATGACTTCAATAATGGAACGTTGTCTGTTTAAATACAATGAAATTCCATTTTGAGTAGCTAGAAAAACGTATCATGTAAAAGCAGTGTGCCCTCACTGAACTCCGCAGGATAATCCCTGGATAATGAATATGTAACTTTCAATGGGAATAGTACCGAATTCACAACAAATTCAGTAGTGGGGAAGTATATTTTCTGTCTTATAAACACTGTAAATGTCACACTCTCTATACACGTGTTGCTTGAGTCTTGAAGCAAATTGAGAAGGAGTAGGGTAATTCACTTACTGTAGACCTGAGAATAAAACTGATAGGTAACATTGATATTGTTCTTCAAAATATAAAACGCAGGAGCACTTGTGAAGTGGCAGTATGTTTTTGTTCTCAAACCCTATAAGACTTAATTCAAATTTGGTAATTGAGCTACCCAGCAGTATGTTTAAGCAAGCCTAGATTACAAGGGTCTAATATAATGGAACACCCTGACTAAACAAGCTACATAGTACACAAAGAGTTATAAATATTATGCTAAGACCCGTTTTGTTAATCGTATGGCTTATGAACTGCCGTTCAGAGTGAAGATGCATGTACTGGATCTTCCAGAAGGGAAGAATCTCCATCATCAAGCACATCTTGATCTATTACAGGATTTTCAGCTCATCTGAAAATGCTAGAGTGAAGCTGCTACATTCCCATCAGCAGCATTGTTGGACCTGGCCCTTTCTGCAGTCATCCCCAGACTTTTTTGCCTTTATCCTCCTGATTTCTGAACCAGTTTCTGTGGGCTTTTAGGATTCTGTGCACTTTACCACTGCTAGCCAGTGCTGAAGTGTGTGTGTGTTCTCTTACTAAAACATGGTAGCATTGGCCTACACGTGTGTGCAGTTTTGAAAGGCCCTTCCGACCTTGCAAAATAAACCTTTTGCCAGGCTTAAACTTTCCTTTTTAATACATAGATCAGCCCTAGGGTAGTATCTGAACTGCCCATAGGGCAAAGTGCGGTGCATTTAAAAGGTTGGGCTTGTACTTTAACTTTTTACATGTCCTGGTAGTGAAAACTCTTACATTAATTTTTCACTACTGCAAGGACTGCCTCTCCTGCAGGATAACATTGGGTTAACTTATTGCATTTAATAAGTGATAACTTTTAATTGGGAGCAGGTAGAAATCTCAAGTTTGGTGTCTAAAAAATTATAATTTAAAACCCTCTTTAATGACAAAGTCAGATTTAATTTCACAAATCTTAAAATGACACATTTGGAAAGTTGGCATGTTCTTGTCTCAACCATTTGGTGGCTGTGTCCTGGGTCACATAAATAAGTGTAGCTGGCAGTTGAGCTTTGGTGTTTTACTCACAGACAGTGAGACAAATGGAAAATAGGTGTTGGCAGGATGGGCCATCTCTGACTTGGGGAGGAAGGTGGGAGAGCTTTCACCAACCACATTGGACATCATGAAGGCTCAGCCCAGCACACTCAAAAAGGGTGTTGACACTAGTCTTTTGTGACCCTAGACAAGCTAGACAGGGAGGCAGGAATTTTCAAACACCTGTAGAGGTGGAAGCCTCCAGAACCTTCTCCTACTTCAAAGTGAGTAGCAAGTGTAAATAATGGACCATCAAACCCAACTCTTCAGTACACATCTGGATCTGTGGAAGACTCAAAACGACTGCTGTGCTGCTGTGCTGCTCTTCAAGAAGGACTACTACTCTGCTTCCCTGCTGTCTGAGTAAGAAGGACTGGAACTGTATCTTGATCCCAGAACCACCAAGGTGACTTGTTGGCTGGCCTCCTGTCCTGATAAAGGCCTCAGGAAGAGAAAAGGCTCCAACCACCTTAAACCCAGCACCTGGACTCTGTCTGCTGTGAGTCCTACCCCCTGGGTCTGAAGGTGTTCTACCAGCCAGGTGTGGTCCTGTGAGCAGAGCCGATGCAGCAGCATCAGAACCACCTTAGTGTGATGCATCCCCGACAGTGGACCTTGCATCGCAGCTCACAGTCTCCTCGGAACCACCGCTGCAGGACTCATTCTCGACGCCATACTTTGCATCACGAGCCCCTCGTTGATGGCTTCATCGACGACGATGCATGACTCCGCATCGCAGCCCAGCATCTTCCCCTGGGCTCTCGCAATGCTCCACAAACCAGGATTTAAGGTACTTTGTTCAGCAAGCCTAACTGGGTCCCTGTATCTGGCCTGCACTCCATCGTAGTTGGCCTGAACTTGTGACTTTGTCCCAGTCCGGCACAACCAGATAGCCACAGTTGGGGCTTTGTGCTTCTGGCATTATTTTCACGTAAATCTTTAAAATTGCAAATCTCCGGTTCTACTAATTGGATTATTGTCATTTTGGTGTCAAGTAATTTATTAAATTGTCCTTTTTTTCTAAATTGGTTTGTGCATTTTCTTGTGTTGTGTTTTCACTTTATTACTGTTTGAAGCCTGACTGCTTTGTGCCAAGCTACTAGAGGGTTAAGCGCAGGTTAATTTGGAGTTTGCTTGTGACTTCACCCTGACCGAAACTGTAGCTGCTGCTTGAGTAGGAATTCACCCCCTCAACCAGTAACCCAATTTCCAACAAACGCAATTTACATTAAGTTCAAAACTTGCTGAAAATTTGCTAATTCCGAGCATCTGAGACTCATAAGATTCTGATTCAGAATTGTGAAAATGTAAAACATTTGCTGTCAAAGAATTATCTGCAGAAGAGCTAAGTTATAGATATGAAATAACTTTCAGAACGGCCACTGCAAAATAAATGAGCACATTTTAAACATGCTTTCTAATTTTATGTAAAGCCCTCTTGGAATTATGTTCTGGATAGTGTTAACACTGATCTTGTTTCCGATTTATCTAATAAATGTTGTGTTCATAGTAAGGATGGTTTAAACAACAATTTGAGAGTGAGAAGTCAGGAGACAGGCACGTTCCTCATCCCAAGTGATCAGTACAAAAACAAAAAGAGAACGGGTCTTTTTCAGGTATCACCAATACACCTGTAATCCCTTCTAGGTGGTTACTCTAGGTAAACATACTGCCTAGGAACCCATAAGGTTTTGTAAAAGAACCCTCACTCTCCTACCTGGTAGGTGACATGATTCATCTTCGGGTTTCCACCCTGGTCACTGAATGTTTCCTGGGTGTGCTACGACACCTGATTACAGCGGAGCTGGTTTTTCTCGAGGGTGAAGTGGGGATGGTGAGTGAATGGTGCATGAGTGCAGTGGTTAAAATTGGCTCAATACTCCCAGTCACTTCGACCTACATTTTAATCATGGGTGTATTGGTAAATAATAAAATAGTGGAGGATTTGTGAAGAATATTAATTTGAGCCTACTTGTCCTCAAACGGTCTACATATTTCAGCCATATTACTATGTGCCTCTCAGGGTCAGAATGGCTTTCGTCAGGACCAAAAAGCCGCCATGCATGATAAGGCATGCAGCAATTGTGTGAGGGGATTGTACTTACAACCCACTGAAAATCAACTGTATTATTTTCCTTCCTGAAAACAGATTAGTAAACAAAATGTCATTGTTTACAAACATATACATAGGCAGTGGTGGAAGAGAATACAGTGGCGAGCCCGATCGGGGTATTCCCTTCTGGGTCCTAACTGTAGCTAATGTGCCACAGTGTATGTCACATAAATTAAATTCTAATTTACAATTTGGAGAGTGTCTACACAAACATATACGAGAATCGTTTTAGAGCAGAGTATGCTTCAACCGACTGGTAGTCCTACCATTCTGTCTAGTAGTTCCCAGAACAAACAGGACACACAGACATGAAAACATGATGGTTTTTGATATTCTTGAGCTGTACTTATTTTTGTAGACTTGCATCAGGGTTTATAAATTTCATTGGGGGTCCTGTACTAGCCTCCAAAATTCTTCCAACTGCATTTATCACCAACAAGACATACAGACATGAAAACATAAAGTAATGAGTGCTTTCAATATTTCTAAAGTTGTGTTTAATTTTACAGGCATGCCCCCGGGTTTTCTTATCTATTTGGGGGTACCATGGTAGCCTAAAAAATGTGTCCGACTGCGCTTCTCACCATTGTGTCAGGCCTCAATGCAATATGTCAGTTTTTTAAGCGAGACATGGTTTTTAAAACAAGTTAAAAAAATTGTCATTAACTTTCACAGTGGTAGTCTTTTACCACCTGTGATTGGCCAAAGGGGCGAACCCTTTAGTCACACTGTAAGAGACAGCGAAAGGTACTCTTTAAATCCCATCTGTTTTTGAAATATGTTAATCAGGATCCCTCTGTCGTTTGCCCACTTACTTCTTCAAGGTATCTCATCCTCCGTGACACCTGATCTGGTTCGGTCATCCTGCATCTTTTTAAGTGTCTCCGGTGATCGAGTTTTTAGGCGGTTGTTCAGTTCCTGTTACCAGGTTTGTTACGTGTTATGGTGCACGTGGGGCGGGGATTGACTTCCATGCTTGTGATGTGTATGCCGTCTGCACATGGGTCGTGAAACTCCACCCGCTGCATCCATTTCTTCGTTGTTATGGTTACTGGGGAATTATGATGTCCACACGCCCGCGGCATCTGTTTATCCATAGTCAAGGATATTACCATATGATTACTGATTGGTGGCCATGAGATCTTTTTCATCCCAAGGGTGTCACTCTCACGATAAGCCATATCCAGCTTAAATACACCTTTCCCCATGTTTGTATCATTTACTGCCTTACGCCATGTTTCCAACAAAGTGGTTTGGCTGGTTATACAATAGGAAACATTATGAAAGGATAGGAAGAAAAAAAGAGACTTCCATTCCTTTTACATTCGGTTGATGACCCACATCTAACCTGCAGTTTACAAATAAAATCTAATGGGTGTATAGTGATTTTTTTAATTTTTAGAGCACGGATTATATGTTGGTCTAAAACCCCATCTATTTTATGAATTATAACGGGGCAATTATTTTCATTGGTACACAATTTTAAATTTAGTGGACCTCTCTTCCAGGTTCTCCTAATCTCGCTTGCATTTATATTTTTTAATTCAAATGATTAGGGAAAGTTCATAGCACAGTATTCCAAGGGATGTTGTAATTTAATCCAGTTTTGTGAGTAGACAATCGATAAATCCAGCCTTGTTCTTTTTCGAAGAGCCGTTTCTCTATGTTGTCCTTAGTGCTTTCTAACAGTTCTATAACACGCCATGTAAAATCATTAGGGGTATGGCCTGAGATGATGAAGTGATCTGTTAGTTTTGTGGTGTTTCTTTTTCATCTTATGTTACGTCGGTGTTCCCAAATTCGGGTTTTAATTTTCCTTGTTGTCATGCTCACATATTTAAGACCACAGATGCATACGATTAGATAAACTACATTCGTAGTGTTGTAATTTGTGTGTTTTGGTAAGGTTCGTGTTTTTCCCGGCTCTGGCTCCAGAATTTTTGTAGTTTTTGTTAAGTGGCAAACACTGCAATTGCCATTACATCCAGAAGACCCCACATATTTTGTACTGTAGTCCTTTCTATGTTCTTCTTGGTCCGTGGTCTGGTCTTTACATGGTTATCTTCTAGATTCATCGCCTTTTTGAATGAAAATAAGGGTTTTTCCCATATTAGGTTTCCTATTTTTATAATGTGCCAGTTTTTATAGATGATTTTCTTTACTTCGTTACAAAATATTTGTGCCTCCATGCAACCGCCCTCTTTCCCTGCAGTTTAGATCTGCTCCCTGTGTTTTATCCGCCAAGCCTATGGTACTGTGCTTTTTTTTTTACCTAAACCTGTAGTCTTGGTGTTGTATGGAACCTCAACCTTCAAGAACAAAACTATAGAGCACAAAAAGAGGCAGGTTGCAAAGAGCCACATCTCAAATAATCTATATGCATTTTTTGCTCACCTTTTTGCATGAATTAGGACAATAAATCCCTACCAATTAGCTTTGCTAATCCTTCTTTTGCCTCTCATGAGAATGCAAGAGAATTACATTTTTAATAATGTTTTCTGAACTTGGCCACATTACCAGTGCTACTAATGGGTAAATAAATGATTAAAAATAGATGTGATCCCTTATAGTTCTTTATAAATGTTGTATGTTAGAATATTGTGGGAAAAATATAATTATACAAAAATATCGTAGTCTAACTATTGAGTCCCAAAATATTGTGAAGATAAATTTACTTAGATAACAAAAGTTTGCTACTCATAACTCCACGTATACATAATTTGAAGATATGCATATATTCGCTCCATCTATGGAAAAGCAAAACTAACTATAACTACTCAGTGATGTATATGTATTACCTAGGGTTGCCACTGGGTAGTTATAGTTAGGTCTGCTTTTCCATAGACGGAGCGTTTTTTGATCTACTAATAACTTTCGCCCCGTTTGACGAATCTTCACAAAACCTTCCGAAAAAACAGTTCATCCGCCTGAGCTCCTTCCTGGAAAGTTTCAGGGAATCCATCAAGCGGGGCCAGAGAAGAAAGGGGGTCCCTAAACACAAACTTTCCATGCATTTTCCATAGACTTCATCAGGAAGACTACAGCAAAAACTGCTGAACAGAATTACAGAAAATTTGGCAGGAAACTAGACTTTAGTCCGCAGATTGTGCTTTTTGTGATTTGGTGTAAATGCCTTCAGTAGTTTTTAAGGTATTAAGGGTAAAAAAATATAGTTATTTGGACAGTTGGGCTCGCGAAAGTCACAGATACTCTTGTGGAAGCGCTAGTTTAAAAATAGAGCCTTCTGATTGGCTCAGGGAGCTTAATTTCCCTTGGGCCATCACGCTTCGGCGGGAGTCAGACTCCTGCAAGAGAGAGCGCTCTGATTGGCTGCTAGCAACATGATCATGTTGCTGGGAGCCATTACAGGACTCGGGGACTTAGTCCAAATCCTGAAGTTCTTTAAAAAAATATATATTGGGGAAGGGTAGGTATACCCTGACTCCCTAGGCCCCATGGGAGGCAACCCAGAAGGGCCACCCCTGTGGACCAAAAAAGAAACATAAAAAAAAGCCACTATCCTGCAAGAGTCTCGCAGGAGCCAGAAAAATACAAAACTGCGGCCAAGCCGTATTTATTTATTATAAGCCCTGGGGAGCATCCCCCGGGCTGTGTTTATAAAGAGGAGAAGGGCTACATGGCCCGCATCCCGAGCCATTAGAGGCCCCAGAGTGCCCACTGCCGGGGTCGATCTTATTATTTATGGGAAGGGGGCCAGGCAGCCTCCCTCCCCGTGCCTTTAAAGTCCTTGGGGAACCTGCACTCAGGCCGTAAATTCACAAAATGGGCAGGGGGGCTGTGCAGTCGCCCTCCCTGAGCCAGAAAAGGCCCCAGAGAGCCCACACTCTGGGACGATTCCTGTAAAGGAGGGGGGCAACACGGCCCCCCCCCCTGAGCCATTAATGGTCCCAGGAACCTCATCCCCTGAGGCTGGCTGCCCTAGGGACTCCTTTCCTGGTGCTGGCTCACAGGCTATGTCTCAGGGACCCACCCCCAGAACATAGCAGTTTCCCTGCCCGCAGCTGTGCGGGAAAGGAAACCTGTGTTTGCTCTCACTTAGCAGAAACATTTTTAAATCTTCAGCCAAACAGAAGCAAACACTAAATCCGCTCACAGCTGGCGGGAGCTTAAAAAAAACCTCCCACTTGCTGGAAGTGGTCTATAGATCTGCTTTCCTGCCCGCATCACGCTTCTCCCTGTGTGCCGGAGCATTGCCGCCTCCTACTGGATGCAGGAAGCTGGCTGAGGCTGCTGGTGCCTTGGGGCTCCCCTTGCGGTCCTCAAAGACAGTGTAGTGGGTGCACAAAGTGGACACCAGATTACCTATCTTTTCTTGTGGCGGGCCTGGGGAGATGGAGTCCATTGGGCCAGAATCAGTCTGGGAAGGGGGATTGCGGACACCCCTCCCCAAGAATATGTTGCTGGACCTTGAGGGATGGGGCTCCCAGGGGAAAGAAATCGACCCAGGGAGGGGGGTTGCATACCTCCTTTCCCCCTTGCAAAAATCCCAGGTCGGGATCCCCAGGGCTGAAATTCACCTGGTTGGAGGGGGGGGGGGGGGGTCGCATGCCCTCCCTATAAAAATTGCACCTGGCCCAATGTAGATTCCCTGGGGCTGAAATCGGCCCGGGGAGGGGGCCTCATGCTTCTTCCCCATAATAATTGCACTGCGCTCCGGGGGATGGTGTCCCTGAGGCCAAAATTGTCCTGGGGAGGGGGGTGCGTGTCCCCCCCCCTATAAAAATTGCACCTGGCTCTGGAATTGCCGGGGACGAAATCGGTCAGGGCATGGTCGCCACGTGCCCCCCTCTGCAAACATGCATGCCGGGGATAGTGGGCCACGGACTGAAATCGGGGAGGGTGGCAATGGGATAAAAGAGTGGCCCTGGGGTCCCCAGGACCTAACAAGGCTAAATGAGGGGGGGGCCCACTGCCCATTCCCCTTATTTGAATAAGTGACCTCAGGGAATGGAACCCCTAGGGCCTATAATGGCTCGGGGGGCGGCCCCCTCCCCTTTAATTAAAAAAACAACACAACAGTCCTGGGGGATTGTGTTTCCAGGTCCAGGTCCTGTGGCCAATGCACCTGCGGTGGAGAGTTTCTCCGTGTGACTCCCAGGACTTCTGACTTTGCGGTCACCGATCGTTAGCCTTCGACACATCATGCCCTCGGATTCCGGGCTTGACCTGTGCTGTGAAAAGTATCTCCAGTACTGAGAGAACAGTGGTGGGCTCACTGTAAGACGCAGCAGTAAGCCTCCTCCAAGAGATCCATCATATTTTGGGGCTGGGCACTCTTGCATTGTAGCAGTCTAAGCAGGTTGAGAGTACAGGGGTTATCTTCTCTGAGCCCTCTGAAGCAGAATAGTAGAAGGTGCTAGAACTCGTCATAAATCAGGCACCAGCACACACCCTGGGCTAGAAAACCAGATGGTCTCCACATGCTTCTTCAGCGCCACAAAGTCAGTCTTGACCCCCGGAGCACCCTTTGACAGAGGAAGAGCACTGCTTCCACAGGAGTCATGCTTCAAGCCAAGAGTGCAGCCGATAAAAGCTATAAACCCTTGAGTTTGGCTCCTCGGACCAGTGTTTGAGAGACTGACTCAACCCATACTAAAGCCCCAACTGAAGGCGCCAAGATGCATTGTTCTTTCATGCAACCTTGACCAGAAGGCTCATTCATTTTTTGAATGAGATCCAGCTGAGCATTAAAAAACTTTAATGATTATTATTGATCAATGATTTTCTGGTTTGTTCATTTGGAATTTTTTTTATTTAATTTGATTTAATGCTGCTTTGCAAGGTAAAGACTAACTAATCATTGCACAAAGGAATTTGCACAGCTTAGCCCACTAGAGGGCAGGATGAACCTTGTTCCTTACCCAGAACGAATGAGGTGTTAATAAGCTAAAGGCAGATAAGGCTGATACTGGAAAAGTGAATTCCTGGATCAAGAACTTAGGGGCATATCAGCAAGGCGGCGTTAAAAAATTATTGCCACTTTTGCGTCCGTTTTCGGCCGAAAAAAGCGGCGATAATTTTATCGCCTTAACAGCAAGGTCACGCTATCGCGTGAATCCTTGCCTGAGCGCCCTTACTCATAACGCCCAGTTTGCATCTCTAATGAGATGCAAAGTGGGCGTACCTTCCCAAACTTCAGTGGAGAATGTCGCTAAACGACATTACTCCAATTAACAAGCAAATCGCTAACCTGCTTAGCGATTAATAAAGAAGCGCTAACCGCGCTTAATGCAGGTTCCTGTACGCCTGCTTTTCATCTGACTTAGCCATGTAATCCAATGGGAGGTGGATTACATGGCTAAGTCCACCCTGCCCTATCAGCAAGGTATCGCCTTTCACAGTGCGATTATCGCTGGTTTCCCAGCGATAATCGCACTGTTTTGAAGCTAACGCTTGGATTTCTATCGCTTTGAAGATATGCGTTGATGATAGCACGCTATCTCCGCGATTGAAACCAGCGATAGCCGGTGATAATTATCCTAGCGCTAAGTGCGCTCAGCGATAATTATCGCCGGTTGTTGCTGATATGCCCCTCACTCTGGTTTGGGCTTTACAATATAAGTTCTAATTGATTGTTTTGGCTAAAATGCTCGTAACAGGACATGCTTTTTGTGTAATATTTGTAAAATAACAGAGCTAAACGATATATTACACAATAATTGACATTGTATGTGTAGTGATGTTAGATATAAATTGGGTTATATTATCTTTCCAGCTTGATGTTTTGCAATAGCACTACGATAACCAGAAGGACTTGCAAGAAAAGTAGTGATAGAAGAACCATCTAAAGAGAGAGAAAATGGAGAGACTAGTGATGTAATCAAGACTACGGTTGAAACCAGTTATTTCTTTAGCTTGGTGCCATTATAATAAATAGAACAGTTGGATAACGATAATCCTGGCGTACCACCTGATTATTTCTAATTCACATTCTGGTAGCAGTAACCTGTGAAGGAGAAGCAACTGCGTGATTGTGGGACGTTGTGGTATATTTTGAAACTGTGGATGTATATTATATATATATGAATATATATATTCATTCCAGCTTTGCTTGGATGTTTTTTTACCATTCCGAAGCTCTGTAATGCTGTGCCTAACATAATTCTATGCTTAAAGACTTTGCTGTATAAATGGTAAAATACCTTGTCATTTTTCTAGCTCGATGTGTATGGCACTGTGCTAATCCTATATTTAATAAAAACTCTGCTAGAAAAACAGAAATTTGAGGTGAGCCGATTCAGAGTGTCGCTGCTGTTGTAGGGTGCTCTGCTTAGGAGCTGCTCTCCACCTAAACCTAGGAAGTGGCCAAAGTTCTCAGCTTTCTTTTTTGCATTACCAATGCGGCACTCAAAGCCTGAAAGGCTTTCGTTTTGAATTATACTGGGTGCTCCCTTGTATCTGGACAAAGCCAAACTTCTCTTAACTGCTGTAATGACAGCAAAACACGTATCAGGAGTTGCTTTTTTTTATTCCAGATTGGCTTGAAAGGTATTTTACCAATCCAAAGGTGAAATACTGTGCCTGGAGTGGTAAAATGGTTTTGTCATTTTACAGCTCAGCATGGATGGCACTAGCTAATTCTATGCTTAAAGAATCTTACTGTAAAAATGGCAAAAGACCATGTCCTTTTCTAGCTTGGTGTGGATGACACTGCTAATCCAATGTTGACAAAACCTTGCTAAAAAAAACAGACATTTGAGGTGAGCAGATTCAGAGTGTCGCTGGTGTTGTAGGGTGCTCCACACAGGAGCTGCTGGCCACCTAAACTTGGGAACTACCCAGAGTCCTCTGCTTCCCTTTTAGCTTAATTTATGTGCCTGAAAGGGTATTGTTTTGACTTATACTGGGTGCTCCCTTGTGTCTGGACAAAGCTAAACCTCTCAGAACAGCTGTAATGACTGCAAAACATGTGCCAGGGATTGCTCTTATCTTTCCAGGCTGAATTGGATGGTATTGCCTGGAGTGGTAAAAGGCTTTTGTATTTTTTCAGCTCGGCATGGATGGCACTAGCTAATCCTATGCTTAAAGACTTTTCTGTAGAAATGGCAAAATACCTTATCAAGTTCTAGCTCAGCATGGATGGCACTGTGCTAATCCTATGCTTAAAAATGTTGCTAGAAAAACAGACATTTGAGGTGAGCAGATTTAGATATTCGCTGGTGTTGTAGGCTGCTCTACATAGGAGCTGCTCCTCAACTAAACTTGGGAAGTACCCAGAGATCTCTGCTTAATTTTTTGCATATATACATACACATTTCCAAATGCACTTATCCACATGGTTACCGAGGAAAACACTGGACCCGATGCGTTATGGTGAAGAAATCACCTTGATCTTGTGATCAGGACAATTTCTTCACTAAAACACATCGGGTGTTTTGCTGCCAATAAAATACATTATTGTTCACCAGGTGCTGGCGTTTATGTGACTTTTCCTTTGAAACTGTAGAGGAATGTTTTGGAGATTACATTGTGCCTGTCACCCAACCCAAACATATAGCGATGTTACAAGTGGCCGGAGGAACAATCGGAGAAGCGGGTTTGGAATATTTATATATATATTTTTTTCATGTGATCAAGGCTCATCAGAGCCGAAACGCGTAATGGCTGCTTTATACACAAATATACTTTATGCAATGACATGGTGGTCCGTGCCTGTTTGTGGAAGGAAGTCTACAGCAAGTGACGGAATAAAAAAAAAAATCTACATATATATCTATATGTGGCTCAGGCTTGATTTCGTTTAGGTGAGAAGCACTCGGACCACAGCGGAGGGCTCCAAGCATCAGCCTTTGATCAACAGCACTTCGCCAACTGATCCCCTTTCACAGTTCTGCTGCCACCATTGCCGACGCGTTTCGAATTTGCTTAATTCTTCTTCAAAGGCTCGTGGTAGAAGAAAACACTCTCTGTCCAACCACAGTCTCTTATATACACTGAGTGGCGCGCCCTCTATAGTGTTGGAAAATGTTCTAACATTATTTTGAAAGTGCGTTAATTCACCTGTGGGTACAAAAAGCTTATGGATAAGCCTCGATTGGCGGAGTGCCTTCTCAATCCCAACGTATGCTTTCATACTGTTGATCAAGGGCTGATGCTTGGAGCCCTCCGCTGTGGTCCGAGTGCTTCTCACCTAAACGAAATCAAGCCTGAGCCACATGTATTGGCGACGTTCGTGCCGCCGAGTTTAGCACCACCCCATGAAGTTGGGGGCCACGGGGGCAAGTATGCAACTTACCACTGAATGTGGGACACAATGTTGGGATTGAGAAGGCACTACGCCAATCGAGGCTTATCCATAAGCTTTTTGTACCCACAGGTGAATTAACGCACTTTCAAAAAAATGTTAGAACATTTTCCAACACTGCAACTCCCAGGATACACAGCGCAGTCTCATCTAGAGCAGCCCATAGAGGGCGCGCCACTCAGTGTATATAAGAGATTGTGGTTGGACAGAGAGTGTTTTCTTCTACCACGAGCCTTTGAAGAAGAATTAAGCAAATTCGAAACGCGTCGGCAATGGTGGCAGCAGAACTGTGAAAGGGGATCAGTTGGCGAAGTGCTTTCATACTGTTGATCAAGGGCTGATGCTTGGAGCCCTCCGCTGTGGTCCGAGTGCTTCTCACCTAAACGAAATCAAGCCTGAGCCACATGTATTGGCGACGTTCGTGCGGCCGAGTTTAGCACCACCCCATGAAGTTGGGGGCAAGTATGCAACTTACCTCTGAATGTGGGACACAACGTTGGGATTGAGAAGGCACTCCGCCAATCGAGGCTTATCCATAAGCTTTTTGTACCCACAGGTGAATTAAACGCACTTTCAAAATAATGTTAGAACATTTTCCAACACTGCAACTCCCAGGATACACAGCGCAGTCTCATCTAGAGCAGCCCATAGAGGGCGCGCCACTCAGAATTTAAGAGACTGTGGTTGGACAGAGAGTGTTTTCTTCTACCACGAGCCTTTGAAGAAGAATTAAGCAAATTCAAAACGCGTCGGCAATGGTGGCAGCAGAACTGTGAAAGGGGATCAGTTGGCGAAGTGCTTTCATACTGTTGATCAAGGGCTGATGCTTGGAGCCCTCCGCTGTGGTCCGAGTGCTTCTCACCTAAACGAAATCAAGCCTGAGCCACATATATATCTATATATATATATTCACTGAAAAAACCAAAGGTTTCAGGGGCGTTATAGTTAGGAATTGGCATTTAAAAAAAACCTTAGAAATTCACTAAAAAACCATAGGTTTCAGGGGCGTTATAGTTAGCTGGACATTTCCCTCGTACAAAACCCTAGAAATTCCCCTGTTATAGTTAGTTCAGCTAACTATAACTCGCGCCCCCGCAATGCACTACTGATGACGTCACATATTACATCACTCATGACATGGTCAGTGACATCACTGATGACATCACTGATGACATCTGAAATAACATCACTGATGACATCATCCAGTGAATGTGTGTTTTTCTGAAAAGTTTAAATATGTTTTATATATTTATAGTGAAAGGTGTGAGAAAGTGCCATCTTTCTTGCATGGTATGCCCCCACTTTTTGCTGAATTGCTGAATGTACTTTGACTGAGTGTGCCCTGGACTCCTGCCAATCAGGTGCCCAGGGCCTATGTTCCTTCCCTAAAACAAACCAAACCCAAATTGGCAAACCCTGGCCACATGTTAGCCCCTGGTAAATGGTACCCTAAGTACCCAGGGCTTTGTGACCAAGGAAGGCCTCTAAGAGCTGCAGCACTCCTTGTGCCACCCTTAGAGGCCCTGTACCCTTACACACACTGCCTTTGCAGGCTGATTGTTTGGGTGCAAGACAAAAACAAAGTCGACATGGCACACATCCCTGTGTGCCATGCCCATCACCTACACTGCCATGGCATACATCAGTCACCCCTCTTGCTGGGTGCCTTATGCCAATGGTGTGGGCACAGGAGCAGGAGCCCTGTGCCCCTACAGTGCCCAGGTCCATTCCTGAGCCCTGTAAGTGCAGTGCTGCCATTTAAGAGTACATGGTGCTGAGAGCTCGTCAAGCACAAGCTCCACAGCACCATAATGGCAACACTAAAGACTGAGAAGTTTGGTATCAAACTTCTCAGCACATTAAACCCACACTGATGCCAGTGTGGAATTTAATGTACCCACCCCAGAGGGCATCTTAGAGGTGCCCCCTTAAACCGAACATACAAATCCACGTCTGCTCTGAGGCTGCCTAGGCTGCCACCCAGCAGACATGTTGCTGGACCCCTGGGTAGGAGAGCCCCTGCTCTCCTGGTCCTGCAACAATGCACATCCTGGGCGAAGTGCTAAATCTCCTCCCCCAGGATGGGCAGGGGGAAGCTTCAAAGGCATGCCGCCTCTGTGAGCTTCCCCAGGCCCCTGCAACCCCCCACTCTGGCGGGAAGCTTTGGCCGGAAACCCCAAATAAGGACAGGGGATGTGCCAGCCTGCCAACCCCACCCCTCAGGTGGGGGAGGCGAGGTGAAGCACATCTCCGGGCTCTCGCCATCTTGAAGATGGGGAGCCCTACCCTATCAGGACTAGGCTACTGCCCCCCTCCCACAGGAGAGAGGCAGGATAGGGGTGTACCCACCCCAGGACGGGGACCCATTGGTCCCTGCCCTTCACCTCCCTGTAACGCCCCTAAATCTAGTATTTAGGGACACCCTGAACCTTCCTTCCCCAGATTCCAGATTCAAACTACGAAGAGCAAGAAGAAAGAAGACCTGCCCTGCAGCAGCTGAAAAGAGGAAGACACCAACTGCTTTGGCCCCAGCCCTACCGGCCTGTTGACCCTCGAACCTGCTCCTGCTCCAGCCCGGCATCTCTTGTGGCTAGCAACCTCACCAACCCCAGAGGACCTTGCTCCCTTTTGGCTCTAAGCCCCTGGGACTCCCATGAGTAGAGGCTCTACTCGAAACCTATCTCTAACCCCTGGCAGCAGCCCGGAACCGCGAACCCAGCACACTCTGCACCAGCCGAGCTCGGCCAGTGCCGGAGTGAACAAAGACCCTGAGGACGACCCCACGGCGACTGTGACCCCGAGTCCGGCACCCAAGGACCTCCCTCGACACTCCTGAAGAAGCCTGCAGCCTCAGAACAAGGTGCCCCCCCCAACCGCGATCAACAGAGGGTAAGATTTCCCGACATCAAAAGGCACCCCTGCATGCGGCGCCCCACGGCCCCCTGTGCCCAATCCCGGGGTTCCTACCTATCCTCCAACTACCCAACTTACCTCTCGAAGTGGTGGTGGCACCTGAAGAGTCCTCGTCCCCGAGCTTGCAGTCTTTTTCTAAACCGGAGATTTCCCATTGAAATCCATAGAGCGCCCGAAGGCTCAAAAGCCCTCTGCACCCAGCCGGCCGTGTGGCCCTGGCAGTGAAAACTCTACACCTACCTACTTCCCCACTTGCCCTGAGTAAGTGACCAGGAGCCCAGCTCCCACAGCCGCGTGGCTTGCCAGTCAGCAGCCACCAAACAAGGCCCCACTATCCCTCATAGGATAACATTGGGCCTAACTCTCTCTGCACCCGGCCGCCCTAGAGCCGCTGAGGGTAAACCAACTGTACCTACCTGACCCTGGGAGACCCCTGAGTCTGCGCCCAGAACCTCAACTCTGCCAGTCGAGTACTTACCCTTAAACCGCAAACTCTATTTTCCTCATAGGGTAACATTGACTGGCTTTTTCCTGAAATTTCTTCTAAGTGTGGACTTTTCAAATCTTCAAATATTCACCAAAAATCAGCCGAGTGACAAAAACGAATTTACTCACCTGCTCTTTGGTGAGCTCCCAGTGCTGGATCTTGGTGCCCAGCACTGACTCCGAAAAATACCTACAGCTGTACTTACCCTTAACTCAATTTTCTTCCATAGGAAACCATTGACTGTTTTTCTGTGAAATTTCTTCTAAGTGTCGATTTCTGCAATCTTTAAATATTCTTCAAAAATCGTATAATATCTGAAAACGTAATTACTTACCTGTTTTGGATAAAGGTCCCAGTACTGCGTCTAGGCACCCAGTACTGGATTACAAAAGTAACGAGAACATACTGTACCTGTAACCTGAATTTTCTTCCATAGGGAATCATTGACTGTTTTCTCTGAAATATTTTCTAAGTGTCAACTTTTAAAATAGCTAAATAATAGTTAAAAATCATTACAGTACTTAAGTCGACTTTCATCACTTGATTCTGAGAACTGACCCAGGACTGAATCTAGGATCCAGTCCTGGAATTGCAAAAGTAATCTAAAAAGTAATCTGTTGCAAATAACTTGAATTTACCATTGAGCTCAATGTATTGTTGTGTTTAAAAATAGAGTTGCCTACTGCAACCACTTGTAACTGTTTACTAAAGTCTATTGCAAATTGCAAAAGTATTTATATGAAACATCTCCTGTTGAGAAAGTATATTTTAAACCCAAGTGTTGGTTCTAAAATAAAACAAGCATATATTTTTAATATATAAACCATTGGCCTAGAGTTCAGTTATTGAGTGTGTGAAACCATTTTCTGACTGAGTGTGTACAACAAATGCTTTACACTGTCCTCTGATACTGGCTTATTGCTCGACCAAGCTACCACTTTAGAGAGTAAGGTTATATCTAACTTTAACCTCTGTCAAACCCTGGGGGACTGTGGTCTCTGTACACCCTGTACCTATTAAGGAACAGTATACACAAAGCCACTAGAATGAGTGGGTGTATAAGTGTGTGAATGGGTGATTTTCTAGGTGCGTAACTGACTCTATAAGTGAGTCATTAAATGTATCTTACTGCAGACTAGTGACTAAACTGTGTGAATGTCTGTATGTGTCTGTGTGTTGTTGTATAAGTGGCTGCATGGTTTTGTGAATAGCTATATGAGTGTCTATATGGGTTATTGATTGGTTGTCTGAATATCTGTATGGGTGCCTGAGTGTTTGTGTGGGTAGGGTGTGTGTGACTCTGTGCATAGATGTGTGAGAGGGTGATTCAGTGGGTGCATGGCTTTAAGAGTGCAATTGTGATGGACTGTATGGTTGGGTGAGTGTATGTATGGATGTGTTAGTGATTGAACGTATATCTCAGTTGTACATGTGTCAGTAACTACATATGTGAAACGCAGTGTATATGTGTGTAAGAGTATATAACTATCTATATGTGAGAGTGTGTGATTGCGGGAGTGGCTGTATGGATGAGTGTGTGCTTGTATTAGTAATTGTATAAGAGCGTCAGAATTTGTTAGTATTTTTATGAGTAAGTGAACTTCAGTGTGTTTAACTGTATAGGTGAGTAAATTGGACTATGTTTAATTATTTGCATGACTGACTAGGTGTGTCAGTACCTCAATGGTTGATTGGCGGTGTGTGAGTGTCTATTTAGGTGTATAAATGCATATGATAGTCTTGTACGGAGTGACTGTAAGTAGGAGTGACTGTACAGGTGAGTGAGTGGAGATGTATGTAGACCTAAGAGTCAATGAGTGGGTATGTAGTTATTGGTATTGGAGTATCTATGGTTTTGAGAATGGCCATCTGAAATTTTGAGTCGGTGTATCAAAGGTTATATTAGGGTGTGAGAAGATGCACTAATTTATCACGTGGATGATGTCATGAGTGATGTCATCAGTGATGTCACTGACCATGTCATGAGTGATGTAATATGTGACGTCATCAGCAGTGCATTGCGGGGGCGCGAGTTATAGTTAGCTGAACTAACTATAACAGGGGAATTTCTAGGGTTTTGTACGAGGGAAATGTCCAGCTAACTATAACGCCCCTGAAACCTATGGTTTTTTTAGTGAATTTCTAAGGTTTTTTAAATGCCAATTCCTAACTATAACGCCCCTGAAACCTTTGGTTTTTTCAATGAATTTCAAAGGTTTTTTAAATGCCAATTCCTAACTATAACGTGCATGAAACCTATGGTTTTTTCAGTGAATTTCAAAGGTTTTTTAAATGCTAATTCCTATCTATAACTTATCTCTAAAGATATCATGTTTAATGATTTTCATTGGATTTCTATATTTTTCAAATTCAGTGTGTCAATTTCATTAATTATGTTTTTTTTAAATTCTTTTTTATCACCATTTTTTAAATTTATTTTTTTACTGAATTCTTTTAAAAATAAAAAAAATATTATTTGTTTTTATTGGGTTTTTCAAACATTTTGTTTTATTTTTAAAAATATTTCTTTAACTATATGTTCAAAACTTTATTTTATATATTTTTGTTCCATGTTTTTGGATCCGCGCACCCTATGCGCACCGTTCTCGATCCCTACGCGTTAGCATCCGCGCATGGTATGCGTTGTGTACGTGTTTAGTGCGCGATCGCAATGCGACAGGTACGCGACTCCCAGCCTATACGCGACACGTTCGATGTACGTAACGCGACGTTTACGTGCTTCCGCGATGCGTCATCTGCGTCTATGTAGCGGTAGGTGGACGGATCCTGCGAAATATTTAAGATTTAGAAAACATATATATATGTATTTCATGTGAATATTAATTGAAGACAAACTCTAAACTAGTCTTAAAACTCATATATTTTTACATCTAATCCTATAATTTTTTTTTATTCAATTTCGCAGATGTGCGCTTGCTGCGTATGCGCAGGGTGCGTGGATCCCATGTGACCTGCATAAAAAGAGATTTGATTGGTTCATTACACTTCCTCTTCTAACTGTTGAAAGACCCCACCCAATTCAATCCTTCTTCTTTGACCTTCTTTGGAGGAGCATCTCTTTGCAGAGAAGAAGATTTTTTTAGACTAAGTTTACACTTAGCTCTACCTTTTTTCAATAAAATATGGCTTCAGGGCAGCAGGCATCACCTGCATCTCCTCATACATCTGAGGATGAATTTTTGGAGGAGGCACCACGCAAAGAACATTTTTCTTCAGTTGTGTGGAAATTTTTTACTTTTCCCGAGGGGCAGAATAAGACCAATGCCACCTTGGTCACATGCAAGATTTGCAAAAGAGTGCTTTCGCGAGGGGATCCTAACAAGAAATACTTGTACGGCACGGCAAGTATGATGAAGCACCTAAGGACCCTTCATCCAAACAATCTTGCACGAGAAGAGTGCAAACGGATGAGAAACACTCCTGCTCCTGCGCCTTCCACCTCATCGCATCCGAGCACTTCAAGAGTGCATCCATCAGCCCAAAATTTGGACATCCGTCCTCAATTTCAATTTTTAAAAGTACTCTGCACTAAGTGCAATGGGACTTTGTGCTACGGTGAGCAGTCGATCGATCTGATCTGCCGCCGGCAAGAAAGTCACATTTGCTAGTTTTCTTTTTTTTTTTTATTGTTCCCTGAAGTTCATTGTTTGGTTCCTCCTGTATTGTTTTTTGGGTTTTTGTTTTTGCAGAAAACCCCCAAAAAATTAAAAATTGTTCAGAAAACCCCCCAAAAAATAAAAAACAAAAAAGAATAGAAAAAAAAAGTTCTTGTAAGAATAACTTTCCTGGTTTAAAAAAAGAGCTAAATTTCTTTGTTAGTGTGTGAAAGTTTAGATGAATGTATGTGTAGTATGTAATTGACTGAATGAATGCATTAGTAGCGTATGGTGAATGTATAAGTGCAGAACTATGAGGAAGTGCTGCAGCATCACACAGTAACCTCTTTAACTACAGTGTGCTGTAGTACTTCCGAAGCACAGGGATGCAACATATGTACATAAATATGTTGCAAATCTATGCTTCTCTCTGCACGGCTGCTTAAACTGCAGCCATGTGGTGACACAGGCACCCTTGCACCATAGTGCAAGGATATCTGTGTCATGTGCTGTTTGTTTTTGTGCAGGAAGACACACCTTCCTGCACAAAAACAATCAGTAAAGGCATTTTTCTCTTTCAATGTATGCTGAGCATTGTAGCATGCATTGAAGATACAAAAATGTGGAGAAATGAAAACAATTCTCCTTGTTTTGCTTTCCTACACCAATTTGAAAATGGTGCAGCATTCACACACATATCGAGATTTATGATTTCTGATAAATCTAGACATGTGTCTTGTTCTATGAGTATTCAGTGCAATCATGCACAACAACACTTATAGAATACCCTTTCAACGCAAACTGGTGTGCATAATGAGGTTGTATTTACATGGAGTATAAAAAGTGCACAGAGTGCCTTTTCCTCTCTGTGTAAATATGAAAGAGTGTCTTGCGCAATAACTATGTTACCAAAAGTGACATATTTCCTGTTTTGAAATTCCTTGCGAATGATAGAAAGTAAGCACAGAGTTTTGTCTGCAAAGATGTTCAAAGAAGAATGATTGAAATGATTGTGGTCCTTCAATAGGTACAATGGGAAATATTATGAACCCCTCAAATCTCTTTTTTTGCAGGTCACATGATATCTGATTATGGTCAGATTTCAAAACTACATAGGTATAAACAGAGTGTTTTTAGAAACGTGTTTCAACTTTGTAGCTTCTTGCAGACCTCCTCATTCTGCATATTGAGACTTAGTTAAACTTACCTTCACAGTAATAGGAATAAAAAATGGTATACATTTGTTTCAGATTTTCATTGCAATCTAAATTCATATAAATTGCTTATTTAAAATTTGGATCTGTGAAAGAAAAGGAAAAAAAATTATACCATGTAATAAAACATTTTTTACAACACAGCATAATTTCCACAAAGTAATTTGTTTGCCTTTGTTGCTGTTCTCAGAATATATTGAATTTCACTACAAATAGTGATTTCAATCGTACTCATCACTTAACAGCAGGCAAAAAAAAAAACAATCAGAAAGATTGTTAAAAAAAACCAACATGCTATTCTCAGCAAAATACCACAAGATACAAATCACAGATATATAAAATGCTTACGGCTAACAAAATTTTATAAGTTTAACTTACAAAAACTGTAAATGTTGCCGCTTTAAAATATTCACCGAATCTGAGGATACATTTTTGGAGAAGGCACCACGCCCACAACATTTTTCTTCAGTGGTGTGGAAATTTTTTACTTTTCCCGAGGGGCAAACAAAGACCAATGCCACCTTGGTCACGTGCAAGATTTGCAAAAGAGTTCTGTCGCGAGGGGATCCTAACAAGAAATACTTGTACGGCACGGCAAGTATGATGAAACACCTAAGGACCCTTCATCCAAACAATCTTGCACGAGAATATTGCAAACGGATGAGAAACACTCCTGCGCGTTTCTGAGTTTCTTTTCTTTTTCTTTTTTTTTCTGGCATGATTTCTCTATTTTTACGTTGAAAAACAGTATCTGTAAAAAAGAATCACAAATAAATGTATATTAATAGCTTTGAAATTTATACTATTCGATTAATGTACAAACACATTTTATATAAAAACTGACTAGAACTATAGCCCTGAACCACAAATGTGACGATGGTTAAAACATTACATGCATAGTGCATACTACTTTGAAGCAGTTCATGCCCTAAAGCCTACCTCACTAAAAGACTACATGCTAACTGACTGAAAGATTACAGTACTATAAGGAGACACACTGGTTGAGTGACAGGGTGTTTGCTAGAAGTCTATGAATACTGATTGGGGAATTGAAGGTGTGAAAGACAAATGTGTAGGTGATTAGAGGACTGCATCCATAGTGAATAGGCATTTGAAGCAGTCTATGTGCTAAGGCCTGGCTCACTGCATGAATACTTTGGTACTGACGGAATGATTAGAGTACAGCAAGGAGAGTGCCTGGGTGAATTTATAAGTGGTTGGCTTGTGACACAGTGAATGGATTAGTACTTGGTACTGAATGGGTCACTAGAGGAGTGCAAAGGGAGTGACAGGATGTTTGCTGGACTGTATGGATACTGACTAGGGAATTGAAGGTGTGAAAGACAAGTGTATAGTATGTTAGAAGGCTGCATGCATACTGCATAGACATTTGAAGCAGTCTATGTGGTAATGTATGGTTCACAACTTGAGTACTTGGAAACTGACTAAATCATCAGACTACTGCTAGGACAGTGCCTGGGTAAAACTTTAGAATTTTCAGTTCTGGCACAGTGAAGAGAATAGTACATGGTACTGCACTTTAGTGTCAAACCCTGACTCATTTTATCAATGCATAAGCAAAGAATAGCTTCTAAAGCTACTAAAACTTGACAACATGACCGGTTTTAAAACGGTTATCTGTCAGCAAATACACGATGTTACCAAATGCTTCTCTCACAGTGGTTCCCAAATGCACACAGACTCACAGTGTGATTTTAGACAAGCAACACTACCCCTACAAGTTTACCAAAACTCGTTCACTACTGTGCAAGGGGTAAGGGGACTACACACAATCTACATATTAAAGTACAGCACATTAGTGTCAAAGCATGACTCATTTTATCAATGCATAAGCAAAGACTGGCTTCTAATGCTACTAAAACTTGACAACATGACAGGTTTTAAAAGAGTTATCTGCCAGAAAATACACGATGTTACCAAATGCTTCTCTCACAGTGGTTCCCAAATGCACACAGACTCACAGTGTGATTCTAGACAACAACCACTATACCTAGGAGTTTACCAAAATTCATTCACTACTGTGGAAGTGGTAAGGGAACTGCACACAATCTACATATTTCGGGACTGCACTTTTGTGTCAAAGCCTAACTCATGTAATCAACGCATAAGCAAAAACTGCCTTCTAATGCTACTAAAACTTGACAACAAGACAGGTTTTAAAACAGTTATCTGTCAGCAAATACACGATGTTACCAAATACTTCACTCACAGTGGTTCCCAAATGCACACACACTCACAGTGTGATTCTAGACAAGCAACACTATCCCTAGCAGCTTACAAAAACTCATTCACTACTGTGCAAGGGGTAAGGAGACTACACACAATCTACATATTAAAGTACAGCACATTAGTGTCAAAGCATGATCTATTTTATCAATGCATAAGCAAAGACTGGCTTCTAATGCTACTAAAACTTGACAAAATGACAGGTTTTAAAACAGTTATCTGTCAGCAAATGCACAATGTTACCAAATGCTTCTCTCACAGTGGTTCCCAAATGCACACATACTCACTGTGTGATTCTAGACAAACAACACTATCCCTTGCACTATACCAAAACACATTTCTTCATCTAGAAGGAGTACTACATTTTAGTATAGAAACATAACTAATTTCACACATTCATAAACAATGACTGGTTTCTAATTCTATCAAAATATAAAAACAGCACAGTTATCTGTCTGCAAACACATGAAAAACACAAATGCTTATCACAGAATGGTTTCTACATGCACACACACTGTCAATAAGATTGTAGAGAAAAAAAGTACTCCCTACACTTTAGCAGGAGAAATACATTAGTCTGATTAAAATCAAAATAGTCTACATACATCCCCTCACAATTAAATAACTCACCTTTCAAGTTGTTTTGTAGATTAAGATGTATATCAGTCACACACCAGATATCAGTCACACACCAGATTTTCTTATACAGAATCTCTGCACTGTGCACCTCTCAGCAAAAACAAAGAATGGCAAAGTTTCCCTTTCATTTTCCACACATATACATGTAAACATCAAATCAGAATCCTTCACACATAAATTCAAAAGCAAACACACATTTCTATTGGTTAAACATTTCAACCCTTTCCAAATGAAATACATTTCAACCCTTCCCCCAATCTGCCTTCTGCCCGTTACCATAGAAACAGGTCATGGAACACTGCACTGAGTACACAGGTCACAAGTTCAGCACACAATGCTGCTAAACAAGACAGCAAGTGTGCTTGACTTTTCAACATATCAGCGTATCATATATAATGTTCCTTACAATCAGTTTTTGTTAACCAATAAGAATCATGTGTTTAAAAAACAGAAATATACACCCTAGCTTTCAGTGTAGAAAGTTGTCATACAAACAATGATTTCTTGTCTTTTTTCAAAAAATGTTTCCTTGGATCCGCGCACCCAACGTGAGAGGATCCGTGCACCAAACGCGATAGGATGCGCGCACCCTGCGTGCATTTCGCCGTTTTTTTGGGGGTCAGAGTATTTCCACTCTGCCCCCTTTATATGTTTTACACACTTATTCCCCTTGCTTCTTCAGCCTCGCTTCTACCGAGGCAGAAAATGGCCGCCAACAGTTCCTGGTTTCGAATGTAGACAGACACTCGACAGCCAATTAGCATTCAGCGCGCGATCGGGAGGGCGCGCGCTCGATTCGGGGAGGGTGCGCTTACGGTGCAGGTAGGGTCCGCGGATCCTCCCCGGCCATAGATATCACTAACTTTTTTACCCTCATTTTCTCAGGAACTAATGAACAGATTCACACCATTTATGCAAAAGGCACGAGTCTGAACTGAGGACTACCTCTTTGCCAAATTTGGTGTCATTCCGTTCAGCGGTTCGGGCTGTAGCTCCGATAACAGATCCTATTGGAAATTGCATGGGGAAAACGCGTTTTGGGACCCCCCTTTTTTCTCGGCCCCCGCTTGACGAATCACCACAAAACTTTCAGGGTAGGAGCGGAGCTGGCCAAAGGTTTGGAAAATTTTGCGAGGATTCATCAACCGGCGCCAGATTTATTGGGAATAGAATGTTGCGGATTTCCTATGGAAAATAGGTCCTAACTATAACTATCTACTGGCGACCGCCAGTAGATAATATGTGTGTGTGTGTTTGTATATATATATATGTGTGTATGTATATATATGTATGTATGTGTGTATATTTATATATAACAAACTATGATTCCAGTCACAGTGTGACTGTATCAACCAACTTTTATTAAGATGGGGGTAACCCAGTATTCCTCTGAATTTGGGTGAGCATTACAATTTTAATAAGAAAATTATTCTGTCGGGTATATTTTGAGAACCTACTAGTTAAAATTTATGAGAAAGACCTGGAGAAAGTTCTATTCCTAAGTCAACAGAAGAAAATACAGTACTCATGCAGTGGAAGTGGTCCACACTAGTTGGGCTATATATTGTATCAACTTGTCACAAAGAAAATCACTTTTAGTATTGGAATTCTATCTTATTTCAACAAGTGTGGCTGTATCAGGAAAGTGTTGCTGTATCACCAAAATGTACATTCAGGCATCATCAACAACTATTGTTGATGTTTCGACCGATTATATGTTGATTTCTAGTAGACCAGATCTTCATCAGGACATTATGTGGTGGATACATCCTGCATTAGAAAATAATTAGCGTAAGGCATATGCATAATTAATAGTACATGAATGATAGAATATAATTTTTACCAACTCACCTCCAGGGCGACTAGGAAGGCCAACAGGCGAATTAAATCGCTAGGAGAGGTGCCAAAAGGCAGCTCTATGGTTAATTGGAGGGTAGTTAAGTAATCACTACCAAACAAGTTATCTGCATTTTCTCATAGAAGAAAGAGCTACCATTAATGACTACTCATTAAAATAAGCCAATGCCAGGGTCAAAACTCCTGGATGGCTGTGATCTGAAATATAAATATGAAAATGGATCAAAAGTGACTCAATTTAATAAATCAAGGGCAGTGGTAAAGGATGAGTCTACTCGCCACTGTATGGTGAAAAGCCCCTAGTAATTCTCTAGGCTAAAAATACATAACTGAAAAATTGCTGCTTTGAACTAGCATTACTCAATTTAGAAATTACATGAAATGCAACAACGATGGTGTTTACTCGCTAGTTTTATAGGGCACTATCAGGTTAGGAAAATCAACAATAGTCGAGAATGGGAAATTAAACTTAATTAGGTAAAATAACACGAAATGTGTTAATAATAATGAAAAGGATATTACGGTAATGAGAAGATGACCTTACCCTGCGCTTGCTTCATTTGGAATGAAGAGCTGCAGCTGTAGGCGACTTAGAACGCTTTGTTTATAACGAGAGTAGACGCTGCGGGATGACATGCACGCTACAAGAGACACAGAGACAATCACTGTGCATAAAACCCGGATTATCTATATTATGCAGCAAAAAATTGCAAATTATGGCAGTCTGACTACAAGAAACATAAACACATACCTTCATACACTAGCACCATGTAACATGCAACAACATATACATCACCACACAAAAATAGCATCTCTTCCCTATAACCTCACCTCAGTATCTTCACACTGAAAAATTTGCTGTGCTTAAGCCACCTTTTTCCTAGCTTTCAGGAAACATGCATAGCTGTAGCAAAAAACTATTTTTTTTACTACAGTTTTGGCATTTTTCAAAGAGTTTGCCCTTTTTACCTATTTGTTGTGCTTTCAACATACTTGCAGTTTGTGGTGGAAACTGGTGTAAAACCCACGAGTGATCTGGGAAAACCATAGATTTCTGAAAAGTAGACAACATTCTGAATTCAGCACGTGGTCATGTGTGTAGATCCCTATTGGTTTTTCAAGAAACTTACTGTTTAAATAAGGAAATATTGAAAATAAGTAGGTAAAAATGGGAATTCGTGACAACATTCTTATCTGTAACTTTTTGTCAGTGCCTCGTTAGCCCAGTAGGCAGCGCGTCAGTCTCATCTCTAACTTTTTGTCACAATGGCCTATTTACAAAAGCAAAATACCATTATGTCTGCTAGACCGTTCTGTTTGTGGGAATATATAGGGTTTGTAGGTTGTACAAGAACACGAGGTACCCAGAGCCAGCAGCTGAATTTCACCTTATAATGGATTTTTATTGTGTACCGAATATAGGACAATTCACTTGGTGAAATATGTAGAGTTAAAATGGAAAAACAACAATTGATTGACAGAATGCAGAACAATGTCAAACATTCACCCCAGTACAGAGATCTAAGCCTAAATCCATCATTTGTTTTGCTCACCATGCCATTCCAGTTTGAACTCAGCCATATCAGTCTTGACCCTATGCCCAATGGGAACAGTCCAGCCTGAACTACCAAGCCAGGTCCTCCCTGGACTAGAAACAAGCATCCTAGGACCAGTTTCGGTGTTTCACCCCTCATCAGCCAGGATAGCTTGTCTCCAGTGGCATGGAGAGCACGGGACCCACGTCTGGGCATACCCGTCCCACTGACAAATGCAAAAACAACAATTGATGGACAGAGTTAAAATGGGTATCAAGGAAACCTATGTATTTCTGAAATGGGCACCAGAAATTGAATTTAGGAGCAGTGGTTATTTGTACATCTCTGAATGTGTGGGTACCTATACTAGGATGTGATTCACAGGACATTTTTGAAAATGTCTTTTTTCTCACACTGGCTTATATTTGTAAGGCACAAATGCAGCGAAAGCCAATTAGTAATACCACATGCACTACTATTCAATATTTCCACATACCTTCCAATAAAAGTGGTACCTCCCTTGTGTGGGTAGGCCTACTGTCCCTGACAGGAAACTGCCCAAAACGCAACATGGACACATCACACATCATTTTTGCACTGAAAACTGGCCCGTTTGTGCATTGTTAGTAGCTGTAGGTTTTGGGCGCTAACTCATCTGGCACCTAGGAAAACCTAGCAAACCTGTACATTTTCAAAAACAAGGTACCTAGGGGATTTCAGGGTGTGTGGCTTTCACCAAGTTTCCTTACCCATGCACCTTTGTAAACCTCAAACTTTGTGTAAAAACACACATTTTTGTCACATTTATGTGAGGAAAAGTTCTGGAATCTATGGGGAGCCACAAATCTCATATTAAACAGCACCCCCCCCCAAGTTTCTGATAGAAAACTTGGGGGGGGGGGCTCCTCACTTGTGTGGGTAAGCCTAGTGCCCGCAACAGGAAACATCCCAAAGCGCAACATGGACCCATCACACTGTTCCATTGAAAACTGATGTTTTTTTTCCAATGTGGTTAGCTGTGGAGTTTGGGCTCTAGCTCAGCGGGCACCTAGGTAAACCTAGCAAACCTATTCATTTTTCAAAACTAGACACCTAGGAAAATCTAGGGTGGGGTGACTTGCACAGTTTTCATCAGCTTTTCATAACAGAAGCGCTTGCAAACCTCAAACTTTTGCAAAAAACACACTTATTTGTTACATTTCTGTCACAGAAAGTCCTGTAATCTAGGAGGAGCCACATATTTTCTAAAACCCTGAATTTCCACACCCCACTTGTGTACACCGGCCAAGAGACCTTGACACAAAAGGCTCTAAAGCGCTACGTTGAGAAATAAGCAATAGAGGTAGTTACGGTATTTGAGGCTGTTGTGGCGCCTCCCATGCAAACATACCAATCACAGATATTTTTGAAAACTAGACAATAGGGGAATACCAGGGTGGTGTGCCTTGCTTGAATACAACAAGGTTTTCTTACCCAGCAAACCTTAAATTAGACTAACATCACACATTTTCCTTACATTTCTGTAATGGAAACTTCCGGAATCAGCAGGCATCCACAAAATTCCTACCACCCAGTGTTAACCCAATTATGATGATAGAAACGCTGCCCCACTTGTGTGGCTGGGCCTAGTGCCTGCTACAGGAACGGATGAAAGCAAGGTCAATGGAAGCCCTTGCAAGGGCTGTGGCCAACACCCGCAGTTAAAGGGTTAACTGTGTTTTTTTTCAGTGACTTTCTGATGAATAAAGGATTTTTTCAACACGCTAAGGCATTATAACCAAAGCTAACCATAACTTTATTTTTAAAAAAAATTTAGTGGACAGACTAGATCCGTGGTTCCCAAAGTGTGCGCCGCGGCACCCCGGTGCGCCGTAATGAGGAGCCAGGGGCGCCGCGACCACAATGTGAACTCACCCGCAAAAACTGGGGACATGGTTTGTCCCAAGAGGCGCACTGCCGCCATGCGTGCATACGTATACGCGTCGTATGCAGTCTCCATTACTCATACGCAGCTCGGTCGTTTGCAGGAAGTTAATGCTGCCGTCTTCTGCCGCCCGCCGTCTTCTGCCGCCCGCCGTCTTCTTGTAGGACCCTCTTCCAACATCAGGTAAGTGAAGTTGTTGGGACTGTCTTGGGAGGGATTCCTGTGGGTCCTGTGGGTCCTGTTGAGACTTATTTATTTCTTTAATGCGTTTTTATATAGCGCGGACTTTACCCGAAGCGAAGGTGTCAGAGCGCTTCACAATATAGGCAAAGTAAAGATACAAAGGAGAACAATTACAAGTGAGCCTGTTACAAAAACGAACGTTACGTTCCATGAGGCAATAGTGACAATTGTGCAAGTATCAAGAGCAAATAAAATACAAGAGGTAGCAAACGATACATTATAAAAGGAAAAAGTGACGTGTGCAGTCTACAAGAGCATACAAAGTACACGTACATGTACATTCTACATGATGGAGCTGTATTGTCGAGTATCAGAAATCACAAAAGGAAACGGGCAGTGTTTACATGTCAGCAGTGAAACACGCTGTGTGTGCCGTGCTCCGAGACAGGGCATGTAGCCTGATTTTGGCGAAACAGGATTATAATGCCCGCAGCTACAAAAACACAGCCTGCATGCATGTACATAAAGCCTGGGCTGTGAAGACTACCGACTTGGCAAGATGCTTTTAGAATTCCAAAAGGAAAAATAAATATCTCCTTTGCGAGGGGGGTTGTTACTGTTGGTAGATAAATACCTCAGGCGTCTGCCTAATTTTCCAGGACCTTCAGAAACCTTTAATTCTTTAATTTGTAAAGTGTGCCACTCAACCACCATTTCAGGTTTGAGATTTCGCCGTTCATTCACTACTGTCCATTCAGTAAAGCTACCCTGTTTTCTTTTTTTTTTTTTAACTGTGTCAATTTGCCAAATTTTTTTCTATGGTTTGTTGGATGAAGCTAGAATGTGCAGGAGAAACTGAGAGCAGGGCCCTTTTCCAAGCACAACACTCGAGGTCTCGCCTTAAGATAGTGGCCTTCCTTCTCGGTTCTTACAAAGAATGTGCCTTCAGCTCTGCTTGGCTCTGTGACTAACAGTTGTGGGGTGTGTCTGCGGTTTCTCTCCCCCACAGTACTTCTATTGTTCAAAAACTGCAGCCAATTGTATGTAGAGAGGCAGAATGTATATGTAACTCACTTTGCTTGAGACAATGCAATGCAATAGGTCTCGCAATTGTGAGATTTTGAGCTATTGGCATTGTAAATGACAATGCCTTTTATTTATGTGTTCAAAAAACCTGCAATAATAAAAGGCATTGTCATTTACAATACCAATAGGTCCGTGGTTCCCAAAGTGTCCCTGCCTAGTCCTGCTGGCCCTGCCTGCCTCAGCTGTGCCTGGCTCTCTGTCCCGGCCTCGCCCTTTTGACCCCAGCTGCTGCTGCACTAAATCTGAGACCCACATCTGCTTCTCTCTTTTAGCCTTCTTTTTCACCTCTGTCTCTTGCGATTTGCACCTCTTTTCAGTTTTGCCTTTCTGTGCCTTTGGCTTTTCCTCTCGCCACCTTCACCTTTTGCCCCTTTTGTCACCTTTAAGGGCGTGGTTCCCAAACTGTGATCGGCATTTCACCAGCATTATTTTTACTGTAAAAACGACGCACGTTAAAAATCTGACATAAAATGTAAGCCAAGCCAATGATTTCTCTCAGAGAGAAGAAGGCCTTGGCTTGGCTTACATTTTATGTCCGATTTTTAATGTGCGCCGTTTTTACAGTAAAAATAATGCTGGTGATACGGGTGTAAAATGTAGGTTGGGCAGAAGATTCGGCAAGACTAACCTCTGCTTTTAGTACCCACAAATATCTCTCTCATTTGAGTGTATGGTAGAATCACGATGGAACTGGCAAAATGAATTTTGCTCGGTGATCTGCATGGTAAATGTTCTGTGCAGCAGGCATATCAACCCTCTGCACTACCTAACCAAGAATAACAACTTTGAGGCAAAACTTCTATTAGGCAAAACTCTGATCTCGCCTGGGAGAACATTAATCACCGTAGCTTTATTGACATTTTAATTGCTGCCTGGACACTGCTAGAGGCCAGAAACGGGGCAGCAGGTGCATTTACGCCCCTGTGCGAAGTCAGCACCCAGTGTGGTGGCACCGGTCGCACCTCCCTAGAGCCGGCCCTGCCTTCACTTTTATGAGTGACGCTATAAAATGTATTAAATGCATCTGAGAGAGAGTGGTTATGGAGACTGTTGAAGGGTAGTAGAGAGGGCATCCGTGTCGGAGGTGGTCATTGTGAGAGGGGCGCCAAAAAACATTGTGGCACTGGGCACCACCAGTTCTAAAGCCGGTCCACCCAGGAATCCAGCACTGTTTGAACTAAGTCAGAGTTGCTCATGTTTTCTATTGTTGGTTGCAACCGCTGCACTAAATTGCAGAAAACTTTCCATTTGCCATTTTATTTGACCTTAGATTTCGTTTAAAAACTGAATGCTCTTTCTGTCTGTGCGGGGTGCCAATAAGAATAATAAGTCCAAATGGTCACCATCATCATGGGCTACTATTGCAAAATAACAGAAATAATAGATCCATCATTAGGCAGAGCATAACTTTAGTTCTACTTCTACTTGTCTTACCCGGATGTTTTGTACTTCAGGCTTATTATTCCGTGGAGACTGTGGATGAGACCCGCAAGAAATCTGGAAATACTTCAGCAAAGGAAAAGAAAAGACGGCCAGGAACCTTACAGATAGAAAGACCTTTCTTTATGTATTTTGTATATTCTTCTCAATCCGAATAATTAAGACGAGAGGAACTGATTCCCATCTTTCTGATTGACAATGAAGAGATTTCTAATGTCAAGTTCGTCTGAGCAAAGTGAAGTTGCAGGTTCTTCTGACAAAAAAGAGGACGGGAAACGAAAGGCCAAGTACAGAAAGTACGATGACAGGTATTTGGATTATGGTTTCACGTGTGTCCAGATTAATAACGAGGACCGTCCTCAATGTGCAATCTGTTTAAAAGTTTTGGTTCTGGAATCCATGCTTCCAAGTAAACTTAAGAGACATCTTGAAAGTCTTCACCCAAATGTGGTCGGAAAGCCAAGGGAATTTTTTGTAAGAAAAGTTGCAGAAGCCAAACTACAAAAGTCCACTTTCTCAAAACAAACCAAAATTAATAGTAACGCCCTCCTGTCTTCATATAAAGTGGCCTATCTAGTTGCACAGAGTAAAAAACCCCACACAATTGCAGAAGAGCTGATTTTGCCTGCTGCTGTTGAGATGGTAACAATCATGCTCGGCGATGATGCGGGTAAACAGCTGCTGAAAGTGCCTCTTTCTAATAATACTATCAGCCGGAGGATAAATGATATGGGTGAAGATATTAACGAGCAGCTCATCTGTAATCTAAGAGGCAAAGACTTTGCACTCCAGCTGGATGAGGCAACAGACAACCACAAAGACACCCACCTTATTTGCTATGTCAGGTTTCTATACGAAAAACAAATTGTTGAGGATTTGTTGTTCTGTAAAGAAATCAAAGGTGGAACTACAGGCCAAGACTTGTATGCGGTTGTGGATGATTTTATGCAACAGAATCAAATTGACTGGGAGAGATGTGTTGGAGTTTGTACTGATGGGGGCCGTTCCATGGCAGGATGCTACCAAGGACTTCAAGCTCGCATACGATCTAAAGCTCCTAATGCTATTTGGACACACTGCATAATTCACAGAGAAGCACTGGCAGCAGGAAACCTCAGTGAAGAACTGCATGGTATTCTGAAAATTGTCATCAGAGTGGTAAATTATATTAAAACAAGACCATTGAAAGCAAGATTTTTTGCTAAACTGTGTGAGGACATGGGTGCGGAACACTCATGTCTCTTGTTCTACAGCAGTTCTCGGTGGCTGTCTCTAGGTAACTCCCTGCTTAGGGTGTATGAACTGAGGAATGAAATATACTCGTATCTACATGATGATGAACATTGTTTTGCTGACAAGTTTATTGATGCAGACTTTCTAATACAAATGGCTTTTCTTTCTGATCTATTTGAAAAACTGAATGCACTGAACAAGTCCTTGCAAGGCAATAATACTAACATCTTGCAACTGTCAGACAAAGTTTCAGGCTTTAAGAAGAAAGTGATCCTTTGGAAAAGTAGTATAAGCAAAGGTGACTATACATGTTTTCCTTCATTGGACCAGTTTCTGCAGGAGAATGAGATGGCGTTAAAGGCGGAACTGAGGACCGTTTTTGTTCTGTATTTGTCTCAACTGCGTTTTTACCTTGATAAATATTTTCCAGAGGATGAAGTGGAGCCAATAAAATGGGTGAGAGACCCCTTCAACGCTGAGATACCTCAGCATTTCAGCAATGAGGAAGCAGAACAGCTTATTGATGTTTCAAGTGACTCAACATTGAAAGTAAGGTTCCAGTCTCAGTCACTGCTTGACTTCTGGTGCCAAGCTGGTGATGAATATCCAATGATAAGCAAGAGAGCCCTGCATGTTTTGATCCCTTTTGCTACTTCGTACCTTTGTGAAGCTGGTTTCTCAGCAGTTGCAGTGATAAAGTCTAAATATAGGGCAAAAATTAACCTTGAAAAAGAAATGTGTGTTGCGATCTCAAAAATAACTCCAAGATTTCAGGAGTTATGTAAGGAAAAACAAGCACATCCATCTCACTAGGATTTGTAAGGTAAATTTCAGACTCTGTTATTTTACCTGTCCATTGAAAAGATATTTTATTATATAGAAATTTTTGAACTATTGTGTGGTTAAAAAAAGTTGCATGGAAACATATTTGGCTATTAATCTTGTATCGCTTCACACTTAACACATTTTTATTAAACAGCTGTTATCTTCGTATTTTGTTACAAATATGATTATAATACCTTCATTGCATCCCAATTAATTTAAGGAAGACAACAAGAAGTACTCCCGAGGTCGGGCTTACATCCCCCTCCCACCCGCCCACCCGGAAAAAAATGGTGGGGAGCCACGGCCAACTGCCAATTAGGTCAAGGGAGCCATGGGTCAAAAAAGTTTGGGAACCACTGGACTAGATAGATAGATAGATAGATAGATAGATAGATAGATAGATAGATAGATAGATAGATAGATAGATAGATAGATAGATAGATAGATAGATAGATAGATAGATAGATAGATAGATAGATAGATAGATAGATAGATAGATAGATAGATAGATAGATAGATAGATAGATAGATAGATAGATAGATAGATAGATAGATAGATAGATAGATAGATAGATAGATAGATAGATAGATAGATAGATAGATAGATAGATAGATAGATAGATAGATATTCATGTACTACAGGACTATCCACAGTTTATGATTTCAACTGAGATTCCAGTAAGGAAAACTAAGATTACAGAAAAGCAAGATTTCCTTGCGGTGACATAGAGACGCGAAACATAAAGCAACTGATACTTCCATACTTCAGGGCACTAACCTATCTGTTAAAAGATACCTGTTTTTGGGGTGTGAATGAGCTGAAAGCTGTAAACTCCTTCAAGGGAAAAAAACATACAGTGAGATTGGTTTTAGGCTACCATCGATTTTTATTGACATAATAGTCCTACATACCTGAATAATATTTCCCATTTGTAATCACTTTCTACAACTTAAAAATGATATCTCTCCCCAGAATGGGTGGTGAAGTCTAAAATGGAAGCTGGTTGCTTTACAAAATGGCTAGATAGAACTCCTTCCACAACATGTTGCGAGGGTTGATCGTTTCCATTGCTAGCAGAGCCCTTGGTACCACCTATACACAGTTATGGTAGCCTCGCAGTTGAGTGATGAAGGAATAGTGATTGTTCCGTCTGAGTAAGCTCTTCTAACTGATTATGTACTCTATCACATTGCATATGAGCTCCAGACTAGCAACACCTTTCTTCTATGGTTGCTTTCCCTATAAATATCTTAAAATCACAGGCAGGGTGGAAATGTTCCTCCTAGGGGGCAGACAATGGTAGCAAGGCATTACTGAAAGTGGTTATGTCACACAGAATGTCAAAGAAATTTCTTCTTTGACGTATGAAATACTCTCTAGGGAACATGAATAGTCTGTTCTTTCCTTCAGTCAGAATGTATGCATCAGGCAGGTCAGGGATGTATTGGGAGGAAACAGAATCCTTACATGAGTAGCAACCTGTTACACTACCTTGCACCTGCAGTGATACTGATGATTGGGGAGAGCAATGGAAGGTCAAATTATGAGAAGATATTTTAAAAGAATGTTTAAGAAATAGAAAGTTTAGAGAAGACAGCACTGCTAACCACATATTTTCCTCCTCTTTCTGTACAGTTTGACACCTATTTTTGGCCTGCATTGAGCAGATTATTCTACGTCAACAATCGTCCATCCCTAGAGCACCATCTCCTCAAGGATTGAGTACTCAGTTTCAGACTCTTTTATACCCTGGGCCAACCTCCGGAGACTGAGCGCCATGTCATGACTCCAGCTCTGACCAGCTGTTCTGAGCTAAGAGGATTTGCAGGCACATTGTGCATTAAATACTATTGTGCACATCATTGCTTGCCATGTGATTCTTTGTAAGATGCCTATTTATCAAGAAACATTTATTGCTGATTTCTTGTACTGAAGATTAAAACACTTTAAGCACATTAACCATATATTTAATTTTTATTGATGCTGCGCGAACCATTCCTTACCAGTACCATTGTCCTATCGTCATATCCTTTTCAGTGTGTTAAATAAATCCAGAGTGATAGCTGAAACATATGGTTGTGACCAGCCCTTCATTTTCCAATACGACTAATGTACTAATCAGTCACATTGTAAAATGTATATTTGCAGACGTCACAACACCTCCTGCCTCATTACTAATAAAGTAAGAGACATTTTTCAACACTTTATGAATAGCTATGAACACAGGTAAGGAGGCCTACGAGTGACTGCACCTAAATGAGAACACTTTTTAGCTCAACTCCCTTAAGTGGACAGTTGCCTCTTTGAAGAAGATGTTGACATCCAGGGAAGACATGGTTGGGTGAGGTGTTGGTACATGCAGTGGTCCACTGTCAACTCCTATAAATGTAGTCCACCTCGATGTCAAAGGGGAAGTTCTCCCACCACAGAAATGTCTAGGGGACAATCCCGGGCTGCTTTGAAAGTGATATACCGAAGTACAAGTTTCTTACAATATTCGTAGGATTAAAGGGGCATGACCACAGAGGCAAGGAGTTGGGTTTGTAGCCTGGAGCTCCAACGCCGCCGGACCACAGGTGCAGGCTACGCTCAATACCCCTGGCTCTGGTAGAAGGTGTGGGGGACAGAATGCATCGAGGCGGTGGCAAGGAGCCGTGGCTCCGGCGTTGGGCCTGGAGGCAGCAATGAAGGGGACGGGTGACAGAGCCACAGAGAAACAAAATGGCGGCCACTTGTAATATGCAGTCATGCTTAACCCTTTGCCTTTGTCCCTTCCCTGATCCCGTCCCACCTATTGTTTCTGTGCGCGTGGGTCCCAGCGCACGGTAGGAACGTTCGTGTGGGAGCGAGAGGGGGCCGTTGGTTAAGGGCATTCTGTGAGGACTTACAAATAAAGAAGGTCGCATCCTCAACCTCCGCTTGTCGCTTCATTACTACAAGCTTCTTTTTGGCGACGATTACGGGATCGTACGATCCATGTACTTGAAGCACTTGGCATAATCGGCGCGGCAGTGCGCTTGAGGCTTTCAGACCTTCCTGATCGACTCTATAATACAACGTGGTGAGAGGGGGACTTCCTACTTCTCCCGACCACCACTGCTTCACGGCCACGGCTACTGTGCATCCCAGCCTCATCCTATTTGTCTCTCCCTCCCTCTGCCAGCCCCTGGGAGGAGCTGCTATGAAGGGTGAGTGAGCCAGATTTTACTATACTGTCCACCGGGTGTTACCTACAGCACACACCGGAGGAAGCCAAAGCACTACTTAACTATGCACCCAGTATAAAGACTCATTGGCTCAATCCACATTAAAACACTGGTACTGTGTCAGCATGGCTGGGATAATGAATGCAGTGGCCATTCCCAGCACCTTTTTTGCAAGTCCATGGACCACCTACAGAAAGTTGGACACAGTGGGTTAAATGTTTGAAAAACATCTGGAGGCAATTGATGGAACTGATTACAAACCAGCCAGGAAACAAGCCATGATGTACAACAGTTTGGGGGCAGAAGGAAGGAGATTATTTGATCACATAACTTCTATTAAAAAAAAAAGAGGATGATGAAGAGTGGAATGTGTTTATTGAAGCCAAATTGAGGTTGAAGAACTACTTTGATACCACTATGAGTGTGATAATGGAGAGGGACAATTCTACTACAGGTACCAAGCAGCGGGTGAGGCATTCGAATCTTACGTTGCTATACGAAGGAAGTTGGCCACAACATGTGCATTCAGAGATGCAGACGAGATGATACGCGATCAGGTGGTGATGCGCACCATGTGTGTGAAGGCGCAGGAGAAGCTGTTGTGTCATAGGAACCTAGAAAAGGTGATTTCCACCATCAAGAGCATGGGAAGATCAGCTAAAGGAGTTAAGTTACTGCGCAAGCCTGACAACCAACAAGTAAGTGTCAATCTAGTCTGTAAGGATGAAGAATCTGCATCCAACAGACCACACAAGATTTTCACTAGAAAGACCTCCAGCACATACAGTGGAAAGCCTAGCTGTTACCGTTGCGGATCCAATGCGCATGTGGCATCAAACAAAGAGTGTCCTGCATGGGGCAAGGTCTGCCAGGGATGCGGAAAAACTGAACATTTCCTTAAAGTTTGCAGAACTTCGCGTACGAAGAAGATTTATACAGTGAATGAATCCAAATCAGAAGAAGACTCAGATGAGAGTGAACTACTGGAGAACTTGGTACTGCTGGTTGCCATCATTAATAGTGAAGATGTGCAAAATCAACCCAGGTGTAATGTTGGTGTGAATGGAGAAAATATCAAGAAGTTGGTGGATACTGGATCAAGGATTACAATCTTGTCAAAGGACACCTACAGTGCTCTAAAGTGCAAGACACCGTTGGAATCCAGCAGAATTGTTCCAGGTGCATATGGTGGACACAAGATAAAATTGGAAGGGGTATTCAAGGCGGATGTGTCATTCAAGGAGGAAAACACTTTCACAAAGATCTTTGTAGTGGATTACAATGTGAAGATTCTGGGTTGGTTGGAACAACAAAAACTGAAGATAATGATCAACCCTTGCCAACCACTGTATGTATTCAATATTCAAGAGGACGACTTGGAAACCATTCTCAAGGAATTCAAGGGGGTGTTCAACGAGCAATTGAGATGCTTAAGGGACTTCGAACACCAGATTGTCCTTAAGAGAAATGCATACCCAGTGAAACAAAGGGTCTGGAACTTACCATTATCTGCTCACGCTGAAGCTAAGACATTTCTAAAGAATTGGTGCAAGGACGGTATAATCGAACCAATCAATGCATCTGAGTGGTTGTCGCCCGTGGTTATTGCGAAAAAAAGGAATGAGGAGATCCGCTTATGCATAGACCTTCGCGAACTAAACTGCCATGTGGTAGCTGATTGCCAACCTCTGCCTCAGATAAATGAAATTGTGATGACCTTAGGTCAAGCAAAGATCTTTACTACACTAGTCTTCAGCGCAGCATACAATCAAATACAACTACAAGATGAGTCAAAGAAATATACAGTGTTCATCACACCAGAAGGAGCATATCAATTTTGCAGATTACCCTTCGGGTTGTGTTCAGCATCAGCTGTATTCCAGCGCACAATTAATCAATTTTTCAGCGGCATGGAAGGTGTTAGGTCATTCCACAATGATGTACTGATCTACAGCAAGACGGAAGAAGAACACCTAGCTGTTTTAAGGAAGGTTCTTCTAAGGATTCAGGACAGTGGTCTCACATTGCAAAAGGACAAGTGTAACTTCCTAAAAGGAACTGTAGAGTACTTAGGTCATCTCATCAATGAAAATGGAGTACGACCCAAGCCGTCCTTGATATCTGCTATTTCCTGTTCACCGAATCCGAAAAATAAGGAAGAACTTGCATCCTTCTTAGGTATGTGTGAATTCCACTCCAAGTTCATACAACATTATGCAGTCAAGGTCGAACCACTTCGAAAAATGATACAGAAGGATGCAAAATTCATTTGGAATGAAAAATGCAAACAGAGCATAAAGACCATAAATAAGGAACTTGAGCAAGCACCATCACTCCAGTCATTCCATGAAAAATTGGAAAGCACTGTAACCACAGACACCAGCCAGATCGGGTTGGGGCTGTGCTCAGCCAAATGACTGAAAAAGAGGAGAAAATCATTGCATTCGCATCCTGGAAGTTAAGGGACCCAGAGATAAAGTGCTCAGTAATTGAGCGTGAATTATTGGCTTGTGTTTGGGCTGTTACAAAATGTAAAAGTTTTTGGTGGGACAAGGAGTTCACCAACCGCACTGATCACAAACCTTTGGTCAGTATACTTGAAGGAAAGTGTTCTAACCAACCCTCGCCAAGAATTGCGAAGTTGGCATGCAAATTGCGGGAGTAGCAAGTTAGGATCAAATACATTCCAGGCTGAGTGAATGTGTCGGCAGATTACTTGTCACGTGCCCCCAGTGAGGAAGAATCTGAGTGTGATGAGGAAGATGAGGACTTGCAAATAAAGAGGGTTGCATCCTCATCCTCCGCTTGTCCCCTCATTACTACACGCTGCTGGTGGAGCGGCATGAGCCGTACAGCGATAGGGCCTTGCTGTGGGGCAGCCCCTAACTGCTCAGAGGGCACAGCAGCTTGGAAGGATGGCCCTGGAGCCAGTCGCGATCAGTGCAGGCCTGAGTAGTAGAGCTTTTATGAGCACAGATGGACGGCGATAGCGGTGCACCTCTGTGCCCCGGGGATACTGTAAGGAACTGGACAGCCCAACTAGTGAGAGGCACAACAAGAGGGCACATTTTTGCCGGAGCCTCCTGGATCCAAGAGAGGTCTGCGCCAATGGTTGCCCCCTCGTCTCCCTCTTTTCTCTCGTAGAACTGGGGTGATTGAAAACAGGCTTCTCTGGGAGGGGGCACTCATAATAAACAAAGGTACCCACATATATAAGACATTTTACGTCTTGGCAGAGGGGAAAAAAAGCACTAAATAGAAAAAAGACACCCCCTAGACCTGTATTTTTTCTCGTATGCCTCTACGTGTTCCCCAAATGGAAATGTGATACCTATACAACTTTTTTTAATACAAAACCAAGTTTATTCTACCTTTCAAAGTGTCTCATATTTGTTAATCTCAAATAACACACATCTTTGCAAAGTTTTTAGCCTATAGATATATTTAAACAATTATTTCCATGTACTGTGACATAATCATTGTATCACAAATAGCAATAAGTTTTTTTCATTGCTATAAAAACAAAGATGCAACAATTCAGAAAAATCCCCCCACATAACAAATCCACTCACTCACATGCATCCAAAATCAAACACTCCTTGACTCAACTTTCATACCACATCCCAGCATACTGCACATATATTAGACAGACAACAACGGAAAAGCAGATTTAATTTTTATTTGTTGAAATGTTGTGAGCTGGAATCACTGTTACAAGAACGGTCAAAGCACTTTTCGGTGTGGGCATAAAGTTCGACCAGCCACCTTCTTCAGGACCATACAACAATGCAGTAGCTTCCAGAAGATAGTAATGTTGTGGAAATCTATTAAAAATAAGTAATATGGCGAAATCAGAACGAGGCTACTAAGTATATATATGTTGGTCCACATGTATATTACCATTACTAAGGGTTAGGAATTGTTTGTTTTTTTTAAAAAGGAAAATTAAGTGTGGTTAGGGAAGAGTTCCTTCCATAGGGTCCAATGTTTGCCCAGATAGTTCACCACATGCTCCAAACACCATATATTGTGCATAAACCAATTTCCAAAACAAAAAATATATAAAAAGAAAAATTAATAGGAGAAATCCAAATACCCATTGGGTATTTTCCTCATGCTTGCATGCAAGTGTCTCTGTCACCTTATATTTTTGCATTAAGCATATGTTGTAATGAGAGCACTTACAGATATAAGTATATCCCAGCTGCTGTGTGATGTCAGTCCAATCTAGGACATGTCTCATAGGCGAGGCGTAGTTTCACTATTACTATGTTAAGGGTTCTTCTCTTGGGGTTGCATCCTAGCAGGGTAGTAACACACTGATTCATATTAGAAAATGAAGGGCACACGAAAAGTGCTCAGAATCTGTATCCAGTATGTCTGCAATGATAAAGAAATAACATTAGAGATAACAAGAGACCATACGGTTCTTTACATGAGAAAAATGTTTTTCCCTTATTTCCCTTGGGCAGTGTGACATAAATGTGGGTGTCACCACTCGCAAGGTTGAAATCATTTGTGGAGGCTCCTGATTTTAGTACTGGATGTCCTGATAATTAAAAAAAAACATATGCAGAGAACAAAATATGGCAGCCTCCAGAGGGCAGACTATTCCAAATTGGCAGACACAGAGGCAACTGCACCCCAAATTAAACCAGCCATGGTGGATCAGGAGGACAGATTGACTAAGCTGCAAAGGTAGGTGGACGTATTGTTGGCGAAAGTGGAGGACACAAAGGGTGCTTTCACCGAAACAACATATGCCTGGTGGGAGTGCCCGAGAGAGCAGAGGGACCTTCAACAGTACTTACTGTGGAGCAATGCTTATCTTGAGAGTTGTTGGGGGCAAGGTGCCGACACTGTTCTCGGTGGGAAGTGCATAGAGTCCGGGGCCAACCCCAGTGCCTGGAACACCGCCTAGACCAATAGTGGCAAGACAGCTCAATTTCAGAGACCATGATAATATACTTCAACTGGCACAATCCCACAGGCCCTGGCAGCCCGAGGGCAACCCGGTGAGCATCTACCTGAACTATACTACATTGGTCCACCACCAGTGTGGGACATTACTGGTGTCAAGAAACATCTGCAGGATCTTAACCAGGAATAAGCCCTGCTCTTCCCAGCCCACCTACAAGTCACAGTGGGTGATGCAGCACATATTATTCACTGAGGCGAAGTAAGTAGGACTGAATGGAGAGGCAGGGCCATCCGATGTCACTGGATCACGATGGCTGTTGTTTCCCTGGATGGCATATACTCAGAGCCCTCTGCGGTGCCATCTCCGGAAATCTAGGGCAGCCCCCAGCAAGGCGAAGCCACAAAAGAAATGAGACAAGGTGGTCGCGGAGCTACAATAGGGCCGCCTTCTGCCCTCAGTGAACTGATGGGAATGTTTGGGCAGGGAGTTGGGACAGCTGGAGGAAGGATTGACTGGCTCAAGTGAAGAGGTCAAGGATTTGGACCTCCCGAGGGTTAACCCCATGACGCGGACGAGGTGGCTTGACACAAACAGGATGCTGGATGGGCTTCTGTAGGGATCATGGGTGGTGTTTTAATGGGGTGTTTAGTGCTACGAATGAGTCCGAGCCGCTGGGCCAGCCACGCTGGCTCCTTATTGGATGCATTGGACACAATGCTAAGTAATACACACAGCTGGAGGGAATGACAGGCGCCTTGAGGGTTGGGGGGGTCGTTTTATATTTGCAGCATGAGGAGGCATGGGTGACCTGCTTAAGGAAGCTGTACCAATAAGACTTAGATTAGGGGTACTGTGGCCGCTAGGAAATGATGGCACGACTCACACCACTTGCAAGCATTGGTACAGAAGAGTTCTCAACCAATGGGTAGGGACACTGAAGAGAGGGGTGGTGATTCGCTATTTGTCACAGCATTCCCTGGATTTGATCCTGTTGCAGGAGACACACCTGAAGGGCGCTTACTATGACATCCTAGGGAGGGGCATGAATAATACACTGGTACACGCGGGCTACTCCACTGGGGCCAGGGTAGCGGGATCTTGATCCCCAGGTCCACACCATTCTGAATTACAAAAACCTGGACAGACACATCAGAGTTCTGGGCAGTGATGGGTGGCACCTGGCACAGGGAACACCTGATAGTGGCCTCCTAGTACTTTCTGCCCGGCCTTCAGGCGCTAGGACTGCAGAGGCTTGGGAAATAGATTACTGACTGCCCAGAGGCATTGCTACTAGTAGGGGGTGACATCAACTTGATCCTGCATGGAGAGATGGACATTATGGTGCAGGTGAAGGGACCACCCAGGAACGATCCACGACTTTGTTTGTTCTTGGGGACCCTGGCGTTGTAGGACCTCTGGCCGGGCTTACACCCGGGGGACAGACAGTTTTCACATGCGGCCAATGCGTCGTGTTCATTGGCTAGACTGAACTATTTCTTGGTGTTGGGGTCCCAAGGACCCAGATATAGAAGCACGATTTACCTGATACGGGGCATATCAGACAACTCTCCGATTTTCACAGAGTTGTGGGCACAGGGGTCCTGCGCAAGCCCCAGTTGGCGCCTGGATCCCTGGAAGTTGACAGGCTGGGATACTTGGTGCCATGTCTTGCAGATGACAGACTTGTACTTTCAGGAGAATGGGGGCTTCTTGGCCATTGGGACAGTTCTTCATCTAATAAAAAACCGTGGTGCTTTAATTGTAAAACAAAAGGCCATAAATCATCTGACCCTATATGTCCCAAGAAAAGCACCAGTACTACTACGACTTCTCCTAGTGCCCCTAGCAGTATCACTAGCAGCAGTAATACCTCCAAGGATGTAGATGGGTTCACCTTAGGAACTGCTGTGGACTCTGGCCTAGTCAGAGAAGTCACTGAGGCTGTCCTAGTATCATAGGGTTGCATTGACCATGCCACTTTAGCTGCCTGGCCTCCTAATATGAGGAAATACCGGTATCATCCCCTCATTAATGGTATTGAGGCAGAAGCTTACAGGACAGGTGCAAGTGTCACTATGGTGGCTGAGAAACTGGTGTCACCTGAGCAGATTCAACGCACATAACATCACTAGGTGCCACCCCGTGACTGGTTAATTTCAGCTGAAGGGGAGGGGGTTGTGGTTACTGGCCATAATAAGTTGTAGTATCCTCATTCATTCCTGTAGAGCGTCTTATAGGCAATGATTTGAAGACTTCAACCTGAGCTGAAGTGGAATTACAGACCCATGCATCCATGCTGGGTCTCCCTGAGACTGTCTTTGTGACAACTAGAGCACAGGCACGAAGTAGGGACAGCAAGGAGCACTAGGGCCTGAAATAATGGCCCAGACAGCTCCTAAAAAGAGAGGTAGGAAGGGTAAGAAATGTTTCTCTCCCCAGACTTCCGGGGGGGGGGGGGGGTCAGTCTCTTCAGGGAGATTATCCTGCTCCTTGTGAGGGAGCTGCCCCAGAGGAGCTTGGGCCTGACATGGCAGAGCTTCTGGGAGCAGGGAGGGCTGCAGGGAGGAATTGAGTCTGGAGCAGAAATCCTGACCCTCTCTTCAGAGCCTCAGACAGGAAGCTGCTACATAATGTTATGTTCTTTATAGGTACTCTAATATAGGCCCGGGTAACATTGTATCCCTTCACCTACATTACCTCCCCTACACTACACTGTAACAAGCCTTTTAGGATTGAACCTTTACCTAGTTCTAGTCCTGGGTGCAGAAAGAGGGTTTCTCCTAAACAATAGAGTCCTATAATTCCATCAATAGACTCACACAGTATGAATGAATATTCATAAGGGCTACACCACCTTCCTCCCTACACAGTACATCCCATACGTCATCCTCAAATCCAACAATGACTAATACAAGAAATGAGGGACAAAGGAACCCTAGATACTTTCTGTGTAAATACAACACCTCTTGCTTGTGTTAGCTAGAGGGAACCGAGACTTCCAGGCCGACACACTGACCAGAGACGCTGAGGCTCCTGCATGCAGATGCTCCAGCTGACAGTGGTCTAACACATCCCTTGCGGGGTGTCCAACTCGAGACCAGGACAGGGTCCCACACTCACTTGCTTCAGGTAATGGGGTTAGACTAAACCTAGAGGGAATCTTGGCTTTACACCTACTCATATGCTAGGTACACTTAGGTGCATCTAGATAGGCATCGTAGGAGTATGCACTTTCTTTTATCATGCATTTTATATTCACGTATACATTTATGATTATTGCAAAATGGTAGAACTGTACTATCCATTTATATTCACTGTACTGCTGATCATATATCTCTGCTACTGTCTAACGGTTGTTGCAGCATATATACTTTACACTAGAAGAACAACTGTGCAATAAATACTTATTGTAACCCGCCCAACTGTTTCTTCTGTGTAACTCTCTGAGACAAAATAAGTGAGCATGAGTGACTGAGCAAAAAGTAATACATTGTATCCATGGTCCTGGGGGATCAGGGTTGTCATGTTCTAAGGTTGCCAGAAACTATTCGCTCCCTGATAAGAGGAGATTCTAGTGGCATTGTGAGTTAGCTAAAACAGAAAGGTTAACATTCTCGGTGGGGGTGCTCAGAATCAGTCTGCCACCAGGCCCACAGTTTATGTTATCCGGAACGCGCAGCTCCTGTATAGGTAATATAGGAACTACATGACAAAAAGAGGCAGGGGTGGATCCCAAATGATTTACTGGGAAGATAGACTATTTGATTCTGAGGGTAGCGACCCCAAACCTGGTGTTACCAGGAGGTTGAGCGTTCCTAAGAAGTTTAGGGAAATCCTCTCAACCCTGGCACATGACATCCTCCTTGCAGGACATCTTGGGCAAAGCAAACCTTGGGCAAGGCTTGTTTCACACTTTCACTGGCCCCACATGTCTGGAGACACCAAGGAGTTTTGTCACTCCTGTGTCACCTGCTAAGCCAGTTGCAAGTTAGGTGGCACTACAAAGGCCCTCTTAATCCCACTACCAGTTGTGGGTCCTTTTGAGAGGGTAGGGATTGACATAGGTGGTCTCCTGGACCCTCCAACACCCTCTGGGAGTAGATACATACTGGTGGTGGTAGACCATACCACTGGATACCCAGAAGCTATTTCCCTTAGGACCACTACAGCTCCTACAGTGGCCAAAGCCCTCTTTGGAATCTTTTCCAGAGTGGGTTTTCCGACGAAGGTGGTGTCGTAGACAGAGGGTCAAACTTCACATCTGGTTACTTGAATGCTATGTGGAAAGAGTGTGGTGTAATTTATAAATTCACCACACCCTCCCATCCACAGGGCAATGGGTTAGTTGGAAGATTCAACAAAACCTTCAAAGGTATGATTATGGTACTATCTGACAAACTTAGGAGGAGATGGAATGTCCTATTACCTTACTTTTTTTGCTACAGAGAGGTTCCACAGAAGGGTGTGGGTTACAGTCCATTTGAACTTCTGTTTGGACATCCAGTTAGGGGTCCACTTTGTCTGGCGAAGGAGGGCTGAGAGCAGCCTCTTGAATCTCCCTAACAGGACATTGTAGACTATGTACTGAGCCTACAGTCACGTATGGCTGAGTACATGAAGAAGGCTACTAAAAACCTGGAGGCTAGCCAAGAACTACAGAAGTTATGGCATGACCAAAAGGCAGGTCTGACTATTTACCAGCCAGGGCAGAAGGTGTGGGTGTTGGAGCCTGTGGTCCCAAGATTACTACAAGACATGTGGAGTGGCCCCCATACAATTGTGGAGAAGAAAGGTGGGGTCACCTACTTGGTGGACCTAGGCACTCCAAGAATCCCCCATACGGTGCTTCATGTGAACCGCCTGAAGCATTTCTTTGACAGGGCTGATATGAGCTAACTTATGGCCACTGACGAGGAACAGGAGGAAGAGAGTGACCCTCTCTCTGATTTCCTCTCACACAACCCAGTTGATGGTTCAGTCAATTGCATAGTCATTGCTGACAGCCTCACTGACCAGCAACAAACTGATTGCAGTCAGTTTCCAGAGCTCTTCTCTCTGGCACCCAGTAAGACTCCCTTGTGTGCCCATGAGGTGGATACAGGTGACAGTCTGCCTATTAAGAGTAAAGAAATCCAGAAGATGCTAGAGTTGGGAGTCGTTGACCCTTCAGACATCCCTTGGGCTAGTCCAGTAGTCCTTGTACCCATACTTCATACCTAGGGTGGAAAGAGAGAAATTGAGTTCTGTGTAGACTACACAGGTCTCAATGCAGTCACCAAACCTGACGCTCATCCTATCCCTAGGGCAGATGAGCTAGTGGATACTCTGTCTCTCAGCACCTTTGACCTGACTGCAGGCTATAGGCAAATCAGGCTCACAGAGGATGCTAAACCTAAGACAGCATGTTCAACTCTTGGTGGGCACTATCAGTTCACTGTAATGCCCTTTGGGTTGATAAATGCACCTGCCAGAGTCCAGAGTTTGGTGAATCAAGTTCTGACAGACCGGGAAGACTTCAGTGTAGCATATCTAGATGATATTGCTGCCTTTAGTTCCACCTGGCAGGAACACATGGTCCACCAAAGGAGGGTACTTGAGGCATTAAAAAAGGCAGGCCTCACTATCAAGGCCAGTAAGTGCCAGATAGGGTAGAGCAAAGCTGTATACTTGGGCCATCTGGTAGGTGGAGGCCAAGTTCAACCTTTAAAGAGCAAAATCCAAACCATTATCGCTTGGGTTGCTCTACTTAGATTCAGGTCAGAGATTTTCTGGGCCTGACTGGATATTATAGAAGATTCAATAAATCAGTAATCTTATAAATCGTGACTACTCACCCATGAGGGTCTCATGGTGCTGAGGGAGTGGGGGGGGTGGGGTACGGGGGTTCAGTCAATGAGCCAGGCCTTGATGTCCTTCCTGAATTGCTGTAGCAATGAGGATTTCCTGAGGTGCAGAGGCAGGGAGTTCCAGGTCTTCGCAACAAGGTATTAGGATCTTCCTCCAGCCGTGGTCTTGCGGATTCGTGGAATAGTGGCCAGGGCCAGTTGGGCGGTCCGAGATGTCTGGTGGGAGCTTGATGGGAAGGCCGTAGTTGAGGTATGTGTGTCTGGTGTTGTGGAGGGCTTTGTGTTGACAGATAGTCAGTGAAGGTCTCTCTGGTGGCCAGAGCTGTGGCTGCGATGTGGGATGTCCTGGATGAGTCTTGTGGCGGTATTCTGGAAACTCTTCAGTTTTTTGGGGGAGTTTCTGAGTGGTGCCAGTGTGGAGTGTGTTGCCGAAGTCAAGTCTGCTGCTGACGAGTACATGGGTGACCTTTTTCCTGGGGGGGACTCAGTGGGGATCCACTTGAAGATCTTGCGAAGCAGGCGGAGCGTATGGAAGCAGGAGGACAAAACAGCGTTGATTTGGCAGTTCATAGAGAGCGAGGAGATTTGTGAAGGGGTATGGGTCCATTGTGATACCCCTCAATGAACTTACCTCTAAGAGAATGCCTAAAAAGATGAATTGGACAGTTAACCCTGATGCACTGAAGGAGGTCATGTGCTCAGCTCTAATTCTGAAGAATCCTGATTATTCCAAATCATTCATTTTCCAGATCTATGCCTCTGAAATAGGAATAGGAGCTGTACTCTCACAACAGAATGAAGAGGAAAGGGATCCACCAGTAGCTTTTCTAGGCAGAAGGTTGACCTCCTGAGAGAAACGTTGGTCAGCGATAGACAGGGAGGCCTTTGCTGTGGTCTGGGCCTCAAAGAAGCTGCGGTCATACCTGTTTTGCACATACTTCATTGTTCTGACAGACTACAAGCCCCTCATATGGCTTAAACAGATGAAAGGTGAAACCCCCAAACTTTTGAGGTGGTCCATTGCCTTACAGGGAATGGACTTCTCAGTGGAACATAGATCTGAGAATAACCATGCCAATGCAGATGGACTTTACAGATATTTCCACTTAGAAAATGAAGACTCAGCTGGGCAAGGTTAGTCTTATCTTCTTTTGTTGGGGGGGTATGTAGGAAAGTAGGATTGTTCTGACATGGTTGCCCCCACTTTTTCAAAGCAATGATGATGGATTTAACCCAGATCTGTGACTGGGGTTGAGTGTTTGAAAAGTTTCAGCACTCCGTCCATCATCTCCTTGTGTTTTTTTTTTTTTTGTTCGCCCTCAGTTGGCAGGGTATGCCCAGACGTGGGTCCCTTGCTCACTTTGCCACTGGATTCAAGCTAGCCTGGCTGAAGAGGGCTGTTAGCCCGAAACCAGTCCCTAGATGCTTGTTTCCGGTCCAGGGAAGACATAGCTTGGCAGTTCAGGCTGGACGGTTCCCATGAGGCACAGGGTCAAGACTGATTTGCATATAGCTGTGTCTGAACTGGGGTGGCAAAGTGAGCTAAAGCAGGATGATGTATTCAACCCAGATCTGTGACTGGGGGTGAGTGTTTGAAAAGTTTCAGCACTCCATCCATCATCTCCTGGTGGCAGTGTGTTTAGAGAGTAGTATACTGGGATCCTGCTAACCAGGACCCCAGTTTCAGTGTTCCTTCCTCTAAATTGACTGGTAAGTTCTTTGTACACTCCACAATTGGCATACTGGTGTACCCCTGTAAGTCCCTAGTATATGGTACTAAGAGTGGTCTCCCACGGAGACCACTCAAACTGTAACTACAGGACTGCCATTGCAGCCTGTGTAAGCTGGTGCTAGCACTACTTACAACAGATTTAGGTCTCCCTATATCTAAAGTCACTGCACTTCAAACCTATGTCACCCCTAGAGCAGGCCTTTCAATCCTGAAGCCAGTTTGCTCGGTTCTAAGTCTGAGGGTGCCCCGGCTAGAGCAGGGCACCCCTACAACCATCGGAGTCCATACTCCCGGGTTGTAAGTTCATCAGCAATTATGATACATAGAGTAGCCATGCGTCATTACGCGATGACCATCTCTAAACTGGCTGTAACAAACCCTGTCATGTTTGGTATCAAACATGTTGGAATCATACCCACACCCCGCAAATAGTGTGGGAGATATGATTTCATACACTGTAAAGCTCCTCTGGGAGGCCATCAGTGCTCCTGCTACCAGTCTTCTAGACCTGAACCGCACAACATGGCTGCTGCTGACCAGAGACACAATTCTGCCCTCCTGCTGCTGAGCCAAGCTCGAGCAGGGGAAGGCAGAACAATAGGTATCCTGTCACAGGGAGGTGTGACCACCTCACAGACAGGGTTAGTATATTGGGCCGGGTGGAGGTGCTTGCCAGCGCCACTCAGTCTGCTTGAGGGGCACATTTGGTGCCCTCCTTGCATAGTCTACTTCAAACCAGCTCAGGGAGCTGTTGGCTCCCGCTCTGGCACAAAACTGGACAAAGGACATGGGAGTATCCTCCCCACTGTCCAAGCCCTCCTCGGAGGGAACACTGAATCGTCCCAACCCTTTCCTTAGGTAACTTTAAGGGTTTACCTGTAGGTGGATCACTAGATTCGCCGTGGAATTAGATTCAGCTCCTGACCTCATCGTCCTGCAACCCGCTGCACCATCAGTGTCCGTGCTTCATACAGATTCCGTCCTGGGCCTGTGGACATCTAAAGGCATGCAAAGGAACCTCCCTTAGAGTTAAGGAGTCACTCCCCTGCATCCGCAGGCACTGTAACATGATCGACCGGTCTGCCAAACCTGGGCTTCCTGGACTCCAAAAGGCTCAGGATCACAGGTGGTGGTTGTGCATTCTCTCGAGGCCTGAGTTGTCCTCTCGTCGAGTTGAGACCAGCATACTTCGTAGAACACTCTGCAACCAAACCCCTGTGCACCGTGTCGCTGCATGGCTTCATCACATGGTAACTGCATCTGTTGCCAAGACCAACTCGTATAAACGGAGGCTGACGCATTGTAAGGTTCTGTTGACGAGTATGTCCCCGCTATTACTAACCCGTGCCGATGCGGTTGGTTGAACGGCCGTTCTCTGTCATCTTTAGCATCCCGGTGACTCGGGCAGAGCTACTGATTCGGTGTACCCGTACCTGAATACTCTTCATCAATTGATCTGCTTCAGTGACCTTTGGCCTTAGTCTTCCATGCTTCCTGGACGACCCCGTGTGGCATAAACTCTGTCCCCTATGCTTACAGGTACTTTTCGACAAGAACCTGCAACCGGGTTCCAACAGACTATTTCATCCTTCTACAACAGCGATCTCATCCAGAAGTCCTCGATTGTGTTCGACAGTGGTTGTATGTATCCTGATTCCGAGGGTATCCACGGGTGGGGCAGCTCTCCAACCCTCTGTCTTGCACGGGGTGTCCTCAGGGTACACTGTGAAGGCTCCTTCTACTTTAATCGTGCAACCGCGACCTACCCATTGACTTGTATTGAGCCCGCGGTCATGTTCCCACTCTGCACACGGCCTCCGTGGGGTTCCTGGTTACTTAACTCAGGTGGTTCCTTGGGTCCATGGCACTTCTGTGTCTTCTGGGTATAGTCTTGACTTGAGTCTTGGTTGGCATATTACTATTTTAGTGTATTGTTAGGTCTCCCCCTGGTGACCACTGTGTATTTGTGCTTCTTACCTTTTTTTATTGCTAAATATTGTGTGCATTGTGTATATCTCCGGGAAGGAGATATCTGTATGTGTTAGTGAGTGTCTTATAATAAATACATATTTTTATAAATACACTGCGTGGTTCTTTTTCACTTAATCTATACCAATAAGATTATGTTCTGGTAAAACAAGCGTCTTTACAATCCTTCTGGACTAATCCTGAAGGCTGTTCTCCACAGCTACCAATTAGAGAGCTTTCTAAGGTTGTCTAAGACTACTAAAATCACCATAAGGGTTGCCTGGATTAGTGCAGGGTGCCCACTTACATAAGTGTGCACCATATACTAAGCCAGTTTCTCACATTGTTGTGCAGCGGTTGGTATTCAACCCTGCATTGTTTTACCATATAATCTTGGTGTGGATTAATTGAAAACCATTGCTAATATTAGGCACATATAATACAGCTTAGAATAAGTAAGTTCTACTGAACTTAAGGTTGCTTAGTTAAGGGTCTAGGACAAACCTTTCTCCAACCGCAGAGAGGTTAGTTCCCACTTGGTTAGATAGGTGCAACACAACACTACATCTAGTATGTCTTCAGTAGGAGAAGCCAGTGGCTCTTTGCCTTCTAGATACATTGGCTTCACGTTCTAGGAACTAAGAGCCCTGTGTTCCTCTAGGAAACTTAAGACAGGGAAGGTGCCTAGCGCTCAACTCCTCTTGGAGGTGTAACTGCAAGATGACCTCCAGAAAGCTGGTGGGTCAGAGGAGCAGGGCGGAGTGGGTGGGCAAGGGACAGAAGACGAGTCAGGAGGGAACCCCCTCCTTAACCTAGATTCTGACCCTAACCAGGAGGAGTCTAATGACCCCTCCCCGGAGAACTCAGATCCCCCAGAGGATAGTGCAGATGGGACAGAGGGTGTCCCTAGAAGTAGGTCCCACTTTATTCCACCTAGGAGGGTACAGGGTAGGCAAATGAGGATTAGTTCCTCCTCTGCAGGGACCATTGCCTAAGAAAAGGGATGACTCCATAGATAGGTAATACCAAAGGATCCGACAGGAGAAACTGAGACTCAGGCTCAGGAAGGATCAGTTGGCTCTTGACAAGGAGTCCCTAGAAGTACAGAAGGCTAGGAAACATTTGGGACTAGAGTCCCATGGTGGCAGCCCCAGTATCCCTAGGATCAGGGAACCCTCCTGACACTAGGAAGCTGAGTAGGATAGTCCCTCCTTATCAGGAGGGTGATGACATCCACAAATGGATCCCTGCTTTAGAGAGGGCCTGTAAGGTACAGAAGGTCCCTCAAGGGCAGTGGGCAGCTATCCCATGGCTCTCTTTTGCTAACAATGAAGAGCTAGGGTACTCACTATTAAAGAAGAGGATGCTGACAATTACTCGGTACTGAAGAGTGCTTTCATAGATGGGTTTGGTATAACCACTGAACAGTATAGGTTTAAGTTCAGAGACACCCGAAAAGCACACACCCAGGACTGGGTAGATTTTGTGGACAGTGCTATTAAGGCTCTAGAAAGGCTGGCTTCATGGAAGCAATGTACAGGACTATGAGGGATTGTACAGTTTGATCATGAGGAAGCACATGCTTATTAACTGTCAGAACCAACTTTTGCATCAGTACCTGGTGAACTCTGATCTGACCTCTCCCCAAGAATTGGGAAAGAAGGCAGACAAATGGGTCCGCACCAGGGTTAAGCAGAAAAACCATGGTAATGGAGGTGCCCAGAAGAAGAATTTCTTCTAAATCCCAGGATAAGGGTGGGGACAAGGGTAAAGATAAAAAAAAAAAAGATAAAGACCCATTGGACAAAGGATGCTGATTTTCCAAAGGCCAAGGAAACTCCTACTACCACTGCCACTAAGGTACCTTCTCCCCCTAACACAAGTGGTAGTATAGCAAATAAGGGATTAATGGGGTTAACCTTGGGTTCTGACTGAGCCAGAACTCCAGCTCAGGCTGTTCTACTCTGTGATGGTGGCATTGACTTTCCCACCTTAGTGGTAAGTCTCATTAACTTGGGCAATTACAGACAACAGCCTTTTATCAATGGGAAAGAAGCAATGACATACAGGGAAACAGGGGACAGTGTCACTATGGTGACAGAGAAACATGTGTCCCCTGATCAGATCATACTTGGACAAATGGACCAAGTCACCAACGCTAGCAATTTCAGGACTGACCATTCCTTGGCGGTTGTGAACCTCAGCTGGGGTGGGGTAACTGCACCTAAAAACGATTGTAGTATCTCCAGACCTACCTGTAGATTGTCTGTTGGGCAATGATCTAGAACCTTCAGCCTGGGCCGAAGTAGAGTTCAGAACTCATGCAGAGATGATGAGCATCTATGCCAGTGTTTTTGCTGTCACCAGGCCTCAGGCTAAACAGCTCAGCACAGACAAGGCACTGGATCCTGAAAAAAAGGACCCGTGCCTCCCAAGAGAAAAGAGCAGGAAGGGTAAGGCGATATCCTCCTCACAAACTCCCAGTGAATATCAGCCTCCTGAGGAAGATGATCTCAACACCTGTGAAGGTACTGTCCCGAGGGAACATGGGCCTGACCAGGCAGAGTTCTTGGGGGCAGGGGGCCCTTCCGGGGCAGACTTAAGTTTGGAGCAGCAGACCTGCCCATCTCTTAAACCCCTCAGACAGAAAGCTGTTGCTGAGGAAGCAGGGGATATCAGTGGGTCCCATAGGATCTATTGGGAAGATGGGCTTCTATACTCTGAAGGTAGAGACCCCAAGCCTGGTTTCACCAGGAGGTTGGTAATACCCCAGAGGTTCAGAGGTTTCCTCCTCTCCCTAGCACATGATATTCCTCTTGCAGGACACTTAGGGCAAAGCAGGATTGGGACATGCTTGTCCCTCACTTTCACTGGCCCCATATGTCTGAAGACACCAAGGGGTTTTGTCGCTCCTGTGCCACTTGCCAAGCCAGTGGTGAGTCGGGTGGCACCACAAAGACCCCCTTAATTCCACTTATAGTGGTTGGAGTCCCCTTTGAAAGGGTAGGGATTGACATTGTTGGTCCCTTGAACCCTCCAACTGCATCTGGACACAGTTACATCCTAGTGGTGGTGGACCATGCCACTAGGTACCCAGAAGCTATTCCCCTTAGAATCACTACAGTTCCTGTAGTGGCCAGGGCCCTCCTAGAAATCTTTTCCAGGTTGGATTTCCCGATACAAACTACATGTCTAGTTACAGCACTGCCATGTGGAAAGAGTTTGGAGTGAACTACAAGTTTGCTGCACCCTCCCATCCAAAGTGCAATGGGCTTGTTGAAAGGTTCAACAAGACCCTAAAGGGTATGATTATGGGACTCCCAGAAAAGCTTAGGCGAAAATGGGATGCCTACCCTGCCTTCTCTTTGCCTACAGAGAGGTTCTTCAGAAGGGGTTTGGCTACAACACATTTGAACTTCTGTTTGGACATCCAGTTATGGCTTTATTGTGTCTAGTGAAGGAAGGCTGGGAACAATCTCTCAACCCTCCTAAACAGGACATTGTGGACTATGTCCTTGGCCTGCATTCATGCATGACTGAGTACTTGAAGAAGGCCAGTAAAAACCTGGAGGCCAGCCAATAACTCCAAAATGCATGGCATAACCAAAAGGCTGTATTGGCTGTTTACCAGCCAGGCCAAAGGTGTGGTTGTTGGAGCTTGTAACCCCAGCAGCTCTCCAAGACAAGTGGAGTGGGCCCCACACTATCCTTAAACAAAAGGTGAGGTCACCTACTTTGTGGACCTAGGTACTCCAAGAAGTCCCCATAGGGTACTTCATGTGAACCGCCTGAAACCTTTTGTAGACAGGGCTGACATTGGCTTGCTCATGGCAACTGATGAGGGACAGGAGGAAGAGAGTGATTCTCTCCCTGATCTCTCTCAGAATCCTGATGATAGGTCAGTGGATGGAGTAGCCTTGGCAGGCAGCCTCACTGACCAACAGCAAGCTGATTGTAGGCAGGCCCTCAATCAGTACAGACACGCTCTCCCTGACACCCAGTCAAAATATCTGGTCTACCCATGAAGTGGACAAAGGTGACAGCCTGCCTGTGAAGAGTAAAATCTACAGACTGCCTGGCCAGGGATTGCATCTGGACAGAGGTCCAAAAAATGCAGGAATTGGGGGTCATTGAGCCTTCATATAGCCCCTGGGCTGGTCCAGTAGTCCTTGTGCCAAAACCTCACACCAAGGATAGAAAAAGAGGGATGAGGTTTTGTGTAGACTACAGAGGCCTCAATGCAGTCACTAGGACTGATGCCCATCCTATTCCAAGGGTAGATGAACTTATAGATACGTTGGCCTCAGCCAAATTTCTGAGCATATTTGACCTGACTGCTGGCTACTGGCAAATCAGACTAGCTGAGGATGCCAAGCCAAAAACAGTATTTTCAACTCCTAGTGGGCATTTTCAATTTATTGTGATGCCCTTTGGTCTGAATACTACATCTACCACATTTTAGAGGTTGGTGAACAAAGTCCTCACAGGTCTGGATGCCTATAGTGCAGCCTATCTAGATGATATTGCTGTCTTTAGCTCCACCAGGGAGGATCACCTGGTCCACCTAAAAACAAATTCTGGAGGCCCTGCAGAAGGCAGGCCTCAACATCAAGGCCACCAAGTGCCAGATAGGGCAGAGTAAGGTTGTGTACTTGGGCCACTTTGTAGGTGGAAGCCAGGTTCAACCATAGGAGAGCAAAATCTAGACCAAAGTGGACTGGATTGCTCCCACTACCCAGGCTCAGGTCAGAGGTTTCTTGGGCCTGACGGGGTACTACAGAAGATTTGTCAAGGGATATGGGTCCATAGTGAATCCCCTGAATGATCTTACATCTAAGAAAATGCCCAAGAAAGTTTAATGAACAGTAAGCTGTCAAGTGGCAGTTGATGACCTGAAGCAGGCCATGTGCACTGCTCCCATCCTGCAAAGTCCTAACTACTCTAAAACCTTCATTGTCCAGACAGATGCCTCTGAGATATGGGTAGGGGCTTGTTATCACAAATAAATACACAGGGCCAGGTTCAACTAGTAGCTTTTATCAGCAGAAGGTTTACCCCCAGGCAGAAACGTTTGTCAGCCATTGAGAGGGAAGCCTTTGCTATGGTCTGGGCATTGAAGAAGCTGAGGCCATAACTGTTTGGCACTCACTTTATTGTTCAGACAGATCACATGCCCCTCTTATGGCTTAAACAGATGAAGGGTGAAAACCCCAGGCTTATGAGGCGGTCCATTTCCCTACAGGGGATGGACAATACAGTGGAACATAGGCCTGGGAGTTACCATGCCAATGCAGATAGACTCTCGAGATATTTCTGCTTTGAAAATGAAGACTACATCATCAGTCATATACCATGTTCACCAAGAGTTGGATACCTAATACCTTGAGGCTAGGATTAGATCTGCTCCTCTTCCACTGCAGAGTTCTCTTTCGTCCAACAAAAATGGCCACTTTTACTAGAGCGATTGTTATAAATTGGGTTACTGGTTGCCTGGGTATGAGCCCTGGTCAAGCAGCAACCACAATCCTAGTCAAGGTAAGAGGAAGGCAAACCCCAAATTGACCTGTGCTTACCCTCTGGTAGCTTGGCACAGAGCAGTCAGGCTTAACTTAGAGGCTGTGTGTGAAGTACTTGTGCAACACTTCAAACGATAAAACAGTGAGAACGCCACACAAAATGATTACACACCAGCTTAGAAAAATAGTTCTGACTTTAATTAATGAAACAAGACAAAAACAACAAAAATCCAATTAGTATAACCAGAGATATTGATTTTTAAAGTTTATAGTGAAAAATAGAGCTAGAAAGCACAAAGTACTATTGGGAATATCTGGTTGCGCCGGACCGGAACAAAGTCACAAGTTCAGGCCAACCACGACGAAGTGCGGGCTGGATACAGGGACCCAGCTCGGCCCGCTGAACAAAGTACCTTAAATCCTGGTTGCATAGCATTGCGTGGATCCAGGTCGAAGATGCTTCTCTCAGCAAACGCAAGGCATCAGTTCCGAGATGCGACAAGGCTGCAGTGCGAGTTCCTGATGCATCGACGTCGAGGATCTTGCCGATGGGGCTTGCAATGTGAAGTCCGTGATCGAGGATGCGAGGCACAACAGAGGCAATGCATCAGGTCCGATGAGCGGGGAAGCTGCAATCCGGAGTTTTGGCATAGTCATCGAGACACCTTCGGCGATGGCTGCGAGGACTTGTGCCGGGAAAAGTGTCACGCAACGTCCGTTCTGAAGGCAATGCGTCCGTCCCAAGATGCAGAAGGCAGTGTCGATGCAAGTGCTTTGTGACCTGTCCAATCCAGGCAGAAGCATCGATTCTGCTCATGGATGTGCCACTAAGCCAAGGAGATGCGTTGATTCTGCTATGGGATGTGTTGCTCAGCAGAGAAGATGTGTTGATTCCACTGGCAAGCACCTTAGGCCCACTTCCAAGGGTCAAGGACTGGGGTGAAACCATTTAGCATGGTAGACTCAAAGATGGCAGAGTGGAGGTGCAGAGGTTGAAAGCCTGTTATGTCCCAGAGAAGTCAGTTTAGGGGCCAGCCAATTAGCTCTTGGAGTCACTCTGGGTTCTGGGGTCAAGAGTTGCAGGTCCAGTCCTTCTCACCCAGACTATAATAATAATAATAATAATAATAATAATCCACATTTGTAAAGCGCAAACAATCACCCGTAAGGTTCTCTAGGCGCTGGGGGCCGTCAGGAAGATTAAGCATGCTATTGCCCAGAGTCACATGGTGCTGGGCTAATCTGCCGCCGGCGCTGGGGATCGAACGTTGATCCCCAGATTCCGGAGTCAATCGCCCTGGCCGCGGCCCCACACCTCTTCCCAACTAGAGGGCAGCAGATCAGCACACCAAAGCAGGAGTCCAGTAGAGTGGCAGTCCGTCAGCAGCACATCAGTTCTTCTTCCAGGCAGAGTATCCACAGGTCCAGAAGCGTACTCAAGTGGTGGTGTCTGAGGTCCAGTACTTATACCCAGTGGTGCCTTTGAAGTGGGAGGGACTTCAAATACATGCCTTTGAAGTGCACAGATGTCCCCGATTCCTGCCCTGACTCCAGACTTACTACAGGGGGTATGCATCCCTTTGTGTGTGGACAGGACACAGTCTAGTCAGAGATGGTCCATTGAGACACACTTAAACATCCACTGTGTGTTGTTGTCCAGGAGGAATACACAAAGCCCAACTGCCAACTATTCCCAGTCATGTGATCAGAGACAGGCTACAGGCACCAAATCGCTAAAGCAGAAAATGCCAACCTTCTACAAGTATATCGAAGAAAAGGTGCATTAATTTCAACACCAACTGCTGCACTGCTGTGATGAGCGAAATTCTCCTCATAAGTAAACCATTTATTTTTCCATTAACCAAAGTAATCCATAGTATTCCCATTCTTTAAAATTCAGTAGTCCATATTTTCCATACTTATAGAATCACTGCGGAGACAGATAAGCTGAACTTGAATATTTTTATTCCTCATTTTCAAATGTCATATGCTGCTCATCCAAGCTTTAACATAGACATGTGTTGCCAACTGTCCTTTGAGCCGGTACAAAGTAAAAACCCAATGCATTTCGAACTATTGTAAGTTCTTCGTCAGGGGTGCTGTAACAAATCAGAAAGAACTGCTTAAACAACTGCTCCAGAACAAAGCGAAACTGAATACTTGTAAATAATGTGTTTTCCCCATGTCTTCCCCTCCCTAACAACCCTAGTTATCATCCCCCTTTTTTTTAACCTAAAAAATCTCGTGATGAAACAAGTGAAACACATAATCTGAAAAAACCCTTATTCATGGCAACCGCAGAAAACAAACGGTGTTCATTTACCTTAAACGACCATAACCAGCGGGTAAACTTGTGCTTGTCTCGCTTCAAATTCGACAAGAGATCAACTTCTCTCTCTCCCACCATGGTTTTATTCAAAGCCTACTTGCACACGTTTCCCCAATCAATCCCTAATTAAGTCAAAACCCCGTGACCTATTTAAACTCTCTTGCTCGTGAAAAAGAGCTCCTGCCTCAATATCCCATAATGCACTGACACAGTTGCCTGAAACCGTGAACCCACGAGACTGAAAAAACTCAATGATGGCAAAAAATTACATAATGACGAAAAAATATGAGCATCAAAATACGTGAAAATACATGCAATCATATGTATAGTATGATACATAAAACAATACAACCTCGTAACTTAAAGAAAACAGTGTTCATGATGTGTTGAGCAGCCCTCTAGATGCCGATAATGTTTCCTCTCAAGTAGAATGTTACACAATCCAAACTTCATCCCAACTAGAGGGCAGCAGATCAGCACACCAAAGCAGGAGTTCAGTAGAGTGGCAGTCCGTCAGCAGCACATCAGTTCTTCTTCCAGGCAGAGTATCCACAGGTCCAGAAGCGTACTCAAGTGGTGGTGTCTGAGGTCCAGTACTTATACCCAGTGGTGCCTTTGAAGTGGGAGGGACTTCAAATACATGCCTTTGAAGTGCACAGATGTCCCCCGATTCCTGCCCTGACTCCAGACTTACTACAGGGGGTATGCATCCCTTTGTGTGTGGAAAGGACACAGTCTAGTCAGGTATAAGTGAGAATGTGCCCAGCTCCTCCCTCCCATCCTGTCAGAGATGGTCCATTGAGACACACTTAAACATCCACTGTGTGTGGTTGTCCAGGAGGAATACACAAAGCCCAACTGCCAACTATTCCCAGTCATGTGATCAGAGACAGGCTACAGGCACCAAATCGCTAAAGCAGAAAATGCCAACCTTCTACAAGTGGCATTTTCAATATTGCAATTTGAACTCCAACTTCATCATAAGTTAGGATTTTAAGTTAGGATTCCAGAGACACTAGACTTGAATCAGTTGTATCTTCCCTATTGGAAAATATACTTATAAACTGTAATATGGTAATCCCAATGTTATCCTATTGGAGCTATAGGCCTTACTGTAGAGAAATACAAAATTCAGAGTTTTTCAATGCTGGGACTTGTAAAAGTTGAAATTCCATAGACCATTTTTTAAACACATTGCACCCTTCCCTCTGGGCTGTCCAGGGCCTTTTTTTAGGGTAACTTATATGTATTAAAAGGGAAGGCTTGGGCCTGGCAAAAGGTTTCTCCAGTATTGTATCCTTCATAGATTCACATGCTTGAATCTTCCCTGTCATCATGGTGAGAGCCCAACGGTAATAGTAATATAAGCAGTGTTAAAGCAGCAGCATTAAAACCCAATTGAAAACAGTAGACATTGGTAGCCAATTCACATTGTTTTAAAACATCCAAACTTCAACCAATCAGAGCAGAGAACCTGAAGCACTCATCCCATGCCGAGCCACCATACCTCAGATTTCTTACCGCACATTGTGTGTTAGGGAGTCTCCCTGAGGTCTGCTCAGTCACAGTGTTTCAGATCTCAACTTTTGACCTCCAAACGACTTTGAAACCTGCAGGCAATATCGGAGTTCAAGTTGGTGGTATTATTTCCTATTTTTACTATGTCTGAGGGATCCAAAAAGAGGCTTTTCGGGCCTTGTAAGTCCTGTGGGAAATCAGGGCTCTTCTCTGAGGACCCCCCACAAGGAATGTTTGTACTGCCTTTACCCACAGCACAAACCGAAGGAGTGCAAGCACTGTCGCACTGTCGCACTTTCCCAGTAAAAAAACCCTCGAAGATCGGTAGGCCAGACTGCTTCTTTGGCTCCAAAAAAAGTAAGCCCAGTGTGAATCTAAGTCTGAGTGTGAAGAAAGAGGAATCTATTCCTCAAAGAAAAGAAAAATGAGGGCTCCTCCTCATCTAACAAGGACTCAAAGAGGGCTAAATGCCATAGTAGAGAGGCCAGTGTTGAGAAGTCGAAAAGCAAGGAACGTACTCGACCTTCTCCCTCTCACAGTAGTTCTACCTTCTCACCTCTATCTGCTCCTGTTAGTCCATTCAAGGGGCCATCAATGGAAAAAGTCGACAAGAATCATCCCATAGATGGCTGCTTTGTTGGCTGTGATGGCGGTGTCTCAGGTATCCCCTTCTATTCCGGTGACTATGGCGACATCTACGACTCCGACAACCAGGACTATGACACCTGCATCTTTTCTGAGGACCCAGAGGGCTCCTCAGGCAGATTGGGCTTGTTGTGGATGGTCCGAGGTGGCCCTAAGTCATTGGGGTGCCTGGGCGCAAATCGCAACAATGATGTTTAGCCAATACTGATGGGCCCAGCGACTTATAACTGGGTACTAAAGGTAAATCTTGCATGGTCAAGTCCAGCAGTGGTAAGATCAGAGCAGGCTGGGAGTGGGGCAACCTTCTAGCGGCGAAATCCCCTCTGTGAGGCTAGCCAATGTGTTGCAGGGCTTGTTTACAGCAAAATCAGGCCACTCCAGGCCCTCACAACGTCTCCGGGGAGTGGCTCTTACCTCTAATCATAGCAGTGAGGTTGAACGAAACCAGCCCTTACAGGGCCAGCAACAGCAGGGCCCGGTGCAGCCCGCTGCCACGAATATCCAGCTTCCTCATGGGCGGGTTAGCTGCACAAGTCTACTTTTGCCACAGGTCGTGTCCAAGGAACAAAACTGGGCCTCTAGCAACTGGAGCAGCCTCCTAGCCATGGGCCTCCCCTGGCAAAACAGCTCCTGAATTATGCCATTAGCAGGATGGGAGCCTATATTATGGGTCAGGTGTTGTAGCTCTAAGAGTAACACACGATTGAATTCCCACTGAGGAATGATGAATGGAGTAAGAGGACACAAATACAGTTAATGTGGCACTAGTGGCAACTTAAAAAGAGAAAGGTAGTAGAGAGACCCGAGCATGGGTAGGACAGCAAATAACTATATAAAGTGGCCACTGCTAGGTCTTGCTGGACAAGAGAAACCGTGATCTGCAGACCACAGGTAAGGTGAGACTGAAATGGGTTAAGATCTTCATTTCTGCTACTTCGGGGTGAAGCTCACACTACAATCTGGAAGCCTGTCAGGTGTGCTGCCACTGGGAAATACTGCATTGCTGACTTCACCACCACAGTTGTATTGCCTTCCCACAGAGGGCCCATGACCTCAAACTGCCTTTCCTAATGATATAACACTGGTGCTCTCTAAGATGGAAGAGAAAGAGACCTTCTTGTAAGATGGACCACCCACAGTTACTGCAAATGTATGTGCTGTTATGTCACCCAGATGGTATGCTAGCCCAACATGTAGGAGCCCAAGTTTATGGCTGGTTACATCTGCAGAGAACTGAATGGACAACCTACCGACAGATCGATGGGCAGATCCACAGTGTAGATTTGGATGGACTGACAATAATCTGCACCCGAACCAAGAGGCTACCATGATGTTGGAGCAATTGTTTTCTAAGGCACCATGAAGATCTCTCACCTGCCACCTGGGGTACACTACCAGCATCCTGTACAAGGCCAGCAGACCTAGCAAGCATAGGACTTTCAGATCCTGGATCTGTGTCTGAGTCAGAAACATCAGAATCATATCCCAAATATCTTCAATCCTCTGAGGAGGAGAAAAAGTCTTCAAGCAGTTCCTATCCAGTATTGTCACTATGAATTTGCGCACCTGCATGGGTGTAAGATGCGGCTTCTTGACATTGATCATAATGTCCAAGTTATGAAACAAAGTCAGAGTGCCCTGAAGGGTATCCCAGACCAGCACTGGAGGCCCTGCCTTCGTCAGTCAGTCCTCAAAGTACATAAATACATTGACTCCTAATCATTGCAGTGAAGCTACCACAACTGCTGGCACTTATGTGAAAACGTGGTGCAGTTGCCAGTCCAAATGGTAGGACCATGAACTTATAGTGTTGGGACCCCTGGTGATCCTCAAGTAATATCTGTAGTCGGGTCGGGGAAGATTAGAACATGGAGACAGGGGTACTGGAGGTCAAAGGATGGCAATTAATTGCATACATTGAGGGGCAAGCAGGTAGTTGGCTCATGTACAGCATCTTGAAATTTCCCCTTGAACCCCTTTACTTGGCAGGACAAAGGTCACAGGCGGGCGAGTTTTACACCTAATTCCTTCTTATTGACCAGAAAGAAAAGGGAGTAGAATCCAATGCTTCTTTCTTCAAACAGTACCACATCTATGTCCATTTTGTTCAGTGGAGCAAGAGCCTCTGCCTACAAACCGGAGGCATCTGTCATAGGATCAGAGGATGTGCTCAAATGGAAGGTTGACAGGGCAAAGGGGAAGACGAGAAGACAGCATGGCAGGGGCAAGCCCTTGCAGGTCAGCTGGATTTCTCTCCCCGAATCGTCTCCCAAGAATTCAGTGAGAAAGGTGTTATGCCAATCGAAAATAGTGTGGACAGGATCTGCTGCTGTTGTTGGTGATGGTATCTGCTAAACCCTCCACACTACTGCGAAAGGAACGATACATGTTTTAAGACACCTGGATTAGCAGCAATGGTTGTCGCTGCTGGCTAAATCCCCCAGACTGCCCCAAAAATAGCAGTATACTTTTTGGGGAATATCTGAATCATCTGCCTGAATGATCGTGTACAGAGCGGTGCAGCTCTTAGATGCCTCTCCGGCGGCATTGCTCCTCTAGGAAACGCTCCTACTTGGGACACACTGCCTCATCCTGACTAGATTTGGATATGATAGGGTCTTTAATGCAGAGTCCATTAAAGGTTCTTGGGGCAATGCAATCCTCTTACACAAAACGTGCCCATTGTCCATCACTCAACTCACAACGACGTCTTTGGTACATATGCAATTGTAGACGACCAACTAACTGGAAGAGAAGCAATATAACTTCTTTATGGTTCAATTCTTTTTATTAGCATTTCAGCTGATCAAACAGTGCCAACAGCATTTTTCTCAAACCACAGTAGATACATAACTGATGACGCCTAACATAGTGTTGCTAATGTCGTGTTGGCGGATAAAGCCCTACCCCCTGAACCACACCCCTTCCCATCCCTCCATACCCCCACATAGGGAATCTTAAAATGTTCAGTCAGTGAGTTTGCTCAGTGATTTGAGGTTAGTGGCGGTTGATTTGTCTCCGGTAGAAACAATAGTCTGAGTTATCTTGTCCATGTCAATTTCCCTGAATTCCTGTGAAAGCAGGGACACGTAAGGACGCCACAGTTCCCCGAATGCTGCTCCCTTCCCAGCCTGAGTCATTGTGATCTTTTCCATGCTAAGGATGTGCCATAGCCTTTGAAGGCAGTTGGTGTGAGTGGAGGTCTGTGATGAGCCTCAGTGGCTGAGAATGTTTTGAATGGCAGCTCCCAATTCCATGCCTATTTGCTGCCTGCGTCTGGATTTCAAAGGTTATGTTAAGGGATTTGGAAGGCCCAGAAGTATGTACGTAGGGAAACAAGGCAATTGGATTTCCAGCTGCCTGTCTATGTCTTCGAGTACCTGCAAACAGTACTGTTGGATTTGGGGGCATTCCCACAAGATGTGCGTCAATGTACCCCGCATCCCGTACCCCCACCAGCAGCTCGCACTTTGTGTTGGCTTGACCTTGTGTAGTCTGACCGGGGTATTATACCAGTATGTGGCTACTTTTGTGAGGGTGAGGGTGTTGCTACTAGCCGTGTGTCTGGCTCTGTATATCTCTCTCCACTCCTTGGCACTCAATGGCCTCCCCAGTTTGTCCTCCCACCTAGCCTGCCTAGCATTATGTGCATGTTTATTGTATTGGATTAAAAATGCATATAATTAGGATATTAACCCTTTATCTGAATATTTAGCGGGAAGCCATCTCTCGTATTGGGTGAGGTGCCATTGTGCATTAGGTTTATTTTATGGGTGTACAATCCAATGTCATATTTCTTAGGGAATTAAGTCTTTCTGACTCCCGAAGCCCATATTCTTCATGCATTTGGGGGAAAGAGAGCACACCCTCGGTATCAAATAGGTGGCCCATGAACGGCGGGTCGATGGTTTCCACTCTGCAAACGCCTCCACCTCCATCCCCGGAGCAAAGTCTGGGTTATCAAATATTGGGATCATCGGAGATGGGAAGGTGGTCAGTTTGTGCCTAGTGGTGGTCTGATCCCAGGCTGTCATAGTACCCCAAGCGATCAGCAATAGATATAGATTCTGTGGTGCGAGTCATTTCCCTACCAGAATTTCCTTTGCCACGCCATCGGAGGAGGAGGTGTTTCTTGCTGGTGTGTGGCGAGGTCCTGCTGGGGAGCTCCGTGTTCGTCGCTGCTGAGGGCTCGTTGCCTACAACTCCCACCAGCCCCTGCGGCAGACCCGGAAGCCGCCCGACCTCCATCCGCGCCTGGAGGCGCTTAAAGATCACCAGAGTCGCTGTCAGAGCGGGCGAGTCATTTCCCTACCTGAATTTCCTTTGCCACGCCATCGGAGGAGGAGGTGTTTCTTGCTGGTGTGTGGCGAGGTCCTGCTGGGGAGCTCCGTGTTCGTCGCTGCTGAGGGCTCGTTGCCTACAACTCCCACCAGCCCCTGCGGCAGACCCGGAAGCCGCCCGACCTCCATCCGCGCCTGGAGGCGCTTAAAGATCACCAGAGTCGCTGTCAGAGCGGGCGAGTCATTTCCCTACCTGAATTTCCTTTGCCACGCCATCGGAGGAGGAGGTGTTTCTTGCTGGTGTGTGGCGAGGTCCTGCTGGGGAGCTCCGTGTTCATCGCTGCTGAGGGCTCGTTGCCTACAACTCCCACCAGCCCCTGCGGCAGACCCGGAAGCCGCCCGACCTCCATCCGCGCCTGGAGGCGCTTAAAGATCCCCAGAGTCGCTGTCAGAGCGGGCGAGTCATTTCCCTACCTGAATTTCCTTTGCCACGCCATCGGAGGAGGAGGTGTTTCTTGCTGGTGTATGGCGAGGTCCTGCTGGGGAGCTCCGTGTTCGTCGCTGCTGAGGGCTCGTTGCCTACAACTCCCACCAGCCCCTGCGGCAGACCCGGAAGCCGCCCGACCTCCATCCGCGCCTGGAGGCGCTTAAAGATCACCAGAGTCGCTGTCAGAGCGGGCGAGTCATTTCCCTACCTGAATTTCCTTTGCCACGCCATCGGAGGAGGAGGTGTTTCTTGCTGGTGTGTGGCGAGGTCCTGCTGGGGAGCTCCGTGTTCGTCGCTGCTGAGGGCTCGTTGCCTACAACTCCCACCAGCCCCTGCGGCAGACCCGGAAGCCGCCCGACCTCCATCCGCGCCTGGAGGCGCTTAAAGATCACCAGAGCCACCGCATCGCGGGTCCGCGCGCGGGTCGGCGCCGGGAGAAGCCCGGGACAAGGGCGGGACCGTCTGTGGCCGTCCGGGGCCGACCAGGCCGGGCTGGGCTCTCCCCTTAACATAAAGCACTAGAAGTAAGTCGTTGCAGTCACAGTTCCTGGGTCATTGACAATTGTGTAAACACTGACTGTTGTTACATACTGATCTGTGTGGTTCTGTGTGAAATGGCCGGAAAGGGTAAGCGCCCCATGGTCCCCTCTACAGTAGCATGGACTATGGACCAATTCATTACTCGAGCCGTCTCGGTCTTGGAACACGAAATAGCAATCACTGAAAGACGCCTGTCGATAGATCCCTCACTCGCCAGGCGTTCATCATTGGGCCCACTAGCTCTTGTAAAATCACCAAGTATTTTTAGAGAGCAGCTGCGGGAGGAGGCACCACTACTCTCATCGTTTGATTCATCTCAGCGCCTGTCACCTCCATCTGGGAGGTCGACAGATCTCGCAGTCATGGCGGACGTAGCGTCAGTAGAGGAAGTTGCATTTACACCTGTACCTAATGCCCCCCGCCCTCAGACTAGAGCAGGGGCTAGATCTATCACATCCGTCAGACCAGTTATACAGAAAAGGAAAAGGGGAGGGGTAATGGATGGAGGTAGGCCGGCAAAAATACCCAAAGCACCTAAAAACACGGCACCTCTTGATACATCGAGCACTAGTGTCCGCCCTTCCATGATTGACACTAGTATACACGCTCCCCCTCTATTTGATACTAGCAACATAGTCCCCCAGTTAGAACGTATCGTTCGATCCTTAATTACCCCATTATTGGAAAGGATCGAAATGGTTGTAACAAAAGTAGACAAATTGGAACAATCTGTTCTGGATAACTTTTGCTCGCTAAAGAATGTTGTTAAGTTGTGCACCAGGGATATATCTAAAACTAACTGCCCCCAGGGAGTAAATTCTACTCTTGCTGTTCCATCCTCATCTGGCACACCTCCCGCCCCTGTTCCAACTACTACAGGTATCAGTTTAGGCATGGACTTATCCATGCCAACTTCAAATACTCAACAACCATCACGGCGGGTGGGAATGCTACAAAATAGTCAGCCCTTGAGGCGGGAGGGTCGGCTAAGTAAAGTACCCCTGGGTACTAACATCACGAATCCAGGTAGCCCGAGCACGACTCCCGACATATTTCCCCCAGGTAACGCTTCCAGGCCACCCTCGACCCAATTACACCTACCACGAGAATCCTTTCCCTATGTTGTGGTATTAACGGGCGTTCCCGAACTCCCTACTAACAAAAATGAATCTTTTGAGCAACTAAAAAATAAAGTTAGTCATTGGCTCAAATTCATAGACCAATCCCGAACGAACTGAATGGTCGGATTCTTTTTGCTAGAAGGGTACAATGGATAGGTTCTCAACCTAAAAATATCCAGGGAGATTGTATCATCGTCAATTTCAAAGATTCACGCCTCTCTAGGTTTATTACGGAATACATACCTTACGGACCTAGTTCTGGAATAGAGGTCCATGACCTAAACTATTTTTATACTCCAGGTATTTGCCACTGACAATTTCATAGTATGAAAATTCCCTCACCTTCTATGACATCGGGGGCTAACGATAGTACACTCATAGACACCCAGGCAGACACTTCCCTGGCCCTGTCAGGATCACATCCAACACCCAGGGCCCAATTGTCGCCTCCACCTAGGCTGGGAGAGAGGGCAAATGTACTTAGCCGGTTCACTGAGCACCATGTTACACGGCCTGGCAATTACTCTGGCTCTCTTTTGTCTTGGAACCTGGCTGGTATTAAGACTAAATTTGACACACCTGAATGGGTCAGCTTCATTAACAACTATGATGTCTGCCTATTTCAGGAAACATGGTCCTTTGAGGCTCGGTTCATGCCGGGATATCTGAATTTTTATGTTCCAGCAACTAAAGGCCCGAAAGGCCGCCCTTCTGGTGGATTAATTATATGGGCTCGCCAGGATTTATTCTCACGCGTTGTTGTGATTGACACTGGGTCCCTGGATATCCAATTAGTGAGACTAACTTTCGATCCCAAGGGCACTCTGGACATATATAACATCTATCTTCGGGGAACGAAAGGGAAAAAGTCAAGCGAGTTGGACATTCTCACTACACTCATAGAATCTAAATCGTGTAATAGGGATCTGATTGTAGCTGGGGACTTCAATGTTACTTTCGAACCCCTCCTAGATTCTGACTCTGAATGGGGCTTTGACCCCGATGAGGACCGACATTGGGGTATCCCAGTGCTTTCGCTACCTCCCATCAAAAGGTGGTCTACGGTAGCAGTTCAGGTTAACGCACTTTGCCTTGAAAGCGGCCTTCGGGCATTGAACGGAAGAACAAAAGGAGACAAGCTGGGAGCATCCACCTTTGATAACGGCCGTGCAGCTAGTAGGATTGACTATGTCCTTTGTTGTTTGAGGCTGTGGTGCCATCCTATAGATATGGTGGTGGAGCCAAGACTAGAGAGTGACCATAACCCCATTTGTGTTTCTCACAGCTGGTGGGGCAAACCCTGCTCACTGATCAAGGAACTAACTCTGGTTCCCTCGGTATGTGTGCCAACAAATGACATGCGGAGGCTAAAATGGACCTCAGTAAAGTCTAATGACTCAGTAATAGCTCGCATTAATACCAATCTCTCTGTAATTAATGCGAATCTTGAGGTTATCTCGAAAAGTAAAGACCAAAATGCGCAAGCGATAACAATACACGAGTCATTTTTTGAGGGTTTACGTGCCTTTTTCTTCAAGCAAATAAGAAAGGGTACCAAGCCACCACCCAAGCAACCAAGGTGGTATGACAAACAATGTAAAAGTGCAAGATGCACTTTGGCTCAAGCCCTCTCCAGTGGGAGTACACCACTTATTCAATCAGCTAGATCTGCTTATAAGAAAAGCCTCGCCCAAGCAAAAAGAAAATGGGATAAATTGTTCTGGCAGGATCTGAAGGAGGCCTGCTACGCCCGGGACACTAGATTGTTCTGGAACATGCTAAAGTGGGGCAGAGGAGGCTTACCTGAAAACCCCTCAAATCACGTCACACAAGAAGATTGGTTGGGCTATTTCAAACCCCAACATGCTCGTGACCCTCATTATACAACCTCGGGCTCAATGCCATATGTCTTTTATTCGCCCGGGCCTTTTAGCCCTAAGGACGTTTTAGCCGCCCTGTCTTGCGTAGCCGCAGGGAGGGCCCGTGGCTTGGATGGTGTACCTTCTGATCTTTTCCTTGAGAACAAAGGCCCCTGGAGCAAGTACATTACCCTTATTGCGAACTCTGTGGCTGAAGGCGCCCCAGTACCTAAATCCTGGGGGGGTGCTATTATAATCCCAATACACAAAAAGGGTGATAAAAGCCTCCCAGGAAATTACAGGCCCATCAGCCTAAATGACACAATTCAAAAAGTCATTGGGAGGATGGTACTGAATGAGGTACTCATTTGGATCGAAGCAAATAAGATCCTTTCTAGTCTTCAAGCGGGCTTTCGCAAATCCACCAGCACCGTGGACCAGGTGTTTCGCTTTAAGCAATTGCTCTGGAAGGTTATCGAACTAGGCAAAGGCAGTCTCTACGTCACTTTTGTGGACTTAAGAACTGCCTTTGACCTCGTCCCCCGAGAGCAGCTCTGGAGGGTTCTAGAAAAGCTCGGTCTACCCCTGGAACTCCTGACCCTAATCAGAAGACTGCATGAGCCTAATTTTGCAAAAATACAATGGGGTGGTCTGGGGGAAACAACCACCGAGTTTCCTGTTGAGCGGGGTGTCCGTCAAGGATGTGCCATGGCCCCAACACTTTTTTCTTTGTACATTAACGGAGTAGTTGATTATATGCTCCAGGCTAACACTGATGCTCCAAAATTGGCAGGTGCCCTCATTCCAATACTAATGTTTGCCGACGACACTCTTATAGTGTCTAAAACCCCGAGCGGCATGCAAAGGGCTCTGTCAATTTTTGAAAACTTTTGCAAAGATCACGGCTTGGAGGTCAACGTGTCAAAGACCAAGCTTATGACTTTCAACCCACACAAAAGCTACAGAGCCGGTAAGCTTATAATGAACGGCCAAATTCTGGAGGAGGTAACAAACTTCACATATCTGGGCATTCAAGTGTCCCATAATAACCGGTGGAACAGACATTTGGAACTGTCCACGTTGAAACTCACCCAGATTACGGGAACACTGGTTAAAGAGTATAAAAAATCCCTCACCAAACCTGTTAAACCAGTGTTACAAGTTTATGAGGCAAAGGCCCTAAACTCAGTCCTGTATGGAGCAGAGCTTTGGGGTTTTGACACATTAACATCCCTCACTGCCGTTGAAAATAAAAGTTTTCGCTCTATTATAGGCTTACCACAAAGTACGCCAATGGTCCCATTGCGTTATGATCTAGGCAGAAAGGCCATCAAAGATTTGGCCAATCTCCGTCCTTATACTGGAGGAGACTATGGACCACACCGGAGCTCCGATCTTACGCAATGGGTATCTTGGACGTAATTCAGGTCGATAAGTTTCATAAAATCAAGTGTTTAAGGAACCTCCGAGTATCCCTAAAAGCTTTGGGGTTGGAAGGCTTATGGAACGACCCAGTTGTCGCTGAGTTTCCTGCCAAAAAGCTATTGAAAACATTTTATTGGGAACAGGTAAATCACAGGGTGTGGGGTGCTTCCACTTCCCCCACCATGACCAGCCGTTTTTTAGAGGCAAAGGTCACACCCCTTCTAGAACCTTTTTGGGATTTGATTACATCACCAAACGATAGGAAACTCTATTTCCAACTTAGAGCAGGTTCCCTCCCACTTAGGGCTCTAACTTGTGGGTGGTTTGGTGGAAGCACATGTACCTGCCCTGTTTGTGGCGCCAAAGAAGAAACCATTGGCCATTTCTTGTTCGTCTGCCCTGCATATGCTACTCCCAGACGTCATTGGCTCTCTCCTCTATGTAAACTACTGGGCACAAGGAGTTCTGTTGTAGCTATCAGAATCCTACATACAAGCACCCTACCAGTTCATTCAATAGGCCTAGCCAAATACCTGGGGTGGGCATGGTCTCTTAGACTAAAAGCCCTTCGTTGCACTGAGAAGGCATTTAGGTAGGCCCCTAAATTTCTCCATCATTTGTTTGTCATCCCCGTTCTAATTACTGTTTTTACCATTGATGTGTATGGTTCATCATTTTGTCTGCTTCAATGTTTAATACTTCTCTTATCTACAATTTTTATCTATTTATTGGAAAGATTTTATGTAATTTAGAGATTGTGACATTTTATAATTGTGTTATTGTTTGTGTCTTGTATGAATTATTCTTTTTAATTCGAATAAAGACTATGATGATGATGATTCTGTGGTCTGTGTGCCTTCTTCAAGAAGGGGACCTTCCATAGGGATGTTCCGGCCACCGCCCTGTCTTGAAACAACCAGTGCTTCTCAGACTCGGCTCGGCTCCACTCGGCTAGGTAGCGTAGTTGCGCTGCCTGATAGTAGAGATGGAGGTCAGGTATACCCAAACCCCCAGTCTTCAGATGGAGGTGGCTCAAGGCCTTCTTCATGCGTAGTTTCCTGCCCTGCCAAATGAACTGTGAAAGTTCCGTTTGGAGTTTGGCGATAATGCCCGGGGGTGGTGGTAAGGAGAGATTCGGAAAGAGATAAAGGGCCTCATTTATGAAAACGGACACATTGCTGAATGAAAACAGCGATGCGCCAGTTTTCACTGCACCCTTCTTGTGACATAATGAATGCGTCATATTTACTGTATGATGTATCACGTCGCAAGGAGTTACAGATACATCAGTATTTCTGACTAGGCTTTTTGCGGAGGAATGCCCACCCTGCATACATTACACCTAGTGCAGGTATAATGTGGCACAGGGGTTTACAAAGTGACGCATCTGACTAGATGCATCACTTTGGAAATAGGGAGCAACATGACACATCTTTTATACTGCCAGTGCATCACAAAAAGTGATGCACCGGCAGCGTAAAAGTGACGCAAGGGCTCATTAATAAGCCCCACAGTATCTTGGGAAGGGTGGTCATTTTGGTTGCAGCTATCCTTCACAGCCAGGAGATCTGGAGGTGCTTCCACCTCCCAAAGTCATTACCAATTTGCCGGAGTAATATTTGATAGCAATTGACCCCCGTTGCTTGTGTGGTCGTGGCAAGGTTGATCCCCAGGTACGGCATCGTCTCAGCAGCCCATTGAATGGGATATTGGTTTGCCAGTTGTTCCCTTACTTGGGTCGGCAGGTAAAGGCAAAGTGCCTGTGATTTCCCAGCATTAATATGGAAGCCCAAAGCGGCTCTGAAGGACCCAAGCCCGTCCAAAAACCCGGCGAGGCTGTGGTTGGTTTATCTAGTGTCACAAGCAAGTCATCTGCATACAAGCTAATGGAGTGGCGACCACCTCCGAATGTCACCCCAATAATTACGGGTTGGTCTCGTATTCTCTGGTCCATTGGCTCCATGTAAAGAGTGAAGAGTAGGGGGGAACAGGGGGGGTCCCTGGAGTGTGCCCCTATTGATCGAAAGGGCGTGGAAGTGTAGCCATTGAGCCAGACCGTCACCGTGGATGCATGGTAACTGTTGAGGATTCGTGTCTTGCACTTTAACCCGACGTCTAAGTGACTGAGAACCGGTTCAAGGTAAGGCCAGTGAACCCTGTCGAAGGCCTTCTCTGCGTCGATGACTAGCAGCCTATATTCCCCTTGACTGCAGGAGGCCTTTTCAATAATATACAGCATGCACTTGGTGTTGTCGCTTGTTTGTCTCTGGGAGATGAAGCCTGCTTGGTCCGGATCAACTATATCGGGCATATATGTGTTGAGCCTATGTGCTATAATACTCGTGAATAGTTTCAGATCTATGTTTAGGAGGGAGATGGGTCAGTACGAGCTACAGTGAAATTTGTCTTTGCCTGGTTTGTGGAACACTATTATGGAGGCCATCAGAATTGAGGCCGGGATCGCCCCAGGGTCCTCGAAGGAGTTAAATAGTCACACCAATATAGGTGCAAGGATAGGACAGAAGGATTTGTGAAAAGCTGGGGAGTACCCATCTGGGCCAAGTGACTTTGAAAGTTTAAGCAGAGAGATGGCTACTTTGACTTCCTCTATGCGGATCTCCCCGTCCAGGGATGCCGCCTGGTCCGTGGTGAGGGATGTCATTAACGCTGATTTCACGTACTCGGCTCCAGCCGTGGGATCTAAAGATTGATCTGTATATGAGTGGGAATAGAAATCTTTGAAGTTTGCTATGGCCATGTAATCCGTTACCAGGTGGCCCTCTTTCATGCGAATCGAGTGGACTCCCTGTTCCTGTCGTTTGGCTCGCAGCTTATTAGCCAATCGCTGACCACATCTGTCCCCGCCTTCTTAAAGTAGTGATGCAGGCAGAGAACGTCATATTGCGCTTGGTCTAAATCTGTGGCTGCTAGTTGGGAGCGAGTGTTGGTTCACTGACAGAACATCGATGCAAAAAACTTTGATGTTTTGAATTTCGAGAAAAAAAATCTCGACTACAAAAATATCAACTCCAATACCTTAACAGGTAAGTACAAAAATATCAAAGTTAAAAATATAAATAAAAATAATAATATGTGTTAAATATATAAAATATTAATATAACCTTTAACAAAATTAAATTTAATATATATTTTAATTATTTAAAAAAACTTAATTAAAAAAATATAAACACACAAACATAATAATTCATATATATACATATATTTACTTTAAAATAATGTATTAACTATTATCTTTATTTAATTTTTAAACGTTTAAATTATGTAAAAATAAAATATATACCTATATCAATAATTTAAAATAAAAAAATAAACATTCTATAATTATTTAAAACATTTAACTATTAAAAAAAATACAATGTACATTTCGCAATACAATAAATACAACGGTAGGGAAAATGTTGGATTGAGAAATAATTAAAATTACTTTTCTAACTCCAGTGACCGCAACAGTAGGGAAAGTGTTGGATAGTGGAGGGGTAATAATTACTATTCCCACTCCAATTAGCGCAACAGTAGGGAAAGTGTTGGATAGCGGAGGATTAAAAATTACTATTCTCACTCCAGAGAGTGCAACAATAGGGAAAGTGTTGGCTAGCGGAGGGGTAAAAATGGCTATTCCCTCTCCATTGAGTGCAACAGTAGGGAAAGTGCTGGATAGCGGTGGAGTAAAAATTACTATTCCCACTACAGTGAGTGCACAGTAGGGAAAGTATTGGATAGCGGAGGGGTAAAAATTACTATTCCCACTCCAGTGAGTGCAACAGTATGGAAAGTGCTGGATGGCGGAAGAGTAACAATTACTATTCCCACTCCAGTGAGTGCAACAGTAGGGAAAGTGCTGGATGGCAGAAGAGTAAAAATTACTATTCCCACTCCAGTGAGTGCAACAGTAGTAAAAGTGTTGGATAGCTGAGGGGTAAAAATGACTATTCCCACTCCAATGAGTGCAACAGTAGGGAAAGTGCTGGAATAGCAGAGGCGTAAAAATTACTATTCCCACTCCAGTGAGTGCAACAGTAGAGAAATTGTTGGCTAGCAGAGAAACAAAAATGACTAACAACATTTAAAAAATTGAGAAAATGTAAATAATCTTAAAAATAAACAATAGTTTAAAAATATCCGATTAAATATAGTAAACATTAATAGTAAATATATTAATTAAATATAACAAAAAGATACAAATATTATCTAAAATAAATTAATAAATACATTTATAAACAATATTTATTTAAAAGAATCAAATATTAACAAACCAAAAATATTTAAAACATAAATGTATTTATTATATTTCCTATCCTATAACACCACACCAATAAAAAATAACTTACAAATGTGTATTTAAATTTATTTCCATAATTAACATAATTAATTAAAAAATATTAATAAAAATACATAATAAACATTCATTGAATACACATTCTTTAACACTATAATATGCACAACACACACCTAAAAATGAATTACACAATTACCATAATTAATTACTAATTAATTAACAAATAATTATTAATTCATCAGTTAAAAATAAATTACTTCTCACCCTTCCCACCAATTTACACCTATAAACACCACAACACATACCTAAAATTAATTACACAATTAACATAATTAATTTCCAATTAATGAATTAAAATTAACAACTAATTATTAAATAATTAATACAATAATTTACACATTTAACACTATAACATCTCAATTCAACAAATATTATTAAATACAAATTATTCAATAAATAAATATAATTAAATTACTTCCCAACCTATTCCCCTATAAGCCCACAACCCGCTACCGAACTAAAAACGCAAAATTCAAATAAAAATAAATTAATAACTACTAAAAACACATATGATAAAAATACAAACATTTCTTATACAAAAAATACATACATCACACACATATAAATTATATACTAAAATATATAACATTAATAAAAAAATCGATATTTTTAACATCTATATTTTTGCAAACGATATTAAACATTTCGATATTTTTTAAATTGATATTACTTACCTAAAATTGATATTCTTGACCACGAGAATTTGTCTGTCGATATTCTTGACCCACAATATTTTTTACATATTTGTGCCATTCGATATTTTTTACTCACTATTCTGTCTCTGCACCGCGATGGTAATATAGCTGGCACCATTCTCTTGGGGCACCTGTGTGCTGGTAGATGCATTCCAGCTCTCCGATTTGTTTTGTAAGGTCTTCTCTTTTCTCCTTGCTAATTTTATTATCCACTGCTGAAACCACTATTGATTCGACCCGAATTACTGCCTTGTGCGCCTCCCACAACACAGCTGGTGAGACCCCTGGGGTGTCATTGTGTGTTGGATAGTCTGTGATTGCTTTCTGGATCTGTGACTTAATCTCCTGACGATGTAACAGGGTGTCGTGTAGGTGCCAATGCCTGGCAGGGGGGTTCGTTGGGGGGTGGGACAGCAAGATTGTCACTGCCCCATGGTCTGAGAGCACCACAGTGTGTATTTCTGTGGCCATTGTGACCGTCCGCGCTTTCCTCGTGCCTATAAAGTAGTCTAGTGTAGCATAAGTCTTGTGTGTGTTAGAGTAAAAGGAATATTCCTTGGAGAGTGGGTGGTTAGTCCTTCATATCTCCTCCCACCCTAGATCCCTCAGCCATTCATGTCCCTCTCCAGACAGGCTCCGGCTTGCCCGTGTCTCTGGGCCGATCTATCTAGGATGTTATCAAACACTCAATTAAGGTCCCCTCTCAGTAGCACCAGTTTGTCGTCGGTTTTCAGTATAACTTCTTTAGCAAGTACATTCCTCTGCAGCTAGCAAAAACATCCCTCGGCAAATGCTTAAAGAAGTAATCTTGGGTCTACCCCAAGGTCTGACAATCAAAAGCGGGAACTTCAATGTGGTGTTAGACCCCACACAAGAGTCCGCAGAGACAGCAAAGTCACAGAGAAATACTGTGCTGGCTGACAGAAAGAATTGGGCTTGTGTGATGTATAGGGAGTATGGCATCCACACGCGGCTGACTACACCCATGCTCAGTAGTGCATGGAAGCATGTCTACAATTAATTATCTTTTCCTTCCAGCCACATACGTGCTGTGTATGACAGCGGCAGACATACTTTGTTGAGGAATCTCTGATCACTCTCCAGTTACAATTTGAGTGGAGGCCGGGATGTTACGCCGACCAGTGTGACGTATGGATTTATGTGCAAAGCTCAAAGTACTTGTTGCAGGAACAGAAATGCTACTTTGAACCTTTTTTTAATGAACTTCTAATGTTCATTTTTAGCAAGTTATGTAGACATAAGACTTTATAACAGGAAAAAATAGCCAGGAGATGTATCAAGTGGAGTAATGTAATCTTGATCCCATCTGAGATACCGTAGGAGTTCATCATAATCATGAGTAGTCAGCATTCTAATATATTCTGTGCGATTATTGTTACTAAGGAGAGTTGAGTATTGCATATTTAAAGTACTTCTCCTGGAGAATTTGTGTATAGAACGTAATAAATGTCTATGTAACATTTATATATTAATGTGACAGGAAAAGTTAACAAAATGTGTCCCATTGTGAGGTTAAGAAATTTTAATGTGTAGGTGTAAACAAACGTTTAAACATTTATACGTGTGACAAGAATTATTTCAATGCATGTGTATTATAGAATGACTTCTTTGTAATCCTTTACAACTTATATGTGTCTTAAGAAGCTGTATGTATGTGTGTGGAGAAAATGTGCACGTATCCTGTAACCCTGTGCACTGTTAAGGTTGACTAGAGTGGGCCTTGAGATACTAGTTCAGTTCCATCTCACGTTTTAATATCTAACATGTAATTTACATTTAACCTTCAATGCAGAATGCATTTGCATGTATTTTGTTTCCACTGCAGGTATGGACAAAGCCTCATTAGTTAGCAGAGGAGGTTTTTGTTTTCATTAGATAGCATGGTATAACAAGATGAAGTTGACAAGGAGAAGCGCGGTAACGAGCAAGGAGGCGAGTTCTCATGGAGGAGGAGCGGAATGACCAAGGACAAAGTGGCAACCTATCGATGTGCGAAAGATGGTGCAAGTATCCAGTTGTGCCGCAGCCATGCAAAATATAATAGCAAGAATCACATGGGATTATCTACCCTGAATGTAATTGATATTTTATGATGAAAAGTAGTGAGGGACAGAGAGAGGCATCTTAAGATTTCACAGAGAGCATATCTATGCTTCTGCTTGTGTGGCTTCATGCTCACGGAGCCATGGTTGGAGTGCCTTCTACTGAAGACTCAGACAGCTGACACCTTTCTGATTTCACCTTACTAAATGCTTCCTAATTTAAGGTTGCCCTTTTAAGGTAGTGTAGGAAAAAATAGCTTGTTCATGTTTACTTTGGAAAATCATCTGAAGCAATTTAATGCTTAATTTGTTTTCTTGGTCTTTCTGTATTTCTATATCATCATGTTGAGATTGGTCTATATTGATTTGTTTCTAAATGTATTATAAAACCCTACTAAACTCAGATTAAGTTGTCGAGTGGGTTACTGTGTGACCTGGAGGCAAGAACCCTTGCACTTGAGCGTGATTACATTTCTAGGTGAGACAAGAGAATCCAGCACCAACTAGCAACGGACTCCTCTGCCAGCTTTGCCTAGAAAAATCCTCGCAGTGCTGGATCACCTCAAACAGACATGTCTATGAATGGGGTAATACATCTGGAAAATTGCTCTACTGGTTGGTGACCAAAGATGTTGCCTCCAGAGTGATCCCTTAAATAAGGGACTTGTTTGGGAAACAGATCAACACATCAACTGAAATCACTTCTGCTTTTGCTTCCTACAATAGAGACCTCTATGCACGGTGGGAATGGCATGCCTCCAAGTGCTCCAACTCCCTCATTGAGGATATCCTACTGGAGACCCTGTGAACACTGGACAAAGAGACCCTGTGGGCCAACCCCTCACACTAGAGGAGTATGTAGATTCTCCAAGTTTGTGTAGAGAGAATCTGGATTTCATTAAAGACACGGAGGCTAGCATTATGCATTAACTTGTATTGTCAGCTCCTTGCAGCGCTTCAAAGAATGACATCAATTAACAATACAAAATTCCAGAACTTTAGAATGTTCCAAACGAATATAAACACAGTCCCAGCAGCCATCTTCCTCTTTTAGGCTGCTCCGGTCCCAAAACTCACAAACTTAAACTTATGAAAACGATAAACAAGAGCCTCTCGCCATCTCCTATTCGTTATCCGAAACAAACAAAAAAGTTTTATTTAATAGAACCAAAAATCCACAGAACAAAAATTTCCAAGATATAAACTAAAACTCGATAACTCCACTCCCCCTCCAAATACTTACCTGGGAGGGGGGGGGATAATGCTAGCCTTCGTGTCTTTAATAAAATCCATATTCTCTCTACCCAAACTTGGAGAATCTACATTTCATGACAAGACCAGAGGCTAGAATTATATATGTTCAAAACTGTGATAGAACCACAGATGACACATGACCCAATGGTTTCAAATAAAACCTTGCAAACACATCAGCATTCAAACAATCTGCTGCATGCAAAATTTCCTCCAAATGACCTCCTGACAAAAAAATTCTACTTGCCATGGTGCCCCTTACCGAATGAGCACCAAAATCCTTCACACTCACACCTGCCTCAAGCATACAACATCTCACCCACCTAGCAATGGTTGCTGAAGAAACCGGTCTAAAAGGTTTCACATACGTAATTAACAATTGATCATCAACGTGCTTTCTGAATTCACGTATTCTGCTTTCGTATTCCTTCAAGCAACCAACAACACATAACTTAGGGTGATCCTAAAACTTAGGATAAAAAAAAAAAGAAATCGATGAACTCTTGAGCCTGTACTGAAGGACCTCTGAACTGCACAACTCTCCTGAAATCGTCAAAACAAGAAGGCTCAATGCCCCTTCCAAAACCAAAGGATGAAAAACACCTCCTTCCCCTAAAAGCACGTCCTCTGAATCCGGAATCAAGAACAGCTCCTCTACTGCCAATTCCAACAGGCCTGGAAACCACACCTGACCTGCCCAAAACGGGATCACAATGATAAACTGACATCCCAGCCTCCTCACCATCAATAACACCCTCCGAATAATCGTAAAAAGAGGGAAGGCATAACCCCGAACCCTCCTCCAATCCTGCTGAAAAGCATCCTCCTCCTCTGCGAACGGGTCTGGTCTCCAGCTGTAATAACATTCCAACTGATATGTCAATCTTGACGCAAACAGATCCACATCCAGAGGCCCCCAAACATTGAAAATCCTCTGGAAATAAAGGACATTCAGCTTCCAATCGCTGAAATCCCTGAGAAACCTTGAATTCCAGTCTGCCACCACATTGTCCTGTCCCGGAAAATATTCCGCCCTCAAACCAATCTTCTGTTCTAGGCAAAAACTCAAAATCCTTTTTGCCAACAATGTCAGATTCCTTGATCTGCTTCCACCCAATTTGTTTATATAACGGACTGCTGAAATATTGTCCATCTTTAATAAAACATTGAAATTCCTTAACTTCTTCCCAAAGCTCCACAAAGCATAAAGGCCTGCTCTCATCTCCAAACCATTGATATGCTTCGAGCTCTCCTCCAAAGACCATCTTCCACCTGTCTCCTGATTCTCCAGACATGCTCCCCATCCAAAAAGACTTGCGCCTGTCTCCAAAATAAATTCTAGACAAATCCCCAAAATTGCCCTTCCATTCCATGCTTCCAGATTTCCCAACAACCAAAATAACTCTTCCTGAGCCTCCGCCGAAAGAACCACTTGATCTCCATACCACAGACCTTTCCTCAATGCCTCTGTCTTCAATCTCTGCAAAGCCCTGTAATGACGTGGCCCTGGAATAACTGCCTGAATAGATGAAGAAACTAAACCAATCACCCTTGCCAAACTCCTCAGAGTAACGCTCTCCTTCTTCAATATCCTTCTCACCTCTGACTTTAACTTTACCACATTTTTCTCTGGTAAACTTAACATCTTTTCCACTGTGTCTACCACAAAACCTAAAAACTCCAAACATTGACTTGGCTTCAAGACTGACTTTTCTCTGTTGATCAAGAAACCTAATCCCTCCAAAAGATTCAAAGTCAGAAGTAACTGCTTCTCCAACTCCTCTTGACTTTGCGACATTATAAAAAATGGTCTAAATACATTATCATACGCACACCTCTCTCCCTCAGAAACTTGGCGACAGGTCTAAAAACCATTGTAAAACATCATGGAGCCGAAGCCAGACCAAATGGTAGAGAAGTAAACTGTTAAAACTCTCCTAACCACCTGAACTGATAAAATCTGTGACTCTCCTCCGCAATAGGAATTGTGAAATACTCATCCTTCAGGTCTAATTTCACCAACCAATCCTTCTCCTGAAGAATGTCCCTCAACAGATGGATACACTTCATCTTGAAATGTATGTACACATGTACACAACAATCTGATTTAACCTTCTCAAATTTGTCACGGGTCTCCAACCTTTTTCCTTCTTCTTCACCAAAAATATAGTATTTACAAACCCTCGACTCCTCTCTGAAACTTTCTGAATTGCTCCCTTTCGCAGCGTTTCCAACACCTCGACTCCTATTACCTCTAGCATTTCTTTCTGAAAAACTAATTGATTTGGTTCCTTCAACTGAATCGGTACCTCCTCGAACACGATAACATAACCTTTCATAGTTTGAATAACCCAACTGTGTGGCAGAATCTGTGGAAACACTTTGTCCTGTAGATGAAATAATAGAACTCATCCAGGTTTAGTGTATATATCTTTCCGTGTGATCTGTCAAATTGATGACAAATTGTAATGTCTTTAGATATAGGTTTTTTCTCTGTTAAAATTGTGCTATAATGTAATGTTGTATTGTTTTTATACCACTGATGTATGATTTTAATGAAGAATTACGTTTTGTTTTAAAGAGTACTGTTCAATGTGATGAGTTTTTTTAACAGATAAATGCAATAAAATACATATGATTTAATGGTTGATTGTGAGAACAAGAATTTTTTCTTTTTTTAATCGAATATAGGATGTATATGACGTAAGATGTATAGATAAGACTGAACTCAGACAAGACGGAGGTCCTCATCCTAGGATCATCACCCTCCGCCTGGGACGACTCCTGGTGGCCCCCCGCCCTGGGAGCCACCCCCAAGCCAACGGACCACGCACGCAACCTAGGCTTCATCCTGGACTCCTCCCTCTCGATGACCAGACAAGTCAACGCCGTCTCGTCTTCATGCTTCAACACCCTGCGCATGCTTCGAAAGATCTTCCGGTGGATCCCCACCGAGACCAGGAAGACGGTCACCCAGGCCCTCGTCACCAGTCGGCTGGACTACGGGAACGCCCTCTACCCCGGCACCGCCGCGAAACTCCAGAAGAAACTCCAACGGATCCAGAACGCCTCAGCACGACTCATCCTGGACATCCCCCGACACAGCCACATCTCCGGACACCTGAGAGACCTGCACTGGCTCCCCGTCAACAAAAGAATCACGTTCCGACTCCTCACCCACGCACACAAGGCCCTCCACGACCTGGGCCCCAAGTTCCTCAACAGCCGCCTGACCTTCCACAAGCCCACCCGCCAGCTCCGCTCCGCCAGCCTCGCTCTCGCCACCGTCCCCCGCATCCGCAGAGCCACCGCCGGAGGAAGATCCTTCTCCTACCTGGCAGCCAAGACATGGAACTCCCTCCCCATCCACCTCCGGACAACGCAAGACCATCTCGCCTTCAGGAAGCAACTCAAGACCTGGCTGTTCGAGCAGTAGCGTTGCCCTCCCCCCCCCCCCCAAGCGCCTTGAGACCCTCCGGGTGAGCAGTGCGCTATACAAATGCCTATGATTGATTGATTGATTAGATTGTTTCTTGTACTAGTACACAAGGGATATTTCAATTGTAACTATCAGATAGTACTCCAGTCCCTTTGGTCCAGTTGAAGGGGTCTCTCTCTATTTTTATATATCGTCCAATTTACTACAAACCATTTCAATCTTCCCCCTACCTCGCAGGAGATAGAAACAAAATTGTTCTTCGTACTCACCTTGAGTTGCTTGAGAGAACTGCGCACCACCTCTTGCTTGGCGCATCCTGCCTGATCTTCCTCCTTGAGGGTAGAATCCAGTTGCTGACTGGAAACCCCTGAACGCAGCACAACCCTTCGACTGGTACTGAGCCCTTCCAAAAGACCAGCCTGGGAAACGGGCTCTTGTCTCAGCCCTGTCAAAACACCTCTTCCAAAGACTCTCCTTAAAGAAGTTTGTGCCTTGTCCAAACTGGTGAAAGTAGAAACCTATTTTCCAACCATCTTCTCCAGTCCTTCACCAAATAGATAACCCTTTGGGTCCTTAGAGGGTTCTTTTTTTGCAAAGTCCCCTAATTTAGGACTTTTTCTCATAAGGATCGCCTTGCGTCTCTCTGCTGACAATGCCACATTTGCATTACCTAAAAAACATAATGCCCCTTGCGACCAACCCCTCAAGAGTTCATTATCAACTAGGACATCTTTCATCTTCGCCTCTTCAGCCATGTCCAAAATGCGCGCCAAAGGACTCAACACATCCAATAAGCGATCTTGCCACTGCTTGAGACCCCTTTAAAAACCTTTCCTCGGGTCGCTCCCCATTTTAAACAAAAAGCTGATCAAATCCGGATCCAGAGTCATGCAAGCTTTTCCGTCCACGACAGGGCGAGAGCGTTCTGTCCTCATAACTGCTCTTGCCTCTTTTTCCAAAGGCCTCCTAACTCAAAGCTTTATGAAATTTGCCACATGAGGAGGGGGCCACCAGTCCGCACTTCTAGGATGACGAATCATCTCCGGACTGAACATGCCCTCTCCCTGAGGATCCTTAACAATCCCCTTTTTTTCTTTCCTCTCCTTTCTACTCTGTCCTTGTACGAATCCCATACATCATCCATGTAATCATCTGAGACAAACTCATCCAACTCTTCTTCAAACTCCTGCTCTTGGAGATCGTCATGAGACGTTTCTCCTTCATTCATGCCGCTAAGGGCCCCCTCTTTTGTGCCGCGACAGACACCATCTTCATTTGTGGCACAAGGCTCACCGTTATTTCTCGGTACAAAAGGGGGTGGTGATGGACGGAGCATCAGAACCAATCAAACACTCACACCCAGTCAACAGATCTGGGTTTGATCCATCACCATTCTTTAGCCCACTCTGCCACCCTAGTTCAGACATGGCCATATGCAAATCAGTCTGACCCTGTGCCTCATGGGAACAGTCCAGCCCGAACTGCCAAGCCATGCCTTACCTGGACCGGAAACAAGCTTCCTAGGACCGGTTTCTGGCATTTCAGCCGTCTTCAGCCAGGCTTGCTTGAATCCAGTGGCAAAGTGAGCAAGGGACTCACGTCTGAGCATACCCTGCCAGAAACCGGTCCTAGGAAGCTTGTTTACGGTCCAGGGAAGGCATGGCTTGGCAGTTCGGGCTGGACTGTTCCCATGAGGCACAGGGTCAGACTGATTTGCATATGGCCATGTCTGAACTAGGGTGGCAGAGTGGGCTAAAGAATGGTGATGGATCAAACCCAGATCTGTTGACTGGGTGTGAGTGTTTGATTGGTTCTGATGCTCCGTCCATCACCACCCCCTTTTGTACCGCTTTGTTCGCCATAAGTTGGCAGGGTATGCTCAGACGTGAGTCCCTTGCTCACTTTGCCACTTGGTTCAAGCAAGCCTGGATGAAGACGGCTGAAATGCCAGAAACCGGTCCTAGGAAGCTTGTTTACGGTCCAGGGAAGGCATGGCTTGGCAGTTCGGGCTGGACTGTTCCCATGAGGCACAGGGTCAGACTGATTTGCATATGGCCATGTCTGAACTAGGGTGGCAGAGTGGGCTAAAGAATGGTGATGGATCAAACCCAGATCTGTTGACTGGGTGTGAGTGTTTGATTGGTTCTGATGCTCCGTCCATCACCACCCCCTTTTGTACCGCTCACCTTTATTTCTCGTCAGAAGCCTGACTCCTACCTCAATATTCTTATTCTTTTTAGCTCTCTTTCCGTAACCTTTCACTTCACCACTCTCCTCATTTTCCATGGACCAATATTCGTCCTCAGAGCCATCTACTACTCTTATCCTTTTCTTTAATACACTCTGTAAGACTTCTTTCATCAAGCTTTTCACCTTCTCTTGTACAATCTTTCTTAAATTACTATCACCAGAGCCTGATGGCTGTGCACATTCATTCACATCCATCATATACTGCTGTCTCAGAAGATTTAAATTCCCCTTTAATATTTTTTTTTAACTACCTTTAAAACCTCCTAAGAAAAAAGTCAAACCTAAAACTCTCTAAACCACTTCCTTCAAACCAATCTAAAAACCCTCCAGACTAAATAGATCTTTTCACCTTAAAGTAGTTGCATGTAAATAATGAGCGCGCCTGCAACCTGTCAAAATCAGCTGTTGACAGTTGCTAAGGTCCTCAATTGTGCGCCTCACAAACCGAAGGCTGAAACCCTTCAGTCCATCTACTGCGCAATACCAAACTTAACCGAAATGGCCCCCAACGTCGTCACTCACGCAGCGTGATGAGGCTGATCCTACCTAGAGGTGCTCCCGGAGATCAAACTTAATCTCTGCGGCCTGCGAGAACTAAGACACCTTGCAAACACGGGAGCCTGTAACTACGCTGCGAGCCACAACCTGATTCGCGCTTGCGGCATAACGGTAAACATTTAAATCAATTCCTAAACATGATTAATAAAACTAAGATCCGCATATACCTAAAGCTTAACATCTTAACACCTACCAGCCTCAAAATTAACCCATAAATTGGGTTAGAAAAAATATAATAAAACGCTAAGCCTATTTCTAAAAGGATAAATCAATTCTAATAAACGAATCATACAATTGCGAAAATTCAATAAAAACTCATCATCAACCATAACAAACTTACATATAGCCAAATTATTAACTGCTATAATTATAAACAGACAAGTGATACTTATCTGACAAGGAGCAGCATATAAAAGAGAAAGATGGTTGCTGGGACTGTGTTTATATTCGTTTGGAACATTCTAAAGTTCTGGAATTTTGTAGTGTTAAGTGATGTCATTCTTTGAAGTGCTGCAAGGAGCTGGCAATATAAGTTAATGTATAATGCTACCCTTTGGTCTTGTCATGAAATCAGAAAACTATAGATGATACGAAGTCAGTATGGACTCTGAGTCCAAATGAGTTCCTGCTTGAACACCTTAACAAATTCAAGTCAACCTTCTTTCCCCACCTCATGCATAGATATATGGAAGCTATAGAGAAGGGCCAGTGTCCTTCTGAACTTTACTTGACCGATATTTTTGTCATTCTCAAAGTAGGACAACCGGGCCAGTGCCCATTGTATCACCTGATTTCCCTCATAAATGCGTAGACCAAAATCTACGCCAAGGTCAAGGCCAACAGACTTTTCCAGGTGGTAACTTCGCCTATTGACCCAGACCACTGTGGTTTTATAGCCCACCCTACATTTTCAGGGACACCTTGCGCTGGTGCAACGCCATAAGCTTAGAGACCTCTTTGCACTTAATGCTCAAGATTTCGAAAAAGTAGTTGACTCCCTTGATTGGTCTTTCCTGTTCCAAGTACTCCTTCAAGTGGGATTTGGGCCTCACTTTATGTCTTTTGTGAAAGTGCTATATGATTAACCCCCAAGCGCTGGTGAAAGTAAATGACACCCTGTCTCTCCTATTCCTGATTTGTAGAGGGACCAGGCAGGGGTGCCTTCTCCCACTGCCTCTCTCTGCTCTAGAAGAGAGAGCCCCTGGTGGTATTGGTGGATTGTGGTGCCTGGGTATGGGGATTCCATTGGAATGATGACTCAGAATTTTGAAGCTTGGCGATGTCTGGGTGTACAAATGGTTTTGATCCAGCAGAAGTGGTGTAAATTTTATAAACAATCGCAAAATCTACAACATACCATGAACCAAACTATACAATAATTTACAAAACCAAGAGTTTGAGCCCATAGAAACTCTATAACCACTTACAAATCATGAGGTCCTCCAGTAGATTTTTGTAAGAGCTTATAGGGACTCAGATAATTAGAGACGGATGCAATTTCTTCATGAGGACCTGTAATGAAGAAAATGTCTAACAACAATCAGCAAAACATATTATGTCAGTTAAAACTTGTAAGTAAAAAATAAAATATGTATATTTATCAAGATACCTTTATCTAAGATTCAAGATGAATGGCCAATTCACAAGAATACATTAGTAAGTATTTTTGTTATTTCAAATGATTACAGGTAAATTCACAATAGAAAATACAAATAATGGCAAATAGATCAAAAATCAATAACTGGCATGATGGTAGAGAGATAGACAGAGACAAGATACACATTGCAATTTCAGTATGCAATTCGAGATTCATACAAACCTCAAGTCAAGGAACTATTGCACGGCGTGCAGAAGTCTGAATCAGTTAACCCTTCCGCTGAAAAGGTTTAGCTTGTGCAACATTACCAGCCTATGAAGTGCAAGGAAAATCAGGATAGTTCAGTTCTGAGAAAGAGTCAAAGTTCGGACTGACGGCGTCACGTCCAGAGTCACAAGGAAACAACCAGCAGCCAATAAAGCATGGAGTGAGTCAGAAAGAACCAGCCAGCCCAAGTTCTTTTACTCACAAAGTAGTTATCTCCCATCAGTGTTCGCAATTCCGCCGCCAAAATGTAGCTTTTTCACAATTTTACACGTTTCCATTGATTAGAATCCATGATGTATTGTTCTCCAGCCTAGTTAATCCGGAACTTTAACAAGATGCTTTTGTTCACTCGCAAAACGTCCTGTCACCTCGGAAATGGGAAGCACATCGAAACTTTTCAAATCCACACGCTCGCTTCCACATTAGCTGGCAACATAGTCCACACAATTTTCATTGGAAGAAATAGTCTAACCGTAGGAAGGAAACTATAAAGATAAACATTCATTACAGAAGCAAATAGATCAGCATTTTTAAAATAATGAAAGACTAAATACATTTTTCTAAGGCCTACGTTGGGAAAGAAATAAAACACTAACAGGTTTTGAGCCCTACAGGGAAAACCACAAAATCATAATTTTCTTAGGAATCAAAACACCCCACTATTAATAATGCATGAGAAATAGTGAATACATATGAAACTATATAATAAAGAACATTTTTCAAATATACCTCTGAGCATAGTCTAATACACATTTTTCTAAAAGTATATGAAACCACATTTATTGACTGCTTTCATGTTCAGGGGAAACATAAGCAAGAATCAGTAATTATTAAGCATTTTCATAATCATATTTCTCTATTTCCATTTGCAATTTACTTTTGCACTATATTCTTTAGAATATTTGATACATTTCTCTCCTGTGGCAAAAAAAGAGGTCTCTCATCGCTCCAGTTTTCAACCCTTCTGCATGTTTCTCATTGCAGCTTTTCGAACACTAAATGAATATGTTCTGTTATTCTTGCACATTTGTACGTTGTGCTTTTATTTAAAAAACTCACATTTCTTGAAAATACCACACCATTAGTCATTTTACAAAATACATATTAGATTTCACAGTAAGGGGCAGATTTACAAGCCCCTTGCGCCACTTTTGCATCACTTTTAACATGGGAAAAGTGAAGCAAGAGACTTGTAAACCTGCCCCTAATTAACAGACTTAATCAAGCAAAATTATTCTCAAATAATCATGCTCCAGCAGTATTGTTCCACTCTTCAAGCAGAATTTGACCTCTGCAGAACCCAATTCTACAGGTACTTACAGCTGCAGCACATACTGCTGGCTCACCACTCCAACTTGAGTGAACCTGCAGTTGAAGCTGAATCCTCCTAAGCCTATTAGGCAAAGGGAGTATATCACACATTTACAAATCCCCAATTATCAATGCCTCACAGTGGTCAATGGTGCTTAGGGAATGATGGCAGTGCAGAGTTGGCTCCCTGGATGAGAGTGATCGGAGGGGCATTAAGATGGTGCCCAATGAACTGGTCATCTCTTTAAGGTTACGCCTCGTACAACTCAATAATTACCCTCTTCAACCAATCTGGGTTGATGCCTATGAGGAGTACAATGATGAACCTCCGACGTTTATATGGAGTAATGCATGAGGTACTGAAAATGCAGCGGTGATATCATTGGATGCCCGTATGGCATTTGATAGCATTGAGTGGAAGTATTTGTTTATGGTTTTGGCCAAGATGGGCTTCGGACCTGAGTTTTGCGCCTGGGTAAGACTGCTTTACTCGGACCCTATAGGCAGAGTTCGGGTCAATGGGGCGATGTGGAGGAGGTGTGGCGCGGCGGCCAGGGCAACTGACTCCGGAACCCGGGGGCTCACGGTTCGATCCCCGGTGCCGGCAGCAGATCAGCCCAGTACCATGTGACTCTGGGCAATAGCTCACTTAATCTTCCCGATTGCCCCCAGCACCTTGACACCTTCGGGTAATTGTTTGAGCTTTACAAATACTGGGCATTTATATCTAGGCCATTTGCGCTTCACATGGGCACGCGTCAGGGATGCCCACTATCCCCGATGCTATTTGTGATGGCCTTGGAGCCGTTGGCGGCTTGGGTACGCAGGGATCCTTTGGTGCAAGAATTGATGTTGAGGGGGACTGGGAGGAACTTATCTCCCTGTATGCGGATGATGTCTTGCTGTATGTATATAGACCACGTCACACAATTCATAGACTGATCCATATTTTTAGAACATTTGGCAAATACTCTGGGTACTAAATAAATTGGGATAAATCATTGGTCTCTTCCATAACGGGGCAAAAACTGCAGCTTTCGTCGGCATGTGTGGCCCTGCAGCAACGGGAGTAATTCGAATACCTGGGAATCTGGGTCACTAGGTCTGCAGAGAGGTTTTTAGATCTGAATCTCAAGCCGCAGATAGAGAGACTGCGCAGGGATGTGATGCATTGGTAAAGGCTGCCAGTATCTCTTATGGGACGGGCGGTCTTGTTCAAAATGATGGCCCTCCCGCGATTACTGTACATACTTCAGAATACTCCATATCAGATCCCGACTGCAGTGTTTCGGACAATTGATGCAGAATTACGGGCCCTGCTGTGGGCGGGGGGAGCCCAGAATAGCATTGCAAAAATTGCAAAGGGAATTATATGATGGGGGACTGGCGGTGCCGAATATTAGGTGTTACTATCTGGCGGCTCAACTCCTGAGTGTGAACGACTGGGTTTTTGCACCCAGTGATGAGCCGGCCTATAAGATGGAACCGTCACACTTTCGGATCTCGGGAATGCCCAGAGACATTGTATAGAAGAGGGCGTCAACCACATCTGCCGGCACATAAAAAGACGGTTGTCCAGGCATGGAGAGTGGCCACAAAGCTATTGGGGTGGGAGTCTAGACTGACCGAGCAGTACCCATTGTGCGATTGTGATCAATTGGCGGAGGTGGGATTTCTGCAGGGCTTCCGTAGGTGGAACCTCATTGCTATTGAAAAGCTCAGAGATGTCTAGCGAAATTGTGAAATGTGTATATTTAAGAATCTTCAGTCAGAATATAAATTAGCGGAGGGGGGAGAGGCTCCGATACCTACAGCTAAGACATGCCCTGAAATGCCATGTGACGGTTGGAGCGCAGGTGCCTGAATACTCTCAGATGGAGGATAGATTGCTAATGGACCCGATGGTGAGCAAGGCTGTATCGCTTATATACCGCTAGCTTATGAATAATCTAGTGGACCTGCTGGGCACCTTAAGAGTAGCGTGGGAGACAGATGTGAGGTTGCTGGAGGATGACAATTGGGCGGAGGCCATACAAAGCCCTTGGAAAATGGCTATACGTGCCAGATTTAGGTTAGTTCAACTTCAGATGCTGCACAGATCCTATATGGCTCAAACATTGCAGCAGAAACTGGGCGGATGTGAATCTAGTCAATGTGAATGGAGGTGTTGGGAGGTGGGTACCTTTTTCCACATTCTTTAGACATGCCCCATGATCCGGAGATAATGGGAAGGGGTTTCCTGAGTGAAAGCAGCGATGGTGAGTTCACAGGTCCCTGTTGAGGTGAGATGGAACCTGTGGAGTGTGACGGGAGAGATTGTTTGGCCCAAATACATAAAAATATGGTTGACACTGGCATCTGGGGTGGCAAAACAGAACAGAAGACCATGGGGGGCTGTAAAGCCAAAAGTGGGTGCGTGAAAACAAGACCTGGACTGGTCTCAGCAAGCCAAAAAGGTGGTCTATGAGAGTAGAGGATGCCCCAAAAAGTGGGAGAAAATATGGAATATGTGAGAAAAATACAGAGATTACTGAGTGCTGGTGGATGGAACTTGTCAATCCGTGAGAGGGTCCAGGGGGTAAAGAGTGGGAAAGCTCAGCACTATTATAACGTGTATTGTTATGAAAGTTGCCAGGATGCTCTATTGTGATTTTTATTGTCTAAATAATGCAATGTGTAATAAGCAACTGATTAATAAAAAGAGTTAAAAAAAAAAAATACCCTCAACGTGCGACCGTGGCAGAAAGGCAAACCTCCCTCACCCTTATGCTCCAGATGTAATGCCAGCGAATGCGATTTTTTCATATGTTCTGGAATTGTCCTGTCATGGTAAAGAACTGATCAGAAAGCCTCTACTCTTTCTTGAATAACTGGAGTAACCTGGAGGATTTGGGTAGCTGCAGTGTAAAACATGCCTTGTTTGGTATTAGAATGATGAAGCCAAACAAGATATTGCCTGATACTATAAGTCCCCTGGGTCCCACTTATGACCAAATGGCAAGCAGTAATGGACTGGTGCGCAAAACTTGAGTAACCCATCAAAAAAGACAGGGGCTACCTAAACAAACTTCACAAGATTTGGGGAAAATCGTGGAACGATTATAACTTGACTTTCTGATTGATCAAAACAATAACATTTAGTTATGAAAAAGTTGTATCTGCTTTTCTCATTGCCAGTCCATTACTCTTCAATCTATCTTCCCACCTCTTCGTCTCACCAAAGAAGAGGAGACGCTCCATAGACTGGACTCCAGGCATTTGTGATCCTACTACACTAACCTCACTCAACAGGACTGAAGAGATGATCAACTCTTTGTGGGCTTCTTTGGGCTATACTTTGTATTAACACCTGCTATACCCTTGCTTAGATAGATCCCCCAGTTTGCAAGGCTCTCACCATAGACTACCCCATTAGTTAACATCAGCCAGACGCCACAAAGTCCTCTTTTCGTACTTCTGGTAAACATTACTGCCTCACGGCCCAACCACTCAGTGAGGGGTAGCTTGACAAAGTTTGCTGCATTAACCAGAACTAACCAACCCCACCTCACCCAGAGTGTTGTTTTGGGACTCCTTTATGAGGCAAAGAATATGCAGGTAGTTGAATCCGACAGAGGAAAGTTACTTGCCTTCAATAATATTATTGCTAGTATTTCTGGTGGATACACTATCTTTTTGCAGCTTTCTCACTGCCTTTCCTCCTCCCCTAACGGGTTAGTTCTGTGCTTAACGCCCAGGACATTCTAATATATTGTGTGCTTCATTTGTTGCTGATTACGTATCCATTTCCCACCACACATTTCAATGGGGCGCCGAAAAAGTGCAAGAAACTGACATCAGTGTGCTTATTGGTGTATTATGTTCTCCAATCGTGTCACTTCCAGGGCTGAGGCTACAAATCATCCAGGGCTGAGGCATCATGGTGGCACCAAAGCTGGAGAGCTGTTGCTGAGGGGAAAAGTTTCTGGACCCAGTTTCCCACCCAGCAGATATTCAGAAGTTGAGGAATCTTCTACCCATTCACCTTTGCGCGTTGGTGCAATGCTTAGTGTAGCACAAAAAAACGCAAGCACTGCTAATGACATCATCAGTGCACTATTAATAAATACGATGATGCACATTTAAAAAAATCCTTGCTCAAAACAGTGCAGCAGATTTTCACACAGTGCTGAAAATGTTTAGTGAATTTGAGACTCAGTCAGCCTGGACCTCCCTTACAAGGGATGATGCTGATATTTCTGTTATAACTGTTATAAATTGCAGCCTATGCCTAACGTGTGTGCCATATCTATTTTGGTAAACCATGTGGTTGGATTGTTGTTTTGAAAATGATTAACCAATGAGAGAAATGCCTTGAGTCCTCCAACAGTGAGTTGAGCCCTGCAAGTGGCTAATGCTTTAGAAATTGGTAAAGAAATACAGGATAAAGGGGCACACAATAAGGTAATGATACAGGAGATGCAGCAGTCTCCATACATGTTCTAATGGGGTTGATTGGCCTAACTTCATTGAACACTGCCCAGGCTCGTTACCAAGCTCATTTTATAAGACACCTTAGATCAGAAAACAGTTTTTAAATCAGACGTCTTGGATGTAGGAAGAGTGGAAATTCTAGAAAACACAACCAACATGAGTATGATTCCTACTTCCGGACTGAAAGTGTTGAGGAGAAGGCGGAAACACTGAGGAAATTGAACAAACTAAGAGGAATAGGTTTTTCGGTTTGAGATTATGGTGGCACTCAAATTAATTTGAAGCAACATTGAGAATTCATTGAGTAGTGTCCAAGTCAAGATCTCAAACTCGATAGAACAGTAACTTTATCTGCTCAGAACCTCAGACTTAGCACACCTTTTGCAGATTTAAAGAAAACAAGAATTATTTGTCCAAGGAGGAAAGGGTTCTAGGGCATGAAAATGCTCTAGAACACTTGGAGAAGACGTTCACCTAGACTGACTAATGGCTGATTGGGGTTTATGGCAAGGCTGAAATTAACACCTCATTGAAATATTTTCTGGTAACATTTTTGCAAGATGAGGTACTCGTGAAAGAAAATTGTGCCGATCTGAAGAAAGACATTTTGCACTTACAGATAGAGCCTAGCTAGGCTTATCGCAAAGGTGAGAAGAACCAAGAAACGGGAGGTGTTAATTAAGGTCTTTTCTGCTAACCCTTCCCATTAGGGAAAGCTCAAATCTTGATTCAACCAGACTTATCCAGAACGTATTAAAGGAAATGGAAGGTCGAGCAGTTTAGTAATTAAGGAAAATCAGTTTCACCTTCTTACTTCGTATTCTGGGAAAGGTAAATGTTTTGATCACAAATATTTCGAATAGGCTGAGAAATTTCCATGTGTCTGCACTTGAACCAAGTCTCGAAATAAGAGAGGAAATCCTTCAATGACGATGTGAGTTACCCTCATTGTTCCCTCATCTCCTTCTTCACAGTGTGCAGTATTTCATTGTAATATGCTCAAATGAGAAGGCAGTGTGGCAGCACAGCTTTGGGGGTCCCTTCAGGTGGGTTAGTATCTGAGATGTAAGGGGATTTGGGGTTTATGGGGTTTGTAATAGAGAGCGAAGTAGAAGAATCTGAACAAACTATGTTTCAATTCTGTCCTAAAATAAATGTTATGGTGTCAGGAGGAGTCACCATAAGGAAGAGAACCAACTTTCTGTCTGTTTTTGGTTTGTGTAGCACTCGGTTTTATCAAGGGACGCGTCTAATTTCCAGGAAAATCTTAAAGCTGGAATGTTAATGGCAGAGGCTACTGGTGACTTGAAAGTGATGGAGCAGTAGTGTTGGTGACAGGTTCCAGAGAGTGATTGAGGAACCAAGCAAGACTTGTTGACAAAGTAAGTCTGAGAACATTAAAATCACTATGACAAATCGAGCAATTTACTGGAAATTTTCAACACACTTAGGTTACAAAGCAATACAGTTAAAAGGCAATTACGACGGGGTACTATAGAAGTAATTAATAATGGCAGGAAGTCTGTAACACCATTGCCATTATAATAAGGGGATCATCATGTAAGACCAAGAACCAGTGTCCAATGTTCAACCCTACGTTTGGGAAACAAGTTTTTATTCACATTTTTAATGCAGTAGAGTAGCCCAAGTAGGTTTTTACGATTTGAAAGCGGGTACATTCACCTTTGTAAAAACGAGTTGTGCAGCTCTAAAGAGAGTTTGCCCCACAGCTGGCACTCACTGCTAGGGTAGACTACTTTCAATGCGAGAGGTTTTATTATCGAATGTCAATAAAACAAGATTTCCTGCCCTAATCCCATAGTAAATTGCAGGGTTTGGGAAGTGAGCTGGAAGCGTGTGTGATACCTTTGCTGAGAACCAGGGCTGGGTAAGAAGCTTGTCTTGTTGCAGGCTTGTCAGAGTGACTATCCAAGGATGTGTCAGTGGGATGGTGTGATGCAATAAGTCACGTAAATATGGAGGCAGAGCAGCCCCAGTGCAGGCATGGCTATAGGACCTGATGCCTGATCTCTGTTCCATTGAAGGGGTCTGCTATTTCCTTTTATAGGAACTGTCATTCAGTGCTTCCCATGAAGCCTACAACAAATCGGGGTTTGGTCGGTTTGCAGAACACCTTATTCAGTCTGCTTCAGGGAAGTCTTTTAAAAAGTCACTTCCGGATCAGCTCAGATGGGCATTCACCTCCAGAACATGTGAGGCCATAGGATGTCACTGTGTGACGACAGCACCAGGGGGCAGTCGGACCCTGGGCATTTCATTGAGGACTTTTACTCTAATCAGTGACTATCTATCTAGCCACTGGTTACATATGAAGTTACAAAGATATTTGGTAGGCATTTTTTGTGTACCTTTTTGCACCTTACACCGGAATGGTCGCCTGTCTCAGCACCTGGCAAATCTACTAAAAAAGAGGTCTTCCTCAACAGTACATCCTGAACCACACAGCATAGTGCCCTCCGTACACCTTTCAGGTCCCTCTCCTCCTTAGGCCACTTGGAGGACACCTGTGCCAGTGGATGTCAGGGGCACCTCCTTTTAGAGGTCTATCTCCTACAAGACCAGTCAACAGAGGGTCAAGGATTTGCCCCAGCGGGTACATCTCTCTACTGTCCGCCATAGGGTGAGGAGGGCCGTGCTACTGGGATGCAAACAGAAATCGTAAGCCCTCGAGTCCATCTTGGCAGCAGGGGTTAGGTATCGCCTCTCCTTTAGCTAGGCATTCCTCTGGTGTTGCTTTCCCCAGGTCCAGATTATTCTTTTACCGTCCAACAGTATTTAAATGGGGATAGAAAGTTTTAGAAGGTAAGCAATCCAATCCTAAAATCACACATCAACACTCCACCCATAACCCAACTCTCCCGCTCAACAGTTTGGGATTTTTCAATAAATTGCCTTAAAAGTAAAAAGGCCTGCCGTAGGTTTGAGAAGAAGTGGCACCATGAACTAACACCGGACAGTAACACAGCCTACAAGAGTGCCATCCGCAGACACCACCAACTCATCCGTACCGCCAAAAGGACCTCCTTCAAAGAGCGCATCGACAACAACGCACACAACAGCAAAGAGCTCTTCAACATCGTGAAGGACCTCTCCAACCCCAGCTCCAACTCCAACGACATACCACTATCACAAGACCTCTGCGACTCCCTAGCCACCTTCTTCCACCGCAAGATCGCAGACATCCATGACAGCTTCAACAGCCAGGCCCCCCCGACAGACAGCGACACCTCATACTCACCGCTCCCCAGCCACATCGACCCCCTGCTTTCCTGGACCCACGTCAACGACGACGAAACCATCAAAATCATGAACACCATCCACTCCGGCTCACCATCCGACCCCTGCCCGCACCACATCTTCAACAAAGCAAGCTCCACCATCGCACCCCATCTCCGTAAGATCATCAACAGCTCCTTCGAGACCGCCACCTTCCCGGAGAGCTGGAAGCATGCCGAGATCAACGCCTTACTCAAGAAACCCAAGGCAGACCTCAAGAACTTCTGGCCCATCTCCCTACTCCCGTTCCCGGTGAAAGTCATTGAGAAGATTGTCAACAGGCAACTGACCTCCTTCCTCGAAGGGAACATCCTGGACCTGTCCCAATCTGGATTCCTCAGCAACTACAGCACCCACACAGTCCTCATCGCCACCACCGATGACATCAGGGCCATGCTGGACAAAGGAGAAACCGTGGCCCTCATCCTCCTGGACCTTTCGGCCGCCTTCGACACCGTCTGCCACCACACCCTCCGCACACGCCTCCACAACGTAGGGATCTGCGGCGGCAAAGCCCTGGACTGGACCACCTTCTTCCTCACCAGCAGAACCCAGAGTGTCCGCCTCCCCATTCTGTTCTAAAGACACCAAGATCATCTGCGGCGTACCCCAAGGATCGTCCCTCACCCAGACACTCTTCAACGTATACATGGCACCGCTCGCGAACATCGTCCGCGCGCACGACTTCAACATCATCTCATATGCCGACGACACCCAGCTGATCCTCTCCCTCACCAAGGCCCCCACCACCACCAAATCCAACCTAAACGAAGGAATGAAGGCCATCGCCGAATGGATGATGAACAGCCGCCTGAAACTGAACTCGGACAAGACAGAGGTCCTCATCATCGGATCCACACGCTCCGCCTGGGACGACTCATGGTGGCCGGCCGGACTGGGAGCTGCACCGACGCCCACTGACCACGCACGCAACCTGGGGGTCATCCTGGACTCAGCGTTGTCAATGACCCAGCAAGTAAACGCCGTCTCATCCTCCTGCTTCAACACCCTCCGCATGCTCCGCAAGATCTACAGATGGATCCCCACCGGAACCAGAAGGACGGTCACTCAGGTCCTCGTCACCAGCAGGCTGGACTACGGCAACGCTCTCTACGTAGGAACCTCAGCCAAACTCCAGAAACAACTACAATGCATACAGAATGCCTTTGCACGCCTCATCCTCAACATCCCCCGCCACAGCTACATCACAGCCCACCTGAAAGACCTGCACTGGTCCCCGTCAACAAGAGGATTACCTTCAAGCTCCTCACCCACGTTTACAAAGCACTCCACAACACCGGACCAGCGTACCTCAACGAACGACTCACCTTCTAAACCTCAAACCGCCAGCTTCGCTCCACTGACCTCGCCCTTACCACCGTCCTCCGCATCCGACTAGCGACAACCGGCGGCAGATCATTCTCCCACCTCGCCGCAAAAACCTGGAACACCCTCCCCATCCGCCTGCGACAGACCCAGGACCTGCTGGCCTTCAGGAGACTCCTCAAGACCTGGCTGTTCGCAGTAGCAGCACCCCCACCCCCCCCCAACCAAGCACCTTGAGATCCTCACAGGTGAGTAGTGCACTCTACAAGTGAGCTGATTGATTGATTCATGTGTTGAAAACCTTCTATGAGAGCCTAAGCCCCATTCCGAACTGCAAAAGCTGCCTGGTCCCTTCCCTCCAAAGCTTCAAATAAGAGACCCTCAGATTCGCTCCAGAAGTCTGAGTACCCTCCTTTGTTTCAGTAGGATAGGGTTCTCCCAGGCCAGGTGCAGACTGAAAACTAAGGAGCACAAGCATATTCAGTTCCGGAACATTCCTCGCTCAGAAACAAGCCTAATCATTGTTAAATGGCTCTATTGTGTGCAGAGAACTTTGATCCTCTGGCTGGTCAGCAGAGGAATTAACTTGGCCCAGTAGGGTGACAAGTCCAGACTCTGAAGCAGAGAGAAGTTATGAATGTTGAAATTCCAGAAGAAGTGAAGATATGTGGAATTAACATCAGTTCACATTAGGCATCCTGATTTACCATAATATTGGTGCCTCAACCTAGATTCTAGGCCTAACCATTTAGAAACTTTCTTCCGGTAGTAAACAATCTAGTGAAGCACATACACATTTTTGTAAATTGCGGGAAATGTACACACAGACCATATGAATGCCTACTCATAGGCCTGCACACAGGTCAGCACCAATTCATGCACCAATCCATGAAGGTTACCCGTTGCAACAAGCTCCCTATCCACAGATACCAGACTGAGTCAGAAGTATGCACACACTTGTGCGCATGTGTTCAAATGCAACCCGCCAGAGTTTAACCTAGCAACAATGGACCTTCAGTTCAAAAGCACTTCCAATCTATTTTACCAGATTTTACATTGAACAAGACTCAGACAGTGAGACTTGAGGGAGAAGTCCAAAAACTGGATTGTCGAAAAACAAATCCCCCCAAAAAATTGAGGGGGATTAAATAGGTTGGAACTTATTTCTCCTAGAGGAATTTTCTGGGAATACTCTTACCTAACCAGAGATTTTTCACTAACATGCATCCACCCTATTCTATGGAGTGCATGTTTAGGTGTTAAGAGTCCATGTGACTCTGCGCACTATTGCCACTCTGAGTCCGTTTCTGACTCCCCACCTCTAAGGGTGTGTAAGGGTGGAGGGGTGTCTCAAGTATATAGCTTTGGTCTGTCAATTCAGGAGATGTGACAATGTAGCGCTGCATGAGAGCAACTGTTGAAACAAGATCCGGATACAGTGGGGTGCCTGGGGGAATTCAACTGGTGAGGAATTAAAAGGTGAGGAATCTGCAATTAGAATATCCACCAGAAAAGCGTAACAAAGGTAAGTACATTGTTCTTTTCAATCTTCACAGATTTTGAAGTGGTGGTTTAGGGTTCCAATTGTCTAGAACTCATCTCCAGGATATTTGGGGCTTCAAAACTGGACAAAATAGAGTTTCATTTGTCAACAGGCATGGGGTTATTACAATATTTCAGCTCATCTAGAATTAGTTTTAAATCCTTCTTTGCCTCTTGCTTCATACGGTATTACCTTTGAATCTGTGGTTCACCACGCAATGGAGCTATAAATGGAATTTCTTTATTTGTCCTGTCCCATTGGTTTTAAACCATCTGTTATGTCCACTTTGTGATTATACCACCCAGAAAGCAACTAGAGCGCTGATAAAGAGAAGACTCCCATTATCAAGTAATCCCAACTGAAGCAATAATTCCAACTCTTGGGGGCGGGGAGTCTTATTCAGATGGTATCATGTTGCAGATATCTGTTAATTGAGCACAGAATATAATAGAGATAGTCTACTCAATGTCCCCTTATAATTGCCTCCGATGACATCTGAAGTTTCAATCTGGGTCTCCTCTCGGCACAGGAGAGCTTTGAATTCGGGCAGGTATTGTGATTCCTGCCACGCGTTCTAAGGCGGCTAGTGCCCACTCGCTTGTTTCAACTGTATCCTTTTTCAGAGACAATCTTCGAGTTTCAGCTGTGGCAACCTTGTTCCTTTGGAAGTACCATTTTTGATCTGAACTTTTTTAGCCGCCTTTCCAGTGAGGATAAGCTTCTCCCTCTTCATGCCATCGGAACGGCGGGTACATTTACGTGGCTCAGACCTTTCTCCATGGGTTGTCAATCAGAAAGTTAAAATAAAAACTCAGGACCTATTTCTTTCTTGGGTGTATATACTTTCAAACCATACATCAATCACCTGGTCCGATTCTTTAAGGTATTACTAAAACTTCCTTACAGAACCATTGCTCAATATCCTTTTAGGGACTCCTCGAGACCCTTCACGGTCCCCAGAACCATCGGGAAAAGCAGCGATTTCCCCCAGTAGGTTCTGAAGCCAGAGTGCTTTCAGAAGAGGTCAAATATCCGAAGTATTGTGTCTAAGTTGAACGCCAGCTTCGTCATACATAGGGAGACATCATCTGCATTCAATACAATACAATCCTCTCAGGTCTTTTCCCATCTCAAATCAGCAGTTCCCTCCTGACCCATATTGCCAATGGCTCTAGAGCCGGTGCAGAAATCAATGGTGACAGCAGGTTCCCCTGCCTGTCACATTCCCCTTTCCATGAGGAGTATTTCCAACATTATTTACCCTGACTCTGGCCATGGGCAGGATGTACGTCCATGTAGTAAATTGTGTACCAAACCCCGTGCAGTGGAGCACCTCCATCATATTATGCCAATCAAAAATGGCAAATGTATAATGACCGCTCTTTCAGTCCCTCAGTCAGGCAGCTGAACAATCGCTTAATATTTTTCACAGTGCTTCTTTGGGACATAAACCCAGGTTGATCTAGGCACACAATTGTAGCGACATCCCCTAGTCGTTTGGCCAGTATTTTGGTTCCTATATTCAGGATGTAAATTGGCCTGCATGAAGCACATTCTTGCTTGAGTTTCCTCTATTTTGGGATTACTACGATTTGGCAAGTTGCAGGTTTTCAGACAAACATGTCTCATCTCTGGACACACTAAACATATCTCCCAGGGGATTGTAAGTGTGATAGCCTTCTTTAAAAAAAAAATCTGTTGCCAGGCTGCTTGGGCCAGATGCCTTCCTTGTTTGCATTCCACTAATAATCCACACTATCTCCTCCAGGTTTTCCCTGTCTTCCCTATCGAGTCAGGCAGTGGAAGGTTAGTGAGGAATTCCCAAATGTCTCCCGAGCTCACTTCGTCCTGAGTGATGTACTGTTACCTAATGTGGCTAGTGAATGCTTGTACCATGTTTCTGCTCACTTTAATGCCATCTAGTCCCCTCGGTTGCCCTCTTCTCTCCTTCCCAGGCAGGCTAATGACTTTTCAGCTTTATTGCCCACTTCATACAGCATCTTTAGCAGTGTCAAATATGGATTCCTGGCCTCATTCTTAACACTTGGAACTCCTTAAGGCTGAGGAGAAGCTGTGTCCTCTAATTACCCATTTCTAGCTGATCTTTTTCCACCCGGAGCAGCAGTTTTTCTATTTGCTCAATTCTCGCCTCTTCCCAGCAGTCGGACCCGTTACGTGACTTTTACAATCCGTTTTATAGGGTTCCCAGGCGATAAACTCAGAGCACTGTCTCTCACTATTGTTCTGAAAGTAATCCAACGTAGCTTTCCCCAAGTTTATCTCCACATCTCGCAAAATCCAGGGTTCAACCTCCATCCCCTCACCTCCTTATCCCCTTATAGCTAAACTCGGACTATGAGATTCCCTATTTGAGGAACTTCCCTCCTGCAATTCTGGGCATCAAGTCGTCTTGTTATCAGTCAATTTGTAAGGATTTGTAATAGGTGCCCGAATAATAAGCGTATGGTTCTGTAGGGAGTATTCTTCCAAATATCTACCACTCAAATTGCCATCAGAATTTTTATTTTATTTTTATTGTCTATCTCCTGCCCCTCAGATTACTCGTTGTCTGTCCAGTTCCTTGACTGTCAAGTTGAGTTCTCACTGGATTATAGCTCCGTCCAGGAGCCGGACCAGTAGAATTTCTAGTGTAAGCTACGAGCTGGTTTCTATGATCATCCTCACATCCATCCCTTCCATTTAGGCGAGTGACGAGTATGTGAACTCCTAGGCCAGATTCCACAATTGAGAAGCTGTTTTGGATAAGATAAGCTTGGTGCGGCTGAGTAGCATCCAGTGGCCCGCTCTTTCCAGGCATTGGCCGAGGAGCAGGAGTTGAGGCCTGTGGAACTTTCAAGCTTCATGATGATATATATTTAGAGAGATATAGAGATCATGTTTCTTATTATCAGGTAAAAATAAAGATTTGATGGAGGTCCACTAGAAGGCTGACATTTGGTTTCAAGGGAAGAACCGAGAATTCACCCGCACCCACAATGATGACCTAAAAATTGAAAGGAACTAAGAACATGGAAAGCTTAAATACATAGATCTTTGGTGAGATAGAAAGATAGCAACATGAGTGCGGCACCAGGAAAACTGAGTTTGCTCAGTTTCCTAATTAGGGGGTGGTAATGCACTTTGTCAAAGAAAGAAGGCAGGTTCTAGAGCAGTGGTGTGGAGACTAGTATTTATCATGTCAGGCGTCATCAGATAAGCCAAAAAGACAATTAAGAATGAGGCCACACTTTTCTTAGGAGCGAAAACTCTTCAATCACCCAATAAAGTTGCTGGCTTTGATGAGGGCTACTCTTTTTGATGACCGCGCTTAGGAACACTTTTCTGGAGACTGGTCTGAAGCTGGATGGGTCTTGCTGGTTTGAAGTATTTTTTTGTTGTTTTTAAAATCACTTATGTAGGTCTTTAAATTGTTGGGAAACTTACCAGGCACTGTGGATTCATTGATGATGGATCTTGTGAAGAGGGTGGAGTGGTATGTAGGAACCTGCTTAATGGTTGTGCTTGGTGTGGGTGTCGTAGCAATTTAGTAGTACTTCTAGTACAGATGTACCCCAAATCAGTTTCAATTTCTGGTGAGAGAGGAGTTTGAGTGGGCAGATGTCAGTGTTTTCCATCAGATTTTCTCAAGAGCTAATTTTAGTAATTGTTCCGTATCATGGGCTTTTTTCACACTGTTGTATCCAGTCAGGGCAAAAGATTGCACCAAGAGTCGGTCTACCTGTATGTGTGGGTTGCAAGATCACTGTCAAGACTTCCTCAAGAGTTTATCCACTTATATGTGTAGGATGAGAGCCCTGTGTGAAGATGCTCAGGGCTTCAAGTTTCAAAAGGAAGGTTCTGGATGTCAGTTTGTGTATAGTTCATCAGAATAAATACTTAGGTTAACTTAAATGCAGAGGTGATCTGACAACAATATCAGTGTCAGCATCAAAGGCATCTGGCAAAATAGGGTTGTTCGGGGGTGGGGGAAGGAACGCTGTTCTGTACATCAGCAGAAATGTGATAGTTCATATAAGATGAGCAGATAGGTGCTGGGTCAAGATATGCCTAGACAGTTTCCCAACAACAAAACAATCATAAATTATAGTCAGGCTGTTGCCGCGAGCGTCAAGATGGCGGTCGCACAGTAAGAGTGCTCTGGACCCCTCCGTCATCTGCTCAAATCCAGCCCACAGATAAGAAGCCGGAACTGACCCAAACCGTTTCTGAATGCCTAATAAGGCACAGGGGTATCCTAAGCCACGGTGGCGGTTGGGAAGTCTAGCAGCCGCTCCGGAGGAATAACGAGGCCCAGACACAAAATGGTGGCGCTCGGGCTGTGGTGACTTCCAGCCCAGAGGCGGTGCGGATACAACCGGCGGATCGGGAGTGGGGTTACGAAGTCTGATCGGGGCCACAGCCCGCTCCAGTCCTAACCTTTGGACTGCCGGACACCGAAGAGCAACAAGGTGCCTGAGAACAGACAGAAGGCAGAGGTGAACTGTGATTCTGGGCAGCCGCCTGCCGAGAGGACCAGACGTCATGGCTGGACCGGTTCCTTAACTGTGGACAATGAGGGCTCCCTCCACAATGCAGTGAATCGGAGTGACTCAAGGGTGACCTGAAAGGACGAGGGACCCTGAAGGGATCGAACCAGGTGGTGGGACACCCGCCACTTGCAACCGCGTGCCCCCCCCCACCCCCCTGAAAGAGGTAGAAGACTTGGTGGGCCCATTAGAGAGGGTCCCATAAGGAGAGGACCAGAGAAGTATCATTTCACCGATTGGGGCCCAGCCACTCCCGAATAACCGCACCTGCAGGTAAGGAGTAGCGAGGGCAGCTCAAACAGGCAGCTGTAACTGGTGACGGCCTATTCCCATCGTGCGGCTCTGATGCAGTCTGTACAAAGGGGGTTGGTTGGAGCACCGGAACGGACAAGAGAGGTTCTCCCCCCCCCCATGCTTGAGTCCCATCCGGCCTCCAATCCGGTGGTCTGCTCCCGCGGGATGAGTCGGCCTCAATGTGAAAGTGAGGCGGTGGAGGGTGCCCCCTCAGGGGGACTGAAGACTATGTTAGGCTCCCTGGGACAACAAGAAGCTCTGTCTCACCTCTCTATCCATCCAGGAAGTTACAAAGCTGTGTATAAGGCAGGACCCCCCGTCCTCAGGGAGGGTAACCTGGAATTATTAGTGACTGTGCCCTCAGCTGCTTTACCTAGAGGGATCGTGTCTCAGATCTCGCAGTGGTGAGTCAGGATCCTAATGAACAAAAAGGACTCAGAAAAGAAGACTAACATTTAAATTGCGCCCCCACCCCCCTTGGCCCTACATGGGCTGGCATGCCCTCTCTATAATTTTACAGGGAATTCCAAAACGAAGCTCGGACAGCAGAAAACTAAGGGCTGGTAAAAACAAGATAGCGGGAGAAGAAGAGAGGAATCCGTCTGGAGACAGACGGAAGACCCCGAAAGTAAGTTATTACCTTGGAGCGCGGCGAGGTGCAGCCTGTTAGCCTGAGACTTAGCATAGGTGTGGTGGAGAGTGCCCGGAACGGGGTGGATAGAAGACAGTGAGAAAAACCAACCTAGACTCCCGCCCAACGCTGGTTCAACAGAGCTTTGGTCCTCAAGGGTGACTGGAGAGGCAGATAGAGAGCCAAGTATGGGCATTGACAGACAGGCAAAGCTGCCTCCCTCCCAGACTCTTTTGGAGCAGTACGCCACGAGGAATGTGGGCACTCACAATGCAGCCTCTCACAGACCTCCAGTGCTCGAAAGCGACCTGGCCACTATCCTTCAAGGGATCCGTGCCTCACAAGACTCAGTGGAAACCAAAATTAGTGAGGTGCAGGTGGATGGGGCACTCATTAGGCAAGATCTCCGTAACATTACAACTAGGATTTCGGAGGCTGAATCCCGCCAATCCGCCGTTGAGGATGAGGTATCAGCAATGAAACATCAAGTCTCAAAATTCCTCTATCACACAGCTGAGCTACACAAGCAGGCGGAAGTCGCAGAAAATTGTTCCAGTCGGAACAACCTTCGCCTTCATTTAAACATGGCAGAACGCCTCTTCACGTGGTTTGTGGTGGAGAGGGCCAATCGCTCCCTTGTGCCTAAACCAACTCCAGGGGCCCCTCACAGACCCAATATAGCACGCATCCTCAACTTCAAGGACAGAGACACTATTCTACAAGAAGCATGCTCGCACTCCGATCTTTCCTACCAAGGGTCCAATGTTATAGTATTCCCAGACTATAATAAAGAGGTCCAGGCACGGCACAGATTCTACACGGCATTCAAGCAGAAGCTATGCGTCCTAAACCTCTCATACAGACTCCTGTTCTCAGCCCGGCTCAGGGTTATCCACAATAGCAAGAGTCACTTCTTCGACCCCACCAGAGGTGCGTGGACATGGGCCACAGAGGAACGTTGCTGGGAGCAAAATAGTATCCTCCTCTCCCACACACAGGAAATTGAAGACCCCAATGGTAGGCTCGGCGAAACCGCAGCAAAGACTCACTCGATCCCGGTAGAGGCAAAACACAGAGGAAGAAATCCTCCTCACCAGAGGCGACAATGAGAAGTGCCTCCGGCTCTCCCCTACCAGTAAGAGTGCGTGCCTTATTGCAAGAGCAGGACTTGAGTGGAGAGGCGCTCCGGACCCGATCACCAGCCCCGGTTCTCAATGGAACCGGAGACTCAGACCTGTCATGCAGCCCAGCAATATGATCGATTACCCCAAATGCGATGGATGTAAGAACGCATCAACCCTGACAATGGAAAACATTTCCAAACTTCTGGCTAATTATAAATCCTATTACGTGGAGGGGTCCAACACTCTGTCCTCAATGTGCATTGACTGCACTTGTACTTATTGTTAGGGAAACAGATTCTTCAAGGGATGAAGTGTGGTGTGGGGGGGATGGGACGACAGGTTGGGGTTTTGTTTGCTTGTTTTTGTATTACTCCTTACAAATGTGTAAGTTACACGACACAATGCGACTTTACTACCCTCATGCTGATGCTGACTCAGGAACACACCGGTTTTCCCAGCCCATAGGCTCTGAACAAAAAGCCCCGGGTGGTCCCTGGGCTGTTATACGCAGCTCCCCCAACAATAGCTTCCATGGCGACACCCCACCCTGACATGGAACTCTTACACATTCTTTGCTGGAATGTCAACTTGCTGGTGTCTAGAAGTTCTCAAATTGCTCTGCCCCTCTGTCCTCATGCTACAGGAAACTCATCTCCTTGGACCATTTCTGGCCCGCCAAGGATTTGACAGGGTGCACCATGCAGGGTTCACGCGTGGATCTCAAGGTGTAGCAATACTTATCTGTCACTCCTTTCCCTTTGTCACTATACGGGAACTCCGCAACCCTCAGGGACGGTTTTTGGCTCTCATTGGAACACTGGGGGGACGTGCAGTTAACCTGATCAAGGCTCGCAAACCCCAGCAGTTCTTATGCTCTTCTTGCAGGATATTGCAACTTTGCTAATGTCTCTCCCCAGGAACTCACAGTGCTCGGAGGGACTTTAACGTGGTCAGGAAACCAGACTGGGACGCTATGGGCACCCCCTCGCTGCACGTGGACTGGGCCCTCCAGTTTGGCTTATGTGATGTCTGCAAGTATAGAACCCATTTCCCCGCCCATACCCTCACACTCCTGCCGCCCATCATACCAAATCTCTCATCGACTATTTGTTCGTGCCTGACCCAGACTGCCGTCTGGTGGCAAATCTCCATTAGCTTGTCCGAGGAATCTCAGACCGCGCACCACTACTTCTGGATCTCGAAGGGCCTAGGTGCAAACTTTGCCCCATATGGCACTTTAACACCTGGTTCCTTCAATATAAAGAGTACAAAGAGGCAATCCGAGACGATACTTTCAAATTAACGAAGGCACGGTTACTTCCCCTGGCCCGTTATGGATGGCCGGTAAGGCAACAATAGGAGGTTTCGCTAAAGGATACATCAAAAAGACACATCAGGCCAGCGACAGCCGCCTCTTACTGTTGAAAGCCCATGCAATCCGGCTAGAGTAGGCGGCAAACGCAGATACTGGGGATAAGACAACCCTCTAGCTTGACTTAATACATGAAAAAATTTGCCATACTTCTTTAGAGTCGGACAATTAGATGTGGAGGTACTCTACAGGCCACGTATATGGATGGGGTGACAAAAATAGCAAGCTCCTTTACTAGCTAGCATCTCGCCGCTTAATAATTCCCGAAATAGTGGATGCAGACGGGAATAGCCAACGTGCGTAAGAACCAATTGCCCAGACAACCGTCTCTATTCCACAATGCAGAATCCGGACTTAGATGCTGGGTCTGAATTCTAAAGAGATGCTCCGCTCCCACAGTTATTGGAAGCGGATAGTCAAATGCTTGACCAAGCCCTCTCGTAGAAGAGATAACCCATGTCATATCGGCACTGGTCACAGGTGAAACCCCTGGCCCCGACGGCTACCCAGATGAATGCTACCTGGAATTTAGGGAGATCCTAGTACCACAACTTGAGGCACTATACAAGGAGGCAATGGAGGTAGGGACCTTTCCCCCGAGACATAGACGTGGCTAAAATAGTCGTCATCCCTAAAACTGACCCTCCGTCGGACCTTTGCTCAGAATATCGTCCGATTTCCCTGATCAATGCGGAAGTCAAATTATATGCCACTATTCTTGCTAACCGTCTCAAAAGAGTAATTAGGACCCTAATACACCCAGACCAATGCGGGTTCATGCCCCGCCGTAGTACGAGACACTGCCCAAGATGCCTGCATGTGGCCCTGGCCCACCCTCATCTCCTTTCACCGTATCTGGCCCTCTTATTGATCGGCTTTGAAAAGGCCTTCGATGCGGTGAACTGGTGCTACCTGGAGGCTGTATGTACTTATGCAGGATTTGGCCTGTATTTTACAGGGCTTGTAAGGTATTATACTCCAAGCCATCTGCGTGCGTCCTGACCAATGGATCCTGTCGGATTAATTCCACATAGGTCAAGGGAAGA